>NC_044037.1:123391002-125987407 GCF_901765095.1 Microcaecilia unicolor
GCAACCAATTCAGAATCTAGCAGCTAGTGGCATTTGCCAGCCTTCTCCAGTCTCGCAACTGGGTTACATAAGAACATAAGCATTGCCATACTGGAACAGACCAAAGGTCCATCAAGCTCAGTATCCTGTTTCTAACAGTGGCCAATCCAGGTTACAAGTACCTGGCAAGATCTCAAAAACAGTACATTTTATTTTGCTTATCCTAGAAATAAGCAGTGGATTTCCCCAAGTCCATCTTAATAATGGCTTATGGACTTTTCTTTTAGGAAGTTATCCAAACCTTTTTTAAACCCCACTAAGCTAACTGTTTTTACCACATTCTCTGGGAACAAATTCTAGAGTTTAATTACACACTGAGTGAAGAATTATTTCCTCGATTTGTTTTAAATTTCCTACTTTGTATCTTCATTGTGTGCCCCCTAGTCTTAATAGACCTCTATCATATCTCCCCTCAGCTATCTTTTCTCTAATCTGAAGAGCCCTAGCCGCTTTCCTCCGGATTCTACATATGGCAGTTAAATTTCTGCGCTGAAATCCAAGCGTTTTCTGTAACAATATGCATAGATTAATAAGTTAATTATGAGCAGTAAATACCATTAATTGCAACATACACATAAATTTCTAGGCGCACTGGTATATAAAATATGCTCAATTTTCAAAGCGCGGAACAAAAAAGGGGCATTTTAAGCAGATCGGAGTTGGCATGGTGGGGGTGTTACTGAATTCTATGTACTTGGTTATACAGTTCCTTGCATTGAGATAAGTGCAGTTATTTACACCGGGATTTCCTTGGCGTAAATTTCCGCATCTCGCATTATGATGCTTATCTAGCACTTAGGCTTATTCTAATAGCGTTTTAGACGTAGAGAATCTTTTTGGCAATAGGACCCACCTTTTTTATGTACCTTTCTCCTTCAGCAGCTTCAACGTCTGCCGTGATGACCTTTTGACCAAACAGGTTTTTCCATTCCTCACAACTATCCCAGCAAAACAGAGGAAATATTCCTCATCTTCACTGTGTTTGATCATCCGAAAGTATTCCACAGTCCACCCTACACATATCTTAATTACTGGGAGGGAAATCACATCACAGGTGACCACACAATCCCTACCCTAATGAGAGCTGCCTCCTCACTAACACACTGACAAACTATCTCTGCAGTGTGTTCTAATAGTTAGCACACTGCCCTCTGATGCTTGCAAGTGGGATTCAACTCCTGCTGTAGTGACTGGGAAGCAATCACACGTTAATAGTGTCAATTACCATGAGCTCTAGAGGCAAAGATTTTGGTTGTGAAAAAAGCCCCAGCCAGGGGTAGACTGACACTGGGCTGGAGCCCTCTTCACCTACCAAAAAAAAGAGAATATATAGTCAATGGAAATTAGGGGAAAGTGTGGCCCCTACTCTGTGGACCCTCAGCCACTGCCCTATAATCTTAAGAGTAAATCTTCCCATGGAGTAATGTGTGTTTGGAAAATACCAGTTGACTGTGTCTCCCAGGTGTGGGAGTGGTCCTGTGAGAATCTGTGTTTGTGTCGTTGTGAGGGGGAATGGGAGAGGGGGTTGCTGTTTGCATGTGATAGATGACTTACAGTATTGTTTTGCCAGGTTATCCGATAATGCCAATATAACCCTCAGAGCTGAACATACTGACTTCCCAAAATAGCTTCAGATGACAGAGACAGTAAAGATTAAATAGTAGATGAGGAAAGGGACAGGTAAGAACACGTGGCATGTAATGCTTGAACTGGACTGCTGCCCTGTGTACCCTGTATCATGTGGTTACTGTAAAGGTATTGCTGGGAGGCTCTGGTCCCCTGAGATAGCACATTACCCAGTGGCAGGCTGAAGATTTAGGTTTGGAACTTAAATTCCAAGGTTGTCTGGGATTTGTAGTGTCTGATCCTGCCCATTGAAAGCAGTGCTGCAAGTTCCATAATGCACCAGGTTAGAATTCCAGAACTAGCCACGAATCTCCAGCCTAGAACTGCAAAACTTCGCATCTCAGTGACAAGATATGGCTTCTCAATGCAGAACAGAGTTACAGCATAGGTATCCTGTACAGCAGAAACAGAGAGCAAGAGAAAATCACCTGCTGAGATAGTGTGAAGGTTAGAGCTGTGGACTCATGTTGGAAGGATTGCAAGTTTGAGTCCCACAATGAATATTGTGTACTCATGTGCTACACAGAGCTTTTATTTTACTCGGCGCAGATGTCTATGGCGGGATTCACATGGTAAGTCTAATGGGATCCACATGATTTTAATTACTGCACTGTTTCCCCGCAGGTGCTATAGTTAGTGCTCAGTCACACATTATTTTGTCCTTAGGACTCCGGAGAGTGTGTTTGTCTGCTCCTCTGTGATCTGGTGCTATATTTGGTGATTTGGCTGTGTGCTCTGACCCTACTTTGTACTCATCATATCATCTCTACCGTTCTCCTTCTTCACCTATACCTTCTCTACCTCTGTCTAATCCCCTCTTCCCAGTAGCTGCTTTCCCTAACCCTATCCCCCACCCTGTGTGCAACTTGGTGTGTCTGTCTGTGTGTGGGTGTCTCTGTATTGGTGTGTGTAGTAGTATTAGGTCTAGTATTTGTGGAAGCGTGTATTTGGTGTGCTGCAGCCACTTGTCCTAGTTGTGTTCTGTCATTGTTGGTGTCCCATTGTTTGTGTATTTACATGTGTGAGAGTGAGTATTTGTTACTGTGTTTGTGACTGCAGCACATAGTGATGGAGATGTTCATGGCATTCAGGATTATGCAGGAGGGGAAGGGGGCCAGTGCAGTGGGTATACAGGCTCAGGTTTCTGGACTTAACAGATGAGTAGTGTGTGGCTAGGGTTAGATTTAATAAGGAAATCATCATACAGTTGTGTGAGGAGCTATAAGAGGACCTGGAGCCAATGGCCTGGAGGGGGCATGCCCTGACGGTGCATGTGCAAGTCACCACTGCTCTGGCCTTTCTGGCTACTGGAACTTTCCAGACTCCACTGGGAGCAGCAACAGAGATCAGCCAGCCAGCTGCCTCCCATATCATTAGCCAGTTCCTGGAGGCTTTCTTGAAAATGGACACTGTGTATGACCTTGCTAATTTCCCCTCTGTGCTTGGTGCCATTGATGGGACACCTGTGGCCTTCAGGCCATCTGCTCATAGTGAGGCTGAATTTCATAACAGAAAGGCATACCACTCAATCAATGTGCAGGTTATCTACAATAAGCACTGGAGATCACAGATGTGTGTGCCAACTATCCTGGGTGCTGCCACGATTCTTATCTGCTGGCATGCTTGGGCATTCACAAGGCCTTTCAGAGTGGGGACATCAGAGGCAGATGGCTAGTAGGTGAGGAACGTCCTAACACCCTTACACCCTTCAAATAATTGCTCTGTGTTCCCCAGGCACGTGGACAGTATGGGGCCAGTGGTCTTGAGGATGGCTTTTGTGGGGGCCTGCCGCCATACCAGCAAAAGTGTGTGTACCGTAGCTAACCTTATCTCCCTTCTCCTCAATACAGATGACTGTGGCTCTCCCCAAAATACATGGCTCATTACCCCGATAGTCAACCCCCAGCAGCCAGAGGAGCTTTGCTACAATAGGGCCTAATGTGCTACAGGCATACAGGGGAACCAGAGGCAAAGGCCAGGTACTGTAAATGTGGCAGTGAGTTAGAAAGGGCCACATGACTCCTGGATGATCTGTGACCTCCCCTGGCATGCAGGAGAGGTCAGCAAGTCAGCAATAACCTCAGGCAGAGACATTAATGGGAAAAAAGTGAATATTTATTGTGTGGTTCAAATATTTATATTTACACGTGCCCCTCTCCCAGCCCCCCCCCCCCCCCCCGGTGCTTTACAAATGTTGTACAGCCTCCAGCCCCAAGGGGAGGATAAAAATATTGTACAGTGCCCTCCCCTCTGGCCCCTCCAGTGCTTTACAAATGTATAATGCCTTCCCCCTCCCACCCCACTCATTGCTTTACAGATGTATAGTGCCTTCCCCCTCCCACCTGCCCAACCCCCAGTGTTTTACAAATATACAATGCTCTCCCCCTCCTACCTTCCCCCCCCCCCCCTCCGGTGCTTTACAATTGTTGTACAGTGCCCTCCCACCCCCTCACTCCTGGTACTTTGCCCTCTCCTGCAGCATCTACAATCAAGGCAAACTGGGATCCGGCGACCATCACCCTGCACCTCAACTGGCATCCAATCAGCATGTGGAGGATCTCATAGTGGGATGGGCAGTGGAAAACCCAGAAGTTTGGACCTGAAAGCAACAGACCCGGCAACGTGACCCCCAAAGTCTTGAGGAGAGAGGTGGGGCCAAAGTAGTCCCATCACCACCTCCCCTTCCCCTTGGCCACTCTCTCCCATGGAGGAGGGCCCCATGGGCTAGCACAGGGGGTGGAGTTGAAGGAGCTGGGGGTGGGGCAGTGGGCCCAGCAGGTGGTGGCCCAGGTGAGGGGCTCGCTTGGGACATGGGGCCCAGTGGACCAGGAGACCTGGGTGCAGTTGCTCAAAGCACCTCCTGGCCTCTGACTCCTTCCTTGCAGCTGTCACCAGGCTATTCTGCATAGCAGCCAGTGCCTGCGGAATGCCTGCCACCTCCTGGTGCACTGCAAGCTCTTGTCAAACTCCAGTGAGCTCCTGCTGCACACCAGTGAGCTCCTGCCTCACGCCACTGACCTCTTCCCTGAGCGGACACTGTTCTGAAATTATACGCCTCCCTACTCGCTTGAATGGATCATTGGCAGGCTCCTGCTCAGGGAGGGCTTGGTGGAGCTGGTGACAAGCAGGGGCTGGTGATGTTCTGGCATCTCTGCTGGCGTTCTCCCTCCTCGTCTTTGTCCTCCTCCTCCTCCCATGCCTGGACCCCAGTGTCCTCGATGTCTTCCTCCAGAGGCGGCATATCCTCATACTCTGCTGTTTCATGTTCTGTGCCCTGCCTTTCAGCAAGACCTGCACCAGCAGCAGCAGGTGCTGCCTCTGAGACTGCCTCCTCATCGTCACCCGGTACAGCTGCAGCCTCTGCCTCTGCAAGAAAGGAGCAAAGAACACAATAGCATGACCAGACTTTGGACAGTCCAAGATATAGCCACAGCAAACTGGGATAAGATGTAAGCAGTCTGGCCTCCAAAGGGAAAAGGAAGCAGGTGGCTAAAATGCCCCTTTGACAACACCTGGACACACATATTTGGAGCTAAAGTATTTGGAGTGTGTTGGAAGTTACAATGTAAGGTGGGGTAGTCCCATGTCTAGGACCTGGTTCTACATCTTTGGATATTACTTGTGCAGATTTGTGAGGATACTATTGTTTTGGCCCTTGAGGCTTGTTAACTTGAGGCCCAATGCATGGGCGTAGACTGGGGGGGGCGAGGGGGGGCAATGCCCCCCCAAACGCAGGGCCGGCACCAGGCAGCTCTTCCTTCGCCCCGCCCTCTCCCCGTTCCTTCTCCTCCCTCCCTCCGGATCCGTCCCTCACCGACCTGATCTTCGAATCCTTTGTCTGCCCGGCACGCTAGCGCTCTCTCCCCTGCTGGTTCACGCTTTAAAAATGGCCGCCGAGACTTCCAGAGGCGGCCTCGCGAGACTTAGTCTCGGCGGCCATTTTGAAGCGCGAACCGGCAGGGGAGAGTCAGCGCTAGCGGGCTGGCGAAGAATTCGAAAATCAAGTTGGTGAGGGATGGATCCGGAGGGAGGGAGGAGAACTGGCTCGCTGCGGGGGGGGGGGGGGGGAGAAGGAACAGGGAGAGGGTGGGATGAAGAGAGGGCAGGGGAGAGGAGGGTCACTGCTGGACTGGGTGGATAGAGGGAAGGGGAAAGGAGGGCCACTGGGTATGGGGACAGGGGAGAGGAGGGTCACTGCTGGACTGAGTGGATGGAGGGAAGGGGAAAGGAGGGCCACTGGGCATGGGGGCAGGGGAGAGGAGGGTCACTGCTGGACTGAGTGGATGGAGGGAAGGGGAATGGAGGGCCACTGGGCATGGGGGCAGGGGAGAGGAGGGTCACTGCTGCACTGAGTGGATGGAGGGCAGGGGAAAGGAGGGCCACTGGGCATGGGGACAGGGGAGAGGAGGGTCACTGCTGGACTGGGTGGATGGAGGGCAGGGGAAAGGAGGGCCACTGGGCATGGGGACAGGGGAGAGGAGGGTCACTGCTGGACTGAGTGGATAGAGGGAAGGGGAAAGGAGGGCCAATGGGTATGGGTCAGGGGAGAGGAGGTTCACTGCTGGACTGAGTGGATGGAGGGCAGGGGAAAGGAGGGCCACTGGGCATGGGGACAGGGGAGAGGAGGGTCATTGCTGGACTGGGTGGATGGAGGGCAGGGGAAAGGAGGGCCACTGGGGTTGGGGACAGGGGAGAGGAGGGTCACTGGTGGACTGGGTGGATGGAGGGCAGGGGAAAGGAGGGCCACTGGGTATGGGGACAGGGGAGGGGAGGGTCACTGCTGGACTGAGTGGATGGAGGGCAGGGGAAAGGAGGGCCACTGGGCATGGGGACAGGGGAGAGGAGGGTCACTGCTGGACTGAGTGGATGGAGGGCAGGGGAAAGGAGGGCCACTGGGTATGGGGACAGGGGAGGGGAGGGTCACTGCTGGACATGGGTGGATGGAGGGCAGGGGAAAGGAGGGCCACTGGGCATGGGGAAAGGAGGGTCGCTGGGTATGGGTGCTTGCAGGGCAAAGGGAGAGAAGGGTCGCTGGACATGGGTGGATGGAGGGCAGGGGAGAGAAAAGAAATGCTGGACATGGATGGAGGGGAGGAAAGAGTGAGGAAGGAGATGAGATGAGGGAAAAGGAAGAGAGGAGAAAAACTGCACATGGATGAAGAAAATAGGCAGAAGCTGAGGACCAGAAATGAAGAAGAAAGGAGGAAAGGAAAGAAATAAATGAAAAGGAAGCACTGGAAACTGAGTTAAGAGGACAGATAGCAGCAGAATCAGATACTGGACCAGCATGATCAGAAAAACAGTCACCAGACAACAAAGGTAGAAAAAAATTATTTTATTTTCATTATAGTGTCTGGAATATGTTCACTTTGAGAATCAGGTGCTCAACATTAAAAGTTTATATTTACTTATTTATACCCCCCCCAGGCTCTCTCCCCGGCTAAAGCCAGTTCTGCAATTTGGGGGGGGGGGGGGGGCGCAGAGGGGGACCGGGGGGGAGAGTCTGTTGTTAAACATTTACCAGCACACCACTGCCTGCCGCCAAACCCGCTGCCTCTCCGATTCAGTGGCTATCCATCGTCAAACAAACACTGGTTATTCCCAAAAAAGCCAGCTCTTGCTCCCTTCCTTCATCCATATTAGCATAATTTGCATATACATATATGCAAATGAATATGCTAATATGCCCCGCCCCTTCCTTTGCCCCCCCCAAATGAAACAGTCAAACTACGCCTATGCCCAAATGCCTTGGAGTATAACCTTGGCACACCAATCACCTGAAGTCTCTATTATTTTTATGAAGTCTCTTTTATTGAATAAATCACAGATAATTTACTCACAGACAGATGTTCAGAGGTGCTGCTCCAGGATACAGAGACTTCTTAATCTGAAGGCTGTGGGAGGTGGAGATCTGAGGAGAGGTAGTTGTATTGCAGGGGGGGGGGGGGGGGGGGAAAGATAGTTGAACAGTTAGAAATAGTTCAAAGCTGGGTGACTGGAATATGCGATACCTCATTAGGGAGGAGATATTTTCAAGGTAAAAAACCAGGTTCGTTACAAGGAGTTTCAGCAGGACAGAGCTGTCTGGAATGAGATGGTGCTTGCTCTATGTCCCTGGCTAGATGATGGATGGGTGCTATCTCTGAGTACTTCTCCAATTCAGTCTTGCCATCCATCATATTTTATACTCTTTTAAGATTATACAGTTCTAACAGTTCATTAGCATAAATTCCGACCACAATGTAGATAATTATTAGTTCAGAACTGATCAAGATTATTGGTAAGGGCTAAAGCAACATCATTCTGATTAGCATGTTCCATTTCGCCAGCAATCATTTATCTATGTTCCAGTCGTTATATCTGCAAAAAGCCCTTAACCACATTCTTTAGTAAACACCTTGCATGAAAAAAAGCTTCATGTCCTTACTGCAAGCCTGTCAGCCAGCCTGTCACAAGAGCTCATGAGCCTCTGGGTCACACAGAGGGTATGATTTTTAGGCCTGGCTGACAGCTTCAGGCCTCTTGACCTGTTTTTGGACAGCCCTAGGTATGCTCATTATATATAAGTAGTAGAAATAAAATATTGGCTTAGTAGGGGTTACCAAATATTACTGATCCAAATTGATCTGATAACAGTGTTTGATGTGATTAACCATGAAATTCTCTTATGGATATTAGATGAGATTGGCATAACAGGCTCCTTTCACTAGCTTAAGGGATTTTTAATGATGAGGACATATCAGGTTAAAGTGGAGTTCAAATTGTGGTGTTCCTCAGTGCTCACCCTTGTCGCCCATTGTTTTTAATATAGTAAAGTCATCTTTGTGGAAAATGTTAGAAATTTTCACTGCATTATTATCTATGTTGACAATATCATTGTACTTTTCCTTTGGCTTCAGCATTGATGTTAAAGCTATTTTTTGAGTCAAGTTAGATGAAGACTGGGTTAACACACAAAAACTAAAACTGAATTTAAATAAAACAAAATGCTTTATTGCTGCGAACCCTCAACAGGAGACTTTAAAAAGGATGCTTGTTATTGTCCAATTGAATTGGACATCAAAATACTGTAAGTAGTATTAGATAATAAGTTATCATTCGAGAAACATATGATTCAGGGGTTCTTTCACTAAGCTGTGGTAAAAGGGAGACTGCACTAGCATCATCATGTGTTTTTGACATGCACTGAGGCCCCCTTTTACCACAGTGGGTAAAAGGCTGTCTTTTTCTCAACAAGAAATGGTTGTGCAGTAAGGGAACCACTTACTGTGCATCCATTTCAGGAGGGAGCACTTACTGCCACTCACTGAGGTGGTGGTAAGGGCTCCTGCACTAACCCGGTGGTACAAAAATAGAATATATTTTTGTAGTGCCAGAAATGGTGCGCACTGGGGGTGGATTAAAAAGGATTAGATGTTATTTTGAATCATTACAATTTAGATTTATTGTTGAAGCTCTTATTTTGAGCCAGTTAGACTACAGTAACATCCTTTTTGTAGGCTGTAAACAATTAATTATGAAGAAATTGCAAACCGTACAAAATACAACCATTCATTTAAGTTACTCTGCAAGGAGTAGCCTAGTAGTTAGTGCAGCGGACTTTGATCCTGGGGAACTGGGTTCTATTCCCACTGCAGCTCCTTGTGACTGTGGGCAAGTCACTTAACCCTCCATTGCCCCAGGTACAAAATAAGTACCTGTATATATGTAAACTGCTTTGAATGTAGTTGCAAAATACCACAGAAAGGCCCATTTCCCTTTATTGACCAAAACCCACTGGCTCCCTGTTCATGCTAGGGTGTATTTTAAAGCCTGCAGAATAATTTTCAAAATACTCTACGGCTCTGCTCAAGAATATTTGCTGTCGTTACTTGTTTTTATCATTGCAAAATACATTGCTTCTACACCTTCCGTCTGCTAGATCTGTCAGGTATAAAAGATTATTTACTACTACTACTTAGCATTTCTATAGCGCTGCCAGGGTTACGCAGCGCTGTACAAGTTTAGACAAGGGGAAGGACAGTCCCTGCTCAAGAGAGCTTACAATCTAAAGGTAATAAGCTATGTAGTCAGTGTATGTATCTGGAATGGGGAAGGTGGTTAGGCGCCAAAAGCAAGGGAGAAGAGATGGGCCTTGAGTAAGGACTTGAAAATGGGCAGGGAGGGCGCACGGCGTATGGGCTCAGGAAGTCTGTTCCAGGCATAAGGTGAGGCGAGACAGAAGGGGCGGAGTCTGGAGTTAGCAGTGGTGGAGAAGGGTACAGATAGGAGTGATTTGTCCTGAGAGCGGAGGTTACGGGTGGGAACATATGGGGAGAGGAGGGTAGAGAGGTAATGGGGGGCTGCAGATTGAGTGCACTTGAAGGTCAATAGGAGAAGCTTGAATTGTATATGGTAGTGGATAGGGAGCCAGTGAAGCGACTTGAGGAGAGGGGTGATATGAGAGTATCGGTTCACGCGGTAGATAAGACGTGCGGCGGAGTTTTGGACAGATTGAAGGGGGGATAGGTGGCTAAGCGGGAGGCCAGCGAGGAGAAGTTTGCAATAGTCAAGACGAGAGGTAACGAGTGAGTGGACGAGAGTTCGGGTGGTCTGTTCAGAAAGGAATGGGCGAATTTTGCTAATATTATAGAGGAAGAAGCGACAGGTCTTAGCTGTCTGCTGGATATGGGCAGAGAAAGAGAGGGAGGAGTCGAAAATGACTCCGAGATTGCGGGCTGAGGAGACGGGGAGGATGAGGGCATTGTCAACAGAGACGGAGAGTGGGGGAAGAGGAGAAGAGGGTTTGGGTGGGAAGACAAGGAGCTCAGTCTTAGCCATGCTCAGTTTCAGATGCCGGTTGGACATCCAGGCAGCGATGTCGGAGAGGCAGGCCGAAACTTTGGCCTGGGTTTCGACTGTGATGTCGGGAGTGGAGAGGTAAAGCTGGGTGTCGTCAGCATAGAGATGGTACTGGAATCCATGTGATGAGATCAAGGAGCCCAGGGAAGAGGTGTATATCGAGAAAAGAAGCGGTCCAAGGACAGATCCTTGAGGGACCCCAACAGAGAGCGGGACGGGGGTGGAAGAAGAGCCATTAGAAAATACTCTGAAGGTGCGATGGGAAAGATACGAGGAGAACCAGGAAAGGACTGAGCCCTGGAATCCAAATGAGGACAGTGTGTCAAGAAGTAACTTATGATTGACGGTGTCAAAGGCGGCAGATAGGTCGAGGAGGATGAGTATGGAATAGTGACCTTTGGATTTGGCAAGGAACAGGTCATTGCAGACTTTAGAGTGCTGTTTCTGTTGAGTGTAGTGGGCGAAAGCCGGATTGAAGCGGGTCGAGGACGGCCTGAGAGGAGAGGAATTCAAGGCAGCGGCTATGGACAGCACGTTCAAGTAATTTGGAGAGGAAGGGTAGAAGAGAGATGGGGCGGTAGTTGGAGGGACAGGTGGGGTCAAGCGATGCTTTTTTGAGAAGTGGAGTGATTACAGCGTGCTTGAAGGTGTCAGGGAACGTAGCAGTGGAGAGAGAGAGGTTGAGGATGTGACAGATTGAGGGGTTAACTGTAGGAGAGATGTTGGTAAGCAGGTTGGTGGGAATGGGATCAGAGGAACAGGTGGTGCACTTAGAGGAAGAAAGAAGGCGAGCAGTTTCCTCTTCAGTGATCTGAGGGAAGGAGGAGAAGGAGGCCAGGTTAGGTTGGTTGAGGGAGTGGGTTAAGAAGCCACAGGGAGGAGAAGGCTTGGAAGTGAATTCAAGGTTTATCTTCTGTACTTTATCGTGGAAGTAGTCAGCTAGTGTTTGAGGAGAGAGTGAGGGGGGGGGTGGGAGCGGGGTGGGAGCGGGGAGGGTACTTTAAGTAAGGAGTTGAGGGTGGCGAAGAGGCGACGAGGGTTGGAGCCAAGAGAATTGGTTAATTGAGAATAATATTCCTGTTTGGCAAGGAATAGGGAGGACTAGAAGGAGGATAGCATGAATTTGTAATGGGTGAAGTCTGACAGGGTGCGAGATTTTCTCCAGAGACGTTCAGCAGATCGGGTGCAGGAGCGGAGGTAACGGATGCAAGGGGTTAACCAGGGCTGAGGATTAATGCGCTTAGTGGGGCGAGAGACAGATGGTGCTAGGGTATCCAGAGCAGTGGAGAGAATTTCATTGTAGGTAGAGACAGCCGTGTCGACAGATTCAGAAGACGAGATGGAAGGGAAGAGAGTGGAGATGTGAGAGGATAGGGTAGGGGGGTCGACAGCTTGGAGATTCCTGAAGGCAGTGGTTATAGTTGGGCGAGGTTGAGGGGGAGGGTGATGAAGTGTGAGGGTGATTAGGTGATGATCTGAGATAGGAAGGACTGAGGTGCAGAAATTGGAAGGTGAGCAGGAAGAGAAGAGAACGAGGTCGAGACAGTGGCCATCACGGTGAGTAGGGGTGATAGAGCATAGTTGGAGGTTAAAGGCAGATATCAGAGTAAGGAATTTAGAAGCGTAGGAGTTGGATGGGTTGTCAACGTGGATGTTAAAATCGCCAAGAATGAGGGATGGAGATGCGGGATCAAGAAAGACGGTGAGCCAAGCGTCGAAGTCAGTAAGGAATGAAGAGAGGGGCTTATCAGGGGGGCGGTAGATGACTGCAACTCTGAGTGGTAGTGGGTAGAATAGCCGGATGGAGTGAGCTTCAAAGGACGAGAAGCGGTGAGATTGCGGTAGGAGGAGGGGTTGGAAACTACAGGAGGGCGAGAGAAGTAACCCGACGCCTCCGCCACGGCCATCTGGGCGGGGAGTGTGGGAGAAGAGAACCTCCATGACAAAGGGCCGCGACTGAGGCAGAGTCGTCAGGGGAGAGCCAGGTTTCGGTTAGGGCGAGCAGTTGGAGGGAACGAGAGATGAAGAGATCGTGGGTGAAGGGCAGTTTGTTGCAGATCGAGTGGGCATTCCACAAGGCGCATGAGAAGGAGAGGGAAGAGGGGGGGAGGAGGGGAATAGAGACGAGGTTGGAGACATCACGGAATCGTTTGCATGGATAGGAGGACAGGTGAGGGGGGCCAGGATTAGGATTAATGTCTCCCGCGGAGAGCAGGAGAAGGAGTAAGAGAGTGCGGAGGAGGGTGGGGGAGGTCGGGCGACGAAGGCGACGAAGACGGGGTGCACTTAGGAGGAATGGTGAAGGGTTAATGGCAGAAAGGAGGTGTTGGAGATTAAGGGCTAGGAAGGAGGAGGGGGACAAGAGAGATGGAGAGGTGGTGAGGGATGGGGGTGAGTAGGGTATTGCCGTAGCAGGCAGGACGGGAGGGAACACAGGTGGGCAATGAGTTCCAGCGGTAGACAGGGGTAAGGGGAGGGGAAAAAGATTAGGAAGGGACAGGGCAAGGAAGAGGATGTGGACAGGGGCCATAAGTAGTGATTGCGATGTGACAGGTGTAAGTGTAGTGACTGAGGTGAGAAGCAGGTAGATAGAGCGAAGAGCCGGAAGTTTGGAGTTGGAGGGATTGATGAACTGGAGATTGGTTAAGTCAGTGGCTGGCAGGCAAGTCAGGCAGTGGCTGCCAAGCTTGCAGGTGGGCTGGAGCAGATAAGTCAATGGCTGTCAAGTTGGCAGGTAAATAAATGGGTAAGCTAGCAGGCGGTTTGGGGCATGATGGAGCTGATGGACAGGAACGAGCAGGGAGATGCTGGAGAGGAGGTAAGTGTTGGGCTGACAAGTTGGCAGGCAGGCAGGTAAGTCAATGGCTGATGAGTTAGCAAGCTAGTAGGCAGGCAAGTAAGTCAATGGCTGACAGGCTAGCTGGAACAAGCTGGTGCAGATGAACAGGAACGAGCAGGGAGAAGCTGGAGCAAGCAGGCTGGAGCAGATGGACTGAAGCAAACAGGGAGAAGCAGGTTCAGGCGGATTGGAACACGCTGGAGCAGATGTACTGGAGCAGGCAGGCTGGAGCAGGTACTGAAGTAAGCAGGGAGAAGCTGGTTCAGGCAGACTGGAACATGCTGTACTGGAACAAGCAGGGAGGAGCTGGATCAGGCGGACTGGAACATGCT
Organism: Microcaecilia unicolor; assembly: GCF_901765095.1. Lineage (NCBI taxonomy): Eukaryota > Metazoa > Chordata > Amphibia > Gymnophiona > Siphonopidae > Microcaecilia > Microcaecilia unicolor. The sequence continues at coordinate 123,404,680 of NC_044037.1, forward strand.
GGAGCAGAAGTACTGGAGTAGGTAGGCTGGAGCAGGTGTGCCGGAGCAAGTAGGCTGGAGCAGATGGGCTGGAACAAGCAGGGAGAAGCTGGTTCAGGCGGGCTGGAACACTGGAGCAGATGTACTGGAGTAGGTAGGCTGGAGCAGGTGTACCGGAGCAAGTTGGCTGGAGCAGATGGGCTGGAACAAGCAGGGAGAAGCTGGAAAAGTCGGGCTGGAACACTGGAGCAAGCAGGGGAAGCTGGATCGGCGGACTGGAACAATCTGAGATCGGCGGACTGGAACAAGATGGGATCATGCAGACTGGAACGAGCTGGAGCAGGCGGACTGGAGCACACTAGAGCAATTGGACTGGAACAAGCAGGCTGAAGCAGATGGATTGGAACAAACAGGCTGGAGCAGATGGACTGGAACAAGCAAGGGGGGAAGCAGGATCGGCGGACTGGCACAAGATGGGCTCAGGCGGGCTGGAACAGACTGGGATCAGGTGGGCTTGAATAAGCTGGGATAGGCGGACCGGATCAAGCTGGATCAGGCAGACTGGAATAAGCTGGGGTCAGGCGGCCTGGAGCAAGTTGGGAACAGGCGGACTGGAATAGTCTGGGATCAGGGGGACAGGAACACGTTAGGGCAGCTGGACTGGAACAAGCAGGGGGCAAGCTGGATCAGCGGACTGGAACAAGCTGGGGCCATCGGACTGTAGCAGGCAAGCAGAGGAGCTGGCACGGGTGGACCAGGGAAGGTGGAGCAGTTGGGCTGCAGTGGTGCGGTGGGTCCCCCAGATCGCTGGGCCGGCAGGTCCGAACACCTATTGAAGAGGCGCGCCCACCACTCGCGCACCGCACCGCCCGGACCCGTTTGCATCACGAGGTTGGGTCCACACTACAGGCCGCAGGCGACAGGCGATCTCCCTCCGACACAGAGCCGACAAGGTCCCGGGCAGTTCCTGCCGGGGAGTGCGACGGCCGAGGGTAAGCTCACGGAGGCTTCCCTCGTGCTGCCTCTGCTTCTCTGGTTATACACTTAGGCTGCAGCCCTTTTTCTGTTACCTCCTGCAGGGGATTATCATGGCCTCTTTGCCTCCTCCTCTCCCCAATCCAGTTCTCCACCTCTGACGGCTTCCTCGTGGCGTTCTGCTGCTGCTGCTGTTCTCGGGGGGGGGGGGGGGGGGCGTCACTCTCTACCCACACTGGCCACCAACCTTCCCGTTTTTCGGCACCTCGAGGTGTCTCGCGCTCATATTTCAGTCATTGTTCTCTTTTATGGGAATTAGGTTTTGGAACGATCTTCCCACAATTGTTTGTTCTGTTGATAATGTGCCTCGATTTAGAAAATTACTGAAATCTTGGTTGTTTAAGAAATATCTAAATTGAGATTTCAATGAATGACTGTTTTTAATAGTTTTGTATCAATTGAATTGATTGTATGTTCCCTGGTATGCCTGGTATCTTTTATTTATAAACCGCACAGAACTAGTATGGCTGTTGCAGTATAGAAATGTTAGATTAGATTAGATTTATAAATGGTTCTAGGACTTTCTGGGTTATAGATCATATAGAGTAAAAGATGTCCGGATCTTTGTTTCTTGAGTGGAGATCAGAACGTGGTGTACCACAGGGGTCACCTATCTCCCCAATTCTGTTTAATATTATTATAACTCCTCTGAGAAGAAAGATGGCTTCTCTTGGATTATACCCTTTCATATATGCTGCTGATGATGTTATTATTTATATTCCATTCTAACACTCTATTGGGGAGATTCTAACTACTATAAAATGTGATTTAGATACTTTGGAATCATGAGCGGTGTTGTTTAAACTCAAACTAAATAGGGATAAGACTACATTTCTGATAGAGTCTGTTTTGACCTATCATAGAAATCACTTTATATTGGATAATGTGATTTACAACTTGGAGAACAGTTAGAAAATTCTGAGTGTTGTGCTGGATAATAATCTGGCATTTGAAATGCATGTATCTTTGGTAGTATCCAAATCATTCAGAATGCTCTGGAAGCTGTAGCGTGTACAAAATTGCTTTTCTTCAGAAGTTTACTGTTTGTTAGTACAATCTCTGGTACTTACTACTACTACTACTTATCATTTCTATAGTGCTACTAGATGTACGCAGCGCTGTACACTTGAACATGAAGAGACAGTCCCTGCTCGACAGAGTTTACAATCTAATTAGGACAGACAAACAGGACAAATAAGAGGATAAGGGAATATTTGGATTATTGCAACATTGTATACAATTGCTTGTAAAAAATAATCATTGTTAACTAAGCTCCAGTTGCTGCCTGCTTGATTTGCAGATTACCTACATTTGAAAGTGCATCTCCATTATTCATGAGATTGCATTGATTACCTGTGGATGCGCGCTCACTTTTTAAGTTGTGCATGTTCATTTTTCAAATCATATATGAAATGGCACCTAGTTTCATGCAAGGATTTATTCATTTATCAGAAAGGAATATTAATTTACAGTCTAGGCATTGTCTGACTTTTTGTTTTCCTAGTTATAGGAACATTGTTTATAAATGATCATATTCAGCTAGTTTTTCTTATTTGGCATCTCATTGGTGGAAAATTCTTAGATATTAGGTCCTTGGGGTCTTATGTCTTATTTAAAAAAATATTACATTCTTTTCTATTTTGAAAATTTCTGGATCCATAATGAGATATTAGGATGCTGTTGATCTTTTTTTTGTTTCTTTTATAAAGTCGTTTATGTATTAGTTAGTTTTTATTTATAAGTTGTAAGCCACATTGAACTTCCATGGCTAATGTGGGATATAAGTGGCAGGTAATGTAATGTAATGTAATTCTTCATTTTGGATTTGGAGGTTTGTAAGAGCTTCTATAAGTTTGTTTAATTGGATCTTAATATACTGCCTTTACTTTGCAAGACCAAAGTGGTGTGCAATTTATAATTACAAACATAGATAAAAGAAAGGAAATTCATATAAAAATGCAAAGAACTCAAAAATAAATAAATAATACATGCTCCAGCTGACTCCTTTACAGGTTTCTTGATTTTCAATGTTCTTGAAAAAGAAATTTCATTCATATTTACCGTTTTGGCAAGTTTCTCCTGAGATTCACTCTTGGCCTACATAAATCTTTAATGGATGATATTCAAAGTGATTTACGTGGGCAGAAGAGGCTCCAGCCCACTTAAATCACTCCTGGTTGCCAAACCGCCAATATTCAGCAGCTCTTAACTGGACAGTGCCGCTGAATATCAGCTCTGACTGCCCCCCCCCCCCCCACCAAGTGGGCAGGTCAGGGGCAGTACAGCAGTCAGCATTTGGAAGGAGCTGGGAGTTATGTGGTTGCCAGCAATATTCAGAGGTCCTTTTATTAAGCTGCGGGAAAAAGGGCCCTGCACTAGTGGCGGGGGCTGGTTTTCCTGTGTGCCAGGGCCCTTTTTCCCACAACTAGTAAAACCTGAAAACAAATGGCCACATGGTGAGAACTCTCACCACATGGCCATGCAGCGGGGAGCCCTTACCGCCACCCATTGAGGCACCCATTAAGTGCTCCGGTGCTAACCTGGCTGTAACTGGGCAGCACGCAGCAATGCCCAATTACTGCCATGCTAGCCATTTCCGGGGGTTTTCCTTTTCCTCAGGAAATAGCATATGCTTGTGGTGGGACTACCGCCAGCAGCTGCGTTGGGCCAGCGGTGGTCCCGAAAGAGTGAGCGGTAAGCCCATGTTGGGCTTAGCACCACTCTGTAAAAGGGCCCCTCAGTGCTTAAATTCACTCACTCAGCTATGTGCGCCCTGGTACTGAATGTCATCCAGGACCCGCATTAAAGAAATTTTTCCTGTTTCCCTTTGAAATCCTCTTCCCACCCCCACCCTCCAACACAGCCCCCCTCATTCCTTCTCCCCTCCCCTAGCCATAACAGGAAGACCCTACCTCCCCACTGTCTTGGCAGGCCCCTCCCCCAGACCTACCTTAGCTCCCTTCAGCATTTAATTGCAGAAGGTGAACCGTATAAAGATAGGACCACATAAAACACAGTCCTATTTATGCGGTTACCTTGTGCTGTTAAGCACTGAATATCAGCACTTAATGATGTAAGTGCCAAGTCCACCCACAAATTATTAGGTGTTAACTGTGGATATGCAGCAACACTAACCAGTTAAGTGCTGTTGAATATCCATGGTTAGCCCCAGACAAGCAATTTAAATGACCAGGAGCCTCTTGGGCCGTTTAAGTCACTTTGAGTATCGACCTTTAAATGTACAGAACATTGGCACTTATGTGCATAAGTGTATACTTATCTTCAAAAGTGTTAGCAAGGCCACCTAAGTGCTATTCTGTAATGATGCATACAAGTGGTATAGTGCATAAATGGAAGAGGGCCTATACAATGGTAGAGTATAGGCAGAACATGAGCAGGGCTCCCACTTATGCACATATAGAATACTGTCAGTTATGAATGTCCCTGCTGCATTTAGTTACTCCAAGTCTATGTCTGCTGTAACTGTGGGTGTGCAGATGTAAATATTCGATAATGGAATCTGGCCACCCAGATGCTCTTATAGAATAGGCACTCACTGCATGGTATTAGGACAACTAAATGGAGGCACTCACTCATAGAATTGTCCCCTTAGTGCTGTGGTGTAATCTAATGGAAAGAGATGAAATATAAAACCCGGATCCAGTCAAAGGAGATAAAGGAAATGAAAGGTCTTTTATTTCTCACTAAAGCATCACTTGAGTAATGCGGCCTCAATATTTGCCCTTTTATTCTTGTATTTCCTGTTAGCAGCAAACATGAACCAATGGGGTCTAGGAGTAAAACAGGACAGCAAATCTATTGCAGGGGGGAGATAGTTGGTTCTATAAATGGTACGGTGCTGTCTGAGAGATGAATAAAATATGGAATCAATAATGCAGCTAATGCTTAAGCACAGTGCCAACTCTGGAAGAAGAAAGAAACAGAGAGAGACTAAAGTAATGCAAGCAAAAAGAGAGAAGAGAGATGTATGCATCAAAGAAAGATGGGCAGATTGAAAATTATGTCCCTTTCTCTAGCACATACATACAAAAGACAGACACAAGCAGAAACTGATATATCCACCCACAAACAGATGCAGCATGCTCACAGGTAGTAGAAATATATTTCAGGATACAGTGCTCAATAATTAGAACAAATGAAGCAAAATAAAAAATAAAAAAAAACAACTATTGACAAGATGTGTTCTTAACCTTCTATAAGGTAAGAGAAAGAAGGTACCAAAGTAGACTTCCACATGTTGTGTCACTTATTTCAACAGCTCTGTGACATCTGTGCCTGTCTGCGCATCTCAATCAGTGCTGCTCTTCAGCTAAACTTCTAGCTTTCCCCTTGAGAACATCAGCATTTTTTTCTGGTCTTGGAACAGTGCTAGCCCCACCCCAGTGATGCCATACAGGTGTATGGCAGCAATTTAAACTAGAGGTTGATGCCGGAGGGGCCGCATGCTTCCTCATTACGCTAATGAAGGAATGTGACAAAGGAGCACTCCATGTGGAATTTGGGCGGGAGTTGGGCAGAATTTGAGACAAGCTATTGACATTTGTCATGAACTCAGGGAAGGCAAGCCCTTGGGCTGCTGCTGGGTACAAGCTAGAGGCAAATGAATCACCTGTGCTTGGTTCGTCATAAGGTAAGGGAATAGGTTAGGCCAGCTTGGACTGGAGACAAGTAAGGCAGGCTCGGCTGGAGCTGGAGGCAGGGCAGACAGGGCTGGAGCTGGAGACAAGGCAAGGCTAGAGCTGGAAACGAGGCATGCATGGAGCTAGAGACAAGGCAGGCAAGGCTGGACAGGCTGGGCAAGGCTGGAGTTAGGCAAGACAGGAATGGAGTCAGACAAGGCAAGGCTGGAGACAGGCAGGGCATGGCTGGAGACTTGCAAGGCAAGGCGCTGACCCTCCCCCCGCCGCCGCAACCGCAACAGCCCCCTTTGGACCACCGCCACAACCCCCCCCCCCCCCGCTGCCGCCACCACCACCACCGCCGCCTGCCCATGTCAGGGCTAAATGCACGGTGCAGGACGTAAGGCGTCAGAAACAGATGATCCCACAACGAAGGCGCCGGAATCGACCGGCGCTGAAGAAAACTCTTCAGCTGGCGGGGATTGGGGACCCCTGCCAGCAAACAAGGTACCTGATGTGGCGGCGGGGCGGGGGGCAAGCGGCAACGGCGGGGGGTCAAATGTAGAGGGGGCCAGGGCATAATCTGTGGGGGCCCATGCCCCCGTGGCCCCACAGCCTCAGCCGGCACCACTTCCATTTGCAGTTTTCCACATCCCTGCCACAGTGGAAGACCGCTTTTGACCCGGTCCCTTACTGCCTCCCATTCTCTCCGCTTTGTTGTAGCAGCCAGCCTCTGGCCCATGGGAGCAAAGAGATGTGTGTGCCTTCTCTGGATTTCCTGAACCAGCAGTTCAATTTCAGGGTCGCTGAGATTACCCTTGCAGGTGGGTGGTTGCTTTGGTGCCATTGTACCAATGCGATGCAAAGAATCGAAAATACTGAGAAGGGCGCTTAAATACTAACCCAGGGACGCCCATGTGAGAACACAATGGGCGTCCCCAAGATGGGCATCCTATTTTCGATTATTGACAAAATCCCTAAACGTCCCCAGCTGCTCTGGCAATTTGGACCTCCTCATTTCGATTATGGGTGGGGAACTATGGACGTCCAAGAGAAGGGCACAGCGAAGGTGACAAAATAGATGATGCCAATCAAACTTCTACTGGACTCAAAAAAAGTTCACAGCAAGAGTTTATTATTCAAAAAAATGGACTCGACATGAATTGTGTTTCAGCCACCCTGGCTTTCTTCTATGTTTGGCGAACTATGGACGTCCCCAGCTGCTCTGTGTTTTGGGCGCCCTCATTTCGATTATGGGTGAAAATGATAAACGTCCCCCGCTGCTCTTCCCATTTGGAAGTTTGCATTGGTATTTCAAAGTGATTTAGCTTCAGTTATAGTAAACCATGTTTTTTGCCACTGTATGCTTTTGTACACCTGTTTGTTTTTTTGGGAGGGGACTTTTTTGCCAATTCTTGAAAGATAACTGGTGTGTGGGCTTTGTACCTTTCCTTTCCAAACGTTTCAGACTGGGTGTTAGCTGGTAGCTTAGCATATACTCTGCATTTTCTACATGTGAACAACTCTCCATTCTCTACCGTCCAGGAGCTCCTTGCTGTATGTGATGTGCTCCCTCACTGCCCCCCCCCCATGCTCTCTCTCCTTTGTTGAAGCAGACAGCCTCTTGTCCCTTGGAGCCAACAGATTCTTGCACCACAAGTTCAAGGTAAGCTCATACCTCTCAGCCACCTGTTCCCTTTCTGCTATGTAGGTGCTAAACAAACACTTCTTGCTTCTTGCAGGACAGCTGGACAAGAAGATTGCAAAAGACTGCAGTGGACTGTAATACACTGGACTCTGAGTGCTATGATTGTTTTTAACCAATTCATTGTACAGGTTCTTGTTCTCTATTGGACATACTCAGTTGTGGCTGCCTGTGGGGTGGGGGAGGGGAAGAGGCCCTGAGAACGGATGTGTGCATCCCTCATGGTCAAGGGCTCCCCATTCTCTGTATGTTCTCTGCATTCAGATCTTACCTCTATTTTCAACAGGTTCACGGGTATCCACAGCAGGTAGTTTTTCTCCCGCTTTCTGCCTCATGTGTTTCCCCGCTAGGTTCCATCCTTCTTTATGTGGTGAACCCCAGTTCCCTTTTATGAAATGCCCACCCATTCTCAAGGTTGCTGGGGGGAGAGGAAATATATATGCACTGAATGTCTTTTCCACATTATTCAACACAGTCCTACAATCCTCCATAGTTATGGAACAACAACATTTTCTAAATTCTATCCTGCAAACCATTTTCAAGGTGGCCACAGGTGCGTGCCTACCACGGCCTTGAGTCCTTAAGTCATGGTGAAGGAGAGGGGTTCTGGTTACAGTTCCTATTCTAAATTACCTGCAGGTGGCTACAGCCCGGTACCTATATAATTCCCCTAGTCTGTGCCCTTCTGTACCTGATGTATGTAGTATAGGGTCAAGAAAAAAAATAAATAATAATATTTTTTTTTACCTAGGGGCTCTGGAGTCCACCTGGAGGAGTCCGCTGGTTGGAGGGGTGCTGCGGGAGGCAGCGCCAGGGTTTTAGGGCCCGGGGACGGTTGGGCATGTCCTCGGGAATTGTGCTGGGGTTCGGGGCATCCCCAGTGATTTTCTGGGGGCCGAATTTGGCTGGTGTCGGCGTCTTCTTGGGTTTCGGAGGGTTCCCGGTCATCAGAGGGGCTGTGCAGGCTGCTCGGGTGAGTCCAGGGTTCCCAAAGCATTTCGGAGTGCTGGCTGGTTGAGGGAGGACGCTGCGGGAGGCAGCACAGTGGGTTTTTGGCTACGGGGATGTTGGAGCAAGACCCCGGACCTGGTAACATGGACCTGACGTTTCCGGCCCCGTTCCGAGATGTGGAGGGGGCCCCAGCGTTTGGGGTCGAGCTTTTGTGCCAAGGATGGTGGCCAGCTGGCGGTCGGGTCCAGTGTTCCGGTGAGGAGGATTGCTGTTGTATGCGTCCGCTGCGATCGCGCGGGGACGCATGAAGGGAAGAAAAGTCAGGGTTCAGGGCAGAGAAGAGTGGGCCGAGATCGCGGGGATGCTAGAAGGTGGTGAGGGAGACAGGCCAGGTCAGGAAATGGCCGATCTGTGGTCCGTCGGGAAGAGGGAGGAGAGTACGTTGAGGAGGTGCGCGCACGTTGCATCACGCGCCTCATGCACAAATCGGGGGCGCGCATCAACGTTGTTTAGCTCCGGTGAGGCCTAGAAGCCTGGGTCTCAATTTTGAACTGGAGCTCCAGGAAAATGGCGAGTTTCAGAGCATTTTTTAAAATTTTGGCTCCGTTTTTGTCTCTAGCCCAGCGAGACCGGACCCGATGGTAGTGGTCGAGAGAGGGAAAATTCAGGATCAAGGTAAGGGGTTTTTTAACCCAAAATTTGAATTGGTTTATTTTTTTTAATGTGAAAATTGGGTTTTTTATTTTTAAAAATTAAGGGGTTAATGGGATTTTAATTTTGTTTGCGGATTTGGGATCGGGGAATTTTACTTGATTTTTTTGGCGGGTTAGGTTTTGAATTTTAATACTTTTAGGGGGTGTTTTTGAAGGGGGCTAGTTTAAGGGGGTTCTTTAAGGGTTAAAATTTTTAATTCGACGGGGTAGGTAAGGAATGGGGTGAACTAATTTTTGATATGTTTTAATTCAATTTGGGATTTTTAAAGAGATTTTAGGGGAGGAATTAGTGGGGCGGATATTAAAAATAGGTATTTTCAAAAACTGAAAGTATTGCTCAGTAGGGGGCGGAGAGTTTAATTATTAAGGAAACTTTGGGGTAATTTGGTTGAAGTTTGGATGGGTTTTTATTTAATAATATAATTTCTCCATTGATTCCTATGGGAAATTATTAATTAAAATGGAGATGCAGTTGTGCTGGTTAGCAGAAAAAAATTGAAAAATTGAAAAGAGCATGTGATTGGCAGAGGGGTCCCAGAATGGCCAGCCGAAGTTCCGTATCCTAGGCAATGGAGCGGCTGGCAGTTGACAGAGTGAGTCTGAGACTGAAGTGAGAGGAGGTGCTGTGTGGTGTGAGAGAGGTGGATGGGGATTTAAGGTTCAAAAGGAAATAGATTTGGAGTGTTTTGAGTGGCAGTAGAGTAAGGAGGTTAGTGGGAGAATGGAGATTTAATTGGGGGAGATTTCCTTTAATGTCTCCTGGGTCTTGGAATTTTGAGTATCTGTTGAGGGAATCTCAGGGGAAACAGAATTGAGTGATTAAAAGAAAGACAGGTGAACGAATGGTGATTGTATTAGGAGAAATTCTTAGGAAATAAAATAAAGAATTCTGGTGTGCTGGGGAAATGTATGGTGAGAAATGTGTTGGAATGTTGGTACAGGTGCTGACAATAGAATGTTGAGGGATGTGCAATGAGTGAAAGGTTGTTGATCACTCTGACATAGCTGAGGGAGGTAAAAAATATAAAAATAAATAGAATAGGCCTGGAGAGAAAGGGTATTTTAATTAATTTTATTTTGATAGAGTTACTTGGCCACAGTATATTTAATTAAATTGTTCACTAGGTTAAGAATCTTCAACCTAAATTTAGGGAGACAGGGTTTTGCCTTCATGTTTTTTATTTAAGAGAAAGGTTTAGGAGAAAGCGCTGTACCAGACTGGACAGACGAACCCCAGAGGACATCACAGGCCCTCACGCAAGCAAGGCTGGAGTCAAGCTTTCTCAGCTAAGTGGCATTCGTCCCACCAAAGATAAAAGAGACTGAAGTGGAGTAGGGGCGTACATTAAAACTATAAGTAGGTTGCAGAGTAGAAGAGAGAGGAGAGGAAACAAAACATACTTACCGGGATCTCTTGGTCCGAATTCGGAGTTTTCAGATGAAACACTGAATATCTGGAAGACAAAAAGTTAATAACAAAGAATCAAATTCTTTATAGTGAGAACTCAAAAGAACTGTGATTCTAAATCTGAGAACATAATAGGTGAAAAATGCATATCTTTTAAAATGGCACTTATCTGATAGGGATGAAAGGTAGCGTTGAATCCTATGAACAAAAGAGAGTATAGAAGATCAAATGAGTATGGCTACATTTGAAACCATATATTCACAAATATATGCTGAATATTAGGTACAATTCAGAAACATTGTTCCATGATATATGTTAGTGTTGCAGAGGTTAAAATTTATGTACAAAGTTAAATATCACATCATTAAATGTTCTTTAAGTAACTGCAGATTTGATTTGTGTGTTTCATCCAATTCTAAGAAGAATCCCTACATTTAGAATACTTTCCTCTCGTGTCCTTTGAGGGCACGGGACGAGGTTAATGAATTTGTTCTCCCTCCACTTTTGGGTGCTGGGTTTTGGAGCCACGACTACCCACGATAGGCGGAATAGAACCCAGAGCTTAACATACATCTTACCCGGAAGTGAGGGGGTGTAACATGTATTATATTGCAATTGTGATGAAGTAAATATCCATCTAATGCTTTTACTGCTGTGTTCCCTTTTCTCCTGAGCACTATACACCATTGCTAATACATTCAATGTGAAAAAATGACCCAGCTGTTTGTAGCTCCTTCCTCGCCCTCACCAATGTGGTTCGGTTGTGGGTAAGGGTGTCTGGTGATCAGAGAGTAAACATCGTCTATGCACTACCTATGGTTATCTGCAAATTTGTACTTGGCAGATCACTAGTGCTAGACAACATACCTATTATTTACACAACTCTGTGCTGTGGGGCTCTATGGTAAGGGGGAGAGAGGCTGGATGGGCATTTCTGTTCCTCAACAGAAATGCCCACCCAGCCTCCCCAACCCCCTTACCATACAGCCATGCAGTTTGGAAGGAACAGGTGACCTTCTGTATGGCCACACTTATGACACATATGTACCAAAGTTTCTCTGTCACCTTTCATGCAACCCAGATTGCTGCCTCCTCTCACATCAACCCCTGCATTTGATAATATGTAGTGCACAAGTAGAGACACACACCTTGTTATATAGAAAAATATCAAATGTGTATTTAACAAAAAAAAATAGAACTATTTACAATTTTGTTTTTTGTTTTTCCAAAGTCTCTCAAGGGAGGCCACGTCCTCCTCCCTGCAAGGCCTTTTGCAGCAGCCTAACGAGCTGCACCAGGAGCAGCCTCTGTGCCCTGAAGTGCTGCTTGTTAGCCTGCCGCATCACCGACACCTCCAGCCTCATCGCTGACACCTCCTGCAGCAACTGGTTTTGGCTATGCACCAGTTGCTACAGGAGGTGCAGTGCTGGTGCTGGGGCTGGTGCTGGGGATGGTGTGGAGAGGACTGGTGATGTTGGGCCCTCCTCCTCAAGGGGAGGCATATCGTGCCAGGGGTCCTGCTCCTCCTCCTTCTCCTGCTCCACCACTGATGCAGGCAGTCCTGCCTCCTCCTCCTGCATCTCCTCCTGCTCCTCCTCCACCACCGGTGCAGGCAGGAATGAGTGTTCCCTGCCAACACATCTTATAGTGTACTCCTTTTTCAGACCAGCTTCCAGGGGTCCCTGTCATGTCACCTCATGCATCTCACACCCCGGAAAGGGGAATACAGAAGTGAGGCATGTCATCTCATTCATCTCAGAGGAGCTTAGTTGGAAGTTACAGGCCACATTCATGAGAGGGTAGCTGCAACCTCAGGCCTTGATCTGGGACAGAGGTGTTATGACTTACTATTTGCCTATTAGCCACATGGAAACTGATATTGTACACGACATTTGCATTATTAAATAAATACATTTACAAATGAGTACAGGTGCCCTGTTTACAATACATATGTTGAGCCCTGAGGTGCCGTCGCACACTCCTGATGAGGTTGGGGCTGTCCCGCCATATACGGCGAAACTGGTGTCTCAGGGACTCCAGGTCCCTCCGAATGCCAAAACGTCTGCAAGATACAAGTTTGTACACCATGAGTCAGGGGATGGCCCTTCTTGCTTTCACATTACAAATTCATTTGGCAGCCAAATTGTAGAGACACACAACACTGATGATTGGGGAGGGGGGACATGAGGACAGAGAGTACCATTTGTGTGCAGTATTGTAAGGATGTGGGAATGGTTTTCCTTTCTGGTACATAGATTCTATTATTGAATGTGCATGTGCACATATCACTGATTACCCTTGAATGCAGACTACAGTTAGTGCTTACATTGCTGAGGGAGCTCTTAAATGTGGTACTACAGGAGGGGGACCTGATAGCCCAGGAACAGTGGTGGGGGGGGAGCAGTTATCTTTCCAGGTTCTGTCTTATCTGTGTCCATGTTCTAATAGACACAGTCCTGGGGGGCAGGTGGTGATGGTGCATAAAGAGCCTGCGCCGGTGCCTCAGGCAGAGCTGCACTAGGAGCAGACTCTCAGCCACGCTAAAGTTGGGCTTGCGTCTGAGAGCCATGTTTCTCAGTGAATAACCATTGGAAAATGTGCATCGCCTTATATGGACGCCCATGCGTGATGGATGTCCTTACATGCACAGTTCCATATATGGATGACCATCCCATATATGGACGGGTCAGCACATGGACGTCCTGCCCCCATATATGATGGGTCGGCACGTGGACGACCATGACGCATAGACGTCCATCACGCATGGGTGTCCATGACATGCATGGACCATCGTCACACGTGCAGGGCCTTATTTGGATGAGTATGTGTTCACACGTGCGGACCCTTCCTTATATGGATCATTATCAAGTGTGCAAACCTCTTTATATATACACAATTAAATATGTATGTTCCTTATATTTCCCATAGCTGCATGTTCCGCAAGTACAGTGTATGTAGTTGCGGACATCCAGATACGGGAAATATAAGGAAAATTCATAGTGATAAATGCAGTAACAAGGACGTGTTTCTCACAGAACTGCCGAAGGATGTCCCTCTTACAGGCCCGCCGTCCTTCAGCAGGCCTAGTAAGATGGATGTACTTTACACTTATGAATGTTCCTTATATTTCCCGTACCTGGATGTACGCAACTACATACATTGTACTTGCGGAACAACCAGGTACATCAGAGAAGTCCAAAGTATAGTAATAAGGACGTCTTTCTCATAGAACTGTATGACAAATGTTGGCAAGTACAGTGAATGTTGAGAATGTCCTTTGGCAGTTCTGGAAGGTGGGCGTCCTTTTTTACTATACTTTGGGCGTCCATGATTTGGGCGTTTCACACTGCGATAACGGAATTTCTAAGGATGTCCATACTATTTTTTGATTATACCTTCCTAATTTTGGACAACTTCGCAAGGGCGTCCTAATTCATACTTGGACGACCTTTCAAAAATGCCCCTTTTGGTATCTCTGCACTCTGGAAATTGGACCTTGGCACTGGTGCTTTTGTGTCATCCCAAAATTCTGGCTACCTATTCTGTAGAAATGTACTTTCCTTCCAAGTATACTGTTCAGCCATCAAGCTCTCAGACAGTTTAAGCAACCACTTTATTCTTTGACATATGTTACATATCTAATATCTAAATTTAATAAAAGGTATTACTTGTGACTATTTCACTTTTACTTATTTTTTTTCTATGTTGTCAGATAATTATGGATGTAAGCCCCACCCCTGGCACCACCCTGACCCCGCCCCTTTAGTAACATAGTAGATGACGGCAGAAAAAGACCTGCACGGTCCATCCAGTCTGCCCAACGAGATAACTCATATTTGCTGCTTTTTGTGTATACCCTACTTTGATTTGTACCTGTGCTCTTCAGGGCACAGACCGTATAAGTCTGCCCAGCACTATCCCCGCCTCCCAACCACCCGCCCCTCCTCCCAACCACCGGCTCCGGCACAGACCGCACAAGTCTGCCCAGCACCATCCCCACCTCCCAACCACCAGCCCTGCCTCCCAACCCCGGCTCCGGCACAGACCGTACAAGTCTGTCCAGCACTATCCTCGCCTCCCAACCACCAGTCCCGCTGCCCACCACCGGCCCTGGCACAGACCGTACAAGTCTGTCCAGCACTATCCCCGCCTCCCAACCACCAGCCCCGCCTCCCGATCCTGACTAAGCTCCTGAGGATCCATTCCTTCGGCACAGGATTCCTTTATGCTTATCCCACGCATGTTTGAATTCTGTTACCGTTTTCATTTCCACCACCTCCCGCGGGAGGGCATTCCAAGCATCCACTACTCTCTCCGTGAAAAAATACGGTTGGGCCACCTATGACAAAGTGTCTGGCAAGTCTGAAAGCAGGCTCTGGGGTATTGTTATCCAAAATAAAAATACTCAGAACTAGTGATCTCCACATCCTGTAGAGTCATCACACAAACAAAATCTGTCTGCTTTAAACAAAGTGTCTGGCAGTGGAATGAGCATGTGCTGTTCAGGAGGTGAAAATCAGACTCTGAATATTTTTTGTATGGTGGGTTGTAAGGGGAATATCTCCATTATTGAGGAATATGAAGTTTGTGATATAGAACTGAAGCTTCAAGGTTTATGTAGAATTTCTGACCAATCTTGTAGAGCAGTGGTTCCCAAACCTGGTCCTGGGGACACCTAGAGAGTCAGGTTTTCAGGATATCCACAATGAATATTCATGAGAGAGATTTGCATGCAGAGGAGGCAGTGCATGAAAATATCTCATGAATATTCATTGTGGATATCCTGAAAACCTGACTGGCTGGAGTGCCTCCAGGACCAGGTTTGGAAATCACTGTTGTAGAGAATTCAGACTTCACTCCCATACATAAGAATTTGTTGAATGATACTATCAATAATTCTGCTGATTTAAAAATGTGTGTGGGGGGGGAGAGGAGTGTGATGTGTGAAAATGTTGCTTTAACTTGCCCTATACCTAGCTTTTCCCTCTGATGCTATCCCAGTGGGCAAAACTGAAAGGAGCTATTGTAAGGCAACAAACCTTTTTGTAAGAAAAGAAAAGTAAGAGGAAAATGAGGCCACTTCGGTTTTCAAAAGTAGTAGCTGAAAAGGTAAGGAAAAATAAGTTAGCCTTTATAAACTAGAAGAGATCACAGAACGAGGATGACAGGCAACAATATCTGGAAAATCTAAGAGAAGCTTGTAGAGTAGTCAGGAAAGCAAAGATGCAAATGGAAGAAAAAAATAGTCAATATGATAAAATGGGGGGGGGGGGGGACAAGACGTTTCTTTAGATATGTTAGTGATAGGAGGATGTGCAAAAGTGGCATTGTGAGACTCAAAGATGAAGGGGAGGAATATAAGATAAGGCAGAATTGTTTAACAAATATTTCTGTTCCATGTTCACAGCTGAAGGACCGGGAGCAGAACTGCAGAAGACAAACACAAATAGGAATGGAGGGCTGGTAGTCCCTGAATGATTTTCAAAGGACTGTGTTCGTGAGGAGCTGTTTAAACTAAAGATGGACAAAGCAGGGGCGTAGCCAGTGTCATGATCGTGGTTGTGACCTCTCTCAGACTTAATTTATTTCTGGGGGTCAGCTTCTGAGCTGGCTTCTGTCTGTCCTTCCTGAGTTAGCTCTGTCTCTGTATGCTGGCTGCTCCCAGCATGGTTCTAATTGCTTCACCATACTGAACCTGTATGTGTTGCCTGAGTTAGCTCTGCCTCTGTCTCTGTGTGCTGGCTGCTTCCAGCGTGGCTCTAATTACTCCACTATACTGCACCTGTGTGTGTTGAGCCTCTCTGTGCTTCAGTATGCTTTCTGCCTGAGTCCTGTAGCTGTGACATCATCAATCAGGCCCTTGATAAGGTCCACCAAAGGTCCAGGTCAGTGTTGGTGCAGTGAGCACCTCTGCCTTGTCTTGCTTTGTCTTGCTTCATAGGTTATGTTCCTAGTTTGTATTCCTTGTTTGTTTGTATCTGGAATCCTATTCTGTTGGCTCCCTTTCCTTCCTGTCTGTGTAACCCTGAACCCCTTGTGCAGTTAGCACTGCAGCCCTGTTTTTGTCTAGGTGCCTGTGGGCACTTCTGAATCCTGGCTGCTTTTGGTTTCTTTTCCCTCCTGTCTGAGAACCTTGAACTCCTTGTGCAGTTAGCACTTCTACCTTGGTTTTTGTCTGGGTGCCTGTGGGCACTGCTGTATCCTGGTTCCCTATTTCCTAGGGCTTCTGCCCCACCCTGGTTAGTCAAGCTTGTCTTAAAGTCCTTCTCCCTGTATAGTATCTGTATTTCTTCTGTTGGGGCTGGTTGGCTTCAGCTTCAGTACCCCTCCTGCTTGTGTCTGCCCTGCTTGCTTTCAGTTTCCTTCCAGTCCGGTCTGTTTGGAAATCCTGTATCCTGATTCCTATCCTGTACCCTGTTGTGGTCTGGCTTGTTTAGTGTCCTTCCTAGTGTGAGTTCTCTGGTGTTCCTGCCTGCTAGTTCCAGTACCAGTTTTCCTCCAAGTCCTGCCGGCTGCCTGCACCCAGGGGCTCAACCCCTGGGGCACAACAGCTAAGTATAGGTGAAGCCTAGGTCCAGTCCTGTGTGTTCCTGTCCAGTGTGTTCCGGTCTAGTGCGTACCAGTCCGGTGTGTTCCTGTCCCGTGTGTTCCGGTCCGGTGCGTACCAGTCTGGTGTGTTCCAGTCCAGGGTGTTCCAGTCCAGTGGGTTCCGGTGCATACCAGTCCAGTGGGTTCCAGTCCGTGTGTTCCGGCTCGTGTGTCTGCGTCTGCAGTCCTTGCCTTTGCCAGTGTGCTAGCTCAGTGTTGGTTGGTGGATTTTGCCTGCTGCTGCCGCTCCTCGTCAGCAGCCCAAGGGCTCACGATTGCTCCAGAGTCCGCGCCCGCATGCTCTGAACCTGAGAAACAGCCAGACTTCAGCCGACCCCCCCCCCCACGCCATTTTTATCCCCGCCACCACCACCTTTGACCCCCCCAGCGCGAACCCTTTTGACCCCCTCTTCCCGCCGCCACCAACCCTCCCCCACTTCTGTTTCTGTGAGTCTGACGTCCTGCACAGAAACAGAAGCCTGCCCTTGCAGATCAGCAACGCGGCCGCGCCGGAGAAGAGAACTTCGGCTGGCGGGGGTCGGGGGTACCCGATGGTGGTGGGGGAGGGTTGGCGGTGGGAGTGGGGTCAAAGGGGTTGGCGGTGGGGGGGGCCAGAGCCAAATCTATGGGGGCCCATGCCCCTGTGGCCCCACGTAGCTACGCCCCTGAGACAAAGCGATGGGGCTGGATGGCATACATTCGAGGGTACTGAAAGAACTTAGGGTATTTGGCTGACCTTTTCAATGGTTCTCTAGAGTCAAGAGTGGTCCCAGAGGCCTGGAGAAGAGCGGATGTGGTCCCTCGCCACAAAAGTGGAAATAAGGAAGAGGGTGGGAACTTCAGGCTGGTAAATTTGACTTCTGTGGTAAGTAAATTAATGGAAATGCTTTTAAAACAGATAATAGTAAAGTTTTTGGAATCCAATGGATTACAGGAACCAAGGCAACATGGTTTTGCTAGACGCAAGTCTTGCCAGACAAATCTGATTAATTTCTTTGAATGGATGGCCAGAGAGTTGGATTGAGAGAGAGTGCTAGATGTGGTGTATATTAAAGGGCTGCTGGTAAGGCTTGCCTCGTTGTGGATGATACCAAAATCTGCAATAGGGTAGACACCCCTGGTAGTGTGGACCTAGCAAAGCTTTTAGAATGGTCCAGAATTTGGCAGCTAAGATTTAATGCTAAAAAATGCAGGGTCAGGAATTTGAATGGCGAAAACCCAAGAAAATGGTATAGTTTAAGGGATGAAGAACTCTTGTGCACAAAAGAGGAATGGGATTTGCAGGAATGTGATGATCTTAAAGGCCAAACAGGTAGAAAAAGCAATGGCAAAAGCTAGAGGGATGCTTGGGTGTATAGGGAGACGAATGGCCAGTAGGAAAAAGGAGGTGATGATGTCTCTGTATAAGACTCTGGTGAGACCTCATTTCAAATTTGTGTACAATTCTGGAGACCACACCTTCCAAAGATATAAACAGGAAGGAGTCGGTCCAGAGGACGGCTGCTAAAATAGGGACAGACTTAAAGATCTCAATATGTATGCTTTTGAAGAAAGGTGGGCGAGGGGAGATATGAAAGAGACGTTTAAATTCACAGGAGGTGAATCTCAATTGAAAGGAAGCTGTGGAATGAGGGGGTATAGGATGAAGGTGAAAGAGCATAAATTCAGAAGTAACCTGAGGAAATATTTCTTCACGGAAAGGGTGGTGAACTCGTGGAATGGCCTCCTGGTGGAGAAGAAAACTGTATCTGAATTCTAGTTAGCTTGGGACAAGTATATAGGACTTCTAAGGGAGAGTAGATGGCAGGGATGGGCATACTGGATAGACCATATGGAGGGGCATAATCGAACGCGAATGTCCATCTCCATGGGCGTCTATGTCCGAAACCGGGTATGTGAAGAGGTGGGACAAACCATATTATCGAAAAAGATGGGCATCCATCTTTCGTTTCGAAAATATGGTTTGGACAGACCAAATGCCATGGATTTGGTCCCTTCTGAGATGGGCGTTTTTTTTTTTTTGTGATAATGGAAACTAAAAATGGCCAACTCAGAAATGTCCCAATCCAAGCCATTTGGTCGTGGGAGGGACAAATGTACAACACTACCATAGCTCTTAGGGGTGAAGGGGGCAACTACATGTGGGTACAGTGGGTTTTAGAGGCCTCCCATTTACCACCACAAGTGTTATAGGTGGGGGGGGGGGGGTATGGGCCTGGGTCTGCCTGCCTGAAGTGCACTGCATTACCCACTAAAGGTGCTCCAGGGACAGGACTTGTTGCTGGTGTATAACCTTGGCACAGCAGTTCACACCTCAAGACTAATCTCGTTGAAAATGTCCTTTATTTGAATAAGCACGTTTACTCACAGTTAACTGCAGATCAGAGGTTGTGCCCCACTGGCAACGAGTCTTGCTGGTACTGAGATGAGCAGTAGGTCCGAGCTGGCAGAATGGTGTACAATGCCCTCTTTCAGCAACATTCAAGGTAAGTACTAAGTGCTATAACGTGGCTAACACATGAAAGGGATCTAAAAGTGTCTTACACAAATGGCCACTACCTCATGGACTACCAGAAAAAAAACAGGGCACACTCTGACCCAGTAAGCAGAGGGAAAAGCACCATGGGAGTAGAGCCTACCAACTACCAACATCGTGAGCATTTAACACAAGCTAGTGGAATCACGGAGCTCAATACCCTACACCCACCACAATGCATTGCTGATGTGACTCTGCAGTGCCCTTAACAGAAAAGGTGTCACACTCACCCGAGACCCACATCAGAACCAGGGAAAGGCTGTCAGAGGATAGAACACATTCTGCTGTCATGGAGGTGGGTACGGCATTTGAGGCTGGCGTACAGGCTGGGAAAAAAAGTTTGTAAAGTGGGTTTTTTTTTCCGGAGGGGGTTAGTGACCACTGGGGGAGTCAGGGGAGGTCATCCCCTATTCCCTCCGGTGGTCATCTGGTCAGTTGTGGCACTTTTTTGGGACTTGGACCTGAAAAAAAAGGGTCCAAATAAAGCAGACCAAATTCTCATCAAAAAAGCCCTTCTTGTTTCGATTAGCAGCTAAAGACGCCCATCTCTCCTCGGCCGATAACCACGCCCCAGTCCCGCCTTCGCCACGCCTCCGACACGCCCCCGTGATCTTTGTTCGTCTCCGTGACGGACTGCAGTTGAGGACGCCAAAAATCTGGTTTCGATTATACTGATTTGGACGCCCATGGGAAACGGACGCCCATCTCCCGATTTGGGTCGAAATATGGGCGTCTTTCTCTTTCGAAAATAAGCCTGATGGTCTTTATCTGCCTTCATTTTTCTGTGTTTCTCACCCCCTTTATCTGCCTTCTTATTTCTATATTTTTATGTTTCTCACTCTCTAGCTGTTTTCTGACAGGGAAAGCAGTACTGGCCACAGGCAGCATGTGTAAATTTCTGTTGCTGCTGGTGACATCTAGAGATACTGCCAAGTTTTAAGGCAGATGAGGAAGGGGAGTGGAGGGGTTGAAAGAAAAGGAGAGATGCTGGACCACAGATAGGGCAGGAGTGAAAAAGAGGTACCCAACCATGGGGGAGAGGGGGAGGAGTACGCTTGTGAGGACAACTAAATCCATGTGACTTGGTATTTCTGTACTATTGTAAATTATCTCCTTCTATCTTTTTTTCTTTTACTGGTAACTTGTAAAACTGTAAATGCCAGTAAAATTTATCTGAATCTCCCTCTCCTGATCCCAGCAGTCACATTCTGATCTTTCCTTTCCCTTCACGTTTTTTTTCTGTTGTGCCTCAGCAAAGATGATCCAGCACCTCCTCTCCTCTCAGTTTCTCTCTTCTGCCCCCTTCACACTTAACTGATTAGGCATCCTCTATTGCTCCAGGTTCTGGCTGCTTCTCCTCCATGCCTTCCCCTCCCCCAAACCATTCCTGCAAGTAATGTAAACTAATATAGACTGGCCAACATTCAGCCTGCAGCAGTCAGCATTTTTAAAAATATGTTGACCACTATGAGCAGAATTAGCCCCAGATATTCAATGCCGGGTCAAGTTGTGATGGCTAGCTGGATCTTATGTGGTCTCCGTTTGATAGTTAGCTAGGACTTGCATAAGGAGTGCAGGTTGGTGCCCTCTGCTCCTCCAATTCCCCCTCCCTCCTATGCAATCCTGATCCCCCCCCCCCCTCCTTCTCACCCCGAAGTGCAAATTGGCTGAATGAGCCCCTACCACCCACCCCCACCCCCATGGGCTCCTTTGGGCCTACTTCATAGAGGTGGTCCAGTGGGGGCCAATGGGCAGGAGTGATACCCACTCGCTCCCGCCCATCATCGCTGCTGTAATAAAAATGGCTGTTGCAACCTATAGCAGAAACCTCATGATACTAGTACTACTCTGGCACTAACCAGATAATACAGGGGCTTCTTCTGCCCTTCTAAAGGTGCAGATGCTCATGGGCTGTGAGATACCGTATTCACATACTGCTGGATGCAAACTCTTGCACCTTTAAGAGAACAGATTTGAAAGGGTGCATTGCCGTAGTTTGTTTACATCTACAGCCCCTTGTTATACAGCACAAAAACTGGCTCTTCTTTTGCCAGTTTTAAACCAGAGACACGGGGAAAGGCTTTTTCTTGCTTTGGTCCTTATTTACCATATTCCCTGCTTGATTACCTTAGAAAAGTCAGTGATTATTTAACATTCTAGCAACTCTATGGAGGCAATTCTATAACTTAGTGCCTCATTTTAGGCACTTGCAATGCCACATACTGAGCGCTAATTCTATATGACATATGGGCATACCTAAGCCATTATAGAGTACTAGGTCAAGTCAGCATAGACATGCCTTAAATATATGCTCCCCTTGATCGACCTTCCACCTAGGAATGCCAATCCTGCTGCTCGGTCCTATCTTCATCTACACTTCCCAAACTGTAAGGGTGTCAAGTATAAGAAGATTTTCACCTCTTCTTTCCGCTACTGGTGCCCTAAACACTGGAATGCTCTCCCGCAGCACCTTAAAACACAAGCGGACCACATCCTCTTCAAGAAGTTGCTAAAGACCTACGTCTTTGCTAAAATGTACTCCCCTATTTACTCTATTGATTGATGCACCCTTCCTGACCCTCACCCTGTTTAGTTTCCCATTGTTAGCTACTGTTCCCCCTGTCTATTCTTTGTACACTTTTCAATATTTCTTACATTGTAAATTTACTTAACTTTCTGTAAGCCACATTGTGCCTGCATGAGTGGGAAAATGTGGGATACAAATGAACCATAAATAAATAGGTGCAAAAACTTATCCTGAGTTGTGTAGAACGAGTAGAAGTAAATCGATTTTTGTACTTGTTCCAAAAGTACAAAGACTAGGGGATACTCGAGGAAGTTACATGGAAATACTTTTCAAACAATTAGCAGGAAATCTTTTTTCACTCAAAAAATAGTTAAGCTCTGGAATTCTTTGCCAGAGGATGTGGTAACAGTGGTTAGTGTATCTGGGTTTTTAAAAAGTTTGGACAAATTCCTGGAGGAAAAGTCCACAGTCTGCTATTGTGACAGACATGGGAATCTATTTGCTTGTCCTGGGATTTGTAGTATGGTATGTTGCCACGATTTGGGTTTCTTCCAGGTACTTGTGACCTGGCTTGGCCACTGTTTGGAAAACAGGATACTGGGCTAGATGGACCATTGGTCTGACCCAGTATTGTTATATTAAGTCAATGGTGGCTGTAAATGGTTGCACCTAAATGTGCAAAGTGACTCATGTAACTGACAGTATTCTAAACCATATGTGCATTATTTGGCTTCATACCCATGGCCTGTCCATGTTCCTCCCATGTATCCACCCACCTTGGAGTTATGCACTATAGCACATAGGCACTACTTTATAGGCGATACTTTGTAGCAATGGTTCTCAAACCTGTCCTGAAGGACCACCAGTCAGTTGGGTTGTCAGGATATAAATATAAATATTTATGAGACAGATTTGCATGCCTGTTACATCCATTATATGCAAATCTCTCTCATGCATATTTATTAAAGATATCTTAAAAATGAAGTGGCTGCTGGTACCCCGGTCAGATTTGAGAACCAATGCACAAAACAAGCAATTAAAGGTGCCTTTGATGCTTGTAAGTATTTGTAATCCTCGGTGCAAGCTTACAGAACTGACTCCTCTAAAACATAGTGCAGTAGAGTAGCTTTCTTGATTCTTCCATAATATCTGCACATGGTGTAGTTATCTGTTTATTTAGTTTGAAATCTGGCTATAGGATAGTTTTATATTAAATTTGTTGATTTTACTGTTTTGCAAATGTACATTTTTTTCCAAATGTGAATTTATCTGTTATCATGGTTATATTTTATATTGTATGTTTTTGTAATATTTGTTGTATATTTTGTACATGTTGAACTTTTCCAAATAGATGATTAATAAGTTTGATAAAAAAAAATAAAATGGTTCTCTTTTGGGGCAATTTTGAGTAGCCTGTGTTGTTGCAAGCTATACATATTTTTGACCTTACTTTACAGCTAATTTTGTACTTGGTATTTATGTGGGTAGAGGGCTGCAGTCAAACATCACACCCTCCGGAATTCCACATTTTAATTCATCTAAAAGTATGTGCACTGTACAGGTCTGTACATCCTTTTTCTTCATTTATGGAAAATTCTTACAGACCAGTTACAAGCATTTATTTGCCTACAAGCTTTTCACTGCTCTGCAATCTAAGCAAATACTTATATTCTCTTTGAAAAAATCCCTCTCTATTGAATGTGTATGCTACATTGCTTGTTTGGTACAGTGGTGACACCATGTGGTCATTCTATGTATTGCGGTGCACTTAGTAAAGAGTCGTTTTAGCCGGAGGAATTGACCGATGGGAACACTATCACGTCAGCTGTTTGGATGATAACTGGAATAGTGTAACACTGTATTTCTATCAGTAATTTTATGATACACAGATGTGCTGAACTGCCCCTGATCATCCAGAAATATAGAAATATCCAAAAACTTAATCTTCTTCATATCCCAGTGGACCATAAATTTGATGTTTTGGTCCACTTGATTTGTATATGTTACAAATTCCCTGAGCTGCTCCTTGGATCCCTTCCATATCATTATAACACCATCTATAACCCTCAACCAGGAAAGCATATGAGTCTCATATTGAGATCCATATACAAAAAGTTCTTCGAACTGTGTCATGTAAAGGCAAGTAACAGAGGGCGCTACAGTAGCCCCCATCGCTGTGCTTTTTATTCAGAGATAAAATTTATCTTCAAAAACAAAATAATTATGCGTAATCACCAAAACTTCCTGCTACCACAAGGTTCATTGCCTACTGAACATGGCAACATTCTACTTACACCTAAAAAACCCCAAGAAACCAGCGAGTGATGTCACCAACTACCGCTCTGTCACCTCCATCCCTTTGCTAATTAAATTGATGGAAAACAGGGTGACCTCTCAATTCAACGACTATATACAAAAATTCTCCGTTCTACATGAATCGCAATAGGGTTTCCGTCCAGCCCACAGTACAGAAACCAGTGGTGTGCTGGAGCTGGCTCGCACCGGCTCGCAAGAGCCGGTTGTTAAATTTTGTACCAACTTGTGAGCCGGTTGTTCCCTAGTGCGAGCCGGCTCTCCTCCCTCCCGATCGATCACGTCACCGACCTGACTTCTAATTCTTCAGGGCAGCCAGTCTTGCCTGCCCGCTACCAGCGCTGACTCTCCCCTGGGTCTGCGTTTAGAGTAGGGGAAGAGAGAGGCTGGAGAGCGCACGACGGCTGCCTCCCATTGGTCAGAAGTTTGCAGCAGGGCGGAGCTTGCGCTGCTCTCCTTGCGGTCCCGAGAATCACAAAAGGCAGGGAAGCACCAAGGCCGCCACCGCCAGAGCACCCCTCCCCCATTTCCACCGGCGGCCGGCAGCACCCGCACCCTGCAATCGCCCCCGCACCCCTCCCCATTTTCCACATTTTGTTTTGTTTACCCCTTCCCCTCCCCCCCCCGAAGATGTGGATTTGAAGATGTGTGCTCTTCTCCGCCCCCACCCATCTGCCCGCGCACCCCCCGCCTTGGATGGCTGTAGGTGTAAGAGAGTTACTGCTGTTGCACTTGCAGGTAGAACTTCTGTTGCTGCTGCTGCTTCTGCAGAAAATGATCCTGTGAGTGACTGAAAATCGCACAGAAGGAGAAAAACTTATTATTTAAATCACGGGACGAATTGAAGGTAAGCTGTGGGGGCTAGTTGAGTTGTGTGCGGGGATCGGCGAATGTCAGGGGGTTAGTGGAATCGGGTGCCTTTAGGAGCCGAAGCCCGGCACAGCCTCGCTCCCTGTGCCTGGAACCGGCCGGGCGGGGGTGAGTTGCTACACAAACATCTCTCATGGTACAAATGCTAGAAACACCAGCAGAGCGCATGCAGTACTAAAGATCGTGGAAGCTTCACCGCATGCTAGTATTCGTAAAAATCTTCCTGAGTGTGTTTTTTTCCCCCTATAACGTTCTGCTAAGGGCAGTTAAATTATTTTACCAATAAGCTGCCCAACATAAGAGGTTACAGTTCTTGGTTGAACCAAGTGGTCTTGATTTTATCTGCAGTCAAAAGTGTCTCCAACCCTGGCAAGTTGTATCGCTGCCGAGCATAAAGCAAGATCTGGAGAACATCAGGTTATATAATTTCAGCTAATAATAACATTATTACTATATATGCTTATTACATTATTACTATATATTACGCTTATTACATGGTTTTTTTTTATTTTTAGTTGCGACTAAAATGTGAGTATTAAAAGTACGAAATGCGTAAGAAGTGGCCCGCTTCTTTTTCAAAGTTGATTGGAAGTGACAAGGCGCGGTGCTTGTGCCCTGATTACAGCCTGAAAGGCTGGGCATGCCTATACCTCGTATGTAGTCACCTGTCAAGTACAGCTGAGCTCTCTTTAATGTGCACTTCAAAGACTTTGCGGTTATTATTCCGCCTGGCTGAGAAGAAGCGATCAGGTTGAAAACTGCAAACCGAGGATGTTCACACAGAATAACCTAGAAAGGCTTTTGGATCCAGGGCTTCCAGGTACTGATCCTGGATGTGCAGAAAACACCAGATCGCTCTGCTCAGATGGTTTCACCGCACCTTAAAGTTTGCAGATTTCACCTTTGATCTTATGGCGGTTCATGCTTTTAAAATGGCCGCCGAGACTTCCACAGGTGGCCTCGCGAGACTTCTGCTGAAGTCTCGGCGGCCATTTTGAAGTGCAAACCGGCAGGGGAGAGTCAGCGCTGATAGCGGGCAGGCAAGACTGCCTGCCCCAAGGAATTCGAAGGAAAGGTCGGTGAGGGATGGATCCGGAGGGAGGGAGGAGAAGTCGCCGGTGAACAACTCGGGAGGGGTGGCAGGGGAGAGAAGGGAGTCGCTGGGCATGGGTGGATGGAGGGGAGAGAAGGGTCGCTGGGTATGGGTGCATGCGGGCAGGGGGAGAGAAGGGTCGCTGGACATGGGTGGATGGAGGGCAGGGGAGAGGAGGGGAGAGAGAAGAAATGCTGGACATG
The DNA here is from genome assembly GCF_901765095.1 of Microcaecilia unicolor. Taxonomy (NCBI): domain Eukaryota; kingdom Metazoa; phylum Chordata; class Amphibia; order Gymnophiona; family Siphonopidae; genus Microcaecilia; species Microcaecilia unicolor. The sequence continues at coordinate 123,431,241 of NC_044037.1, forward strand.
GATGGAGGGGAGGGAAGAGTGAGGAAGGAGATGAGATGAAGGAAAAGGAAGAGAGGAGAAAAACTGCACATGGATGAAGAAAATAGGCAGAAGCTGAGGACCAGAAATGAAGAAGAAAGGAGGAAAGGAAAGAAATAAATGGAAAGGAAGCTCTGGAGTTAAGAGGACAGATAGCAGCAGAATCGGATACTGGGCCAGCATGATCAGAAAAACAGTCACCAAACAGCAAAGGTAAAAAAAATCATTTTATTTTCATTATAGTGTTTGGAATATGTTCACTTTGAGAATCAGGTGCTCAACATTAAAAGTTTATATATATTTACTTATTTATGGCATTTTATCGCACATTAAACATGAATTAGATTGGAACCTGGGATCATTTAATTTTTTTTCCTGGAGTAATGCATTGCCCCCCCCCCCCCCCAGGCTCTCTCCCCGGCTATAGCCAGCTCTGCAATTTGGGGGGGCGCAGAGGGGGACTGGGGAGAGAGCACACCACTGACAGAAACCGTCCTACTCACTCTAATATCCAAATTCAAACAGGAAATCTCATTTGGAAACAACATCCTCCTTCTACAATTCGATTTGTCCAGTGCATTTGACATGGTAAATCATAGTATTCTAACCAAACTACTAGATAAACTTGGGATTGGTGAAAATATCATTAATTGGCTAAAAGGCTTCATCACCTCAAGATCTTACCAAGTTAAATCAACCTCAACTATCTCATCTTCCTGGTTACCAAACTGCGGTGTGCCTCAAGGATCCCCTTTATCCCTGATCCTCTTCAACCTTATGATGATCCCCCTAGCCAAAACTCTATCCAGGCATGGCCTCAACCCTTTCATTTACGCCGATGACATCACCATATTCATTCCCTTCAAATCTAATCTAACAGAAATCTCCGACAAAATATCCTTGGGCATGAACATCTTAACATCTTGGGCCAACGCCTTTATGATGAAAATGAACAAAGAAAAAGCGCAATGCCTAATCCTCTCATCTCCACACTCCTCAAAACTAATCTTAACACTTCTGACATTACAATCCCTATATCTGACAACCTGAAAATCCTTGGAGTGACATTAGACAATCATCTCTCGCTTGAAGATCACGCAAAATTCACTACAAAGAAAATGTTCAACATGATGTGGATACTGAAACGCGTAAAACCATATCTCCCCCAGAAAACATTCCGGAACTTGGTGCAATCCAAGGTACTTACCCATGCCGACTACTGAAATAGTATTTTCTTAGGCTGTAAGACCTATATCCTGAAAAAACTTCAGACCGCCCAAAATACAGCAGCAAGACTCATTTTTGGCAAATCACAAATTGAATGCGCAACACCTCTTCGTGAAAAACTTCACTGGCTCCCTATCAGAGAATGAATCAACTTCAATATCTACACATTAATCCATAGGATTATCCACAGTGAATCTCCGGGCTATATGTTCAATCTGATTGACCTTCCCACCAGAAACATGTCTGAAACTTCATGAACTTACCTTAACCTGCATTATCCCAATTGCAAAGGAATCAAGTACAACGTTTCGATACCTAATACAATCAATGGTCCTAAACCATGCAGATTATTGCAACGGAATCTACGCGGGCTGCAAAGAACAACTCATAAAAAACTCCAGACCGCCCAAAATACAGCAGCCAGGCTGATATTCAGCAAAACACGCTTCAAAACTGCCAAACCCCTCCGAGAAACGTTGCATTGGCTTCCAATCAAAGAACGGATCATCTTCAAAATCTGCACCTTAGTCCACAAAATCATGTACAGCGTAGTCCCAGGATACATGACAGACTTTATAAACTTACCAATAAGAAACAAAGTCACTACCCAAATTGCAAAGGACTGAAATACAAATCAACTTACATAGCCGGCTTCTCCTACATAAGCGCACAACTATGGAATGGGCTCCCAAAAGCTGTGAAAACAATCCACGACCACTTCAGGAAATCACTAAAAATCTACCTCTTCAAAAAGGCCTACCCTAATGACCCCACGTAACCCTCTTCACCTACCAACACAGCATGACTATGATCGAACAGGACATCACGCAATCTTCATCCATTCCGACCCTCCACTTATACCTCATACGATCACTATACAACTTTGTATTTGTTATCCACCGACTGGGCAAACGACTTTGACGGTACTATGTAAGCCACATTGAGCCTGCAAATAGGTGGGAAAATGTGGGGTACAAATGCAACAAATAAATAAAACCTACTATGGATCCAACTTTTCCTTCTTAGGCAGCCAACTCTGGAATGCCCTCCCCAGACGCATCAGATCTATCAGCGAACCTGCTTTGAGTGGGAAAGCACGGGGTACAAATGTAATAACAGTTTTAAACTGAGTGGGTATGGCCAGTGTCTCTGCTGGGGAGAATAATACTAATCAAACTTTGAACAAACAGCTTACAGAGAGAATCTACCCTTTGGGAGATAGACTGCAGAAAATCTTGCTCTCCTGCTTTAGACATAGACCCTCCCACCCTGCCCCTCTACCCACCCACCCCTAAAGTGACACTTCTTATATAGCCTCCTGACCCAGCATACATCATCTGCTCCTGCCTGCACCTTCTGATCAAGCCTGCATCATCTGTTCCTGCCTGCAACCACTGATCCAGTCTAAAATCTGCCTCTGCCTACATCCTCTGATCCAGACTACATCTTCTGTTACCTACTATATATGGTTAATAGCCTAGGAAATGAATCCTAAATCAACTTCTACATGCCTATAGAATCCATACATTGCCTTATTCATTACCTTATATCTGTCAGTATTAAAACAAACTTGACATTGCTTCATACCTGTCAGTACTAAAACGAACCTGACATTTTTCTACCTGCTCAATGTAGCATTGACGTAAAAAAATTTTCAATTCTTTTCTTCCTAATCAAAATGGAATTAACCAAATATCTTCTAATAACTTATTCCTTCCTACTAATTAATCAGTCATCATCCACACTATACAATGGACATAATATAAATACCATCATCCAAAACAAATCAAACTATCCCAGTAAAAGAACCCCACATCTAATCAATTATCATTATACCAAAGGAAAAATCACCAAACATGACCAGCATTTACGGTCTCTAAAAAAAGGCTCAAATAAATCAATTCATGTCAAGGAAAGAACCCTAACCAAAATTGACATCCTCCCAAACCTGGAAAACCAATTTCAAAACACCAAAATTGGCTACATCAATGCCAGATCAGTCGTTAACAAATCTCTATCTCCGACTGGATTGCTTCTGACAACCTAGACCTGCTTATCCTCACTGAGACCTGGCTCCATAATCAAAAAGACCCAATTCTACTAGATTTATGTCCCCCAAATTATAAAATATTACACTGGACCAGGAAAAACAAAAAAGGTGGAGGATTATCCATAATTTATCGCTCCAACTTCCTGATTGAAATTATCTCCAATAACCTTGAAATTGCATCTATAAGAATCCAAGAAAAATCCCTACTAGACCAACTGTCATGTATAATTTTATATAGACCACCTGGAAATTGGAATGAATCCTTCCCCACCCTCACTGATTTCATTTCAAATATGAGTGTATCTAACTCAAATTTACTTATATTAGGAGATATCAACCTACATCTGGAAAATGTGAATTCCCCATCAACAAAAGAATGCAAAGATTTTTTCCTCTCATGGGACTATTCATGGCCCAATTGCAGACCTACACACATAAAAGGTCATACTCTGGACTTTTGTTCCATCAGAAAAATCACAGACCAGAATTTTAAAATAACAGACACATGCTGGTCCGAAGACCCATGGTCCGATCACTTCAAATTAAAACTATCAATGTTATGGTTAAAAAAAGGTCATCACTCTGCACAACAACACACAACCATCACCACGAGAGGTAAAATAGATCCAAAGGAGTTCTGGTCCAAACTATATTACAATAAGTGGACTACTAATGCAAACTCCATTCACTTCCTTGACGAATGGGACAAAAGATGCAAAAATATATTAGATGAAATAGCTCCTTTAAAAAATAAGGAGAAAAAAAGACCAAATCCTACCCCTTGGTATAATGAAGAATTAAAGTCAATGATATGCTTTGATGTCCCCATGCATACCTCCTACCCACCCCCATCCTCCCACCCTGTCAGACTGTCATAGTAATGCTTGAATGTTTTCACTTATATACACTGTCAGCTAGCACATTTGCTTATTTCCGATCTGACGAAGAAGGGCAACCTTCGAAAGCTAATCAAGAAATGTATTATGTCCAATAAAAAAGGTATCATCTTATTTTCTTTTCCATGTTTTATTTTGTTTGATTTCTATTGATAATCCTCTCTCCATAAAACAAATCACCAAAGCAATTAGTAAATTTTCAAACTCCTTCTGCAAGTTAGATATATGTCCGAACTACCTACTTAAATCCACCCCTCCATGCTTTATTCAAGATATCACATCAAGTCTAAATTTTATGCTTAAATCTGGCTTTTTCCCCAAAAATTATGGAAACATACTCCTTACCCCTATTCCCAAAGATAATAAAAAAAAATCAAGTGGCATTACTAACTATCGCCCAATTGCCTCCATACCATTGTTAACAAAGTTAATGGAGAGCATGGTAGCCAAACAACTCATGGAATACTTGGATAAATTCTCCATCTTACATGTTTCTCAATCCGGTTTTCACTCCCTATACAGTACTGAAACGGTATTGGTTACCCTTATATCCAAGTTTAAACAACAAATTGCTGCTGGAAAGAATATACTCATTTTGCAATTCGATATGTCCAGTGCATTTGACATGATTGACCATAACATCTTGGTGCATCTTTTGGACTATTTCGGAATAGGTGGACCTGTGCTTGAATGGTTCAAGGGCTTCCTCTCACTTAAATCCTATCGTGCGAAAGTAAACTCAACTTTATCATCATCATGGAATGCAACCTGCAGAGTCCCTCAAGGATCGCCACTGTCCCCTATACTATTTAATATAATGATGACACCATTAGCTAATGCCCTATCCAGACTAGGTTTCAATCCTTTTATTTTCGCAGACGACATAACAATATATATACCTTTCAGCAAGAACTTGGAAGAAATTACCAATCAAATCACTCTTGGACTGACCACAATGGGAAAATGGGCAAATTCTTTCCATCTGAAACTAAACGCCAAAAAGACCCACTGTCTCATTTTATCGTCTCAATATAACAATTATAATCCCACCACTTTAAATACCCCCAACCTTTCACTGCCAATCTCAGATAATTTGAAACTTCTAGGGATCACAATAGATCAATACTTAACACTAGAGTCTCAAGTGACCAACACCACAAAGAAAATGTTCTACTCAATGTGGAGACTCAAGTGAATAAAACCTTTCTTTCCCTGTGAAGTCTTCTGCAATTTGATACAATCCATGGTCTTGAGCCAGATGGATTACTGCAACGCTATATATGCGGGATGCAAAGAACAACTGCTCAAGAAATTACAAACGGCCCAAAATACTGCGGCAAGACTGATATTTGGAAAATCTAAATTTGAAACTGCAAAACCACTCAGAGAAATTCTGCATTGGCTCCTTATAAAAGAATGAATAGCCTTTAAAATACGTACATTAATCCACAGAACAATCTACAGTGAGGTACCAGAATACATGCTTGAATTGGTTGATTTACCACCTAGAAACAGAACTAGTTCATCGCAATCTTATCTGAACTTACATTACCCAGACTGCAATGGCTTAAAGTATAAATCAATTTACGCCTCAAACTTCACCTACATTGGCACTCAACTGTGGCACGCCTTACCCAAATTAACAAAAACTACCCAGAACTACCTAAACTTTAAGAAATCATTGAAAACAGTATTGTTCAAGAAGGCTTATTCCCCAGGTTCAACATAATCAGAATTATCCCTTACTATTATAAGATCCAATAGACTCTAATTACATCTTATCTTTCATATTTACTACTGATTAATTGTTATTTATATCCTACTTCAATACCCATCGTTGTTTAACTGTTATTTTTCTTATTCTGCTAAATTTGAAAAATTGTACTTCTTGCATTGTAACTTACTACAATATTTTTGTAAGCCACTTTGAGCCTGCTATCAGTGGAAAAAGGTAGGATACAAATGTGATAAATAAATAAATAAATATTATTCAACAATGTACGTTTTTCCTCAGAAATATTAGCACACTTCAAATACTGATCAATTATTTGTAATGCCATGTCCTGAGGGATGTTAGTGTACAAAGCATTAACATCCATTGTGACCAACATTATTGATTCATTCTTAGGTATCTGCAATGTTTCCAAATGTTGTAAATAATGAGCTGAATCTCTCACATATGAACATGCTTAGCTTACAAAAGGTTTTAGATAAAAATCAAAATACTCAGATAGGGGTTCCAAAATTGACCCCCACCCAGAAACAATTGGGCATCCAGGGGGGTTCCTCAGGGATTTGTGAATCTTTGGAACAAAATATATCTACAGGATAGAATAATATTTCCTGTGTAAATATCTATTCTCCTTATATGTCACTATGCCAGACATCAATGCCTGCGATATTAATTCCGCAACTTGGTCTTGAATATACAAGAAAGGAACACCCTCTAGTAATTTATAATAGGTAATATCAGATAACTAGGTAATAGCCTGTTTTAAATAAGTACTCTTATCCTGTATTACTATTGCTCCACCCTTGTCTCCTCTCTTAATGTCAAGGGTCGGGTCAGTTTTAAACCCTTCCAACACTGTTAATTGTACATTGGGGAAAAAAAGTGTATAAGAGAGCATTATATGCAGATAGACAGTGGCTTGTACATCCAGCTTCGCCAAGAAATTCCAGTTATCTGACGTGTATTGCCTTATTCTTGTGCTCTCTCTATAGCGCAAGCTATTAAAAAAATATTGGCACATTTTGGATATCCATAAGGTATTTGAGAAATACCCCAAGTTTGCTTATCGACGAGGGAAAAACTTGGGAGATTTGGAGGGGCATAATCGAAAGGGACGCCCAAGTTTTGTTGAGGACGTCCTCGCAAAACGTCCCGACGGAGGGGCGGGGAAACCAGTATTATCGAAACAAGATGGACGTCCATCTTTTGTTTCGATAATACAGTTGGGGACGCCCAAATCTTGAAATTTAGGTCATCCTTAGAGATGGTCGTCCCTAGACTTGGTCGTTTCTGATTTTCAGCGATAATGGAAACCAAGGACACCCATCTCAGAAACGACCAAATGCAAGCCTTTTGGTCATGGGAGGAGCCAGCATTCCTAGTGCACTGGTCCCCCTGACATGCCAGGACACCTACTGGGCACCCTAGGGGGCACTGCAGTGGACATCATAAAATGCTCCCTTACCTTGTCTGCTGAGCCCCCCAACCCCCCCCCCCTAAAACCCACTACCCACAACTGTACACCACTACCATAGCCCTTATGGGTGAAGGGGGCATCTAGATGTGGGTACAGTGGGTTTGTGGTGGGTTTTTGAGGGCTCGCTGTTTCCTCCACAAGCGTAACAGATAGGGAGGGGGATATGCCTGGGTCCGCCTGCCTGAAGTGCACTGCACCCACTAAAACTGCTCCAGGGGCCTGCATACTGCTGTCATGGACCTGAGTATGACATCTGAGGCTGGAAAAAAATATTTTTAAAGATATTTTTTGAGGGTGAAAGGGGGTTAGTGACCACTGGGGGAGTAAGGGGAGGTCATCCCCGATTCTCTCCAGTGGTCATCTGGTCATTTAGGTAACCTTTTGTGCCTTGGTCATAAGAAAAACAGGACCACGTAAAGTCGTCCAAGTGCTCATCAGGAACGTCCTTTTTTTCCACTATGGGTCAAGGATGTCCATGTGTTAGGCACGCCCAAGTCCCGCCTTCGCTATGCCTCCGGCACGCCCCCGGGAAATTTGGCCATCCCTGTGACGGAAAGCAGTTGGGGATGTCCAAAATTGGCTTTTGATTATACCGATTTGGACGACCCTGTGAGAAGGATGCCCATCTTCCGATTTGTGTCGAAAGATGGGCATCCTTCACTTTCAAAAATGAGCCTGTTGGTGTCCAATCCAAAACCTTTGCTGACAGATGGTCAACGGCATTTTAAATGTGGAGAATGTAATTATTTTCATCATGCACTAGAAACAAATGCTATGTCTAGTCCCCATTTGGGTAAACGATTTCAATTACAAACGAGAACAGATTGCAGTTCTTCAGGGGTTGTATATTGTATATGTGCCCTTGCGGACTTTACTACATTGGTCAGACAACTAGGAAGATAAAAACCCCGTATTGGGGAGCACATTAGTAATAAAAGAACTAATAAGGAGGACGCTTCCTTAGCTGATCACTGGAAGGAACACAGCCATTCACTTTCTGAGATAAAATTTGTAGTATTGCTACAGATACAGCATCATGGTAAAGTGAATTCTATCCCACCTTTGTAACTCCATTATCCCTTACTTGTCCTGTTTGTCTGTCCTAGTTAGATTGTAAGCTCTTTCGAGCAGGGACTGTCTCTTTATGTCCAGTGTACAGTGCAGCGTACGTCTAGTAGTGCTATAGAAATGATAAGTAGTAGTAGATTGGTTAATACATAAGGAGCAATGGTTTATTTACTTTTGGAACACGACACAGCCGGGGAGATTGAACAAGGAAATTAAATTGGATAGGTAAAGGCTCGATAGATGTTTGTAACAAGTGATTAAAAGCCTGCTTTTCAACAATGTCAGTATACACCGCCGTTGGGCAAGATACATTTTGGACTGGAGCTCCATCCGGGGACAACAGTCGCTATAAGATGGTGATGATTAAGTTGTTGTAAGGTAAGGACTTTATATTGGCATATGTAAACATATGAAAGGGGAAGGATTATAAATTAGTGATATTTGATATAGCACACATGTTTTTGTAGGTGGAATTACAGCGTGCCTTTTGATAAAGTTTTGATTATTTAGATACATTACCTGATTTAAGAAAAGACTGAATGGAAGGTTGCTTTATTTTGAATTGATAGCATATGGCGATTTTCCAGGTGGCCATCAGGGGAGTCTTGAGGGACGATAAAAGAACTATATCTACATGACAAAGAACTATATCTACATGACTCTTTTTTTTCCTTCAGAATGTTAAGTACTCTTTGAGTCATCACTGGGTTTGAAATAGAGGTTTAAATAATAGGGCTTGTAACTGAATGGATTTTATTATATAACCTGTTAAATAAACATGTGAACCATATCAGCATAAGTTTGGTACGTTATTCCTTCTCAGGTGGATATTAAATTATAGGAATGCAAGTATAAAATGTAATTATGTATTTCATGCATATTTATACCTGTGATTTGAAAGAATTAAATTTTAACTGCCAGACCCTCAACCATTCTTTTAATGTTTGGAGATCCCTTCTCATTGTTTCTACTCCCTCAAGGATATCCACTCTATTGGCTATCTTCTTGTCATCCGCAAAAAGGCAAACCTTTCCTTCCAACCCCTCAGCAATATCTCCAACAAATATATTAAACAGAATCGGCCCCAGCACCGACCTTTCTTTCATCAGTGACTCCCTTATTTTTCCTACCACTGATGTGGATCTTAGTGGTCTGTAGTTTCCCACTTCTTCCCTGTCTCCACTTTTGTTTAGAGAGACCACATCCACTCATCTCCAATCTCGAGGAATCTCTCTCGTCTCTAAAGATCTATTAAATAAATCTTTAAGAGGTCCCGCCAGGAACTCTCTGAGCTCCCTCAGTATCCTGGGATGTATTCCATCTGGCCCCATAGCAAAAAATTAACTCCCTTGGAGTCATGATCCCTAGGTCGGTCTATGTTTACAGTCAATGGTGGGATTTGCTGTTATATTAAAATCGCCCCCAACAATCAAGCGGTAGTCTGGGTATTCAACTAATTGGGCTATCAAGGAGGAGAAAATTTTATGATGATATACATTCGATGAATAAACATTACCGTACTCCCCATATTTCTCCCATTACTATAATAAACCTACCCTCTTTATCTTATATTTGTTTATGTACATGAAATGAAAGTTGCTCATGCAACAAGATTGCCACTCCCTTCTGGCTTCCTTGAAATGCAGAGAAATAGACTTCCCCTACCCAGTCCCTCTTATGTTTTGCAGATTCAGCACCAAGTAAGTGGGTCTCCTGCAAGAATGCTATTGGGCTCATTTTCGAAAGAGAAGGGCGCCCATCTTTCGACACAAATCGGGAGATGGGCGTCCTCCCAGGGTAGCCCAAATTGGCATAATCAAAAGCCAATTTTGGGTGCCCTCAACTGCTTTCTGTCGCAGGGACCACCTAAGTTCCCGGGTGTCCGGAGTGGCAAGATGGCATCCTAGCTTGCTGCGTGAGCGTTTCGGGAACCTGCTGGAAATACCTCACTTTTATTCTCCTTGTGTTGAAATGCCCCATACTAAGCAGAAAGCGGCAATTAAAGGGCAACCGCCAATAGCCCTTACCTCGTCTCCAATCCAGCAGACCCTAGACCGCTACATGAGAAGCTTCCCGGTGGAACATGGTTTGGTGAGCCCCGCATTGAGCGACGCCAAAGGAGCGATGTCTCTCTTGGGGCCTGATACCACGCTATCACCGCCAGTGCTGACGCGACCTCCGTGTCCTGCGAGTTCCAGGGCGGGGTTAGCAGGTCAAGCTGAGACGGAAGACACCGACAGTTTGAGCTTGCTCGGCGGTTCCTCCCCTGGACTAGCAGAAGGAAGTATACTGGAGCAAGGAGCCCCACAGGAGATTACTCTGACAGCTATTTGGCAAGCAGTCCAGGGACTTGCAGCTGAGGTGGCTAAATCAACTAAAGAAATGTCCACAATAGTGAGTAAACTCTCTACAATGTCGGAATCCTTCGATAAAGTTAAAACAGAGGTAAATCAAATATCTCAGGTAAAAGAGGAGGTAAATACAGTGACATTGACAGTGGACACCTTGGTTAAAGATAAAATGTTAACATCTGGCAAAATAGAGCAAATTGAGAACTTTAATCGACGTCTTACACTTAGACTATTGAACTTTCCAATTTCACCAGCATTATCACCCTACAATTTCTTTAAAAAATATTTACAAGAGATTCTGAAGCTTTCTCCTAAAGATATTCCCCCTTGTAATAAAGTTTATTACCTTCCAACTATTCAGAAGCTTGGAGAGGCTTCTCAACCAGTAAATATGGTGAACGTAGTCCCCCAGAGAAATGATATTGATTTGCAGAATTTAACTCTATGGTTGAAATATCCAATCGGGGGACTTTGATAGTATCCTTAGTATTTGAGTAGGACTTAAATATGATTATGAAACTATATTTCAAAAATTCTGCTGCACTATTCTGCGGTCAAAAAATATGGGTATATCCTGATGTTAACAAGGTGACCCAGCAAAGAAGAAAACAATTCCTGACTCTGAGAGAAGAAGTAAAAAATCTGGGAGCAACTTTTATATTAGTCTATCCCTATAAATGTGTGATACATTTATTAGGTGTTAAATATGTGTTTTTTGAGCCAAGTCAGCTGAAAATTTTTCTGGACTCTAAAAATCCAACTAGCTGACAGACTGGAACAACTGTATCAGCTAATAGAGAATGATGGGATAAAGAACAGGACTATGCCAATTATGGTTTAAACTATGATTTTCCTTATTGAACTCTCCTTAAGTTTTCTAAATCCACTCCCCCCCCCCCAAAAAAAAAAATGTTGTGGTCTAAGGAAAAGTTAGAATATTATGTTTAGATATATTTATCTTTTAATTTTCAATTGCCTTATAACTGTTTCTCTGTATTACCTTACAAATTGATATTCATTTGTAATAATTTGAAACTTAATAAAAAAAAAAATAACACATGGGCGTCCTTGGCCGATAATGGAAAAAAGAAGGGCGTCCCTGACTACCACTTGGCCGACTTTACTTGGTCCATTTTTTCTTGCGACCAAGCCTCAAAAAGTTGCCCAAACTGACCAGATGACCACCGGAGAGAATCGGGGATGACCTCCCTTTACTCCCCCAGTGGTCACATGTGCGTACATACGTGTGGATCATTGTCGTACGGGATTGCCTCCGTGGCGCGCTCTGCCTTGGACTCGCTCATTTCAGGTAAATTGGACTCTGCTGAGAATGGATCGTGTTCCTCGGGATGTGAGGGTTCTTCTGACTCAAACTGCCTCAACTGGTAGGTGATGGAGTGTGTTCCATCGCACAAGTTTTGGTTCGTACAGCGTAGTCTTCAGAAGCAAAGTGGCTAAGTCAGTTCTTTCCATCATTCTGACCCACAGCAGCTTCTAAGACTTTGGCCTTTGCCTCAAGTGCAGCTATCTCTTCCACTTGCTGGAGTGCTTCTATCATAATGTCCAGCTTAGCCTTTTTATGTGCATCCTCAGCATCCATCTTGGCCCTTCTTCGTGCTTCCTCAGCCCTTCTGCTTGTTTCATCAGCTTCCAGCGCAGCCCGTTTTAACTTCAGGGTGATTTCTTGTTCAATGATGCGGTGGCGAGCTTTGACCATCTCTGCCATGGCCTGTGCCTGAATTGCCGCTGATCTAACTGTTGATTGGCTGGAGTGGTTTGTTGCACGTGACTTGGAGGATCTTGAGGTTTTGGATGTGTGTCTAGAAGAGTGAGAGCACATGGAGATTCTGTCTTGTGGATTTACAGTTGCATCTGCTGCTTTCTTTACAGCCTTGGCTACTGCCGTGCTACGCTTTCGGTCTTTGGATTCTTGCAATGCCTTTCGCAAAAGACTCTGATCTGTATTTGTCTCATCTAAGAACTGGTAATACTCTTCTGCCTTTTGCTGGTAGCGTGCGTAGCTGGTCTTTATTAATGACTGACAGGTGTCCTTGTCTGCCCCTGCCTTTGAAGCATTACGCATGTTTTCCTCTACCTCCCCCCAGTGCTTGTTTAGTTTCTCGCTATCCGTTTCCTGTTTTGCTTGATAAATTACCAGGAATTTCTGGGTTAAGTTGTGAGTTCTTCTATTCTTGAACCCTTGTTGGGACTGGAGGGAGAAGGTGTCTACCGTATCTGCATTGCTCTCTGGCTGTTCCTGCATGTCTGGTGCAGGGGACACTTGATCTAGTACAGTCTGTGCGGCATTAAAATCTACCATTCTGCGCTTGTTTGCTTATCTGTCTTTATTAAATGAGGGGTCAGCTCTCGTATGCAGGGAGGCTAGAGGTGTAGTGATTACTCGGTATGAAAGCTGTGCTAGGACTTGCTGCAGTGGCTTCTCTCTCTTTGTGCTGGGTTAAGAAGCAATCTGCCTTTCAAGCTGCTGAATCAATACTGGATCAGGTTTCAGTGATAAGTTAATGAGCAGAGGAGATGGGAGGGGGGAGAGTAGCTTTGAGTCAGGGTCCTGCCTCAATCAGTATCTTAGCAACTAATTGCTTCAGCACGTTTGCTCAGGAGATCTTTAGGGCTCAGATTTCTGGCTCTGGCTGGAGGCAGAGGGGAGGGGAGTTTCAGAGCATCTTTCAAAGTAATTATCACCGAAGCGTAACAAATTCCACAAAGAACTCAAGCTGGAAGATTCTTTCTCACCAATTCTGCAACAGTCACTTTTAAACTACTCTCATCATGCTTGCTTAGAATGTTAAAAATTCTTCACAGATTTGCCAACACAAAAACAGTTTCTCCTTCTGAATTCTCTGTTGGTTTTATTACTGAGACCCAAATAGGAGGGGCTGCTCTTGAGCTGGGAAAAGTACTTAACACGACAATAGGAGGGCACTTAACTTGATCACTCTTAGGAATGCAGTCAGCGCTGTCTAGCACGGTTTCTTAAACACTGGTTTGAATTTAAACCTCCACAATTCTTCTGCTTCTTCACAGACAGCCTTTCATAAGCTTGCTATTCTGATAAATGCATTTAAACTTTAACAGCTCCACACCAGGGGCGTAGCCACGGGTGGGCCTGGATGGGCCTAGGCCCACCCAGTTTGGGTTCAGGCCCACCCAGCAGTGGAGCGGAGGGAGCAGGCAGCGCTGATCCTGCATCTGCCTCCTTCTCTCTGACGGCAGCGCTTCCCAGACGCTGCCTACCGCCGCCACGATCGCATGATCTACCTCCTCCCTCTGTCTCACTCTCAACAGCAGCGGTAGTGTCGCGATTCAAACATGCTGCCTCCTGCTTCTAACCCGGAAGCGTCTCCTCTGCAGAGGAGACGCTTCCGGGTTAGAAGCAGGAGGTAGAGTGTTTGAATCGCTACCGCTGCTGTTGAGAGTGAGACAGAGGGAGGAGGTAGATCGTGCGATCGTGGCGGCGGTAGGCAGCATCTGGGAAGTGCTGACGTCAGAGAGAGGGCGGGCAGGTGGAATGGAATGGGAGGGAAGGATGCATGGGGGTGAAGGAGAATCGCTGGACATGGATGGGAGCGGGAGGGGAGGGGACAGAGGAGAGTCACTGGGGATGGATGGATGGATGGAGGTGGGGGTCAGGGGAGAGAGGAGAATTGCTGGGGATGGATGGATGGAGGTGGGGGGAGGAGAATTTCTGGGGATGGATGGATGGAGGTGGGGGGCAGGGGAGAGAGGAGAATTGCTGGGGATGATGGATGGATGGATGGAGGTGAGGTGCAGGGGAGAGAGGAGAATTGCTGGGGATGATGGATGGATGGATGGATGGATGGAGGTGGGGGGCAGGGGAGAGAGGAGAATTGCTGGGAATGGATGGATGGAGGGGACAGGGGCAAGAACAGAATTGCTGGGTATGGATGAATAGGGGCAGGGGAGAGAAGAGAATTGCTGGGTATCCATAGAGGGGGGCAGGGGAGAGAAGAGAATTGCTGGGTATGGATGGATGGAGGGGAGAGAAGAGTTACTGGACATGGGTGGATGGAGGGGAGGGAAGAGGAGAGAGGAAGGTTGCTGGACATGGGTGGATGGAGGGGAGGGCAGGAGGCAGAGGAGGGTTGCTGGACATGGATGGATGGAGGGAAGGGCAGGAGAGAGGAGGCTGCTAGATATGGATGGAGGAGAGGGAAGGGAGAGAGAAGAAATGCTGGACATGGACGGAGGGGAGGGAAGAGTGAGGAAGGAGATGAGATGAGGGAAAAGGAAGAGAGGAGAAAATTGCACATGGATGAAGAAAATAGGCAGAAGCTGGATCCACTGGACAGTCAAGTCTGTGGAGGACCCAGAGCAAGAAATGAAGAAGAAAGGCGGAAAGTAAAGAAATAAATGGAAAGGAAGCCCTGGAAATGGAGTAAAGAGGACAGATAGCAGCAGAATCAGATACTGGGCCAGTATGATCAGAAAAACAAAGTCACCAAAGGTAGAAAAAAAATCATTTTATTTTCATTATAATGATTGGAACATGTCCACTTTGAGAATCAGGTGCTCAACATTAAAAGTTTATATTTATTTACTTATTTGGTGCTCAACATTAAAAATTTATATTTATTTACTTATTTATGGCATTTTATCTCACATTAAACATGAATTAGATTGGAACCTGGGATCATTAATGTTTTTTTTCCTGGAGAGAGTAATGCATTGCCTCCTCCACCCCCCAGGCTCTCTCCCCGGCTATAGCCAGCTCTGCAATTTTGAGGGGAGGTGCACATGTGGATGGGGGGGCCGCAGAGGTGGACCGGGGAGAGAGCCTGTTGTTAAACATTTACCAGCACACCACTGTCTAGTGCCCACCCATCCAACCTGTTGGCCCACCCAAAAATTGACTTCTGGCTACGCCACTGCTCCACACATTGCTTTTCTTTAGCTACAGGTTCTCTTGAATGCAAATCAGTTAGCATCCAGGCAATACAAGCAGAGTTACTCGATTCCCTTTTTCCTTTCTGGTCTGGTTAACTCACACACATTTGTCTTTTCACACTTCACTCTTCTGCTGTTCTTTTTAAATGCAGTTCAGATGGTTCTTAAAGCACGATTGTCCTGCTGCAACTTCTTCAACTCCTCAATAGCTATTTAGTTTTTACTTTTGTTTTTTTACTGTCAAGACTCTCATAGACTTGTTACCATAAAGTCTATGATATCTTGGAGTATAACCTTGGCACACCAGTCACATCTGAAGTCTCTATTATTTTTATGAAGTCTCTTTTTTGAATAAATCACAGCCAGATGTTCAGAAGTGCTGCCCCAGGGCACATAGACTCCATAATTCTGAGAGCTGTTTCTGTGGTTGGAAGTGGAGATCTGAAGAGAGGTAGCTTTATTGTAGGGGAGAAATTGTTGAGCATATAGAAGTATCTCAGAGCTGGGTGACTGAAATGTGTGATATCTCTTAAGGGAGGAGATAATTTCAAGGTAAAAAAAACCAAGTTCATTGCAGGGAGTTTCAGCAGGACAGTGCTGTCTGAAGCAAGATGGTGGATGCCTCATGTCTGTAGCAAGATGGTGAATGCCTCATGGCTGAAGGGACAAAGAGGTCAAGAAGCCTCACACAGGCTCAGGGAGGAGCAGGTAAAGACCAATGGGGACAGAATCTGCCATTGGGTAGCAAGGGGTGGTCCTAGAGGATGGCTCTCGATTGGAGGGAAAGGTCATACCTGGCTGACCTCTCAGGACAGAGATAGTAAGACTGACTAGGAAATGATAGCAGGTAGACAAAGGAGCCAAGCTTGGCTGAGAGAGAAAAGAGGTCTAGGTAGTAGCACAACCAATGATACCAGTTCTTATACAGATAAGCAAGTGTGGCTGCATCGCCTGTGAACTACATTACACACAATGCATTGCTCCCGTATCTTTGCAGTGGAAACTGCAGCAATGAAAGTCCTTAGAAATGAGAATAACAGTAAAAGCATTAAACACATTTTTGGATCACATTATAAACTGGTGCGAGGCTGTCAGAGGACAGAACAGAGATAACTGACTATCTCCTGCTGAATATTGCCGGATAGCCGGTTAAGTACCATTTAACTGGCCAGGAGCAAAAAGATGCGATCATGTAATGCCTCTATTCCAACAATTGCATTGGCTTCTGATAAAATGCAGGATCCAATTTAACATTTTTACCTTGGCCTTTAAGGTGCAGTATTATGGCAGCCCTGCCTATCTTTTCTCCCCTCATAATACCTTATACACCCTCTAACACCTTACGTTCTTTGATTGATCACTGTTTGGTGCTTTCAGGTCCCTCACAACCATAATGGGAGTTGAACAGATGTAAAGGAGCATTTTTGATATGACATCTAAGTCCAATTTTGGACGTTTTGCTAAAAACATTCAAAATTCAAGTGGGGAATATAGCCATTTTCAAAACAGAAAAATGTCTTTTTCTTTTGAAAATGGCTATTTACTAGGTGTTTTTGTGCTCTGTTGATTTATCTTTTTGATCCATTTTCGAAAAAAAAAAAGTCCAAGTGAAAAATGCACAAAATCAAGCCATTAGGATGTAGGAGGATCCAGCATTCTTAGTAGACTGGCCACACAGACATCCCAGGAGAGCAATGGGGCACCCTAAGGGCATTGCAGTGGACTTCAAATAAATGCTCCCAAGTACACATCTCACTGTTGCTTCCTTATCTTGTCTGCTGAGCCCCCCAAAACCCACTACTCCCAACTGTACACCACTACAATAGCCCTTATGGGTGAAGGGGGCACCTATATGTAGGTACAGTGGGTTTCTGGTGAGTTTTGGAGGGCTCAAAGTTTCCACTACAAGTGTAACAGGTAAGGGGAGGTAAGGGCCTTGGTCCACCTATCTGCAGTGCACTGCACCCACCACTAGAGTATTCCAGGGGCCTGCATGCTGCTGTAATGGACCTGAGTATGATATCTGAGGCTGGCATAGAGGCTGGTATGATATCTGAGGCTGGCATAGAGGCTGGTAAGTAAAGTTTTTAATCACATTTTTGGAAGGTATGAGGGGGTTAGTGACCACTGGGGGAATAAGGGCAGGTCATCCCCGATTCCCTCCAGTGGTCATCTGGTCATTTAGGGCACTTTTTGTGACTTATTCATTAGTAAAACAGGTCTAGACCAAAACATCCAATTTATAGCCCTGGATGTTTTTGTTTTGTTCCATTATGGCAGAAAAACATCCAAGTGTTAGGAACACCAAGATCCCGCCCTGACAAGCCCCCTTGTGATTTGAACACACTTCTGATGGACTTCATAGAAAAACATCTAAAAATTGGTTTTGAAAATACCAATTTGGACGTTTTTTGTGAGTAAAATGTCAAAATACAGATTTATGCCACTTTTTGGATGTTTTTCTCTTTTGAAAATGAGCCCCATAGTGAATTTTTCTTTCTTACCCCCCTATTTATGGAACTATTTCTGCCCCCCCCCCCCCCCCCATATTTGCACTTTGCACTAACATTTAAAAAGGAGATAGAGAAGTTTTAAAATTAAAATGGAGGGGAAAGCCGAAAGTTGCCCAGGAGCGCATGGTTTGGTGTGGAGTATCCTTAAAGGATACTATTGAAGCAGGACATTTAGGGAATCTCAATAGAGAGATTTCAATAATGGTGAAAGAACGCCAGGAGTGTTTAATGGGAGAAGAGATTACAGGATGCAAATTATCCCTGTCAACTTCAAAGCAGCTTGTAGATGCTAAGAAAAAAAAACAATTTGAAGTGTCTATATACAAATGCTAGAAGCCTAAAAAATAAGATGGAAGAGTTGGAATATATAGCACTAAATGAAGAGGTAGATATGTAGCTTCCTTGTCCCAGAAGGCCCTGCAAGCTCTACTATTAACAGTGGCTGAATACCTCAAGCTTGCAATTCCCCTCTGAGCTCAGAGACAATTAAACTAACCTCGTCTCCAAAGTCCTAGACTATCGAGAGGAAAGAAAACCAAAAGGATTTTAAGACCCAGTAACCAGACAGATGGTAAGTACAAGTTACAAATTGTTTATTTAAACCCAATTTGAGGTATAGAAAATGTGGTATTGTTAACACATTAGGTTCTTTTGTTGCATAAACATACATTTAAACATTAACAACAGAAATTTCTCTAATGGGAGCAGTATAGCTTAAGAACAACAGTGAAACCATCAGATAAATATTAACCAAAGTATCTTATTTGGTCTCCCTTACTCTATAGTTATAACTTTCCTTTATAGTGTATGTCTCAAGAATTGATTCTTTTTTAACTAATTTATGCCTTTCAGGTGTGAACACCCAAATCCAGTCTCTAAAACAGGTAAGTCAGGTTAAACTCAGTGAACTTTCAGTGTCCTTTCTTTAGATGTGCATGGGAATGAAGACTTATCTTTGGTCTTTCTTGGAGCTTTTTTCTTCTCCTTGCTTGTACGTTGGAGCTCAGGTTCTTCTCCTTCAGTTCAGGAACCTACTGCCTCACACTTTAAATAAAATCAACAAAAAAAGACTTCCTCCCTGGCTAACAGCAGGAACAGCCCTAGCTGGGATTCAGGAACAACTGTGGCTCTCTAACAAAATAAATAATAATTGTGTATCCTTAAATAGTTTTTCTATTCTTTTACTGAGTTCCCTAACTAAGGAAGGGCATTCTTCATTGGATTCTGTAGTCACACTGCTCACAGCAACTTGGTCTCTCCAAAATCATACAATCTTCCACACTAGTACGTCAGCAGACCATGCAGAACACACATGCTGCAAGCCCAACCTTAAACTTTAGAGACCAGTTGTCCTAGTGGCGTAACTGGGATTAATCCACTTGCACAAATTTGTTTTACACAATCATACACATGGTCTCTCTACCACAGTCTTAACTTGCAAAATTTTTAAACAGCATACAAACAAACAGAAATCAGTTTTAGGTTTTTTTTTCTCTGCTCAAATCCAATACCTTTCTCCTCCAGCTTTCTTCATCTGCACTCAGAGCACAAACACTTCCTGGCAAGCTGTTGCCAAGGGAGACTGCGTCTCTGAGTCACCAGCTGACCTCTGCCAGCCAATAAGGTTTCAGAGCAAAGGGTGTTTGCTTCATGGACCCTAATTAGCATTTTTCACAATCTCCATTTTGGAAAATAACTTTCCATATAAAATAATAGAAAAGTTATATTTTTAGAAAAAAAAACATAAAATTTCTGTACAATTTGATCAAAATATCTCATAATCATTAGTGCCATCAGACTACACATACAGTGCATTTTTAAAATACATTTAATACATTTTAATACATTTAAACACACATTTAAAGACATTTACAGATTTTTATCATAAATCGCTATCAAAACTTCTATAAAACTAGAGATGTTCACGCTAATTAAATTCTGCTTCACTCGAATCAAGATGGCATCAGCAACGGTTGAGTGATCCCGGACCTCCTAAGGTTTAAGAGTGAACGAGCGAGAGAATTTCTATCCCCGATTTTCAGATGGGGAAAAGAAAGGGGAAAACGCTGGCTCCTACCTCCGCGGTTCCAGCACCGACGCCAACCTCTCGTCAAGTGACGCTCGAGAACTTTGGAGTCAGGATCCTTGGCGGGCAGGCATCTACTTTGACGGGCTCTCCCCTCTCTGGAGCAGAGCGCAGCGCGGAGGGAGCAACGCTGAGTCCCCCCTCTCTCTCCGCTCCTCCACAACCCGGAAGTGTATTAGTGCCGGTGGGACCACAGCAGTTTGAAGCCAGAACTTCAATGTTTGTGGATGGAGGACCCTTGAGCACGTCGACCCCAGGGAAGGAAACAACAAGTCAGGAATAAACGCTGGTCGGTGTCCCTGCTACCCGTGGCCCTATCTCCGAGAGTGGTGGTGGATTGAAAAGACCAACTCAGGTAACTATGAATACGCTATGGGACGCAATTCAAGAGGTGAATAACACATTACTTCAGATGAATGTTTCCATTAAAGGTGAAATTATGGAATTGAAACAAACTAGTCAAAATCTGTCTATAAATGCTCAGGAACAAAAAGAAAAAATATTGACTATGGAAAATGAGGTTAAAAAATTGCAAAATTTTACGCTGACCTTGATTAAAGATAAAGAAACTCAGGGAAAAAAATTAGAATACCTGGAAAATAATGGGCGGAAGAATAACCTGAGACTATTGAATTTTCCCAAGTCACCTTTAATTACAGCAATAGATATGTTTAAAAAATATTTTGGCGATATATTGGGGATCCCAGTAGAGGGGTATCCCCCTATAACACCGGCCCAATATATCTCTGGAGTAGTGAGATCTTCTAAAGAGCAATCCCAGGTTATTCCGAACTTGAATTTGACTGAATTTCTTGAGAACTCCCTGGAACTGATTACAGAGAGGACAACGTTAATTGTTACCTTTGCTCTTGAACTGGACAGAAATAATATTTTAAGATTATATTTTCCTGACAACAGTTTGAAAATATATTGTACACTATGTGTATGTCTCTCACAGTGATTGGAGAATTCAAAGAATTCAAATTTCTTAATCAAAAGGGAACCTCAAAGCTCCTCATAGGGTGAACATCAGCAATGTTTATCATAACCCTATATATAATAGGAGTAAAGTAATATCATAGGTCCCAATGTACAGAGGAAACAGGAGAAAAACAGATCAAAGTAAAAAAAACTCACACTTATGTGAGGAAAACCAATTGATCTAAAAAAAACTCACTGTTTTCTTTACTAACAAAACCCAATCATCACAGGGAGACTAATACACATAACAGAAACTACACCCAAACATACGGGAAGCTCCTCCTCCCATACTAAACCCAACCAGACCTTGATACACTTCTACCCAAACAGACCCACTGTCACATATCAACCCTCTGAGTAATTTAACTTAGTAACACTTTGCTACCAACATTAACATATAAAGTTCTTTCACTTATCCTTAGAGAGGACTCCAGGCATCTAACGATCCCTCCATTGGCTGTGCACAGCGTTCCAGCTGGTCAATTGGAGAAAATAAAAATTCAAGGTTCTTCCGGTGTCGTCAGGGAGGAGCTCCTCCGATTTTAAACAACGCTACTTGTCCTGTTTACCATCACCCTTCAACAAGTGCGCCTCGTTTCGCCCACACAGTGGCTGCCTCAGGAAGGGCACTACAAATAGGTCCCTGTTGGACCTTAAAGGCCATAAAGTAGCTGTCATATATGTTGTGTCTTCAAAAGTGGCAAAGCCAGAAAGCTGAAAAGTGTCTTTTAAAGATCACTGCAACCTGCAGATTCGATATGAACCACGCCCCTTAAAGTGCTTCCCCCAATCTGTGGGGACCATTTACCCTCCAGGGAGTGGCATACCATTCAGCAAACATCTTTAAAACCTTACTACAACCTGCAGATTCATTGTAAACCATGCCCTTTAAAATGCATCCCCCAATCAATGGGGAGCATTTAACATCCAGGGAATGGCTTACCATTCAGCAAACCCACACCCATAAACTTGCATCCCCCAATCCCGGAGGGCAAGTACAATCTAGGGAGTGGCTTAAGTTTAGATAGAAAATTGCAAAGCATCTTGTAAACATCATTGCAACCTGCAGATTAGATGTGAGCCACGCCCCTTAGAATGCTTCCCCCAAACTTAGGGGAGCATTTACCATCCAGGGAGTGGCTTACCATTCAGCAGAACTATACCCCTAAAACTAATATCCCCCAATCACGGGAGAGCAAGTGCAATCCAGGGAGTGGCTTAACTTTTAGTCAGAAAAAAGCATTCCATTCAATATTACGATTTAAACCTTCCGGTTCTACTGTCTGTAGCCTATGTATCCACTGCTTACATCCATAATTGTCTGACAACACACAGAAAAAAAAATAAGTAAAAATAAAATAGTCACAAATAATACCTTTTATTAAATTTAGATATTAGATATGTATCATGTGCCAAAGAATAAAGTGGTTGCTCAAAGCATATACTAACCACAATCGCTCAACTGCAAAACACTATGCACAACTTTGTGCAAAAACACACCCAGAGCCTTAGTGTACCATAAATATTACACTGGGCAGAACCTAATACATCAATATACCACCGTCAACAATATGAAACAAGGGATCATAATATCACAATTCTCATGTAGAGCCACAAAACACCCTTTTAGAGTGGACAGTGTTCACAATGGAATTAACGACCATATGTAGATCCTTCAAGAGGTAGTGTGTCATGATTTAGGCTCTACACTCTTTCTGATGTTTTGGTGTCACCTCAGTAAGGCCAACACAATCTCTCCACTGCAAAACACTATACACAAACTTGTGCAAAAACACACTCATAACCTTACCAAACCATAACAGCACTAATTCCAAGGACAGGATGAGCTACAACCTTATGCATGGAAATTATGCTATAATTACACCGGGCTCTAAAACACCAGTACACAACCTAGTGAAACAAAACAAAAAGGGCTGCAAATACTACATGCTAGCAGAATACTGCATCTTGATCACACATGAAAAACACATGACACAACAGATATGAAGGCAAAATACTGAACTGGAAAGTTACCTCAAGAAGTCAGACTCAGCATGCAGCAATAGTAGAAAAATTGAAACTTGCATGCAAAATATCACAGATGCACATTTCCAAAAGCTGACATATTCCAATTAATAAATTCTGAATAAAAAAATGTTTCTACCTTTGCTGTCTGAGCATTTAGTTTTTCTATTAGCTTTGTTCCAAGTGTCTTCTGTTTTATGCAGTGTCTTCTTTCCATTTGATATTTTTTCTCTCACCATGTCCACCATCCTTCTGTGTCCTTATGCGTCCTGTCTACCATCTGTAGTCCTGTCCCTATCCTTTCTCCAGTTTCAACATCTGCCCTCAAAGTGTTCCAATCCAGCCCTTAAATTCATGAATTTTCCCTCCATCCATATGCAGTATTTCTCCTCACTCCCCTCCCCTCCATCCATGTGCATCTACTTCCTCTGTCTTCCCTCCCCTCCATCCATGCCCAGCATTTCTCCTCTCTCCCTTTCACTCCATCCGTGTGCATCTCCTTCTTTTGTCTTTCCTTCCCTCCATCCTTGTCTAACATTTCTCCTCTCTTCCCTGCCCTCCACTCCATCCATGTCCAGCATTTCTTCCCTCCCATCCATCCATGTGCATCTCCTTCCTGACTTCCCTCCCCTCCATCCATCCATGTCCAACAACTCTCCATGCTCCCCTGCCCTCTCCTCCATCCAGCCATATCCAGCAAATTTCCTCTCTCCCCTGCCCTCTCCTCCATCCATCCATATCCAGCAAATGTCTCTCCCCTGCCCCCTCCATCCATCCATGTCCAGCAATTCTCCTCTCTCCCCTGCCATCCCCTCCCCTCCATCCATGTCCAGGAACTCTCCATTCTCCCCTGCCCTCTCCTCCATCCACTCATAACCTACAAATCTCCTGTCTCCCCTGCCCCCATTAATCCATCCATGTCCAGCAATTCTCCTCTCTCTCCTGCCATCCCCTCCTCTCCTGTCTAGTGACCTCTTCTCTCCCCCTGCTCTCCCCTTCTCTCCCCCTGCCCTCCATCCATCCATATCCAGCAATTCTCCTCTCTCCCCTCCCCTGCCCCTCCATTCATCCATGCCCAGCAATTCTCCTTTCTCCCCTGCCCTTCCCTCCATCCATGTCCAGCAATTCTCCTCTCTCCCCTGCCCTCCTCTCCATCCATCCATGTCCAGCAACTCTCCATTCTCCCCTGCCCTCTCCTCCATCCACCCATATCCAGCAAATTTCCTCTCTCCCCTACCTCCATTCATCCATCCATGTCCAGCAATTCTCCTCTCTCCCCTGCCCTGCCCTCTCCTCCTTTCCTGTCCAGTGACCTCTCCCCCTGCTCTCCCCTTCTCTCCCCCTGCCCTCCATCCATCCATGTCCAGCAAGTCTCCTCTCTCCCCTGCCCTCCCCTCCATCCATCCATGGCCAGCAATTCTCCTCTCTCCCCTCCTCTCCAGCAATCTCTTCTCTCCCCCTGCCCTCCTCTTCTCATCCGTACCCTCTCCTTCTCTCCATGTCCAGCAATCTGTTCTCTCCCCTGTCCTCCCCTCCCATCCATGTCCAGTGATTCTCCCTGCCCTCCCTCAGCTCCCCAACAGCCCTCCTCTCCGTTCCTTTCTGCCCCCCCCCCCCCCCCACATTTAACCCTTTTACTCTCCGTGGCAGCGACATCAATGAAGAAGGCACTGCAGGCTCGCCTCCAGCTTCTCCCTTCCCTCTTCACACAGTGTCCCACCCTCGCGGAAACAGGAAACGCATCATCACAGAAGGCGGGACACTGTGTGAAGAGGGAAGCGAGAAGCTGGAGCCGGAGGCGAGCCCGCAGTGCCTTCTTTGTCACTGACGTCGCTGACATGGAAAGTAAAAGGGTTAAAACACACGCACGCATGGGAGAGGGAGGAACGGAGAGGAGGAGGGCTGCCGGTCAGGGAGCTGAGAGTGGGAAGGAAGGAGGGACTGTGCCTGTGTTCGTGGTGGCAGCAGCCAGGGGAAGGTCACGGTTGGGCTGGGGAGGCTTAGCCTCCCCAAGCCTCTTATACGGGGTGCCTATGGATATAACCAGCTATCTGCTAATATTCAGTGCATCTCAGGCTAAGTTTGGTGGCCAAATTAGGGAGCCAAAACAGCAGGACTATCTTTATCTGGATTCTACTTAACCGGTCAATGCTCAATATTGACTTGGCTGGTTAAGTTGAAACTGGCCAAAAGTAAACCAGATATTCAATGCAGGTCGCTGGAAATGGCCCAGCTTTGAATATCTGGGCTCAGCATGAGACAACCCCAATGTAGCTAACAATAACTTACCTTGAGCTACCAATGAAACGGCAAGGGTTAAATCCAAATTCAGCTTATGGCAGTCAATATTCAGCTTGCAGTGGTCAGCATTTTTTAAAACGTTGATTGTGTTTGGCTAAACGAGCGCTGGTGCTGGGAGGTGCTGGGAGGGAGGGCAGGCGACCTGGTGCTTCGTCGGTTTGGAAGAGGGAGGGAAGCAGGCCTGGTGCTGGGAGGGAGGGAGGCAGGCAGGCCTGGTGCTGGGTGCTACTGGGTGCTGGGAGGGAGGCAGGCGACCTGGTGCTTCGTCGGTTTGGAAGAGGGAGGGAAGCAGGCCTGGTGCTGGGAGGGAGGGAGGCAGGCAGGCCTGGTGCTGGGTGCTACTGGGTGCTGGGAGGGAGGCAGGCCTGGTGCTGGGTGCTTCTGGGTGCTGGATGGGAGGGAGGCCTGGTGCTGGGAGGGAGGGAGGCAGGCCTGGTGCTGGGTGCTGGGTGGGTGGAAGGGAGGCCTGATGCTGGGAGGGTGGCCTGGTGCTGGGAGGGAGGGAGGCAGGCCTGGTGCTGGGTGGGTGGAAGGGAGGCCCGATGCTGGGAGAGTGGCCTGGTGCTAGGTGGGTGGGTGGCCTGGTGCTGGGTGGGTAGGTGAGTGGGTGGGAGGGAGACCTGGTGCTGGGAGCTACTGGGTGCTGGGAGAGAGGGAGGCCTGCCTGTTGCTGGGAGGCAGGCCTGCCTGGTGCTGGGAGGGAGGCCTGCCTGGTGTTGGGAGGGAGGGCGGGCAGGCAGGGGGGAGAGGAGGGTGGCTGGACATGGGTGGCTGGAGGGGAGAGGAGGGTGGCTGGACATGGATGGAGGGCAAGAAATGAAGAAGAAAGGAGGAAAGTAAAGAAAGAAATGGAAAGGAAGCCCTGGAAACGGAGTTAAGAGAGCAGCAGAATCAGAGACAACAAAGGTAGAAAAAATCATTTTATTTTCATTTTAGTGTTTGGAATATGTCCAATTTGAGAATTTACATCTGCTGTCTTATTTTGCACTGGGTATACTGGAGCTGTAACAGCTTACAGAAATGATTTATAATGAAAAAAAATCATGTTATTTTTTTCTCCTATACTAATATAATATTTTCAATGATGTCTGTTTATATGCGCCATGGCTGGTGTAAGGGGTGTGGCTATCATAGGGGTGGAGTTATATGTGGTGACTCTGCCCAAAATGAGTACCGGCACTTTGAGATAAATAATTAGATTTTGGGTTGCTGTTTGGGCACTCGGTCTCTGAAAGGTTCGCCATCACTGCTCTACATCCATAGGTAAAAGCTGGATCCTCTGTGGACTTGACTGGGGGAGGTTTAGAGTGAATCCAGCTTTTGCCTATTTTCTCCATCCATGTGCAGTTTTTCTCCTCTTTTCCCTTTCCTTCATCTCCATCAGTATGCATCTCCTTCCTCTTTCTTCCCTGCTCTCCATCCATATGCATCTCCTTCCTCTCTCTTCCCTCTCATCCATCCATGTCCAGCATTTCTCCTCTCCCCCTCCATCCATGTTCATCTCACTTCCTCTCTCTTCCCTCCATCCATGCCCAGCATTTTAACTCTCTCCCCTCCCCTCCATCCGTGTCCAGAATTTCTCCTCTCTCCCCTAAATCCATGTGCATCTCTTTCTTCTGTCTTCCCTCCCCTCCATCCGTGTCCAGAATTTCTCCTCTCTCCCTTCCATCCATGTTCATCTCACCTCCTCTCTCTTCCCTGCAGTGGCGTACCAAGGGCGGGGCGGTGGGGGCGGTCCACCCCGGGTGTCAGTGGGTGGGGGTGTGCTCTGCTCCCACTGCTCTTCTCCTGCCACCACCCTGCCTTTAAAGAAAAATCGGTGAAGCAGCATCGCAGGCAGCGCCTTGCGTCTGCCCTGCTGCTTGTAAAAGAAGCAAATCTCCTTCTCCTCGTCTTATCGTCGGGCCTTCCCTCACTATGTCCCGCCCTCGTGGAAATAGGGTATTACCTCAGAGGAGGGCGGGACACAGTGAGGGAAGGCCCAAAGAAGACGAGGAGAAGGAGATTTGCTTCTTTTACAAGCAGGGCGGATGCGAGGCGCTGCCTGCGACGCTGCTTCACCGATTTTTCTTTAATGGCAGAGGGCTGTCATCTCTCAATGGAGCTGATGGTCTGGTCGAGGGGGTGTCAGATGGGAGAAGGTGGGGGTCTCAGATGGGAGAAGGGGACTGAGGTGGGGAGGGGTCTCAGAGAGGAGAAGGGGAGGGGGGTGTTCAGAGGGGAGAAGGGGACTGGGGTGGGGTGTTCAGAGGGGAGAAGGGGGCTGGAACTGGGGTCTGAGGCCATGCAAGAAAATGGGGGCCATGCCTGAGGCTGGTGGGAAAATGGGACTGGGGCTGAAAAGGGGGTCCCTAATGCAAGGCATGTGGATGAAGGGGGCTGCAACTGGGAGCTGAAAAGAAGGGTAGGTGTGATAAGGGGGCTAGTACTGGAACTGGGGGCTGAAAGGGGCAAGGGCTGAAACTGGGGGACTGGGGGCTGAAATGGGGGCACAGGGAGAAGTAGCTGGGGCTGAAGCTCTGGGCTGATGAGAGAAAAGGGCTGGGGCTGAAACTGCGGACTGGTGGGATAGTGGAGCTGAAACTGGAGGCTGAAAAGGGGGGGGGGCAGGTGGGAGATGTGGGCTGGGGCTAGAACTAGGGGCAGGTGGGATCAGGGGGCTGGAACTGGGGGCTGAAAAAAGGGGCAGAGAGAGAGAGAGGGGACAGATCCTGGATGGAAGGGGGAGCGAGAGGGAGGGCAGACCCTGGATGGATGGGAGAGGGAGGGTAAAGGTGGATTGAAGGGGCAGAGAGAAAGGGCAGACAGTGGATGGAAGGGATAAAAAGGGCAGTGAATGGAAGGGGGGGAGAGAGGGCAGACAGTGGCAGAGATAGAGGGCAGATGTGCATGGAAGGGGCAGGGAGAGAGGGCAGACATTGGATGGCGGGGACAGCAGAGAGGGCAGACACTGGATGGCAGAGAAAGAACAAAGACAGATGCTGGATGGAAGGAAGACAGTGAAAAGAAAATGAGGAAAGCAGAAACCAGAGACAAACTGTAAATAAAATATTTATTTATTTTTGCTTTAGAATAAAGTAGTATTATAGCTGTGTTAATAAATATTTATAATAGAACATGTAAATAAGATAATCTTTTTATTGGACTAATTTTAATAAATTTTAACTAACTTTCGGAGAACAAAACCCCCTTCCTCAGGTCAGGATAGGATACTGTAACAGCACTATACTGTGACTTTGACGCCTGGCTTGCCTTCTTCCATGATCCTTCCTCCCCCTCTCTCATCCTTGGTGACTTTAATATTCCTGCTAATGATCCTTCCAACTCTTATATTTCCAAGTTACTCGCTTTAATGTCCTCCTTTAATCTCCAACTATGCTCCACCTCCCCCACTCATCAAAATGGTCACTGTCTTGATCTCATCTTCTCCTCCAACTGTTCACCCTCTAGTTTCCTTGCCTCTGATCTTCCCTCCTCTGATCACCATCTTATAACTTTCACACTTAAATCTCCTCCCTCCCAGTCCCGTCCTATCTTATCTAATTTATCTAGGAATCTTCACGATATTGACCCTTCATCTCTATCCTCCCATGTTTCAAACCTCCTCTCTACTGTGGCACCATCCACGTCTGTCAACGAGGCTGTTTCTTCCTACAACAATACTCTATCCTCTGCCTTAGACACTCTTGCACCTTTGATGACCCGCCCTGTAAGGCGTACAAACCCCAACCTTGGCTGACTTCTAATATCCGCTACCTACGTTCCTGTACCCGCTCCGCCGAACGCCTCTGGCGGAAATCTCGGGCCCTTGCTGATTTCTTACACTTTAAGTTCATGCTGACCTCCTTCCAATCTGCTCTTTTACGTGCCAAACAGGATTATTATATCCAACTGACCAACTCTCTTGGCTCTAATCCTCGACTTCTCTTCACCACATTGAACTCTCTCCTCAAGGTGCCCCCTCCCCCAACTCCCCCTTCATTATCTCCTCAGACCCTTGCTGAAGTCTTTCACAACAAGGTTCAAAAGATAAACCTTGCTTTCTCTACCTCACCACCTCTCCCTCCACTAGTCCGTTCCCCTCTCTCTCTTTCCCCTCATTCCCTTTCCTCCTTTCCTGAAGTTACTATTGAGGAAACTACACTTCTCCTTTCTTCCTCAAAATGTACCACCTGTTCCTCTGATCCCATTCCCACCCACCTTCTTAATGCCATCTCTCCTGCTCTTATTCCTTTTATCTGTCACATTCTCAACCTCTCACTTTCCACTGCGACTGTCCCTGCTGCCTTTAAACATGCTGTGGTCACACCTCTCCTTAAGAAGCCTTCACTCGACCCTACTTGTCCCTCTAATTACCGACCCATCTCCCTCCTTCCTTTTCTCTCCAAATTACTTGAGCGTGCTGTTCACCGCCGCTGCCTTGATTTTCTCTCCTCAAATGCTATTCTTGACCCACTACAATCTGTTTTCGCCCTCTCCACTCAACCGAAACTGCGCTTACTAAAGTCTCCAATGACCTATTACTGGCTAAATCCAGAGGTCAATATTCCATCCTCATTCTTCTTGATCTTTCTGCTGCTTTTGACACTGTCGATCACAGCATACTTCTCGATACCCTGTCCTCACTTGGATTCCAGGGCTCTGTCCTTTCCTGGTTCTCTTCCTACCTCTCCCTCCGCACCTTTAGTGTTCACTCTGGTGGATCCTCTTCTACTTCTATCCCTCTGCCTGTCGGCGTACCTCAGGGTTCTGTTTTTGGTCCCCTCCTCGTTTCTATCTACACTTCTTCCCTTGGTTCATTAATCTCATCCCATGGCTTTTCCTACCATCTCTATGCTGATGACTCCCAAATCTACCTTTCTACTCCTGATATCTCACCTTGCATCCAAACCAAAGTTTCAGCATGCTTGTCTGACATTGCTGTCTGGATGTCTCAATGCCACCTGAAATTAAATATGACCAAAACCGAGCTTCTCATTTTCCCCCCCAAACCCACCCCCCCCCCCCCCCCCCCCCCCCCCCCCCCGTTTTCTATTTCTGTTGATGGCTCTCTCATTCTCCCTGTCTCCTCAGCTCGAAACCTTGGGGTCATCTTTGACTCTTCTCTCTCCTTCTCTGCTCATATCCAGCAGATTGCCAAGACCTGTCGTTTCTTTCTTTACAACATCCGTAAAATCCGCCCCTTTCTTTCCGAGCACTCTACCAAAACCCTCATCCACACCCTTGTCACCTCTCGTTTAGACTACTGCAATCTGCTTCTTGCTGGCCTCCCTCTTAGTCACCTCTCCCCCCTCCAGTCGGTTCAAAACTCTGCTGCCCATCTCATCTTCCGCCAGGGTCGCTTTACTCATACTACCCCCCTCCTTAAGACCCTTCACTGGCTCCCTATCCGTTTTCGCATCCTGTTCAAACGTCTTCTACTAACCTATAAATGTTCTCACTCTGCTGCTCCCCAGTATGTCTCCACACTCGTCCTTCCCTACACCCCTTCCCGTGCACTCCGCTCCATGGATAAATCCTTCTTATCTGTTCCCTTCTCCACTACTGCCAACTCCAGACTTCGCGCCTTCTGTCTCGCTGCACCCTACGCCTGGAATAAACTTCCTGAACCCCTACGTCTTGCCCCATCCTTGGCCACCTTTAAATCTAGACTGAAAGCCCACCTCTTTAACATTGCTTTTGACTCGTAACCACTTGTAACCACTCG
Organism: Microcaecilia unicolor; assembly: GCF_901765095.1. NCBI lineage: Eukaryota > Metazoa > Chordata > Amphibia > Gymnophiona > Siphonopidae > Microcaecilia > Microcaecilia unicolor. The sequence continues at coordinate 123,462,599 of NC_044037.1, forward strand.
CCTCCACCTACCCTCCTCTCTTCCTTCCCATTCACATTAATTGATTTGATTTGCTTACTTTATCTATTTTTTGTCTATTAGATTGTAAGCTCTTCTATGTTTGTGCAGCGCTGCGTACGCCTTGTAGCGCTATAGAAATGCTAAATAGTAGTAGTAGTAGTAGTATTGACCTGAGGAAGAAGGTTTTGGCCTCTGACAGCTAAATATATTAGTTCAATAAAATGGTATTTTATTTTCTATATTTGTTTTATTTCTATTTGTTAATTTATAAAGTGGTGATTAGTATTTGTTAGTTTTTTCAAATTTACATCTGCTGTCTTTATATTTTGTACAGTACTAGGGGACATTTTCTGTTTCTGTGGTGTTGCATTGTATGCAGAGTCTGGCATCTTGGGGGTTCAGTTTAATTTTTGTCTACATAGAAAGTTTATGATTACTTATTCTATACTGGATTAGGGTTTATCTGTGTTTGTGAAAAAGACATGGCTTTCAGTTGGCATTGACTGTGCAGGATCAACGATCTGTACTATTCTGTCTGGTTTCGTTTTACAATAGGTGAATTGATGTTCTAGTGCTCTCTGTAGTGTTTAAGATGCTTTCCTTTTCCTTGTGTGACTCGTAGAAATGACTGCTTATGGCATGCTAGAATTGCTCTATAGGTCCTGAGTGTTTTGTATTCTTAGCATGCCTAGTGCTGGATTTTGGAGGAGGGTGTTAAAAAATGACCAGCCTCGGGAGTCAACTACCCTAGCTACGCCACTGTTTCCCTGTTCCCTCCCCTTCATCCATGTCCAGCATTTCAACTCTCTCCCCTCCCCTCCATCCATGTGCATCTCATTCCTCTGTTTTCTCTTCCCTCCATCCATGTTCAGAATTTCTCCTCACGCCGCTAAATCCATGTGCATTTCCTCCTGTCTTCCCTCCCCTCCATTCATGTCCAGCATTTCTCCTCTCCCCCTCCACTCCATTCATATGCATCTCCTTCCTTTGTCCTCCTTCCCCTCCATCCATGTCCAGCGACTCTCCTCTCTCCCCTGCTCTCCCCTCCCATCCATATGTAGCGATTCTCCTCTGCCCTCCCCTTCCATCCATGTCCAGTGATTCTCCTTTGCCCCTATCCTCCCCTCTCATCCATGTCCAGTGATTTTCCTCTGCCCTTCCCTAACCATCCATGTCCTGTAATTTCTTCTCTCTCCCCTGCGCTCTCCTCCCATTCATGTCCAGCGATTCTCCTTTGCCCCCTTTCCTCCCCTCCCATCCTTGTCCAGTTCCAACCCCAGCCCCACCTGCCCACCCTCAGCTCCCCGACAGACCTCCTTTCTGTTCCTGCCACCCCACATTTATATATTTTATTTTACCTCGTCGCAGCGATGGCAGCGGCAGTGAAAGCAGCAGGCTCACCTCCAGCCTTCCCTTCCCTCTCAGTATCCCACCCTCGCAGAAACAGGAAATTACATCAGAGGAAGAAGGTAAAAGATTTAAACGCAGGGTGGTAGGAAGGAAAGGAGGGCTATTGGGAAGCTGAGGGCAGGCAGGTGAGCCGGCCCTGGGAAAAAATGTGCCGGTACGCTGTACCAGCGCATACCGGCACAAAAAAAGCACTGGTTCTAGTAAATATTTACCCAGCACCCACATAACTAAGCGCCTGAATTTAGGACAGTTCTTCAGCTATCCTAAATTTGCCCACTTAGCTATGCGAGTGCCAGCACCGAATACTACTGGCACCCATAAAACTGCCAACTCCTCCCTAACGCTGGCCCCTGTACCACCTTTAGCCTGCCTACTTTTTTACTGGCCGATACTCAGCAGCACTGTCCAGTTAAGTGCCCTCAGTTAAGTGCCCTGAGTTGGACAGCCCTGAGTGGAGGAGTGGCCTAGTGGTTAGAGTGGTGGACTTTGGTCCTGGGGAACTGAGTTCAATTCCTGGCACAGGCAACTCCTTGTGACTCTGGGCAAGTCACTTAACCCTCCATTGCCCGCCGCATTGAGCCTGCCATGAGTGGGAAAGCGCGGGGTACAAATGTAACAAAAAAAAAAATTTAAACAAGCAGTAGCCTCTCCTGCCTACTTAAATCACTTATGGACCCTTTTACAGAGTGGCGGTAAGCCCAACGCGGGCTCTTCTAGGACTACCACCAATCCAATGCGGCTTTCAATGGTAGTACCACCCTGAGCGCGTGCCATTTCCAAGGGAAAAAGAAAACTCCCGGAAATGGCTTATGCAGTGTTAACCCGGCGGTAGCCAAGCATTGCCGAGCACTTTCCAATTACTGCCAGGTTAGCGTGGGAGCCCTTATCGCCACCCCGCCACGTGGCCACATGGTAAGAGTTCTCTTACCGCATGCCCATGTGTGTCTGGAGGCTTTTTTACTCACTGCAGTAAAAAGGGCACTGGCTCATGGGGAAAATGGCCCCCACCGCTAGCGCAGGACCCTTTTTCCCGCAGCTTAGTAAAAGGACCCCTTTGAATATTAGGTGGTTAGTGTTAAAATGTCCCCATCAACTAAACTTCTCTCAGCTCTCAACTTAGCCTGTCACCAAACTGCGGGGTCCTTTTACAAAGGCGCGCTGAAAAATGGCTTGCGGTAGGGTAGATGCAGGTTTTGGTCGCGTGCAGATCCATTTTTTAATGCACCTGTAAAAAAGGCCTTAAATGTTTGCTGAAAATGGACATGTGGCAAAATGAAAATTGCCGCGCGTCCATTTTGGGTCTGACGTGGTAACCGGGCAGTATTGACCTATGTGTGCCAAATGCCACTTGGCGTGCATCTGTTATGCGCATTCAAAAATAAAAAATATTTTTCAGGTGCGCATATTGGACGCGCACCAAAAATGAAATTACCGCAAGAGCCACACAGTAGTCAGGTGGTAACTCCATTTTGGCGCACGTTGGGCGTGCATAGATGCTTATGCGGCTTAAAAAGGACCCCTACATCTTCTCTCTCAGAAGCATTCACAGCCTCTCTCCATAGCGTACAGGGGAAAGGATCTCACCAGTAGAGAGAAGTGGAAGGTGATAAAGGGAATTTCAAAAATAAACAAGTCTATGTAGAGGAAGAGTAAGTTTTATTCATATGTTAAAAATATTTTCACAAGTGTGATCAACAATGAGGGCATAACTTCGTAGACTGTTACATCTGTACAGTCTTAATATGTAAAAAAAACAAAAAAAAGCCTCACAAAGGTGATCTGTTACTTCCAATCAAAGTGCAACAGTTCAGTCACAACCAGAGTTAATTTAACATTTTCTTAAACATAGAAAGAGAAAATAGAATGGTTATCTCATCTATATAGGATTCATTTTCTAGATCTGATTAATGAGTTACAGAAACACGTTTCCTTATGCATGGTGAGAGTAAAACTTTTATCCAATTATTGTTTATTGTTATTGTTTATTTAATCCTTTATACACCACCAAATCTACAATAGGTCCAGATGGTTAACAACTAATAAGCAAACAGCCATTGTTAATAACATGGCTAGGTGCCTTTGGAGTAATATTTTATATAAAGCATAGAGATCAGAATTGTGACGTCTAGGTAAGGATGTGCTCATTTCCAATGGTATTTTTAAAAAAAGTTCTACCAATGCAGAATATTTTCTAAAATATCTGCAGGACGACATGTATTTGCCTACATGTGCAGCAGGAGCAGCCATTCTGCATTATAAAATTGAATGGCACAAACCCAACAACGTTCATGCAGAGTTGTTGGCACTTATAGATGGAAATGGCAAGTTTGCAACTTCCACAGTTAAGTGGTGCCACTTCCACATACAGGTGTCCCATTTTATAAACCTACTTGTGTAAATGCTGCCAATTAAGTACAATTGTAGCTTAGTTTCATTTTGGAGGTGGAAACAAACTGTAGGGGATTGTGTAAAGCTCTGGTCGAAATGAGCAGTTTTTAAAAACCTATGTGTGCCTACTCGTAAAACCCAACATGAAAGTTTTTCCCCAAATATGTGTATTCTCTTTGTAAAGCAGGGAATACATGAGCAGATTTTAGCCCCACCCAATCTTGGCATGGTGCAGACTTCTATGTGCAAATAGTGGCTTTCTGAAATTGCTAGTTACATGTATATGTAATACACACCCATAAAAAACACTATTTACATATTTACATGTGGTTATATTTCTAAAATAATGGCCATAATCAATACAATTGGTCAGTGCTCCTCTTCATTTATTACTAAAGCTGCTGCTTTTACACCAGAAAATGCCTCCTTCCAAACCATAAAACCTTTCATTTCTAGGGTAATCCCATCACCTTTGACTTATTTTGCTTTTTGCGGTTATTTTCCTTGGAGTTATCCATTCTCTTCCTGCCACTGTTGCCATGCTGCACAATCCTCTCAGATGCCCACAGTACACTCATCCATAAAGTAGGAAACACTACACTGAATGGAATGGTTTAGTAGTGCTTTCTACTTTATGGATGACTCCACTGTATGTCTCATCAGCCATCTTTGATCCTTGTTTGCCTTGCAGTTTTCCAAGAAACAAGAGCAGAGTGTTTTTGCTCATCACATCTTGTCCCACATGCCTCAGACCCACCATCTTCCCTGAGTGACTGAGACCTGGTTGGTTAAAAAAAAGACAGGTACTGCCACCAGGAAATGATGTGGATCCATGGATGTACACAAAATGAGGGCAGAAGCTGGAATGGTATAACACAGTGATATACTTTTACAAAAGTATTCTTCTGCTACAATAAATGGCTGCTCAACACAACTACACACCTGCACAGATTTATCAAAAAGCTCTATCATGTTACCGTATACTAGCACATTTTGATGTGCATTGTTTACTGTAAGTCCCATTTTATGGAATGGGACTTATTTACTAAGAATGTACATTAATGGTGTTAGCATACGTTAGTACTATAGCACACTTAGTAAATCCAGCCAACGAGGAGCTGTATTCTGCATTTGCACAACAGAGCACAAATACGTAATGCATAGATCATATACTCTGGTCCTATGCAAATAAAGCTATTCAGATGGCACAACACAGTTTTGCATTTGTTGGAGTTGTTGGAGAAGGCAGGACACAGCACTGCTGGAATGCAGGCCTGTGAAGGAAGGTCCCAGGCCACACTAATTTCGCTTGGGGGGAGGTAGGGTAGTGATGGTAGCAGGCCTAGGGGAGGGAGAGGATGCTGATTAAAATTGCAGGGTTATGCTGGCAACCCTAGCTCCATACCTGTTTCTACATCTTTGATTTTCACCTTCTAATGTTTTAAAAGCAAACATTCCAAGCAAAGCATCTTTTTCTGATCAGGTATAATGAGAAATCCCATACTGTGCATTTCACTGATGTTATCATAATTTTCCAGATAATTTATGAAGAATGAAGAGGGTGTTGAGGAGCTATTAAATCTGCAAAACAAAACATCCAGTTTATTCAGACTATGTGGTTCTTATCACTAATCAAATTAACAACTTGAATTAACTCTATTTAAAATAGTCCATCATTTCCTGCCTTCAAAACTGATTGCCACGGGGATGAGGGAGCAATGACCAGTTTGTGACTTCTGTATAAATTACACTGTCATATTTTTCTCTCCCAATACCAGTTTATATTGTGAGTGGGCAGAAGTCCAAAACAAATTGGGATACATTAAAAAGAGACCTAACATCCACAAGGCAATGTATAGAGCAAAATGTCCTGAAGATACCTTCTTAGATAACAATTCTCCAGCAAGATAAAAAGCAATTTAAGTATACTGGAATCCTAGGTCTATTTGATTAATATTTTGCTCCATCATCACTCAGCGTTTGTAAAACCATTAGGTTAAATGAGGCAGTCACATCATGCAACAGGAGTGGCAAAGAGCAGCTGCAATCAAAACAAAACAATAGACAGCACAGACTTAAACATTAGTAAAGAACTTTTACTAGCAGGAGGGTGGGCAGTTTTCAAATAGCCTATCTATCCAGATAAATGATTTTTTTGGAGATTATCCTCTATGAGAATAATTTCAAAGCAGTATGCCAGTATATGAAGACTGAGTGGGTGCCTGTTTCCAGCCTATTTTATAAAGACCCATAGATGCCTATGGGTCTATTTAAAATACTAGGGGCAAAGTTTCAGAAATCACTACTAGATTAAGGTCATGGACATTTACATCTGCACACACATATATTTTATAAACAAAGGGCTTACATCACAACTCCAGTCAAAATCTGCTCCTTAACACACCTAGCCACGGGTCACGTAAAAGCATGCACCTTGATGTTACCTTTATGTGTAACTCCAGGGGTAGTTTTATAAATGACTTTTACTTGGGTAAAAAAGCTTTTTCATGTGAAAAGTCTTTTATAACTGTAAGCCCAAAATTGGGCATGCAATTCTGGGCACAGATCACAGATCCACACATAAAAACAATTAGTTATTGGCGTTAACAAGCACTTAATTAACATTAGCATAAGTAATCACACTAGCATATTATTGGCATGTTGTTTAACGTATTTTCATGTTGCAAACACAAAGACAATTTAGAACATAATTATTTTATATCTCTCATAATTAAGAAACTTTTCTTAGTGAAAACAATGAAAAGCTATGCCAGTTAGAAGATCGATCTATCTATCTATCTATCTATCTATCTAGATAGATATTACAATCTTCTAACTATTATTTTTTGTTGTTTGTTTTTCAGCCAAAGAATTATGTAGAGTATGTTATTTATATATTAGCTTGCAGGGCCTTTTAGATGAGAGCTAAGCCCATATGTAAAGAAGAAAGACATAGGGGTCCTTTTATTAAGGTGCACTGAAAAATGGCCTGCGGTAGTGTAGGCATGGGTTTTGGGCACGCGCAGAATCATTTTTCAGCGCACCTGTAAAAAAGGACTTTTAAAATTTTTTGCCGAAAATGAAATTGCCACACATCCATTTTGGGTCTGAGACCTTACCACCAGCCACTGACCTAGCAGTAAAGTCTTACACGGTAACTGGGCAGTAATGACCTATGTGCACCAAAAGCCACTTGGTACGCGTAGCTGATGCGCGCCAGAAAATAAAAAATATTTTTCGGACGCGCGTAGTAGATGCATTCCAAAAATGAAATTACCACAAGGGCCATGCAGTAGCGAGGCTGTAACTCAGAATTGGCGCACATTGGGCATGCATAGGTGCTTACGCGGCTTAGTAAAAGGGCTCCATAATGTTTTTAGTTACCTCATTTGAAAGTGTTCCATTGAAAAAACAAGGTAAAACCATCTGAAAATAAGATAGTGGAATTTATTAGACAGAAGCTATTCTTTAAACATTCAAGGGTCTTATTAGGTTAACTTTCAAAAACACAATCATACATTTCAATTCAGCATGCAATGAATTATTTTTTGCATACTGGAACTTTTGAAAGGAAATCTGTCTTAGAGATAGTGTTCAAGGCATAGACAGTATCAAATTATCACATTAAGAGCCTGAGTTACCACTGCTGCTGCCCATTCTGTTCCTTTGCAGAAAATTCTCAGTATGTCATGCCCTAAGTTTTCAAGGAAGTTGTTGCATCACAGCAGCATAATGGGCATCACTGGTTAGCCTAATAATGAACAGTCTACATCCCTAGTTAGTCCCTTTTCTAATCTCCCAACTGCATGAATCTACCATTAGCTGCAGTGGGTATATTACACATAGAAAAGAGAACCTACTCAGTCAATTTACAAGGAGGGTGCTGTCTCCTTGCAAGATAGTTTTTAAAATTTGACTCTTTGTTTCGAGGATGTGAAGTATGAGCTTCCAAAAAATGAGAAAAAGAAAAGGGGAGGAGCCTGGATTGAAATGATCAGGCCAGTGCAAGGATATTAGGTCATCCTAGTCAAACTTTCAGCCTTAAGCTCTCTCAACTAGTTTTCAGGACCTAAATCCCCACCAACCCCTAATATTTTGATAATTAAACTCAATCAAGATCACCCCAGCACCACATCTCCCAGAGCAATCCCATAAAAACACACAATTGGGCATCATACTTTTAAATATTAAACGGTATTTCACATATATGTACACAATAGAGGAAATTCAATAAATGGCCCCCACAGTTAGGCCCCAGGATAATCCATAGATAAAAAACAACAAAGCAGTGGAATCAAATGCATTTATTGGAACAATACCCTTAAATCTATCAGCCATTACATGCATCTGTTTCTGAAAATCATTAGTTCAGATACTAATGATTTTCAGAACAGATGCATGTAATGGCTGATAGATTTAAGGGTATTGTTCCAATAATGCATTTGATTCCACTGCTTTGTTGTTTTTATCTACTATTTTGTAAGCAGTTGTGTGCCTTTTTGTTTTTTTGTTTTGCACCCAGGATAATCCATACTAATATTCTATAAATGATGCTCTGCATGGTGTGTCCTTTACAGAATACTAGCTTAGTGTGCATTTTCTCCCAGACTATATGGTGACTAAAGTTGCATGGACAAATTTGGCAGTATGGCCAAATTGCACGTGCAACTTAATTGTTTATCAAGCCAATCAGTGCCAATAATTTATCAATAATGAGCAATTATCAGAACTAATTGGCACTAATTAGAATTTATATGTGCACCTATCTTAGGGCCCTATTTACTAAGCTGTGCTATAGGCGCGCTAGCGTTTTTAGTGTGTGCTACAAATTAGTGCACGCTAACATTAGAGACACATATATTCCTATGGGTATCTCTAACATTAGCACGTGCTAAGTTTTAGCATGCACTAAAAATGCTAGCACCACAGTAAACAGGGCCATAAATGTATTTTGTAAAGTGGTGCACGTAAATTCAAATGCGCTGATCTCAAAAGGGGGGCCATGGCCATTGGAGGGGCATGGGTGAATCAAGGGCATTCCTAGAAACTATGCACACTGTTATGAAATACCCCCGATTCACGCCTAAGTTAGGTGTGGCTATATATACCAGGTTTTAGTTGGCATAAATGGTTGTAGCTAAATGTAGTCACGGGTCCGGGCGCTATGCGTATTCTATAAACCACACCTAACATTATAGAATAGCACTAAGTGTTGTTTTTTCCACGCCAATTTTTTCAGTATCATATAGAATCTAGTTCTTTTGTCTAATTTTGGGCGCAAGCATTTAAGCCTGCCAAAGGCTGGTGTAAATGTTCATGCCCAACTGACAGCAATTAGGGACTTCTTTTACAAAGCCAAAATAGTAATTCCTGCGCAGCAAATGAGAGGAAGCCCATAGGAATTGAATGGGATTCCTCTCATTTGCTGCACTGTCCAGGTACTGCAGGAGGGGAGGAGAGGGGGCAGAGCAAAAGTAGAGCAAGGAGTTACCTGGTTAGTAGTAATAGTCTGCTAACTGGGTAATTGCCCGGATAAATTTAGAACAAAAAAAATGCTGTCAAACTTTATCCAGTTACCTATTTGGGCACCAGTCTAAATATCGCCAGTACTCAGATAAATAGTGCCAGCCAACCTATACCTGGATATTCAGTTACAGCCAATATCCAGATACAGGCTCAGAATATCCAAGAATAAAAGACAGCATTTTAAAAATAAAAAACCTGACTGCTGTGGGCTGAATATCGGAGGGGAAGGGGAGGTATGATTTCACTTAAACTTTACCACAAAAAATTAATTGTGAACACAATTTGCATTATGTGTAGATAGCCCAGCATGTTAAAAATAAATCTCTGGTTTTGCCAGGGCATCCCTGTGGAGCTCTCTACTGGCTGGTAAACCACTTTTTTATATGCAGAAATGGTCTTTTCTAAAACTGTCTGGATTATATGTGCATAAAACTTATGCACATATTCCTTGTATATGCATACGTTTATCTGACTTGGGCAGAGACACTCCTGGAGGCGAAGTTGGGGTGGAATTGGACTTACGTGCATATCTTATAACATATCACACATATTCTTACAGCTGGATTACAAACATGGATATTTATTGGCAATAAATATAGACCTCAGTGGTGGAACTCAGTGCCATTGATCTTTATCCACCAACCTCTTCATTGGTCATTTGAAGTATCAAATTATACACTTTTTATGCCTTTTCACACTAAGAATGAATTTATAAATACTTTACATTAGAAGGGGTTTTTAATCACACATTTTAATATTAATGTTTATTTTGCAGGGGTTTTCCTTGATAAAGCGTACAGTGAAACATGATTCATGTCAGACAATTATACCCCCAACCGACAGTAGCTCAGATAAGTGCAAAGAATTAGTAAATTCATTCTTACCCCCTTGTTTACTAAGCTGTGCGGCAATGCCGACACAGCCCATTCAAAGTGAATGGGCAGTGTTGGCATTGGTGCACATCAGCTGCTAGCATGGCTTAGTAAACAGGGGGATTAGTGTGAAAAAGCATAAAAAGTGTACAATTTGATACTTAAAAGACTGATGAAGAGGTTGGTGGATAAAGCTCAATGGTATAAGTTTGAGTTTCACCGCTGAGGTCTATATTTATTGTCAACAAATATCCATTTTTGTGCTCCAGCTGTATGAATATGTGAGTATTAACTAAGCTGGTTGCAAAAACATTGCCAGTGGTAGAAGGTTATCTTATAAAATATGCATGTATGCACCCAAACTGGCAAATCTGTGTGTGTCAAATGTGTGCAGGTACTTTCCAGGGGATAATTTTCAAAGGAAAAGTATATGAATACTTTCCCTTTGAAGACTAGTGTAACTTACGTACATAACTGCCACACAAGTTAGACAGCCTCCAGCCAACTATACAATTGTATGTTCTTTGTTCATTCTGCAAGCTATAGGTTTCTCTTTTAAATCTTTGCCATCTTACCTCAAGTGTTCCCTGTGTATGTAGCTCTTTTGTTCCAACTCAGATCTACTCAGTTCATGGGTAGCAATCCACAGTTACTGCTGAGTAGCAACGGAATAAAAAAAATATCAAATGGGTCAATATTCAGTGAGACTTAACCAGGTAAGAGAGGCTCCTACCCAGATAAGTTTTGATCACCAGGACCATTCCTGGATTTTCAGCAGCATTATCCAGATAATACCATTGAAAATCTGGACAGACCACCCTAGTGTTATCTGGGTAATGTCATGGTGTTCCAGGGACATAGTTTCAGTTTATCTGGTTAGCAGCGATATTCAGTCCACCAACCAGGTAAACTACCTGGATAAAGTTAGGACAGATCCGTCAAAAAGAGATTAAAAAAAAAAACCCCAGACAGTTCACAGTCAGAAGACAAGAGTTTTAAAAATCAAGAAAACAAAGCTGTATGGTAAAAAGTCTTTAACAATGTTTAGTTCATTTGCTGGTACAAAAGTCATCTGCCCGACGCAGTCACATTTCAGCTTGCACCTGCTTCAGGGGCATATGATGCTGTCTTAATAGGGAGTCTCAAATTTGTCAAGATTTCAAACATCCAGCAATGAAATCTAATCAATTCCTCTCTGCAGATCAAAAACTCTATTGAGCAAATGAGCATTCCCACATGGCTCACACAGCATTTGGTTTAAGCAGTTACAAACAGGCCAACCTAACTTCATCCAGTTAGTTATTTGGGTATCAGTTTGAATACTGTCGGTACATGGTTAACTGCTGGAAGTCAGGTTATACTCAGATATTTTGTACCAACATTTGAAAATCTGAGTATAAACAATTATGGTGGCTAGCATTTAAATCAAATGCCACCTGCTGTGGTTAAATATCGGGAGGAAATGTTTCTGATTCTGTAAAACAGAATATTTTTACCTGCTCAGTAGGTAGAGGAATGGCATGGAAGAGAGGTGAGGATTTAATTTATACTCTGAAAATAATACAGAGAAATCTTTTCAGTACTGACCACTAAGAGGGTAACCCCCCCTGTTTACTAAGCCATGCTAGCGGCTGCCATGCGCTAATGCCGACACAACCCATTCACTGTGGATGGGCTGTGTCAGCATTGCCGCGTGGAATAGTAAACAGGGGGGAAATTTGTTAGGGCACCTAGGTAAGGACAGCACATAGGTGCATATGTTACCACCTATTTGTTAACTGCAAGATGCCTCCCTGAAATCTCCTGCACATACTTACATCTGCTCCAAGGCAGGAATAACCTTTCCACCCACATTTAAGACCTTTATGTGTGTGCTTTATAAGACATTCATAATTATCACTTCTGTCCCAACTCTCCAACCCTTCTATGCATCGGGGTATGCATTGGTAGCCTGTGTTTTAATATGTCTATATAAAATACAGTAGGCCCAAAACAGGCACCTACTTGCCTTCCCAACCTGTTATAAAAATCACCTCTCCATACATTCTCAAATGTGCGGTTAAAAAGTGCTGGGTTTGGGGTATTCTAAGGTTACAAGCAGAATTTATATGTGCAAGTGGCAATATTCATCTGCAAAATGTATAATTTAAATATCTAGCTGGGACACACAAAAAGTAGGTTTAAGTGGAACATCTGCTTTGGACATTTCACTTACACTTGTATATTCAGCAGCGCTGCCTAAACAAGTACCACCACTGAAGTTGAATTATTAGAGCCAGGTACGCTTGTCCTGTGCTTCAGACACATTTCTGGGAATACCTGTTTTAAAAAGCAGCTATATTAAACTGCTCTGCAGGGAATGTTTTCCAAATCTCAGGTCTAGCTATCTCCCAAAGTTAGGGGGTCTTTTACAAAGGCACACTAGTGTTTTTAGCGCATGCTAAATGCTAGAGACCCATATGGGTGTCTCTAGCATTTAGCACATGCTAATTTTTAGCATATGCTAGAAAAACACTAGTGCACCTTAGTAAAACGACCCCTTAGGTAGCTAAAACCTCTTGAAGATCAACACCAATGTTTTCCTGCATAAGTATAAAGCAAAGCTTACAAATGTATACCAATAAATATCTATCTATACCTACATGTTTATGATAATATCTATAAATGTTTCACAATTGTTTGAAAAAAAGGGGGGAAAAATGCTCAGTTAAAGCTTTTATTTGCTTCAAAATGTTGATTAAGATGAGAGAGAAGAGCCTGGGTAAAAATGAATATATGGCTATTCGGTTAATCAAATAATGAAAGAGAAAAAAAGAAATGAGATACATAGAAATTTAAACTGACAGTAACTACAAAAAAATAATTACATATAGCTGCTTTCAAAATAGACCAGCCCAAGTTTCTAAGTCAAATATTTATAAAAAAGGACTGCGCTAACAGAAGTTTGAAATCTGTGAGGAGTAACAGCAGTTATCAAGGCTTCAGTCCTAGCTACTGACCATTTGTATATCATTCACAAAAATTCATAAATCAGTCATCTTGTTTAAAAAAAAAACCCTTAATGACTCTTCCTGCATATTTGTACAGAAGAAAGGGTAAAAGTACACACAACAATAGAGAACAAAAAAGCAGCAAGGGCCATTCAAGCATGGGGTGGTCTAGAGTTCTTTATTCAGACAAGGGCTGTGTTTCCGCGTAACACCTGTGTCCGGGGTCTAATCCCTTTATTGGTAGTCCCCTGATGCAGGAGTTACACCAAAACATGGCCCGTGTCAGTTCTACCAATAAAGGACTCTAGCCTATCCCAAGCTTGAACAGCCCTTGCCTCTTTTTTGTACTATGTTTTAGGCCTTGTGCCTATGCCGGGTACCTTACTGCTGCTGATAAACATGTATTTTCCCTCACATTTCCAGTCTTCTATTTTTCTCCCTTTTCACCTCTATTTCCTGTGCCCCTTGGACCATTGTCTCTCCTACAAACTTCCATTTGCTATTCATATTTACTTTGTAAATGAAAGTCACCTTGTATGTCTAGAGATAGCATTTTCTGACCACTTTTACTATCCCAAGTCCTCATTTTAAATGAATACAGGAGGTGTGATTCAAGAAGGTGATTAAATTATGGCAGTTTATGCAAGATGCATGAATGATTAAGCAGTTAACATTCAAGCCTTGATAGAAACTATTGCTCACTAACGTATAACTCTGCCATGTGTCCTATATATATATATATATATACACACACCACACACACACACACACACACACACACCACACACACACGTCAAAAATGAGGCTCTTTCATGTAGTTACGCTTATTGTTGGCAGGTGGCAGCATTGTCCTATTTCCACAAGAGCGAAAAAGAACAGGCACAGAAAATAGAAAAATGAGAGGAGAAAATACAGAAAAAATGTCAATGTTAAAAAATACCTCAAAATGAGAAATATACTAGTCCACCTATAAGTGCAAAGCCGTTAAAATATTAAACATAACGCTTAAGAAATAGCCAGCAAGTGAAGAAAAAATAGACAATCAGCAGAGAGTCACAAGACAGGTTTCATCATATATAAAAGTCCGTTTTTTTTCTTCATTTATGGTTTGCTGGCTATTTCATATGAGTTGTGTTTAATGTTTCAATGTTACAAAAAGGCATGATATTTGCAAATTCATCATTTAAGTACTTTTAAAAAAAAAAACCTTTCTCATACAGTTAAAAGAAAAAGGAGACGGAACGAAAGATAGCAGTGTCCATGTTAAGGAGGAATTTTATTTATCCTTGAGATAGCAAAGTCAAAAACAAAAACACTGCCATCTCTTTGGAGCATTTATTTTTATTTTTAATATAGATTTTAAATCAGATGTTAATATTATTGGCTTTGGTCTATTACATTGTTTTCACTAGTTACTTTTGAAAATAAAGTCAACTCGCACATACATATATGCCCTGGAATTATTTACAGATGACTGACTAATCATCCCTTTCCGAATCAGCTGACTTTTCAATCACAAATTCACAACAGTGAAATAATTTATAATATTTTAAAGCTCAAGAATGATTTTAAAAATATATCATTCTCTGACTTTTTGTGTCTAGATATAATGGTCAATAAATAAAAACAATAAAATAAAATGTGAAAGCTTTATATTAGACTAAAGTAATACATTTCTAGACTAGTTTTCCCAGTTCGTGGCTGACTAAAGGGTACCCAGTTTTCACTTATAGAATAAAATGCTATTCTACAAGAGTAACATTTGCCACATTTATTATTTTTATTTATTAGGATTTATTTACCGCCTTTTTGAAGGAATTCACTCAAGGCGGTGTACAGCAAGTTGATGACAGCCCCTGAGTCTGCAGATAAGGTAAGAGGGGTTTTCCAAAGTTTTAATCTCACAGACTCCAGCAGGAACTGGGACATGCGGCTGCTATAAGACATCTTATTCTGAGTTACGTGTCAGTCTGTACATAAGTGTTTTTCTATGTGTATATTCTGTGGGTGTTTCAATTTTGTGAATGTTACTTTGTTGTGTGTATTCTGGTCTATGAGTGAAGCTGTGAGTTTATATACCTGTTTTCATTAAGGCTTTTTTACTCTTCTGTGTCTTGGGGTAATTTTTTAGTAACCCAGGCCATATGTTTATGTGTGAGAGAGAATGAGGACATGCACATTTCTGTCATCCTCTAATTGCGAGACAAACTGAGGTTGTATGTGTGTCTCTTTGAGACTGAGCCTGTAAATGTCGCCATGAGTATATGTGTTTCTGTGTTATGTATTCTGTGTTATATGAGTATGTTTGTGAACATGTCCATATATCAACCTATGTGTCTGCCAACTTCTGTATTTCAGGGAACAATTCTGCAAGTGGGTTAGTTTTTCACATACCATGACAGGAATGAACCTCACTCCTAAGCCAGAGAATGTGGAATGTCTCTGTGTGTAGTAGTCTGTGATCCATCTGAAGGCCCTTCTTCAGATAGCATCTCACTAGTATCCATAACACCTAGCTGAAAACTACTTTTCCTATAAACCAACACATACTGCGCTGATCACCTATTGCACCTCTATATCACGTGTATCTCATATTACTTGTGCTATAAATATATAAAAAGAAACCAAGTAAATGTCAGTCTTGTATTAATACTATCTGTGTTACTTCTAGATTGTAAGGATGGTAAACTGTTTTATTCTAGTGGGAATTTTATTACAAAGATAAGGAAAGAATCAAGGCTAACTCTTTCTGTCCCATATCCTTACATCTTAAACACCATTCTGGAAAGTTATATAATGTAGAAAACAAAAAATGTCAATTGTTAGACAAGTGAATAGAAACACCTGCTAGTCACAAAACTCCATATATTAAGTAGTCCATGTATGGGACTTTCATTGAAAAAGAGTAAAGCCTTACCATATGTTACTTGGTAGCCAATTTTGAGGACTGGTAGCTGGAGGGTTGAGACCTGAAGTCCAGAGAAGAGCAGCGCAAAAGGCTGAGATGAGGAAATGCACTCTTACTTAAAGTGCAAGAAAACAAATTCTCCTCCCACTGCCCTTCTGCAACCACCCCAACATCCAACCCCTCCCTGCTTGTCTTACCACCTCCTCTTACTCTCAGCGCAGGTCACATGACACTAACCACCACAGGAAATGAAGGGGAAGGCACTAGCTACATTTCACTATTTCTATTTGTACCTCACTGCCGGCATTGCCGTTACAATCAAAAAATGTTTTTGAAGTATGCACAGCAAAGAAGGTTGTAGACAATGGGTCAGTTCTGGGTGAAATAAAAAACCCAGACAAGGCCTTGCCTAAATCACACAGGTATACATAAATCTGCCAAAGCACCCCCTATCTTTGATTGGTGTAGTTTTGCTGTTCTAGTACTAAACTCCATATACACTCATCTATTAAGGCACCTCAGTTTTGATCTACAAATATTAATTTGTAATATTAACTGATTAATAAGCAATAATATATGCACTATATGCAATTATAAACAACTATAAAAAAAAATAATAACTAAAGTTTTTACAAAGTACAAAAGAAATCATATAAACAATATGGTTTTTTTTTCCTTCATTTCGTTATGTTACTCTTTTGCCTCTGACAGGTCTTTCACAAGCTATAAACTGTTTTCTTACAGAATTTTAACTACCTTTGATACATGTCATTCTTTCTTTACAACATCCGTAAAATCCGCCCCTTTCTTTCAAGCACTCTACCAAAACCCTCATCACACCCTTGTCACCTCTTGTTTAGACTACTGCAATCTGCTTCTTGCTGGCCTCCCACTTAGTCACCTCTCCCCTCTCCAGTCGGTTCAAAACTCTGCTACCCGTCTCGTCTTCCGCCAGGGTCGCTTTACTCATACTACCCCTCTCCTCAAGACCCTTCACTGGCTCCCTATCCATTTTCGCATCCTGTTCAAACTTCTTCTACTAACCTATAAATGTACTCACTCTGCTGCTCCCCAGTATCTCTCCCACACTCGTCCTTCCCTACACCCCTTCCCGTGCACTCCGCTTCATGGATAAATCCTTCTTATCTGTTCCCTTCTCCACTACTGCCAACTCCAGACTTCGCACCTTCTGTCTCGCTGCACCATACGCCTGGAATAAACTTCCTGAGCCCCTACGTCTTGCCCATCCTTGGCCACCTTTAAATCTAGACCTGAAAGCCCACCTCTTTAACATTGCTTTTTGACTCGTAACCACTTGTAACCACTCGCCTCCACCTACCCTCCTTTCTTCCTTCCCGTTCACATTAATTGATTTGATTTGCTTACTTTATTTATTTTTTTGTCTATTAGATTGTAAGCTCTTTGAGCAGGGACTGTCTTTCTTCTATGTTTGTGCAGCGCTGCGTACGCCTTGTAGCGCTACAGAAATGCTAAATAGTAGTAGTAGTAGAGATGGTCTCATCTGGTTCTTCAATGGAAATTATCAGAATAATTTTTAAAAGCTCTAGGAACTTAGACTTTGGCTTTAAAAATTTCCCATCTTGGAGAGCCGAAATCTACTATTCTACTACTCCTCATCATTTCTATAGTGCTACTAGACGTAAGCAGCGCTGTACACCTGAACATGAAGAGACAGTCCCTGCTCGACAGAGCTTACAATCTAATTAGGACAGACAAATAGGACAAACAAGAGATAAGGGAATATTAAAGTGAGGATGATAACATAAGGGTTCTGAACAAGTGAATAAGGGTTAGGAGTTAAAAGCAGCATCAAAAAGGTGGGCTTTTAGCTTAGATTTGAAGACGGCCAGAGATGGAGCTTGACATACCGGCTCAGGAAGTCTATTCCAGGCACATGGATAAAAGGAACGGAGTCTGGAGTTAGCAGTGGAGGAGAAGGGTGCAGATAAGAGAGATTTACCCAGTGAATGGAGTTCCCGGGGAGAAATGTAGGGAGAGATGAGAGTGGAGAGGTACTGAGGAGCTACAGAGTGAATGCACTTATAAGTCAATAAGAGGAGTTTGAACTGTATGCGGAAATGGATAGGAAGCCAGTGAAGTGACTTGAGGAGAGGGCTAATATGAGCATAATGACACTGGCGGAATATTAGTCGTGCAGCAGAATTTTGAACAGATTGAAGAGGAGAGAGATGGCTAAGTGGGAGACCTGTGAGAAGCAAGTTGCAATAGTCTAAGCGGGAGGTGATAAGAGTGTGGATGAGGGTTCTGGTAGTGTGCTCAGAAAGGAAAGGGAGAAAGAAACGACAGGTTTTAGCAGTCTGCTGAATATGTGCAGAGAAGGAGAGGGAGGAGTCGAAGATGACCCCAAGGTTACGAGCTGATGAGACAGGAAGGATGAG
Organism: Microcaecilia unicolor; assembly: GCF_901765095.1. Classification (NCBI taxonomy): domain Eukaryota; kingdom Metazoa; phylum Chordata; class Amphibia; order Gymnophiona; family Siphonopidae; genus Microcaecilia; species Microcaecilia unicolor. Next base: position 123,481,113 of record NC_044037.1, read on the forward strand.
AGTGTTATCCACAGAAATAGAGAATGGGGGAGGAGGAGAGGTTGGTTTAGGGGGAAAGATAAGAAGCTCAGTCTTGGTCATGTTTAGTTTCAGATGGAGCTGAGACATCCAGGCAGCAATGTTAGACAGGCAGGCTGATACTTTGGCCTGGATTTCAGCTGAGATTTCTGGTATGGAGAGGTAGATCTGGGAGTCATCAGCGTAAAGATGATACTGAACACCATGGGATGAGATCAGAGTACCAAGGGAAGAAGTATAGATGGAGAAAAGAAGAGGTCCCAGGACAGATCCCTGAGGTACACCAACTGACAGTGGGATAGAAGTAGAGGAGGATCCACTAGAATGGGAGAGATAAGAAGAAAACCAGGAAAGAACAGAGCCCTGAAATCACTTAGGCAAGGCCAGAGCCAGGAAATGCAATAGGGGCTCAACATTGCTTTCAAGTGGTGGACACCTAATATACAAGAGTTAAATGAAAAATAATGCCTCCACCTCCATAACATTTGTTAAATTAAGATATTGTAATGAATGCTTGAACTTCCTCTTTTTATTACATGCATTTACTTTTCTACATAGTTGCCATCATTCACCACACATTTCTGCCAACAATGGACAAGTTTTTGAAAGCTGTCATGAAAGCATCGCACATCTTGCCTCTTCAACCAGTTGCTCACAGTCCATTCTACTTCTTCATTCTAGTCAAACAGATGACCCTGAAGGTATTCCTTCAATTCTGGAAAAAGATGAAAATTGCATGGTGCTAAGTCTGGGCTGTATAGCAGATGGGGTAAGACTGTGTGGCCCATCTTCGCAATTGCCTCTGTGGTGTTTCTTGCTGTGTGAGGCCTAGTGATGCCCTGTTGCAACAACATTTCCTTCTTGTGCTTTTGAACTCTTCTCAGTTGTTCTTTCAAAGTTTTTAGGGCTTTAATTTAACGCTTTGAGTGATCCTCCAATTGTCCTTTATGAGTTCATCAACTTTTTTCTTGTGAGACTCATCTGCTGCTGTCCCAGATCATCCACTTTGTTTTGATCACATATATCATCTCTTCTCAGTCCACAATCTTTATATTTTTTGGTCCAGTGAAGCACAGTACTCACATCAACACAGTTATCACTGTAAGCCCCCTGGCTGTAGATGTGAGCTAGGCAGCTGCCTAGTCACTGCCCAGGATGTTGGGAAGAAGGGCACACAAAGAACTATTTGGTGGGACCAGGGCCGGGGCCAACTTTAAGGCTGGAGGGCTGGGCAAGTGAGGCATTAGACTTTCCATCTACACAATCCAGATCACACCATGAAGTAAATTAAAACTGGAACTTTACTGCACTCTCAATTGAAGAAACACAGGAAACAATGAACACAAAAAGGTCATGCCAAATGCCAACTTATATACATTGGATATCCTTCCTCATGCTCATATCAGTCTATATATGTAAAGCAGTCGTGTGTGTTTGTTTGTCTGTGTTCGAACTTCTACAGCCCCTGAAGAGCTATGGCCACCAAACCTGGCATGCAGACTCTACCTGCTGTTGCTGAGGTTATTGTATTGTTTGAAGCAATTCAGTTCATGGGGGCACTCAGGGGAGGGGGAGTAATACCTCCATCCATTAAATGAATAGTCTACAGGTCGGAAAGTTCTTTCTTGCTGTTGCTATGTAACAGACTGCTTAGGATAGGGTGAGGGCTTAGAGATTGGGGGGAGAAAGACGGACAGCAGCTATGCAGTTGTCCCCCTCTCATTCTCTAATACCCTCTTCCCTAACAATTTCAATACAAGGAGGCTCAGAGACTCAGGGCCGGATTTAGGCAGGGGCAACAGAGGCGGTCGCACAGGACCCCGTGCTCCTGGGGGCCCCTCATCTCTGGCATGTCTGTCCTGTCTCAGAACACCTCCTTGCTCTGTACCTTAATGTGCATCCACATTTCAATAGAGAGCATCAGGCAGAGGCAGCAATTTTCATATCCCGTCAGCTGCCAAGCCCAGAGCCTCCTCGCTGCTGCGTCCCGCCCCTTTTGATGTCACTTCCTGCTTCTGCAAGGGCAGGATGCAGCAGCAAGAAGGCTCTGGGCTTGGCAGCTGACGGAATATGAAAATCGCTGCTGCTGTCTGCTACTCTCTACGAAACATGGTGAATGCATATCAAAGTATGGGGTGAGGTGGGGTTCCGAGAGCTCTAAACCTCCTTTTAAACTCTGATAAATTATGGCTTATGGTGGCAGGCGGGTGGGCAGGCAGGGTGGGCTGGGCAGCCCACTGAACTGGTCTGCACAGGGCCCCACAATTGCTAAGACTGGCCCTGAAGAGACTGATGGGAACAGAGTAGGGAGAAAGTATTGGGGTCAGACTGGGAACTGTGTGTGTGTGTGCATGAATTCACTACCCCACAGTGGCGTAGCCAGAATGTAATTTTTTGGGTGGGTCAGTGGGTAGGTTGGGTGGGCATGCATTTCCTCTTCCCTTCTCCACCCCCCCCCCTGAAATCCCATCTGAGCCCCCCTGCACAACCCAGTCCCAACCTGCCTACCAGCTCCATGATCGGCGAGCAGACAACCCTCGTCTTCCACCCGGCACCGAGCCTTAAAAAAAAAACCGGAAAAACGCTTCGGGTCTGCTGTGCGCTGCTGTAAAGCAAGCAGCAAATCGCTTAGTCGCGTCGGCCCTTCCTTCACTGTGTCCCGGAAATAGGAAGTTACATCAGAGGACGGGACACAGTGAAGGAAGGGCTGATGCGACGAAGCGATTTGCTGCTTGCTTTACAGCAGCGCACAGCAGACGCGAGGCGTTTCTCTGTTTTTTTTTTTAAAGGCTCAGTGCCGGATGGAAGATGAGGGTCGTCTGCTCATCGATCATGGAGCTGGTAGTAAGGTGGGGACTGCAGCGCCAGCAGAGCACCCCCCCCCCCCCCCCCTGCTGACACCCGGGGCGGACGTTGGCTGGGCGGGCCTGGAGAGAAACTGGCTGGGCCTGGGCCCATCCAGGTCCGCCCCTGGCTATGCCACTGCATCCGGTCCTGGCAATTTGCTACTCAGTTGGTGCAGAGATGGAATGTGGACCTGAGGGTGAGCATCCGGGAGGAAGAGATTCGCCAATTGCTACATCTGATCCCTAGTTACTTGTATAGTACAGTCTATAGGGAATATCAATTTAGGATCATTACTAGATCATATTTTTCTCCTCAGCAGGCATACCATGCTGGGTGTGCAACTTCTATGGAATGTGTTAAATGTGATCATGTCCCCCTTTCCTCTCCCTTTTCTCCTATCCACAAGCAGCTGCCCTCTTCTCTCCCTCCCATCCATGAGTAGCTTTCCCCCTTCTCTCCTTCCCCTCTTAGGTCTCTCTTGCAGCCCTGGTGGTCTAGTGGCCTCTTCGGGACAGGAGAGAGCCAACTCTTTCCTGCCCATCCCTGCTGACCTCCCTGCTGCCACTGCTTCTTGAAAATGGCTGTGTCCTCACAAGGCCTCCGTTTGAAGTCTCAGCAGCCATTTTCAAGAAGTGGCGGTAGCAGGGAGGTCAACATCAGCAGGCAGGAAAGAGTGGAGTTCTTTCCTGCCCCAAAGAGGCCACTAGACTACCAAGGTGTGCTAAGGTAGGCTGGGGAGGAGGAGAAAGCAAGCCCGTCCGCCCGCCCACCAACCTGCCAGCCCAGAAATCCAGAAAAATGGGCTGGCTGCAAAAAAAACGTCTGGACCCACAACAGTCCTCTGAAAAGGAGGACATGTCCAGGAAATCAGGACGTATGGTAACCCTAGGTAAAGCCATCCAGTACTATACTCAGCTCTGCTCTGCATGTGGCTCTGCTCCTGCATAGTTGAAGTCTCAGAGGAATAATGACTGCATCGGGATGACCGAGGTATTTAATCCCACTGTGGGTACCACCCAAACACAGCAGGGTGCCTCCACCTTAAGCTGAGCCACCAAACACAGGGAGGGGTGAGGGACAGGTCTCCAGCACCTGGGGAAAGGCTGGGAAGTAAACAGAATAGATGTTTTCTGCTGCCTGAGATTCAGCATTGGTCAATAGATATGCCCCTTGTCCTGCTTCCACAGTTACGCCACTCTAAACACTCTAAACAAACACTCTAGTTCACCTAATGCAGTAATTTCCAAACTTGAGGATGGGACCTTAAATGGAGTCTTGTCTTTAGTGAATGGGGTCTCAGAAACAGGGCTGGTTCCTCTCCCTCTGGACCTCCACTTTGACCCCTGCCCAGCAGTGGCGGTGAGCACAGGGCCTGAGTTACTGAAGGTACACAACAAGCCCTGACCCCTCCTTCTGTGAGGGCTCCAGTTAGACTGCAAACCCATGAAAACTACTGGGGTCTGTTAACACACACTGACACACAGGATCCTGTGTAGACCTCTGCTACTGCTGCCATGACTACTGCTGCTGCTGTCTTTGTGGTTTGGATAAGAGAGGGCAGGAGGAAGTGGATAAGAAAGGGGAAGAAAAAGGAAGTCTGCTAACTTTTTCAGCTTTATCAGGGATCACATGAATTTTCAAGTATTTAAATGGGGTCATATTGGATAAAAACTTAGGAAGCACTGGCCTAATGACACTGGGTTGGTCCCCACTGCAACAACCAGCGTGCGCAGGGACAGAAGAGCAGAAAGCATTTCAGCTCTAGCTTCTTCTAAACTCCAGACCATGCTACTTTTTTTTTTTTTTTTTTACCACAACCAGTAGTCAGCAAGAAGGACCCAGTTTTCACATTGCTGGATTTGGTACTGGCAGCTGGTCTTGCCAGATAAAAAAACTAGCCAAGTCAGCTGAATACAAGTTAGTTGTCATCCCTGGGTACAGTAAGTAAGGTTTCAGTTTCCTTACAAGTAGCCATTTTCTTTCTGTAGTAATGAAAGGTACTGTTTTGAACTTTAGACTCTGTATTATGCTTTGAAAGCCACTTTAATTTATGTAACTTAACACTTACCATGATAGCTGTCTCTCAGAATAACTATTAGGAAAAAAAAGGGAATTGTATTTGTGGGGTTTGTTGATTTTTTTACTTGTTTCTCAAGTAATGATCTCTAAGATCTTTCATGCCTCCCCTTCCACTAGCTGATTTTTAAAACAAAACAGGAAGAAACAAGGGAATGAGCAGTTATGGTTAGCTAGAGATGCAAACTGCCTTGTGCATTGACAAAGAATTAAGAGTATGGAGGTTTAAAAATGCTAAATCTTACAATGCATTTTAATGGAAAACAAAACATCGCTCTCCAACTCTCATCACATACAATCCATTTTCACTTTAATGTTTAGTGTGCTATCCTACTTCAGATGGAACTTTCATATAAAAATTCAAAAAGTGACCTCGCCTTCCTGTTGAGGTAATTTTGTACCCCAGCCCATGTTAAGCAGGGGAAGTAAGTTTGTCAGATAGTTCCAGATTTCAGGATAGGTTGATCTAGTCTTGGAATTACCCTATTGCATGCCTGAACTTGTAATTTATTTATTTAAAAAAATTTGCTCTCACAATTCTAGGCAGAAAAAGGAACATACATAAAATACTCATCAACGCATAACAAGAACAACTCTGCTAAAAACAATAATAAGAAAATACTATAAAAACAATTAAATTGAAAAGGCTTTCAAAAAACAAATAAGCCTTAAGCTGTTTTCTAAATTGCTTCATAGATCTAATATTCTGTATTTCAAAAAGTAATGCATTCCACAGATTTGCGCCTTTGATATACAAAATTGAAGAGCAATATACATCCAATCAAATGTTGCAAAACGATGGTATATCAATCAGCAATTTATCAGCCGAGCAAAGACAGCATCCTGGATGATAACTTCTTAGGGGTCCTTTTACTAATGATAGTAAGTGTTATCATGTGCTTACCACAGCTTAAAATGGCATATTGTGGGATGGTTTCAGGCATTCTGTGGTAAATGCCAAATCAACATGTGCTAAAAAATATGTTTTATTTTTGCACCGAGGGGGCATGTCTGGGGCAGAGAGTGGGCATTTGACACAGCTACATTACCGCACACTAAGTGATTAGCACAGGATTACCACATGAGCTCTTAACTGCCTACAAAATAGGTGTCTGCAAGTGCTAATGCTGTAATTTTTTTTAATGGGTGAATGCTAATTGTGACAGCACGTGGCCATTAATGCAAAAAATGGAACATCGACCATTTTAATGCCATGTAAGCCGCATTGAGCCTGCCATGAGTGGGAAAGCGCGGGGTACAAATGTAACAAAAAATAAAAAAATAATAAAAATAAAAATGGCCTTAGCATGCAGGAAAAGTCTGCATAAGAGTGTACTAAGGCCAATTTATACCACAGCCCAGTAAAATGACCCCTTAGTGAGGTAGCAATAACAAGCAGAGCCTGATTGTTCAAAGCTTTGTGTATCAAGACTTTAAATTCAACATACCATTGCTCCAGCTGCCAATGTAATTCTTTAAGCACTGGGATAAGATGATCACTTCAAGATAAATCAGCCATTAAGGGGGAGATTCTATATATGGCACCTAAAAAAAATCAACCCCGAAATCAGTGCCAACTAAGCATATTCTATAATCGTTGCTAGATTTAGGTGCTGATTATAGAATACACTTAGTTGATATTTCAGCGCCTAAATCTACGCACATCCATTTACACCAACAAAAATGTGGCGTAAACCCCAGTGCGTACATTTAGGCGCACTGGGCCATATTCTATAACTAGTGCATAAATTTTATAATGCCCACAAAACGCCCATTTCCCCGCCTATAACCACCCCCCTTTTTGCCTGCGTGCATTAGAAGTTCAGCACGCATTGTTACAGAATACGCTTAGTGACTTCTGCACCTAAATTCTAATCACTGCCTATTAGTGCTCATTATTCCTTGTTAAGTGCTGTTATCAGCGCTCAGCTTATTAAGCTTGTTAAGTTATGCGCATTGTTATAGAATCAGCATGGATCTCTAGACGCATTATATAGAATCCGGGGATAAATGAGTGGCAGCATTCTGTTCTACTGGCAGAGCATGAAGCATATAGTTAGGAATATCTAAATATAGGGAACTGCGATAATCTAATAACAGTGAGACTAATTCCTGTAACACAGTTTGAAAATTGTCAACGAGAGAAGACCCTTAAGCTTTCTAGACACTTTACTTAGGGAAGGCAATAAGAAGACCGAGCAGGCACTGGTGTAAAATCAGGACTGGATCAATCTTTAATGAAAATCAGGAGCATGTTGGCAACTCTAATTTGGAAACAGAGTTACCCCAACCAGGTTTCATTTGTTCCCCTTAGTTTTATGTCTTTCATCCCAGATGTCATAATTTCTCAGATAAGTCACTAGATAAATATCTATTTTCTCAGATAAGCTTCCCTTTCTACCCAGAAGTCACTTTCTTTTCTTTGTTGCTCACAGGTCTTCTTTCAAAACATGGATCATGTTAATGGTTGGCCCATTCTATGCAAAGAAAAGAATAAGCCTCTCTATTCTGCTGGTGTTACTGTCTAACTAGCTAAGGTGGTAATTTTATATGATATTTCTATGTGTAAAATAGTATTTTATGCCTACAAATTGCTTTTTGCACCAGTGTCTTTGGCACAGGCACTTAAACTTATACACCTACATCATGTACATACAGAAATTTGTCCAAAATGGTCAGAGAAGGGGGTTGGTCACGGGTTGCTCTTATGTGCATAGTTTATTAAAAAAGATGTATAAGTGCATAAAAATAAACAGCAATTTTGTGCATGTCTCAGAGAATGTGTAATATTTTATTTATTTTATTTATTGCATTTGTATCCCACATTATCCCACCTCTTTGCAGGCTCAGTTGTGGCTTACAATTCAACATGGGTACTGGAAATAGAAGAGAATATACATTTGGTTTTACAGAGGGTTATTTGTTACATGGTGGTGAAATACATGATAGTGTTAAAGCAAAAGACATTATAAGACAATTCTAGAAGTTATAAAGATTATACAGTTGCACATGTTGATCTTAATATGTGTAAGTACTTCCCATGAAGTAATTTAAAAAAGGGAAAGTATATGGATACATTCCCTTTTAAAACTGGTGTAATTTATGCAAGTTCTTGTCACACAAGTTAAGCAACCTGAAATGAAATCCTTCCCTGAGACAGTCATGTTCTAGAGAACAAGACAGAGCTGCAGATTCAGTGCCAAATCTAAAGTAAGTATCCATCTCACTTCTCATTCCCTACTCTTATTATTTATTTACAGGGCCGGTGCGACCCAGTGCACAAACTATACACCCGCATGGGGCAACAGCCACAGTAGGGTGGCTTAGTTGGCACTGCAAGCCAGCGGTGTCCAGCTCCAGTGGCACAGCAAGCGGCAGCCATGCTGAAATCATCACTGAGTAGAAGAAAAGAGTGCAAGGCTTTTGAACCTGTGGCTGTGAACTACAGGTCTGATGTATCGCCCGACCTCTCCTGATGCAATTTCCTATTACTGATGAGTGTAGATATGACAGACTTATACTGCACACATGTGCTAAAAAGAACTGAGATGGATTTTTTCCATTGGTTGTGTCAGTGCCAACATTAGGGGAAGAAAAGAGAAGGGGAGATTTATTTTCTTTATTTTTCAAAGCTTTCAAAGCAGTGTACATACACTCAGGTACAGTAGATATTTTTCTGGCCCTAGAGGGCTCACAGAATGAGTTTATACCTGCAGCAATAGAGGGTTAAAGCGCCCTTTTACAAAGCCATGGGCAGGCTAACGTGCAGGTAGCACATGCCAAATCGGCACTACCGCTGGGATAGCATGTGTGCTCGGCAGTAATTCCAAGATAGGCGTGCGCCGAATCCCACAATAGAAAATATTTTTCTATTTTCTACCGCAGGGGGTGTTCCTGGCAGTAATCAGTAGCACGGCCATGTTGGCACATGCTGCATGGTTACCGTACGGGTAGTGCGTGAACCCTTACCACTAAGTCAATGGCTGGCAGTAAGGGCTCAGGCTGTAAATAGGTGTGCGCTAGTTTTAATTTTTGTGCACGCCCATTTCCCAGCCCATTAAAAAATGGCCTTTTTCCCAGCCATAGTAAAATGTGGCCTAGTGCGCACCCAAAAGACGCGCCCACACTACCGCAGGCCACCTTTTATCATGGCTTTGTAAACGGACCTCTCAGTGACTTGCCCAAGATCACAAGGAGCTTCGGTGGTATTTGAACTGGGCTTTCCTGGCTCTCATTTTCCCTTCTAGTCAAACATATTCCTATCCCCTCTCTTCCCCTCCACCAGCAGTTCAGCATTTTCCCCTCTCTCTTTCCCTCCTAGTCCAGCATCCATTCTTCACCCTTCCTCTCCACCCCTATGATCCACCATCTGCTCTCTTTCTCTTCTCCTCTCTACTCCCTCCTGTCCCCCTCCTATCCCAGGAGCTTCCTGTCCCCCTCCACTTCTCCAACTCCTCCTTTATAGCCCAGCATCTCCCTCTCTCTCCCCCCAGTCCAACAACTGCCCTCTCTGTTTCCCCCTCCTAGTCCAGCATATTCCTACCCCCCCCCTCTTTCCACCCTCCCTCCACACTTCCACATATCCCCTTTCTCTCTCCTCCTAGTCCTAGTAGCTTCCAGGCCCCTCCCCTTCCCCTGGTCCATCAGCTTGGAGTGTAGGAGTAGCCTAATGGTTAGAGAAGCAGGCTCTAAAAAACAAAGGTAGAAAATGTTAGCGCTGAAAAATGTGTATCACTTATGTCTTTGTATTTTGTTAAGTACAAGAAGAAGCGTATTTGTTTTTATTTCTTCATGTAGTAAATGCCAAGTTTGATTTCTTCGGGCTCGCAGATCAATTTTTGTATTCATATTTCTAGTTCTAATTTTTTTCCTTTGTTCTGTATTTGATAAGGGTCTGTCTATGTTAAATGTGTAACTGAGGTATGGTATTCTGTTAATGTGTAATTTACATGTAGAGATCTGTGGCAGTCGCACATGTTCTGTTTTCCCAGTAGGCAAAGTATTGGTATTTTAGGGTCCAATCTAATATCTTTATTGTTGCTTTTCATATGTAAGGATGGTGTTGTTTGAGTCTTGTAAGTGCTGTTATAGCTATGGCAGATTTGCTATAGGCTCTGAGTGGTCTTTTTACATGGTTTTATAGTACTTCTAATGTATGTTTATGTTTATCCATATTTAATAAAACTGCCCTTATTGCAAATGCAAATCAAAGCGAAATACAATTAAAAAAAAAAAAGCTAATAAAAGTATGAAAAAGAGCTCCATAGTAAAACAGGATAGTAAACATTCAAACCAGGCACAAGCATACTAAAGGAAGAAGGGGGAAAGGAGCCTACTAGCAACAAATGCCTTTATTAAAGCTAAAATTAAGCCAATCAGCACATTGCAAATCATAAGAAAGGGAGTTTTACAGAGTTTTAAATACATTTCATTACTATCTAAGAAGGAAACACTAACTAAATCATACAATGTACTATCCTGCTTATTTTCAAAAGGAGAAAAACGCCCATGTTCGGGAGATGGGCGTCCATTTCCCGTGGGCAGCCAAATCGGTATATTCGAAAGCCGATTTTGATCATCTTCAACTGCAGTCCGTCGCAGGAATGAATAAAGTTGACGGGGGCGTGTCGGAGGCGTGGTGAAGGCGGGACTGGGGCGTGGTTATCGGCCGAGCAGAGATGGGCGAGCTCGGCTGATAATGGAAAAAAGAAAGGCGTTGTTAGCGAGAATTTAGGACACTTTTTTGGACCCTTTTTTCTCACGAACAGATCCCAAAAAAGTGCTCTAAATGACCAGATGTCCACCGGACGGAATCGGGAATCACCTCCCCTGACTCCCCCAGTGGTCACTAACCCCCCCCCCCCCCACCACCACCAAAAAACCCCACTTGCAAAAACCTTATATCCCAGCCTCTATGCCACCCTCAAATTCCGTACCCACCTCCATGACAGCAGAATGTGTTCGATCCTCTCACAGCCTTTCCCTGGGTCAGATGTGGCTCTCGGGTGCACTGCAGAGTCACATCAGCATTGCATTGTGGTGGGTGTAGGGTATTGGGCTCCGTGATTTCACTAGCTTGTGTTACAGTCTCACGATGTTGGTAGTTGGTAGGCTCTTCTCCCATGGTGCTTTTCCCTCTGCTTACTGGGTCAGAGTGTGCCCTGTTTTGTTTCCGGTGGTCCACAAGGTAGTGGCCATTTTTGTAAGTCCGTTTTAGATCCCTTTCGTGTGTTAGCCACTTTACAGAACTTAGTTCTTACCTTGAATGTTGCTGAAAGAGGGCATTGTACACCATTCTGCCAGCTCTGAGCTACTGCTAATTTTAGTACCAGGGAGACTCGTTGCCAGTGGGGCACAACCTCTGATCTGCAGTTAACTGTGAGTAAACGTGGTTATTGAAATAAAGGACGTTTTCAGCTAGATCAGTCTTACGGTGTGAACTGCTGTGCCAAGGTTATACAGCAGCAACAAGTCCTGTCCCTGGAGCACTTTTAGTGGGTAATGCAGTGCACTTCAGGCAGGCGGATCGAGGCCCATCCCCCCCCCCCTACCTGTACCACTTGTGGTGGTAAATGGGAGCCCTCTAATCCCCCCCCCAAAACCCACTGTACCCACATGTAGATGCCCCCCTTCACCATTAAGTGCTATGGTAATGGTGTAGAGTTGTGGGGAGTGGGTTTTGGGGGGGATTTAGGGGTCTCAGCACCCAAGGTAAAGGAGCTATGCACCTGGGAGGTAATTTAATGTTTTTTCCTATTTTTTTTAAATGCCCCCTAGGGTGCCCGGTTGGTGTCCTGGCATTTGAGGGGGACCAGTGCACTATGAATCCTGGCCCCTCCCACAACCCAAAGCCTTGGATTTGGTCGTTTTTGAGCTGGGACGCTTCGGTTTCAATTATCGCTGAAAAACGAAAGCGCCCAGCTCAAACAAACGCCCACATCTCAAAAACGCCCACATCCAATGCATTTGCCTGGCACAAACCGTATTTGCGAAACTAAAGATAAACGTTCGATTATGCCCCTCTATATAAACTAAAAGACACTTTTATATTAGGCTAATATCCTTAATACTGTAGCAAGTTTTAAATTATTGAAAAACTCAAAAGCACTAAGATGGAGTCAGCAGTCCAGCAGCGAGAGGGGTGCTATCCAGTCTTTTGCATTGAGTGACACATGTATGATTATCTCCCAGTTGGTGAGATGTCATATGTGTGTGCCCGATGCAAAGAGCTCCTAGCTCTCAGGGAACGTGTCCGTTCTCTTGAGGCTAGAGTAGCAGACTTGGTGGAGCTGAGGGAGACAGAGAGGTACATAGAGGAGACCTACAGGGATGTTGTAGAGAAGTCCCACCTCCAGTCTGGTAGCCCTTGTGCTACTTTGGAGGAGGGAGGTCTCCTAGAAGGAAAGCATCACCCTGGTGAAGTAGGAATTACTCCTGTAGCCAGGACCTGCCCACCAGGGGATGTACTATCCTCTCGCACCGAGGATATGTCTCCAAGTGCTGCCCGGGAGGGAAAGGTTAGCACAGCTGCTGTTGTAGTTGGTGATTCGATCATTAGGCATATAGATAGCTGGGTGGCTAGTGGACGTGAGGATTGCCTGGTGACTTGCCTGCCTGGTGCGAAGGTGGCGGACCTCACGCGTCACCTAGATAGGATTTTAGATAGTGCTGGGGAGGAGCCGACTGTCTTAGTACATGTGGGTAACAATGACATAGGAAAATGTGGGAGAGAGGTTCTGGAAGCCAAATTTAGGCTCTTAGGCAGAAAGCTCAAATCCAGATCCTCTAGGGTAGCATTTTCTGAAATGCTACCTGTTCCACGCGCAGGGCCCAAGAGACAGGCAGAGCTCCAGAGTCTCAATGCATGGATGAGACGATGGTGCAGGGAGGAGGGTTTTAGATTTGTTAGGAACCGGGCAACATTCTGGGGAAGGGGGAGCATAATCCGAAAGGATGGGCTCCACCTTAACCAGGGTGGGACCAGGCTGCTGGCATCGGCATTTAAAAAGGAAATAGAGCAGCTTTTAAACTAGAAATGGGGGGAAGGCCGACAGTCGCTCAAAAGCACATGGTTCGGGATAAGGTATCTTTCAAAGATATCACCAAAATAGGGAAGATAGGGTATCCTGATAGTGAAGTTGCAAAAGAGACAGTAGTAGATCAGGTGTCCCTAAATAAAAACAAAAATCAGACAAAAGATTGCAAATTAGTACTGTCAAGTACTAAGCATGATGTAAATAAGAGCAACAAACACAGTTTGAAATGTCTATATGCAGATGCCAGGAGCCTAAGAAATAAGATGGGAGAGTTAGAATATATTGCACTAAATTAAAAATTAGATATAATAGGCATCTCTGAGACCTGGTGGAAGGAGGATAACCAGTGGGACACTGTCATACCGGGGTACAAATTATATCATAGTGATAGGGTGGATCGAATTGGTGGAGGGGTAGCATTGTATATTAACAAGAGCCTTGAATCAAATAGATTGAAAATTCTGCAGGAAACAAGACACTTCTTGGAATCACTGTGGATTGAAATTCCATGTGTAAAAGGGAAAAGGATAATGATAGGAGTGTACTACCGTCCACCTGGCCAGGATGAACAGATGGATGCAGAAATGTTAAAGGAGATTAGGGACGCAAACAAACTGGGCAACACAATAATAACGGGTGATTTCATTTACCCTGATATTGACTGGGTAAATGTAACACCGGGACACCCTAGGGAGGTAAAATTCCTTGATGAAATCAAGGAAAGCTTTATGGAGCAGCTAGTACAGGAACTGACGAGAGAAGGAAAAATTCTAGACCTAGTCCTTAGTGGAGTGCATGATCTGGTGCGGGAGGTAATGGTGCTGGGGCCGCTTGATAACAGTGATCATAATATGATCGGATTTGATATTAGCTTTGAAATAAGTATACATAGGAAATCAAATACGTTAGTGTTTAACTTTAAAAAAGGAGACTATGATAAAATGAGAAGAACGGTGAAAAGAAAACTTAGAGGAGCGACTGCGAGGGTCAAAAATTTACATCAGGCGTGGATGCTGTTCAAAAACACCATCCTGGAAGCCCAGCCCAAATATATTCTGCGTATTAAAAAAGGAGGATGGAAGACCAAACGACAGCCGGCGTGGTTAAATAGTGAGGTGAAGGAAGCTATTAGAGCTAAAAGAAAATCCTTCAGAAAATGGAAGAAGGAACCGACTGAAAATAATAAGAAACAGCATAAGGAATGTCAAGTCAAATGCAAAGCGCTGATAAGGAAAGCTAAGAGGGACTTCGAAAAAAAGATTGCGTTGGAGGCAAAAACACATAGTAAAAATTTTTTCAGGTATATTAAAAGCAGGAAGCTGGCAAAAGAATCGGGTAGACCGCTAGATGACCGAGGAGTAAAAGGGGTGATCAGGGAAGACAAAGCCGTAGCGGAGAGATTAAATGAATTCTTTGCTTCAGTCTTCACTGAGGAAGATTTAGGTGGGATACCGGTGCTGGAAATGGTATTTGAAGTTGACGAGTCGGAGAAACTTAATGAATTCTCTGTAAACCTGGAGGATGTAATGGGGCAGTTCTACAAACTGAAGAGTAGCAAATCTCCTGGACCGGATGGTATTCATCCCAGAGTACTGATAGAACTGAAAAATGAGCTTGCGGAGCTATTGTTAGAAATATGTAATTTATTCAGGTATATTAAAAGCAGGAAGCTGGCAAAAGAATCGGGTAGACCGCTAGATGACCGAGGAGTAAAAGGGGTGATCAGGGAAGACAAAGCCGTAGCGGAGAGATTAAATGAATTCTTTGCTTCAGTCTTCACTGAGGAAGATTTAGGTGGGATACCGGTGCTGGAAATGGTATTTGAAGTTGACGAGTCGGAGAAACTTAATGAATTCTCTGTAAACCTGGAGGATGTAATGGGGCAGTTCTACAAACTGAAGAGTAGCAAATCTCCTGGACCGGATGGTATTCATCCCAGAGTACTGATAGAACTGAAAAATGAGCTTGCGGAGCTATTGTTAGAAATATGTAATTTATCCTTAAAATCGAGCATGGTACCGGAATATTGGAGGGTGGCCAATGTAACGCCGATTTTTAAAAAAGGTTCCAGAGGAGACCCGGGAAATATAGACCGGTGAGTCTGACATCGGTGCTGGGCAAAATGGTAGAGACTATTATTAAGAACAAAATTACAGAGCATATTCAAAAGCATGGATTAATGAGACAAAGTCAACATGGATTTACTGAAGGGAAATCTTGCCTCACCAATCTACTACATTTCTTTGAAGGGATGACCAAACATGTGGATAAAGGGGAGCCGGTTGATATTGTGTATCTGGATTTTCAGAAGGCGTTTGACAAAGTACCTCATGAAAGACTCCAGAGGAAATTGGAGAGTCATGGGATTAAAAACTGGTTAAAAGATAGAAAACAGAGAGTAGGGTTAAATGGTCAGTATTCTCAATGGAGAAGAGTAGTTAGTGGGGTTCCCCAGGGCTCTGTGCTGGGACCGCTGCTTTTTAACATATTTATAAATGACCTAGAGATGGGAGTAACTAGTGAGGTAATTAAATTTGCTGATGACACAAAGTTATTCAAAGTCGTTAAATCGCGGGAGGATTGTGAAAAATTACAAGAGGGCCTTATGAGACTGGGAGACTGGGCGTCTAAATGGCAGATGACGTTTAATGTGAGCAAGTGCAAAGTGATGCATGTGGGAAAGAGGAACCCAAATTATAGCTACGTCATGCAAGGTTCCACGTTATGAGTCACGGACCAAGAAAGAGATCTAGGTGTCATCGTTGATGATACGTTGAAACCTTCTGCTCAGTGTGCTGCTGCGGATAAGAAAGCAAATAGAATGTTAGGTATTATTAGGAAAGGAATAGAAAACAAAACTGAGGATGTTATAATGCCTTTGTATCACTCCATGGTGTGACCGCACCTCGAATATTGTGTTCAATTCTGGTCGCCGCATCTCAAAAAAGATATAGTGGCATTAGAAAAGGTGCAGAGAAGGGCGACAAAAATGATAAAGGGGATGGAACGACTTCCCTATGAGGAAAGGCTAAAGCGGCTTTGGCTCTTCAGCTTGGAGAAAAGGCGGCTGAGGGGAGATATGATAGAGGTCTATAAAATAATGAGTGGAGTTGAACGGGTAGATGTGAAGCGTCTGTTCACGCTTTCCAAAAATACTAGGACTAGGGGGCATGCGATGAAGCTACAATGTAGTAAATTTAAAATGAATTGGAGAAAAGTTTTCTTCACTCAACATGTAATTAAAGTCTGGAATTCGTTGCCAGAGAATGTGGTAAAGGTGGTTAGCTTAGCGGAGTTTTAAAAAGGTTTGGACGGCTTCCTAAAGGAAAAGTCCATAGACCATTATTAAATGGACTTGGGGAAAATCCACTATTTCTGGGATAAGCAGTATAAAATGTTTTGTACATTTTTGGGATCTTGCCTGGTATTTGTGACCTGGATTGGCCACTGTTGGAAACAGGATGCTGTGCTCGATGGACTTTTGGTCTTTTCCAGTATGGCAATACTTACAGTGGGGGAAATAAGTATTTGATCCCTTGCTGATTTTGTAAGTTTGCCCACTGACAAAGACATGAGCAGCCCATAATTGAAGGGTAGGTTATTGGTAACAGTGAGAGATAGCACATCACAAATTAAATCCGGAAAATCACATTGTGGAAAGTATATGAATTTATTTGCATTCTGCAGAGGGAAATAAGTATTTGATCCCCCACCAACCAGTAAGAGATCTGGCCCCTACAGACCAGGTAGATGCTCCAAATCAACTCGTTACCTGCATGACAGACAGCTGTCGGCAATGGTCACCTGTATGAAAGACACCTGTCCACAGACTCAGTGAATCAGTCAGACTCTAACCTCTACAAAATGGCCAAGAGCAAGGAGCTGTCTAAGGATGTCAGGGACAAGATCATACACCTGCACAAGGCTGGAATGGGCTACAAAACCATCAGTAAGACGCTGGGCGAGAAGGAGACAACTGTTGGTGCCATAGTAAGAAAATGGAAGAAGTACAAAATGACTGTCAATCGACAAAGATCTGGGGCTCCATGCAAAATCTCACCTCGTGGGGTATCCTTGATCATGAGGAAGGTTAGAAATCAGCCTACAACTACAAGGGGGGAACTTGTCAATGATCTCAAGGCAGCTGGGACCACTGTCACCACGAAAACCATTGGTAACACATTACGACATAACGGATTGCAATCTTGCAGTGCCCGCAAGGTCCCCCTGCTCCGAAAGGCACATGTGACGGCCCGTCTGAAGTTTGCCAGTGAACACCTGGATGATGCCGAGAGTGATTGGGAGAAGGTGCTGTGGTCAGATGAGACAAAAATTGAGCTCTTTGGCATGAACTCAACTCGCCGTGTTTGGAGGAAGAGAAATGCTGCCTATGACCCAAAGAACACCGTCCCCACTGTCAAGCATGGAGGTGGAAATGTTATGTTTTGGGGGTGTTTCTCTGCTAAGGGCACAGGACTACTTCACCGCATCAATGGGAGAATGGATGGGGCCATGTACCGTACAATTCTGAGTGACAACCTCCTTCCCTCCGCCAGGGCCTTAAAAATGGGTCGTGGCTGGGTCTTCCAGCACGACAATGACCCAAAACATACAGCCAAGGCAACAAAGGAGTGGCTCAGGAAGAAGCACATTAGGGTCATGGAGTGGCCTAGCCAGTCACCAGACCTTAATCCCATTGAAAACTTATGGAGGGAGCTGAAGCTGCGAGTTGCCAAGCGACAGCCCAGAACTCTTAATGATTTAGAGATGATCTGCAAAGAGGAGTGGACCAAAATTCCTCCTGACATGTGTGCAAACCTCATCATCAACTACAGAAGACGTCTGACCGCTGTGCTTGCCAACAAGGGTTTTGCCACCAAGTATTAGGTCTTGTTTGCCAGAGGGATTAAATACTTATTTCCCTCTGCAGAATGCAAATAAATTCATATACTTTCCACAATGTGATTTTCCGGATTTAATTTGTGATGTGCTATCTCTCACTGTTACCAATAACCTACCCTTCAATTATGGGCTGCTCATGTCTTGTCAGTGGGCAAACTTACAAAATCAGCAAGGGATCAAATACTTATTTCCCCCACTGTATGTACTTATGTACATATGGAAAACAATCAACCATTGCAAGCCAATGTAAAAAGGTAGGTTTTCAGGCCAGTCTTAAAATAAGAAAGGAGGATTCTGACCTGAGTGAAAAAGGAAGGTTAACAAGTCTAAAGTCATTTAAAGATATTAATAATCGTGGCAGGGAGTAGGGAATGGTTAATGTAGCCAGATAATCTGGGAGACCTGTACGAAGGGCTTTAAAAGTAAGAAGCAAAATTTTGTACTGAATTCTTGATTTAACCAGAAGCCAGTGGAGCTGTTACTGGAGAGAAATCATATAGAAATCTAGTAGTCTTACTCTAATCCAGGTACATCAAAGTTTGGGAAGAGCTTATGGTGTATGGGGGAGGGGGGAGACAGCATTGCATTCCTAAAGGGTGAGATGAGACCAATTAATGAAGAAACTGAATCTTTTTTAAAAAATTGAGTTGCTAAGTCTTCAGCAGTTAAATTAGAGGCACTCAAATCTAATTTAGAAAAGTTTACCAGTAAGATCTTTAACAATAGTAAAAAAAAAAAAAAAAGAAAGAAAAATTTGGAAACATTAGGGGTTATGTCTATCAATGAGGAAAAATAACACTTTTTAGCCATGATCTAAATGAAATCACCAACGAGATCAACCAAAGCCTCCAAACAATGCACACTTGGACAGATGCATTCCAACTGAAGCTTAACACAGAAAAAACACAATGTCTTGTACTCACCTCACCACATAACACAAAAAATTTCTCCACCATAATCACACCATACTGTTCTCTTCCTGTCTCACAAAACTTGAAAATTCTTGGAGTCACCATTGATCGAAACCTCACTCTTGATACCCAAGTGAAAAACATGACGAAAAAGATGTTTTACTCCATGTGGAAACTCAAAAGAGTAAAACCGTTCTTCCCAAGACACACCTTCCGTACCCTGGTACAGTCAATGGTAATAAGTCATCTGGACTAATGCAACGCACTGTAAGCTAGCTGTAAAGAACAGACTATCAAAAAACTCCAAACTGCCCAGAACACTGCCGCCAGACTCATATTTGGAAAAACCAAATATGAAACTGCAAAACCCTTAAGAGAGAAACTCCACTGGCTCCCACTCAAGGAACGAATTGCATTCAAGATCTGCACGATTGTACACAAAATCATTCACGCAGACGCTCCAATATACATGCTAAACCTCGTGGACCTACCTCCCAGAAACGCCACAAGATCATCCCGCAAATTTCCCCCCCCCCCCCCCCCCCCCCCAGCTGTAAAGGACTAAAATACAAGCTGGTGCATGCCACTACCTTCTCTTACAGGAGCACACAGCTATGGAATGCATTACCTACAGACCTGAAAACATCAACGAAATAACCACCTTTCGCAAAGCTCTGAAGACATACTTCTTCAACAAAACCTACAATAAGAACCAATAATCGATAACATCACTAAACCACCCCACCAACCTACTCAGTTATGAAAGTCCACCTTCTATAACTACCCTAATCATTCCCTTCTTTCCTCTCTCTTCCCTACTTAATCTTTACACAATATTAACTGTATCTGATATCCTGAAATGACAATGCTATTAAAACTATGTAAGCCACATTGAGCCTGCAAATATGTGGGAAAATGTGGGATACAAATGCAATAAAAATAAATAAATATTAACCTCCTGCTTATGCCAGAAACTTATAAGCACGTAAAAGGTCCTTAGTATGATGTTTTTTCCATCTACATTCATGTGACAAAGCTGCACTTTCAACAGATGAAGTTTAGCAATATATTATGGTTCCCTGTTATTGTGATGGGAAGATCTCTAACAACAAAAGAAGAAGAAAGTTGTTCCAAAGCTGCATCTGATTATTTAATGATCATACAGCAAAATTAGAGAATGACATGGGGACAAAGTTTGGCCCTGTCCCTACCCCATCCCCGTGGGTTCTGTCTCCATCCCCACCCCATCCCCGCAGGCCCTGTCTCCATCCCCGCCCTGTCCCCGCCGGTTCTGTTCCCATCCCTGCCCCATCTCCATGGGCTCTGTCCTCATCTGCAGAAGCCTCGAACAATTATAATTTTATATTTAAATCTTTTTATTAAAGTATAAAAAGGAACAATATGCTGTGCAACTATTGTGTATAAATCACAAATAGAGAACAATAACAGCGAGCAGCTATAACAACCCTCCTCACCACCACCCTCTACCCTTCCAGCCCCAACAATAGCTGATTTCTACTACCCCAAGGAATCCTAATCCACCCTGTTAAAATGTCTAGGGGTACAAATTACAACCCATTCTGTATGCCCTAGAAAGAAGAAATATGCCCTATAAAGCACTGTTATGATTTTTTAATCTATGGATGAATAAGAAGTCATCAACAATCTCAGGATTCAGTCTAGCTCTCCTGTCTTCCACAGTCCTTTCTGCAATAGAAGATGTCTTCTTAGAAGATGTGCTGGTAGCAGGATGTACAGGAACCCCCATTCAAATTTTGCTAGTTGTGGCCAGCATGTTTGCTTGTTTTTCCAAAAAATCAAAATATTGCTGAATACATCACTCAAATATAAATAACAGTCCAGTTCCTTAACAGGCTTCAAAGTAGAAAATGACACAGGGACAAATTTTGTCCTTGTGGGCTCTGTCCCTATCCCTGCCCCATCCCCATGGGATCTGTCCCCTTCCCACCCCATCCCCATGGGAACTGTCCCCGCCCCGTCCCCACAAGCTCTGTCACCGTCCCCATCCCAGCAGTTACTGCGGGTCCCCATCCCCATGTCATTCTCTAAGCAAAATGATCAATGGAACAATTAAGTCCCTTTTCGAATATTTCTGAAATGAGTGCTTGCAAACTGAGTAAATTCCCTTTTAATAGCCGCAGGAGTAGAAGAAGTAAATGAACAATACTTTTGAAAAGGTATGAAAATAATGGTCAGTCCTATCACTTAAGTGAAAAACAGAAAGCAGACACTGAAAGTCCAAACAGTTCCTTTATTCTTACAGACCCAACGTGGCCACGTTTCGCCAATTAAGGCTGCATCAGGGGTATTAATATAAAACAACTAGCCAGGGACAAAAAAAGGCTTAGCCAAAAAATCAATCAACGGCATGAAAAAACTACTAGCTACGTTCACCATCAACAGAAAGGAACGAAAGGACATAACAAACTTACACATCGAGAAGACAGACAGCTGATAAAAATTAACACCACCACTGAATACCACCACCAACAAATACAAATAGGATACATCAATGCCAGATCGGCAGTCAATAAAACCACGATACTAACCGACTGGATCACAACTGACCATCTCAACTTCCTACTTATCAGCGAAACTTGGATCCATGACCCCAAAGATCCAATAATACTAGAGCTCTGCCCTCCAGGATACAAAATTACCCACTGGACAAGAGAAGGAAAAAGAGGAGGAGGAATAGCAATAATCTATAAATCTCAATTCACAGTCACAACAACAGCAGAATCTATTCTTCCCCAACTTGAAATAGCCTCAGTCAGAATCAACCACTCCAACCTACGTGATCACCTAAACCTAATCTTATTCTACAGACCCCCGGGCAATTGGCAAGACTCACAAACGTACTTTCAGGACTTTATATCAAACACCTGTGTTACCACCCAGAACCTTCTCATAGCAGGAGACATCAATCTTCACCTTGAAGATAATAACTCAAACAATGTACGCGAATGCAAAGACTTCCTGCAACTATGGGAACTCCACTGGCCAAACACACACAACCTACCCATAACAAAGGACATACACTAGACATCATCACCCACAAATTCTCACCAGAACCAAATATCACACTAACAGACACAAAATGGACAGCCAGGCCATGGTCCGACCACTACAGTGCAAACCTTTCCCTCCACTGGAGAACAAAAAAGACACAACAAAAACAACAACCATACACTACGAGAGGCAAAATAGACCCATTAACATTCTAGCAACAATTCTACACTGACGAATGGACAATACCCACAGACTCACCCCAATTTCTCCAAGATTGGGATAACAGATGCAGAATAACACTAGACAATATAGCACCTCTGCAAACCAGAACCTCGCATAGAAAAAAACTCGATACCATGGTTTAACGAAGAATTGAAAGAACTAAAAACACAAGTCAGAAGATTAGAAAGAGCATGGAGCAAGAAAAAAGATGAAAACACACACAAAGACTGGAAACAACTACAAAGAAAATACAAATACACTATCAGACAAACTAAAAGGACCTATTACAAAACAAAAATAGGACCAAACTACAAGGATACACACAGACTCTTCTCACTCGTAAACAATCTTCTAAATACTACCAAGGTCACCGCCCAAAACTCAGATACCTCATCAGAAACCAACCTTGCAAGCTACTTCAATGAAAAAATCATAAAGCTCCAACTCATGATACCCACTAACACAACGGATTACACAAATATCCTTGAATGTCTAGACCCAAAACCCGGAGAATGCCCAGCAGATCGATCATGGACCAACTTTGACACGCTCTCATCAAAAGAAATCTCATATTGGCTCGGAAAATACGCCAAATCGCAATGCAAATTAGACATCTGCCCTAACAGTCTAATAAGATCCGCACCCAAACTATTCAAAACAGACCTCACGGACCACATAAATTACAGGCTTCAAAATGGACTCTTTCCCACGGATAAAGGGAACATCCTACTCACTCCGTTACTGAAAGATGCTAAAAAAAGCACAATGGACCTAACCAGCTATCGACCAGTGGCATCTATTCCACTCATGACCAAACTCATGGAAGGCATAGTGACAAAACAACTCACTGAATACCTAAATAAACACTCAATTCTACACGAGTCCCAATCAGGATTTCGGACGAATCACAGCACCGAAACTGTACTAGTGTCCGCAATTAACTCATTCAAACAGGCAATTACGACTGGTAACAACATCCTCCTCCTGCAATTCGACATGTCCAGTGCCTTTGACATGGTTAACCATGATATACTAATACATATACTAGAATACTTCGGAGTAGGAGGCACAGTTCTCAAATGGCTCAAAGGATTCCTGACCACAAGATCATACCAAGTAACAACGAACGCGGATAGATCACCCCCATGGATACCTGAATGTGGAGTCCCCCAGGGATCCCCTCTCTCACCAACATTATTCAACCTAATGATGATACCTCTAGCCAAACTACTAGCCGATCAAAACCTCAACCCCTACATTTATGCAGATAACATCACAATTTACATCCCATTCAAACATGATCTAAATGAAATCACCAACGAGATCAACCAAAGCCTCCAAATAATGCACACTTGGGCAGATGCATTCCAACTAAAACTTAACGCAGAAAAAAAATGTCTTGTACTCACCTCACAACATAACACAAAAAACTTCACCACCATAGTCACACCATACTGTTCCCTTCCTGTCTCACAAAACTTGAAAATTCTTGGAGTCACCATTGATCGAAACCTCACTCTTGATACCCACGTGAAAAACACGATGAAAAAGATGTTCTACACCATGTGGAAACTTAAAAGAGTAAAACCTTTTTTCCCATCTTCCATACCCTGGTACAGTCAATGGTAATAAGTCATCTGGACTACTGCAATGCACTGTACGCCGGGTGCAAAGAACAATAAAAAAACTCCAAACGGCCCAGAATACGGCCGCCAGACTCATATTTGGAAAAACTAAATATGAAAGTGCAAAACTCCTAAGAGAGAAACTTCACTGGCTCCCACTTAAGGAACGCATTGCGTTCAAGATCTGCACGATTGTACACAAAATCATTCATGCAGATGCCCCAATCTACTTGCTAAACCTCGTGGACCTACCTCCCAGAAATGCCACAAGATCAGCCCGAAAATTTCTCAACCTGCATTACCCCAGCTGCAAAGGACTTAAATACAAGCTGATGCATGCCACTACCTTCTCTTACATGAGTACGCAGTTATGGAATGCATTACCTACAGACTTGAAAGCAATCAACGAAACAACTATCTTTCGAAAATCTCTGAAAACATTCTTCTTCTACAAGGCCTACAATGAGAACCTATAACCTCACTAAGTCACCTCACCAACCCACTCAATTATAAACGCCCACCTTCTATAACTACCCTAATCACTCTCTTCCTTCTTCTTTCTTCTCTTCCTTGATTACTACACATTACTAACTGTATCTGATATCCTGAAATGACAATGTTAACAAATCTATGTAAGCCACATTGAGCCTGCAAATAGGTGGGGGAATGTGGGATACAAATGCAATAAATAAATAAATAGCACAACTGATCATCCAAGATGACTTCAGAAGTGGTTCCTTCACAGAATTGGAGCAGCAGCTTATATAATAGCCTAACTTTAGACGCAGCTTATACAATAGCGCTTAAATGAGGTTTTGTTCTGCGCAGAGTTTTGTAGGCGCAATTTATAGAATTAACCCCTTAGTGTGCATCATCCTGGCACTTAATCTTAGGCTTAGGCAATCTATACAGAATTATCCCAAAATGTTTAACTTATGTGCAAAGATAAGGTCATTAATCAAATTGGGTTTGCCATGTAGAACATGAAGACCTATCATGAGTCATGCTTAAGACTGGTTAAAATTGCTAGTGGGAACTGGGTGCAAAGGGACATTAATTGGAATGTTTACCTGAGGAAGTCAAGTATAGCCAGTTGTAGACCCCCTGATTACCCAGAATACAGGGATAGGGTAGGGTGGCACTTGGTCAGAAGACCATATCAAGAATAAAAGGGAAAAAATACAACTGAACAGGGAGAACAGCAACAATATCAACTGAAATAAAAGGTGCACACTCAAATGCACACAAAGGAGTGCACAAAGGAGCACAAACTGCTCCTTATGCACACTTTGATGCATGCTATGTAGTATCAGACATCACCTCCTGAAGTCAGTATCTGGGTAGGGCTATAGTGAGCAGAAAGCAACAGGAGTCTTAGAACAGCAGAATATAACATCTAAGCAAAGCAAACAGAAACAGCATGTACTGGGTGGTGGGATCTGGGTAGGGCTAAGTGTTTGTGGCTAGCTATGGGAGAGTGAGCAGAGAGCAACTATATCCTGAAATGAGAACACCATAGAACTGAACCATGCTGTCACGCTCCAGTCCAAAGTGGGCTGAGCTCTAGTGTCCTCGCTGTAAGAGAGGAATGGCCGATGAACCCTGGTGTCTTCACCGTGCCAACCACCATTCCCCGGGGGTTGAGCTCCCTGGTACGAATGGCTGGTAGGACTTGCAGGTTCTCAGTGAAGGGGCGTAGATGCCGCAGATTCTCAGTGAAGGGGTGTAGACGCCAAGAGAATGGCAAGGATTAGAGCCAGAGGAGGGGCAAGGACCACCATCGCCTGAGGTTACACCAAGACATAGTCAGGTTCAGGCAGATGTCAATTCAGGCGGCAATCCAAAGTGTATTCAGGTCCAGGCTGGGGTCAGGTCAGGCAGCAATCCAAGGTGTAGTCAGATCCAGGCAGAGGTCACATCAAGCGGCAGTCCAAGGTGTATTCAGGGCCAGACTGGGGTCAGGCCAAGCGGCAATCCAAGGCATATTCAGGTCCAGGCAGAGGTCAGGTCAGGGCAAAATCTAAACAGGCAGGAAAAGTAGGGAGACACAACGCAGGATAAACCTGTTGCCGAAGCAATTCCTTGCCAGCAGGAGACAAAGATATATAGTGGGGGCGTCTGACATCATCTGGCTGCCTGGATGGTCTGGAAGTCTCAACCTGGAAGCCACCGTCAGAAAGAAAGATTCCACGGTCATGAGGCCACGGACTGGAACAGGGGGAAAGATGACATTCAAGGGGATTTTTCATTGCTGGAGGGTCCTCCACGGGAAGCCTGAATTCCACAATTGCCCCGGAGTTTTCATCAACCCGACATGCACTGATTGAACTTCTGGGTTGTGGTGGAGCTGATGCAGGTGCATGGCTCAAGGAAACCCCGTCTGTACTGCTGCCTGAAGAGATCTCTCATGGCAGAGTTGAGGAGATCATCACCCCCAAACCAGTTGAGGCTCAAAAATCCTCAAGAGTAGACTGCCTTAACAGCGGGGTCGAGGCCAGTACTGGAGGCTGCTGCTGAACTTTTCCCCATCAGAATAAGATGGGGAATGCCAAACAGGGCAAACAAACCAGGTGAGGAACAGAACTTCTTCTAGAGTGTCCGTTCAAAACGCCATCTTGGATCCCATCCCAGGATTTATTTTCTACTCTCATCCACACAAGAATAGATTACTGGCTGATTTTTAGGTCCTTCTTAATGCTGGTAGAAGCCAACATTGAGGACCCCATAGTGTCTGACCATTCCTTAGTGCAATTGGAGTTCAGGTTGGGAGAAATGCAAAAAGATCTCTTGTGGAAGATGAACCTAAACTTCTATGGAGACAAAACATTTTGCACATACTTGCAGAAAGCTTGGATAGACTATTTGAAAGAGATTGATACTCGAGATGTAAGGCCCACTACATGTTGGGAGGCAGCCATGGCTGTGTTATGAGGTAAAATTATAGCTTATGTGTCATGGAAGGTGAAAGCGAGCCTTGTTGCAGCTCTGACAGGAGTATCATTATCTACAACAAGTGGGTATCAGTCAGCTCTCTCCAGATGTGAGGAACAGGATGATGCAAATGCATAGACACAGACAAAATCCTGACAGAATGAGCAGTTTGGCACCTGCACATCCAGAAATACAACTTGCATATATGAGGGAACAAAACTGAAAAGTAACTTGTTAATTTGGTTAGAACCAAGCATACCAGCCCAGTTATTCTCAGAGTGGTAAATTATCTGGCATGATTCTCCTCTTCTGGTGCCCATCAAATCTTATTCACCTTCTCCTTGAAGCAAACGCTCATATTTCTGCACCACTGTGTATTTTATTTACTGCTACTCCTATCTCTGCCTTGGCTGTTGATGATTTTTGCTACTAAATGCTAGATCCTGGTAGACTCGGATGTCTTTGCTGCCTGATAGCCAAAGAGGGGAAGGGAAAGGATTTTGGATTTATCTCATCTTTTCAGGAGTAGTTTGAGTTATATTCAGGTACAGTGGTTATCTTCCTGACACCAGTGGATTTATAATCTATAATCTACAGTATACTACTGTTTGCTAGATACTCACAGCATCTAATATTTTCTAGTGCATTTTGATAAGTTGCCAATACATATTATATCTTATTTATTCCAGAAGGAAGTTCTCTTTGGCACAATGCAAGTATTATGGCAAGCATTGATATTAATATTAAAAGACTGAGATGATACTCTGCATACCCTAGCTTAGGGCTAAGCTTCATTACTGTTGTATTAAGTAAAGATTTAACCCATTTGGGGACACTGTCCCCTCCCAAGAGAGCTTCTGTGCCTGTGGTACCACTTCCTCCTAAGTCATGTGATAGTGCCTCCCTGTCTGTTGCTCCTCCCTGCTTTATACTTTTCTGCCTTCTTCCTCCTCCTGACCCTCCTGTCTCACTGGCCCTTTCCCCACTGTCTTTTCTGTCTGGCCTTCTCCTGCCTTTCTCCACCCTAACAGCCTTGTGTACTTCCTCCCACCTCCCCATTGCTGCTAACATTCTTTTTCTTTCTTTTCCTCCTCCCCACCTTGCATTCCTTGCTACTTTTGTCCCTAGTACTGGTCCAGCCCACTTCCTCCCTTCTCTGCTTCAGACCCTCCTTTCTTATATCTATCTTTCCTATCTTCACTCACCCCATTCACTCACCTATCAGGCCCACTCACTCCCAAGCCTCTCACCATTCTCACACCTCCTAGTTTCAAGCACTCCACTGTTTCATACAGCAAGACACAAAAGACAAGCAGAACACAGGCAAAACAAACAAACACTTTCACACTTGGCACAAAATTAAACAAGAGACAACTGATGAAAACACAAGTGGAAACAAGAATAGTCAACACAAAGCATTTGGAAATCAACTAATTCTGTACCAAGATGCAGACATGCAGTACGTGCCTAGCTCCTCACAGTACTGACAACGGTATGAAAGGCCAGTCAGCTTTTTATACATTTGATGAAGCAGCTCTGAGCCGGCTCAAAAAAAAAAAGAAGATATTTTCTCACAAAGTGTGATATTTTATCATAGTGTGTGTTGCAGAAAAATGTTGTGCATTGCAAGATACCACAAACCACACTCTATTTAGTAAATCCTAGAAAAAGTAAGACAATAATGCAAGGTGGAATCAGCAAATAACATGCATTAATGACTGAAAACTAACATTGTTTTCATTGACTAGTAAACAAAGCCTTAAGAAAGACGAGGGGGTTTTAAATATATATATATTTATTGATTTGGATTTATTGTCCAAGTCCCTACACCCAAAGCAATTTACATGTGCAATATATATTTACATATCACCATCGAACCCTTCCTAATCCCGCATCCCAAATCTGACACCCCTATTTCTACCTAACATGCAGTAATTTAACTCCCCCATAATTCACAAGTGCTCCCCCACCCCTTTTTCTCTGCTTCCTGTGGCTTACTTCTTTTTTCATGCTGTTGCAGAAATGGCAGATGGAAGTGACAGGAAACCCTGAGGTTTCATTTGTGAGAAATGAACTGTTTTTTTTTCACAGTACTACAACCATCAGTGGTTAAGGGTGCTCGGTAGCGCTTCTAGACTAACCGCCTTTTTGAGCACTTAAAAGCACCTGCTATCCCCTTCCCCCATCTCGGTCTCTCGCTAACTTTATTTCTGCAATAGAAGGGAGGATTATGTTACTCAATGTGTTACTTTGGCAACACTTGTACAAACTGTCATGGAAATAAAGTTCCTTTGAATTTTAGGAACTCCTTTTAAACAGTGTATTAGCGTGTTAATGCATACTAACTTACATTAATGTGATTTAATATATGTTAAATTATGCAAGCTCTAATTTTCTGTGTGGTTTATTTTCTAACTGCTGATGAAAGATGCTGGCTTTTAGTATCTAGATACATTTCTTTAAGCAATATTACCTCAAGAGCTTACACCTTTAAATTTCCTTATCCAAATAAATGTATAATCTCTATTTTAATTAGTTTTCTCTGGTATCTCTCCTGTACTTCTATGTTTCTCAACTTTTTCAAGCCAGTGGCATAAATGCATTTCCAAAAATGCCATGTTCCAGCTAGCAGAGACTCTCACTGCCATTGTCCCAGCCAGCCTAGAGCCTCGAAGAAGCAGATAATGTGACACTACAGAGGTCATTTTAGAAGCATCTTTGTGTGTAGACAGCAGCATTTAAACATGTAGATTAGCTACATAAGATTTCAGATATCCGCTACTTTCACATGTTTATGGTCAGGAAGCAGAGATTTCAAGGAGGTGTGTTTCGAGCATGATTTGAACAAGCCAAAAATGTATACATGTATTTCCCATTTTACTGTCAGATTTTGCATCAGTTCCAGGGCATGAATAAGATTTCTTTAACATGCTCATTTCAACCAGGGCTTTAAATACGAGATTAAGAAGCTAAATCCTTAATCTCTGTTTTTGGTTTTTACCCTAAAAGTTACAAAACAAAAGAGAGAGAGAGAGAAATCTTCAGTGGTTTCACTGGTTAATTGACATCACTTATAGTTTTTGAAATCAGGCTACTACAGTTATAATTACCAGCACTATCGAGTGATGATGCTCTTTTTTTTCTGTGTATATTTTTGGTAAAATATTGCTCCTGCTGTATGTGCCAGCAAATAACATGTGTATCTGCCAGGGGTCCTATTGTATGTTTAAAAAAAAAAAAAGGCCATGCAGTCCGCAGAGCCTTTTGTAAACTACCAGGGAAATGTGAACATCCCAACCTAGCCATTACATTTACCATGTTAAGCCCATGTGCAAAACAGGTCTTTAAAGTATCCTAAAATAATTAGGTTGGGCACTATAAGAAATCTGAAATCTTCATAATTTTACTTCTGAAGCTTGATAGCATAAGTCCTCAGACAAATACGCTTTAAAATGTTAAATTTGTTATGTTATCTTATCATATCCAGAGGATATGAGAGTTCAGTAAGAGGGGGTAGAAATACTTTTTATACTACCACTTCTGCAGGTGCTAATACCTGAGCTTTGTCGTCTTTGTAATTTGAAAAGGACAGTAATTGACAACTACAGGGACAGAAGGATTTCTATATATGTAAACACCAAATAATTCATGATCTATCTATATCTATATACATAAATCTTTTCTAAGCCAGATCAATGGAAAAAAAGTATTATTTATTATTGCCACCACCACGTAAGATAGTAAACTATTGCAAATTAAGATGTTTGAACCAAGGTCAATGTTAATTTACTGTAATTCATCTTGAATCATACATTACACTAAAGTCAAGTTGACCTTGCTTCAAACGTCTTAGGGCCCTGTTTTCTAAGACGTGCTAGTGTTTTAAGCATACGCCTAAAATTAGTGCACACTAAACGCTAGAGACACCCATATATTCCTATGTTTAGCATGCACTAAAAATGCTAGCGTGCACTTAGTATTGCTTTGTAAACAGGGCCCTTAATTTGCAATGGCTTACTTACTACCAGCACTGAGCAAAAACGAAACTGCAGGGAGACTTTTATTTTGTTTTGATTTTTTTTTTTTTTAAGTAGCACTGTAAAGCTATGTGGCCAGCAATACTGGTTAAGCAAAAAATAAATCCCTCTGCTGCTTCATTTCTGTTCAGTATTGGTAGTAAATTGTCTGAAGAAATGTGAACATTTCTGTTCAGTATGTTTTATAATGTATTGGTCTAAGTTGAACTTTGAATTCCTGACTTTTGCTCTGAAGAGAAACCCTTTAGTTTGAATTTCTGAAGCTCCCTCCATCCCCATTAGCCCTTTGTGCATGCAAGTGCCACTACTATGGCCTGGTGCAAAAAAAGGTTTCCCCTAACCCTGGGCTGGAAGGACACAAAGAATGAGGCTCAGGAGGGGGAAGAAGAAGAAATGCTGTGCGTTGTCCAAAGCAGGATCTGGCTATCTGCACCCTTCATGCTACCAGTTAATTCCCACACAAAAAGCAGAAGTATGGTGATAGTCACTTTATCAGAAATAAAAATAGTCACTGGGTATAAAATGTGCAGTATTGTGAGGTTTATTTATGTAAGTTCTGTATTGTTAAAATATTTATGCTTCTAATAGTTTTATAAATGCAAATTCCTGCCCCTGATGTAGACGTATGATGCATCAGGTGGTAATAACATGCAGTGACTGGTTTTATTTCTATTAAAGTGACTATCGCCATATTGCTGCTTTTTGTGTTTGTATCCAACTTTGTGATCTTTGTTTTGTTGGATTTTGCCTCTATTTTTGGACCGCCTTATTCGCACACTCCAGAGCTCATGCTTCATCTGCGAAGGAGAGAAGTGTAAGTGACTACACGTGTTCACTACAGAATTCATGCATGTCTCTTATTGCAGTGAAGTACTGAGAGTAGATCCCATATGCTGGTCTGGACCTCAGCATCAGACAGGAGTAACTTTTTTCCATGACACAACTGATCAGGTCTGAAGGCTTTCCAGTGTGCCAACAGAAAACTGGTTGGGAAACATTGCTATTCTTACCTGAAGTGAGGTTAAATACATATTTTATATTTGCACATTATTTTTAGGTAATTTGACCAAGCTATGATCATAGCCGAGTGGAGGACTAGCCTAGTGGGTAGTACAGGGGACTTTGATCCTGGGGAACTGGGTTCAATTCCCACTGCAGTTCTTTGTGACTCTAGGCAAGTCACATAACCCTCCATTGCCCCAGGTACCTATATGTAAACTGCTTTTATTGTAACCACAGACAGGCAGTATATCAAGCCTCATCCCCTTTCCTTTAGTGCTCAACCCCATCAGTTAAGCTAGTCCAGCAGAGAGCTGTAGACTATGGGCCCTGTTTACTAAACTGCACTGTAGGCGTGCTAATGTTTTTAGCACACGCTAAAAATTAGCCCACGTTAACACTAGAGACACCCATAGGAATATATGGTTGTCTCTAGCATTAGAGCGCACTAAAAATGAATACACGCTAGAAACACTAGCATGTCTTAGTAAATAGGGCCCTAGGTTTGCTCCCATTCACCTTTTCTCAGTTGTTAGTTTAATTTTATTAATGTTATCTATCTACGTTTAATTATTGCTCCCTTGCAGCTGCAGGTCTGTCACCTTGCTTTGGACTTTATTTACATTATCAGTGACTTTTTGAGTTAGATATTTCTGTATTTCATTATCCTTCCTTCCATGTTTCTCTGCCTCATTATTCCTCTTTCCTTTCTCTTCCAATTCATTTTCTTCTGATTCTTTTCATTTTAATTTCCGTCTTTCTTAGGCTTGCTATCTACTCCGTCTCACTTTCTCCATTTTACTTAAATCAGTTCTCTCTCTTTATCTCTTTCTCTCTTTCTCTTTTTCTCTCTGTCTTCTTTCCTATCACTATCAAAAGCACCAAATGCATCAGTTCACTATCAATTACACCAAAACACCATCAAGTGCATGAAAATTTGCCAAGTGCAGTAGGACTGCATCAAAAGCAAGATATAGTTTATGGTTTATATAATTTATAGTTTTATTTATTTATCTTCTGCCTTAACCAAGGTGGATCGCAATAAAACACACGTGCAGCACCAGTTTAGATAAGTTGTGGTTGTGGGAATATAGATGTTTTAGGGAAAGCAAGCCAAACCTGTGTCATATCTAAGAATACCAGGGCTGTACATGTAACCATATAGTAAAATCAACATACCTCCACCCTCCCCACCAAGGCACCTTAAAAGCATTAAAAACAAATAGGAAATAAATGTAGATCTCACAAAATGCAACCATGATAAACAGAGAAATTCAGAATGCTCTGAAAGCGTGCCAATGATGCAGAAACTGACGCCACATGAGCAAACACGTGCATGCCCTGCCCCAGTATGTATAGTAATTAGCATCCATGAGGTCCCCTAGCAATGGAAGCTGCCCATTTAGGGGGTAATTCTCAGATGATCACCTCAAGTTGGGTGCCAGGATGCTGTGTGCTGAGCATGGGTTCTACAACAGAAATTGCGCTTGCAATTGCCGTTATAGAGTACTAGCGTAAGTCCACATTTATGTGCCTAACTTTAGGTACAGGCATTTAAGCTAGCCAAATGGTTGGTATAAATGCTCCACTTAACTGTAGGCATTTAGGCGCATAAATGCAGGTATTCTATAACTTGCAGGTGCAACTGCCAGACACACCCCTAACTCGCCCATGCTCCTCCCAGGTCCACACCCCCTTGCAATTGTGCACTATGGAATTTGCATGAACAATTTGTAGAATATTGACTAGGGGCAGTTATGTGCATAACTGCTAATTACTGCCAATTATATCCAATAATTGTTTGCTATTGCTAATTAGCAGCTCAATAGCTTATTACGTTATGCACGTAACTGACACTATTCTATAAGTTGGGTACACAAATGTAGAGAAATAGGACATTAGGATCTGCATGTATTAATGTCTAACAGGGTTCTGCCAGCGGCACTAACCGTATAGTTCTATATATAGAGAGGCACTAAACATGCAGCACTACACGTACAGCACTAACCGTATAGGCTCCAGTTGCAGTAGTAAATGTAGATATATGCATGGCACATAAACAGCCCTCCGGGCAATGACCAGCACAGCCATGTGTCATCTCACACATGCATGTGGAAGATGGAGGCCAGAACATAAGAACAGCTATTAGTAGCAACATTCCATGCTGCAAATCCCAGGGCAAGCAGTGGCACCCTCATGTCCATCTCAATAAAAGACTATGGACTTTTCTTCCAAGAACTTCTCCAAACATTTTTTAAACCTAGATACGCTAACCACTGTTACCACATCCTCTGACAAAGGATTCCAGAACTTAACTATTCGTTGAGCGAAAAAATATTTCCTGTTATTTGTTTTAAAAATATTTCCATGTAACTTCATTGAGTCCCCTGGTCTTTGTACTTTTTGAAAGAGTAAAAAATCGATTCACTTTTACCCGTTCTACACCACTCAGGATTTTGTAGACCTTAATCGTATCCCCCCCCCCCCCCCCTCAGCTGTCTCTTTTCCAAACTGAAGAGGCCTAACCACGTTAGGAGTCACGGACCAAGAAAGAGATCTAGGTGTCGTCGTTGATGATACGTTGAAACCTTCTGCTCAGTGTGCTGCTGCGGATAAGAAAGCAAATAGAATGTTAGGTATTATTAGGAAAGGAATGGAAAACAAAAATGAGGATGTTATAATGCCTTTGTATCGCTCCATGGTGCGACCGCACCTCGAATATTGTGTTCAATTCTGGTCGCCGCATCTCAAAGAAGATTTAGTGGAATTAGAAAAGGTGCAGAGAAGGGCGACGAAAATGATAAAGGGGATGGGACGACTTCCCTATGAGGAAAGGCTAAAGCGGCTAGGACTCTTCAGCTTGGAGAAAAGGTGGCTGAGGGGAGATATGATAGAGGTCTATAAAATAATGAGTGGAGTTGAACGGGTAGATGTGAAACGTCTGTTCACGCTTTCCAAAAATACTAGGACTAGGGGGCATGCGATGAAGCTACAATGTAGTAAATTTAAAATGAATCGGAGAAAAGTTTTCTTCACTCAATGTGTAATTAAACTCTGGAATTCGTTGCCAGAGAATGTGGTAAAGGCAGTTAGCTTAGCGGAGTTTAAAAAAGGTTTGGACAGCTTCCTAAAGGAAAAGTCCATAGACCGTTATTAAATGGACTTGGGGAAAATCCACTATTTCTGGGATAAGCAGTATAAAATGTTTTGTACATTTTGGGGATCTTGCCGGGTATTTGTGACCTGGATTGGCCACTGTTGGAAACAGGATGCTGGGCTTGATGGACCTTTGGTCTTTCCCAGTATGGCAATACTTATGTACTTATGAGATGCTGGTCCATGAAGTCCTAAAAAACACTGAAAGAATCTGGTGTGGCAGGACAACAGGTCAGCACATAAACAAAACAGAAAGCATGGGTTGGGATCTGTCACCAGATATTTTATATATTTATTTTATATATTGCATTTGTACCCCACATTTTTCCACCCGTTGGTAGGTTCAATGTGGCTTACATGTTACATGGGGAGCAGTTATTTGGAAATTAAACCATGATAATAACATCAAATAACATCCAGAACAATAACCAAAATATTCCACTGTTTCCTTTTCCCCAATTTACATTATTTCAAATCGGTAACCCTCAAATTTTTAGCCACAGCCACATTCAGCCAATCTACTTAGATGAGGTACACTGATGCATATTCCCCAAACCCTCCAGTTCATGGTGCTGCCAGACTGGGGTGTATGCTATTATGAAGCAGTGCCACCCCGCTACCTGCATCAGCAAACAGCTGTTGTCAAAACCCTTTCTTATTCTGTAATCAGTCACCAAAACCCAAACAGTGAAGAATGACTTTTCAAGGAGGAAATTAATGCAGTTTTTCATAATAACAGGAATGCAGAGCACCTGAAGAGTAAGTGGAGGGAACTCCGCAGAAAATGCCAAGACAAAGGCTGGTGGCAGCTCCCAACCTTGCAATGAAGCACTGAATGCTACAGAACAGCAGGCCCTCCAAATACATGATGAAAAAGCAATGTGGGGTATTGGTGACCTAGACACCTCTCGCCAGGCAGTGGCAAGCGGTAAGTGTTATCTAACATACCTTGCTCTACAGGCATCCAGTCCCTTGTCCTCCACACTCTGTCCATCGTATACTTGGAGCTGCAGGGTGCAGGGTGTTTTCTGCTCTTTTCAACAGCTGGAGGCCAGAACATAGATCCCACGATAAGGAGGGGGAGGGAGAAGAGGATATCCAGGATGGTGTGGCAGAGAGGATGGAGAACCCGGACCCACAGACTATGGATCTGTGGCCATTGCTGAACAGTAAAGGACATCACATTGCCTGCGCCATCCCTTTTTGTAGATTCAAAACCATTTGCAGAAACAGCAGCTGGGGGTGATGGTGGTGATGGGAAACAGGTCCCTTCATGATGCTGGCAGGAACTGGTGACTTGTACCTATGATCTTCTAGCTCAAAATTGGGACATCATGAAGCACGGAGGAGTGCAAGCAGGCCCTGTAGGAGTGCATACTTGGCATGCTTGTTGTGGTAGGTGGACTGTCTCCCTTTCTTGGGCCACAGGGCCACAGGAGTGCAGTGACACTGAAGACAGAGGAAAAGAGGGCAACCTCATAGAATTGTATCATTGTGAGTTGTCTTAGCTACTGGGTCTGAGGGAATGCAGTGTAGTCAGTGTGGTGTGGTGTGGTGTGGTGTGCAGTGGCTGCCAGAACAGTCTGAGTAGTGAGAAAGGCTAGTGCAGGGGCATTGGAGCCCACTCTGTGGGTGCTGTGGGTGCTTGAGCACCCCCAATATTGAGAAAATTCCTTGGATGTGTCTAGGGAGGGGTTATTTCCATTGGACTTAGCACCCCCAATAATTTTGAAAAGTTGGCTCCTATGTGCAGAGGTGACCTTGAGGTTGATGGGCATCATGCTGAAGAGCAGGATGTATGGGGGGGCAGCACTGTTAGTCAACTGGCCACACAGACATCCCAGCAGAGCAGTAGGGCGCCCTAGAGGGCACTGCATTGGACTTCACTTAAAAGCTCCCAGGTATACATCTCACCTTTACCCCCTTATATTGTGTGGGGAACCCTCCAAAACCCACCTGTACCCAACTGTATACCACTACAATAGTCCTTGTGCCTGCAGGTGTCACTTATATGTAGGTACAGTAGGCTTTTGTTAGAGTGAGATGTGGGCCTGGGTTCCCTTCTCTACAGTCCACTGCATCGACCACTAGGCTACTCCAGGGACCTGCTTGCTGCTCTAATAGGACTGGCCACAATATCTGAAGCTGTCATAGAGGTTGTTATGCACAGTTTCTTTCACATCTTTCGGGGGGGGGGGGAGAGTAAGGGGGCCATGGCTTAATCCCTCCAAAGGTCATCTTGTCATTTAGGGCACCTTTTTGTGACTTAGGTGTGATTGAAACAGGTCTAGACCAAATCTTTTAACCATGGACGTTTTTGCTTTGTTCCATTATGGCAAAAAAAATCCAAGTTTTGGGAATGCCCAAATCACGCCCCCAACATGTCCCCTTATAATTTGCAGACACTGCAAGGAAAAACGTCTCAAATCCAAGTTTTGTCCTCTTGTTATTTGGACACACTGCAAAGAAAAACATTTCAAATCCAACTTTTGAAAATTGTGCAGACTGTGAAATATTGCAGGAAGACCTTAGGAAATTGGAAGACTGGGCATCCAAATGGCAGATGAAATTTAATGTGTACAAGATGCAAGGTGATGCACATTGGAAATAATAATCCGAATCATAGTTACCTGATGCTAGGGTCCACCTTGGGGGTCAGCACCTGAAAAAGATCTGGGTGTCATTGAGAAATCATCTGCACAGTGTGCAGCGGTTACCAAAAAAGCAAACAGGATGCTAGGAATTATTAGGAAAGGGATGGTGAATAAGACCGAAAATACTATAATGTCTTTGTATTGCTCTATGGTGTGCCCGCACCTTGAGTACTGCATTCAGTTCTGGTCGCCGTATCTCAAAAAAGATATAGCGGAATTAGAAAAGGTTCATAGAAGAGCGACCAAAATGATAAAGGGAATGGACCTCCTCTCGTATGAGGGAAGGCTAAAGAGGTTAGGGCTCTTCAGCTTGGAAAAGAGACAGATAAGGAGAGATGTGATTGAGGTCTACAAAATCCTGAGTGGTGTAGAACGAGTAGTAGTAAATCGATTTTTTACTCGTTCCAAAAGTACAAAGACTAAGGGACACGCGAGGATATTACATGGAAATACTGTTAAAACAAATAGGAGGAAATATTTTTTCACTCAACAAATAGTCAAGCTCTGGAACTCTTTGCCGGAGGAGGTGGTAACAACGGTTAGTGTATCAGGGTTTAAAAAAGGTTTGGACAAATTTCTGGACGAAATGTCCATAGTCTGCTATTGAGACAAATATGGGAAACAACTGCTTACCCTAGGATTTGTAGTATGGAGTGTTGCCACGATCTGGGTTTCTGCCAGGTATTTGTGACCTGGCTTGGCCACTGTTTGGAAAACAGGATACTGGGCTAGATGGACCATTGGTCTGACCCAGTACTCTTATGTTATAATGTTTTTCAGAGAAAAACATCCAAATGCCACTTTATGCCATTTTTTTAGATATGTTTCTCTTTTGAAAATAAGCCCCAAAGAGGGGCATAATCGAAAGGGACACCCAAGTTTTTCTGAGGACGTCCTTGCAGGACGTCCCCTTGAAGGCGATAATGGAAACTGAGGACACCCATCTCAGACACAACCAAATCCAAGCCCTTTGGTCGTGGGAAGTGCCAGCATTCGTAGTACACTGGTCCCCCTGACATCCCAGGACACCAACAGGGCACCCTAGGGGGCACTGCAGTGGACTTCAGAAACAGCTCCCAGAATTTGTACAGCGCTGCGTAACCCTAGTAGCGCTCTAGAAATGTTAAGTAGTAGTAGTAGTACATAGCTCCCTTACCTTGTGTGCTGAGCCCCCCAAAACCCACTACCCACAACTGAACACCACTACCATAGCCCTTATGGGTGAAGGGGGGCACCTAGATGTGGGTACAGTGGGTTTCTGGTGGGTTTTGGAGGGCTCACACTTACCACCACAAGTGTAACAGGTGGGGGAGATGGGCCTGAGTCCGCCTCTCTGAAGTGCACTGCACCCACTAAAACTGCTCCAGGGACCTGCATACTGCTGCGATGGACCTGAGTATAGGCTGGCAAAAAATATTTTTAAAGAATTTATTTGAGGGTGGGAGTGGGTTAGCGACCACTGGGGGAGTAAGGAGAGGTCATCCCCAATTCCCTCCAGTGGTCATCTGGTCAGTTCGGGCACCTTTTCGTGGCTTGGTAGTAACAAAAAAAGGACCAAGTAAAGTCATCCAAGTGCTCATCAGGACGCCCTTCTCTTTTTGATTATTGGTCGAGGACTCCCATGTGTTAGGCATGCCCAAGTCCCACCTTCGCTAAGCCTCCGACATGCCCCTGGGAACTTTGGTCATCCCCGTGACGGAAAGCAGTTGGGGACGCCCAAAATTGGCTTTCAATTATGCCGATTTGGGCAACCCTGTGAGAAGGATGCCCATCTTGCGATTTGTGTCAAAAGATGGGCATCCTTCTCTTTCGAAAATAAGCCTTCAAGTATACCAAGCCACTACCACTTATACAAAATAATCAGTCTTCCAAAAGTCAGCTACATCATATTACATCATATGTCTCCCACAAGTACTGAAAACACACCAAATCACCATTTTGTTAATACAAGGATGATTCTCTAAATAAAGTGAATTTTTATTATTCTGTTGCTAAACCTAAATTCATTGGGCAGATATTGGACTCAGTATTCAGTGATGAGCCATATTCAGCTACTGGAGCAGAATATCTGGGTCTTCATTGGGCTCCAGCAGATATCAGTGCTGATAACTGGGTGAATTAGGATAGCTTTGTTTGCGGTTTATGTGCCTGGATAGTTTGAGTATCAGTATTGAATATTGGCGCACCTGTCCCTAGCCCACCCTGTTCACCAACCAGATAATGTTGTGGCAGTACGTGCTAATATTCAGTGGCACTCTCCAGCGAAGCGCTGCTGAATATTATTAGCCAGAGACCCAGTCAGCATTATTTAACTGGCAATGAATCACTTCTATCCGACCTTACCTTATTTATAGATGACTCTTCTTAAAATTGCAGTCACTAATGACTGCAATATCACATTCAAGACCTAGTGAATCCTCAACATCTGACCTCAAAGCACTTCAGTGAAGCACTGGAGCAGATTATGTACATGAAGCTCTTCCTTCCTCCAACTACTTTCACTACTTCTTTTTCCCTTTTTTTTAATTTGTTCTCTTTTCCTGAATCTTCAGGAATGCTTTTCCTTTTGATTGTTGCCTCCCTCTCTGTCAGTCTCCTATCTTTTCCCCTCCTCTGTATTTTCTTCTCTGCTTTCCCTTTGGTTTCTTTCTCTCCTTGTGGTGTCTGGGTGGTCTTGATGCTCTGTCTTCCTAAGTAAAACCATGATGCAGGACTGTACTTTTCTGGCAAGTCCCTTTGGTGCCAACACTGCCTCTCTCACTCTTTCTTCCTCCCTTCTCTCTCCTAAAAAGGGAACTGTGGCTCATTTCAGTACCTCTGGGAGGGAAAGTGGTAACTGGTGCTCATGAATATGATTCAACAGACAGCTGCAAGACACAGATGCAACTTAAGGGTTTATAAGCAGCCAGAAGCATGCAACCATGACCTGGGTTTCTCTTCCTCTCCTTGCAAATACGTACTTTGCAAAGAAATTAGCCATCCACTGCAGCAGCTGTACTTACACCCAACAGAAGCAGAATAGTGCACCAGTCTCAATGTATACATGTCTATTGCTGACAGGCTATCCACTGCCCAGCAGGGATGTGATCTAGATGTGGATTATAGTTCAAATTTTGCTGCTGTTCCTTGTGATCTTGGGCAAGTCACTTAACCCTCTATTGCCTCAGGTAAAAACATAAAGCTCCTTTTACAAAGCAGTACTACCAATTAGTTTGTACTGAAATGCAAGGAAGCCCATGAGAATTGAATAGGCTTCTTCACATTTAGCCCACACTAATTGGTAGCGCCACTTCATA
The DNA here is from genome assembly GCF_901765095.1 of Microcaecilia unicolor. Classification (NCBI taxonomy): domain Eukaryota; kingdom Metazoa; phylum Chordata; class Amphibia; order Gymnophiona; family Siphonopidae; genus Microcaecilia; species Microcaecilia unicolor. The sequence goes on from NC_044037.1 coordinate 123,521,856, forward strand.
AAAGGAGCCCATAGATTGTAAGCCCTTTAGGGACCAGGAAATACCTAGTGAACCTGAATGTAACTCACCTTGAGCATACTACTGAAAAAGATGTGAGCTAAATCCAAATAAATAAATATGTTGAGGCATTAAGGAAGGAAATGGCTAATACTCCAGAGATGTCATGGGCTTCACATGATACAGAATTATAGTTAACCCCATGATGTCCAGAATGGCTGCTCAGAGTCAGAACTGCCTTTTGTGAGGGACCACTGGTAACTCTCAACACACATGGGGCTACCTTGACATTTCTAATGCATGCTGGTGGTTCAGTCAAAATAGCTGTATTGCAGCAGATTTCAAGAACAAACACATCTACATTTCCTATGCATTCAACCATCCAGACAATAAGTGCCCTAGGGTGACATCACTTAATTGTAAACCGCTTAGTAGCATTATTTTCTGGTCAGCGGTATATCAATTATTGTTAAATAAATGGGCCAGAATAATGGATAGCATTTCAGTGTGTCCAGGTACTGTAACATGACTGTTGCTTTCCAGGTTCAGAGATGGCTTTTAAAAACTTTATATGGGGCCAATCTGCATGGTCACTAAGCTGCTATGCATACGCAAACCAAGCTATTGGATGTGCTTGTCTTAGGTGTATAATTGGAATTTTCCCCACCATTCCCTTCCAGCAGATGATATTATAGACCCTGGTTATGGTTCCAAAGAGGAATCTGGAACGTTCAGGTTAATACACTATCCAGCTTATAATTGAAAAAGAAAAACGCCTATATTGTGACCCAAATCGGGAGATAGACGTTTATCTCACAAAAACGAATAAAGCGGTATAATCGAAAGCCGAATTTGGACGTTTTCAACTGCACTCCGTCGCGGATGCGGACAAAGTTGATGGGGGCGTGTCAAAGGCGTGGTGAAGGCGGAACTGGGGCGTGGTTATTGGCCGATCAGAGATAGGCGCCTTTCGCCGATAATGGAAAATAAATATGCATTTTTAGCGAGAATTTAGGGCACTTTTCCTGGACCCTGTTTTTCCATGAATAGGGCCTCAAAAAGTGCCCTAAATGACCAGATGACCACTGGAGGGAGTCGGGGATGACCTCCCCTGACTCCCCCAGTGGTCACAAACCCCCTCCCACCACAAAAATATGCCGTTTCACAACTTTTTATGTTCACCCTCAAATGTCATACCCACCTCCCTGGCAGCAGTATGCAGGTCACTGGAGCAGTTATTAGGGGGTGCAGTGGACGTCAGGCAGGTAGACCCAGGCCCATCCCCCCCCCCCACCTGTTACACTTGTGCTGGTAAATGGGAGCCCTCCACACCGCCCCCCAAACCCACTGTACCCACATGTAGGTGCCCCCCTTCACCCCTTAGGGCTATAGTAATGGTGTAGACTTGTGGGTGGTGGGTTTTGAGGGGGATTTGGGGGGCTCAACACCCAAGGGAAGGGTGCTATGCACCAGGGAGCTCTTTTACCTTTTTTTTTTTGTTTTTGTAAAAGTGCCCCCTAGGGTGCCCGGTTGGTGTCCTGGCATGTGAGGGGGACCAGTGCACTACGACTCCTGGCCCCTCCCACGAACAAATGCCTTGGATTTATTCGTTTTTGAGCTGGGCGCTTTCATTTTCCATTATCGCTGAAAAACAAAAACGCCCAGCTCACAAATTGTCGAATAAAACATGGACGTCTATTTTTTCCCAAAATACGGTTCGGTCCGCCCCTTCACGGACCCGTTCTCGGAGATAAACGCCCATGGAGATAGACGTTTTCGTTCGATTATGCCCCTCCAACTCTCCTATCTAAAAAAGATCATCTGTAAATGATTTCATTCCTCAGGAAGCATGATCTGTGTGATATTCCTCCTTTGACCACACTGTAAACATGCTCAGGCAGCGTGACAATGCTGCTGTTATGGCCAAGGTGAATATAGAATCAGTAGTTAGATTGTCATCTGTGCACCCCACCAGCTTCCCATTGTTCGGTTTTTATTATTAATGTGTGTATTGTTTTGACAGATGTATGCCTATAAGCTGCTATATGTCACGTGCTTACTTTGAAATGTTCAGTATTTTCTTACCCTGGGAAGCTGCTCAGCATTTAAGATTCACAAACATAATTAATTACCTTGATAATGTATTTGTCATAGAACCTGAGGCATCCCCAACTTGCAGTGACCCTTTTCAAAGCTTTCAGTGAATGGCATTCCATTATGGGGTCCCCTTGGCATAGGATAGAGGGTCCAGCAAAGCACCTTATATTATTGGGCATAGAGCTCGATCCCATACAGATGGTGTCAAGACTGCCTAACTCCAAGTTGGCAAATCTATCCGCCTTGATCAGTGCAACCAGTGCACAAAGAAGGTTACCCTGCTTTAGATACAGTCATTCATTGGGAGCTTGCATTCACTTGCAGAGTAATCCCCATGGGTCATGTGTTTTTGTGCAGATTGACTCTGGCCCTGAGGACATAAAAGTACCTAAATGTAACTCACATTGAGCTACTACTGAAAAGATGTGGGCTAAATCCAGATAAATAAATAAATAAATAAATAAATAAATAAATAAATAAATAAATACAGCAGGATTTAAGTGTGGCTATTATATGATTCATGTGTCTGTGCTGTTGTGTGAAGACCTGGAGTTCTGGAAGTAAAAGAGGTCAACGGAATATCTGTGTTACTTTGCTCCCCTCTACCCAGCTCCAACATATAACTGTACTCCAAGGCTTCACATGGAACTGAATATTGTCTTTTCTGGCAAAGTGCCCTGGGGTGTAGTTTAGTGATCTGCCATGAAGTCCATTACTTGGTGTCATGTTTCTTTAGTTTTTTCTAACTATTACAGTTTTACACATTTGGAGGCTTAAACTGATGTGATAACATGTCTGTAGTCTAAGTCAGTACTTCTCATCCCAGTTCCTCAGGCACACCTACTCCCCTTAGGTTTTCAGGATATCCACAATGAATATGCATGAGATAGATTTTCATACCAAAGAGGCAGTGCATGCAAATCTATCTCATACATATTCATTGTGGATATCCTGAAAACCTGAAGGGACTAGGTGTTGAGAAGTGCTGGTCTAAGTTATTAATCAGCACTCTACAAAATGTTCTAGATTGTCTGAATTGCTGAGAGAATTCATTTTGCATTGCTTGAGTTGGAATGTCACTGGATGTGTGATAATTTTCCAAGATGATGTTTATGTGTTCTTATCTTTTGTGATTTCTTTGATTACCTGTAGTCCGGCATGGGGAAGGTGAAAGCCTATCTTCCTCTATCTGTCACACTTGTGGTGGAAACTGTGACGACCTCTCCCAAGGTCACCAAAACCCTACTATACCCACATAGAGGTGCCCCATTCACCCATAAGGGTTATTGTAATGGTGTACATTAGGGGACAGTGGATTTTGGGTGGGTTTTGGAGATCTCAGGGGACACGATGAGAGGTGTGCCTGTGGGCATTTTCATGAAGTGCACAGAAGTGTCCTCTAGGGTGCCCCATTGCTCTCCTGGGATGTCTGGGGGGCCATTCTACTAAAAATGCTGGCTTCTCCTACATCCCAATGGCATGAATCTCTATGTTTTGCACCTATTTGATTTTTTTTTTCAAAAATGGACCAAAAAACAAAACGTCCAAATCACAAAACCTTGTTTAAAACAGTATTTTTGAAAAAAAAGAAAAAAAGATGGATGTTTTTCTTTTTTCAAATGACTTTCTTTCCTGTTTAGATTTTGGATGTTTTGTACAAAACGTCCAAAACCGGACTTAGACTTCATATCGAAAATGCCCCTCCACATCTTCTATTAAGTATTACGTTTCACTTGTAAATAAATGGGCAGCAGACCACCTTTTGAAACTGAATAAACAGAAGACCAAGATGTTGTGGTTTGGTGACAGTATTCCTACTAGATCTCTATCTTTGGCCTCAGGGGAGATTCTAAATATTGAAGATCAACTAAGGGTGCTTGGGATAATTTTAGATGTTAGATTATCCTTTGATAATCAGATTAGCACCTTGAGTAAGAGATTTTTCTTCAGGCTTCAACAATTACAAGCTATTAGATCTTTATTACAATTTGATGAATTCAGAACATTAACTCAGGCAGTCTTATTACAACAATTGGACTACTGCAATTCCTAGTATTGCCAATTTTCGCTATTGCAAAATACTGCTGCTAGGGTAATCTATGGATTAGGTCATTTTGATAAAGTATTGCCTTCTATCAGAGACCTCCATTGGTAGCTTTTTCAGCAGCGTGTCAAGTTTAAAGTTGCTTGCCTGATTTATAAATCAATCTATGGTCAGAGCTTGGGCGGTCTTGTGAAATTGCTTGAAATCACTTCTTCTGGAAGAAACATGTTTTCTTCATACTTTAAAACTGGGCTATCCTGCTTTAAAGAATGTAAGAAATCGGTTTATGAGGGTTCTTTTCCTTTCTATAGAGTACGGGTTAGGAATGAACTACTTACAACATTCAAAGGTTTATCACTGTATTTATTTATTTAGAAAGGGATTAAAGTCTTACTTTTTTAGTAGATAATGATAGTCACTGTTGTAATTATGTATTTTATATTGCAATTCCTCTGAAATGTTGAGAACTTCTTTAATTGTTAACTGCTGTGAATCCTTTGTGGAACTATGGTTGGTATATAAGACTCAAATAGAATAGAACAGAATAGAACTACAAATCTGGAGAATGAGGGTCAGCAGCAGGACTCACGTATTGGAGCCCAGGAGAGTAAAGTGGAGGATTTGCCTGGGCAAGTGTCTGAATTTCAGAAGTGTGCATTTATTCTGAATAAGGATCAAATGGCAATATGGAAGAAGATGGAGCTCCTTGACAAACAAATTAGGAAATTTGATTTTTGTTTTTGTAATTTTCCTATGTGATCCAACCTGAGAGAATGCTAAATATATTTATATTGGAGGTTTTAAAGATTCCAGCTGAAAATTTGATTCCTCTTGTGTTGGTGAAAAGTTTAAATCATACAGACTTTCTTAAGTCAACAATTGATGGGGACCATGAGAACTCTTGTACTATTTTATTAGCTGCTTTTGTTCTTTAATATGATATAAGCTAGGTATTAAGATTGCATTTCCACTAAAAGGGTGTTTCTTTTCAAGGCAGGAAGATGTGAGTTTTTCCAGATGTGTAAAACAATATAGAAGAGACCTAAAAGAATTCATGTTGTTGAAAGAGAAAGCTAGTGCCTTGGGTATTAGCTTTTTCTTATGATTTTCTTATATACGGACCTTTATGTTTCAGAGCAATTCCTATAAATTTTTTTTAACCTGATCACTTTAAAGCATTTCTTAATGCCAGGTCACAGTCAGATTCAGTTGTAGTTCAGATCTCTTCCAGTTAGAGCTGATTTATCTGTGCATTTGTAATATGGTTCTCTTACCTGTTTCCCTGAATTTTTCTTCTTTTCTGCATCTTGGAATTCTCCCTATTTCCTTATTTCCTTTATGATAAGTTCATCTTTTACATGAATTGGATATGTTATTTCCATTCGTTGTAATTTCTTTAATGGACCTGTTGACTGAACCAAATTTTCTTGTGACTTATTTAGTATTTGAAAACAATGGAAAAGTTTATGCTCTGCATGTGGGAAACATGTCTCTGGTTAAAAGAAGAATATTGCTGATTCTCTGTTTAATTGCAAGTGGTCACTGTTTTGAAGCAGAAGAAAACAGGACTCATGTACCAGATCATCTATGAGTGTGTGGAGCAAGATAGCATATGACCTGCTGCTTAGATCCATCCCCTTTCCTTTGAAGATCTTACTTGCATGGTGTTAATCATAATATCATAACAATGATAGTTAAACATTTTATAGTGCTACTAGATGTACTCAGTACTATACAGTGATAAGTGGCCTTCTTCTTTTATTTCCTTATCCAAGAGCAAATTGTATATCCTAAGTCACAAGTTTGAGAATGATCAGGGCAAGATTATTGTGCGGTAAGAAGTTCCTGGGCTAGTTATGTCCCCAGTACATAATAAGAGCCTATGGCAGTCATTTTAAAAGTGTTATTCGTGTTTTAAATATAGATATCCTGGCACATCAATGTCTAAACCCCCAAAACATCTAAAGCACAATCTTAGAACAGGTTAGAGCTAAATGACAATATGAGGAAAACAGAGAAAATGGCCCAAACTGTGTTGGGGGCAGTTCAGGGACATTTAATGGGCAGTGCAGTACTCTTGACAATTATCCTCAATTCTGTGTAGCATGCTGACATGCAGGCAATGCTAGAAAAACGTCAGGAATTATACCATTTATAAAGGACAAAGAAGTGTCCCAGTGGCATGTCTTTGTTGCTGATTGTGTTTGTGCTGACTAGAGGAGGGTCTGTGAGACTGATTACTGTCTCTGTCCACCCAGGTATGTCAACTACAACCCCTTTCATTCACACTCTTGCCACCTATCCTCACCCCTCTGCCCTACCTGCTCACACAAACCTCTCAATTGCCACTCATTCCCATACCCACCCTAAAACCCCCTCCACATCCATGATCCTGCCCCAATCTAGTCCCTCTCTGTCTGCCCAACTGCTTGCCACTCCCTAGCCCCACGTGCAGTCTGTGCCTGTGCCTGCATGTGTGTGCAAGTGAGGAGGTGTCTGTGAGTACTGACTTGTTGTCTGTCAGTGTCTGTGTTGCTACACTGTGTATCAATCTGGGTGTTGGTGTTGGGGAACAATCTGGGTGTTTGTTGTGGGAGCTGTACATGATGATCCACCAGAACATTTCAGCTGTTCAGGCCACCCTGCATAAGGCACACTGGGAGAAGAGGCAGGCCAACAGGCCACATTCTACTCACAGGATACACAGGCCAAGGACACAGTTTCTTAATCTCACATAGGATGCTTCCACTTAAAAAAAGAAGCCATTCACCATCTCTGCCAACAGATGGAGCACATCCTCTACACTGCCGCTCACAGGGGACAACCCTTGCCCATGATCCTCAGTCAGCTCTGCATTAGCATTTCTCACCACTGGCAGTTTCCAGATTATTGTGTCAGCCACTGCAGGCCTCATCCAGCCAGCCATCTCCCAATCCATCACACAGTTCCTCATGGCCCTTCTCATACACACCACTGACTACATTGCATTCTCCCAGACCAAGTAACAGAGACAACACACAAAGACCCAGTTCTATGAGGTTGCTCACTTCTTCTCTTTCCTCAGTGTCATTGACTGCACCCATGTGGCCCCTTAGGCCCACTTACAACAACAGAAAGGCCTTCCAATTTCTCAATATGTGAGTAGTATGCAATGCGCAGGGGGAGATCACTGACACCTTCCTATGACCCACTGGATTCTGTCATGACTCGTATATCCTGGTATACGCAGGGATACATGACTGCTTCGAGAGCAGAGAGATCACTAGCGGATAACTCATAGGTAAGAAGAGCATACACTGACACCACCACAACCCCAAACATTCTTGTGCCAGAGCCTAGCTCATATCAATGTGCACTGGTGCCGGGCAAAATAGTGGAAACCATTATAAAGAATAAAATTATAGAACACGTAGATGTACATGGTTTAATGGGACAGAATCAACATGGGTTCAGCTGAGGGAAGTCTTGCCTCACCAATTTGCTTCATTTCTTTGAAGGCGTGAATAAACATGTGGATAAAGGTGAGCTGGTTAATGTAGAGTATCTAGATTTTCAGAAAGCTTTTGATAAAGTTCCTGAGAAACTCCTGAGAAAACTAAAGAGTAATGGGATAGGAGGCAAGGTTCTGGTGTGGATTAGGAAGTGGATATTGGACAGAAAACAGAGGGTAGAGTTAAATGGTAATTTCTTTCAATGGAGGAAAGTGAACAGTGGAGTGCTGCAGGGATCTGTACTGGGACCGGTACTATTTAACATATTTATAAATAATATGGAAATTGGAACGACGAGTGAGGTAATCAAATTTTCAGATGACACAAAACTATTCAAGGTAGTTAAAACATGTGCGGACTGTGAAATATTGCAGGAAGACCTTAGGAAATTGGAAGACTGGGTGTCCAAATGGCAGATGAAATTTAATGTGGACAAATGCAAGGTGACGCACATTGGAAAGAACAATCCACATCACAGTTAACTGATGCTAGGGTCCACCTTGGGGATCAGAGCTCAAGAAAAAGATCTGGGTGTCATTGTGGATAATACCCTGAATTCTTCTGCTCAGTATGCGTCGGTGGCCAAAAAAGCAAACAGGATGCTAGGAATTATTAGGAAAGGGATGGTGAATAAGATCAAAAATACTATAATGCCTTTGCATTGCTCTATGGTGCATCCACACCTTGAGTACTGCGTTCAGTTCTGGTCGCTGTATCTCAAAAAAGATATAGCAGAATTAGAAAAGGTTCAAAGAAGAGCAACTAAAATGATAAAGGAGATGAAACTCCTCTTGTATGAGGAAAGGCTACAGAGGTTACGACTCTTCAGCTTGGAAAAGAGATGACTGAGGGGAGATATGATTGAGGTCTACAAAATCCTGAGTGGTGTAGAATGAGTAGAAGTAAATCGATTTTTTACTCGTTCCAAAAGTACAAAGTCTAGGGGACACTCGAGGAAGTTACATGGAAATACTTTTAAAACAAATAAGAGGAAATATTTTTTCACTCAACAAATAGTTACGCTCTGGAACTCTTTACAGGAGGAGGTGGTAACAGCAGTTAGCGTATCTGGGTTTAAAAAGGTTTGGACAAATTCCTGGAGGAAAAGTCTATAGTCTGCTATTGAGACAGACATGGGAAGCAACTGCTTGCCCTGGGTTTTATAGTATGGAGTGTTGCCACGATTTGGGTTTCTGCCAGGTACTTGTGACCTGGCTTGGCCACTGTTTGGAAAACAGAATACTGGGCTAGATGGACCATTGGTCTGAGCAAGTATGGCTACTCTTATGTTCTTATGAAGCTGGACTATACCCTACCATACAGTTCAGCTCTCCCACTCACCCCATATCCATTCTGCCATGCTCCCCATCTCACACAGGTGATTGGGGCTACCCTCAGAGGAGGTGTCTGAAGACCCCCATCGTCAGACCCAACAATGAGATCAAAGAGCACTACAATTAGGCATGCCAGGACACTAGCAGGCTTATTTTTGAAAGGCACAAATCAGGAGATGGGTGTCCTTCTCTCAGGGTTGCCCAAATCCGATTTTGGGCGTCCCCAACTGCTTCCCATCACAGGGACGACCAAAGTTCCCGGGGGCGTCAGAGGCGTAGCGAAGGCTGGACTGGGCCATGCCTAACAGATGGGCGTCCTCGAGCAATAATGGAAAAAAGAAGGGCATCCCTGATGTGCACTTGACCGACTTTACTTGGTCCATTTTTTCTTACGACCAAGCCTCAAAAAGGTGCCCGAACTGACCAGATGACCACCGGAGGGAATCGGGGATGACTCCCCCAATGGTGACTAACCCCCTCACACCCTGAAAAAAACAACTTTAAAAACTTTTTTTGCCAGCCTCTAATATCATACTCAGGTCCATCGCAGCAGTATGCAGGTCCCTGGGGGGCGGGGAGTATATGTGTGTCAGAGGAAGCATAGCGAAGGCGTGGACATCCTTCCTTCAAACATTTTGGACGTCCTGAACTGCCCCCCCCCCCCCCCCAAGGAAGGCCAGATTTCAAGGGAGTGGAGTGGAGGAGTGGCCTAGTGGTTAGAGCACTGGTCTTGCAATCCAGATGTGGCCGGTTCAAATCCCACTGCTGCTACCTGTGATCCAAAATCCAAATAAATAAATAAAGGGGGTGTCAAAGGCATAGACATCCTTCTCACAGAAACATCCACATATCCCTGACAAGCACTTGGATGTTTTCACCTGGACTTGTGTTTTTTTTAAGGTTGTAGACAGCAATTTATTCAAGGTTGTAGACAGCAATTATACACACAGCTTGTCTGCATGTATGAAGCCGTCTTTGGCATGCGCAGAGCAGCCACACATAACGTTTAGCTGCTCTGCACTGGCTTCCCCTCCTTAGGAAGGAAATCGTGTGCAGCTCATTTGCATACGATTTCCTTTATGCACGCCCGTTCCTTTCCGAATCGCTAAGGGATCGGTAAGGGAAGGGCTTTTTCCGTTCAGTTAGTGCATCAGTTAGTCCACTGCAGTGCCCCCTAGGGTGCCCGGTTGATGTCCTGGCATGTCAAGAGGACCAATGCAGTACGAATGCTGGCTCTTCCCATGACCAAATGAGTTGGATATGGTCGTTTTTGAGATGGGCATGCTCGATTTCCATTATCACCAAAAACCGGGGACGACCATCTCTAAGGTCGACCTAAAAGTTGAGATTTGGGCGTCCCCGACTGTATTATCAAAACGAAAGATGGCCGCCCATCTTGTTTCGATAATACTGGTTTCCCCGCCCCTTCGCAGGGACGTCCTGCGAGGATGCCCTCAGGAAAACTTGGGCGCCCCGTTCGATTATGCCCCTCTAGGTCATCATCAAATACACCTCTGGACTGCTTCAAATGCCTAGATCGATACAGAGGGGAACTGCTCTACAAACCTGAAAACGTCTGCAAGATATTCATGACCTGCTGTATCCTGCACAACCTGGCACTACTACTACCTGAGAAACTGCAGCCATAGGATGGGGTCATAAAGGAGGAGGAGGAACAGACACCACCAGCCCAGGAGCATGCTTATCCACACTGGTATGGCTTTGCAGATAGAAAAGAACAATAAGCATTTCTGTGAAGGTATACTGTATTTGCTATCTCTCAGCAAGTCAGGTATGTGTACAGACAGTAAAAAAGGTTCCAGAGGAGATTTGGGAAATTATAGATCGGTGAGTCTGACGTCGGTGCCGGGCAAAATGGTAGAGACTATTATTAAGAACAAAATTACAGAGCATATTCAAAAGCATGGATTAATGAGACAAAGTCAACATGGATTTAGTGAAGGGAATTCTTGCCTCACCAATCTACTACATTTCTTTGAAGGGGTAAACAAACATGTGGATAAAGGTGAACCGGTTGATATTGTGTATCTGGATTTTCAGAAGGTGTTTGACAAAGTACCTCATGAAAGACTCCAGAGGAAATTGGAGAGTCATGGGATTAAAAACTGGTTAAAAGATAGAAAACAGAGAGTAGGGTTAAATGGTCAGTATTCTCAATGGAGAAGGGCAGTTAGTGGGGTTCCCCAGGGCTCTGTGCTGGGACCGCTGCTTTTTAACATATTTATAAATGACCTAGAGATGGGAGTAACTAGTGAGGTAATTAAATTTGTTGATGACACAAAGTTATTCAAAGTCGTTAAATCGCGGGAGGATTGTGAATAATTACAAGAGGACCTTATGAGACTGAGAGACTGGGCGTTTAAATGGCAGATGATGTTTAATGTGAGCAAGTGCAAAGTGATGCATGTGGGAAAGAGGAACCCAAATTATAGCTACGTCATGCAAGGTTCCACGTTAGGAGTCACAGACCAAGAAAGGGATCTAGGTGTCATCATTGATGATATGTTGAAACCTTCTGCTCAGTATCCTGCTGCGGCTAAGAAAGCAAATAGAATGTTAGGTATTATTAGGAAAGGAATGGAAAACAAAAATGAGGATGTTATAATGCCTTTCTATCGCTCCATGGTGCGACCGCACCTCGAATATTGTGTTCAATTCTGGTCGCCGCATCTCAAAAAAGATATAGTGGAATCCCACCTCTTCTTCCCAATGACATGCTACCACACCCACCCACCCACCCCACCTTTCTGCTTCCCAATTACTATTTCCCATTTCCCTTTCCCTCTCCCCATTCACTTCTGGGATGCTCCTTCTTCCCTCTTGGAAACAGGCTAATTGTCATCATGGTCTGGACTCCGGGCTGTTAGAGCTGATGGATGATTCCCCAGTATTTAGTCCTGCCTCTCTGGCTGCTGCAACAAATGCAGGTAATACCAAGGCTGATCAAGTGGCCTGATGCAGTGACATTTTCTGCTGTGTGGCAGGTGGGGTGGCATGCCTGAGCAGGTTGCAATCACAGGCCTCTTAGAAGCAGTCCTTGTTGCCTGATGCTTCTATGTACCCCCGAGTATGGCTAGCCATAGGGGTTCGCTGGTGTTCACAGTGGGATGTCTGAAGGGATGTCTCTCCCAAGCTGGTGCAATATGGTTCAACCTATCACAGGGCATATCCATTCAGTAGGTCAGTGTCTGCATTGGCCGCAACATTGTCTGGTTCTGCTGCATCTGCTATGCTACCTGTGCCATTTGATCACAGGTGGCTCCATGGTGTCTGTTTCCCATGTGTGGCTTCTCCTCCCTATACCTCACACCTGCCTGGATGTCTACATCTGCCCATGATTGTGAGGCCCCCCCCCCCCCCCAAGATCCATGTTGTAGCCTTCAGCTGTTGGTAAGAGCAGAAAATACAACATTAAGGATGTGTAGGCTTTGAGACTTTGTTGTGTCATACCCACCAGTGTGCTGATGCACCTATTCAAGATCTCCCAAGCTTTTCCAGAGATGTGGCTGCACAAGTGGAATAGCCACAGGGGGACCTCATGGGCCTGGGCCCCTTCACCTTTAGCTCAGGACCCCTCTGTGCTCCTGACTGGCGGGGATACCAAGTCCTTTCAGCTTCAGTTCTAGTCCTGCTTGAATCAGTCCCATCTGTTTTCAGTTTCAATCCTTGGTTGGGTGGTTGGCCTGCTGCTGCCGTTCATTGACAGCAGCCCAAGAGCTCACTATCCTTGGAACACCGTCTTCCCCAGATGTTCTCCTAAAACTGATGGAGAGGTGTCCTGACAAATGGTTGAGCAGGGGTCTGGTTCTTCCCAACTATAAACCTCCTTCACTTGCAGATGGCTATGACAAGGCTTAAACAAGGTGGTGCACCCATTTTCTAAGACGCATGTTTTGTAGACAGCCATGCTTGGTCTCCTCAATCTGCTAAGGCAGACGTCACCAACTATCACCCATCCTAGGGTGAATCAGTAGGTGTACGGGGCATCAGTTGGACTTGTGCATTACTCTGATCAATGTTGGTGCATCTGTTCCCAACAAGAGCAAGATCTTGGCCTTTGGGTCCAAAGGCTACGGATACTCCTCTTTAGATTGGAGATGAAGATTGTGTTGCAGAACCTCTGGTGTGGGAATTTCTTCTCAGTTGTAAGGTATTTGATCAATTGCAACCATCCATCACTTCTATCACGTATCCATTTGCTCTTCTCTCTGTCCTCTTTCTCATCCCTGAACAGGTCTTAAGGTGGTAGGGATAGTTAGCCCCTTGGATGTCAAATAGGTCAAAAATCTCTGTCCTTGCCAGGGACTGATTACTTTGCTCATAGATGATGACATACATCTTTACTGCCTTTTCTTGTTGCTCTTTTGGATATACTTTAGCTACATATATCTTTATTTATTTATTTATTTATTTATTGCATTTGTATCCCACATTTTCCCACCTATTTGCAGGCTCAATGTGGCTTACATAATTTTGTTAACACAGTTAATCCTGGATGTCAGGTACAGTTATTATTGTGCAGAGATTAATTAAGGGAAGAAAGTAGAGAGAAGAAGGAAGGAATTTATTAGGTATAGTAGAAGGTGGGTTTTCAGAAGTGGATTAGTGAGGTTCTGGGTTTTCATTGTAGGCTTTGTTGAAGAAATATGTCTTGAGGGATTTGCGAAAGATAGTTGTTTCGTTGATTGCTTTCAGGTCTCTAGGTAGTGCGTTCCATAACTTCGTGCTCATGTAAGAGAAGGTGGTAGCATGCATCAGCTTGTATTTTAATCCTCTGCAGCTGGGGAAGTGCAGGTTGAGAAATTTGCGAGATGATTTTGTGGCGTTTCTGGGAGGTAGGTCCACGAGGTTTAGCATGTAGATTGGGGCGTCTGCGTGAATGATTTTGTGTACCATCGTACAGATCTTGAATGCAATACGTTCCTTAAGTGGGAGCCAGTGAAGTTTCTCTCTTAAGGGTTTTGCGCTTTCATATTTTGTTTTTCCAAATATGAGTCTGGCAGCAGTATTCTGGGCAGTTTGGAGTTTCTTGATGTTCTGCTCTTTGCAGCCTGCATACAGTGCATTGCAGTAATCAAGATGACTTATTACCATTTACCAGGGTACGGAATATGTATCTCGGGAAGAAAGGTTTTACTCTTTTGAGATTCCACATGGAATAGAACATCTTTTTCATTGTGTTTTTCAAGTGGGCATCGAGAGTAAGGTTTCAATCAATGGTGACTCCTAGGATTTTCAAGTTTTGAGAGACAGGCAGAGAACAGTATGGTGTGGTTATGGTGGAGATGTTTTTTGTGTTATGTTGTGAGGTGAGAACAAGACATTGTGTTTTTTTCTGCATTAAGTTTCAGCTGGAATGCATCTGCCCAGGTATGCATTATTTGGATGCTTTGGTTGATCTCGTTGGTGATTTCATTTAGATCGTGTCTGAACGGGATGTAGGCGTGATGTCATCTGCATATATGTAGGGGTTAAGGTTTTGATTGGCTAGAAGTTTAGCCAAAGGTATCATCATCAGGTTGAATAAGGTTGGTGAGAGGGGGAATCCTTGGGGTACTCCACATTCAGGTATCCATGGGGGTGATCTGTCCGCATTCATTGTTACTTGGTATGATCTCGTGGTCAGGAATCCTTTGAACCATTTGAGAACTGTGCCTCCTATTCCGAAGTATACTAGTATATGTAATAGTATTTCATGGTCAACCATGTCAAAGACACTGGACATGTCGAATTGTAAGAGGAGTATGCTGTTGCCCGTTGCAATTGCTTGTTTAAATGAGTTCATTGCAGACACTAGAACAGTTTTGATGCTGTGATTTGACCAAAATCCTGATTGAGACTCGTGGAGAATTGAATGTTTATTTAGGTATTCAGTAAATTGCTTTGTTACTATGCCTTCCATGAGTTTGGTTATGAGTGGGATAGATGCTACTGGTTGATAGTTGGTTAGGTCCATTGTGCTTTTTTTTAGCATCTTTCGGGAGCGGAGTAAGTAGGATATTTCCTTTGTCCGTGGGAAAGAGCCCATTTTGAAGTCTGTGATTTACGTGGTTCGTGATGTCTATTTTGAATTGTTTGGGTGCTGATCTTATTAGACTGTTAGAGCAGATGTCTAATTTACATTGCGATTTGGCATATTTTCCGAGCCAATGTGAGATTTCATTTGATGAAAGTGTGTCGAAGTTGGTCCATGATCGATCTGCTGGGTATTCCCTGGGTTTTGGGTCTAGACATTCAAGGATATTTGTGTAATTTGTTTTATTGGTGGGTATCATGAGTCGGAGCTTTATAATTTTTTCCTTGAAGTAATTTGCAAGATTGGTTGCTGATGGGGTATCTGTGTTGTTAGAGGTGACCGTAGTAGTATTTAGGAGGTGGTTTACGAATGTGAAGAGTTTGTGTGTGTCCTTGTAGTTTGGCCCTATTTTGGTTTTGTAATACGTCCTTTTAGCTTGTCTGATAGTGTATTTGTATTTTCTTTGTAGTTGTTTCCAGCCTTTGAGTGCGTTTTCGTCTTTTTTCTTGTTCCATGCTCTTTATAATCTTCTGACCTGTGTTTTTAATTCTTTCAATTCTTCGTTAAACCATGGAATTGAGTTCTTTCTGTGTGAGATTCTGGTTTGAAGTGGTGCTATATTGTCTAATATTGTTCTGCATCTGTTCTCCCATTCTTGAAGAAATTGGGGTGAGTCTGTAGGTGTTGTCCATTCGTCGGTGTATAGTTGTTGCCAGAATATTAGTGGGTCTATTTTGCCTCTCGTAGTGTAGGTTTGTTGTATCTTTTTTTTCTCCAGTGAAGGGAAAGGTTTGCACTGTAATGGTCGGACCATGGCTTGGCTGTCCATTTTGTGTCTATTAGTGTGAGGTTTGATTCTGATGAGAATTTGTGGGTGATGATGGCTAGTGTTTGGCCAGTGGAGCTCCCATAGTTGGAGGAAGTCTTTGCATTCGCGTACATTGCTTGAGTTAGTATCTTCAAGGTGAAGGTTGATGTCTCCTGCTATGAGAAGGTTCTGGGCGGAAACACAAGTATTCGATATGAAATCCAGGAAGTGCGATTGTGAATCTTGCCAATTGCACATGACGAGAGGCACATAACCGCCTACTGCGACCTTCTCCACACACTTGTGTACAGTTTGGAGTAACATTCGGTGGTGACACTTGCTCTAACTTCCTCTCCCCACCATGACTTGACTCTGGGGCTGGGGTTCCTGTAGACATAGGCTTACTCTTGTCAGGGTGTAAGGCACTGACATGCTGGTCGCTATTGCACTCTGCACACTTGATGGCAACTTTATAGTCTTTAGCCATGTGTTTGGATGAAGAGCAACTATCATATTCTGTACTTTTGTAACAGATCTTTACATTCTCTTAAGGGTTTCTCCCTGAACCCTCTACATTTCTTAATGTCTCCTACCTGTTCTGCGAACAACACACAGTTCAATTATCCCTCTTGTATGTAGTCGTGTGAGCCGAGGTTTACTGTGCGTAGCTCACAAAAAAGCAAAGTGAACATAAACAAACATCATCCTAAGAAAGGTGTTACCAGATGAATACATTAAAGATAAGTATTGATTTCTGTAAATAGAATCAATTTGATTTACATCAATTCAAAACCACAAACTCTGGTAAAAATAAATATATTATTTATTTTAGTGCAAATTAATGATCATATTGCACTTAGTAATCTATGATCAATAATACAAGTGGTTTTAAAGCTTGAATGTTAAAAATATTATCAGTGTTGAGTCAAGATGGCGATCCGAGCTTGAGAGGGCGTCGGAGGAGTGCGCTGTAATTCTCAGATTTTTCTTTGAATTCTCCCACAATATGCCTCATACTAAGAGAAAGGGGGTGGTTAAGGGTTTCCAATCGTCAGCCTTTATACCTACCCCCACTCAGCAAACGCTGCGACGCTTCTTATCGAGCACCCCAGTTGGAACCGGCGAGAGGGACCCCGCAGTTGGAACGTCCGGAGGAGCGGCGTCTCCATTAGGGGCTGAAACATCGCTATCCCCGCCGGAACTTAGTCAACCGCTTTGTCCTGCTAATCTTCGGGCCATGCAGGAGGTCTCAACGGAATCGGAAGTCGGTGACCGAAGGGCCTCTGACGGTGGTGCACAGCCCCAAGTAGCAGAAGAGACGATCATGGAGCTCGCTGCTCCCCAAGTGGTAACCTTACAAACTATCTGGGCAGCGATACAAAATTTAACTAAGGCAGTTGCTAAAACATCCCAAGACACTGCTTTATTAATAAATAAAGTAGATTCTTTATCGCTGGCTTTGGAGACTGTTAAACAAGAAGTGAAAACTCAAAACATTCAGATACAAACTGATCTGACATCTCTTAAAAATGTTACAGATATGTTAATAGTGGATAAAATGAAAGTTGCTTCAAAGTTGGAACAGCTAGAGAACTATAATAGACGACTAAATCTTAGGATTTTAAATTTTCCTATTTCTATTGGAATTTCACCAATGGATTTTCTTAAGAAATATCTTCTTGAAATTCTGGCTTACCCTCAGTCTGCTATTCCGCCAATTAATAGAATTTATTACCTTCCAGAATCTAAACAGTCTGAGGTGAATCCAATAGTTAATGATCAAAATCCTGAATTAAATCTTCAAGATATTTCAGCTTTATTGGAGGAATCTATTTCAGAAGTGTCTACTCGAAGGACTTTACTGATTATCGTTTGTTTTTGAACAAGACTTGAAGGCTCTTTTGAAATTATACTTCAAAAATTCACAAAAAATATTTTGTGGACAAAAAGTGTGGATTTTTCCAGATGTGATGAGAACTACGCAGGACCGAAGAAGAACTTTCCTAGCTTATAGAGAAGAAGTTAGATCTTTAGGAGCTACCTTCTTGTTAGCATACCCTTGTAAATGTTGTATAAAGTACATAGGGAATAAATATATTTTCTTTGATCCAGATCAGCTTAAAAAGTTCATAGAAAATAAGAAATTGTCCAGATAGTTGGTGTAAAGGTTCTAAGGGAAATATAAAGATACTGGGGATTTGTGGATCAGGCCATTTTTCCTTTTATCTATATGTCATTAGACTCCTTATTTGAGTACTCCTCCTAAACTGATGGTGGTCTAAGGAAGCTGAGTATTTGCCTTTAGTATATTTTTTTATTTCTTTACAATTGATACAAAGATTTTATTGTTAATAATTCTGGCTATTACTACTTACTTTTGTAATTACTGCTGTGTTGCAACTTATAAGTTTATTTTGTAAACTGTAAGAAACTAATAAAGAATAATTAAAAAAAATATATTATCAGTGTTTAAAGTCCCTACTGGATCCAGCTACTACACTCTAAAATATTTGTTTTCCTTCTATAGGAATCAACAGAATCACTTACAATCACAGGTAGGTATTACATATTACACAACTTACATAAATTTCCCTAATACTTTTTCTTCTTGAGCAATTACAGTTCTTTTCTCTTTCTGATTTATTTCCTATAGGAATTACTTTAAAGGTAAGTATCAACTACTATTATTTCAAACCAATTATATGGCCAAGAAATGATTTAACTATTTTTTTTATTTTTCTTTCCTCAGGTTCTCAGTTCCTTAAAGTAAGTAAGAATATGCTTTGTAAATGCAAAGTGTCTCTCTCAGCTCAGAGTCCAATTATCCTCATTCTCCTGCAGTACTTAGCTGGATTCCTGCTTTCTAGACCTTAGGATCAATTCTTCTGTCTTTGTTGTCTTCACTTTGTCTTCTTCCTAAACTTATACTTTAAAGAAAATAAAAGGAGAGAGTCTACCTCCCTGCAGTGTGTGTACTTTAATGTAAGCCTGCCGGTTACTGGAACCTGAACTGGATTCTAATATAAGCAAAATAAATTAAAATAAAATCTCTGAATCTGACCTCCTAACTTAACCTAATAAACATTCATTTCTTTTCCATGACTAGAAAGAGAGCAGTTGCTGAATGGGATGCAAACATACCAGGCTATAATCTTTTTAGGAAGGATAGAGAGGGGCGTAAAGGTGGAGGAGTAGCTCTGTATGTGAGAAATGATATCACAGCGACTGAAATGACGGAACTGGGGAAAGGAAGAAGCTATATGTATCACCTTAAAAAGAGAGGATAGAACCTCTGTCCACGTGGTTGTTGTCTACAGACCCCCCAACACAATTGGAGGAACTAGATAAAGATCTGATCGCTGATATTCAAAAGTTGGGGAAGAAAAGAGAGGTGCTGTTGTTGGGAGATTTCAATCTGCCGGATGTAGATTGGAAGGTTCCATCTGCGGAATCGGAAAGAAGTAGAGAGATCGTGGATGCTTTTCAAAGTGCTTTGCTCAAACAAATGGTGACGGAACCTACAAGGGAGGGAGCGACGCTAGATCTGGTACTCACAAATGGGGATAGTGTATCAAATGTCCGAGTGGGTGCACACCTGGGCAGCAGTGACCATCAAACGGTTTGGTTTGATATGACGGCTGAGGAGGAGGGCGGCCACTCAAAACTGAAAGTCCTGGATTTCAAGCATGCTGACTTTAGTAAAATGGGGGAATACCTGAGGAAGGAGCTGATAGGCTGGGAGGACATTCGAGAAGTGGAAGGGCAGTGCTCCAGGCTGAAAGAAACTATAAATAGGGCCACAAACCTCTATGTAAGGAGAGTAAATAAAATCAAGAGAAAAAGGAAACCGATATGGTTCTCCAAGCAAGTGGCTGAGAAAATAAGGCTAAAGAGTTGGCGTTCCAGAAATACAGAAAAACTAAAAAAGAGGAACACGGAGAGGAATACCAGATGAAACTGAAGGAAGCCAAGAGAGAAATACGTCTGGCGAAAGCGCGCGCAGAAGAACAAATGGCTAGAAAGGTAAGGAGGGGTGACAGGAACTGGTTATCAAGGAGTCCCACCCTGGTAGAGGGTAGGTTTAAATGGCCAATTCTCTCAAGTGGAGGAGGATGAATAATGGAGTGCCCCAAGGGATCTGTACTGGGATTGGTTCCATTTAACATATTTTTTAATGATCTGGAAATGGGAATGAAAAGTGAGATGATTAAATTTATAGATGAAGAAACTATTCAGACTACACAAAACAGTGGAATTCAATAAGTGGCTTGAGTCTTGGTGTAAAGAAGAAGGTTTTAGACACATAGGAGCATGATGGGCTACATCTTTCTGTGATGGGAAAAAGGATCCTTGAGGAGAAATTCAGACAGTATGTCAAGTCAGATGCAAAGCACTGATAAGAAAGGCAAAGAGGCATTTTGAAAGAAAGATAGCGTTAGAGGCGAAAACTGATAGTAAAACTTTTTTTAGATACATTAAAAGCAGGAAACCGGCAAAAGACTCGGTTGGCCCGCTGGATGACCAGGGTGTAAAAGGGGTGATCAAGGAAGACAAAGAAATAGCAGAAAAACTAAATTAGTTATTTGCTTCGGTCTTCACCGAGGAACATTTGGGTGGGATACCGGTGCCGGACAGGGTATTCGTAGCTGAAGAGTCGGAAAAACTTATTGAAATATCTGTAAATCTGGAAGACGTAGTGGAGCAGTTCTGCAAACTGAAGAGTAGCAAATCTCCTGGACCAGATGGTATTCACCCTAGGGTATTGATAGAACTAAAAAATGAGCTGGCAGAACTACTGTTATTGATTTGTAATTTATCCTTAACATCGAGCGTGGTACCGGAAGATTGGAGGATGGCCAATGTAACGCCGATATTTTAAAAAGGTTCCAGAGGAGACCCGGTAGACCGGTGAGTCTGACTTCGGTGCCAGGCAAAATGGTAGAGACTATAATCAAGAACAAAATTACAGAGCACATTCAAAATCATGGACTAATGGGACAAAGTCAACATGGATTTAGTGAAAGGGAGTCTTGCCTCACCAATCTGCTGCATTTCTTTGAAGGGGTAAACAAACATGTGGACAAAGGTGAGCCAGTTGATATTGTGTATCTAGATTTTCAGAAGATCCCTCATGAAAGACTACAGAGGAAATTAGAGGGACAAGGGATCGGAGGTAGTGTCTTACTGTGGATTAAAAACTGGTTGAAAGATAGGAAACAGAGAGTAGGACTAAAAGGTCAATATTCTCAATGGAGAAGGGTAGTTAGCAGGGTCACTCAGGGATTGATGCTGGGACCTCTGCTTTTTAACATATTCATAAATGACCTAGAGATGGGGTTAACTAGTGAGGTAATCAAATTTGCCGATGACACAAAGTTATTCAAAGTAGTCAAATTGCGGGAAGATTGTGAAAAACTACAAGAGGACCTTACGAGACTGGGAGACTGGGCGTCTAAATGGCAGATGCCGTTTAATGTGAACAAGTGCAAAGTGATGCATGTGGGAAAGAGGAACCCAAACTATAACTACGTCATGCAAGGTTCAGCGTTGGGAGTCACGGACTGAGAAAGGGATCTAGGTGTCGTCGTTGATGATACGTTGAAAACTTCTGCTCAATGTGCTTCTGCAGCTAGGAAAGCAAATAGAATGTTGGGTATCATTAGGAAAGGGATGGAAAACAAAAATAAGGATATTATTCTGCCGTTGTATCGCTCCATGGAGGAATGGCTCTGTATGTGAAAGACAATATCAGAGCAGCTGAAATGCAGGAAACCTGGGGAAAGGAAGAAGCTTTATGGATCGCACTGGAAAGAGAAGACGGAACCTGTATCCACACGGGGGTTATCTACAGACCTCTTGCACAAATAAAGTAGTTAGACAAGGATCTGATAGAAGATATTCAAAAGATCGGTATGAAAGGGGAGGTGCTACTGTTGGGAGATTTCAATTTGTCTGACGTGGATTGGAACGTCCCAGCTGCAGAATCGGAAAGAAGTAGGGAGATTGTGGATGCCTGTCAAAGTGCCTTGCTCAGACAAATGGTGACGGAACCCATGAGGGAAGGGTTGATGCAGGATCTAGTGCTCACAAATGAAGGAAGTGTTTCCAATATCCGGGTGGGTGCCCACCTATGTAACAATGATCATCACACCATATGGATTTCAGATGTACTGATTTTGATAAAATGGGGGAATACCTGAAGAAGGAGCTGTTGGCTTGGGAAGACGTAGGAGATGTGGAAAAACAGTGGTCTAAGCTAAAGGCTGCTATAAATATGGCGACTGATCTTTTTGTAAGAAAAGTAAACAAAAAAAAGAGAAGCAGGAAGCCTATATGGTTCTCCAAACAAGTAGCTGAAAAAATAAGAGCAAAAGAGGCTTTGTTCAAGAACTACAAAAGAACGCAATGAGAGGATCACGGAAAAGATTATCGGATTAAACTGAAAGAAGCGAAGAGGGAAGTACAGCTAGCGAAAGCGCAAGTGGAAGAAAAAATGGCTAAAGATGTAAAGAGAGGTGACAAGACCTTTTTCAGATATATTGGAGAAAGGAGAAAAGATAGGAATGGAATTGCGAGACTGAAAGATAATGAGAATGGCTATGTGGAGAGTGATGAAGATAAAACAAACGTGTTAAACAATTATTTCTCTTCGGTGTTCACGGAGGAAAATCCTGGAGAAGGGCCACGGTCGACTGCCAAGGGAACATCTGGGAATGGAGTGGATACTGCGCCATTTATGGAAGAAAGAATTTATAAATAGCTTGATAATCTGAAGGTGGACAAAGCTATGGGGCCGGATGGAATACATCCCAGGATACTGAGGGAGCTCAGAGAGGTCCTGGCGGGACCGCTTAAAGATTTATTTAATAGATCTTTAGAGATGGGAGAGGTTTCACAAGATTGGAGATGAGCGGATGTGGTCTCTCTAAACAAAAGTGGAGACAGGGAAGAAGTGAGAAACTACAGCCTGGTAAGTCTCAAGTCAGTGGTAGGAAAAATAATGGAGTCGCTGCTGAAAGAAAGGATAGTTAACTTTCTAGAAACCAACGGGTTACAGGACCCGAGGCAACATGGCTTTACCAAAGGAAAATCCTGCCAAACAAATCTTATTGACTTCTTTGACTGGGTGACCAAAGAACCAGATGAAGGACGTGTGCTAGATGTAATCTACTTGGATTTCACAAAGCCTTTGATACAGTCCCCCACAGAAGACTCATGATTAAGCAGAAAGGGTTGAACTTAGGGTCCAAGGAAGCACAAAGGCAGACGATCTGCAAACTCCAAGATGGAAAACAAACGTAGCAGATCGTTGAGAACCAAAATATCTTTTATTAATAAAAATCAATTAGAATGTATATAGAAATTAGCCCGACACAGGCTAGTTCTGTGGGATTTTGAAATTTTAGTGTTTTATATATAGTTTTATTTATATTTTTCCATAATTAATGTTTTTATTATGGTTTATTATTATGTTATTTGTTATCATCTTATATATATTTTTTATGTAATTATGTATGTCATTTATTTTGTAGCCCCTGAAGCAGCCCTGTTGGGCAAAACACGGCCTGTGTCGGGCTAATTTCTATATACATTCTAATTGATTTTTATTAATAAAAGATATTTTGGTTCTCAATGATCTGCTACATTTGTTTTCCAACCAGGGTTGAACTTAGGACCGAAAGTGGTGAACTGGTTAGGAAACTGGTTGACTGACAGGTGGCAGAGGGTGGTGGTAAATGGAATCCGCTCGGAGGAAAGGAAGGTGAGCAGTGGAGTTCCTCAGGGGTCAGTGCTGGGGCCTATTCTGTTTAATATATTTGTAGGAGATATTACTGAAGGGTTGGAAGGAAAGGTTTGCCTTTTTGCGGATGACACAAAAATAGGCAATAGAGTGGATACCCTGGAGAGAGTAGAAACGATGAGAAGGGACCTCCAAACCTTAAAAGAATGGTTGAGGGTCTGGCAGTTAAAATTTAATCATAAACTATTTGTCAGAAACCAAGTCAATACAAATCAAAACTGAAAAACAAGAAACAAAAAAACAAAATCCACAAAATTAAATATTTATAATAATGAATTGGTGTAATACAAGAGACCCGAAGACTCGAGATGTGTAACATCACCATACCATCATCATTGCACACCCTGCCTCCACTCCCTATTAATTTGAATTCAAAAATTATATCAATCTCAGCAAAAAATAAAAAAATACTTAGCTTGAGTGGAGGGGATGGGACTACGATCTTCTTGATGTTCTCATAGATGTTTCAACTCAGGAAGTGGTGCGAGTCCCAGTACAGGTCAGTGTAATACTTTTAAATCTCAAAATCACCCCTTCTATCCGTGACTCATAAAACTGCGCTCTCAACGCTCAGTGTCCATTGTTCAATGTTCATAGCTCCCTACATGGGCCATGTTTTGCCAAGAATGGCGTCCTCATGGGAACTAATCTACAAAAAACAAAAATAAAAATAAACCAGTCACAAAACTTCTATGCAAAATCAGTCGAAGCTCTTTTCATATAAAGTAAAATCTAAACCATTAAAATCAGTACTTTCAAAGCTTTCCAATTGTTACTCACAGTTCAGCAGATCATAGGGAGGAACAAACTCCCATCAGGGTTAAATCCTGCAAAAAAACGCCCACACATGCAAGGATCTAAAGGTGAAGAAACAATGCGACAAGGCAACGGCCGTGGCCAGAAGGATGCTAGGCTGCATAGAGAGGGGCATAACCAGCAGAAGAAAGGAGATGTTGATGTCCCTCTACAAGTCGTTGGTGAGGCCCCACTTGCAGTATTGTGTTCAGTTTTGGATGCCGTATCTTAAGTACATAAGTAATGCCACACTGGGAAAAGACCAAGGGTCCATTGAGCCCAGCATCCTGTCCACGACAGCGGCCAATCCAGGCCAAGGGCACCTGGCAAGCTTCCCAAACGTACAAACATTCTATACATTTTATTCCTGGAATTGTGGATTTTTCCCAAGTCCATTTAGTAGCAGTTTATGGACTTGTCCTTTAGGAAACAGTCTAACCCTTTTTTAAACTCTGCCAAGCTAACCGCCTTCACCACGTTCTCCGGCAATGAATTCCAGAGTTTAATTACGTGTTAGGTGAAGAAACATTTTCTCCGATTTGTTTTAAATTTACTACACTGTAGTTTCATCGCATGCCCCCTAGTCCTAGTATTTTTGGAAAGCATGAACAGACGCTTCACATCCACCTGTTCCACTCCACTCATTATTTTATATACCTCTATCATGTCTCCCCTCAGCCGTCTCTTCTCCAAGCTGAAAAGCCCTAGCCTCCTTAGTCTTTCTTCATAGGGAAGTCGTCCCATCCCCGCTATCATTTTAGTCGCCCTTCGCTGCACCTTTTCCAATTCCACTATATCTCTCTTGAGATGCGGCGACCAGAATTGAACACAATACTCAAGGTGCGGTCGCACCATGGAGCGATACAACGGCATTATAACATCCTCACACCTGTTTTCCATACCTTTCCTAATAATACCTAACATTCTATTCGCTTTCCGAGCCGCAGCAGCACACTGAGCAGAAGGTTTCAGTGTATTATCGACGACGACACCCAGATCCCTTTCTTGGTCTGTAACTCCTAACGTGGAACCTTGCATGACGTAGCTATAATTTGGGTTCTTTTTTCTCACATGCATCACCTTGCACTTGCTCACATTAAACGTCATCTGCCATTTAGCCACCCAGTCTCCCAGTCTCGTAAGGTCCTTCTGTAATTTTTCGCAATCCTGTCGCGCGTTAATGACTTTGAGTAACTTTCTGTCATCAGCAAATTTAATTACCTCGCTAGTTACTCCCATCTCTAAATCATTTATAAATATATTAAAAAGCAGCGGTCCTAGCACAGACCCCTGAGGAACCCCACTAACTACCCTTCTCCATTGTGAATACTGACCATTTAACCCCACTCTCTGTTTCCTATCCTTCAACCAGTTTTTAATCCACAATAGGACTTTTCCTCCTATCCCATGACCCTCCAATTTCCTCTGTAGCCTTTCATGAGGTACCTTGTCAAACGCCTTTTGAAAATCCAGATACACAATATCAACCGGCTCCCCTTTGTCCACATGTTTGTTTACTCCTTCAAAGAATTGAACCTTTTTTTTAAATGGGTGTTACATTGGCCACCCTCCAATCTTCCGATACCACGCTCAATTTTAAGGATAAATTGCATATCACTAGCAGTAGCTCCGCAAGCTCATTTTTCAGTTCTATCAGTACTCTAGGATGAATACCATCCGGTCCAGGAGATTTGCTACTCTTCAGTTTGTTGAACTGCCCCATTAAGTCCTCCAGGTTTACCGTGAAGTCAGTAAGTTTCTCCGACTCATCCGCTTGAAATATCATTTCTGACACCGGTATCCCACCCAAATCTTCCTCAGTGAAGACCGAAGCAAAGAATTCATTCAATCTCTCTGCTACGTCTTTGTCTTCCTTGATCGCCCCTTTTACCCCTCAGTCATCCAGCGGTCCAACCGATTCTTTTGCCAGCTTCCTGCTTTTAATATACCGAAAAAATGTTTTTACTATGCTTTTTGCCTCTAATGCTATCTTTTTTTCATAATCCCTCTTGGCCTTCTTTATCTGCGCCTTGCATTTGCTTTGACACTCCTTATGCTCCTTCTTGTTATTTTCAGATGTAAAAAGACTGGAAGCGGTGCAAAGAAAATCTACAAAAATGGTATGGGATTTGCATTGCAAACTGTACATAGAGAGACTTGCTGACCTGAACATGTATACCTTGGAGAAAAGGAGAAACAGGGGTGACATGATACAGACATTCAAAGATTTGAAAGGTATTAATCCACAAACGAACCTTTTCTGGAGACGGGAAGGCGATAGAACTAGAGGACATAAATTGAGGTTGAAGGGGGCAGACTTGGGAGTAATGTCAGGAAGTATTTTTTCACAGAGAGGGTGATGGATATGTGGAATGCCCTTGGTGGAGATGAAAACGGTAATGGAATTCAAACGTGCGTGGGATAAACACAAAGGAATCCTGCTTTGAAGGAATGGATCCGCGGAATCTTAGCGGAGATTAGGTGGCGACACCGGTAATTGGGAAACAAAACTGGTGCTGGGCAGACTTCTACAGTCTACGCCCTAATCGTGACTGAATAGATAGGGATGGGCTGGAGTGTAAATTTTAAGGGGCTTCAGCTTCAGAACTTAGTACAAGAAGAGTGCTGAGCAAACTCCTATGGTCTGTGCCCTGAGAATGGCAAGGACAAATCAAACTCAGGTATACATATAAAGTATCACATATCATGTAAAATGAGTTTATCTTGTTGGGCAGACTGGTTGGACCACACAGGTCTTTATCTGTCGTCATTTACTATGTTACTATGTTTTTAGAATGTATGCAGATTGTGAAAAATTGCAAGAAGACCTTAGGAAGTTGGAAGACTAGGCATCCCAATAGCAGATGAAATTTAATATGGACAAATGCAAAGTGATGAACATTGGGAAGAATAATCCACATCATAGTTACTTGATGCTAAGATCCAACTTTGGAGTCAGCACCCAAGAAAAAGATCTAGGTGTTATCATAGACAATATGCTGAAATCTTCTGTCTAGTGTGTGGTGGCAGCCAAAAAAGCATATAGGATACAAGGAATTATTATTACGAAAGGGATAGAAATTAAAACAAAGAATATTATAATGCCTTTGTATTGCTCCATGGTATGGCCACACCTTGAGTATTGTGTACAATTCTGGTTGTTGTATCTTAATAAAGATATAGCAGAATTAGAAAAGGTTCAAAGAAGGGTGACCAAAATGATTAAGTGGATGGATTATGAGGGAACTCCTCTCATATGAGGAAACATTTAAGAGTTTAGAACTCTTCATCTTGGAAGAGACGGCTGAGAGGGTATATGACAGAGGTCTACAAAATATTTAGTGGTGTAGACTGGGTAAACTTAAATTGATTTTTTTTTTACTCTTTCAAAAAGTACAAAGATTAGAGCAGTGGTTCCCAGACCTGGTCCTAGAGGCACTACAGCCAGTCAGGTTTTCAGGATACCCAGAATGAATATTCATGGGAGAGATTTGTGTGACCTGCCTCCACTGTATGCAAATCTCTCTCATGAATATTCATTGTAGATATTCTGAAAACCTTACTGGCTGGGGTGCCGCTAGGACCAGGTTTGGGAACTACTTTTAAAATGAACAGGAGTAAATATTTTTTTTACTCAACAAATAGTTAAGCTCTGGAACTCATTGGCAGAGGATGTGCTATCAGCAGTTAGTGTTTCTGGGTTTAAAAAAGGTTTGGACAAGTACCTGGAAGAAAAGTCCATAGACAGCTATTGAGATAGACATAAAGAAAGCCACTGCTTGTCCATGGGAGCAGTAGCATGAATCTTGCTACTATCTGGGATTTTGTCAGGTACTTGTGACCTGAATTTTCTATTGCTGGAAGCAGGATGCTGAACTAGATGGACCAGTGCTTTTTTTGTGCTGGTACGCACCAGTACGGTGTGCCGGCACCTTTTTTCTGAGGGCCGGCTCACCTGCCGGCCCTCAGCTCCCCGACTTTCCATTCTGCCCCCTGCAAATCTATTTACCCAAAGTTGCAGCGGCGAACTGGCGGCAGTGAAAGCAGCAAGCAGGCAGGCTCGCTCCTCGTCGCTTCCCTGCCCTCTCAGCATCCCGCCTTCCTCTGATGTAATTTCCTTTCTGTGAGGGCAGGACGCTGAGAGGGCAGGGAAGCGACAAGGAGGCAAGCCTGCCTGCTTGCTGCTTTCACTGCCGATTCGCTGCTGCGACTTTGGGTAAATAGATTTCAACGCAAGGGGCAGAATGGAAAGTCGGGGAGCTGAGGGCGGGCAGGTGGGGATGCGGTTGGAACGATCTCGGGGGTAGGTGGAGGCTGGGGCGAGTCACTGGACATGGAAGGGAGGGGGAGGATAGGGGCAAAGGAGAATCGCTGGACATGGAGGGGAGGGCAGAGGAGAATCGGTGAACATGGATGGGAGGGAAGTATAGGGGCAAAGGAGAATCGCTGGACATGGAGGGGAGGGAAGGATAGGGGCAAAGAAAAATCGCTAAACATGGATGGGAGGGGAGGGCAGAGGAGAATTGCTGGACATGGATGGATGGAGGGGTGGGCAGGAGAAATGCTGGACATAGATGGAGGAGAGGGAAGACAGGAAGGAGATGCACATGGATGGAGAGGAGAGAGGAGAAATGCTGGACATTGATGGGATGGGAGGGCAGGGGAGAGAGGAGAATCGCTGGACATGGATGGGAGAGAATAGGGGCAATGGAGAATCGCTGGACATGGATGGGAAAGGAGGGCAGAGGAGAATCGTTGGACATGGATGGGAGGGGAGGGCAGGGAAGAGAGGAGAGACCGCTGAGACCCAGGCCAAGGTGTCGGCCTGCTTATCCGACATTGCTGCCTGGATGTCCAACCGCCACCTGAAGCTGAACATGTCCAAAACCGAGCTCCTCGTCTTTCCACCTAAACCCACCTCTCCTCTTCCTCCTCCACCCCGTCCCATCTGCCCGCAACCTCGGAGTCATCTTCGATTCCTCCCTCTCCTTCTCTGCGCATATCCAACAGACTGCCAAGACTTGTCGCTTCTTCCTCCTCAACATCAGCAAAATTCGCACTTTCCTATCTGAGCACACTACACGAACTCTCGTCCACGCTCTCATTACCTCCCGCCTTGACTACTGCAACTTGCTCCTCACCGGCCTCCCACTTAGCCATCTATCCCCCCTTCAATCCGTTCAGAACGCTGCCACGTGTCTTATATTCTGCCAGAACCGATATGCTCATATCACCCCTCTCCTCAAGTCACTTCACTGGCTTCTGATCAGATACCGCATACAATTCAAGATTCTCCTCCTTACCTACAAATGCACCCGGTCAGCGGCTCCCCACTACCTCTCTACCCTCATCTCCCCCTATGTTCCCGCCCGTAACCTCCGCTCACAGGACAAATCCCTCCTTTCAGTTCCCTTCTCCACCACTGCCAACTCCAGGCTCCACTCATTCTGCCTTGCCTCACCCTATGCTTGGAACAATCTTCCTCAACCCATACGCCAAGCCCCCTCCCTACCCATCTTCAAATCTCTGCTTAAAACTCACCTCTTCAAGGCTGCTTTCGGCATCTAACCTTTCGTGATATATAGTATGCCCTATCAGACGGACTCTACACTTGTCCGTTGACTGCACACTTATCTTTAGATTGTTTAGATTATCTCTTGATTGTACACCTGTCTTCTAGATTGTAAGCTTAGATCATACACCTGTCTTTTAGATTGTAAGCTCTTTGAGCAGGGACTGTCCTTCCATGTTAAATTGTACAGCGCTGCGTAACCCTAGTAGCACTTTAGAAATGTTAAATAGTAGTAGTAGTAGGAGAGTTGCTGGACATGGATGGATGAAGAGACAGAGGAAGGAGATGCACATGGATGGAGGGGAAGGGAGAGAGGAGAAATGCTGGACTTGGATGGAGGAGAGGGAAGACAGAGGAAGGAGATGCACATGGATGGTGGGGAGGGGAGAGAGTTGAAATGCTGGACAAGGATGGAGAGGTGGAAAGAGAGAGGAAGTGAGATGAAAATGGATGGAGGGGAGGGGAGGAGGAGAGGAGAAATGCTGTACATGGATGGAGGGGAGGGAAGACAGAGGAGGAGATGCACATGGATTTAGGGGAGATGAGAAATTCTGGACACATAGAGAGGAGAGAGTTAAAATGC
Source organism: Microcaecilia unicolor (assembly GCF_901765095.1). Classification (NCBI taxonomy): domain Eukaryota; kingdom Metazoa; phylum Chordata; class Amphibia; order Gymnophiona; family Siphonopidae; genus Microcaecilia; species Microcaecilia unicolor. The sequence continues at coordinate 123,552,415 of NC_044037.1, forward strand.
TGGACATGGATGGAGGGGAGGAAGAGAGAGGAAATGAGATGAACATGGATGGAGGAGAGGGAAGTGAGATGAACATGGATGGAGGGGAGGAGAGAGGAGAAATGCTGGACATGGATGGAGGAGAGGGAAGAGAGAGGAAGGACAGGAGATGCATATGGATGGAGGGGAGGGAAGAATAGGAAGGAGATGCATACTGACGGAGATGAGGGAAAGGGGAAAGAGGAGAAAAACTGCACATGGATGGAGAAAATAGGCAAAAACTGGATCCACTCTATACCTCCTCCTGTCAAGTCTGCAGAGGACCCAGCTTTTACCTATGGATGTAGAGCATGAAAAGAAGAAAGGAGGAAAGTAAAGAAATGAATGGAAAGGAATCCGTGGAAACGGAGTTAAGGGAACAGATAGCGAGCAGCAGAATCAGAGACTGGGACCGAAATGATCAGAAAAACGAAGTCTCCAGACAACAAAGGTACAAAAAAATCATTTTATTTTCATTTTAGTGTTTCAAATATGTCCAATTTGAGAATTTACATCTGCTATCTTATTTTGCACTGGGTATACTGGAGCTGTAACATCTTACAGAAATTATTTATAATGAAAAAAATTCAAGTTATTTTTTTCTCCTTTACTAGTATAATATTTTCAATGATGCCTGTTTATATGCGCCATGGTCTGTATAAGGGGTGTGGCTAACATGGGTGTGGCTATCACAGGGGTGGAGCCATATGTGGTGGCCCCGCCAATGAGTTCCGGTACCTTTTTTCCTACAAAAAAAGCACTGAGATGGACCATTGGTCTGACCCAGTAATGGCTATTCTTATGTTCAAGTAAAGAAGTGGAAAGTGCAAGGGAACCAATGGGCCATGAAGAAAATCTTTGGGGGTCATGGTTGAGGGGACACTTGAGCCAGCAGGGAAGTGTTCAGGGTGACGGGTTGGGGGTCATGGATCAGAGGCTATTTGAGTCACCAGGTGCAGGTAAGAGGTCAGGAACTTGGAGCTATCTGGGCCACCAGGGAGATCTTCAGGGGTGGGTGGATGGGATCCAGGGACCAGAGGTGTAGCCAGGTTTTGATGTTAGGGGGAGCTGACCTTTTGCAAAATAGGCATCGGTGCAAGGCTAAAGGGCTAATCCACATATGTGCCATTTCATTCACAATCCATGTGGGGAGCGGTCGCTCCCTTTGCACTCCACCTAACTATGTCTCTGCCAGGGACCACTTGTGCCACCAAGGATCTTGCATCATCTGAAGTGAAATGCCCCACTTCAACACAGATGACCATTTTGCTCTCACACTGTATCTTTATGACAGCCTGAGCGCAGTGGTTTTACACTGATCTTCCTGTGTTAATTCAAGTCAATTCTTATATACCACTAATATTCCCTTTCCAGGGTTCAGCGCGATTTTCATTCTAGGTGAGATGAAAGCAAATATTGTTAGTGTGAGGTCTGAGAAACATTAGATGCCATTGGATTAATGTGTGAGACTAAAAATATTAATCTTTCTGCATCAAGAGTAAGATTAGAGCAAGAAAATCAAGAGTAAACTGTTACACTAAACGATAATGCAGCTTACTGCATTGTCCCTACCATCTGCTACTGCCTCAAAGTTCACAGACATGAGCTCTACACACTCAAAGCAAAACAACTGAGAAACTGAAAACACTTTTTGAGACTCAGACTGCTATTGAGCTTCAAGGCCCTGAATGCATAGTGTCTTTGGCTATATTAACAAATTCATTTGGCCATGGCTATCCACTGATATTCAGCAACACTATCTCAATAGTGCCGCTAAATGTCATTATAGACCGCCTTGGCACTCGTCAACTGCTGAGCTGAATATTGGCTGGAATATTTTTGTTCATGATCCACCTAGGATACTGTTTTGTATATACAGAATATATATCTTAATAAATGAAATCAAAATGAAATGTTTGCTTGGCATGTGTGCCTTTGATTATAGAGGAAAGAATAAACAGCCCTACAAGTAGTCTGGTTACAGAAGTATATTGTACTTGGCAGAAACATCTGAAAATAGAGTTTTGCTGCACTCCATCAACTGCAGCCACAGTAATCTGAAAATACCTATAGGTAAGAAAGTAGAGGAATAGCCTAGTGGTTAGAAAAGAATAATGTAAATTCTGTTTCTCCCACTGATATTCTTTGTGATATTGAGTAAATCACCCTCCATTGCCTCAGATACAACTTAGATTGTGAACCCACCTGTGCATGGAAATAACATGTGACCCTGAATGTAACTCATGTTTAATTCAAATTTGGAAAAGGTAATACATTTAAAATCCAAATCCAAAATTTGACAAGTTCAGGTGCTGACCAAAACATTTCATTAGGAAAAGGAAGAGTTAGGGGTTTCAGAGGATGGGCAGACTGGATGGGTCATATGGCCTTTATCTGCCGTCATGTTTCTCTGTTTCTATGAGACATACCTATCACAGGATCAAGGTCTTTCTCAGTTCCACATTCAACTCTATGTGTATACTGAGTTCAGCCAGTATATTTGGCTTATTCAGATTTTCCACTAGATAAAGCAGACACCATGTAGGGCCTGCTGTGCCTCCACAGATACCACATCATCATTGCTTTTTCTGCAGTATCTCGTCCTTTGGCAGCTGACTGTGAGCAGAGGTGCCAAACTGAGACTGAAAGGCTTCTGTTGTAAAGCTGGTAGCTCAACTGCCTCTACTATCAGCATGTCTGTGCATGATGTTTATCCCACCAATCCTAAAGCCAATGGTAAGAGAAGCAGCAGACACGGATAGGATAGCATACACAGCACAGCGTGACCTAGTAACTTAGAGTAAATGCACACAATGCGTGTATTGTAAAGTGCCTCTTACTGTAGAAGATAAGGAGGCATATTTTCAAAGCACTTTGGGAGGCTAAGTTCCATAGGTTTCTATGGAACTTTGGGAGGCTAAGTGCTTTGAAAATGAGCCTGAAGGGGAATTGTGTTGGAGCTGAAACATACATGCTATGCTGCCAGAAGCTGTCCAGTCACTCATTGTGTGATAGCTGCTGCCCATAGGAGGCAGGAGGCTATGAGTAGAGGGAAATAGAGATCCATGGTCTTCTGTGCAAAGAGGGAAGTTGGGCAGAGGAGGAGAAAAAGAGAAACAGAGAGAGATGCTGAAATGGAGAGAAGAGGAAGAGAATGCAGGGCAAAACATAGGAGGGGAAAGACTAGGGTTACCATACATCCGGATTTACCCGGACATGTCTTCTTTTTGAGGACATGTCCGGGCGTCCGGATGGGTCCGTTTGTCCGGATTTCTGGACAAACAGACGGACGGGCAGGCGGGAAGCCTATCGTAGCCTCCCCTCCCCTTCCCTTACTTACTATCTACTGCCCTGGTGGTCTAGTGACCTCTTCAGGGCAGGAAAGAGCCCCCTCTTTCCTGCCCGGAGCGCTGCCTTGCCCTGCATTCTGTTGCTGTGATGGTCTCGGGATTCAAAATGGCCGCCGAGAGTTGAAGCGGCCTCAAAGAGGCCACTAGACCACCAGGGCAGTAGATAGTAAGTAAGGGGAGGGTAGGTGACAGAGGGAGGCAGGGTAGGTGACGGGCGCAGGGGGGGAATATGTGACCCGGGGGAGGGGAATATGTGACATGGGGCGGGTCATGGGCGGGGCAAGGGGCAGGACATGTGTCCTCTTTTTCAGAGGACAAAATATGGTAACCCTAGGAAAGACAGGGAATAATATGGACTGAGATGTGGAAGAAAAAGGTGAATATGGGGTAGAAGGGCGTAAAGGGACAGGGGGATGTGAGTCATAGAGAGAGTTAGGGCAGAAAGAGGGAGAGAGAAGTGACAATTCTGAACAGAATGGAGGTAGGGATAAATAGAAGAGGAGATATAAGGTGGGAAATGAGAGAAGGGCAGAGTGAGAAATGTCAGCTGGTGATATATTTTAGGTTGACTGGGAAAGAGGGAGTCATGCTTTCTCCTGCTCTGATCTTTGCTTTGTTGTAATTTGAATGGATAGGAAGCTGTGCCCTGGTGCTGGTTCAGAAGTGCTTCTAATGTCAGCCATTTGCAAACCATGGAAGCCAGATCATATAGTGGACAAAAGTTTTTCTGAAGGAAAAAGGAGAAGAACTGTGACTGTGATCAAAGCATGTGCTGGGGGGAAGAGAGGGATGGATACTACTGAGGAGAAAAAAATAAGGAGATGCTGAGTAGAGGATGGGGGGAAAAGTAAGGATGTAAACTGCTGGGTACGGAAAGGAGAGTCAGAAAGGGTATGCTTTAGGGTCATGTATTGCATGAGAAATCCCTCTCCACTTTCATATGCCTCCGTCATAATACATACAGATGGTGTTTCTAAATTTAAAGCCTGTGAGTGCCAACATTTTAAATCCAGCCCTGACCAAATACCATTTCAGAGGAGAAGAACTAGCAGTCAATAAACAGTAAAGAGATCTGGAGGTCATCATCTCTGATTATGTCAGAATAGCCTTGACCACTGTTAGAAGCAGGATATTGAGCTAGATGGACCTTTGGTCTGACCCACTATGGCAATTCTTATGTCTTATGTTAGGTTTCTGCAGTCCAATTGCATGACCCAGCAATTTTTAGCATTGTTTTAGCTGAAAAACCCTGGACTAGCGGTGTGCACCCAAAAATATTTGTTTTGTATCATTTCCCATGTAATTTACAGGAATTTTCATCTTGTTCTTTACTTTTTTTTCATTATGGGATCAATATTGTTGACAGTACACACTCTTTCAAAAGAGTGTACCCTTTTCAAAAGAGTTCAACTTCTTGCAAAAAGTGCACACACTTTTGGAAGTGGACAGGTTTTCTCCTGTCATTTCAGGCAGAAAAGAACACAAAATGACATGGGACATTCCCATTTTGTTTGAAATGAATACACATCCCTACACTAGATTTTTCTTCAAGATTTCCTAGATTCCTACTCATGTTATCCACACCATTTATGGTGTCTTGCCCTGTTGCAGATTTTGATATCATCCATAAGGAGGCAAACCCTTTCTCTTACACAATATTGTTTAGAAAAATGTTGAAAAGAACTGGATGAAGGCCTAATCCCTGTACACACCTTTCCTCAGAGTGAATTCATTTCTGTTCTAGCAGCATTTCCATTTACACAGTACTGAGGCCACAGTGCCTCCTCCTTTCCTTGTAAGCCCTATAGTATTATTGCTTTATTATTATTATTATGAGATAGAGAGATTGCTCTACACCCCTCCATTTCTTCCATCCTGTATAACTGTGCATGAGTCATGGTTCCACATGCATCACATCTCCAAGCCAGCCTCCTCTACTACTACTTCTCCTACTACTATTTAGAATTTCTATAGCGCTACAAGGCGTACGCAGCGCTGCACAAACATAGAAGAAAGACAGTCCCTGCTCAAAGAGCTTACAATCTAATAGACAAAAAATAAAGTAAGCAAATCAAATCAATTAATGTGTACAGGAAGGAGGAGAGGAGGGTAGGTGGGGGTAGGTGGAGGCGAGTGGTTACAAGTGGTTACGAGTCAAAAGCAATGTTAAAGAGGTGGGCTTTCAGTCTAGATTTAAAGGTGGCCAAGGATGGGGCAAGACGTAGGGGCTCAGGAAGTTTATTCCAGGCATAGGGTGCAGCGAGACAGAAGGCGCGAAGTCTGGAGTTGGCAGTAGTGGAGAAGGGAACAGATAAGAAAGATTTATCCATGGAGCGGAGTGCACGGGAAGGGGTGTAGGGAAGGACGAGTGTGGAGAGATACTGGGGAGCAGCAGAGTGAGTACATTTGTTTGAACAGGATGCGAAAACGGATAGGGAGCCAGTGAAGCGACTTGAGCAGAGGGGTAGTATGAGTAAAGCGACCCTGGCGGAAGACGAGATGGGCAGCAGAGTTTTAAACCAATTGGAGAGGGGAGAGGTGACTAAGTGGGAGGCCAGCAAGAAGCAGATTGCAGTAGTCTAAACAAGAGGTGACAAGGGTGTGGATGAGGGTTTTGGTAGAGTGCTTGGAAAGAAAGGGGCGGATTTTACGGATGTTGTAAAGAAAGAAACGACAGGTCTTGGCGATCTTCTGGATATGAGCAGAGAAGGAGAGAGAAGAGTCAAAGATGACCCTAAGGTTTCGAGCTGAGGAGACAGGGAGAATGAGAGAGCCATAACAGAAATAGAAAACGGGGGGAGTGGGGAGGTGGGTTTGGGGGGGGAAATGAGAAGCTCGGTTTTGGTCATGTTTAATTTCAGGTGGCGTTGAGACATCCAGACAGCAATGTCAGACAAGCACGCTGAAACTTTGGTTTGGATGCAAGGTGAGATATCAGGGGTAGAAAGGTAGATTTGGGAGTCATCAGCATAGAGATGGTAGGAAAAGCCATGGGATGAGATTAATGAACCAAGGGAAGAAGTGTAGATAGAAAAGAGGAGGGGACCAAGAACAGAACCCACCAGAGTGAACACTAAAGGTGCGGAGGAAAAGGTAGGAAGAGAACCAGGAAAGGACAGAGCCCTGGAATCCAAGTGAGGACAGGGTATCGAGAAGTATGCTGTGATTGACAGTGTCTAAAGCAGCGGAAAGATCAAGAAAAATGAGGATGGAATATTGACCTCTGGATTTAGCCAGTAATAGGTCATTGGAGACTTTAGTAAGCGCAGTTTCGGTTGAGTGGAGAGGGCGAAAACCAGATTGCAGTGGGTCAAGGCAGCGGCGGTGAACAGCACGCTCAAGTAATTTGGAGAGAAAGGGAAGGAGGGAGATGAGTCGGTAATTAGAGGGACAAGTAGGGTCGAGTGAAGGCTTCTTAAGGAGAGGTGTGACCACAGCATGTTTAAAGGCAGCAGGGACAGTCGCAGTGGAAAGTGAGAGGTTGAGAATGTGACAGATAAAAGGAATAAGAGCAGGACAGATGGCATTAAGAAGGTGGGTGGGAATGGGATCAGAGGAACAGGTGGTACATTTTGAGGAAGCAAGGAGAAGTGTAGTTTCCTCAATAGTAACTTCAGGAAAGGAGGAAAGGGAATGAGGGGAAGGAGAGAGAGGGGAACGGACTAGTGGAGGGAGAGGTGGTGAGGTAGAGAATGCAAGGTTTATCTTTTGAACCTTGTCGTGAAAGAATTCAGCAAGGGTCTGAGGAGATAATGAAGGGGGAGTTGGGGGAGGGGCACCTTGAGGAGAGAGTTCAATGTGGTGAAGAGAAGTCGAGGGTTAGAGCCAAGAGAGTTCGTCAGTTGGATATAATAATCCTGTTTGGCGTGTAAAAGAGCAGATTGGAAGGAAGTCAGTATGAACTTAAAGTGTAAGAAATCAGCAAAGGCCCGAGATTTCCGCCAGAGGCGTTCGGCGGAGTGGGTACAGGAACGTAGGTAGTGGATATTAGAAGTCAGCCAAGGTTGGGGTTTTGTACGCCTTATAGGGCGGGTCATCAAAGGTGCAAGAGTGTCTAAGGCAGATGATAGAATATTGTTGTAAGAAGAAACAGCCTCGTTGACAGACGTGGATGGTGCCACAGTCAAGAGGAGGTTTGAAACATGGGAGGATAGAGATGAAGGGTTAATACCATGAAGATTCCTAGATAAATTAGATAAGATAGGACGGGACTGGGAGGGAGGAGATGTAAGTGTGAAAGTTATAAGATGGTGATCAGAGAGGGAAAGATCAGAGGCAAGGAAACTAGAGGGTAAACAGTTTGCGGAGAAGATGAGATCAAGACAGTGAATTTTGATGAGTGGGGGAGGTGGAGCATAGTTGGAGATTAAAGGAGGATGTTAAAGCGAGTAACTTGGAAATATAAGAGTTGGAAGGATCATTAGCAGGAATATTAAAGTCACCAAGGATGAGAGAGGGGGAGGAAGGATCATGGAAGAAGGCAAGCCAGGCATCAAAGTCACTGAGAAAGGATGAAAGGGACTTATCAGGGGGATGATAAATGACCACTATTCGAAGAGGCAGAGGAGAGAAAAGGTGGATAGAGTGGACTTCAAAGGAGGAAAAACAGTGAGATTGAGGTGGAAGAAGGGGTTGAAATCTGGAGGAGGGAGAGAGAAGTAGTCCAACACCGCCCCCACGACCAGCAGGGCGAGGAGTATGTGAAAAAAGATAACTGCCATGGCAGAGGGCTGCGACTGAAGCAGAGTCATCAGAGCAGAGCCAGGTTTCTGTTATGGCGAGCAGATGGAGGTGACACGAGATAAAGAGGGCCTGGATATAGGGGAGTTTGTTACAGATAGAGCAGGCATTCCATGACTGCTCTATATTCAGGACAAAGATTTCCATATGTTGTCCCTTTTTCTCATTCCTAAACCAGTGTTTAATGTTTTACATGCCTGAGGACTTATACTTACCTGAGGGCTTTGTCCATCCATTCCTGTGGATCCTAGTTTAATACCCTCCTCAATAGGTTAGCCAGTACGTTCACCCCTTTTTTGATGAGTGGATGTCATCTCTGCTCAGTGGCCCGTACAATGCCATACCATAGTCCAGGAAGCCAAAACACTCTTGTCAGTACCATCCAGACAGGTTTTCATCTCCAGAATGTTTCTCTGCTTCAGCCTGTATCCTCAGCTGGGAAGATTGTGGAGGATACCACCTGTGTACTAATCTGTTTCATCCTCTCTTCCAGAGCATAAGATCCCTTTTAATACATTTGGGGGAATACCTAGCAACACCATTCATGCTAACATAGATGAGCAGCATCAGATAATAATCAGTAAGCTTGATGAGTTTCAGTAGTTCATCCATCTATGACTTCGGTCTGGTCTTTCTGGATATCTTCCGCTTGATTTGTTGTTTTCTCACATTTATCCCCTGCAGTGGCCAGTTTTTTTATCACTAAACAAAGTTTGTTGAGTATCTTTTTATGCAAAATTATCAGGACAGAGGGGAGATAGTGCCAGTGCGATAGTCCTGGTTGCCCATATTAATGCAAGCTCGTGAGCTCAAAGAAGCCTTTCATAACATGGTGATGGGCTCCTGGTGGGCACTTCCCATGTGTCCCCTGCCTCCATTCTTCATCTACCAAGATTTCTTTGGGTTCAAATTTTCCACTGGGAAATTGAGCAATGGCACAAAGATAATCCCATGGTGAATTGCAATGCCAGTGGAGAGGAGGGAATGGAGGGCAGGTGAAGTAATTTCTTTAAACTTCTATTGCATAGCCTGTGGCCATCTTTAGTGGCAGGCCATGATAGAGGAATATTCTCCCACCCACCCATCTCTGAACATCTGAACAACTGGGCTAAAATATTTTCATCATATTAGTTATATTTCTATGTGTAATATAATTTTGGGGTTGTGCACATCTCTTGTTCTTTGTAAATTGTCATGGTGAGACAGAACATTGAAGGACCACTCACACTAGCTTGATATAATTACAGACCCTCTAACAATTATCCTACTGATGGCAGTTAGCTTGGTTGCACAGCAGTGCCCATCCTTGAAAGGGGCTGAGGACCAGTGGGCACAAAGTGATGCCTAGCTTACATTAGCACAGCAGGCTAAACCTTGTGATTTAGGTTCAGAATATGATCACACAGCTTGCTTCAATATAGGAGAATGACAGGTACAGAAAAGAATTGTTTATGACTTGGAGTGTCATTAGTATTTACCTTCTCCCCTTCATGATTCTTCTTAGTATGTTGCTTACCTACTGTCAGTGGCGTTCCTAGGGGGGCTGACACCCGAGGCAGATCGCCGATGTGCCCCGCCCCCTGGGTGCCGCGACCCCCCCCCCCCCGGTGAAAGGACACCCCCACCCTGGCAAAAAAACCCACTCCCCCAAGTGCACGCCACTGGGGGGGGGGGTGCCGCGCGACGGTCAGCTTCGTTCGTTTCCATGCTCCATTTGCCCCGGAACAGGTTACTTCCTGTTCCGGGGCAGAGGGAGCATGGAAATGAATGAAGCTGACGGCGCGCAGCACCCCCCAGCGGCGTGCACCCGGGGCGGACCGCCCCCACCACCCCTTTTGGTACGCCACTGCCTACTGTGCCTATAACCTGAGTTCAAACCCCATACTAGGATTTCTGTCAGGTAGCCAATGTCTCGCTAATTCAGTCATTCATCAAGCAACATAAAATGTATTAAACTTTTTCGGGATCTTGCCAGGTATTTGTGACCTGGATTGGCCACTGTTGGAAACAGGATGCTGGGCCTGATGGATCTTTGGTCTGTTCCAGTGTGGCAATACTTATGTATTTATGTACTTATCACTTTCGGTCACTTAGGGGTCCTTTTACAAAGCCGTGGTAAAAAGTGGCCTGCAGTAGTGTGGGCGTGTCTTTTAGACACGTGCTAGGCCATTTTTTTACCGCAGCTGGGAAAAAGGCTATGTTTTAATGGGCTGAGAAATGGGCCTGCACTAATATTAAAACTAGCATGCATCTACTTACGGCCTGAGCCCTTACCACCACCCATTGACCTAACGGTAAGGGCTCACATGCTACCCAAATGGTAACCATGCAGCATGTGCCAACACGGGCATACTGCCAATTACCACCGGGAACACCCCCCTCCCCCGCGACCCCGGTGGTAGTGCCAATTGGGCATGCACTACCCGTGCCTTTGTAAAGGGCCCCTAAGTGAATACCCAGTCTTAGCTGGGAGGTAAATATGACTGGGGAAGGCAATAGCAAACCATCTCACTAATAGTCTGCTAAGAAACTATCACACAAATGGTGGCACCCATAACTCATCATCTGCAACTTAGTATTTGCATACAGAGACTACTTTTACTTTTTTACCCCCTCTTAAGAAAGTTGAACTACAACTGTAGTAGCCTAATGGTTAGCACAGCGGGCTGGGGAACTGGATTCAATTCTCACTCTGGCTTCTTGTGATCCTGGGCAAGACACTTAACCCTCCATTGCCCCAGATACAAAACAACTTAGGTTGTGAGCCCACTAGAGACAGAGAATGTACCTGTATATAATAAATGTAAACCACTTTGGTTGTACCACAGAAAGGCAGTATATCAAATCCATGACTCCTTTACCCTTTACCTGCATATAATAAATGTAAACCAAACATGCATGCGAGTCAAACATTTTTATAATTGTATTATAAAGAAACTTCAAATGCATTATCTTCATAATTTGCATCATTTATTAATAATTTGTTTAAAAAAATCATTATTCCTTTGCATTATAAAGATTCTTGTTTTATTCGATGAAAATTATAGTTCAACACTTTTTATTAATTTTCCAGTTTAAAAATTACATACATTCATAATTGTTTATTTTCCAGTTATATAGCAACGTATGTGCTCCTCGTTCTTTATCATATATATAAATGTATGTGTTTTGTCTTCCAGTAAACCATGTACATTTACACAGTCCACATATGCATGTGTTTCACAATTTTTCTGTTTTCAGAATTGTCATGCACATTTCTTCACATACATAGCTTTATTGTACACACATATATACTACTTTATATGTGTATATATATATTTTATACATTTTTTGCAATTTTATTGTTTCTTCATTGTATATAAATGTATGTTTTTATAGACTCCTGATGCAGGCCTGACGGCCGAAACACGACGTTGTGTCAAGTCTTCGAAACCCTTAATAAACTTTCATTTTAAGAACATCCTCCAGTTTCTGATATCCTTGGTCGCTCTCCCACTTTCTGTTCTCTGTTGTCTTTACCGTGGGGCGTTTGAGTTCTCCGCTTGCCAGCGGATTTTCTCTCACAACCACTTTGGTTGTACCACAGAAAGGTGGAATATAAAATCCATGACCTCTTATCCCCTACAGCTAGTTGTTTACTGCTAAGCAGTGTGCTGAGTCTGTCTCTTCCTGCTAATATTATCAAGGGCAGGGGGAGAGGGTGCAGGTGGTATAGCCCTGCCTGCCAAAGTTATGATTTTTTTAAATAATTACCTAGGGCAGTCCCCTTAGTTTGCAGAACTGAGTTATAGGGGATTTATAAAAACAAGGGCTGGCTGGGAAGAGCCACTACTGCTGCATTGCAGTTTATGGTTGAGGTTGATTTTTACAGATAAAGCACAAGAGAAAAAATACCCTCACTCCCTGGCTGTAAAAACACATTTAACCTGACTACTTGTGTGAATATTTTTAATGCTCTTCTGCATCATGGAAAGTATGACAGAAAAACCACATGTTGTTCTTATTTACAACTGGTTAAGCACAGCAGTGCCTGATGCCTGTGCTTGGGTGTGGGTCTCTTCCTCCCCCATTCCCCTGAGATAGCTGGCAGCACCTTGCTAGCCAATCAGAAGCCTCCATGTGACAGCACATGCATGCAAGTTACCCACACCTATAAGCAGTTCCTCAACTGCCACCTGATAACGGGCTTGAATATCTCATAATTAGCAATGCTTTTAAACTCTGTAATACAAAGTTATAATATGAACGAAGGCAACGGTTAGAGTACACATTAAGGTACAGAACTTTCATATGTGGGGTGGACAATTCAGGATGTAGACACAGGGTCTTTTACCTGTTAAGATAAGATAGCTCAAATCCTGTGCTGTGGCAGATATAAGAACCATGGTTTTATTCTCAAGTTGAGTCTTCTTCTTGGGTCTTCTGAGGTTAGAGTTACTGCAGAGGCAATATTCATAGCCCCCAGGTGTATGGGAGAGGCAAAAGTTGTGGTCATTTCAGAAGAACACCTAGAAGCTAGATGAAGGCCCTGCGAGGACTGTCACTGCAATGACCAGACTAGGTATATTAGGGAAGAGGGAAACGACAGCAGATATAAAATAGGTTAAAAAATTAAAAAAAAAGATCTCCCGGTAGTTGCTCAAAGAAGCAGGAGGAAACTGCTAGGTAAAAAATATATATATATATATATATATAAATGATTCAGTGGATGGAAATAGGAATACACAACCTTCTGCCTCCAGGACTAGATGGTTCAAGGAATGGGAACAAGAATACAAAATCGTTCACTTCTTAAACTGGATGGATCAGGGGATTATTATAGGAACACAACATATTACTTCTAGAAATGAGTGAACCTATCCATTAGTTTAAAATCAAGACCCTGATTTTCAGTGCCAGCTCAGTGTTAATTTCTATGACAAGGACTAGAAAATTCAGTATTCTAGATAGAATAGTAATTCTCCATTATATTTGCATGCCATTTACTTTGCTTAATAGAGACACAAAATGTTTTTTCCTTTCAAATAATTAAATATATAGTTCTCCAGTCTGAGTCACATAATTTATTTTCCTCATTTACTTTTCTGTGTTGCAGCTCTTTCTTTTTTTGCTTTTCTTAATTTTCATTGTTTTAGTTTTCACTTCCACTTAGCCAGCCCTCTTTTGCTGCAACCTATCTCTTCCCTCCCTATTCTCTTTCACTTACCTCTGTTTCCCTAGGCTGCCCATTTCTTCCTTACTGTACAATCTTCCCTTCTTACATCGCTGTTGCTCCCTCCTCAATTTTACAATCATCCTTCCAGGCTCCCTGCTCAACTTCCTCCTACAATTTGTTTTTCTCCCTTTGTTGTTCCCCAGTTTTTTCTCCCTTCCTTTTCTTTCTTCTACTCCAGAACTTCAAAAACTTCTGGATTGAGTGGGAGTCTCTTGCTTCAGGAATAGAGCATTGCACAGGGACAGAAATTTCACCCATCCCAAACCATCTCCAATGGAATCTAACTCATACCTACCTGTACCTGCTAAGATCCATTCCTTTCCCACAATTAATCTCCTCCATCCCCACCCATATCCACAGGAGTCAGTGCTATTACTTACTTGCTCACAGCCCTGTTTCCTCCAAGCCTCCAACCCCAACAGCCTCCCATGGTTTTATTGGATGGATGGTATTCACTATTCAACCAATGAGTGTTCCAAGCCTCAGGGGCCCTTTTACAAAGGTGCGCTGAAAAATGGCCTGCGGTAGTATAGATGCGTGTTTTGGGAATGCACAGAATCATTTTTCAGCACACCTGTAAAGAATACTTTTTTTTAATTTTTGCCGAAAATGGATGTGCGGCAAAATGAAAATTGCCATGCGTCCATTTTGGGTCTGAGACCTTACCACCAGCCATTGACCTAGTGGTAAAGTCTCACATGGTAACTGAGCAGTAATGACCTACGCGTGTCAAATGCCACTTGGCGCACGTGTGATATGCGTGTCTGAAAATAAAAATTATTTTTTGGACGCACATATCAGACGCACACCAAAAATGAAATTACCACAAGAGCCACAAGGTAGCTGGGCGGTAACTCCATTTTGGCACACATTGGGTGCACGTAGATGTTTACTTGGTTTAGTAAAAGGCCTCTTAGTATGGTATTCCAGCTGCCTCACTGGGCATTCCAAGTCTCATTCTGGCACTCCAACTGCCTCTCTCCATATGTTCCAAATCTCATTCTGGTGCTCCAATTCAGTGGCGTAGCCACAGGTGGGCCTGGGTGGGGTGGGGTGGGGCGGGGCCCACCCACCCAACAGTAGCCAACAGTATGGCCGTAGAGCGGGGCCCATCCAACAGTAGCACAAGTTTAGTGGTAGCTGGTGGGGATCCCAAGCTCTGCCAGCTGAAGACTTCTCCCTGATGGTAACTAAAACGATACTCTCCATAATAACGGCACCTGAGCATGCTCAGTTTTCAGTGCATGCCTGCTGCAGACTGCCAAGATGGAAAGAAGCGTTTTCTCACTACCTGAGATATTTTTTGGGTGGTGGTTGAGGGGAGGGGGAGAGAACACTTGGTGCCCACCCACTTCTTGCCTAGGCTCACCCAAAATCTGTTGTCTGGCTACGCCCCTGCTCCAATTGCCTCTCTCAGTGCATTCCAAGCCTCATTCTGGAGTCACCAGAGATTTTGACTACACTCCCACAGGAATCCCACGGCAACTTCTTCCAAACCTGCGAGAATCCTGCGGGTTGCGGGAGATTCCCGCAATCCTCATTCCCATGCAGCTGTCTGTTCAGGAGTCCATCTCTCACTCTGCCAAGACACTCCCACGCAACACAAGAAGCTTGGGAGGCAGTGTCGTGTAATTGAGCAGAGGACAGTTGGAACAGCAGCCCATTACTCAGTTTCTACTCTGAGATAAGCAGCAGGAAGTGTCAATCTGTGAAATTTGAAGTTGCTCATGATGCTAGCAAAGAAAAACTAACAGGTGAGCTGTATAGGACAGGCTCAACTGCTGCAGGGAAGAATGAGGATTGAACGACGGATTAGTTTATCTAGGGATGGAGTAGGGGGCATGTTGGGGTGGGGTGGGGTGGGGTGGGATCAGGGGCGGCACAAGGCAAGATGCCGCCTGAGGCAGGGATGAGATGCTGATCTCCCCCCATCCCCAGGGCCATAGTTTGGCATCTTCTCCTTTCCTTCCTCCACCCCCTTCTCAGAGTTTACCTTCTTTTTCCATTTTCCAAAAGGCAGCAGTGGCAGCAGTTCCCATATGCTGCCCTGCCACCGGCACCAGCCTCTTCTCTACTGAACTCGCCTCTGAAAAGAAACAGGAAGTTAAATCAGAGAGGCGAGCCACAATAAAGAGAAGAGGCCGGTGCCAGCGGCAGGGCAGCATATGGGAATCGCTGCCACCGTCACCTTTTGGAAAATGGAAAAAGAAGGTAAATTCGGGGAAGAGGGTGGAGGAAGGAAGGGTGAGATGCTGCTCCAGGAAGAGTGCCTCCTGAGGCCACCGCCTCAGTTGACCTTATGATAGGTTCGCCACTGAGCAGGATGGAGCAAGAGATAAGGGACACGTGCTTAAAAATTGCTTGCCCTTGGCACCTCTGCTACTCCCCTTCCCTCCGTTTTCTCTCCCTCCTTCTTTGCCCAATTTTCTCCACCTCCCTCCTCTTCATTTTTCTACTTTCCCCAGTTTTCTCTTTCCTTCCTCTCTTTTTCCCTTCTTTCCCTAAATTTATTTTCCCTCCCTGTTTCTTGGTTGACCTTTGAATGCTATCAGGCTTATTTTCGACACAAATCGGGAAATGGGCGTCTTTCTCCCAGGGTCGCCCAAATCGCCATAATCAAAAGCCAATTTTGGGCATCCCCAACTGCTTTCTCTGGCGGGGACAACCAAAGTTCCCGGGGGCATGTCAGAGGCATAGCGAAGGCGGGACTTGGGTGTGCCTAACACATGGGCATCCTCGACCCATAATGGAAAAAAGAAGGGCGTCCCTGACGAGCACTTGGCCAACTTTACTTGGTCCCTTTTTTCTTACGACCAAGCCTCAAAAAGGTGCCCGAACTGACCAGATGACCACTGGAGGGAATCGGGAATGACCTCCCCTTACTCCCACAATGGTCACTAACCCCCTCCCACCCTCAAAAAACAACTTTAAAAATATTTTGTGCCAGCCACTATGCCAGCCTCAAATGTCATACTCAGGTCCATGACAGCAGTATGCAGGTCCCTGGAGCAGTTTTAGTGAGTGCAGTGCACTTCAGGCAGGTGGACCCAGGCCCATCCCCCACTACCTGTTACACTTGTGGTGGTAAATGTGAGCCCTTCAAAACCCACCAGAAACCCACTGTACCCACATCTAGGTGCCCCCCTTCACCCCTAAGGGCTATTGTACTGGTGTACAGTTGTGGGTAGTGGGTTTTTGGGGGGGGTTGGGGGGCTCAGCAACAAGGTAAGGGAGCTATGCACTTGGGAGCAATTTGTGAAGTCCACTGCAGTGCCCCCTAGGGTGTCCGGTTGATCTTCTGGCATGTCAGGGGCCCAGTGCACTACGAATGCTGGCTCCTTCCATGACCAAATGGCTTGGATTTGGTCATTTCTGAGATGGGCGTCCTCGGTTTCCATTATCGCCGAAAATCAGAAATGACCAAGTCTAAGGACGACCATCTCTAAGGTCGACCTAAATTTCAGGATTTGGGCGTCCCCTACCATATTATCGAAACAAAAGATGGACGCCCATCTTCTTTCGATAATACGGGGGGTCCTGCAAGGACGTCCCCAGGAAAACTTGGGCATCCCTTTCGATTATGCCCCTCTATGTCACGTGGAGGGGCATAATCGAACGGAAACGCCTATCTCCATGGGCGTTTATCTCCGAGAACGGGTCCGTGAAGGGCCAGGCCGAACCGTATTTTCAAAAAAATGGACGTTTTGAGCTGGGCGTTTGTTTTTTTTAGCGATAATGGAAACTAAAAACACCCAGCTCAAAAACGTCCTAATCTGAGCCATTTAGTCGTGGGAGGGGCCACGATTCGTAGTACACTCGCTCCCCTGATATGCCAGGACACCAACTGGGCACCCTACGTCAGTGCAGTGGACTTCAGAAAAAGCTCCCACATGCATAGCTCCCTTACCAAGGGTGCTGAACACCCAACCCCCCTCCCCCAAAACCCACAAATGTACAACACTACCATAGCTCTTAGGGGTGAAGGGGGCACCTACATGTGGGTACAGTGGGTTTTGGAGGCCTCCCATTTACCAGCACAAGTGTTACAGGTGGGGGGGGATGGGCCTGGGGCCACCTGGCTGAAGTGCACTGCGGTACCCACTAAACGTGCTCCAGGGACCTGCATACACGCAGGCCTCTAGGACTGGTTGCTGCTATATAACCTTAGCACACCAGTTGACACCTGAAGACTAATCTCTACGAAAACGTCCTTTATTGGAATAACCGCCTTTACTCACAGTTAACTGCAGATCAGAGGTTGTGCCCCACTGGCAACGAGTCTCCCTGGTACTGAGATGAGCAGTAGGTCAGAACTGGCAGAATGCTGTACAATGCCCTCATTCAGCCACATTCAAGGGAAGAACTAAGTTGTCTAACATGGCTAACACAGGAAAGGGAACTAAAACTGGCTTACAAAAATGGCCACTACCGCATGGACTACAACAGGAAACACAACAGGGCACACTCTGACCTAGTAGGCAGGGGGAAAAGCACCATGGGAGAAGAGCCTACCAACTACCAACATTGTGAGACTGTAACACAAGCTAATGAAATCACGGAGCCCAATACCCTACACCCACCACAATGCAATGCTGATGTGACCCTGTACTGCACCCGAGAGCCACATCTGACCCAGGGAAAGGCTGTGACAGGATCAAACACATTCTGCTGTCAGGGAGGTGGGTATGGCATTTGAGGCTGGCATACAGGCTGGGAAAAAAGTTTTTAAAGTGGGTTTTTTTTTTGTGGGAGGAGGTTAGTGACCACTGGGGGAGTCCGGGGAGGTCATCCCAGATTCCCTCCAGTGGTCATCTGGGCAGTTGGGGCACTTTTTTGGGACTTGTTCTTGAAAAAAAAGGGTCCAAAAAAAGTGACCCAAAATCAAGGTAAAAACGCCTTTTTTTTCCAATTATCAGCTAAAGACGCCCATCTCTCCTCGGCTGATAACCACTCCCCAGTTCCGCCTCCACCACGCCTCCGACACGCCCCCATCAACTTTATTCGTTTCCGCGATGGAGTGCAGTTGGAAACGCCCAAAATCGGCTTTTGATTATACCGATTTGGGCGCCTTTGTGAGACAAACGTCTATCTCCCGATTTAGGTCGCACTATAGGCGTTTTTCTCTTTTGAAAATAAGCTGGATAGTATCTCCTAGAACTGTCTTGCTCCTTTGCCAGGGACTTTTGGCTTTTTTCATTTAGAGCTGTGCAGTAGGAGGAGGGAGAAGGTAGCAAATCTGAATGATGCCAACAATGGTAATGGTGTGAGATGGAAGATGGTAGTGGAGAGAGAGATGTGAAATCTCAGGCCAAAGCATGATCACTGAATGGAAGCAGTGCTTTGTTCAGGAAGTCTTGTGTTGTGGGGAGTCATTGTGGCTCCAAGTTACAGGCTGGACTAATCACACAGCAAATGCCAGAGCTGTAAGAAACTGGGATCCTGCTCTCAATGTAACTAAGAAGTAACCAGCAGTACATAGCATTTCTTGAGCTTCTCAGACTGTGGTTTGGGATCATGACCTAAGTGGACACTCCATAGATGCATCATTATTCTGTCCTGGGGTGAAGGGGGGTCACACAATTTTATTTGGCCATAATCATGGGGTCACAGACACAAAAAGATTGGGAAGCACTGTACTAAGTGAATGTTTTCCTATATGCTGCAGTATACATACATTAGGTCCCCTCCTTCCACCCCCCCCCCCCCCAAATACTCCTTTAGTTTATAGCTGGCTTTAGAGGTGGGGTATCTGTCTTATCAGTGCAATTTGCAACACAGGGAGTTTTGCTGATAGGCAGCTGGCTTATCTGCCTTCCTCTCACAGGGCCCTGAAGGGAGAGGCCACAACAGGGAGACAGCAATATACGGTGTGATGTGATGAAACTCTGCACAAAGGGGAAGTAAGAGAGAGGAGACAGACAGAGACAGTTAGAAAAATATACCTAGAAATTGAAAGACAGATTGATATAGAGAGACTGAAAGACAGAAGAAACACAGAGATAGAAAAATAGAAACAGAGAGAACCCTATAATTGTCCTTCTTTCTCTTCTGCACTTTGTAATTGTTTCCTGTTACCAATTTCTGTATAACGTTTGCCTAGCCCCGTCTTTGGCTGTCTTCAAGTCCAAACTTAAAGCCCACCTCTTTACCACTGCTTTTGACTCCTAACCTCTACTCACTTGCCCTGTCCTTTATACTCACCTCTTTATTCCCTTACCCTTAATTGTTCTGTCTGTTTACCTGTCTTATCTAGATTGTAAGCTCTTTGAGCAGGGATTGTCTTTTTTTTTTGTATGGTGTACAGCGCTGCGTATGCCTTGTAGCGCTATAGAAATGTTAAATAGTAGTAGTAGTACTTGTGCAACTTTGTCACACCAAGAATATTGAGACACAGTAAACAAGATAAAAATACCAAGAACCCTAATGGCAAATAAAGGTTTAACAATAAATAAATACATTATTTATTTATTAGGATTTATTTACCACCTTTTTTAAGGAATTCAATCAAAGTGGTGTACAGCAAGAGTCAAACATAAGCAATAGACAATTACAGCAGTAAAAATATTCAAACAACAATATAAAGTATGGCATTCTATGCTACATTACAGTGTCAACACAATAAACAAAAAAACATTTTAATAGACAGCAGAGGGTGTAAGTAAAGATGGAACATATAGATATATAAGAGTAACAGGAGTAAGAAAATAAGGTACTAATTTAAAGAAAGTTGCAAAGAGGTCAGAAAGGTTAGAATTCAGAAAAATTTAAAACACAAACAATAAAATAAACATCTAAATATACATGTCACAGAAAATTGCAATAAATCATATAAAAACACACCAGAGCACCAATTTATTATGCATATATATAAATAAATAATAAAACTATACATATAAGCAATAATAATCATAGCATCAAAAGTGTTGACAAAAAAATCTGTAAACACAGGTAGGTGCCCAATAATAAATTAATATGCTGCTGTGTTTTTATGTTTTAAGGCAAGTTTCTATGAAAATTTAGAGGTTTATGTAATTATGGGGCAAAGGGTGTTAAGCCTTAACATGCAGTTAGCATGCCAAAAACAATTTACTGGAAAACATGCTAAAGTGTTTTGCAGCAATTTGCCCATTACCGTGTGCTAATCATGCACTATTATTTATTTATTTTTGCTGTTCTTTTTTCAGGAAAGGGCATACCAAGGGCAGGAAATGGACTTGGAAGCATTATCCAGCTAGCATGTTCTAAACTGGATAGTGCAAACAACACTGGAGCATTAGCGCCCCCTAAATAGCACTCCTGCATTAATTTTTTGGACGTCTCATACGCTAATTTAAATTATTTAAAATGTCATAAATACTGCCATGGAAGATCTGGGTTTAACGTGTGGTTAAGGCCAGGCCTTAATATGTTTTGGTTTATTGTATCAAACAGTACAGTGATAGCATCTGTCTATTGCCTACTTTTTCTACCACTCTGGGAGTCATTTTATAAATGCTTACACTGATGAAAAGTATGTGCTTACCTTTTTCTCCACAGCCTTTTCAAAATAAAAATATCTGCATATTTTATTATCCCAGGAAAAAGTATTGATCCTGCTAATTTCTGAAACTACTTTTCTGAGTAAAAGTATGTGCATATTTTGAAAATTCAAAAGTATGTGTATAGCTCCCTGCCTCTGTCCCCAGAAACATGTCATCCTAACAGCAAGTAAAAGTACTTGTACCCACAGATAGGGACATTTTATAAAAGTTCAGTTCTGCAAATGAACCACTGCTTTAACCATGGAAATAGTTTTGAAAATTACCCTCCATAAGTATTACTTTGGCAACACATACATATTGTCATACCAATAAAATCTTCTTGAATCTTGAGAGACAGAGAGAGAGAGACACTGAGAGGAAGCCAAAAAGAAGAAAGGGAAATAGATTGTGAAAGTACAAGGGAGGGAGGGTAAAAGAGACCAAAATAAGAGAGGAAGAGAAAGAGGGAAGAAGCTGAGATAAGACAGAGATAAATGAGTGCCCCCATCTCTTCACTTCAGGAATTAGAAAGCCACAACTGAGGGGAAAACGCAGAATAAAGGCTGCAAAGAGGCTCCTCTAAACAGTTTTACAGAATTGGTGCTAGAAATGCTGGAATTGATTGGAGAGAGAGAGGCTGTTTGGGTTTTTTTTTCTCAGAAAAGCAGTAAGGAAGTTGCATAAAAGAGTCTGGCAAAACCATTTGTGTACACGTACACATACTGAAAGGATATTGCTTCTGTTATAAAAGTACATTTAAAGGGGGAAAGGGGGAGGGGAAGGGGCCTGAAAAAAAGGGGGGGAGGATGGGAGGAGGAGGGGGGAGCTAGTGGGTTTGGGGATTGGGAGGGTAGACCTGGATAGCATCTTTCTGTATATCGTTCATTATTGAGATGTGCATTGTTTATTTTCTGTTGGAAACCCAATAAAAACGAGTTAAATATAAAAGTACATTTAAGTTTGCAAAAAATAATCTCATAAACAAATTGGAAATGGAAAATATCGACATCATTTATTTATTTGTTACATTTGTATCCCACATTTTCCCACCTATTTGCAGGCTCAGTGTGGCTTGCATAGTACTGTAAAGGCGATCGCCAATACCGGTATGAACAAATACAGAGTGATGTTGTGGTAGAGTAAAGTTCATGTGTGATATACATGAGGAGTCATAAGGAGGAAGAGTTAAGTTATGTCCAGTACAAGCTTTGGTTTCATTATGTTGCAGGGTTAAGGCATTTAAGTTGGATCGTTAGGGTATACCTTTTTGAACAAGTTAGTTTTTAGTAGTTTCCGAAAGTTTAGGTAGCCATATGTTGTCTTCATGGCATTTGGTAATGCGTTCCATAGTTGTGTGCTTATATATGAGAAGCTGGATGCATAGGTTGATTTGTATTTGAGGCCATTGCAGCTTGGGTAGTGGAGATTTAGATATGATCGTGCTGATCTTCATGTGTTTCTGGTAGGTAGGTAGGTCTATGAGGTCTGTCATGTAACATCATCATTTCAAGACTTCCAAGACTCAGAAACCACAAATGGAGTCAAGTTTTCACAACAGCTTTCCCAACCGATTTTTGAAAGAAAGATCTGTGGGAACACTGTTCTATCCCAGAACAGGGTCAGCATGAGTAACAGGAGTACAAACATCCTACAAACATGTTCTCAGAACATGTGCATCATAGGCAGCAGCACTTTTCTCATCACAAAGCAGGTTCAAAATGAACAGCAGCAGTGCAAGTGTCTCTTAGTCATATATCCTGGCCTCACCACAGACAAAGTACAGCAGAAGCTATGATTAAAAAAAAAAAAAACAGGCACAACATTGGTAGTAGTGGGCTACACATTACCTCCTGAAGCTAAACAAACAACGAAAATACTCTGGTTTGGTGATACTGATAGTCTTCCAGCAAAATCAATAAAGCTGAGTACAGGAAAAGCACTAACAATAGAAGATCATTCTAGGGTACTAAGA
The DNA here is from genome assembly GCF_901765095.1 of Microcaecilia unicolor. Lineage (NCBI taxonomy): Eukaryota > Metazoa > Chordata > Amphibia > Gymnophiona > Siphonopidae > Microcaecilia > Microcaecilia unicolor. The sequence continues at coordinate 123,575,230 of NC_044037.1, forward strand.
GTTATCCTCAACTCTGGACTATGTTTCGATAGGCAAATTAATGCCCTCAGTAAACGATTCTTCTTCAAACTCAGACAATTAAGAGCAATAAGATCATGTCTCCAACAAGACAATTTTATAATTCCGGCCCAAACAGTTTTGCTACCACAACTAGACTACTGCAATTTGTTACACCTTCAAATTGTGAGTAAATTACGCAACCATTTACAGCTATTGCAAAACACCACAGTTCGGCTAGTTTGTAGCCTGAGCTGTAGTGACAGAGTGTCATCTCCAAGACAAAACTTACTGGCTTCCAATCTACCAGCATATTAACTTTAAGGTAATCTGCTTAATCTTTAAATCGGTATTTGGGCTGAACTCAGAGGGATTAGGTGAACTGCTTGAAATACCATCCCCGAACAGAAATTTAGGATTTTTGAGGACACTGAAACTAGGATTTCCCCTCTCTGAAAGGTATTCAAGAACATGACTGAAAATTCCTTCCTTTTGCAGGGACAAGACTTTGGAACTCGCTGCCACTAGATCTAAGACACTCATCTTCCTATCTCTCCTTCATAAAGACTTTGAAGACTTACTTGTTTGATCAATAGTTAGGCCTGTGTTAATTGCTCTACTTACTCATGTAATTCATCCTCTGTTCACCGTAATCCTTATTGTTCCAAGATGTTAACATCCCTCTACTGTTGAGACCCTCTTGCACTGTAAACCGCTATGAATCCTTTTGGAAAATTGGCAGTGTACAAACTTGAATAGCAACACACAAGTTGCTCTACCACAGCACAGGCAGGGCTGGCCCTACCAGTGAGTGAATTTGTTCTTTATATATGGCCACACTTTTTAGCCCCTACTGACTCATACAAATCAGGCTCCACATGAATCCCTGCTTGTGACCCTCCATCACTCCATCTCCACCATAGGTTGCTACTGAGCACAGGCAGCAGCAATTAAACCTTCTCCCACATAGTGTCCTATTAAAGAAGAGGTATGGCACAGGCAGTAACAGTGCAAGCTCTTCCTACTATGCCATAGACCAGGTACAACTTGAGTGGTAACAATGCAAATTTCCCCTCTCCCACCCCTGCTGCCAGTCTTGCATTACCACTAGGTGGCCTGGGTGTCTGACTAGGGCAGCACAAAATTGGGGGTGGTGCTGGAAGTCATCAGCAGCTCTATAACAGGTTACAGGACCCTTCAAGGGATTGGGACACAGCAGGTCTTGAGTCCCATTTCCTCAAGACTCTGCATCAGCTGCTCTGCTTTATTGCTGGTTCATTGAAGTCTGGAGGCAACAGGGTCAGCACAGCTCCAGCAGTAGCAACTGGTAGAAATGGAAGAGGGAGATGCTAACTACCTGGGGAGGCAAAGTTGGACACTTTTGGAAGGAGGCAGTAAAGGAAAAGTGCAATGCTGGCCATTTGGGGGAGGTAGAGAAGAAAGGGGAGATGCTGGACTATGGAGGGAGGATAGGGAAATGCTGGATTATGAGGGGAAGGGGAAATGCTGGGTTATAGGGAGAAAGGGGAAGGGAGCTTGAGCTTTAGTGGAGTAGTTTATGGAGTGGAAGAATAGCCTAATGGTTAGAGCAGCAGACTGAAAACCAGGGGAACCCAATATGGATCCCATTGCAGCTCTTTGTGATCTTGAGCAAGTCATTTTAGCCCTCCATTGCCTCAGGTACAAACTCATATTGTGAGCCTTCCAGGACAGAAAAGTACCTATTGTAACTGAAAGAACACTACTTTGAAAGCTTGCAGACAGTATATAAGAAATTAAGGGGGGTCAATAACCATCCAGAAACAGCTTCTGGCTGGTTAAATTGCCTGTTTGGAGCTAACCGGTCATTTTCAGCAGCACTTAACTGGATGGTGCCACTGAAGATAACCAATTAGCACAGAACTGCAAAGCAGCTCTTTTGGGGGCATTCCAGGAGCGGTCAAGCTCATGGCCATCTAAGTGCCAATCTTCATCACTTAACCAGCCAGATTAACTGCATAAATAGGACCGTATAAAATACAGTCCTAATTTTATCCGGGAACCCATAGGGTTAAGTGCTGAATATTGCACGTAACCTGCTATGCGTTAGCTGGCTCCAGACACCAAGAAATTCAATGCCCATGTCCGGACATGGCTCGGCAAGGAATTTCTAGGTTTAACATTGACAGCGGTCAGCAAAATGCTGATTGCTGCCAGCTGAATATCAGGCCCTAAATACAATAAAATAACTTGAGGTCCCTTAGGACATGACTGGCTGCAGATACCCACATAGCCAGTACACTACTGTGGGTGCTAATGGTCCCTAGGCATTCCACATGATGTCTGTTCAGTGTCATTTGTCCATTGCTGCAATTTTAGTTTGTTCCAAATCCACAAATCCAAATCCAACTCTACAGTGGATTTGTGGATCTGGGATAGGTTGGTTTCCATTTGTTTTATCCAAGTTTTCCATGGTGTGCTTCTTTGAGCTTTCCATCTGGGCAGAGGTACCCTCCAGAATAGACTGAATGAATATTGTAATGAATCCATTCTACAAACTGCCCATACCATTTCAGCTACCATTTTTGGATTTTATTACCTATGGATGGCTGCTCACAGCATTACTGGTAGATGGTTTCATTCCTTTCTCAATCTCTCAGAGTAATATCAAAGATTTGCTGGACAAAATACATTTGGAAGGCTTCCAGTTTTTGGATGTCTGACTGGAGATTCATCCACGATTCTGCTCTATACAGGAGGTATTGACAGTATTAGTGACCAATATATCTGCACTTTGTCTTTAAATATTTTTTAATTAAATTGGCAGAGGATGACCTCTTTGATTTTATTTCAAATATCTGTGTGAACCATCCTAATATCCTTCTAGGCTATTCTGGAGGGTACCTCTGCCCAGATGGAAAGCTCAAAGAAGCACACCTGCACTTAGATAACCTAGCAAACCCCAACACAAAGAACTTTTTGAATTGCTTATCCTCCTAGAATTTCTTACATCCACACACCCTGTCTCCCATTCTTCCTGATATTTTTGCTTATAGATTTACCAACTCATTAGCCTTATCCATATCTGATATTTCATGGGAACCAACCCTATGGTCAGATCATTACAAATTAGTATTCACCTTAAATTGTCTAGAATCATTGAAAGACACGCGCCCCAAAGTTAAGTCTAGAGGAAGGATTGAAATTAATGACTTCTGGTTGAACATACAAGATACTGAATTCATGTGCACCTCTAATTAATTAACATTCATAAAAGTTTGGGATATATCAAGTAAATCAATTCTAGACTCTGTGGCACCAGTAAAAATGAAATCTAAATAAAAAAAAAAGAGCCAATCCATCTGGTTCAATAAAGACAACCTATGCATCAAATGAATATGTAGGCAGCTTGAAAGAAATGGCAAAAATCCAAAACTGAAGCAAATAAATTACATTGGAAATCAGCTCTAAGACTCAATATACAATAAAAGAAAAAAATAATAAACTATTATGAAAATCTAATATCAACTGATCCTTTCGATACCAAATGTATTTTTAATATAGTCAACACCCTCTTAGATACCCAGGCTATTACTACCTCCAACGAAATCTGCTCCATCTGCTACCCAATCAGCTACATGTTTTGAGCAGCAAATCATATTATTAGAGATAAGGTTATAATGTTTAAAGGAGACCCTATGATATTCATGACTGAACTGACACACAACCTCATTGGTATCAAAATTGATAGATATTGGTCATCATTCTCTCCCCCTTCATTCTCTGTAGTGAAATCTTTTCTATTGAAATATTCATCTTCTAACTACGTACTGGATTCCTGCCCTAGTTTTCTATTAAAAGCTACACCTGACCTGTTTATAGAATCCCTAAGATCACATATCTCTCTTTTGCTATCAGGTAATTTCCCTGCAGAAAAAGGATCTATAATGTTAACCCCATCCCTAAAAATCCCCTAGCAAAAATAAACGATGTAAAAAATTACAGTCCAGTGGCCTCTATCCCTTTGCTATTAAAGGTGATTAAGGGCATAGTTGCTCAGCAATTTATGGATTATCTGGCTTCAGACCCAATTTCAGCACGCAAACAGTCCTAACCACTTTAACTGCTAACTTCAAGAAAGAAATTAGCCTAGGCAGGAAGATCATACTTATGCAATTTGATATATCAAGTGCATTCGATGTGGTTGACCATAATTTGCTACTTGCACTAATGGACATCTTAGGTATAGGAGCATTTGTCCTAAATTGGTTTCAAGGATTTTTAAAATCTAGATCCTATCAAGTCCAATCTCCTAATTCCATCTCCCCTCAATGGACTCCAGACTGCGAAGTTCCACAGGGATCCCCCCTTTCACACATCTTATTCAATATTATGATGTCCTCTTTGGGAAAGGTGCTCGATGCCTATAGTTATAATAATTTTATTTATGTGGATGATGTAACCATTTACATCCCTTTCAAAGATTCTGTTGAAGAAGTGCTATCTATCATCAGATCTGGTCTAGACCTGATAGAGAACTCATCCTTTAAACTAAAATTGAATAGAGAGAAAACAAAATTTCTGCTATTATCTAACCCTTGTCGTGTCAAAAACTGTCACAACTTCACGACTGATAATGTAACTTATTCATTGGAGTCCCAACTCAAGATACTTGGAGGGGCATTTTCGATATGACATCTAAGTCAGACTTTGGACGTTTTGTACAAAACGTCCAAAATCCGAACAGGAAACAAGGTAATTTTCGAAAAAGAAAAACATCTTTTTTTTTTTTAAATACTGTTTCGAACAAGTTTTTGTGATTTGGACGTTTTGTTTTTTGGTCTATATTTGGAAAAAAAATAAGTGGAAAACATAGAGATTCATGCCATAGGGATGTAGGAGAGCAAGCGTTTTTAGTAGACTGGTCCCTTAGACATCCCAGAAGAGCTAGAGGGCACTTCTGTGCACTTCATAAAAATGCTCCCAGGTACATAACTCACCTTTGCTCCCCCCACTGTACACTACTACAGTACCCCTTATGGGTAAAGGGGGGACTTATATGTGGGTACAGTAGGGTTTTGGTGACTTTGGGAGGGGTCACAGTGTTCACCACAAGTTTGATAGGTAGAGGGAGATAGGGATCTGAGTTCCTCACTCAATAGTGCACTGCACCGACCACTACAGGACCTGCATGTTGATCTAATAGACCTGACTTTAACATCTGAGGCTGTCATAGAGGCTGGTAAGTCATATTTTTATTCACATTTGGGGGGGGGGGGGGGGGGAGAGGGGATCAGTGACCAGTTGAGGGAGTATTGGGGGTGTTCTGCAATTTTCTGGCCTTTTCTTTTGGGTCTGCTTATTTCTGTTTGTGTTTCTGTGAGTTTCCACTGAGAGTGGCAAGACAGGAATTTCTGGCTGACCACAAACTGACAAGACCATTGCCATGATATCCTAACCAACTGTCTTATTGCAAACAAACTGACCAGACCCCCAGTTGTCATGATATCCCAAATGTTTGTTACTGAGCAGAGGTGTGGTAAGGACACTAAGGCCCTATCACAGGTCTCCTATGTACTTGCAGGATTGCTGATTGGGTGATATATGAGATGGTCCTTTGTGTGATGGGAAGGGTATTTAAGTAACTGCTCATCTAAAGAGACTCTGAAATAGTCTCGATGGCAGGAGAGTTTCATGTCCTTGTCACAGTCTATTTCCAGGGGGGGTACTCTTCCCCCCCCTTTGATAGAATCTAATTCTCTATAGCTATGAATCTTTCTTTAATTTATTCTTTCTTTCTCTGCTTTCTCTCTGTTCTGTGAACTTTGTATGAGGAACAAACTTTCATCTTCCTTTCTCTCTTCTTTATCTAATTCCCTAACCATCTTCCAAAGACTACTGAAAACAGAGCTTTTCAAGAAGGCCTACCATAAACATCCATCTTAAATACTAAATATTAACATTATACACGATCTATACAAATCCGAACTTTTAACACGACTGCTCAACCTCTTTGCTATTAATGATCAAGCACTACCACTTTAAACCTTATGCTGAATAGGACTTCTCTACAGTCGATGACCTAATGTCTGTTACAATCTAACTTATTACTCAGGAACCTTCTTGCACTACCATAATGTATTCTTTACCATGTATGTATTCATATGGTATATATATATACCACGATTTGTTCCATATACACTATGTTCCATATATGTTACCATGTATGTATGTACCATGTATGTTACCATGTATGTATGCTCCTTAATGCAATACCATTTGTAATTCTGTTACCCGGAAATGACAACCGCCATTACAGCAAATGTAAGCCACATTCAGCCTGCAAATTGGTGGGAAAATGTGGGATACAAATGCTACAAATAAATAAATAATGAGTCTAATTACTTATAATTACCTGAGGTACTGATATTATATTGTGTAAGTTTGTTATAACTTGAAACTGATGTCTGATGCTGTGATGGTGGGTGAGTAATTAAAGACAATTAATTCTCTCTAATTCCTGTACATTTTTTTCTATAATATTTGATAGAATTTGTAAGTGTTTTAGCAAATAGCAAACCAAATTGCGCAGCCTAGTACAGGGGTCACCCTTGATTCCCTCCAGTGGTCATTTAGGAAACCTTTTTGTGCCTTATTCGATATAAAAACAGGTCTAATTCAAAACATCTAAGCTTTAGTCCTGGACGGTTTTGCTTTGCTCCATTATGGCTGAAAAACGTCTTATATCTTAGGAACACCCATATCCAGTGGTGTACTGGAGCCAGCTCGCACCGGCTCGCAAAAGCCGCTTGTTAAATTTTGACAGCTCTTGCGAGCCGGTTGTTCTCCGGGGCGAGCCGGCTCCATTGCAGGAGGTAAGCATGGCATGAAGGCGCCATCACAGACCATGCTTATCTCCCCTCCCGCTCCCATCCGTCTGTTTCTAGTACCTCCGTCGAAGCACCGCGTTATTTAAAGCCCTGCTGCCCGTCTCCAGCCTTCCCTGGTTGCTTCGTGATGAGTTTGTTCCCTTAGTCCCTCCTTCTGATGTCATTTCCTTTTTCCGCGAAGGCAGGACTGAGGGAACGAACTCATCATGAAGCAGGGCTTTAAATAACGCGGCGCTTCGACGGAGGTACTAGAAAAAGATGGAGGGGAGGGTGGGGGCGAAGGACAATCACTTTGGGATGGAGAGCCAGAAGAACCGTTATTGACGCTGCCCAACATGTACGGAGGGTCGCGGAAGAGCGGGAAGGGGGAACGCAAGAGCACGGCCTCGACGGAAGAGGCTAGCGGCAGGAAAGCGGAGCTTTTGGTGTTCGGCTATGGCTCTAAAGTGTTCCGCGACGACGAGAAAGCTCTGTTCCACGAGCAGGGAAAACACCTCATCCCATGGATGGGAGACCGCAAAATTCTGATCGATAGGTTGGTGTGCCATTAGCCAGGCTGCTGTTGCACTGCATGCTGTCTGACCCATCCTTTTCTTTTCCTGCAGGCACACAAGTCTGTCGTGTGGACCACAGTACATACTGATAACCACCCCCAGATAGATGGTCTGTCATCTCTTCCTCTCTCGCTTGACTTTGTGCAGGAGGTCATGGGGGAAGAAGGGTTGACACGTCTTTTTCAGATCAAAATGAAATTTGAGATTCAAAAATTCAGCTAGAAATCGGGGGAGGAGGGGCATCTGCCGAAAATCTGACACTCTTGGGTATATGAACTGGGCTCCATAAAGTTGGAATGCTTTTTGATCTGAAAAGAATGAAGTGTTTAACTTGTTTGCTCCGTCGTTTACATTTTCTGCAAAGTTTATATAAATTTGTGTTGGTGAGTAGAATAGGAAGATAGTAAATCACAACCGATAAAGACTTAAATGACCCATACAACATATCCAGCAAGGTGTTTAGGCTGGTGAACTTTCTCTTTGGAGGTTAATCATAACCACTTGTTTCTTTATCCTTGCTGTCTTTTAGCACCTATAACTCATGTTCAAATTGCTCACTGTGGCAAGAATAATTGCATATTTTTGTCAGATCTATTACAAACTAATATGATATAGGCCTGCTACAAAATGAATAATGCTCGGAGCAAACTTTACAATGTATGCTGATATATAAAAATTGTAAGTTAAGGAGGTTTACATATCAACATTTAAAAATAAAATGTAACATATTACTTTGGAGAGGTTAAGAATAGTATATGTCAAACTTTTGCAGGCGTTCAAAATGCCCTTGTTTGTATTTGCCGGAGAACGTGGTGAAGGCGGTTAGCTTGGCAGAGTTTAAAAAGGGGTTAGACGGTTTCCTAAAGGCCAAGTCCATAAACCGCTACTAAATGGACTTGGGAAAAATCCACAATTCCAGGAATAACATGTATAGAATGTTTGTACGTTTGGGAAGCTTGCCAGGTGCCCTTAGCCTGGATTGGCCGCTGTCGTGGACAGGATGCTGGGCTCGATGGACCCTTGGTTATGTACTGGATATGTTTGGGAGCGGGAGGGCAGGGGAGAGAGGAGAACTGCTGGGGATGGATGGAGGGGTTCAGGGGAGAGAAGAGAATTGCTGCTGGGTATGGATGGATGCAGGGGGGCAGGGGAAAGAAGAGAATTGCTGCTGGGTATGGATGGATAGAGGGAGGCAGGGGCGAGAAGAGAATTGCTGGGTATGGATGGATGGAGGGAGGGGGCCAAGGGAGAGAAGAGAATTGCTGCTGGGTATGGATGGATGGATGGAGGGGGGCAGGGGTGAGAAGATAATTGCTGGGTATGGGTGGATGGAGGGGGTCAGGGGAGAGAAGAGAAATGAAGAAGAAAGGAGGAGGAAAGAAAAATAAATGGAAAGGAAACCCTAGAAACGGAGTCAAGGGAACAGATAGAGAGCAGCAGAATCAGATACTGGGCCAGCATGATCAGAAAAACAGTCACCAGACAATTTAGTGTTTGGAATATGTCCACTTTGAGAATTTACATCTGCTATCTTATTTTGCAATGTATAGCAACATGTTTCTTTCTATTTTTCTGGTATTGTGCTGCATGCAGAGTCTAACTTCTTAGGATTTCAGGTTAATTTTTGAAGAATTTGAATAGGGGCTATCTCTGTTCTGCATGTATGACCGCAAGGCTAAGTGTCTGAATAGGGAGGGATCTGTTTGTTAGGTTCTGAGATTTTGGTAACACATTTTTTCAGAGTTGGCAAGACTGTCTGTTCTCCTAATTCCTGGTCTATATGCTAATTTGGTTTGTGTCATTTTGGGTATACTGCAGAGATTATTTTTTTCCTGGTAAAGGGTTTCTAAAACAGACATCATGTTATGAGAATCAAGTTCTCAACATTAAAAGTTTATATTTATTTATTTACTTATTTATGGCATTTTATCCCGCATTAAACATGAATTAGATTGGAACCTGGGAGCATTAAATTTTTTTTTCCCTAGAGAGATTAATTCACTGCCGCCACCCCCCCCCCCAGACTCTCTCCCCGGCTATAGCCAGCTCTGCAATTTGGGGGGGGGGGGGGCGCAGAGTTGGACAGGGGGGCGCAGAGTTGGACGGGGGTGCAGAGGTGGACTGGGGGGGGGGCGCAGAGGTGGACCGGGGAGAGAGCCTGTTGTTAAACATTTACCAGCACACCACTGCCCATATCCCACCCTTAACACGCCCCCTTAAGACTTGGGACGCACTGCAGAAGAACTGCATAGAAATACATCTGAAAAATCGGTTTAAAAAATACTGATTTGGATGTTTTTGTGAGAAAAAAATCCAAATACTGCTTGATGCCAATTTTACACGTTTTTCTTTTTTTGAAAAAGAGCCCCTTGGAGGGGCATAATCGAACGGGGCGCCCAAGTTTTCCTGAGGATGTCCTCGCAGGATGTCCCCAAGAAGGGGCGGGGAAACCCGTATTATCAAAACAAGATAGGCGGTCATCTTTCGTTTCAATAATACGGTCGAGGACACCCAAATCTCAACATTTAGGTCGACCTTAGAGATGGTCGTCCCCGGTTTTCGGCAATAATGGAAACCGAGGACTCCCATCTCAAAAATGACCAAATCCAACTCATTTGGTCGTGGGAGGAGCCAGCATTCCTGGTGCACTGGTCCCCCTGACATGCCAGGACACCAACCGGGCACCCTAGGGGGCACTTTAGTGGACAAACTGATGCATTAACTGAACGGAAAAAGCCCTTCCCTTACCAATCCCTTAGCGATTCGGAAAGGAACGGGCATGCATGAAGGAAATTGCATGCAAATGAGCTGCTCACTGTTAGCTCATTTGCACACGATTGCCTTCCTAAGGAGGGGAAGCCAGTACAGAGCAGCCAAGCATTATGTGTGGCTGATCTGCACATGCCAAAGACGGCTTCATACGTGCAGACAAGCTGCGTGTATAATAGCCATATACAACCTTAAATAAATTGCCATCTGCAACCTTAGAAAAGTACAAGTCCAGGTGAAAATGTCCAAGGGCTCGCCAGGGACGTCTTTTTTTTTTTTTTTAAGAGTATGGGTGAAGGATGTCCTTCACTATGCCTCCATCCCTGCAACGGCAGTTGAGGACGTCCAAAATGTGGATGTTTCTGTGAGAAGGACGTCCATGCCTGGATGTTTCTGTGAGAAGGATGTCCATGCCTTTGCTATGCCTCCAACACCCCCTTTATTTATTTGGATTTTGGATCACAAGTAGCAGCAGTGGGATTTGAACTGGCCACCTCTGGATTGCAAGACCAGTGCTCTAATCACTAGGCCACTCCTTAACACTGCAGTCCCTTGAAATTTGGCCATCCCTGTGGGGGGGGGGGGGGGCAGTTCAGGACATCCATGCCTTTGCTATGCCTCCGCTGACACACACATACCTCCCCCACAGGGACCTGCATACTGCTGCGATGGACCTGAGTATGACATTTTAGGCAGGCAAAAAAAGTTTTTAAAGTTGTTTTTTGAGGGGTGGGAGGTGGTTAGTGATCACTGGGGGAGTCAAGGGAGATCCTCCCCGATTCCCTTCGGTGGTCATCTGGTCAGTTCAGGCACCTTGTTGAGGCTTGGTCATAAGAAAAAATGGACCAAGTAAAGTCAGCCAAGTGCTCGGCAGGGACGACCTTCTATTTTCCATTATCGCTCGAGGACGCCCATTTGTTAGGCATGCTCCAGTCCCGCCTTCACTACGCCTCCAACACGCCCCCAGGAACTTTGGTCGTCCCTGCCACAGAAAGCAGTTGGGGACGCCCAAAATCGGCTTTCGATTATGCCGATTTGGGCGACCCTGAGAGAAGGACGTCCATTTCCCTATTTGTGTCGAAAGATGGGCGCCCTTCTCTTTTGAAAATAAGCCTGATAGTAACTTATGGAACTTTGTAAGTCTAAGTGCTTTGAAAATGAGCCCTCAAGGGGCTCATTTTCAAAAGAGAAGGACGTCCATCTTTCAACATAAATCGGAAGCTGGACATCCTTCTCCCAGGGACGTCCAAATCGGTATAATCAAACCCCGATTTAGGACGTCTGGCCATCCTTGTGACGGAGTGCAGTCGAAAAGTTCAAGGGGGCGTGTTGGAGGCATAGCAAAGGCAGGACTTGGGCGTGACTAACACTTGAACATCCTTGACCCATAATTGAAAAAAACAAGGACATCCCTGACGAACATGTGGACGTTTTCACCCGGACCTGTTTTTCTTATGACTAAGGCACAAAAAGGTGCCTGAAATGACCAGATGACCACTGGAGAGAATTGGGGATGACCTCCCATTACTGCCCTAGTGGTCACTAACCCCTTCCCACCCTCAAAAAACATCTTTCAAAATATGTCGTGCCAGCCTCCGATGTCATACTCAGGTCAATGACAGCGCATGCAGATCCCTGGAGCAGTTTTAATGGGTACAGCAGTGCACTTCAGACAGGCGGACCCAGGCCCCTACCTGTTACAATTGTGGAGGAAACAGCAAGCTCTCCAAAACCCACCACAAACCCACTATACCCATATATAGGTGCCCCCCTTCGCCCATAAGGGCTATGGTAGTAGTGTACAGTTGTGGGTAGTGGGTTTTTTTTGGAGGGGGGGCTCAGCACACAAGGTATGGGAGCTATGTTCCTGGGAGCAATTTATGAAGTCCACTGCAGTGCCCCGTAGGGTGCCCGGTTGTTGTCCTGGCATGTCAGGGGCACCAGTGCACTAGAAATGCTGGCTCCTCCCACAACCAAAATGGCTTGCATTTAGTCGTTTTTGACTTGGACGTCTTTGGTTTAGAAAATAGCCGAAAGTCAGAAACGTCCATGTCTAGGAACAACCAAATCTAGGGCCATCCAAATTTAAGGATTTGGACATCCCTGACAGTATTTTTGAAACGAAAGATGAACGCCCATCTTGTTTCGAAAATACGGGTTTCCCCGCCCCTGGATTTCACCGTTTTGCAAGGATGTCCAAATCGCAACTTGGACATCCCTTTCGAAAATGCCCTCCAAGTCTCCTAGATTAATGAATTTCGATGACTCAGTCTTAGGCCAATTTTTTGTGGCTAGTTTAATATAAATATTATTGTTTGTACTTCCCCATCTTTTTTGATTGTATCCTTATAATATGTAATCCACCTCAAAGTGGAAATGGGTGCAGGTGGAATATAAATACTAGCTAATGTAATGTAATTTAATGTTAACTGCACTGCAAATAAGGCATATGCCATTTATTGAGGCGATGATAGATGTTTTGCATTATCTGATATAAGCAGCAGAATGGAGTAGGCCATCATGACTATGGCCTAGTCAACCTTTTTTCCCTATACAGCTTGGGGGTCAGAGACAGAGGTTGTTTTTCTAAGCTCCACCAACCACAAAGATGTTCCACTGCCCTTGTTATCTACTGCATTAACATTATGCAGTACCATACCACATGTTAAGTGTGAGGCATAGCACCCCCCCCCCCCCCCCCGCGGCCCGCCTCTCCTCGTCTCATTCTGTGTTTGTCAATTAATATGGAAATAGCACACGCTGTCAGCCACTGCATTAACTGTTAGTGTGGGCATGCACTAACAGTACATGCTAATTCCCAGATTAGCAGTTTAGTAAAACAGCCCCACTATAATTATCACTAGTCTATACATGATTACTGTTGACCATGCACAGAGGAAGTTCAGCATTATTTCAAACTGTGAAAATGAACAGAAGTATGAAAGAATAAACTGTTTTTGTGATGATCAACGGTGATGTTTTGTATTCCAGAACACACTCTGCAGAACCCATATATAACACTCACATTGGGGGGGTCCAAGATATTTGACCACATTCTGAATTAATCCACATTATATCAGGTCTACAGTACAAAAATTTAAGTGCAAAACAAAAATTAGAACCCAACTTTGACTGCATATAAATGATCCCACATTATAAAGAGTCTATGGTGTATTTTCAAATTATTTACATATGGGAAGTTTCAAATATGTTGAGAGATGTAGCAAATTTTACAACCATTAGTAAAACTGCATGCAAACTGAGCCTCTTTAGAATGTCCTAGTTTCCATTGACTTGGCTATAAAGGCAGTTCTTCCACTGGCAAACAAAACTGATTGTAGAAAACTGTATTCTTTTCCTACCAGAGATGCAAATAAAAAAAATTGAACCCAATGAAATTTTCTTCTCTCATTAACTTAATATGTTATGCTAACGTTTTCAATTCTCTATAATGTGCAACGCTCCTTTATAATGAGTCATTTATTGAAATGAGTCATACAAGAAGCTGAGGCCAAGAAAAGGGAGAAAAAAATAAGGTTTTATTCAAAAATGAGATAAAAAAATGAATCAGAAAAAGAAAAGAAAAGGTAACTAGAAAGGAAAGAAGGCTGATGAACCACTAAACAGGTGCCATTCATATACACATATCCTAATTATCTTCTATATTTGACCCTGGCAAGATACTAGATTAAATGGAACTTTGGTCTGACTCAGTTTTTATGCTTTTAGGAGAAGTGAATAAAGTCAGACGAAGAAAGAGAGGAAAGCGAAAGAGATTCATGCTGATAAATGAGTTCACAGTGGCCTGAGCCATACTTACAATTTCCATAAAAGGAAAGAACTGACTGACATGGTTGAGTCTTTGGGTGTGGGCTGGCTGTGTGTGTGTGTATGTATGCTTAGGAGTGGTGGAGGAGGGGAGGGAAACCAGTTTCACAATTAGCACAGAACGCTCTCACTCAAGGCAGGATGTTGTGGTCACCCTTTGTAACTTCTGTAATTCACCAACATGTAACTTACCATCTTCCTTCTGAGAGAAAAAGCAAATTTGAAAGAAATACTCTGAAATTTTGTTTTATTTTCATTTTGTCATTTACAGGTGATGAATTCAATGGTTAAACTAAAAGGTATGTATTATAACAAAGTAACTTGAAGCTTCTAGGAATGAGGGAGATTTACATGAGAGCAGGCCTCCCATTCCCTTCCACCTTGAAGCCAGTAAGCTTGAGACCAGACAAACCGCCCCACCTCCTCCCTGGTGTTCTTGTAGGGTCCTACAAGTAGGAGCAATGCCCAATTTTGAGAAAGGAACCACAATGGGCAGGAGTGATTAGGCATCTCAGACTCTAAAAAGCAGACAAAATATTGCACATTAACACTATCAACTGCTACATAAGTACATAAGTATTGCCATACTGGGACAGACCAAAGGTCCATCAAGCACAGCATCCTGTTTCCAACAGTGGCCAATCCAGGTCACAAATACCTGGCAAGATCCCCCAAAAAAGTACAAAACAGTTTATGCTGCTTATCCCAGAAATAGTGTATTTTCCACAAGTCCAATTTAATAATGGTCTATAGACTTTTCCTTTAGGAAGCCATCCAAACCTTTATATATCTCTGCTAAGCTAACCGCCTTTATCACAGCTGCTGGCAATGAATTCCAGTGTTTAATTACACGTTGAGTGAAGAAACATTTTCTCTGATTCGTTTTAATTTTACTACTTTGTAGCTTCATTTTTGGAAAGTGTAAACAGACGCTTCACATCTACGCTTGCCACTCCACTCATTATTTTATAGAGCTCTATCATATCTCCCATCAGCCGTCTTTTCTCCAAGCTGAAGAGCCCTAGCCACTTTAGCCTTTGCTCATAGGGAAGATGTCCCGTCCCCTTTATCATTTTTGTCGCCCTTCTCTGCACTTTTTCAAATTCCACTATATATTTTTTGAGATGCGGCGACCAGAATTGAACACAATATTCGAGGTGCAGTTACACCATGGAACGATACAAAGGCATTATAACGTCCTCATTTTTGTTTTCCATTCCTTTCCTAATAATATCTAACATTCTATTTGCTTTCTTAGCCACCGCAGCACACTGAGCAGAAGGTTTCAACATATCATCAGCGATGACACCTAGATCCCTTTCTTGGTCGGTGACTCCCTCTCTACTGTAGCACCATCCACATCTGTCAACGAGGCTGTTTCTTCTTACAACAATACTCTATCCTCTGCCTTAGACACTCTTGCACCTTTGATGACCTGCCCTGTAAGGCGTACAAAACCCCAACCTTGGCTGACTTCTAATATCCGTTACCTACGTTCCTGTACCCGCTCCGCCGAACGCCTCTGGCGGAAATCTCGGGCCCTTGCTGATTTCTTACACTTTAAGTTCATGCTGACCTCTTTCCAATCTGCTCTTTTACGTGCCAAACAGGAATATTATATCCAACTGACCAACTCTCTTGGCTCTAATCCTCGACTTCTCTTCACCACATTGAACTCTCTCCTCAAGGTGCCCCCTCCCCCAACTCCCCCTTCATTATCTCCTCAGACCCTTGCTGAATTCTTTCACAACAAGGTTCAAAAGATAAACCTTGCTTTCTCTACCTCACCACCTCTCCCTCCACTAGTCCGTTCCCCTCTCCCTCCTTCCCCTCATTCCCTTTCCTCCTTTCCTGAAGTTACTATTGAGGAAACTACACTTCTCCTTTCTTCCTCAAAATGTACCACCTGTTCCTCTGATCCCATTCCCACCCACCTTCTTAATGCCATCTCTCCTACTCTTATTCCTTTTATCTGTCACATTCTCAACCTCTCACTTTCCACTGCAACTGTCCCTGCTGCCTTTAAACATGCTGTGGTCACACCTCTCCTTAAGAAGCCTTCACTCGACCCTACTTGTCCCTCTAATTACCGACCCATCTCCCTCCTTCCTTTTCTCTCCAAATTACTTGAGCGTGCTGTTCACCGCCGCTGCCTTGATTTTCTCTCCTCACATGCTATTCTTGACCCACTACAATCTGGTTTTCGCCCTCTCCACTCAACCGAAACTGCACTTACTAAAGTCTCCAATGACCTATTACTGGCTAAATCCAGAGGTCAATATTCCATCCTCATTCTTCTTGATCTTTCCGCTGCTTTTGACACTGTCGATCACAGCATACTTCTTGATACCCTGTCCTCACTTGGATTCCAGGGCTCTGTCCTTTCCTGGTTCTCTTCCTACCTCTCCCTCCGCACCTTTAGTGTTCACTCTGGTGGATCCTCTTCTACTTCTATCCCTCTGCCTGTCGGCGTACCTCAGGGTTCTGTTCTTGGTCCCCTCCTCTTTTCTATCTACACTTCTTCCCTTGGCTCATTAATCTCATCCCATGGCTTTTCCTACCATCTCTATGCTGATGACTCCCAAATCTACCTTTCTACCCCTGATATCTCACCTTGCATCCAAACCAAAGTTTCAGCGTGCTTGTCTGACATTGCTGTCTGGATGTCTCAACGCCACCTGAAATTAAATATGACCAAAACCGAGCTTCTCATTTTCCCCCCCAAACCCACCTCCCCGCTCCCCCCGTTTTCTATTTCTGTTGATGGCTCTCTCATTCTCCCTGTCTCCTCAGCTCGAAACCTTGGGGTCATCTTTGACTCTTCTCTCTCCTTCTCTGCTCATATCCAGCAGATTGCCAAGACCTGTCGTTTCTTTCTTTACAACATCCGTAAAATCCGCCCCTTTCTTTCCGAGCACTCTACCAAAACCCTCATCCACACCCTTGTCACCTCTCGTTTAGACTACTGCAATCTGCTTCTTGCTGGCCTCCCACTTAGTCACCTCTCCCCTCTCCAGTCGGTTCAAAACTCTGCTGCCCGTCTCATCTTCCGCCAGGGTCGCTTTACTCATACTACCCCTCTCCTCAAGACCCTTCACTGGCTCCCTATCCGTTTTCGCATCCTGTTCAAACTTCCTCTACTGACCTATAAATGTATTCACTCTGCTGCTCCCCAGTATCTCTCCACACTCATCCTTCCCTACACCCCTTCCCGTGCACTCTGCTCCATGGATAAATCCTTATCTGTTCCCTTCTCCACTACTGCCAACTCCAAACTTCGCGCCTTCTGTCTCGCTGCACCCTACGCCTGGAATAAACTTCCTGAGCCCCTACGTCTTGCCCCATCCTTGGCCACCTTTAAATCTAGACTGAAAGCCCACCTCTTTAACATTGCTTTTGACTCGTAACCACTTGTAACCACTCGCCTCCACCTACCCTCCTCTCTTCCCTCCCGTTCACATTAATTGATTTGATTTGCTTACTTTATTTATTTGTCTATTAGATTGTAAGCTTTTTGAGCAGGGACTGTCTTTCGTCTATGTTTGTGCAGCGCTGCGTATGCCTTGTAGCGCTATAGAAATGCTAAATAGTAGTAGTAGTAGTAGTAATCAGCGATGACACCTAGATCCCTTTCTTGGTCGGTGACTCCTAACGTGGAACCTTGCATGACGTAGCTATAATTCAGGTTCCTCTTTCCCACATGCATCACTTTCCACTTGCTCACATTAAATGTCATCTACCATTTAGATGCCCAGTCTCCCAGTCTTGTAAGGTCCTCTTGTAATTTTTCACAATCCTCTTGCGATTTAACAACTGTGAATAATTTTGTATCATCAGCAAATTTAACTACCTCACTAGTTACTCCCATCTCTAGGTCATTTATAAATATGTTAAAAAGCAGTGGTCCCAGCACAGACCCCTGCGTAGGGTTACCATATTTTGTACTCTCAAAAAGAGGACACATGTCCTGCCCCTGCCCCGCCCACACCCACCCCTTTTGCATCCTCACCCCACCCCCTGTCACATATTCCCCCCCCGGGTCACATATTCCCCTCCCCTGCCCCTCCGCCACCTCACCTCCCCTCCCCTTACTTACTATCTACTGTCCTGGTGGTCTAGTGACCTCTTGGAGCAGGAAAGAGCCTCCAACACAATATTTTTTTCAAAGTCCCTCTTAGCCTTCCTTATCAGCACTTTGCATTTGACTTGCCATTCTTTATGCTGTTTGCTATTATTTTCAATCGGTTCCTTCCTCCATTTTCTGAAGGATTTTCTTTTAGCTCTAATAGCTTCCTTCACCTCACTTTTTAACCATGCTGGCTGTTGTTTGGTCTTCCATCCTCCTTTTTTAATAGGTGGAATATATTTGGGCTGGGCTTCCAGGATGGTGTTTTTGAACCAAAGACACAACAACCAATCAAGAGCAATAGCCTCCGGAAACGAACACAATCGACAAAATGAGGAAAACAATAACAGCAACAAATTCAACCACCGAAGGAACAGACAACTAATAAAAATAAACACGTCAAACCCTCCCTTGGAACCATATCGCTCAATTCATCTAGGATACATCAATGCAAGATCAGCAGTAAGGAACTCAGTAGACATACTAGACTGGATCATCGCAGATAAACTAGACCTCCTATTTATCACAGAAACCTGGCTCCATAGTCCTACAGATCCAGCCATCTTAGAAATATGCCCACCAGAATACAAAATCACCCACTGGACAAGGAATGGAATAAAAAGAGGAGGTGGAATAGCTATAATTTACAAACCCGAATTCACCATCACAATCACGGGTGAATCTACCTCCCCACAACTCGAAATTGCATCGACAAGAATAAACCATCCAAATCTAACAGGCCACCTCAACACAATCCTATTCTACAGACCCCCAGGGAAATGGCAAGACTCCCAAACACAACTCATGGATTTCATCTCAAATTCCTGCGTATCTTCCTCAAACATCCTCATACTAGGAGACATCAACTTACACCTAGAAGATGACACCTCATTAAGCACACGAGAGTTCAAAGAATTCCTAAAACTTTGGGATCTACAAGCACCTTACATGCAACCGACTCACAAAAAAGGACACACACTAGATATCATAACGAACAAATTCGAATCGGATTCAACCATCATGATCACGGACACAAGTTGGACACCTACACTATGGTCAGACCACCATAAAGCAAATGTCACTCTCTGCTGGCGAAAAACACACTTAAACACGACCAATAAACCCGAGCGAACAACATACACAACGAGAGGAAAAATAGACTCAGCGACATTCTGGCAACAGATCTATCAGTACGAGTGGACAACAAACGCTGACACCATCCAATTCCTCCAAGAATGGGATGAGCTATGTACAACAACATTAGACAAAATCGCCCCAACCCAAACTAGAACATCACACAGGAAAAAAACAAACCCATGGTTCACCGAAGAGCTGAAAAAACTTAAAACACAAGTCAGGAAACTAGAACGAGCTTGGAACAAAAAGAAAGACGAACAAACACTAAACGACTGGAAACTACTTCGGAGAAAATACAAATACGCCATAAAACAAACAAAAAGACAACACTACAAAACAATAATAGGACCAAATTACAAAGACACACATAAACTCTTCAGCCTTGTGAACAAACTGCTAGATACCACACCAGTTACAAATAACGGTGAAAATATACCAGACGTCGACAACCTTGCGAAGTACTTCAAGGAGAAAATCATACTATTACGACACAAAATACCCGCCAGTCCCATAGAATACGCCACTCTTCTAGACTGTCTGGACCCAGAAGAAGGAGCACACCCAGCAGACAGAACCTGGACCGAGTTCGAACCACTACCAGAAGACCTCATCTCTAAAGCTCTCAAAAAATATGCCAAATCCAACTGCAAACTAGACGCATGCCCAAACAGCCTCATGAAATCAGCCCCTCAACAATTCACAATTGACCTAACGAATCATGTAAATTACATGCTACAAAATGGACTCTTCCCAAAAGAAAAAGGAAAAATCTTACTCACCCCAATTCCAAAAGATACAAAGAAAAACCTGAGCGAAATTACCAACTACAGACCAGTAGCATCCATACCACTAATAACCAAGTTAACCGAAGGGATGGTAACCAAACAACTCACAAACTATCTAAACAAACACTCAATACTACATGATGCCCAATCCGGATTCCGGTCGAACCATAGCACAGAAACAGTACTAGTCACCCTTATGAACAAATTTAAGCAAATAATAGCAACCGGGAACAATATACTCCTCCTACAATTTGACATGTCAAGCGCCTTTGACATGGTCGACCATGAAATCCTACTACACATACTTGAATACTTCGGCATTGGAGGAAATGTCCTAAGCTGGTTCAAGGGGTTCCTAACCCTGCGCTCGTATCAAGTTACATCACACTCAACCACGTCCAAGGCATGGATACCGGAATGTGGAGTTCCACAAGGATCACCCCTCTCACCAACTATTTTCAACCTAATGATGATCCCCCTAGCAAAACTCCTATCAAACCATAACCTCAATCCACATATATACGCTGATGATGTGACAATATATATCCCCTTCAAACATGACATCAAAGAAATCTCCAACGAAATCAATCAAAGCCTACATATCATGAACACATGGGCAGACACATTCCGTCTGAAATTAAATGCAGAAAAAACTCAATGCCTGGTACTCACCTCCCAACACAACACCAACGAATTCAACGCGATAAACACACCAAACCTAAACCTTCCAATCTCAGAAACGCTAAAAATCCTTGGAGTCACTATCGACCGCCACATAACACTGGAAACCCACGCAAACAACACAACTAAGAAGATGTTCTACTGCATGTGGAAACTGAAAAGGATAAGACCACTCTTCCCAAGATTCGTCTTTCGTAACCTAGTGCAATCCCTCGTCCTCAGCCATCTGGATTACTGCAACTCATTATACGCAGGCGGCAAAGAGCAAACACTGAGGAAACTTCAAACAGCCCAGAACACAGCAGCCAGACTCATCTTCGGAAAACCAAAATATGAAAGGGCAACACCACTACGAGAGAAACTACACTGGCTTCCACTGAAGGAACGCATCACCTTCAAGGTATGCACACTAGTCCACAAGATCATCTACGGCGAAGCCCCAGCCTACATGTCCGAGTTGATTGACCTACCACCCAGAAATGCTAGGAGATCTTCCCGAACATACCTCAACCTCCATTTCCCTACTTTCAAGGGCGTGAAATACGAGACGCTACACGCGTCAACCTTTTCTCACACGAGCACGCAGCTTTGGAACTCACTGCCATGCAACTTAAGAGCGATCCACGAACAAGCATCCTTCCGCAGATTACTGAAGACCCACTTGTTTGAGTCAATCTACGGAAAAAACCAAAACACATAGAGTCTACACTCACTTACATCAATGCATCACACATCCACTCAAGATCTCTCATTCCCCCCAATTCCACATTACTCATACATATACTTACAGGAATAGGTAAACCATGTGCCTAAATGTCTTAACACTACCCTTAAACTTCCTATTATCTCCTCCCAAAGTCTCCCTGTTGATGTCCCATTGTGATATTCCTAATGATAATTTGATTATCATAACTTGTACAATGTAACCCATAACCAATTTGTATCAACTGTATTCTCTGTATTCATATCTTATTGTAAGCCACACTGAGCCCGCAAAGAGGTGGGAAAATGTGGGATACAAATGCAAACAATAAATAAATAAATAAATAAAAACTGCATCCACGCCTGATGTATTTTTGACCCTCGAAGTCGCTCCTCTAAGTTTTTTTTTTCACCATTCTGCTCATTTTATCATAGTCTCCTTTTTTTAAGTTAAACACTAACGTATTGGATTTCCTGTGTATACTTACTTCAAAGCTAGTATCAAATTTGATCATATTATGATCGCTGTTATCAAGCGGCCCCAGCACCATTACCTCCCGCACCAGATCATGCGCTCCACTAAAGACTAGGTCTAGAATTTTTCCTTCTCTCATCGGCTCCTGTACCAGCTGCTCCATAAAGCAGTCCTTGATTTTGGCAATGAATTTTACCTCCCTAGCATGCCCCGATGTTACATTTACTCAGTCAATATCGGGGTAATTGAAATCACCCATTATTATTGTGTTGCCCAGTTTGTTTGCTTCCCTAATTTCCTTCAACATTTCTACATCCGTCTGTTCATCCTGGCCAGGCGGACAAATGCCAGAAGCCTAAGAAATAATATGGAAGAGTTAGAATATATTGCACTAAATGAAAAATTATATGTTATAACTCTGAGACCTGGTGGAAGAAGGATAACCAGTGGGACACTGTCATACCAGGGTACAAATTATAGCATAGTGATAGGGTGGATTGAATTGGTGGAGGGGTAGCGCTGTATGTTAAGGAGGGCCTTGATCAAATAGATTGAAAATTCTGCAGGAAACAAAACACATCTTGGAATCCCTATGGATTGAAATTCCATGTGTAAAGGGGAAAAGGATATTGATAGGAGTCTATTGCCATCCACCTGGCCAGGATGAACAGACAGATGTAGAAATGCTATCAGAAATTAGGGAGGCTGACAAACCGGGCAACACAATAATAATGGGTGATTTCAATTACCCCGATATTGACTGGGTAAATGTAACATCAAGACATGCTACGGAGGTAAAATTCATTGATAAAGTCAAGGACTGCTTTATGGAGCAGCTGGTACAGGAGTCAAGATCTGGTGTAGGGAATAATGGTGCTGGGGCAGCTTGATAACGGTGATCATAATATGATCAGATTTGATATCGGCTTTGGAATAAGTACACACAGGAAATCCAATACATTAGCATTTAACTTTCAAAAAGGAAACTATGATAAAATGAGAACAACGGTGAAAAGAAGTAACTTAGAGGAGCAGCTGCAAACGTCAAAAATTTACATCAGGCGTGGATGCGGTTCAAAAATAGTATCTTAGAAGACCAGGCCAAATATATTCCATGTATTAAAAATGGAATAAGGAAGACCAAAAAAAGTGAGGTGAAGGAAGCTATTAGAGCTAAAAGAAAATCCTTCAGAAAATGGAAGAAGAAACCGACTGAAAATAATAAGAAACATCATAAGGAATGGCAAGTCAAATGCAAAGCGCTGATAAAGAAAAGCAAAGAGGAACTTTGATAAAAAGATTGTGTTGGAAGCAAAAACACGTGGAGGGGCATAATCGAAATGGGCCCCAAGTTTTCCTGAGGACGTCCTCACATGACGTCCAGGTGAAGGGGCGGAGAAACCCGTATTATTGAAACAAGATGGGCGTCCATCTTTTGTTTTGATAATACAGTCAAGGACGCCCAAATCTTAACATTTAGGTCGTCCCTAGAGACGGTCGTCCTTAGACTTGGTCGTTTCTGATTTTTGGCGTTAATGGAAACTAAGGACGCCCATCTCAGAAACGACCAAATGCAAGCCTTTTGGTCATGGGAGGAGCCAGCATTCCTAGTGCACTGGTCCCCCTCACATGCCAGGACACCTACCGGGCACCTTAGGGGGCACTGCAGTGGACTTCAGAAAAAGCTCCCAGGTACATAGCTCCCTTACCTTGTGTGCTGAGCTCCCCAACCCCCCCCCCCCCCCAAACCAACTACCCACAACTGTACACCACTACCATAGCCCTTACGGGTGAAGAGGGGCACCTACATGTGGGTGCAGTGAGTTTGTGGTGGGTTTTGGAGGGCTCATATTTACCACCACAAGTGTAACAGGTGGGGGGGGGATGGGCCTGGGTCCGCCTCTCTGAAATGCACTGCACCCACTAAAACTGCTCCAGGGACCTGCATACTGCTGTCATGGAGCGGAGTATGACATTTGAGGCTGGCATAGAGGCTAGCACAAAATATTTTTAAACTTTTTTTTTAGGCTGGGAGGGGGTTAGTGACCACTGGGAGAGTAAGGGGAGGTCATCCCCGATTCCCTCCGGTGGTCATCTGGTCAGTTTGGGCACCTTTCCGTGGCTTGGTTGTAACAAAAAAAGGACTAAGTAAAGTCTTTAAAGTGCTCGTCAGGGACGCCATTTTTTTCGACTATGGGTCGAGGACGCCCATGTGCTAGGCACGCCCAAGTCCCGCCTTCACTACGCCTCCAACACACTCCATGTGTTAGGCACGCCCAAGTCCCGCCTCTGACACGCCCCCGGAAACTTTGGCCATTCCCGCGACGGAAAGCAATTGGGGACACCCAAAATCGGCTTTCGATTATGCCAATTTGGGCGACCCTGGGAGAAGGACGCCCATCTTCCGATTTGTGTCGAAAGATGGGCGTCCTTCTCTTCTGAAAATAAGCCTGATAGTAAAAGTTTATTTAAGGTATATTAAAAGCAAGAAGACAGCAAAAGAATCAGTTGGGCCGCTAGATGACCAAAGGGTAAAGGGGGCACTCAGGGATGACAACGTCATAGCGGAGAGATTAAATGAATTCTTTGCTTCTGTCTTCACCAAGGAAGATTTGGGAGAGATACTGGTGCTAGAAATGGTATTCAAAGCTGATGAGTCACGGAAACAGAATGAAATCTCTATAAACCTGGAGAATGTGAAGGCGCAATTTGACAAACTGAAGAGTAACAAATCACCTGGACTGAATGGTATTCATCCCAGAGTACTGATAGAAATTAAAAAATGAACTTGCAGAACCATTGTTAGTAATATGTAATTTATCCTTAAAATCAAGCATAGTACCAGAAGATTGGAGAGTGGCCAATGTAATGCCGATTTTTAAAAAAGATTCCAGAGGTGATCCAGGAAATTACAGACCAGTGAGCCTGATGTCGGTGCCAGGCAAAATGGTAGAGACCATTATAGAGAACAAAATTACAGAGCATATTGAAAACAGGGGCGTATCTGCTATGGGGCCACAGGGGCCTGGCCCCCGTAGATTTGCCCCTGGACCCCCCTACCAACGGCCCTCTCAACCCCCCTCCTCCCGCCGTCACTCCGCCGTCACACCTCACCTCCCTTTGCTGGCGGGGGACCCCAACCTCCACCAGCCGAAGTCTCCTTCCTTCCTTCGTTTGGGTTTGGTTTCTGACGTCCTGCACGTTGTAAGTGCGTGCAGGATGTCAGAAACCAAAACCAAATAAAGGAAAGAAGGAAGGAGACTTCGGCTGGCGGGGGTTGGGGTCCCCTGCCAGCAAAGGGAGGTGAGGCGCGACGGCGGAGTGACGGTGGGAGGGGGGGTTCAAAGTAGTTGGAGCCAGGTGGTGGTGTCGTCGTCGTCGTCGTCGTTGTCATCATCGGCGAGAGGGGGGGTTTAAAGTAGTTGGAGGTGGTGGTGGTGTCATCGTCTTCAGCGGGGGGGGCGTCAGCGGTGCTGGGGGGGGGGGCTAAAATGTGCCCCCTCACCTCGGCTCTGGCCCCCCTACCGTTGAAGTTCAGATACGCCCCTGATTCAAAAGCATGGATTTAATGAGACAAAGCCAAATTGGATTTAGCAAAGGGAAATCTTGCCTCACCCATCTATTACATTTCCTTGAAGTGGTGAACAAACGTGTGGATAAAGGTGAGCCAGTCAATATTGTGTATCTGGATTTTCAAAAGTACCTCAAGAAAGACTCCAGAGGAAATTGGAGAGTCATGGGATAGGAGGTAGTGTCCTATTGTGGATTAAAAACTGGTTAAAAAATAGAAAACAGAGAGTAGGGCTAAATGGCCAGTATTCTCAATAAAGAAGGGTAGATAGTGGGGTTCCCCAGGGGTCTGTGCTGGGACCACTGCTTTTTAACATATTTATAAATGATCTAGAGATGGGTGATACTAGTGAGGTAATTAAATTTGCCGATGACACAAAGTTATTCGAAGTTGTTAAATCGCAAGAGGATTGTGAATAATTACAAGAGGACCTTACGAGACTGGGAAACTGGGCATCCAAATGGCAGATGACATTTAATGTGAGCAAGTGCGAAGTGATGCATGTTGGAAAGAGGAACCCGAACTATAGCTACGTAATGCAAGGTTCCACATTAGGAGTCACCAACCAGGAAAGGGATCTAGGCGTTGTCGTTGATGATACGTTGAAACCTTCTGCGCTGTGTTCAGCGGCAGCTAAGAAAGCAAATATAATTATTAGGAAAGGAATAGAAAACAAAAATGAGGACATTATGTCATCTTTGTATCGCTCCATTGTGCGACCGCACTTCGAATATTGTGTGCAGTTCTGGTCACCGCATCTAAAAAAAGACAGAATGGAATTAGAAAAGGTACAAAGAAGGGTGACAAAAATGATCAAGGGGATGGGATGACTTCCCTATGAGGAAAGGTTAAAGCGGCTAAGGCTCTTCAGCTTGGAGAAAAGAGGGCTGAGGGGAAATATGCTAGAGATCTATAAAATAATGAGTGGATTGGAACAGGTAGACATGATTCACTTGTTTTCTCTCTCCAAAAATACTAGGACTAGGGGGCACTCAATGACGCTACAAAGTAGTAAATTTAAAACAAATCAGAGAAAATATTTCTTTGCTCAATGTGTAATTAAACTCTGGAATTCATCACCAGAGAATGTAGTAAAAGCAGTTAGCTTAGTGGGGTTTAAAAAAAGGTTTGGCTAGCTTCCTAAAAGAAAGGTCCATAAGCCATTATTAAAATGAACGTGGAAAATTCACTGCTTATTTTTAGGATACGCAGCATAAAATGTTTTGTACTGTTTTAGTATCTTGCCAGGTATTTGTAACCTGGGTTGGTCACTGATGAAAACAGGATGCTGGGCTTGATGGACCTTCGGTCTGTCCCAGTATGGCAATACTTATGTACTCTAATGGCAGCCTTACAGAACTGGTCTCTGGCTTACTGGCTTTGGGGGGAGAGGGCTGGTCTCTGACTTATTACTTCCGGGGAGAGGGTGAGAGGGACCCCCAAGAATCCTTTAGGGCAGGGGTCCTCAAATCCAGTCCTTGAGGTCCACAACCTAGTCTGGTTTTCAGGATTTCCACAATGAATATGTATGAGATCTATTTGTATTTACTGTTTCCATTGTATGCAAATAGATCTCATATATATTGACTGTGGAAATTCTGAAAACTAGGATGAGTTGTGGATCTCGAGGACTGGATTTTAAGACCCCCTGCCCTAGGCTGCTACTCGGAATTAACCAGGCACTTTTTGCTATCCTAACTTTATCCATTTATTTAACCAGTTAGCGGTGTGAATATCATTGCTAACCAGTTCTGGCTCCACCCAAGCTCTGTCCATGGACTGCCCTGGCATTAACCGGATAGTGCAGAGGCAGTTAGAGCTGATATTCAGTGGCACCGTCAGGTTAAGTATGGCTGAATATCAGTGGATAGGCAGAAAGAAGTGATTTAAGAGGCAGGAGGCTCTCCTGCCTGATTAAATCACTTTGGATATCGGGCAATTCGAGACTGAGGGGAGAAATGATTGGACTTTTACTGTACCTTAATGAATCATGGAAATCACCAACCAGCAGTAGCTCAGTACCACTAGTTACGGACACCCACGATATATGAAAACACTGCTTGTCAGCCACCTCACATGTAGCATTATTCTACTATCCTGGGAGCATCAGGCTGCAAGGCCACAACCCCATGCTCCTAGGCACGGAATAAAGGGGCTAGACGCAATTTTAAAAAGCTGCCCTCCCAAGACCCCTCGATCACACATTCCCTTCGCAAAGCCCCCCCCCCCCCACAAACATATTAGGCCCCCATCCAAGGACCATCCCCAATTCAAACATCCCCTTCACTTCAAGACCTCCCCAATCTGAAGACCCCCTACCCCCACCCAAGCTGAAGTTCACCCCTACCCAGAAACTCCCTCAGATATAATGGTGGTGAAAGAAGGCGGAGTTTGTATTATGTTAAGAGGACAATGTTGTACATTTATTCCTAATAACACTGTACCTGATGGGGCTATAACTAAGGCCTTGCAAGGACTTACTACTTTAGCTGATGAACTTGCTGAGAATTCTGATATAGACACTACCTGGACTGGGTGGATGGACAATATTTTTGGGAAATGAAAAACTTTTATAGTATCTAGTTTAACCACAATGATAATTGTTATTGTTGTATTTGTACTTCTTGGTTGTTGTATAATACCTTGCATTAGGAGTTTAGTGCAACAATTAATTGAAACAGCTCTAAGTAAGAAATCCTATAGGACATGAATATGTTCTATATGAAAGACTTCATATTAACGCAGAGGTTTAAAATGTTGAAGATAATGTTTAAATTTCTTGTGATTTCTTTTATTCTGCATCATTATCCTCCTCTAGGATTATTCAGATAGGGAGGCATTGTAAGTAACATAAGGCCCGGGGAAGGTTAAAGAAGGGCAATATATATCTAATTATACTACCTTGTCTTGTTACACATAACCCAAAGCGAATGCTACATACCTGTAGAAGGTATTCTCCGAGGACAGCAGGCTGATTGTTCTCACTGATGGGTGACGTCCACGGCAGCCCCTCCAATCGGAAACTTCACTAGCAAAGTCCTTTGCTAGCCCTCGCGCGCCCGCGCGCACCGCGCATGCGCGGCCGTCTTCCCGCCCGAAACCGGCTCGAGACGGCCAGTCCAGTATGTAGCAAGACAATACACTTCAAGGGAAGACACAACTCCAAAGGGGAGGCGGGCGGGTTTGTGAGAACAATCAGCCTGCTGTCCTCGGAGAATACCTTCTACAGGTATGTAGCATTCGCTTTCTCCGAGGACAAGCAGGCTGCTTGTTCTCACTGATGGGGTATTCCTAGCCCCCAGGCTCACTCAAAACAACAACCATGGTCAATTGGGCCTCGCAACGGCGAGGACATAACTGAGATTGACCTAAAAAATTTACCAACTAACTGAGAGTGCAGCCTGGAACAGAACAAACAGGGCCCTCGGGGGGTGGAGTTGGATCCTAGAGCCCAAACAGGTTCTGAAGAACTGACTGCCCGAACCGACTGTCGCGTCGGGTATCCTGCTGCAGGCAGTAATGAGATGTGAATGTGTGGACAGATGACCACGTCGCAGCTTTGCAAATTTCTTCAATGGAGGCTGACTTCAAGTGGGCTACCGACGCAGCCATGGCTCTAACATTATGAGCCGTGACATGACCCTCAAGAGCCAGCCCCGCCTGGGCGTAAGTGAAGGAAATGCAATCTGCTAGCCAATTGGATATGGTGCGTTTCCCTACAGCCACTCCCCTCCTATTGGGGTCAAAGGAAACAAACAATTGGGCGGACTGTCTGGTGGGCTGTGTCCGCTCCAGGTAGAAGGCCAATGCTCTCTTGCAGTCCAATGTGTGCAGCTGACGTTCAGCAGGGCAGGAATGAGGAC
This sequence comes from Microcaecilia unicolor, assembly GCF_901765095.1. NCBI lineage: Eukaryota > Metazoa > Chordata > Amphibia > Gymnophiona > Siphonopidae > Microcaecilia > Microcaecilia unicolor. The sequence goes on from NC_044037.1 coordinate 123,604,587, forward strand.
GGGGAAAGAATGTTGGCAAGACAATTGACTGGTTCAGATGGAACTCCGACACGACCTTTGGCAGAAACTTAGGGTGAGTGCGGAGGACTACTCTGTTGTGATGAAATTTGGTGTAAGGGGCCTGGGCTACCAGGGCCTGAAGCTCACTGACTCTACGAGCTGAAGTAACTGCCACCAAGAAAATGACCTTCCAGGTCAAGTACTTCGGATGGCAGGAATTCAGTGGCTCAAAAGGAGGTTTCATCAGCTGGGTGAGAACGACATTGAGATCCCATGACACTGTAGGAGGCTTGACAGGGGGCTTTGACAAAAGCAAACCTCTCATGAAGCGAACAACTAAAGGCTGTCCTGAGATCGGCTTACCTTCCACTTGGTAATGGTATGCACTGATTGCACTAAGGTGAACCCTTACGGAGTTGGTCTTAAGACCAGACTCAGACAAGTGCAGAAGGTATTCAAGCAGGGTCTGTGTAGGACAAGAGCGAGGATCTAGGGCCTTGCTGTCACACCAGACGGCAAACCTCCTCCAATGAAAGAAGTAACTTCTCTTGGTGGAGTCTTTCCTGGAAGCAAGCAAGATACGGGAGACACCCTCTGGCAGACCCAAAGAGGCAAAATCTACGCCCTCAACATCCAGGCCGTGAGAGCCAGAGACTGGAGGTTGGGATGCAGAAGGGCCCCTTCGTCCTGCGTGATGAGGGTCGGAAAACACTCCAATCTCCACGGTTCTTCGGAGGATAACTCCAGAAGAAGAGGGAACCAGATCTGACGCGGCCAAAAAGGAGCGATCAGAATCATGGTGCCTCGGTCTTGCTTGAGTTTCAACAAAGTCTTCCCCACCAGAGGGATGGGAGGATAAGCATACAGCAGTCCCTCCTCCCAATCCAGGAGGAAGGCATCCGACGCCAGTCTGCCGTGGGCCTGAAGCCTGGAACAGAACTGAGGACCTTGTGGTTCACTTGAGATGCGAAGAGATCCACCAGGGGGGTGTCCCACGCCTGGAAGATCTGTCGCACCACACTGGGATTGAGCGACCACTCGTGAGGTTGCATAATCATGCTCAACCTGTCGGCCAGACTGTTGTTTACGCCTGCCAGATATGTGGCTTGGAGCACCATGCCTTGACGGCGAGCCCAGAGCCACATGCTGACGGCTTCCTGACACAGGGGGCGAGATCCGGTGCCCCCCTGCTTGTTGACATAGTACATGGCAACCTGATTGTCTGTCTGAATTTGGATAATTTGGTGGGACAGCCGATCTCTGAAAGCCTTCAGAGCGTTCCAGATCGCTCGCAACTCCAGAAGATTGATCTGTAGATCGCTTTCTTGGAGGGACCACCTTCCTTGGGTGTGAAGCCCATCGACATGAGCTCCCCATCCCAGGAGAGACGCATCCGTGGTCAGCACTTTTTGTGGCTGAGGAATTTGGAAGGGACGTCCCAGAGTCAAATTGGAGCAAATCGTCCACCAATACAGGGATTCGAGAAAACTCGTGGACAGGTGGATCACGTCCTCTAGTCCCCCAGCGGCCTGATACCACTGGGAGGCTAGGGTCCATTGAGCAGATCTCATGTGAAGGCGGGCCATGGGAGTCACATGAACTGTGGAGGCCATGTGGCCCAACAATCTCAACATCTGCCGAGCTGTGATCTGCTGGGACGCTCGCACCCGCGAGACGAGGGACAACAAGTTGTTGGCCCTCGCCTCTGGGAGATAGGCGCGAGCCGTCCGAGAATCCAGCAGGGCTCCGATGAATTCGAGTTTCTGCACTGGGAGAAGATGGGACTTTGGGTAATTTATCACAAACCCCAGTAGCTCCAGGAGGCGAATAGTCATCTGCATGGACTGCAGGGCTCCTGCCTCGGATGTGTTCTTCACCAGCCAATCGTCGAGATATGGGAACACGTGCACCCCCAGCCTGCGAAGCGCCGCTGCTACCACAGCTAGGCACTTTGTGAACACCCTGGGCGCGGAGGCGAGCCCAAAGGGTAGCACACAGTACTGGAAGTGGCGTGTGCCCAGCTGAAATCGCAGATACTGTCTGTGAGCTGGCAGTATCGGGATGTGTGTGTAGGCATCCTTCAAGTCCAGAGAGCATAGCCAATCGTTTTGCTGAATCATGGGGAGAAGGGTGCCCAGGGAAAGCATCCTGAACTTTTCTTTTACGAGATATTTGTTCAGGGCCCTTAGGTCTAGGATGGGACGCATCCCCCCTGTTTTCTTTTCCACAAGGAAGTACCTGGAATAGAATCCCAGCCCTTCTTGCCCGGATGGCACGGGCTCGACCGCATTGGCGCTGAGAAGGGCGGAGAGTTCCTCTGCAAGTACCTGCTTGTGCTGGAAGCTGTAGGACTGAGCTCCCGGAGGACAATTTGGAGGTTTTGAGGCCAAATTGAGGGTGTATCCTTGCCGGACTATTTGGAGAACCCACTGATCGGAGGTTATGAGAGGCCACCTTTGGTGAAAAGCTTTCAACCTCCCTCCGACAGGCAGGTTGCCCGGCACTGACACTTGGATGTCGGCTATGCTCTGCTGGAGCCAGTCAAAAGCTCGCCCCTTGCTTTTGCTGGGGAGCCGCGGGGCCTTGCTGAGTCGCACGCTGCTGACGAGAGCGAGCGCGCTGGGGCTTAGCCTGGGCCGCAGGCTGTCGGGAAGGAGGATTGTACCTACGCTTGCCAGAAGTATAGGGAACAGTCTTCCTTCCACCGAAAAATCGTCTACCTGTAGAGGTAGAAGCTGAAGGCTGCCGGCGGGCGAACTTGTCGAATGCGGTGTCCCGCTGGTGGAGAGACTCTACCACCTGTTCGACTTTTTCGCCAAAAATGTTATCCGCACGGCAAGGCGAGTCCGCAATCCGCTGCTGGAGTCTATTCTCCAGGTCGGCGGCACGCAGCCATGAGAGCCTGCGCATCACCACACCTTGAGCAGCGGCCCTGGACGCAACATCAAAAGTGTCATAAACTCCTCTGGCCAGGAATTTTCTGCACGCCTTCAGCTGCCTGACCACCTCCTGAAAAGGCTTGGCTTGCTCAGGGGGAAGAGCATCAACCAAGCCCGCCAACTGCCGCACATTGTTCCGCATGTGTATGCTCGTGTAGAGCTGGTAGGACTGGATCTTGGACACGAGCATAGAGGAATGGTAGGCCTTCCTCCCAAAGGAGTCTAAGGTTCTAGCGTCCTTGCCCGGGGGCGCCGAAGCATGTTCCCTAGAACTCTTAGCCTTCTTTAGGGCCAAATCCACAACTCCAGAGTCATGAGGCAACTGAGTGCGCATCAGCTCTGGGTCCCCATGGATCCGGTACTGGGACTCGATCTTCTTGGGAATGTGGGGATTAGTTAATGGCTTGGTCCAGTTCGCAAGCAATGTCTTCTTCAGGACATGGTGCAAGGGAACAGTGGACGCTTCCTTAGGTGGAGAAGGATAGTCCAGGAGCTCAAACATTTCAGCCCTGGGCTCGTCCTCCACAACCACCGGGAAGGGGATGGCCGTAGACATCTCCCGGACAAAGGAAGCGAAAGACAGACTCTCGGGAGGAGAAAGCTGTCTCTCAGGAGAGGGAGTGGGATCAGACGGAAGACCCTCAGACTCCTCGTCAGAGAAATATCTGGGATCTTCCTCTTCCTCCCACGAGGCCTCACCCTCGGTGTCAGACACAAGTTCCCGGACCTGTGTCTGCAACCTCGCCCTGCTCGACTCCGTGGAACCCCGTCCACGATGGGGGCGTCGAGAGGTAGACTCCCTTGCCCGCATCGGCGAAGCTCCCTCCGCCGACGTGGTCGGGGAGCCTTCCTGGGAGGTGGCCGCGGTCGGCACCGCACGCGGTACCGACGTCGGGGACCTCAACCTGGGCGATGGGCCAGCCGGCGCCACGCTCGACGGTACCGGAGGCGCAAGCACCGCCGGTACCGGAGGGGTAGGGCGCAACAGCTCTCCCAGAATCTCTGGGAGAACGGCCCGGAGGCTCTCGTTTAGAGTGGCTGCAGAGAAAGGCTGGGAGGTCGATGCAGGCGTCGACGTCAGTACCTCTTCCGGGCGTGGAGGCTGTTCCGGGCTGTCCAGAGCGGAGCGCATCGACACCTCCTGAACAGAGGGTGAGCGGTCCTCTCGGTGCCGATGCCTGCTGGGTGCCGAATCCCTCGGCGACCCAGGGCTCTCGGTGCCGACACGGGGAGGAGACCGGTGTCGATGCTTCTTCGATTTCTTCCGAAGCATGTCACCGGAGCTCCCCGGCACCGACGAGGAGGACGTCGAATCCATCCGTCGCTTCCTCGGGGCCGAGACTGAAGAAGGTCGATCTCGGGGGGGCTGTACCGCAGGAGCCCTCAGGGTAGGCGGAGACCCACCCGAGGGCTCACCGCCACCAGCAGGGGAATGGACAGCCCTCACCTGCACTCCACCCGATGCACCACCGTCCGACGACATCAGCAGACGAGGTCCTGGTACCACCGACGTCGATGCAGCTATCCGATGTCTCGGCGCCGATGCAGAGGCCCGATGCCTCGATGCACTCGATGCAGGGGCGGCCGAGGAAGATGGTCTGGACGCTGACGACGTCGATGCACTCGAAGATCCCGGTGCCGATGCCGACGAAGAGCCCGAGAACAACACGTTCCACTGGGCTAGTCTCGCTACCTGAGTCCGCCTTTGAAGCAGGGAACACAGACTGCAGTTCTGAGGGCGGTGCTCGGCCCCCAGACACTGAAGACACGACGAGTGTCGATCAGTGAGCGAGATAACCCGGGCGCACTGGGTGCACTTCTTGAAGCCGCTGGAAGGCTTCGATGTCATGGGCGGAAAAATCACGCCGGCGAAATCAAAAGCCGAAATGGCGAAATTTGAAGCACCAAAATTTAGAGGGAGAAAAATCTCGACCGAGGCCGAAAAGAGGCCTACCCCGACGACGAAAGAAAACTTATCGGGGCAAAAAGCTGGAAGTACGGGGAGGATTTACACGAAACCCGGCGGGGGGTTTCCGGAGCACTTCCCGACTAAGAGAAAACTTTCCCGAAGGAAAAAAACACGCTCAAAATAAATTGGACGCGCGAGGTCGACTTTCCGGGGCTCGACACGGCGAAAACACGACCGTACCGAGTGCGGACAAAAGAAGACTGGCCGGCTCGAGCCGGTTTCGGGCGGGAAGACGGCCGCGCATGCGCGGTGCGCGCGGGCGCGCGAGGGCTAGCAAAGGACTTTGCTAGTGAAGTTTCCGATTGGAGGGGCTGCCGTGGACTTCACCCATCAGTGAGAACAAGCAGCCTGCTTGTCCTCGGAGAATACCTGTTATATATAGCCTATAGAGTTGGTATGAATTATGACTCACACCTACTCCCTAACCTTAACAATGTGACTAAGATTTAGAGACTTATGCAGGAAACTGAAATCGCCCTTTAGTGCTCATGAGGTCGTATTGCAATGACAGGTCAGATAGGAACCAGATTCTCATCCTGCTAAGGGAATCTGAGTGGCCTGCAACCTAAGCCAGCCTGCAGCCAGAGCACTAACACAGAATATGTAGAATAAGTTAACAAAATAAAGGTGAGACACAGGCCCTAGGTGCAGGACTAGGCTGTGGTTTATGTTTTCTGTAACACCTGGGTCACAAACCTAATATAAATAAAGTCCTTATTACAAGGCCTTCAAGGAGGGAGATGTAGAAATATGAGCACAGTCATGCACTATGGAATAGGTCAGAAGGCCAGAGCCTGATAAGTCAGTGTGACACAGGAATCTATCAGAGATTGATGAGCCTGCATGATCTCTGGTATTTATGATCTATTAGGATACCCTTACAGGCAAGGGAGATCTTGGGAAAGAGGATAGTGTAAACAGCAGAAAAATGTTGTCTAACAGCTTAAGGGAACCAGATGTTGGGATCCAGATAATAATCTGTGAGAAGGATAGTTTGCAGAAAAAGCCATGTAAAGCATTGTCTGAAATAAATGATATAAGCTGCTAAATCAGAATAGTGTTTCAGAGATGCAGACAGTGAACATCTTTTCATGTAATTGAATTGATCTCTCATGAGAAACTATTGTATTTGTATTTGGTAAGTGAATAAAATATACTTTCTCATATGCATTTAGCATTGGTTTCTTTCACCCCTCCCAGCTGAGAATGGCTGGTTCATGCTAATTTGGGAAGGGATACAAGCAGCCTAAAAACAAGGGCTTTGTCCACTCCATGTAAAAGGCCAGTGCTCTCTTGCAGTCCAAGGTGTGCAAGTTGCTTGAGGACGGGGAAAAAATGTTGGCAAGACAATTGACTGGTTCAGATGGAACTCCGACACCACCTTTGGCAGGAACTTAGGGTGCATGCGGAGGACTACTCTGCTGTGATGAAACTTAGTATAAGGTGCATCCACTACTAAGGCCTGAAGCTCACTGACCCTACGAGCTGAAGTAACAGCCACCAAGAAAATGGCCTTCCAGGTCAAGTACTTCAGATGGCAGGAATTCAGTGGCTCAAAAGGAGCTTTCATCAGCTAGGTGAGAACGACGTTGAGATCCCATGACACTAGCGGAGGTTTGACAGGGGGCTTTGACAAGAGCAAACCTCTCATGAAGCGAACTAAAGGCTGTCCAGAGATAGGCTTACCTTCTACACACTGATAATAAGCATTAATTGCACTAAGATGAACCCTTACCGAGTTGGTCTTGAGACCAGACTCTGATAAGTGTAGAAGGTATTCAAGCAGGGTCTGTGTAGGACAAAAAAGGGGACTTATGGCCTTGCTGTCACACCAGATGGCAAACCTCTTCCATTTAAAAGAGTAACACCTCATAGTGGAATCTTTCCTGGAAGCCAGCAAGACCCAGGAGACACCCTCCGAAAGACCTATGGAAGTGAATTCTATGCTCTAAACATGGGGTCCCGCAGGGGTCTGTGCTGGGTCCGTTGCTTTTTAATGTATTTATAAATGACCTAGAGATGGGAATAACTAGTGAGGTAATTAAATTCGCCGATGACACAAAATTATTCAGGGTCGTCAAGTCGCAGGAGGAATGTGAACGATTACAGGAGGACCTTGCGAGACTGGGAGAATGGGCGTGCAAGTGGCAGATGAAGTTCAATATTGACAAGTGCAAAGTGATGCATGTGGGTAAGAGGAACCCGAATTATAGCTACGTCTTGCAAGGTTCTGCGTTAGGAGTTACGGATCAAGAAAGGGATCTGGGTGTCGTCGTCGATGATACGCTGAAACCTTCTGCTCAGTGTGCTGCTGCGGCTAGGAAAGCGAATAGAATGTTGGGTGTTATTAGGAAGGGTATGGAGTCCAGGTGTGCGGATGTTATAATGCCGTTGTATCGCTCCATGGTGCGACCGCACCTGGAGTATTGTGTTCAGTACTGGTCTCCGTATCTCAAAAAAGATATAGTAGAATTGGAAAAGGTACAGCGAAGGGCGACGAAAATGATAGTGGGGATGGGACGACTTTCCTATGAAGAGAGGCTGAGAAGGCTAGGGCTTTTCAGCTTGGAGAAGAGACGGCTGAGGGGAGATATGATAGAAGTGTATAAAATAATGAGTGGAATGGATCGGGTGGATGTGAAGCGACTGTTCACGCTATCCAAAAATACTAGGACTAGAGGGCATGAGTTGAAGCTACAGTGTGGTAAATTTAAAACGAATCGGAGAAAATTTTTCTTCACCCAACGTGTAATTAGACTCTGGAATTCATTGCCGGAGAACGTGGTACGGGCGGTTAGCTTGACGGAGTTTAAAAAGGGGTTAGATAGATTCCTAAAGGACAAGTCCATAGACCGCTATTAAATGGACTTGGAAAAATTCCGCATTTTTAGGTATAACTTGTCTGGAATGTTTTTACGTTTGGGGAGCGTGCCAGGTGCCCTTGACCTGGATTGGCCACTGTCGGTGACAGGATGCTGGGCTAGATGGACCTTTGGTCTTTCCCAGTATGGCACTACTTATGTACTTATGTACTTATGTACCATAACAGCCAGAGACTGGAGGCTGGGATGTAGAAGCGACCCCTTGTTCTGAGTGAAGAGGGTCGGAAAACAGTCCAATCTCCACGGTTCTTCGGATGGCAATTCCAGAAGAAAAAGGGAACCTAATCTGACACGGCCAAGACGGCACAATCAGGATCATGGTTTTGCGGTCTTGCTTGAATTTCAGCAAAGTCTTCCACACCAGAGGTATGGGAGGATATGCATACAGAAGGCCTGTTCCCCAATGTAGGAGAAACTACTACTACTACTACTTAACATTTCTAGAGCGCTACTAGGGTTACGCAGCGCTGTACAGATTAACATAAATTGACATAAAGGACAGTCCCTGCTACAAGGAGCTTACAATCTAAAGGGCGAAATGTCAAGTTGGGGGCAGTCCAGGTTTCCTGAATAGAGGTATGATGGTTAGGTGCCGAAGGTGACATTGAAGAGGTGGGTTTTGAGCAAGGCTTTGAAGATGGGCAGGGAGGGGGCCTGGCATATGGGCTCAGGGGGATTATTCCAGGCATGGGGTGAGGCGAGGCAGAAAGGGCGGAGTCTGGAGTTGGCGGTGGTGGAGAAGGGTACTGACAGGAGGGATTTGTCTTGAGAACGGAGGTTACGGGTAGGAATGTAAGGGGAGATGAGGGTAGAGAGGTAGGGAGGGGCTGTAGATCGAGTGCATTTGTAGGTTAAAAGGAGAAGCTTAAACTGTATGCGGTACCTGATCGGAAGCCAGTGAAGTGACTTGAGGAGAGGGGTGATATGAGTGTACCGGTTCAGGCGGAAGATAAGACGTGCAGCAGAGTTTTGAATGGACTGAAGGGGGGATAGGTGGCAAATTGGGAGGCCAGTGAGGAGTAGGTTGCAGTAGTCAAGGCGAGAGGTAATGAGAGAATGGATGAGAGTTCGGGTGGTGTGCTCAGACAGGAAGGGGCGAATTTTGCTGATGTTATAGAGGAAGAAGCGACAGGTCTTGGCTATCTGCTGGATATGTGCAGAGAAGGAGAGGGAGGAGTCAAAGATGACCCCGAGGTTGCGGGCAGATGAGACGGGGACGATGAGGGTGTTATCAACAGAGATAGAGAGTGGAGGGAGAGGAGAAGTGGGTTTGGGAGGGAAGACAATAAGCTCAGTCTTGGCCATGTTCAGTTTCAAGTGGCGGTTGGACATCCAGGTCGCAAGGTCGGCTAAGCAGGCCGATACTTTAGCCTGGGTTTCTGCAGTGATGTCTGGTGTGGAGAGATAAAGCTGGGTGTCATCGGCATAAAGATGATATTGGAACCCATGGGAGGAGATTAAGGAACCCAGGGAGGAGGTGTAGATTGAGAAAAGAAGGGGTCCAAGGACAGATCCCTGAGGAACTCCAACAGACAGCGGGATGGGGGTGGAGGAAGAACCCTGAGAATGTACTCTGAAGGTACGGTGGGAGAGATAAGAGGAGAACCAGGAGAGGACAGAGCCCTGGAACCCAAGTGAGGACAGTGTGGCGAGAAGTAAGTTATGATTGACAGTGTCAAAAGCGCCGGATAGGTCGAGGAGGATAAGGATGGAGTAGTGACCTTTGGATTTGGCAAGGAACAGGTCGTTGCAGACTTTAGATAGTGCCGTTTCCATGTGTAGGGGGCGAAAGCCGGATTGAAGTGGATCGAGGATGGCATGAGAGGATAGAAAATCGAGGCAGCAGCTGTGAACGGCACGTTCAAGTATCTTGGAGAGGAAGGGTAGGAGGGAAATGGGGCGGTAGTTGGAGGGACAGGTAGGGTCAAGTGATGGTTTTTTGAGGAGTGGTGTGACTACAGCATGCTTGAAGGTGTCAGGGACAGTTGCAGTGGAGAGAGAGAGGTTGAGGATATGACAGATGAGGGGGTGACAGTAGGAGTGATGGTGTTAAGTAAGTTGGTGGGGATGGGGTCTGAGGAACAGGTGGTGCATTTCGAAGAGGAGAGAAGATAGGCGGTTTCCTCTTTGGTGATATCGGGAAAAGAGGAGAAGGAGGCCTGGGTTGGTTGGTTGAGGGAGTGTGTTATAGGGTGAGGAGGAGGAGAAGATGGTTTGGAGGTGAATTTGAGGTTGATTTTCTGCACCTTGTCGCGAAAGTAGTCCGCCAGTGCTTGAGGAGAGAGTGAGGGGGGGGGAGCAGAGGGCACTTTGAGGAGGGAGTTAAGGGTGGCGAAGAGACAACGGGGGTTAGAAATGAAGGAGTTGGTCAATTGGGTGTAATAGTCCTGTTTGGCGAGGAATAGGGAGGACTGGAAGGAGGATAACATGAATTTATAATGAATGAAATCGGTGTGGGTGCGAGATTTCCTCCAGAGGCGTTCAGCCGATCGGGTGCAGGAGCGAAGGTATCGGGTGCAAGGGGTCAGCCAGGGCTGGGGATTAATACGCCTCATGGGACGGGAGATGGACGGTGCAAGGGCATCAAGAGCAGAGGAGAGGGTGGCATTGTATGTGGAGACAGCCTTGTCGACAGTCTCGGAGGACATGATAGAAGGGAGGAGATCAGAGATAGTAGAGGATAAGGTGGGAGGGTCGACCGCCTGGAGATTCCTAGAAGTAGTGGTTAGTATTGGGCAGGACTGAGGGGGAGGGTGATGAAGTGTGAAGGTGATCAGGTGATGGTCAGAGAGAGGAAGAGCTGAGGCGCAGAAATTGGAGGGTGAGCAGGTAGAAGAGAGGACGAGGTCAAGACAGTGGCCAGATCGGTGAGTGGGGGTGGTGGAGCTCAGTAGGAGGTTGAAGGAGGAGGTTAGAGTGAGGAATTGAGAAGCGTACGAGTCGGAAGGGTTATCAGTGTGTATGTTAAAATCACCAAGAATGAGGGATGGGGATGAGGGCTCAAGAAAAACGGAGAGCCAGGCATCGAAGTCGGTAAGGAAGGAAGGGAGGGACTTATTAGGGGGGCGGTAAATGACTGCAACTCTGAGTGGCAGCGGGTAGAATAGATGGATGGACTTCAAAGGATGAGAAACAGTGAGACTGTGGTAGAAGGAGAGGTTGAAAACTGCAGGAGGGCGAAAGTAGTAGCCCGACACCGCCACCGCGGCCAGCTGGGCGGGGAGAATGGGAGAAAAGATAACCACCGTGGCATAGGGCCACGACTGAGGCAGAGTCTTCAGGGGTGAGCCAGGTTTCAGTTAGGGCGAGCAGGTGGAGGGAATGGGAGATGAAGAGATCATGGGTGAAGGAAAGTTTGTTGCAGACCGAGCATGCATTCCACAGGGCACACGAGAAGGGGAGGGAGGAGGGGGGAGGAGGGGAATAGAGATGAGATTGGAGATATCGCGGAAACGTTTGCATAGATGAAGCGAGGATGAGGACAGGTGTGGGGGACCTGGGTTGGGATTGATGTCTCCCGCGGATAGCAGGAGAAGGAGCAAGAGAGTGCGGAGGAGGGTGGGGGAGGTAGGGCGACGAAGGCGGCAGAGACGGGGTGCGCTTAGGAGGAATGGGGAGGGGTTCATGGCAGGAATGAGGTGTTGAAGGTTGAGAGCTAGGAAGGAGGAGGAGGACAGTAGAGATGGTGAGGTGGGGGACGGGGGTGGGTAGGGTATTGGAGTAGTGAGCAGGACGGGAGAGGACATGGATGGGCAGTGGGTTTGTGCGGTATGCGGCTGTGGGAGGGGGAAAAGGTTGGGGAGGGATAGTGCAAGGAAGAAAATGTGTATGGGGGCCATAAGTAGTGACTGGGTGTTTACGGGTGCAGATGTAATGACAGAGGTAGGTAGTTATGCAGGCTGGGAGGCATAACTGGGAGGCAGGCTGTAGTTGATGGGCCGACGAGCGGTTGAGAGGCAGACAAGCAGGCAGTTGGTTGATTGGTTAGCAGGCAGACGAGGAGGTGATAGGCCAGCAGGCAGGCAGGAGCAGGTGACTGGCTAGCAGGCAGGTTGATTGGCAAGCAGGCAGGCAGGCAGGTGGGAGCAGGTGAGTGCGGTGGAGAGTACATCAGCAGGACTGGAACAAGCTGGAATGGTTTGGAGCAGAATAGCACAGAGCAGCAAGATTGGAGCAGGCTGGAACAAGCAGGATCAGGCGGACTGGAACATGCTGGAGCAGATGGACTGGAACAAGCAGGCTGGAGCAGATGGACTGGAACAAGCAGGGAGAAGCTGGATCAGGCGGACTGGAACACTGGAGCAGATGGACTGGAACAAGCAGGGGGAAAGCTGGATCAGCGGACTGGAACAAGCTGGGATCAGGCGGACTGGAACGAACTGGGATCAGCAGACTGGAACGAGCTTGGATCAGGTGGACTGGAGTACACTGGAGCAGTAGGACTGGAGCAGGCTGGAGCAGATGGACTGGAACAAGCAGGGGGGAGCCGGATCGGCGGACTGGAGCAAGCTTGGATCAGGCGGACTGGAGCAAGCTGGGATCAGGCGGACTGGAACACGCTGGAGCAGTTGGACTGGAACAAGCAGGCTGGAGCAGATGGACTGGAACAAGCGGGGGGAAGCTGGATCTGCGGACTGGAACAAGCTGGGATCAGGCGGACTGGAACACGCTGGGATCAGGCGGACTGGAACACGCTGAGGCAGATGGACTGGAACAAGCAGGGGGGAAGCTGGATCTGCGGACTGGAACAAGCTGGGATCCGGCGGACTGGAACATGCTGACACAGATGGACTGGAACACGCTGAAGCAGATGGACTGGAACAAGCAGGGGGGAAGCTGGATCGGCGGACTGGAACAAGCTGGGATCAGGCAGATTGGAACAAGCTGGGATCGGGCAGACTGGAACAAGCTCGGATCAAGCGGACTGGAACACGCTGGAGCAGATGGACCGGAACAAGCAGGGGGTAGCTGGATCGGCGGACTGGAACAAGCTGGAGCCGTTGGACTGGAACAAGCAGGCTGGAGCAGATGGACCGCAACAAGCAGTGGGGAAGCTGGATCTGCGGACTGGAACAAGCTGGAGCCGTTGGACTGGAGCAAGCAAGCAGGGAGAGGCTGGATCGGGTGGACTGGGGCAAGCTGGAGCAGCTGGGCTGCCCCCAGAGCAACAGAGCAGCCAAGGCGTTTGAAGGAGTCTGCCTCGCTATAGATCCGCTGTGCCCACCTTGATTTCCCCAGTCCCGAGGACTCGGTCACTGCAAGGCCGCGCCACGTGGCAGGACGGGCAGCGTGGGCGTCGGGCTGCTGGGCCTGGGAGTGTCGTGGTGGTCAGGTGGGTCTCCCGGACCGCTGGGCCGGGTCCGCGCAGGTCTACGCTCACCTATCCAATAGGTGAGGCTGTCCACCGCCTGTGCCCCGCGTCGCTCGGTCCGGGCCTGCGCCAAGAAGTCGGGCTCGCGCCACAGGCCGCGGGTGAGCTCCCTCCCACACCACGTGGGTCACCCAGAGCTTCCACCCGACTTGGTCCCGGGCAGTTCCTGCCAGGGAGCGCGATGGCTGCGGGCGAGCTCTCGGACTCCGCAGACTCGGCGCCTGGGCATCTGACACTAGTCTGCCGTGGGCCTGAAGCCTGGAACAGAACTGAGGGACATTGTGATTTAGTTGAGTGGTAAAGAGATTCACCGAGGGGGTAAACCCACCCTCGGAAGATCTTGCGGGTCACGCCCATATTCAGCGACCACTCATGAGATTGCATAACCCTGCTCAGCCTGTCGGCCAGAGTATTGTTTATGCCTGCCAGATAAGTGGCTTGGAGAAACATGCCGGGACGGCACGCCCAAAGTCACATCTGGATGGCCTCCTGACACAGAGGGCGAGATCCGGTGTAGTACATTGCAACCTGATTGTCTGTTTGAATCAAGATAATTTGGTTGGATAGCCAATCTCTGAAAACCTTGAGCGCGTTCCAGATCGCTCGGAGCTCCAGAAGGTTGATCTGAAGATCTGTTTCCTGGGGGGACCAGGCCCCCTGGGTGTGTAGCCCATCTACATGAGCTCCTCATCCCAGGAGAGAAGCATCCGTTGTCAGCACTTTTTGCGGCTGAGGAATTTGGAATGGACGTCCCATGGTCAAATTGGATCGAATCATCCAGCAGTGAAGAGAATGTAGAAAATCGGTGGATAGAAGGATGACATCTTCTAGCTTCCAATGACCTGATACCACTGACAAGCTAGGGTCCATTGAGCAGATCTCATGTGCAGACGTCCCATGGACGTAATATGAACTGTAGAGACCATGTGCTCCAAAAGTCTCAACATTTGCCAAACTGTGACTTGCTGTGACGCTCGAACCTTGGACACTAGGGACAGAATGTTGTCTGCCCACTCCTCGGGAAGATAGGCTTGAACCATTCTAGTGTCGCACAATGTTCCAATGAACTCCAATTTCTGAACCGGAGTGAGATGGGACTTGGGATAATTTATTACGAACCTTAGTAGTTCCAGCACCTGAATAGTCTTCCATATGGACTCCCGAGCACCGTCCTCCGAGGTGCTCTTCACTAGCCAATCATCAAGATAAAAGAACACATGCACTCCCAGCCTGCATAGTGACGCTGCAAGTACCGCTAGGCATTTTGTGAATACTCTGGGAGCTGACGCTAGGCCAAAGGGCAGCACGCAGTACTGGAAGTCCTGCATTCCCAGCCGAAAACGAAGATACTTCCTGTGAGCTGGAAGTATCGGGATGAGCGTATATGCATCCTTCAAGTCCAGAGAGCATAACCAATCGTTTTCCTGAATCATAGGAAGAAGGGTGCCCAGGGAAACCATCCTGAACTTTTCTCGAACTAGGAATTTGTTCAGGGCCCTTAGGTCTAGGATGGGATGCATCCTCCATTTTCTTCTGCACAAGGAAGTACCTGGAATAGAATCCCAGCCCTTCTTCCCCTGGTGGAATGGGTTCAACCGTATGGGCCTTTAGAAGGGCAGAGAGTTCCTCTGCAAGTACCTGCCTGTGCGGAGAGCTGAAGGAATGAGCTCTCGGTGGGCAATTTGGAGGTTTGAATTCCAGATTGAGGGTGTATCCTAACCGGACTATTTGAAGAACCCACCAATCTGAGGTTATGAGAGGCTACCTTTGGTGAAAAAATATTAGCCTCCCCCAACCAGCAAGTCGTCAGGCATGGACACTTGTACTGCAGCTATGCTCACCTGGAACCAGTCAAAAGCCCGTCCCTTGCTTTTGCTGGGGAGCAGCAGGGGCCTTGGGCACACGCTATTGATGTGAACGAGCATGCTGGGACTGAGCCTGGGTAGGCTGGCGAGCAGCAGGAATGTACCTACGCCTAGGATAGGAATAGGGAGCACTCTGAGGCCCACCAAAAAACCTCCTAGTAGAGGGGGTGGTATAGTGGTGTGCTGGTAAATTTTTAACAACAGGCTCTCTCCCCGGTCCACCTCGGCGCCCCCCTCCCCCGTCCACCACTGCGCCCCCCCATCCACCCCTGCGCCCCCCCTCCCTCCCAATTGCAGAGCTTCCTATAGCCGGGGGGGGGGGGGCAATGCATTACTCTCTCCAGGAAAAAAAAATTAAATGATCCCAGGTTCCAATCTAATTCATGTTTAATATGGGATAAAATGCCATAAATAAGTAAATAAATATAAACTTTTAACGTTCAGCACCTGATTCTCAAAGTGGACATATTCCAAACACTATAATGAAAATAAAATTATTTTTTTCTACCTTTGTTGTCTGGTGACTTTGTTTCTCTGATCATGCTGGCCCAGTATCTGATTCTGCTGCTCTCTATCTGTTCCCTTGACTCTGTTTTCAGGGCTTCCTTTCCATTTATTTCTTTTCTTTCCTCCTTTCTTCTTCATTTCTGGTCCTCCACAGACTTGACTGTACAGTGGATCCAGCTTCTGCCTATTTTCTCCATCCATGTGCAGTTTCTCTCCTCTTCCTTTTTCCTCATCTAATCTTCTTCCTCTATCTTCCTTCCATGTCCAGTGATTCTCCTCCCTCCCCTGCCCTTCCCTCCCCTCCATCCATGTCCAGAATTTCTCTTGCCCTCCCCTCCATCCATGTCCTGAAACTCTCCTCTCTCCCCTGCCCCCCTCTATCCATCCATACCCAGCAATTCTCTTCTCTCCCCTGCCCCCCTCTACCCATCCATGCCCAGCAATTCTCTTCTCTCCCCTGCCCCCTCTATCCATTCATGCCCAGCGATTCTCTTCTCTCCCCTGCCCTCCATGCCCAGCAATTCTCTTCTCTCCCGTGCCCCCTCTACCCATCCATGCCCAGCCATTCTCTTCTCTCCCCTGCCGTCCCTCTATCCATTCATTCCCAGCAATTCTCTTCTCTCCCCTGCCCTCCATGCCCAGCAATTCTCTTCTCTCCCCTGCCCCCCTCTACCCATCCATGCCCAGCAATTCTCTTCTCTCCCCTGCCCCCTCTATCCATTCATGCCCAGCGATTCTCTTCTCTCCCCTGCCCTCCATGCCCAGCAATTCTCTTCTCTCCCGTGCCCCCTCTACCCATCCATGCCCAGCCATTCTCTTCTCTCCCCTGCCGTCCCTCTATCCATTCATTCCCAGCAATTCTCTTCTCTCCCCTGGCCTCCATGCCCAGCAATTCTCTTCTCTCCCCTGCCCCCCTCTACCCATCCATGCCCAGCAATTCTTTTCTCTCCCCTGCCCCCCTCTACCCATCCATGCCCAGCAATTCTCTTCTCTCCCCTGCCCCCCTCTCTACCCATCCATACCCAGCGATTCTCCTCCCTCCCCTGCCCTGCCCTCCCGCTCCTATCCATGTCCAACGATTCTCTGTTGCCCCATCCTCCCCTCCTGCTCCCATCCATGTCCAGCGATTCTCCGCCACCCCCATCCCCCCCTCCAGCTCCCATCCATCTTTTTTATTACCTCCGTTAAAGCCCTGCTGCCCGTCTCTAGGTTTCCCTGTTTGCTTCGTGATGAGTTCGTTCCCTCAGTCCCACATTTGCAGAAAAAAGAAATGACGTCAGAAGGCGGGACTAAGGGAACGAACTCATCACGAAGCAAACAGGGAAGGCTAGAGACGGGCAGCAGGGCTTTAACGGAGGTAATAAAAAAGATGGATGGGAGCAGGAGGGAAGGATGGGGGTGACGGAGACTCGCTGGACATGGATGGGAGCGGGAGGGGAGGTAAGCAAGGCCTGTGGTGGCACCCTCCTGCCATGCTTACCTCGTTCACTGTAGCCGGCTCGTCCTGGAGAACAACCGGCTTGCAAGATCTTGCAAAATTTAACAACCGGCTCTTGCGAGCCAGTGCGAGCCGGCTCCAGCACACCACTGGGGTGGTAGCAGAAGATGCCCAGCGAGAGAGAGAAGCCATAGCATCTGTGTGCTTCTTGATCTGGTCAACCAGATTTTCCACTTTCTCTCCGAAAAGATTATCCGCCCGGCAAGGAACATCTGCTATCCTCTGCTAGATCGAATGGTCCAGGTCAGAAACATGCAGCCATAAGAGTCTGCGAATTGCTATACCTTGAGCAGAGATCATGGATGCTACATCAAAAGTGTCACATGCGCCCCTGGCCAAAAATTTACGACACGCCTTCTGCTGTTTGACCAGCTGGCGAAAGGGTTTTGCCTGCTTCAGAGGGAGGGCATCGACCAAAGTAGACTTCTGCCGCACCGAGTTCCGCAAGTGGATGCTCGTGAAAAGCTGGTATGATTGTATACGGGCAGCAAGCATGGCGGCCTGATACATTTTCCTCCCAAAAGAGTCCAAGGTCCTAGCTTCTCTGCCTGGGGGCGCCAAAGCATAGTCTCTAGTACTCTTGGCTCTTTTGAGGATGGAGTCCACAACCATGGAGTTGTGGAGTAACTGAGACCTCATCAACCCAGGTTCCCCGTGGATCCAATACTGGGAATCTGTCTTCTTAGGGATCACGAGGCCAAAGGGGATGCCCAGTTTCGCATAAGGACTTCCCTGATTGCCTTATGCAAAGGAGCTGTCAAACTGCCTCTTTAGGTGGAGAGGAGTCCAGGACCTCGAGCATCTCTACCCTGGGCTCATCCTCCACGTCTATGGGGAATGAAATGGCCTGAGCCATTTCCCGCACAAAAGATGAGAAAGAGAGGTTCTCAGGAGGAGACAGTCTTCTTTCAGGTGGAGGGGAACGTTCAGAGGGATTCCCAAAGGACTCATCTGAGGAAAAGTACCTGGGATCTTCCTCTGACTCCCACAAGCGTTCCTCCTTGGTATTAGAGAGCACTTCCTCCAGTGACTTCCGAGACTGGACCCACCTTGACGCCGAAGACCCATGGTCTCAATGGCAATGTCGAGGGGCCGACTCCTGCACAGACTGTGGCAAAGCTTCCTCCAGCGGCGTCGATGGGGAGTCGATCTGGGTGGCAGCCGATACCAGAGCCGCAAGCGGCACCGAGCTCAGGAACCTCACTGCGGGTGGCGGGCCAGACACAGCTGCAGCAGACGGCAAGGTAGGCACAAGCACCCCCGACGCTGATGCAGATTGACGCAGCAGTACTTCTAGAAGCTCTGGAAGCAAGGCCTGAATGCACTCAAGAGCCGCCATCAGAAGAGACTGCGGGGCCGGTGGAGCAGTCAGTGGCAGAGCTGCCTGGGGCTCGGGAGCAGGAACCGGGCTGCTGAGAGACCGACACGCCAGCACCTCTTGTATGGAGGGGGAGCGGTCCTCCCGGCATCAATGCTTCTTGGGTGCTTCTTCCCTCGGTGCTCTGGAGCTCCCAGCACCATGCGTCGAGGGAGAACGGTGTCGATGCTTCTTAGCCTTCGCCCGATGCACCTCACCAAGGCCCCTCGGTGCCGACGAGGGCGACATCGAATCCCCATGTGTCCTCGGGGTCAGGTCCGACGGTGGACGATCCCAGGGGACCTGCATAGTAGGAGGCCTTGAGGCAGGTGGAGACTCACTCGATGCCTCACTACTCCCAGTGTGTCGTGGCCTCTCAGTAGCCATGCCTACCTCCACTCCCGATGTCGATGTGTCCCTCGATGTCGACGTCAACTCCGTCGATCTCTGTGCCGATGTCAATGCCGAAGGACCGAGTCCTAAAAAGTTTTTTCTCTGGGCTTCTCGAGCCAGTTGAGTCCTTTTCTTCATACGAAGACAAAGGGCACAACGAGCTGGGCTATGGTTGGGACCAAGGCACTGAATACACCACAAATGGGTATCAGTACTTGAGATGATCCGGTTGCACCGAGAACACCGTTTGAAGCCACTGGGAGTCTTCGATGACATGGAAGGGAAGACTGCCCTAGCCAAATCAAAAAAACTCGATGGTGCTGAAAAAAGTGCACCAAATAAAAGAGAAATTCCCGGCCAAGCAGGCCTAAGGATGGCCACGACTAAAATAAAAGAAAACTTATACGCAGGCCCGAGAATATAAGGGAATTTTTTTTATTTTTTTTTTTAAACAAGAAAATAAAGAGAAAAGAACAGAAATAAGGCAAAAAAGCCATGAAAAAAGGCACTGAGGCTCTCCTGGGCGATGAAACAGAGCCATTGGTAAATTAGCTGCTGCTCCTCACGCAGAAAAAAAATAACTGAGGAGCGTGGCCGCGCAGTGGGCAGGAAGGCACTTGGTACATGCGCAGTTGGACATGCAGGATGCTCAGAAGGCTTCAGCAAAAATTTTTGCTATTTCAAATGCCGGTTCCCGGGCCAGCACGGATTGCCGACCCACTTGTGAGGATTATTCAGCCTGCTTGTCCTCGGAGAAAACATTTTACTTCTGCTCTCCACCCATTGTTGAAGGAGTTTTATTGATCAGGGAATGTCTCATGTGAATAATTAATTATATTCTATTGAGTCAACATTCAGCCACTGTGGATGGAAGTTTTTTTAATACTAGCTGTGATGATCAAAAAATATCCAGATAGAGTACCAGTATCTGGGCGCTGAATATCTGGAAAAGGCAGTGAGTGCCAGAATTTAATTGGATAGTGACAATATTCGGTCTACTATTTGGATATCTTACCCCAAAGACTAAGGCCAGAGTTTATCTAACCTAAGTTATCTAGATGGAAGGCTGAATATTGCCACTATCCAGGTAAGTTCTGAGACTGCCCAGGCTCCACCCCAGCACTATCTGGATGCAATCTGTTAGGATATTTAGACATCAAACTATAGTGCCTCTGAATATTTATTTTAAAATTTTATATAGCGCCTATAGGCTAGGCGACTTACAAATCCAACATACATAATAAAAACAAAGACTAAATAAATGACAAATCACATATCACACAACCATTCATACATTGTAAGTATTGCTCTGCATCAGTACTATTAACACCCACTGCTATTACATAAAAGCTTCTAGAAACAACTATGTTTCTAGCAATTTCTTAAACTCAGCCACTTTGCTACATAGGCAAAGTGGTCCCGGAAGGAAGATAGGCTCGTTTCAACATAACAAACTTTTCCTACTGTGTCCAGAGACAGATGCATAGCGTTCTCCGAACACAATATGCATTGTGGACAATAAACACATATTGTTTGAACAAAATACTGCGGTGCTGCTGCATACAAGGCCTGATGGACAAAAACCAGTGCTTTAAAACGTATTCGAAAAAGGAGAGGCAGCCAATGCAGTCGTTTCAGCACTGGTATTATAAGCTCAGATCTGGGAATCCAGGTCACAAGTCTAGCTGCTGCATTCTCGTTCAACTGCAATGCTCTGCACCTCGTACTAGACAGCCCAAGGTACAAAGCATTGCAGTAATCCAATCTAGATAGAATCATACTCTATAAAACATCCCGTAGATCACCCAAGGACAACATCGATTTCAAGCTAAATAACATATGAAGCTGCCTAAGAGAGGCTGGAATAACCTCCGTGACTCGATTCTGCATTGTTAACCGCTGATCAAAAACTACTCCCAATAACTTTATTTCCTTCTTTACAACCAACTGTACCCCATCTACACTTAAACACTCAGGCAAAAGATCTTCCCCAGACCTACCCACAATCATGAGTTCTGTTTTACCAACATTCAACATCAATCCATTTTCCAACATCCATATCCATATGTTCCCCATATATTATCTCAATCGATCCACCAACATATCCCCCCAACCCGCGATTGGGAAGAAAAACTGAACATCATCAGCAAACATACAGTATGACACATTCAATAATCCAATCAGAAGCACTTACCTGGATGGACTCCTATGTGACTTACATTTTAAAAAATGCATATAAGAATGACTAAGCATACATTAGGGTGGGAGTTAGGGGTGGAGTTAGGTTAGAGCTCGGGGCCCCTCCAAACAAAAAGGTGTTCCACTGCTCTTGCCTACTTGGGGATCTAACAGACACTTCCAAGTGATCTAGACTGCTCATTGTCAGAAACAGGATGCTGGGTTCATCAATGGACCACTGGTCTGACCCAGCTTGGAAGTTCTTATGTTACTGTTTCGCTAAATCACTTCCGGTCTTTCCTGTGAATGTCTAATGTCCATGACATCCAGATATCTATGTTATTGCTGCCAGGGTGATTAGGAAGGGAACATCCTAGGGAGGAGGAATATCATTGCTATCCAAAGAAGAAAAATGTTGAAGAAACTGAAAAATAAGGTCCCAAAGCTGGTTGTTATTGATCCTAGGGGGACTGGAACAATGTGGCCCAGAGGAGCTATGATTGCCACCAAGGGGAAGGATCAGAAAGTGAGTGCTCCAGAGGGCCTTAATTGCTGCCAGACAAAGAGGGCTTACAAGGGGGCTGTGATTGGGAGAGGATGCCAAGAAGGGATTATGATTGCTTCCAAGGGGGGAGGGAGGGAGGAAGTTATCAGAAGGTGGGTGCCAGGGGATTGGAAGGAGGTGCTCCAGAATAGCCTGTTTGATGCTAGGACAACACAGCAGATTTCTAAAGGGCTGGAGGAAGAAATGGCTCTTACTAACTGGCTATTTTACTGTGGGCTGGATAGCACAAGGGATTTCCTGACAACTTGCTCTCTGCGTACGGAAATGATAAGTAGTAGTAGTTGTAAAAGGCCAACATTTTGGTCCAAAGTACATGTTAACGTTTTGTCACAAATAAGCCCACAGTAAATGGTGTTTGAGGTGCACACACTCTATACTCATTAAAGCATAATTTGCTTATTAAACGTCTTCATTTACACACAGGGAATACAAAATTTTGCATGTACACATAAGTGTGTTAGTGAACTGTTTTAGCACATTAAGGTATAGCACACTATTTTTAGAGTACACTGACATATACAATGTTTGTGTTCTGCTGCCACCTTATGGTTACATTGCATCTATAGTTTTCTGAACAGTTTTGTAATCCTGATGCTCTGCTAGATCAGTCAAATAGAAAATTGTGAATTAATGTTGCTTTTTTACTAAAATGCATCAAGATTTGTTTTAACTTATCGTTCGTTAATTGCAAAAACTAACACATAGTAAGTGCAAAGCCTATGCGGTATATGTAGGGGGCGTCAAGCATCTGCCTGCATACAGCTGTGCAGGTAATGCACTGCAGGCCCACTCACCAATAAACATTTTAAAAAAAGGACTTCACTGCTGCAGCAATGCACTTCCTCCCCACACAACAAACTCACATCTGCTTCCCCTGCCAATTCCCTCTAATAGTAACGCCCCCAACTTGATCCCCCTGAATCTGATTCAATTGATGATTTCCCCCGACAAATCTAACTCCCCATCCAATACCCCCACACAAATCTGAACTGTCTGATGCTCGTAGCACCCAAATTAGAACCTCCTCCCCCAATGCTCCTCCCACCCACCCGAACCCTCCCCCACGGAAACCCCAGGAGCTTACCAGGGTCGTTCCTTGGTGGTCTGGGACAGAAGCGGTCTCCCTCTTCTGCCTCTGAGTGCAAACTAGTGAATGCTGACCCTTAGCAATAATTTCATAGTACTACTGATAGGTGTCAGCCTTCCATATAAGGGGAAATTGCTAATGTGTACCCCAGTGGCGTAGCCAGACCATACTTTTTGGGTGGGCCCAGAGCTAATATGGGTGGGCACTATGTATATAGGTATGAGTAGTGTTTCTTGGGATACTACAAAATAATGCCTTAGAATGCACTTAATGATGGATTTCTAAGTAGTCTGCCCAACAGCTGCCCTGCATGAATATAAACCATGTACATATGTAATGGAAAAAAACGATATTTAGTGGCCTAGTGGTCAGGGTGGTGGACTTTGGTCCTGGGGAACTGAGGAACTGAGTTCGATTCCCACTTCAGGCACAGGCAGCTCCTTGTGACTCTGGGCAAGTCACTTAACCCTCCATTGCCCCATGTAAGCCGCATTGAGCCTGCCATGAGTGGGAAAGCACGGGGTACAAATGTAACAAAATAAAATAAAAATTATGCCATTTCAAACTTGACCAGACATAAGTCTACTATAATGTCAAACATCTCAACGTACATGACAGGATCCTGCATTATAATTACAACAATGACATACAACAAGGTATTCAAATTCTGGAGGCACCTCAATAATAGCAACAAAATCCCATCACTGCCAGGTACTTTGTGAAGTAACACTAAATCCTGCAAAGAGGCTTCTTAGAGCCTATGTTGCAAACCTTAACACCAGTTCGAATAACAGTACCTTACAAAGGCAGCAGTATACACAACAGCACTATGCATTCCATTGGAAAAGCCAGACAAGTCAGACACATAGATCCCCACACAAACCACATGCCAGTAGAATTTCTCACCTACTCGGTCACATGCAGAACACAGACCAAGCCTCATCAATTACAAAATGACCAAAAACTAGAAATTGTCCTATAACTCAGCATCAGCACTTACCTTCCCTACCCCTTATCCATCCCTGTAGCCCAGCATCAGCCCTTCCCTACCTTACCCCCCCCCCCCCCCAATCCATCCCCATAGCCTGGTATCAGCCCTTCCCTTCCCCATCATCCATCCCATAGCTAGGCATCAGCTCCTCCCTGTAGCCAAGCGTCAGCCCTGTCCTACTGCTTACCCATCCCCCCCATGGTCTGGCATCTTCTTCCCCCACCTTGAGGGACACCAGTTTTATAAATGATAAAAGTCTTATATATAATGCTTTTTTCCTTTTTTTTTTTTTTTTTTTTTTTTTATGTCCTGGACATTACAGAGCCCACCTTCACCCAGAAACCTGCCTATATTAGACTTAAATTTTTTAAAAAATTTTAACCCAGGCACTGCAGAGACCACCCCCACTCAAAAATCTGCCAAGGCACCAAATATGCAACCTTTTTAAAATTTTAACTTGGGTACTATTAAAATTTATTGATGGTGGGTCTGGGTGGGGTGGGTGGGCTCCTCAATGCCTAGGGAAAAAAAAGTATATTCAATGACTAAATATACATTTTTTGGCCATAGGCAGTGAGGAGCCCACCCAGAAGCCCACCACCAGCCAGCATTACATTGACTGGTCACTGTACCTGTTAAAATAAAAAATATATATATGTTCATTTTACCTGGGCAGCTGGGCTTCGGTGGTGGCATTCACTGTGCTCTGCTCCATGTGTGATGTATAATTATGGTACAGCCAGAGACCCCCCCCCCCCCCCCACTGGAATGGTGGAGGGCCCAGTCATAGAGCTCAGGCTGTTACAGACCTTGGCTGAGTCAGAAATCTGATGGCTGACATAACTGGGAGCTTACTGGAAAAGTATGGCCTAGTTTGTAGCCCAGATTGAGGCCTTAAAGTTAAGTTATTATAGTTACAAAGTGGAATTTTCTCTAATGTAAGTTAGAAAAACAAGTTGAGCAATGAGTGAGTCATGCCAGGTGCAAAGAAAATAGGGAACTAGCTGTTCAAGAGAGGAGGGAGACTTTCCTGTGAGCAGCTGGTGTGAGAAAGGAAAGGCGTAGCAAGATAGAAGCTACTCATTAGCATGAGCCAATCAGTGACAACCATGACATTAGCATAGATCCAATCAGGTATATCTACTGTCATATTATCCATATCCTGAGGGCACCTATAAAAATCAGGGTATTTCCTGGTTTAAGTTAGAGAGACAAGGGTTGCCACTCTCTCTCCAAGGGAAACCAATGTGTCCAGCAGAATTAACAAATTACCTAATTGCTTTCCCTTGTAAAACCCCTAATTGGTAGAAGAAATTATAAAACATTAGCAAATAATTAACACCTGTTTGCAACTTATTATATTCCTATAAATAATTGATTGTACATGCCTGTTGTCAATCACTGATTTGACTTATACCTTAGCAAATAAACTCCTCATTCCAAATGATGATTTGTGGGCTTCACTTAATGATGAAAGGATGTAAGTATAAATGCATTGTATAACTTGTAATCTAAATCTCCCTTAGAGGCAATAACTCCTTGATTACCCCAGTACTAGTGTTATTTAGAGATGGAGTCAGATTAAGGTCACTCAAGCCTTCTTGGGGGGGCTCGGGACCCCTAAATTCACAACAGTGCTCAGCTGTTGTGGGGCCACAGAGAGTGCTGAGGCCTGGGAGGGGTTGGAAAGCGCTAATCTTGATCCAGCAGAGCACATGGTGAAAAAACCGCAGTCCGCAAGCACTGCGGCACCGTCATGCAAGCAAGAGAAGCAAGCAAGACATAGCAGTAGAGCAATCTGGACGGGGAATAAGTGCCGGAGTAGGAGCACCGGCAAGCAGCGCTGCAATGGCCTACACTTCCGCCTCAGGACTCGACCCGGCCCACTGGAGAGCTGCCGACTCCCTGGGTGGGCCTGAGCCGAGGTCCACCCGTAGCTACATACCAATTTCCGCTTCAGGACCCGGCCGCTGGCCCGCATTAAAAAAGAAAAATAATAATGTAAACAGGTTGGAGGAAGAGGACCAAGAGCTGCTGGCTGCCTGGGCGGGCCTGAGCCGAGATTTGGTGGGCCTGGGCCCACCCAGGCCCACCCATAGCTACGCCCCTGGTCTACCCCATGGTAAAATCCATGCTAACTGCTTAATGAAGCTTAATTAAAGGGCCCCAATAAGTAGTGTAATCTGCCTTACTGTTTGTGAACACTCCTGGGCTCTTTTACTAAGTTACAGTACTACAGATTAAAATCTACTACCATACTTTTTATTCTTTAGCGCTGGGGGCATATTTGGGGGCAGAGAGTAGATGTGCCATGTGCTAACTGATTAGCATATGGTTAGCACAAGAACCCTTACTGCCTAGAAAAGAGGTGTTGGTAAGGGCTCCCACACTAATGGACATGCGGTAATTAGGAAATTAACACATGGCCATTAATTGAGGAAATAGAAAATGTAGCCATTTTACAGCCGTGCTAAAATTGGCCTCAGGTTATGGGAAACCCATGCACTAGTCATAGCACAGGCCACTTTTTAGCGCAGCTTAGTAAAAGGGCCCCTCCATGTTTTATAGTAAGAAGAATTTCCCATGCTGAGAAACATCCAACTAAAGGGGATGATACTGTAAATAATTTTAGGATATATATAAATTTGTCATTTGAGCCGCAGACAATATTTGCAGCAAAAAAATGATTTTTTAATGACTACTAAGAGTTCTTCATACATTCATTGGAACTCAATTTACATGTAATCATTCAGTCTCATCTAGAACACTGCAATGGCCTATATTTAGGAAACCATGAGAGACTTCTGCTGAACTTTCATTTGGTCTAAAATTCTGCAATCCACTTTTTCATGGAATTTCCACTTAGGCTGCACATTTAGCCAGTTTGTAGCCCACTTACATTGGCTACAATCATGGCTCAGATTAATTTTAAAATCTTGGTGATAACATTTAAAGGGTTACAACATTTAAAGGGTTACAAGGACACATACCAATGTATTCAGAACCAAACTGATGAAATATTCTCCAAAGCATTCCCTGCGATCACAGAATGCTATTTTGTCATGGGTACAGTAATTGTTAGTTCTTTAAAGTGTGTTATAAATATTGAAAAAATAAAGGTTACTAAAAAAAAAAAAAGAGATACTTTTTATTGGATTAACAACTGTCTCCATGGATAATAGGTTTTTGAAAACTTTCCAAAATAATACCTCCCTCCCCTTTTTACAAAGCCACGCTGGCAGCTCCCGGTGCAGTAATGAAACCTAAACCAAGGCAACAATCCAATGCTACAAATCCCAGGGCAAGCAGTTGCTTCCCCGTGTCTGTCTCAATAGCAGACTATGGACATTTCCTCCAGGAACTTGTCCAAACCATGTTTAAACCCAGATATGCTAACAGCTGTTACCACATCTTCCGGCAAAGAGTCCCAGAGCTTAACTATTTGTTCAGTGAAAAAATATTTCCTCATATTTTAAAAATATTTCCATGTAACATCCTCAAGTGTCCCTTTGTACTTTTGGAACGAGTAAAACATCAATTTACTTCTACTCATTCTACGCCATTCAGGATTTTGTAGACCTCAATCATACCTCCCCTCATCCATCTCTTTTCCAAGCTGAAGAGCCCTAATCTCTTTAGCCTTTCCTCAAATGAAAGGAGTTCCACCCCCTTTATCATTTTGGTCACTTTTCTTTGAACCTTTTCTAATTCTGCTATATATTTTTTGAGATACGGCGACCATAACTGAATGTAATACTCAAGGGGGGGGGGGGGGGGTAAGTATGAAAGTCTATTTTGATAATGCTGACACCAGAGTGCCTGTAGTGCAATAGAAAGTACATCTGATTACATTGTTCTACAACCAAAATGCTTCCAAATTAAATGTATTAAAACTTTGCTAATTATGAGTCACTAAGAAGTGAGTTATAAAGGAAAGGGAACTCAGCTTAAACCGGAAATGACTAAAATACATCTTTGACTGCATCTATGAATAAAATTATGACTGGGTCTGGACAATATTTGCTTTTAAGCAAACCAATGAACGATGCAATCTGAATGTGATATTACATAATACGTGATATGAATTGCCTTGTATTATGGTTGCATCATCCGTGACTCTGTTGAATAAATTGCCTTATATCATGGTCAGACCATTTTTGTAATTAAATTCTCCCTAAGTGACCACCTGAAACAAATGGTACCTCCCAGAATTTTGTAAGGAGATCAGAGACAAAAGAAAGCTGACCGCTGAGAATTTCCTATAGGCCTTGGACTATCCACATGTGGATGAAAAGACAACAACAGTGTCAGAACAAGTTGACATCTGGAATATACACTTAGCCAAGACCTTAGAGAAACCAGCACCACTAGAAAAGGTCTTATGCCCCATTCACAAACGCTCACCTTGGTTTTCTCCAGAACTTCGAATCCTTAATCATGAAGGACAAAAACTGGAAAGGAGATGGCATAAATCTTGCCTGGATGAAGACAGGCTAAAGTGTACGAAGCACACGGCAAAGTACCGCCAAGCCTTAACAGCAACCAAAAAACAATATTTCTCTCAATGCATTGCATAGGCTGCCAATTCAACCAAGCAGTTGTTCAGTATAGTAAACAGCCTACTGCAGCCCCCACAACAGAACCAGCCTGCCCAGTCTAAACTGAACTGCAGTGATTTTGCTGCATACTTTGCCAACAAAATTAAAAGTCTCCATCAGGATTTACAGGCAATCCCACCCAGTCTCCAATCAGTTAACCAGGAGTGCACAAACTCGCCCCCTCCTGACAGAGACAGATGGGACACTTTTAACCCAATGACAGAGGGGAGACTTGACAAAATCCTAAGAGACCTTCAACCATCTACCCGCTTCCTCGACCCCTGCCCATCAAAGATAGCGTAACAGGCAAGTATGGGGCTTATAGAAGGTGCCACAAAAGTTCTGAACACCTCTCTTTCTAATGAGCAACTCCAACAGCATTAAAAAGGGCAGTGGTTCGTCCTCTGCTAAAGAAAAGCAACCTCGACCAGGACAAACTTGAAAGTTACAGGCCAGTATCCAATATCCCGTTTCTAGGGAAACTCATAGAACAAACAGTCTGTGTTCAACTTCAGAGGTGTAGCCAGGTTTTGGCATCAGGGGGAGCAGACTTTTATAAAATAGGCGCCGGTTGGTGTCAGCTAGACAGCAGTGCCTGTGTTGTTTTCAGGTGTAGTAGCTGTGGCTGGTAATGATTAATACAGGCTGTCTCTATTGCATTCTATCTACAAGGAAACAGGAAGTTACATCAGGAGATAGGACACAGAAGAGATCCTTGGACTGTCCAGACCAGGCAACCTGTCTTCTTAACTACAAGTAAAAATATTAAAATTGTGACCATCACCTCGGGAACAGCACATACACTTCTTCCAGTGCTGGACACTTTGTTTAAATCAGATGGGCTCTACATGATGTGGAGACCACTAGCCTTGAGCATTTTTGTTTGCCCCACAGCCTACTTTCAAATAGGGCCAGACACTGTAAAATAAAACAAAACTCTGCAAAATGACACCCAAAACCTATACTGAAAACTTACAATACCATAATAGCCCTAAACCACCTATGAAAACACGGTGCTACAAATATTACACTGGGCCCTAGAGCAGTGTTTCCCTAGGTGGTCCTGGATTACCCCCTTGCCATTCAGGTTTCAGGCTATCCACAATGAATCTACATGTAATGGAGGCAGTTTATGCAAATCAATTTCCATGCATATTTATTGTGGATTGCCTGAAAACCTGACTGGCAAGGGGGTACTCTAGGTCCAACTTACGAAACACTGCCCTAGAATACCAAGCTTACCACACCATAATAGCTCTAACCCACCAATGTAAAGACAGTGCTATATATATTACACTGGACTCAGAGCACCAATATACCTACTGTTGGGAAACTGGAACAAGCTGCACTGTTACACATTCCTACATAGACACTACATGCTAGCAGAATCCTTCATTTCAGTCACACATGCAGAACATGGACAGACCCCTCATCTCATCTAATACAGATTAGGGAGACACAAAAAAAAACCATACAAAAGTTGAAATAGAGACCTCCTCCACTCTGCTCAAGAAATCCAGATTCAGTACAATACTGGTAAAAGAAAAACAGAATGAATTTTCTCCTTTACTTTGCAAAATAAAAATAAAGAAAAAAAAATGTACATTTTACAAAACAGGTACATCTCAGTCCTTACAAAGTATTACATAAAAATTTTTTTTTTTTCTTTTCTACCTTTGTTGTCTGGGAATTTAATTTTCTAATTGGGCTGGTCCCTGTCTTTTTTTCCATGTTCCATGAGTCAGTCTTTACGCTAACTGCTGTTACCACATCCTCCGGCAAAGAGTTCCAGAGCTGGTGTTATAAAGATGGAATATACTGAATTTAAATGGAAGTAAAATTAAATTAAACTCTCCTTTCATTGGGGCATGTGGAATCACATCTTAACTTCACCTATTTTGTAGAAGTTTACACTGTAGATACACAAATGGATTATTCCATTTTGAGGCATGTTTCAGGGACAACTGGTTTTATAAGTCAAAATAAAAATAAATATTTTGTTTCATGCAGATTTCTTCTGTTTAAACATAACTAAACAGGATATAAGCCACTAATGCAGTCCATTGGTTTTCTTATATTTTGTTCCTGTGATGACATATGCTGTGCCAAAAATGAAAACTCTTCTCTCTGTCTGGTCAGCAATAAAAGGAGCTCATTGCAAACACAATCAACCTTAAAAGGTTGTTTTGTTGCTGTACATGAGGAATTGTGATATTGAATCAATAAGTATACATCTGTATCCCTAGTCATGTATGCAAAGTTTATCTAGTCCTTTCAAGATAGTCAGTTAATCGTTTAACTTAATAGTAGAACATAACCACAGAGGCATGGAATGGTCGCATTTTCACTATGGTAATACTAGAGCCCAACTAAGGAACAGGTTAGTCTTCACTGAACCAAACTTGCTTTCCTTGTGCCATCACCACAGAATTCAGTTATATCATGGCAACAAATACATAGACATGTCTGAAACATTTGACAAAGTTGAGATTAGCATATATACCAACTGGTATTTTAAAGTCTGTCCTTTAGTGATGCCGCTTGTTCAGAAATCATAGCCATAAGTATAGCCAGTTATTCAAATATCACATGCACACACCAGAACACGCATCCATACACACACTGCAAAACAACTTCTACAGAGTACATCCCAAACTTTTTATTTTCTTATTTCTATCTTCCAAAATTCTAGACAGCCTCCTGTCCATCGATTGCCTTCTAGTGTGTGTAACCCCCACTCCCTCCTGTCCAATGTCTCCTCCCTGCGAATTATATTTTTAGCTTTAACAAGCTAGTGCCGCGGAGGAAGAACCATTTCCATTCCCAGGCAGAGGCCCAGTCCAGATTCCCCACGCCATCACACACACAGCACAGCGCACGGCGGTGGTCCCCTTACCTTTATCGTCAATTCGTCAGACAAGAAGAGCTCAGCTGAGCTGAAGCTGAGTGAGTCCAGAGGCTCCGCGTCCTCCCAGCATCGTCAACAGCTGGGCTCACTCTATGCTGCAGTGCTGTGCACTCTCTGGTGCCGACCTGCACTGTGTGTGCGCGAGGGGGGACGACCTGGGGCTGAGGAGGAGGAACAACGTCGACAGCAGCTAACGCCAAGCGTTGTGTGAGTGACAGCTGAGGGCCCAGCAGCTCTGTGATGTTCCCTGGCCTTTCCCTTCCCAGCGACGGCAACGGCGCTCATGGCGGACCAGACCGTTACGGCGGTATGGCAGCAGCAGGGCAGTCAAGGCGTCGGTCAACGGTAGGGCAGGCTCAGAATCAGCTGTTTCTCCATCGGACTCCGCGCGGGAAGGCACAGCGCATACGCATAGACGCCATTCATTTTTAGAAATCCAGTTGGGGGAGCGACTGCTCCCCCTGCGCCCCACCTAGCTACGCTTCTGTTCAACTTAATGATTGGCTAGAAGAGAGAAACTGGCTAGATCCATGTCAATCTGGATTCAGACCCGGTTATGGAACAGAAACAGTCCTTGTATCCCTACTAGATGATCTTCACAGAAACCGAGACAAGGGATTTGCCTCAGTGTTAGTACTGCTAGATTTCTCAGCAGCTTTTGACACTGTGGATCATGATATCATGCTAACACAACTGACAAACAGGTATCAATGGAACAGTGCTTGCCTGGTTCAGATCCTATCAGACAGGCAACAATCCATAATGTTTGGCAGCAACTCATCACTACCATGGACACTGATCTGCAGGGTAGCACAAGGATCGATACTGTTACCTATTTAGTTCAAGATCTACCTCAAGCCACTAGCTGAGCTGATTCAGTCAATGGGCACTCAGTTCTACATCTATGCAGATGATGTGCAGCTACTCATACCCATTGAACCTAACTTACCTACAGCCTTGAATAAACTGAATACCTGTCTAATATCAATTCAAGAATGAGCTAAACACAACAAACTTTGCCTGAACGCAAGTAAAACCAAGCTTCTCTGGATCCCTAACACAAGTGGATACATACCTGACATCAAAATCCCTTTTGGGAAGTTCGAACACCCCTAAAATCACAAGTCAGGAACCTTGGAATAGTTAAATTCAACACTTACTCTGATTCCCCAAATCCAAGCAACTTTCAAGAGCTGCTTCTACTATTTGTGACAGCTACGCTGCCTCTCTCCTTATGTAACCCTATGGGTTAAATTTTAAAAGATTACCTGGCTCCTTCTGGATCTGGTGTGGAGACAGTGAGCAGTGCAGTGAAACTGAGTGGTCTGTGTGCATGCGCTGAGTGTTCCGCATGCTGATGGAACTCTCAAGAGAGTGACAAACAGCTCAGGTTGGCAGTTGGGAGGAAGCTCTATTGGTGAGAACATGTTACTAGGAAAAGACTGGAAGAAAGTTGATGCTGGAGATCATCATCTGAAAG
This sequence comes from Microcaecilia unicolor, assembly GCF_901765095.1. NCBI lineage: Eukaryota > Metazoa > Chordata > Amphibia > Gymnophiona > Siphonopidae > Microcaecilia > Microcaecilia unicolor. Next base: position 123,637,175 of record NC_044037.1, read on the forward strand.
AAAAGGCACCCACCGTTCAAGAGAGCCAGAGAGAAAACAAAGAGAACAGCTAAGTGACTGAAACTATTTTAAAAAAGTGCACATAAGAGAAAATAGTAAAGGAAACCTGAACAATAAGTGAGAGATAACTAAAAGAAGAAGAAAAAAAAAGAGTAGAGGAAAACTTACATGTTGAGATCCTTGAAGGTCTCGGGAAATCTGGAAGACAGGAGAAAAGAAAGTTTAAAGAATCTAGTGTTTTGTAAAATTGAATGTGCTTAAATGATTTATGTACATAATATTTATACTTATCTGAAAATGCTCCCAATGTTTCTAAACTGATTTGTGTTGCAAACCTGTAATTGAAATACATATGTTAAATTTGCAAGTTGGTAAAATTTCATTAACATTTAAATATAATTCAAATAATTAAAAAATATTTTCTTTTTATTGTTAAACTCCCTGGTTGGTGTTGAGTCATTTTGAGGAAACACTGTGACATATTTGGTACCATCATTGTAATACCTTGCTCTGCCACCAGGGGGTATACACTTATATTGAGAAAGTAAATCTTATCCCAGTTGTCCATGCCATGATACTATCACGATTGGATTACTGCAATGTACTATAAAATGGTCTGACTACAAAGGGTCTGCACCAGCTCCAGTTGATTCAGAATGCAGCACCAAGACTCAAAGAAAGTTGCAAGCGACGTGACCACATCACACCATTTTGCAAAAACGTCATTGGCTACCAGTACAATACAGGCAGTGGTGTGCTGGAGCCAGCTCGCTCCGGCTCTGCAGAGCCAGTTGTTACTTTTTGAAGAATTTAGCGAGCCGGTTGTTCAGCTGTCTGTCAGCAGGGACGGGGTCAAAGTTTTTTTTTCTACAGCGGGAGGAGGCCTCCTTGTGCTGCATTGGGCTGGTTCCAGTGAGGACGTGACTGCCCCAGCCGGCCCCCGGGTGAAAACGCAACCATATTGGCGGGGGAGGGGGGGTCCTTCTAACTTGTGCTCCGTCCGTGCTGCACCTACCTACGTCTGTGGCTCATTTGTCTGTTGTCTCCTCCCAGCGGTTCCTGGCTGTCACTCTCTCTCCGCCTCTCCAATCTCCAAGTCCCATCCCATCTCGACGTCACGATGCCGCTTCCTCCCTCTGCAGCTCCTTTCGCTCTCTCCCCGCCTCTCATCTCGGGTCTCCATGTCCTGCCCCTGGCTCACGTCACAACGCCTTCCTCCCCCTGCGGCACCCTGCGCGCCCTTCTTGGTTGAGTTGTGTAACGGATCCTGAGTCCTGCTGCTGCAGCAGGTGTTTGGCGCCTTCTGTTTCGGTGCTTCCTGCGCTGCTAGACTAGTGCACTCCGTGACCGTCGGCTGAGTCTCCTACTCTCCTCACACCCCTGCCGCTGCCGGCCACCAGGCTACTCGTCCTCTCTCCTCCTCATCGGCAGAAGAATCTTGGACATCTTCTTCACTTCCATTCCAGCCAGGAAGGCCCTGCGGCGATCTAATATTTATTTATTTCAATTGACTTACTAAAAACATTTTTCATTGTATTTTCTGCTGCTAGTGCTAGTTTGACACAGCAGCAAGCTGCAGCTAGGGGGCCGGGGCCTGGGTGGGGGGGGGGGGGAGATCATAAAATGTGAAAAGGAAGGGGGGCCGGGGGGGGCAAGATAGAGGACAATGGCAATGGGCATGAATGGCCAAATTTCAGTGAGGATATCCTGTTTCCTGCTGGGTTCATCTTACTCTTAACTGTTGTTGTTGTAATCTATAAACTTGATGGAATATATATATATTGAAATTAAATGGAAGTAGAATTAAACTCTCCTTTCATTGGGCACACATGGAATCAGATCTTCATCTGTTTTGTAGAAAGTTACTTTTTAGATACACATGGATTAATCTGTTTTGAACATGTTTCAGGGGGAAGTGGTTTTATTAGTCAAAATAAATATTTGGTTCATTTCATGCAGATTTCTTTTGTTTATACATAAATGAGCTCTATTGAGAAGGGACTGTCTCTCCATGTTCAAGTGTGAAGCACTGTGTACATCCGGTAGCGCTATAGAAATGATAAGTAGTAGTATATAAGCCCCTAATGCAGCCCATATTGGTTTTCTTATATTTTGTTCTTGTGATAACGTATACTGTGCCGAAACTGAAAACTCTTATCTCTGTCTGGTCGGTAATAAAAGGAGCTCATTGTGAACACTATCTACCCTAAAAGGTTGTTTTGTGGCTTGGTATGGTCACATTTTCAATATGGTAATACTACGGCCCAGCTAAGGAACAGCCAGGTTATTTTGAGTTAGTCTTCACTGGACCAAACTTACTTTTCTTGTGCCACCATCACTATCCAGCAGGTAGGCAGTGTCTTAAAAGATGGAGGATAAAGGATTTTTTAAAAAACATTTCTCACACATTCCAAGCAAAGTTGGCTTACATTTCAAAATACACTGAGACAGAATAATAGAATTCAGTTATATCATGGGAACAAATAGATGGATATGTCTGAAACAATTGAGATTAGCATATATATGATATATATATACCCAACCGAGCATTTAAACGTTTGTCCTTTAATGATACCATATGTTCAGAAATCCATAGCCATTTAGTATAGGTAGTTATTCAAAGATTATCACATTCATACACCAGAACAGGCATCCATCCATCACATCACATTGCAAAAGAAAACAACTTCTACAGAGTACGTCCAAAATTTAATTTTTATTTCCTTATTTCTTTATTCCAAAATTCCAGACAGCACATGTACAGATCAGTAGGAGGACCCAAACAAAGCACTCCAAAACAAGTAAAGTCAGAAACAACACAGTTTATTGTTCAACCACCTTTAGGATTTACCATGGGTTTAAAAAGCAAAACCATGTGCATATCCTTTGTACCAATAATGTATAATAAATTACATGTTGTTAATACTTTACCAGCTAACTCTCTCCCTGGGAATAGCCAGCTCTGCAATTTGTGTGTGTGGGGGGGGGGGGGGGGGGGGCACAGAGGTGGATGGGGGAGAGAACCTGTTAAAAATTTATCAGCACACCACTGAATACAGGGCTAAATTTAAAACTCTATGTCTGATCTTCAAGGCCCTAAAGGGGAATGGCCCTGAGTACCTGAAGAATAGGATGATCCTCCACACACCACCAAGGACACTAAGGTCCTCCCAGGACTCCCAAGGACTTTCACTAACTACACTCTCTCCAAAAGACATTACAAGATGTGATAGCTGCAAGCGAGCCTTCTCCGGAGCAGCTCCCACACTCTGGAATGCACTGCCAGGAAGCAGGTGAAAGCTTGGCTCTTCAACCAGGCCTTTAATGGAAGAAGTAATTAACTTGTTAGTCTCACTCACACACACAAGGAGTGACTCGGGCTGCACATACTGCAGCAGTACATGTTTATCCACTCCTACCCTAGCTGAGATAATATTTAACCATCTCTCTGACCTTGTGTGCAACTTTCTTTAAATCAATCACCTTATTTTCTAACTCTTCTTACTCTCTTATCTATATGTTACCCTTCACTATCAATTAAAATGTTCCATTACGTATTGTGTTGACATTGTAAGTAGTATACCATGCCATATTTTTACTGCTATAATTGCCTGTTGTTCATGTTTGATCTTATTCTTACTGTACACCGCCTTAAGTGAATTCCTTAAAAAATGCGGTAAATAAATCCTAATAAATAAATATCAGCTTCAGAGATCGTACAGTGTTATACTCTTACTTGTCAGTGTTTGACTTTGCCAAGGGGCACATTTCTATTTAGCCAAAGAGATGCTGCATACTTGTTTGAACAATGCCGATAACTTCTACTATGTTTGTGGTGAAGTGACTTGCATCACAAAAGCAGAGTATAACCGCTATGGTTGAGAAAGCCTACCACTTTTATTATAGCTGCAAAACTGGATAACAGGACAAGGGCTGGACCCCGCACTGTGCTGCAACATTTGTACTACATATCTTCGCCAGAGGTTGAACAGGAAAAGGATATCTATGCCTTTTGCAGTACCAATGATTTGGAGAGAGCTGACAGATCATATCAGCATTTGTTTCTTCTGGATGGTACCTCCAGTTGAAAAAAGTTTGTAAAAAAAAAAACTAAACTGTGCAATATCCAAACATTCCATCAGCTATACATCCAATTCAAATCAATCTCATACATTTTCATTGTGGAAATCTTGAAAACCTGACTGGGTTGTGGCCCTCGAGGACCGTGGTAGCCCACCCCTGCTCTGTATCAAGAGATACTGGCTGCTCAGACTATCATTGGAGCCTGGGAAGGAGTGTTCAGTATACACCATTTTTGGAATCAAAGATTTTATAACCACTCTTACACAGAAAGCTGGGTCTAATGAAGAACTTTGAAAAGGCCATGAACAAGACAAAAGCAGCTTTCAGGTACCTCCATGGAATTTTTCAAAGGTTAAGTAAAGGTAAAGCTAAGATAAAAGAAGGTGTCTTTGTGGGTCCTCAGATTCACCAACTTCTTCAAGATGAGGTATTTGCTCATTCAGTGTGTGGCAAGAAAAAGACAGCATGGAAAGCTTTCCAGTTAGTGGCAACAAATTTTCTTGGAAATAACAGGACACAGTACTACAAGAAGTAGGTAGGAAACCTCCTAAAAGAAATACAAAAGCCTTGGCTGCTGCATGTCATTAATCATACACTTTTCGCAGTCTCATCTAGATTTTTTGCACACAATTGTGAAGTGAGTGATGAGCATGGTGATAATTTCACTAGGACATTGCAGGATTGGAAAAATGCTATCAGGCTAAATGAAGCTCGTCAATGCTTGTAGACTATTGCTGGACATTGAGAAGAGATGCTCCATTTTATAAATACAAGAGACAGGCATCATTGTGCTGCACTGCTCAAACCAAACAAGGACGCACTGTGCATACAAAATTATCACCCTTTACCACTAATTAATGTTGATGTGAAAACCTTTGCAAAGTTGATAGCCAACTGCCTACAGAGAGTTTTAACTCAAATTATCCATACCAATCAAATGGATTTCATTAATGGCAGACTATCTAGTGATAATACAAGATAGCTTATAATATGATGTTGGAAAGCAAACTCATTACAGCACCCAGCTGTAGCTATGGGATTAGATGTGGAAAAGGCGGTTGATTGTGTTGAGTGGTCTTTCATTTTTCATGCTGTACACTGATAAATTATTAATTTGATAAATTATACCAAGCACCTACTACCAGAATGCAAATTAATAGAGTTCTATCATCACCCTTCCATCCCACTAGAGGAATGAGACAAGGGTGTCCACTATAGCCACTCCTGTTTAATATTGCATTAGAGCCACTACTACTAACTATAAGACACAATACACTCAAAAGGAATAAAATGTGGTCTTTTGGAAGTTGATATTCTGCTATATGCAACTCCAGAACCTATACCTGTTATTTTATGAGTTATAGATAAATATGCTGCTGGTTCCAGATATAAACTCAATGAGACATATAGTCAAAACACTTAGATTTACAAAGTTACATGGAGGGGCATTTTCGATAGTGTGTCTAAGTTGGACTTTGGACGTTTTGCACTAAACGCAATCCCATGTTACCCAATCCGGAGCTTTTAACAAACTTCAAGAGAGCTTTGTGGAGATCGAGGCACACTTCACTGTGCATGCACAAGTGCCTTCCCACCTGCAGCAAGAGCGCGGTTATTGCAGTTAAATACTACAGCATAAAAAGAAAAAATAGGAGACAACTCCAAGGGCAGGGTCTGTGAGACTATAAGGCCTGCTGTCCTTGAAGAATATCTACTACAGGTAAGTATCTTTGCTTTCTCCGAGGACAAGCAGGCCATGATTCTTACAATTGGGGTATAGCTAGCATCCAAGATCACCGAAAACAACAAACTTTGGTCAATTGGGCCTTGCAATGGCAAGGACAAAATGCAGATTAACCTGAAAACTATATACAAACTGAGTGAGAGCGCAGCCTGGAACAGAATAAAACAGGCATGGGGTAGGGGGGGGGGGGGTGGTGGATTGGATTCTAGACCCCAAACAGATTCTGCAATACTGTCTGTCCAAGCTGACTGTCGCGTCAGGTATCCTGCTCAAGGCTGTAATGAGATGTGAATGTGTGGATTGAACATCATGTCGCAGCCTTGCAAATTTCTTCAGTGGAGGCTGACCGCAAGTGGGCTACCAACGCAGCCATGGCTCTGACATTGTGAGCCTTGACATGACCCTCCAGGGTCAGCCCAGCCTGGGCATAAGTGAAAGAAATGCAATCTTCCAGCCAATTAGAGACTGTGCATTTCGCAATGGTGACCCCCTCCTGTTGGGATCAAAAGAAACAAAAAGTTGGGCGGACTATCTGTGGGAGTCTGCTCCTTGTAATAGGCCAATGCTTGCTTGCAGTCCAAGGTGTGCAAGGTGCTCTCAATAGGATGGGCACAAGGTCGGGGAAAGAATGTTGGCAAGATAATTGACTGGTTCAGATAGAACTCTGACACCACCTTCGGCAGGAACTTAGGGTGCATGCGGAGGACTACTCTGTTGTGATGAAACTTAGTATAAGGTGTATCCACTACCAAGGCCTGAAGTTCACTGACCCTATGAGCTGAAGTAACAGCCACCAAGTAAATGAACTTCCAGGTCAAGTACTTTAGATGGCAGGAATCCAGTGGCTTGAAATTAACTTTCATCAACTGGGTGAGAACGACGCTGAGGTCCCATGACACAGGTGGAGGTTTGACAGGGGGCTTTGACAAAAGTAAACCTCTCGTGAAGCGAACTACAGGCTGTCCAGAGATGGGTTTACCCTCTACATGTTGATGATAAGCACTAATTGCATTAAGATGAATCCTTACAGAGTTGGTCTTGAGACTAGACTCGGACAGGTGTAGAAGGTATTCAATCAGAGTCTGATGGGCAAAAAAGGGGATCTAGGGCCTTGCCCTCACACCAGACGGCAAACATCCGACATTTAAAAGAATAACACCTCTTAGTGGAATCTTTCCTGGAAGCCAACAAGACCTGGGAGACACCCTCTGAAAGACCCAAGTGTCTTGTCTTTAACGTCGGTGAGCCCTTAGGTCCCACAAGGCCCCAAAGGACCTCAGAGGACAGCCGTGCAACCCCAAATCTTCACCCGCGGTGGCCGCCGTTCCCCAGGGGTTGAGCCCCCAGCTGCAGGCGGCCAGCAGGACTGCTGGAACCGCGGGGTTGACGGACTGGCCTGGCTAGAGTCGGGAATAACGGGCAATCAGCAACCAGCAGTCAGGCACAGGGCAACTCCCTGGGCAGGCTAGCAATCAGTAGTTAAGTATCAGCACAGTCTCTGGATAGGCAGCTAGCATAGGCGGCTAGCAATCCGTATCTGAGTATCAGCACAGTCTCTGGATAAGCGGCTAGCATAGGAGGCTAGCAATCCGTATCTACGTATCAGCACAGTCTCTGGATAAGTCCACCAAGACGCTCCACGGACCCACTGCACAGGCTTCGGGAACAGAACCTGAAGTGCCGATGTCAGCTAGCTCCCGTGTTTAAATATCGCGCCACCCCGCCCCCATGGGAGAACCCCACCAATCCGGCCCTGGGAGTCGGCAGAGCCCCTCGGATTGGCTCTGCCCGATCTCCCAGGCGGAGTCACCCCCTGGTCCTCCAATACGGTGCAGGTAGGCGGAGCTCCTGAGCCCCCTGGCTACGGAGTGAAGAGGACGTCGGCCCCCGCATCCCAGCGCCGCCATCTTGGGCGGCACAAAGCTCGTCCCGGCCTCCTCCACCCGAGAGACCGGCGGTCGCCGTCGCTGGCCGCCGGTCCCAGCCTGACCCGCCAGTCTCGCGGCAGCGCCGGCCCCCATGCAGGGACCCTTCGGCCGTCCTCCCGCGCCGTGGAGGCCGCTGACTCCCGTTCCCCGCCGCGGGAGAGCAGGTAGGCGCGTGGAACGCGACACCAAGGAAGCAAATTCTAGGCTCTCAACATCCAGGCTGTGAGGGCCAGAGACTGGAGGTTGGGATGTAAAAAAAGATCCCTCATGGAAATGAACACAGCAGATATGTGAGCGGTCCAAAGTATTCTTTATTGTAGAATCTCAATCTAATAAAATGCCTGACACAGACCGTGTTTCGCCCAAGAAGGGCTGCGTCAGGGCTATAAAACAATGAATTAAAATTACATATATAAATTAAAAATATAAAATAATACACAATGTATTTTATAAAATATCAAAACCATGACATGAAAATAATATGTATAAAATATATAAACCATGACATGTAAATGAATAGATGTAACATATATATGCTGATACAAGAAAAGAATAAAACAGAACATGGAACATCTTTCGTTATATATAAAAGATAATAGGACACATACCTATATGTAATCTTCAACATCAAACCAACTGTATGGTGTGTAATAATGATAATCATATATGGCTAAAAAAGGAAAAAATAAACTGTAGTCATATGTACAAAAAATGTGAAGAATATAATAAAAGTTGTATAGGGAGGTCACGTGATGGTTTGAGGGAAGAAGTCGTGTCTTCCGTCTCTCTGGGACTCCACCTCCCCTTTCGCGGCAAAACCAAGCGATAAAACGCACGAATTGTGCCCTTACCTACGCCTCCCAATGGGGACAATATATGGATCCCTTTGTGACTCGTGAAATGCGCCCAACACCTAGCAGGACGGTGAAAAAAAACACGGAGAAACAGCGCAGCTCGGAGGAATCCAAGATGGCGCCCGCTCCGATGCCCGACCCTCCTCCACAGTTCCACCTGACTCAACTGCAGCAAATAGTTGATGCAGTTAAGACCGCGCTTGATCCCCAGTTTGCCAAACTTTCGGAACAGCTAGCGGGCGTCGAATCCCGGCTGGGAGAGACAACGCGCAGGACGGGGGAACTGGAGGTCCGGATGTCTGCAATGGAGGACTCCACGACCGAGAAGGACAAAATAATAGAAAGTTTACAACAAACCTTGAAAGCACAGGCGAAACACCTGGACGATATGGAAAACAGGTCGCGAAGATCTAATTTGAGGTTGATCGGCATACCAGAAACGATCCCTGACCGCTCGCTTCCCATGCAGTTGGAACGCTGGTTAAAGACTAATTTGCATTATCGGATAGCATAGGCCTGCTGTGCTTGGAACGGGCACATCGGCTGGGCAGGAAGACCAACGAAGGGAACAGGCCCAGAGCGGTGATTGTAAAAGTTCATAACTTCCTTCATAAGGAGGAAATCCTGCGAGGAGCAAGAACTAAATGGGACACTTTGAATTATGATGGCACCAGTGTAAAGATATTCCAGGATTACTCAGCGGCCTTACAAGAACGTTGGAAGGCTTTTGGGCCACTGGGGACAAATCAGCGGTTTATGCTTTTGTATCCCGCACAGCTGAAAGTGTTAACATCGGAGGGCTGGAAAACTTTTATGTCCCCTGAGGAGGCCCATGAACTGTTGCAAGTGGAGCCCTCTGCAGGCACGGGACAGAATGGATGAGAAGACCTCGGTTATGAGGAGGAGACTGGACGGTTTTAGAGGAGGTGGCCGACAGGGCCCCTAGAGGTACATTTATGTGGCGTTGGGCTCTGGAGCGCATGGTATGAATGTTAGAAGTTATGAATGTTATAGGTGTTGAGGCAGCAAGGGGGGAGGGGCAATTAGTGGGGATACAATGCACACAACAGAAGCCTCGCCAACCCAAACAGAGCACGTCTAGGATTGCTGTCTTAGCGCCCACAGAATGATGGGCCCCGGGAGGGAGGAGAGACACAGGAGACATGACTGGGATTATAGGCAAAGGTAAAAGTTGTAGGGAATAGGGACAAACTCGGGGGAAGGGGGGAGCCCGTAAATCACGTGACCTTTGCTCTACTACCACGGTAGTGAGATGTTTAGGGGAGTACAGAAGGGGTATGAGAGGGGACAAGGGGTGGGAGGAGCATAGGAGGGAGGGAGGGGAAGTGAGAGTAGATGGGGGGAGGGTAAGGATGGGGAATGGCAACCAATGCAAATTCACAGATCCTCTAAACTCCAGAGTTTGGAACAGATGTATAGAGCTTTGACTGTAGCGTGCCCTCTGGTGGGTAAAGTTCTGAGGTATCAGGTGGGGGGGGGGGGGGGTGAGGCTGGGCACCCGAACCCCTGGTAACAGACATGTACACATACTGCGCAATGCACCATCTGACAGGCAGGGATGACAAAGGTAACTAGGTTTGTGTCCTGGAATGTGGGGGGCATTGCAACGCCGATTAAATGGGCAAAGATACTGCAGGCCTTGAAGAGGCATAAAGCCGATGTGGCCTGCCTCCAGGAGACAAGGCTTACGGCAGAGGAACATAAAAAGTTGCAGCGAGCATGGGTGGGACAGGTGTTCTCCGCCTCGGCGGAAGGACAGAAGCGGGGAGTGGCCATCCTAATTAAAAAAGGGTTACCAGCGAAAGCTGAATTATTAGCGGCGGATCCCCAGGGGCGTTACGTGATGATTCACCTTTGGCTTCAAAACAGGGAATTTTTGGTGGTCTCATTGTATGGGCCAAATGACTACTCCGCCACTTTCTTCCAAACTATCATAAAGCACTGCTCCGCCCGGGCATCACTAAAGCTGATGATTTGTGGGGACTTTAATTTAATAGCAGACCCGTAATGAGACACCACAAATCCGAGGGCTGCACTACAGGGAGGTAGCAAGCAGAGAGCACTCCGGACATTTATGCGCACACTGAATCTCTTAGACTCTTGGAGGGCCCTGCACCCAGAAACTAGAGACTACACACATTTGTCAAGGGCACACAGGACAAGTTCTAGAATAGACTATGTGCTGATAGACAGCCTTGCTTTTTCTTGGGTGTGTGGGTCGGGAATTGGGCCCACAGAGATATCAGATCATGCACTGGTGTGGGCCGAGCTGGAGGCCCCGGAACACTATTGGGGAGGAGGGGGATGGAGGTACCCAGGATATCTACACGGGGACAAAGAATTTACACAATTCTTAGCAGCCCAGTGGAGGGAGTATGAGCGATTTAATAGGCAGCATGCGGATTGCCCCCATCTCTACTGGATGGCCTCCAAAGCGGTCCTCCGGGGAGCCATAATAGCGTTTGTGCAGGCCAGAAAGAAAAAGTGGGCCCAGGCGATCTTGCATCTGGAGTCTCAACTCTGGAAGGCCAAGCGGCAATATATAAAAACCCCGTCTGCTGTAAATAAGGAGCAGTATCTAGCGGCCCAGGTGACACTTAACACACTAATCCATAGTCAAACCAAACGATCTCTCCTATACTATAAGTGTAAGCTGCAGAGATTTGGTGACAAAACGGGCACGCTCCTAGCGCGGTTGGTGCAAGCGGCAGGCCCTGGAAGAGTAATAACAGCAATGAAAGACCCCCAGGGAGTGATCAAAAATAATAGCGAAGACATAGGGAAGATTTTTCATGAGTACTTTAGTACACTTTATAAGGGGAGGGTAACAGCGGACTCAACTAGCTTGTCCAATTATTTGGAGCAAGTAGGGCTCCCGAAACTCCAGCAGCAGCATATAGATATGTTAAATGAACCTATCAGAGGCAAAGAACTGCAAGACACAATTAAATCCCTAGCTTTAAACTCGGCCCCGGGCCCGGATGGATTCATGGGAGAGTACTACAAATCATTGCCTAAAGTTGGGTTGGCAGCACTTGGGAGCTATCTAGAACAAACGGTTGAGGAGAAGAGATTCCCCCCATATGCGAACGAAGCCCTGATCATGCTGATACCTAAGCCAGGGAAAGATGAGGCATACCCAGGTTCCTACCATCCCATCTCTTTAATTAATATAGATGTGAAAATCTTAGCGCGGATAATGGCTGTACGCTTGGGGCACCTACTGCCGGAACTCATAGGTGAGGAGCAGGTGGGTTTCGTTCGGAATAGGCAGGCGGGCAGTAATGTTCGACGCCTCTTGCTGGCAATGGCACAGTGTCAGACTGAGCAGAGCGCTGCAGTGATACTTAGTCTGGACGCCAAAAAGGCATTCAACAAGGTAGATTGGGGGTATCTCTTTGGCCTCTTGAGCTATATGGGAGTGCAGGGTTGGTTTGGAGATGCATTGGCAGCGTTGTATAGGGACACTAAAGCAGCAGTCTTAGTGAATGGAGTGAGGGGAAAGCCCTTTCAAATTCATCAGGGGATGCAACAGGGGTGCCCACTGTCCCCCCTCCTCTTCGTTTTAGCGATGGAGTCATTGCTCTGCGCCTTGCGAGGGGATGGGGGTGAGAGGGGTACCATTGAAGGGTGGTATAGTTAAAGCCCTTGCTTTCGCAGATGACTTGCTTGTAGTGACCCAGGAGCCTGAACAATCAATACCCCAGATTCTGGAGGTGATCAGGGAATATGGGGAACACTCGGGCTACACACTTAACATTCAAAAGTCCAAGGCCCTAGAGATCCTACCTGGTGATAGTTTACAGCATAGGATCCCATTATCAATAGAGTGGGAGCAAGAGACAATCAAGTATTTAGGAGTCAAAATACCTCGAGATCTCTCTGTAGTGTACGCCTGGAATGTGAGAAAGTTGCTGAATGATACAAGAGACAGCTTGCAAATGTGGCAGGGCCTCCCCATATCACTACTGGGTAGAATAGCCTTATATAACATGGTAATAGTGTATGTGTTCCAGACCCTGTCACTATATTTGACCAAAACCGATGAGCAGCGGCTAAACAAGATTTTACAGATCTTCCTGTGGAAAAAGAAAAAACCCAGAACGGCTATGTCTAACCTGCACCTCCCAGTGGAATTTGGAGGCCTGGGGTTGCTGAGTCTGCGCTATATGACAATATCCAGCGGCCTGAGACACCTGAATGATTGGATGAGGCACAAGCAATACTTTACTCCATCCAGCTTAGAACTATCAGAGATTGAACAGACACACATAAGCTACTTACTACACAGGAAAAGCACAGATGAAACTAACCTACTGGACAAAGCGCAACTTTTGCCGGCAGCGCGGGCAGTCTGGCACTGGCTTTGCCGACACCACCGATTTTCGCCTCGTACTACTCCATACCTCCCAATCTGCAGTAACCCGGAATTCCGGCCAGGTCAGCTTTACGAGGTGTTTGCCCGCTGGCGGGAGAAAGGACTGGAGTACGTACTGCAGGCCATTGATGAAGATGGCCGTCCTAAATCATGGGCAGTACTCCAGGCCCAATTCTCCCTCAGCTCGTTGGATTGGTTTCAATATTACCAACTAAAGCACTATATAGAGAGCCTCCCACCTGCAGCACTGGCGGAAGATGGCCAAGAGGAGCTAGGCTCGGCGCTCTCCTTGGGGGTGCAATACAAAGTGCCACTAACGTTCTATCATAGACACCTCAAGGACATGGCAAAAGAACCGGATTTTGAGAGACTGTCCAAATTGTGGAGCGAGGAATTGGGGACGGAGATTACAGCAGCACTACTGCAGGAGCATCTTATTGACTATTGCAGACACACGGACCAAGCCAACTATTGGGAAGTTCAATTTAAGTTTACTCTGAGAGCGTATGTGCCTCCCAGACGAGCATTCCACATGGGAGTATCGCCAGATGGGGCATGCCCCAAGTGCGCTGCGGCGGGCGCAACACAGACTCAGAAGTTTTGGAGAGATTTGGCTAAGCAGATGGCCATTATTTGGAATGTAAACTGGCAGATGGATGCTCAACTTCTTTTTTGGTATCTGCGAATTTCTAGGCCCATGCCAGGGGGGTGTTGAGCCTTTACCACGCGAGCAGTGATGGTGGCAAAGAAAACAATACTGTCGGCATGGCTGTCCGCAGAGGGCCCAACGATAGCTCAGTGGAGAGGGCGGATGATCTGCCTGCTATGCACAGAACGAACGAGTCTGCGAACTCGGAGGCCATTAAGTGCCAGGACTTTTTGGAAATGCTGGACACTGTTTTGGCTCACACTGACACCCTATGCCAGAGGGCACATAATGAACATGTAACCTACACAGGCACCAGGCGTTGCTACAGCAGTTAGAGTGTGAGGACTGTGACCAAACGCTGCATTGGGGGGGGGGGGGTTTGTTGGAGGGGGTGGGAGGAGAGGGGGGTGAAGCACAGGGGGAGAACTGTAAAATGTTACTGGAGAGACACTCAGGTAGACTCGACAGCTGAGAGCCATTTGTTGTTGGATGAAGGGTAACGCGCTATACCGGTCAAAACATTAAGTATACAGTGTTAGTTAACTACGCAGACTAATTTGTATGTTAAAGATGTTTTCTGCCTTCTCCAATAAAATTATGGAACCATAAAGGGGGGGGGGGGGGGGAGGTGGGATATAAAATGATAAATGAGTTGATGATAATGATTGGAGAATCAAAATGTGGAAGAATTTCTCCTTTTCTTGTGATTTGAATTTGACTGTTCCCTAAATATTTGTATTGGCTGATTTCTTAAGTCATCAATAAAAATTATTGAAACACAATAAAAGTTGAATAATGAATAATAAAGACTAGTCAAACCAATAATAAAAAAAAACACTCACTTGGTAGTCAAAAGACAATGGTACCAAGAAAATAAAAAAACAGCACAGTCTCTGGGTGTGTCTATTACAGCTTTTTTTGCTGCTGCGGTTCTAGTAGTGTTTCCTCTTATGGCCCCTCACTATTATCCCATAAGAGACATTATTTATTATTTTTATTTATAACCATATCATTTTTTTTTTATTCACAACTAATTTGCACAATCTTTTGTCATTGGGTGCCGTTTGGTTTTTATATACATTATAACTAATTAGCAACGTTTTATTATCCATAACCTCCATTTGGAAGTAGAGATTGTGCTGGTTTTTTATTTTCTTGGTACCATCTATTCATTTACATGTCATTTTTTCTAAACTTTACATCCCATTGGCTGTGTTTCCTTTTAGCATCTGACATCATGCTAACTAAATAAGTTCACCATTTCCTTGAGATGCTGGAGAGTCGTCAGCATTTTTTTTTTTTTTGCTGAGATGCCGTCTTTAAGTAAGAATGAAGAAAGAAATGTGAAGGGTATTGCAAGATGATACTGATATGCTGATTCTTTCCTCTCTTTGTAGCCCCGATCTTCAAGACCCTGAAGCAGCATTGCTTATTTGAGCTTAAGCTAAACGCTGGCCAACGTTGATCTGGGGGACTGTTTAAGACTGGAACTGTGACTTCAGGAGAGATGATCACCTGAGTTTTTGAGCTATTAACCCTGAAGTCTCTTGCATTTTGCGCTGTGAATTGACAATATAAGCACTGTAAGCAAGTGTGTGCTTTTGTTTGATGTTTTGCACTTTGACATTTTGGTTGCCACTTTGGATATTTTGATGCAACTCACACACCAAATCATTACACTTTCGTTGGATACTGGGAAGATTTTTTTAGCCAGTGATGAAGAACAGATCATTGTGATCGCCTTTAGCTCTATAGCTCTGTCGATCTGGAGCTCTTTGAGGCTTTTTCCTTCCTTTCTGTGCAACTTACTTTATTCACACATATTTTGGCATTAGAGTGGGTCAGTTTTGGTTTTTTGTTTATAGTGGTTTGATTTTATTGACTCCACATCCTCTTGGATTATTTTGTTGTGAAGAACTAAGGCCAATGCTGGGCAGACTTGTACAGTCTGTGTCCGGTTTATAGCGATCTAGTTTAGAATGGGCTGGAAAGGGCTTTGACAGCAACTTCAGTAGCTGGAGCATGAGGACAGGGATTGATCCATTTGTAATGCGGTCATTTCTTGGAAGTCGAACAGCTTTTGCCCCAGTGGAAAATATACAAATTAGGTTTGATGAAAGCTTTATAAAACATTTACTACTAGCCACCAATGACCTCCACAACTTGTTCAACAGGAGCAGATAAATGTTGCAGAGGATGGTCCCTTTGTTGCTCCCAGACTGCAACAGATACATAAGTGTTCTCTCATAACAATACTCATGGAAATCTGATAAAAATGATTAAAACAAGGCAAAAAACCCTTTCCAACACCAGTCTTTTCTAGATGCTCCAATACAATTTAATAGTCACAGGTAATTCCGACCTTTATAGATCTGTTGGCAGCACTTGACATCTCACTTTATTTTACAGTTAATTGATCCGGGTAGGCTATCCACCTAAGTGGATGAATACAAAATCCAACAAAGTTAAAACAGGTAAGAAGTGGGAAGTGGACCAATGACTCCAGGAAGCTGAGACTAAGATGGTAAATAAAGGAACAAACTTTATTGTAGACGCGACACAATACTGTGTTTCGGCCACAGGCCTGCCTCAGGAGTCTGAAAAAAATTATATTATAAAAAAACTTAAATTAGAATATAAAACATAACAGTCATTGACAATCTTAAAATTTGTGTGGACCTATACACATGTAATTACAAAACACATGAATCATATGTAGTTGCATGTAAAAAAACATACATCAAATATAAACATAAAATTATATATATATATATATATATATATATAATCATGTATATATAATTTTTTTTAAAAGCAAGCCATATGTGAACATTTGTAAAAAAAATCCTATATAATAAAACGCACCTCCAACGTTCTGAAGCTGAGAAAGTGAAGCCTTGAAGCATTCATGCTCCTGCTGTATCCATCTCCTGAAATGACGTCACGTACTTCTGTGTTCGTAAAGACCAATCACTGGAAGGGAACGCCGGGAGGAGGAGGAGCCCGGCAATACTACCAGGATCAGCTGTCGCGGGATTTGAGCAGAGCCCGCAGTTCAGCTGTGGGAAATGTAGGAGGGGGCTTCGGGAGAGGGGGAGGATTGCTGATGGTCGCTACAAGCCAACTGAGGCATGAGACATCAACTGTGCACATACGAGCGCACGATCCAGCTCGGATGTGGTAACTGTAGGGTCCTGGCGACTTCATATCTGAGGCGGGGAAAGCAAGGAACTCTTCCTGGTGGTATAGCTGGTGTTGCGTTTCAGATGGAGCAAAAGTGATTTCCTTACTAGTCGGGATATTCATCTGAAGAAGTTTCGGCGGTGGTAAACTGGAGCGTCGAACTCTTCTGAACACAAGCATGGGTAACAGAGACATTGCAGACCCAGTTGTGTGCAGTTTCAACGAGAATGTTGCAGTTGCGGCGCAGCCAGGTGTATGTGGGAAGTGGTTTTGTGCTGTGAGGACTTTTTAAGAAAACTGTGATTGAGTGCACAACTCTGGTGGTCTTAAGTTGTTTGGGTGCTGACATGGGGGTGGGGTCGGATGGGGAGGGGGGGGCCAATGGCACACACTCTCATTCTCACACACACACTCGCACCCAGTCTCACTCTCTGTCACACACACTCGCACATTCACTCTCTTTCTCTCACACACACTCTCAAACATACACACTCCGAGGAAAACCTTGCTAGCGCCTGTTTCATTTGTGTCAGAAACGGGCCTTTTTTACTAGTACATATATATTATTTAGAAATATCCTATATAATAAAAAGCACCTCCAACATTCTGAAGCCAAGAAAGTAAAGCCTTCAAGCATTCCTGCAACGTTCCAGAACTACGTGTCGTCAATTGAGGAGATGGAGCCTTACAGAGCGCACGAATGCTTCAAGGCTTGAAGGCTTCACTTTCTCACACACACACACACACACACACACACTCACTCTCTGTCTCTCACATACACTCTCTCACACACAAACTCTGTCTCTCACACACTGTCTCTCTCTCTCTCTCTCTGACACAAACACACACACACACATGCTGTCTGTCTGTCTGTCTCTCTCTCTCTCTCATTTTCTCTCACATACACACTCCATCTCTCACACACTCTCTCTCTCAAACGTATACACTCCGAGGAAAGGGGGGGGGGCATGGAACACGCTGGGGAGGAGAGGGAGGGGGAATGGAACTCAGAGGGAAGGGGGCCAAGAACTCGGAGGGGAGGAGAGAGAGGGAGGGAATGAGGGGGTCACGGAACTCAGAGCCCCACACACACACACACTCACTCTGTCTCTCACATACACTCTTTCTCACACACTCACTCTCTCTCTCTCTGACACAAACACACACACTCTGTCTCTCACTCATTCTCTCTCTCACTCACACACAAACACACACACTCTGTCTCTCACTCATTCTCTCTCTCTCACTCACACACAAACACACACACTCTGTCTCTCACTCATTCTCTCTCTCTCACTCACACACACAATCTCTCAAACACACTTTCTCTCTCACACACACACACACTCTCTCTCTCTCTCTCTCTCTCTCTCTCTCTCAAACATACACACTCCGAGGAAAACCTTGCTAGCGCCTGTTTCATTTGTTTCAGAAACGGGCCTGTTTTACTAGTACTATATAATAGCACAAACGAAAAATTGGAACGTGAATGAGAATCAAATGTTTGAAACATATAATTGAAAAAACATATAATTAAAATTAAAAAGATATATATATGATAAGAAATGTAAAAATATAATCATAGGAACATTTCATGTGAAACAGTGGAGACACAATAAATAATTTATATACTTTGTGCATTGCAGCAAAGAACATTTCTCATGACATTTTGATTAGTCTTTAAATAGAATATACTAAAATTGAATAGGCTGATATAAATCAGTTTCCTTGATCTTCATATAAATTTTATATATATAGGGACCATAAAATCGGATAGATTTGGAACTGGACTCTCATGAATTATGTATACTATTATACAATTATGTGCCAAATACTATATATACAAAGAAATTTGGCAAAATCTACATACATCATAATGAAGTAGAAAATGTAACATAATTGCTAACATGATATGGCACATGATTGTTATAGTATGATGTAAAATCAAGCATAATATATGCAACATCAAAGTAAAAAAATCCAGAAAATAAAAATGAAAAACGAAAACTGAAAATAAAAAATACAAAAATGACAAAAAATGATAAATGACAAATGATGAATGTAAAATGCACAGAAATATTAAAAATGCAAAAAACTGATGTGTGTCATAATCTGTATTATAATGAGTTAAAGTTAACCGATCATGTGAGAGACAGGATATGTAGAGGGGCATAATCAAACGAGGATGCCCATCTCCATGGGAGACTATCTCTGAGGACGGGTACGCGAAGGGGTGGGACAGACCGTATTTTCGAAAAAGATGGGCATCCATCTTTTGTTTCGATAATATGGTTGGTGCCGGGCAAATGCATTGGATTTGGGCGGATTTGAGCTGGGCGGTATCGGTTTTCAGCGATAATGGAAACCGAAACTGCCCAGCTCAAAAACAAACAACTCCAAGGCATCTGGTGGTGGGAGGGGCCAGGATTCGAAGTGCACTGGTCCCCCTCACATGCCAGGACACCAACCGGGCACCCTAGGGGGTACTTGTAAAAAGTTTTTAAAAAATTAAAATACCTCCCAAGTCCATAGCTCCCTTACCTTGGGTGTTGAGCCCCCCCAATCCCCCCAAAATCCCACTCCCCACAACTCTACACCATTACCATAGCATTTATGGGTGAAGGGGGGCACCTAGATGTGGGTACAGTGGGTTTTGGGGGCGGTTTGAAGGGCTCCCATTTACCAGCACAAGTGTAACAGGTATGGGGGGGTGGGCCTGGGTCCACCTGGCTGAAGTCCACTGCACCCACTAACAACTGCTCCATGGATCTGCATACTGCTGTGATGGAGCTGGGTATGACATTCGAGGCTGGCATACAGGCTGGAAAAAAAAAGTTTTTAAAGTTTTTTTTTTTTGGTGGGAGGGGGTTAGTGACCACTGGGGGAGTCAAGGGAAGTCATCCCCGGTTCCCTCCGGTGGTCATCTGGGCAGTTGGGGCACTTTTTGGGGACTTGTTCGTGAAAAAAAGGGTCCAAAAAAAGCAGCCCAAATTCTTGCTACTGCCGCCCTTCTTTTTTCCATTAGCAGCCGAGTGCGCCCATCTCTCCTCGGCTGATAAACACGCCCCAGTCCCGCCTTCACCATGCCTCCGACACGCCCCCGTCAACTTTGTTCGTTCCCACGACAGACTACAGTTGGAGGTGCCCAAAATCAGCTTTCGATTATACCAATTTGGGCGCCCATGAGACAGTGGCGTAGCCAGACCTGAGATTTTGGGTGGGCCCAGAGCTAATATGGGTGGGCACGCACTGTCTATATAAGTATGAGTAGTGTCTCTTGGGATCCTACAAAATAATGCCTTGGAATTCACTTGATGATGGATTTCTAAGTAGTCTGCCCAACACCTGCCCTGCATCAGTATAACCACATACATACTTAATGGAAAAATTGATAGTTTTAAATACAATTACATTATCCCACAATCTCTCTACTGCAAAATGCTATACACAAACTTGTGCAAAAACACACTCATATCCTTACTAAACCATAACAGCACTAATTCCAAGGACAGGATGAGCTACAACCTTATGCTTGAAAAGGCAGAACTGTAATTACACTAGGCTATAAAACACCAATACACTACCTCGTGAAAAAAAAAAAAAGCAAAACAAAAAGGGCTGCAAGTACTATACGCTAGTACTGCCCTAGGGCGACTACGGGGGTGGGCTTCTGGGTGGGGGTGGGCTCTTCACTGCAGGGCAAAAAAAAGGTATATTTTAATAATTAAATATATACATTTTTTGCCCTAGGCAGTGAAGTGCTTACCCCACCCAGAAATTCCACAACCATACATTTTAATAGTGCCCAGGCCCCAGCTAACTTAATTTAAAAATTTTAAAAAAAAAAAAAAGCATTTACAATGTATTACCTGCTGCTGGGCTGGGCTGACAGCTGATGCTGCTAACTCGATTCTGGAACTGCCTGGATATTCTCGATTCCAACTAGAACCTTCTTCTTTCCAAATTCCCACGTTTTTCAGGGCAGCCGCAGGGCCAGGCTGAGGCTCACACTAATCGTCAACCCCCCTGCGTGCCTTGCGTGCAGCCATCCACGTGCCGCTAATACCCGAGAGAACCGACGATGGAGCCAAGGAGTGAGTCGAGAGCGAGGCTGATGAGCAAGCCCGCCGCCGCGCACAGCCACGTCCGGCGCGTAGGATGGATACTTGGAACAGCTACGAGTCGACGCGCCTGGAGAGGAGAAATCAGCTGAGCCTGCTGGGCGGGTGCCGGCTGCGACACGACGTGGTAGCAGTAGTAGTTTACAGCAGGGCCAGGCTGCTGCTTCGCAGAGTATGTATTGTGCGCTTGCTTGGGTGTCATAGTGGGCGGGCCAACCGGGCTGGAAGCAGGAAGGAACCTCGGACCTCCTGGAAAGATCAGCTGAGCCTGAGCCAGAGCGCGAGCGGGTTCCCCGTCTCTGCTGCACGGTAGGCTGCTGCTGCTGCTTCAGTATGCGTGCGCTTGGGTGGGCGGGCCTGGGCCAAAATTGGGTGGGCCCAGCCCACCCGTAGCTACGCCCCTGCCATGAGAGAAAGGCGCCCATCTCCCGATTTGGGTCGAAATATGGGCGTCTTTCTCTTTTGAAAATAAGCTGGATAGTCTAAATACCAGATAAATTGACAAACCTTGAGTGATGTGAAAAAATGGTCTCAATACAGGTTGGTCTAGAAATAAAAATGAACGGTATATAAATTTATGTTCTTAATGAATATACAAGAAATGATGCATGTAAAATATAGATTCTTGCGGGAACGATACTGATAAGGAAGTCTTATGTAATGACCCAAGGTTTCTAAACCTATTACATTGTTCAAACTGAAACGACTTAAAATTAAGAATATAATCTCGAGAACATTACGCTGTCCAAGAATAATGAACAAAGTAAGTTTAAATATATCTAGCACCCTTTATGTGTATCCAGACCATATTTAATAAGAACAAATAGGTGTGGGCTATATTAACGCTAGATCTGTTGTTAATAAGGTTGAAATTATAACAGACTGGATTACAACTGAGAACTTGGACCTTCTCTTCATCTCTGAAACTTGGATCCATAGCTCTGAAGATCCTATTTTGTTAGACCTGTGCCCCGCAGGTTTCAAGATTACACATTAGACCAGAACAGAGAAGAGGTGATGGTATAGCGTTAATCTATCGCTCTCTATTTTCTGTGGAAACATACGCCGAATCCATCTCACTTTACCTAGAAATTTCATCTATAAGGATATCAGTACTCTAGCATGAATACCATCCGGTCCAGGAGATTTGCTACTCTTCAGTTTGCTGAACTGCCCAGTTACGTCCTCCAGGTTTACCGTGAAGTCAGTAAGTTTCTCCGACTCGTCCGCTTGGAGTGGAGGAGTGGCCTAGTGGTTAGGGTGGTGGACTTTAGTCCTGGGGAACTGAGGAACTGAGTTCGATTCCCGGCACAGGCAGCTCCTTGTGACTCTGGGCAAGTCACTTAACCCTCCATTGCCCCATGTAAGCCGCATTGAGCCTGCCATGAGTGGGAAAGCGCAGGGTACAAATGTAACAACAACAAAAAAAATACCATTTCCGACACCGATATCCCACCCAAATCTTCCTCGGTGAAGACTAAAGCAAAGAATTCATTCAATCTCTCCGCTACGTCTTTATCTTCCTTGATCGCTCCTTTTACCCCACTATCATCCAGCGGCTCAACCGATTCTTTTGCTGGCTTCCTGCTTTTAATATACCGAAAAAAGTTTTGCTATGTTTTTTTGCCTCTAATGCTATCTTTTTTTCGTAATCCCTCTTGGCCTTCTTTATCTGCGCCTTGCATTTGCTTTGACACTCCTTATGCTGCTTCTTGTTATTTTCAGATGGTTCCTTCTTCCAATTTTCTGAAGGCGTTTCTTTTAGCCCTAATAGCTTCCTTCACCTCACTTTTCAACCATGTCGGCTGTCTTTTGGACTTCAGTCTTTCTTTTCTAATTCGCGGAATATGTTTGGCCTGGGCCTCCAGAATGGTATTTTTGAACAGCGTCCATGCCTGTTGTACAGTTTTTACCCTCTCAGTTGCCCCCCTAAGTTTTTTTTTAACCATTCTTCTCATTTTATCATAGTCTCCTTTTTTAAAGTTAAACGCTAACGTATTTGACTTCCTGTGTATAGTTACTTCAAGGTTGATATCAAAACTGATCATATTATGATCACTGTTATCAAGCGGCCCCAGTACCATAACGTCCCTCACCAGATCATGTGCTCCACTAAGGACCAAGTCTAGAATTTTTCCTTCTCTCGTCGGCTCCTGCACCAGCTGCTCCATAAAGCTGTCCTTGATTTCATCAAGGAATTGTAACTCTCTAGCATGTCCCGATGTTACATTTACCCAGTCTATATTTGGATAATTGAAGTCACCCATTATTATCATATTGCCCATTTTGTTTGCATCTCTGATTTCTTTTATCATTTCTGCGTCTACCTGCTCATCCTGGCGAGGCAGATGGTAGTACACTCCTATCACCGTCCTTTTCCCTTTTATACATGGAATTTCAACCCACAATGATTCAAAGGTGTGATTTGTGTCCTGCTGAATTTGTAATCTATCTGATTCAAGGCTCTCGTTAATATACAATGCTACCCCTCCACCAGTCCGGTCCACCCTATCACTACGATATACTTTGTACCCCGGTATGACAGTGTCCCACTGGTTATATTCCTTGCACCAGGTCCCAGTAATGCCTATTATATCCAATTTTTCATTTAGTGCAATATATTCCAGCTCTCCCATCTTATTTCTTAGACTCCTAGCATTTGCATATAGACATTTCAGAGTATGTTTGTTATTCCTATTTGCATGATGCTTAGTACTTGACACTAATGATTTGCCATCTTTTGTCTGATCTTTGGTTGTATTTAAGGGCAGTCTCAAACTACAAATGAAAAAACATATCCACATAAAAATGCCGCGATGCAGAATTTAGAATATATTACGTGCTAAAAGTTCAAACATGTTCATTTAAAAAAACGGTATACAGAAAAATAAAAGCCTACTGTTTTGAAAACGTTTAGGTACTTAAAAATTTATAAATGCATCCACGTTATAATGGGTGTATAGCTTGTCCTAGATAACGAAGAGTGTACATAAAAAGTTAATATATACTACTATTATAAAATAAGAAACAAGATAAAAATATTGAGGGCCTTCAATAAGGCCAATAAACATAGTGAATGATATTTTTTCTAAAAAACTTAAAAATATATATATACATATATAAATATAATTCATAAAAGTATTCCGCTTCTATATGACTAGGAATAGTGAAAGATGGCATCGTGAAAAATAGCTGAAAAATATGTTTAAAATGTTGTGACATGACATATACAGTATTGGAGAAGAAAATAAAGAATAAAAAATAAATAAAAATGTGTAATCATTTAAAACCATATTGGCAATTATATGTTTCAAACATTTGATTGTCTTATTCACGTTCCAATTTTTCGTTTGTGCTAGTATATCCTATATAATAATTTGCACCTCCAACATTCTACATCTGGATGCCTGGATTCATAACATCCATTCCCACTCATTGCCCTGCCCTTGTGTCAAAACATAATAACGTCAGAGGGCGGAACAATGAGGGGGAAGGGAACGCTGGAGGCGAGATAATGTCAGGAGGAGAGAATCACGGGACATCAAGAGGAGAGAGGAAGGGAAGGGCAGGGCAGAGGAGAATTGATGGACCTGGATGGGATGGGAGGGCAGTCATAGGCGCCCCCGTATAAGAGGCTTGGGGAGGCTAAGAGGTATATTTTCAAAGCACTTAGCCTTCCAAAGTTCCATAGGTTTCTATGGAATTGGAAGGCTACGTGCTTTGAAAATATGCCTCTAAGCCTCTCCAGCCCAACCTTGACCTTCCCCTGGCTGCTGCTCCCCCCCAAACGCAGGGCTGCCTGGCGCAGCAGCGCTGCAGCCAGGCAGTTTTTGGATGGTCCCTTCGCTCCTTCCCGCCCTCAGCTCCCTGATCAACAGCCCTCCTCTCCGTTCCTCCCCCCCTTGCGCATGTTTAACCCTTTTACTTTCAGGTGCAGCGACAGCAGTGAAGAGGACAACACAGCGGGCTCGCCTCCAGCTTCTCCCTTCCCTCACACAGTGTTCCACCTTCTGCAATGATGCATTTCCTGTTTCCGCGAGGGCGGGATACTGTGTGAGGGAAGGGAGAAGCTGTGTTGTCCTCTTCACTGCCATCGCTGTGCCTGAAA
This sequence comes from Microcaecilia unicolor, assembly GCF_901765095.1. Classification (NCBI taxonomy): domain Eukaryota; kingdom Metazoa; phylum Chordata; class Amphibia; order Gymnophiona; family Siphonopidae; genus Microcaecilia; species Microcaecilia unicolor. The sequence continues at coordinate 123,662,244 of NC_044037.1, forward strand.
GTAAAAGGGTTAAACGCGGGGGGGGGGAAGGAACGGAGAGGAGGGCTGTCAGGGAGCTGAGGGAGGGCAGGGGGAGAGAAGAGATCGCTGGACAGGACAGGAGGGGAGGGCAGAGGAGAGAGGAGAATTGCTGAACATGGATGGATGGAGGGGGCAGGGGAGAGAGCAAATTTGCTGGATATGGATGTATGAAGAGGGCAGGGGAGAATGGCGAGTTGCTGGACATGGATGGATGGAGGGGAGGGCAGGGGAGAGAGGAGAATTGCTGGACATGGATGGATGAATGGGGGCAGGGGAGAGAGTAAATTTGATGGATATGGGTGAATGGAGGAGAGGGCAGGGAAGAATGGAGAGTTCCTGGACATGGATGGAGGGGAAGGGAGGGCAGGGGAGAGAGGAGAATTGCTGAACATGTATGGATGAATGGAAGGGGCAGAGGAGAGAGGAAATTTGCTGGATATGGGTGGATGGAGGAGAGGGCAGGGGAGAATGGAGAGTTGCTGGACATGGATAGAGGGGAGGGAAGTCAGGAAGGAGATGCACATGGATGGAGGAGAGGGAAGAGAGGAGAAATGCTAGACATGAATGGAGTCTGCATACTCTTTATCTTTTAAAAAAATACTAGAAATAAAAATCACAAAAAAAGAAAGATTAAAACAAAACATAGATAAAACAATCCGTATCTCATACCCCTGGAGCATATTACTCATTATACACCCTTCCCAATTATTACTCATGACAGAACATTTCTCCTAACTGTTCCCTTAAAAACATAATCACCATTACATGATAACCTTGCTAGCGCCCAATTCATTTGTGTGAGAAACGGGCCTTTTTTTTACTAGTTTCTAAGTAATATATATATATATATATATATATTTTTTTTTTTTTTAAACAAATGTTCACATATGGCTTGTTTTTAAAAAAAATTATATATACATGTTTATATATATATATATATATTGTAAAGTGGATCCTCTTTTCTCCTGGGTTGCAGCCCTTTCACAAAACCAAACTGAACAAAAACCCACTCCTGTATGGCTCCCCTTTTCCCCAAAACAACAAACAATGCTGCAGCGTGCAGGCTTCTACCGCTGCTTCCTCTCCCGGTCTCCTGACCTCCTCCCGCTTGACCCGGCTTGGCCCCGCTACTTTCTTGGCTTTCGCTGAGCCAGAGCTGAAAAGTCCATCGGCTCTTCCAGGGTGTTCTCCGGTTCAGTCACCTCCATAGGGCAAGGCTCACTCTCCTCCTCTCTCCCCTCAGGAGCCCAATCCATATTCTCTTCACCCCGCCCTTCTCCCAGCTGCTCACCCTTTTCTTCATTAAAGTTCTTTGGAGTCCCTTCTTTCTCCACCCACTTGTTCCACCACCTCTTCCACCAGGTTGGAGAATCAGCCTTACTCCTTCCCCTGCTGCCCTCCTCTGGTGACTCCTGGGAATGCACATAGTTTCTCTTATCCCCAGGCTCCCTTGGGGCATGCTGGGAGTTGTAGTTCTTTATTTCTAGTTTTTTCCTGGGGAATGCCTGACTATAACGGGGGTATTCTGGCCTATCCCCGGGTTCCTTTGGGGCTTTTCCTACATACTCTTTACATACCCCCCCCTTAAATTTCCACCCCCGCATTCTTTTTCCTCCTCCTCCTCCACCCGAGATAGGGCATCCACATTTCCTAAACATCTCCCGGGACGATGCTCCACAGAATATTGGAAAGGCTGCAATGCTAAGTACCACCGCATTAGTCTCCCATTATTATTCTTCATCACATTCAACCATTTTAAGGGAGCATGGTCCGTTACCAACTTAAATTTTCTCCCTTCCAAATAGACACTACACTCCTGCACTGCCCATCGTATGGCTAAACACTCCTTTTCTATGGTGGAGTAATGTTCCTCATGAGGCAGGAGCTTCCGGCTTAAATAAAGCACCGGATGTTCCTCCCCTTCATGCTCTTGGGACAGCACTGCGCCTAACCCCCTCCCCGAAGCATCTGTTTGAAGGACAAAGGGCTTTTCAAAATCAACTGCCTTCAGCACAGGTTCCTGGCATAGGGCCCTCTGCATCTGTTCAAATGCCCTCAACTCCTCCGCTCCCCACCTCAAGTGGTCCGGATTCTTCCCTCTCAACATGTCAGTTAAGGGAGTGGCCATTGCGGAAAAATGAGGGATGAACCTGCGGTAATACCCTACCATCCCCAGGAATCTACGCAATTGTTTCTTAGTGTTGGGTCTGGGAAACTCTTGGATGCTTTTAACCTTATTCAATAAGGGCCGGACCTCTCCCCTTCCCACATTATACCCTAAATACTTCACCCGGTACTGTGCAAAATAACATTTTTTTGGGGTTCAGGGTGAGACCTGCCTCCCTACAAGCCTGCAGCACTGCCTCTACCTAGTTTAAATGGGTGTTCCAGGCTCCACTATGTATTACCACATCATCCATATATGCGGCGGCATAGGCCTGATGTGGTCGGAGAACCCTGTCCAGCAACCTCTGGCAGCTTGCAGCTGCTGAATTAAGGCCAAAGGGCAATCTTTTGAACTGGTACAGGCCTATGGGTGTACTAAAGGCGGTCTTACAGTAGCTTGCGCCCCTGATGTAAGGGGAATCTGCCAGTACCCTTTTGTCAAGTCCAGGGTGGTGAGATATTGTGCAGATCCTAGCCTGTCCACCAGCTCCTCAATATAGGGCATAGGATAGGCATCTGCCTGAGAGATATTATTAAGCTGGCGGAAATCTATGCAGAATCTCCACTCCCCTTCGGGTTTTGGTACTAACACCACTGGGCTTGACCAGGGGCTATTTGACTCCTCGATCACCCCGAAGTCTAACATTTCCTGGACCTGTTTTATCACCTCCCTCCTTTTCATGGGGGACAGCCTATATGGCTTTTGCCGAACGACTTTACCCCTTTCTGTTATGATGTCATGCTCTACTAGGTGAGTATTTCCAGGGCAGGCCATCAACACATCATCAAACCCTTTTAGGAGCCTTCCTATCTCTTTCTTTTGTACTTGCGTCAACCGGGGATTAACCCCTGGTTCACCGGGCTTGAAAATATCTCTTATTTGCGGTCCCAACTCCTCTCCCTCCTTTTCCTCCCCTCGGGTCTGAAAGCCTACCCTTGCCACCCAGGGTTTCATCAGGTTAACATGAAAAGTTTGGAGCCGCCCCTTTTCGTTCGCCACCTCATATGTAAGAGGCCCCAGTCTCCTCCTCACCACCCAGGGACCCTTCCACCTAGAGGCAAACTTATGAGGATCCTCTGAGATTAGGATAAGGACCCTATCTCCTATTACAAACTCCCTCTCACGAGTACCCTTATCATAATATTCCTTTTGACGATTTTGGCTCTGTTCCAGCCTATCCTGGGAATATTCCTGTAACTTATCTAACCTGGCCCTCAGATCCTGTAGGTATTCGACCACTGACTGATCGGAGGTGTCCGGGGGTACCCAGTGTTCCTGTAAAATATCTAAAATTCCCCTGGGCCTCCGTCCAAACATCAATTCATAAGGCGCAACTCCTAATGAGTCTTGCACCTTCTCCCTGTAGGCATATAGCACGAAGGGCAACAGTTGGTCCCAACCTGTCCTAGGTATTCGACCACTGACTGATCGGAGGTGTCCGGGGGTACCCAGTGTTCCTGTAAAATATCTAAAATTCCCCTGGGCCTCCGTCCAAACATCAATTCATAAGGCGCAACTCCTAATGAGTCTTGCACCTTCTCCCTGTAGGCATATAGCACGAAGGGCAACAGTTGGTCCCAACCTGTCCTATCCTCGCCTAATGCTTTTTTTAACATACCCTTTAACGTTCTATTAAAACGTTCCACCATACCATTAGTTTGAGGATGGTAGGCTGCTGTACGTATATGTTGTATCCCAAAAGCCTCCCACACTTGCCTTAAGGTACTTGACATAAAGTTGGACCCCCTGTCAGTCAAAACTTCTTGGGGGAATCCCACCTCACAAAAGATCTTTATCAGTTCCCTGGCAATGACCTTCGCTGATATGCTTCTCAAAGGTATGGCCCAGGGGTACCTGGTGGCCATATCCATAACTACTAAAACATAGAGGAAGCCTCTCTGAGATTTTGTTACTGGGCCGATAATATCCATGGCTATTCTCCTCCCTGGTTGTTCCACCCTAGCAAGTGGCTTTAAAGGTGCCTTAGGGGGTATTCGGTCTGCCACCTTCTGACAGTTGGGGCAGGACTGGCAATACCTCTCCACCTCCCCATAAACTCCTGGCCAATAAAACCGTCCCAATATCTGAGTCAGGGTAGCTTGGGAGCCCTTATGCCCCCCCAAAGGGTGATCATGAGCGAGCCTTACTACTAGGGGACGAAAAACTTGGGGACCACTAACTGTCTCCCAGCTTCCGAGTTCTCCCAATTGGGTACCCTGCGATATAGAATGTCCCCTTCTATCATGAAGCCCGGGGCCTCCCGGCCCTCCCCCTGGCGTGCCCTTTCCCAGGCATATTCTAAAGTAGGGTCTGTGGCCTGCTCCCTATGAAACTGGGGAAACTGTTCCCTCAATTCTTTCGGGGCTACTGGCAGATAACTTTCTTTTCTTGCCTGCTCCAAGGCCTCCCGTCTGTCCCTCTGCTCCTTGTTTTTCAAAGCTTTCCCCTTTCTCTCTTTTCCCGGCTCCCCTAAGACCTCCCCTTGAAAAGGAAAAATACCTCCTATTCCCTCTTCCTCAGCCTCAGGGACTCGCCGAGCCTGTGAGCGGGTAGTGACCAACACTCTTTTTTCACTAATACACTCGGTAAAGGGGGGCCAGTCCCTTCCCAAAATCATCTCCTGTGGCAGTCTGGGCAGAACGGCCATGGCTATCTCTATCTCCCCTGTGGGCCCCTTCACGTGAACCCTATGAAGGGTATAACGAGTACTGGCCCCATGTATACATTGAATAGCCACTGCTCCCTCATAGGTATCCTTACCTCCTGTCCTCCTCTTTCTTATTTGTTCCCATAACCTCCTAGAGATCATGGACTGGTCAGCCCCGGAGTCTAACATGGCTACAATAGGTAAACCCTCCACCTCCACCTTGGCTGTATACCGAGGCCTAAACCCTTGGGCAACCTGCGAGGTCCATCCCTCTCGACCTGGGCAATCCCTCCTGAAGTGCCCCGCCTTCCCACACTTATAACAGAATTTTCCTTCATACGAGGGGACCTTTTTCCCAGGGCCTGCGGGCACTACGGGCTTTTTACCACCCCAGCCGTAATCGGGTTTCCCTCCCTGGGGATCTGGCCTAAAGAGGGAACTTTTGGAACCCCAGCCTCCCACAGGTCGGGGCTTACCACCCTCCAGATCGGGTTCTCCCCACTGTTGGGCTTCCAAATAACACTCCAACCCGGCTGTCACGGCCTCCCCCGTCTTACAGCCCCTTTGGACCAATCCTGCCCTAATCTCCCTGGGAAGGCCCTGCAGGAACTGCTCCACTACCAATTCTTGAAGAATCTCTCCCGTGGTGTGGCGCTCAGGTTCCAACCATTTTTTTACCAAGTCCATCAGTCTAGTGGCCACGGCTTTAGGGGTTTCCCCCTTTTCCCATTTAGTGGACCGAAACTTACGCCTATAAGCCTGGGTACTTAGTCCATATCTGTCCTTAATGGCCTCTCTCAACCTCCCATAATTGGCCGCGTCCCCAGGAGCCAAGCCTCTAAAGGCTCCTAGAGCCTCCCCAGATAATGAAGGCACTAACCGCATGGCCCACTGCTCTTGTGGCCATCCTGCGGCCACTGCCACCCTCTCGAAGGCGGTCAGGAAATCATCTATATTATCCTGTTCAGACAACTTTCCTCAAGTAAGTGAGTTCAGGGATAAAGGTCCTACCACACCGCTTCCTCCTGGTCCCGGTCCAGTTGCTCCGGCTCCACCGCCCCTGGGAGCCTCGACCCCTCGCTGAAAAAAGTCCTGGAGCATATTCAGCACCGGTTGTTGCTGCTCTCGTGCCGCCGTCAAGGAGTCTTCCACCATCTTCCCCGTCAGTTCTTGCTGTTTCTGGAACTGCATCGTCATCCACGCGAAGATCTCCTTGGGGTCCATCCTTGCTCCGGAACAGCGACTCCTGGTGGGGGAAAAAAAAACAGAGGACACCTCCAAGTGCGGTTTCACTACTTATGTTTTCCCCCTTTTACTAGGATCCCTTTATTCCCCCCAATCTAGGCCCCGCTTACCGGAACCCCAGATAGGTCTGCGCCTTTCTCAGCGTTGGCCCCTCCATCGGGCTTCTCTGTCCTGCTGGTCTTGGCCTCCTCGAGCGACAGGTTCGCGAAGAATCCCACCACTGCCACCAATTGTAAAGTGGATCCTCTTTTCTCCTGGGTTGCAGCCCTTTCACAAAACCAAACTGAACAAAAACCCACTCCTGTATGGCTCCCCTTTTCCCCAAAACAACAAACAATGCTGCAGCGTGCAGGCTTCTACCGCTGCTTCCTCTCCCGGTCTCCTGACCTCCTCCCGCTTGACCCGGCTTGGCCCCACTACTTTCTTGGCTTTCGCTGAGCCAGAGCTGAAAAGTCCATCGGCTCTTCCAGGGTGTTCTCCGGTTCAGTCACCTCCATAGGGCAAGGCTCACTCTCCTTCTCTCTCCCCTCAGGAGCCCAATCCATATTCTCTTCACCCCGCCCTTCTCCCAGCTGCTCACCCTTTTCTTCATTAAAGTTCTTTGGAGTCCCTTCTTTCTCCACCCACTTGTTCCACCACCTCTTCCACCAGGTTGGAGAATCAGCCTTACTCCTTCCCCTGCGGCCCTCCTCTGGTGACTCCTGGGAATGCACATAGTTTCTCTTATCCCCAGGCTCCCTTGGGGCATGCTGGGAGTTGTAGTTCTTTATTTCTAGTTTTTTCCTGGGGAATGCCTGCCTATAACGGGGGTATTCTGGCCTATCCCCTGGTTCCTTTGGGGCTTTTCCTACATACTCTTTACAATATATATATATATATATATATATAATTTTTCATTTATATCTGATGTATGTTTTTTACATGCAACTACATACGATTCATGTGTTTTGTAATTACATGTATATACAGTGGTGGAAATAAGTATTTGATCCCTTGCTGATTTTGTAAGTTTGCCCACTGACAAAGACATGAGCAGCCCATAATTGAAGGGTAGGTTATTGGTAACAGTGAGAGATAGCACATCACAAATTAAATCCGGAAAATCACATTGTGGAAAGTATATGAATTTATTTGCATTCTGCAGAGGGAAATAAGTATTTGATCCCCCACCAACCAGTAAGAGATCTGGCCCCTACAGACCAGGTAGATGCTCCAAATCAACTCGTTACCTGCATGACAGACAGCTGTCGGCAATGGTCACCTGTATGAAAGACACCTGTCCACAGACTCAGTGAATCAGTCAGACTCTAACCTCTACAAAATGGCCAAGAGCAAGGAGCTGTCTAAGGATGTCAGGGACAAGATCATACACCTGCACAAGGCTGGAATGGGCTACAAAACCATCAGTAAGACGCTGGGCGAGAAGGAGACAACTGTTGGTGCCATAGTAAGAAAATGGAAGAAGTACAAAATGACTGTCAATCGACAAAGATCTGGGGCTCCACGCAAAATCTCACCTCGTGGGGTATCCTTGATCATGAGGAAGGTTAGAAATCAGCCTACAACTACAAGGGGGGAACTTGTCAATGATCTCAAGGCAGCTGGGACCACTGTCACCACGAAAACCATTGGTAACACATTACGACATAACGGATTGCAATCCTGCAGTGCCCGCAAGGTCCCCCTGCTCCGGAAGGCACATGTGACGGCCCATCTGAAGTTTGCCAGTGAACACCTGGATGATGCCGAGAGTGATTGGGAGAAGGTGCTGTGGTCAGATGAGACAAAAATTGAGCTCTTTGGCATGAACTCAACTCGCCGTGTTTGGAGGAAGAGAAATGCTGCCTATGACCCAAAGAACACCGTCCCCACTGTCAAGCATGGAGGTGGAAATGTTATGTTTTGGGGGTGTTTCTCTGCTAAGGGCACAGGACTACTTCACCGCATCAATGGGAGAATGGATGGGGCCATGTACCGTACAATTCTGAGTGACAACCTCCTTCCCTCCGCCAGGGCCTTAAAAATGGGTCGTGGCTGGGTCTTCCAGCACGACAATGACCCAAAACATACAGCCAAGGCAACAAAGGAGTGGCTCAGGAAGAAGCACATTAGGGTCATGGAGTGGCCTAGCCAGTCACCAGACCTTAATCCCATTGAAAACTTATGGAGGGAGCTGAAGCTGCGAGTTGCCAAGCGACAGCCCAGAACTCTTAATGATTTAGAGATGATCTGCAAAGAGGAGTGGACCAAAATTCCTCCTGACATGTGTGCAAACCTCATCATCAACTACAGAAGACGTCTGACCGCTGTGCTTGCCAACAAGGGTTTTGCCACCAAGTATTAGGTCTTGTTTGCCAGAGGGATTAAATACTTATTTCCCTCTGCAGAATGCAAATAAATTCATATACTTTCCACAATGTGATTTTCCGGATTTAATTTGTGATGTGCTATCTCTCACTGTTACCAATAACCTACCCTTCAATTATGGGCTGCTCATGTCTTTGTCAGTGGGCAAACTTACAAAATCAGCAAGGGATCAAATACTTATTTCCACCACTGTATGTCCACACAATTTTTTAAGACTGTCAATGACTGTTATGTTTTATATTCTAATTTAAGTTTTTTTATAATATAAATTTTTTTCAGACTCCTGAGGCAGGCCTGTGGCCGAAACACATTACTGTGTTGAGTCTACAATAAAGTTTGTTCCTTTAATTTACCATCTTAGTCTCAGCTTCTTGGAGTCATTGGTCCACTTCCCACTTCTTTTACCACAGTTAATTGATCCTACATTAACGATCAAATGGTTTCAGTGTTGTAGCCTTTTATGGAAACCTAACTGTAATGGAGATAAAATTTGTTTACCAAGATAAAAAATAAAAAAACACCAGCTGCAGAACTATCTACTCAATCAACTGACCTATGAATGGAAGGTTCAAAGCAGGCCTGTAGTTTGCTCAGTCACTAATGTTCAAAAGAGATTGTTAAGTATAAAATGAATTAAAGCAATTTTAAAGGAATTCAGCATCACCATCAGAGATACCTTTTTTTATCATGGTCCCTTAACCACAATTGGTAGACTTATTATCCAAGATAGACAAGGGTCTGGTTGACAGAAAATCTGTTTAGTTTCTGTTAAAGTCTGATCTACTACTAATTCATCTACTACTTAAAAATTGGCCAAGCAGGATTTGGCTTAAAACCTTTCACACCCAGATGATCATTATCCTACAAAGTATGATAAATGCACTTTATTATAGAAGAAAAAATGGTCACAAAACATTAGTGTCAGTCTCAAGCTATTTTATTAATCCTCAAGAGGCTATTAATCTCTGCGTTCATGATTTGGATGCACAAATTATTAATTTGCTGATGTAATGACTTCATCAGCTCTTACAAAATCACGATGTAACACTTCATGAAATTTACCCCATAGCTACTGAGAGCAAATATCAAAGATAGCTGAGACAACTGATTATTGCATATTCACTGGATGTGAGTGATGGGGATCAACAGAGCACCATTCAGGATAACTATTATTCAGAATTACTCAGAACAAGACTTACATAACCTAGCTCCACTGATATCCTATCACAGCATTCCTTTGGTTTTGTGAAGAGGAGTTGGCATGTGCTAAACTTTATCTCTGAAAGATTGCACATTACTCTCTTCTCTTGCTCCTGCTAAATAGTATTCTTGGTTTGGAGAGCTAAGACTGGATACTGTAACTCATAGGTGCCAACATTTTTTTTTATTTGTGGTGACTCCAGCACAACATCTCTCTTACTCTGTCCTTTTACCAAACATCCCCCTTCTTTTTCCTCCATTCTCTGCCCAGCACCATTATTCCCCCCTTCCCCTGGCCCATATAATATAGAAGGATATGGGGGTGGCACACCACTATAGCAGTACCCCATCACCCATGGTGCCCTGCACACATAGGTCACCTACCCGAAAGCTAGCCTGTAGCAGTGCTGTGCTGGGAGAAAGAATGGAAAGCCAGGCTTAGTAGCTGAGCCAAGAGGAAAACCAAACCAAGAATCACTTACCCCTTTCCAAACTCCACCCATTTCTCCTGTAACCTCTTCCTGCTGCTGCCATGCTATTTATTTGGGACAATACAGCATAATGAACCCACTTAGTCCAATACCACCATCACCCATAAGATGTAACAAGGGAATGACTGTTTTATTGTTTGTGAAAAAAGGAAGCACTGTCTATTCCCCTTTCAATTTGAGACTCAATCAGAGATCTCTGCATTTCAAAGCTGCTGAAGAAATTTTAAAGATATTTTGCAGACTATGACATCAAATGGCGGCAGTGTCCCCTCCTGCTCCCTATGTCCTTCCCAGTGGCGTACTGAGGGCAGGGCGGTGGGGGCGGTCACCGGTTCCCTCTGCTACTTCCTGTTCTGTGCTGCACCCAGGGGGGGGGGATGCTGCACCCAGGGGAGGGGGGGGGGGTGTGCAGCGGCAGACCGCCTTGGGTGGCAGCCAACCAAGGAACACCACTGGTCCTTCCAATGAAATAACATATTAATTCTGGGGACTACAGGGCTAAAGGAGAAGGGCAAAATTGCCTACCCTTGATCCAGCCCAGCTGGCACAGAAATCTTTACGAAACACTTTAAAAATGTTTCCAACCTTTATGTTTTTAGTTTAACTTCTGTCTCTGCTTGTCCTTGGTTTTCTCTCTGACCTCATGTTCCTTCTTTTAAGGATTCTCTCTTCCAGTCTTCCTCCTATGCCATCATTTTTCCTTCCTCGATGTGCGTCGCTCCGTGGTTTCTCTCCTCTCATTTTCTTGTAGTCTTACTCCATCCTTCACTTCTCTAGGGTTACCTACCATACGTCCGGATTTACCCAGACATGTCCTCTTTTTAAGGACATGTCCAGGCGTCCGGACGGGTTTTGCCAGTCCGCCCGTTTGTCCGGATTTCTGGACAAACGGGCGGGTGGTGGGCCTATCCTAGCCTCCCCTTCTCTACCTACTGCCCTGGTGGTCTAGTGACCTCTTCGGGGCAGGAAAGAGCGCCTTGTCCTGCATTCTGTTGCTGTGACGGTCTCGGGATTCAAAATGGCCGCCGAGAGTTGAAGCAGCCTCTCAAGACTTCAACTCTCGGCGGCCATTTTGAATCCCGAGACAGTCACAGCAACAGGATGCAGGGCAAGGACAGAGCTCTCGGCAGGAAAGAGGGGGCTCTTTCCTGCCCCGAAAAGGTCACTAGAGCATCAGGGCAGTAGATAGTAAGTAAGGGGAGGGGAGGTGACGGGGGGCAGGGGAGGGGAATATGTGACCCGGGGGGAGGGACGTGTCCTCTTTTTCAGAGGACAAAATATGGTAACCCTACCCTTTTCTCACCTTCATGTCTCTTCTCTCCACCATCACCCCCCCCCCCCCCCCCCCCCACTCTCCCTCACTCACTCTTTTTCCCTGTTCCACACAACTACTCTCCTGGCTGCAGCTTGTGTCCCCTGTGCCTGCTCTTCTTTCTCTCTCCCAGATCATGTCTCCTCCAGCCAGCAATCTTCCCCCACACTGCTCATGCTTCCTCTGATCCTCATAGCCTATGTCTACTCTTGACCCACAGCTCCACTGTCAGTCCCTGTCCCCATCACCCAACCTCTTGCCTTTACAGCTCCCTTCAGCATTTCAGAGCAGCATTGTCTCTCTCAACCAGAAACCCCTTCCTTTCCCCTTTTATTCTTCGTCCAGTACTACTGTCTTATTATTTTTTTAACCTTTACCTTAACTGTTATTGGTAGTACTTTGGCAACATAGGTAAAATTGTCATGCCAATAAAGTTATCTGAATTTGTCTGTTCCTTTTGTCAATGTGTGTCTGAAGAAGGTTTAATAGACAGGAGATGAAGTGACATCAGAACGCTAAAACCAATTAGGTCAGTATAAATTTCCCCTTCCCAGCGCAGCTGTCATTCCCCATTCACGCAAAACAAAGCAAGCAAACCTATGAACAGCTGCATCTACCTTGTTGTTTATTGTTGGGAGCATTTTTATTTAATCTCACTTATATTTTCAAACATGCCAGCTTGTGCAGCATACGGATGTACACAGAGGAAGTATAACAACGGAATAACTTTTCATAGGTAGAGTAGTAATTTGTTATAAATCTTAAACAGTGGTCAGTTGGAGGGGCTGGTTACAGGGACACCCTAGCACATGTTATATTCGTGCAAAGATTTTTTTTTTCTCCTGGTAATGGGCCACTAAAACAGACATCATGTTATGAGAATCAGGTGCTCAACATTCAGAGTTTATTTATTTATGACATTCATATCCAACATTTAACATGCATTAGGTTGAAACCAGGGAGAATTTGAAAGCTTTTTTTTTTCTGTACATAGATCAAAAGAGAAAAACAGTTTGTGGGAACATTCTCCTGTTTTGAAGACTGCAGTGATATATTATAAAAATGCACTTAATATTGTTTATGACAATTATTTACTACTGGCTGATATATACTGTAGCAGAAGATAACCAAGTCAACTTCATGCATTGTAATATATATTTTTAATAGCATTTTCTCAGTTATTACCCAAATACAAATAAAATTATGTTAACTATACGACCGAGTCTGCCTCTTATGGTAGTTACGATAACTTGGTCCTGGAGTTACCCAAGGCAGCCAAGTTTGTCAGGATATTAACAATGAATATTCATGAGAGAGATTTGCATACAGTAGGGGCAGTGCTTATTAAGAAATGCTTTCAGTCCTACTGATCTGTACATCTGTTGTGTTATTTTGGTAGGTGGAAACAGTCAGGTGGGTTTATAGGGAGGAAGGGGAGTACAGGAGGGGAAGGGTTCTTGAGGTATGTTCTCTGTAAAAGTTTATATTGTGCCATGTTGGATGGTTTACTGTTTTTTCTTGTTCTGTATGAAGCTTATCAACTAACATGTTTTGCTTTTAATAAAGATGATTAAAACAAAAAATATGTTGATGTTACTGAATTCTATTAGTCTGTCTCACTGTATTTCCAGTTTTGGCACAGTATAAGCCATCACAAGAACAAAATATAAGAAAACCAATGGACCTTGCTTTCTCTACCTCACCACCTCTCCCCTCCACTAGTCCGTTCCCCTATCTCTTCTTCCCCTCATTCCCTTTCCTCCTTTCCTGAAGTTACTAATGAGGAAACTACACTTCTCCTTTCTTCCTCAAAATGTACCACCTGTTCCTCTGATCCCATTCCCACCCACCTTCTTAATGCCATCTCTCCTGCTCTTATTCCTTTTATCTGTCACATTCTCAACCTCTCACTTTCCACTGCGACTGTCCCTGCTGCCTTTAAACATGCTGTGGTCACACCTCTCCTTAAGAAGCCTTCACTCGACCCTACTTGTCCCTCTAATTACCGACCCATCTCCCTCCTTCCTTTTCTCTCCAAATTACTTGAGCGTGCTGTTCACCGCCGCTGCCTTGATTTTCTCTCCTCACATGCTTTTCTTGACCCACTACAATCTGGTTTTCGCCCTCTCCACTCAACCGAAACTGCGCTTACTAAAGTCTCCAATGACCTATTACTGGCTAAATCCAGAGGTCAATATTCCATCCTCATTCTTCTTGATCTTTCCGCTGCTTTTGACACTGTCGATCACAGCATACTTCTCGATACCCTGTCCTCACTTGGATTCCAGGGCTCTGTCCTTTCCTGGTTCTCTTCCTACCTCTCCCTCCGCACCTTTAGTGTTCACTCTGGTGGATCCTCTTCTACTTCTATCCCTCTGCCTCTCGGCGTACCTCAGGGTTCTGTTCTTGGTCTCCTCCTCTTTTCTATCTACACTTCTTCCCTTGGTTCATTAATCTCATCCCATGGCTTTTCCTACCATCTCTATGCTGATGACTCCCAAATCTACCTTTCTACCCCTGATATCTCACCTTGCATCCAAACCAAAGTTTCAGCATGCTTGTCTGACATTGCTGCCTGGATGTCTCAATGCCACCTGAAATTAAATATGACCAAAACCGAGCTTCTCATTTCCCCCCCCCAAACCCACCTCCCCGTTTTCTATTTCTGTTGATGGCTCTCTCATTCTCCCTGTCTCCTCAGCTCGAAACCTTGGGGTCATCTTTGACTCTTCTCTCTCCTTCTCTGCTCATATCCAGCAGATTGCCAAGACCTGTCGTTTCTTTCTTTACAATATCCATAAAATCCGCCCCTTTCTTTCCGAGCACTCTACCAAAACCCTCATCCACACCCTTGTCACCTCTCGTTTAGACTACTGCAATCTGCTTCTTGCTGGCCTCCCACTTAGTCACCTCTCCCCTCTCCAGTCGGTTCAAAACTCTGCTGCCCGTCTTGTCTTCCGCCAGGGTCGCTTTACTCATACTACCCCTCTCCTCAAGACGCTTCACTGGCTCCCTATCCGTTTTCTCATCCTGTTCAAACTTCTTCTACTAACCTATAAATGTACTCACTCTGCTGCTCCCCAATATCTCTCCACACTTGTCCTTCCCTACACCCCTTCCCGTGCACTCCGCTCCATGGATAAATCCTTCTTATCTGTTCCCTTCTCCACTACTGCCAACTCCAGACTTCGCGCCTTCTGTCTCGCAGCACCCTATGCCTGGAATAAACTTCCTGAGCCCCTACATCTTGCCCCATCCTTGGCCACCTTTAAATCTAGACAGAAAGCCCACCTCTTTAACATTGCTTTTGACTCGTAGCCACTTGTAACCACTCGCCTCCACCTACCCTCCTCTCTTCCTTCCCGTTCACATTAATTGATTTGATTACTTTATTTTTTTTTTTGTCTATTAGATTGTAAGCTCTTTTAGCAGAGACTGTCTTTCTTCTATGTTTGTGCAGCGCTGCGTACGCCTTGTAGCACTATAGAAATGCTAAATAGTAGTAGTAGACTGCATTAGGGGCTTATAGCCCATTTAGTTATGTTTTAACAAGAGATCTGCTTCACAGAAAATATTGTTATTATTTTGACTTATAAACCACTTGTCCCTCAACAGAATAATCCATTTGTGTATCTAAAAAGTAAATTTCTACAAAACAGATGAAGATGTGAGTCCATGTGCCTCAATAACATATACATAGTAGATGACGGCAGAAAAAGACCTGTATGGTCCATCTAGTCTGCCCAACAAGATAAACTCATATGTGTATACCTTACCTTGATTTGTACCTGCCTTTTTCAGGGCACAGACCGTACAAGTCTGCCCAGCAGTATTCCCCACCTCCCAACCACCAGTCCCGCCTCCCATCACCGGCTCTGGCACAGACCGTATAAGTCTGCCCTCCACTATCCTCACCTCCCAACCACCAACCTCTCTTCCCCCACCTGCTCTGCCACCCAATTTCGGCTAAACTTCTGAGGATCCATTCCTACTGCACAGGATTCCTTTATGCATATCCCACGCATATTTGAATTCCGTTACCGTTTTCATCTCCACCACCTCCCGTGGGAGGGCATTCCAAGCATCCACCACCCTCTCCATGAAAAAATACTTCCTGACATCTTTTTTGAGTCTGCCCCCCTTCAATCTCATTTCATGTCCTCTCGTTCTACCGCCTTCCCATCTCCGGAAAAGATTTTTTTGCGGATTAATACATTTCAAGTATTTGAACATCTGTATCATATCACCCCTGTTCCTCCTTTCCTCCAGGGTATACATGCTCAGGTCAGCAAGTCTTTGCTCATACGTCTTGGAACGCAAATCCCATACCATTCTCGTAGCTTTTCTTTGCACCGCTTCCATTTTTTTAACATCCTTCGCAAGGTACAGCCTCCAAAACTGAACACAATATTCCAGGTGGGGCCTCACCAACGACTTGTACAGGGGCATCAACACTTCCTTTCTTCTGCTGATCACACCTCTCTCTATACAGCCTAGCAACCTTCTCGCTACGGCCACCGCCTTGTCACACTGTTTCGTCGCCTTCAGATCCTCGGATACTATCACCCCAAGATCCCTCTCCCCCTTAGTATCTGTCAGACTCTCACCGCCTAACACATAAGTCTCTCGTGGGTTTCTACTCCCTAAATGCATCACTTTGCATTTCTTCACACTGAATTTGAATTGCCAAACCACAGACCATTCTTCTAGCTTCCTCAGATCCCTTTTCATGCTTTCCACTCCCTCCCGGGTGTCCACTCTGTTGCAAATCTTAGTATCATCCACAAATAGGCAAACTTTACCTTCTAACCCTTCAGCAATGTGACTCACAAATATATTGAACAGAATTGGCCCCAGCACCGATCCCTGAGGCACTCCACTACTCACCTTTCCCTCCTCTGAGCGAACTCCATTTACCACCACCCTCTGTCGTCTGTCCGTCAACCAGTTCCTAATCCAGTTCACCACTTCGGGACCTATCTTCAGCCCATCTAGTTTATTTAAGAGCCTCCTGTGGGGAACCGTGTCAAAAGCTTTGCTAAAATCTAAGTAGATTACGTCTATAGCACGTCGATGATTCAATTCTCCAGTTACCCAATCAAAGAATTCAATGAGATTCGTTTGGCACGATTTCCCTCTAGTAAAACCATGTTGTCTCGGATCTTGCAACTTGTTGGCTTCTAGGAAATTCACTATCCTTTCCTTCAGCATGGCTTCCATTACTTTTCCAATAACTGAAGTGAGGCTTACCGGCCTGTAGTTTCCAGCTTCTTCCCTATCACCACTTTTGTGAAGAGGTACCACCTCCGCCGTTCTCCAGTCCCTCGGAACCTCTCTCGTCTCCAAGGAATTATTAAACAAATCTTTAAGAGGACCCGCCAGAACATCTCTGAGCTCCCTCAATATTCTGGGGTGGATCCCGTCCGGTCCCATGGCTTTGTCCACCTTTAGCTTTCCAAGTTGTTGATACACACTCTCTTCCATGAACGGTGCTATATCCATTCCATTCTCAGGTGTACTTTTGCCAGTCCCTCGCGGTCCTTCTCCAGGATTTTCTTCAGTGAAAACAGAACAAAATTATTCAGCAAATTGGCTTTTTCTTCATCATTATGTACATAGCGGTTCGCTGTATCTTTTAGTCTCACAATTCCCTTTTTAGTTATTCTTCTTTCACTAATATACCTGAAGAAATTTTTATCACCCCTCCTTATATTTCTAGCCATTTGTCCTTCCGCTTGCGCCTTCGCCAGACATACCTCTCTCTTGGCTTCTTTCAGTTTCATCCGGTATTCCTCCCCGTGTTCCTCTTCTTGAGATTTTCTATATTCCTGGAACGCTAACTGTTTAGCCTTTATTTTCTCAGCCACTTACTTGGAGAACCATATCGGTTTCCTTTTTCTCTTCCTTTAATTTACTCTCCTTACATAAAGGTTTGTGGCCCTATTTATTACTTCTTTCAGCCTGGACCACTGCCCTTCCACTTCATGTTCGTCCTCCCAGCCCATCATCTCCTTCCTAAGGTATTCCCCCATTTTACTAAAGTCAGCACGCTTGAAATCCAGGACTTTGAGTTTAGAGTGGCCGCCCTCCACTTCAGTCGTTATATCAAACCAAACCGTTTGATGGTCACTGCTTCCCAGGTGTGCACCCACTCGGACATTTGACACACTATCCCCATTTGTGAGCACCAGATCCAGCATCGCCCCCTCCCTCGTGGGTTCCGTCACCATCTGTCTGAGCAGAGCACTTTGGAAAGCATCCACGATCTTCTTTCCAATTTGGCAGACGGAACCTTCCAATCTACATCCGGCAGATTGAAATCTCCCATCAACAGAACCTCTTTTTTCTTTCCTAATTTTTGAATATCTGCGATCAGATCTTTATCTAGTTCCTCTAATTGTGTCGGGGGTCTGTAGACAACACCCACGTGGACAGAGGTTCTATCCTCTCTATTTAAGGTGATCCATATCGCTTCTTCTTTTCCCCAGGTCCCTGTCATTTCAGTTGCCATGATATCATTCCTCACATACAGAGCTACTCCTCCACCTTTACGACCCTCTCTATCCTTCCTAAATAGATTATAGCCTGGTATGCTTGCATCCCATTCGTGGGAACCGTTGAGCCATGTCTCTGTGATTGCAACAACATCTAAGTCTGCCTCCAACATCAGGGCTTGAAGGTCATGAACTTTATTGCTTAAACTACGAGCATTTGTGGCCATCGCTTTCCATCTATATTTCTTGGTATGTGTTTCAACATTAGTGATTTGGGAGTGTCTTTTCACTTTGGGTACCTTCATGTCTTTTTGTTCCAACTCTATTGCTTTTTCCTCTGCCTCAGTTCTATTTTCAGGAACATTACAGTGCTGCAATGGAGCAAAAGAATTCTTTAGTGGCAACACTTGTGCGGGCGGATGCTTCTGTGTCACATGACGGTCTGCCTGAGCCTACTGTGAACCATCTGTTCTTATGTGGTTTTATTCTTTGAGGGAGTGGTGAGAAGCTATTTTTCTGTGCAGTCCTAGAAGCTGCTTTAATTGTATCCAATTCTTGCATTACTTTACTGAGCTCTTGTTTAAAACTGGATAGCTGAAGACAGATAGAGCAAGCTTTAAGTCTCCAGATGATTGGCCTTGAAACTAAAGTACCACAATTATTGCAGAGAATAAAAGTCATCCTGATTGGTTGAAATGGGTATGAACAGGTGTACTTAGTTGGGGTTAACAGTCTGTAAGACTGCCTGTGTATGATTGAGTAAAGTTAATGAGGTTTGGTTTGTCTATAAATGAGTGGAAAACCCTGGGGTGGGTGGGATTATAAGTCCCAATGGGTCAGCTAAATGCAGTTATCAAGGCAATTCTCTGGATGGGACCAGAATTGGTACAGTCTGGTCAAAGAATTTTCAAATGATTTAACTTTCAAAATTGCCCTAGAATATAAAAAAACTTTCCTTGTTGTAATATAAAATCAGATATTCCCAATAATTATATCAGTTTCAACAATGTAAAATGCACTTTAGGGCCTCAATACAATGCAATGCAGCCTCCTTCTCTCTCAGAGCTTGGCAGGAAGAGAAAGAAAGAAAATAAGAGGTTTTACAGGGCAAAATTAATTAAGCAATAAGCATTAAATTAAAGAGAATATCAGGTATCTCACCTATAGCCAGAAAGTTGAGAAGTTTGGAATTTAAAAGGTCAGAATTTGCTTTACTTTGGAGGAGTTTGCTTCAGGTACAGACAGGTCAGCACCTGAGGAGAGTTACAAATGGTTTGACCCCTATTCAGAGCTCAACCCTTACCTCAGTTTAATTCTACTTTCATTTAATTTCAAGATATTCCATCATCTTTATAACACCAGGCTTCCCAAGGCAGATTACAACAGCATTTAAGATGAACCCATCAGGAAACAGGATATCCACATTGAAATTTGGCCATCTGTATTGTATACAGTGTATTTATTTAGTTTTTAGTGTAGAAAAATGAGCACAAAATACAGAGTTTAAAATTGCTGTTTCTACCAGCTATAATAATTTTTAAGCTGTTTTAGTGATAATTATTTTTTCATGATATTTATATCTACATTTAGGAAGCTTTCAAATAAATGAAATAATAAATGATTATGGAATGCTCTATAGCATATGGAGGCAGTTCATTTCAAGTGGTCACCCCCAGCTAAAGCTAAAGACAAGATGTGACAGTAGAAAAGAAAGAAATGAAAACAACAATCTTAGCAAATCACTTCTTACCAACACAGCAGAAAGTGAGACTAAACAAAAAACTAAACAGAAGATAAAAATTCCACTGAAATGTAGATGGAAAGTGATGACCACTAATGCTCAGTCTAAGCAATAAAGTTCATGACCTGCAAGCCCTGATGTTAGGAGGCAGACTTAGAAGTTGTTGCAATCACGGAGACATGGCTCAATGGTTCCCATGAATGGGATGCAAACATACCAGGCTATAATCTATTTAGGAAGATGGTCGTAAAGGTGGAGGAGTAGCTCTGTATGTGAGAAATATCACAGCGACTGAAATGACAGGGGCCTGGGGAAAGGAAGAAGCGATATGGATCGCCTTAAAAAGAGATGATAGAACCTCTGTCCACGTGGGTGTTGTCTACAGACTTCCGACACAATTGGAGGAACTAGATAAAGATCTGCTCAAAGATATTCAAAAGTTGGGAAAGAAGAGAGAGGTGCTGTTGATGGGAGATTTCAATCTGCTGGATGTAGTTTGGAAGGTTCCATCTGCGAAATCGGAAAGAAGTAGAGAGATCATGGATGCTTTTCAAAGTGCTATGCTCAGACAAATGGTGACGGAACCCATGAGGGAGGGAGTAACGCTGGATCTGGTGCTCACAAATGGGGATAGTGTGTCTAATGTCCCAGTGGGTGCACACCTGGGCAGCAGTGACCATCAAACAGTTTGGTTTGATATAACAGCTGAAGTGGAGGGTGGCCACTCAAAACTCAAAGTCCTGGATTTCAAGCATGCTGACTTTAGTAAAATGGGGGAATACCTGAGGAAGGAGCTGATGGGCTGGGAGGACATACAAGAGTGGAAAGGCAGTGGTCCAGGCTGAAAGAAGCTATAAATATGGCCACAAACCTTTATGTAAGGAGAGTAAATAAAAGCAAGAGAAAAAGGAAATCGATATGGTTCTCCAAGCAAGTGGCCGAGAAAATAAAGGCTAAAGAGTTGGCGTTTATGAAATACAGAAAAACTCAAGAAGAGGAACACTGAGAGGAATACCGGATGAAACTGAAAGAAGCCAAGAGAGAGACAGACATCCGGCGAAAGCGCAAGAACAAATGGTTAGAAATGTAAGGAGGGGCGACAAAAAAATTCTTCAGGTATATTAGTGAAAGAAGAAAGACTAAAAAGGGAATTGTGAGACTGAAAGATGCTGCGAACCGCTATGTAGATAATGATGAAGAAAAAGCAAATTTGCTAAACAGATATTTTTGTTCTGTTTTCACAGAAGAAAATCCTGGAGAAGGACCACGATTGACTGGCAAAACTACATATGAGAATGGAGTGGATATAGCACCGTTCACAGAAGAGAGTGTGTATGAACAACTTGAAAATCTAAAGGTGGACAAAGCCATGGGACCGGACGGGATCCAACCCAGGATATTGAGGAAGCTCAGAGAGGTACTGGCGGGTCCTCTTAAAGATTTATTTAATAAATCATTGGAGACAGGAGAGGTTCCGTGGGATTGGAGAAGAGCAGATGTGGTCCCCTCTTCACAAAAGTGATGATAGGGAAGAAGCTGGAAACTACAGGCTGGTAAGCCTCACTTCGGTTATTGGAAAAGTAATGGAAGCGATGCTGAAGGAAAGGATAGTGAATTTCTGGAAGCCAATAAGTTGCAAGATCCGAGACAACATGGTTTTACCAAAGGTAAATCGTGCCAAACGGATCTCATTGAATTCTTTGACTGGGTGACCAGAGAATTGAATCATGGACGTGCTATAGACGTGTAATCTACTTAGATTTCAGCAAAGCTTTTGACATGGTTCCCCACAGGAGGCTCTTGAATAAACTTGACAGGCTGAAGATAGGACCCGACAATTAGGAACTGGATTAGGAACTGGTTGACGGACAGACGCCAGAGGGCGGTGGTTAATGGAATTCGCTCAGATGAGGGAAAGGTGAGTAGTGGAGTGCCTCAGGGATCGGTGCTGGGGCCGATTCTGTTCAATATATTTGTGAGTGACATTGCCGAAGGGATAAAGGTAATGTTTGCCTTTTGCAGATGCCAAGATTTGTAACAGAGTGGACACCCCGGAGGGAGTGGAAAACATGAAAAAGGATCTGCAGAAGCTAGAAGAATGGTCTGTGGTTTGGCAATTAAAATTCAATGCAAAGAAATGCAAAGTGATGCACTTAGGGAGTAGAAATCCACAGGAGACATATGTGTTAGGCGGTGAGAGTCTGATATGTACAGATCTTGGGGTGATAGTATCTGAGGATCTGAAGGCATCGAAACAGTGTGACAAGGTGGTGGCCATAGCCAGAAGACTGCTAGGCTGTATAGAGAGAGGTGTGACCAGCAGAAGAAAGGAGGTGTTGACGCCCCTGTACAAGTCATTGGTGAGACCCCACTTGGAGTATTGTGTTCAGTTTTGGAGGCCGTATCTTGCTAAGGATGTAAAAAGAATTGAAGCGGTGCAAAGAAAATCTACAAAAATGGTATGGGATTTGCGTTACAAGACATATGAGGAGAGACTTGATGACCTGAACATGTATACCTTGGAGGAAAGGACAAATGGGTGATTGAAACATAAGACTAGCTAAAGGTTGGTGAGAGAAGATACCACGCCCTGCATATATATATATATATTAATATAACGTTTTTATATTTTTATATTTTTCCTTGTGGCACATCGTGACACATTCCCGCCCACTTTACCTACGCCAGACATATGGATGGCTGCACAGCGCTTTGGTTTCACTTTTTGGGGTCAGCTGACATCGACGTCCCTGTTTGCATCGTTTTTTTTTTTTTTGCGCGCTTTTCTGGCTATTTAATTTGTCCTGTAGGACATCTTGCCCCCTTACCTTTATCAAAACTGCAGAGATTACTGCGACAGACGGTCCACTTGCGTAATGGTCTTTTTCAAGGTATGTGGTTTGCGTCTTTTTTAATGTACGTGTTTCGCATCTTTTTTAATGTATGTGGTTTGTGCCTCTAGTACTGCCGCGTTTTAGCATCTTTGATCTGTTTATGCGCGTTTTCTTCTCATAAATATGCAGGGCATGGTATCTTCTCTCACCAACCTTTAGCTAGTCTTATGTTTCAATCACGGACCAGTGCTGCAAAATGGCTATATAGGTAGATCACGTGACCCTTCCTTTTTGTTTGGCTTCTCCTCGACAAGAATTTCTAAGGCGCATTATGTTCAAGTATTCTTCTATTCATTTATTTTAATTGATTGGCGCTACTAAACGGTTAAACATATTTCCTTGTGAATGTTAACCATACATGTGATCATACGGACTATGTCCTTGTGATTGTTATCCATGCACACTATGCTTTTAACTACATATGTGCTTATATGTGCTATTTTTTCTCTGCCTTCCAAGACCATTTTAAGGTCTTGTCTGCAGACCTTTTATCCTTGGAATCTTTTATTCGTGATTTGAGATTCCTTTGATGTGTTTAATTCATTGTTCACCTTGATTACAAGGTTAGTTCTTTTTACCAAATTTCTTACATGTCCTTTATCCCCATGTATGTATATTTATATTTGCTTTTTGGTTTCAATTTTCTGCTCCTTTTCTTATTATTGTTCATTTTTTAGTATATTCGTTTAGTATATATTTGTATATATATATATAGTTTTTAATTGGTTTCATGTTGATAGAATTTTACTAATTTGCATTTATTATGGTGATTATTTTGATCTTTTTGCTATTCTATATATGTTCCTCCTTTCAGTATATCATTTGCTGTATATTATCTTTATGCATAATTTGTTTACTTTTATGCATAATTTGTTTACTTATTGTTTGTTATGTTATAGACTCCTGATGTAGGCCTATCTGGCCGACAACACAACGTTGTGTCGAGTCACTTTTAATGTGTGATTGTTTTATTATCATTGTTTGAAAATATTAAATTCTGCTTATTTTAAAGATAATTGGTTCCATTCTTTGGATAGCCTGGTTTATATTCCCACCTTTTTTATTTTCACTTCACGCCTCGTGGGATCTATTGAGTTCTCCACTTTTGTGGATTCTCTCTAGATACAAATCAAGGTCAGGTATACACAAAGTAGCACATATGAGTTTATCTTGTTGGGCAGACTGGATGGACCATACAGGTCTTTCTCTGCCATCATCTACTATGTTACTATGAGGGGCATAATCGAACGTCACTGGCAAAATAGGTCGCCGGCGATCTATTTTGGGGGCGGTGCTACAGCTGGCCGGAACCGTATTATAGAAAAAGATGGCCGGCCATCTTTTTTTTCGATAATACGCTGAAGCCCGGCCAAATGTCAGATTTCGCCGGGTTTGAGATGGCCGGTTTTGTTTTTCAGCGATAATGGAAAAACATGCCAGCGATCTCAAACCCGGCGAAATCCAAGGCATTTGGTCATGGGAGGAGACAGCATTTGTAGTGCCCTGGTCCCCCTGACATGCCAGGACACCAACTGGGCACCCTAGGGGGCACTTCTAAAAATGTTTGAAAAATATACAAATAGCTCCCAGGTGCATAGCTCCCTTACCTTGGGTGCTGAGCCCCCCAATCCCCCCCAAACCCACTCTCCACAACTTTACACCACTACCATAGCCCTTATGGGTGAAGGGGGGGCACCTACATGTGGGTAGAGTGGGTTTTGGAGGGGTTTGGAGGGCTCAACACTTAGCACCACAAATAACAGGTAGGGGGGGATGGGACCTGGGTCTGCCTGCGCTGAAGTGCACTGCACCCGTTAAAAACTACTCCAGGGACTTGCATACTGCCTGTCAGGGAGCTGGGTTATGACATTTGAGGCTGGCAAAAAAAGTTTTTTAATGTTATTTTTTAGTGTGGGAGGGGGTTGATGACAACTAGGGGAGTATGGGGAGGTCATCCCCCATTCCCTCCGGTGGTCATCTGGTCAATTGGGGCAACCTTTTTGAGGCCTTGGTCGTGAAAATTAAAGGACCAAGTAAACCTGGCGAAATACTGATTACTCCGCTTTTTTTTTTTTCCATTACCCCGCAAAAGCTGGCCATCTGGTAGCCACGCCCATGCCTGCCCATGTCCCCCCTTCGCTTCGCCACCAACACGCCTCCCTTGAACTTTCACCGGGTTGGCGACGGGGGAAGTTAAGCGGCGATGGTGTCAAAAAAAGCAGCTTTCGATTATACCGATTTCGCTGCTTTTCCAAGATCGCCGGCCCATCTCCCGATTTATGTTGGAAGATCGCCGGCAATCACTTTCGAAAATAACCTGTATGTTACTAAGGCTTTCAGAAATTGGCTGATGAATCAAATTGGTCTAATTCAAATGGACAATCAGATTACAATATCTTACATAAACAAGGAGGAGGAGGGGTATGGGTTCATACCCTTGTGTTAGGAAGCAGTTTGGATGTGTTAGTGGGCTTTTTTTATTGTTGATCCATCTGTAACAAGTCTAAAGCTGTTTCAGTTGGATAGGCAGTGCCTTAAAAGGTGGAGGACAAAAGTTATTTTTTTGTTTGTTTTTTACTTATTTGGCCAGCTTTTTCATTTCAGGTGGTCTATGGAATAAAATGCCTATGTGACATGTGGTATATCGGCCAAACGCGATGTAAAATTAAACAAAGAATTGGGGAACATCTTAGTAATTTGCGCACCCATAAAAAACAGGCACCACTGGTTAGCCATTGAGAACAACAGGAGCATCAAGAAAAGGATCTGTTTGTGATTTTGAGACAGGTTCATTCACTGCGAGGGGGAAATATTACAACAATCCTCCTACGAAAAGAGGCACAATTCATATATCGCTGGCAGACAATGACACCTAAGGGCTTAAACAAGGAAATCGATTGGTGGTCGGTGACACACCTTTAAGGGTATTTAAATGAAGGGTGGGATCACAGGTTCCATACCTCCATGTGCCGGTGTTCTACCGAACTGGAGCAGGCTGTAATTCAGTCCACACCATAGTATCGCCAAAAAATGTGAGCAAAGTATAAGCAGATGAAGTAAGTCGATGTACTAGGTAAAACCAAATGCAAGTAATGTGAAGTGAAAATACTGTTCTTATATTTCTCTATTTCAGTTATTTCTTCCCCTGAATTCACGCATAGCGAAACATGTATGCATGTAGAGAATGGGACAGAGAACAAAGACAGAGAACACAGCGTATAGCACCACATTATTCATAGATGCAACTGGGGAGCATGGAATTAGGAAAAGAAAAAGAAGAAAAAAGAATTGATAACTTGAGCCATAACCCACCACATCAGCACTATTAAAGAATGTGTGGGGCAGCACGCCCCTACAAGGTACGTGAAAACTTTAGAGATTTCATAAGCTTTTAAGACCATAGCATAATGTAGAGATTTCTGACTGATATATAAAAAATCTTTCATGCTACAACACAATGGAGAGGTTTGCGATTTATCAAAAACAAAACAAGTGGTAGGGAAGCATTGTGCAATGATGGTGGGCATGGGTGCTATTTAATCAGTCACCCAGTAGCTCAATGATATGCACCCGGTATTGAGCACTATCACATAATACACAAATATTTATTTATACACTTTTGAAAAATGAATTAGGTTTCTATATTATTTTGATTAAATTTTAACTGCCAGACCCGCGACCATTCTTCTAACTTTTGGAGATCCCTTCTCATCGTTTCTACCCCCATCCATGGTATCCACTGTATGGCTATCTTCGTGTCATCTGCAAAAAGGCAACCTTTCCTTCCAACCCTTCAGCAATATCTCCCACAAATATATTAAACAGAATAGGCCCCAGCACCGACCCCTGAGGAACTCCACTGCTCACCTTCCTTTCCTCCCAGCGAATTCCATTTACCACCACCCTCTGCCACCTGTCGGTCAACCAGTTTCTTATCCATTTCACCACTTTCTGTCCTAAGTTCAGCCCTTGTTTCGCCCTACTGGGCTGCTTCAGGGGCTACAAAACAAAATAATATATAATAAATAATCAAATATAAAGTTAAAATTGAAATTAGAATTAAAAAATTCAATCTAAATCCCACAGAATTTACATGTATATAAAAGAACAGATAAATCAAAACATACATATATATATATAGTAAAATATCACATAAATCAAAATATACATATATCATAAATATCATATATATAAAAAAGAACAGATAGATCAAAACATACATATATACAGTGGGGGAAATAAGTATTTGATCCCTTGCTGATTTTGTAAGTTTGCCCACTGACAAAGACATGAGCAGCCCATAATTGAAGGGTAGGTTATTGGTAACAGTGAGAGATAGCACATCACAAATTAAATCCGGAAAATCACATTGTGGAAAGTATATGAATTTATTTGCATTCTGCAGAGGGAAATAAGTATTTGATCCCTCTGGCAAACAAGACCTAATACTTGGTGGCAAAACCCTTGTTGGCAAGCACAGCGGTCAGACGTCTTCTGTAGTTGATGATGAGGTTTGCACACATGTCAGGAGGAATTTTGGTCCACTCCTCTTTGCAGATCATCTCTAAATCATTAAGAGTTCTGGGCTGTCGCTTGGCAACTCGCAGCTTCAGCTCCCTCCATAAGTTTTCAATGGGATTAAGGTCTGGTGACTGGCTAGGCCACTCCATGACCCTAACGTGCTTCTTCCTGAGCCACTCCTTTGTTGCCTTGGCTGTATGTTTTGGGTCATTGTCGTGCTGGAAGACCCAGCCACGACCATTTTTAAGGCCCTGGCGGAGGGAAGGAGGTTGTCACTCAGAATTGTTACGGTACATGGCCCCATCCATTCTCCCATTGATGCGGTGAAGTAGTCCTGTGCCCTTAGCAGAGAAACACCCCCAAAACATAACATTTCCACCTCCATGCTTGACAGTGGGGCCGGTGTTCTTTGGGTCATAGGCAGCATTCTCTTCCTCCAAACACGGCGAGTTGAGTTCATGCCAAAGAGCTCAATTTTTGTCTCATCTGACCACAGCACCTTCTCCCAATCACTCTCGGCATCATCCAGGTGTTCACTGGCAAACTTCAGACGGGCCGTCACATGTGCCTTCCGGAGCAGGGGGACCTTGCGGGCACTGCAGGATTGCAATCCGTTATGTCGTAATGTGTTACCAATGGTTTTCGTGGTGACAGTGGTCCCAGCTGCCTTGAGATCATTGACAAGTTCCCCCCTTGTAGTTGTAGGCTGATTTCTAACCTTCCTCATGATCAAGGATACCCCACGAGGTGAGATTTTGCGTGGAGCCCCAGATCTTTGTCGATTGACAGTCATTTTGTACTTCTTCCATTTTCTTACTATGGCACCAACAGTTGTCTCCTTCTCGCCCAGCGTCTTACTGATGGTTTTGTAGCCCATTCCAGCCTTGTGCAGGTGTATGATCTTGTCCCTGACATCCTTAGACAGCTCCTTGCTCTTGGCCATTTTGTAGAGGTTAGAGTCTGACTGATTCACTGAGTCTGTGGACAGGTGTCTTTCATACAGGTGACCATTGCCGACAGCTGTCTGTCATGCAGGTAACGAGTTGATTTGGAGCATCTACCTGGTCTGTAGGGGCCAGATCTCTTACTGGTTGGTGGGGGATCAAATACTTATTTCCCTCTGCAGAATGCAAATAAATTCATATACTTTCCACAATGTGATTTTCCGGATTTAATTTGTGATGTGCTATCTCTCACTGTTACCAATAACCTACCCTTCAATTATGGGCTGCTCATGTCTTTGTCAGTGGGCACACTTACAAAATCAGCAAGGGATCAAATACTTATTTCCCCCACTGTATACTGTATATCTATGATAATATGTCACAAATCAAAATATACATATATATACAGTAAAATATCACATTAAAAAATCAATGTTCTAAATAGTATTATCATGATTATGTTATGCTTGTAAATACAAACAAAAACTGAATGAATTGCATAAGACACCCACCTCTTCAATGTTTCGCCACTACCAAAGGAGGAGTAAAATGATAAAAGCAACTGTGATATACTAAAAAATGAAAAACAATTATGTGACCCCTTTTACTAGCTAAAGCTTTTTTATTCCACATCGAGGTTTTCTAAAAACTTAGTGACGTCACACTGGAACACAATAAGCCTGCACAGTTCATTTGAACTCTTTTTAAAAAAAATATACATATACCTCCTTGCATCCTTCTTGCAGCCTTTTTCAACCCCACCACATATTTACATATCACTTTTTTGATAATTTCTGTAGTACTGAAGCACTTTGACCCCACCCCCCTTCTTCCTTTTTTAATCACTTCCGGTTTTGCCCAAAGCGTTTTTTCAGCATTCTGGGAGATAAGTGACTGTCTGATTGATTGTATGTAAGTTTTCAGCTAAAATCTGTTCTATACACACTTTCAACATTTGATTTGTTGTTACTAATGGTCTCTGCTAGGGAGTAGACATAGTGGGACATATATCTTTTTCACGTGGCATTTGTAGTTCTATCGGCACAGCGTTTTTATTCATACTGAACTTATGAGTGACACAATCGATTAGTGATGCCATTCAGGAGTATTGTGAATTTCTTTTTTCACTTACACACATTTATAATTATGATATTCTGATTTTGGTCCCAGCATTTTAGATAAGTGGCGATTTGATTGAGTGAATGCAGATCTTTAGCCAATTTTGCTATCTATTTTCCCATATTTCTGGCGTTTTAGGCAAGCTGGGAGATAAGTGGAGACTTTGCTATATACACTCCTATCGTAAGAATTATCGCTATTCCTGCGTGACTATATACTTATGAGTGATACTATTTCATGCAGGCTATTGATCATTGGTTTCAACATCTCTGAGAGAGCCATTTTTTCAAGATATCAACTGTATATGTGAGTCCTTTTTCTTTTATCTTTCTTCTTCTTTTTTTCCATCTTTCATTATTCATTTAATTATTTTGATACCCCACAATCAATTTTTTATTCCATGAGCTTATGATCATTCTATTTTTAACATAATTGTTTTTCATTTTTTAGTATATCACAGTTGCTTTTATCATTTTACTCCTCCTTTGGTAGTGGAGAAACATTGAAGAGGTGGGTGTCTTATGCATTTCATTCAGTTTTTGTTTGTATTTACAAGCATAACATAATCATGATAATACTATTTAGAACATTGATTTTTTAATGTGATATTTTACTGTATATATATGTATATTTTGATTTATGTGATATTTTACTATATATATATGTATGTTTTGATTTATCTGTTCTTTTATATACATGTAAATTCTGTGGGATTTAGATTGAATTTTTTAATTCTAATTTCAATTTTAACTTTATATTTGATTATTTATTATATATTATTTTGTTTTGTAGCCCCTGAAGCAGCCCAGTAGGGCGAAACACGGCCTGTGTCGGGCTATTGTATGCATATTCTAATTTATTATTAAAATCATTTTTATCCATCAACGATCTGCTTTGTATATTTTCCATCTTGGAGCTTGCAGATCGTCTGCCCCTTTGTTTCCTAAGTTCAGCCCTTTCAGCTTATTCACGAGTCTTCTGTGGGGGACCGCATCAAAGGCTTTGCTGAAACCAATTAGATTACATCTAGCACACGTCCTTCATCCAGTTCTTTGGCCACCCAAACAAGTTAATGAGATTCGTTTGGCAGGATTTTCCTTTGGTAAAGCCATGTTGCCTCGGGTCCTGTAATCCGTTGGCTTCTAGAAAGTTAACTATCCTTTCTTTCAGCAGCGACTCCATTATTTTTCCTACCACTGACGTGAGACTTACCGGTCTGTAGTTTCCCACTTCTTCCCTGTGTCCACTTTTGTGAAGAGAGACCACATCCGCTCCTCTCCAATCTCACGGAACCTCTCCCGTCTCTAAAGATCTGTTAAATAAATCTTTATTTATTTATTGCATTTGTATCCCACATTTTCCCACCTATTTGCAGGCTCAATGTGGCTTACAGAGTTTGTTATGACCTAGTCCTTCCATGATATCAGATACACTTTATATTGTATAGAGATTGAATAAGAGAAGAGAAAAGGAAGGTGTTAGGCAGGATAGTATGGAAGGTGGGCTTTAATAATTAGAAGGGTTGGTGAGGTAGTTTTGTGAGGTTATGGGACCTCGCTCAGTATCCTGGGATGTATCCCATCCGGCCCCATAGCTTTGACCACCTTCAGATTATCAAGCTGTTTATAAACTCTTTCTTCCGTAAATGGCGCAGTATCCACTCCATTCCCAGATATTCCCTCGGCAGCCAACCGCGGTCCTTCTCCAGGATTTTCCTCTGTGAACACCGAAGAGAAGTAATTGCTTAGCATGTTTGCTTTATCCTCATCATTCTCCACAAAACCACTCATTATCTTTCAGTCTCGCAATTCCATTCCTATCTTTTCTCCTTTCTCCAATATATCTGAAAAATGTCTTGCCACCCTCTCTTTACATCTTTAGCCATTTTTTCTTCTGCTCGCGCTTTCGCTAGCCGTATTTCCCTCTTTGCTCGAGTTTAATCCAATAATCTTTTCCGTGATCCTCTCGTTGCGGTTGCGTTCTTTTGTATTTCTTGAGCAAAGTCTCTTTTGCTCTTATTTTTTCAGCTACTTGTTTGGAGAACCATTTAGGCTTCCTGTTTCTCTTGGTTTTGTCTACTTCCCTTGTGTAAAGATCAATCGCCATATTTATAGCAGCCTTTAGATTTGACCACTTATTTTCCACTTCTACCTTCCCACTCCAACAGCTCCTTCAGATATTCCATTTTATCAAAATCAGTACGTCTGAAATCCAGTACTTTGAGTTTTATGCATCCGCGTGCCACCTTTGACCTTACCATATCATGTGATGATCATTATTACATAGGTTGGCACCCACCCGAATATTGGAAACACTTTCTCCATTCATGAGCACTAGATCCAGCATCGATCCTTCCCTCGTGGGTTCCGTCACCATTTGTCTGAGCAAGGCACTTTGACAGGCGTCCACAATCTCCCTACTTCTTTCCGATTCCGCAGACGGGACGTTCCAATCCACATCAGACAAGTTGAAATCTCCCAACAGTAGCACATCCCCTTTCATACCACCAATCTTTTGAATATCTTCTATCAGATCCTTGTCTAGCCTCTCCGTATGTGCCGGAGGTTCCACCTTCTCATTCCAGGTCGATCCATAAAGCTTCTTCCTCTTCCCAGGTCCCCCACATTTCAGTCGCTCTGATATTATCTCTCACATACAGCGCCACTCCTCCATCCCTTCGGCCCTCTCTATTCTTCCTAAAAAGATTATAGGCCGGTACAGTCGCATCCCATTTGTGGGAATCATTGAACCATGTCTCTGTAATAGTACTACTACTACTATTTAGCATTTCTATAGCACTACAAGGCGTATGCAGCGCTGCACAAACATAGAAGAAAGACAGTCCCTGCTAAAAGAGCTTACAATCTAATAGACAAAAAATAAATAAAGTAAGCAAATCAAATCAATTAATGTGAATGGGAAGGAAGAGAGGAGGGTAGGTGGAGGCGAGTGGTTACAAGTGGTTACGAGTCAAAAGCAATGTTAAAGAGGTGGGCTTTCAGTCTAGATTTAAAGGTGGCCAAGGATGGGGCAAGACGTAGGGGCTCAGGAAATTTATTCCAGGCATAGGGTGCAGCGAGACAGAAGGCGCGAAGTCTGGAGTTGGCAGTAGTGGAGAAGGGAACAGATAAGAAGGATTTATCCATGGAGCGGAGTGCACGGGAAGGGGTGTAGGGAAGGATGAGTGTGGAGAGATACTGGGGAGCAGCAGAGTGAGTACATTTATAGGTTAGTAGAAGAAGTTTGAACAGGATGCAAAAACGGATAGGGAGCCAGTGAAGCGACTTGAGCAGAGGGGTAGTATGAGTAAAGCGACCCTGGCAGAAGATGAGATGGGCAGCAGAGTTTTGAACCAATTGGAGAGGGGAGAGGTGACTAAGTGGGAGGCCAGCAAGAAGCAGATTGCAGTAGTCTAAACGAGAGGTGACAAGGGTGTGGATGAGGGATTTGGTAGAGTGCTCGGAAAGAAAGGGGCGGATTTTACGAATGTTGTAAAGAAAGAAACAACAGGTCTTGGCAATCTGCTGGATATGAGCAGAGAAGGAGAGAGAAGAGTCAAAGATGACCCCAAGATTTCGAGCTGAGGAGACAGGGAGAATGAGAGAGCCATCAACAGAAATAGAAAACGGGGGGAGCGCGGAGGTGGGTTTGGGGTGGAAAATGAGAAGCTCGGTTTTGGTCATATTTAATTTCAGGTGGCATTGAGACATCCAGACAGCAATGTCAGACAAGCACGCTGAAACTTTGGTTTGGATGCAAGGTGAGATATCAGGGGTAGAAAGGTAGATTTGGGAGTCATCAGCATAGAGATGGTAGGAAAAGCCATGGGATGAGATTAATGAACCAAGGGAAGAAGTGTAGATAGAAAAGAGGAGGGGACCAAGAACAGAACCCTGAGGTACGCCGACAGGCAGAGGGATAGAAGTAGAAGAGGATCCACCAGAGTGAACACTAAAGGTGCGGAGGGAGAGGTAGGAAGAGAACCAGGAAAGGACAGAGCCCTGGAATCCAAGTGAGGACAGGGTATCGAGAAGTATGCTGTGATCGACAGTGTCAAAAGCAGTCAAAAGCAGCGGAAAGATCAAGAAGAATGAGGATGGAATATTGACCTCTGGATTTAGCCAGTAATAGGTCATTGGAGACTTTAGTAAGCGCAGTTTCGGTTGAGTGGAGAGGGCGAAAACCAGATTGTAGTGGGTCAAGAATAGCATGTGAGGAGAGAAATCAAGGCAGCGGTGGTGAACAGCACGCTCAAGTAATTTGGAGAGAAAAGGAAGGAGGGAGATGGGTCGGTAATTAGAGGGACAAGTAGGGTCGAGTGAAGGCTTCTTAAGGAGAGGTGTGACCACAGCATGTTTAAAGGCAGCAGGGACAGTCGCAGTGGAAAGTGAGAGGTTGAGAATGTGACAGATAAAAGGAATAAGAGCAGGAGAGATGGCATTAAGAAGGTGGGTGGGAATGGGATCAGAGGAACAGGTGGTACATTTTGAGGAAGAAAGGAGAAGTGTAGTTTCCTCAATAGTAACTTCAGGAAAGGAGGAAAGGGAATGAGGGGAAGGAGAGAGAGGGGAACAGACTAGTGGAGGGAGAGGTGGTGAGGTAGAGAAAGCAAGGTTTATCTTTTGAACCTTGTTGTGAAAGAATTCAGCAAGGGTCTGAGGAGATAATGAAGGGGGATTTGGGGGAGGGGGCACCTTGAGGAGAGAGTTCAATGTGGTGAAGAGAAGTCGAGGATTAGAGCCAAGAGAGTTGGTCAGTTGGATATAATAATCCTGTTTGGCACGTAAAAGAGCAGATTGGAAGGAGGTCAGCATGAACTTAAAGTGTAAGAAATCAGCAAGGGCCCGAGATTTCCGCCAGAGGCGTTCGGCGGAGCGGGTACAGGAACGTAGGTAGCGGATATTAGAAGTCAGCCAAGGTTGGGGTTTTGTACGCCTTACAGGGTGGGTCATCAAAGGTGGAAGAGTGTCTAAGGCAGAGGATAGAGTATTGTTGTAAGAAGAAACAGCCTCGTTGACAGACATGGATGGTGCAAGACTATACAAGTTTTCTTCAAACATCAGAGCTTGCAAGTCTTGAACCTTTTTACCTAGACTACGAGCATGTGTGCTCATTGCTTTCCATTCAATAGTGGTTGTCTCAGCCCCCACAAAGCTAGCTCAGGATTGCTATTAGAAAATTCCCATTATATTAATGAGAAGAATTTTCCTTTTACCCCATGGAAGACTAAATTATTTCAGATTATATAACAGTTATTGACATGGAGTTGATCTTTAGGCTTATGCAGTAAGGGTTGCACTAAGCGTCAACACAAAGCATGCCAAAATAACTGCTAAAAATAAACTTTGCCTATGCAGTAAACTAATAGAATGTAAATCACCTCAGAGTAAGTGCACACTGCCAGAAAAAAAAATTTTACACTGCAGTGATAACATGTAGCCCTTTGCTGCATCACGAGTAAAATGACTCCTTATGTCAGTGCACCAACAGGGCCTAGCTCACAGTGAAAGGAAAACATATGGGGGGGGGGGGTATATCCCAGGCTGCCAAATTTTGGGAGTTGTGCCATCACCCCCCCCCCCCCAAACACTGGAAGTTGGTGATGTTGAGTGAGTGGGCATCATTCCTACCTTCCAACATTCAGAGGTGGGTAGAGAAATTCTGGGAGCTCCTCTAGGGCCATCAAGGATTAGTTTTTGGGTGGTTGGGGAGGGGGGTCAGGGCCAGTGGGCAGAGGCGTAGCCAGGTTGTGATCTCAGGGGGAGCAGACTTTTATAAAATAGGCGCTGGTTGGTGTCAGCTAGACAGCAGTGTCTTTGTTGTTGCTCAGGTGCTATGGCGGGCAATGATTAATACAGGCTGTCTCTGTTGCATCCTGCCTACAAGGAAACAGTAAGTTACATCAGGAGGCAGTCCCTGGACTGGCCAGAGCAGGCAACCTGTCTTCTTAACTACAAAGTAAAAATATTCAAGAATAGCACACACATTCCTTCCACTACTAGACACCTTGTTTGTGTGGTGACTGGCAAGGTGGTACTCCAGGACTGCCCTAGAACACAAAACTTACCACACCATAACAGCCCTAACCCACCTATCAGAAGACAGTGCTATATATATTACACTGGACTGTGGAACACCGATATACCTACTAGTGGGAAACTGGAACAAACTGCACTGTTACACATTCCTACACAGATACTACATGCTAGCAGAATCCTTCACCTGTCACACATGCAGAACATGGACAGACCCTCATCTATATAAACATAAAATTAGCCATACTGGGTCAGACCAATGGTCCATCTAGCCCAGTATCCTGTTTCCAACAGTGGCCAAACCAGGTCACAAGCACCTGGCAGAAACCCAAATTGTGACAACATTCCACTCTACCAATCTAATACAGAATTGGGAGCCACAAAATTTTTTTTTTTTTTTAATAGAGACCCCCCCCCCCCCCCCCCCCCCCCCCCCCCCCAGTGCAAGAAAGCCAGACTCTTACAATACTGGTAAGAGAGAGACAAATGCATTTTCTCCTGTACATTTTACAAAGCAGGTACATCTCAGTCCTTACAAAGTATTAAATAAAAACTTCTACCTTTGTTGTCTGGGAATTTGGCTGGTCCCAGTCTTTTTTTTTCCATGTTCCATGAGTCAGTCTTACAAATTATTTTCCAGGTTGGCCTTTCCATTTCTTCTCTCGCCTCTTGTCTTCTTCCTTTCCTTCTCTACATCTGTTTGGCACTGATCTTGCATTTTACATTCTCACTATCAAATAGCTGTTTATAGAGCTGCCACGTGATCCAGTTCCAGAAGAGAAATTTTTCAACCAGTCCTAGTGTGAACTCACATCCCAAATTCACATGGGATTTGCAGTCCCTGATTCTATCCATCGAAATCTGTCCAAAATGACTTAAGAAAATGCACTCGGACCCCTCTACTGTTATTTGAACAATTTATTTTCTCATTTGCTTTGGTCCCACTGTCTCTTTTCTGTTTTTCTCTGTTTCTTCCGCCTTTACAGGGTCTTTTGCCCATCTGACATTTCTTCTGTCTCCAAGTGCACTTGTCCTTCTTTCCTCTGCACCACTATTTGTCCTGTCCAGCATCTCCCTTGTGTCCCTTGTCTCTTTCCTACCCCCAAGTTCAGCATCTGCCATTTGTGTCCCCATCTCCCCCCCCCCCCCACTTTTTCAGCACAAGCCTACCTGGTCTCATCTCCCCCTTTTCTAGCAT
Source organism: Microcaecilia unicolor (assembly GCF_901765095.1). Classification (NCBI taxonomy): domain Eukaryota; kingdom Metazoa; phylum Chordata; class Amphibia; order Gymnophiona; family Siphonopidae; genus Microcaecilia; species Microcaecilia unicolor. Next base: position 123,698,640 of record NC_044037.1, read on the forward strand.
CTGCCATCCAGATATCCCCATCTTTCCCTTTTTCTAGCACTGCCGTGTCCCCATCTTCCCCTTTTCCAGCACTACCCGTGTTACCATCTTCTCCCTTTTCCAGCATTACCTTTGTCCCCATCTCACCCCTTTTTCACCATTGTCCCCATATCTCCATTCCCCCTTTCAGTGGTGCCCCTCTGTGTCCCTATCTCCTCCTCCTCCCCATTTCAGTAGTGGCCCTCTGTGTCCCTATCCCCCTCCTTTTCAGAAGAGCCCCTATCTCCACCCCCCCTTTTCAGTAGTGCCCGTGTCCCCATTTCTTCATTGTCCAGCACTGCCTCTTTGCGTTCCAATGTCCCTCTCCTCTCCCTGTCCAGTATTGACTCTGTGTCTTTCTCCCTCCCTGTCCAGCATTTACCCTTCCCTCTCAGAGCTCCCCATCCTCCTTCGGGCCACATATCTCCCTGGCCTGCTCCCACAGTCCATCCTCTGGCAGCTCCAAGAAGGTTTAATAGACAGACCGTGTGACATCAAAATGTTGAAACCAATTAGGCCAATCTCACTTTCCCCTTCCCCACACAATTGTCATTGCTGTACTCTCAAAACACAGCAAGCAAACCTATGAGCTGCTGCATCCACGTTGTCACTCTGTTAAAAAAAAAGAACAACTTTATCCTCCACCTATTAAGACACTGCCTATCCTGCTGGATAGTGATGGCACAAGAAAAGCATGTTTGATCCACTGAAGACTAACTCAAAATAACCTGTTTCTTAGCTGGGCCCTAGTATTACCATATTAAAAATGCAACCATACCATGCCTATGTGGCTATGTTCCACTAATGTTAAAATAAGTAACTGGATTTCTTGAAAGGATTATATAAATGTAGAATGCATGGCTGGGGGCACAAGCATACACTTATTTATTCAATATCACAATTCCTCATGTAGAGCCACAAAACAACTTTTTAGGGTAGTGTTCCTTTTATTATCGACCAGATAGAGATAAGAGTTTTCATTTTTGGCACAATATAAGTCATCACCACAAGAACAAAATATAAGAAAACCAGTGGACTGAATTAGGGACTTATAGCCCATTTATGTTTAAACAAAAGAGATCTGCATGAAACAAAATAGTTATTTTTATTTTGACTTATAAAACTACTTCCCCTGAAACACGTTCAAAACAGAATCATCCCTTTGTGTATCTAAAAGGTAAACGTCTACAAAACAGATGAAGATGTGATTCCATGTGCCCCGATGAAAGGAGAGTTTAATTCTACTTCCATTTAATTTCAGTATATTCTATCATCTTTATAACATCAAGCTTCCGAAGGCAGATTACAACTACAATTAAGATGAACCTATCAGGAAACAGGATAGCCTCACTGAAATCTGGACATCTATATATAAGAAGTGAAGAAAAATGAGCACAAACTAGAGTTTATAATTGCAGTTTCTACCAGCTATAGTAATTTTTGAAACTGTTTTTGCGATATTCAATTGTTATTTCTTTTCTCCTCCACCTTTTAAGATGGAGCAACAATAAAGAATGACAAGGTGGGTGCAGCATCTCATAAGTTTGCTCACTTTGTTTTGAGTGAACTGAAATGATGGCTGCATGGGGGAGGAGGGGGATGGAAAGTGGAAACAATTGGCTTCCTTGCTTACAGTGGAGTAGATAGGCTCACTTCCACTCTGGTCTTTGGCTGTTGGCAGCGTTTTCTTCATCCCCCCCCCCCGAGTTTTGCATCTTTTTCCCTCTCTTCCTCATCCGCGTGGTCACTTTTACTTCCCTGAAGCGCTGTTCTCCCTTCTACCAGCGTCGGGGCCTCTCCTCAGGCACGTCCCGCCTACTCTAATGCAACTTCCTGTTTTCCGCAGAGGTGGGATACGCCTGAGGCCCTGACGCTGGCAGGGAGAACAGCACTTCAGGGTAGTAAAAGTGACTGACCAGCAGATGGGGAGAGCGGGCAGAAGATTGGAGACTCGCGTGGGACTGGGGGCAAAACTATTGGCAAGAGGCGCATAGGTGCCATTTTTTCTAGAAACCTGTTTGGGGGAGCGACCATTCCCCCTGCGCCCCCCTAGCTACGCCACTGCCAGTGGGGCACCAGAGATGGTAAAGTTAGGTCTTACCTGATAATTTTCTTTCCTTTAGTCACAGCAGATGAATCCAGGACCTGGTGGGTTGTGTCTGTCTACAAGCAAGTGGAGACAGCCAAACTGAAGGCATTGGTGGTTATGAGACTGCCAGCCCTTGCATCAGTTTATTGTATTCAAAGTAGTAGAAAGAAAATGAACATGCACATTTCCTTACAAAAAAAAAAAAGAGAACTCCAGAACTATGAACAATAACTCAAGGTACAACATGAAAACCTCAAGGCTTAGGAGCTAAAATGTACTCTCCTAGATCAGAGCTCACTGACCATGAAAACTTATCTTCATACCTGGGGGGGAGGGGGGAAGAGTCCTAATTTTACCTTCCTTAGCATCAGCAGTCGATGAATCCAGGACTTAGTGGGATCTACCAAAGCAGTTCTTAAGTCGGGAGGGAAGCCATCGCCCTAGCCAACACAGCCGCACCAAACAGCATCCGCTTGTGCCACACATCCAGTCTGTAAAGTTTTGAGATAGTATGCCAAGACCACACAGCCGCTCAACAAATCTCATCCAAAGGAAGAACTCCAGTCTCTGCCCACGAAATAGCTAGGGCCCTTGTGGAGTGCGCCCGAAGAGCATCTGGCACTGCCCTACCGTCTAAAATATACGCCGACACAATGGCCTCTTTAAGCCAGCGGGAAATAGTTGCCTTAGACGTTGTGTTTCTCCTACAAGATCCCGAAAAGAGGACAAAAAGATGATCAGAACGTCCCCTATAGCAGCAAGAGCAGCCAGATGAACCCGAAGGGAATTATACACCAACCCCTTCTGCAACCCTGCCACTGATGCCGAAAACAGCAAACTCGCGCACGAAGCACACCAGGCCTCAAAGGTCCACCACACGAGCATAATCCATAGAAGTCAACCGCTTCAGAGCTTGGAGCAATGTAGCAATTACTGCCTCTGAATAACCTCTCTTCTGCAACTTGGACCTCACAACAGCCAGGCTGTAACACCAAAGCGGGATGGAGCCTCCATCCCTGATGGAGCCTCCATCCCTGATGGAGCAGATCCGGCTAAACTGGAAGGCGGAGAGGTGAGTCCCATAGAAGATGAATCAGATCGGCATATCAAGGTCACCGCGGCCAATCCAGAGCTACCAAAACGACTGTACCGTTGTGCTTTCCAATCCAGTGCAGCACCTGGCTTATCAAGGGCCATGGCTGAAAAACAAAGCAGGACCGCCTCCAGCCAAGGTTGCAGTAGAGCATCCAAGCCTTCAGACCAGAGTTGACTTCTCCGACTGAAGAACCTTAGAACTTTTCTCCCGAGAGGCCATCAATCTCCAGAGTTCCCCATGTCTGACAGATGAGTTGAAACGCCTGCTCGGAGAGTTCCCATTCCACTGCATCCAGACAATGCTGAGAAAATCTGCTTGCATATTGTGCTGTCCCACAATGTGTGCCACTGAGAGGCAGAGGACATGAGATCCCATCCACTTCAAGAAGCAATGCACTTCAAAGGCTAGCAGCAAACTGGGCATGCCTCCCTGTCGACTGAGTTGTCGAATTGTCGGACAACACTCTCACCGCCTGACTGATCGAGAGGTCCTGAAACGCTAGGACTGCATTCACTACCATCCTGAGTTCCAGGCGATTGATGTGCCACTGCGCCTCCGCCGCTGCCCAACTCCCTGAGCATAACGGTGGAGTTAATGGGCTCCCCAGCTCAACAGGCTTGCACTCGTCACTACTACCACCCACTGAGGTGACGCCAGAGGCATTCTGCACCTCAAACTGGCAATGTGAAACCATCAAGACAAGCCAAATCTCGCTTGAGGCAACCATGGTATGCGATGCAGATAATCCTAGGAAACCAAAGACCATCCGCTGAGAAGGGAAAGCTGTAAGGGCCGCATGTGAGCCCTCACCCACAGTACCACAGACGTGGTCGCCCTTGTACCCAGTACTTGTACATAGTCCCAAGCTTGTGGACTGTGCCACTAGAATGTGACGAACTTGCGAGCGCTTGAATTGCCTGTCTTCCAGCAAGAATATAAGCCCCTGCCGTGTGCTGAATTGAACTCCCAGATAAACTAGGGATTGAGAAGGCACCAGGTGACTCTTGGCAAAATTGAGCACCCAGCCCACAGACTGCAGAAGGGCAATTTCTCTGATGGTGGCCAAACTGCTCTCCTGTTCCATCAGCCAGTCATTGAGATAAGGATGAACTCTAATGCCCTCTTTGCGGAGGAAGGCCATCACCACCACCGTGACCTTGGAAAAGGTATGGGGAGCGGTTGCCAACCCAAAGGGTAATGCGTGAAACTGAAAATGGCACCCCAGGACGGCAAACCAAAGAAACTGCTGGTGCGGAGGCCAGATCGGGATATGCCAATACGCCTCCGAGGTCCAGAGTTGTTAAAAATTCTCCCAGCTGGACCACTGCAATGATGGAACGCACAGTCTTCATACAGAAGCGACACACTGAGAAACTGATTGAGCTTCTGGTGATCCAGAATGGGAGGAAAGGCACCCCGAAATAAATGGGAGTACTGACCTGTGCGTTCCTCAGTCGGAGACACCGGAACCACAGCCCGAGCTGCAGATCCCACAAGGTGTCCTCTTATCGCCATCCGCTTGGAAACCGTGGTGCATGAGATTCCAAGAAAGAGTCAGCGATGGGAGAGCAAAACTCTAGTTTGTATCAGTCACGAATAACCTCCAGAACCCACTGATCCAATGTAACTTTGGTCCACTCCTGGTAGTAGAGACGGCCAGCCCCCTACCTTCTGAACCACAAGAGTGGACCGGTGCCCCATCATCGTGAGGAGCGGGCTAGAGGTCCCTGACGGGTAGTACCCAAGGTTCTTTGTCAGTCCAAAAGGAAGGCTGCTGCTGAAATCTTGAGCGCAGACAAGCTCCTGCAGACCGGCCAGGTCTGTATCAACAAGTCTCCCAGAACAGAGGTCAGTAAGAACCCATCCATAGTCCAGCTTTAGGTTTATCTTATGGGAGGTGTTGAGATTTAGAATCTCCCAAATCCTTAACAATCTTCTCCAAACAGCAATTTACCCTGAAAAGGTAATCTGGTAAGCCGCTGCTTGGAAGCTATCTCAGACTAGTGATAGAGCCACAACAGGTGGCGAGAAGAAACCACTAACATCATCTCCTTGGCTGAAGCACGCACCATCAGAAAGCATCTGCCAAATAAGCAAGGGCGCTCTCCATTTGGAACAAACCAGAAGTGAGAAACACCTCCTCCTGTTCCTGTTTCATAAACTGCTGAATCCAACTCTGAAGCTCTAGCAGCATACAAATTGAGACACAGCGGCTAATTCAAAGGAGCGCTTCAAGGAATCCTCAAGGCACCTATCATGCATGCCTTTCAGCGCCACACCACCCTCCACAGGAAGCATGGTCTTCTGTGGCAGAATCAGAAATGTTCGAAGCCTCTAGGGCCAAAGTAATAAGGGAATGCAACGTCTCCTTATGAAAACGCCTCACCACTGTGGGATCATCCGGCTCCTGCTGTTCACCCTCCTCCACATCATCTATGCCAATCTGCCGCGACCCCTCAGAAGGGGCTGCCAGCAAATAAGGCATGGGCACCAAGGAGCCAGCCTCCTGCACTTGAGGAGCGGATCCTGCCCCAAATCCCACTCGGGTCACCAGATCTGCTGCAGTACCAGCATGAGGAAGGGGGCATTTAAGCACATAGGCCTGCATAAGTAAAATGAATTCTAGGGAACCCCCCACCCAAGGTCTCAATCCCTGGAGACCCCTACAAGATCCCCGACAGGCTGAGACACACCCGCCCAGAAGTAGCACCCTCCTGAGAAACCAACGTTCTCGTCTCTTCCACTGAAACAGAACTTGGGCTGGCAAAGGCTGTAGAACTGGCATTCAAAATGGCGCTCCTGCCATCCAACTCTGTGCAGGAAACAGCAGCATCGTGGAGAGAAATCTTCCTTCCCCCCCCCCCCCTGATGGCGCACCCCACACTGCAAAGCCCGGTCACAGTCCGGCGCTTCCCGCAACGGGAACAGCACTTTAATGTTTCCGCTGCCATTGGGTAAGGGAATTAAAACCAGCACTCACCTGCAGTGCTTCAGCAGCGGTGGACCTCCTAGGGGAGAGCCTGTACAAAGAAACCTGGCTCTCCCAGCGCAGCTCTAATTCAGGCATGGCGCTTTGCCTTTTTTTTATTTTTTAAAGTTGTGAAGGGAGAACAGCCACAGATTGAGACACTGGGAGGAGGGGAAGAGGGTGAGACAGGGGACCTAGGAACCTCCCGGTATGTCTCCAAAGATGGCACCTTCAGCCAAGCACACCATCTCAACTGGCCTACCAGCCCAGGAGACAAACCCCCCTCCCCCCCCAAAAGCCAGATAAATCCAGGAGCTGGCAAGCGAACTAGAGAGTTGCACGGGGACAGAAATCTTACCCATCCCCATCCATCCCCCGCAAAAATGTAACCCATCCCCACCCATCACTGTAAGAATTTAATGATACATAAAAGAAAATTCCAATCAGCTCCCTTAGTCTCTCTCTGGATTTCAGCCACAGCACTGTAGGCAAGGAAGGAATGGAAGCTGAAACTTGGAACACTCTGGTGTGCACATGTAAGATTTGTCTCCGATTTACTGGCACTGTGTGCTGAAAGCTCACCACATGCACGCGCCAGTAGGTCAGGTGACATCTGATGCTCATGCCTGTGTCAGAGCTGAGGTCTGCTCATCAGCCCTGGAGCAAATAGAATTGCAACACAGTGACAGCAAATAAAGACCTGAATGGTTCATCCAGTCTGCCCAATAGTCATACTCATTATCAATTCATGATTAAATCAACGAGTGATATTATATACTTGATTATGGTCTTTCTTTTGTGTTTCTGGAACATAGACCATAGAAGTCTATCTGGCCCTATCCTTATGTTCCAACTGCTGGAGTTGTCGTTGAAGCCCACTCCAGTCTAAGCATCTTCTCATTTGTGGGACACAGAGTGTAAAAATCTGTCCAGAACTGTCCTTATGTTCCAGCTACTGAAGTTGCTGTCTAAGCCCTTTCCAGCCTATCCTAAACCAGACTTCCATATATTAGACACAGACCATACAAGTCTGCCCGGTATCGGCCCTGTTAATCACAGCCAGTCACCATCTAAGCATTACTTCACACATCCACACACACATGCAGCCACTTAAGGTTAGATTTTTTATAACTTCCATTTTCTAATTAAAGATCCTCTGTGTTCATCCCACGCCTTTTTGAATTCCATCATCATTTGTGTCTCTACCACCTCCTTAATAGAAGACTTTCCACATTTGTGCTGTTAAAGCAAGGAAAAAGAGGAGGAGGCGGAGACAGCACTCAAAGAACTTGGTACTCGGTAGATGAGAGGCTGGTGCATGTGTAGCTTACACTTCCACGAGAACCCCACAGGAACTGCTTCCATCCCCGCGGGAACCCCACAGAACTGCTTCCGTCCCTGCGGGAATCCCGCGGGTTCCGCCATCACTCCCTTTGAGAGTAAGGCAGTAACTTTAGAAGTTCCAGTTGTGTTTTAAATTTTAGTACAGCCTGGAGAAAAATGTGGATGCAGCGAGATCAAAAATGGCAAGAAGTGTGTCAAGGACAGTGTGCTGTTCCCTACGATTCTGGGTAGCAGGTTGATATACAGGTGATGCAAGAAAAACATCAGGACTTACACCTGATTAAATGCCACTGTGGCTTGCCTTTGTGACTGCTTGCATTAGTTCTACCTGGAGGAGATAATACAAAATCCGTGAGTCCAACTGCCATCTCTGTCCACCCAGGTTTATCTGTGTTTCACCCCCCTATTGGTCCCACACCTGCCACATTCCCACCAGCGCTCATCTTTCAATCCTCTGCCCCCTAAAACTTTACTTGCAAATGTCTCTAAAATATGACACTTAATACACATGCACCCACAAGAAGTAATTTTAAATCAGTTTATTGTCAAAACGCAGTTTCTTTCCACACTTTAGTTTGTGCACTGCAATATGGGAAAAATGTCGGTAACCTATTGTAATATATGAACACGTAAGAAACTTTTCCCCTTTCTTAAATTCCTAGCATCCCAAAGAAGTAGACAGTCTGCTCTCCCTTTTGCATTTAGGTTATTCAACAACAGTAGGATTAGGTGAAACCAACGAAGAAAACAATAGCAATATTAATTTTAAAAACTGTTGTCCACCCCAGAGGGGTGGTTACTAGATAATTATGAAAGTTATAGGATACACAACCGCTCACAGATATCGTTGTTACGTAAGGCGGGAGCTGTAGGTAAACGGGTTATTATGAGCATTTGGGTGTGGGAAATGGCTCCATCCTTTTGGGCTTGGAGAAATCGGTTTACATGATATATTATTTGAAAAGAGGTATGCAAGATACTCCCCAAAATGCTGGAAGGTCTTTTTAGCAGTCTGGGAGGTGTATATAGGGTCTCTTCCACATAGGGCTAGGAGTTTGATATTGAACTCCCCATGACAGGACAATCCTGTTGCTAGCTGGCCATGTGAACTGCCAGAATGCCCCAAGGTCATTTTGTTTTGAAGGCTGGCATTGAGGCACGCATACCTTGTCCTGGTATTTAGTTCCGGATATTCTTTTTGGTCACCCCGCCTTTTTTTTGTGTGTGTGTGTGGTTGCTGGGCTACAGGGTTGGGGTGAATACAGAGAACAGATGTTGGTTTATTCTCAAGGTTGTTATGAAGTTGCCACTGATACTGAGTTGGTAGGATGTCATATGGTATATGCAACCATATTTGAAATGGAAGGAGGGGGATGGAGGGGGAAGGGTGGGGGGGGGAAGGGGGGAGTTCAATTAGTTAAAATTCAATGGCATCATGTAATATACAGGAGCATGCAAGGTGCTATTTTTGGGCTATATTTTCAGCATTGACAGATGGTTGTATGATTTCTGTGTGTTGCTATGTCATCAATAAAAATTGTTGAAACACAAAAACTCTTGTCCACCTCATGGGGGTGAAAAAAAGTTACCAAAAAAAGTCTCAAGTTATATCCCAAACAATGAAAGAGCACAATCCCCTGGATTCTATATATGGCACCCAGATTTGAGCATGCTGTCAAGATGCATACGCATCTTAACTGGCTAATGAGCCTTTGGAGTTGAGAAGTACCCTAGTGGGCTTCAATCCTGGTGAATTAGGCTCGATTCCCACTGCTGCTCCTTGTGACTCTGGGCAACTCACTTAGCCCTGCATTGCCCCAGATACAAAATAAGTTACCTGTATATAATAAGTAAACCACTTTGACTGTAATCACAGAAAGGTGGTATGTCAAGTCCCATCCCTCCCCCCTTAATGAGCAATTATTGACATTAACTGGCACCAATTAGGATGTGCATGCTATTCTATAACACCAGGTGCCCAAATCTCATGGCCATGGAAGGGGCATGGGCATATCAGGAGCATTCCAAAAGTGTTGCACACATTATTGAATGGGTCAGTACACACGACTTGAGCACCAGGATTTACACCAGGTTTCAGGGGGCATGTCTGGCACCCAAAGTTAGGATATGAGAATCAGCACTAAGTGCAATTCTATGAAAGTTGTACACTCTTTATAGAATCACACTTAGCGCTGACCTTTTCCAGTGCCCATTTTTGAGTGTCACGTATAGAATCCGACCCAATAAGTGTTTTAGATTTAAGATTACCAAAGGTCTTGCCAGAACTAAACCAGCTCTATCTACCCCTTTTTTCCTAGGCATGCAAAAAGTGAAGTTGTACATAGCTGGCAAAAACCAGACCTGATAAAAACTAATCATTATAGGACATACGTGGATCTAGTGATCAGAGTTTCAATGCCTTCAGTGCCCCTGGTAAAAAAAAAAAAGCCAGAAAGCAGATATGCAGTCAGGTTTTTTTTTTACTGAACAAGGCTGTAACTACATTGTGTTATTGATGCCTACTGCTTGATTAAAAAACAAACAAGGTCACGTTTTAATTTTCTGCTAGAAATCACTGGTCACTGATCTTATTCATCTCTTACTTGTTATAAAACAAGCATAAGCATAACACTTGAGTAGAAGTGCTCCCAAACAGCTTCAGGTTAAAGATGGTGAGCAGTCCCTAGTTTTACCCCACTGCCCCATGTCCTCATAGTTTTGTTTACACTGTTGTGTAAACTGCCAGTTCTAGTGTGCAATTGAAGGATGAAACATTTGCTAGTCCCAAAGAACACAATGACCATTTCTTTTAAGGCAGACTGTACCAGATCTCATTTTAACTCAGTGCATACATAGACATACTACCTTTCTTCAGTGGTCTAGAAAGGTAGTATAAGCACCCAAAATAGAAATAAGCTGAACAGTGCTGTACATTATGGGTCAGATTCTGTAAATGGTATCTAAAATCTAGAGGCGTCCAAAAAAACAAAAAGGACTTAGTGCTACTCTAAAAAGTTAGGCACGGTGTAAAGAATAGCACATAGGGCCAGGGAATATGCCTACATTTAAGCGCGGCCATTTACGGCACTGAAAACATGGTGTAAACAACTGTGCCTAAGTGTGGGGCCTACATTTAAGCGCGGCCATTTACGGCACTGAAAACCTGGTGTAAACACCTGTGCCTAAGTGTGGGGCCTACATTTAAGCGCGGCCATTTACGGCACTGAAAACCTGGTGTAAACACCTGTGCCTAAGTGTGGGCCCCCAATGTGCCCCCCCCCCCCCCCCACCACATCCCCTTTAGAATATGCCTAAAAAGTGCACAGAAATTCCAATTATTGTTGATTATCATCAGCCAGTTATCACCGACTGTCTCATTACTCAATTTAGTAGTACACATAAAATTGGGGCATGCGCCCAATTTAATCGACGCTACTCGCCACATCTTATATAGAATCAGGGAGTACATGGCTTCTGAGACTACAGAAACTTGGGAGATAATTGCCTGAACTACTTTATGTATGAGAAGCTGTTAATATCCAGAACACGGTTTATAAGTTTTAGTATCTAATCATGAAGAACCTAAATGACTATATCCATGTTCTAAACTGGTCATTCTAATTAGTACTGCAGCTAGAAATGATCTATATGGCTGAAATACTTGAGGAGTTTCCTCCTTAATGTGTAGTGCGATCAAAATAACTACCTATACCTACCGAGACATATGGTTCAGGATTGTAGAAGAGTACCAAGAGAAACCCTAGGTGAAAATTCTAATCTTGAGCTCAGTCACTGCATATGGCCTTGGGTAAGTCATAATGGGCCCAATTTACTAAGATGACTAAATACTAGAGATACAATTTTTAAAACATAAAGCAAATGTGATCCATGTTTAAACAAAAGGAATCACTAATGTAAAATCATTGTCACTGGCAAAGTTTATGCTAAGCAAAAACTCTTCCATCTAAAGACAAAGTCAATTTTACTGGCCTGTAACAAAAAAAGATATTTACGACAGAAACCATATTACTTACCTATTCTCCTCCTCCAAGCTTCTACATACTACACTAAAAACCCTCATTGTATGCACACCAACAAAAAAAAGGGGGTACATTATCATGAACAAAGACACATAAAATACCATTAAGGATGTTGTATATTTTCATGATCATCAATAGAAGGGTTAAAACTGTTTCAGACCACATGTTACACTATGGTGCAAGGAATACTGGTTTGAACACCCTCTGATAAGGCCACTCAAGCCTGGGCACACCATGGACACAGCACACTTTTAGGTCTAAGCAGGGAGAAAAGACAGTCATTTACTGTGGTAGCCTCTAATAAACAATAGGCAGTGCATATGCCCGTGATGGGAGACAAGTGGGAACAACGTTAACAGGTTATAACCTAAAATAAAATGTTAAAAGGTTTTACAGTTGGGGTCAGAAGCCATTACAAAAAGCTTTTCCTTTAAATTTAAATTGGTGTGGGGTTTTTTTTCTCTTCTTTCATGAAAGAGATGATTTTCTTCATCTCCATGGCTTAAAAAAAAACACCCCCCCCCCCACCCCCCCCCCCCCCCCCCCCCCCCCCCCCCCAAAAAAAAAAAAAAACCACACAGCTGCCAGAACTTTCCTTTTTATAATCTGTTGAACTGGCACTATGCCTCAACCATCATGCCGCCACTCTTACTGGTGGGGCAGTCCTATCCTAGAGATATTAATCATCCAGTGACTGTCTTGCAGCATAACACAGCATACATAGGGTAGCAAGACAGTTACAGGATCATATAAAAGGATCCTCCAGTCCTGCTTGTCTCTGCATTCAGTCTTTCTCAACCCTCCCATTCCATTGGAATCCCAAGCTTATTCTTCTTTGCATTCAATACACACTTTGTTTGGTTTTAAGAATGAAGGTGTACATAAAAATGGGAGGGACTTTAAGTCATATTACTTCCATTAAAAAGGAGACAAAAATATTATTTCTTTTTGTTTTCTCATACTGGAAGAAAAAAATGTATGAACTTGAAGAAAAGGAATCTGCACCATTTAAACCCAGTTTACTGTGCTGTTTCATCACTGAAACAAAGCATATTAAGGAAGAGCGCAGCTCTTGAAAGCTGGTCAGATACATTGAGTTAGGGCATTAAAATATTTATCGGCTTATTTCTTCTTTCAATTCAAATTCCAGGAAGGTGTACTCACTGACTACAAGATAGCACCACTGTTCCATTAATGCATAGAGGACTTTTTTTTGTTGTTGTTGTAAAAGTCTTCAGCACTGAACCAAAGAAAACAATCCCTACTTCTTTCCCATCTGTGATCTTTTTATACTGGTTGCAGCAGCAATAATATCTAAAGTCTGTGCAGTGCCATAGCAAAAGCCCTTGTTTTATCACAAATCTTTCATTATTCAACCTTCCCCCCTCAAATTCCCAAGAGCAGGAATATTTGGGAACACTATTTGCAGTGACAGATGCTGCAGATTAATCAAATGGTAACGTGGAAGGTCATTTTCAACCCTTTTTTGTGTGAAGCATGGTTTCTTCTCCCAAAGAATCAGAGGAGTTACTACAGGATTTAATAAAATGATAAGTGAGGGGGGGGAGAGAGATGGAGAAAGATTTTGTTTATGCTCTTGAGGACTGGTTGGATGGGGAGAGAAGAGGAAGAAGAAAAATACCAGCAGTTAAAGAAGAAAACAAAATACACACACACAAAAGAGGAAAGGCAGAACATATTCCTTTCATATTCTATAGAGCACATCAGAACAAAAAATTTACATAAGATCAAAGAAAGGGGAGAGCGCCCTCAACTGGATGACACCGCTTTTCACCAAACATTAGAAAATATTTTGTGTTTTTGTTTTAATATTTTTATGCTTTTACCATAAGCGCTATTGGCAAATTGAGTACTATTACCAGATTTTGAGTCCAGTGAACACACACAGCTATTTTATGGAAGGTGGGTTGGGGTGAGAGAAATTAGCTTGCTTTAACGAATGTGGGTTCGCTTTCTCTGGTTCCATCAAAGTACACTTGACACCCCTCCCCCTTCCCTAAAGCCTCATTGCACAGTTTGCTCATTGGCGCTGCTTCCAGAATCCTGGGGTTTCATGACATCTGGGAGCTCAGGAGGGCTGGAGAACGGGTCAATACGCAAGGGCTCAAAAGTATCATCTGCAACAGGATAGGAAAAAGAACCATTAGCAACCATTTGGAAGTACATTTTGTTTTTAAAACAGGTGAAACTAGATGTCACCCCTTTTTACAGTATTTTCACTCAATGAGCTAAAGCTTACAGGAAAAGATGAGGTGTTTTATCCCAATACGGAAACATTATGTTCTTACCTGATAATTTTCTTTCCTTTAATCATACCAGACCAGTCCAGATTAATGGGTTGTGTCCATCTACCAGCAGCAGAAGACAGAGAAAATAGTCCCAAGTAAATCGCCCCTTAAGGGTATCGTGAAGCCTGGAATGTTCAGTATTTCGAATAGACAAACAATGGTGCTCTGAAGTCTAGAAGAAAACACAGAATACCAAACAGGCAAACTCTTGGAGCCAATATGCAGAACCTCACTGTTCCCTGCTTGGCCAAAGGCAACTGCAACCTCCCCTCATAGTAAAATAAGAGGGAGGGAATGGTCCATACTGAGCTTGCCCAAGCACATAGAGATCTACTCCTGAATCTGGGGAAAGAACTCCGTGATCCCAATTAACAGGAGTCATACAGAGCTAGCACAACAACAAGTGGCAGGAGATTGAATAGAGAAGATGAAATAGGCAGTGCTGTAGGACATCCCACCATATTGAAGCGTCGTGGAACAGCCAGGGATACCTAAAGGAAACAACACTCTGACAGACTTTAGCCAGGGAGGGCATCTGGACTGGTCTGGTATGATTAAAGGAAATAAACTTTATCAGATAAGAACAATTTTTCCTTCCTTGTCATCTATACCAGACCAGTCCAGACTAATGGGATGTAGCAAAGCAGTTTCCCAAAGAGGGGGGCGGAGAAAAGAAGAATGCAGAAGGCTGAAAACTCAACAAAGCGATACACACAGCAAAAACTGATCAGCAGAAAAGGATTTGAATATCCAAACCACCAGGCTACCAAAATGGAACAGAGTTAGACACTAGAAAAGGAACTGAAGCCGTAGGATGTAAAACAAACGTCCTGAGCAAAAGAAAAACTACGTACCCTTGTACCGAGAGTAGCAAAAGAAGCAGCAAAGATTCTCATGCTGAAGGACCCCCCTTGGAAGGAAGGTAACAGTCATATCTGAGCAACAAGGAGAAGAACTGTCTCTCCTAGACCAGGATCCACTTCTCCGAACCCTGGCAGGACAAAGACTAACTCCCAAACCTGCCTTGAGTCCAAGATGTTCAGAGGAAGCGACTCTAACAAGTACTAGGAGTACGCAACTCCAAACAGTGCACCACACTTCATAGAAGAAAGGAAGCAAGGCCCAGGAACCACCCAGACCCGCGCCTAGTGAGAGAATCAAACTCCACAGAACAAGAAGAGACTCCAGAGTCGAGAGAACCAACTAACTGGTGCACTACTCGCTCAAGGAGAACCATGAAGAAAAGGGCAGCAGCATACCAAGGTACAACCATAGAAAGAGAGTACTCCTAAACCAGCTCGCTCTGGACTTAGAACAGAGCCAAGAGAACAAAAGGAGACAAAAAGAAAGAAAGAGTCGAGAGCCACACTGTGGAGAAAAGACCTCCAAGGTGCCAAGAAGCCACAAAAGGAGCAGAGATGAATTCAAACTCCAGCAGTGGAGAAGCTTCTCGCCAGCCACCAAGAGGCTACGGCAAGAAAAGGTGCCACAGGAATGGTAGCTAACAGGAAACAAGGCAGCCTTGTCTAGCAATCTAAACTGCGGTATGCCACAGCTGCCGAGAAGTTACTGTATCCAACCCGCAGAAAGAGCTGGGGTTGACCGACAAGGTGAAACAGCAGGCAAAGGTGAAAATACACTCCACAGTCAGACTGAACTGTGCTCAAGGGACAGAAACGAAGCTGCGCTCATCAGGCAGAGAGTAGGATCTATGCTCAACGGATTTGCAGTCAAAGCACACAAATGGAGCCATGCACCACAGGCAGAGAAGGAGTTGCACACCTCTGGCAAAGATAGAAATGCACTGAACAAGCAGAGAAGAAGCTGAGACTAACGGAGGATGAGAAGTGCCCCACTGAAAGAGCTGGATGTTAGAGGTACCTGCAGAACTGAAGCTGAGGTAGCGATGGAACTGTGTATAAAATGCCGGCAAGGAGCAGCGCTTCCTACATAGACATGAAGCAGTGTAGCACCTGCAGTCACAGAGCTGTGCTCCACATACTGCCCTGGAACTGCGCTCAATCTGCAGAGAAGAGTTGTGCTAAACACAGAGATGGAGTTATACTCAACAGGCGGTGGAGCTGCGCTCTGCACCGCAGACAGGTAGCTGCGTTCCATACACAGAGAGAGCTGCATGCGTGTAGAACACACACAGAGCTGTGTTCTACATGCAGACACAGGGCTGCGCTCCACACTGAGACCTGCAGAGAAAAAACTACACTCAACATGTGACAATGGAGCTGCGTTCAACATGCAGAGATGAAAAGGTTGCAGAATATGCAGCGAAGGAAATTCACTCAACATGCCATGATAGAGCTGTCCTCAACACGCAGCGATGGAGCTAAAGCCAACCTGGAACTGTGGAACTGAGCCCAACACGCAGCGATGGAGCTAAAGCCAACCTGGAACTGTGGAACTGAGCCCAACGTGCAGCGATGGAGCCGTGCCCAACATGAAATGGTGGAACTGCACAGAACAATGAAGTTGCGCTCAACATGCAGCGATGGAGCAGCAAAATGCATAGAAGGCGCCCCGGGGAACAGCCAGAGAAGAAGGTGCTGCCAGGAGGCAAACAAGAAAGGAGCATAACTTGTGGAAATGCAGACCCGGCGCTGAACTCCCCTGACCCCGAGAGACTAAAACTACAAGAAGAGAAGGCCCTGTGCCCCAAGACACACTCTCGGCCCCCAAGTGGTCTCTGAGCCACAGTGACCGCCTTCCTAGGCAACCGAGATGGAGCAGCAGTCAACGTAGAGAAAGAACACCTGCCAAGAGGGAGGTAAGCACCACAGATCTGGAATCCTCAGACCATAGGGAACAAAATGCAGCCATAAGGCAGTGAGGAAGAAACAACTCTCTCCAGGCCAGAAACAAAGAGGAAGCTGGCCACTAACACCAAACAGAGGAAAAACCAGCTAAGGGAGAGTAAATTCCAGACCTAGAACACAGCCACTTCCCTGCAGAAAAGTAGAGAAAAGCGTAGAGCTAAGAGGCGATAATCCAGATGCACAGCAATAGATCTGCGCCCCTTAGAGAACAAGGAAGGAGTGCCAAATGTGCCAGGAGAGAGGCGTCAAACTAGAAAAGGCAAAATCCGCCTGTGCCAGGCTAAAATTCCTACTCAAAAACCGCCTGAGCCAGGCTAAAATTCCTGCTCAAAAGTAAGGGAAAGCAAGGAAGAGCTGTGGTAAACTAGTCCTAAAAAAGACACATTCCCGTAGAGACACTGAACTGAGTCCAAGCAAAAGACTGACAAGAATGGCGCTCCCGAGGGTACTCAGAACAGGGATATGAGCTAGCAGTTGCACACCAAGGGCAACTCAGACCCCCGCCAGAAGGAAAGTACCCTGCAGACAAACCACAGAAGACAGGAGGGATCCACGGGGACGAGAGAACTAGAACCCCCCCCCTAAGGAAGGGAGGAAAAACTGCTGCCAAAACAAGAATCAAATAGTAGGGGCATCTCAAGCAAGATGCCTGAAGCAGCAGAGACCGGACGGTCTGAAAAAGAACTGACCAACAGCCGCGTAAGGCTGACAGGAAAGAAAAAATAGCCTTGGACTAAAAAGACCGAGCATGCAGCCAAATGGAGCCAGCGAGAGACTTCCCCCACTTTGAAAATGGCAGACTAAAACCTCCGAATCGCAAAGGTGCAAGTTCCAGCAACAGGGCCGCCCTCTGAACCAGCCACTGTCTAGGACTGTGAAGAGGAGAAAAACAACTGAGTTTTGTGATCCAGACATGAGCCGTAACCCCACAAAAAAAAAAAAAAAAAAAGGCAAAGCAACTGGTACCAGCTTGGAAGGGTCCAAGATCAGAAACAGACGCCAGCCATCGAAATTCTAAGAAACTTCGCAAGCGGCCCCCTAGAATACGTTGCCAAAGGTGGGAGAGTGAAAACACTGTGAGAGAACAAAATTGTCCAATAAAACCTGAGAGAGTAGAGAAGTGAAGCCGAATGCAAAGACAGTGCCCGCCAAAAACAAAGGAGGCCCCGAGAAGAAGGAACTAAAAATAAATCATGTAACAGGAGAAAGGAAAAAAGTTGTTTCTTCTTTTTTTTTTTTTACAATTTTCTTCACTAGTGACAGGAATAAATAAAGCTTTACCTCAGAGGAAGAGGAGGGAAAAACAAAGTTTCTTCTTTTTTTCTTTTAAAAACAACCTTCTTCACTAGTGACAGGAATAAAGGCTTACCTAAGAGACAGAAATTCATATATACCTATCACCACAGAAGAGAAGAACCCTCCACAGAGGAGACAAGTTACTCCATGTCACAATCAACCACCACCCTGCTATAAAGACAGCCAGGGAAGGTAGGGGAGGGGAGGGAACCAGGGTCACTGGATATCACCTTAGCTGGCAGATGAGGAACTCGGGACCACTGAGATAATCTAAAACTAGCCCCAACACGGCTACCAGCACACTCCTGGCTAGTGGTTAGAGCATCGGTCTTGAAATCCAGAGGTGGCCAGTTCAAATCCCACTGCTGCTCCTTGTGATCTTGGGCAAGTCATTTAACCCTCCATTGCCTCAGGTACAAACAGATTGTGAGCCCTCCTGGGAGAGAAAAATATCCAATGTACCTGAATGTAACTCACCTTGAGCTACTACTGAAAAAGATGTGAGCAAAATCCAAATAAATAAATAAATAAATCCAGAGCAGCTGCATGATCCATCCACCATCCGCCAGGAGACAGAGAAAATACTGAACATTCCAGGCTGCAAGATACCCTTAAGGGGCAGTTTTTACTTAACTATTTTCTCTGTCTCCTTCTGCTGGTAGATGGGCACAACCCATTAATCTGGACTGGTCTGGTATAGATGACAAGGAAGGGGTGCTAGATATTAGCATACCTCAACCTTTTGGAAGAATCCAAGTTCCCAAACCTACAGTACAAGGTCTATTACTTGAAACAAAGTTCTGTACAACAGTGGCGTACCGGGGGGGGGGGGGGGGGCGCACACCAGTCAGCGTCGTTTGTTTCCATGCTCCCTCTGCCCCCGAACAGGAAGTAACCTGTTCCGGAGCAGAGGGAGCATGGAAACAAACAACGCTGACCGGCGCGCGGCACCCCCACCAGCGGCGTGCACCCAGGGGGGAGGGGGTTCTTTCGCCGGGGTGGGGGTCGCGCTGCGCGGGGGGGGGGGGGGGGGGGGGGGGCGCTCAACCCGGGGAGGCGGGGCACATCGGCGATCTACCCCAGGTGTCAGCGCCCCTAGGAACGCCACTGCTATACAATATAAACATCCATACCCAAACAAATCTAAACCAGGGCTGTGGAGTCTGTACACCAAACCATCAAATCACACTATTTTTTTACTGACCTACTCCAACTGATATTAGGCTTTCAATGTTTTTGTTCTGGACCTAAACGACTAGTAAATAAAAGACAAAGATATACACATATATACATACAAAACAAATTCACCATATATTATGTGGTTTGTTTTTTTTTTTTTTGAAGTTCAAGTCAGAGTCAGTATATTTTTACCAAGTGACTCCATTCAAAATTGCTTCTGACTCCACAACCCTGGTATAAACACCACAGACCCTACATTTAAGCACAAATAGATTAAAACCTGACAGGAATAGTTAAGGAGAAAAAAAAAATTTAAGCCTGAACGGTGAACCTGCTAACTGCAGCACAGGACAGCAGACTACCACTTGATTCCCAGATAATGGTGGGGAAGGGGGGGGGAGGGGCAGAGGACAAGTGAAAGATAAATGCAGATTTTGAACCACAACTAGAAAATGGGTACACACTCCATTGCTGGGTGTGCACTGCAATGTCAGAACCAGTGGCGTAGCTAGGTTTGAATAGCCCCCCCCCCCCCCCCATAGCACCTTTTCTCCAACGGTAGTAGGGTCAGGAGGGTGCACATTTCCCAAAAATGACAAATCTCTCCTCTTTTCCCTTCCTCCACCTTCTTTCTTTCTCCCTCCCTCCATTGGACCAGAGTCCGAGTCTCTCTCTGCTCCCCCAATCCAGCCTCTGCTGCAGGTATCTCTCCCTTCCCTCAGCAATCCCACCCCCAGGTCCACCATATTTCTCTCTTCCCCTTCTCCTTTGCTCTAGGTCTCTCTATTTTCTCTGCTCTCTACCTCCCCCTTTGCACCTAGGCCCATCATCTCTCCATCCTCCTCTCCCAGTGCCCGGGCCCAGCATCTATCTACCCATGCCCCCCTCCCAGTCCTTTAACACTACAGCTCGTTGCAGCAGAGGCTGCTCTGAGAGCAGCTCTCTGGTGGAGCTTTTCATCTACTGTGTTTCACCTCTCTGATGCAACTTCTTGTGAGTGGGATGTACAAGAGGAAAGGCCCCGCCAGAAAGCAGCTCTCACTGCTGCAGCATTTGGGGGCACGAGTAGACAGAAGCCAGATCCACGCAAGTGCACAGGGGTGAGAAAGGAATGGTGGAGAGAGAGAGCTGGACTCCGGTACTATTTCAGGCAGCCTACTACTGGGCATTCCCGGCCATTTTACCAGGCTTGCTCAATGGTAGCTATGCCCATGGTCAGAACTCCTACATACAGAAAAAGTACAATAAAAGGTAGCACATTTCATCCACTGGAAATTTGTAAACACTATTGCATCGCTCTGCCAGAAAAGCAAATTTTCTCACCCATAGCAGGTATTCTCAGAGGACAGCAGACCAAATATTCTCAGTTGGGTGACTGCGTGGACGCTGACTAGTGAGAAGTTTCTAGAAGTTTCTAACAACGTCCCACCCCGCATGTGCTGGTGCTTACCCACTGGACCCTCAGGTAATATAGCTAATTCGAATACAAGGGGAGGTTTGCGAGAATACTTGGCCTGCTGTCCTCAGAGAACACCTGCTACAGGTCAGTAACTTCGCTTTCTATGAGGAAAAGCAGGTCAGTTGGGAATCCCTAGCTATCAGGTTCACAAAAAAAAAAAAAAAAAACCACACTAGGACAATAGGGACGCGAAACATTGAGGCCTTGAAGTCAACCTGAAAACTATATACACTCTAGTTATAGAGATGCAGCCTGGAACAGATCAATACTGGGCCTAGGGGGTTGGAGCTGGATTCTAGACACTAAACAAATTCTGCAGAACTGTCCGACCAAATTGGCTGTCACATCAGATATCCTGCTCAAGGCTGTGAATGTGTGGACAGAAAACCACGTCGCAGCTTTGTAGATCTCTATGTAGGCTGACCTCAAGTGGGCTACCAAAGTCACCAAGGCTCTGACATTATGAGCCTTGACAAGGCTAGAGTCAGTTCAGCCTAGGACTAAGTGAAGGAGATGCAATCTGCTAGCCAACTAGAAATTGTGTGATTGCTGATGGCTAGACCCCATCCAGGCTGGGTCAAAAGTAACAAAAACCTCGGCCAATATGGGGCGATTAGGATCACAGTTCCTTGGTCTGGTCTGAGTTTCAGCAAAGTCTTCTCTATGAAAGGTATCAGAGGATATGCATACAGTTGACCTTCCCTCTAATGTAGGAGAAAGGCATCTGATGCTAGCCTGCCGTGTGATCCAAGCCTGGAACAGAACTGGGGGACTTTATTGTTGAGATGAATGGCAAAGAGAGCCACCAAGAGAGTGCCCTACTTTCAGAAGATCTTGCAGGCTATGTCCATGTTAAGAGACCATTTGTGTGGTTGCAAAACTCTGCTCAGTCCGTCTGCCAGGCTGTTCTTGCCTACCAGGTATGTGGCTCAAAAAGACCATTCCATGAAGGAGGGCCCACTACCACGTCCTCACTGGCTCCCGATATAAAGGGTAGTATCCCATAACCCCCTGCTAGTTCAAATAGAACATCGCAACCCGATTGTCTGTTTGAATGAGAATTTGTAGCTGATTTCTCAAAGTCTTTACAGCATTCCAAATGGCTCTGAATATGCGAGTTACTTTAATGTGAAGCCCAACTACTTGAATAGCCTATCTACATAAGCTCCCATCCCAAGTTGGATGCATTTGTTAACACCTTCCAAAGCGGAGGAATTTAGAATGTTAGTCCCATAGTCAGTCAAATTCATCCCAACTGTCCACCAGAGAAGAGAATGAGTCAACTCTGGATGCATCTGGATGACATCTGCTAGGTTCCCAGCTGCCCGAGACCATTGTCTCTCTCTGAAATGGAGATGTGCCATGGGAGTGACATGCACTGCCGACGTCAAGCGGCCCATTATCATCAACATTTGCCGAACAGCAACATGCTAGAGATATCAAGGTATTTGCCCTTGGTTGAGGAAGAAAAGCACGAACCTGCAATGTATCTGGCTGGGCTCCTATGTACGCCAATCGCTGAACCAGGAGTAGGTGCGACTTAGGGTAGTTTATCACAAATCCTAGCAGCTCTAACACCCAAATAGTTAGGCATATTGACTAGAGAATGACATGGGACCAGGTAGCCACGGTTACACCTCGGGAACGGCAAAAAGATTTTCATGTTTTACCGCAGGCGCAAACTGCAATTATTTCCCCGCCCCACAGGAGTAGTAGCAATCCCTGTACCCACGGTTAAAAAAAAAAAAAAAAAAGACACCTACCTTTTACCGCTGGGACAGAGAAACATAATCCAGCCTCCTCACCTCATTCTACTCTGCTCATCCACCCTGCCTGCATGTGGAGGTATGCATGCGCACACACGCATCTACACAGTCCTTGGTGGTGGTAGTGTGTGGCTGGCGTCATCAACTTGTACAGTAAAAGATTATGCAAAGAGAGTAGTGGCAGGAGAACTCAGCGCGAGGAGCGTGAACCCAGAGCCAGCCCAGAGCCAGAGGAACATGTAGTACACATCTCTGACATTGTGAAGACCACGGTAAGGTGCCCCCCTCCCCCAACATGCCAGCTTGTGCAGCATACGGATGTACACAGAGGAGGAAGTATTACTGGTTTCAGAGTAGTAATTAGTTCATGTGTGGAGGGGTTGGTTATAGGGACTCCATGCAGAGATGTTTTCACCTAGTAAAGGGCCACCAAAAAACAGATGACATGTTTATGCGTTCAGGTGCTCAACAAGCAGACTTGCATTACTAATTTTTTTTTAATCATTAATTAGGTTGAGAGTTAAGACCTGGGAGCATTTATCATCTTTTCCTGTGCACTGCCTACATCAAAAGAAAATGGCGCCATGTGGGAACTTGCTCCTTTTGTTTGCTGGAATGCAGTGGTATATTATAAAAATGTACTTGCCTTTTTTATTACTATTTCAAGGAGAGGTAATGAGGGAAGTTCAGAGTCGAGTCTACAATGTGGCAGCATTGTCTGTCATAAGTTATGTTCAGTAAAATAAATCTGTTGGCTCAGACTGTTTGCTAATTATTTGAATATTCCACTGCCTGCTACCACCAGTATTACATATTAAGGGCATTTGCTTTAAACTTTGTTTTAATTTGTTTATTCAGTCCATATGCACATAGTTTTGCTTTTTAAACCAAAAGGTGAATCTTAATGGTGGTTGAACAATTAGGTATAAACTGTTTTTGACTTTGTTTTGAACTGCTTTGGGTCTTATCTGCTGTCTAGAATTTTGGATGGTGGACATGTGAAAATTTTGGGGCGTACTCAGTCAGTAGAAGTTGTTTACTTTTGCCATGTTTATTTTCAGTTGCTAATTGGAATTAGATCATTTCTGTTTGCTGTGGCTATTCTTGGAAAAGCTAAAACACTTCACGTCCTAACACCTTTGTAAGTGGGGTAGGGAAAGAGTATAGAGGGAAGGGAACGTTTGTGAAAAAGGAGGAGGGAGAGAAGCTATTGGGGGGGGGGGGGGGGGTGCCTTCTATTTTTGCTTTATAAAGAAACAACAGTTCAGAATATTGTTCACTTTTATACTGCACTAGAGAGATTTAAATATAAAATCAACTGTTTGAGGCTTCTGTGGATGGGGACAAACTTTGTCCCCGCGTCATGCTCTAGTCATTCTCACTCGCTCATTCCTGCAATTTATTTATTTATTTATTTATTGCATTTGTATCCCACATTTTCCCACCTCTTTGCAGGCTCAATGTGGCTTACAATATAACAAGCATGGTGGAAATAGATTAGAAAATTGGCATTAGTGTAACATAAGGATATTGGGTAACATGATAATAGTATAACTCGGTAGTACTATAAAAAGCAGATATTGTAAGACAGTTCTGAATCTATGTTGCATAGTTGTGTAAATTCACATTTGTTGATCTTTGTGGTATGCTTTATTAAAGAGATAGGTCTTCAGTCAATCAACCAATCATCCAGTTAAGGAAACAAGTAGACTCCTAGTTCACGTAAATACGCTACTACTACCTCTAAACACTTGGTGAACACCTTAGGAGCTGATGCAAGGCCAAATGGCAGAATGTAGTACTGGTAGTGGTGTTTGCCTAGTTGAAATCTGAAATACTTCCTGTGGCTGGCAGGAAGTATCAAAAAGTGGGTACAGGCCCCTCCGAAGGGACACCACCTTGTAGAGGTGGAGGGGCTTGTGTGTTTTAATGACAGAGGGCTATGCTGAAGGGTTGCCCATATCAGACAGGCCTCTGAGGAGAAACCAAAGTGTGTCCCAAACTGGGAGAGTGGTAAGATGGTGACCTGAAGTTCGTATGCCCAACGGCCCAGCTGCCCTCTGAAGTTTCGTCTTCTTTATGTAAATTTCCTCTCTGCAATTGCAGTTACCTTAACTGAGAGGAAGGGGACAACCGGTGATCAGCCGCCGATGGCCAGCATTTTATCCTCTGAGCAGCAAGTGCGGGACTGCTGCGCGACGAACTGCCCACAGATGAAAGGGTTGGCGAGTCCTTTGATTAGTGCCGGCGAAGAAGCGCCGACGCTCTTGGACCTGGAAAACACAACTCCATCTCTCCCGAATTATTCAACCACCATGTCCAAAGGAGTGGAGGAGTGAGTTAGAGGTATATGCTGAGACGGAGGACGTTTACAGCAGAACCCGAATGGTGGAACCACTCCTAAACACCTATGAGAAATCAACTTGGAGTTTTTGGCTCCCGTGGAGGTTACATTGAATACCATCTGGAAGGCGCTTCGGGACCTAACGGTGGCAGTAAATAATTTTGTTTCAGATATAATTTTATTAGAGAGTTACATGGACAATTCAACTGAACTTTTTGAGAGTAAAAAATTGATATAACAAATGATTCTACATGAGCAAGAAGTGGTTATGATAATAGACCAGAAATTTTGAATAATAAAATGAATATTATTATAGATTATTAATATCGAGATTATTGTTTTTCCCAGAGTTCCGGGTATGACTCCTAAAGTTTTCCTCAGAAATATTTCCTCAAATTATTACTTTAAAAGGAGTGAAGCCAGTGAAGACTGGGATTACTTTAATCAGTGGGATTTGAATTAGAGACTTAAGTATATGTATTGTTAAATAATTTCTGGTTTTTAAAAGAGAAAGAATGTAATCAGATGTATTATTTCTAACTAATATTGGACAATAAGTATGTTTTTCAATGAAATGATTTGACTATACACCGTATTGGCCTTGAAGAAGACAACCAGATGATCAATGTGGAATAATGAATTAGACAAGTAATATCTGGGGATAATCAGGTTAACTATTGAAAACCTCTCTCTCGACAAGATATATCACAAAGATCAACACATGTAACTGTACAATCAATAATTTATCCGGAAATGTTCTATACTATCTTTTGCTTTAACACTATCATGTAACCCAAAACCCTCTGTAAAACCAAATGTATATTCTCTTCAACTTCCAGTATCCATGATGAATTGTAAGCCACATTGAGCCTGCAAAGAGGTGGGATAATGTGGGATACAAATGCAATAAATAAATAAAATAAATAATACCACGGGGGGGGGGGGGGGGGGGGTTCTGTTTACTGTTTAATTGATCTCCTTATCTTGTTTCACTCTCCCTATTTAGTGGTCTAAGGAAGAGAATAGAATTACCTGACTGAAATAATTCCTACATATTACTTTCTCTGTAGTTCCAGCAAGTTGTTTTATCATTTGTAAAAATTTAAATGGTTATAAATAAATAAAAAAAAGTGGGTACAGGTATTATTTAAGTCCAGAGACCGTAGCCAATCTTGTTCTTGAATCATGGGGGAGAAGGGTGCCCAGGGAAGCCATAGTGAACTTTTGACAAGGAATTTGTTCAGGGCTCTTAGGTCTAGAATGGGATGAAATCCCCCCCCCCCTCCCCCTCCATTTTCCTGGGCACAAGGAAATACCTGGAATAGAATCCTTTTCCTTTCTTCCCCTGATGGCACAGGTTTGACTGCATTGGCCTGTAGAAGGGTGGAGATTTTCTCTAGAAGTGCCCGTTTGTGCTGACAAGATGCTGTAGATGGGCAATTTGGTGGTTTCTGATGCCAACGTAGTGCGTAACTTGAACCGGTTGGAGGTTATAAGGGGCCACCTTTGATGGGAGGGAGAAAAATAAAAAATAAAAAAAACTTAGCTTGTCCCCTACCAGTAGGCCGTCTGGGATGGTTAGTCGTACTGTGACTATGCTCACCTGGATCCAGTCAAAATTTGTCCCTTGCTTCAACTGGGGAGCAAGCGGGTTCTGGACAAAAGCAGGAAGACGATGAAAACCTACACCTTCAAGAGAAGTAGTGTTGCCATCTAGACATGAACGCAAAGCAGTCCTCAAGTGGGGCGGGGTACTACAACCTCAGCAGACTGGAGCAATAATCCACAGGCCACGGTTACATGCACAGCCATGTCAAATCTGGAATGCCTAGCGCTGCCACGCCAAGTCTGCAAAGCCTAGCAAGGGAAGGACAGCAGATCAAGTGGGCGATCTGCAAAAAATATATAGATATCATCCAGCTATAGCCTCTTTTAGGAAAAAGAGGCTATAGCTGGATGATATCTGTATATTTCTTGATGAGGTCAGCAACCTCCTCCACCTTCTCCACAAAAGGTCGTCGCCTCAGCAAGGTACATCCACCAACCTCTCCTAAACTGCTAGTTCCAGGTCGGAGACATGCAACCATGAGAGTCTACACATCCCTAAATCCATGGCAGAGAATCTGAATGCACTATTAAATGAATTGTAAGCACCCATGGCTAGATATTTTGTACTTTTTGGTCAACTGGTGAAGCGCTGCGGCCTGCTCCTGAGGGAGGGAATCTGCTTTAAAAAAAAAAACTTAGCATACTGTTTAACCACAGATTTCAAATAAAGACTCACATAGAGCGGGTAAGACTGGATACAGGCAATAAGCATTGAGTCCTGAAAAGTCTTCCTCCCAAACGAGTCTAGTGTTTAACGGTGGATTTCACCACAAAGTGGCAAGGCAGCTGGGCCCTCCCAAATCCAGAAGCCTTGTGGATACGATACTACACTGATGAGGAACTAGGAATCTCCCCTCTCAGTGCATCTTTAAGGAGAGGGTGGAATGGTACTGTGACCCCCCTTCCCTTAGGAGGCAACTCATAGTCCAGTACAAGTAACATCCGTGCCATGGGCTCCTCCTCCAATTTAAAAGGGATGGCTGAAGCCATCTCCTTGATGAAACCAGTGAAAGACATCCTCAGGTGGAGATTTACGTCTCTCTTGAGGTTGGGGGAGGGGGGATCAGAAGGGACCCCATAAGACTCCTCCTCTGAGGAAGTAATGAGGTTCTTCTTCCGAGTCTCATGAGCGGGCCCAATAAAACTCCTCTTCCTACTCAGATCGGAGTCTGCGCCTGCTTCGGCTCAGTGGAACCACATCCACACTCCAAAGGGCACAGAGGTGTAGTCCTACCCTCAGACTACAGGGAAGCTTCCTCCCCCATCATCAAGAGCGGTGCTACACGGGTTGATGTCGAGATTTCTCCACAGGCACAGGTGGAGCCTCAGGAAGAATGTGGGGCTGATCTGCAGTTGGCACAGGTACCCTCCATGCCTGAGCGATTGCAGCAGCAGTGCCAGCTCCTCCCCGAGTATGGCTCGGTAGCGCTCATTGAATGAAGGCATCACTAAAGGCGGGGAAGCCGGGGCAGAAGCAGCCTGGAGACAGAACCGGGACAGAAGTGGTTCCTGGCTGTTCAGAGACTTGCAGACCGGCACCTCTATCAAAGAGGGGAAGCACTCCTCCTGGTGCTGGAACTTCTCAGGTACTGGCGATACCGATGCCCCGGAGCTACCAGCACCATGCATCAAAGAGGACAAATACTTAAGCTTGTTGGGCATCCCCCAATGCTTAGCATCGTGGTTCTTCGGTGCCAATGAGGACGATGTTGAACCCGCGCGCACCCTTGGTGTCAGGTCCAATGGCGACTGTTCCCAGGGCCTACTCGCAGCGCCCGTCGAGAGAGGTGGAGATCTCGTTGATGCCAGTGCACTCCCAGCAGTAGCAGCCATTGAAGTTGATGCTTCCAGTGCTGATGTCAATGGATTGGCCTTTGAGAAGCCAAAACATCTTTCCTGTTGGACCTAACACACCCTTTGTGTCAACTGCATTTTCAAACAGGAAGAGGAGTTAGGGTCATGGTAAAGCCCAAGGCACCTGATTCACTAAGTGTGTGGGTCCATTACCAAAATCATCCAATTACATTGGGCACACCAGTTGAGGTCACTGGTGGTCACCTTGGGACATCGAAAAAAAAACAATTGTAGCCAAATCCCTAAATTTTGGACTACAAAAAGGGGCAGAGCCCAAAATCGAGGACATTACTCAGGCCTCAGCAGGCCTATCCAGCTGCGAAAAAGAAAGAAACATGAAGAGCCTCAAAATACTAAGAACAAAGAGGGAAAATAAAGTGAAATTAAAGACAAAAATGAGGGAAAAATACGTGCATGAGAAAGCACTGCAAAATCAGAGAAACAAGTGCTGAGGGGAGACCGCAAAGACACGTCCTCCATGCTCAGTGGAAAAACAAAGACCAAGGGACCAGCGCTCATGTGTCAAGCGGGAAGCAACAGCGCGTGCGCAATGGGATGCTGCTAGAAATATCTGCAATCTTCTCGTTAGTCAGCGTCCGCACTGGGCTCCATTAGACTGCATCACCCAACTGCAAGAATACATCTGGCCTGCTTGTCCTATTGAAAAACACCAATACGACAAACTTGACAGAATTGTGAAAGTCAAAGAAGTTAGTCAGCTGGAAAATTCCTATTCCCACAAAAAAGCTCAGTACAAGAAAACATTGTAGTACATGGTAAACGCACAAATACAGCATTAAGACACTTGACAGTGCAAATTTATTATGTACTACATGTGGAGAAAGACAGCAAATCATCAACAAATGCAATTGGAATTCAAGAAAATGTGGCAGAAGGATGAAGAACTTGCCCTAGCAGGCCTGATTTAAAAATGGCTTAGTATGTTGGCTGTATATTGTGAGCTGGTCACCCTTCCAGACTCCGGCCACGGCTGACCCTGCTTAGCTTCCTCCACGCACACGGTCACTGCTGGGCTCTAGCCTTCTCGGTAACTCACAGGATTCTGTCTCAAACACTGGGGAGCTTTCTGCCTCCTCTTCTCCCTTCACAAAACGCTCATCAACACCAGGCTTCTTGTAATTAAGGGTTTTATTAATGTCTTTAACAAACATTTCTTCAAGTCAAACATAACAAAAGGCACTTTACTCAGAGCCTGCTTCTTAAACCCTTCTCAAACTTTAGACAGTTCCTCAAATTCAAACAGTCAAACAAAAGAATTTACTTTCCTTCTCAGAGCTGTCACCTTTTCCAGAGAGAGCTTCCCCAATGTTTCCATCTATCTCCTACAGCTTTCCACCACTCTCTTAATAAAGCTGCCTGCAACCCTCTCACACCTGGTTCAATTTCCCAATCAACTGCTGGCTCCCCACTCTCCTGCCTAGAGTCCTCCCCCTGACTCAGATTCTCTTGCTGCTGCAGGGCATTCTGGACCTTGTAGTTCCCTACCTCTTCACAATATACGGTGCACTCCATTTAAGTGCACGTCGGATAAGCGCATGCTCTGTTTAACTACATGCCGTACTTCGGTTCTGCTTTTGGCGCCATCAATTTCTATGGGGACAAACTTCGGTTTAGCGCACCACTGATAAGTGCAAGATTCACTTATATGCATGGTTTAAGACCGCTCCTCTGCAGAAAAGACTCCGCACAAGTGCACGCGCAGAATATGGGAGCCAATTGGCGAATGACAAAGGGGCAGTAAATTTGAAATCTCGTTGGTTAACTGCCATAGGCAGAAGAAGCAAAAGAATGTTAAGAGTGTACACTGGAGTCGTCGTCACACAATTGTAAGACTAACACTGGCTGAACGAATAGAAGTTCTTAAAAAATTAGAAAAACAAAGTCACGCATCTACTGCTAAAGAATATGGTGTCAATCCCAGTCAAATTTCACGTATCTTGAAGCAGAAAGACCAGCTTCTGGAAGACTGGCAAAACAATACAAATCCACAACGGAAACGAAAACAGGTGGGAAAAGCTGAGGACGTAGAAGATGCTCTTCTTTGGTGGGTTTCTCAAGTCAGGAGCAGTTTCCTGTCAGTGGTCCACTGCTTATGGAGAAAGCTAATCAGCTAGCTGAAAATCTTGTACTAACTGAATTCAAAGCCACTGTTGGATGGTTGGAAAGATGGAAGTAGAGGAACAACATAAAATTCAAGAAACAGCATGGTGAGAAACAAGACGCTGATGACTTTGGTGCTGAAAATTGGGTTGTTTCAGTTCTTCCTACCATCTTGAACGAGTTTGCACCTCGTTACATTTTCAATGCAGACGAAAACGGTCTCTGCTGGCGAGCGATTCCTGATGGAACATTTGCAATCAAGCAAGCCAAAACTACAGGAAGTAAAACGTCGAAGGACCGACTGACGATCTTCCTTTGCTGCAATATGGATCGGAATGAGAAGTTGGAACCACTCGTCATTGGAAAGAGCAAACAGCCCCGTTGTTTCAAGAAAGTTAAGCCACTTCCTGTGTCACACGAAGCTAACGCAAATTCATGGATGACTGGGGAAATTTGGAAGCAGTGGCTAAAGAAATTAGACACTAGAATGTGGGCACAAAAGCGTCAGACTTTGTTGGTTTGTGATAATTGTGCTGCACACAGGGATGATGTCAGGCTGTCTAACATCAAGGTGGTCTTCCTGTCACCAAACACTACCTCTCTGATCCAACCTATGGATCAGGGCATAATAGCCAATTTCAAACAACATTATCGGGCTCTTGTGCTACATCATCTGATGAGCGCTATGGATGACCAGACTGGCAAGGATAAACGTGCTGTTGAACTGGCTCATAATCTATCATTGTTGGATTCCCTACATATGCAGAAAGAACCCTGGAATAATGTTACACAGACAACCATTGTGAACTGCTACAAGCAGGCAAGCTTTGTTAAGGATGTGGAGGGGGATGCAGCTGTTGCAAATGTGTCAGATGAACAGGTTTTTGACATCCCAGCCAGTGTTACTGAAGAGGAGTTTCATTGCTACGTAGCTGTTGATTACGATCTACAAACAGCTGACGACAGCACTGATGTGGAGATATGCGCCTACACGCAAGCAACAACGGCTGATGATGAAACAGAGGATGAAATGAGAAGCGAGGCACATGCTGATGAAATTCAACAACCTCCTGTCACTTCTGCAAGAGCGCTGGAGAGTCTCAACACCGTGCAGGCCTATCTGGAGGACACTACGTCAGTGCTATGACAGTTTTTACCGTCTGGCAGACGTAGTCTATGGAACTCACAGGCCCATTAGTGTACAGAGGACTATAACTGATTACTTCAAGTAAGCCTAATGTCAGTTAATGGAGACTGTATACTGTACGTATAAACAGTACTGTACATATGTTTATCAGATGTCAAGCTTCTTTGGGTCACAACGGTTAAGTGCACGCGCCTGTTAACTGCATGCATTTCTTTGGTCCTAGACCCTTGCACTTAAGCGGATTGCACTGTACTACATATTTTTGAAAGAGAAAATTTTTCAAAGTTTTTCTAAATACTAAATCTGAGAAGGTAAAGGAGTTCCAAACTAGAACTGCCTGATACTTAAGCAAATTAAATGTCACTCGTGATTTGATTTTCTGAACTGATGGTAAACACAGCAGCATCTGATTACGGGTTTTATAAAAAGAGACTCACTGTGCAAAAATGTGATCCAGTCAGAAATAGGCTGGGAGCATCGCCATTTATAATTTTAAAAATAAATACAGAGACTTCCGGTGACGTCAACAACCTCGATGGCAACCTGAACTCATCGCTCTGGCTCAGCCCCGCTAAAATTGCTACTTTTTCGCTATATAACCGGCGGATTTTACCGCGAAACGTAGGCAGGAAGAATATACAAGTGGTACTTACAGGAAAGAAATGTCACAGAAATCGAAAATCGCAGAGGCCAAAGCAGGAGTACGAGGCAGCCTCCGTAATGCTAAAACTGCTAACAGTCATGCGTCATCTCGGGAAGAGGAGGCCTCAGATTTTGATTCGAATCACTCCGACGAAGATACTGGCAACAATAAGGACTCACAGTTCACCAAAGTGCTTCGAGAACTCCGCAAAGACTTAGCTCGCATGAAATCAGACATTGTGGAACGCACTGAAAATTTGCGAGGTGAGATCAAGGAAATTGGTAATCGAGTGGAGGATCTTGAAGGCCGGGTGGACGAACACGTGGATCTGATGAACCAAATGAAAGAGAAGGAGGTGGACTTTGCTAATCAAATGGAGGAATTACAATACAAACTTGATGACATCGAGAACAGAGGGAGACGAAATAATTTAAGGTTTCAAGGCATTCCAGAGGCTGGAGATCAAGAAGATGTTCCCAAACTAGTACATGAACTGTGTAAGCATATTTTGAAGGGAGATCCAGATCAACAGGTCCCGGAAATTGAACGAGCCCATAGAGCGCTAGGCAAGTCGCTCCCTAATAAACCCAGGGACATTGTGGTCCGCTTCTGGAAATACTCAGAGAAAGAACATCTATATGGCCTGGCTAGGCAACAAAAGGATTTGTGCTTTCAAGACACACCTATTTCGGTATTCCAAGACTTATCAGCCTATACTTTACAACAAAGACGAAATATGAAACCGATACTGGAGGTACTGGGGCAAAATAACAAAATACCGATGGGCTTTTCCCTTTGCAGTATGCTTTACTATTACTGGAAAGCTACACAATGTTCGCTCCCCGGAGGTGGCACAGCAGATTTTACAAGCAGCGGGCATGATGGGACCGACTACTGAACTACACTTGGAGACTACTGTTGACAAGAGAGACAAAGTGCGACAATGGCAACAAGTCTTTAATAAGGCAAAGAAACCATGGCTGACTATGCGTAACACCTGGCTGTAATTGTACTCTAAAGTGAGGTTGCTGAAAGAGTATACGAAGCCTGACATTTTCTGCTTTATTTCCTTAGGATCTACACTTATGGCGGAGATAAGTCTGTCGGGTATATGGAGGATGTCATGCGGGGTTGGGCGGAGGTGGTGTGTTTGGGTTGTATACTGCGAGGGTTGATCTTTCTAGGAAGTGAGTGAGTAGACTCCTCTGGGGAATTCTATTTCCGGTGGAAGTTTGCTGCTCTACTTATGAAGGGGAAAGGGTTCAGGGGAAACGGGAGGGATGGGTACTACAGTGTCTGCAGATGATATCTAGATATGCAAATGAATTTTCATTATCTTTCTGTTAAGTATACTCTATGGCAGCTATTTTAAAGATTATGACTCTCAATGTCAAAGGCCTAAATGCTCCTAGAAAGCGACAGTTGATTTGGCAAGAGATAAAGACATAAACCCCAGGTGGTTATGTTGCAAGAAACTCATTTGAAAAGGGCGCATGAATATTTGTTTAGACATGTTTATTACTCTAAGATTATTTTGCCTCAGAGGGGTAGCGATATTGCTCCAGTCTGACCTGCCAATACAAATCCATCAGGTGAAAAGAGATCCAAAGGGCAGATATCTTCTACTCAGGGGGACATTTGAAAATCAGGTTACTCTGGGATCTATATATGGGCCAAATACTAATCAACCATCCTTCTTTCAATTACTTAAGAAACAAATACACACAGTACTGGGAGGTCAGCTTATACTGGGTGGTGATTTCAATGCTACTCTTTGCCCTGAAGTGGATAAATCGGGACGCAACTCTGGTAATGACAAAGTCTTGGCCAAACATTTTAACACTTTTGTTAGGGATATGGGACTTTTTGGCTCTTGGAGAGACATGCACCCCACTGAGCGTGATTACTCTTTTTATTCTCCAGTACATTCTACATACTCACGGATTGACTACTTGTTGATTGATTTTATTAGATCAACTCACAAAAGCACATATAAATAATATTACTGTATCTGATCATGCTCCTTGTGGGATACAACTAGATTGGCAGACAGGAAAACAGCGGGTAGGGCACTGGACATTAAATAATGGGCTGTTAAAACAGGAAGCAGTTTGTCAGGAATATGTAAAGGTCCTGAAGGAATACCTGTCTTTTAATGTAACCTCAGGGCCCTCAATTGCTACAGTGTGGGAAGCCCTTAAAGCGGTGTCCAGAGGTCATTTTATTAAGGTTGCTGGAAAGCTTAAGAAACAGAGGTTGCAAGCTACCTTGCAGCTAAGAGAGAAAATTGGGATACTAGAGAGTAAACAAAGCCACAGGCTCTCTTAAGATATATAGAGCTTTACAAGCTGCCAGAATACAACTGGAAGCCCTGCTAGCTCAAGATCTTGAGTATATTAACGAAAGACTAAAACTTCACACATATACCACCAAAAATAAGATAAGTAGGCAGTTAGCTATTAAATTGCGAAAACTAAGAGCAGATCGTAATATTTACCGTATTAAGGGATCCAAAGGAGAAGTGCTCCGAACATCTCCAGAGATTAGAGTTCGTTTCAATGAATATTATGCTAAGCTTTATGCCGGAGATGGACGTATACAGGAGGAGAGTATTCGATCATACTTGCAAAAAATGACTCTACCATCCTTAACACAAGATCAACAACAAATGCTAGATGCACCTATTGACATGCGTGAGGTCCTAGCAGCTATAAAAACTTTGAAAACCGCCAAATCACCGGGATTAGACGGCTATACGGCTGAATTCTACAAAAAATTTGCCCCCTATTTGGCACCTGTGTTGACAGATGTGCTTAATGCTGTAGTGAAAGGAGATAATCTCCCGCCAACTATGAAAGAGGCATGGATTGCAGTGATCCTGAAGCCTAAAAAGGAGATGACTGAATGCTCTTCTTACCGCCCCATCTCTGTACTTAATGTGGATGTTCGCATCCTGGCTAAGGTATTAGCAAGTAGATTAACAGAAATTCTGCCAACCTTAATACATCCAGATCAGGTGGGTTTTGTCGCCAATAGACAGGCCTCGGACAATATTAGACGAACTCTGAATGCTATGTATATTGCCCGGCAGAGTAAAACACCGTATTGTCTACTGAGTGTGGACGCTGAAAAAGCATTCGATAGGGTGCATTGGCCATTCCTACACCAGGTTTTACAACAGTTTGGATTTGGTTCTAATTTTAGGGACTGGATTAAAGAACTATACACTCAGCCGAAAGCAGGGGTAAAAATTAATGGGCAGATATCAGCCTTCTTTGAGCTGAATAGAGGGACACGTCAAGGGTGCCCTCTATCGCCACTTTTATTTGCTTTAGTAATGGAACCATTGGCATGGGCTATTAGGAATCATCCAGGGATAAAGGGAGTGAGGGTGAAAGACTGGGAATCAAAGGTAGCATTGTTTGCAGATGATGTCCTTTTGACCCTTACCTCGCCTTTAGATTCTATACCCCAGGTTATAAGTGAATTGGAAACTTATGGGCAGGTGTCAGGATTTAAGATTAATTATGAGAAAACAGAAGCAATGGCAGGGGGTATGACAGAGGAACAATATCACCGCTGTAAGCAATTATATCCTTTGAGGTGGGTAACTAAGGGTCTTAAATATTTAGGAGTTTTCCTCACTGCTAAATTGCAAGACATTAATGAGGCTAACTATACTCCATTACTGAAAGACATTAGGGAGGACTTGGAAAGATGGGAGCCCCTTGGTTTATCTTGGTTTGGGAGAATAGCCACAGTGAAAATGAATATATTACCGCAATTACTGTATCTTTTCCAGGCTTTGCCACTCCCTATTAGTGACCATGTGCTTCACTCCCTGCAGAAACGATTAGAGAAGTTTATCTGGAAAGGAGGCAAATCTAGAATCCACCCCTCCATAATGTATAGAGACCGTAAGACCAAAGGTGGTTTAGGGATCCCTAAAGTGGACTTATATCATAGAGCGGCTCAGGTTAAATCCGCAGTGGAATGGTTTCAAGAAGCCCCTCACAAACTTTGGGTAAAGATGGAATATATACTACATAGCCCTTTGAAATTAGGCCACTGACTCTGGTTGCCTCCTAAACATCGTCGCTTGGGGGAGGAGGTGAGCCCGATCATTGAGTTCACTTTGTCATGCTGGGATAAAATGGAACGCTTAAAATGAATCTATTGCTCTCGGTTATCACCTATTGTTTGTAATTTAGCATTCCCATTAGGCTGCACACGCTCAGTTTTCACTAGATGGAAAAAAGCAAGGGTTAGATCTATGGGGGCAATTGATTAATAAAGATACCTTCATATCATTCCAGGAATTGGCAGATACATACAGGTTACCCTCTACAGAGCAATATGCCTACACTCAATTGATTCATTTTTTGTCATCAGAAGGCAGACGTGCCTATTTAATGGGTGACGTGACCTTTTTAGAAGAACTCTGTGTTCGAGAGCAAGGGACATGTGGCCTTATTACTTTGATCTATGGGCACTTGCGAGATAACATGTGTGTTAGCCATAAACACAGGGTGCTGTGGGAGAAAGAATTAGGGGTCAGTTACCCAGCTGAGGAGTGGCAGAGAATGGAGAGGTGTTCCGTACGCATTTCTCCAGCTGTTAATGTTCAAGAAAATTTAACAAAAGTACTATACCATTGGTATCTAACCCCAGTAAGGTTAAATCATATGTTTGGAACAGCCTCCTCGACTTGTTGGCGTAGATGTGGCCAACGTGATACATTGGGCCATATTTGGTGGACATGTTACAAAGTAAAAGCCTTCTGGAAAGCTGTCCAAGCCCGGATTAGATACTGGGTGGGAGTTGAGATACCATATGACCCTGCTGTATTTCTGTTTCATAAAACTATCTTGGGGGTAAATGACTTTGGTCAAGTGTTAATCAAACATTGCTTATGTGCGGGAAGATTGCTTATTGCTCGCTCATGGAAGCAAAAAAATAGCCCATCTGTTGTCCAATGGATGACCCTATTGCGGAACATTGCAGAGAGAGAAAGACTGATGGCAAAAGAGAGACACCAGTTGTTGAAATGGACTAAGATCTGGGAACCTTTGGATATACCGAAGACGTAATGAGCTATAGAGAAACATTTGATATGTTAAATCACTGTTGTTACCTTAGACACTGTAAGGGGAAGGGGGATTTGGAGGGTATTTTGACCAATAACGTGGAAATGTTTTGTTGCAGTTTGTTTAGGGGGAAGAAGGGGGGGGGGGGAAATATGTAAAACACCAAGAATATTGAATGTTTTATTACTCAATGAATAAGTATTGAAGAAACAAGTTCCAGGTTTTGCAGTGTGTACTAAAGCCTGGAAGTTTAATGTTGTGCCTGTATTTACATTTTGTCTTACTTATTCAATAAAGATTCTTGTTTAAATTAAAAAAAAAAAAAAAAAAAAAACAGAAAGCTTAAATTGTATCCTGGCCTCTATTAGTAATTTGTTTGTAATGATCAATAATGTGCTGCAATCTGCTGCAGGACCCATTTTATCTCTTTGGGTCCTGTGGCTGTTAGCATGTATAACTAGTAGTAAATGAGTTTCTTAATGCTTGTGCAATATGCTGATCAGACAACACTGGAAATTTAAGTTTATTCAAAGAGGTACAGCAAAGCTCTACATCTAAAAGCTTTTTTGCACACAGCCTTGTTAATATGCCTCTACTGAGGAGAGCAATTCAACTGCCATGCTTGCTGCTGGGTCCACCAATAACTATCAGAATGAGCCTCAACTTGTGATATGGTCTCAATCTTGTTCCCAATGATGTGTGCCAATGTCACTAAAAACCTTCACTTTTCATATGGGCAGATAGCAAAAGTCAGTACTAAAACTGAATTTTAACTGGTTATCCAAGTAAAAAGGTCCTTTATCCTTGCACATTTCCTTAACTACCTATTCCTATGAGAAAAGCTTTGACACAAGGAGTAGGAAAAGATGGCTTAGGACTGACCACACTACTCCTCCCCTCTGGTATTTATTGACATGGTGGCATACAGTCCTCCGCTTTTGCAGTATCTCCCCCTTGGGATTGACAACCATAGTATTAAAATGTCTCAAACCTAATATACAAAAATACACAAACCAAAATAAGCCCAAAGTCTTCCTTAGCATCAACTGCATTCTTCTATAGCAAGACACTTGTTTGGACCCATTCTACCAGAGATCCTCATAGACCAAGTGCGTAGACGTTTAACTTGAATATACACATACAACCTAGACTAAAAAAAAAGTTTCCACCAATTCAACAACAACTTCTACCAAATCATGTACATTTTCAGCTCAGCTTTCTGTGAACTGTGCATGCTTAGGATCAGTGTACCTGTGAGTAAAATTCTCTACTAGTTCATGAGTAGAAATGTGGCATTATGCTCTTTGTGCACCTCTGAAATACTCCACGGTATAAAGTATGTCTACATTCAGAAGGCTGCTTAAGACTTTTTTGTTTAAGAAATTTGTAGTGGGATCTAATGTACTCCAAACCACTACACTCAAAGTGTACAAAACCAGTCTATTTTCATGCGGTATCCCCCATGAATATTTATAAATTTCTACTGATACTCATTTTGGGCTTTAGAACTAGGCCAGTCTGCCTATTTTGGTAAACCTGAAAAACTGGAAAGTTTTCAGGACCACAATTCAATTAGACACAACTTTAAAAGTGACAGTCTCCGTTTCCAAATGTAAAACAAAATTACTAGCACCCAGATTCTAAAGCACTCTTGTGCTTTGGGAATAATAAACAAAAAAATTTTTTTTTTGAAATATTTACTTAAGTTTTTGCACATTTGTTCAGATAAGAACGTATTGTGTTAACACTAAGTAGTCTACTATGCCATACTTTGTATTGTTATTTGAATATTTTTACTGCTGTAATTGTCTATTACTTATATTTGATTTATTCCTACTGTACACCGCCTTGAGTGAATTCCTTCAAAAAGGTGGTAAATAAATCTTTATAGAAAAAAAAAAAAGAACACTTTTTGAAATTAAAAATCAACTGAAGTGCTTAGTCCTGTCTCAAGACCCCTGTTCCATCTCCATATTAACAACAAGCACAGAGAAGCCCCACCCCCCAAACCTGCCTGCTCCTATGACAGTAAAAGAAAACTTTAGTCCTCAATGCTGGTACTGCAGGATTAACCAGGTTATGTTCTCTCCCTACTACCTTTTAGTACCTGTTACCTTTATAGGAGAGTCAGAGCCTAGGTACATTCCCCTTGGAAAATTTGCTAATCCCAATGAGACTCTAAAGCAGCCACCAGTGTCCAGGCTTGGTGCACATTAGCAGTGCCTTGACTTTTCTAGGAATGTCTAGTTGCACCTTCTCTGCTGTGGGATGCTATGGCGGGCCTACCCTTCTGGCGCCTATTTTACAAAAGTCTGCTCCCCCAGACATCAAAACCTAGCTACGCCTCTGAACAATGGTCCATCTAGACAAGTATCCTCTTTTCCAAACAGTGGCCAAGCTAGGTTTCAACTACCTGGCAGAAACCCAAATTGTGGCAACACTCCATACTATGAATCC
The DNA here is from genome assembly GCF_901765095.1 of Microcaecilia unicolor. NCBI lineage: Eukaryota > Metazoa > Chordata > Amphibia > Gymnophiona > Siphonopidae > Microcaecilia > Microcaecilia unicolor. The sequence goes on from NC_044037.1 coordinate 123,738,293, forward strand.
CAGAGCAAGCCATTGCTTCCCATGTCTGTCTCAATAGCAGACTATGGACTTTTCCTCCAGGAATCTGCCCAAACCTTTTTTAAACCCTGATACGCTAACCACTGTTACCACCTCCTCCGGCAAAAGGTTCCAGAGCTTGACTATTCATTGAGTGAAAAAATATTTCCTACTATTTGTTTTAAAAATATTTCCATGTTAACTTCCTTGAGTGTCCTCTAGTCTTTGTACTTTTAACGAGAAAAAATAAAAATAATTGATTTAATTCTACTCGTTCTACACCACTCAGGATTTTGTAGACCTCAATCATATCGCCCCTTATCCGCCTCTTTTCCAAACTGAAGAGCCCTAATCATTTTAGCCTTTCCTCATACTAGAGGAGTTCCAGCCCCTTTATCATTTTAGTCGCTCTTCTTTGAACCTTTTCTAATTCCAATATATCTTTTTTGAGATACGGCGATCAGAACTGAATGCAATACTAAAGGGTGGACGCACCATGGAGCAATACAAAGGAATTATGGTATTTTTCCGGAGACGGGAAGGCGGAAGAACTAGAGGACATGAATTGAGGTTGAAGGGGGGCAGACGCAGGACTAATGTCAGGAAGTATTTTTTTATGGAGAGGGTGGTGGATATGTGGAATGCCCTCCCGCAGGAGGTGGTGGAAATTAAAACGGTAATGGAATTCAAGCATGCGTGGGATAAACACAAAGGAATCCTGTTTAGAAGGAATGGTTCCGTGGAAACTTAGCAGAGATTGGGTGGCGACGCCGGTAATTGGAAAGAAAACGGGAGCTGGGCAGACTTCTACGGTCTATGCCCTGATCGTGACTAGATAGGGATGTACTGGAGTGTAAATGTTAAGGGGCTTCGATGTTAGCTTCAGAACTTAATACAAGAACAGTACTGGGCAGACTTCTACGGTCTGTGCCCTGAGAAAGGCAAGGACAAATCAAACTCGGGTATACATATATAGTATCGCATAACATTTAAGATGAGTTTATCTTGTTGGGCAGACTGGATGGACCGTACAGGTCTTTATCTGCCGCCATTTACTATGTTACTATCCAGCTTATTTTCAAAACAGGCCGGCCATCTTCCGACACAAATTGGGAGATGGCCGGCCATCTCTCAAGTCCGGCGAAATTGGCATAATCGAAAGCCGATTTTGGCCGGCCTCAACTATAGTTCATCGCAGGAGCGGCTAAAGTTTAAGGGGGCGTGTTGGAGGTGTAGCGAAGGCAGGACGGGGGCGTGGTTAACACATGGCCGCCCTCGGCCGATAATGGAAAAAAGACCGGCCCTGACGAGCATTTGGCAGGTTTTACTTGGTCCATTTATTTTTAGGACCAAGCCTCAAAAGGCTGCCCCAACTCACCAGATGACCACCGGAGGGAATCGGGGATGACCTCCCCGTACTCCCCCAGTGGTCACCAACCCCCTCCCACCCTTTAAAAAAAAAAAATTTTTTTTTTGCCAGCCTCTAATATCATACCCAGCTCCATCACAGCAGTATGCAGGTCCCTGGCGCAGTTTTAGGGGGTACTGCATGCACTTCAGGCAGGCGGACCCAGGCCCGCCCACCTCCCTCCCCCCCTCCTGTTACACTTGTGGTGGTAAATGGGAGCCCTCCAAAACTCACCCGAAACCCACTATACCCACATGTAGGTGCCCCCCTTCACCCATAAGAGCTATGGTAGTGGTGTACAGTTGTGGGGAGTGGGTTTTGGGGGGCTCAGCACCCAAGGGAAGGGAGCTATGTACCTAGGAGCTATTAATGAAGTCCACTGCAGTGCCCCTAGGATGCCCGGTTGGTGTCCTGGTATGTCAGGGGGACCAGTGCACTACAAATTCTGGCCCCTCCCAAGATCCAAATGCCTTGGATTTGGCCGGGTTTGAGATGGCTGGCATCGGTTTCCATTATTGGCGAAAATCGATGCCGGCCATCTTGTTTCGATAATACGGTTCGGGTCACCTCTTTATGGCGCCGGCCTTAGAGATGGCTGCCCATATACAGTGGGGGAAATAAGTATTTGATCCCTTGCTGATTTTGTAAGTTTGCCCACTGACAAAGACATGAGCAGCCCATAATTGAAGGGTAGGTTATTGGTAACAGTGAGAGATAGCACATCACAAATTAAATCCGGAAAATCACATTGTGGAAAGTATATGAATTTATTTGCATTCTGCAGAGGGAAATAAGTATTTGATCCCTCTGGCAAACAAGACCTAATACTTGGTGGCAAAACCCTTGTTGGCAAGCACAGCGGTCAGACGTCTTCTGTAGTTGATGATGAGGTTTGCACACATGTCAGGAGGAATTTTGGTCCACTCCTCTTTGCAGATCATCTCTAAATCATTAAGAGTTCTGGGCTGTCGCTTGGCAACTCGCAGCTTCAGCTCCCTCCATAAGTTTTCAATGGGATTAAGGTCTGGTGACTGGCTAGGCCACTCCATGACCCTAATGTGCTTCTTCCTGAGCCACTCCTTTGTTGCCTTGGCTGTATGTTTTGGGTCATTGTCGTGCTGGAAGACCCAGCCACGACCCATTTTTAAGGCCCTGGCGGAGGGAAGGAGGTTGTCACTCAGAATTGTACGGTACATGGCCCCATCCATTCTCCCATTGATGCGGTGAAGTAGTCCTGTGCCCTTAGCAGAGAAACACCCCCAAAACATAACATTTCCACCTCCATGCTTGACAGTGGGGACGGTGTTCTTTGGGTCATAGGCAGCATTTCTCTTCCTCCAAACACGGCGAGTTGAGTTCATGCCAAAGAGCTCAATTTTTGTCTCATCTGACCACAGCACCTTCTCCCAATCACTCTCGGCATCATCCAGGTGTTCACTGGCAAACTTCAGACGGGCCGTCACATGTGCCTTCCGGAGCAGGGGGACCTTGCGGGCACTGCAGGATTGCAATCCGTTATGTCGTAATGTGTTACCAATGGTTTTCGTGGTGACAGTGGTCCCAGCTGCCTTGAGATCATTGACAAGTTCCCCCCTTGTAGTTGTAGGCTGATTTCTAACCTTCCTCATGATCAAGGATACCCCACGAGGTGAGATTTTGCGTGGAGCCCCAGATCTTTGTCGATTGACAGTCATTTTGTACTTCTTCCATTTTCTTACTATGGCACCAACAGTTGTCTCCTTCTCGCCCAGCGTCTTACTGATGGTTTTGTAGCCCATTCCAGCCTTGTGCAGGTGTATGATCTTGTCCCTGACATCCTTAGACAGCTCCTTGCTCTTGGCCATTTTGTAGAGGTTAGAGTCTGACTGATTCACTGAGTCTGTGGACAGGTGTCTTTCATACAGGTGACCATTGCCGACAGCTGTCTGTCATGCAGGTAACGAGTTGATTTGGAGCATCTACCTGGTCTGTAGGGGCCAGATCTCTTACTGGTTGGTGGGGGATCAAATACTTATTTCCCTCTGCAGAATGCAAATAAATTCATATACTTTCCACAATGTGATTTTCCGGATTTAATTTGTGATGTGCTATCTCTCACTGTTACCAATAACCTACCCTTCAATTATGGGCTGCTCATGTCTTTGTCAGTGGGCAAACTTACAAAATCAGCAAGGGATCAAATACTTATTTCCCCCACTGTAGATGGTCGGTGCTGTTCGATTATGCCCCTCCACGTTACTATTTTTGGTCTTATTCACCATCCCTTTCCTAATAATTCCTAGATTCCGGTTTGCTTTATTGGCTGCCGCCACCAAATACTATCTAGTGACACCCAGATCTTTTTCTTGAGCACTGATCCTCAAGGTGGACCCTAGCATCAGGTAACTGATTCGGATTATTCTTTCCAATATGCATCACCTTGCATTTGTCCACATTAAATTTCATCTGCCGAATCACATGATGCACAGCTAGAGAGAGGTTGTCGTCGTGCTGAGCTCCTGCCTACCCCGCGACTATGATTACCCAAACATCCTACCTTTAGTTGTTTTGGGAGCGGAAAGAATACCGTTGGATTACTCTAAGGTTGGAGAATAAAGATGGTGGACTTGGGACACGACTTGGGACATGAGCGATGGCAGCCAAATTGGCGAAAAAGGACAGGACCCGAAGTCGCGCTGCAGAATCCAAGATGGCGGACAGAGAGAGAGAGAGCCCAAAATCCGTGAGCTCCGCGTGGGTGGCGGAAGTGGTAGCGGAGGTCTCTGCGATGTTAGAAACCTCGGTGGATACAAAGCTGTGGAGGATTACAGATCAGTTGGTGGGCATTGATGAAAAGCTGGGAAATATACACTCGGAGCTTTCCCTTTATAAACAGCGGTCTCGGATGTGGAAGATCAGGTTCAGAAACAAGAAGCACAACAATCTTTGAAACTCAAAATGGAACGGCTGGAAACTAAGCTGGAGGACTTGGACAATCGGGCCAGAAGAAGTAACATCAGAATGGTAGGCCTGTCTGAAAAGATTAAAGATTCAGAGCTGAGAGAGTTGCTGGAAAGCTGGCTAAAGTGTTAAAGTTGCAATCGTTAGCGGGCCCCTTGAGAGTCGAGTGTGCTCACGGGTTGGGGCCTGGGAATACGAGAGACCCGTGACCCAGAGTGGTAATCTTTAAAGTTCTCAACTTTGCCCACAAACAAGATATTTTTCAAGCCTTTAAGAGGGCTGGGACTGTACAATATGAAAATGCGACAGTGCGCTGCTTCCAGGACTTTTCGGCTGGCTTGTCTATGCAACGGAGGGCGTTTAGAGAAGTATGTTGTACCCAGCCCGCTTAAAAATCTGGCATAATGGGAAACAGAATATGTTTACTTTGGCTGAGAAGGCGCTGCAATTTGTGAATCGGGACTTGGCAGCTGAGGGACCAGCGTGAGTTGGCGTGTGCTGGACAGAAGACAGAGTGATGATGGTGACGGCCTGTGTGCGCCGAAATGGAGACCAGACATCCAAGACGCTTCTGACATGGACCTGTAAAAGTTAATTTACTTGTAAGGTGTAGGTTCCTAGGGAACTGTGGGAGTTGTTGGGGGATAAATAGAAGGCAATGTTCTCTGCCATACTAGATCATATGGTGGTATTATACAGTAACAGATGTATTAAGCACATGAGTGGGATAAGAAGAAGGAAATGTTCTATGCTACATTTGGTTTTAGGGTGGTATTACACTGTTATATGAGGAAGGAGGAGACTTTTTTTTTCTTATATACACATGTGGGTGGGTATCTCTGTGCACATATATATATGTCATAATGGTAAGGTATGTGTGGTTAAAGATTTTTCTTATTGTATATTCTGTGAGATGAGGTTTGGTATGTGTGGGGTAATGGAGAAGGGTGGGAGAGTGTATGAAATATTATTTGAAATGTTAGATTGAGAGAGTACAGAGTGTTCCCCTGCAATGTAGGGAATAGGGGCTGAGGAATGTATGAGAGAGTGGGGTTTTTTTCTCTCTTTTTCCTGTCTTGGGTGGGATGTTTGGGGGTGGGGGCTTGCATGATCTTGGACCACAGTAATTCTGTGGGGAGTTTCTAAGGGGAAGGGAGGGGGGGGAGGAGGTGCCTGAAGGGATTGGGTGCAAGAGTGAAGAATCTTTAGGGATTACGGGGAGGAGACCCAGGGGCTGGAGGGTGTTTCTTCCTATTTGAGCACATAAGCTTTGTTTTGATAGTAAGGGACTTTTGGTGTTCTGGGGTCACTTAAAATTGTTTCTTGGAATGTAGGGGGAGTTTCTTCTCCGATAAAGAGGACTAAGGTGATCCAGGCTTTAAAAGAGACAAAAAGCTGATATCGCTTTGTTACAAGAGACACATCTTTCTTCAGGGGAACACATCAAATTTAAGACGGGGTGGGTGAGATCTTTATTAGAGGCCCCAGCGGTACGGCAGAAGGCTGGGGTGCTGATTCTTTTTAGGAAAGGTTTACAAATTAAGATAGCATCCACGATTGTAGCCCGGATGGTCGTTATATTTTGGCCTCGATGGAGATTGAGGGTTGAAGTCTGCAATGTATATGCCTCAAATATCTTTGAAAAAGGGTTTTTTCAGGGGTTGATCTCTAAATTGTCTGTGTTTAAGGGTGGAAATATCATTTTGGGAGGGGATTTTAATCCGGTGTTTGACCCTTTGCTTGATAGGTCTAGCTCTGGTGCCTGGAGTTCGGGGGGAGGTCGTGGGGCCTTGTCATTGCTCTGCGAGGCTTTGGATTTAGTGGATGTGTGGTGTATACTGCATTCGTCGGAAAGGGACTTTACCCATCTTTCGAGCGCTCATGCATCCCAATCTCGTACAGTTTGTTTGTTTCAAGCCCTCTCTTTTCTCAAATAGCTCAGGCGGAAATTGGCCCTTATGCAGTTTCAGACCATGCCCTGGTGTGGTTGTTGTTGGAAGGTATATTCCGGGGAGGCAGAAGTCGTTTTTGGAGATACCCTCTGGATTTGGTGGGGGACCAGAAATTTCAGGCATTTTTGGAGGAGAGAATGGCAGATTATGAGTTTCATAATGGTATTCACAAACAGCAGCCAGTCCTTTTTTGGGAAGTGGAGAAAGCGGTATTACGAGGAGATATTTCTTATTGCGCTCGGACTCGAAAACTTAGAGATAAAGAGATCTTACGGTTGGAGTCGTGGATTTGGAGATATAGAAGGCAAAGGAGTGGCCTAGTGGTTAGGGTGGTGGACTTTGGTCCTGGGGAACTGAGGAACTGAGTTTGATTCCCTCTTCAGGCACAGGCAGCTCCTTGTGACTCTGGGCAAGTCACTTAACCCCCCATTGCCCCATGTAAGCCGCATTGAGCCTGCCATGAGTGGGAAAGCGCGGGGTACAAATGTAACAAAAAATAAAAAATAAAAATAAAAAAAATATGGGGTTCGTGCTACTTCTGAGAATAGGGAAGCGTTATTGGTGGCGCAAAAAGAATTAAATGAGTTGTTACATCAGCGAGCGGTTAAGACCCAGTTCTATTATAAGTATAGATTGTTTTGTTATGGTAATAAGGCTGGGCAGTTGTTGGCGAATATGGTGAGGAAAAGAGAAGGCTCTTCTAGAGTTTTGCAGTTGAAGGCGCTGGATGGGAAGATGTTGAGATTGGATAAGGACATAGTGGATCGTTTTGGTCAGTTTTATGAGGCCTTATATGCTAAACCAGAGGAGGAGGGGTTGAGTAGTGAATTGTTTCTAGATCCCTTGGATTTACCTAGACTTTCTCCTCAACAGCTGCAGATGTTAAATAGCCCAATTATAGAAGGAGATCTTATGTTGGCGTTACAGCAAAGTGCTTCTCATAAGACGCCAGGTCCGGATGGCTATTGTATAGAATTTTATAAGCAGTTCTATGAACATATTAAGGGGCCGCTTTTGTCATTGTTTAATTCGATGGTGTTGGAACGGACTATTCCAGAGACGATGAAGGTAGCTCCAGATTGTAGTTATATCCAAGGAAGGAAAGAACATGGTGGACCCAGGGTCCTATAGGTCCATATCTCTCCTTAATGCGGATACCAAGTTATATGTGAAAATTCTGGCAAACAGATTGGCTAAGGTGCTTCCTGACTTGGTAGATGAGGCTCAAGTAAGGTCTGTGAGGGGGAGGACAGCGGTTTGGAATATGCATGCGATATTGACATCTCTGGAGACAGTGCAGTATAAACATCTATCTTCTCTTTTAGTCAGCTTTGATGCTGAGAAAGCTTTCGACCTGGTGCGATGGCCCTATTTGTTTGACACTCTGCAGAAATATGGTTTTCGGGAGGGGTTTTCTTGATGCACTTCGGGTCTTATATTTGGAGCCTTTGGCGTATGTTTGGGTAAATGGGGTATGTTCCCGTTCTTTTAACATCTTTAGAGGCACAAGACAGGGGTGCCCATTGTCTCCTTTACTGTTTGTGCTGTCTCTGGACCCCCTGATCCGAGTGGTACAGTCCCATCCAGAGATCAGGGAAGTACCGATAGGTGTTTCGCAGTTTTTGTTGTCGGCCTTTGCGGATGACCTGCTGGTGCATCTTACATAACATAGTAAATGACGGCAGAAAAAGACCTGCACGGTCCATCCAGTCTGCCCAACAAGACAAACTCATATGTGTAAACCTTACCTTGATTTGTACCTGCCTTATTCAGGGCACAGACCGTACAAGTCTGCCCAGCAGTACTTCCCGGCTCCCAACCACCAGTCCCGCCTCCCATCACTGGCTCTGGACAGACCGTATAAGTCTGCCCTCCGCTATCCTCGCCTCCCAACCACCAACCCCTCTTTCACCCACCTGCTCCGCCACCCAATTTTGGCTAAGCTTCTGAGGATCCATTCCTTCTGCACAGGATTCCTTTATGCATATCCCACGCATGTTTGAATTCCGTTACCGTTTTCATCTCCACCACCTCCCGCGGGAAGGCATTCCAAGCATCCACCACCCTCTCTGTGAAAAAATACTTCCTGACATCTTTCCTGAGTCTGCCCCCCTTCAACCTCATTTCATGTCCTCTAGTTCTACCGCCTTCCCATCTGCGGAAAAGATTTGTTTGCGGATTAATACCTTTCAAATATTTGAACGTCTGTATCATATCACCCCTGTTCCTCCTTTCCTCCAGGGTATACATGTTCAGGTCAGCAAGTCTCTCTTCATACGTCTTGGAACGCAAATCCCGTACCATTCTCGTAGCTTTTCTTTGCACCGCTTCCATTTTTTTTTTTTTAACATCCTTCGCAAGATACGGCCTCCAAAACTGAACACAATACTCCAGGTGGGGCCTCACCAACTACTTATACAGGGGCATCAACACTTCCTTTCTTCTGCTGGTCACACCTCTCTCTATACAGCCTAGCAACCTTCTCGCTACGGCCACCGCCTTGTCACACTGTTTTGTCGCCTTCAGATCCTCAGATACTATCACCCCCTCTCCCCCTCAGTACCTATCAGACTCTCCCCGCCTAACACACAAGTCTCTCTTGGGTTTCTACTCCCTAAGTGCATCACTTTGCATTTCTTCGCATTGAATTTTAATTGCCAAACCTTAGACCAGTGATGGCGAACCTTTTAGAGACCGAGTGCCCAAACAGCAACCCAAAACCGAATTTATCACAAAGTGCCGGTACTCATTATGGGCGGGGTCACCACATATGACTCCACCCCTATCATAGCCACACCCCTTACACCAGCCATGGCGCATATAAACAGACATCATTGAAAATATTATACTAGTGTAGGAGAAAAAAATAACATGACTTTCTTCCATTATAAATCATTTCTGTAAGCTGTTACAGCTCCAGTATGCCCAGTGCAAACTAAGACAGCAGATGTAAATTCTCCAATTCGACATATTCCAAACACTAAAATGAAAATAAAATGATTTTTCCTACCTTTGTTGTCTGGTGATTTTGTTTTTCTATCCATATTGGTTCTAGTCGCTGATTCTGCTGCTCTCTATCTGTTCTCTTAACTCAGTTTCCAGGGCTTCCTTTCCATTGATTTCTTTACTTTCCTCCTTTCTTCTTCATTTCTTGCCCTGCATCCATGTCCAGCAACTATCCTCTCCCCTCCAGCCACAAATGTCCAGCAGCCCTCCTCTCCCCCCTGCCCTACCTCCCAGCACCCGGCAGCACCCAGCACCAGGCCTCCCTCCCACCCAGCACGCAGCAGCAGGCCTCCCTCCCACCCAGCACCCACCATCAGGTCTCACTCCCACCCAGCAGCACACAGACAGCAGCAGGCCGGCCTCCCGCCCTCCCTCCAACCCAACGAGCATCAGGCCGCCCGCCCGTCCGTCCTCCCAGCACCAGGAACCCCCCTCCTCCTAAAATTTAAAAAGCGTACCTCCAACCTCCTCAGTCAGGGTTAAGGCGGCGTGCGTCGGCAGCGAAGCGCCTGTGCTTCGCTCGACGCACCTTCGACCTTCCCTGTCTCTCAAGCTCTGGTCCCGCAGGACCACAGCTTGAGAGACAGGGAAGGCCGAAAGCGCGTCGAGCGAAGCACAGGTGCTTTGCTGCCGCTGCCGACGCATGCCGCCTTAACCCCGACTGAGGAGGTACGCTTTTTAAATTTTAGGAGGAGGGGGGTTCCTGGTGCTGGGAGGGAGGAGGGGCGGGCTGTTGCTCGTTGCGTTAGAGGGAGGACAGGAGGAAGGCCGAACTGGGAGGGAGAGTGGGCGGACCAGCGATGGCAACGGCGCGCATGCCCTCTCTGGCACGCGTGCCATAGGTTCGCCATCACTGCCTTAGACCATTCTTCTAGCTTCCTCAGATCCTTTTTCATGCTTTCCACTCCCTCCCGGGTGTCCACTCTGTTGCAAATCTTAGTATCATTCGCAAATAGGCAAACTTTGCCTTCTAACCCTTCGGCAATGTCACTCACAAATATATTGAACAGAATCGGCCCCAGCACCGATCCCTGAGGCACTCCACTACTCACCTTTCCCTCCTCTGAGCGAACTCCATTTACCACCACCCTCTGTCGTCTGTCCGTCAACCAGTTCCTAATCCAGTTCACCACTTCGGGACCTATCTTCAGCCCATCTAGTTTATTTAAGAGCCTCCTGTGGGGAACCGTGTCAAAAGCTTTGCTAAAATCTAAGTAGATTACGTCTATAGCACGTCGATGATTCAATTCTCCAGTTACCCAATCAAAGAATTCAATGAGATTCGTTTGGCACGATTTCCCTCTGGTAAAACCGTGTTGTCTCGGATCTTGCAACTTATTGGCTTCCAGGAAATTCACTATCCTTTCCTTCAGCATCGCTTCCATTACTTTTCCAATAACCGAAGTGAGGCTTAAAGGCCTGTAGTTTCCAGCTTCTTCCCTATCACCACTTTTGTGAAGAGGGACCACCTCCGCCTTTCTCCAATCCCTCGGAACCTCTCCCGTCTCCAAGGATTTATTAAACAAATCTTTAAGAGGACCCGCCAGCAACTCTCTGAGCTCCCTCAATATTCTGGGGTGGATCCCGTCCGGTCCCACGGCTTTGTCCACTTTTAGCTTTCCAAGTTGTTGATACACACTCTCTTCCGTGAACTGTGCTTTATCCACTCCATTCTCAGGTGTACTTTTGCCAGTCCCTCGCGGTCCTTCTCCAGGATTTTCTTCAGTGAAAACAGAACAAAAGTATCTATTTAGCAAATTGGCTTTTTGTTCATCATTATCTACATAGCGTTTCGCTGTATCTTTTAGTCTCACAATTCCCTTTTTAGTCATTCTCCTTTCACTAATATACCTGAAGAAATTTTTGTCTCCCCTCCTTACATTTCTAGCCATTTGTTCTTCCGCTTGCGCCTTCGCCAGACGTACCTCTCTCTTGGCTTCTTTCAGTTTCATCCGGTATTCCTCCCCGTGTTCCTCTTCTTGAGATTTTCTATATTTCTGGAACTCTTTAGCCTTTATTTTCTCAGCCACTTGCTTGGAGAACCATATCTGTTTCCTTTTTCTCTTGCTTTTATTTACTCTCCTTACATAAAGGTCTGTGGCCCTATTTATTACTTCTTTCAGCCTGGACCACTGTCCTTCCACTTCTCGTACGTCCTCCCAGCCCATCAGCTCCTTCCTCAGGTATTCCCCCATTTTACTAAAGTCAGCACGCTTGAGATCCAGGACTTTGAGTTTAGAGTGGCCGCCCTCCACTTCAGCTGTCATATCAAACCAAACCGTTTGATGGTCACTGCTTCCCAGGTGTGCACCCACTCGGACATTTTTGTGGTATTTTACTTTTTATCTGTTTGGTTTTTTTGTTTTGGTTTTTGTGGTTTCTTCTTTTTATTTTTTATTATTTTTCTCTTTTTGCATTTTTTCCTTTTTTGCGTCATCTTCGCTGTTTTTGATTACTCCCACTCGGACATTTGACACACTATCCCCATTTGTGAGCACCAGATCCAGCTTCGCTCCCTCCCTCGTGGGTTCCGTCACCATTTGTCTGAGCAGAGCACTTTGGAAAGCATCCACGATCTCTCTACTTCTTTCCGATTTCACAGATGGAACCTTCCAATCTACATCCGGCAGATTGAAATCTCCCATCAACAGAACCTCTTTTTTTCTTTCCTAATTTTTGAATATCTGCGATCAGATCTTTATCTAGTTCCTCTAATTGTGTCGGGGGTCTGTAGACAACACCCACGTGGACAGAGGTTCTATCCTCTCTTTTTAAGGTGATCCATATCGCTTCTTCTTTTCCCCAGGTCCCTGTCATTTCAGTTGCCATGATATCATTCCTTACATACAGAGCTACTCCTCCAACTTTTCGACCCTCTCTATACTTCCTAAATAGATTATAGCCTGGTATGTTTGCATCCCATTCATGGGAACCATTGAGCCATGTCTCTGTGATTGCAACAACATCTAAGTCTGCCTCCAACATCAGGGCTTGAAGGTCATGAACTTTATTGCTTAGACTACGAGCATTTGTGGCCATCGCTTTCCATCTATATTTCCTGGTATGTGATTCAACATTTGTGATTGGGGGGTGTCTTTTCAATTTGGGTACCTTCGTATCTTTTTGTTCCAACTTTATTGCCATTTCCTCTGCCCGTTTTATTTTTAGGAGCATCACAACCTTCCTGCTTTGTTGGAGCTCTTTCGGGAATTTGGAGATTTTGTGGGGTTTAAGCTTGATTACACTAAATCTTTAGCACTGGCTTCTGGAGAGGATCAGAGAGGCGAATGGGGAGAGACCTTTCCACTTCAATGGGCAAAGGTTTCTTTTTGTTATTTGGGGATTTGGTTGTCTATGAACTTATCGGATATATATCAACGTTGGGCTCGAGATATGGCCAGGCCTAGCCTGTCTTTGGACTGATATATTGACTTCTCGGATTCCGGAGTTGACTGGGAATGCGGGTCTCTGGGAGTATCAATTCAGAATCCTACATAGACTCAGATTTTCAAGATGCGCGGAGTGGATAGTCCTTTGTGTGAGAAGTGTGGAAGGTTGCCGGAGGTCTTTGTTTCATTGTTTATGGGAGTGTTTTCATGTGTAGAAATTTTGGACTGCCGTCCTGAGCTATTTGACTTCTTTGTTGGGTTCTAGAATTGTGTGCTCCCCGGTTGGAATATTGTTGGATAAATATGAGGTCTTTGCCTTGCAGAGCAAATCGGATAAGCACTTGATTCATAAAGCTTGTCTGGTTGGTAAAAGGTTATTTTTGAGTCAATGGGTGGGCGGCTCTCTCCCGGACTTCTGGCACTGGAGAAATAGATTTCACGAGCTGATGCTATTTGAACAAAGGGCGGTACGAGGATCCCCCAAACGGAGATGGGGCTTTCTGGACATTTGGGGTCCGTATATTCAGTCGCTACATACACGGGACAGAAGTATGGTAGTTAATTCCCTCTGATTTTGGGTAGGTGTCAGATTGCATGTAGGTAATGAGAATGGACGGCACTTCCACAGGGGATGGGGTGGGGGAGGTTGAGCGATTCAAGGGTGGGAAGAGTAATATGTAATGTATGGATTTAAGTATGACTAGTATCAGGGGGGGAGAAAATGGGAGAAAAATGTAAGATGGTATATGGTGTACTTTGATATTTAGCAGTTTGTTGGCCTCTGTACTGGTTATATATTGTGAATATCAACTGTGCTATACCATCAATAAACATGTTGAAAGATAAATTTAATCTGCCATTTGGACACCCAGACTTCCAATTTCCTAAAATCTTCCTGCAATATTTCACAGTCTGCACGTTTTTTTTTTTTAACAACCTTAAATAGTTTTGTATCATCTGCAAATCTGATCACCTCACAGGTCGTCCTGATTTCAATATCATTTATAAATATGTTAAATAGTACTGGTCCCAGTACAGATTCCTGTAGCACTCCACTGTTCACTCTCTTCTATTGAGCGAAATGACCATTTAACCCTACCCTCTGTTTTCTGTCCAATAACCAGTTCCTAATCCACACCAGAACCTTGCCTCCTCCTATCCCATGACTCTTTAATTTTCTCAGGAGTCTCTCACGAGGAACTTTATCAAAAGCTTTCTGAAAATCTAGATACACTACATCAACCAGCTCACCTTTATCCACGTTTAGTCACGCCTCAAAGAAATTAAGCAAATTGGTGTGGCAAGACTTCACTAGACCGAACCCAGGCTGACTCTGTCCCATTAAAAAATGTATGTCTACGTGTCCTATAATTTTATTCTTTATAATAGTTTCCACTAGTTTGCCCGGCACCGACGTCAGGCTTACCGGTCTATAAATTCCCGGATTACCCCTAGAACCCTTTTTAAAAATCGAAGTAACATTGGCCACCCTGCAATCTTTAGGTACTATGGATGATTATAACAACAGGTTACACTCTTGTCACCTCTCGTTTAGACTACTGCAATCTGCTTCTTGCTGGCCTCCCACTTAGTCACCTCTCCCCTCTCCAGTCGGTTCAAAACTCTGCTGCCCGTCTCATCTTCCGCCAGGGTCACTTTACTCATACTACCCCTCTCCTCAAGACCCTTCACTGGCTCCCTATCCGTTTTCGCATCCTGTTCAAACTTCTTCTACTAACCTATAAATGTACTCACTCTGCTGCTCCCCAGTATCTCTCCACACTCGTCCTTCCCTACACCCCTTCCCGTGCACTCCGCTCCATGGATAAATCCTTCTTATCTGTTCCCTTCTCCACTACTGCCAACTCCAGACTTCGCGCCTTCTGTCTCGCTGCACCCTACGCCTGGAATAAACTTCCTGAGCCCTACGTCTTGCCCCATCCTTGGCCACCTTTAAATCAAGACTGAAAGCCCACCTCTTTAACATTGCTTTTGACTCGTAACCACTCACCTCCACCTACCCTCCTCTCTTCCTTCCCGTTCACATTAATTGATTTGATTTGCTTACTTTATTAATTTTTTGTCTATTAGATTGTAAGCTCTTTGAGCAGGGACTGTCTTTCTTCTATGTTTGTGCAGCGCTGCGTACGCCTTGTAGCGCTATAGAAATGCTAAATAGTAGTAGTAGTAGTATCTCCAAGTACAACTTGATCTGTAGGGAACTATTTAAAACAAATGAAGAGAATTTTGACACTAAATGCTTTGTCAAGAACTGAATTCAAGCAATTTTGGTAGAAATAAATAGGATCTCTAAGTGAAGAAAGAATAGTAGTGGATAGGAAGACCGGATAGACCACAGTCTTTTATCTGCCTTCATTTGTCTCTTTTCTATGATGTGGTAAAATTTTAAGAGTGCATTGCAGTCTGTGAGATTATTACACACTCACATTTTCATTAACTTTCTCCCATAACAGGAGAAGATACTTCAGATTTAAGTAGTTTATGGGTAATGTATCTGCAACTGGCTAGGGGTCTTGGCTTCCTTCCTACATTGTGGATGATATCTAGTAAGTATATTTTGTTTGATTATGCCTAGTATTTCCATTTCTCCTTAATCAGAAGATTTATAACTACAATGTGTATGTACTAAAATGTCAGGATTGTAAGCCACATTGAACCTGAATGTTTGGGATACAAATGTAATTACAAATAAAAATATATCTATTCAAGTACAGATTTGTTCCCTTACACAGGTCCTTCCTGTGTGCTGTCATTTTCACTGCAGCCAGCAAATGGCTGACTTTCTATTTTTTTTTAATTAAATGATCACGCACTAGTTTTGCCATTAGCAAGCAGACATTAAAAAAAGGTTATAATACGAGTGCTTGCCACTGCCATCTAATTTTGCAGGCAGTAAGGGCTCATGGGCCAATCCTACATCATGATCTAATGGATTAGCACAGAAATGCCGACTCTCTGCCCCCTTTGTGTACACAGATCCAAAAATTACAATACACCCAAGCATGTCCCACTGTAAGCCATTTTAAGGTGTAATAAGTGCACACTTACAGCAGCTTAGTAAGAGGACCCTTAAGTTTTAAAAATCTAGAAGTATTTCCTAGTCATGAGACTTGTAGTGTTTCAATCTAGTACTTCACAAACTTGATATTACACAGAATCTCTTGAAAAATAAGAGCTAGTATTTAACTAACTTGGCTAATGTGGCAAACATTTAAGGGCAATTTTGTTTAAAAGTTAAACAAAAGAAATTTGAGATCACTGAAGCAGCACCAACACTTTTGTCATATGCACATTTGCCTAATGAAATAGGATATACAATTGGAGGTAATTAAGAAACCTCCATGGTCAATGAGGCATGGTTTGATAGTTTGTCAGTAGACTTTTCCTGGGTCCTTGAATGAAGCTACTTTCCCTGGTAACTTATTATTTGAGCAGAACTGACTCTTTAGATTATTATTATTTTTTTTTTAGCCAACAGTTTGGGGGAGGGGATAACATGTATGTTTCCAGACGAAACTTAAGCTCTCAGAAAGTGTTTTTGGACCTATTGTCCCAAGTGACTGCTCTGGTGTGGTCTTTTCTCTTCCCCTGTAATTGAGATTGGAGACATCTTTTCACAAATTTCAGATTAGTATTCAAACTTTGCTATACAGTTTTTTCAGAAAACAGATCGATATTGACCTTATGGGATTGGGCCAGATTTTTTTCTCCTTTTAGTTTGAGCCTTGTGTGTCACATAAGTTTACTAAGTGTCTTTTTAGAATTTATTGTTTGTGCTACTCCATCTTCCCCCTCTTTCCTCCTTTTATGTCATATGTATGTTGATCTTGCTTTTTGTTCTGTTTGTGCTGGGTTGTTTTTTTTTTATCTGATTTTAAGGGCTTATTGTGAACCGCCTTGATTTTATAATTTTGAAAGGTGGAATATCAAATGATGTTAAATTATCCATCCTTGCAAGGACAAAATTGTTTCCAGAAAATTGCTACATAATTTTGAGCAGGAAAATGTTTATTTAATCACGTATTCAAGAATCAGTTAGGTTTTTTCTTGACAAATGAACCAGGTCCTTTTACTCCCCTTCTGTTTTTTTTTAGGTATATTAAAAGCAGGAAGCCGGCAAAAGAATCAGTTGGACCGCTAGATGACCGAGGAGTAAAATGGAGAGATTAAATGAATTCTTTGCTTCGGTCTTCACCGAGGAAGATTTGGGTGGGATACCGGTGCCGGAAATGGTATTCGAAGCTGACAAGACGGAGAAACTTAAATGAATTCTCTGTAAACCTGGAGGATATAATGGGGCAGTTCTACAAACTGAAGAGTAGCAAATTTCCTGGACCGGATGGTATTCATCCCAGAGTACTGATAGAACTGAAAAATGAGCTTGCAGAGCTATTGTTAGAAATATGTAATTTATCCTTAAAATCGAGCGTGGTACCGGAAGATTGGAGGGTGGCCAACGTAACACCGATTTTTTAAAAAGGTTCTAGAGGAGATCTGGGAAATTATAGACCGGTGAGTCCGACGTCGGTGCCGGGCAAAATGGTAGAGACTATTATTAAGAACAAACTTACAGAGCCTATTCAAAAGCATGGATTAATGAGACAAAGTCAACATGGATTTAGTGAAGGGAAATCTTGCCTCACCAATCTACTACATTTCTTTGAAGGGGTGAACAAACATGGATAAAGGGGAGCTGGTTGATATTGTGTATCTGGATTTTCAGAAGGCATATGACAAAGTACCTCACGCAAGACTCCAGAGGAAACTGGAGAGTCATGGGATAGGAGGTAGTGTTCTATTGTGGACTAAAAACTGGTTAAAAGATAGAAAACAGAGTAGGTTTAAATGGTCAGTATTCTCAATGGAGAAGGGTAGTTAGTGGGGTTCCCCATGGCTCTGTGCTGGGACTGCTGCTTTTTAACATATTTATAAATGACCTAGATATGGGAGTAACTAATGAGGTAATTAAATTTGCTGACGACACAAAGTTATTCAAAGACGTTAAATCACGGGAGAATTGTGAAAAATTACAAGAGGACCTTACGAGAATGAGAGACTGGGCGTCTAAATGGCAGATGACATTTAATGTGAGCAAGTGCAAAGTGATGCATGTGGGAAAGAGGAACCCAAATTATAGCTATGTCATGCAAGGTTCCACGTTAGGAGTCATGGACCAAGAAAGGGATTTAGGTGTCGTCGTTAATGATACGTTTAAACCTTCTGCTCAGTGTGCTGCTGCAGCTAAGAAGGCAAATAGAATGTTAGGTATTATTAGGAAAGGAATGGAAAACAAAAATGAGGATGTTATAATGCCTTTGTATCGCTCCATGGTGCAACCGCACCTCGAATACTGTGTTCAATTCTGGTCGCCGCATCTCAAAAAAAGATATAGTGGAATTAGAAAAGGTGCAGAGAAGGGCGACGAAAATGATAAAGGGGATGGGACGACTTCCCTATGAGGAAAGCCTAAAGCGGCTAGGGCTCTTCAGCTTGGAGAAAAGGTGGCTGAGGGGAGATATGATACAGGTCTATAAAATAATGTGGAGTTGAATGGGTAGATGTGAAGCTGTAAAGCGTCTGTTCACGCTTTCCAAAAAATACCAGGATTAGGGGGCATATGATGAAGCTACAATGTAGTAAATTTAAAACAAATCGGAGAAAATGTTTCTTCACTCAACGTGTAATTAAACTCTGGAATTTGTTACCAGAGAGAGAATGTGGTAAAGGCGGTTAGCTTAGCGGAGTTTTAAAAAGGTTTGGACGGCTTCCTAAAGGAAAAGTCCATAGAGTGTTATTAAATGGACATGGGGAAAATCCACTATTTCTGGAATAAGCAGTATAAAACGTTTTGTACATTTTTGGGATCTTGCCGGGTATTTGTGACCTGGATTGGCCACTGTTGGAAACAGGATGCTGGGCTCGATGGACCTTTGGTCTTTCCCAGTATGGCAATACTTATGTACTTATAGATCTTTTTCCTATTCACACAAACTTAATTTTGGATTCCCTAAATGTAGTCACTGAATTACTGAATAACACAAACACAAATACAATGTGAAAAACACCATATTAAACAGCCAGATCTTCTATATGTACATTGGGATGACCAACTAGCATCTCATGAGTCACATGTGGCTTTTTCAAGCACAAACTGCAGGTTGTCAGCAAAATTCCCTCCCCCCCCCCCCCAACCAACTGACTAGCAGCAATGCTGCCTACCCCTTGCACTGACAGTTTCTCAGAAACAGCATGCTAGCATAAATTGTTATGTTTTAACATTTTTGCCCACAAGCCTCACTGCTGAAGAGGGGGAGGATGCCATGTGCAGGAACAGTGAATGCAGACTAGCCTATTGCTACTAATGCCACCTGCATCCCAACCCAAACAAGTCCAAGATGCCGAGCCAAACATTCAAGAGTCACTGCCACTGCACCAAAGCCAAAAAAACTTAACCTCAGCCATGTCACTAATCATCTAAGCTGCACTAGCGTTCACCAGCGAAAAAATGAGGGGGCACTTTACCTGAAGAGTCATTGCTTTTAGGAGAAGGGATTTAAGAAAAAGAATCCAAAAACAGAAAAGGGAAACACTGGGAATTTATATGAAGACTCACAATTGGGTAGGATGGATGAGCTGAACTGGTCTTTTTCTTCCATTTATTATGCTGCCATGCCTTTAAGTTGGTCTAATTGGTCCAGTTGCAATTCTACGTTGGGTGGATGAATATTAAGGCAGCACTTTAAAAAAGGATGTAGGAATTGTGGAAGCTGGCACTTTCTTGTATTGGGGGGGGGGGGGGGGGTAGGAAGCACTCCTCAAAAGGTCTCCATTACTGTATATTCTGTTTTGTGGCTCTTGTATGAAAGGTTAGCAATCTGTCCATTCATGAATGAGGACTACCTTAGACAAGTGTCATCAAAACTACTACTAAACATTAACGTATATATCAGCTTAGTAAATACCAAAATAAATAAATAAATAAGGAAACATTACTTGTATGCAACATTGGGTACTCACCAGAGCATCTGAAGGCCAAACCAACAGTAGCTGGGGCCTGAGGCCGTGCTGTTTGGCTGGTGAAGCCACAGTCTCCAAGAGTCTTGCTGTCATCCAGCAATTGGTCTTCCTGCAAAAGGGAAACCGTGAAAAGTCAACTCCTCTCAATTCTTCAGTATCCCCTCCATCTGTTTCTAGATTGGGAGGGGGGGTTGTTTCCTCAGTATTCACCCTTCTTCCCCCAACTTTCCCTGACTTTCTTACCTTATATAGTCTCTGTTCCTCAGGAGACCTTTTCAGAATCCCCTCCACAATCCTTTTCAACTCATACACAGTGGTAGACTCCTTGGCATCAGTGAAAATTGTTGTCTTCTGGCGACGGATCATCAAAAATACATCCTGGAGCAGAAAACCAAAAAAAGCAGCGATACTAGCTACAGCGGGGTGGGCAACCTCCGGCCCATGAAACCATGGAAACTATACACAGAGAACAACCCATATAAAACAACAGGATAACATATACTTCCAAACAGTTTTTAATGCTAACAGACCATTCTAGTAATATTTATGTTTATTTAGTCTTTACACTGATTTTTGTTGGCAGTAAGTTATATAGCTCATTTATTAATTTTCTGGATGCAACCCACTAGGGATAATACTGACATTCATGCAGCCCTCCATGTATAAAGACTGTCCACCCTTGAGCTACAGAATAACCTTAAGATTAAAGAAATATAAATTACAAAACATGAAATTCAGTTAGCAAAGTCATTTAATGCAGAAATCAGGTCCTTTACCGTCATTCCGGCTCATTGCCCAGTGATTCAGGTCTCTTCATCCCAACCCCCTCAGATCTATGTCTGTCTCTCTCATCAACTTGATCTGTTCTTGCTCAGTCCCTGCCCCCACCCATTTCCTGTCCCTTTAATCCCCGCCCCCTTTGGCTTGGGCCCTCTTCTCATTCCACCCTATCTTTCCAATACACTCCGGCTATCTTTCACACTTCCAATTCAGGGCCAAATGTACTAAACTTAACGTGGTTTTTAAACTAGTTCTAGCTGGTTTAGCGCGCAAGTAGTAAACAGGACATGCACAAAAGGGTTCTCCGAGCCATTTTCCTGTCACGGTAGCAGCTAACGAAAATGGAATGCAAAGCTATTATAATGAGCTAATTACTATTATAATGTGCATGCAATGTGATGCACTATCGTTTCCGACCCCATGCACAAAAGCAGTCCCTACCTTTACCGTAGAAATTTTAACGGGAGGTCTTTAACTGCCAGTTTTTCATTATCATAGTAACATAGTAGATGACGGCAGAAAAAGACCTGCATGGTCCATCTAGTCTGCCCAAGATAAACTCATATCTTGAATTTGTACCTGTCTTTTTCAGGGCACAGACCGTATAAGTCTGCCCAGCAGTATTTCCCGCCTCCCAACCACCAGTCCCGTCTCCCATCACCGGCTCTGGTACAGACCGTATAAGTCTGCCCTCCCCTATCCTAGCCTCCCAACCACCAACCCCTCTTCCCCCCACCTGCTCCGCCACCCAATTTCAGCTAAGCTTCTGAGGATCCATTCCTGCTGCACAGGATTCCTTTATGCATATCCCACGCATGTTTGAATTCCGTTACCGTTTTCATCTCCACCACCTCCCGCGGGAGGGCATTCCAAGCATCCACCACCCTCTCCATGAAAAAATACTTCCTGACATCTTTTTTGAGTCTGCCCCCCTTCAATCTCATTTCATGTCCTCTCGTTCTACCGCCTTCCCATCTCCGGACATTCAATGACTTTGCTGCCTTTGGGGAAAACCAAGGCAGGGAAGATGGAGAACAAAAACAAAAAGTACACCAGCTTACACGCAGCTTCTTTGTGTGTATGAAAGCCGTGCCATGTTTCTTTTTCAAATGACATTTTACTGGCAAGAAATCGGGGAGGGGAGGGGGGGCCAGTACCGAAGTGTAAAGCATAAAAGTAATGGTGACTTACCAAAAATGCAAGGAAGACAAGGGTCCATCAAACTGCGTCTGTGGGAAACACTCAGGGCTTGGTTCTAACCCCAGCTGTTCCTACTGCTTCCTTCTATTGGCCGGCTGACATCCTAGAACGCCCATCTACTACTACTACTACTATTTAGCATTTCTATAGCGCTACAAGGCGTACGCAGCGCTGCACAAACATTGGCTGGCTGCTGTCCCAGCTCCTCCTCCCTGCAGGGCTTCCCTGATGACATCACTTTAGAGCTGTGAACTGATTGGATCCGAACTTCCTGGTGTCCCCCTCCAGTAGTGAGTGGGCGGGACATTCCAGGCTGACGCTGTCCAATTGGTTTAGCCCCCCTCTGTGGAGAGGGACACCAGGAAGTTCAGATCCAATCAGTTCACAGCTCTAAAGTGATGTCATCAGGGAAGCCCTGCAGGGAGGAGTTGGGACAGCAGCCAGCCAATGAGAGTCCATCTTCAGGGAGATGGGTGTTCTAGGATGTCAGCCGGCCAACAGAAGGAAGCAGCAGGAACAGCTGGGGGTGGAACCAAGTCCTAATGCTGATTCCTCACAGAAGAGCAGAGAGCAACAGAGAGGTTTTTCCCAGCAGGGGGAGGCACGGAGCCCCAACACAGGTATACCCATCAAAAAAAAAAAAAAAAAAAAGGTAAATGTACTGCTGTATGAGAGCTGTCTGTAGCATACGCTGAGCAGCTACGTACAGCGATTGACTGTCCTGCGCATGTTCATCTCACCGACTGGCTCCCCCCATATTGCATGCAAATAAGCTGGGTCGCAAAAGCAACCAGCAGCAGCTCATTTACATGCGATTCTCTTTGCGAGTCCCTCTGTTTCTAAATCAGTAAATTTTTACCCATTTATAAATGCAGACGGATTCTTAATGGGGCCTTTGTGCATCTGGCTCTCAGGCCTTTACCCTATTTTCCCTATTCATCCTAGTAATGAAACGCCCCCACTACTTCCCCAGCTTAAATTTCACTCTCTACTTTCCTAGAGCATCACTATCTTTTTCAAGGGAATGGGTGCGTTTTTTACTGGCCACTCACCATCTCTCTCTCCTTTACCTCTATCCTTTAGAAAAAGTGTACACTGTGAAATGCTGTTCCTCCGACTCCTCCCCCAGTGCACTATCCCCACCACCACAGCTCTGTGTCAAGGGAAGAGGCACTTAGCTGCTATACGTCTTCCGGCATGCAGAGTAACAGTAGAAATCGTCCCTTGGTACACAAAGAACGCAAGTCCACACACACAGCAGCTGCCATCTCCATGGACCTCAAACATTTATGTAATACAAAACCACCCTACCCAACGTGCCATATACAGACGCCATCTTAAAACAGTTAAAAAAAAAAAAACCCACAAGCATTAAATCGATTTCCAAAGTTTCTAACGTAAGAAAAATGAGCGAGAGAAATTAATACATTTTAAAATAATGCAAAGAAGCCGAGGTGTACGGCGGCATTGCTTAAGCCACTTTATGAAGTTCATTAAAATATTTCAATTTTCCCCGTCTCTCCTCAAAGTATTAGTACCAAAATAAAGCTCCGTCCGGTAATCCAGAAGCATCCACCATCTTAGGAAGGTCGGGTTTGCACGCGACAGCTAGTTTATGATCTCTGAGAACTTTCTAACAAGCTAACTATCCAATGTTCTCTTTTAACAACCGCGGTACCACATGTACGCGCACTACGTATGGAAGGAACTGTCTGGATAGCCAGCCCACAAGAATTTAAAACTAACAATTTGGAGGGGGGGGGGGGTCCTCACGGCCTGCCACACAATCCCAGAATACGTCGCGCGGGCGTCAGAAGCCACCATTTTGAGAAGGTCAAGATTAACTTAACCCTCCCTTTTAAAATTACATTTTATATCACCCTAAGTTCTCCCTTCTACCTAAACAGCTTTACTCATCTTCTTCGACTAACAGTAACTTACCATTGTTGCCACGGAAGGAAAAGATGGACAGACAGATGCGACGCCGGACGTTCCGTGCGACCGCTCGTTCCAAGCCAACCCCTCCCCTTTTCCCTGTATGCACTACAGGGAACTCACGTGTGACGGTTGCTACGGAGGGTGGGGTTGCCTGAACGTCACTTCTAGTTCTTATGTATTGCATTTGCTTCAGTTCATTATTCAGCTTGAGAACGTTGAAACGAGAGGGAGAGGCTTGGAATCGGAAGGCAGCTAATTCGAATCCTATTTCATATAAAAAGCAGTAATAATAGGCATCGAGAGCCAGCTTCAACAGTACACAAATTTTGGCGTTGGCAACTGTCTAGGGTGCCAAAGGCCAGAGAATAACTTGTTCCCTCTTTAAGTGCAATGCTCATATACTGTTTCAGAGGGTTGCCATACACCGAGGGTGGTCCATCCCAAAGAGTGACACAAGGACTGTCTACATTTAAGAAAACGTGTAGTGAGTGAAACTAAAGGACTGTCTAAATTTAAGAAAGTGTGGCACATGCACCTGGGATCTTTTAGGGAAAGGAGGAGATAGTGGATGCTGTTGATGGGGCGACTGGATGGGCCATTTGGCTGTTATCTGCCATCATGTTTCTATTAAAGCCAATGAGTGTAAGATGTGATTGCTGTCTACGTGGAGGGGCATAATCGAACGGGGCGCTGAAGCTGTTATGAGGGTGTCCTCGCAGGATGGCCCTGTAAAGGGGCAGGGCAACCCATATTATCAAAACAGGATGGGCGTCCATCTTTCGTTTTAATAATACTGTCGGGGACGCCCAAATCATGAAATTCAGGTCGACCTTAGAGATGGTCGTCCTTAGGTCGTTTTTGAGATGGTCGTCCCTGGTTTTCAGCAATAATGGAAACCGAGGATGCCCATCTCAAAAACGACCAAATCCAAGCTATTTGGTCGTGGGAGGAGCCAGCATTCATAGTGCACATGCCAGGACACCAACCGGGCACCCTAGGGGGCACTGCAGTGGACTTCACAAATTGCTCCCAGGTGCATAGCTCCCTTACCTTCAGTGCTGAGCCCCCCAAAACCCACTCCCCACAACTGTACAATACTACCATAGCCCTAAGGGGTGAAGGGGGGCACCTACATGTGGGTTTTGGGGGGTTTGGAGGGCTCAATATTTACCACCACAAGTGTAACAGGTGGGGGAGGGATGGGCCTGGGTCCACCTGCCTGAACTGCACTGCACCCACTAAAAACTGCTCCAGGGACCTGCATACTGCTGTGATGGAGGCTGACATAGAAACTGGCAAAAAATGTTTTTAAATTTTTTTGGGGGGTGGGGTGGGAGGTTGTTGGTGACCACTGGGGGAGTAAGGAGAGGTCATCCCCGATTCCCTCCGGTGGTCATCTGGTCAGTTCGGGCACCTTTTCAAGGCTTGGTCGTGAAAAAAAAATGGACCAAGTAAAGTTGTCCAAATGCTCATCAGGGACGCCCTTCTTTTTTCCATTATCGGCCAAGGACGCCCATCTCTAAATCCTGTTCAGTTCAGGAGTAGAGAAGCAGTTGCAGGCTGAAAATCCTTGGGTAAGCGAGGTCCCTAAAGTACTGAAGTAGGCTGAAATCCCTTGGGTGTGAGGAACATATCACACAAAATTTTGGAAAGCATCAGCCTTTTGAACTTAGTTTGTTGAAGCCTCCTTTGTCATTGGTGTGACCCCTGACGCAGGTGCAGTAGCACCGAAACACGGCCCGTGTCGGGTCTTTCTTCAATCAAAGTTCACTATTAAAGGATTTTTTAATGAAAGAACTGCGTTCCGTTTTGTTTATAAAAAGTTCTATACAATGCAATAACCTTAAATATAGAATGCCATTACAGATCAATGTGGCTTACAAAACATGAAATAAAATTACAGAATAGGAAGCTTAGAAAAGTATACAAGGAGTAAGTGGGGGAAAGAATCTAACAGGGTGAACTAGCGGGGTAAGAGACAGGAGCGGTGTATCAGTCAGCGGTATAAAGTGAGGGGTAGGTCTTGGCAAAGAAGTATGTCTTCAACAACTTCTTAAAGAGGGCGTGGTCCGCTTGAGTTTTGAGGTGCTGCGGAAGAGCATTCCAGTGCTTAGGGCTCCAGTAGCGGAAGGACGAGGCGAAGATCTTCTTGTACTTGACACCCTTACAGTTTAGGAAGTGCAGATGAAGGTAAGAACGAGCAGCAGGATTGGCGTTCCTGGGCGGGAGGTCGATCAAGGGGTGATTATACTCCGGGGCAAGCCCATAGATGATTTTATGGGTCAAGGAGCAGAGCTTAAAGGCAATGCACTCCTGTACAGGCAGCCAGTGTAATTTGAAACGCAAGGGTTCGGCATGTGCAAAGCGTCGTTCTCTTAGGATGAGTCTCGCGGCAGTGTTCTGAACTGTTTGGAACTTTTTCAACAGTGAGGCCTGGCAGCCTGCATAAATTCCGCTGCAATAGTCCAAGTGGGAGAGGACAAGCCAGTGGACAAGTGTGCTGTGAGAGTGCAGGTGAAAGGGGATTCGGGAAGGCACGAAGAAAGGGGGTACAGGGAGCCGGGGAATCCCGACGGGGCAGATTTCTTGTGCACAACACCCACATTCAGAAAGCTGGGCTACCGGAGGCAGAGAGGTTGGCTGGGTTAAGGAAGAAGGGGAGGAACTACCAGTCCCAGAATCCTTCTCTTCCCCACCCGGCTGTACAAGAGTTAGGGGAGGAGATAGAAGATTGGGAAATGGTCTCTGAGGAAGGTGATGAGGGCCAGCTGGAGAGATTGGGGGCGGGGGAAGTTGAAGAGCAGGATAAAATGGAGATTACTGTAAATTTTAAAGGCCCTCTTTGCGCCCTAGGAATACCCTTTTCCAGGGACAAAGGGTCTGTACTTCCAGTAGGTGTTCGCCCGCCTGCCCAAATCCTTTTGATATTCCATCCCAGTGATATCTCTGTTATGTAGATACCCCGAGGCGTAAGTCTAGGATAAAGTCCATGATCATGGTCTTCTATCTGTCAGGATCTATATAGGATCTAAATAGATCTTTGTCCATTTAAGTTCCCATATATATAGTATTAGAAATCTATAAAATTTAGTGTAAAAAGTGTGTGTGATTTGTATGTGGCTTAGTTTTAAGTTAGAATGACAGGTAAAGAATTATTGGAAATAAAGACAGAGATAGATTTCAGAAAGAAGACTTTAATCTTACCAAGTTGTTCAATTAAGTACAGACATCAGATAGACTCTGGTTTCAGTCGTACAGGGCCCTGCCGTCTGAGCAAGCGTTGGGGAGGATTCCAACTCTCTCTCAAAATCTTATCTCTTTTATAGCCCCAAGTTCCAATACAAATCTATTGTGAGGTACCTTTTTTTTTTTCCTAATATTTCTCAATTTCTGAGATCATACTTTCGTATCCGGCCACATGCGCATCTGTACCATCTGTCTTTCCGTTCTAGCTATTTCAAGAGATTACCCCATATCCGTTAAAGTCAACATGTTTTTGGAACATTTTGTTTTTTGTCGTTTACCAAAATATCTTTCTGTTAAGATACCAGTTTCACATCTTTCTTTTGTAATACCTTTCACAACATCTTATGATCTCTGTGCCATCTGATGGAAAATAAGTCCCACTTTAAAAACCTCATTTTATTCCTTTTACCCATTATTATTTCATTATAGGTGCTATATTCAATTAGAAAGTTGTACCTGGTTGTGTGAAGACCCATTGTTCAGACCTGCTTTTTGCAGATTCTCAAATATGACATTATTAGCGTGTTACTTGGCCTAGTCAATACTCTTTCAGTTGCTTTAGGCTGTGTAGCTTAGCCCACCACTATTCCAGTGGTAGGTCTGAAGCTAGGCCACATATTTACATTCCCCTCTTCACCCTATCCCATAGGGTGACACCAGGGTTAATACACCATGGTACCATCCATTCCAGAAGGTATCCTATCAGGCCATCAGATTTTCTGAGTCCTACAGTTAACTGGTACAGTCAGATTGGTTTTTGGTTTCAGATTACCATCGTGGCACCACTTCAATTATTTCCATCCTTCTTATCTATATCTGTGGTTATACAAAAACTTATAATTACTATAATAATATTTTTGATTCAACCCTTTAATATGCAGGTTCTAACTTATTCTTACCTATGTGAGTATATATGGTTATCAATCATACATTCTTTGGTTATATACTGATTATATCTTGAGTATACATTTGCATAGATTTGCATCGGTTATGTAGACATTTTGCTCATGTATCACTTCATCTTATAAAGCTTTATATGGTTATATTGTATCCCTGTGTGCTATTACCTGATTATACAGTTGCAGACATCTCTCTAGTGTCTCTAGCATTTGCATAGCGATTGGTCCTTCTCAGAGGGAGATAGTCCAATGTGTTATCTCCAGTGGTGTTGGGAAGGAGATTTTCGTACAGGACATATTGTCCTGCTGTTGTCTTTTTCGTTATTGCAGTTTCAATTAAGCGTTCTACTAAGCCTCTAGCACAAGGGATTATGCAACATCCTACTAATACAAAAATTGCTACCACTATAATTATAGTAGTGGCTGCTGAAATGATAAAGGTCTTCCATTTACCAAAAGCTCTATCCATCCAACCAGTCCAGGATGTGTCAACACCAGAGTTCTCTGCCAATTCTTGTGACAGTGAGGTTAAGCCTTCCAAAGCTCTGGTGATTGATCCATCTGGAGCAGTATTGTTGGGGATAAAGGTGCAACACTGTGTACCTATTTTCCGGCACACTCCGCCCTCTGATGCCAAAATCTGGTCAAGAACTAATCTATTTTCCAACGTCATCCTGCTGGTGGCGTCTAGTTGTGTTGCAATTCCTTGAACTGCATCTCTAGTGTAGTTCACAAATCTCTGCTGGTTGTAATATATATAGTTGATCCAGTCTAAATTCTTATTTATAGTAGCCCACCAAAAGAAAGCTGATTCAAATCCTGCAGCTATTTGGTTTCTGGCTTTGAACTCATCAGGAACCCCTCTTGGAACTCCAATTGCATCTATATAGACCCGATCATCAAAAGATCCAGGCATTGCATTTCTCTTCACTCGTGAGGAAGAGCTGCTATGAGGAGGGAGCAAAGATGCTATTACAATTGGAATTACCAATTTGACTAAGGCACATCTGCCTGTCCAACTTCTGTGAAGTGTATGGTGGATAGTACGGGTTCCACAATACCACCATATGTCTGCTCTAGCTTGTGAAAAGTCTGTGAGATTTAGATTTCGTAGAGTCCCTTTTTCTAGGGTTGTATTACAATTGGTCAAATTTCCTAGAAACCGTGTATTCTTCACCCCATATCGTTCCAGACATGTATGATATCTGGTAGCAGGATCTGGAATCCTGAATGCAGGTGGAACCCTCAGCCGAGGGGGTAAGTAGGGGTGGTGCTCGTCAAGATGTTGACAAGACTGATTCACTTCAGTTGTTACCTGAAGTAACTCTAGCATACACCAAAAACCATCTGGATCATTGTTCAGATCTAAAGGAAAGGGAACTACTGTTGGTTCTGCTCTTGCATGGGAACAAAAATAACAATTAGAGACATTCAAACTCTTTGTAGTATAATGCGCCCATTCAAGCCACAGGTTTGTCTCTCCAAATCCTGTTTCCAATGCCATTAAATCTTTGGAATTATTAATCGGCACAATCTGGTAAGGAATCTTTACTTCTGGGATTTTAGTTGGCATCAAAGGATTCTTTTCTGGTTGGGCTGGGGGTGGAACAATCTTAAATTTTCCAACGGGGTCTCTACCTGAGGCATCAATTCCTAAGGAATAAGTTCTGTATGTAACAGCCGTTACTCCTCTGAAAGTGATAGCCACTTGATTACATTTGGTCATTGGACAGAGGCCATTCACTCGCAATTTCATGATAGAAATGCTCTTTTTGAGATCTGGAATCTCACTCCCTGAGTATGGAATCCATGAACCTGTGTACCACCATACTTGTGCCCAACTTCCGCAATTGGAGAAGGGACACAGGTATACCTCAAAAGCTGACAAATATTGCTGTACGGGATGTTCCCCACACATTGTGTAAGCACACACATCAAGGGTGATTGTGGTCGTGTCCTCAGTTGTGGGTAATGTTATTTCAGGGGTGGTAATAAACTGTTGCAGAAAACTTTCTAAATGCTTTGTTCCTTGTACCATAGGCATGGTGAGCACACACAACAGAAGGGCTAGGCACTGCATGTTGGTAGTTTTCATGGTTAAATGTAAGATCTGGACAATACCAAAGGCAATTGGCGGTTAATGAAAATGAGTAACAAAATTAATGCTAGGGTCTTAACCAGAACTGCAATTGCTATAATTAATATTCCTACGTATACCAATGCTTGATATATCATTAGGAAGAATTTGGGTAGGGTGGGTAAATTCTAATAGCTCCTCTTTCAGTAGGGTCGGGGATTTCGAAGAGGCTATATACTTCCAAAGGTCTCAATCCAACCTCTCTAATGAACAGGAAGGGTATCCAGTCAGTGCCCAGTACAGCGTATGTGATTAACCAAAAATCTACAACGTCACCAGTTTCTGGTCTTATTAGGAGGTCGTCGGTTTGTTCAACTTGTAAACCTAAGGTTCCTCCAAACAGTACCAGAGTTTGTGTGACCGTTCGACTAGGACCTAGTGTCCAACTCTCGAATAAGGGTTCACACAATGTTTGAAATCGTGTGAAGGGGTCCCAATTGGGATCGTCTTCTGGAGCTGGGTCCCAATGAGGATGTATCAATTCTCTTGGATCAAAAAGGTACTCTGGGGGTTCGGGGATTAACTGTTCGCTTAAATTTAGAGGCGACGGTGGGGGAGAATCAGGTGGAGAAGGCTGGTTATCTGGTCTGTTGTGGGACATATATTGATAGCTCCTTTGGGATGTTGAGCTATCTGGGAGGACGAGTAGCTGGGACGGTGATATTTGGAGTGGCTAAGGTAGTATTCGTGGGAGGAGGAACGTCACTAGTAGGAACCAGAGGATAAGGAGGAGGGGTGGGTCGTAATCCAGGCAAGGTAATATTATCCCCAACAGCAGTTGTAAGGTTGGGGACAATATGGACCGAGCTACTGATATTATTGGGAACACTTGTAGAATGCAAAACAGGAGAATTAGTGAGGACAGGAGTAGTCGCAGAGTTTTCAATAGGCACTGTAGGGTTGCCAGTTGAAAAGTCTGTGGCGGCAGATGTGTCTGCCCAGGGGGTGGGAATACTGGTGGCAAGGGGACTGATCTTTTTGATCGTTTGGAGGGATCTGTGTCCAAACAGGCGTGTGAATGTGGCGTTCTGTTGGGGCTCTGTGTAGGCTGCTGTAGTAGGTGGAGGAGCAGGAGCAGTTGCAAGTACAGAAGTAGTTGCAAGTACTGCTGAGGTAGTTGCAAGTACCGAAGTGGTTGCAAGTACCGTTGCGTTTCCAATGGGCAAAGTAACGTTGCCAGTGGGAAAGGCAGTGAGTGTGGTCCAAAGATCAAAGAGGTTACTGTCAGCAGTATAGGTAAACAAGGTAGTGAGAAACAAAACCAAACCTATACAAAGTAGGATCATGCACACAAGTCCAACAGCAAACAGTCGAGCAGATGGAAAGCAGAAGAAGAGGGTGTACTGATGTAACACCGTTACTGCTGCTGAGACAACGCTTGGGCGGGTGCTGGTTCCGTCCGTGTCATCAGGAATGGTGTCGTCTTCCAGATAAGGTTCGTCAAAGTCGTTGGACCAATGGGTATTGGTTTCAGATAACTGCTCAGAGTCACACTTATCAACAGGGTAAAGTCCAGTGTTCTGTGGGTCTGGTTCCTTGATATCGTCAAGGGCAGCAAGGTTCTCAGCAGTTGGTTCCCTGCGGAGAACTTTGCCAGCGGGGGAGGATGGTGGTATTAAAACTTTCACAGGAGTGGTTGGGAAAGGTGGTATTGGAATAGGAACTTTATGTAGAGAAATAGTCTGTAAGGGAATGAGTTCTTCTGGAGTGAACAGCGGCGGAACTTGCTGTGGCATTTATCTGGCTTGATTCGGGAAGTACAAATGTAGAATGTCGAGCAGCTCACAGATGTTGCTGTGCAAATTCTGTACTGTTGAAAACGCAACAGACTCTTGTTCTTCCAGATTCAACTGTCCTGCTAAGTTGCGGACTTGGGTGAGATCTTCTGCAAGGTTACGGATTCGGATGAGACGGATGTGAAGATCAACGTAGGGAAGTGGGAAGGCTGCAACAGTGGGAGGTGGAGGTGAGGATGGCAACTCAAAAGCTGGTTCAAATACAGGTGGTTGTTCAGATGGTGACTCTGGAGATTCTGCGATGGTTTGGATGACGATGTCAGCCAGATCAAGGAGGTGCGATTCAGGAGATGGATGGTCTAAGTTGATTAAGTGGCTAAGTCTTTGGTCGAGTTGATCAAGATGGTTTAAGAGTGTTGGATGTGGGGTCGGTGGTCTTGGGCTCAGTGGCGGTGGAGACGGGGTTCGTGGTGGGACAGGTCTCTCCAGTGGCTGCTGTGCTGGAAACATCAATGGAAACATCCAGGAGGCCTGATTCGGTATTCGGGTAGGCTCGTATATCTTTCAGATGGACCCAGGATGTGTGGTCCTCAAGCTTAGCAGCTGTTGCTGACAGAGCTTCTATCTTGAAGGGGCCAATGTAGATGGGATCTCGCCAGGTTTTGTGCGTGTAATAACGCCGATGCACTAGATCGCCCACTTTGTAAGGGGGGGATCTATTGGCATCACTATCCCCTCTTCTGTCCGAAATGGCCTGTGGAATTGAGGACAGAGAACTTACAATAGTCTGTAAGATATCCCAATATACTGAATATTGATCGGGCACTTGAGTGTCTGGATTGCCAGGTAGAAGTCGCATTGGGCGACCTGTACATAATTGGAAAGGCGTCAGTTTAAGGGAAGAGGATGGGGTGGCACGAAGTGATAAGAGTGCCAGTGGGAGGGCATCAAGCCAATTCTTTATCCCATTTGCCATAAGCTGACGCATTTTGGTTTTGAGCAATCCATTGTATCTTTCTACCAAACCATTACTGGTGGGTTTGTAGACACAGACAGTTCTGTGAGTAATGCCAAGTGCTGGAAGGAGATTCTGTAGCAGTTCATTTACAAAGTGTGTACCATTATCTGTGGTTATTTTGCCAGGAATACCAAATCGAGGAATAATTTCATTGCACAATGATTGTGCCATAATTGGTGCGGTTTCTCTAGAGCAAGGGAAAGCTTCCACCCACCTAGAGAAAGCGTCCACGCAGACAAGCAGATACCGTTTACCACGAACAGGTGTCAGCATATCTGTGAAATCAATATACCAATGTTGGCCAGGTCCCTGGACAACAGGTAAATGACCTGAAGGAATGACAGGTCCTCGTTTAGGTGTATACAGAAAACATTTGTAACAATTATGAACCACAGTGTGACACATGGGCATCATTTGGGGAGCCCATAATTTGGAAGACAGTTGATCATACAATGTATTAGCATTCAGATGCAAAGGGTAATGGAGGGCATGCAGGAGGAGAGAGAAAACATGCTGTGAAACACATAATTGACCGTTGGGGTGGGTCCAAATACCATTAGGATTAAGAAAACAGCCTGCTTGCTTCCACAAGGTGATTTCTGCTTGTGTAAGTGAGGACGTGAGGGTAGAAGAGAAGTCGGAAGTTAGGGATTCAGAGGTGACAGGAGGAGTAGGCTCGTTCTGAGGAAACTGTGGTGCTGGAGATAAGGGAGGGGTAATGATGGGAGGAGTAGGAAAAAGGGGAGGGGTACTTGGAGAGGAGGAATCAGATTGTGAGGAATCGGAAGGAGTTGAAGGAGGCGTGTCAAGAAGTGGTGCTTCGGACACAATGACCGGAAGTGCCGCATCGGCAGCGGTTCCGGAAGGAGGACTGGAAAGGGAAGTAACCTCACGGGCTAGTTCATCAGCAGCATGGTTGCCGTTGATGGCGAAAGAAAAGACTGTCTCCTGATGTGCCTTTATCCAGGAGATACTGGTGCGGAGGCCTTTTTGATGACGCTGTTCCAGCGCGTCAAAAAGAGCAGTCCACAACGGTAAGTGACTTAGGGGTTGTCCAGTTGAGGAAATCATACCCCTCTGGTTCCATTTGCGAACATGGGAGTGCAAGGAAGCAAAAACATAGTCTGAGTCAGTGACAATGCTCAAATCTGAGTGTAGTGCTTTGAATAGCAGAACGTATAAAACAGCAGCAAGTTCTGCAGTTTGGGCTGTGAATGCCTCTGGCAGTCTAAATTGTACAGGGTCGAGTATATGTTCTTCGGGTGTGTAACGTAGGGCGGCAAAACCAGCTACCCCGTTTTGCTGAGAACCATCTGTAAACCAAACCTCGCCACTCTGCAAGATTTCAGAATGTACGTGGAGAGATTCGGGTACAGATAATTGGGTAGTGCACTCATGGGGAAAGATAGCATTCTGTGCTGTCTCTGTTACGGTGAGTAATGGATCCAAACGTTGAAGGTCAGTTAAAGTTAATGGGTGAATGGAGTGCACTACACTAAACAAAAGTACTTGATACTTTTGCAAACGGCAGACAGTCATGTGACTGATCTGTTTGTCCAATAGATATTTAACATCATGGGACGTATGGAGAATTACCGGAAGGTGAGGAATGTAGCTGTATAGTTTGGTAACAGCAGTACTGGCGGCAACAAGACCTTTCTCACAAGTTGCAAAAGCTCTTTCAACGGGTGAAAAAGTTCCTGAAAGGTAACCACATGCAAGATCATCATGTTCTTGTGTGATTAGGCAAGACCAAGTATCCTCAGTATGCACAACCCAAAGGTGCACATCCTGAGAAACATCAATGGTTGCTAATGGTGAGGAAAGCATAACATCCTTTACAAGGGCCATAAGATCAGCTGTTTCCTGAGCTGTAAAGTGTAAGGGTTCATGTTTCACTTTCTGTTTACCTTGTAGCTTCATGTAAAATGGCTGAGTCCGGGCGGAATAATTGGGTATCCAAAGGCGACAGAAGTTTAGCATGCCAAGGACACCTCTGAGATCAGAAACTGTTGTGGGCATACGCAAAGAAGAAACGTGTTGTAGGGTATCGGGACCTAGGCCCTTCTGACGGGGGCCAATGTGATGGCCAAGGAAGGTAACATGTGTCTGAGCAACTTTTAATTTCTTTCTGTTAACTTTGTAGCCTTTCGTGGCAAGAAAGCCTAGAAAGTCACAGGTGACTTGAACACAAGTGTCAAAGTCAGGGCATGTGATAAGCATGTCATCCACATACTGAACAATAGAAGTATGTGGTGGGAGAACATACCTGTCGTGTTTAAATTCATGTATGTGTTCTGCTAGAGTTTGGGAAAAGATGGTAGGACTGTCAGTGAATCCCTGGGGAAGGCGAGTCCACTGGTATGTTGTGTTATTGAATTGGAAGGCCGTTAGCGGACGGCTTACAGGGTCGAGAGTGATGGAAAAGAAGGCGTTGGATAAATCAATAGTAGAATGGTATGTCTGCAAGGAGATGCTATTGAGGAGTGTAGTCGGGTTTTCCACATTTGGGAATGTAGCGTAAGTGAGGTCATTTAGCGCTCGTAAGTCCTGCACTATACGGAAGGTTCCAGGATCCTTCTTTGGGACAGGGAACAATGGAGTGTTGTATGGTGAATTACATTTTTCAATAATACCCTGCTGTAACAAGGAATCAATTTGTTCCTGAGCTCCAGCAATAACTTCAGGTTTTAGTGGATATTGGGCAATTTTGGGGCCTTTACAGCCAGGTAAGAGCTGGATACGATGGGGAGGACCTGTTACTTGACCATAGGGCTTATCAGGTGTAGCCCAAAGGAAACCTGGTAGGTCATTCAGTGCAATCTCTATTTGTTTCTCAACCATAGAGGTGACAGCCATCATGAGTGAAGTGCTTTCATTAGGGGAAGGATCAAAATGAATTTCAAAATGAAACAATGTCAACAGATCTCTTCCAAGTAAATTGACAGGACATAGTGGAGCATACAAAAAAGGAGCCGAAAGTTGTAGGTCGGCATATTTAGTGGGCAGGGGTTCAAGCAGTGGTGTGTCCGTTGGGACACCATCAAATCCAGTGGTGGTAATGTTGTCTGGAGAAACTTTGAGAAACTTCTGCAGTTTGTGCGGAACATTGGCAAGCACAGAGCGAGAAGCGCCTGTGTCAATTAAAAAGGGAACGGGAACATCACAGATTAGCAAGGTGATCATAGGATCATCCAATCCTGCTGTAGTGTGGACCACGCCTAGTCACTGTGGGCGGCGTTGATCTGGGTTCCATAGAGGGAAAGACTGGCGTTCTTGCTGTTCTTGCCGTACTACATGTCTGGGTCTGTGTTGTAAGGGTTGCGGACATTCCCGTGCATAATGGCCATATTGTTGACAGCGATAACACTGGACATCTGCATAACGGTCAGGACTAGGCCGGGAACGGTAGTCTCTGCGTCGTCTATTGGAATCAGGCGGACCCCTTGGGGGGCCTCTCTGAGGTTGAGAGCGGCGACCACGTTCTTCGGGGTAGTCATTTCTCCGGTCTAGGCGGTAGGGCCGTGGGCCCTGATTTCGGGTGTTATTGTCATAGCGTTGGTCAGCATACATAACAATAACAGGGGGGGGAGTCTCGGGGGTATTGGGATCTGTGTCAGAGCTCTTAGAGGCTCTCTTTTCTTTGAGATCTTCAGTTTGTAGCACTTCTAAGTTAGTGCGTACTGTCTTACGATGTTGAGCTTCATCTTGTTTGCTTTTAATGAGTCTTCTACAATGATGTAGAATGTGCTCACGGATTTTTGGCCATTTTTCTAATTGGAGACCAACTGTGTTCTCCAGTTTATTTTTAATCTCTGAAGGTAAAGTTCCCTTAAGTAAATGGTAGAATACTGGAAGGGCATTATCGGAGTCAAATTTTTCCTCCGTCTCTTCTTTAAAGAGATCTTGGAGCCTGAGTAAGTAAGCCTCAATAGGCTCTGAATCCATTTCCCATCTTTGGGAAGTGATAACTGAAAAATCTTTAAGAGCCGGATACATGGTCCGGATTTCCTGAAATACTTTGGTCTGAATCTCAGTTAAAGGGTTGCCATCATACTGGGTATCGGTTACAAATTTGGCATAGCCTGATTGAGTGAATATGTCAGTGATACTGGCGTGTGGGGTTCTGCCCAAAAGCACTTTCATATCACCGACTGACAAGGTGGAGCCAAGTGTAATGTCCTGCAATTTCTTTAACCATCGGTTACCTCCCATTGCAATATCTGGGAGTTGTAGTATGAGGCTATTTAATTCAACAGCCGAAAGTGGGGTGTACTCCGTATGAGGGACACCACCTGACATTTTATTTAACAAGGGAAAAAGTTTAACATTAGGCTGGGTGACAGGTCCGGTAGTGACAGTTGGAGGAAATTGATTCTCATACTTTTTCCAAACCTGAAGACCCTGGATTAGATAAAGGGTTGTTTGCTGATCCCAATGGGGGTCAGGGTGGTCATAAATAAGTTCTCGCACCAGCGAGAGCTTGTCAGACCGCAAGGATCCTTCACGTGGGAAGAGGGCAGACTGGGGCTGGAGCGCCTCAGACCATCCTGCAAGATTATCAATCCATGGCTGAACATAATGCCATGAGTTCTCATGTAATGCCACATATTGGGCGGGTGTATCAGGCGGACTAGATAAGATAGGTTCTGTACAAATATTCAGACCTGTAGGGTGACGGGCGCTGCCAATGACTGCAAGGCAGCGGCTGGATCCCTCATTAGTAAGATAACTTCGAGGGTAGCGCTGTCTGGTATGATGAGAAATAACATCATGTTGTTGGGGTAATTCGGATTTTGGTGCAACAGATGCAACAGTGTCCGGGATATCAGGGCGCGGGTGTGTTGACAGGGACTTGCGTAAGGAACGAAGTCCCTCTGAAACAAACGCGAGGCCATCTCCCATACTGGCCAATGCATGACCATATTGCATAGGTTGTTCTCCCGAAGGGACTGGGGTAGTAAGGGGAAGAGCCTTAGGTAAGGTGAGACGAGGTGAATCGTCTGCAAAGGAAGGGATCGCCTCACTATCTTGAAGAGAGGAAAAATCGAGCATCGGAGGTGGCTCGTTTCGAATATCCTCCATGTCAGATTTTGTTGGGAGTTGTTGTTTTAAAACTTCCCATGCTTCTTCTAATGGGGAGGGTCTTACCTTTGGTTGCCCCTCTTTAGCCGGTATCTGAACCTTTGGCCGTGCACCTAACGTGTCCCATCTAGGGGGAGTAGAACATTCAGGTGCAAGAATGGGCATGGATGGATTATCCGAGTCAGGGGGTAATTTTACATAACCCTGATCTTATAATTCCTGACAAATTGCACGTGCCTGTGTGGCAGGACTGCATGGAACAAAACCCATCTGTCGTAACTGAGACAGGGTAGGGCATGGTAATGATGGCGGGGGCAGGGGACCAGTTTGGGTGGCGGAGTCCCAACATGGTGGCAAAGGTGAAGTCTGAGTTGTATGTCCCATATGTGGGTAGATGGTCGTTTGGGTAGTCATGTGTGAGGCCGGGACTTTACCCAGTTCGGGGTAGGCAGTTGTCTGGACCGCGGTGTCTATTCCCAATCCGGGGTAGGTGGTCGTCTGGACCACGGTATCCATTCCTCTATTACTTGGAGGATGGGTAATGACCGGAACCGTCGGGTTCTGGACACAAGGATATTGTTCAATAATGGGGGGGGGGGTATCTCTATTTCATAACCGTCAATAGTACGGTAGACATGACGTGTCTGTGGAGTAAGAGTCTGGGTCTGGGTAGTTGCTTGCATCGTTGGAGCAGTTGTAACAGTGGGCGACTGAGCAACAGTCTGTGCCACTGGTATTGTTGAAGGGGTTACGGGCGGCTGAGTTGGTGCCGGCCCCTGGGACATAGGGATAGGGTTCTTTTGAGATGAAAGAGGAGATATATCGACAACACCAGCAATATGCACAGTGGTAGGTGGGTCGAAAATCGCAGGAGCTAGAGATCCCGCAGTCAGCGAAGGTTTCACTGTTTGAGAGGTCAGGGATGAGGAGGTCCCCGTCTGAGATCCCTGGGAATTCTGTAGCAGAGGATCGGTGATGGGTTTATCACAATATCCTGGGGGTATTGGGGTATATCCCACTGCACATGGTAGCAGCTTAGTGGTGCTTGCGGCAGCAGCTGCGTCATAAGGTGGTGGGGCAGTTGGTGTCACAGGATCTTGGTAAGGGGCTTGATCGGTATCGGACTTACCTAAACTCCTATCGTTCTGGTTTCGTGCAATAAGTATGAACTTATTAATAGCAGCTAAATGTTTATCCCTAGATTTTCCTGTTTTGTTGGACTCATTGTAGCAGACCAAGGCTTGGAGCTTGCCCTGATCAAATGAGCCCTTTGATGGCCATTCCAGTCCTTGATCCTTAGCGGACCAAGCGGTATGCCAGGTTTGACATAAACGGGTAAGTTCTTTTCTATCAGCGGGAAAGAAATTAAGGACTCTATCCAGGGGACTAGGGGATGAGGAGGGGGACATAGTGGGATCTGAAATAGGGGGAAGACAATCCACATAGGAACTCATAGAAAAGTGTATTCAATATAATGCAATATCTATAAGTGAGATGGTTCAAGTCAAATTTCTGAGATATATAATAGGGGCAACTAAAGTATACAAACAAACGTGCAAGGGAAAATTATCTAAACAAAAACATGCATCATGCGTATACGAAATACTTTTATACTCACGCGTCTTCAAGAGCGTCCCGGTGACGGAACCTAGAACAGAAATTACTAATTGGCGGAAAGCTCAATGCTTTTGCCGCAGGTTACATGAACAGAGAAATGGAAGTAACAGGATAAAAGCAGTGTTTAAGAAAATAGTGCTAATGTTAAAGGTGTCAGCTTTTATATATTTATATATATATATATACTACTCTACCCCCAATTAATGAAAACTACTCCCCAGAGTGTGCTTCTAAAAACAGGAGTAATCTCTGCTTCTACTGCCTACCAAGAGTTATCTCTGCTACGATTGGCCATGGGTTCCAACCCACGATAGAGCCCCAAAAAAATAAGGACATAGCAAACACTCCCAAAAAGAACTCAGGAAACCAGCGAACAAGGTATCATGAATCAAGGAGCAGCGGTTCACAGGGTTTCCGCTGATTAGGAGTTTACTCTTCTGCAACTAACCTCCCCAATGGACCTTATAAACTATTCAAAAATTTATGGTTAGGAGTCTTCTCTTCTACCACTAACTTGGTTAGGAGTCTGCTCTTCTACCACTAACCTTCTAAAACATTGAAAAGGTTAGGAGTCATCTCGTCTACCACTAACAGTTCCAAAAATATTAAGTAGCCCTCGTCAACTAGTCCAAACTCGCAATGAAAGGCGTCAGATGTCTCTATATTGCCCCCACGCTCATCTGTACTAGGTAACTCATATGTGGGCAATAATACCGAATCCGCAGGCCACTCCGAAAATGGAATGGAAGTCTGCTTTAAATCTAATAATTAAGATACCGTCATCCATTGAAGAGTTCCCTTCAATGGGTGTAAGCCCCAGGCATCGATATCAAAGCCAATAGTTATAGCGTGACACTAGTAAAAAGAAATAATAATAAAGATAAGAAAAGGAAAAAGAGAGAAATAAAATAAAAGATATATGGCATGTTCTTAGAAAGAATCCCTGAAATCTATTCCAGAGATAGCAAGTAAAAAGAAAAAAGGAAAAAAAAACACATGTACGCTCTTCGGGTAAGGTACATTCACTATACACTAGATGATACACTTGCCACACATCAGACAATGAAAGGAAGACTGTAAAGCAATAGAGCGTAACAGCTGACAGTAAGGAAGCTTGGGCAAGCAGTACGAAATCAATCATGCAAAACGAGCAAAGCTGAAAAAGTCTGAGAGATACGGGAAATTCACTGAAGCGGGGCTTAGAGATTGATGGACAGGCATAGATCATTAAGCAAGCAGCATATATATAGACTGATTTTATTAAAGTAAAACGAGTTGTAGATTAGTGCTATGAAAATGTAAAGATTATAAGGGAGCAGCGAACCAGCGCTGCCATCATGAAAGTAAAACGTAAGAGTATTAGAACACAAATGTTTTTGCAAAACAGAGCAGGTGTCTATTAAAAATAAAGAACATAATGCATGGCTTGTAAACAATGCTATACACCCTTTTTCATAGAACAGCAGCACAATATGATAACATTTAAAAAAGGAGAAAAAACACCAGCTTCTTAACGGCAAAACAAACATGTGGTAAAATATGCAGCGGGCATCCTGAAATGCTATCGGTTAATCGTTCAACCGGAAATAAATGGGTATCAATCATACTGCGGATTAGTAAGACATGTATCTCTACAGAGCAAAAGAAATGTAACAAATCCAAAAAGTGACTCACAGCATTACAGTTCAAAACTGAAATCACGAAGTATTAAATCAAAATATTAAAATGATGAGAAATGGGGGGGCTATGCAACTACACAATTAAAGTACATGTGCCATCAATTACCCATTATACTAAAAATACATTAAAAGAGTATCATCGGGCATATAGAGGGAGATACAGATGTGATTGCTGGAAACCAAGGCAGAGGAAAGAAGGAGAAAGCCGGTTTTGAAGGGAAAGTACGCTAAGTTCTGTTTAAAGAAAAAAACGCTTTTAAAACTTTGTAAGCACGTTGGGGAACACAATCAAGCTGTCACTTGCAACACCTGTCTCGGGGTTTAAATCTAGCCTCAGAAACAGAGTGAAAAAGCATTAAAATATCAGACGGTCTATTGTTTAGGGAGGGCGGGGAAATAAATAAAATATGTAAGAGTAGAGCATCAGAGATGAGGGCAGGGGGGGCTGTTTCAAAGTCTAGGGATGCAGAAATATGGGGACCGCAAGCTCTGAAAACATGAGGAGTACTTGCAAAGTAGAGACACGGGCTGACAATACTTCAAACTAGAAACAGACCTGTCACAGGGTATCAAAGAAGATGATAGGGCAGAAGAATCAGTGACAGAGACAAGAATATAACTTTGCTATCATGAGAGTAGGGCCGTTGAGAGGATACAGGTGCATACTGAAATGAAAAATAAGACATATGGGGAGATGCAAGGGGGAGCGGACACGCCCACGGACAACAAAGCGGGCACATACAGTAACAGAATCTAAAAGGGGAAATAAGAGTAACTACGCAGCTTTTATTAAAGACCAGGAAGTGTGCATAACTGCTGAAAAGATTACAAAGAATCATAAGATTGAAACTCTAAATCTTTCACAGAAGCACTGCAATACAGTTCCTAACAGAGATGAGGAGAAATCTATATTGGCCAAAAACCAAAACGGAGGTTTCAGTGCAGCGCAAAGGAAATGAACCGAAGTATTTTTAGAGGGCATGTAGGCTAAAAAAATAGAAAAACTGAAGTGTGTGAGCAGGAAGAAGGGGGGGCTGCAAGTTTGAAATGAAAGCATAACTCAGAAAGAAAACAAACCAGATTTTAGGGAAAAGGAATAACACATGAGCAACAGAGAGGGATGACAACGAATGTAAGGAACATAGTCTAGAAAGACAAACGGAGGACAGGGACATAAGACACGAAATGTCAAGGCGTTAGGCTAAGAATAGCCAGCATAAGACCGCTAATGACAATCGTGGTGAAATAAGAAAAAACAGCCAACATCTGCTAGCCGTGGTCTCCCAGGCTAGAACCAAGATGCCATTCGTACCCTTACAGACACCAAGCACTCGAAAGGGACAGTGTACAGGTGATGAATAAAGGAAAAGATATAAGGACAGTGATCAGATGGACAGAATCACAAAAGGACAGGAACAGAGAAACAAGTGTGCCAGTCCAGCGCAGGAGAATAAGGCGTGCAGGGAATAGAGGAAGAAGCCAGGGAGATAGAAAGGGAACAGAGGAAGAAGGCAGAAAGATAGAAGAGTATTTGAGGGAGGGGTGTGAAAAAGAACGGACAAAATATCAGTGCCCAGTATCCCTCAATGGGCAATGTCCGTAAGAAGGAAATGAAAATAAGGAAGACAGAGAAAGGACATCATAAGGGGGGGAAATATGAGAGAAAAAGAGAAAGGAATATTGAGTGACAGAAAGAAAGCATTGACGCACAGATTAAAGTATCCCCTCTTGCGTTCCAATGGCGGGCGGGAACGTCAGCGAGTCGGGAGTCACCAAATGTAAATTTTAAAGGCCCTCTTTGCGCCCTAGGATACCCTTTTCCAGGGACAAAGGTCTGTACTTCCGTAGGTGTTCGCCCGCCTGCCCAATCCTTTTGATATTCCATCCCAGTGATATCTCTGTTATGTAGATAACCCCCGAGGCGTAAGTCTAGGATAAAGTCCATGATCATGGTCTTCTATCGTCAGGATCTATATAGGATCTAAATAGATCTTTGTCCATTTAAGTTCCCATATATATGTATTAGAAATCTATAAAATGTAGTGTAAAAAGGGTGTGTGATTGTATGTGGCTTAGTTTTAAGTTAGAATGACAGGTAAAGAATTATTGGAAATAAAGACAGAGATAGATTTCAGAAAGAAGACTTTACTCTTACCAAGTTGTTCAATTAAGTACAGACATCAGATAGACTCTGGTTTCAGTCGTACAGGGCCCTGCCGTCTGAGCAAGCGTTGGGGAGGATTCCAACTCTCTCTCAAAATCTTATCTCTTTTATAGCCCCAAGTTCCAATACAAATCTATTGTGAGGTACCTTTTTTTTTTCCTAATATTTTCCAATTTCTGAGATCATACTTTGTATCCGGCCACATGCGCATCTGTACCATCTGTCGTTCC
This sequence comes from Microcaecilia unicolor, assembly GCF_901765095.1. Lineage (NCBI taxonomy): Eukaryota > Metazoa > Chordata > Amphibia > Gymnophiona > Siphonopidae > Microcaecilia > Microcaecilia unicolor. The sequence goes on from NC_044037.1 coordinate 123,781,752, forward strand.
GTTCGAGCTATTTCAAGAGATTACCCCATATCCGTTAAAGTCAACATGTTTTTGGAACATTTTGTTTTTTGTCGTTTACCAAAATATCTTTCTGTTAAGATACCAGTTTCACATCTTTCTTTTGTAATACCTTTCACAACATCTTATGATCTCTGTGCCATCTGATGGAAAATAAGTCCCACTTTAAAAACCTCATTTTATTCCTTTTACCCATTATTATTTCATTATAGGTGCTATATTCAATTAGAAAGTTGTACCTGGTTGTGTGAAGACCCATTGTTCAGACCTGCTTTTTGCAGATTCTCAAATATGACATTATTAGCTTGTTACTTGGCCTAGTCAATACTCTTTCAGTTGCTTTAGGCTGTGTAGCTTAGCCCACCACTATTCCAGTGGTAGGTCTGAAGCTAGGCCACATATTTACATTACTGAAGGACTAGGAGAGGAACAGATGGAGATTGGAGCCCTAGCTCAAACCCAAAAAGCTGCTGTAAGAGGGTGGCTAGCTGTACCTTGGAGAGACTGGTGGAAGACCGGAGGAGAGAGGCTGAGGCACTGGGGGAAATCTCTACTAAAGAGGAAACAGGTGCAGCCTATGGGAGAGAAAGAGAGCTGGGCACAATTGAAACCCCAGCCTGAACCAGGTGGGAATAAAGCTGTGTAACCATGCTGTAAGAAGGTGCAAGAAAGACTGTGTAAACTGTTTCATACTAAAAAGGTCTGGGCTGCAACCTACCAAGCTATTTGGCTTTTCCCTCTGATAATGTACTGTTCCCTAAGTGAAGTAATCTGAGCTAAAGTGAAGTGAAGTTATATGGACTGTTTTTGAACCTGAGTTTGAAGTTATATGGACTGTTTTTGAACCTGAATTTGACTGTGTTGAACCTGAATTGTGCTCTGGGCTGCTAGCCTAAACAACCTGGAGTGAAGGGTGTTTTGTTGATTTGAAGCAAGAAAATAAAAGCTCTTACTTATAAACATTGGGCTTTGAATGTGCCTCTGTGAAAGGAACGGAGGGAGGAGGAAGTCCTGGGAGTTCACAGGGCCTGGAGCCAAGGCTCAGAGGAGCCAGATTGCTGTGGAGTGAAGGCAACAGTCATGTGGAGGAAGAGGCAGCTAAGCAGGGTCGAGCCTGGCTGGGTCCTGGATGGGCGACCCAGCTACAGTGCAGAACAAATCTCTAGTAAGGAAGTATCTTATACGCCGAAGCCTCCACATGGCATGAAACATTTTTTTGGTGACCAAAAAAAAAAATCAATGAAACCTGGATCCATGACCAAAAGAACCCTATAATCCTAGACCTTTGTCCCCTGGGTTACAAAATCACTCACTGGACCAGAAAAAAAAAGAGAGGCGGAGGCATAGCACTGATCCATCGATCACACTTCACTTCCGTAACCACTGCCGAGTTCATATCACCGCAACTTGAAATCGCCTCCATTAGAATCAACCACATTACACTGCAGGACCATCTAAACTGTGTCCTGTTTTACAGACCACCAGGTAACTGGAATGAATGCCAATCACACTTCATGGACTTCATATCAAACATCTGTGTTGCCCACCCCAACATACTAGTACTGGGAGACATCAACCTCCACTTAGAAGACCCAAACTCTACTAACGCACGCAAATGCAAGGAATTCCTCCATTTATGGGATCTCAAGTGGCCACACATTCAGGCAACCCATGTCAAAGGCACACACTCGACCTTATCGCTCACAAACTATCCTCAGACCAGAACCTAATAGTATCAGATATCAAATGGACAAATACACCATGGTCAGACCACTACAAACTAAAACTGTCCTTACTTTGGCGGGAAAAGGGTTCTCTCCGTATACAAAAACGCACAACCTACAGCACAAGAGGCCAAATAGATTCGGAAACATTCTGGCAACAGATGTACAGTAATGAATGGACAGCTGAAACGGACTTTATACACTATCTCTCAGACTGGGATATAAGATGTAAAAACATACTAGACGAAATAGCACCCCTACAAACAAGAACCTCACGTAGGCATAACTCAATACCTTGGTACAACGAAGAACTGAAAAAAACTAAAAACACAATCCAGAAAACTTGAACGAGCGTGGAAAAAAGTAAAAGATACACAAACACTCAGTGCTTAGAAACAAACTCAAAGAAAATACAAATACGCAACAAGACAAGCCAAAAGGTTGTACTACAAAACCAAAATAGTGCCTGACTACAAAGACACAAAAAAATTATACCAACTCGTGAGCAAACTGCTATACATCACCTTGGTCACCGCAACCAACTCAGACATCCCATCTGCAGACAAACTAGCCAAATACTTCAAGGAAAAAATTGTAAACCTACGCAACACAAATGTAAGCCACATTGAGCCTGCAAATTGGTGGGAAAATGTGGGATACAAATGCTACAAATAAATAAATAAACACACTACCTCAGAACATCACCGACATCGAAAACTTCATCGAGTGTATGGACCCAATCCTCGGTGAATACCCAGCGGACAGATTCTGGACAAGCTTCGCTCACTGCTAAAACAGTCAACCAAGCGCTTAATAGGTTTTCTAAGACTCACTGTAAATTGGATACCTGCCCCAGTTACCTATTAAAATCCCCCCCCCCCCCACACCGCTTCACAGCAGACCTCACATTCCACTTAAACTACATGCTTCAACATGGTCTGTTCCCTAAGGAAAACGGCAGTATCCTACTCACCCCAATACCAAAAGATACCAAGAAAAAAACTGACGATATCACCAACTACCGCCCAGTAGCTTCAATCCCACTGGTAGTCAAACTGATGGAAAGCGTGGTAACCAAACAACTCACCGACTACATAAACAAATTCACAATACTACATGAATCACAATCAGGATTCCACTCCAACTATAGCACTGAAACAGTACTTATCACCCTCTTAGCCAAATTCAAACAAGAAATTGCAACAGGCAAAAGCGTACTTCTCCTACAATTCGACATGTGTTATGATTGTGGTCATAACCCCTCTCGAACTTACCTTTTTCCTGGTGGTCAGCTTAGCTGGCTTCTGTCTCTTTTGTCTGTCCTTTCTGAGCTGGCTCTCTTCTTGTGCTGGCAGCTTCCAGCAGCATGACTCTAATTGTTTCACTTTACTACAGCTGTGTGTGTGGACTGAGTTAGCTCTACCTCTCTTTTTGGGTGTACTGGCTTCAAGTACTTCACGGTGCTGCATTGGTGTGGGTTGGGCCTCTATGGGTTTCAGTGTGCTCTCTGTGTTTCAGGTTGCTGCCTGGGTCTAGGGAGTGTGACATCATCAGGGAGGGCCTTGATAAGGAAGGGTGTTCTTTCCTTCAGAGCCTGTTGCAACGGTGGTGTTTGCTTTAGGTAGGGTGGTGCAGTGTGCACTTCTGACTTTGTGTCTAGTTTCCCTGCTTGCTTTTGCTAAGGTCCAGGTTAGTGTTGGTGCAGTGTGCACTGGTGTCTGTGTGTTTAGCTTTCCTGCTTTTCCCTCTTGGTTTAGGAAGCACCTTGATAGTTTGTGTCTAGCTTGCTAGAGTAGTGCTTAGGAAGCACCTTGATAGTTTGTGTCTAGCTTGCTAGAGTAGTGCTTAGGAAGCACCTTGTTAGTTTTGTATCTAGCTTGCTAGAGTAGGGCTTAGGAAGCACCTTGTTAGTTTTGTGTCAAGCTTGCTAGGGTAGTGCTTAGGAAGCACCTTGTTAGTTTTGTATCTAGCTTGCTAGAGTAGTGCTTAGGAAGCTTGTTAGTTTTGTGTTTAGCTTGTTAGTATAGGGCTTAGGAAGTCCTTTTGTTAGTGTAGTCCTAGGAGTGCCCTGGTTAGTCCAGTTCCTTGGAGCACTGCTGTCTCTTCTGTTTCCAGTCCTGGTCCTTGTGTCATCCGGTATCCGGTAAGTCCTGCCGGCCACTCAAACCCAAGGGCTCAACCTTTGGGGGGGGGGGGGGGGGTAGTGGCCAAGTGCAGGTGAAGCTGTATGGTTCAGTCCAGTGTGCTCCAGTCCAGTGTGTTCCGGTCCGGTGTGTGTCCAGTCTGGTGCGCTCCAGTCCAGTGTGTTCCGGTCCGGTGTGTGTTCCAGTCCTGTGTCCTCCAGTCCGGGGGATTGCAGTCCAGTGTTCTAGTCCTGTGTCCTCCTGTCCGGGGGATTCCAGTCCATGTGTTCCGGTTCACTGGGCAGTGCCTGCAGTCTCTGCCGGTGTGCTTGCCCAGTGTTGGTTGGTGGGTTTTGCCTGCTGCTGTCGCTCCTCGTCAGCAGCCCAAGGGCTCACGTTTGCTCCAGAGCCCGGCCCCGCGGGCTCTGAACCTGAGAACCTGACAACATGTCTAGTGCGTTTGACATGGTGAACCATAACATACTACTAAACATCTAAGAATACTTCGGGATTGGTGGAAATGTCCTTAACTGGATCAAGGGCTTCCTAATGACTAGAACATATCAAGTGAAATCGAAATCGTCCACATCATCATCATGGAAAGCAGACTGTGGAGTACCTCATGGATCACCACTATCCCCGCTCCTTTCCAACCTAATGATGACCCCACTAGCCAAGTCCGTATCCAATCAAGACAACCCTTTTATATACCCAGATGACGTCACATTATACATCACTTACAAAAATGATCTAACAGAAATCACCAAAGAAATCAAACTGAGCTTGAACATCATGAACTCATGGCGAATGCATTTCAACTAAAACTTAACGCAGAAAAAACACACTGTCTCATCCTCTCATCCCAATATAACACAACCAAACCCACCAACATAACCACCCCAGATTACACCCTCCCTATCTCAGACAGCCTGAAAATTCTCGGAGTTACAATCAACCAAAATCTTACACTAGAGAACCAAGTGAAAGCCACTACAAAAAAAATGTTCCACTTAATGTGGAAGCTCAAACAAGTGAAACCTTTTTTCCCGAGGGAAATATTTCGCAGCTTGGTACAAACCATGGTACTTAGCCATCTAGATTACTGTAATGGAATCTATGCGGGATGTAAAGAATAAATCTTAAAGAAACTCCAAACTGCTCAAAACACAGCAGCCAGGCTTATATTCAGAAAAACAAGATTCGAAAGCGCCAAACCTCTACGAGAAAAACTGCATTGGCTCCCAATCAAAGAATGTATTGTGTTCAAAATCTGCACCCTGGTTCACAAAATCATCTATGGCAATGCCCCGGGATACATGACAGACTTTATAGACCTACCAACCAGAAACACAACAAGATCAACACGAACATACCGAAATCTCCACTACCCAAGCTGCAAAGGACTCAAATACAAATCAACCTATGCATCCAGTTTCTCTTACATAAGCACGCAACTATGGAACGCACTACCAGTCACCGTGAAAACAACAGATGACCACCTAAACTTCCAGAAACTCCTAAAGACTAACCTGTTCAAAAAGGCATACCCTAACGATCCAACCTAAATGCCTTAACCCCGCAACACAACAATATAAAAGTTCATACTGGACATAACCTAACTCTTCCTCCTTATGACCCCCAATCCAGCTCATTTTTGAAAGAGAAGGGCGCCCATCTTCCGACACAAATCGGGAGATGGGCGCCTTTCTCTCAGGGGTGCCGGAATCGGCATAATCAAAAGCCGATTTTGGGCGTCCCCAACTGCTTTCCGTCGTCGGGACGGCCGAAGTTCCCGGGGGCGTGTCAGAGGGGTAGCGAAGGTGGGACAGGGGCGTGCTGGGGCGTGGTTAAGAGATGGCCGGTTTCGGCTGATAATGGAAAAAAAATGGGCATGCATGACGAGAATTTGGTCCGCTTTTTTAGTCCCTTTTTTTTAGGTCCAAGTCACAAAAAAGTGCCCGAACTGCCCAGATGACCACCGAAGGGAATCGGGGATCACCTCCCCTGACTCCCCCAGTGGTCACTAACCCCCTCCCACCCTCAAAAAAACCACTTAAAAAACTTTTTTTGCCAGCCTCTATGCCAGCCTTCAATGTCATACTCAGGTCCATCGCAGCAGTATACAGGTCCCTGGAGCAGTTTTAGTGGGTGCAGTGGACTTCAGGCAGGCGGACCCAGGCCCATCCCCCCCACCTGTTACACTTGTGGTGGAAAATGGGAGCCCTTCAAAACCCACCCGAAACCCACTGTACCCACATGTAGGTGTCCCCTTCACCCCTTAAGGGCTATGGTAGTGTTGTATAGTTGTGGGGAGTGGGTTGGGGGGGGAGTTGGGGGGCTCAGCACCCAAGGTAAGGGAGCTATGCACCTGGGACCAATTTGCCCCGAAGCGCTTCACCGTTGACCTAACTTCCTATCTTAATTACATGTTGAACCATGGCATCTTCCTCCCAGAGCATGGCAGAATTCTTCTCACACCCATCCCAAAGAATCCAAAGATAAGAGCCAACGTCACATCAAAGTATCGACCAGTGGCATCCATACTGCTGATTGTCAACGTTATGGACAGCTTGGTGAATACTCAGTTAAATGAATTCCTTGAAACCTTTGACATTCTGCACTACTCTCAGTCAGGTTTCCGTGCTCAGTTAGCACTGAAACGGTTCTGGTCACAGCCCTGTCGGATTTTAAAAGGGACATTTCTGTTGGTATGAAAATATTACTGATGCAGTTCGACATGTCCATCGCGTTTGGTATGGTGGACCACAACATCTTACTACATCTACTGGACACCCTAGGCATCGGAGGGTGCATGTTACACTGGTTTAAGGGTTTTCTGTCAACAAGAACATACCAGGTCAAAGGCACTCCAGATCATTCAGCACCTTGGAAAGCTTCTTGTGGGGTTCCCCAGGGTTCGCCCCTTTCTCCAACGCTATTCAATATCATGCTGTTTCCCCTTGCCACCGCACTAGCAAACCTAGGCCTGAAACCATTTATCTACACAGATGACATAACCATCTCCATCCCCTTCCATACCTCATTAGATGAAATCACAGATTTAATCGAAGCGAGTTTTTCCATCTTGGAACGTTGGGCCGAGGTATTCCGGTTTAAGGTCAACAAAGACAAAACTCAGTGTCTTGTGCTCTCGTCCGTCCATGCCAGATTTTCCACCAACTCCCTTGTCATTAAAGACCAGACCCTCCCTATTTCACAGAGCCTTAGATTTCTGGGTGTTGAGCTGGACCCTCACCTGCACCTGGATCCGCAAGTGCGAGCGGTCACCAAGCGGATGTTCTATGCAATGTGGAGGCTGCGGCGTGTTAGTTTTTGTCTCACCAGAGAGCTCTTCCGCACTCTCGTTCACTGGCTAGTTCTGTCTCACCTGGACTACTGCAGTGGGATTTATGCAGGCTGCCAGGAGCATCTACTGAGGAAATTCCAGACTGCCCAGAATACTACTGCAAGACTCATCTTGGGCAAACCGCGCATGGTTCCTGCGCAGCCCCTACGTTTCAATCTACACTGGCTACCTGTGAGAGAACGAATCGCATTCAAGATCTGCACTCTGACACATAAAATAATCTACGGCTTAGCTCCGGAATACATGATTCCTCCAATAGATCTCCCACCTAGAAATGCCATCACAACAGCACGCACCTTTTTACTACTACATTACCCATCTTGCAGGGGTGTTAAATACAAGCTTCTTTTTGCCTCTGCTTTCCACTACTCCAGCCCGAAGACTTGGAACACTCTTCCCCTGTACCTAAAATCGCAAGCTGACCACCTTCTTTTCAAGAAGCTGCTAAAAACGTACCTTTTTGAACAAGTGTATTCCATTAGTAATTCTGCTGTTTAGCCATCCTAATTGCTGCTAACGTTTTATCCTTATTCTACTGCTAAATTCATGTGTTGTATCTTTTAACTTTTGTAATTCATGGAAGCCACATTGTGCCTGCATTTGTGGGAAAATGTGGGGTACAAATGAACCATAAATAAATAAATAAGAATATATGTCCTTATAAAAATACAAAAAAAAATTGTTTAAAATGTCTTTTTGCTTAGTCAATACAGTACCTTGCTGTTTAATAGCATGAATCATAGTTTTTTTTCTTTGCTCCTTTCAAATAGTTGGCCAAGATTCTACCAATTCTATTCATTCCAGCAAAGTAATGTTAGGGTAGTGAGTCCTTGAGCCGTGCGAAGCACCGGCGAAAAGCCTGTGCTCAGTTGGCGGCTGAACAATTCCCAAAGCTTCACCTGAGACAACCGCCATTCCCCAGGGGTTGAGCCTCCAGGTGCGGGCGGTCGGCAGGACTTCCGGACGCGGCTGGAATCTGGGACAGGCAACGAGCAACGGACTGGCCAGGAGATGGGCTGAGATCGAGGCTGGCAGCAAGCATGGAGTATCCCGGTCTTCAGCAGAGGTCAGGTCAGGCAGCAGGCAGAGAGTAGTCAGGCTCCACGCTAAGGTCAGGCGGCAGGCAGAGTGGTCAGGCTCCATGCTAAGGTCAGGTCAGGCGGCAGGCAGAGAGTGGTCAGGTTCCACGCTAAGGTCAAGTCAGGCGGCAGGCAGAGAGTGGTCAGGCTCCACGCTAAGGTCAGGTCAGGCGGCAGGCAGAGAGTAGTCAGGTTCCACACTAAGGTCAAGTCAGGCGGCAGGCAAAAAGCAGTAGACAATGTCTCCCAGAAGCGCAGGCAGTACTATCAATGTAGAAGCCGAAGCAAAGTGTGCAAGGAGATGCTGCTCCTTAAATAGCCCCCACCATCAGGGAGACAGGGAACAGCTGACAGGAGACAGTGAGATCAGGAGGCAGGACCATACAGCAGCCATCAGGGAACCCCGGATTGGCCAGCCGGCAAAAGGAGGCGGCATCTAGCCACGAGTGGCCAATTCGAGAACCGGGGGGAGTGGTCAGAGTTCTCGGGCCTCATGCCCGGAAGAGAAACCTTCCTTTGGGGACACTGGCGCTGCCAAGATGGCCGGCGTTCCCCAGCCACGACTGAGGGAGAGAGGAGTACCGGCGCTGCCCCTACGGCCAGAGGAACACTCCAGGAGAGAGGGGAAAGATGAAGCGTCGGCCAGCCCCCTACGGAGGCGAAGCCGGAGAGCGGCTCACCCGAGGGGAGCACACCGCAGGTGAGGGACGCGACAGTACCCTCCCCGGAAGCCCCCCTCTCCGTCCCGGTCCGGGCTTAGACAGATAGCGAAAATGGAATTCATTGACCAAGTCAGGTGCACTGACATTCCTCGCGGGTTCCCAGGAATTGTCCTCTGGTCCATAGTGCTTCCAGGAAAGTAAGTAAAAGAGTCGCCCCCTCTGAAGCTTAGAGTCCAGAATCTCCTCCACTTCGTACTCTGGATCTGGTTTAGTTTTGGGTAATGTGTCCTTCTTAGGTTCTGGATGCCATTTGGAGGGAAGGAAAGGTTTGAGCAAGGACACATGGAACGCATTGTGGATGCGGAGACTGCTAGGCAACCGGAGTCGATAAGTGGCAGCTCCCACTCAGGACTGAACAGAAAAAGGTCCAATGAATCGGGGGGCAAACTTCAGAGAAGGCAGTCGCAGTTTCAGATGTTTCGTGCTAAGCCATACCTTTCGCCCCGGTTGGAAAGTTGGCGCTGCCTGTCTCTTCAGGTCAAAGAAGTGTTTGGACCTGGCCATGGCCCGCTGGAGGTGGTCCTGAACTCTCCTCCAAATGTCATGGAACGTGGTGATAGTATGCTGCAACTGGGGAGGAACTTGCGTAGGAGTAATGGGTGGTGGTAGGCGAGGGTGACATCCGAGAGGCGGAATGCAGACTATTGTTGTAGGCAAATTCGACCCAGGGCAGCAAGGTGATCCAGTCATCCTGGCGGTGGGTCGTGCACGCCCGTAAGAAGGTTTTGAGTGTCTGGTTTACTCTCTCCGCCATCCTGTTGGTTTGGGGATGGTAGGCCGATGATGAGCCATGCGGGAAAACCGGTCAATGACCACTGTGAGCGGGTCGCCCTTCCAAGCTCTGGCCAGGGCTGACCCTGCTTAGCTTCCTCTTCACCTTTCACAAATGTTCACCAACACCAGGCTTCTTATAACTAAAAGTTTTATTAGTTGCCACTTAACATCATCTTAATGGCTTATTCCTTCTTTAATTTAAACATTCCTTCTTCAATTCAAACATTTCTTCTTTAACTCCACCATAACCAAAAAGGCATTTACTCAGAGTCTTCTAATTAAACCCTTCTCAGACTTAAAGCAGTTCCTCAAACTTTCACAGTTCAAACAGCCAAACAAAAGCATTTACTTTTCTTTTCCAGAGGGTAGTGCAGCTGCCCCCTTTTTCAGCCAAGTGCTTCAAAAGTCCACAGAGTTCAGTCAGTACCTTCAAGGGGATCTTCCTCCTCTAGCTCCCAGGTCTCCAGCTCCTCTCACAAACTCAGGTAGGTATAAGGAGGTTGGTTAGCTTATCCACCCCTTTAGGCTCTTCCCCCTAATTCCAGGCAGGACCCAACCCATAACCACCTACACCTGTTTCCAGCCCAGGACTCTCCTTGGTCCTAGCAACCTCCACCTGGACATTCCCCTACTGGCTCCCTCTAGTGGCTCATCCTGGACATTTTCCCCCATTTCTATGGGACCAGCGCCCTCTAGTGGCCTACCCCGGATAGGACAGCCCCTTATTCTTCACACCACCCATATGACCGTGTTTCCCTGGGAAGGTGGTAAATCAGTGATGAAGTCCATGGAAATGTCTTGCCAGGGTTGTTGGGGTACCAGTAAAGGTTGCAGCAGTCCCCATGGTTTCTTGTGAGAAGACTTGCTCTGCACACAGACAGGGCATGAGGCGACATATTGGAGAATGTCTTGGGCCATCCGTGGCCACCAGTAAGAGCGAGAGATAAGATGAAATGTTTTCTGAAATCCAAAATGCCCAGCAAAAGCAGACGAGTGTCTCCACTGTAGAACCTTCCTCCGAAGCCGTGGAGGAACAGTAGTCTTACAGGAGGTGGAGGCTCCGAGGATGGAGGAACACACACAGGGTTGAGCATGGGATATGGCTCCTCCTGGTCTTCGGGCGCTTCAAAAATTCGGGAAAGTGCATCCACTTGGACATTCTTCTCTGCTGGGCGGAAGGTCAGGCGGAAGTTGAACCAGGTGAAGAAAAGGGATCAGCGGGCCTGGTGAGGATTCAGTCTAGTAGCGTTCTGGAGGTAGAGGAGGTTCTTGTGGTCTGTGATCACCGTCACTGGGTGCACCGCCCCCTCTGACAAGTACCGCCATTCCTGGAAGGCCATTTTGAGCACCAGCAACTCGTGATCCCCGATTGTGTAGTTCCTTTCCACAGGGGAGAATTTTTGGGAAAAGAAGAAACATGGATGTCATTTGCCAGAGGACAGGGTCTGGGATAACACTGCCCCAGCTCCCAGGGATGAGGCATCCACCTCCACCAGGAAAGGTTTAGATGGATTTGGGCTGCAGAGCACCGGGGCAGACAGAAAAGCTTCCTTCAGGGTGGAAAAGGCTGAAAATGCTTCAGGGGACCAGTTTCTGACGTCCGCCCCCCTTCCTAGTGAGGGTTGTCAGAGGCATGGTAATCAGGGAGTAGTTCTGAGTAAATTGCCGATAGTAGTTGTCAAATCCCAAGAACCTCTGCAGGGCCCAGAGTCCCTGGGGAACCGGCCAATTGCGGATGGCCTGAAGCTTAGCCGGATCCATCTGGAGACCCTGAGTGGTCACTGTGTATTTCAAGAAGTGAATCACCTGTTGGTGGAAGGCACATTTCTCCAAATTCGCAAAGAGGCGGTGTTCTCGGAGTCGGAGAACCCTGCGGATGTGAGATGGATGCTCTTGCCGAGAGGTGGAGAAGACCAGGATGTCATCAAGATAGACAATGACTGAAGTATATAGTAGATCTTGAAAAATGAAATTGACAAAATTTTGAAAGACTGCTGGAGCGTTACAGAGGCCGAAGGGCATCACTAGGTACTCGAAGTGACCCTCGTGAGTGTTCAAAGCTGTTTTACATTCATCCCCTTCATGGATCCGTACCAGGTTGTAGGCTACCCGCAAATCCAGCTTAGTGAATACCTTTGCCTCCTGTAAACGATCAAACAACTCTGGGATCAAAGGGAGTGGGTAGCGGTTCTTAATCGTGATGTTGTTCAGGCCCAGGTAGTCGATACAGGGTCGTAAAGACCCATCCTTCTTGGAGACGAAAAAGAACCCCACTCCCGCTGGTGACGAGGATGGTCTAATAAATCCTTTCTGTAGGTTCTCCTGAATGTAAATGCGCATGGCCTGGGATTCCTCCCGGGAGAGGGTATATAATCTGCCTCTGGGCAGGGTTGTCCCCGGGAGCAAGTCAATGGGGCAGTCGAAAGATCAATGAGGCGGAAGAGTGTCAGCCTCCTGGGCACTAAACACATCCTGGAAATCCTGGTATTCTTCGGGTAGGCTGGGTTGAGAAGCCTGCAGAACTCCAGAGAGAGCTGCGAGGACTCTCTTAGGAGGCTTATTAGGCGGGAGACATGACTGGAAGCAACGGGAACCCCACCGTCCGATCTCCCAGTGGACCAGTCAATAGTGAGTGCATGGAGACGCAACTAGGGCAGACCCAGAATTACCGGGTGAATAGCACGAGGGAGAACCAGAAACTGAATGATCTCTTGGTGCAGGGCCCCTACTTGCATAAGCAGGGGTGAGGTGATCTGCGTGATGGGCCGAGGGAGAGTTGACCCTTGAATTTAGCGGACCTGAAGTGCCGGTCAGCAAGGGACCATAGACCCTCCCAACCGACCCAGGAGATCTGCGTCAATGAAGTTTCCTCCTGCCCTCGAATGCAACAGGGCCACAGTATGGACACAAATTCCCAGCCCTTGCAGAAGTACCGGAGCAGACAACAAGTTATCAGGAAGGGAGGATGACTGACCCAGTGCCCCTCCCTTCACGGGGCCTGGGCCGCAGCATTTCCCGACTTGTTCAGACAGGCATTCACGAAGTGTCCAGGCTGCCCACAATACATACAGAGCCAGTTCTTGCGGCGGTGGGATCTCTCAGCCTCGGAGAGGCGGTGTCGCCCAACAACCATGGGATCCTCCTCGGTTTTAGCAACCGCCCCCTCAGAGGCACCAGGTGAGCCAGGACATAGCGGGCGGGAAGCGGGCCTCAGAACCGGTCGTTGAGTAACCCGCTCTTGGGCCCTTTCCTGGAACTGAACATCGATCTGGGTGCAGAGGATAATGAGAGCGTCCAGGGTTGTGGGAAGCTCCCGTCCAGCTAATTCATCCTTTATATGACTCCCCAAACCCTGCCAAAAAATGGCCGTCAAGGCCTCCTGGTTCCAGCGTAGTTCCACGGCAAGGGTCCGGAACCAGATAGCATAGGCCCCTATCGAACCCGTGCCCTGTTGGATACGCAACAATTCCCCTGCGCCTGAGGAGGGACGTCCTGGTATGTCAAATACCATCCGGAATCACCGCAAAAACTCATCCAGGTCCGACAGAATAGGGTCCAGCTGCTCCCAGAGTGGAGAAGCCCAGGCGAGAGCTGGACCCGAAAGCAGTGAAATGATGTAAGTAATCTTCATACTCTCTGACAGGAAGGACCCAGGCTGCATTTCAAAGAGCATCTGGCACTGTTTCAAAAAACCACGGCACGCCGAGGTTGTACCGTCGAAACGAGGCGGTTCCGGAAGCCACAGGCCAGGAGTAGGATGAACCAGCCTGGGGCCTGGGGTACTGGCAGGGCGCTGGTTCTGGAGGGTGGACAAATGTCTTGGAGGACACTGGACAGTCTATTCAACTAGGCCTGCTGCTGCTGCAACACTTGAGCCAGGTCTGCCATATTGGTCTTGTCCGGCGAACTCATGGCTTCGGCTTACTGTTAGGGTAGTGAGTCCTTGAGCCGTGTGAAGCACCAGCGAAAAGCCCGTGTTCAGCTGGCGGCCGAACAATTCCCAAAGCTTCACCTGAGACAACTGCCGTGTCATGATTGTGGTCAGAACCCCTCTCAAACTTACCTTATTTCTGGTGGTCAGCTTCTTAGCTGGCTTCTGTTTCTTCTGTCTGTCCTTTCTGAGCTAGCTCTGTCTCTCTGTGCTGGCTGCTTCCAGCAGCATGACTCTAATTGCTTTACTATACTGCAGCTGTGTGTGTTACCTGAGCTAGCTGCCTCTGTGTGCTGGTTGCTCCCAGCGTGGCTCTAATTGCTCTGATACTGCAGCTGTGGGGGTTAAGCCTGAGTTAGCTCTAGCTCTGTTTCAGTATGCTGTCTGCCTGTGTCTGATAATGGTGACATCATCAGGCAAGGCCTTGATAAGGAAGTGGTGTTCTTTCCTTCAGGGCCTTTGCAACGTTTGCTTAGTCGTTTGCTTTAGGTCCAGGTTAGTGGTAGTGCAGTGTGCACTTTTGATCTGTGTTAGCTTCCCTGCTTTTCCTTTGTGGCTCCCCTGCTTTCCCTTTTGGTGCTTTACTACTACTACTACTGAAGCATTTCTGTGTTTCGTGCTTTAGGAAGCACTTCTGTGTTTGGTGCTTTAGATGCACTTTTGGCTTATGTGTTTAGCTTCCCTGCTTTTCCCTTGTAGCTCCCCTGCTTTCCCTTTTGGTGCTTTGGAAGCACTTCTGTGTTTGGTGCTTTAGAAGCACTTTTGGATTATGTGTTTAGCTTCCCTGCTTTTCCCTTGTCGCTCCCCTGCTTTCCCTTTTGGTGCGTTGGAAGCGCTTCTGTGTTGGGTGCTTTAGAAGCACTTCTGTGTTTGGTGCTTAGGAGCACCTGTGCTAGTTTATGTGTTTAGGTTCCCTGCTCTTTCCCTGTGGCTCCCCTGCTTTTCCTAGTGGTGCTATTGGTAGCACTTCTGTTAGTACAGGGCTTAGGAAGTCCTTTTGTTGGTTTATTGTTGGGAACACTTTTCTTGGTTTCTGTTTGGAGTTCTTCTGTTGGTTAGGGCTTGGGAGCATTTATGTCAGTTTAGGATTTAGGAGTACTGCTGTTTCCAGCTTGTTCTAGTCCTGGTCCCTGTGTCATCCGGTATCCGATAAGTCCTGCCGGCCACTCAAACCCAGGGGCTCAACCTCCATTCATCCCTTTCCAGCAATTCCCCTCTCTCCCTGAGCCCTGCCCCTCCCATCCATGCTCCTCTGTCACCCTCCATTAATCCCTATCCAGCAATTCCCCTCTCTCCCTTCCATGACCCCCCCCCACCTCGCATCCATGCTCCTCTCTCCTCTGTCCTCCCGCTCCCATCATGTCCCAGTTGGCCTGGCCCGCCCTCTTCTCCCCTCCCCCTTCGCATTTATGCTCGTCTCTCCCCTGCCCTCCCGCTCCCATTGTTCAACTACTGCCCGCCCTCTTCTCTCCCACCAACATCCCTTTTCTTGATTTTTCTTTTTAAATTTACCTCCGTGGCTGTCCAGCAGCGCAGCGTCAGTGAAGGAGGCAGCGCTCCCGACGTCTCTAGCCTTCTCTTCGCTGTGTTGCGCCTTCTTCTGACATCAAGGAAATGACATCAGAAGAAGGCGGAACACAGCGAAGGGAAGGCTAGAGACGTCGGGAAGCGAGCGCCGCCTCCTTCACTGATGCTGCACTGCTGGACCGCCACGGAGGTACATTTAAAAAGAAAAAGAAAAGGGATGTTGGGGGGAGAAGAGGGCGGGCAGTAGTTGAACAATGGGAGCGGGAGGGCAAGCGAGGTGAGCATGGTGCGGCGGCGTCCCCCAGAGGGTGGCGCCCCCCTGCCATGCTTACCTCGCTTACCGTGTTGGCACGGCCCTGTCTGAATGTTCCGGAAGACCTAGCAGACGGATATTGTTCCGACGCTGTCGATTCCCTGCGTCGTCCATGGCTAGTTGCATATCCTGCACCATTTTAGTAGCACGTTGAAATACTAGGGCCTGATCTTCCATGCAGCTATGGTGTTGTTCTAATTCATCCATTCTTCCTTCAATTAAATCAAGACGCACATTGATGTGAGCCACCTCTTCCTTGATAAATTTTACATCTGAAGAATTCTCAGAGAGCATTCCAGTTATCGAGGTAAGTTGCTCCGTTATTAAAGCAAAAGTAGCAACGACGTCAGGCTTGTCTCTTGTAACTTTCTCCGGCGATGATAGATCCGGTTTTGATCATTTAGAACCCATTGTAAGAGTCGACTCACTCTTCGATTGTTTGCTAGTAGCCATTAATGAAGTGTTATTAAGCAAATATATACTGCTTACTTGTAGAAAAAGAAGGTTAAATCATGTTATTAAGCCAGGGAGGTGAGGAGCGCCTTAATTATGTGCCATTCTTTAACCGCTCTCTAGCGCCCCCCAGTGGAGGAGTAGCCTAGTGGTTAGTGCAGCAGACTTTGATCCTGGGGAACTGGGTTCGATTCCCACTACAGCTCCTTGTGACTGTGGGCAAGTCACTTAACCCTCCATTGCCCCAGGTAACATAGTAACATAGTAGTTGACGGCAGAAAAAGACCTGCACGGTCCATCCAGTCTGTCCAACAAGATAACTCATATTTGCTGCTTTTTGTGTATACCCTACTTTGATTTGTACCTGTGCTCTTCAGGGCACAGACCGTATAAGTCTGCCCAGCACTATCCCCGCCTCCCAACCACCAGCCCCTTCTCCCAACCACCGGCTCTGGCACAGACCGTACAAGTCTGTCCAGCACTATCCCCGCCTCCCAACCACCAGTCCCGCTGCCCACCACTGGCTCTGGTACAGACTGTATAAGTCTGCCCAGCACTATCCCCGCCTCCCAACCACCAGCCCCGCCTCCCGATCTTGACTAAGCTCCTGAGGATCCATTCCTTCGGCACAAAATAAGTACCTGTATATATGTAAACCGCTTTGAATGTAGTTGCAAAATACCACAGAAAGGCGGTATATCACGTCCCATTTCCCTTTCCCAATAATGACAAAATCTTCAAACATTTGTAATGTGCTTATACTTCTCACCAGGACCACCACAGACCACTAAATTGTAGAACCAGCTGTGTTCATTTTGGGCTCCCACATTTCAGGCTAAATAACACACTGTTTATTTACTGCTCAAATTTTTACACATTTCTCCTGAGTATATATTGGGTCACCACCACCAGCCCTGAGTTTATTTTGAGATTTTTTTCCTTCACTTAGTTTAATTTCATTGTTTTTGACTGGATAAAAGCAGCTTTCTGTCTCCCTGCACTCTACAAACCAGCAACTTCTCCCTTTCCTGTGATGAGCTGGATCTACTACAACAAAAAGAAGCCTCCAGTGATCTGCATCTGAATTAACTGGCTCATCAAACAACATCAGGATTCAGGAACTGCATAATAACGAAACTGTAACTGCAATTCCGTGAGTTGAAGTTAATCTTTAACCTATATTATCTCTAAATTTCTGATATCCTGCTGAAGCTCCCCCTCAAGCTAACAATAATCTCACAGATGTGAAATACAGCCTTTAGATTGATGTCTGTATGTCACGGTTGTGACTGTATCCCATGCCTACACTCACCTCACCTCCTGGTGACCAGGCCCTATGGCTGCTGTGGACTGTCTTCTTCCTGTTTCCCAAACATGTTCCAGAGTTCATTCCAGTCCTGTTCTGATGTTCCAGCACTCCAGACTCGCTTTGGGGTTCCTGCAGCCAAGCCTCACTTGTGACCTCATCTGTAATTGCCTTTATTGAGCACCTGGGAACTTTCAGGCTTGCCTTTGCAACAGAGGTCTTCTGATGAGTTTTCGTCTGTGTGTGTGTTTGTTGCTGTTCCAGCCCTGCAAGCCTTCAGCTTCAGTTCTAATCCTGCTTGTGTCTGCCCTGTTTGTCTTCGGCTTCAGTTCTAATCCTGCTTGTGTCTGCCCTGTTTGTCTTCAACTTCTTTTGTCTGCCCTGTTTGTCTTCAGCTTCAGTTCTAATCCTGCTTGTGTCTGCCCTGTTGCCTTCAGCTTCAGTTCGAATCCTGTTTGTGTCTGCCCTGTTTGTCTTCAGCTTTAGTTCTAATCCTGCTTGTGTCTGCCCTGTTTGTCTTCAGTTCTAAAACTGCTTGTGTCTGCCCTGTTTGTCTTCAGTTTCAGTTCTAATCCTGCTTGTGTCTGCCCTGTTTGCCTTCAGCTTCAGTTCCTCCACTGTTTGTTCCAGCCCTGTCTGCTTTCAGCTTCCATTCCAGCTCTGCCTGAATCCTGTTCCAGCCAAGCCTGTTTGAGAATCCTGAATCCTGTTTGAGAATCCTATCTACAGCTTCAGCTCCAGTCCAGTAGTTCCAGTCCTGCTTATTCCAGTCCTGCTCATCTACAGCTTCAGTTCCCATCCTGCTAGTTCCGGTCCTGCTTGTACCAGCCTGTCTGTGTTCAGCCTCGCTTCCTGTTTGGGTGGTCCACCTGCTGCTGCCGGTCACTGGCAGTGGCCCAAGGGCTCACTACTCTGGACACCATGACAGTCTGTGACACTGTAGTGAACAGAAGTGCCTGCTAGATATCAGATAATGGAGTTTAAAACTATTTTACCGTGTTTCAAGATATAAAAGTACAAAATAGAAATAAAATAAGCAGTTCTACCGAATGACTGCATATCTATCAGAGAATCTTCAACTTTCCTACTTCGAAGAGGACTCAGACCCTCAACAAGGCACTGTCTGTAAAATTAACACTCCCCTGTTAATTGCAGCCAAAGACAAACTGACTTTTGTTAAACTGAATAGATAGAAAGCTCTGAAACCTCCACACTATTTAATACAAAAATCTGCTCTGGCCAATAAATCAAAGATCTTAATACCCCTAATAATCTGGGGAAGAAGATACAACAGCCTCAAGAAAGCAATGTTTTCTGACTTAAATAAAGGAGATTTAAAACAAACATAGCTGCATTCCAAAAAGCGCTTAAGGTTAATTACTCTGTCTCAAAATGCCTGGCTTACTCAGCTCATTTCCCCCGCACCTCTACATTGCCTACAGTAATTCCAAACTGGCAGCTTGAAAAAGAGAACTGTGCGTTTGTAACCTTCCTTGAAACAGCAAACAAAGGAAATTGTCCAAATCAGACAGAAAGCGACTCTACAACCTGTCTGGAGGAACCTAGGTGCAAAATTAGCGGGAAGGCCGTCCTCCATCCCATGAACTGACTAGATCACGCAGCTCAACAGAGCAGTCCAGTGCCAGTGGACAAGAGCAGGCAGACGCGGATTGGCAGTGCAATCAAACATCAACAACTCACAGTGCACTCCAGCCCAGAAGGACAGTGTAGTTCTCATGCTCACCATGCTCGGTGACGACCAGCCGAGGAGTCAGCACAGCGGTGTGCCCCAAGGTTGTGGGAACACTGGATGCAGATGAACTGCGAAAGGTGAATTTCTACTGGGGGTCGGGGTCTGCGCCTTACAAGAGCCCAGTTCTGGATGGCCCACCACCCGCGCTGCAGGCACCCTACACAAGTTGCAGGTATCCTATTTGGATTCATGACCCATCATTGAGAACGGCAAGCCCAGAACAAGAGCTCTCACTTGGGGATGAGACGGCAAGTACGTGGCCTCTACGCTTCTCCTCTCGGCCGCCACAATTACCACAGCATCCTCCACTCTCCGAGCAAGTATTTTGCTGATCGGAGCACCCAAACTATGGAAAAAAAAAAAGAAGTGTTCTTCTCCAAACGGTGTTCTCCCCAAGCCACGCGGAGTGCCACAAGAACTATATTGAGTAGCAACTACTCTGTAGCACATCAAACTTCCACTGCTCATTTATCCTTTAGACGTGACTGTTACTGAAGGACATATTTACCCTGCTGCGGGTATTGTTTTTATGTACTAGCTACCTTCTATCTGATCATTCATTGATGTTGGAAAAGCCCCTGCCAAGGTAGAAAAAAAAAACAACAAACAACCAACCCCACGCAACACACAAACACAAGCACCTCAGAGCCCAAACACACACATATTGACATGCAAACACCCCCAAGCCAGAAGTAACTCCCAAAAATGGCCAACCTAAGGGCATGAATATTCTACTATACAATAACAACATGGACAATGGGGATACCAGCAGCAACTCCAACTGAATGGAACAAAATACCAGCAAGCATGACAGGAAGAAGACCACTCCAACAACTGGAAGAACCCAATCACCACCTAAAGAACAATGCAGAGGCCAAACAACCAGCAACATAAAACCAAACATGAACAACACCTAACAAAACAAGAGCAAAACAGAAAAACCACACAGCTACAAACTGTTAAAGAAAACAACATTAAACACGACACTTATGGTCCGATACAAATAGGTTATATAAACACAAGATCAGCCGTAAATAAGAAACACTACTAGAGACTGGATAAAAACGGAACAACTCGTACTACTGCTCATAATGAAACATGGTTGCACCTCGAAGACCCTGCACTACTAGACCTATGCCCACCATGATATAACATAATATATATCAACAGAACCAAAAGGAGGGGAGGAGGCGTTGCAATAATATACAAATCCTCCTTCACAGCAGAACCTGTTGCTAAGCACACACCCTCAATTGAAATCCTGGCATGAAAATCACTGACAAAACACTGACCAACTATGCATCACATTATTCTACCGCCCTCCAGGAAGCTGGACAAATGCCCAAGATGATTTCATGGACTTCGTATCAAACATCTGCACCAGTCACTCAAATGTCCTATTAGTAGGTGACATAAACCTGCACCTAGAAAAACAAAATGACACAAACACCAGAACATTAATGAACTTCATAAACCAATGGAGCTTCACAACAGCACAAGCAGTCTCATCGCACACAAAAGGACACCAATTAGACACACTAGCCCACAGATTCTCAGCGAATAGCAACCACATATTAACAAACCACACATGGGAAGAGGTACCATGATCGAACCACAGCAAGCCACTTTCACACTACAAGGGAAAAGAAAGCAGCAAGAAAAGAGAGCCCACAGATTCTCAGCGAGTAGCAACCACATATTAACAAACCACACATGGGAAGAGGTACCATGATCGAACCACAGCAAGCTCAACTTTCACACTACAGGGAAAGAAAGCAGCAAGAAAAGAGGCCCAAGAACCCAACCCACATTCACAACCAAAGGAAAAAGGTAGACAACCACACATTCTGAATTCAACGACATACCACCCGAGGATAACACTTCATGAGAAACTGGGACGAAATAAGTGAAAACACACTAAACAAATAGCACCACTCAAACAAAAACAAAAATCACAAAACAACCACATCCCTGTTTAATGACAACTATTACACATGAAGAAACTCTGTAGGAAACTCAAAAGAGCATGGGCCAAAACAAAACTATATGGAGAAAAGCCATAGAACATACACAAAAAGCATAAAGAAAGAGAAAGCAGAATGCTACAGTCAGTGCTTTTTGTAGGAAAAAAGGTACCGGTACTCATTATGGGCAGGGTCACCATCTATGGCTCCTCCCCTATGGTACCCACACCCCTTATACCAGCCATGGCACATATAAACAGGTATAATTGAAAATACTATACCAGTATAGGAGAAAAAATAACTTGTGATTTTTTTTTCATTATAATTACTTTCTATAAGGTGTTACAGCTCTAGTATACCCAGTGCAAAATAAGACAGCAGATGTAAATTCTCAAATTGGACATATTCCAAACACTAAAATGAAAGTAAAAATGATTTTTTCTACCTTTGTTGTCTGGTGGCTTTGTTTTCTGATCATGTTGGTCCCAGTCTCTGATTCTGCTGCTCTCTATGTGTTCTCTCAACTCCATTTCCAGGGCTTCCCTTCCATTTATTTCTTTACTTTCCTCCTTTCTTCTTCATTTCTTGCCCTACATTCATAGTTAAAAACTGGGTCCTCCGCAGACTTGACTGGAGGAGGTATAGAGTGAATCCAGCTTTTGCCTGTTTTCTCCATCCATGTGCAGTTTTTCTCCTCTTTCTCTTTCCCTCTTCTCCGTCAGTATGCATCTCCTTCCTATTCTTCCCTCCCCTCCATCCATATGCATCTCCTTCCTATTCTTCCATCCATATGCATCTCCTTCCTCTCTCTTCCTTCTCATCCATCCATGTCCAGCATTTATCCTTCCCCTTCCATCTATGTCCAGCACTTTCTCCTCTCTCCTCCCCTCCATCCATGTTCATCTCACTTCCTCTCTCGTCCCTCCCCTCCATTCATGTCCAGCATTTCAACTCTCTCCCCTTCTCTCCATCTGTGTCCAGAATTTCTCGTCTGCCCTAAATCCATGTGCATCTCCTCCTCTGACTTCCCTTCCCTCCATCCATATCCAGCATTTCTCCTCTAAATCCATGTGCATCTCCTCCTCTGTCTTCCCTCCCCTCCATTAATGTCCAGCATTTCTTCTCCTCCCCCCCCCCCCACTCCATTCATGTCATCTACTTCCTTTGTCTTCCCTGTCCTCCATCTATGTCCAGCATTTCTCCTCTCTCCCTTCCCCTCCATCCATGTGCATCTTCTTCCTCTGTCTTTCCTTCCATCCAACATTTCTCTTCCCTACCTTCCACTCCATCCACGTCCAGCATTTCTCCCCTCCCCTCCATGTGCATCTCCTTCCTGTCTTCCTTCTCTTCCATCCATGTCCAGCATTTCTCCTGCCCTTTCCCTCCATCCATCCATGTCCAGCAACTCTCCTCTCTCCCCTGCCCTCCCATCCATGTCCAGTGATTCTTCTCTCTCCCCTGCCCTCTCTTCCCATCCATGTCCAGCGATTCTCCTTTGCCCTCCCCTCCCATCCATGTCCAACGATTCTTTTGTCCCTATCCTTCCCTCTCATCCATGTCCAGCGATTCTCCTTTGCCCCCTATCCTCCCCTCCCATCCATGTCCAGTGACTCACCCCAGCCTCCACCTGCCCCCGTGTTCATTCCAACCCCAGCGCCAGCCCCAGCTGCCCGCCCTCAGCTCCCCGACTTTCCATTCCTGCCGCCTTGTGTTGAAATCTTTTATTTTACTTCAAGTCGCAGCAGCAGTGGCATTGAAGGCAGCAGACAGGCTCGCCTCCTCGCTTCCCTTCCCTCAGCATCCCACCCTCGCGGAAAGGAAATTACATCAGAGGAAGGCGGGATACTGAGAGGGAAGGGAAGGCTGGAGGCGAGCCTTCCTGCTGCTTTCACTACCGGTTAGCCGCTGCAACTTCAGGTAAAATAAAATATTTCAACACAGGGCGGCATGAATTGAAAGTCGGGGAGCTGAGGGCGGGCAGGTGAGCTGGCCCTGAGAAAAAAGATGCCGGCACAAAAAAAGCATTGGCTACAGTACCTCGACCAGACCAATACAAAAAAATATTCAAACTCGTGAACAAACTACTGAAACCCAGAACATATTGGCAACGACTGCAGATGAGCTTGCACAATACTTCAGAACAAACACATGATCAAACCTTGCCAAACCACAATAAATATCACAGACTACCTACCGGATTGCGAAACACATGACAACCACACCGCACCATACAGAATATGGAGTATGTTCTAACCACCCCAACAGTAAAGACGCTATGACAAAATACGCGCATACATACTGCCTACATGACAAATGCCCCAACTATATGATGAAAACCACCAGACTGGTTCATCGAGTTCCTCACCAAACACATCATATGCATCTTTGAAAGAAGCGTCTGTTTACGCTTTCCAAAATACTAGGACTAGGGGGCATGTGATGAAGCTACAATGTAGTAAATTCAAAACAAATCGGAGAAAAAAAAAGTTTCTTCACTGAACGTGCAATTAACTCTGGGATTCCGTTGCCAGAGAATGTGGTAAATGCGGTTAGCTTAGCGGAGTTTTAAAAACGGTTTGGATGGCTTCCTAAAGAAAAAGTCCATAGACTATTATTAAATGGACTTGGTGAAATCCACTATTTCTGGGATAAAGCGGTATAGAATGTTTTGTACTTTTTTGGGATCTTGCTAGGTATTTGTGAACTGGATTGGCCACTGTTGGAAACAGGATGCTGGGCTTGATGGACCTTTGGTCTTTCCCAGTATGGCAATACTTATGTACTTATGATTTTGGCATATGCCTGCATCTCCCTGCATCCAGACCAGCACCTCTGGTTCCAGGATCTCTCCCCCTTCCCAGTTCCAGCGTCTGTCCTTCTCTCTCGCTCCATGTGGTCCCTGTCACTTTTTCCCCTTGCCACCATTAGCAGTGCTTCAATTGAATCAGCCTGTCTTGGGGCTTGGGGCTTTCCCTATGATGTGTTCCTCCCTCACTGATGCAACTCCTGCTTCCATGAGGGTGGGTCATGTTTCAGGGAAAGACCAAATTGAAGTCCTGCAAAAAATTTCTTTACAGGTATTTAACTTCACCTTTACTGTGCAAATGTAGGTTATTTAAAAGCTCAAGCAGGCTGCACGGTTTAAATTTAGCCAGTAATGGAGTTCTGCCTCCTATGTCTGCTTGCCTCTTAATTTTATTTGTTAGCTTAATAAAATGTCTCTAGCTTTTTGCCAGTTTTTTTTCAGATTTATTTTAGCAACCATATATATTTTTGCAAAAGCAATCAGGACACCTACTCCAGCCTGCATCATCTGCTCCTGCCTGCGTCCTCTGTCCCAGCCTGCATCGTCTGCTCCGACCTGCGTCATCTGCTCCAGCCTGCATCAGCTGTTCCAGCCTCTGCACTTCTGTTCCTGCCTGCGTCCTCTGCCCCAGCCTGCATCCAGCCTGCATCATCTGCTCCAACTCTGCATCGTCTGTTCCTGCCTGCACCCTCTGCCCCAGACTGCATCATCTGCTCTAACCTGCGTCATCTGTTCCTGCCTGTGTCATCTGCTCTAGCCTGCATCATCTGTCCTGCCTGCATCCTCTGCCCCTGCCTGCTTCATCTGTTCCTGCCTGCGTCATCTGCTCTAGCCTGCGTCATCTGTCCTGCCTGCATCCTCTGCTCCAGCCTGCGTCATCTGTCCTACCTGCATCCTCTGCCCCTGCCTGCGTCATCTGCTCCAGCTTGCATCATCTGTTCCTGCCTGCGTCATCTGCTCTAGCCTACGTCATCTGTCCTGCCTGCATCCTCTGCCCCTGCCTGCGTCATCTGCTCCAGCTTGCATCATCTGTTCCTGCCTGCATCCTCTGCCCCAGCCTGCATCATCTGCTCTAGCCTGCATCATCTGTTCCTGCCTGCATCCTCTGCCCCAGCCTGCGTCATCTGCTCTAGCCTGCATCATTTGTTCCTGCCTGCATCCTCTGCCCCAGCCTGCATCATCTACTCTAGCCTGCATCCTCTGCCCCAACCTGTGTCATCTGCCCCAGCCTGCATCCTCTGCCCCAGCCTGCGTCCTCTGCTCCAGTCTGCATCGTCTGCTCCAGCCTGCATCATCTGCTCCAGCTTGCAGCTTTAACTCCAATCCTGCAACCTCTACTCCTTTGTTCCAGCCTTCAGCCTTAGCTGCCTCAACTCTGTTTGTGACTGTTAGTAGACAGCTAGACAGTTAGCTATTACTGGCTATTCTACTACTGCATATGCATTACCCTGAATTGTATTATCTTGTATTATTGGCTATTACCTCTAATGCCTATACCATCCCCCTCCTAATTGCTCTGAGCCTATCTGAACCTCCTCCCCCTTCAGCTTATTCTGAGCATTTCTGTACCAAAATCTGTTATTCTTATGGCTCCTATACACCTGCTCTTCTTGGCACTATCCCTTCCTAATCTATTTCTCCTTATGAAACCACTTCCCACCGCAGGAACACGTGGTCTTCCCTCTGTATTCATCATCTCTTTATCCCTCTCTTCACCATCTCTTTTTTCCACCCCCTTCTTCACAGCTCTCAACCTTCAACACTTCCTTCCTTCCATTCACCCCTCGCCTTTTTACCTGAATACATCTCGCCTTCGTCGCTGTCGTCATACCTCTCCTACTCTCCTCTGCACTCTCTTACTCCTTCTCCTGCTCTCCGCTGGTGACATTAATCCCAATCCTGGTCCCCCACATCAGCCCTCATCCTATTCGTGCAGGCCTTACCGTGATACCTCCAATCTTATTTCTATTCCTCTCCACTCCCCTTCTTCTTTGCCCTTCTCTTGTGCTCTATGGAACGCCTGCTCTGTCTGCAACAAACTCTCCTACATCCATGACCTCTTTATCTCTCATACCCTTCATCTGCTTGCCCTAACTGAAACCTGGATTTACCCTGAAGACTCTGCTTCTGTTGCGGCCCTATGTCATGGAGGTTATCTCTTCTCCCATACTCCTCGCTCAGTTGACCGTGGAGGCGGTGTCGGGCTACTACTTTCACCCTGCTGTAAATTTCAACCCATTCTTCCACCTCAGTCTCACTGGTTTTCTTCCTTTGAAGTCCACTCGATCCGTCTATTCGCTCCTCTACCTCTCCAGGTAGCAGTCATCTATTGACCCCCTGCTAAATCCCCCTCTTCCTTTCTCACTGACTTTGATGCCTGGCTCTCCTTCTTTCTTGAACCTTCATCTCCTTCCCTCATTCTTGGGGATTTTAACTTTCATGTTAATGACCCCTCTAACTCTCATGCTTCTCAATTTCTTCCCTTAACATCCTCCTTCAATCTTCAACTGTGCTCCACCCACCGCCCCTACTCACCAGAATGGCCACTGTCTTGATCTTGTACTCTTCTCCAACTGCTCAACCTCCAATTTCCTTGCCTCAACTCTTCCCGTATCTAACCATCATCTTTTAACTTTCACACTTAAACACCCTCCTTCTCAGTCCCGTCCTATTCTAACCAACACATTTAGGAACCTTCAGGCTATTAACCCTTCTACCCTGTCCTCCAGTATCTCAAATCTTTTCTCTATTGCTATATCAACCAAGTCCGTCAATGAGGCTGTCTCTTCCTATAATACTATTCTGTCATCTGCTCTGGACACTCTCGCTCCTCCCGTGTCTCGTCCTGTAAAATGTACCAAACCCCAGCCTTGGTTGGCCCCTACTATCCGCTACCTATGCTCTTGTGCTCGTTCTGCTGAACGCCTCTGGTTTAAATCTCGTGCCCATGCTGACTTCATACACTTTAAATTCTTGCTGACCTCCTTTCAATCGGCTCTCCAACTTGCCAAACAGGATTATTATATCCAATTGACTAACTCTATTGGTTCGAACCCTCGATGTCTCTTTGCCACCCTAAACTCTCTCCTTAAAGTGCCTTCTCCTCCAACTCCCCCTTCACTTTCTCCCCAGATTTTGGCTGATTACTTTCACGATAAGGTTCACAAGATTAAACTTGAATTCATAACCAGCTCTCCTCTACTCCTTCTTCCCTTAGTCCACTCTCTCAACCCTCTTACCCCTGCCTCCTTTTCTTCCTTTTCCGAAATCACTGAAGAAGAAACTTTACTTCTTCTTTCATCCTCAAAACTAACCACCTGCTCCACCGACCCTATCCCCACTCATATACTCAACACTATCTCTTCTGCTGTCACCCCTTTCATCTGTCATGTCTTCAATCTGTCACTTTCCACAGCGACTGTCCCTGATGCCTTCAAACATGCAGTAGTCACCCCACTCCTCAAAAAACCTTCTCTAGATCCCACCTCTCCTTCCAACTATCGCCCCATCTCCCTCCTCCCTTTGTTATCCAAGATACTAGAACATGCTGTCCACCGTCGCTGCCTCGACTTTCTTTCTTCTCATGCTATTCTTGATCCACTCCAATCTGGCTTTCGCCCCTTCATTCAACTGAAACAGCACTTGCTAAAGTCTCCAATGATCTATTCCTGGCTAAATCCAAAGGGCTCTATTCTATCCTCATCCTTCTCGATCTTTCTGCTGCTTTTGACACTGTTGATCACAGCCTACTCCTTGGCACGCTGTCCTCACTTGGATTTCAGACCTCTGTTCTTTCCTGGTTTTCTTCTTATCTCTCTCAGCGTACTTTTAGTGTATACTCTGGTGGATCCTCCTCTTCCTCTATCCCGCTCTCAGTGGGTTTACGTTAAGGATCCGTCCTAGGACCTCTCCTTTTCTCCATCTATACTTCCTCCCTTGGTGCTCTAATCTCATCCCACGGTTTTCAATATCACCTTTATGCTGATGACTCCCAGATCTACCTTTCCACACCAGAAATCTCGGCTGAAATCCAGGCCAAGATATCTGCCTGCCTGTCTGACATTGCTGCCTGGATATCTCAGTGCCATCTAAAACTAAATATGACCAAGACTGAGCTTCTTATCTTTCCCCCTAAACCAACCTCTCCCCTTTCCCCACTCTCTATTTCTGTCGACAACACGCTCATTCTTCCTGTCTCATCTGCTCGTAACCTTGGGGTCATCTCCCTCTCCTTCTCTGCACATATTCAACAGATTGCTAAAACCTGTTGTTTCTTCCTCTATAATATCGCCAAAATTTGCCCTTTCCTTTCTGAGCACGCTACCAGAACCCTCATCCACACTCTCATCACCTCTCACTTAGACTACTGCAACTTGCTTCTCACAGGTCTTCCTCTCAGCCATCTTTCTCCTCTTCAATCTGTTCAAAATTCTGCTGCACGATTAATATTTTGCCAAAGTCGCTATGCCCATATCAGCCCTCTTCTGAAGTCACTTCACTGTCTCCATGTCCGTTTCCATATACAATTCAAGCTCCTCTTATTGACCTATAAGTGCATTCACTCTACAGCCCCTCACTACCTCTCCACCCTCATCTCTCCCTACACTCCTTCCCAGGAACTCCGTTCACTAGGCAAATCTCTTCTAATTGCACCCTTCTCCTCCATCACTAACTCCAGACTCCGTTCCTTTTATCTCGCCACACCTTATACCTGGAATAGACTTCCTGAGCCATTACATCAAGCTTCATCCCTGGCCGCCTTCAAATCCGGGCTAAAGGCCTACCTGTTTGATGCTGCTTTTGATTCCTAACTTGTCACTTGCTCGTAACCTTTATCTTGTCTTCCTCTCTTCAATAATCCCATTTCCCTATGTGTCCTATCTGACTGTCCTACCCTTATCCCTTATTTGTCCTGTCTGTCTGTCCTGATTTAGATTGTAAGCTGTTTTGGGCAGGGACTGTCTTTCTTCATGTTTAATTGTGAAGCGCTGCGTACGACTGGAGTGCTGTAGAAATGATTTGTAGTAGTAGTAGTAGGACAATGAAAATGCCAAAATACAGAGGAGGGGAAAATTAAAGATGGAATTAAAAACAAGTAATCTCACAGAACCCTGAAAAAATGTTTATTGGACTAGTTCCTTGTTTGATAGTTGGCATCCTTAGTGCAGAGCTGCCAAAGGGGAGCAATTTCTAGGGGAGGTTTCCAGCATGATGAGGGAACTTTAAATATACTGTAGTTGAATTGTTTCCATAGGTTTCTATGTGGTTTTAGTGTTAAGTGCTTGAAATAATTGAGTTTTAACTATGTAACATGTCATCCATGAAGGCATTACTTGTTAATAAGCGTAGCCAGTAGCCCTTCCTTGGACTTCCCTTCACCACCATTTCAGATGTATAGATTGAATACACTGCAAGAAAAAAACTCATCCATTGACCTTCAATTTCACTTATTGGAGTGGTACATGTCACTCTTCTGGATGGTCTATAAACAAAAATGGGGACTCTTCAGGGAAAATTTTCTATAAAGACAATTTCTCCGTGGACAAGCAGGCTGCTTTTTCTCACATGTGGGTCGACGTCCGCTTCGGCCCAGGAATCGGCAATTTTGCAAGCAAAATATAAAAAACGTTTTGCCAGAGTCTACTGGCGCGCGTGCAGCGCGCACCACGCATGCGCAGTTGTCTTCCCGCCCGTTGCGTGAGTGTTCCCGCTCAGTTATTTTTTCTCCGCGATGAGGTGCGGTCAAAATTTTCCCTGCTCCTCGCAGGTCTGGGAAAGAGTTTTCTGCGTTGATTTCTTTCATTCTTTCTTTCTTACTGTTAAAAGAAAAAACTCCCTAGTTTTCTTTACTTTTTTGCCCCTTTTTCAAGTTTCCTTTGTTTTTTGACACGGCCGGCTTAGGCCGCGCAGTCGGGTTGCTCCCTTCTTTTCGTGCCCTTTTTTCTTTTAACAGGCATGATTGCGTCTTTTGATTTAGCCGAAGCCGTTTTTTCTTCCATGTCATCGAAGACACCCAGCGGCTTCAAACGTTGTACTCGGTGCAACTGCACTATCTCAGGTACCGATACCCATGCTTGGTGTATCCAGTGCCTTGGGCCCGACCACAGCCCAGCTGCTTGTAGTCTGTGTCTTCGTTTGAAGAAACGGACCCAAGCATCTGGAGGGCCCAACAAGAGAAGCTTTTTGGGACTTAGTCCGGTCCTTCAATGTCGACATTGACATCGGTACCGAGGTCGGCGGCGTCAAAATCGACATCGAGGGACGCGTCGACATCGGGAGTGAAGGTAATGGCTGCGGAATGAACTACTCGTGCTGGAAGCAGTGAGGCATCGAGTGGGTCTCCATCTGTCTCAAGGCCGCCTGCTATGCAGGCCCCCCCCCCCGGGACCGACCTTCGTCGGACCTGGCCCCGAGGAGATGTGAGGATTCCACGTCTTCCTCATCAGTACCAAGGATTCTCTATGACGGGCGTCGAGCGAAGGCGAAGAAGCACCATCATCGATCTCCTTTGACACATGTCGAGGGATTCGGCACCCGAGAAGCGTCGGCGCCGAGAGGATCGCTCTCCCTCTATTCAGGAGGTGCTGATGCGTCGGTCTAGCAGCCCAGTACCTGCTCCCAAGCCTCAACAGATTCTGCCACCAGCTCCTATGCCGACCCCACA
Organism: Microcaecilia unicolor; assembly: GCF_901765095.1. NCBI lineage: Eukaryota > Metazoa > Chordata > Amphibia > Gymnophiona > Siphonopidae > Microcaecilia > Microcaecilia unicolor. The sequence goes on from NC_044037.1 coordinate 123,812,276, forward strand.
GCCTTGTCCGACAGCGGTTCTCAACGAGCGCATCAGTGCCCTGCTTCCAGAGCTTCTGGAAGGGTTACTGCGGCAGTCTGCTTTGGTGTCAGGGGTGCTTGCTCCTTCCGTACCGTCAGTTACAGCGGTTTCTGGCCCTTCGCCTGCAGTGAGGTCCCTGACCTGAGTGCTGCCTGTGACATCGGTGTTGGCTGCCACCCAGGTCGACTCTCCTTCGACGTCGGTGGAGGAAGCTTCACCGGAGTCTAGGCAGGCATCGACTTCTTGGCATCGCATTCGAGGATGTCGTTCCTCAGCGTCGAGCAGGCTCAGTTTCAGACTGCTCTGAGAGATGTCTTGTCCGATATTGAAGATGAGCATTCGTGGAAAGAAGATGAGGATCCCAGGTACTTTTCTTCTGACGAGTTCTATGGGATTCCTTCTGAACCTTCCCCTCCACCAGAAAGGAGACTGTCTCCACCGGAGAGTCTATTCTTTACCTCCTTTGTCCGGGAAATGGCTGCGGCTATTCCCTTCCCTATGGAGATTGAGGATGAGCCCAGGGCTCAGATGCTCGATGTCCTGGATTATCCTTCTCCACCTAGAGAGGCTGCAGCGGCTCCTTTGCATAATGTACTGAAGGAAGTCCTTATGCGAAACTGGTCGTTCCCTCTGTCTAACCCCGTCATCCCGCAGAGAACTAAATCCCAATATCGTATCCACGGGGAACCTGGATTGATGAAGTCTCAGCTACCTGACAACTTCATGATGGTGGACTCCGCTCTCAAAAGAGCCAAGAGCACTAGGGACTATGCCTCAGCGCCCCCAGGCAGAGAATCTAGAACCTTGGACTCTTTTGGGAGGAAGGCGTATCAGGGCGCTATGCTCGTTGCCAAAATCCAGACATGGATCCACTTGCAGAACTTGGTGAGGCAACTGTCTAGCTTGGTTGATGCGCTCCCTCCGGAGCAGGCCGAGCCTTTTCACCAGGTGGTGAGGCAGCAGAAGGCGTGTCGAAAATTCCTGGCCAGGGGTACATTCGACACTTTTGATGTAGTATCCAGAATCGCTGCTCAAGGTATAGTGATGTACTGCTACAAGTATGTATCTTCGCTTTATCACAATCCCCTACTTTTATTATAGTAATGTCTGCGCTCTCTTGATCAATTATAACTTCAATAGCAGTATCTAAAATATTTTTAAAAATGGGAGGAAAAGCTTCAACTGACTCTATATTGGCAAGAGTTCATGTAGTCATCATTAGCTCAAAAACCTCCCCAAAAATAGCTTTATTGAAGTACATGTAAGCAAATTAAATCAGCTTCTACTCAGCTTTTAAGAATACATCGACTCATTCATCGATTTCCCTCCCACCCCTCCCCTCCCCTTTCCTTCCCCCCAAAAGTATTCCAAAGAGCAACCCAGCCTGCCAAACTAAAAATCTTAGCACACTATACCACCAGTAAGGTCAAGAACCCCCACCCAATCCCCACGACCCACCCACACACTCATACCAAAGAATAAGTAAAGAGAAAAAACAGAAACAAAATTATTAAGCAATGTCCTTTCTCACTCGAAGGATTCAGTGCTGTCCTCACAAGGAAGAAAATCAGATCACAGCGTGGGCCCGAATCTGGCTCAAGGTAGAGCAGTGATCACAGTCAAATGAGGCTTCTTAGCTTTGTTGAAGACTTGTTGCCATTGGTGCACTTTGTCTCGGGTGTTCGAATCGGTAGGTATAGTCGCGTTCTCTGGTGCTGCAATTCCTGCAGTTTTCAAAATCTGCCATGCAGAAGCTAAGGTGCATACTTTATGTTACTTCCGTGCCGCTGTGAAGCATAATGCAAATGGGAAGGCCCACCGATATTTCAGATTGTGATGTCCTAGGGCTTCCGGTATGGTCCTCATTGCTCGACGCTGCTTCAGTGTATATGCAGAGAGATCTTGATAAACAGAGATTGTGGCGTTGTTGAAGACTAAGTCTTTCTTTTGGTGCCCCAGTGTGAGAAGTTGCTCCTTGTCCAAGTATTTTGAAAAGTGCACCACAATGTCTCTTGATTTGTTATTGGGTGGAGTCCCCAAGGCTCGATGGGCCCTTTCAATTTCTGGGACAGGAGAGTCCGGCTCCAGGGAGAGTATCTGAATATAAAGTTCATGCACTACTCTCTTCACATCCTCCTGGTCCCCCACTTCAGGAACTCCCCGGAATCGGAGATTCTTGTGACTCCCCCGATTTTCCATATTGTTCAGTTTATATTGAAGCTCATCCAACTGGTTTGCAAAACCATCCCCACGCTGATGCATTTGCTGAATGGCTTCCACGTATTCATTCACTCACACCTCAAAGTCTTCAATACATGCACCTATGTCCTTCATCTCCCCACAGAGAGTTTCTATACACTCCACTATGTTGGCCTTCATGTGCGATAAGTCCTTGCAGAGATCAAGCAGAAGGCATATAAAATGTGGGTTGCGGGCACTGCACACCTCTCACTCTGAGCCTGCCAAGTCTGAATCAGAAGCTGTTTCCCATAGGGGGAAGCATGGTGCGAGGCCACTTTTGATAGGCACTGGCTATCCTGTGCCCCAATCTTAACATCTGACACCTTAGATTTTTGCGACATGATCACAACTTGTCATGCTTCCAAATCTTATCAAATGAGAGGTAATCTTACTTATGGATGCGTAGAATAGCAATATTAGCTGGGTGAGCCGGAAGCCCTGGGATCAGGCTGCCATTTCGGTCAGTGACCTCCATCGTACAATTTCTTTTGACGAGGCTACAGATAGTGATGATCCTTGAGAGGACCATAGAGGTTTGAAAGGTGTCTAAAGGGCTAACTTATTCTTTAATTACTCTGGCCCATTTTGTCTGAGGACCTTGAAAATCAAACAGAGAGTTTTAAATTTAGCCCTGTAAGGTACTGATGGCCAGTTTAGCTTTTGCAGGAAGGGTATGATGTGGTCATGCCACTTGCAGCCTTCTATCAATCGTGCTGCAGCATTCTGAATTAGTTGGAGCTTGTACAAACTAATTTTGGTTTGGTCAGTGTACAGGGCATTACAGTAGTCTAGCTGTGATGTTATCATGGCATGGACCACTGTGATCAGACTCGTCTTTTCAATATATGGAGAGAGATTTTGTAGCTGCCGTAGGTGAAGAGCCCTAGCCGCTATGAGGAAAGGCTAAAGCGGCTAGGGCTCTTCAGCTTGGATAAAAGGCAGCTGAGGAGAGATATGATAGAGGTCCATAAAATAATGAGTGCAGTTGAACAGGTAGATGTGAAGCGTCTCTTCACGATTTCCAAAAATACTAGGACTAGGGGGCATGCGATGAAGCTACAATGTAGTAAATTTAAAATGAATCGGAGAAAAGTTTTCTTCACTCAACGTGTAATTAAACTCTGGAATTTATTGCCAGAGAATGTGGTAAAGGCGGTTAGCTTAGTGGAGTTTAAAAAAGGTTTGGACGGCTTCCTAAAGGAAAAGTTCATAGACAGTTATTAAATGAACTTGGGGAAAATCCACTATTTCTGGGATAAGCAGTATAAAATGTTTTGTACATTTTTGGAATCTTGCCAGGTATTTGTGACCTGGATTGGCCACTGTTGGAAACAAGATGCTGGGCTCGATGGACCTTTGGTCTTTCCCAGTATGGCAATACTTATGTACTTATGACCGCTGATCCTCTCACTGTCTCCACTTTTTAAAAATGTCTGCTGAGACTTCAAGCGGTGGCCTCGCGAGATTTAAATGCAGAGACAGCGAGAGGATCAGCGGCAGTGGGCAGGAAATAGTGGGTATCTTTCCTGCACAAAGAAGCCACTAGACCAGGGGTAGGCAACTCCGGTCCTCGAGAGCCGCAGGCAGGTCAGGTTTTCAGGATATCCACTACTACTACTACTATTTAGTATTTAATTTGCATGAACTTTGATTTGCATACACTGCCTCCATGGTATGCAAATCTATCTCCTGCATATTCATTGTGGATATCCTGAAAACCTGACCTGCCTACGGCTCTCGAGGACCAAAGTTGCCTACTCCTGCATTAGACCACTAGGATGCCTTGAGGTACGTGCTAGGAGGGCACCCAGGTTCAGAGGGGAGGTGAATGGATGGAGTTGGGATAATGTCAAAAGTTGAAGCCAGTTAGGTGAGTCTCTGTTTTCCCTTCCTCACATAGTTGTCATCACTGTACACTCAAAACAATGCAAGCAAACCTATGTGCTGCTGCATCCACCTTGTCGTTCTTTATTGTTGGTGGCATTTTAATTTAATTTCACTTATATTTTCAAACATGCTGGCTTGTGCAGCATACAGAGGTACATAGAGAAAGTATAGTAATGGAATAACTTTCATAGGTCAAGTAGTAATTTGTTGTAAATCATAATCAGTGTGTCATTTGGAGGGGCTGGTTAAAGGGATACCCTAGCACTATTATATTTATGCAGAGATTTTTTTTCTCCTGGTAAATGGCCACTAAAACACACATCATGTTATGAGAATCAGGTGCTCAACATTCATATTTTCTATCAATCTATTTACTTATGTATGACATTTATAGCCCACATTAAACATGAATTAGGGGGGTCACGTGATGCCTGCTTCCTGATCGGCAGCAAGAGCAGAGAGCTCCTCAAACTACCTGCAAAAATCAGCTATATTAATAGTTTGGAAAAACCCCCGGGACACCTAACAGTATATCGCAGGGCTGGTGAGCTGAAAGAAAACAGCGAAACTAAAAATAGAGATCGAGGGCAGAGGGAATGCCCACAAGGAATCAAGGAAGCTTGAAGAACAAAAACGCTTCAGCGATGAAGGCAAACAAGATGGCGCCGGCCCCAGGTTCCCCGAACGCAAGTGAAAAAATGGCGGGAGAATGGGCACGAGAGATATCATTGACGGTAACCGCAGCACTGGAGGATAGACTGAATAAAATCCAGTCAGCGGTGGAAGAAATAAACGAAAAATTTGACTCGCAGACGCGCAGAATTGAAGAAGTAGAGCAAAGAGTGCTAGTGCAGGAGGAAACAACGCAGGGCATGGCGGCACAAATCTCAGAACTACAAAAGGAAGCAGCAGCTTTAAAGGAGAGAGTAGAGGAACAAGAAAATCGAAATCGGCGAAATAACCTGCGGGTTATAGGATTACCCGAGACAGTACAGGACAAAGAACTTTATAAATTTTTTGACTCATGGCTACCAGCACAGCTGGGCCTGGAGGGCGATGCAAGCGCATGGCAATGTGACCGGGCACATCGAATCGGGACACGAAGAGAAGGGGATAGTAAACCCCGCACAGCTATAGCGCATTACATAAACTGGAGGGAAAAAGAGATGTTACTTAAAACCAGCCGCTCCAGGAAAGAACCCATAGAATATGAGGGTCATAAAATACTGCTCTTCAACGACTACTCGGCAGCGGTGGCGCAACAGAGACGCGCCATGGCTCCTACCTGCACCTCACTGCACAGAAAAGGACTTAGATTCTCGCTACTATACCCAGCCAAATTGAAAGTGTGGCATGGAGGAAAATCACTACTATTCTCGGAAGTAGCGGAGGCTAGGGCCTTTATGGATAACATCAACAGGGAAGATCTGAGGGAGAGCCCTAACAGACTGCAGCAACCATAGGGCTTGGAGGATTAAAAAAAAAAACATAATAAAAATAAAAAACAGATGCAGTTTGCGAGCGCAAAGTTACCAAAGTTCCAACGCTAAATCGAACCCAGGCAAACAACAAAATGCCGGCGGGGAACATTGTGAGGGGAACGAGGATGCGCAGGAGAGAGAGGAAGAGCAGCGGAAGAAGCCAAGATTCATGAACTCACTGAAGCACCAGACGATCCCCTAGACTGTATGTTTAAATGAAGCCGGACTGTTTAATTTGCTAAAGTTTCTTTAATTAAGAGGAAGGGGGGAAGGGGGCAGGGAGGTTGAGGGACGATAAGCTTTGTTATCTTGTTGTATGGTTAAGGGAAGGAGAAGGTGGATGTGTTGGATAGTTTATTTGGGATGGGGTTTTGGGGCAGTGGGGGGAGGGGGAAAAAAGAGGGTAAGATGGGAACGGATGGGTGGGGGGAAAGTTACAAACATGAGAGGGGGGGAGGGGGGAGGAGATAGGGAGAGTACCTGTGGAGGAGGGCACGGAAGAAAGGGCTTGAATGTAACAGGAAAACAAAGTTCCACACAAAGAGTAAATGCAAAAGGAAAAATTGAAACTGGCGGGCTTAGCTGGGAGGCTCGCTGGTTGATAGAGAAGATTCTATGCTTAATATTGATGGATAGTTATAGCAATGGTTAACTTAAAGCTTATTTCTCTCAATGTGGATGGGATACACTCCCCGGTCAAGCGAACCAAAATACTGACGTGGCTGAGCAAAGAGGGAGCAGATATTGCTTATTTGCAAGAGACACACCTGTCTGATACTGAACATGCAAAACTGAAGAGAGGATGGGTGGGAGAAGTGGTTTATTCATCATTCAATAGCAGGAAAAGAGGGGTAGCCATACTCATACATAAAAAACTTCCCCTAAACATCCATAAAACGTTAACTGACAAGGAAGGGAGATTTGTTATAGTGTTGGGAGAATTATGGGGTAGAAAGATAGGTCTTTGTAACATCTATGGACCTAATGTTTATTGCCACAGGTTTTTTTCCGATATTGTAGCAAATATGGGCACATACCCTGAATACCAACTGGTTCTGGGAGGAGACCTAAACACATATGCAGATCCAACTGTTGACTGTAAACCGGCTAAAAAGAGAAGCAAAGGGTCGGAGGGCAAAGGAATCAACTTCTTGTTAAATCAATTGGGGACAGTAGATATACTGTATGGAGACTGCTACACCCACATGACACAGACTATACATTTTTTTCTAACCCCCACAATATGTACTCTAGAATAGATTACTTTCTCATATCACAATCTTTGGTCACGGCAGCAAAAGCGGCACATATAGTGGACAATACTCTGTCTGACCATTCGGCCATAACTCTAACTATAGCATACACTGCGAGTACAACAGAGAAGGTGTGGAGATTCTCACCCTCATTGTATTATGATAATGACTTTAAATCTTTTTTAAGAGAGAAATGGGCAGACTATCAGAGGTACAATGAGACGCCGGAAGTGGACCCAATAATATACTGGGAGGCAGCCAAAGCAGTGTTACGGGGCCACATCTTGGCATACACAGCTAGTAAGAAGAAAAAACTGGAAGCTGAATTGTTACAACTATCCCTAGAGTACCAGAGGGTGAGACAACAACATATAGGAAGCTTAGATAAAGAGGCCAAAACACGCAAGATGGAGTTACGTAAACAAATTGATCAATTACTTAACTCCAGGGCTGAAAGGGACATATACTTCCAAAGATTTAAATTATTTAAATGGGGGAATAAAGCTGGAAGGCTTATGGCTAACCTGGTTAGACCTTATAAAAAACGACAGGTGGTCACGTCGATCAAAGATAGCTCTGGCCAAAGTTACCGGCAGGAGGCCCAAATACAACAACAATTTGTTAAATATTACCAATCTCTGTATAAAGAGAGGGAAATGGATTATACACAGAGAGATGCCTTCTTTGGGGACGTGTCTATACCACAACTCACCATAGACCAAACCCAAGAGCTAGGTAAACCCATAACCTTACAGGAGATTAGACTGGGCATCAAGGTATTAAAACTCACTAAAGCACCGGGCCCAGATGGATATGGACCGGAGTTTTACAAAATACTATCAGGCGATATAGCTAGCCCATTAACCGATATGTATAATAGCCTTAAAAGAGAGGGGGTTGGTGAACATTCTAACCTGGCACACATCATACTGTTACCAAAACCAGGGAAAGATCCAGGGCAAGTGGGATCGTATAGGCCGATCTCACTATTGAACCAAGATGCTAAAATCTTAGCAGCTATCTTAGCCAGGAGATTGAACATATACTTACCTCAAGTAATACATGAAGATCAGGCGGGCTTTGTCCCAGGGAGGTATGCCTCAATGAACCTAATCAGAGCTCTGGCGGCCATACATATCCATAGAGGGAAAGGGGGGAAGGAGGCTATTGCAGGATTAGACATGGAAAAAGCTTTCGACAGTATCTCATGGGAGTACTTGTTTTGGGTGATGGAAAAGTACGGCATACAAGGAAGATTTAATGAGTGGGTCGGGGTTCTTTATACTAAACCAAAGGCTAAACTGCTGATTAACAACACACTGACAGAAAGCTTTGACCTACAAAGAGGTACGAGACAGGGGTGCCCGTTGTCCCCACTCTTGTTTCTTCTAGCAATTGAACCACTAGCCATTAAAATACGACAGAGTGAACAGTTAAAGGGCCTCCAGGTGGGGGGGAAGGAGATCCGCATTAACTTATTTGCGGACGATATACTACTTTATCTGGCGGACGCCTTTACCCACCTAGAAAAGGCATTGGTGGTGGTGAGGGAGTTTGGGGGAATCTCTGGATTACGAGTCAACTGTGATAAATCTGAACTACTCCCATTAGCAGGCAACAAGGAAAATTTAAGGTTTGAGAAACTGCCCATACCACCAGTGCAACAGTCGATGCGCTATCTAGGCATATACCTGAGCACCAATCCAGCTGTGATGTATAAAAAAAATATTTTAGATCAAATAGATAAAATAAGACAATCATGTATTAGATGGAAAGACTTACCACTGTCATTATTTGGTAGAGTGGCGATGGTTAAGATGGTGTTACTGCCCAAACTACTTTACCCGATACAGGCCATGCCAGTCTGGATAAAAAGGCAAGATGAATGAGTATTCAGGTCTATAATTAGAGCGTTTATATGGAGGCAAAAGGGCTCCCGAGTAGCATATCAAACGCTAACACTTAATAGAGAAAAGGGCGGCATTAAGTTGCCAGATCTCCGACTATACAATGTGGCTGCATTAATGAGACTAATTTATGAGGGCATAATAGGGCAATCGAAATTTATACCGGCCCATTGGTGGGAGGGCTGGTGCTCCCCGTACACGTTTATAAATCTAATACATACACCTCCGGGATTGGGTACAAAGCTGAATAAGCAGTACAGTTTTCTTCATCCACTGAGAAATGCTTGGAAGTGGTGGAGGAACAGACAGACACGGAGCCCGTATGCGTCACCATTCCTGAGAATGGTAGGGCTGGTAGATTTCCCCGCGGGGGTGGGTCCCTCCGGGTCCCTCCCATTTCAAGACATGGGCAAAGAACGGGTGTGCAACTTTTGGAGACCTGTCCCCTTCAGGGGGGGACAATTTTATGACATTTTCACAAATGAAAGACACATGGCAAATACCCAACACACAAATGATACAATACATGCAAGCCAGGCATTATTGGTCACAAATGAAAGTGAAATACGGGAAGTCTTGGACTTATGGTAACCTGGATGAGATGATGCTACGAATGCCAGTAGGGGGCAATCGGTTATCCAATTGGTATAAGTTGGTGAAACTGGTCACTCCAGAAGGTGGAGCAGGGGGGACTGTTACACGATGGAATGAAGAATTAGGAACAGACTACACACTGCCACAGTTTAACATGATGTATGTGACACTATTTGAAATGGTAAAATCGGCAGATTGGCAAGAAACCCAATTTAAGCTGCTACATAGGGCATACATTACTGGTGAAAAGGGAAAAAAAATGAAAATGTGGGCCTCAGACAGCTGTATTAAGTGTAAGTCAGGAACTGGCACCTTCCTACATACTTTCTTAGAATGTCCTAAACTGTTAATTTGGAATGAAGTATTTGCATTGATTAATAAGGTATTGCAGATAACGGTGGAGTGGTCCTATAAAGCACTGATGTTGGGGGATCAAACAGAATTAATCACACAAGGATTGTCTCGACCACAGAGGAGATTCTTGTACATGACAGTGCTGGCGGTTAAGAAAATCATTCTGCGGGAGTGGATAAGTGAGACATCGGCCTCATATGCATGCTGGCTGGTAAGAGTACAAGAGATAGCACATTATGAGATATCATTGTATAGAAAATCTACAAATGTGGAGGGCAAACAATATGCAATGCTGTGGCAACGGCTTGAGGAACTTGTAAGGAAATAAAGCCTTTCAAACACATGTCTTACATACAGGTACCACAAGGGGGGAGGGGGGATGAGGGGGGGATAAGTAAGAAGAGATGGGTATAAGATGGATGTATGTACACGGTACGAATCTTTTTTCTTTCTGAGTGAATAGCCTTATAAGGGACAATAGAATGGTATTATTAATAATAATAAGGGGGGGAAAAAAAAAAAGGAAAATGTTGATGCAATTGTGCTGTATTGTGCAAACAGAGATACACTGAAAGAATACTTTGTAATGGATTCTTAATGCAACAAAGGAAAACACAATGTCACGCATACTGAAAGCATGTATTGTATTAATGTCAATAAAAACAATTGGAAAAAAAAAATAAACATGAATTAGGTTGAAACCTGGCAGCATTTAAAATCTTTTTGTTTTCCTGTGCCTACATCAAAAGAAAAAGATGGCATGTGGGAGCTGTGGATTGCAATGGTATATTATAAAAATGCACTTGCATTGTTTATTACTACTTTTTCACAGAGAGGTATTGAATAATGAGGAAAGGGATTCCTTCATGCAGAAGTTTAGTCCAGCATCAGTCTAAATGTGCCAACATTGTCCAGTTCAGCACACTATTAGCCGCCAAGTTCATACAAAGTTAATTATGTTTATTAGAAAATAAATCTGTTTCCTCAGGCTGCTTGCTATGTGAATATTCCACCACTGTTTCATTATTTGTCGCGTCCCTCACCTGTGCCGCTTCTCCGTCGGTCGTGCCGCGCTGTCAGGGTGCCGCAGGGAGTGTTGGCCAGGAGAGGCGGTCGGGCGCCAGGTCCCTGCGTCGCACCGCTGGAGTCCTGTCTGCGGTCTGGGCTGCTCCGGCCCTCTGGTCCGCTTCGGTGGTAGCGGGGAGACGTCGGCCAGGTGGTCAGGGCCGGCGTTCCCCGAGAAAGGGATCCCTTGCAGGCGCGGAGCCTCAGAGGAATGTCGTCACTCCCCACAACGTCCGGATTGGCCGATCGCGGCTGACTCCGCCTCCTGCCTCTGGCCGGCCAATCCGGGGCTGTTGAGTCACGGTTGTGGGTAGCTCCGCCTCCTTTCAGCTGTTACCGGTCCTCCTGATGGGGAGGGCTATTTAGGAGCAGCAAGGTAGAACTCTCATTGCTTCGGCTTCTACTTTTGTGGATTCTGTGGCGTTGGGTTTCTCTCGGACTGCTCCTGCCTTGAAACTTGCCTGGACCTGGACTCTGCTTTTGTTTGCCGCCTGCCCTGAAACTTGCCTGGACCTGGACTCTGCTTTTGTTTGCCGCCAGCCCTGAAACTTGCCTGGACCTGGACTCTGCTTTTGTTTGCCGCCTGCCCTGAAACTTGCCTGGACCTGGACTCTGCTTTTGTTTGCCGCTTGCCCTGAAACTTGCCTGGACCTGGACTCTGTTTCTGTTTGCCGCCTGCCCTGAAACTTGCCTGGACCTGGACTGTGCTTTTGTTCGTCACCTGTTCTGAGACTTGTCTGGTCTGCTCCTGCTTTCCATCTGCCCTGAAAGTCTCACCTGTGTCTACACACCTCTGACCTCCTGAGGAGTTGCTGCTCCACTCTTCAGGTAAGATCAGGATTGTCCGGCTGCCTAACTCTGTTCGGCACAGGGGCTCACTTTCTGAGGGTTACTAGGCCTGACATTATTGCTACCAAGTATTACATATTAAGGGCATTTGCTTTAAACTTTGTTTTAATTCATTTATCTAGTCCTTACATGCACATTGTTTTGCTTCTTAAACCCAAAGGTGAATCCTAAGGGTGGTTGAATAATTAGGTATAAACTGTGTTGTTTCTGACTTTACTTGTTTTGGAATTTGGACTGCTTCGGGTCCTGTGCTGATCTGTACATCTGCTGTCTTAGCAGAGTATGGAAGAAAATGATTTATGTTACTTTTACTAGTATTTTTACTGCTTATAGAATCTGGCTTTCTTTGGGGGGGGGGGGGGTCATCAAAGTGACTTTGGTACAGCAAGGGCTGGGTGGGCCAGGAGCTGGGATAAAGGAGATTACTTGCAATGGGGACGGGCAGGGATGGGTTAGATTCCTGTGGGGACGGGATAGATTTATGTCGCCATGCAACTCTCTAGTGTGTATTGCTGCAAAGGGGGGGGGAGGGAAGGGAAGAGAAGAGAGAGTGTACAAAAACATCAAGTCACCCATTTCCAGGCTAGAGATTTTGGGCAGTCCTGGATTTCTGACGACTCTATCCTGGTGCATGTTGGGATTTGCAGCACTAATTTAATGGGAAGGATCAGGCAGTACAAATCCCACATTGCTTTGGGATGCAAATTCAAAACCAGGACTGGAACTGGGTAACTTGGCATCTCTGAGTGTGCATGAGTTTAGGGCTTCAGATTTTTGTGTAATATGTAAATCCATGATGGCTAAAGGAAGCTGCCACTCAGTAGCACTGATTTCTTGAAATTGCTGCCATTTTTGGCAACAATCACAAACATCACAATGTTACCACAAGTACTGGTAGCTGCAAGACTTCAGCACTACCTGCAGCGTGAGACTTTCCTATGGCCTCCACAGATTGATAAATTGAAATCCCCCAAAACCAGAACCTGTAATTTATAGAACTGCCAAGTTACCCATTCCAGGAGGGAGACTTTTTGGCCAGTCCTCTAGCATTGAATTCAACAGATAGAATCATGGACTACAAATACTACAGTGCTTTGGGATATCTAATATAATAATTTGCTCCTCCAACGTTCCAATGAGGCTACCTGTGATCATAACCACCTCCTGACGTCACTGGCACGCGTCAGGAGATGTTACTCCTCCTAGCAGGGAGGCGGGAAGCGCGCGAGAAAGGGCAGAGACGATGCTCTCGGGCACAGACATTGCTCTCGAGGAGCCGCTTCAGATCTTTAGTGGACCACTGACAGCTGAACGGCAGTGGAGCCACGGCAACGGAAACAAGATCAGGAGCCACTTCAGCACTCCAAAGACACTGAGAGCTGAACGGCAACGGCCAAAAAAAGGTAACCCACAAAAGAAAACTCACACACTCTCTCTGGAGGCTGGGATGGGGACAGAAAAAGGAAAGAATGGAAAAGCAGATTGTGGATTGGGGGAACAGCAGTGATTGATTGGGAGGATGGAGATGGAGACTTGGACATTGGCTGAAAAGGGTGAGCAGGTAGTGAGCTAATGGAAGACAGGATGGGGAGCTACAAGGAAAAGGATGATGCACTGAGGATGAGAAACCTAATGGAAAAAGGGGGAATTGATGTGGAAGGGAGTGCCCACACACTGGCTCACACACACACACACACACACACACTGTGTCTCACACACAGCATGTGTCTCTGTCTCACACAGACAAACAATGTGTCTTGGTCTTACACACTCTCTCTGTGTCTCTCTGACACACAAACACTCACTTTTTCAGTCTCACCAACACACATACACTCTGTGTCTCACACAGACACAGACTGTTTCTCTCACACACACAGACACTGCCAGACTCACACACACACAAACAGCATGTGTCTGTCTATCACATACACAAATAATGTGTCTTGGTCTCACACACTCTCTCTGTATCTCTTTAAATGTGTAACACGAAAGCAGGCTACAACAAAATTGAGATATATCAGAAAGTGTGACATTCCTGATACAAGTCAGGAAACTAGAACGCGCATGGAACAAAAAGAAGGATGAACAAACACTAAATGCCTGGAAACTACCTCGGAGGAAATACAAATACACTATAAAACAGACTAAAAGACTACATTACAAAACGATAATTGGACCAAACTACAAAGACACACACAAACTCTTTTACCTTGTGAACAAATTGCTAGACACCACACCAGTTACAAACAACAGCAAAGACATACCAAGTGTTGACGACCTCGCGGAATACTTCAAAGAGAAAATTATACAACTACGACTTAAAATACCCACCAGCCCCACTGAATACACCACACTCCTCGACTGTCTAGATCCAGCAGACGGAATATACCCAGCAGACAGAACCTGGACCGAATTCGAACTACTATCAGAAGACCACATCTCTGAAACACTCAAAAGATTCGCCAAATCCAACTGCAAACTAGACATATGCCCAAACAACCTCATGAAATCAGCCCCTCAACAATTCATAACAGACCTAACGAACTATGTAAACTCCATGCTACAAAACGGACTTTTCCCAAAAGAAAAAGGAAAAAATTTTCCTTACCCCAATACCCAAAGACGCAAAGACAAATGCAAGTGAAATAACCAATTACAGACCAGTAACATCCATACCACTAATAACCAAAATAACCGAAGGGATGGTAACAAAACAACTTACAAACTACCTAGACAAGTTCTCAATACTGCATGATGCCCAATCAGGATTCCGATCGAATCACAGCACCGAAACAGTACTAATTACATTAATGACTAAATTTAAACAAATGATTGCAACCGGCAACAATATACTCCTCCTACAATTCGACATGTCAAGTGCCTTTGATATGGTTGACCACGGAATCCTACTACATATACTTGAATACTTTGGCATCGGAGGCAATGTCCTAAACTGGTTCAAGGGGTTCCTAACCCTGCACTCCTACCAGGTTACATCAAATTCAACTACATCTGCAGCATGGACACCAGAATGTGGAGTACCGCAAGGATCACCCCTATCACCAACCATTTTCAACCTAATGATGATTCCCTTGGCAAAACGTTTATCAAGCCATAACCTCAACCCATATATATACGCCGACGATGTAACAATATATATCCCTTTCAAACAAGACATTAAAGAAATCTTCAACGAAATCAACCAAAGCTTACACATCATGAACACCTGGGCAGATGCATTTCGATTGAAACTGAATGCAGAAAAAACTCAATGCCTGATACTCACCTCCCAATACAACACGAATGAATTCACCGCTATAAACACACCAAAACTAAATCTTCCTATTTCAGATACTCTAAAAATCCTTGGAGTTACTGTTGACCGCCACCTAACACTCGAAACTCACGCAAACAACACAACCAAAAAGATGTTCTACAGCATGTGGAAACTGAAAAGAATAAGACCAATCTTCCCAAGATCCGTCTTCCGCAGCCTAGTGCAATCACTTGTACTCAGCCATCTGGATTACTGCAACTCACTGTACGCAGGTTGTAAAGAGCAAATACTGAGGAAACTTCAAACAGCCCAGAACACAGCTGCCAGACTCATCTTCGGGAAACCAAAATACGAAAGTGCGAAACCCTTACGAAAGATGCTACACTGGCTCCCACTCAAGGAACGAATTACTTTTAAAGTATGCACACTAGGAACATTTAGTGATCCAAGATGGCGTTTGTGAAGGTCGCATGAACGCCAGCTCCTGCTGCCCGTTGCGAAATTTCAAGCGGATAACTTACCTATTTTACAATGGGTAAGAGAAAGGGGAAGCTTGGAATACCCTGCTCCACGGGTCAGGCGAATCCCCCAGCCGCTCGTCAAACGACGCTAGAGCAGTCGGGTCTGGTTGTTCAGAGGATTCAAGCTGGCGCTTCGAGCGGTCCAACGGAGACCTTGGACCTTAGTACAGAGGGAGTGTCACTGAGCCCCTCTCTGAGGATAACCCCCTTGAGACCCGGAGGAATTTTGTTAGAGACGGAGAACCAGCCGAAGGTGGTATCCGGAAGTGTGACCCCTTTGGTTGGCAGTGGAGACCCCGTAGCTACTTCGTCTCCGATCGGAACATCATTGCAGGCAGGCTTGATGCCGAAGGCCTCTCAGCCTGTATGGAATCGGGACGAACCCTCTGTGGGAAATCGGGAGATAGTGAAACCAGCGGTTATCACCATGGACTCCATTTGGGAGGCAATTCAAGGATTAAACGCCACGCTACTCCAGGTAGCAGGTTCTATGGAGAAGCTCTCACAGGCTCAGATTGAGATATCCGGAAAGGTGACTGAGCAAACATCTAGGGTGGACTCCATTGAAACTGAGGTAATCTCTAATAAGAACTTTATTCAAGCTATAATGAAGGACAATAATGTTCAAAGGAAAAAAATTGAATATATGGAGAACCAGCAGAGGAGAAATAACCTTCGGTTTTTGAATTTCCCCAAATCCCCATTAATCCCTGCCAAAGAGATGTTGAAAAAGTATTTCATTGAAATTCTGGGGATTCCCTCAGAAGCTTTTCCTCCATTAACTCGAGTTCTTTACATCTCTGGGGCAGGAAAGGGGATAATATCTTCCCCTCAGCTTAATTTAACTCAGTTCCTCGAAAATTCAATGGAGGTTATCACAGAGAGGACGACACTCCTGGTAGTTTTTGCTCTGGAACTGGACCGTAATAATATCTTTAGGTTGTTTTTCCGCCATATTTCTACACCCTTTTTGGGTTCGAAAATTCAGGTATTTCCTGATCTCTCTCGAGAGACACAAAGAAAAAGGAAAGACTTTTTATTATTAAAAGCAAGAGTCCTACAATTGGGTGGGACCTTTAATCTCAAGTTTCCATGTAAATGCTGTATTTCCTTACAATCTACTAATTATATTTTTTTCGAACCTGAAAAACTTAAAATATTTATTGCTAGCAAGGAGTAATTTGGCGCTAACTTGAATTGTAATTATCGGCTGCCCTGACTTGAGTTCTTGCCCTTTTCTGTTAAAAATTTATTCTTTTGAGTTTAAATGTTCCTATATCTTGGATCAATAATATGTGGTCTAATATAATATAGTGTTTTTTTCCTCTTCTTTTTCTTTTCCTTTTTGGATATATGTCTATGAAATTAGACTTTTGTAATGCCATTTATGTTTATGATGTAAATGTAATGAAAAATTAATAAATAGAATATATAATAAAAGTATGCACACTAGTTCATAAAATTATTCACGGTGAAGCCCCAGCCTACATGTCTGACTTAATAGACTTACCACCCAGAAACGCTAAAAGATCATCCCGAACTTTCCTTAACCTCCACTTCCTAAATTGCAAAGGCATAAAATACAAAGTGCTACACGCATCAACCTTCTCTTATATGAGCACGCAATTCTGGAATAAACTACCACGCAACCTGAAGACGACTTACGAGCTGACCGACTTCCACAAATCGTTGAAGACTTATCTCTTCGAAGAAATCTATCGAAAGGATTAAAACACATGAAGCCCACACATACTGTTAATACTGCATCAATACATACTCATTTAGAAATGTTAAGTAGTAGTAGTAGTAGTATACTCTTATCCACTGAAATTCTAACACACTCAAACCTTAATCTACAGGTAAAAATGTAACAACCAAACGTTCTGTAGCTATTGTTCTGTAATCCTATCAGTATCCATTGTTCTTCCACTATTCCATTGTTCTGTTCCATTGTCCTATTCCCCTTGCGATACAAAGACTTTGTTTTCACTTTACTCCTCACAATGTAACCATAATCGAGTTGTAACAAATTGTACTTCCATCAATACAATATATTGTAAGCCACACTGAACCCGCAAATAGGTGGGAAAATGTGGGATACAAATGCAATAAATAAATAAAATAAATAAATAAATAATCCAGGACAATTACATGGCAGGGAACCTGTGAGCGGGAAAAAGACATCAATCAGGACTCAGAGGCAGGGAGCCCGTGAGTGGGAAAAAGACATCAATGAAGACTCAGAGGCAAAGGACAACGGGGTGCAACACAACAGGTAAACCACAGAACAAAAACAGACACAACACACAGAGAGTGAACTATGTTTCACACTCTCTCTCTTTCTTTCACACACAGACACACACTCTCTCTCTCTCTGACACACAAACACTTTCTTTTTCTGTCTCACCCACACACACACAATCTGTCCATCACACACTTTCTCTCTCTCTCTCTCTCTGACACACAAACACTCTGTTTACCTTTCTCACCCCCCCCCCCACACACAGACTGTTTCTCTCACACACACAGACACAATCTCTAAGACCCTCTTTCTCTCACTGTGTCACACGAAAGCAGGAACAACAGAAAAGGATAAATACAGAAACAGTGAGATAAAAATACAGGAAAATTACATGGCGGGGACCCCGTGAGCGGGAAACAGCCATCCAACAAGACTGAGAGGAAAGGACAACGGGGTGCAACACAACAGGTAAACAACAGAACAAAACCAGATACAACACACAGAGAGTGAACTCTGAATCACACTCTCTTTCTTTCACATACAGACACACACTCTGTGTCTGTCAGACACACACAGTCTCTTTTTCCCTCAGACATGTTGGATTATTTGTAGTAAATAATTAGCAGATTTTAGTACACACAGCTTCAGCTTTAGAAATGTTAATTTCTTTCTTCATCTCTCTCTCATTCACCCCTGAATAATTCACTGCTGAGTCACTTTAAAGTTGAAGTAACAAAACATCTGTTTACTCACAGTTTGTAGTTAGATTATAATCAGACAGGCTTATATATACATATTACTATACATTTGTATTATCAGCTCCTTCCATGTGCTTAGATGGTAATGGATGCTCACACCACCATAGATCCTCTCAGGTTAGGAGAGATCATGAGCTCCATGTGCTCCATGTGCTGCATCTGCTGCATCTATCCCCCAACAGGAAGTTGCATAGCTGTGTGACCTCTCTAAGTAATTCACATCAGAGGTCACAGAGTAATCACAGAGAAATAATAGGTGACAGGCAATGCATGTAAAAATACAATTACATTCCAACAAACCCCTTCTCATGCATAACTGTCATGCAATTATTTATTCATACAAAGTCCAAGCTTTATACGCAGATTCACAAAATGTTCTCTGGGTAACGGTTTGGTCATGATGTCAGCTGTCATCTCACTGGTGTGACAATAGTGTAGACTGATGACTCCTTCTTTTGCCAACTCTCGCACGTTGTGGTATTTCGTTGCGATGTGCTTGGTGCGTGACTGAACCTTGTCATTCTGTGACAGTCGGATGCAGCTCTGATTATCTTCCATTATCTGGATTGGTCTCTTTTCAGCTATTCCAAAATCCAGCAAAAGTTTTTCAATCCACATCAGTTCTCTGCACGCTTCCGATACGGCCACATATTCAGCTTCTGTAGAAGACAAACTCACAATACTTTGTTTATGACTGGCCCATGAAATGTGTACATTTCCATACATAAACACATATCCACTTGTGGATTTATAATTAGAATGATCCCCTGCCCAATCTGAATCACAGTAACATATTAGTTTTGGATTACTATTGGCTGAAATCTTTAATTTACAATCAATGGTACCCTTTAAATACCTTACCATCCTTTTAACTGCAGTCCAATCTGATTTGGTAGGTGAGCTGACCCTTCTGCTCAAAATTCCTACTGCATTTGCTATATCAGCCCTGTATGTGGTAGCTAGATATAAAAGCTTACCTATGGCTGATCTATATTGGATGTTATCTGGTAAAGGTTCTCTTACTGTTTCATCCTTCAGAAAATCAGTGATCATGGGAGTGCTTACAACTTGGGCATCTTGCATACCTAAACTTTCAATAAGCTCATTTATTTTCTGCTTCTGGCTTAGAATATAAGAACCATCATTTTGTTTCTCAATTTCTATACCAAGATAGTATGACACATTACCAAGTTCTTTTATCTCAACATTGTGGTTTAAACACTTTACAATGTCCTTGTACTCTTGCTCACTTTTGCTTGCAATGAGCAGATCATCAACAAAAGCTAAAATGTATGCATATTGTCCATTTGTGCACCTAGTGTACAAACATTTATCTGCTTCACCTTGTTTAAATCCTAAATTTGTCAATATTTCATGCAATTTTTCATTCCAACATTTTGCACTTTGCTTTAATCCGTAAAGACCTTTGTTTAATTTACACACTAGCTGTCTTTGTTTTGTATTTATGAAACCTGTTGGTTGTTCCATGTACAAGTCTTCAGTTATTTCTCCATGAAGAAACGCTGTTTTCACATCAATGTGGTTGACTTGCATGCCTTTTGAGACTGCAATGCTCAGAAGTGTTCTTATTGTCGTGTGTTTCACTACAGGTGCAAACACTTCATCAAAATCTTCTCCATATTTTTGAAGATATCCCTTTGCCACTAATCTGGCTTTATACCTTTCCACTTTTCCTTGTGCATTCCTTTTTAACTTGAATACCCATTTGCATCCTATAGCTTTCTTGCCAGGAGGTAATTTTGCAAGAATCCAAGTATTATTTTTATCCAATGCATCAATTTCTTCTTGTGCAGCTTTACGCCATTCAGCAGCTTCTTCTGCTGGCATTTTCTCAATCTCATCCCATGTTAAGGGCTCTTGAGCTTCTGCTGACTTTGTTAGGTAAGACAGTCTTGGGGGTGGAACACCTTTGTTTTCCCTGGATGAGCGTCTGACAACAGGTTGGTCTGACCTTTCTGCATCCTCTATATCTGAGAGTACTTCTCCAATTGATTCCCCTTCTCCAACTGTACTGTCTTCTTCAATGATCCTTTCTGTGTCTGCTTCCTCTGCCTGTTCCTCGTTAGATACAGGTGAGTTGCTTTCAGACATCTGCCTTGGTATGGCATTTATATACACTGGCATGTCTATTATGGTTCTAGTTTCATATTCTGGATGATAAGGCTCATCTGGGATAATCCAGCCTTTATCAACCCTTTTGTTTTCATCAAAATATGTAACATGTCTTATGCCAACAATGCCAGTTTTCAGATTCAAAATTCTATATCCTTTGTGTCCTGGAGTATAGCCAACTAAAATGCCCCTTTCTGTTGTGGAATCCAGCTTATGCCTTCTTTGCTTTGGTACATGAGCATATGCTGTACTTCCAAATGTTCTTATGTGTGACAGGTTTGGCTTCCTACCATGCCATGTCTCATGTGGTGTGCGCTCAGCGCCTTTAGTTGGCATTCTGTTTTGTAGGTACACTGCTGTGAGAATGGCTTCCCCCCATAGTCTTTTAGGGAGATTGCTATCTGACAGCATACATCTGGTCATTTCCACAATTGACCTAAATTTTCTCTCTGCAACAGAATTTTGCTCTGGTATATAAGCTACTGTTGTGATATGCTGAATGCCTTCTTGTTCTAGAAATGTGCGCATGCTTTGTGAAGTGAACTCACCACCATTGTCGGTCTGAAGAACCTTTGGTTTTCTTTCAAATTTATTGCTCACCATGGCTACGTATTTCTTCAGCATGTCTGTGACTTGACTTTTCTCTTTCAGCAAATAGGCCACACAGTATCTAGAGAAATCATCCAAGAATATTAGCACAAATCTGTTATTTCCCAATGATGGGATATTAAACGGTCCACATAAGTCACTGTGTATTAAGTCCAGTACTTTATTACTCCTATTTCCTGTATATGCAGGAAATGAGGGTCTCATACCTTTTTGAGTAACACAGTCTATGCATTTCTCAATTTTACCAGCATCTGCACTTATCTGAATGCCGGTGGCTAGTTGCCCACTGTGAAGATCCTGGATCACCTTAGAATCACGATGTCCCAGGCGGCGGTGCCAGATTTCCAGACTACATTTACCATCATTCTTCCTTACTTGCGCCATATGTGAGGCTTCACCTGAAATGCTCAGTTTATAAACATCATTATGCATAAAAGCTTCAGCATACACTTCATCATTTTTAGAGATTGTGCACTTACTGTTTTCAAAATGAATCACAAATCCCTTCTTATCTAATGTAGATACACTAAGCATATTGCAAACTGCTTGGGGAATATACAAGACATCACTTACAGGAATTTCTTTAACTTCATTAGACACTTTGCATTTTAAGAATCCAATACCTTTTGCTTGGATCTTAGCAGTCCCTGCGTTTGCAGTTTTAAGAATACCTTCCTCTGGACACATTTCCTGAAAGAAATCCTTACAATTGGTTAAATGGCATGTGCTCCCTGAATCCAAAATCCAAGTACTTTCATTTGAATTATTATTTACCATAGTCAAAGATTTTTCTGCCATTAGAAAGCCCTTGTGTTTATCTTTGTCCTTCATACATTTCCTGGTTTGAAAATTCTTTAGTTCCATTGGCTTAGGTGAGCTAGAGGGAGTGTTTTGTGTTTCCTTACACCATTTAGATACATGTCCCTCCTTTCCACATGAGTAGCAAATCAGCTTGCCCTTGGGTGGAGTTTTCCCATAGCTCCGCCTTCCTCTGTTCTTTGCCAAGAAATTTGTTTCATTTCTCTCTGACTTGCTTTGAGAACACATCTCCTCAGAATCATTTATTATGCATTCCTGCCTTAGTTTTGATGTTGCCTGTTCAAAAGATTGCCCTTCAATGGCCTCATTTACAGACCTAAAAACATCAAACTTCTTTGATAGTGAGGTAAAAAGAAATGCTCTTTTCAATGCATCACACATGGGAATTCCAGAAAGTTCTAGCTTTTGAAATGAAGACATAAGATGCATAATGTGATCATTACATTTACTTTTATCCCTTAATTTGGTTTCATTCAACTCTGCCAGCCAAATTGGTTGCTGCTTTGCATATGTAGTTGCATACATAGTTCTCAGTTTATATAAAATGTCCTTTGGTGTATCTTTTCCCTCCACTAATATGGCTTGTTTCTCTGAGAGAGCTTCCAAAAGCATGCACTTCACATAATAGTTTGCATTGTCCCATTCAGCCATATTTTCAGCTGTTCTGTCTTGGTCTAAGCATATATGTAATCCTTTTGCTCGAAGGAGACATATGAATCTTAGTTCCCACTGCTGATAATTAAACTCAGTTAATTTAGGCACCTTGAGAGAATAGAAAAATGGTGAATTTCCTCCCTCAGCCATTTTCTTAGCCTTCTGTCTGCTGTGTGGGGGGAGAGAGAGACAGACTGAATCTTTCCTTTAAAACTTAAGAGAAAAATGTGGCCTTTTTTTCTGCCTGGTAATATTTCTCTTCTTTTTCAATTCCTGGACCCTGGGCCCATAACCCTTTTGTTGGATTATTTGTAGTAAATAATTAGCAGATTTTAGTACACACAGCTTCAGCTTTAGAAATGTTAATTTCTTTCTTCATCTCTCTCTCATTCACCCCTGAATAATTCACTGCTGAGTCACTTTAAAGTTGAAGTAACAAAACATCTGTTTACTCACAGTTTGTAGTTAGATTATAATCAGACAGGCTTATATATACATATTACTATACATTTGTATTATCAGCTCCTTCCATGTGCTTAGATGGTAATGGATGCTCACACCACCATAGATCCTCTCAGGTTAGGAGAGATCATGAGCTCCATGTGCTCCATGTGCTGCATCTGCTGCATCTATCCCCCAACAGGAAGTTGCATAGCTGTGTGACCTCTCTAAGTAATTCACATCAGAGGTCACAGAGTAATCACAGAGAAATAATAGGTGACAGGCAATGCATGTAAAAATACAATTACATTCCAACAAGACACACAATCACTCTCTTTTCCTGTCTCACCCACACTCTCTGTCTCTCACACAGACACAGACTATTTCTCTAACACACACAGACACTCTCTCTCAAACACACACACAGCATGTGTGTGTCTCTCTCTCACACACAAAAACAATCCTGCTTATAATCGAACGAAAAAAACGCCCAAGAGCCGACCTAAATCGGGAGATGGACGTTAATCTCACAAAAACGAGTAAATCCATATAATCGAAAGCAATGTTTCAGTGCGTCCGTGTCGCTCGTACGTGGACGTAAAAACGCCCAAATAAGAGGCGTGTCGGGGGCGTGTTAGGGGCGGTGATACGACGTGGACGGGTACAACGTATAACGAATAGCGAAATGGCTCTGGTTGAGCGGGAAGATGGGCGTAATATGATGGACCCGAAATAAAAGCGACCAGAGCAAGGGGGAAAGCGTCTTGAGACCCATTAGCGATTGTGTGTAGTTGGAGAGTGGCGATATTGTTGGTGGAAGAGCGGAAGTGGTGGTTGCAGAGAGAAAGCCGAGCGTGTTGAGTACCTGTGACCGTCGTCTGTGTGCCCTGCCTCTTTTTGTGTCTTACCCTTTGACCGTTCCTTACTCCTACTCCTTTGCTCCATCGCCCCCTTCCCCTCCCCCTATCCCTCCCCATTCACTCTTCCCACGTGTATACTCTATTCCCTGACCTCCGTTTGTCTCTGTGTGCCTGTACTGTTTGGCGAGTGAGTGGCCAGAGGGCGTGGTGGCTGGAAGTGACAGATCTGTGTGTGTTGCTGTTTGTTTGACTACTAGTCCTAATACTTGCACTGGTGGTGGGGATATGGATGCACTTAATGCACTTGTGGCATGCATGCTACACGAAGAGGCCACCCACCGCAGGAGGTATTCACGGCCCCGAGTGTTTAGGCCCCGCACCACCTTCCTACAACTCACTGACCAGCAGTGTCTAACAAGGTTCAGGTTTGATAGGGCCACCATTCGTCAGCTGTGTGAGCAGCTGACACCCCTCCTTCAGCCCCAGACACGTAGGAATAACCCCATCCCTGCCCACCTCAAAATCACTTCCGCTCTCTCTGTCCTGGCCACTGGCAGTTTTCAATCCGTATTAGCTGCTAACACAGGCCTCACCCAAGCTTCTATTTCACACTGTCTCACCCAGTTCCTGGATGCCTTCATAACTCACACCTCACACTACATCACTTTCCCCACCACCCCCCAGGCCCTGCACAACAACATGGCCGCCTTCTATGCTGTTGCTAGATTCCCCTCGGTCATCGGTGTGATAGACTGCACACACGTAGCCCTCAGACCCCCCCCGGGCACACGAAGCCACCTACAGAAATAGGAAGGCATTTCATTCTATGAACATGCAAGTTGTATGTGATGCCCAGGGGGAGATATTAGACGTGTGTGCCAGGTACCCCGGCTCCACCCACGATGCCTACATCCTACAGCACTCGGGCATCTTCCGCAGGTTCGAGCGAGGGGAGTTCATTGGTGGATGGCTACTAGGTAAGTGCAACATGCATGTACCACCCATACTACACCTCCTCCACTGGGCAACCCTCCGCCCTGGCTTCCTCCACCACAACCCACTATCCAAATCTCCCCGCCCCCCCTGTACCTGCTCCAAGCGATACACACTCATCTATCTCATTCTGCTTTTCTGCAAAGGTGACCGAGGCTACCCGCAGAGGACATGGCTCATGACCCCCCTGATCCACCCACAACCAGGGGCAGAAGAAACCTACAACAGGAAACATCGCAGCACCCGGGGGATCATTGAGCGCACCTTTGGTTTATTGAAAAACCGCTTCCGCTGTCTGGACCGGTCTGGAGGAGAGCTGCTCTACAGTCCAGAAAAGGTGGCCAAGATCTTTGTGGCGTGCTGTATGTTACACAATTTGGCCCAGCGCAGAGGACAGCCTCTCCCAGAGGAGCCACAGCCACCACCAGAAGAGGCCCCAGATGAGCTGGAAGAGGAGCCCCCTCCACCCCCAGCCCACAGAGCAGAGCTCAATGCCTACCAGCTTGGCGTAAGAGCAAGACAAAGACTCATTGAAACAAGTTTTAGGTGAATGTAAGTGAACATTTATTTTTTACATACAGTGCATATGTGTTTGGTCAACCCCACCACCACCACCACCACCACCACCACCCCCCTCCCACACCCACCCCCCTCCCACCAACCCTCACCCTACAGCATGTCCCATCATTTTCCCCTTCCCTTCCCCCGTCCCCTCCTACCCCTCCCACGCCCTTCCTTTGCAGCTGGTGCTGCATGGGAAGTCTCTTCTGAGCTGCTGCTCCCAGTGTCCTCCTCCCTATCCCCACGGCAGCCTGCGGCTTCGGCTGCACCGTGGAAATCGGGCCACCTTCTTGCTTCTAGTGGTCTGGCCACAGGACCCAGAATGGGAGCAGAATTCGCGGGTGCTGCAGGAGTGGGTGCGGAGGCTGAGGAGCGCAATGCCCACCTCTTAGCTGGTGGTTGCTGGTGGTCAGTGGAGGAGGATGTTGATGGCAGGGGCTGCTCCAGCAGCACGGGGGCTGGAGTAGGCGCGGTGCCCTGAGGGCGCAGGTGTTGGATGCTCTGCTCCAGCCGTCTCAGTTGCTGGAGCACCTCCTGGTGGCCTTCACGGTGCGCCTGGAGGAGTTCCTGGTGTGCTCGCTGCTGTGCCTCCAGTGCTTGGCGCTGCAGCTCCAGTTTCTGCTGGCGGTACTCCTCCAAGCGCACGTTGTGGCGGAGTAGCTCCGTGGCCAGCCGCAGGAGTTGCCTCCTTTGGCCGGATGGCCTCTGGCGGGGAGCTGGGCCCTCCTCCTCCTCAACAAAGTCCTCCGGTGCTGGAGGTGCGGCCTCTGCTGGTGCAGGTGGTGGTGGTGGTGGCAGAGGCTGGACAGCTGGTGCAGGTGGTGGCAGAGGCTGGACAGCTGGTGCAGGTGGTGGTGGTGGTGGCAGAGGCTGGACAGCTGGTGGTGGTAGAGGCTGGACAGCTGGTGCAGGTGGTGGTGGACGCGGAGGATGCACAGCTGGTGCAGGTGGTAGAGGCTGGACAGCTGGTGCAGGTGGTGGTGGATGCGGAGGATGCACAGCTGGTGCAGGTGGTGGAGGCTGGACTGCTGGTGCTGCAGGCTGTGGAGGTTGAGGCTGGACGGATGGTGTAGGGCGTTGGCCTTGCAGGCCACTAGGGCCAGCCTCCTCTGAGTCTTCACCTGTATAGCACAAGAGTGAGGAATAGTGTTGGTGCAAATAACCCACTTTTGTCTTTCAGCATTCATATACATTGGTATGTCCCCCAACCTGATGACCCAGCAAAGAGATGGTGAGGAGGAATGGAATTGACACGGGTACGAAAGAGAGAGGCCCGCAGGCAGCTGGGTAGAGGTGGTGGATGAGCAGCCAAGAGAAGGACACCACTCACAACGTTGTGCACAAGCTGTTAGTTGTATAATTGTTAAATTGAACAACATTGCAGCATGTGTTGTGTTACTACTGACTTGCTAAACTGCATAGAACTGCTTTATGACCCCCATTACAGGCTCCTTCAGTTGAATGCATGTGGCCCACACTCAGTAGAGCACAGAGGTCACAGGAGGAACTAGGCACAGTTTGGTA
The DNA here is from genome assembly GCF_901765095.1 of Microcaecilia unicolor. Taxonomy (NCBI): domain Eukaryota; kingdom Metazoa; phylum Chordata; class Amphibia; order Gymnophiona; family Siphonopidae; genus Microcaecilia; species Microcaecilia unicolor. Next base: position 123,839,320 of record NC_044037.1, read on the forward strand.
ATGGGAAAATAGGAGGGAGTAGTAGGGAAGGACGGCCCCCAGAGTTCTGCCACAGTAGTAACCTACACACACCCATAGGAGCCAACTGGAAAGTAGTATTGGGGGTGCTAAGCCCAGTGACCAACACTCCTCCCTGCACAGCTACATGATCTTTCCTCAATATTGGGGGTGCTCACACACACACACAGCACCCACCCTGTCTGCTTGCTCCTATAACACACATGACCACTACCACTACTCAAATAGAGCTTACAATTAATTCTATAAATATGGGCACACAGGACAAGTAAGAGGAAACCCAATGACAATGGTAGGGATAGGGAGTAAGGGTAGAGAGCTAGTGAGTAGGGGTTACCAGGTCAAAACAGCATCATAAAGGTGGCCTGTTAATATACATAAAGACAGCCAGAGATACTCCCCCCCCCCCCCACCTATCTCCCTCCCTCCTCCTGCCCCCCACTCCTCACCTCCCTCCCCCTGACCCCAACTTCTATAACACAAGTGTACTGCAGCACAACAGATACCCCAACTGCATAATGAAACACCTACCTGAGTCCTCAGCCTGGCCCGAGGTGTCCATGGAGCCAATCCCGTGGATGCCCTCCTGGGGTAGGAGGGAGTACACCATCAGCTCCATGGGTGTAAGGTTGGCAGTGTCATTGCCTGGGGGATTGGCCCCCGCCTTCCTCCGAACATCCCTCCTCAGCTTCCGCCACTTCCTCTTGCAGTCCTCCACGTCTCTCCCAGCATGGAAGACAGCATTCAGGCTGTCCCGTACTGCCTCCCATTCCCGCTGCTTTACTGTTGCTGCCAGCCTCTGCCCTGTGGGAGCAAACAGACTCCGGTGCCGCTGTACAATTTCTTGCACCAGGAGCTCCACCTCTGCCTCGAGAAAATTACCCTTCCGGGTCGGCGGCATGCGTGGTGGCATTGTACCAATGGGATTTTCGAAAATACGGAGTGGGCGTTTATATGGGCGCCAAGAACGCCCATTGAGACGGGGGAATAGGCGATTCTGATATGGGTGTTTCTTTTTCCATTATACACATAATTCCTAAGCGTGCCCAGCTCAGATAGCGATTAGGAACACATGGTTTTGATTATGAGTAGTAAAGTATGGGCGTCTCCACCTGCCTTCCCTTTCTTCATTGCCATTTTACCTGCCATTTCCTGCACTGAGACCTTGCCGGTTGTTCGTAATAATCATTTACAGGGTTTTACCCTCACTTAGCATGCTTGGGTACACCTGTGTATTTAGGGGGGGGGGGGGAATTATTGTTGGCCCTCAGCCACCACGCCTTCCGTTTCCTCTCTTCCACATCGCCTGATGCTCCCTTCCTTTCTCCCATTCTCTCTGCCTGGTTGTAGCAGGCAGTGTGTGGGGGCCACGAATTTGCTACACTCACCCCAAATCATGCACCCCTCGGTAACGGTCATTTCAATCAGGGAGATGTGCAGCTAATGTTCCAGAAGATAAAAGGCGCACTACACAGTCTTGAAACAGACGTTCATGGTAAGCTCTCATTTGTCTGCCACCTCTTCTCTTTGTGCTCATAGTCAAGGAGTGTGCATTCACTGTATGTATGTAGTCTGGAGTCAGATGTTAGGTAGCTCTGTTTTCACCAGGTTCCTGTGCATTGTACTGTGGGGTTGGCAGGTCCTCAGTGGTGTGGGCCAGCTGTTGGAGGTGCTGTATTGGTTCCCGGTAGGTTCCATCTTCCTTGTTTATGTGGTGTACCCCAGTCCCCATTTATGAAGTGGCCACCCATTCTCAAGGTCCATAGGCGGGGGAGGGGAGAATGATTAATGCAATGGATGTGTATAGCACATTATGGAACACCTTCCTAAATTGCTCCATAGGTAGTAGGGTAGGGAACATGCACATTACATTGTTTTTAATCGGTAGCCTGGACAAAATGATCGAGGTGGCTACAGGTAGTGCCACTGAGGCCTATGACGTGGTGGTGAGGGAGAGGGGTGTGTGTACAGGTACCAACCCAAAGTAACTGGTGGTGGCTAAAGCCTGGTGGCTGCTGTGGCCTAGTGGTTAGAGCACCAGCCTTATAATCATAAGGTTGCTGGTTCAAATCCCACCTAAGGCAAGTCACTTCAGGGACAAAGTTTGACACAAACCCAGAATACTTGAATGTAACACACCTTGATCAACTACTGGAGAAAGTGTGATCACACCTGCAAATAATGAGCACCATTTTTATTTGTGCCCTTCCCTAACACAAGTATTACATTGCAACTGTGATGAAGTAACCATCCATCTATTGGGTTTCCCATTGTTTCCCTTTTGCTCCTCAGCATTATATACCATAGCTGATGTATTCAATGTGAAAATATGAGCCATCTGTTTGTAGGTCCTTCTTGGGCCCCCCCCCCCCCACCCCACCAATGTGGCTTGTGGGTAAGGATATGTGTCCATCAGACAGCAAACACTGTGTATGTGGTACCTGGAGTTATGTGGAAGTGTGTACCTGGCAGATCACACGTGGTACAATATTCATCTCTTATTGATGGCACTCTGTATTGTGGGTCAGTATGGTGGAGGGGAGGGAGGAAGGGAGAGAGAGATGCTGGCTGGCCATTTTTATTCATGAACACAAATATCCAGCCAGCCTCCCCGGCCCAACCCCCCTGCACATATATAGCCATGCAGGTTGGAATGAACAGGTGGCGTTCTGTCTGGCCAACATTCTCAGACATACATCACCTTCTCATTCACACAGCACATTTAATGCTATGCATATTGCTGCCTCCTTCCTCTCAACTCAACAGCACCATTTGGTGATATGTAATGCACAAGGGAGACAAACACACACACACACACCCTGATAGTTATATTATAACAAACATTTATTTCCCCCCCCCACCCCCACCCCTACAAAATAACCCCAACAATGCCCTCCTCCCCCCCACAACTCCCCACACACCCCAACAATTCCCCCCCCCACCCCCCACAGAACCCCCAACATTTCCCTCCCCCCACACACACAACCCCAACAATTCCCTCCCTCCCCCCACACACACAACCCCAACAGGCCCCCCCTATTTAAATTAAGGGCGGCCACGCCCTCTTAGTAAGGCCCTCTGTAGCAGGGCAATGAGCAGCCCCAGCAGTACCCTTAGTGGGCCCTGGAGCTGCTCATTGCCCTGCCGTAGGGCTGTCACCTCCTGCAGCAGCTGTTGCTGGCCAACTAGAAGTTGCTGCTGGCCAACTATAAGTTGGTGCTGGCCATCTACCAGCTGCTGCAGGAGGCGCACTACCGTAGCCGGGCCAAAGGCTGGAGGTGGGCCAGGGGACACGGAAGATGGCCCAGGGGATGGAGGTGGGCCAGGGGACACAGAAGCTGGCCCAGGGGATGGAGGTGGGCCAGGCGATGGCGCTGCAGGTGGGGAGGGAGAGCCCTCATAAGGAGCTGCAGGTGGGGAGGGGTCCTCAGGAATGTCTATGATGAGGACTCCCTCCTCCGAGTCCTCCTCCTCCTCTTCTCCCTGGTGGCCCGCCTCCTGGCCTGGCTGCTGCTCCTCCTCCTCCTCCATGTGCCCCTCCTCCTGCTCCTCCTGCTCCTCCTCCTGCTCCTCCTCCTCCTCCTCCTCCTGGAGGTGGTGGCCCTCCTCATCCTGCCGCTCAACTTCCTGCTGGTGGAGCCCTGTGTATGTAAAAGGAGTGTGATTGAGATCAGTGCATACACCATGGCTTGCATAGTGCAGTAGCTGGGTGGCGTGAGGCAGGGGATGGGGCAGGGTGTGGTAAGGCGTAGCCTATGCCCACGGGGAATGAGCTGCATCAGATGACATGAAACAGAACCCTGGACCCTCCTCTGACACACACCACGCAGGACATGTGGGCATACCAAATTCATTGCTGACCAGCATGTTTGCATTGTGAGATGCAACGAGGGGTTGATGGGCAGTTGTTGTAGGAGTTATTGGGGGGGGGGGGCAGTGGGAAGGGTGTTGAGCACAATTCTTTTATGTGATTTAGGCCATAACATGCAGTAAAAGTAGGGCCTCAGGCACCTGTACCAGGACACAGTAATCAGCCACCACAATAAGGGGAATAGTAAAGTGTGGCATATCATCTCATTCATCTCGGGGGGATGGTCGGACGTTGCAAGCACGCTCATGGGAGAACCCCTGCAACCTGCATCCTTGATCTGGGACAGATATGGTATTACTAGGTGGCTATTAGGCACATGGGAAGTGATATTGTACAACACATTTGCTTTATTCATGAAATGTATGTAGTAATGTGTACAGGTGTCCTGTTTTTGAATACTTACGGCGAGCCCTGAGGTGCCTTCGCACCACCCGGATGAGGTCGGGCCTCTCCCGCCTTACCCGGCGGAACCGCCTCCTTAGGGACTCGAGGTCCCGGTGGACTCCAAAGCGTCTGTAAGATATAAGTTTGTAGAGCAGGGGTCAGGGGTGTTGGTCCTTTTTGTCTTCTGCACACATTCATTTGCTATTCACATACCAGAGAGAGAGGGTCTACAGTGTTGGGGGGGGGCACCTCCATTGGTAGTGAATCATAGGAGCCACCTTTTTACCATTTTGGGGGGTGGAACCCCCAGTGGAGATGACCCCTCCCTCCATACATATTTGATATTGGGGGTGGGGTGGTGAAGCACCCACAGCAGCCACCGAGTTGGTTCCTATGCAGATGATGCCAGAGAGGTGGGCATGAGGCCAGACAGTACCGTTTGTATACATTATAATGTATGCTTGTTAAACTACTTTATATGTGTTATCATGACCATGTTATAAAGTATGGTATAGGTTTCATTGGTCTCATGCTTCCACTATTCGGAGGCGTTGTAACCCACTGGCTGCAAAGAGGGGTTGGAAAATGTGGCCTTCACATAACTAACGAAATTTTCACATAACACTAATAGCATAGTCACGATACTAACCTAACGAAATACATTCTTGTAGGGATGTGGGAATGGTGGTCGTTTAAATAACATACAAATTATTAGTGATTGTGCATGTTCCTATATTACTCATGATCCTTGCATGGACACTCCAGTTACTGGTGGTAACATTGATGACGGAGCTGTTATATGTGTAGGTACAGGAGGGGAGGGGGGTTGGGCCATAACCTTACCTTTCTAATCGTTCCCGGATGCGGGACCAGGCTCGCATGGCCTGCAGCCTGGGGGGCAGGTGGTGGTGCTGTATGAAGAGGGTGTGGCGGTGCCTTAGGCACAGCCTGACGAGGAGCAAACTCTCCTCCTGTCCGAAGTTGGGTTCTCTTCGTTGTGCCATTTTTCCACGTGTTGGAAAAGAAGTGCCTTATATAGACGACCTTGCGTGAGGGACGTCGTTTCATGCACAGCTCCATATATGGATGACCATTCCATATATGGCCCCTATCAGCACATGGACGCCCTCGTAAGCATAGACGTCTTTGACGTGCACATGCCTGCAGGAGTGTGAAACGTGCCTTATATAGATGAGTATGACGCACCCCACCCGACCCTTTTCACATATACACAATATGCATTTACTGCATGTTCAGTAGGTGTACAGTGCATGCAGATCCGGACATTCAGATGGGCACATATGATGAAAGTATGGGTGGAGCAGCATGATATGTCTGTAGTTGACACATATATGCGTTCCTCATATATTTCCGTACCCGGATGGCCTGAACAACATGTACTGTACTTGCGATACACCTTTGTACATTATTTTACACACCACGTGATTTGGTCATTTGCACCTGCAATAATCGACCATCTTAGGGCGCCCAATTTAGTCACGCTTCTGCGCTCGTCATTTGATTGTTTTCTTACAGGGATAATCGATTATCGAAAAACGCCCACACTATTTTTCCATTATACAGGTCTATTTTTGGACGTTATCGTAAGAACGCCCTAATTCGTGCTTGGACGATCTTTCCATTTTGCCCCTCAATGTGTCTTGGTCTCAAACACTCTCTATGTCTCTCTTTCTCTCACTGTGTCACACGAAAGCAGGCAACAACAGAAACTGTGACATTAAAATCCTGGAAAATTACATGGCGGGAAGCCCGTGAGCAGAGAACAGCCATCAATCAAGACTGAGAAGCAAAGGACAACGGGGTGTAACACAACAGGTAAACCACAAAACAAACATTGATACAACACACAGACAGTGATCTCCCTCGCTCTCGCTCGACAGGAGGCCACAACAGACTAAGGAAAGAACACAATTCTGTTATTCAAATTAAGCATATTTACTTGGTGGAGAGCACGTCAGTGGGACACAGCCATCGATCAAGACTCAGAGGCAAAGGACATTGGGTTGCAAAACAACAGGTAAACCACAGAAACAAAAGACAAACAGATCTGACACACACACAGTTAACTCTCTGTACAGTCCTCTCTCTCTCTCACTCACACACACACACACACACCAAAAACAACAAAATAACTGTCACAAGCACACACTCTGTCTCTCTCACACATGTATACTCTTTCTCTCTTTCACACTAAAACACACACACAGTCTCTCTCACAGACACACAGACTCTCTATGTCTCACACACAGACACTGTGTATCTCACACACACATACACACTGTCTCTCAGTATCTGTCTCATATACTCTCTCTCTCTCTCTGTTACTCAGTCACAGGATAGCAGGACACAACAGAATAGGGAAACAACACAATTGTGACATACAAATTAAGCATCTTTACTAGGCAGCGAGCACGTCAGCGGGGCACAGCCATCGATCAAGACTGAGAGGGCAAAGGACAGTGGGTTGCAAAACAACAGGTAAACAACAGAAACAAAAGACAAACAGCTATGACACACACACAGTTAACTTTGTGTCACACTCCTTCTCTCTCTCGCTCACACACACACACATAAAAAAAAGGAATGTCACACACAAACACTCTCTCTCACACACATATACTCTTTCTCTCTCTGACACTCTAAAACACACACACACGGGCTCATTTTCAAAGCACTTAGCCTCCCAAAGTTCCATAGGTTTCTATGGAACTTTGGAAGGCTAAGTGCTTTGAAAATATGCCTCACAGTCTCTCTCACAGACAGACACGTGGCAAATGAGAGAAACTCAGAGATTTTCAGTAAGCATAATTACTTGATCAAGAGCACAGCAGTGGCCTCAGCCATCGATCAATACTGAGAGGCAGAGGACAGCAGGGTATAACACATAAGAATAAACAGAGAAACTGTGAGATTACAATTTAAGCTAATATCTAAAGATAATATCTACAAAAGACAAGGAAACACATCAGAGACACAGTGAACTTACTCTCACACACTGTCTCTCTGTCTCTGTGTCACAGACTCTGTCTCTGACATTGTCTCACTCTCTCTTTCACACACACTGTGTCAGACACACACAGTGACAGGATATGGATGGCTCAGAAACAACAAGCACAGCTACACATGAATGGGCCGCTGGACGAAAATGGTGTTAAAGGGGCGATCAAGGAGGACAAAGCCATAGCGGAGAAATTAAATGAATTCTTTGCTTCGGTCTTCACCGAGGAGGATTTGGGGGGGACACCGGTGCCGGAAAGAATATTTGAAGCGGGGGAGTCGGAGAAACTAAACAAATTCTCTGTAACCTTGGAGGATGTAATGGGTCAGTTCAGCAAGCTGAAGAGTAGTAAATCACCGGGACCTGATGGTATTCATCCCAGAGTATTAATAGAACTAAAAAATGAACTTGCGGAGCTACTGTTAGAAATATGCAATCTGTCCCTAAAATCGAGTGTAATACCGGAAGACTGGAGGGTAGCCAATGTTACTCCGATTTTTAAGAAAGGTTCCAGAGGAGATCCGGGAAATTATAGACCGGTGAGTCTGACGTCGGTGCCGGGCAAGATGGTGGAGGCTATTATTAAGAATAAAATTGCAGAGCATATACAAAAACATGGACTGATGAGACAAAGTCAGCACGGATTTAGTGAAGGGAAGTCTTGCCTCACCAATCTAATGCATTTTTTTGAGGGGGTAAGCAAACAAGTGGACAATGGGGAGCCGGTTGATATTGTATATCTGGATTTTCAGAAGGCGTTTGACAAAGTGCCGCACGAAAGACTCCTGAAGAAATTGCAGAGTCATGGAATCGGAGGTAGGGTATTATTATGGATTAAGAACTGGTTGAAAGATAGGAAGCAGAGAGTAGGATTGCGTGGCCAGTATTCTCAGTGGAGGAGGGTAGTTAGTGGGGTCCCGCAGGGGTCTGTGCTGGGTCCGTTGCTTTTTAATGTATTTATAAATGACCTAGAGATGGGAATAACTAGTGAGGTAATTAAATTCGCCGATGACACAAAATTATTCAGGGTCGTCAAGTCGCAGGAGGAATGTGAACGATTACAGGAGGACCTTGCGAGACTGGGAGAATGGGCGTGCAAGTGGCAGATGAAGTTCAATGTTGACAAGTGCAAAGTGATGCATGTGGGTAAGAGGAACCCGAATTATAGCTACGTCTTGCAAGGTTCCGCGTTAGGAGTTACGGATCAAGAAAGGGATCTGGGTGTCGTCGTCGATGATACGCTGAAACCTTCTGCTCAGTGTGCTGCTGCGGCTAGGAAAGCGAATAGAATGTTGGGTGTTATTAAGAAGGGTATGGAGTCCAGGTGTGCGGATGTTATAATGCCGTTGTATCGCTCCATGGTGCGACCGCACCTGGAGTATTGTGTTCAGTACTGGTCTCCGTATCTCAAAAAAGATATAGTAGAAGTGGAAAAGGTACAGCGAAGGGCGACGAAAATGATAGTGGGGATGGGACGACTTTCCTATGAAGAGAGGCTGAGAAGGCTAGGGCTTTTCAGCTTGGAGAAGAGACGGCTGAGGGGAGATATGATAGAAGTGTATAAAATAATGAGTGGAATGGATCGGGTGGATGTGAAGCGACTGTTCACGCTATCCAAAAATACTAGGACTAGAGGGCATGAGTTGAAGCTACAGTGTGGTAAATTTAAAACGAATCGGAGAAAATTTTTCTTCACCCAACGTGTAATTAGACTCTGGAATTCATTGCCGGAGAACGTGGTACGGGCGGTTAGCTTGACGGAGTTTAAAAAGGGGTTAGATAGATTCCTAAAGGACAAGTCCATAGACCGCTATTAAATGGACTGGAAAAATTCCTCATTTTTAGGTATAACTTGTCTGGAATGTTTTTACGTTTGGGGAGCGTGCCAGGTGCCCTTGACCTGGATTGGCCACTGTCGGTGACAGGATGCTGGGCTAGATGGACCTTTGGTCTTTCCCAGTATGGCACTACTTATGTACTTATGTACTTATGCTGCACATCATATGACTAAAAAACGCACACAAACTGATCAGCAACAGGCTGAACATTTAAAAAAAAGAGCAGAAGAACAAAGAAAGAGGCATGAGTGAGGATGAAAAGGCACATCAGAGTCAACAAGCAACTGCAAGGAAAAGGTCCAGGACACAAAATATGACTGCTCAGGAAAATGCAAGTAACAGAGAAAGACACGCTAATTTAGAAAGGCAAAGAATTGCTGAGATGACGGATGAACAGAGACAAACACACACAGCAAGGTGAACTGCTATACAACGGAAAAGATTACAAAACATGATAGAAGAAAGACCAACAAATAGAAAAAGGAAAACAGATTTACAGAAACAGAGACGAAAAGGCAGAACGACACTACAAGATTTAGGATGGCAAATACTTCCACAAGTGACAGACACGCAAACAATAACAAATAACAAAAAAATTACAGAATTAAAACAGAAAATATTTGCAAATGAAAAAAAAATAAAACACTCTTTGACAAAGGACAAAATAAAGCAACAAGAAAGCATACAGTGACAGCACAGTGTAGAAGTTCTAACACAGGAATTGCAATAACAGACAGTGTAAATGAGGACAACATTCAATACTATAGTTGTGGTCCAATGAACACAATGTGTATATTTTGCAATGCAAAACATTTTCAGAATGAAACACCTTCTGATAACCTATTTACACAATGCTGTAGTAAGGGGAAAGTACAACTTCCTGAAATTAGGTGCAATGAATTCATACAACACCTTCTCTCTGGGGAACATGAATTTTCAAAAAACTTTCTAAAAAAACATTAGGTCCATTAATAGTTCCTTAGCTTTTGCCTCCATGGGAGCTAAGATTGCACCACCACCAGGATATGGCCCTTATTGTTTTAGAATTAATGGTACTATTTACCATAGAACAGGAGCACTGCATCCTCAAAATGATAATCAAAGACAATTTGCTCAATTATATATTCTTGGCCCAGATGAGGCAGCCGTTATGAGACTACAAATGTCACCAAATGCAGACATCAATGATACATTAATGAGAGAATTGAGCAATTTCATGGTATGGGAAAATCCATTTGCAGACGCATGCAAGATGCTGTACGAAGTAGAAAATGAATGCATAACTGAAGCTAATAAGCTAGGAATAGAACCTCAAACTGTTTCAATGGCCATTGTTCAAGATCACAAAAATGATCCAAGACGATATAATGTACCTAAAGCCAATGAGGTGGCTTTCATTTTTTACAATACTGATGGAGAACCTCCTTTACATAGAGATCTGATCATACATTGCCAAAACAAGCCACATGAACAAAACAAAACTGAGATCATCAGTGTGTTGGATCCCAATCTGGAACCAATAGTTTATCCATTATTCTTTCCATATGGAGATCAGAGCTGGGGGATACATATTCCTTTGAATAAACAACCAACATATATTATGCACCTGCATTGCAAAGCCAAGAACACAAGAGTATGAGTTACACAAATACAGTACTATGGGTACCGTTTCGCTATAAGAGATCAATTCAACCCTTTTCTTAGTGCTGGAAAACTTACACAACAATATTTTGTGGATGCATATATTAAAACAGAGACTAACAGACTAAATTATATTTGAAAAAATCAAAATCTCTTAAGAGTAGAAAAATACTCTGGGTTAATGGACCACCTTACAAGTGAAGCTACACATCGAGGATTCACACCTGGCCAGGCATTCATTTTACCATCATCATTTCCTGGGAGCCCAAGAAACATGCATCAAAATTATCAGGATGCAATGGCAATAGTTCGAAAATATGGCAAGCCTGATCTGTTTATTACTATGACCTGCAACCCAAGATGGGAAGAAATTACTGAAAATCTAAACAAAGGTCAGTGTTACGGTTGTGAGCCCTTATGCCCAGACAGAGCACCACGACCCGGTGAGTAGAGCCCACGCTCAGTCGGGCAGCCGAACAACCCCGAGGCTTCACCTGGGAGTGACCACCGTTCCCCGGGGGTTGAGCCCCCAGGTGCAGGTGGCCACCAGGACTTCTGGAAACGAACAGGGGTCAAACAGCCGCAAGCAGCAGGCAGTAAGGAGTCGGGTCCGCCGCAGAGGTCAGGCCAGGCAGCAAACAAGAGGTAGTCAGGTCCGCAGCAGAGGTCAGGTCAGGCAGCAAGCAAGAGGTAGTCGGGTCTGCAGCAGAGGTCAGGTCAGGCAGCAAGCAAGAGGTAGTGAGATCCGCAGCAGAGGTCAGGTCAGGCAGCAAGCAAGACGAACAATCAGCAAACTAAGAATCCACCACCAGCAGAAAGACTACAGTAGTAGAAGCCGAAGCAATGCTAGTGAGGAACGCTGCTCCTTAAGTAGCCCTCCCCATCACGGAGACCAGAATCAGCTGGCAGGGGGCAGGGAGCCTGAAGGGAGAGAGAGACAGACGTCAGCCAGCCAGAAGAACACTGAGTGGCTGGCACAACCTGAGGAGGCGGAGTCCGGTTGAGAGCGGCCAATCCACACGTGGGGGCGTGACCAAGGTTCCCGGGCCCCGCGCCCGGAAGAGATGCACTTCCTCTGGTACACCGGCAATGGCAAAAATGGCCGGCGTTCCCATGGTGGCGAAGACTGGCAGAACGAGCGGGGCGAGACGAGGAGAGTCGAAGCGCCAGCCTGGCCCGCATGGCCGATGCTCCTCCTTACAGAGGCAAAGCCGGAGAGTGAGCTGGGCGCGGGGAGCATGCCACAGGTGAGGGACGCGACAGTCAGGCACCAGAGTTTCGACCTGACTTATTGGCAAGGGTGTTTCATTTAAAACTTAAACAATTACTAGACGATATTTGCAAACAACATATACTTGGTGTCCCTCTTGCAAAAATTCATGTGATTGAATTTCAAAAACGTGGTTTACCTCATGCTCATATATTAATTATCCTCAAAGAAGAATACAAACCAAAAAGAAAGGAAATAATTGATAAAATCGTAAGTGCAGAAATCCCGGAACCAAACAACTTCCCACGTCTCCATGCAACAGTTGCTAAGCATATGATACATGGCCCATGCACTGACAGTAACTTACATTTTCCCTGCATGCTTCATGGGAAGTGCTCTAAACAATTCCCAAAACCATTCCACAATGAAACTATTGAGACCTGTGACGGCTATCCTAAATATCACAGAAGGGATAATGGTGTTGGTGCACTCTTACATGGAAAATTCATTAATAACACTTGGGTTGTCCCTTATAACCCTTTTTTTACTTTTAAAGTACAATTGCCATATAAATGTAGAAGTATGTTCATCTATTAAAAGTGTTAAATACCTCTTTTAATATGTCTATAAAGGACACAATTGTGCTAATGTGGTTATTACCAAGCAACAAACTTTACAACATGATGAAATTAAAACTTTTACTGACTCTAGATATGTTAGTGCTCCCGAAGCTGCATGGCGACTAAATGGCTTTGAAATGCATCACCAATCACATACTATCCAGAGATTGGAAGTACACTTACCAGATCAACAAACCATTGTTTTCCATCCTGACAACGTTGAGGCTGCAGTTCAAAGAGCTAGAACAAGGGACACCACTTTAACATCATGGTTTAAACTTAATGCAGAACATAACCCTCCAAATAACATTTTGTATGCAGATATTCCCATGTACTATACTTTCAACAAAACAGAACGAAAGTGGGAACGTCGAAAAGCAGGACATGACAAAACAATTGGAAGAATGCATGCAGTTCATTTCTTAGCGGACTCTGAGCAATATTGTTTAAGGCTAATTCTAAAACACAAACCAGGGGCTAAGTCATTTGAAGAGTTAAAAACAGTTGGAGGTGTTCTTAATAATAATTTCCAAGATGCTGCCAAGAAAATGGGCCTCATTCAAGATGAAGCTGTCTGGGAACATACCTTAGACGATGCAGTCACATGCAGCATGGCACAACAAATCAGACACTTTTTTGCATATATTTGTGTTTTTGCAGTACCAACAAATGCTTTACAAATGTTCAAAAAATACAAGAAAAATATGACAGAAGATTTACAACACATCCATGGTTGCCAAGGTGATTTCTCGGTTTGTGAACAATTGCGCCTTCAGAAAATCCAAGGCGTTCTGAGTACACATGGAAAAACACTACAAAAATTCGGTTTGCCAACAGTCATCCAGACACTAGAAGATCCTAAACTTGCCTTCAAAGCTGCAGACGAAAAGCATAAAGCTAAAGCAATGGTAGAAAATCTAAACAATGAGCAGAAGGAAGCTTTTCATACTATACTTTCTGCCTGTAATACAAAAAACATAAAACATACGTGCTTTTTCCTTGATGGTCCTGGTGAAAGTGGAAAAACCTTTACATACAACAATATCCTGAGCAGCATTAGAGGAGATGGAGGAACCTGTTGCTTCTACAGGAATTGCTGCAAATCTCCTTCCAGGAGGACGCACTTATCATTCGCAGTTTAAGCTACCTGTTCCTCTACTAGAAACGTCAACATCAAGTATCAGATTAACATCAAATGATGCGTCCATTATTAGAGAAGCTAAAATCATTATTTGGGATGGCACGTACTGCTGTAGATAGACTCCTGAAAGACATCATGAACAATGACAACCCATTTGGTGGGAAAGTGCTTCTCCTTGGTGGAGACTTTCGACAAACTCTACCAGTGGTGCCACATGGTGATCGAGGTCACATAATTGAAGCAAGCATTAAGTTAAATAAACTATGGAAACAATTTAAAGTCCTCCAATTAAACAACAATGTGCGCTCAAAAGACACAGATTTCAACAACTGGCTTATTAATTTAGCTGATGGAAATCTTCCATGCCCAGAGGGTTCCAAAGATATTATAGAAATACCACAGAAACACATTTGTGAGGGAGATATAGTTAATGCTGTTTTTGGTGTCAAAATTACCACAGATTCAGTTTACAACTTTGCAAAAAAGGCTATTCTTTGTCCAAAAAATTCACATGTTGACAAGATAAATGATGCCATTCTTAATATATTAGAAGGTCAACAAATTACTCCAATGATGAGGAATCCCAGTTATATCCTGTAGAGTTTCTTCATGAACAAAATCCAACTGGCATGCCTTGCCATAAACTGCATTTAAAAATTGGAGCCATAATTATCCTACTGAGAAATTTAAATACCAAGGAAGGTTTATGTAACGGAACTCGCTTAAAAGTGAAAGAGTTGAAACATAACCTCATTTTTTGTCAGATAATAACTGGGTCAGCTGCAGGCAGTACTGTTTTTATCCCACGAATTGAATTAGCACCATCTAACACTGATCTGCCATTTACATTATGTAGAAAACAATTTCCTGTGAAATTGGCTTTTGCAATGACAATTAATAAGTCACAAGGACAAACATTTGAAAAAGTAGGCATTTTCCTACCAGAACCAGTGTTTACATACGGACAACTTTATGTTGCATTTTCACGAGTACGTAAGTCTTCTGATGCAATTGTTAAAGTTTTAGATGGTCCTGAACAAGGAAAGCTTTTCCCTCATTGTGACAAAGTTTTCACAAAAATATTGTTTATAATGAAATATTAAAAATCTAAACCAGCATTATGTTTGTAATTAAAGTTATTTACATTCTGCTTACTGTCTATTTTTTTAAATATTATATACATTCCCAAGATCCCAAAATCCTGGGTTTTCCGTAATTTAATTCAATCAATGGTATTAAGCCATGTTGATTACTGCAATGGAATCTATGTGGGGTGTAAGGAACAACTCACAAGGAAACTCCAGATGGCACAAAACACAGCAGCCAGATTGATATTTGGTAAGTCACCATTCCATAGCACCACACCACTCCGTGAAAATTTGCATTGGCTTCCTATCAAAGAACGCATCTCTTTCAAAATCTGCACCTTAGTCCATAAGATTATCTATGGTGAAGTCCCAGGTTACATGATCGACCTAATCAATCTCCCAATCAGAAATAGTACCAGTTCATCACGGTCTTACCTGAATCTCCACTACCCAAATTGCAAAGGACTAAAATACAAGACAACCCATGCGTCCAACTTCTCTTACATAAGCATGTGCCTGTGGAACGCATTGCCACAAGTGGTGAAAACAACTTATGATCACCTAAAATTCAGAAAATTATTAAAGACTCACCTCTTCGGAAAGGCTTATCCGAATGACCCAACCTAAGTGACTCAACCCTGCAACACTTCACTATCATAGATCGTATTGGACATTGACAAACCCTTTTACCTCACCCCAACTTGATTGAATCTTATCTTCCATATCCCAATACAACATTTTGTACTTATCCCGTACCGGAATGGTGAATGCCTTCACGGTAAAAAGTAAGCCACATTGAGCCTGCAAATATGTGGGAAAATGTGGGATACAAATGTAACAAATAAATAAATACACATTTATAAACAAGAAAATATTACTCATTGTATACCCTGATTTCTGGTAATGGTTCTGTTAACAACATAATTGCAATTACATCATCATTATCCTAGCGCCCGTTTCATTTCTTTCAGAAACGGGCCTTTTTTACTAGTATGTTTATAAATTGAAATAAAACAAAACATAGAAAAGAAAATAAGATGATACCTTTTTTATTGGACTAAATATATTTTTTGATTAGCTTTTGAAACAGGGGCGTAACCAGACTTCGGTGGGAAGGGGGTCCAGAGCTCAAGATGAGGGGGCACATTTTATCCCCCCCCGGCGCTGCTGACCCCCTGTCCCTTTTGACCCCCCTCCGGCTGCCGCCAAGTTACAACCCTCCCCCGCAACCGCCAGGTACATTTGCTGGCGAGGATCACCTTCAAAGCAGGGGTGTAGCTAGGTGGGGCCACGGGGCCATGGGCCCCCGCAGATTTAGCCCTGGCCTCCCTGCTTTCACCCCCACGACCCTCCCCCGCCACATTCGACCTCCCCCGCTGCCGCAAACCCTCCCCCGCTGCTGCCGCCATTAGATACCTTTGCTGGTGGGGGCCCCCAACCCCCACCAGCTGAAGTCCCCTTCAGTGCTGGTCTCCAAGTCTGGCGCATTCGCAGATCTGGATTCTGTTTCTGTGAGTCTTGACGTCCTGGGGGAGGGTTGGCGGTGGTGGTGGGGGGGTTGAATGTGGCGGGGGAGGATCGGCAGGGGGGGGTGAAAGCAGGGTTGCCATGTCTAAATCTGCGGGGGCCCATGCCCCTGTGGCCCCACCTAGCTACACCCCTGTTTTGAAGGTGACCCTTCTTTTTCAGATCAGAAATAAGCAAATGTTGACAAATATCAGAATATATAAGTGAAACACAAAAGCATGTATGTATGCTTAAAACCAGGATGTATGTTTAAGATCAGGACTGCCCAAAAAGTCTTCCTCCTGGAATGGGTAATTTGGCAGCTCTAAATTTATGGTGCATTCTCATAGTATTCCTGAGGGAATTCAGCCCTAAATCCTAAAAAATCCTGGGTCTTTGAAAGAGAACATTTTTTCTGCGTGGTAGATTACATCATTATAATTCAAAAACTGATTATTTGTCAAAATTACACAATATAGAGCTGCAGAATTTTCAGCTATTGTGCACAGATTTTTTTTTTCCTTTTCGTAGAATTTCCTCAAGACAAGACTAAACATATTTTGCTGTTAATAGCTGCTCCTTCACAGGCCAGGAGGCTCCCAGATGGCGCTGTCTGCAAATTGCTGTTGAGTTTTTGTCCCTGAAAGCCACTCCCTTATGTTTAAACTCACTAGCAGCAAATGAAAGCGCAAAGAACCTTCCTTTATTTCCTGCAAGAAGCATGGCTGCTGTAAGCCATGCTAAGAGGCTCCGAGAAGAAGCTTCTTGCTTTCTTTGTTTGGATTATTTTACAGACCCAGTGACTTTAGAATGTGGGGACAACTTCTGTCGCTCCTGTATCACTCAGAGCTGGGAGGGGATAGATACAAACTTCTCATGCCCTCAATGCAAGAAAACATCTCAGAAAAGGAACCTCAGAGCTAACCAGCAAATGGAAAATATCACACAAATCATGAAAAAGTTTTGTCCAAAGAAAGATAGACAAAAAGGAGGGAAGCTGTATGAGGAATATGAAGAAAATTTTAAACTGTGGTATGATGAGGATAAGAAAATGGTAGGTGGTTGTAGCAGTGAGTCCCAGAATCACAGATCTCACACTGTGATGCCCATAGAGGAGGCTGCACAGCTATACAAGGTGAGTGTAATTTTTAAATTATTATTCTTACAATGCCCTGGTACCACGGATCTCGCACTGTCATCCCCACAGAAGTACAAATGTCTCAGCATCGTTATTATTACAATGTAGTTGTGTCACAGACCTCATATAGGAATACAAAGGTATTAATACAGATAAAGAGATGAGAATATATGCTGGTTTAGCAAAAAGCTTCATTGTCATCCTGTTTTGTTGTAGAGTACAGGTTAAAAGGCTTGTTGTGCCTAGTGTTTAAATGTATGTACAATTGAGGCAGAGGCGTGTGCCTAGGGTGCCAAAATTTGAATGCTCTAAATAACTGGAAACAGCAGCCTCATTTTGCTTGCTATGGTGCCATGCTCTATGATGTCTGAGAGAGAGAACTTCCCTTCCCACTGCTCTAGGATCCTGCCTGTGGGTGCCAATATCTTCCAGGCCCAGGCATGATGTGGCACTGAAATATTTAAAAGTTAGAGCATTTTCAACAAGTTTGTAAGCTGAGGTTCTGAGCCATGTTGCCACGAGTCCTCTCAGCATCTGAGATTAGATTGGACTCCTGGGGGAAGTTTGTACAGCTGCACAATGCAGAATTTGGGGTAAGTAATGTCCACAGCAGGAGACAAATCAGCAAAGGCTCAAGTGCCTCTCTTTCCCTTTCTGCAGCAATCAGAAGAGGAGAAGGTGAATGACTTTACATTGAATTGCATCCTCCTCCTGCTCTTGTTGTCTTGGGCCACACTGAGCTGTACAGAATTCTGGTCCTTCAAATGAGTATGAATAGGCTGGCAGAGTAGCCTGATGTGCAGCTACTATTTGATGACTTCTTTTACCATGTGATTGGGGGGGGGGGGGGAGGCTGGAGAAAGCTGAATAGAAGTGTACCACAAGGCTGGGAGATGTGCCAGAGGAATGGAGGGCAGAGTAAGCTGTGTATGCCATGGGGGAGGGGAGGGGTGGTGAGAAAGAAGCAGGGCATGTTTTGGGAAGGGGGAACAGAGACCTCACTAGTTACTCCCATCTGTAGGTCATTTATAAATATGTTAAAAAGCAGGGGTCCCAGCTTAGAGCCCTGGGGAACCCCACTAACTACCCTTCTCCATTGAGAATACTGACCATTTAACCCTACTTTCTGTTTTCTATCTTTTAACCAGTTTTTAATCCACAATAGAACACTACCTCCTATCCCATGACTCTCCAGTTTCCTCTGGAGTCTTTCATGAGGTACTTTGTCAAACGCCTTCTGAAAATCCAGATACACAATATCAACCGGCTCCCCTTTATCCACATGTTTGTTCACCCCTTCAAAGAAATGTAGTAGATTGGTGAAGCAAGATTTCCCTTCACTAAATCCATGTTGACTTTGTCTCATTAATCCATGCTTTTGAATATGCTCTGTAATTTTGTTCTTAATAATAGTCTCTACCATTTTGCCCGGCACCGACGTCAGACTCACCGGTCTATAATTTCCTGGATCTCCTCTGGAACCTTTTTTAAAAATCAGCGTTACCTTGGCCACCCTCCAATCTTCCGGTACCACGCTCAATTTTAAGGATAAATTACATATTTCTAACAATAGCTCCGCAAGCTCATTTTTTAGTTCTATCAGTTCTCTGGGATGAATACCATCCAGTCCAGGAGATTTGCTACTCTTCAGTTTGTAGAACTGCCCCATTACATCCTCCAGGTTTACAGAGAATTCATTAAGTTTCTCTGACTCGTCAGCTTCGAATACCATTTCTGGCACCGATATCCCACCCAAATCTTCCTCGGTGAAGACCGAAGCAAAGAATTAATTGCAACGTTTGTCTTCCCTGAACGCCCCTTTTACTCCTCGGTCATCTAGGACCAACTGATTCTTTTGCCGGCTTCCTGCTTTTAATATACCTAAAAAAATGTTTACTATGTGTTTTTGCCCCCAACGCAATCTTTTTTTCGAAGTCCCTCTTAGCTTTTCTTATCAGCGCTTTGCATTTGACTTGACATTCCTTATGCTGTTTCTTATTATTTTCAGTCGGTTCCTTCTTCCATTTTCTGAAGGATTTTCTTTTAGCTCTAATAGCTTCCTTCACCTCACTAACCACGCCGGCTGTTGTTTGGTCTTCCGTCCTCCTTTTTTAATACGCGGATGGTGTTTTTGAACAGCATCCACGCCTGATGTAAATTTTTGACCCTCGCAGTCGCTCCTCTAAGTTTGTTTTCATCGTTCTCATTTTATCATAGTCTCCTTTTTTTAAAGTTAAACGCTAACGTATTTGATTTCCTATGTATACTTACTTCAAAGCTAATATCAAATCCAATCATGATCACTGTTATCAAGCGGCCCCAGCACCATTACCTCCCGCTCCACTAAGGACTAAGTCTAGAATTTTTCCTTCTCTCGTCGGTTCCTGTACCAGCTGCTCCATAAAGCTGTCCTTGATTTCATCAAGGAATTTTACCTCCCTAGCGTGTCCCGATGTTACATTTACCCATCAATATCAGGGTAATTGAAATCACCCATTATTATTGTGTTGCCCAGGTTTGCGTCCCTAATTTCTTTTAACATTTCTGCATCCGTCTGTTCATCCTGGCCAGGCGGACGGTAGTACACTCCTATCATTATCCTTTTCTCCTTTACACATGGAATTTCAATCCACAGTGATTCCAAGAAGTGTTTTGTTTCCTGCAGAATTTTCAATCTAT
This sequence comes from Microcaecilia unicolor, assembly GCF_901765095.1. Lineage (NCBI taxonomy): Eukaryota > Metazoa > Chordata > Amphibia > Gymnophiona > Siphonopidae > Microcaecilia > Microcaecilia unicolor. The sequence goes on from NC_044037.1 coordinate 123,859,473, forward strand.
TTGATTCAAGGCTCTCGTTAATATACAATGCTACCCCTCCACCAATTCGATCCACCCTATCACAACAGTATAATTTGTACCCCGGTATGACAGTGTCCCACTGGTTAGCCTCCTTCCACCGGGTCTCAGAGATGCCTATTATATCTAATTTTTAATTTAGTGCAATATATTCTAACTCTCCCATCTTATTTCTTAGGCTTCTGGCATTCGCATATAGACATTTCAAACTGTGTTTGTTGCTCCTATTTACATCATGCTTAGTACTTGACAGTACTAATTTATTTATTTATTTATTTGTTACATTTGTACCCCGCGCTTTCCCACTCATGGCAGGCTCAATGCGGCTTACATGGGGCAATGGAGGGTTAAGTGACTTGCCCAGAGTCACAAGGAGCTGCCTGTGCCTGAAGTGGGAATCAAACTCAGTTCCTCAGTTCCCCATGACCAAAGTCCACCACCCTAACCACTAGGCCACTCACTTTTGTCTGATTTTTATTTAGGGACTCCTGTTCTACTACAGTCTCTTTTGCAACCTCACTATCAGGATACCGTATCTTTCCTGCTTAGTTGTCTACTCCGAAGTTATGTGGGTGCTGGCTGATTTAATTTAATGTCTGCATTTATAATCTGCTTAACCCTTAAGTTCAAGGTGGAGGACAGACCAGTTTATATATATATATATATATATATATATACAGTGGGGGAAATAAGTATTTGATCCCTTGCTGATTTTGTAAGTTTGCCCACTGACAAAGACATGAGCAGCCCATAATTGAAGGGTAGGTTATTGGTAACAGTGAGAGATAGCACATCACAAATTAAATCCGGAAAATCACATTGTGGAAAGTATATGAATTTATTTGCATTCTGCAGAGGGAAATAAGTATTTGATCCCCCACCAACCAGTAAGAGATCTGGCCCCTACAGACCAGGTAGATGCTCCAAATCAACTCGTTACCTGCATGACAGACAGCTGTCGGCAATGGTCACCTGTATGAAAGACACCTGTCCACAGACTCAGTGAATCAGTCAGACTCTAACCTCTACAAAATGGCCAAGAGCAAGGAGCTGTCTAAGGATGTCAGGGACAAGATCATACACCTGCACAAGGCTGGAATGGGCTACAAAACCATCAGTAAGACGCTGGGCGAGAAGGAGACAACTGTTGGTGCCATAGTAAGAAAATGGAAGAAGTACAAAATGACTGTCAATCGACAAAGATCTGGGGCTCCACGCAAAATCTCACCTCGTGGGGTATCCTTGATCATGAGGAAGGTTAGAAATCAGCCTACAACTACAAGGGGGGAACTTGTCAATGATCTCAAGGCAGCTGGGACCACTGTCACCACGAAAACCATTGGTAACACATTACGACATAACGGATTGCAATCCTGCAGTGCCCGCAAGGTCCCCCTGCTCCGGAAGGCACATGTGACGGCCCGTCTGAAGTTTGCCAGTGAACACCTGGATGATGCCGAGAGTGATTGGGAGAAGGTGCTGTGGTCAGATGAGACAAAAATTGAGCTCTTTGGCATGAACTCAACTCGCCGTGTTTGGAGGAAGAGAAATGCTGCCTATGACCCAAAGAACACCGTCCCCACTGTCAAGCATGGAGGTGGAAATGTTATGTTTTGGGGGTGTTTCTCTGCTAAGGGCACAGGACTACTTCACCGCATCAATGGGAGAATGGATGGGGCCATGTACCGTACAATTCTGAGTGACAACCTCCTTCCCTCCGCCAGGGCCTTAAAAATGGGTCGTGGCTGGGTCTTCCAGCACGACAATGACCCAAAACATACAGCCAAGGCAACAAAGGAGTGGCTCAGGAAGAAGCACATTAGGGTCATGGAGTGGCCTAGCCAGTCACCAGACCTTAATCCCATTGAAAACTTATGGAGGGAGCTGAAGCTGCGAGTTGCCAAGCGACAGCCCAGAACTCTTAATGATTTAGAGATGATCTGCAAAGAGGAGTGGACCAAAATTCCTCCTGACATGTGTGCAAACCTCATCATCAACTACAGAAGACGTCTGACCGCTGTGCTTGCCAACAAGGGTTTTGCCACCAAGTATTAGGTCTTGTTTGCCAGAGGGATTAAATACTTATTTCCCTCTGCAGAATGCAAATAAATTCATATACTTTCCACAATGTGATTTTCCGGATTTAATTTGTGATGTGCTATCTCTCACTGTTACCAATAACCTACCCTTCAATTATGGGCTGCTCATGTCTTTGTCAGTGGGCAAACTTACAAAATCAGCAAGGGATCAAATACTTATTTCCCCCACTGTATATAAAAGTACACATAATCACATCACTCAAGAGAGGAAAATCTACATCTGGATTACCACCATAGAAGAATGTCTCATACAGATGCCAAATTACTCACTTCTAGGCTGGAGATTTTTTTTGCCAATGCTGGTTTTGAACTTACATCCCAAAGCGGTATGGGATTTGTAGAGCCTAATCCTGCCTATTGAAATCAGTGCAGCATGTCCCATAACGCACCAGGATAGGGTGGTCAGAAATCCAGGACTGTGCAAACCTTTCTAGCCTGGAACTGGGTAACTTGGCATCTCGGGTCTCTTCCTAGTTACTTCTGGGGGAGTCCTGTGCAAAAAAAAGTTAAATTCTCTACACAGTTAGGTTGATTTTGTGTGGTTTAAATGGGCAGGAGAGGCTAAGATAGGACTGCACATAAAAGCAGTCCTATTTGTCCACTTAGCTATACAGGCACTGGTGGCTCCATTCCAGCTTCATCCACTGTCTGATGTGGCACTAACCAGGCAGTGCTTTGGTAGTCAGAACTGATGTTTATGTATTTATTTATTTGTTTGTATTTTGCTCACTCCTTTTTTCAGTAGTAACTCAAGGTGAGTTACATTCAGGTACACTGGATATTTCTCTGTCCCAGGAGGGCTCACATTCTAAGTTTGTACCTGAGGCAATGGAGGGTTAAGTGACTTGCCCTAGATCACAAGGAGCAGCAGTGGGATTTAGCAGCATTGCTCATTTAAGTGCCACAGAATATTGGTGACCAGGATGTTAGGCGTGGTTTAAGCAGGCAGGAGTCTGCCTCTTCTGTCCATTTAAACCATGCTGAATATCGACTCTATTGAGCACAGAATTTAACCTTTTTTTGTGCAGAGTTTCCTCAGGAGTGATAAGGATGAGAGCCTTTGCTTTAGTGGCTCCCCAAAATATGAAATTCTCTTGAGAGCTGTGGTTATCTCAGGATCTGGTAGGTTTTAAAAAGAGCCTGAAGACATGGATGCCTTAAACTGCATTTGGGAGTGAATGATTTTCTTTTGTGGAATTATATTTTTATCACTTTGTATTGTGTTTAATAAAATGTTACTTTTAAATAATGCACCTCATTTCTGGCAGCCTTGTTGTAGAGAAAGCAATAAATATTAAAATACATACATTATTATAACAGTGTGTCCTGGGGTCACAGATTTCACACTGTGGCTGTGTGGTTCCCGTAGAGGGCTGTGCATGAGCACAAGGATTGTAATTTTTGTAAAAGGTGTCTAGTCTGGGAAGGTACACAGGTTTATTGTTCTGATTTTATAAAGACAACTGTGCATATGTACCTTTTTAAAACTGACCCCCAAAGCCTGCCACACAAAACTAAACTTGCTCTAAGGCAAGAATAAGTGTCCGTATATGTGCCAGTAAGCATTGGCACTTATGCATGTAATTTATACATGCATAAGTGCCAATGCAGTCCCTGCTGTGCCCCTGAGGAAACCTGTACATACATCATATACAAATAGGTGTTCCTTAGAGGCCTTCCGAACTGGCCCAGATTGTGACTGATAGGTTGTTCACGCCTTCCAGCAGGTGGAGACTGAGAATTCTGCTCTATAGAGTGAGCCAATAAGAGCCCTTGCTAAGTAGAGAAAGATCTAGTATCTCAGTCTCCAGCAGGTGGAAGGGGCTCTGTTTTCTTTCTCTGTGAGTTTTTTTTTAATTCTGTGTTTTGGGTAGTTTCTTTTCCCTTCTGTGCATCTGGGGTTTGTCTGTACCTGTTCTTTGGAGGCCGAGGTCGACGGGGATCTATTCCAGCCTCGGGGGTGTTACACCCAGGTGGCCAAGTCCCTCCCCTCCCAAATCCTCCCTGATATAGCGTCTCTTACATCTAACTCGACTACATCAGCCACATGGATATCTGAATGCGGAGTTCCACAGGGATCCCCCCTCTCACCGACCTTATTCAACTTAATGATGATACCATTGGCCAAACTACTATCAAACCAAAACCTCAACTCATACATATATGCAGATGACGTAACGATCTACATCCCATTTAAACAAGATCTAAAGGAAATTTCCAATGACATCAACCAGAGTTTACATATCATGCACTCATGGGCGGATGCATTTAAGCTGAAACTCAATGCAGAAAAAACCCAATGCCTAATACTCACCTCTCAACATAACACGAACAAATTCACCACCATCAGTACACTAAAATTGAATCTCCCAATTTCGGACACCCTAAAAATTCTCAGAGTTACTATTGATCGACACCTAACACTTGAGAATCAAGCGAAGAACACAACCAAGAAGATGTTCCACTCAATGTGGAAGCTAAAAAGAGTAAGACCTTTCTTCCCAAGGACCGTCTTCCGCAACCTGATACAATGAATGGTACTTAGCCATCTAGACTATTGCAACGCTCTCTATGCTGGCTGCAAAGAGCAAATAATCAAGAAATTACAAACAGCCCAAAACACTGCAGCCAGACTCATATTTGGAAAAACAAAATATGAAAGTGCTAAACCCCTGCGAGAAAAACTACACTGGCTCCCACTTAAAGAACGCATCACGTTCAAAATATGTACCCTAGTTCACAAAATCATTCACAGAGACGCTCCAGTTTACATGTCAGACCTGATAGACTTACCACCCAGGAATGCTAAAAAATCATCCCGCACATTCCTCAATCTTCAGTTCCCCAACTGCAGATGTCTAAAATACAAACTAACGCATGAGTCAACCTTTTCCTACTTGAGCACACAATTCTGGAATGTGCTGCCGCACAACTTGAAGACGATCCATGAACTAGCCAACTTCCGCAAACTACTGAAGACCCATCTCTTTGACAAGGCATACCACAAAGATTAACAAATGTGAACCATTACACAAATATCCAGAACTGCTTAAAGAAATTCAACTCACGAAATTAGTTTGTTACTCTACTATCCTGCTTAACTATTATCATATTACCCAAGATCCTTAAGCAATACTAAATGTATATTGCTCATTATTCTACTACCTTGCCTTACTATTATGTTACCCAAGATCCTTAAGGAATACTAAATGTATATTTTCTTATAGATTTCCACTATTCATAATGTAATGTAAGCCACATTGAGCCTGCAAAGAGGTGGGAAAATATGGGGTACAAATGCAATAAATAAATAAAATATTTGCCTAAGCCTCTTCAAGGGAAGTGCGGCTAGGCAGGGAGAGGCAGCTGTTTTCTATACAGAACCCCCCCCCCCCCCCCAAAAAAAAAAAAAACAAGAGAAGCTTAGTTTGCACAGCGTTAAGGGGTGAATGTGCAAGCCAGCTCTCTTGCTGTTTCTTGTCAGCGGCTGTTCTCTGTTTCCCCTCCGACACGCTAAGTTAAAAAAAAAAAAAACAACGCGCTGATGTTTGCTTGAAGCATGGCTGAAAGGTCCACCGCTGCGCTTTCTGTCAGCACCGCGGGTTAAGTGCTAGCGGCTGCTGCAAGTACTGCACCGCAATTGATAGCTTCTCTGAAGCAGGTCTCTCTGCTTTGATTTTGCTGGTTCAGTCAGTGGGTTGTAAAGACTCAACAGCAGGGAAGGAGAAATCAGCGGTTCCGGTTTTGGCGGGAACCACTGCCATTTTGGCTGCTCCTGCCAGGCTGGCGGAGCAGTCTGCTTCTCTGCTGGTTCCTTCAGAGCAGGTACATGCAGAACGTCTTTCCATTTTCCCTGCAGGGTTGGATGGGAGGAGTTTCATTCTGAATTTGTGATGCAAACGTATAAAGCATTTATGTTGCAGCAATCTAATCTTTCTCCTGTAGTTTCTGGGAAAAGACCTTCAGAAGGACAGTTAGTAGCAACTAAGAGGTCCAGAGAATCCTGGGTTCTGGACAAAGACCTTGGGTCTGATCCCGATCAGGAGATGCCATCCTTAGAGGAACAGGATTTTTCTCATGGAGGCATTTTGGAGGAGGACTCTGGTCAGGGGAATTCAGAGGCTGATCCTTTTATCCATGGGGAAGACCCTTCTGTCCTTAGAATGTTTCACAAAGAAGATTTGCAGGAATTAATTTCCTTGGTTTCCTCCACCTTACGTTTTGAGAAAGAGGAGTCTCCTGCTGCAAAGCCACGTAAGGTGGATCTCTCTATATAAAAGGCAACCCCAACGTTCTGAAGCCTCCACAGAAGTTGAGGCGCCCGAGATATCCGGTGTGCTCTGGAGTGTCTGCACCGCCCTTGCGTCAAAACATCATGACGTCGAGGGCGGAGCTATGACACTCGAGGGCCGAAACGGAAACACCACAGGCACAGCCACGGAGGCGCAGCAAAAAAAAACCCCTCCCCACACACAGTGACGCGAACCCCGAACAAGGCAAGTAGCTCGGAGGGACGGAGGGAGGGAGCCCCTTGCTAGCGCCCGTTTCATTGCGCTCAGAAACGGGCATTTTTTTCCTAGTCTTCTAATAAAGGGAGTCCGTAAACCAGGCAAGACTTTTCCTATTCATCAGAGATGTTGTTCAGGCACAGTGGGATGTCCCTGATTCGGACTTTAGGCCCGCTAAATCGGAGGTTTGTCTCTACCCGGTCCCTGAGGCTGACATCCCTCTTGAAAGATCCCTCTTGAAGCCAGCTGTGGTGGTTCCGGTGATCTCGGCAGTCACTAAGCGGAATACAGTGCCCGCAGCACTTAAGGATGTTTAGGACTGCCGTATGGAGCTGTTGTTGAAGAGTAACTTCGATGTGTCAGCCTTGGCAGTGCAGACAGCCATCTGCGGATCTTTAGTTGCCAGGTGGTCAGAGAGAGTGCTTGATAGATGTTCGGATGATTTGTCAGCCATTGATGCTGAGGTGGCGAAGCTCGAGATGGATTTGGCCTTCGTACGATTTGCTGCGCACGTCACCAAGTCTATGGCTGCTAGAAGGTCTCTTTGGCTTCGGAGTTGGACAGCGGATGCGGCCTCTAAGTCTAAGCTCAGTTAGTTTCCCTTTCGGGGTTCCTTATTGTTCGGTGAGGACTTGGACAAGTTAGTCCGCAGTTTGAGGAAGACAAAGGTCCCGAGACTTCCTGAAGATCAGCCTGTGCTTCTGGGCACAGTTTGTTTTCTATCCGGGGTCACCATTTTTATCGCTTTAGATCAGGTAATGCGTCTCCGGTTCAACAATCCCATTTTTTTCCAGAGGAATCAGTCTTTTCGGGGAGCTCACAGAGAGGGCAGGGACCTAGTTCTTGTAGGAGCACGTTTGGCGCAGTTTTACTGGAGGTGGAGATCACCTTCAACCAGTGGGTTCTGGAGGTTATTCGAGAAGGGTACACCTTAGAATTTGCACGTCCTCTGTTAGACGCATTTCTGGAGTTTCCTTGTCAGTCTCACTTCAAGGTGGCTGTCGTCAGGGACACTCTGGAAAGGCTTCTCAACCTTTAGGCTATTTGTCTAGTTCCCTTGGCGGAGCTCCGGCAGGAACGGTATTCCATCTACTTCATCGTCCCCAAGAAAGAAGGTTCTTTCAGGCCAATTCTGGACCACAACGCGATCAACCGGGTACTCAAGGTCTCCTCTTTTCGTATGGAGATGCTTCGCTTGGTCATAGTAGTAGTGCGGTCCGGAGAATTTTTGACGGCCCTAGACATTACCGAGGCCTGTCTTCACATTCCGATTCGTCCTTTTTATCAGCGTTTTCTACGCTTTGCAATCCTCTGCAAGCATTATCTGTTTTGGGCATTGTGACGGCTCCTTGCACCTTCACCAAGGTGATGGTGGTATTTGCAGCGGCCTTCAGGAGGGACGGAATTTTTGTTCATCCTTATCTGGACGATTAGCCGATCAGAGCAAAAATGTACCAGGAGAGTCTGCAGGTCACAGAGAGGTGGTCCATTTCCTTCATTCCCTTGGATGGGTGGTCAACTTGCAGAAAAGTCGTCTACAGCCATCCCAGTTCATGGATTATCTGGGAGTGTGCTTCAACACTCAGAGGGGTCGAGTGTTTCTTACCCAAGCTAGAATTCTCAAGTTAACAGACTTTGATTCATCAATTCCTGCTGACATTACTCCTGTGCACGAGGGATTACCTTCAAGTCTTGGGTTCCATGGCTGCGACAATAGAGGCGGTGCCGTGGGCCAGAGCACATATGAGATCTCTGCAAAGGCCCCTTCTCTTCAGGTGATCCGCTGCAGAGGGACTCCCTTCTGTGGAAATTGCATCTACCAGTTCAGGAGCAAGGCAGTCTGTGCTGGTGGCTCCGGACATCCAGTCTTTCCAGGAGGATGTCTCTGGATGCTCCGCAGTGGATAGTAGTTATGACGGACCTACTTATATACCTGGTTGTCAGCAGGCCAACCTTGTGTACTCGCTAAAGACTGTGCTGGTAACTGTGGATCTAGGGGCTAGGCCAGAAACCAGGAAGAGGTGCTTATGAGCTCAGAGACAGTCATATATGTTGTTGCCCTTTAGCAGCAGGCCACTCATAGACACTGTTAAGTTTACAGAATTAGCTTTGAATATTGCTTCCTCCCTTCCTGTGAAGTGAACAGAAACCCTTAGAAAACACCTTTTATAAATATTATATTTGCTTTCACTGTAATTTACTGAGTGTGTCTGGCTTGTCTTACCTGGCTTCATTGCCTGCCCTTGCTCACAGTACCACAACCTGGCTATAATCTTTTTAGGAAGGATAGGGAGGGCCAAAGGGGGGTGGTAGAATGGCACTAAATGTGAGAAACAGTATTAAAGTTGCTGAAATACAGGGAACCTAGGAAAAAAAGGGAGCGATATAGATAGTCCAGGAAAGACCTGATGGAACCCTGTATCTATATGGGTGTTATCAGACAGATCTCTGGCACAAATAGAGAATCTGGAGAAGGGTCTGATTGAAGGTATCCATAAACTGGGAATAAAAGCGGAGAGGTGGTGCTGCTGGGAGATTTCAACTTACTGGATGTGGATTGGAACTTCCCATCAGCAGTATTGGAAAGAAGCCGAGAGATTGTGGATGCCTACCAAACTGCTTTCCTCATACAAATGGTGATGGAACCCACATGGGATGGGGTGATGCTGGATCTAGTGCCCACAAATGGAGTGCAGACGCAGAAAACTCAAGTACGGGATTTCAGATTTACTGATTTTAGTGGAATAGGAGAGCATGTGAAGAAAAGCTAATTTATTTATTGCATTTGTATCCCACATTTTCCCACCTTTTTGGGGATACAAATGCAATAAATAAATTAGCTTTTCTTCACATGCTCTCCTATTCCACTAAAATCAGTAAATCTGAAATCCCGTACTTGAGTTTTCTGCGTCTGCACTCCATTTGTGGGCACTAGATCCAGCATCACCCCATCCCATGTGGGTTCCATCACCATTTGTATGAGGAAAGCAGTTTGGTAGGCATCCACAATCTCTCGGCTTCTTTCCAATACTGCTGATGGGAAGTTCCAATCCACATCCAGCAAGTTGGGATGGGCAGCAATAGGAGAAGTGGAGAGGCTGTGGTCCAAACTGAAAACAGCTATAAATATGGCAGCAGATCTTTGTCTTTATATAAGAAAAGTAAACAAAAACAAGAGACACAGGAAACTGATATGGTTCTCCAAACAAGTGGCTGAAAAAGTAAAGGCAAAAGAGGTGGCATTCAAAAAATACTGAAGAACGCAACAAGAGGACCACAGAAAGATTACCAGATAAAACTCAAAGAAGCAAAGAGGGAAATAAGGCAAGCAAAAGCTCAGGAGGAAGAAAAAATGGCTAAAGATGTTGACGGGTGATAATACCTTTTCAGATATATTGAGGAAATGAGAGAGGCTAGAAATGGAATAGTAATACTGAAAGATGCTGAGAATCACTTTGTGATGTGGGACATTCTAAACCAATATTTCTGTGTTCACAGAAGAAAATCCTGGAGAAGGACCCCGGTCGACTGTTGAGGGTATATCTGGGAATGGAGTGGATATTGCTCCATTCACAGAAGAAAATGTTTATAAAAACTTTTTAAAATCTGAAAGTGGACAAAGCTATGGAGCTGGATTAGAGACATCCCAGAATACAGAGGGAGCTCAGAGAAATCCTGGCAGGACCTCTTAAGGATTTATTTAATAGATCTTTAGAAAGGGAGAGGTTCCATTGGATTGGAGATGAGCGGATGTGGTCCCTCTTCACAAAAGCTTGGACAGGGAAGAAGTGGGAAACTACATGCTCATAAGCCTCATGTCAGTGGTAGGAAAAATAATGGAGTCGCTGCTGATGGTAAGGATCGTGACTTTTCTAGAACCCAATAGGTTATAAAATCTGAGGCAAAATGGTTTTGCCAAAGGAAAATCCTGCCAAATGAATCTGATTGATTTCTTTGACCAGGTGACTAGAGAACTGGATAAAGGGTATGCACTAGATGTAGTCTACTTGGATTTCAGCAAAGCCTTTGATACAATTCCTCATAGGAGACTCATGAATAAACAGAGCGGGCTAAATTTAGGACCCAAAGTGGTGAACTGGATTAGAAACTGGTTAACCAACAGAGTGGTGGTGAATGGAATCTGCTCAGACATAAGGGAGGTGAGTGGTGGAGTGCTTCAGGGATCGGTACTGGGTTCAATTTGCTATTTAATATATTTGTGGGTGACATTGCTGAAGGGATAGAAGGGAACATTTGCTCTTTCGTGGATGACACAGAAGATTGCCAACAGATTGCACACCCCAGTAGAGATGTCCAAAAATTAGAGGAATGGTCTAAGGTCTGGCAGTTAAAATTTAATGTGAAGAAGCACAGTGATGCAGTTGGGGTGCAGAAATCTAAAGGAGATTTATGAAATAGGCAAGAAATTGATAAACACGTTTCAACAGAGAACCCTTTGGATGATAGTGTCTGAGGAAGGTGACAAAACAGTATTACGAGGTGGTATAAGCAGAAGAAGAAAGGAGATGTTGATGCCCCTTTACAAGTGGTTGGTGAGGCATCTTTGAATCTTGTGTTCAGTTTTAGAGGCCATATCTCACTAAGGATGTAAAAAGACTTAAAATGGTTCAGAGAAAATTGATGAAAATAGTATGCAGTTTGCATCACAAGACATATGAAAAAAGACATGACAACCTTAATATGTATACCCTAGAGCAGGAATTCTCGGCCCAATCTTTGGGACACACCTAGCCAGTGTGGTTTTCAAGGTATTCACAGTGAGTATACATGAGAGAGATTTGCATATAGTGGAGGCAGTGCATGCAAATCTGTCTCATGCGTATTCATTGTGAATATCCTGAAACCTGACCAGCTGAGTATGTCCCGAGGACTGGGTTGAGAACTTCTGTTCTACAGGAAAAGAGGGAAGAAGGGTGAAATGATACAGATGTTCAAATATTTGAAAGGTATTAATATGCAAACAAACCTTTTTCAGGGATGGAAAACTGGTAGAACCAGAGGACGTGAATTGACGTTGCAGAGGAGTCAACTAGGAGTAACGTTAGGAAGTACATTTTCACAGACAGGGTGGTGGATGTCTGGAGTGCCTTTCCACAGGAGGTGGTGGCAACTCAAGCAGCTAGGGAATCAACTCCAGTAGTGGGGAATAAGGCCAGTGCCTGGCAGACTTCTATGGTCTGTGCTTCGAAAATGGCAAGTATGCATGTTTTAGATCGCATCATACTAAATGCTATGAGTTTGTCTTGTTATGCAGACTGCATGGGCTGTGCAGGTCTTTATCTGCCATCATTTACTATGCTACTATGGTTCTTATTTTCAAAGCTCTATTCCTATTTTGTATGCCTGAAAACTGGCATTTAGACATCCATATTGCATGGAAGTCCCAAATCCAGTTTTACAAAGGCAAGATATGAACGTCCAACACTGCAGAATATTCATAGAGCAAGGGGGTGTGGTCTGGGTGTATTTTGGGCAGGACTAGGGAGGGCCCAAAATATGGACATCCAGCTGTGATTACAGAAAGGGAAGAGACATCTGTGTCTAAAAAGGATGTTATCTGGACCTAGTACAGGCACATCCAGGTTACAGAATGGTGCTTTGAGTAGCTGTCCATTGGAGTGATTGAGATAAAGGTTTTTCATATACAAGATCAAATCAAACATGGAAACTATGTACCTTTTCATTATCTACTTGACCATTTGTCCTTGTGACCTTTTATACACAGGGAAGATAACTTTGATTGAATGATTTATAAGTAGAACAATGTTTGATTTTTTTTATTTTTAGAAGTCTTTATTAAGCATTGAAAAGACAATACAACAGCAGAGTAGATGTAGAAGTAAATGCAAAATGCAACACAAGGTACGCACAACCAGAATACCATACAGCGTAAACTCTGCCACCATATAAGAACATACATTACCCTCACACCCCCACCCCACCGCAAACCAACTAAACCTCCCACCTAAACCAACCCCCCCCCCCCACACACACACATCCCCTCCCCTCCCCCCTCCCCCTCCCTCCTAACAGGAAGGGTTCCCATATTGCTTCCCATTTCGCCAAAGTGCGACAGCGAACAGCCCAGAGTCTCTCCATTTCACAAATGTACCATAATTTGTTTAACCATCTTGTCGTGGGAGATTTCCAGTGGGCAGCTAACACAACTCTCGCAGCAGACATAGCATGCCTAGTCAACAACGCCCGAGATTTAGTGAGACCTGGAGGTTTCTTAGTAAATATGAAATATTCGGGAGACCATTTGATTGGCCTAAGAAACCAATTTTGTAACCTATGCTGTATAGCTTTCCATTAGGCCCGCACTTTAAAACAGGACCACCAAATGTGGCCCATAGTACCACTGGTGATGCACTTGGAACGTGATGCAAACATACAGGAGTCAAGTACCACCTATAGAGTACTTTAACTGCATTCTCTTTAAAGGGAACTGATATCGACATCCTCATCCATCCATTCTCCAAAAAGGACCAATCATCGTCATCAATAGTCACCCCTAGCTCCTGATGCCAGCGCTTCCTATGAACAAGGTAGGGATGCATTAGCCTACGCTGATAAGCATACAAGTAAGTGATAAGACCCCTAGTAGTCCTAGAATCTTAACAAAGATCCTCTATAAAAGAGTCCTCTTGCAATATTTTGGCCTTAATCACTGCAGAGGAAAGGAAGTGTCTCAACTGAGAATAAGCAAACAACTCCTGAGGTAGAATAGGATATTGTTCTATTAGCGAGTCAAAAGGGATCAAATGATCTTCATCAAACTGTTGACCCAAGGTTGTTAAACCCAAAGACGCCCATCTAGAAAACGGCCCAGGAGAAAGACCCGGGGGGGGGGGGGGGAAGTGGGTTATTAGCTATTGGGGACAATTTGGATAATATTAAATCCGGCTTTGCAAACAGCCCATCCCAGTAAAAAAAACGTTGAAGAGATCGAGAGACACAAATCCTTACTTAGAATCTTATACTTAACACGGAAGCCACATCAATGAATGAAGAGGACAGGAACCCAACTTGACCTGCTGTAGTTGAACCTATAGCTTCTGTGGATTTCCCTGAAACCACTCAAAAGCAGCTTGAGGCACATTAGGGACACTCCAACCACCATTCCTCTGATCCCGATAAAGTAAAGGCCGGGGCAGTCTAGGACGCTTATTAGACCAAATAAAATGAACCAGTCTGTCCTGCAAACTAGCTAGAAACCCCCTTGAGACCCTAAGAGGGAGGACTTGGAAAAGATGCATCAAACGAGGCAGAACAACGAAGGGGTTGGGCAGGGAGGGGGGGGGGTGTTGGCGACGAAAACCTTGCTAGCGCCCGTTTCATTTGCTCAGAAACGGGCCTCTTTTACTAGGAATTTATATTACTAAGAGGAATCACATATATATATATTTTAATAAAAATATCTTATGGACAAACTTTTTATGGAAATAAGTTTATTTAGTTTATTTGCACATTCTTGATATATGCAAGGGCCCAGTCTGGTTTCTATGCGGTTTATAATAACAAAAGCACTAGAAAATCCTCTGTTCCTTGGCTTTTAGAGGGTATTTCTATTTTTTCAAAACTTAGCTGGTGGTGGGAGGCAGGGCTGGTGGTTGGGAGGTGGGATAGTGCTGGGCAGACTTATACGGTCTGTGCCAGAGCCAGTGGTGGGAGGCGGGGCGGGGATAGTGCTGGGCAGACTTATACGGTCTGTGCCCTGAAAAAGACAGGTACAAATCAAGGTAAGGTATACACAAAAAGTATATTCATCTTTAACGTAGCAATCCTGCCAAACCAAGATAAGTCAGAAGCATCCCACCTCTCCAGGTCCTTATAAAGAGCTTTCAAAAGAGGAGGGTAATTGGCAGAAAACAAATCTGAAAGAAGAGGTGTAAGAGTAACCCCCAAATAAGTAATGCCCCCAGATACCCATTTAAAAGAAAAGGAATGCTGAATGGACTTCAGAACCAGAGAAGAGATCCCAATCGCTAAAGTCTCCGACTTATTCACATTTAATTTGAAACCTGAAACCAAGGAATAGGCAGTCAAACGCTTCATAAGGTTAGGTAAGGAAATTAATGGTTTTGTCAGGGAAAGAACATCATCAGCAAACATTGCCAATTTGTATTCCCTATTCCCTACAGAGATTCCAGAAATTTGGGGATCAGAACGTAAAGAAATCACAAGGGGTTCCATAAACAACGCAAAGAACAATGGCAAAAGCGGGCATCCCTGCCTAGTGCCCCTAAACAATGGAAACATCGGGGAGTTACCACCATTAATACGAACACAAGCCCGTGGAGAGGCATAGAGAGCTTGTATCCATCTGTGAAATTCCAGACCAAATCCGAAGCGTTCCAACACCTGGTACATCAAATGCCTTTTCGGCGTCCAACCCCACTAAACAGACTGGGAGCTCTCACTTCTTAGATACATGACTCAAGTTAATCATGCGACGGACATTGTCCATAGCCCACAGACGATGAGGAATAAAGTCCGTCTGGTCTGAATGGATTAGATCAGGCAGAACGTTTGCAAAGTGATTAGCTAAAACTTTCACCAATTTTTTAACATCTGAATTTAATACTGAAATGGGACGATAAGAAACACATTCAGTCTTATCCTTACCAGGTTTTGGAATAACTGCGATCCAGGCTTCCATCATAGAGGGCGGAAACTCAGCCCCAGTAAGAATCTCATTAAGGAGCTCCGTCAATATAGGTGCCAGTTCACCATGAAAAGCTTTGTAAAAATTGTTAGGCAATCCATCCAGACCAGGTGACCTTCCAATTGAAAGTGCTTTGATAACTTGAGACCTCTCCACTGAAACCGGACCATCCAGGGCCTCCTGTTGATCAGCTGTATGTGTAGGAAAAGAATATGTTGGTAGAAAATTATCTATCGCTTCTGGCGTAGTAGAAGTATCAGAAGTATAAAGATTTTGATAAAATGACTGAAATTTTTGACAGATCTGCAAGGATGAGGACAAAGAATTTCTTCTACCATCCCTCACTTTAAGAATTGTGCAGTCCACCCGACGACGCAATTTAATCCCCAAAGCCTCACTCGGTTTATTGCTATACACATATTGAGTCTGTCGCTGTTGAGCATAAAAAAATTTTTAACTGATCAGAATATATCTGATCTTCTTTCAAACGAAGTGCCTGAATTTCCCGCAGAGTAGCAACCGAATGAGAAGATTTATGACTTTCAGCCAAGTGAGTCAATTGTGATAGGCACTTAGCAACCTCAACCCTTTGCTGCCTAGCCCGGAAGCTAGCTTTTTGAAGAAAGAAACTTCTAGAGACAGCCTTAAGCGCATCCCAAACAACCCCCAAAGACGGTCCCAAATTTAAATTAAGATCAAGATACTCCTGCAAGAGTGTTCTGTAACCTGCCAGAATCTCGTCCTCTTTTAGCAAGGTAGTATTCAAAGTCCACCTCCTCTCTTTATCTTCCTGTCGGAGAGAAAGAAGCAGAACCCAAACAGGAGCACGATCCGATAAGGTAAAAGTTCCAATATCTGAGGTCCATCCAACATGTGTCAGAGAGATATCTATTAATAAATAATCAATTTGAGAGTAAGTATCATGAGAGTGTGAATAAAAAGAATAGTCACGAACCGCCGGATGTGATACACGCCATACATCAGAGATGCTAAGATCTCGAACAAACCTATTTAATGCTAGGGAAACTTGAACATCCAAACCGGAGGGTGGGCCCGACCGCAGGATGCTGTGTGTGAAGTCCCCCCCCCCCCCCCCCAACTATCAATTTACCAGTGGGACAAGACGCAAAGTGTCCTACAAGCTTATTCAAACCCCCCCCCTCCCGGGCTTCATTGGGAGCATATATTGAGGCTAGGGTCAAGGCCAAATTATCAATCGGCTCAGAAGCAAGAATTGACCATCGTTATCACGCTTAATTTTAACTACCTGTATCTGCAAGAGGAATGAAGCAGGGTTGCTACCCCCCTCTTAGAACCATCCACTGCTGAGGCACAAAAAACAGAAGGATATTGGGGATGTGACAAAAATTTTTCATGTTCCCCTTCTCAAGTGAGTTTCCTGTAAAAACACCACATGAGGTTTGAAATGCAACAATTCCTTAAATAATTTATGGCGCTTTTGGGGAGAGTTCAGGCCTTTCACATTATAAGTCAAAAATTTTAAGTCTTTACTCATTTCAGACACATGACAGGCAGCTATGTAGGATGTACATAGAACAATGGCAACCCCTCAAGGCTAAAGCAAAGTTAAACAATCTCCCCCCCCCCCAGCATCCCCCAGTCACAACCCCACCCACAATCATACACCCACCAGATAGCACCACACAGCACTGAATGGGAAATAAGGAGAAAGCAACCACAATACCAAATGAATCACCCAACCTCGCACACATCCCCTACAATCACACCCACACCCAACCTTTGTCACATACTAGTATTACATCCACCCACCACGCATTAATAACAAATAGCATACTCTTCCTTCGACACCAAGCGAGTGCCCCAAAGCAATAGAACAAACAGTTATCAATAAGATCCCAATCAAATCATAAGTAAGATAAGTCTTAAAAGAGTCAAGTCTGAGCCAATTGTTTCTTAGACTTCTGGGTGACTCTCTTCCACTTTTGGAACTTAGCCTTCGTTGAGGGTGCCAAATCAGTCGACGGGACAGCAGATGGTGTCAGGCCTACCTCATGAAGAATCTTCCAAGCATCAGAAACACTGCGAAGCCTGCTCAGTTTACCTTTAATCGTAAAGCATAAGGCAAATGGAAAAGCCCACCGATATGTAATCTTCTCCTTAATTAGAATCTCCAACACAGGCTTCATAGCGCGTCTCTGAGCCAGCATGAACAAGGAAAGGTCCCGATAGACTGACACTTTAGCCTTGTTATATTCCAGAGATGATAGTTGATGAGCGCACACCCACAAGCTCTCCTTAAATGCAAATGAAGAGAATCTCGCTATAATGTCCCTGGGTCTGTTATCCAATGATTTCCCCAAAGCTCTATGAGCACAGTCTATTTCCACTGCACCAGAGTCCAGATCTTCACCCAAAATTTTTACACACAGTGAGCGCACTATAGCAGGGACATCTTCCGCGTTACCGTTCTCCGGAACCCCACGGAACCAGAGGTTGTGCCGGCGTCCAACATTCTCGAGATCATCGACTTTGTTTTGAAGCTCCTCGGTTTGCTTCAACAACTGGGAGAATTGGGAGTCTACAACTGCAGCTCGTTCAGCCTGCTCATCAACCCACTCCTCCAAGACCTCCACCTGGCCACCAAGCTCTCGCAGGTCTAAACTGATGGCGTCCATGTACTCCAGAATTTCGACCTTAGACGCCTTAATCTCAGCTTGGATCTCCTCCAGGCATTTAGCTATTTCTTTGGGGAAACCTTTCTTGGGGAGAGAAGGACGCAGGTTTGCTTGGGAGGAAGCAGAATCCAACTCAGAAGAGCGACCCATGGTGCGATGGGCCCTTACCCAGCTGTCTCACAGAATGGTGCTCTCCCTCCCTGCGCTGCGACGATGGAAGTTTGCTCATTGCAACAGAGGACTCGCAGCAACTTTTACAAGGTAAGTAGAGATGAATAATAAAGTGGATGCCGGTGGATGAAGCAAATAAAGGCAGGATAGTGCGGGAGCTAGAATCTCAGGCGTCCATTTGACACCGTGACATCACTTCCTCCACAATGTTTGATTTTTAAATTATGAACTATAAACCCTGGTGGGAAGTTGACTGTAGTGTTTTTCTGTGATCATTTTTTATGGGGGATGTATTTATTAGAGTAACATGCGTGAAAACTGAACATGTATGGGTGCCTACATCGGCAGCTCAGGGAGCTGCCACCAACTGCTGAGCTGGGCAGCAGAGTTCTGACCTCCTTCAGGTACATCTTCAGCTGGCAAGGCTTGGGTATCCCCACCAGCTGCCACTGCTGGGTGGGCCCCTGGTTACCCGTGTCTATGCCATTGTATTAAACATGCATATATTTGACTACTTGACAGCAGGTGCAGTGTCGTGCCTGCAGTCTAGGCACCATTTCTGCAGGATTGGTACTAGTATGTTATAAAGACATATAGAGGGTCAGTACAATATAAGGATTGACTGGCAGCTATGTTCAGGTCCTATAGTTAAGCTGGAGGTGCCCCTGGAGTCGGGGTGCCACTTTGTGGGCCAGCGGAATCTAACTGTATGCTAACCCTTGAGGTTAGTAGTTCAGCAGTGATGGACCTGGGGTGCGGATGTGGGGTAATCTGGAACGGAGGGAGGGGGGGAAGGGACGGGGGCTTCATAAAGGGGGGTAAAATGACAAAAGGTTGACGATCTGATTTATGTGTGACTTCATTACATATGCTTCGGTGTATATATATGTTGATGTGTTCTGATTTGTTATCAATAAAAATTGTTGTTGAATCATCCTATATAATAAAACGCACCTCCAACATTCTGAAGCTGACTGCATGGCTGAGGCATTCCTGCTCTCTGTATCCATCTCCTGAATTGACATCATGTACTTCTGGGTTCGTCACAATCAGAAGTGACCAACCACACGAGGTTTCTTGGCTTCAGAATGTTGGAGGTGCATTCTATTAAATAGGATTGGTCAGTTCCTTGAAGCACAGCCAGAGCTCAGTGTCCTGCACAGTAATGCTCAGACACCAGAGAGAGAGGGGGCAGGGGCTGACACCAGAGAGAGGGAGGGAGGGGGGCCTGACACCAGAGAGGGGGGAGGTATCTCTGTCACACACACACTCTCTCTGTCTCTGTCTCACAGTCAATGTCTTTCTCTCTCTCACTCTCACACACTGTCTCTCACACACTCTATGTCTCACACTGTATCACATTCACTCTCTATGTGTCACACAGTCACTCACACACTCTCTTGGTCTCATACACTCAGTCTCACAGAGAGTCTGTGTCTCACACACACTATCTCTCTCTCGCACACACTGTATCTGTGTGAAACACTCTCTCACACTGTGTCTCACATACGCACTTGCACACACTCTCATTCTCACACACACACACTCTCTCTCTCTCACAGACACACTCGCACCCAGACTCACTCTCTCTCTCTCACACACACACACTCGCACATTCACTCTCTCTCTCACACATAGTCACTCTCACATACACTCTCTAAAACATACACACTCAGAGGAAAACCTTGATAGCACCCGTTTATTTGTGTCAGAAACGGGCCTTTTTTTTACTAGTAAAGACATATAGCGCCTATGTGTCTGTGTAAAATAAGCTAAAAGTAGGTGCCTTGTTACCCTTCTGACCTAGGCATTCTGTTTTACAATTACCCCTGTTAAGTCTAAAATTATATTCATAAAAATGATGCTGAAATTCAAACCAAGTGTATTTTAATATTCACAGAACAAATTTAAAATGTGCCTGGCGCTTCTGAGAAAAAAGCTGGAAGACCTTGTGAAATTTAAGTCTAACGAAGAGAAGAAAGCACAAGAACTGATGGTGGGTGTGTCTTCCTTTTGAACAAATTTCTGCAGGGACACTGTTCCCTCTCACTACATCAAGTCCCTGAATAAGATCAATAACAGAGCAATAAGATTTAATCTGCCTTGTTACATAGGCATAAAAAGTGTTCTTGGTTCCTTTTTGGCTGAAAGTAATTAATAAGTGGTATATAAAATAACAATTGAAATTTGAAAAAGACCAGGTATATTCTAAATCAATATATTTTTGCGCATTTGCTTTTGCAACCAGGAATGGATTTGTCCTTCTGTTTTTCCAAAGCCTCCTGGTTTCCTTGACTTTATTTATTTATTTATTTATTTAAAAGATTCTGCGGCAAGAGTTTACAAATTCTCAAGCAGAATTTTCACATATCGGTAGTGGTTGTATATTGCTTTTGCATATATTTGAATAAATCTGCATATTAAATGTTTATTTTATAAACTAAAATACAAGTTAAATTATCCATTATATTTCTTGTGTATCTGATTTAATTTATAGGTTATTAGTTGGGGGGGGTGTAAAGGATCTTAGTGATCAGTGTTAGAGCATGAGGGGTGGGGGAACTGGGGGGCGTGGAAGGGAAAGAGGATCTCAGATGCAATAAGGGATCTCAGAAAGGAGGGGGGAGAAGGGCATTCATGGGGCATAGGGAGAGGCGGGATCACAAGAACAGGAAAGGGGATGAAGGGGAGAGAAAGAAGAGGTATTATGCAACAGGTGGAACCAGGACTAGAAGAGGGAAGGAAAATGGGTCAATGCGTACACACCTTTTCTCATTCATTTCTGCACCCCCCCCCCTCTGAGCACTTTTTGAACCACTTATACTCTGCGCCTCCTCAAACCCTCCACTCACACCAGATAAGCCCTTTAATCTCATCCCTCTCCTCCTGCCATCCACCAAACTACTCATTCTCTCCCATTCCCTCTGTCACTTTTACACTTGCATTTGCCCAACACTTCCTTCATTTGCCTTAGTATAATTGTCAATCATTTTTCCTACACGCTTTCTACCCTCTTAATTCTATTTCTTGCCACCCTTCCTCTGAGTGGCTGCTGCTTCCAGTCGCCTCATTCACTTTTCCCATCTCTCCTCTCTATGATATTTTTACTCTTTCATCGTGGCTCTGGATTTGGAAGACAATACCGGCAACACCTTAGGTGGCATCAGGGCTGACTCAACGATTAAGCAAGACTAGGTAGTTGCCTAGAGTAGCAGATTCTTTGGGGAAGCAAAGAATAGCTGCAGTCAAAGCAAAACAATAGGTTTTGACAGTCACACAAACTCAACAATCAGCACATACTTTAATTTGTATTTTTATAGGATTTTTGTTTGATGATCATGTCTTAAGTTGAATTATCAAAATCTTTGGGAGGCTGCAGTCTAAAAGCTTGAAAGTTAATGGGGGGAGGGGAGTTAAACCTGAAGGGTTGCCTAGGACGCCCACTACTTTTGCACTAGCTCTGGGTGGCATCCTTTCTCTTTTGCTATTTTGTTTGAGACACACAGCATAAAGCATAATACCAGACAGTGAAGTGATTATGGGAGGGAGGGTAGAAAGAAAAGCTGCTCTGATTCCACCGTTGACAGCCATGCCACTATATACACTTCTGTTTGGACCCAGCCTCTGACAATTCTACCAGGACCAGGCAAT
The DNA here is from genome assembly GCF_901765095.1 of Microcaecilia unicolor. Classification (NCBI taxonomy): domain Eukaryota; kingdom Metazoa; phylum Chordata; class Amphibia; order Gymnophiona; family Siphonopidae; genus Microcaecilia; species Microcaecilia unicolor. Next base: position 123,881,266 of record NC_044037.1, read on the forward strand.
TCTACAGCAAGGGCTAAATTTTGCTGCCCTTACTGTAGCCATGGAATTTCAGGAGGCCAGGGGCCCTTATTTTAACCAGTTGACTTACAGGACACAAATTTCAGTCTTGGAAAATAAAAGGCTTTCATCTGTACGTCTAATGTAGCCCCATTATGTGATTTGTCACTTTTTCAGTGGCTTCTGAGAGCCCTACGATACCATTTCTGATTGTGGATTCTGTAATGATAACAGAACAGATTTCCTTTTCCCTACAGACCCTGTATCTAGAGCTTTCTGCAACAAAACCACTACAGCGTTACTGACATTTATGTATCTTTGTTTAATCCAGAATGAGACAGATATCAAGAGACAGAAACTTGTGTCTGAGTTCGAGGAGTTACATCAGTTTCTGAACAAGGAGAAGCAGATCCTTCTCTCCAGACTTGAGGAGAAAAAGATGATGATTTTTCAGAGAATCAGGAAAAATGTGACTCAGCTAGAAGAGCAATGTTCCACCATCATGCGGTTGATCTCAGAGATAGAGAAAAAGACTCAGCAGCCATCTGCTGAGTTACTGAAGGTGACATCTACAAATGTACTACTTAAGGCGGTTATAGATCTGCCATGAGAACTGATATACTTAACAAATAAATGTGATGTGTGTTTCAAAGCAAATTTAGCAAATGTAAGTTTGCTTTGAAAATTGGTGTAACCTAAGTGCATAACAACCTGCAAATGTATGTGGGTGTTAAAAAATTAGCCTCATGTTTGTTTATTTATGACATTTATATCCCACTTCATTTCAAATAGGATTCAAGTTCAATGTGGCTCACAATATAACAAAAGTAGAACTGACAAGTTGTTCTGATTACATAGAGCAAAGTATATGTATATATATATATGTGTGTGTATGTTTATATATAATAGCATAACATGAAATCCTGATCATATAACATGTTTGTAATACATAGGATAGAATGTGAATATGGACAGAGTTGTTGTTATTGCGGTTTAGTTAGAGGGTTAGTTATTTGTATTGTTAGAGGTCGATCTTATCAAATGAGTTGTCAATAGTTTATGAAATATGAGATAGTCTTCAGTTTGACGGAGTTGTTTGGGCAAAGAGTTCCATCTGGTTGTACTTTGGTATGAAAATCCAGCATTGTGAATAGTTTTATATTTGATTTTATTACATTGAGGGAAATGTAATACAAGAAAGTCTCTGGATGATTTTTTAGCATTGCGTGTTTATAGCACTATAAGATTCTGCTTTAAGATGGGGATGGACCATAAATTATTTGGTGGGTGAATGCACATAATTTGAAAGTAATACATGAACTTATGGGTAGCCAGTGTAGTTTGAGTAGAAGCAGGGTGGCTTTGGAGTATCGGATAGCTTTAAGTACAAGACGAGCTGCTGTGTTTTGAGCAGTTTGTAATTTTCTGATTAGTGAGGTCTTAAGTCCTGCATGGACCGCATTGCAGTAATAAAATTTTGATAGTACCAAGGATTGAGTTAATAATCTGAAAATTGTGTTTTGAAAATAAGGTCTTAATCTTTTTAGTTTCCATAATGATTTAAATACATTAGACACTAATTTGGATACTTGTGGTTCAAATGAGAGATGTTGATCAATTATTATTCCCAGGATTTTCAAATTATGCTCCAGTGGATAAGTTTTGTTACTAATAGTAAAAGTAGAAGAAGTGATTGGTTGGTGAGGGTTTGTTAGTATTAAGAATTTGGTTTTCTCTCTGTTAAGTTTCATTTTGAAATTGTTTGCCCATAATTCCATATTGGCGGAATTCAGTTTGGATGCGTCAGAATTTGACTGGTACACTTTCTTGGTTAACTCCCTGCGTCCCACTAAGTCAGCAGCGATATCCCAATCCTCATATTTTATATTTCACAAAGCCTATTGGACTCCTGCTCGTGTGGCAAGAATCACTAAGAGTGTCAACTTTAGCTGCTGGTCTTGCCAGGAGAGGGATGGCTCATTAGCGCATATGGTCTTCTACTGTAAGAACGTCAGAGCTTACTGGCAACTTATTTGGACAAGAATGTGTCTTATTTTTCACCTGCCAGAGACTACTGCGCTTTCTTATGAGGTTGTGATCTTACGAGCCTCTTGTCCTAATATCCTCCTTCTGGAGTCCGATAAAAAGTTGTTCAACATACTGTTAGCTGTTGCTCTACATTTAATTGTTTCCAATTGGAAAAATGTGTACCTCAATTATAATTAATTAATTAATTTATTTTTTTGTTACCCCGCCCTTTCCCGCTCATGGCAGGCTCAATGCGGCTTACATATTGTATACAGGTATTTATTTGTACCTGGGGCAATGGAGGGTTAAGTGACTTGCCCAGAGTCACAAGGAGCTGCCTGTGCCTAAAGTGGGAATTGAACTCAGTTCCTGAGTTCCCCAGGACCAAAGTTCACCACCCTAACCACTAGGCCACTCCTCCACTCCATAATGAATGGTGGAGTTACGTTTGTGTGATTAGGAAATATGAAACCATTTTGGCCCATAAGCGTTGACGAATTAAGTCTGTTTTGAAGACCTGGGCTCGTTTAGATCACTTTTGTAAGGAGTCGCATAGCACCACTTGATTTTGTGTATCCATACTGTGTGTTTCCGGGTATTGCCATGTCTCTTTGATCTTCCTTTGTGTTTATTTCCGGGGGGGGGGGGGGGGGTTGTTTGCTTTTGTGTTTATTTTTGAATTTATCTTTGTATTATCGGTATGAAAAAGCCTTTCCATATCATCATGCTGATCAATCCATAGACTGGTGGGTTGTGTCCATCTACCAGCAGGTGGAGATAGAGAGCAAACTTTTGCCTCCCTATATGTGGTCATGTGCTGCCGGAAACTCCTCAGTATGTTCTCTATCTCAGCAGGTGGTGGTCACACACAGCAGCAGCTCTGGCTAGGCCTCCAAGCCTAATTTTTAGGTTTTGTTGAGTGCCTGGGGTTGAGGGCTCTTCTTGAGCAAGTGCAAACCTGGTGGCGCCAGGTCCCTCCTTTTCTCCCCCCTCCCGCTGGCTCCGTTAAAAAAAAAAAAAAAAAAAAATTTTGAACGTCCTTAAAGGCGTTTATTTCGACGTTTATTTAAACGTTTATTGCAGCTACTCACTGGGACACCAGGTCGTTACAGCTCGGAGCGGAAAGCAGGTAATTTTTACCTTTTTATAGCGGGCAGGGGGTTCCCCGATTGATCTCCACGTGGCCTATGGCGTCGGAGGGCGAGGGCGCAAAGAGTCGCTCCCCGGATCGCTTGTGCGCTTCTAGAGGGGATGCGGGGGTCTTAAAGTCTGATTCGCCCTTGTTGGGTGACAGTTTCGTGACCGATGAATGTCCCGGTCCTTCCTCCGGTGTGGTGGTTTTTCCCGCCATAAACGCCCATCCCCCGCTGCTCGCCTCCGCCATCTTAGCCGGCCACGCGGCTCAGACGGCTTCTTCTTGGGCCGCCCTTGAGGTGGGAGACGTTAATGCCATGAACGCCCTTAATTTGGGCGACGGCACAAAAGCGGCTAAACATAAGCGCCGTTCTTCCCGCGCGGCTCCTTCGCGGAGTGTCACGCCGGACGCCATTTTGGATACGCAGCATGTCTCTCCCCCGCTCTTGCGAGCGCCGGTTGAGGGTGCGTCTAGGGCTGTAGCCCAGGCTGCGGAAGTGCACAGTCTGGGGGGTTTCTCCCCCGAGTTTGTTTTGCTGCTGCATCAGGCCTTCCTTATGCAAAACGCTGCCCCTGCTCCCTCGTCTGGTAAAGAGGTTGAGGCCCCCGGAGGTAAACGCCCTCGGGTTGATTCCCAGGCCTTGGAGGACTTTGTCTCCTCCGATGTAGATGAGGGCAGCGTATCTGAGTTCTCCCAACGGTCCTTTGCGGATTCCTTGGAGGAGACGGATCCCCGCTCGGATGGAGCGGATGACCCCTCTGCAGCGCGGCTCTTTAGCTCAGAGGATTTGCCCAACCTGTTAGTGCAGGCCATGGGCATTTTGAAGATTTCCTCTCCGGAGGACGTCTCTCCCTCAGCCCCTGTTGGTTCTGCCATTATGCTGGGGACGAAGCGCCCGCCTAGAACCTTCCACGTGCATGATGCTATGCACACCTTAATTTCGGCTCAATGGGCTGTCCCGGAAGCGAGCCTTAAAGTGGCTAGGGCTATGTCCCGCCTCTATCCTTTGCCTGAAAGTGAACGTGAGGCCTATCTGTGGCCTACCGTGGATTCTTTAATCACTGCGGTGACTAAGAAAATGGCGTTGCCGGTGGAAGGTGGCACGGCCCTAAAGGACGCCCAAGACAGAAGATTGGAGGCGGCCTTAAGGTCGTCCTTTGAGGCGGCTGCTTTAAGTTTGCAGGCCTCAGTTTGCGGCTCCTATGTGGCCAGGGCGTGCCAGACTATGGTGCAGCGGGCTTCCCCCTCGGATCATTCCTTGAGGGCTGATTGGCCGGCCCTGGAATCGGGCTTGGCCTATTTGGCAGACTTGCTGTATGATGTCTTGAGGGCCTCAGCTAAAGGCATGGCTCAGACAATCTCTGCGCGGTGGTGGCTTTGGCTGAAGCATTGGTCTGCTGACCACGCCTCTAAATCCCGCCTGGCTAAATTGCCTTTTAAAGGCAAGCTGCTCTTTGGGGTCGAGCTGGACAAAATCGTGACCGATCTCGGCACGTCTAAGGGCAAGAAGTTACCAGAGGTCAGGGCTCGGGCTAGTACTCGCCCCGGTACCTCCAGAGGACTGTTTCAGGAAGCCCTTTGGTACCGCCCGGCCAGGTCGGGCTCTTCTGCCTCCTCTTCCTTCAAGAGGAACTTCTCCCCCAAGCAGCATTCCTTTCGCAGAGACCGCCGTCCCGGAGGTGCTCCCTCCGGTCCTCCCCCAGGGTCTCGTACCCAATGACGGGGCCTTGGTCCACCCCCCAGTGCAGATTGGAGGACGGCTGTCCTCGTTTCTGGGCGAGTGGACCACAATAACTTCAGACGCTTGGGTGCTGGAAGTCATCAGAGACGGCTACAAGCTAGAGTTCTGCCAACCCTTAAGAGACGGGTTTGTACTCTCTCCCTGCAAGTCTCCGGTCAAAGCTGTGGCAGTGCAGCAGACCTTGGACAATCTGATCCGCCTGGGTGCGGTTGTTCCGGTGCCAGAAAATCAGCTTGGCAAGGGACGTTACTCCATTTACTTTGTGGTACCAAAGAAAGGAGGTTCTGTACGGCCTATCCTCGACCTCAAAGGGGTCAATCGGGCCTTGAAAGTTCGGCACTTTCGCATGGAGACTCTCCGCTCTGTTATAGCGGCAGTGAAGGCAGGGGAGTACCTGGCATCCTTGGACATCAAGGAAGCGTACTTGCATATTCCCATCTGGCCTCCTCATCAACGCTTTCTGCGTTTTGCAGTACTGGGCCGACACTTCCAGTTCAGAGCCCTCCCGTTCGGGTTGGCTACTGCTCCGCGGACCTTCTCCAAAGTAATGGTGGTCATCGCGGCCTTCCTGAGGAAGGAAGGAGTACAAGTCCATCCTTATCTGGACGACTGGTTGATCCGAGCCCCCTCTTATGCAGAGTGCGGCAAAGCTGTGAACCGGGTGGTTGCTCTTTTGAGCTCCCTGGGGTGGATCATCAACTGGGAGAAAAGCCAGCTGCGCCCAACTCAGTCCCTGGAGTATCTGGGAGTTCGATTCGACACCCAAGTAGGCAGAGTGTTCCTGCCAGACAATCGGATTGTCAAGCTTCAGGCTCAGGTGGACCAGTTCCTAGTAGCCTCTCCTCTTCGGGCTTGGGACTATGTGCAGCTGTTGGGCTCTATGACGGCCACGATGGAAGTAGTGCCCTGGGCCAGGGCTCATATGAGACCACTACAACACTCTGCTGCAGCGCTGGACTCCGATGTCGGAGGATTATGCTGTGCGCCTTCCCTTGGACCCAGCAGTGCGCAAGGCGCTGAGCTGGTGGACGCAGACAGACAAGTTGTCTGCAGGAATGCCTCTGGTGACCCCGGAGTGGATTGTCGTCACGACGGACGCCTCTTTGTCGGGCTGGGGAGCCCACTGCTTGGGAAGGACAGCGCAGGGGCTCTGGTCTCCTGCAGAGGCAAAGTGGTCTATCAACCTCCTGGAACTCAGAGCCATTCGGTTGGCGCTTTTGGAGTTCATCCCGGTACTGGCGTTGAAGCCAGTACGGGTCCTGTCGGACAATGCCACGGCTGTGGCCTATGTCAACCGCCAGGGAGGTACCAAGAGCGCCCCTCTAGCCAAGGAGGCCATGAATCTATGCCAGTGGGCGGAAGCGAACCTGGAACAGCTGTCAGCGGCCCACATTGCCAGAGTCATGAATGTCAAGGCGGACTTTCTCAGTCGCCATACCTTGGAGCCCGGAGAGTGGCAGCTATCTGCTCAGGCGTTCTTGGGCATCACGAAGCGCTGGGGCCAGCCGAGCCTAGATCTGATGGCGTCATCGGCCAATTGCCAAGTGCCGTGCTTTTTCAGCAGAGGACGGGACCCTCGATCCCTGGGAGTAGATGCTCTTCTCCAACAGTGGCCGACACAAGAGCTCCTCTATGTGTTCCCGCCCTGGCCCATGTTGGGCAGGGTGCTAGACCGGGTGGCAAAGCATCCGGGCCGGATAATCCTGGTGGGTCCGGATTGACCCAGACGTCCCTGGTATGCGGACTTGATCAGGCTCTCAGTCGACGATCCTCTGCGGCTGCCAGTGGAGCAGGGTCTGTTACATCAGGGTCCCGTGGTGATGGAGGATCCCTCCCCCTTTGGTCTTACGGCCTGGCTATTGAGCGGCAGCGTCTGAGGAAGAAGGGCTTCTCAGACAAGGTCATCGCCACTATGCTGAGAGCGAGGAAGCGCTCTACTTCTACTGCTTACGCCAGGGTTTGGCGTACCTTTGCAGCGTGGTGTGAAGCAGGCTCATGTTCTCCATTCACTGCTCCAATTTCTTCAGTGTTGGCATTCCTGCAAGAAGGTCTGGAGAAAGGCCTGTCGCTCAGTTCCCTTAAAGTCCAGGTAGCGGCCCTGGCTTGCTTCAGGGGCCGCCTGAAGGGTGCTTCCCTGGCTTCGCAGCCAGATGTGGTGCGTTTTCTCAAGGGAGTTAATCACCTGCGCCCTCCTCTGCACTCGGTGGTGCCTGCGTGGAATCTCAACCTGGTGCTAAGAGCATTACAGAAGCCGCCTTTTGAACCCTTGTCGAGGGCATCTCTGAAAGACCTGACGTTGAAAGCAGTCTTTTTGGTGGCTATCACTTCAGCCAGAAGAGTTTTCGAGCTCCAGGCACTCTCATGTCGAGAGCCTTTTCTGCAGTTCACTGAGGCAGGAGTGACTATTCGCACAGTGCCTTCCTTCCTGCCCAAGATTGTTTCTCGCTTCCATGTGAATCAGCAGCTCTGTCTCCCTTCCTTTCGTAGGGAGGACTACCCAGAGGAATACTCTGCTCTTAAATATCTGGATGTGAGACGAGTCATCATCAGATATTTGGAAGTGACCAATGATTTCCGGAAGTCGGATCATCTGTTTGTCCTGTTTGCAGGTCCTCGTAAGGGTCTGCAGGCTGCTAAGCCTACAGTGGCAAGATGGGTCAAGGAAGCCATTGCAGCGGCTTATGTGGCCGCGGGGAAGGTGCCGCCTATCCAGCTGAAGGCTCACTCCACTAGAGCTCAGGCGGCCTCGATGGCAGAGGCCGTCTGCGTCTCCTTGGAAGAGATATGCAAGGCGGCAACTTGGGCATCGGCCCATACATTCTCCAAGCATTACCGCTTGACTGTGGCGGCACGGGCGGAGGCCCGATTTGGAGCTTCAGTGTTGAGGTCAAGGATTTCAATGTCCCGCCCTGGGTGAGTACTGCTTCGGTACATCCCACCAGTCTATGGATTGATCAGCATGATGATATGGAAGGTAAAATTATGTATCATACCTGATAATTTTCTTTCCATTAATCATAGCTGATCAATCCATAGTCCCTCCCAGATATCTGTATTGTTTATATTCTGGTTGCATTTCAGGTTCAAGTTTAGTCTTCAGTTCCTGTTCAGGAGGACTTCGTGTTCAAGTTTTTCAATGGATTCTTCAAGATTTGAGACAAATTTGTGTTACAGTGAGCTGCTGCATTCCTCTCCCCTCCGTTTTACGGGGCTGGATTGAGACTTAAATTCTGCCGGCACTCCCTCCCGCTTCGTGCGGCTGTAGGGCAGCTTTGTACCCTTCCCGCTTCGGCGGTGTTAGGGTCAGTCAGCTCCTCCCGCGGTTGCGGTTGCAGGATAAGCCAGATCCCCCCGCATCGGCGGGTGTGGTGTCCCTCCCCTGCTCCGCGGGGATGAGCTGGACGGATTCCCCTCCCCCACTTGTGTGGGGATGAGCTGGGTTAATTCCCCTCCCCCGTTTCGGCGGTGGTGAGCTGGGCAGAGTGTCCCTTTGTGGGTGTAATTCTCTAAGTGCTGAGTCCTGCGGATGGAGCTTTGATATCGACATACGAGGAGTATATAGGGAGGCAAAAGTTTGCTCTCTATCTCCACCTGCTGGTAGATGGACACAACCCACCAGTCTATGGATTGATCAGCTATGATTAATGGAAAGAAAATTATCAGGTATGATACATAATTTTACCTTAATAAACATATTAAAAAAAAAAAGATTTCTTTGATATCTTTGTCAAAAATGACGGATTGTAACATCATCGGCATACATGAAACAATTGAAACCATTTGAGTCACGTAGATAACCTAGAGGTGCCATCATTATGTTAAACAGGATGGGGGAGAGAGGAGATCCATGTGGTACTCTGCAATTAGGGGACCAGGGAGCTTAGAATGAGTCCTGATTGTTTTACTTGGTAGAATCTAGAGGTGAGAAAGCCCTTGAACCGTTAAGAACATTGCCGGATATACCAATATAATCTAACAGATTGAGTAGAATGTCATGGTCCACTGTATCAAAAGCGTTGGACATATCAAATTGTAAGATGATGATCTTTCTGCCTTTACTTAGCTCTTTTCTGAAGTTTGCAATAAGTGTTGTTAGGACTGTTTGGTGCTGTAAGAGGACCTGAAACCTGATTGACAGGCATGTAATATCGAGAAAGAGTTAAGATAGTCCATGAGTTGTTGGGTAACCAGGCCTTCCATTACTTTAACTAACAGTGGGATAGAGGCTACAAGCCTGTAGTGTGAAACTTCATTCAAGCTGGATTGTGGGTTTTTGGGAATGGGGGGTCAGGATTGTTTTTCCATTTTTTTAAGGAAAAATTCTGTGAGATAGCATAAATGTTATATTTGATTACAAGCACTGTAGGAACTGTTCAGAAGCTGATTTTAAGAAGTAGCTGGGACATGGGTCAAGTATACATTGAGAGGATACATATTTTAGTAAGTAGTGCTTGACAGAGTCTAATGTTGGTTTGGAGAAGGAAATCCATATTCTATCTGCAGGAAGGCAGTTGGGAGATGTGGCAGATACATTGAAAAGATTTGTGATTGGACTTGTAGAACCTTTCAGGTCGTTCCTGATTTTGACAATTTTCAGTTCAAAATAATTTGCTAGTTGGTCAGCAAAGGAGCTGATTCTGTGCCAATAGTTAGGGTGTGTGTGTTTAGTAGATTGTTAACTAGGGCACAGAGTTTCCTAGTATTTATTATTATTATTTGTTACATTTGTATTCCACATTTTCCCACCTATTTGCGGGCTCAGTGTGGCTTACAATACATTGTGAATGATGGAAATACAATTTGTTAAAGTACGATTATGAGTTACATTGTGAAGAGTTATGGGAAGACAAAGTCAAAACATCATTTGGGGAATAGAACAATGGAATGTAACAATGGGGAAATGATAGGGCGATAAACAATAGCAAGAGAACATTAGGGTATACAATTTTATCTGTGGGTAGAGTTTTAAGTGTGGTGAAAATACGGGGGGAGAGAATTCAGAACAGAGTGTATTGATGCATTTCTATTAGTGTGTATGGACTTCATGTGTTTTAATCCTTGCAATAAATTTTCTCAAAGAGATGAGTTTTCAATAGTTTGCGGAAGTCGGTTAGTTCGTAGATTGTTCTCAGGTTGCGTGGTAATGTATTCCAGAATTGCGTGCTCATATAAGAGAAGGTTGAAGCATGCAGTACTTTGTATTTTATGCCTTTGCACTTAGGGAAGTGGAGATTGAGGAAAGTTCGGGATGATCTTTTAGCGTTTCTGGGTGGCAGGTCTATTAAATCAGACATGTATGCAGGGGCTTCACCGTGAATGATTTTGTGAACTAAGGTGCATACTTTAAAGGTGATACGTTCCTTGAGTGAGAGCCAGTGTAGTTTCTCACGTAAGGGTTTAGCACTTTCGTATTTTGGTTTTCCGAAGATGAGTCTGGCTGCTGTATTCTGGGCTGTTTGAAGATTCCTCAGTATTTGCTCTTTGCAGCCCGCGTATAGTGAGTTGCAGTAGTCCAGATGACTGAGTACGAGTGATTGTACTAGGCTGCGGAAGACAGATCTTGGAAAGAATGGTCTTATTCTTTTCAATTTCCACATGGAGTAGAACATCTTTTTGGTTGTGTTGTTCGCGTGAGTCTCAAGTCTCAAGTTTCTGAGATTGGCAGATTTAGTTTAGGTGTGTTAATAGCGGTAAATTTATTCGTGTTGTATTGGGAAGTGAGTACCAGGCATTGAGTTTTTTCTGCGTTCAGTTTCAATCGGAATGCATCTGCCCAGGTGTTCATGGTGTGTACACTTTGGTTGATTTCGTTGGAGATTTCATTAATGTCTTGTTTGAAAGGCATATATATCGTTACATCATCGGCATATATGTAAGGGTTAAGGTTAAGGTTTGATAGAAGTTTTGCCAAGGGGATCATCATTAGGTTGAAAATAGTTGGCGAGAGGGAGGATCCCTGCGGTACTCCACACTCAGGTGTCCATGCAGCAGACGTAGTTGAATTTGATGTGACCTGATATGAACGTACGGTTAAGAACCCCTTGAACCAGTTTAGGACATTGCCTCCGATGCCAAAATATTCAAGTATGTGTAATAGGATTCCGTGGTCAACCATATCAAAAGCACTTGACATGTCAAATTGTAAGAGGGAGTATATTGGTGCCGGTTGCAATCATTTGTTTAAATTTGGTCATTAGGGTAATTAATACTGTTTCTGTGCTGTGATTTGACCAGAATCCTGATTGGGCATCATGCAGTATTGAGAACTTGTTGAGATAGTTTGTGAGTTGTTTGGTTACCATCCCTTCGGTTATTTTGATTATTAGTGGTATAGATGCTACAGGTCTGTAGTTAGTTATTTCACTTGCGTTTTCCTTTGTGGCTTTGGGTATAGGGGTGAGTATTGTTCCTTTGGGAAAAGTCTGTTTTGTAGCATGAAGTTCACGTGGTTCGTTAGGTCTGTTATGAATTGTTGAGGAGCTGATTTCATGAGGTTGTTTGGGCAGATATCTAGTTTGCATTGGGATTTGGCGAATCTTTTGAGCGTTTTAGAGATGAGGAACTCTGACAGTAATTCGAATTCGGTCCAGATCCTGTCTGCTGGATATATTCTGTCTGCTGGGTCTAGACAGTTTAGGAGTGTGGCGTATTCAGTAGGGCTGACGGGTATTTTAAGTCGTAATTGTATAATTTTCTCCTTGAAGTATTTCGCGAGGTCATCGACCCCTGGTGTATCTTTGCTGTTATTTGGTGTGGTGTCTAGCAATTTATTTACAAGGTAGAAGAGTTTGTGTGTGTCTTTGTAGTTTGGTCCAATCATTGTTTTGTAGTGTAGTCTTTTAGTCTGTTTTATGGTATATTTGTATTTCCTCCGAAGTAATTTCCAGGCATTCAGTGTGTGTTCATCTTTCTTTTTGTTCCATGCGCGTTCTAGTCTTCTGACTTGTGTTTTGAGTTCTTTCAGCTCTTCGGTGAACCATGGATTTGATTTTTTTCCTATGTGATGTTCTGGTTTGGATAGGGGCAATTGTATCTAGTGTTGTCTTACATATATCGTCCCATTCTTGGAGGAATTGAATGGTGTCTGCATTTGTTGACCATTCGTTTTGGTAGACCTGTTGCCAGAATGTTGTGGGGTCTATTTATCCTCTCGTGGTGTATGTTGTTCATTCATGTTTGTTGACTGCGTTTCTGTGTATTTTTCGCCAGTGGAGGGAGACGTATGCTTTATGGTGGTCTGTCCATGGTGTGGGTGTCCATCTTGTGTCTGTAAGTAGGAGAGTTGAGTCTGGGTCGAATTTGTGTGTAATGATGTCTAGTGTGTGTCCTTTTACGTGTGCTGGTTGAGTGTTAGGTGCGTGTAAATCCCAGAGTTTTAGGAATTCTTTGCATTCTTGTGTGCCTGTTGAGGTGTCGTCTTCGAGGTGTAGGTTGATATCTCCTATTATGAGGATGTTTGAGGTAGAGACACAAGTGTTCGAGATGAAGTCCATGAGTTGCGTTTGGGAGTCTTTCCATTTCCCTGGTGGTCTGAAGAATAGGATTGCATTGAGGTGTCCTTGTAGGTTCGGATGATTGATTCTTGTCGAAGCGATTTCGAGTTGTGGTGAGGTGGATTCACCAGTGGTTGTGATGGTGAACTCGGATTTGTAAATTATGGCTATTCCGCCACCTCATTTTCCATTTCTTGTCCAGTGGGTGATTTTGTATTCTGGTGGGCATGTCTCTATGATGGCGGGGTCTGTAGGGCTGTGGAACCATGTTTCCGTGATGAATAGAAGGTCTAGATTCTCTGTGGTAATCCAGTCTAGTATGTCTACTGAGTTGCTTACTGCTGATCTAGCGTTGATGTATCCTATTCGGATTAAGCGGTATGGTTCTGTAGGGAGGTTATATGTGTTTATTTTTATTAGTTGTCTGTTTCCTCGGTGGTTGAATTTGTTGTTGTTGTTGTTTTTTTTCTCTTTCTGTTGGTGGTGTTCGTGTGTGGAGATTTTTCCTTTTGGTTGGTTGTTGTATTTTTGGTCTGGTGAATTGTTAATAGGTTGTACATAGAGTTGGTGTATTGAGGTTGGGTGGTTGTTGATGTTGGGGGTGGTCCATGCGTGGTGGATTATGGGGATGAGATAGATTATTATCAGTAGCTTATTAGTGTTCATTTTGATTTTGACCATAATCTTTCTAGGTGTCTGCAGTTTCTTTTTGCGTTAAGGATGTCCTCTTGAGAACCAGGGTGAGATTTTTTTGGTGGGTCTGAATTTTGTTTTCATTGGTGCTATATCATTAAGCACAGTTGTACATAGATTGTCCCAGGTGTGGTTAAAGTCATTACTGAGTGAAGATGTGAGGAGTGTGTCTAATGGGATATTGGACCAGAATTCTTATAAGTTAATTTTGCCTCTTGTTTTGAAAGTAGACTTTTTGTTTTTTAACAAAACGTTTGCTCATAATGTATGGAATGTACCTAAAATTACTTCTGTCTCATTTCTCTTCTAGGATGTGAAGGACACCTTAAGAAGGTACAGTTCTCTTTTGATTTAAGCTCTTTCTGTATGAAATAGCCCTGTATGCGACTAAGGAACCTGCTTCTTTTCTAGTGACTGGAAAGTGATATGTGACCCCTTTCACACACCTGTGTAAAGCATAAGTGGCATACTTTGTGCTATGGCTCTCGTGTACTTTTTTGTTAAAAATTTTCTTTATTAAACCATAGTTATAAATATTTTCTTTTATACATCACCTCCACCCCACTCATTCCTACCACAGTTTTTATTTTTTCTCCATACTATCCCCCCTTCCTCCCCCGCTGCACTGTAGCCTTCCCTTGGTGAATGAAAATCAGACATTCCTTGTCATCAAGCAGATGAAGCCATTACGTGTGGGTTATGTCCATCAACCAGCAGGGGAGATAGAGAGCACTCAAACTTTCACAGTGCCCTCTTGGCCAGCTAGTTCCACTGCCTCTCCAGTATTCTCTATCTCCCCTAGCAGGGTGGCTGCAGCTTGTTCGAGCTCCAGAAAAATCTGCCGGGAGGTGGTTCCTGGCTTGCCAGTTGTTAACCAGGGTGTTGGAGGCTATAGCAGCCTCACTTTAAAGGCACATAGGTTAGCCCTTTCCCTGCCTTACCCATACCTCTGTGGATGTGGACATATTGCCTTGCTTTCCCTGTCCTTACCCACCAACAGTGGATGCAGGCATATAGGTTCGCCCTTTCCCTGCCTTTCCCACTCATCTGAGCCTCCGGAGTCTTCAATACCTCTGCTTTCCTCACAGCTAAAAAAAAAAAAAAAAAAAAGTTGCGTCGCGTTTTTAAACGCAGAGATGCTGGAACAGAGGTTTTTGACCTGATTTTCAGCAGGATCGTAGTTGTACACTAGATCCTTTGAGGTAAGAGTGTTTTCCAGCTCCTCCGGGGTGGGCCCGCGATCGGGGCGATTTTGGCGCGAAACCGCCATCTTGGATTTTACCGCCGTTTTTCGGCGATGGCTGTGGACAATGTAAAGCGCTGTTCCACTTGTGGCAAGCGCAAATCAGCAGGGCTCTGTAAATCGTGCTGTACTGGCGTAGGAGCCGGCCCGAGCATGGCGAGCGATGTTTCTTCCCGCTCTGAGCTGGCAGCGGGCGCCATTTTGCTTACACCACATGGCGCGGCCTCCGTGGACACGGAGAGACCTGAGCCGGGTGGGGCACCTCGAGATGAGGTTATTTCAGGAGTGGCTAGCACCGGACAGGATTTGGGTGCCCAGGGTGAGATTTTCTCCCCGGATTTTGTGCTTTTGCTGCATAAAGCATACATGATGAAAAGAGCCCTTCCTCAAGGGTCGCCTGAGGCTCCTGTGATTGCCCCCCTGATGGATTCTGGCCTGGGACTGCCCAGTGAGGCTTTTTTCCCGGATGCTTGGCCTAAAGATAAGCGCAGAAGGGTTAATTCCCCTTCAGATTGTGGTGCACCTTCCCCCCCCCCCCCCCCCCCCCCCCCGTGGTCGGGGTGTGAGGATTTGGAGAACTCTGACAGACGTTCTTGGTCTGAGGAACCAGAGTCAGGTGCGGATTTACCACAGGATCTGGATGATCCCTCCGCGGTGAGGATTTTCCACAGTGATGAGCTGCCAGCGCTTATTTCAGATACCCTGCAGGCCCTCTCGATTGAAGATCCTGACAGTGGCATGGCCTCCTTGGGTAATCCCAGGATGGCTAGTACCAAGAAAGCTGCTCGGGCCTTCCCTTTGCATGACTCCATCCTAGAGCTTGTTTCGGCTCAGTGGGCTGACCCCGAGGGACCTTTGAGAGTTTCCAGGGCTATGGGGCAGTTATACCCTCTGCGTGAGGGACATATGGCTCGTTTTCAAATGCCTACAGTGGATGCCCTAGTCACTGCGGTGACAAAGAGAACTACCCTCCCTGTTGAAGGAGGTGTTGCCCTGAAGGATGTTCAAGACCGTAGGCTGGAAACAGCATTGAAACGGTCCTTTGAAATTGCAGGTCTCACTGTTCGGGCGTCTGCATGCAGCTGTTATGCTGTTAGAGCCTGCCTAGCTTGGCTGCAACAGGCAGTGGCTCAGCCCGGAGATGGAGCGGAGCCCTTCTTGGATGTGGCTCCGCGGATGGAGGTGGCCTTGTCCTTTCTGGCTGATGCCCTTATGACCTTGTCAGAGCTTCGGCTAAACAAATGGCAGTAGCAGTGGCGGCTCGCCGTCGTCTGTGGCTACGACACTGGGGCAGCGGACATGGCCTCTAAGCAAAGGTTGGTGAAGTTGCCTTTTCAAGGACTTCTCCTATTTGGTGAGGAGTTGGAGAAAATTGTGAAGGCCTGGGTTGATCCAAAACCCCAGCGCTTGCCCGAAGATAGGCAGAGGCCTTCCTCTAAGGGCCAGGCGGTCCACTCCTCGTACAGACCTCGCTTCCGTGAAGCTAGAAGGTACCGCCCGGGCATTCTGCTGGGTTCACTTCACGTGCCCGTGGTCAGCAGAGGAACTCCTTTCGCTCGGACAAGCGTTCCGCAGCCAGTAGCTCAAGACCAGGAGTTCAGGGGTGACCCTCTCAATGATGGTGCGCCGGCCCTCTCCTCGATGCCTGTCATCGGAGGACGGCTTTCCCTCTTTGTCGAGGAGTGGGCCAAGATTTCCTCAGATCAGTGGGTTCTGGACCTGATCAGAGAAGGATACAGAATAGAATTCAACGCCCCAGTAAGAGACGTGTTTGTGGAGTCCCGATGCGGTTCTGCCGTCAAACGGGCGACGGTGGAGGAGACTTTACAAGGTCTGATTCAGTTAGGGGCAGTGACCCCGGTGCCTCCCGCCGAGCAAGGCTGCGGCCGATACTCCATCTACTTTGTGGTGCCGCGAAAAGGTGGGTCCTTTCGCCCTATTCTGGACTTAAAAGAAGTGAACAAGTCCCTGAGAGTGCGGCATTTCCACATGGAATCCCTGCGCTCTGTCATTGCGGCGGTACAGCCAGGAGAGTTTCTCACGTCTCTAGACCTGAAAGAAGCTTACTTGCACATACCGATTTGGCCCCCGCACCAGAAGTTTCTGAGGTTTGCGGTGTTGGGAAAACATTTCTAGTTCAGGGCCTTGCCTTTTGGCCTCGCCACAGCTCCCGAACCTTTTCGAAAGTAATGGTGGTAGTAGCTGCTTTTCTCAGGCGAGAAGGTATCAGGGTTCACCCGTACCTAGACGACTGGCTCATCAGAGCAGACTCTGCAACAGAGAGCTTACAAGCTACAGCCAGAGTGGTCTCAGTACTGCAATCTCTAGGCTGGGTCGTCAATATGGCCAAAAGTCACCTGTCCCCTTCACAATCTCTAGAGTTTTTTGGGGGCCAGGTTCGACACAGTCTCGGGCTATGTGTTCCTACCTGAGCTAAGGCGGTGCAAGCTTCAGAATCAGGTCCGTCTGCTCCTGAGGATGCCCCGCCCGCGAGCTTGGGACATTGTCCAGCTGCTGGGATCGATGACAGCCACGATGGAAGTGGTACCCTGGGCGAGAGCGCACCTGAGACCTCTACAGTATTCCCTACTCCGGAGATGGTCTCCTATTTCTCAGGATTACCAATGCAGACTTACTTGGCTCCCTGCGGCCCGACTCAGCATGGAGTGGTGGCTCTCGGACAGCATGCTGCGGCGAGGAATTCCGCTGACGCTCCCCGTTTGGTGCCTGGTGGTAACAGATGCCAACCTGAAGGGCTGGGTCGCACACTGCAAGGGGAAGCATGCCCAGGGTCTATGGACACCCGAGGAGTCGGAGTGGTCCATCAACTGCCTAGAGTTGAAAGCGGTGTTTCAGGCGCTTCTGGCCTTTCAAGTGACCCTGGAAGGATTGGCTGTCAGAGTGATGTCGGACAACACGACAACGGTGGCCTATATAAATCGACAAGGCGGAACAAGGTGCAGAGCACTAGCCGCGCAGGCCGAACTGATTTGCCACTGGGCCGAGCTGCATCTTCAGTGTCTGTCGGCAGCTCATATTGCAGGTCAGAGCAATGTGCAGGCCGATTATCTGAGCAGGCATCAGATCGATCCAGCAGAATGGAATCTGGCAGACGAAGTTTTCCTGCAGATCTGTGCCAAATGGGGCAAGCCCGTGATGGATCTAATGGCGACAAGTGCCAATACCAAAGTCCCGTGCTTCTTCAGCAGACGGAGAGATCCTCGCTCGGCGGGGTTGGATGCCTTGGCTCAACCCTGGCCTCCGGGTCTACTTTATGTGTTTCCCCCATGGCCCTTGATAGGGCGCCTGCTCTTGCGGATTCGGCTGCACCCAGGAGAAGTGGTCCTCATCGCCCCGGATTGGCCAAGGAGACCTTGGTATGCAGACCTCCGACAGATGCTCCTGGAGGCTCCTCTGCCGTTACCTCTGGTACCGAACCTGTTGACTCAGGGACCGGTAGCCATGGAGGACGCCGGCCGCTTTGGTCTTACGGCATGGCTATTGAGAGGGCGCAATTGAGGGATAAAGGTTATTCCAATAAAGTTATTTCCACTCTCCTGCAAGCCCGCAAGCGGTCCACTTCCGTGGCTTATGCCAGGATTTGGTGCCTGTTTGAGTCTTGGTGTGCTTCCAGAGCCATTGCTCCAATGCGGGCTCCTGTCTCGCTGATTCTGGGACTTTTTGCAGGAAGGTGTACAAAAAGGCTTGGCCTATAATTCCCTGCGGGTGCAGGTGGCAGCGTTGGCCTCCCTTCGTGGTAAGGTGGAAGGCGTGCCTTTGGCTGCTCACCCAGATGTGGCACAGTTTCTTAGAGGGGTTCTTCGGCTCCGACCTCCAGTGCGAGCACCCTGTCCAGCTTGGAACCTGGGGCTAGTTTTGAAAACCCTGCAGGCATCTCCTTTGAGCCGCTTCGGCGAGCATCGGAGAAAGATTTGACACTGAAGGCCGTTTTTCTGGTGGCCATTACCTCGGCGAGAGGGGTGTCAGAGCTCCAGGCGCTGTCCTGTAGAGACCCATTTCTGCAATTTTCAGAGTCCGGAGTCACGGTTCGGACCGTGCCTTCCTTTATGCCTAAGGTGGTTTCAGCCTTTCACCTAAACCAGCCTATTTTCTTGCCCTCTTTTTCAGAGGAAGAGTTTCCAGAATCTTTTGGGCAGCTGCACCTTTTGGATGTGCGCAGGACTCTGCTGCAGTATCTGCGAGTTACTAACTCTTTCAGGACTTCTGATCATCTGTTTGTTTTGCTATCCGGTGTCGCAGAGAGTCTCCAGCGTCTAAAGCCACTATTGCCCGCTGGCTCAAAGAACTATCTTTTCAGCTATCTGCTGGCCGGCAGGGTTCCGCCTGTAGCCTTTAAGGCACATTATACTAGAGCGATTTCTTCCTCTTGGGCTGAAACTGGAGGCACTCTCTCTTCAGAGATATGCAGTGCAGCAACATGGGCTTCTAAGCTCTCCTTTGCCCGACATTACAGGCTGGATGTGGCTGCCAGGAGGGATGCGCGTTTGGTGCACAAGTGCTAGCGCGTGGTGTGGCTTGTTCCCACCCTATCTAGGGATTGCTTTGTTACATCCATACGTAATGGCTTCATCTGCTTGATGACAAGGAAGGGAAAATGAGGTTCTTACCTGGTAATTTTCTTCCTTTAGTCATAGCAGATGAAGCCATGAGCCCTCCCTGTATGATTGTCTGTATGCTGTGAATCTGTTTTCAGGTTCTGTTCTAATTTCCTGAGTTCCTTCCTTGGGAGAAAGTTGGAAAACAATCTCAGGATTCATGTTCAGTTTAAATTTAGGAGGATGTGTTCATTCCCTCCAGCATGTTTCTTTTTGGAGGATGTGTTGATTCTCTCCAGGAGGCGCGTGTGTTCCCCTCCAGTTCTATAAATAGGAGGATGGTTCATTCCCTCCAGTGTGTTGGGAGGATGTGTGATTCCCTCCAGGAGGCGCATGTGTTCCCCTCCACTTATACAATAAGGAGGATGAGTTTATTCCCTCCAGGAGGATGTGCATTCCCTCCTTTATGAGTTTCATGCCCTTGTGATGGGCCATCGTTCGCTGTGAGGAAAGCTGCTTGTGATTCCCATTGCGGTTTGCCATACTGCTTTGGAAGCTTCAAATACTGAAAGAGGCAGTGGAGCTAGCTGGCCAGAGGGCACTGTGAAAGTTTGAGTGCTCTCTATCTCCCCTGCTGGTTGATGGACATAACCCATACGTAATGGCTTCATCTGCTATGACTAAAGGAAAGAAAAATTACCAAGGTAAGAACCTAATTTTCCCTTAATGATAAATAATACAGCACGAGCAAGGGTGTGCAAATAGTTTAAAATTATACTGCATGCCTTGTGAGGCAGGGAATTCCAATAGTCCTCCTATTCTCACATACTTTCTTCACAGAACTCTGTGGTCCTACCATATTCATAAATTTGGAAACTAAAAATGTATAGATAATGAATGTAATCATTTTTTGGAATGTGAAATTATCCATTTAACATTAGCAGCTATTTTTGAGTTCTCCAAGTTTCTGGCAGGACTGAAGTCAATTCGCCTTTATATGGAAAGTGATACCCCCCACTAGTGGTAGTATGCAAGTGGTCAGTACTGTCCATTTTTAAACCATAGTCAGATGGGGCGAGAGCAGAAGGAAACTGCTCCTGCCCTGTCCACTAGAATCCCAGGGATCACCTCTGGGTAAGTCTCAAGGGTTGAGTTGGACACATGAGATGGGGCAGATTGGAGATGGGGGGGTTGGGGAAAGATTGGAATTGGGGGGATTTAGAAGCAGGAACAGGTGGGAGGGAGGATTGGAAAAGGGGGGGGGGTTGGAAAGAAGGATTGGGCAGAAGGGGAGGATTGGAATTGGGAAGGAAGGGTGGTTGAAAGCACATCAGGGCAACCAAAGAACTTGTCAGATTAGTTATGTGGGTGCTGATGGTCAGTGCTGGTTCCCACATAGCTACGTGGCCAAAAATGGGACGGCCTTTTATATGGTCCTGTCTGGCCATTTTGCTATGGGGCACTCGCACACATAAGTACCGGCTCCTTCTTGGCTCCCCCTCGCCCCTCCAGCTCCTCCCCCCCTCTCAGGACCACCCCAGCACTGCTTGGATTGTACCGGGTTAGTTAAAGATGATACTAACCATGCAGTGTCGCTGTATATCAGTGACTGGGCCCATTTAATGTGGTTTAATTGAGCAAGAGCCTCTCCTATTTACTTAAACCACGCTGCTTATGAACCCCTTAACGTATTCACTTTTTAATAATAGTTTTTAGTATGTAAATAAAGATCAATACTTATCTCCCAGCACCTATCCTAACTGAAAAACGTTTTCTGCTTCAGGGGAGACTGTTCTCAAAGGAACTTCATCATGGTACACCCCATCACTCTTTGATGGTAAACTGCAAAGTTAAAAAAATTAAAAGGGGAGGGTTAATATTTAAAGGAACTAATCCAGATAGTGCCAAGGCTGTCAAGAGGAAATATTCAGCAGCACTATCTGGATAGTGGTGGGGTGGTCCATGAGCAGAGCTTGGGTGGGTGGGCGGGTTAGTGTCAATACTGTCTCTCTTTGTTAAATTGTACAGCGCTGCGTAACCCTAGTAGCGCTCTAGAAATGTTAGTAGTAGTAGTAGATATTGAGTGCTGCTATCTGAATGTCTTAAGGTGCTGACTTCCATGGGCTTATTTTTGGGAGGAAGTTATCACAGAATGGATATCATCACAAAATCCCATTCATAAAAACTTGATTGCTTGACTGCATTGTATGGATCAGTCAGGTACAATCAGGGTATTACTGGGTGCCACACTGTCACATGATGCCATTCCTTTCAGTCCAAAGTTAAAAAAAATCCAAATAAGT
Organism: Microcaecilia unicolor; assembly: GCF_901765095.1. Classification (NCBI taxonomy): domain Eukaryota; kingdom Metazoa; phylum Chordata; class Amphibia; order Gymnophiona; family Siphonopidae; genus Microcaecilia; species Microcaecilia unicolor. The sequence goes on from NC_044037.1 coordinate 123,902,455, forward strand.
CATGTTATGAAAGAATGCATAAACCTTTAGTCATATAGAGGATGGGCAGTTTTCAAAAAGACCTTTTACCTGTGGGATAGAGTGTATTACTTATCAAGGGAGAAATCAGTACTACTACTATTACTATTTATCATTTCTATAGCGCTACAAGACATACGCAGCGCTGTACACCATACACAAAAAGACAGTCCCTGCTCAAAGAGCTTACAAGGTAGAAATGCTGGGAAATTTTACAAGAGAAAAGAGAAGACCAGAGATTTTGAGTTCTATAATTCCTAGGAGACTAAGGGAGAGAATATAGATAGAAGTTTATGGGATAGAAGGTCATATCTTACTGTGGATTGCCAACTATTTAAATGATAGGAAGCAGAGTAGGTTACATGATTATTTTGCCAATGGAGTAGAATGACTTAGGGATCTCTGCTAAGACTGCTGTTGAACGTACTCATTAATGATGTTTCTTTGGCATCAGCTCCACTGTTCTGCACGAATGGGTGTTATCCCTTCCTACCAGCAGGTGGAGGTACAGAAAACTGAATTCTACCAGTGACATCACCGGTATAAGCTGGGGTGCTCCCTGGAGCAATCCATTATTTTTCTCTACTTTCAACAGGTGGTAGGTCATGCTGACAGTGCTCCTAGTCCCTGGTCTAGCTCCCCGCTCTGCTGGTCACAGCCGCATAGGGAGATTGAGCCATAACAGCGGTCTCGGGACTGTACCTAGTTTAGCATGGAGCTTAGCTCCGCAGTACCTAGTCACACTTCTTAGTGCCACTGTGTCAGGCATTGGGATGGTCCTGCTGGGCCCACCGGAGGGGTGCAGACCTCCATCCCCTCACCCCTTTTTGCCTGTACACGCTGTTTGGTGTTCCTCCCCCTGCAGTTCCCAGGCTCCAAAAAAAAAAAAATTGTGTAATTGGCCTGCCTAGCTTTATTCTCTTTGTCAGGGAATAAAGCTATTGGAAAAAAAAAAAAAAGAACAGGTGATTCTCTTTGCACACCCAGAGAGAAACAGTGAAAGGTGGAGTTGCTGGAGCCCCGGTTGAGACATGACCGCGTGCATCTGCCACATGGCCAGGCATGGTGGTGTCTACAAGAGCAGGCAGCTAAGTACAGCTGCTGACTCTCTGTGTCTCTCATGCGATGAGCTTTTCTGACTTAAGAAATGGCCAAAGGGAGGAGGTCGGGGGCTGCCAGAGCTGCATATTCCCTGGTTGAAGTGTTGGGACATGCGGGCCTTTTTCCCTATTGGGGCTTGGGATTGTAGGAGCTCTTTCCTTCCCTACACAGCTTGGGATGGAGCTTATCCCAAATGGTAAGGGAAGACCTGAGTTGGACATCAGGTTCACCCCAGGGGGCGTGAGGGGAGCCCTTTTTTGGGCTCTAACCGCTGCAGAGAAGATCTGGTGGTTCTAGAGGGATCAGTCTCCTCAGAACTAGCAGGGACAGACTCCCAGTCCTCTGTGAATTCTGATTCCGAAGAGCCTCCCTCTGAGGAGGCAGAGGAGGAGCGGTTCCATGTGATCCAACTTTTCAGAGAGAGGAGTTATATCATTTCATTGACGATGTTGCGAGGTCTAGTAATGCCCAAGCCTCCAGCCGCAGAACCCTCTGAGGGGATTCCGCTGCTGGAGGGCCTTGCTGGCCCCCCAAAGCCTTTTCCCCTCCATAAGGCCCTCATCTGTATGATGATGATGGAGTGGGAAGGCTCTGGATGGGCCCCTTGGGGGGGGGGGGGGAACAGGGTTCTGGATCGCTTCCACACCTTTGCCCCAGAGGAAGGTTGAGGAGTACTGGGCGTTTCATAAAGTGGATGCTCTGGTTACTGTGGTCACAAAGGCAACTGCGGTGCCAATTCAGGGGGGGCTCGTCTCTTCAGGACTCCATGAGAAGAAAATGGAGCAGCAGCTGCACCTGGCCTTCAGTGGGGTCCTTGAGAATTTAGGCCACCGTTTGTGGTGGTTATGTGGCCAGGGCTATGTTGTGAAAGCTGCAGTATTTGCCTGAGTCCTCTGAGGTTGCTTGCCTATAATTGGACAGCCGTCTTGGCGGATGTCCTCTGTGACCTTGTCTGGCTGGCCTCCTACTCTCTGGACCCGTGGTTGTAGGTTGTTGTTGATTGTGGCTCCAGCAGTGGGTCGTGAATGCAAACTAAGAAGCTGTTACTGTAAGTCAGCTACCCTTTAGGGTTACGCAAGCCCCAGATGCCCATGGTGTGGGATTATTTGCTGTCACGGTCGGCCCCGCGTTTCCTTACTTCTGTGTCAGGGTCTCGTGTGATGCCCCCCGCTGCCTTCTGTGCTGCTCCCTCCGGCCTGCTGTCAGCTATGCTTCATGCTCATTTGGGGGAAGCTGGATTCAGGTTGGCGCTGCTCTGGCCCGCCCTCGCTGGCGTCGTCACCCTGGGCCTTCTTCTGCAGTCACTGCTCTCTGCCTCTTTGCCATGCAACAGGTGTCCTGGTTCCAGTGTCCTGCACAATGTCAGCTTCCAGCCCTAGTTTCAGTTCCCAGTTAAAGATTCAGCTTCCAGCCTTAGTTCCGTCTCAGCTTCAGCTTCCAGCCCTGGTTCCAGTTTCCAGCACGTGCTTCAGCTTCCAGTCCTGGTTCCAGTTTCCAGCACGTGCTTCAGCTTCCAGTCCTGGTTCCAGTTTCCAGCACGTGCTTCAGCTTCCAGTCCTGGTTCCAGCTTCCAGCAGATTGTTTCAGCTTCCAGCAGATGGTTTCAGCTTCCGGCACATGCTTCAGCTTCCGGTCCTGGTTTCAGCTTCCGGCACATGCTTCAGCTTCCGGTCCTGGTTTCAGCTTCCGGCACATGCTTCAGCTTCCAGCACAGTTTCAGCTTCCAGTTTGATTTCCAGCTTCCTGCCTCCTTTGACGCTTCTATTGGAGCAATCCCTTTAGCAGGGACTCGCCTACTGCTTGCTACAGTCTGTCTGTCCCCTGAACAGGCAGGCAGTACTGATCCACCGCAGTCCAAGGGCTTACTGACTATGACACTTGACAGTTTGCAAGGCCATGAGCTCAGATGGGTCACCTGCCCTGTGGCTGCTTCAACAATTGGCTCTGTAGCTCCAGCAATTGTTCAGTTCTGTCCAGTATTTGTCTGCTCGTATGGACCAGCTACAGGGACCAGCAGTTCCTCAAGGGGCCACTGCTCCTGTTCCAGAATTTGTCAGTCCGGTCGGATTCACGGTCACCTCTGGTGTCCATCTGACTTCCCCGCCTAGATACAATAGCAACCCCAAGACTTGGAGAGGGTTCATTAATCCATGTCTTATCATCTTTGAACTTCAGGCTAGAGACTTTCTGACAGATTGAGCTTGAGTAACATATTATCTTTCTACTGGCAGGCCAAGCACTTGCATGGGTTCCCCTCTGTGGGAGCAGAATGACCCAGCACTCAACAGTCTCCAAGCTTTTCTTGAAGAATTCCGTTGGATCTTTGCTGAACCCAGGAAAGCTTCTTCAGCAGCTGCAGAGCTCCTCCGTCTTAGACAGGGGACTCACAGTGGATAGTTATGCCATTCAGTTCCACACGTTCTCTGAAGTAGAGTGGAACAACGAATGTCTGGTAGCAGTGTTTTGGCACGGATTAGCCCATCTATCAAGGATGAACTGGCAGAGTGAGATCTTCCCTCTTCTCTGGATGATCTAGTTGGTCTGTGCAATCAAATTGATATTTGATTTCATAAGCGAGTCCGAGAACATCATTCTGCCCGCCATATGATTTGGTTGGGGCCCCGGCTCCCAACAGCCCTCATGCTCTTCCAAAGACTCTGCATCACCAGATCCTGGAGAACCCAGGTATATAGAGGTATATAAAATGAGTGGAGTGGAACCGGTTGGATGTGAAGCTTCTGTCCACGCTTTCCAAAAATACTAGGACTAGGGGGCATGCGATGAAACTACAGCGTAGTAAATTTAAAACAGGAGAGAATTTTTCTTCACCCAACGAATAATTAAACTCTGGAATTCGTTGCCGGAGAACGTAGTGAAGGTGATTAGCTTGGCAGAGTTTAAAAAGGGATTGGACAGTTTCCTAAAGGACAAGTCCATAGACCGCTACTAAATGGACTTGGGAAAAATCCACAATTTCGGGAGTAACTTGTATAAAATGTTTGTACGTTTGGGTAGCTTGCCAGGTGCCCTTGACCTGCTGTTACTCTAGCCATGACTGACATAAGTTCTTCAGATATGCTCCCATCAGCATACGTAGCCTATGCTGATGTCTTTTCCAAAAAAACACACTGAAAAAGCTCCCTCCTCATAGGTACTATGATTTCCTTATTGATCCCTCCTGGGCAAGATGCCGCCTCGAGGAAGGGTTTACCCCCTTTCTGTCCCAGAGACTCAGGCTATGTTGGATTATAATGCAGAGAACTTACTGAAAGGGTTCATTCACCCTTCTACCTTGCCGGCTGGAGCAGGATTTTTCTTGGTGGGGAAAAAAGATGACACCCTTCGCCCTTTGCATTGACCTACCAGGGACTAAATGCCATTATGATGAAGAACAGATACCCATTCCCGCTTATCTCTGAGCTTTTTGACAGTCTTTGGGGTGCTCGGATCTTTATCAAGTTGGACTTGAGAGGAGCATATAACTTGGTACGTATTAAAGAGTTGGATGAATGGAAAACAGGTTTCAAAATGAGATATGGCCATTATAAATATTTGGTTATGGTATTCGACTGGCTAATGCCCCAGCTGTTTTCCAGAATTTTTTTAATGACATCTTCCGAGACATCTTACAGAGGGGCTCATTTTCAAAGCACTTAGCCTCCCAAAGTTCCATAGAAACCTATGGAACTTAGCCTCCCAAAGTGCTTTGAAAATATGCCTCAATGTGTGTTCTAGTCTATCCAGATGTTATCCTGATATTCTCCAAAACATTGGCCCAAAATTGTGAACAAGCAAAATTAGTTCTGCAACATCTAAGGGAGAATCATCATTACGCGAAGCTAGAAAAGTGCAGTTTTCAGCAGACAGAGCTACCCTTCTTAGGTTATATTATTTTGGATCAGGACATTAGGATGGATCCCGCCAAGCTGTCTGCTATCCTTGATTGGCCTCGCCCCCAAGAGCGTAAAGCACTACAATGTTTCTTAGGTTTTGCAAATTATCACCACTAATTTATCCAGAATTACTCCTCTGTAGCGGCTCCGCTCACCGCCATTACCCGCAAAGAGGCTAATACCCAGGAGTGGCCCAAGGAGGCGCTTCAAGCGTTCGAGCAGCTGAAGAATTCCTTTAGCTCAGCACCTATACTCTGGCATCCTAATCCTGAGAAGCCTTTCTATGTGGAGGTAGACGCTTCCTCCATTGGGGCTAGGGCTATTCTCTCTCAGGCTGACAACGTGGGCAAGATGATACCATGCGCTGCCTTCTCCAGGAAAATTTCCCCAGTGGAGAGGAACTATGCCACAGGTGACCAGGAATTATTAGCCTTCAAAATGACTTTGGAGGAATGATGTCATAAGTACATAAGTATTGCCATACTGGGAAAGACCAAAGGTCCATCGAGCCCAGCATCCTGTTTCCAACAGTGGCCAATCCAGGTCACAGATACCCGGCAAGATCCCAAAATGTACAACCATTTTATACTGCTTATCCCAGAAATAGTGGATTTCCCCAAGTCCATTTAATAACTGTCTATGGACTTTTCCTTTAGGAAGCCGTCCAAACTTTTTTAAAACTCCGCTAAGCTAACCGCCTTTACCACATTCGCTGGCAACAAATTCCAGAGTTTATTACATGTTGAGTGAAGAAAAATTTTCTCCGATTGTTTTAAATTTAGTACCTTGTAGCTTCATCAACATGCCCCCTAGTCTAGTATTTTTGGAAAGCGTAAACAGACGCTTCACATTTACCCATTCAACTCCACTCATTATTCTTGAAGGAGCCAGACACCCTTCACTGTGAGCTCCGATCACAAGAACCTGCTTTATTACAGGAAGCCCCGGTGGCTTAATCCCCGGAAGGCTCGATGGTCCTTGTTTGTTGCTCATTTTAATTTCCGGGTTGTCTTTCGCCTGGCTGAGAAAACCCTCTGGGCCGATTCTTTCTCTCATTCATTTCTACGTTCTGAAGAGACTCCTGAGTTTCAGATTGTCATTGATCCTGCTAAAATTCTGGCCGCAGCAGCTGCACCGATTCCACCTGGCAAGACAGTTGTTCCCAAGCGCCTCCGGGGACACAGTACTGACTTGGGGACATGACTCCAAGGTGACTGGATATCCCTGTATTTGGAAGACAGTGGAACTCATTTTTTGGACATACTGGTGGCTAGTAATGAAGAAGGGTTTGGCCACTTTTGTGGGTTCTTGTCCTGTCTCTGCTGCCACAAGCCCACTCACTCTCGGCCTTGGGGCCTTCAACCCCTCCTGGTGCCTGAAAAACCCTAGACTCACATAGCAATGGATTTCGTAACAGACCTCCCTGATTCTGAGAGTTTTCCACTATTGGGGTGGTCAGTGACTGATTCTCAAAGATTTCACATTTCATCCCATTACTTGGGCTACTGACAGTTCCCGCTTTTGCCATGCCATTTCTCAAAGAAATCTTCTGTCTCCATGGTTTACCTGCTTCTATTGTATCTGATTGTGTTCAGTTTACATCTAGGTTTGACGGAGCTTATATAAATCTCTGCATATCACCCTGAACTTTTCGTTCTGGCTATTACCCGCAAACCTATGGCCAAACTGAACGAGTCAACCAGATCCTAAAGACCTTCCTGCAGAGCTACGTACCTGTTCATCAAATTGACTGGTCTCAAATTATTACCCTGGGCCGAATTCAGCTATAATAATCAAGTGAGTGAGTCCTCCGGAATGTCTTTTTTTACATTTATAATTTTTATTAGGTTTTAATACTTATACAGATATTATAATACTGCAAAGTGTAATACAGCCATTAAGTAATAAGATTTACAAATCAGGAAATCAAAAGAAAATTCTCTTCTTTTAATAAACATAACATGGCTTCCTTAGACCTCAATAAGACGGGGGGGGGGGGGGGTAGGAATCTAGTGAAGTTAACACAATGTACATAAATCATTACAGCCTTAATTATGGTTCCGTCATTCCTTACTTCTTTATTCTACTCTACAGATTGTTTACTGTCTAGGAAGGTCTGAAGCTGATTGGGCAAATAATACACATATTTTATCTGATTTAGTCTAATAATACATTTGCAAGGGTAAGCCAGGAGGAACGAAGCCCCCAATTCCAAAACTTTTGGTCTCATAGAGAGAAATTTTTTTCGTCTTTCTTGGGTGGACTTAGTCACATCCGGGTAAAGCCAAATTTTCTGACCAGCAAACAAACGATCAGTTGATTTAAAGTAAAGACGCATTATTGCATTTAAGTCCTGCTGAAATACAAATGAGACAATCAACGTTCCTCTTTCAGTTACTTCTTCAATTGTTGTTCCAAAATGGCTGTGACATTTTATAGGTCTATTGACTTCTCTGAGTCTATTTTTTTCATTTTTAGATGATATATAGTAAATTTTATTCAACGGTGGAAACACTTCTTAGGAAAACTTCAAATTTTCTTTTAAGTACCTGCAAAACATGTCATTCGGGGAAACTCCCAGTAATCTAGGGAAATTCAATATACGGAGATTTAATCTCCTATTATAGTTATCCATATTATCCTTGATCACAGCCATTTTAAATTCTTCAGTTTGTTTAGACTCTCCCTGCAAGGCCTCAATTTTCAGGGAAAAGTCTTGTTTCACCAACTCATGGGAGTTCTTTATCTCCTGTATATTTGCATTCAAAATCTTTACCTCTTCAGAAGATTGTTTCAGTATTTTGTCCATTTCTACAAGCTTCAGCCAGATCTTGCCCAGGCTCACCTCTGTCTCTCCGGCAAACGCAGATATTCTCTCAGATTCGAGCTCCCCTCTAGGCTCCTCGGAATCGCCCCCTCTGGGCTCCACAGGAAACCCCGTTCGAATCGCAGCAGTTGCAGGGCAAGGAGGCGTCGTAGAGATTGGTGGGGAGAGAGATGTTTCAATTTCCAGAGGGGGGACCGCTTCACCGTTCCTCCTGCTATGGACTCCACCTCACCTCGTCGGGAAAGAGCGGAGAAGAGCGCTGCCAGACCCACAGTTACCGGCGTGAACGTTCCCGAAGGTAGGGAAATCCTCCGATCGTCCCTTACGTTTTCGTGTGCTGCCCTAATGTAATAGAGGCAAGAAAAAATATCAAGTTTAGCAATTGTGGACCGGAGCACACTTCAAACGTAACTGCTCACGGCGCCATCTGACACGCCCCCCGGAATGTCTTAGTTCCAGATTGTGTTTGGACAACAGCCTAGGATACCTATGCTATAGCGGACAACACCCCTTGGATACCTCTGCCGATAGCCGATGCAGTTGCAGTAACCGGCTGCCAAAGCTGCCACTAAATCTCTAATTGAACAGTGGAAGAAGACGAAAATACTTAAGACAAGTTCCCTCTACTAAGTTTGCACCCAGGTTTATTGGACCATATAAATTCTTCACCAAGTGGGCCAAGTGTCCTATCAGCTAAGGTTGCCACCTACATTATGGGTGCATGTCTTTCATGTATCTCTCTTCAAACCTGTGATTCTGAGGAGGGAAAAGCCACCTGTTCTTCTGCAGTAGCCATGGATCCTGACAGGGAGTGTGAGGTCCAGGATATTTTGAAGTTGAGGAAAGTCTACAGCAGATTTGAGTATCTTATTGCATGGAGAGGTTATGGGCTGAAGAGAATTCTTGGGGACCAGCATCCATGCTCCCTTGCTGGTTAGAAGATTTCATCACCTCTTTCCCCATAAACCTAACTGACAGCAGATAGGAGGGGCCCTTTGTGGAGGAGTACTGTCACAGTCATCCCAGCATATGGACCCATTTAACATCCTCCGCTGCTCCCTCCTCTGGCCTGATGACAGCACGCGCTATGTGCTCATTTGGGGGAGACTGGATTTGGGTTGGCGATGCTTGGGCCCGCTCCTCACTGACATCATCACCCTGTGAAGATGAGGCTATCGTGAAGATGAAGCTCCCACCTCAGGATCCCAGGTCCCTCTTTCACTCAGGGTGAGCTGGTTCTCAGTATGCAGATGTTATGCAAATTAGTCTATTTCCCCTTTCTACTCAGGGTGACCTGGTTCTCAAAAAGGCAAACATAGTCAGGTCTCATCAACAGGATTTTCTCATACAAATCTTTATTCCAGCCTCTGGGGCACACTTCTTTTAGCTTAAAGCACTTCACAAGCTTAAACGTTCTTCCAGCTTAACCATTTCTTCCTACTCAGTGCAATCTTCCAGCTTAAACATTTCTTCTTGCACAGTTCAATACCCAACAGATTTCTTCCCCCTGAGCCCTCCCAACACAGGCATCGGGCTCAGTACTAACTCAGTCCTGGACACACAGTCCTTCCTTGTAGCACACAGTTCTTATACCTTGATACTCTAGGGCAGTGATGGGCAACCTTTTGAGCTTGGTGTGTCAAAATTCGCCAAAAAACCGAGCATAAGTCGGGTGGTGTGTCACTTCGAGAAAAATCACTGCTACTAGGACCGCCCCCGGGCCCCCCCTCTACCCGAGATCGCTGCCCACCCGAGGTCGCTGGGCTCCCCTCCACCCACTATCAGGCCCAGAACTAACCTTAAAGCCTCCTTTCACGTCGCAGCAAGCAGAAGCAGGGCAGACCTCTCCTCCTTCCTTCTGTGCTCCGCCCTTGCGGACGTTACGTCAGGCGAGGGCGGGACACTGAAGGAAGGAGTGGCCTGCCCTGCTACTGCTTGCTGCGACGTGAAAGGAGGCTTTAAGGTTAGTTTCCGGGAGCGAGGAGGGAGGGCGGACCACACTGCGGCGGCGCCGCGTGTCATCGAAAATGGCTACGCGTGTCAGTGCTGACACACGTGTCATAGGTTCACCATCAGGGCTCTAGGGCCTTCTTACCCCAGCCGTATTAACTCAGTCCTTCTTTGTAACACACAGTTCACCACCAGGCCATAGGGCTCAACCAGTACTTTCCATGGGGATCTTTCTGCATCAGCTACCAGCTCTCTTCTGCAGCGGCTAGCTCTCCTCTCTCCCTCACAACTCAGGTGGGGTATTAAGTGGTTAATGGCCAAACAGGACCTAGCCCATAACCTGCTGCACCTGTTCCACTCCCCAGGACTCTCCTCGGTCCTAGCGACCTCCTGCTATACACCCCTTACTGGCTCCCTTTAGTGACTCACCCAGCCCTTCTCCCTGGACATTTTAGGGGAACAGCGCCCTCTAGGGGCCTAACCAGGGTAGGACAGCCTCTTCCTATCACAGTCTCCTTCTGCAGAAGCTGCTCTCTGCCTCAGTGCTTTGCAACAGGTCATCCTGGTTCCAGTACTCTGCACAGCATCAGCTTCCAGCCCTGACTCCAGCTTCCAGCCAAGCTTCAGCTTCCAACCCTGGTTCCAGCTTCCATCATAAGCTTCAGCAATAAGAAACTAGGGGCTACATTTCTGGATCTTCGGAAATATAATGTTGCTTGTTTGATGAGATACATGGTGGACTGGATAAAGGGTACTCAATATTTTACTCCATTACCATTGGAATAACAATTAATGGCACCTGTACATCTTTTGCTTTATTTACATGTTAAAAAAATCTCATCTTATATTTCCTATTCATAAACATCCGCTTCTGAAATCTATGCAACAAGATTGGCACTGGATTTGTCAAGATTGAAAATTTCACCACACACTACAGTTCTGTTGCCATGTAATTGAGACATTGACCCAGATGCCTCAAAATTATATCTAAAACGATGGTATAGACATGGTCTTTGCTATGTTAAGGATGTGGTCACTGACTTTGGCACCATGAAGGCATTTGATGCTTTGAAAGAGGATGGCTTGATTCTTTGAATCAATTGGCCTTGAATGAAGATATGACCAATTTGCTGAAACTTTTATTTTATTATAAGTACATAAGTATTGCCATACTGGGAAAGACCAAAGGTCCATCGAGCCCAGCATCCTGTTTCCAACAGTGGCCAATCCAGGTCACAAATACCTGGCAGATCCCAAAAATGTACAAAACATTTTATACTGCTTATCCCAGAAATAGTGGGTTTTCCCCAAGTCCATTTAATAACGGTCTATGGACTTTTCCTTTAGGAAGCCGTCCAAACCTTTTTAAAACTCTGCTAAGCTAAGCGCCTTTACCACATTCTCTGGCAATGAATTCCAGAGTTTAATTACACGTTGAGTGAAGAAAACTTTTCTCCGATTCGTTTTAAATTTTCTACATTGTAGCTTCATCGCATGCCCCTAGTCCTAATATTTTGGAAAGCGTGAACAGATGCTTCACATCTACCCGTTCAACTCCACTCATTATTTTATAGACCTCTATCATATCTCCCCCCCAGCCACCTTTTCTCCAAGCTGAAGAGCCCTAGCCGCTTTAGCCTTTCCTCATAGGGAAGTTGTCCCATCCCCTTTATCATTTCGTCACCTTTCTCTGCACCTTTTCTTTTTTTTTATTTTATTTTTTATAATTTTCAAAAATAATATAAAGCATGTTATACATATACAGACATGAGAATTAAATTATTCAGGATATAGGATTTCTCCAACACAATATCAAGATTATAATTCTTATTACTTGGACCACAATATTTGGACAAGACACTAGGAATAAATTATAAGAAATTGTCAGGAATTATTTTCAAATAAATTGAGAGGAAAAAGCACATAAGTCAACTAGCTGATATTACAAGCATAAACTGTGTGAGTATTCAGGTAGCTCCATCACCACCACTCCCTTCTTTGGCAATTAACCATTTCAGCATTTTCCTCAGGATCCAGGAATACAAAATTAACATCATTAAGAGACACGAAACATCTACAAAGATATTTCAGCACAAAAGAACCACCTAGTGCGAGAATTCGTGGTTTAAGCGCCAGGAACTCTCGCCTTCTTTTTTGTGTTTCCTTATTCAAATCTGGAAAAACTTGTATCCTGGCGCCTAAGAATAGTGCCTTCATATGTTTAAAATACAAGTGAAAGATATTATTTCTATCCAGTTCCAATGCGAAAGTCACTAGGAGGGTAGTACGTTGAGTAACCACATCTAAAGAACTTTCCAGAAATTCAGTGAGGTTAAGTCCAGGTTGAGAACCTTGAGATTGAGATCTAATTCCAGAAATATATTGGGCTCTGGTAATTGGTGGATAACCCTCTACCGGAACTCCAAGAATTTCTCCAAAATACTTCTTCAGCATATCTATAGCAGGTATCAATGGAGACTTGGGAAAATTAAGAAATCTTAAATTATTTCTCCGTCCTCGGTTATCTAGAAATTCCAGCTTCCTCGCTAGAATTTCCCTGTCCTTAACCATAACTCCTGTCAAGTTCTGAAGTATCTGTGTCTCTTCTCCCAGAGTTTCAATTTTCCTGTCATTCTCTTGTATTTTCCCAGATAATACTATTTGTTCTTGTTTTAATTCTGTGAGTTCAGTTTTAATAGACTTTGTTACCTGGGTGAGGGTGGTATTGATGCCCTGGATAGCATCCCACAGCGTCTCCAATGTTATAACAGCGGGTCTTAAATTCACTCGACTTCCCTCAGGAGCTGCCTCCAGAACCAGGGGAGATATCAGGCTATCTGCCCTTAATCTGCCAGTTATATTCTGTTCTGGGGTCGAAGTGGCTGCGGGGCCTCCTCCAGTCGTTCGGGGTCTCACCACTTCGGATGGCTCCTCGTTCATCTTCCCCGCAGCTAACAAGCTGCTTCCGGGTCGTGGGGGCGCTGTTAACGGAGGCGGGCTTAACGAAGCCGTCTCCATGCTTCGGTCCAATTGACCAGCAACGGATCCCGTTAGCGTTGGCGTCTGCACCTTCAACGCCTGGATTCCAAATTGTTCCAGCGTCTTTTGCTGGTTAGCCAGTTTCTCGGGGTCGGAGGGGGTTGAAACCCCGGTCTTTCCCTTCCTCTTCCCCATGGTTAACCCGGGGAAGAGTGCTGCTTCCCAGGTATGTCAGCTGAAAATCGGGAGCTCACAGACATACGTCCTCTCACGCCGCCATCTTGTCATTCTCTCTCTGCACCTTTTCTAATTCCACTATATGTTTTTTGAGATGCGGCGACCAGAATTGAGCACAATATTCGAGGTGTGGTCCCCCCATGGAGCGATACAAAGGCATTATAACATCCTCATTTTTGTTTTCCATTCCTTTCCTAATAATACCTAACTTTCTATTTGCTTTCTTAACCGCAGCAGCACACTGAGCAGAAGGTTTCAATGTATCATCAACGACGACACCTAGATCCCTTTCTTGTTCTGTGACTCCCAACGTGGAACTTTGCATGACATAGCTATAATTCGGGTTCCTCTTTCCCACATTCATCACTTTGCAGTTGCTCACATTAAACGTCATCTGCCATTTAGATGCCCAGTCTCCCAGTCTCATAAGGTCCTCTTGTAATTTTTCATAATCCTCCCGTGATTTAACGACTTTGAATAACTTTGTGTTGTCAGCAAATTTAATTACCTCACTAGTTACTCCCATCTCTAGGTCATTTATAAATATGTTAAAAAGCAGAGGTCCCAGCACAGAGCCATGGGGAACCCCACTAACTACCCTTCTCCGTTGAGAATACTGACCATTTAACCCTACTCTCTGTTTTCTATCTTTTAACCAGTTTTTAATCCACAATAGAACACTACCTCCTATCCCATGACTGTCCAATTTCCTCTGGAGTCTTTCATGAGGTACTTTGTCAAACGCCTTCTGAAAATCCAGATACACAATATCAACCGTCTCCCCTTTATCCATGTTTGTTCACCCCTTCAAAGAAATGTAGTAGATTGGTGAGGCAAGATTTCCCTTCACTAAATCCATGTTGACTTTGTCTCATTAATCCATGCTTTTGAATATGCTCTGTAATTTTGTTCTTAATAATAGTGTCTACCATTTTGCCTGGCACCGATGTCAGACTCACCGGTCTATAATTCCCGGATCTCCTCTGGAACCTTTTTAAAAAATCGGCGTTACATTGGCCACCCTCCAGTCTTCCGAATCCCTCCAATCCCGAACAACTAAAGCCAGTCTATCTTTTTATCAAAGGAGTCGTGGTACCTTTCAAGTGCCCTAGGACTATGAAGCTCTGGCTTTGGCATGGAATGCAGAACTATCACCTAATGAGTAAACGAGGAGTGAGAGTCTTCATCATCTTATGAAACATGTTAGAATCCTTTCTCAGTCGGTGACTGTTGTAAAGGGGGGCTCCCAGGGTTCCAGGACAGAATGCTGCTGATACTGGGACTCAGGGCCAAAGTATTTTATTATCAAGGCACTTTCATACCAAAAATCATAATATATTCTTCAAAACAAAAGGTACAGCCCTCTTAATATAGTCTTCAAAAGAAAAAGGTAGTACAGTCCTCATAAGATAATCTTCAAAAGAAAAAAAGGTACAGTCCAGGTCACAAAATCCCTCAGCAAACGCTCAGCTCCTCAAGACCTCAGGTCTTCTATTAGGGCATTAGCTTTCCCTTCCCCTTCCTTCAGAAGGGTTTAGTAAGAGTTCAGTACACTTCCAATATAGCACAACAGTTCAGAACAAATCTTCATGGACAGTCTTTGCACATCAAACCAATACCACAAATTACCTGCCTTTTCACAGCACAGAGGGAACCCTGTAAGGAGCAGGTTTGGCAGTTTCTCTCACCTCTCAGCACCAAGCCCGGTGTGGCCTCCTCCACTGCCTTCAAGTGCTGGGTGCTGGGCAGTGCAACCTTTGAATTCTCCCACTCCATGCTAGCTGGCTCCTCTCCCTTAGGCAGCACTAGTGGCAGGCTACTTCCTTCCTCCACATACTCCATGGAATCTCTCTCTCCATTCATCTTCCCTCTCTCCTGGTGACTGAGAGCCTCCAGGATATGTGCTCTCCCCTTCTCACAGCTGGGGGAATATATACTGATGGCGAAGCCAGGGAAACTGAGCTTTCATCCTTCCCTCGCCCTCTAGTGGGGAAGGGAGTAACAGGCTCACCCTGCCTCAAGCTGTTGCTCCCCCTGCTGGGACTGGAATCCATTCCATCTTTTAGGACTACTATCACTCATTCTTGCAAGGACTTCTGGGACCTGTAGTTCTGGGCTCACTGCTTCACTGGTGAATCTTTGGGGCTTGCTTTGTCACACTATCCAGGAGCAACAGTATAAGTGTTTCCTGTGGATGTTTGTGGCTCCATGTCTTGCTTTCCGGCAGGAATTTCAAGTACAGCGCAGTGCCCTCTGTGCCAATTCTCTCCAGCCAATTTAACTCATATGTGTTGGTCCTGTGACAGAATACAGCTTTTTGGAAAAGCATCATGGCATATTATATACATTGTACATAAATACCTTTATGGTGGATATACATTTGTTTTCCAATTTTACCTCTTTGGGACTGCGGAAAGGTCCTATCTTCTATTGAAAAAAGCCTTTATTATTATTATTTTTTTAACTTTAAATTTTTATTGCATATTTTCTTATGTTTACAGTTGAAACCATAAAATCATTAAATGTACAACAAAGTTTTGTGTCCGTCTCTTTACATTATCTCAACGTGACGGTCTTTCCAACTCCCTGGTGTTATCACATCAATACAACCCATTAATTCCAAACTGTTTCCCATAAACATTACTCTCCAACCATGTTTCCCCCTATATTTACCCATCTTAATTATTCTCGTACCAACCACTGGTGATATAATCAACATTACACCCATGCCCCCCCCCCCCCCCAAACACACTTAATATATACCTATGGCCCCCTAATACTGCCCTCCCCCCCGCCCCACCCCCCCTCCCTGGAACGTGTCTCAACCCCCTCTAAAGTCTCTCAACCATTTGCTGAAGTCTTTTCCATCCCTTTTACGTTTAAGTTCTCCCTCCTATATACCGTTAAATGCTCCTTCCCTATCATCAAGCCGATCAATCCATAGACTGGTGGGTTGTGTCCATCTACCAGCAGGTGGAGATAGAGAGCAATCTTTTGCCTCCCTATATGTGGTCATGTGCTGCCGGAAATTCCCCAGTATGTTCTCTATCTCAGCAGGTGTGTGGTCACACATCTGCAGCTCTGGCTAGGTCTCCAAGCCTAATTGTTTAGGTTTTGTTGAGTACCTGGTGTTGAGGGCTCTTCGTGAGCAAGTGCAAACCTGGTGGTGCCATGTCCCTCCTTTTCTCCCCCATCCCACTGGCTCCGTTAAAAAAAAAAAAAAAAAAAAATTTTTTAAACGTTCAAAAAGGACGTCCATTTGCAGCTGCTCACTGGAACAAGTCGTCGCTGCTCGGAGCAAGAAGCAGGTAATTTTTACCTTTTACTAGCGAGCAGGGGTTCCCCCGAACGGTCTCCACGTGGCTATGGCCTCGGATGGAAAGGGCGCGAAAAGACGCTCCCTGGAACGCATTCGCGCGCCTAGCGGGGAAGCGGGGGGCTCGAAGGTAGAGTCGCCCTTTTTGGGCGCCCTTGCGGAGCCAGGAGAGTTCACCGGTTTTTCCTCCAGCGCGGCGGCCTTTCCCGCCTTAGGTGCCCATCCCCCGCTGGCCACCCTCCCGGTCGTGACCGGCCACGCGGCTCGGTCGGCTTCTTCTTGGGCTGCCCTCGAGATGGGAGACGTTAACAGCTTGGTCGCCCTTGAATCCGGTGACAGTAAGAAGTCGGCGAAATTAAAACGCCCTTCTTCCCACGCGGCTCCTTCTCGGAGTTTCGCCGCCGGACGCCATTTTGGATGCGCAACACGCCCCTCTCCTGCTACTGGGAGCGCAGATGGAGGGCGCCTCTAGGGCCGCGGCACAGACTGCAGAAATGCACAGACTGGGGGGTTTCTCCCCTGAGTTCATTTTGCTGCTGCATCAGGCCTTTCTTATGCAGAACACTGCCCCTGCCCACCTCTCTGATGGGGTGATGAGGCCTCTATGCTTAAGCGCCCTCGGGTGGATCTTCCACCATCGGGGGACTTGGTCTCCTCTGATGTGGATGACGGCAGCGTGTCTGAGTTCTCCCAGAGATCCTTAGGCGATTCTATGGAAGAGACTGATCCTCGCTCGGATGAGCGGACGACCCCTCTGCAGCGCGGCTTTTTCGCTCAGAGGATTTGCCCAACCTGCTTGTGCAGGCCATGAGCATTTTGAAGATTGCCTCTCCGAGGAAGGCTCTCTCTCAGCCTCTACTGGCTCCGCCATTATGCTGGGAACGAAGCGCCCGCCTAGAACCTTCCACGTTCATGAAGCCATGCAGACCTTAATTTCAGCGCAATGGGATGCCCCTGAGGTGAGCCTGAAAGTAGCCAGGGCTATGTCCCGTCTGTACCTCTTACCTGAGGGGGAACGGGAAGCCTTTGTCTGGCCCACGGTAGATTCCTTAATCACTGCTGTGACTAAGAAAACGGCGCTGCCGGTGGAAGGTGGCACTGCTCTGAAGGACGCCCAGGACAGGAGAATGGAGGCGGCCTTAAAGTCGTCCTTTGAGGTGGCCGCTCTGAGTTTGCAAGCCTCGGTTTGCGGCTCCTATGTGGCTAGGGCGTGTCTGACTGTTTTGCAGCAGGCTTCCCCCTCGGACCCTTCCTGGAGGGCGGAATGGCCGACCCTGGAGTCGGGTTTGGCCTACTTGGCAGACTTGCTGTATGATGTTTTGAGAACCTCGGCCAAGGGTATGGCTCAGACAGTCTCTGCACGGCGGTGGCTCTGGCTTTAGCACTGGTCTGCTGACCATGCCTCTAAATCGCGCCTAACCAAGCTGCCTTTTAAAGGCAAGCTACTCTTTGGGGACGAGCTGGACAAGATCGTGACAGAGCTGGGCACGTCCAAGGGCAAGAGGTTGCCGAAGGTCAGGACTCAGGCCGGCAGTGCCCGTCCTGGTTCCTCTAAGGGCCGATTCCAGGAAGCCCATCGGTATCGCGCCCGGGCAAGTTGGCCTCCTCTGCCTCCGCTTCCTTGAAATGGAACTTCTCCCCCAAGCAGCTTCCTTTCGTAGGGACCCGCCGTCCAGGAGGTTCGTCCTCCGACCCGCCCCCAGGGTCGCGTACCCAATGACGGGGACCTGGTCCATGGCCCAGTGGCAGATAGGAGGAAGGTTGTCCTCGTTTTTGAGCGAGTGGACCAGGGTAACTTCAGACGCTTGGGTTCTGGAAGTCATCAGAGACGGCTACAAGCTAAGTTCTGCCCGACCCCTAAGAGACGGGTTTGTAAACTCTCCTTGCAAGTCTCAGGTCAAAGCAGCTGCCGTGCAGCAGACTTTGAACAACCTGATCCGCCTGGGCGCGGTGGTCCCGGTGCCAGTAGATCAGCTTGGCAAGGGGCGCTATTCCATTTACTTTGTGTGCCAAAGAAAGAAGGCTCTGCTCGGCCTATTCTCGACCTCAAGGGAGTCAATCGAGCCTTGAAAGTTCGGCACTTCCGGATGGAGACCCTCCGCTCCGTAATAGCTGCGGTGAAAAAGGGAGAATTCCTGGCCTCCCTGAACATCAAGGAAGCTTACCTACATATTCCCATCTGGCCGCCTCATCAGCGCTTTCTGTGCTTTGCAGTGCTGGGCCGACACTTCCAGTTCACAGCCCTCCCGTTCGGGTTGGCAACGGCTCCGGGGACCTTTCTCAAAAGTAATGCTGGTCATCGCGGCCTACCTCTGCAAGGAGGGAGTGCAAGTCATTCCCTATCTGGACGACTGGCTGATCCGAGCCCCTTCCTATGCGGAGTGCGGGAGAGCTACAGACAGGGTCATTGCTCTTCTGAGCTCCCTGGGATGGGTCATCAACTGGGAGAAAGCCAGCTGCGCCCGACTCAGTCCCTGGAGTATCTGGGAATTCGATTCGACACCCAAGTGGGCAGAGTGTTTCCTGCTGGACAACCGGAGCATCAAGCTTCGGACCCAGGTGGACCAGTTTCCTAGCCTCCTCTACTCTTCGGGCTTGGGGACTATGTGCAGCTGTTGGGCTCCATGACGGCCACGATGGAGGTAGTGCCCTGGGCCAGGGCTTGTATGAGACCACTACAGCACTCCTCTTTTGCGGCGGTGGACTCCAGTCTCGGAGGACTACGCCGTACGCCTTCCTTTGGATCCAGCGGTGCGAAAGGCGCTGAGCTTGGTGCTGAGGCCAGGCAAGCTGTCCGCAGGAATGCCTCTTACGACCCCGGAGTGGGTTGTCGTCATAACGGACGCCTGCTTGACGGGCTGGGGAGCCCACTGCCTGGGACGGACAGCGCAGGGACTCTGGTCCCCTGCAGAGACGAAATGGTCCATCAACCTCCTGGAACTCCGAGCCATTCGGTTGGCGCTTCTAGAGTTTCCTCCTAGTACTGGTGCTGAGGCGGTACGGGTCCTGTCGGACAATGCCACGGCTGTGTCCTATGTCAATCGCCAGGGAGGTACTAGGAGCGCACCTCTAGCCAAGGAGGCCATGAAGCTATGCCTGTGGGCGGAATGCGAATCTGGAACAGCTGTCGGCGGCCCACATTGCGGGAGTCATGAATGTCAAGGCGGACTTTCTCAGTCGCCATACCTTGGATCCCGGAGAGTGGCAACTGTCTGCTCGGGCGTTCTTGGACATCACGAAACGCTGGGGGCCGGCCGAGCCTGGATCTGATGGCGTCCTCGGCCAATTGCCAAGTGCCCGCGTTTTTTCAGCAGAGGACGGGACCCTCGATCTCTGGGAGTCGATGCTCTTCTCCAGCAGTGGCCGGCACAGGAGCTTCTCTACGTGTTCCCGCCCTGGCCCATGATGGGCAGGGTGCTGGGCCGGGTGGCAAAGCATCCGGGCCGGGTGATCCTGGTGGGTCCGGATTGCCCCAGACGTCCCTGGTATGAGGACTTAGTCAGACTCTCGGTGGGCAGCCCTCTGCAGTTGCCAGCGGAGAGCGGGGCCTCTTACATCAGGGTCCCGTGGTGATGGAGGATCCCTCCCCCTTTGGTCTTACGGCCCTGGCTCTTGAGCGGAAGCGGCTGAGGAAGAAGGGCTTCTCAGACAAGGTCATTGCCACTGTGCTGAGAGCGAGGAGGCGCTCTACTTCTACCACTTATGCCAGGGTTTGGCGTACCTTCGCGTCGTGGTGCGAGGCAGGCTCTGTATCGCCCTTCACTGCTCCAATTTCTTCAGTGTTGGCATTCCTGCAAGAGGGGCTGGAGAAAGGCCTGTTGCTCAGTTCACTGAACGTCCAGGTGGCGGCTCTAGCTTGCTTCAGGAGTCGCCTGAAGGGGGCTTCCCTGGCTTCACAGCCAGATGTGATACGCTTTCTCAAAGGAGTTAATCACCTGCGCCCCCCTCTGCACTTGATAGTGCCTACGTGGAATCTCAATCTGGTACTACGGGCCTTGCAGAAGCCGCCCCTTCGAGCCCTTGCCAAGGGCATCGCTGAAGGACCTGACGCTGAAAGCGGTCTTCCTGGTGGCTATCACATCAGCCAGAAGAGTTTCCGAGCTCCAGGCTCTCTCGTGTAGAGAGCCGTTCCAGCCATTCACTGAGGCAGGTTGTATCGATTCGCCCAGTGCCCTCCTTCCTGCCCAAGATTGTTTCTCGATTCCATGTGAATCAGCAGCTTTACCTACCCTCCTTTCGTAGGGAGGATTACTCAGAGGAGTACCCTGCGCTCAAATACCTGGATGTTAGACGGGTCATCTCAGATACTTGGAAGTGGACCAATGATTTCCGGAAGTCGGATCACCTGTTCGTGCTGTTCGCAGGCCCTCGTAAGGGTCTGCAGGCATCTAAGCCTACAGTGGCACGTTGGGTCAAGGAGACGATCGAGGCTAGCTTATGTGGCGGCAGGGAAGATTCCGCCTATTCAGCTGAAGGCACACACTACTAGAGCACAAGCAGCCTCGATGGCGGAGTCCAGATCTGTCTCCTTGGAAGAGATTTGCAGAGCGGCTACTTGGTCGTCGGCTCATTCCTTCTCACAACATTACGCTTGGATGTGGCTGCTTGGGCCGAGGCCCAGTTTGGGGCTTCAGTGTTGCGTTCAGGGATTTCCATGTCCCGCCCTGGGTGAGTACTGCTTCGGTACATCCCACCAGTCTATGGATTGATCGGCTTGATGATAGGGAAGGTAAAATTATGTATCATACCTGATAATTTTCTTTCCCTTAATCATAGCCGATCAATCCATAGCCCCTCACAGATATCTGTATTGTTTGTGTTCTGGTTATATTTCAGGTTCAAGTTCAGTCTTCATTTCCTGTTCACGAGGACTTCGTGTTCAAGTTCTTGCAATTGAAGTCTCTTCGAGTTGAGACGATTTTGTGTTACAGTGAGCTGCCTGCTTCCTCTCCCCCCGTTTCGGCGGTGGCTGGATTGATAACTAAATTATGCGGTGCTCTCTCCCGCTTCGTGCGGCTGTAGGGTAGCTTTGTATCCCTCCCGCTTCGGCGGTGTTAGGGTAAGCCAGCTTCTCCTGCGGTTGCGGTAGCAGGATAAGCCAGTTCCCCCCGCGTCAGCGGGTGTGGTTTCCCGCCCACCGCCCCCGGCAGTGGTGCGCTGGAATATTTCCCCTCCCCCCGCTTCGGCGGTGGTGAGCTGGGCAGAGTGTCCCTTTGTGGGTGTAATCTCTAAGTGCTGAGTCCTGCGGATGGAGCTTTGATATCGACATACTGGGGAATTTCCGGCAGCACATGACCACATATAGGGAGGCAAAAGATTGCTCTCTATCTCACCTGCTGGTAGATGGACACAACCCAACGTCTATGGATTGATCGGCTATGATTAAGAGAGAGAAAATTATCAGGTTATGATACATAATTTTACTTTGATCCACTTCAATCTGGCTTTTGCCCCCTTCATTCAACTGAAACAGCACTTGCTAAAGTCTCCAATGATCTGTTCCTGGCCAGATCCAAAGGTCTCTATTCTATCCTCATCCTTCTCGATCTATCTGCTGCTTTTGACACCGTTGATCACAGCCTACTCACTTGGATTTCAGGGCTCTGTTCTTTCCTGGTTTCTTCTTATCTCTCCCAGCGTACCTTAGTGTATACTCTAGTGGATCCTCTTCTACTTCTATCCCACTGTCAGTTGGTGTACTTCAGGGATCTGTCCTGGGACCTCTTCTCTTCGCCATCTATACTTGTTCCCTTGGTACTCTGATCTCATCCCATGGATTTCAGTATCATCTTTACGCTGATGACTCCCAGATCTACCTCTTCACACCAGAAATCTCAGCCGAAATCCAGGCCAAAGTATCAGCAAGCCCGTCTGACATTGCTGCCTGGATGTCTCAGCACCATCTGAAAACTAAACATGACCAAGACTGAGCTTCTATCTTCCCCCTAAACCAACATCTCCTCCTCCCCCATTCTCTATTTCTGTGGATAACACTCTCATACTTCCTGTCTCATCAGCTCGTAACCTTGGGGTCATCTTCGACTCCTCCCTCTCCTTCTCTGCACATATTCAACAGACTGCTAAAACCTGTTGTTTTTCTTTATAATATCAGCAAAATTTGCCCTTTCCTTTCTGAGCACAGTACCAGAACCCTCATCCACGCTCTTATCACCTCTCGCTTAGGACTATTGCAACTTGCTTCTCACAGGTCTCCCACTTAGCCATCTCTCTCCTCTTCAATCTGTTTCAAAATTCTGCTGCACAACTAATATTCCGCCAGGGTCATTATGCTCATATTAGCCCTCTCCTCAAATCACTTCACTGGCTTCCTCTTATTGACCTATAAGTGCTTCACTCTGCAGCTCCTCAGTACCTCTTCACTCTCATCTGTCCCTACATTCCTCCCCGGGAACTCCGTTCACTGGGTAAATCTCTCTTATCTGCACCCTTCTCCTCTACTGCTAACTCCAGACTCCGTTCCTTTTATCTTGCTGCACCATATGCCTGGAATAGACTTCCTGAGCCGGTATGTCAAGCTCCATCTCTGGACCGTCTTCAAATCTAAGCTAAAAGCCCACCTTTTTGATGCTGCTTTTAACTCCTAACCCTTGTTCACTTGTTCAGAACCCTTATTTTATCATCTCACTTTAATATTCCCTTATCTCTTGTTTGCCCTGTTTGTCTGTCCTAATTAGATTGTAAGCTCTGTTGAGCAGGGACTGTCTCTCATGTTCAAGTGTACAGCGCTGCGTACATCTAGTAGTGCTATAGAAATGATAAGTAGTAGTAGTAATATTGAGATCTCCTCCCACAATCACCTGTCCCCCTATGAACCCATGAATCTCCTCCCATAATTTGTGGAAAACCCTCCCTGTCCCGTGTTAGGGCATAGATGTTGAATCAGTGTTATCTCCTTCCCCTGTATCTATCCCCTTAGGGCCACACACCTCCCTGTTGTGTCCTTAAATTCGTTTTTAATTATCATTCCACATGTCTGTCTAATCAATATGGCCACGCCCCCCCCACTTTCCTCTCCCCTGTGCCTTGGTGTGTTACCACCTCTTATATATTTTACCGCATAGCAAATGCCATCCCTGGGCCTCAAATGCATCTCTTGCAAGAATATCACTTTGCACCTCAACCGGTTTTAACTCTTTCATCACCCTTATTTGTTCCCGGGGTTATTGAGCCCATTAACATTCCAGGTACCCACCTTCAGTCACTCTCCCTCCCCCTTCCCACTCCCTCCTCCTTGACTTTTCCCCTCCCCCCCCCCCCCCGACCTGCCTCCCCCCTTCTCCTCTATAACCCTCCCTCCCCTCTCCCCTCCTCCTCCCCTCGAACCGATCATGACTTGGTCTGTCGGTTAGAAAGGAGACTCCGCTCTTGCCCCCAAGGCCCCCACTCCCCCCCGAATCCCCCCCTAACTCCTCCCCTCTAATCTTTTTAGTAATGAACCCTCATCCCACCTACCCCCCCCCCCCCCCGGCACCCCCCATACTAGGGTCAGCTCACTACCAGACATCAAAAGTAGTCTTTGTTTCTGAGAGTTCGTCAGATTCATCACTACTCCCTCTCATGGAGGTCATCAGGACGCGCTTCTATCATTCTTCTTCCCTCTATTGGTTGCCATCTGCCATGCTGAGTCTGATCTTGGCTCCCCCTCCTTCGGCGGCTGTCGCTCCCGATCTGGGAGTCCTTCACACCCCAGCAGTCTCAGTGCTGCCCATGCTTCCGCAGGTGTCTTCGCCTTTCGTGACTTGCCCGCCACCGTGAGCCATATTGCAAAGGGGAAAAAGCCATCTGTATTGAATCCCTTTAGCTCTCATGAAACCTGTCACTTCTCCCATTTCTCTTTCGTTTTTGCAGTGTGGTTACCGCCAAGTCCTGATATACTCCTATCTTATAATTTTTCCTTTGTGTCACTTTCTGTTGTCTTGCCTTTGCCAATATCAGTTCTTTGGTAGGGAAATCCAGAAAACAAGCTATGATACCTCTCGGTGCTGATTCCCGTTGGAAACCTGCACTGGAATGTACACATTGTAAGCTGATATCACATTGCACACTTTTCACCCTCCGGGCTTAAAATATATTGACACAGTTCTTGATCACTGCCTCGCAATTGCTGAAAATGTCCAGTTCCAGAATTCCTTTAAACCGTAAATTGTTACGGCAAGATCTGTTTTCCAGGCCTTCCACCTGGTCTTTTAACTGTTGGATTTCCCCTTGTGCCTCTACCTTTTTTTTTTCTGTACTTCCGCCTGTACTATTTCCCTCTTCTCCTCGACTCCATCGACACGTGACCCCAAGTCTCTGATCTCCGTCTGAATCTCTCTGAGTGAGCTTTGAATATCTTTTCGAACCCCTTCCAGCTCTGACTTCAATTCCTTGAACCAGCCCACCACTTCTACTTTAGTAATTTCTTCATTATTCTCCCCCATTTCCCTGGGGGATTCTTCCTCTGAATCTGAAGGAATCACTGCCATCTTCTCCACTCCCTGCCTGGCTCCTGCCACCTCTTGTTTCGTCTTCCCCGCCTGATCTGTCATGTACCCTGAATTTTTCCAGGCTCTTTTTCGGCGGCATCCTGGTGGTCTCCTTTTCTTGGCTGTATTTACCAAAGGTATTTTGGCGCTGGTTAGTTATGACCCTTATTTTTCCTCACCCTTAGTGTGAGACGTTCATCCTGTATAGCACAAGGTGCTTTCCTTAACTCAGTCCTCTCTAGCCGTGAACTTTATTTTGTTGTGGGCCCAAGAGCACTCACCCTCTCAGTTCAACATTTTAGCTCCAAATTTCTGCTCTTTCCAGGAGGGAAACTCTCCTCCATTATCTTTTCTCCTTGTTCTAGCTTCACAAAGGCTCCCTCAGCCTGCTCTGATGGTTATTCTTTTTCCTCTGTCCCCTTGGACATCAGTAGTCTTCAGGGGGGTGCCTTTGTCTCCTCTCCTTCACCATTCCCCGGATCTGGACTCCTCCGCTCCCTGTGATACTGTTATACCCCCCACTGGGGGGAGGGGGGGGGGAGAAGCGCCTGTCACTCCCTCCATTCGCTGGCCTCTCCTTTACCGGCCACTGCTCTTCCCGATCCAAATCTGTCTGAGGCACCGCCAACTCCCTCCTCTCCACCTCCTGAGGATCTCCATTTCGGGGCCCCACACTTTTATTTCGCCGCGTTCCGTCTCCGGTGGCCATCTTGGATTCCTGCTCATTTTGGCGCTCCCGCGGCTCTCCCCAATCCTGCTGATCTTTCTGCCCACATCCCCACACTCCTACCTGCTCTTGTGAGCAGTATGACTCTACCGGGAGGGGGTCGGGGGTCTCGATCAGGATCTAGCGGAGCTCACTTCTCGGTGGCCATCTTCCTGCCCGGCTCCACCGGAAGTCAAAAGCCTTTATTTTTTGGCTAGGAAATGCATACTGTGGAATTGGAGGCAGGCTGAAGAAATGAAATGTATCAGTTATTGAAACTGGAACGCTTGGATGCTAAGAAGGGATCAGCGGAAATCATGGAGGATTTTTCAACAAACTTAGTATTTTGTGTGGGAAGACCTCTCTCATAGGGCTCGTAGTTATCTTTTGAATAAGTAAGGCTCTGTCCTGGTGTATGAAGTTTGAAGTGTTTTGGTGGGATGGGGGTTTGGGAGGGGAATTAGGATTGGGAGTAAGATGGGTAGATAAATTGCTGCTTTGGGCAGGGTTCACTGTGAAGAGTACACATAGGTGATCCCATTTATATTCTCTTGTTGTTTTTTTTAATTTTGCTGTATGTTGGTGTTGTGGTTGGGAGTGGGGAGAAAATGTACAAAATGAGAAAGGGGGATGGTTTGTATTTACTTCTCTTGTATTTTGGTCTATTATGGTTGCTTCCATCTTTCTAATAAAAAGGAATTAAATCAACAATCATGAATAAATACAATATCAGATTAAGAGAAAAAGGTCTTCAATTCTTGTGGAAAAGATGGCACATTGGTTTCCAGTCTTAATTCCTCTGGTAACTTAGGAGCCCTTTTACAAAAGTGCGGCAAGCCTATGGCAGGCTTGCCTTGCGGCAGTTCGGGAGCCTAGTGTAGTTCGACGTCCACTGCGCGCCATTCCCAGCGCTAGAAAATCTTTTTGTATTTTTCTAGTGCCTGGGGTATGCCATGCAGTTACCAACGGCTACCGCAGGAGCCCTGCTCCTCCTAAATAGGAGGCGGTTGTAAGAGCTCCCCCAGGAAATGTCCGCTCAGCAAGTGTCGTACTTACCACACGGCCATTTCATTCCTTTAAAAAAAAAAAAAGGCCTTTTTTTTTGGCGGTGGTAAAAAGGGGGACTCGGCACATGGCATTCCATGCACCAACACCACCAAAGGGCCCCTCCCTTTACCACTGCTTGATAAAAGAGCCCATAACCAGAACTCGGAACATGAAATACTGAGTGCTCTGATGTAGAGGGAGTGGTATCAAACATATAAACGGCGAGTGACCGTAATCACTCGCAAATGCGCAGTAGAGACCTTCTCTGCCCCGCCCCCCACATCAATACGTGATGACGGGGGGGCAGAACACAGAGGGTCTTGTACTGCGCATTGCTGAGGGAGGGACACCGCCGTCTAACGCTCCCCCACCCGAGTCGCCGCCGCCACCACCCACCTTCTACCCGGTCGGGCCCTCGCTCCACTATTGAAACAGCGAGGGTCCGGGAACGCAGCACTGAGCTCTGCTGAGCTGCCGACATCGCCTTTCCTTCTTCTCCTCTGCCTCTGTCCCGCCCTCGACGACGTTACGCACACGAGGGCGGGACAGGCAGCTGCAGGCAGAGAAGAAGACACGAAGGCCGACGTCGGCAGCTCAGCAGAGCTCAGTGCTGCGTTCCCGGACCTCGCTGTTTCAATAGCGGAGCGAGGGCCCGGCCGGGTGGAAGGTGGATGGTGACGGCTCGGTGGGGGACGCGAACTCGGAGGGGAGGGGCGCGGCGAACTCGGCGGTGGGGGGCCCCCCCTTCCTATAATAGCCCGTTTTTACGGGCTCAAAGTTAGTTACGGTATAAAGTCCCTTTGTTATTTAGGGGGGGGGGGGGGGAGGATTCTTGTGTTGTTTTAAATTAAAGAAATTACTCCTGAGAAAAAGTTAAAATTCCACAGGGACTTCGATGGTGAAGGTTGTTCATAAGATGGACCATTTATACCAGGTGTCTAAATTGGCAGGCTATATACTCTAGACAAATTATGCAATTTCACAAAACAATGGGGACAAGTATACTACTTGGAGAGGGAGGGATAAGGGAAGGGATGGGATGGGATTGGATTAGTACTATTACTGTCTAGCGCACACTCCAGATGTACAAGTACTGTTTGTTCTATTCAAAATTCTTCAATAAAAAAGAAAATCCACAGGGACAAAATAATCTATTTATTTATTTGTTGCATTTATATCCCACATTTTCCCACTATTTGCAGGCTCAATGTGGCTTACACCGGTACCGTAAGGCATTCGCCAATTCCGGTAGTAACAGTTTACAATGTGATATTGTGGTCGAATAAGGTACATATGTTTCAGGTACTATGGGGATAGGGGAGAGGAAAGGTTATAAGTGTCCATTTTGAGCTTTGGTTTTGCTGTGTTGCAGGGTGTAGGTATTTATGTGGGTCAATGAGGTATGCTTTTTTTTAAACCAGGTTGGTTTTTAGTAATTTCCTGAAATTTAGGTGGTCGTAGGTTGTTTTCACAGCTTTTGGCAATGCGTCCATAGTTTGTGTGCTTATATAGGAGAAGCTGGATGCATAGGTTGCTTTGTATTTGAGTCCCTTTACAGTTTGGGTAGTGGAGGTTTAGGTATGTTCAGGATGTTTCTGGTTATGTTTCTGATTGGTAAGTCTATATGGTCTGTCATGTATCCTAGGACTGGCCATAGACAATTTTGTGGACCAGGGTGCAGACTTTGAAGGCAATACGTTCTTTGATTGGAGCCAGTTGTAGTTTTTCTCGGAGGGGTTTGGCACTTTCGAATCGCGATTTTCCAAATATCAGCCTGTCTGCCGTATCTGAGCGGTTCGGAGTTTCTTTGTGAGTTGTTCCCTTACATCCCGCATAGATTCTGTTGCCGTAGTCTGCATGGCTTAGTACCATTGATTGTATTAGGTTGCGAAATATATCCCTCGGGAAGAAAGGTTTTACACGTTTAAATTTCCACATTGAGTGGAACATCTTCTTGTTGTGGAGTTCACTTGACTCTCAAGTGTGAGGTTCCTGTCGATTGTGCCACCGAGTATTTTCAGGCTGTCTGAGATAGGGAGGGAGTGTTCTGGGGTGATTAAGGTTGTGGGATTGTACGTATTGTGTTGAGATGAGAGTATACGGCAGTGCATTTTTTCAGTGTTCAGTTTCAGTTGGAAAGAATTTACCCATGAATTCATGGTGTTCAAACCGAGATTGATTTTGTTGGTGATTTCGGTTAGGGAATGTATATTGTTGACATCGTCTGCATAAGATGAACGGGTTGAGGCCTTGCTTTGATAGGGATTTGGCCAGTGGGATCATCATTATGTTGAAAAGTATGGTGATAATGGTGATCCTGAGGTACTCCACATTCTGCTTTCAAGGTGGGGATATGTTTAAGATGATTTCACTGGTATGTTCTGGTGGTTAGGAAACCCTTGATCCAGCTAAGTACATTTCCGCCAATGCCGAAGTAGTTGGAGTCTTAGTAGTATATTGTGGTTAATCATGTCGAATGCGCTCGACATATCAAATGGAGAAGTATACTTTTACCTGTGGCTATTTCCTGCTTGAATTTGGCCAGGAGAGTGACTAGCACAGTTTCGGGGCGAAATCCTGATTGTAGTATTGAGAACTTGTCCATGTAGTCAGTAATCTGTTTAGTCACCATGCTCTCCATCAGTTTGATTGCTAGTGGGATAGATGCAACTGGGCGGTAGTTGGTAAGTTCGGTTGTTTTTTTCTTGGGGTCTTTTGGATTGGGGTGAGTAGGATATTGCCATAATCCTCAGGAAAAAGACCTTGTTGGAGCATGTAGTTTAGGTGTGAAGCGAGGTCTAAAGGAAGTGATCAGGGGGTGGATCTTAGCAGGTAGCTGGGGCAGGTATCCAGTTGCAGGGGTGTTGGAGAACCTTTTGATCTCCTGGGTGACTGTTTTGACAGGAGCGTGAAGTTTGACCAAGTTCGGTCAACTGGGTATTCTCCAGGGTTTGGATCCAAACTGTTGATTGAAGCTTTCAATGTCAGTATTATCGTGGGGTAGTGTTTTGCGTAGATTTGTGATTTCTTTCCTTAAAGTATTTGGCGAGTTTTTCTGCTGATGGATGTCTGTATTGGTTGTAGTGACCACTGAAGTGTCTAGTAGTTTGTTCACGAGTTGGTATAGTTTCTTTATGTCTTTGTAGTCAGGTCATATATTAGTTTTATAGTAGTTCTCTTGGTTTGTCTTATTGCATATTTGTCTTTCATTGTATCTGTTTCCATTCATTGAGCGTGTGTTCGTCTTTTATTTTTTTCCATGCTTGTTCGAGTTTCCTGGATTGTGTTTTTAGTTTTTTCAGTTCATCGTTTAAACCATTATACTTTTTGAAATGGCAAAAGCAAAGGTAGTGCTTTCCTTTTGATCCTATGCCCCAGAACAGATAATGAGTACGCATCACATTTATGCAAATGTGCCACAGAAAAAATTTGTAACTCTAGCCACAAAATCATCCTTATCCTATAGGAGTCAACATTTCCCAGAATAAACCCAAGGGAGGTATATCGCATTCTATCCTTCTGTCCCATCTCTATCCCCTTGGGAGGTGAATATCTCCGAAAATAATCCCAGTGATTTTCTTACCTGTAGGTGTCAGAATGTGGATTTTCCAGAACCAAAGGCTGTTTGCACTGAATCTGAAAATGGGTTTCCAATTGCGCTACCCTGAGCAACTGAAAAAATTGATTACAAAATTTGGAGGTAAAAAAGAGCTGTTATATTTTTTTCTGTTGATTGCTTTATTTTTCCTAGATCATAAGCAGGCAGAATATGAAGAGAATAATTTAGACCTGCAATATGTGTAGTTTGATTGAACTGGCTAAGTTTACTTCCACACCAGCTTGCTTCTGATCCTCCCATATATAATTGCGTAAAATTTAACAAAAATATCAATTGGGACAAAATGTAAATGGTATATAGGGGTAGATTTTAAAATTAACCAGATAATAGAATGTTCTTGGGGGGATGTGGGGGATGGTCCTTGGGGGGGTGGAGCAAAGGCAGCTCTATCTTAAAAATTGTGATGATACATGGTACAGTGATCTGCTTCCTTTTGTTACTCTATGTTATGGTTGTCATTAATAAAATTATTTTCAACTAAAAAAAATTAACCAAATATTACTGCTGGGGAAATTCTGCACAAAAAAATAAAATAAAAAATCTGCACACAATATTTCAGAATTATGCACAATTCTACAACTTTTTTGGCACATAACCACTATTCTTGAGCATAGTTATAAAATACAATATAGAAAAAAGTTTTTTCTCAAATATGCAGGATTTTTAAAGAGTAGTCAAAGTTCCCCTAGGAGTACATAAACTATAGGTCTGGTTTGGGGGGATTTACTATATCAATCTGTAGAGCCTGAGAAACCGCTTGGAGCTGCTAATTCTGGCAATAACAGAGGCAGCGCTTTCACAAAATCAGGGGGCGGTGGCAGTGCAGAGCTTCTCTCAGACTCTATGAACAGATAATACAAACCTAGAAAAAACCAGAAGCCCTAACATAGGGAACAGACGGACTCAGGTTTGTTACAGAGATGCCAAGGGTGACCCACCCCAATGAGTGAGATTCACCACACCAAGGAGTGAGATTGAAGGACAAAGGAGAGATTTTTCAGATGGTACATCCAGGTTATAAATCTAGAATGAATTAAATATAGTATTAATTGTAAATAAATCAAGGCAACACTAAATGATATTGACTTTTCTTTGGAGTCTCTAAAGGATACAGACAATGTGGGTGCAGTTTGGGTACATTTTTTTTGAAATGAAAATTGTCTTCCATCCAGTAGTTACAAGTATGTACATCAGTTTCAGAGCACATGTATTTGCAGTAAAAGGGGAAAGGGACAACGGCAAGGGAAAGCAGTAGGCAGGAAGGTGTGCTCAGATTTCTTCCTACTGGTTGGACCATTTGATTACTTCTCTCAGGCTTCTCTCTCATAAAAACATGTGATCAAGATCGGTACAGGGCCACCGAGGGAGGGGGGAGGGCAAGATTCCCCTGGCCAGACGCCAGCGATCAAAAGAGACTGCTTTGCTGGCCACAGGTCCTCCTTCCTCCCGCATCCCTGCCTGTGCGTAGGGTTACCATATTTACCCTAAGAAAAAAGAGGACACATGCCCTGCCCCCTGTTAGTTTGAACCCCCCCAAAGAAAGCCAGATTCCCTCTCTTTCTCCCCCCCCCAATGTAGATCCCCTCCCCAATTTTCCAGCCTCCCTCCACCCACATGATCCATTTGCATTACACCTCCCCTCTCCTTCTTTACCTTAGTGTGGTGCCCTGGTGGTCTAGTACCTTGTCTGACAGGAAAGAGCCACTCCTCTTCCTGCCCAGTGGTCTGCAGGACTGTTCTTGCTCCCAGCGCCGATTCAAAAAGGCTGCCGAGAGTTCAAGCAGTTACCTTGGCAAGACTTCTGTGGATAGTCTCTTGAGTCCACCGCTTGAACTCTCAGCAGCCATTTTGAATCGGAGACGGGAGCAAGACAGTCTGCAGGACACACTGGGCAGGAAAGAGAGGGCTCTTTCCTGTCAGACAAGGTCACTAGACCACCAGGGCACCACACTAAGGTAAAGAAGGAGAGGGGCGGTGTAATGAAATGGATCATGTGGGTGGAGGGAGGCTGGAAAATTGGGGAGGGGATCTACATGGGGGGGGGGAGAAAAGAGAGGGAATCTGGCTTTTCTTTGGGGGGTTCAAACTAACAGGGGGCAGGGCATGTGTCCTCTTTTTTCTTAGGCCTCGAACAGGTCAGACCACCAGGGCACCACACTAAGGTAAAGGAGGGGAGGGGAGGGGAGGATAAGGTGCCCGTCTGCCCACCAGCCTGCCCATTCGTCCACAACATCGGACAAACGGGACAGTTTAGCAAAACCCACCCGGCCGTGTGTCCTAAAAAAAAGGACATGTCTGGGTTAAACTGGATGTAAGGTAACCCTACCTGTGTGGAAACTAAGTTATTTACAGGAGGTGGAACGTGGCAGGAAAAGGACCTATAGCCGGCAGAGCACTCTCTCTCTCGTTCGCTGCTACGGGAGGGGGCGCTGGCAGCGGTGGTGGGGCCCAGAAAATTGTTTGCTCCAGGCCCAGTTTTTGTATCGGCAGCCATGGATCAGTGCACAGGTACCAAAGCTCTGATGAGTGAGAATTAGGTTTTAAAGAGTGTGAGAGTGAGAAAGCTTTCAAATGAGTGTGACTTGGCATCTCTGTTGTTATCCCTATGCTTTCTTCCCACACCCACCCCACTCACTCTTGCACATGCTCAATTGTGTCCTCCCCAGTTTATTCCTAATCAGGCAGTCCACCCCCTACAAGCCAGCCTATTTGCCTCAGCCCCTCACCAGTTATATAACCAGCTCTTTCCCAACTAATCTGCTGTCCCCAAACCAGTAGGACACTCAGTCAGCATGCCTAGCTGTCCTCCCCAACCTTCTGACAAGCATGTTTTATCTTTAATACAACACTATAGAAAAGTGTCTGGCTTATATTTAAATTTAGATAAGTGGAGGCGTGGCTCTTGGAGGTTACTGATATGAAGACTGACAAGCACATAGCCAGTGTGCTCCTCTGCCCTCTTCCCCTCTCCCAAAGAAGCAGACAGTTCCCAGCCGGCTTTTAGGATCAGAAGTAAAAGTCTCAGGATCGCTCACCAGTTCATCTGCTTTCCTCTCTCTGCAGAATGTCCTCTTTAGTGCATGGAAAGACAGATTCTGCCCTGCAGGGCTCTCACTATGTTACATCCATGAGGGGCCTGTATTCTCTGGCTGAGCTCTCATTTCATTCTTGTGAGAATAATGGGAGACTGTAAGCTCTACAAGGTTCAAACAAACAGAGCCACACGTGCAGTGCCTGAATTTGAGCCATCCTTGCCCTAAAGGAAGACGCTGTAGAGAGAGGAAATTGGGAAAGGCAAAAAAACAAATTGGTGAGGAGCCCTGTTTGATTTTATGTTCTTTGATCCATCAGTTGGCCAAATTTTGTGCGCCAACTCATTTTTTGAGGGGAGCAGGAATTCTGAGCAAATTCTGCATTGCACAGTTGTGCAGAATTCCCCCCAGGAGTAGGATATATGGCTCATTCTCAAAATTAACCAGATACATACCTTTGAAATAAACCCTCAATTTCATAAGATACTGATATACAATTTATATATAGAGAGATGAGAGCTTTCTTCTTTTTTCCTGTTCTCTGCTTGTGTCCCCCATTCTCTCTCTCTCTCTCTTTTTTTTTTTTTTTTCATTTTATTCTGTTGCTTTTTTTTGTTTATTTATTTGTTGCATTTGTACCCCACATTTTCCCACCTATTTGCAGGCTCAACGTGGCTTACATAGTACCACCTCCGTTGATGAAACACATACAGAGTAATGTTAAAGAGAATGAGATATATGCGTTACAGACACATTAGAGAATGAGATATATACGTTACAGAAACATGAGAGGACGAGTTATATAATGTTCGTTGCAAGTTTTGGTTTCATTGTGTTGCTGAATTCAGGCACTTAAGTTGGGTCAGTAGGGTATGCTTTTCGAACAGATCGGTCTTTGGTGATTTCTGGAAGTTGAGATGGTCGTGCGTTGTCTTTATGGCTTTCGGTAATGCGTTCCATAGTTGCGTGCTTATATAGGAGAAGCTGGATCCGTAAATGATTTGTACTGGAGTCCTTTGCAGCTAGGGTGGTGAAGATTTAGGTATGTTCGTGATGTTCTGATTGTGTTTCTGGTTGGCAGGTCTATGAGGTCAATCATATAACCTGGGGCTTCGCACAGATAATCTTGTGGACGGATGCAGATTTTGAAAGTAATACATTCTTTGATTGGGAGCCAGTGCAGTTTTTCTCGTCGGGGTTGGCGCTGTTGAATCGCGATTTTTTTGAATATAAGCCTGGCTGCTGTGTTTTGAGCAGTCTGTAGTTCTTTATGAGTTGTTCTTTGCAACCCGCATAGAGTCCGTTGCAGTAGTCAGCATGGCTGAGTACCATTGATTGTATCAGGTTGCGGAAGGTTGCCCTTGGGAAGAATGGTTTCACGCGTTTTAAGTTTCCACATTGAGTGGAACATTTTCTTGATTTCTAGAGTTAACTTGGGTATCGAGTGTAAGGTTTCGGTCGATTGTGACACCAAGGATTTTCTGGCTGAAATGGGGAGGGCGTAATCTGGGGTGACTAAGTTTGTGGGTATATTCGTGTTGTATTGTGATGAGAGGATAAGGCAGTGTGTTTTTTCTGTATTGAGTTTTAGTTATGCGTTTGCCCATGAGTTCATGATATGGAAGCCGAGGTTGATTTTGTTGGTGTGAAAGGGATGTATATTGTGACGTCGTCTGCATAGATGAATGAGTTAATGCCCTGAGTGGATAAGGACTTGGCTAATGGGGTCATCATTAGGTTGAAAAGGATCAGTGATAGTGGTGATCCTTGAGGTACTCCGCAGTCTGCCTTCCAAGGTGATGATATATTAGAGTTTACTTCCACTTGGTATGTTCTGATGGTTAGGAAACCCTTGATCCAACTGAGTATGGCTCCGCCAATCTCGAAGTAGTCTAAGAGTCTTAGTAGTATACTATGGTTACCATGTCGAATTGGAGAAGTATGCTTTTGCCTGTTGCTAGTTCCTGTTTGAATTTGGCCAGGAGGATGATAGCACTGTTTTGGTGCTGTGGCAGGGGCGGAATCCTGATTGTGATTCATGCAGTTTTGAGAATTTGTGTATGTAATGGTCAATTTCCATCAGCTTGACTGCTAGTGGGATAGATGCTACTGGGCGGTAATTGGTGAGATCGTTGTTTTTTTTCTTGGTATCTTTTGGTAAGGGCGTGAGTAGAATGTTGCCGTTTTCCTTTGGGAAGAGGCCTTGTTGGAGCATGAAGTTTAGGTGGGATGTGATATCTGTTATGAAGCGATTGGGGGCAGATTTTAAAGGTAACTGGGGCAGGTGTCCAGTTTGCAGTGAGTATCGGCGGCTCTGTTAATCGCATGGGCCAATGCTTCAGCAGTAAGGAGAGCTAATTTTGACCAGATTCAATCTGCTGGGTATTCTTCCTAAGGTTGGGTGTAAGCCATTGTTGAAATTTTCAATATCGGCAGTGTTCTGAGGAAGATTGTTTCGTAGTTTTACAATTTTTTTCATTGAAGTATTTGGCAAGTTTGTCTGCTAATCGGATGTATGAGTTGGTTGTGGTTGACCGGGGTAGTGCCCAGTAGTTTATGTACGAGTTGGTATAGTTTCTTTGTGTCTTTGTGATCTGGTCCTGTTTTGGTTTTGCAGTATTACCTTTTGGGTGTTCTTATTGTGTATTATATTTTCTATGTATTTGCTTCCAAGCGTTGAGTGTGTGATCGTCTTTTATTTTTATCCATGCTCGTTCAAGCTTCCTGGTTTGTCTTTTTAGTTTTTTTCAGTTCATCGTTGAACCATGGTACTGGGTTGTGTCTATCCTGCTTATAATCGAACAAGAAAACGCCCAAGTTCCGACCTAAATCGGGAGATGGACGTTTATCTCACAAAAACGAATAACACGGTATAATCGAAAGCCGAACTTGGACGTTTTCAACTGCACTTCATCGCGGAAGCATACAAAGTTGACGGGGACGTGTCAGAGGCGTGGTGAAGGCGGGACTGAGGCATGGTTATCACCCGAACAGAGATGGGCGCCTTTCGCCGATAATGGAAAAAAAGTATGCGTTTGTAGCTAGAATTTAGGGCACTTTTCCTGGACCCTGTTTTTTCACGAATAAGGCCCCAAAAAGTGCCCTAAATGACCAGATTACCACCAGAGGGAATCGGGGATGACCTCCCCTGACTCCCCCAGTGGTCACTAACCCCCTCCCACCACAAAAAATGATGTTTCACAACTTTTTATTTTCACCCTCAAATGTCATACCCACCTCCCTGGCAGCAGTATGCAGGTCCCTGGAGCAGTTGTTAGGGGGTGCAGTGGACTTCAGGCAGGTGAACCCAGGCCCATCCCCCCCCTACCTGTTACAATTGTGCTGCTTAATGCTTAGTCGTCCAACCCCCCCCCCAAACCCACTGTACCAACATGTAGGTGCCCCCCTTCACCCCTTAGGGCTATAGTAATGGTGTAGACTTGTGGGCAGTGGGTTTTGAGGGGGATTTGGGGGGCTCAACAAACAAGGGAAGGGTGCTATGCACCTGGGAGCTCTTTTACCTTTTTTTTGTTTTTTGTAAAAGTGCCCCCTAGGGTGCCCGGTTGGTGTCCTGGCATGTGAGGGGGACCAGTGCACTACGAATCCTGGCCCCTCCCACGAACAAATGCCTTGGATTTATTCGTTTTTGATCTGGGCGCTTTCATTTTCCATTATCGCCTGAAAAGCAAAAACGCCCAGCTCACAAATTGCCGAAATAAAACATGGACATCTATTTTTTTCAAAAATACAGTTCGGTCCGCCCCTTCACGGACCCGGTTCTCGGAGATAAACGCCCATGGAGAAAGACGTTTTCGTTCGATTATGCCCCTCCACGTGAAGTAGTAATTGTTCGTAAGGGTGCTATTTTGTCTAATATGGAGGAATTCCTTGCATTCGCGTGCTGTTGGTAGAGTTAGGGTCTTCTAGGTGAAGGTTGATGTCTCCTAAGACTAATATATTGGAGTTGGTTACACAAGTGTTTGAAATGAAGTCCATGAAGTTTGACTGGCTTTCGTTCCAGTACCTGGTGGTCTGTAAAACAAGACACAGTTCAGGTGGTCAAGCAGGGATTTGTTATGTATTCTAATGAGGCAATTTCAAGTTGGGGGTGTTATGGACTCGGCTGTGGTTTCGGTGGTAAAGTGGGAGTGGTTAGATAGGCCTATGCCTCCACCTCTCTTTTCCTTTCTGGTCCAGGGAGTGATTTTGTATCCTGGAGGGCATAGGTCAAGAGTTATGGGATCCTTTTGATCGTGGATCCAGGTTTCATTAATGAAAATTAGATCAAGGTTTTCTGCCGTGATCCAGTCTGTTATTGTTGTTGTTTTGTTAACTACGGATCTGGCATTAATGTAGCCCACTTGAATCTTTTGGTATTCTATAGTTGGTGATGTGTGGATTTTTGTTAGTTGTCTTTCCGTAGTTAGTGTTGCTTATTATGACCTTTTTTACCGTTTTGTTGGTGTTGTCCATATGTGGGTATTCTTCCTTCGTTTTGGTGGTTGTCAATTTGGTGAGGTGTGGAGTTTCTGATCAGCCTTTGGTGACTTTATAGGATGGATATTGTTTGGTGTGAGTGGGATGGATAGTGTTAGGTGAATCAGTGATAGGGAATGGATTGCTAGGAAAAGTGTGACTGTATTCATTTTGGTGTCAGTTTGGAGGTAAGTAAATACTTACAGGTGATCAGGGGTGGCGTCCAAGGGCGCAGAGGCTCTATAGACCTGGGCGCCGGGCTGCTGTGTACACTAATTTGGTCTTGTGTTACCTGGGGCAGTGAGGCTCCGTGATTTTGGATGCTGTGATACTGGTTGGCGGTTGAGTTTGGGAGAGGTGGTGGTAGTGGTGACTGATCAGCTGCTCACAGCGTGCTTCAGGATAGTGGGGCCGCGCCTGCACCCAAACCCTGGGACTCCGGCAGCTTCCCAGGCTACATTCAACCGTGATCTTCATGGGCGGCATAGGGCTCACCTCAGTCGCGGCAGATGGTTGGCCGCAGGCGCTCTCTCTGATGCGCAGTTCGTGACTTGGGGGCTGGCGCTCTCTCTAATGTGCAATCCGTGAGTCTGGGAGCAGTAGCGATGGTTGGTGGCAGGAAACTGTTCGGGCAAGAGACTATTCAGACCTGAATTTGGTCAGGAGATATTATGAGGCTTATTTTCGAAAGAGAAAAACGCCCAAATTCCGACCTAAATCGGGAGATGGACGTCTTTCTCTTGTGGGTGCCCAAATCGGTATAATCAAAAGCCGATTTTGGGCGTTTCCAACTGCACTCCGTCGCAGGAACGCATAAAGTTGACGGGGGTGTGTCGGAGGCGTGGTGAAGGGACTGAGGCTGTGGTTATCGGCTGAGCAGAGATGTGCGTTGCTCGGCCGATAATGGAAAAAAGAAAGGCGTTTTCAGAGAGAATTTAGGTCACTTTTGTTGGACCCGTTTTTTTTCACGAACAGGTCCCAAAAAGTGCCCTAAATGACCAGATGACCACCGGAGGGAACCGGGGATGACCTCTCCTGACTCCCCCAGTGGTCACTAACCCCCTCCCACCAAAAAAAAACGAATGTTAAACACTTTTTTCCCAACTTTTAAGCCAGCCTCAAATGTCATCCCCAGCTCCATGACAGCAGTATGCAGGTCCCCGAAGTAATTTTAGTTTAGTTAGTGCTGTGCGGGACCCCATGCCAGAGAGGAAAAATCGGAAGAAAAAAAAAAAAACAAGCAATGCAGTCAGGGACGTCTAAATTACCAGGATAGTAAAAGGGGAATCGAACCAGCAACCTTCTGATTACAAGCTCAGTGCTCTAGCCAGTGCACTACTGATTAGACGTCCTTCCCTTTCCATTAAGTCTCTCCAAGTTTCTGTCAGCCAATCACCGCTGTTTAGCTGACACAGATGTCAGCTAATGAGCTGTGATTGGCTGACAGAAACTTGGAGAGGACTTAATGGAAAGGGAAGGACGTCTAATCAGTGGTGCACTGGCTAGAGCACAGAGCTTGTAATCAAAAGGTTGCTGGTTCAATTCCCCCTTTTACTATCTTTTAATTTGGACGTCCCTGACTGCACTTGCTTGCTTGTTTTTTTTTTTCATCGATTTTTCCTCTCTGCATGGGTCCCGCGCAGCACCAACTAAAGTAAAATTGCTCTGGGGACCTGCATACTACTGTCATGGAGCTAGGTATGATATTTGAGGCTGGCATAGAGGCATCTCAGGGGGACCAGTGCACTACGAATGCTGGCCCCCTCCCACGACCAAATGCCTTGGATTGGTTGTTTTGAGCTGGGACGCTTCGGTTTCGATTATCGCTAAAAAACAAAAACGCCCAGCTCAAAAACGACCAAATCCAATGTATTTTCGAAAAAAAAAGATGGACGTCCATTTTTTTCGAAAATACAGTTCGGCCCGCCCCTTCACGGACCCGTTCTCGGAGATGGACGTTTTTACAAATGGGCGTTCGCGTTCGATTATGCCCCTCTATGTCACCAGCTGCATCTCATGCTCTGCAGCCCGTCGTCTCTGGCCAACATCGTACAACTTCATTGGCGACGCAAACTACTCCCGTCTGCCGTTCCCGCGTGTGGCGTGAGGCAATGCCGCCTGACTGGGAGCCGCTCCAAGCCACGCATCTCTCGCGTGCTGCACACGTCGCGTCTCCCCAACCGTCTTCTACGCCCGATCCTCTCACCTGCTCCTCTTGTCTGCCACTCTCCATTCCATAGCCCAGGCCGCCATACTGGAACAGACAATGGTCTAGCCCAGTATCCTGCTTCCAACAGTGGCCAATCCAAATCACAAGTACCTGGCAGAAATCCAAATAATAGCAAGATTCCATGCTACCAATCCAAGGGCAAGCAGTGGCTTCCCCATGTATCTCAATAGCAGACTAAAAACCCAGATATTCTAACCACTGTTACCACATCATCAGGCAACAAGTTCCAGAACTTAACTATTCGTTGATGTGGAAAAAAAAATGTTCTTCTATTTGTTTTAAACTTATTTCTGCTATTTCGCTAAAACTTCAGCACTGCAAAATTTGTCATATGAAAAACATCTTTTTTGTGTTAAATCTATTTTCTTTGTCAACAAGAATCATGAAATCAGAAACTAATGGGTGACGTTTGATGGGTGTCTCCTCCTCCTCCCATGTTTTAGTTGGGTCAGAGGCCCCATGGAATTAGAGGAGCTGTGTAGAAGACTTCAGGCACAGTGCTCCCTACTTTAGGAGTCACAGTTGCTCTAGTACAGTATCCCCCTCTCTCCTTTCCTCCATGGTCTGCCTAGTATCCCTCTCTCTTGATCTCCAAATCTAGTAGCAGCTATCCCCAAGGTTTTCGGTCATTCTTCTGTCTCTCTTCCCAGCTGCATCCATCCATTCTCCCCTCTCCCCCATATCAGCAGTGGTGTATTGTTCTTTCCTTTCTTCTTCTGACCTTTAGCATCAGCAGTGCTGCAGGCATCATTCATGAAAATCCTGCCCTTTAGTGCTTTTACCATTATGCTCTTCTACATCAGTGTGTTCCAGTGAGATAACAAGAGCATGTAGTCATATGCCATAATACTAGAGAACAATTATAATGATCCCAACTATGATTTCTTTATAGGTAATATTTATTTATTAAGTTTTCTATACATTTTTGGACCATCAGAAAAGCGAATAACAGCAATGCACTATATAACTGCTTTTCATATCGCTCTCAATCCTCATCGGTCCTTTTTGTAAAATTGCATTTTCTCTTCATTTATATAATAATAGTTTATTCATTCACTTATCTTCAAATATCGGACCCACTGCCAACACGGCCAGTGTTTTGACACCTTCCTCAGGGTAGGGGTCTGTTATCTCTGTCAAAACACAAAATCAGTAATTAATGTCCATCAATCATTCTTCTCAATATCCTATTACATTCATGAATGTCACCTAAATCGCACATACTATTCAGTACTCAAACTTGCTTGTAAAATTAGTATTCCATGAACATGGCACCAGCGTTTAGTCAGCGTTTTAAATACAGGTCATGTGACTTAACTGATTGGTTCAATTCAATGTCTTCAAATCAATGACCACCATTCAAGTTCTGCATTCAGCCCATTGGGTTGAACTGAATCCAGGGGATAATATCCATTGCCTGTTCCTTATAATTAGTTTACTAAATTATAGGGCTGCACATTTAACGCGTTAATAATGCGATTCACTCATTAAATGTTTAACGCACGTTAAAGCCAGGTCTGGCGCCCTCATCCATTGCTCCCTTTGGGGGCATTCCTGGGCTGCACAGACCAGCTACTGGATCCTGGTCTGGGTTGGCTCTGCTGCTGTGCTGTTCCCAAGCAATCTGGGGAAGGTGGAGCCACACCGTGACCCAGAAGTAACTGCGGAGGTCCAGGGCAAGGTTGGAGGAGTTCTAAGCAGCAGCATGGCTGGGTCCCAGAAGAGGTAGAATGTGATTATTTTCTCCTTCCATATTCCTGCTCCTCTCAGCTCTGACATTGCCTTCCTGTGCTTCTGAACCCTCCCCCACCCCGCGGTCTCCATTCTCATTTTCTCTCTCTCGCTCTCTCCGAAATATTTTGCTCCTGAACTCTCACCCCCACTCTTTCCTTATACCTTCTCCTGTTGACTCTCTGACTTATCTTCAGTGCTGCAGCTCTGAAGGCATGCTGCACGAAGCCTCTCTCTGTAGTGTCCCATCCCTTCTGACAGCGCTTCCTGTTTCCTGTTTAAATAGAATAGATAGCATTCAAACCATGAGAAGGCAACTAGCTAAGCCAAAGGGAGATAAAACATAAAAGGTAAGGGGACATGGTGAGAGAGGAGTAAACCAGAACCTAGGATTGATCGAAGGCTGACTGAAAAAGCCATGTTTTCAGGCAACTTGAAATTTCTTAGGACACGGTTCAGCTCAAATAGAGAAGGACATAGAATTCCAGTGAAAAGGGGCCTGCAAAGCAAAGGTGCTGTGTCTGCTGGATACAATTGAGCATTTTTGGAGCTTGGAAGACAGAAACAATAATCATTTACAAGAACGAAGAAACCGGGCTCGTGTACAGGGAATAGTGAGGTTGGAGAGATAAGGAGGGTGGCCAATTCTAAATGCTTTAAAGGCCAACAGAAATAACTTGTAGATAATCCATTTATTGATGGGCAACCAGTGGTG
This sequence comes from Microcaecilia unicolor, assembly GCF_901765095.1. Taxonomy (NCBI): domain Eukaryota; kingdom Metazoa; phylum Chordata; class Amphibia; order Gymnophiona; family Siphonopidae; genus Microcaecilia; species Microcaecilia unicolor. The sequence continues at coordinate 123,944,818 of NC_044037.1, forward strand.
TTTAATAAATAAAGGGGAAATATGATCTGATTTGTGCACGTGGCAGAGAAGTCGGATTGCTGTGTTTTGGAGTGATTATAGTTTCTTGAGAAGGGATTGAGGGCAGCCCAGGTAACATATATTGCAATAGTCAATTCATTAAGTCAGTAATGAGAGGATAAGTGAATGAAAGGTGTTAAGGTCGAAATATTGTCTAACAGAGCGGAGTTGACATAAAATGAAGAAAACAGTTTTATATAACTGAAATATCTGAGGTGCAAACGACAGCTGGGAATCAAGAATGATTCCCAAATAGAGAAAAGAGTCTACTGGTTGAATAGTGCTACCGAAAACAGTGAGGGGGATCTTAGGGGTCGGGAGGCCTCGGGTGAACCAACATTCTATAGTTTTGTCTTTAAGGATCAGTCTATGCTCAAGCAATGATGATTTACACCCTATATGTGTGTAAATAAAGAAACTGACACCTGTTATAAAAAGAATAATCAAAATATTTTTTATTTTTTCAACTGTTCTCCGTCGAACAGAGGCAAATGAGGAACACTCATTTGGAAGCAAAGTCCTGCTTATATGATATATTTTAGCTATAATAGAGAGATATATATATATATGCTTAGCAGTAATACAGAGATATATTTGCTTAGCTTTGCTCTTGCGTTTGCTTTGCTTAAGATACCTTTCTCTCCCTCAGTTTAAATACACTTACAAACACACTGCATCCAATGTGTGCACGTCATCAACCCTCTCTCTTTGAAGCTTGTTTTCACATTCATTCCTTATCTATAACAATTCTTTCTGTCCAGCAAAGACAGTCTCCGCTTCACACCAAGCTGCTCTTCAAGGTTAATTCTATGACTCCCTTATTGCATTCACAGGGCTGTGACTCATATCTCGTTTGCCTTAATTCTTTGACCATAGGAACTTCACACTGCCTCAACAGTTTCTAATTATATTCATTATATTAACAGCAACCAATGTGATATCAAAGATAGACAACTTTGGAGGGGGCAAGAGTAGGGGAAAAGGGGTTGATGGGGTAGATTAGAAATATATTGTCATGTAGAAGTGGATGAGATACTTGTGGATTGGATAATAGTGGCTAACGGACTAAGAAAAAGATTGAAAGGAGCGAGGACAGGAGGAACCCTGTGGAACCCCACAATCAAGGTTACACAACTGAGATTGTCGAGGATGAGGTGTTAACCTTAAACATTCGACCTTTCAGGAATGAGGAAGCCCAGAAAGAACTAATCCGATAAGCCCAAGGAAGAAAGGTGATCTAGTATAAGGGAGTGATCTACAAGGTCAAATACAGCAGAAAGGTCAAGCGAGACAGTGAGTACAACGTTGTGTTTATCTAGGTGATAGTGCAGTTTGCTTAATAGAGCTTTAATAGTTGTTTCTGTACTGCAGTGGGAGCGGAAGCTGATTGTCCTACGGTGGAGGGCAAGGGGTTTCTTGAAGAAGGAATGCAGCTTGTGGTAAACTATCTTCTCAAGAATCTTAGAGATAAAGCATAAGTTTATCTGGGATGATAATAGGCCAGGGCATGAGGATCCAGAGTTGGCTTCTTTAGGATAGGATGGACTAGGGCAGTTTTCCAAACAAGGGGAGCTTGACCAGATACAAGACTGTTATTGATGAGTAAGAAGATAGAAGGCAATAGGTTAAGCTCAGGAATTTTAAGCCACGCTGAGGGAAAGGGATGAAGAGCACAATAAGTACCTTTCATACTGGAAATGATTTTAGATATTTTGAACAACAATTGTAGTTCAGAGGAAGACCAGGAGGACGAGTCAGTAAGCTCATTTTTTTTTTGCAGTACTTCTGATGCTAAAGGTCAGAAGAAAGGATGGAACAATACAACCTGTGCATAAACCTGGGGAATCCACTGCTGATATGGGGGGTGGGGGGGGGGGTGGAGAGGAGAATGGATAGATGCTGCTGGGAAGAGAGACAGAAGAATGGCCAAAATCTTGGAGGAGACAAGTAAATGAATAAACTATATATAAATGAAGAGAAAATGCAATTTTATAAAAAGGACTAATGAAGATTGAGAGCGATATGAAAAGCAGTTATATACTGCATTGCTGTTTGCTATTCTAATGGTCCAGAAAATTGAATGAATGAATGTTACCTATAAAGAAAGTATAAATGGGATCATTATAATTATTGACTGATGTCCCCACGATAAGAAATCCCCCTAATAAGTGGATAATATGAGAAAGAATTTCATTTGCCTTACTTTCCTACTCTGGGTTGGCATTCATGTCATGATGGAACAATAGTGAAGCAATAGTGGGCATAGTGCTGCCCCCAAAACTGTACTGCTCTAGGTGACCACTACTTGACTTAATGGATTCACTGGCCCTGGATCAATTTTATCCTTGTCTGCAGTGATGATCTTTCTGGAAGAAAATAAGCATTGAAAATAGGGAGGGGGGGGAGTCTCTTGAAAAACTTGATTAATGAAATAGTTAACTACGGGGAAATTTATATTTTCTTAATATTTCTTTTCATCAAATAATTTTATAATTGCAGTACAACTAACTGTTGAACAACTTCTTGCAACAGAACTGTCTGCATAGAAGCATGAGTTTTTTTGAAAATGCAGTTTCCAAAAGTAAGCTTAGATGAAAGTGTGTGCCTAATTTTCAGATTTACTTTCTGTATCTTTTGCAGAATCACCTCAGAATTCAACTCTGAATGTCTCGGTACTAAACCAGAAGGATAATCAAATAAGCCCTGTTGTGCAGAGTCAAAATCCAGTACAGCATCCTGCTTTGGGGCAGCTTGTCCCAAAGACTCGCACCTTGATACCTGCTCCAAAAGCAACTTCAACAAAAGAGACTTTGCAAACTCAGTTGGGAGGAAATATCCTGTTAGTAGTGACTCCTCCAATACCAGCAGTGAACCAGAAAGTGCCACCATGCCTCCCTCAACATTTACAGACAAATGTCCAATCCCAGTTAGCTGCAGTAAAGAGTCCTCCATTCGCCCCACAACTGATTCCTTTGGGATGTATCCATCAGGTATGCCATCATCTTACATTTATTGATGAACATTTTTTCAGTAAAACTGCCTAAAAAGAACTTCCACACAGCAAGTAGCTGTGTGGGTTTCAGAAGAGCAAAGTTCAGTATGCTTACCGACTAGCAAACCATCTTACCCACTGTATAGAAACATTTAAGAGAAATTTTTTTTCAAAACAATCTAACCATGTAATCAGTGGGTAAAGCATGCACAGCATTGCTCATTGAATTCTTTGCGTGTAAATGCATGTGTTTGTTTTTTGAGGTGGATGTGTCTGTGATAAGTTCTTGTATGTTACATCTGAGTGTGTATGCTTTATGTGTCCTATGATCGGGAGAGGTGAGGAGAAAGCAGTTTGAAAGGTTGACTTTCTTAATTACTATGTTTAAGTGATTAGAGCTGCTTCTCCCATAGAAATCAATTTTGGCATTATTTGAAAAAGGTTAATTTCTCTTCTGCCTCCTGCCATATGCAAAACTAACTTCTATGGCACATAATTCCCTCCAATTCCCTCCTTCCTGTGTCTATAGCAACTTTCCAGTCCACTGCCTTTCTATTGGCTGGCTCCTACCTACAGACCGTTTCTAGTTTATGATTCAACATTTTTATTGATGGCAATTCAAAGGAAATACATCCAATAATATGAATACACATAGATTCAAAAATAACATGTACTCCTTAAAACAAAATGGTACAGTCCGTCATCAAATTTTTAACATTTATCCCCACCCCACCCCTCTGTTTTATGTTCTAACAGTTTTATTGGGAAATGACCCTCTTACATTAACAAACTCTGCGTGTAAGAAAACATTGTAAACTCATTAATACGCATAATAAAATACTTAAGCCAAGTAGTAATCAGCAGGCCATCCCCACTATTTTCCAACTTCTTCTTCTCCTCCCCACTCCCCAGGACCCTCCCCCCTCCCCTTTGAGCTGCTAGCTTCTCCCCCCCTCATACTAATTGTCCTCCCCTCTCCCTCCTACCCCCCCCCCTCCCTCCACTGACAGTGCAATGCCATTCTTTACTCTCCACAATTCCTAACCGTCCCATGGGAGTCTATTCAGGACTTGACTACGTGCCCATGGCAATAATTTGGACAAATAAGCTTCCCAGATTGCAAGGAACCTCTGCTGCCTTCCAGGAGACAACCCTGCCCCTCTGGATTCCCATGTCATCAACTCATGCAGCTTGTTCCTCCATTGCCAAAAGGAGGGGGGGGGGGATCCTGAGTCCAATAAATGAGAATACACTTGGAGTCACGTGACGCGATGCACGAGAGCGGACGCTAAACACTTCGCTCCGTGCCTACTCCCGCATTCATCCGGGCTAAAACCCTTAAAAACAAAAAACAAAAACATTCCATCTTTATACACAACACCTTATTGCACTGCTGGGAAAAGGCGATTGACGGTTAGAGTTGACGATGGCGGCGAAAACTTTGAGAAAAGACAAAGACAGAAGCAGAATCGGGAAGACAAAATGGCGGCCCCCGCGGAGTCCCCCGGTGTTCGTCAGTTAGCTCCACATGGACAGCTGAAATAGTCGGAGAGGTAACAGCAGCTCTGGAAGGAATATTGGACAGGAAATTACAGGGGCTGGAACAGAAGCTGGAGGGGATAAAAGACAACATGTCCCAACTCACCCAAGACATGGCAGGATTCCAACAGAGAACAGGAGCATTGGAAGACCAGGTATCAGCTATTGAACAAAACTACGCCAAGCTATTAAAGCTGGTCGAGACACAGGCCGAAAAACTGGAAGACTTAGAGAACCGGTCACGTCGCAATAACTTTGCGTTTTGTGGGGATTTCAGAAGAATTGAGTGACAGAGATCTACGTTCCTTTTTGGAGGACTGGCTTGTGAAAGAACTGAAATTGCCTGCCGCCATGGGGCCACTGACAATAGAGCGAGCGCACCGGGTGGGGCCCAAGCGCCCAGAACAAAAACAGACCACGAGTTGTAATATGCCGTGTGCTCAATTTTGCCCAGAAAGCGGCGATTATGCAAGCGGTTCGGAGTGGAGATGGACTGCACTATAAAAATCAAAAGATCCTTTGCTTTCAAGATTACTCAGTCGCAGTGGCAGCGCAACGAAAAACCTTCTCGCCAATATGTTCAACACTGGTAAATCACAAAGTTAAATTCGCGCTGATGTATCCAGCCAAATTGAAAATATTTCACCAGACAGGCACAAAGATTTGTGAAATGATAACAGAGGCTCAGCAGTATGTTCGCCAAATATTAAATACAGGTGATGAATGACTCTAGTAAGAGAGCGGACCGGAATGGTTATGTTCTGCAAATAAGGAAACGGATTTTACTATAAACTCTAAGGTCAAAGGAGCTGGTCTACTGGGGGAAGGCTGTGGAACACGGCTAAGGACTATATAAAACTATATAAAGCTATCACTAATATACAAGCTGAACTAGTGATTTACCCCCCTAAAAAAGTTTAAATGAGCCATGAATAGCAGTGGAACTTGCCAGCATAGATCGCTGCTGAGAAAGGCAGGACGGGACGAAAGGAGCTGACCAAGACACATTCTTCACTGACGTGACTGACCGCAGTGAACTTGAGCAAAAAATGTAAGTTGGTGTTAAGTGCCATAACTACATGATGGTGAGAGAAGGACTTGGCCAACTACAGATTTTGGATGCTGATTTGCGACTGAGCTTCGCTAAGTTGGAAAGGTTTATAATTCTTTCAGTATGACTCTAAATAAGGAAAATGCAGGCATAAAATGTGAAGAGTAGACTGTTAAATACTGTATGTTAAAGTTAAAGTTCGTTAAATGGTATACAGTTATGTTGAAGATTTAATGTAAGGAACAACGTAAGTAATATAAAGGGTTAATGTCAGGGGTGGGGAGGGCATAATTGATATAGGAACCTGGAGGAGGGAGGAACACAGTTTGAATTGGAATCTTCGAGGGGAAAAAAAAAATCCCTTGTCACCCACGCTTATAGCGGAATGCTGGGAGGGGCGTAGATGTGGCTAGTTCCCTAAGAATAGGGACGAAGAGAAAGGGGGAGGGCAGGGGTTTGGGGGGGAGGGTTGAGGGGTTGGGGAAGGGGAGACTATATGGGCATCTTAGGAGATTTTTGGGAGGGGAGGGTTTCACTCAGGCCGTAACCAAAGTCATTGCTCAGCACCACAAAGTAAATGGGGGGCGCCATGAGCTGGGGTGGCGCCCCCATGGAGATAAAGAACTACAACAGTGTAATAAGGACCACAGACACACAGGTGATGACTAAAATTATAACATGGAATGTGGGTGGCATAGGTTCACCAGTGAAGAGATCCAAGATACTGCGTTACTTACAGAGAATAGGCGCGGATGTAGCTCTCCTACAGGAGACACATTTGTCGGACATCGAGCACATGAAATTGCAGAAATGGTGGGTAGGGGATTGCATTAGTTCGCCAGCAAAAGGGAGGAAAGGGGGAGTAGCCATATTGATTAGGAAAGGAGTAGCTGGACAAATAAGTGACATTACCAAAGACCCTGAGGGCAGACACATCTTCTGTAAAGTATCCTTGGGTAGGAGACAAATTTTAATGGGCAGCATTTATGCGCCAAATCAACTAGACAATAGATTTTACAAGAACATTATTGATCTGTTGTCAAAAGAAGATGATATCCCAATGATCCTGGGAGGAGATTTTAATATGGTGTGGGACCCGCAAATGGATAAATCGCTTGCTACCCCCGCACCTCCTTGGTGGAAGTCAAGGGGACTCACGAACTTAGGTTCGTTGCTAGATCTTTTGGACATATGGAGGGTTTTTCACCCACATGAGAGGGACTATACACATTTGTCTAGGGCCCACAACACGCAATCACGGATTGACTATCTCTTGGTGTCTCGATCCCTGATAACAGATATACAAGACACACAGATTGGCCCATATGCGATATCAGACCATGCAGAGGTATGGGCAATTTTGAACTTTGGGGGACAGGGTACGAAACATAGACAATGGGTATTTCCTAGCTATTTAGCTCAGAACGCACGGTTTCGTGAACATTTACTGAAGACTTGGAGAGACTATAAAAGCCATAATGAACATTCTGTATTAGACATAGGGACGTACTGGGAGGCGGCGAAAGCCGTGATAAGGGGAGAGATTATCAGTTTTGTAAGCCAGTTTAAAAAGACGAGGGACAGAGAAATATTGAGTTTAGAAAAACAAATTCTGACATTGAGGAAGAAACTTGGGGAATTGCCCTCCCCACAATTGAAAACGGACCTCATAGCGGCTCAGGTGAGCTTGAACTCCCTTATACACGAGAGGGAGAAGAAGTCACAGGACTACTATCGGTTTCAATTATACAAATATGGCAGCAAGGGAGGGCGGATGTTAGCTAGATTGATAGCCCGGAAACAAGCCTCAAGAACAGTTACAGCGCTAAAAGATAAGGCTGGAAAGCTGTGTCACACAGATAAGGAGATTAGAGAGATTTTCCATGAATGCTATCAGAAGTTATATAACGCAGAAGAAGACTCGGGCCTTGCAACCAAGGCCTACCTAGAAGGAGTGGATCACCCAGTACTTAGAGACAAAGATCGGAAAGATTTGAACGCCCCCATTACAGTAGATGAAGTACATTGGGCAATTACCAGCAGTCAAATGGGGAAAGCTCCGGGACCAGATGGTATGAGAGCGGAATGTTATAAACTGCTGGGTGAAGAGATAGAACCAACAATAGCGGGAGTTTTTAACAGCTGGGTCGATAAAAGCTCGCTACCTAAGCAGCTAAACATAGCCCAAATTATTTTAATACCAAAGCCTAAAAGGGACGTGGTTTTGGCAGAATCTTATCGACCAATCTCCCTGTTGAATTGTGAATTGAAATTGTTTGCAAAATTTCTGGCCAACCGCCTGGGCAGAGTGCTACCAAAGATTATCCATGAGGGACAGGTGGGGTTTGTAAAGGGACGATCAATCTCCAAGAACTTAAGGAAGATACTAGCAGCATTGGAATTTACGGGCACGAGAGCAGAACCCACATTAATGATAAGTTTTGACGCAGAGAAAGCTTTTGATCGTGTAAAATGGGAATATTTGTTTGAAACCCTTAGAGCATATGGGATCACAGGGTGGTTTGAAAGAGCGATCAAAACATTATACCTAGACCCCACGGCACGAATTATGGTAAATGAGGGTATTTCTGCAGAGTTTGCGATAGGGAGAGGCACCCGGCAGGGGTGCCCGCTATCACCACTATTGTTTGCTATATACTTGGACCCTCTGATCAGAGACATATACTCCATGCCGACAGTGAGAGGAGTAAAGATCAATAAACAGGAGTTTAAATTGGGCGCGTTTGCAGATGACCTGCTGGTAATACTTATGAGCCCAGCGGAGTCACTGAATGCGCTATTGGAAATATTTCAGGAGTTTGGTGATTACGCTGGGTTCAAGTTAAATCTAGAGAAATCAGAGGTGCTGGGCAGGAACATCAACAAAAATGAGCTAGGACAGGGACACTTTCCCCTCAGGTGGGCGGAGGGTAAATTCAGATATCTAGGAATTATGTTGACACCCAAAACTGAGGACCTAATGTTCAAGTCTTACTGAACACGACTAAACAACAGTTAGAGAGTTGGAAATTATTACAACTGCCTTTAATAGGGAGAATATGCTTAATTCGAATGATTATTCTCCCCAGGTGGCTTTATGTCTTGCAAACAATTCCCATTTGCTTATTACGTAAAGACCGTCGTGTGTTTAATAGAATGGTAGTGAAATTTTGTTGGGCAAACAAGAAAGCAAAGATGAAGTCCCAATGGATGGTGGGGGGTTGGCAACAAGGAGGGCTGGGACTGCCAGATCTAGAGCAATACAATATGGCGTGCCTGTTAAGATATGTCAAAGACTGGATTTTTGATACCACCTATTATACACCTCTCGAATTGGAAGAAGCCCTGTTCGCCCCAATGCGTCCACAGGCTTTGGTACAAATAGAGAGAATGCAAGTACCCGTAGAATATCGACACAGCCTGCTGCTGGGCCCTCTGAGGAAAGCATGGAAATTTATGGGTAAAAGATTAGGTATAGGGGATGGAGGGATAAGGGGGAATCCACTATTTGAGGCAGGCAGGGATAATGCAGTTTTTCTCCGCTGGGAAGAGAGGGGACTGATAACTTTAGAGGACATTATTGGGGAAACAGGGGAGATTCGGACGTTAGAACAGCTGGTGAGGGCAGACGAACTGCAATGGGGAGACACATACGCCTATTGTCAATTAAAACACTTTGTTAAATCTATGAACAAAGAAAGACTTTCACAGAAATTAGGAGCTAAGATCAAACAGTTTTTTGAAAAAATCTCAGACACAAATCCTTCCATTTCAGGAATTTATAGGGCCCTGTGGGAAGGAAGGCCACCAAAAGATCTGACCCATCTAAAAGAACGCTGGGGAAAGGATCTTGGAGTCAACCTAGTAACATGGGACATTACTAAGGAAGTGCAGAGGATTCCCAGATTGTTAAATGAAGCACAATATAGAGAATGCGCATTCCGATTCATTCATAGAGCTTACATGACTCAAGCACAGCTGGCGAGGCTCGGGGGGACCCAATCGGCGCTTTGTAGGAGGTGTGGGGGAGCAGAAAATATCTTTTAACATGGATTTTGGAGTTGTAGGAAACTTAAAGCATTTTGGGGGAAAATTGCCCAGTATTTGACTACAAATATGGGACAACGGGTAGCATGCACACCAGAGCACTTGCTGTTGAACCTCCCAGGATCAGGTAGAGGAATGATATCAAGGGGCAATATACTATTTGGTAAACTGACACTGCTGGCTAAGAAATGCATTCTATTATACTGGACGACAGACACAGGACCTGAATTTTGGCACTGGCGGAATCTGATCCACCAACTGGTGATGTGGGAGGCAAAAGAAGCCAGAAGTGGCCCCAAAAAACGTATTAAATTTCTGAAGATCTGGGGCGGATACTTGGATTCTTTGACACCTAGGAGTAGGAACTTAATACTTAAGGTGCTGTAGCTAAGGTAAAGGTCTGGAGGGTACTGGCAAGAGTGAGACTGGGGGAGGGAGGAGGGGAGGCGGGGGGGGGGGGGGGGGAGATGATTCACTGAAGAAATGTAAACTCTTTGTTGATAAGAGGTAGCCAAACGGTAAAACATAGTATGTTATAAATCATAAACTCAATCTACTTAATGCTAAGGGAGAATGATAGGGACGGTTGGGGGAAAGTATAAAACCAGGAATCCCTCATTAAGGTACTCAATATCTGGACCTGAAGTGAAAATTGTCAAGGCATGTTTTTGGCTATGTAGAATGGATATTGATTTTGTAAAAGAGGGCTGGGGGGGTGGGTACTAGGGGAGGGGGGAATATAAGAAAACGATCAAAAGCCATAAAATCTGTTTGTAATATTTTATTGTTGTTCAATAAAAATGTTTAAAACTAAATGAGAATACACTTTTTCCCCAAGATGCAGGACTTCCCCAAGAACAGCTTCTCATCTCTCATCCCCTCTTGCCATGAGCCTGGCACACTAAACATCGCCTTCTCAAATGATAACCTTACCACTCTTCCTATCACTCCTTGGAGAAATTGAACTATGGCTGACCAAAACATAAAGATGTACCTACTCTCCCACATACCATGGAAAAGCATTGCCTCCGCCCTCTTGCACTTTTTGCAGCCTGGTGAGTCCAACACCCCAACATGAAAAGCCTGCCTTTGAGACAAATATGCCCTGTGCACCGTCCGAAAATGACATTCCTGCAATTCCGCGCTATGCACCTGTCAGGCTTCTCACGGAAACACTGAGTTTGTGAGCCCTTGGACCACTACCGTGGAGCTGCAGTGGCAGGCAAAACCACCCCCAAACCAGAGACAAGGCAGAACAGGACTGGAACCCCGGACTGGAGTTGCAGCTGAGGCAAACAAGCTGGAACAGGCAGAGTAGGAACAGCTAGACTTCACCTGCACTTGACCGCTGTTCCCCCGGAGTTGAGCTCCTGGGTGCAGGTGGTCGGCAGGACTTATAGGGCAGGGCAGGAACTGGATATCAACAGGATACACACAGGGTCTAGAATACACAAAGAAGGCTAGGCAGAATACTAGCCTAGGACTGTCAGACAAACAATACCACACCAGGTAGAAAACAGGCAGGCTCAAGAACCCGGACTGAAAGCTGCCAAGCAGCCACTGAGAAAAAAACACGGACAGGAAAGAGTCAGGACTGAAAGCTGCCAAGCAGCCACTAAGAAAGAAACACAGACAACCAAGAACTAGGCAAGAAATACAGACCAGAAACAAGACTTGGAACTAAACAATAAAACCAAAACTAAACTACACACAAACTGACTAGAACCAGACAAGGAACTCAGACTAGAAACTGGACTAGGCAGAAGTGCACAGAGCACACCCACATACTAGGGACCTTAGACGATGCAAAGGCAAACACAGAAGTTTCCAGGTGGTTAATAAAGTGCATCAGCAGCTGAAGTTCACTGCAGGAATCACAAGGCAGCTACGGGTGCTGTTCAGGCACAAACAAGAAAAGCAAGTCTGGCAGCCCGGAAGATCCGGACCGGACTGGGCTGAAGTCTGGAACGTTTGACAGTCCATAGCAGCCACCGGTTCTGGCCACCAGAGGGCGAAGTGAGCACAGACAAGGAAACAGTCACCATTGTGACAGCACCATTTGCACACCACTCTTTAGAGAGGTCAGTAACAACTGTGCGGAAACGCTTCTTCCCAGCTCCCCACTCCACCTATCTGCTAGACTGTTTCTAGTTTAAATGGAAGCAACTGTTGACTTCTTTAAATAAAAATAAAAGCCAGTTCAAACTTCCTGAGTCCTTAGCACTTGGCATGCAACAATACCAGGGTATAATCTTTTTAGGAGGGATAGGCAAGACCAAAGGGGCAGAGTAGTGCTTTATGTGAAAAACAGTACAATACAAAATAGTCCTGTTGTCCACATGTACCGCAAGGTTCAATGCGGATAACAATATAGCAGAAGCCGAACAAGCATTGGGGATTACAAAACATGCTTGTAACAAACCAGAATTGTGCAAAATTTAAGTGTCTTGACTTAAGTATTTCCTAAAACGATAGGTCTTTAAACATTGTCTAAACACAGGATAGGAACTTATTTTCCTTATAGTAAAGCAGCTGATGTGCAGGGAACCTGGGTAAAAGAGGAAGTAATAATGGATTATCCTGCAAAGAGAAGATGGAACCTGCATCTACACAGATGTCATCTACAGACATCCAGCACAAATAGAGAAGGACAAAGATCTGATAAGGTATCTATAAACTGGAAATGAAAGAGAAAGTGCTGTTGCTTGGAGATTTCAACTTGGCTGATGTGGATTGGAACTCCTATCTGAGGAATCGGAAGCAGAGAGATTGCGGATGCTCTGCTCAGATAAATGGTAACGGGACCCACAAGGGAAGGGGTGTTGCTGGATCTAGTGCTCACAAATAGAGAACGTGTTTCTAATATCCAAGTGGGTGCCCACCTAGGCAATAATGATCATCAATATGGTTTTGATATAAGAGCTAAAGTGGAGTGCAAACACACAAAACTCAAAGTCCTGGATCTTAAAAATGCCGACTTTACCCTTCCTGTCGGCTCTTTCTTCAGATACTCCACCATTTTGCTAGACAAAGGAGAAGTGGAAGGGCAGTGGTCCAAGCTGAAAAGGAGCTATTAATATGGCAACAGATCTTTGTGTAAAAAAAAGTAAATGAAAACAAGAGATAAAGAAAACCTATATGGCTTTCCAAACAAACGGCTAAAAAATAAAGACAAAAGAGGCAGTGTTCAAGAAATAAAGAACACCACAACAAAAGGAAGACAGAATAATCAGGTAAAACTCAAAGAAGCGAAGAGGGAAATACAGTTAACAAAAGCATACGCAGAAGACAAAATGGCTAAAGATGTTAAGAGAGGGGACAAGACTTTTTAAAGATATGTTGGAGAAAGGAGGATGGCTAGAAATGCAATAGTAAGACTAAGAACTGATGACCATTGCTCTGTGAAGTACAATGCAGTAAAAACAGACGTGCTAAGCAAATACTTCTGTTCTGTGTTTTCTCTATACACCTGGAAAAGGACCATGGTTGTCTGCTAAGGGTATATATTGGAATGGAGTATATATCATACCATTCAAGGAAGAAAGTGTATATGAACAACTTGAAAAACTGAAGGTAGACATGGGGCCAGATAGGATACATCTAAGAATATTTAGGGAATTTAGAGAAATCCTGGTGGGTCCTCTTAAGGATTTATTTAATAGATCCTTGGAAATGGTAGATGTTCCATGGGACTGGAGATGGGTAGATGTGGTCCTGTTTCACAAAAATGGAGACAGGGAAGAAATGGGAAACTACAGGCTGCCTTAGATCCAAAAGAGCTGAAGGAGAGCTTACAATATCTTCCCATGTTCATCCATCTCCACCTGCCCACCTTCAAACTTTTCATTGGGGGGTATCCTCAAGGAGAAGAGCATTTCCAAATGCATTCTCTTTGTCTATTAAGAAATGTCCTTCAAGCATGTGGCTCTTCCCCTATCCACTTTCCCCTTTCTGTCATGAGCTTGGTGAGAGAGACAGATAGTAGTAGAAAAAAAAAAGAAAGAAAGATGATGGGAGCCTTGCATTGAAAAACACTGCCCTAGAGGAAAGGAGAGATGGGGTAGTACAAACGTTTAACTATTTGAAAGGTATTAATATACAAACCTTTTTTTCCAGAGAAGGGTATGCGGTAGAACTAGAAGACTTGAAATGAGGTTAAAGGGAGGTAGACTTAGGAGTAAGGTTAGGAAGTAGTTTTTCATTGAGAAGGTGGTGGCTTCCTGAAATGCCCTCCTGCAGGAGGTGGTGAAGATGAAAACAGTAACAGAATTCAAAATATGTGGGATAAGCACGAAGGATTCCTATTGAGAAAGAGAAGGGAAAGGGGGAAAGGGAAATGGGACTTGATATACCGCCTTTCTGAGGTTTTTTTATTTTTTGCAATTACATTCAAAGCGGTTTACTGTTCAGCAACTGAAATGCAGGCCTGAAGAACAATGATGTCCATAGTTGATTCAGACACAATCCCTGTTAGTTCCGGTTCTGACCAATGAGCCCATAAACCTTATCTTATATGTCTATCGGTGTAAACCTGACTTGTTACCATATTCATCCCCAAAGATGAAGTGCAGATGTTCTCTGTAATGTCAGTGTGTCCTTGAGCTGGCAGGTAGTGAGATGCAGGAAATGTTCAGGCAGCCATGACAGTATTGCTCTAAAAAGATGGTTCCTGGCCTGGAAAGTGTTGGGTTCGTAGGCCACAGTACACAAAAGATGATATACAGGAACACTTAGTTTTATGCATTGAAGTGAAGATATTTGTCAAAACAGTCAGAGAGGGAAGATTAAACTGATTCCAAATGGATGAGCCATGAGGCAAAGGTTGAGCCATGGCAGAGGGGGAAGAAAGAGAGGATGACGGGGATGGCTGGAGGGGAGGAGAGAAATAGGAACCAGAGGAGATGAGGAAGATGTAGTAGGAGCAGGCTGAGGAATAGAAGCCTGAAGCGTTTGTATTTTTAGTTGGCTGTACCATTATGAAACCTTCCCTCTGAAGACTAAGGCCCGGGGCTCACAATGTGTTCTGCTATTTCCCTTTCAGGTAAAAAAAAAAAAAAAAATCAATCAGAGAAATTCTTGCATGTGTAGGGTAGCAAGTGACATGGATGTGGTGTTATGCTTATTTGATGATCATTCCAGCTGAAATGATTGATGGGGCACAGGTGTGCCTTACAAAGGGACCTTCTGCTGCTTTTGGAAGATGCATACTGGAGTTTTCAATCGAGCACCAGCATATCGGTGAGTTCACTGGAAGAGATCAGTTTTTCTCTATCTCCATCTGATGGCAGGAGAGGATAACACCCACCCATTTGAAATCATATAGCTGACTAAAAGAAAGTCTGTTTGGCCCTTGACACAAAGTGATGCTTCTCTGAGTGCCTGTAAGGCTGGTTTAGGCTTGTGATGCATGAAAAATGTCTGCAGCCTGAAAATAAGTTTTTATAAAGAACTCCTGGGTGACTTGCTTCAGCATCACCTTCAAATTCCACTTTGAGCCCTTCCTAGCCCTAATCTGTGTTACAGTTTACAGTTTATTCAGATTTGCAGTTTTAC
Organism: Microcaecilia unicolor; assembly: GCF_901765095.1. Classification (NCBI taxonomy): domain Eukaryota; kingdom Metazoa; phylum Chordata; class Amphibia; order Gymnophiona; family Siphonopidae; genus Microcaecilia; species Microcaecilia unicolor. Next base: position 123,960,039 of record NC_044037.1, read on the forward strand.
ATTTCAAAAATTAAAAACAGAACGGAAAGTAACTACAGAATATTAAAGCATAATGTCAGTTTCATTCACACAAAAACTAAAGAGACAGGCAAAGAGTAGGTTATAAAGAAAGGATGGGATGGGGGAAAGAAATAGAGGAGAGGGGTGGGGCAGAGATAAGTTGGCATGGGATCGCAAATTGACATAAGAGGGGGAGAAAGCATGTTGGAAGAGCCAAGTTTTCACCTCATTTCTACATTTTTTGAAAGAAGATTCTGCTTGAATAACAAGGGGCATAGAATTCCACAGAAATGGGTCTGCAGAGTAGAAGGCCCAATGCCTGGTAGATTCACGAGAAGCCTGCTTCGGGCCTAGTAGCACAAGACGATGGTCATTGATGGAACGGAGCGTATGGGTGGGAGATTATGGTATTGAAGAGAATGTAAGTACAGCGGAAAATCTGTCCTGAATGATTTAAACATAAGCATGAGTTTTTTTGAATATGATGCGTTGTTCCACTGGAAGTCAGTGGTGTTCCTGGAATAAGGGGGACACATGGTCATAGCGATGAGCATAGCAGAGGAGCCTGATAGCCGTGTTTTGGAGATATTGAAGTTTCTTCAAGAAAGCACGAGAGCAACCTAAATAAACTATGTTGCAATAGTCCAGTCTTGTGATCAGTAGGGAAAGAATGAGAGAATGGAGTATATCATGATCAAAACAGCATCTGCCAGAGCATAACTGATGTAGAATGTAAAAGCCAGTTTTACGCACATTAGAAATCTGAGATGCAAAGGTAAGATTAGAATCAAGAGTTATACCAAGATATCGAAAAGATTCAACAGGCTGAATATCAGTTTCGAAAAGGCACAATAGAGAATTTGGACATGGCAGACCGCTCGTGAACCAGCATTCTACAGTTTTCTGTTTATTTAACACCAATTGTAAGGAACTACAGGTTGCCTTTGGCACTGTTTGGGATTAGAGAGTTGCACGGGGACAGAAATCCAGCCTATCCCCATGGGGAAACTAACCAGTCCCCTTGGGATTCTAACCCATCCCTGCCACAAGTAATCTCCTCCATCCCAGCCCCTGCCGCACCACAGTCACCTTGCTCCCCCCCCACCACCACCACCACCACCAAGAAAGAGATCTGCATGAAATATTTATTTTTATTATTTTGACTTATGAAAACCACTTGTCCCTGAAACATGCTCAAACCAGAATAATCCATTTGTACAAAACAGATGAGGTGAAGATGTGATTCCATGTGCCCCAATGAAAGGGGATTTTAATTTTACTTCCAATCTTTATAACACCAGGCTTCCCAAGGCAGATTACAACAGTTAAGATGAACCCCAACCCATCAGTAAACAGGATATCATCACTGAAATTTGCTTATGTATTACTGTATTGTAGAACAGTGTAGAAAAATGAGCACAAAACACAGCCTTTATTAGTTCTGTTTCTACCAGCAATAATTTTTGAAGCTGTTTTATATTCAGTTTTTATTTCATGGTATTTATATCTACATATGGGAATCTTTCAAATAAATTAAAAAGCTGTCAAATAAGTTTAAAAAAAAGTTTTTGTCCTCCACCTTTTAAGGCACTGTCTACCAACTGGAACAGCTTTTGACTTTTTACAGATTGACCACACATAGGCAGTCCCTTATTTCTAAAAATCTTCTGCTATTGTTTTCAATATTGTTTGCTATTGTTTTGGGTGAAGCAGCGTGGCGGCAATCTCTGCCTACTGGCTTCTACTGGCTGACCCTTTTTCTAATTGTATTTGTTTAATACCTATCGTACTTAGCGTTCACCATTATGGTGTTTTGTAAGCCACATTGAGCCTGCTAATATGTGGGAAAATGTAGGATACAAATGTTACAAATAAATAAATAAATAAGATAAATTAATTGGTAACAATTTGGATTTGCTTCCACATCTTGCTAAGTGCTATTCTATAAAGATCCGTAGGCAAATCACAGCACGCAACTCAAAGGGGGGGGGGGGTGGACGCGGGAGGGGCATGGGTGTGACAGGGCATTCACTAAAGACGCAAGCAATATTACTGAATATTGGGGTTCTGCACTGAAATTATGCACCAACGTGTAAATCCTCCTGCCCAAAGCCCGAATAGCATATTTTACTATTTGGCGAAATAAATGGCACCCAACTTGGAGCGCCATTTATAGAGTAGCACTCTGCACAGATTACTTTCAGCACCATTTTTTGAGCGCCATTTACTGAATCTAATCCTAAATGTGTTTGCATTTTGGCCTTCTATGCGCACTCGGGGGTCCATTTACTAAGCTGCGGTAAAAGGGGGTCCTGCGCTAGCGTCAGCGCGTTTTTGATGCATACTGAGGCCCCCCCTTTTACCACAGCGGGTAAAAGGCTTTCCCTATGAAGAAAGGCTAAGGAGGCTCAGGTTGGAGAAGAGACGGCTGAGGAGAGACATGATAGAGGTATATAAAATAATGAGTGGAGTGGAACGGGTGGATGTGACGCATCTGTTCACACTTTCCAAAAATACTAGGGCTAGGGGGCAGAAACTACAGTGTAATAAATTTAAAACAAATCGGAGAAAAGTTTTCTTCACCCAACGCATAATTAAACTCTGGAATTCGTTGCCGGAGAACGTGGTGAAGGCGGTTAGCTTGGCAGAGTTTAAAAAGGGGTTAGATGGTTTCCTAAAGGACAAGTCCATAGACCGCTACTAAATGGACTTGGGAAAAATCCACAATTTCGGGAATAATATGTATGTTTGTACGTTTGGGAAGCTTGCCAGGTGCCCTTGACGTGGATTGGCTGCTGTCGGGGACAGGATGCTGGGCTCGATGGACCTTTGGTCTTTTCCCAGTATGGCATTACTTATGCACTTATGCACTTATACTGGCTTCAACCCATTGGGCTAGATAGCCTTGTATTGTCTCCTGTTCTCAATCTAACCTCCTTACCCCATTTTTCCCCTCCTCCCTGCACCCACACTCTGCATCCTTCTCCCCTGCAGCCTTGGGTGCCCTCCCCACACATACCTGGTCACCCTGGTGGTCTAGTGGCTTGCTTCGGGGCAGGAAACATCCCCATTCTTTCCTGCCCGCTGCCGCTGATCCGTCTCGCTACTGCTGCTTGTTTAAAATGGCTGCTGAGACTTCAAGAGCTGGCCTTGCAAGACTTCCACTGAAGTCTCTCAAGGCTGCCGCTTGAAGTCTCAGCAGCTAATTTTAAACAAGCAGCGGCATTGAGACAGATCAGCAGCAGCGGGCAGGAAAGAGTTGGGGGTCTTTTCTGCACCGAAGCAAATCACTAGACCACCAGGATGACTTCAGGTATGAACGGAGAGGGACAACATAGGTCGGTTCAACTGTTTGGTTCCACGGGAACCCTGCAGGACCCAGGTCCAACCCTGTGGGATTCCTGTGGACCTGAAGGGATCCCCGCGGAATTTCCACTGTCTCCGCTCCTGTACAGCTATCTATTTGGGATGCCAATGCATTCCATTGACTGGGGCAAGAGGAAGAGGAGAGAGCCAGCCCAGCAGACAGAGGGAGATTGCCTCCTCAGAAAGGAATGTTTGTTTATTTAGGCTTGATATACCACCTTTCAATTTAAAATCAGAACGGTGTACAATTTAAAAGAAAACATAAAATTGCAAAAAAGTAAGAAGAGGAACTACAAATCCAGTGAAAAAATAGAAATGAGAAGAAAGAGATAAAACAATGCTGCCAGTACAAGGGAAGCGGTCTATCTGTGATCCTGGTGGCCTTCTGACTTACAAGAAATGCCAAAGTAAAAAGATTGAGGTGTTTAGTCGCCTAGGGGAGTTATCTTATATAAAACCATAATTAAAGGGAAGCACAGCATTCTGCAATATCACTTGTCTTCATACTTTTAGGAGAATTGTTAGAGACTTTCTTTTTACCTTATGTTTGACAGGTATCTGGACTCAGTATGAATTATGATAGTCGTAATGGAAATATATTGTTATAAGAGGGATTATCTCTTTGGCCTATATCTTGATTGTGATCCACCTTGAGCCACCTGAGTAAAGCGGAATAAAAATGTCAAGATTAGATTGTATTATATTGAGGAACCTCCATGGTAGAAGTCTCTATTCAAACAATCTTTCTTTTTTCTTTAGTTTCTCTCATTCCGGGCAGCTATATCCAGTGGCTTCAGGTTGAGTCCTTCTGTTTTGGGGCAAGCATCCCCTGGATGGGTCCTTGCTGACCTTCCTGCAAGTAACAGTATGCAGAAAAGAGAGGACTTGAACATCCATACACAGGACCTAACAGCTCCTGGATAGGTTAATTGCTGGTGAGTCTTGCATGGTGGAGGTAAGTGATGCTAGGAGCAACTTAGCTTGGATCCTCCATGCTCAAGACTAGTTCAAGACAGGGCCTCAATGTTTGGCCATACTTCTCAGGTCCACCCCGATCCATCCAGGGCTTTCTCTCCAAGTGCCTGGCTCTTCCATTAGCTGCCTTCCATGTGCTGTGGAGGACTTGCAGCCCATCTGCATATCCTCACAGCCTAGTCCGTGGTGACTCCCAGGTCCACTCCGATCCTTCCAGGGCCTTTGCACCAGGTGTCACGCTTCCACCAGCTGCATTCCAGGTGCTGTGTAGGACTTGCAGCCCATCTGCATATCCTCACAACCTAATCCGGGGTGACTCCCAGGTCCACCCCAATCCACCCAGGGCCATTCGCTTCCACCAGCTGCCTTCCAGGTGCCGTGTAGGACTTGCAGCTCATCTGCATATCCTCACAACCTAATCCGGGGTGACTCCTAGGTCCACCCCAATCCATCCAGGGCCGTGCACTTCCACCAGCTGCCTTCCAGGTGCCTGGAGGATTTGCAGCCCATCTGCATATCCTCACAGCCTAGTCCAGGGTGACTCCCAGATCCACCCCGATCCACCAAGGGCCTTCGCTCCAGGTGCCTAGCACTTCAACCAGTTGCCTTCCAGGTGCTGTGGAGAACTTGCAGCCCATCTGCATATTCTCACAGCCTAGTCCATGGTGTCTCCCAGATCCACCCCGATTCATCCAGGGCCTTCGCTCAAGGTGTCCAGTGCTTCCACCAGCTGCCTTCTAGGTGCTGTGTAGAATTTGCAACCCATCTACATATCCTCACAGCCTAGTCTGGGGTGACTCCCATGTCCACCTCAATCCATCCAGGGCCTTTGGTCCAGGTGACATTTGTTCCCACCAGCTACCTTCCAGGTGCTGTGTAGGACGCAGCCCATCTGCATATCCTCACAGTCTAGTCTGGGGTGACTTCCAGGTCCACCCATATTCATCTAGGGCATTTGCTCCAGGTGCCAAGTGCCGTTAACTGCTATTCTTTTTTTTTTTTTTTTCTATTTAAATTCTTTATTGATTTTCAATTTCACAAGTACAACAAACTTGCATAGGAAACACAGAAGGCAATAATTTCTAGAATCAATTACAATACACTTCCTTGTCTAAAATATGACAATTTACATTCTTCCTTAGACCTCAAATGTGGGAGGGGGGGGGGGGCGTTAAGAAACGTTGAGGAGAAATTTTTTAAACATAACTATTAGTTGAATAAATCGGCTAACCTTTATTCCACAAACTATCTTAATTGGTCTGATGTTGTTACACCGTGGGGGTCTGAATCCTCTTAGCTTCCACAACAACTTTTAGCTGGTATGGTTCAGAAAAAACATACTTATTTCCCTGGAAGTTAATTCTACACTTACAGGGATAAGCTAACAAGAACGATGCTCCCAAAGCTTTAACATTCTTTCTTAATTCCAAGAATTGTCTCCTTCTTTCCTGGGTTGCCTTCGCAACATCAGGGTACATCCAGATTTTTTGTCCATAAAACAATTTAACAGAATTCTTGAAATATAACTTAAACACATGATTCAAATCTTTCTCAAATACAAACTGAACTAACAATGTTCCTCGGTCTGTAATCTCAAAGTTTGAGTCCTCAAGAAATGCAGTTAAATTTTGAGGTTTCTGAGCCTCCCCTTGTGATAATCCTGCAGAGTCCACAGATGAAACTTTCTTTTGGGGTAAATAATATATTTTTGTATAAGGAGGTAAGGTTGGATCTGGTAACTGCAGGATATCCTTCAAATACATTGAAAATAGCTCACTCGCTTTCAATAAAGGAGAAATGGGAAAGTTCAAAAGTCTCAAATTCAAACGTCTATTATAATTCTCCATTGACTCAATTTTCCTATGAATTATTTGTTTATCTTTGATTAAAGCCGTCACTGAGGATTTTAAACCGGTCATTTCCTCATGTGTCTTTTGTGTTTGGGCATCCACATCGTTCTTAATTTTCTCCAAAGATTGATCAAATTTTTCAATTTTACTCACTATTGCAGCAAACTCTTTTGTTGAGTTTGAAACAGCTAACGTCAATGCCTGCACTGCCTTCCAGACCGCCATCAGGGTAATCTCTCCCAGTTCTTCCTGGGACCCTAAGTCCTCCCTGTCCGATCTTCGAGGTGCCTTGCCGACCGAAATCCCACCGGCAGCGCCTTCCGCATCCAGCGGGGTTTCCGGCCCTCGAGTCGAAGCAGGGCAAGGAGGCGGGACCAACTCCGACGGCGTGAGAGAAACCTCGCAGCCCAGGAACGCCGACGCTCCTCCGTCGGGGCTCAACAGCGGGCTCGCCATGCCGGTCACTGGTGGAACATTCTGCCAGAGTCTATCGAGTGACTGCTGCACTGGGGTCGACGCCATAGCCTTCGGCATCACGCTTTTCGTCGCCCCTTTTCTCTTGGTATGTGGCATGTTGTTGAGAGGAAAAGTTTTCAGCTACCACTCGTTTCCTCTAGCAGTACTCAGGCAGCCATCTTGTAACGCCCCTAACTGCTATTTCTTATGGCTCCAGTACAGTTTCTCTTGGTACTTTCCTTTCCCAATCTCTTTCTCCATCTGAAACCACTGTATACTGCAGGAACACATTGCCCATGTTCTGCTTTCATCATCTTACCATCTCTTTTGTCTTCTCCCTTCTCAGCTCTCAACCTTCAACATTTCCTTCCTTTCATTCAACCATCTCCATTCTGTCTGAGTACATCTCTTTTTGTTGCTGACGTCATACTTCTCCTCCGTACTCTCTTGCTCCTTCTCCTGCTTTCTGCTGGGGTTATCGATCCCAATCTTGGTCCTCCACATCAGCTCTCATCCTATTCATGCATGTCACACAGTGATGTCTCCAATCTAATTTCTGTTCCTCTCCTGTCCCCTTCTTCTCTGCCTTTCTCATGTGCTCTGTGGAATGCCCGTTCTATCTTTAACAAACTTTCTTATCCATGACCTCTTTATCTCTTGTACTCTCCATCTTCTTGCCCCAAGACTTGACTTTGCCCACAGCGGTCCAGTGTCATGGTGGTTACCTTGTCTCCCATATTCTTCACCCAGTTGGCCACAGCGGTGATGTTCGGCTACTGATCTCACTCTTGTAGATTTCAGTCTCTTCTTCCACCTCAGCCTCACTGCTTTTCTTCCTTCGAAGTCCACTCCATCCATCTGCCTCTCTGAGTAGCTGTCATTTATCAACCCCGTCCCTTTCTTCCTTTCTCACTGACTTTGACTCCTGGCTTTCCTTCTCTCTTGAGCCTTCATCTCCTTCCCTCATTCTTGGGGATTTTAATACTCATGGTAATGATCCCTCTGACTCTTATGCTTCTCAGTTTCTCACTTTAACATCCTCTTTCAATCTTCAACTGTGCTCCACTCCCCCTACTCACCAGAATGGCCACTGTCTTGATCTCATCTTCTTCTCCAGTTGCTCACTCTCTAGTTTCTGTGCCTCAGCTCTTCCTCTCTCTGATCATCATCTGATAACTTTAACACTTAAACACCCTCCCTCCCATTCCCGTCCAATCTCCACCAATACATTTAGGAATCTTGAGGCTATTGACTATTCTACTCTGTCCTCCAGTGTTTCAAATCTCTTGTCAACCACTATGTTATCCAAGTCTGTCAGTGAGGCTGACTCTTCCTATAATACTGTTCTCTCGCTCTTCCCATTCTCCGTTCTGTAAGGCGTACCAAACCCCAGCCTTGGCTGACCTCTAGAACCCGCTGTCTACATTCCTGTGCCCAATCTGCCGAACGCCTTTGGCTGAAATCCTTTGCCATGCTGACTTCATACATTTCAAATTCTTGCCCATGCTGACTTATACATTTCAAATTCTTGCTGACCTCCTTCCAGTCTGCTCTTTCACTTGCCAAACATGACTACTATAGTAGACAAACTCTCTTGGCTCAAACCCTCAACATGTCTTTGCCACACCAAACTCTTTCCTCAAAGTGCGTTCACCTCTAACTCCCTCTTCACTTTCTCCCCAGACTCTGGCGGAGTACTTTCGTGATAAGGTTCACAAGATTAACCTTGAATTCTCAACCAAGTCACCTCCACCTTCCCTCAGTTCTTTCTATCAACCCTCCTTCAACACCTGCCTCCTTTTTTTCCTTTTCTGAAAGCACTGAAGAGGAAACTGCACATTTTCTTTCCTCCTAACTGACTACCTGATCCTATTCCCACCCATCCACTTAGCATTATCTCTCTTACTGTCATCTCTTCTATCTGTCATATCCTCAAACTTTCACTTTCCACTGCAGCTGTTCCTGATGCCTTCAAACATGCCATAGTTATACCACTCCTCAGAAAAACCTTTGTTGGACCCAGCCTGTGTTTCCAAGTATTGCCTCATCTCCCTCCTCTCTTCCCTATCCAAGACACTGGAACATATGCTGTTCATTGCCGTTGTCTTGACTTTCTTTCAATTCTTTGATCCATTTCAATCTGGCTTTTGCCTTCTTCATTCAACTGAAACATCCCTTGCTAAAGTCTCCAGTGACCTGTTCCTGGCCAGATCCAAAGGTCTGTATCCTCATCCTTCTTGATCTATCTGTTGCTTTTGACCCTATTGATCACCACCTACTCATTGATACACTATTCTCACTTGGATTTCAGGGGCTCTCTTCTTTCCTGGTTTTCTTCCTATCTCTCCCATCGCACTTTTACTGTATACTCTGGTGGATCCTCCTCCACTTCTATCACACTATCAGTTGGTGTACCTCAGGACTGTTTTGGGACCCCTTGTTTTCTCCATCTATACTTCTTCCCTTGGTTCTCTGATCTCATCCCATGGTTTTCAGTATCACCTTTATGCTGATGACTCCCACATCTACCTCTCCACACCAGAAATTTCAGCAGGAATCCAGGACCAGGTATCAGCCTGCCTGTCTGACATTGCTGCCTGGATGTATCACAGCCGTCTGAAACTAAACATGACCAAGATTGAGCTTCCTATCTTTTTTTTTTTCCCCTAAACCCACCTCTCCTCTTCCCTCATTTTCTATCTCTGTGGATAACACTGTCATCCTCCCTGTGTCATCAGCTCATAACTTGCGGTTATCTTTGATTCCTTTCTTTCTTTCTCTGTACATATCCTACAGACTGCTAAAACCTGTCATTTCTTTCACTATAATATCACCAATCACTCAGTGGGTACTTGCGTCTTTTTCTAATCATCTGAATATATATACAAGTAATACTCTCTATGTTCACTGGAGGAAAAGACTTCAGATTCTTGCATACACTCTTAATGATATCAATCGAATTGCAACTGCTACCTCTCCTGCAGATCCTTCATCTGCTGTAATTGGGATCAGGTGCAGAATCGTCATCAGTCAAAAAAAACCCCGTTTCTCTCGTGTTCATTCTATTTGTGCACAGTCTTTTCTTAGTACACAGTGCTAATAATGATAAACTTCATAATTATTCAACACTTATCTGGGCTGTAGAAGTAGTATATCGGTAGCGCTCAACAGAGAGCAGCAAGAAGGGCAGCAACAAACCTGTGTACTAAGATACACACATGGAATTCAAAAAGTATATTTAAACGTCATTGGTGGATAGTGCAAGGACATCCTGCGTTCCAAGACCATAACTTACGTATCGCTTTTTCAAGGGGACAAAATTTAAGAGAACTAATGCAACCTAAACTGAATGAAATGAACGGGTCGGAAGAAATAGAGGGGCATAAGACTTGTGGTAGTTGTATTTACTGTGAAACTGTGATTACAGCTAAAGAATTTATAAATCCTAAAGATAAGAAAATGTATAAGCTACGATACAACACAGATTGTAACAGCAATCACGTAGTATATATATTGAGATGTACATGCCAAAAACTGTACATAGGAAAGACAACACGAGCATTGAAACAACATCTGACCGATCATAAGTTTAATATTATACACCAACGTAAAGAGGCACCACTAGTAGTCCACTCTATGGAAAAACAGCACAGATTTGCAGATTTTACGTGTATTGTGATAGATCAAATAGGAGAGTCGATAAGAGGAGGAAACAGAGATTGATTACTGATATAAGCAGAACAACGTTGGATCTTCAGGTTGAATACCATAATACCGCACGGTTTAAATGCACGTATAGAATGGAAAGCATTCATGTAGGATTAGGTAGTTTACCATTTGAACAAGACAGATAAGGGAATGTACCTTTAAGAAGACATTCAGTAATGATTGGATAGGCAATCAAGGTGAAAGTTTAAATACCCTACCGCCATTTTATTCGATAGGAGTCCAGTGAAAACTCACACTGGGACTCGTATAAGGTAAGCTCCTTCAAACTGAAACCTGTTGATAAGCTAGCTCTCCACGGTCCACTCTCTAACATGACATAATTGCACTTGGTTATAGGACAGATGTAGCAGTTGAGGGTGTGACTCCTGAGGAAGCAACTGAGAAACGGAGGCTCTCTGTTGAGTGCTACCAATATACTACTTCTACAGTCCAGATAAGTGTTGAATAATTATGAAGTTTATCATTAGCACTGTGTACTAAGAAATGATTGGAGGAGAAAAGAGAGGAGGAGTGGCCTAGTGGTTAGGGTGGTGGACTTTGGTCCTGGGGAACTGAGGAACTGAGTTCGATTCCCACTTCAGGCACAGGCAGCTCCTTGTGACTCTGGGCAAGTCACTTAACCCTCCATTGCCCCATGTAAGCCGCATTGAGCCTGCCATGAGTGGGAAAGTGCGGGGTACAAATGTAACAAAAAGAAACAAAAAAAGAAAAGACTGTGCACAAATAGAATGAACACGAGAGAAACGGGGTTTTTTTTTTTGACTGATGACGATTCTGCACCTGATCCCAATTACAGCAGATGAAGGATCTGCAGAGGAGAGGTAGTAGTTCAATTCGATTGATTGATTGATTTTATTACATTTGTACCCCACGCTTTCCCACAGATAGCAGGCTGTAAGAGCGTATGATATCATCAAGAGTGTATGCAAGAATCTGAAGTCTTTTCCTCCAGTGAACATAGAGAGTATTACTTGTATATATATTCAGATGGCTATAGTATCACCAAAATTTGTCCTTTCCTTTCTGACCACACTGCCAAACCCCTTATCCACACACTTATCCCCTCTCACTTAGACTTTTGCAACTTGTTTCTCACAGGTCTCCCACTAAGTCATCTCTCTCCCCTTCAATTTGTTCAAAATTCTGCTGCACGACTTATATTCCGCCAGTGTCGCTATGCTCATATTAGCCCTCTCCTCAAGTCACTTCATTGGCTCCCTATCTGTTTGCATACAGTTCAAACTCCTCTTATTGACTTACATGTGCATTCACTCTGCAGCTTCTCTGTACCTCTCCACTCTTATCTCTCCCTACACTCCTTCCCGGGTGTTCTGTTCATTGGGTAAATCTCTCTTATCTGTACCCTTCTCCTCCACTGCCAACTTTGAACTCCGTTCATATTATTTTGCTGTGCCATATGCCTGGAATAGACTTCCTGAGCCAGTGTGTGAAGCTCTAAATCTAGGCTAAAAGCCCACTTTTTTAATGCTGCTTTTAACTCCTAACCCCTATTCACTTGTTCAGCACCCATGTATGTTTTATCATTCCCATGTTAGTAATCCCCGATCCATTATTTGTCCTGTTTGTCTGTCCTAATTAGATTGTAAGCTCTTTCGAGCAGGGACTGTCTCTTCATGTTCAAGTATACAGCTTCGTACATCTAGTAGTGCTATAGAAAAGATTAGTAGTAGTAGAGTTCCTGTGCAGAGTTTTGCAGGTTTATTCTTTGCAAGAGTCAATTATCTTTGAAGAAATCCTGGAATTTTAGGGACCAAATTCAGAGGCTGCCTGGACGTACTTATGGGAGGTCCTTCCTCACCTCAGGCCCCTTCTCCCAGTACTGGTCATCACTGGTCTAAATTCAGAGTCCAAGAGCAATACTACCATGGTTCATAAAATTATCTACGGCGAAGCCCCGGGATACATGACAGACCTCATAGACCTACCAACCAGAAACATAACAAGATCAACACGAACATACCTAAATCTCCACTACCCAAGCTGCAAAGGACTCAAATACAAATCAACTTATGCATCCAGCTTCTCGTATATAAGCACACAACTATGGAACAGATTACCAAACGTTGTGAAAACAACGTATGACCACCTAAACTTCCGGAAATCACTAAAAAGTAACCTGTTCAAAAAGGCATACCCTACCGACCCAGCTTAAATGCCTGAACCCTGCAACACAACGAAACCAAAGCTCTTACTGGACATAACTTAACTCTTCCTCCCTACGATTCCCTAATGTGTCTGTTACAAATGATCTTTATTCTACCACAACATCACTTTGTATTTGTTCATACCGGCATTGGTGATCGCCATTACGGTACTATGTAAGCCACATTGAGCCTGCAAATAGGTGGGAAAATGTAGGATACAAATGTAACAAATAAATAAATACTATTCTGGCAGCTACCTCCCTTCTTCAGGAAAATAGTCTTAGAATGTTTGACTGGGATGGAACCCTTGTTGCAAACTTCTTGCTCTGGCTGTGCTTCTTCATGGAAACATGAGCTTGCACTCCACTCAGGTTGAACATGTGGGACATACACATAACAATTTTTTGGGGTGTTATTGAGGAACCTGACAGTATAGATTGCTAAAAGAATGGGACTCTTGCCACATTCCAGCATTAGACAATATAGTGTCAGAAGCAAATATTCCCTCTTATCTCTAATTCTGAGCTCTCAACACCCAATTATTAACAGAACTGACTCCACAACCAAATATTATAAAAATAGAGTGCTTATTTATTTACAATAGCAGCAAAGATAATGTGCAAAGAAGGCAAGAATAAAGACACAAGAAGTGTTATTATAGAAACAGCTCAGAGTAAATGCACATTATCCTAGACAGAGTTCTAATTCTGTCAACTAATCTAAACTCACATAACTACGCAAGAGTATATGGCAAATATACAACCTGATGCAGACATCCAGCAGATGGCAGAGTGTTCCTCAGATGGTCAGTCAGATGAACAGCAGGATCTGCACCTTGGATGAAATATCAGCATAACAGCCCCTGTATAAGATGCAAGCTCTCTTCTTATACAGTAATCACAAGCTGCAGCTGTGCTAATAACATGCATTCTGGCTTTGTGGGTGATGCACACATAACCTTGTTTATCCGAAATGTTGTGGCTTCAAAGGCCACAAGATTGTCTCATTGGCACCATTTGAAGGGGTCACCTTGACAATGAGCCAAGGTTTCATAAACGATGTACAGTTTTGCCAGCCACAGTGTCTCTCTCAGATACAAGGGAGATCTCAAGATTCCTTGGCTGGTCTGGCTGTGACGTCGATGCTGATAGTAACGTTGTTATTCTGGTACATTGGTGCCCTTGGCAGCATTATTTTCTGTATGCAAGGCCGAGGCTCATTAAACAACAGGTTTTAGCAGTGAAAGATGAAATAAGTCTGAGTCTGCATTTTAGTATCAAGTTGTTAATACATTGATACACTATTCTCATTTGGATTTCAGGGGCTCTCTTCTTTCCTGGTTTTCTTCCTATCTCTCCCATCGCACTTTTACTGTATACTTCTCCACTTCTATCCCACTATCAGTTGGTGTACCTCAGGGCTCTGTTTTGGGACCTCTTCTTTTCTCCATCTATACTTTTGTTACATAGGAACATATAGTGCTTTATAGGCTTATTTTGCTGCTATAGACATCGTGCCCCCTTGCTGGTGTCAGCCATGCATACTAAGCAGCAGAACAGAGAAGTCTTAGAATCTGTTGAATGACTTCATAACCTGGCCTGTGGTTCCTTACAGTCTGTGGAGTCGATAGCCATTTTAGATCCATGTTCTGCCTCTATCTGTGCCTCACAGTTTGCTGAGGCACCTTGCAGTCCTCAGAAACTGGGATTAGTGGCCATTTTACATGTGCATAGATTAGAACCTCTCTTTTACTGGCTTCCTCCAGGAGTGGACTCGAGTAACATCAGACCAGTGAGTACTGGAAATAATCAGAGAAGATTACAAATTCAAATCTTCCTTCCTTTCAAAGAATGATCAGTTCTTTAGAGTTTTCCTCCTTTCACCTGCTAGATATCAGAAGAATTTTTATGCATTAAAAGTCACTAATGATTTCTGTTGAGCAGATAAATTGTTTATCTTCTTTGGTAAGACTTAAGAAAGACAAGGCAGTATCTTAAGCTACAGTTTCTCATTGGTTAAAGATATGATTTCCTTAGGATATATATTGGTGGGTAGACAATTGCCTATAACCGTGAGAGCACACTCTGTTAAAGAGGTAGTTGCTTCTTGGGTGGAGTATAATGCATTGTCTCCGGATATCGGTAAAGCAGCAACATGGTCCTCTCTATATACTTTTGCAAAGCACTATTGCTTGGATGGAGCTACTAGCGAGGAAGCTGCCTTTGGAGCTTCAGTTCTCAGAACAGGGGAGACTGATCCCCTACCATCTTGAGGACTGCTCCTTTACTTCCAAAAAGTCATGGATTTGTCTGGTGCGTATGAGAAGGAAGGAGAATTAGATCTTACCTGCTAATTTTCTTTCCTATAATCACACCAGATGAGTCCAGCCACCTGCCCTTATTTGTTTCTCCATATCATTATAGCCGAGATCTTATTTTTGCCAACTCCTTGTTTCTCTTGTTGAGTAAATATTTTTGCATTACATCAGCATTAAGGTCAGCAAATGTTTTCGTATTATTTCTGTAACTGTTTTCCACTGCTTTGTTAGCTGATTCTGAAGTGTTTGAGCTGTACAGGGTTCTATTAAGGCACAGCACAATTCTGTATTCTCTGTCTCCACCTGCTGGTAGATGGGACACAAACTCACAAGTCCTGGACTTGGCTGGTGTGACTTAAGGAATGAAAATTAGCAAGTAAGATCTAATTTTGCGTTCAGTAGGCCTAAACTAGGCTTTGATTTGCATTACAAATAAGGTGGTATATTAAGTCTAAATAAACGATAAGTGATTTGTTTAGCTGAATTTCACCACAAACAGATAATTTTAAATTCCTCCTTCCCCCAAACCCAGCCCATTTAGCCATTTTGTCCATTTTTAATTTAAAAAAATAAACAGCTAAGTCAGTTATACGTTCCAATATTGTTCCAATGATTTCCAAGGTATATGTCCACACAAAAAAGCAAGTTCAAAGTTCATTGGTACAAATTATTTGTACCTTTGAATTTTGTAGACACTTTTCAAAAAGCAATGACCTGAGTGGTTTCCCTTTGAAAATTAGCTACAAGGTTTGCAAATGCAGTATAAAATACATACAAGCTTAGCTGAAAGGTGTGTGTGTGTGTGGGGGGGGGGGGGGGTACCACAATTGCCCCTTTAATATATTTAAATCTGTATTATTTTCCTTAATATATCTTACCATGAGGATGGACGAGATATATATATATATATATATATATATATATATATATATATATATATATATATATATATATATATATATAATTTATTTATTTATTTATAAGAATTTAAATTTACAAGCAATAAAATAACTTGCCAGAAATACAGAGAAAGTAATACATAAGAATTATTTCAATCGGGTAATTCTATACTCTTCCTTAGACCACAAAATAGGGAGAGTGGAACAAGACAAGGAGATCAATTAAACAACAGTAAACAGAAAAAACGTGGTATTAACCTGATTATCCCCAGTTATTATTTATCTGAATTATTATTCCACATTGATCATCTGGTTGGCTTCTTCAAACCCAAAACGGTGTATATTCAGTTTAATTCGTTGAAAACATACTTATTGTCCAGTATTAGTAGAAATAATAAACCTAATTTCATTTTTTCTTTTTTAAAATCAGAAATTATTTAACAATGCGAAAACTTGAATCTCTAAGGTAATCCCAGTTTCACAGGCTTTACTCCTTTTGAATTAATATTACTAAGTAATCTATATATATAAAACTCACCCTCAACGTTCTGAACACAACGACGTCAGTGAAGCCAAGCCCTGACTTCCTTCAAAAAGGTTCGAAGGTTCGTGGTGGTGAAGCCACCAAAATCACTCCGGGCCCCGCCCTCGAGGGCGGAGCAATGGCAGAACAACGAAGGGGTTGGCACAAAGGGAGGCGGGGGGGGTCGAAAATTGCTCCGGGCCCCGCCCTTGCGTCAAACGTCATGACATGAGGGCGGAGCAATGCCAGAACAACGAAGGGGTTGGCAGGGAGGGAGGGAGGCAGGGAGGTGTGGTGTTGCCAACGAAAACCATGATGGCAGAACAACGAAGGGGTTCACAGGAAGGGAGGCGGGGGGGGGGGGGGGGGGGTTGCAAAACCGCTCCGGGCCCTGCCCTCGCGTCAAACGTCATGATGTTGAGGGCGGAGCAATGGCAGAACAACGAAGGGGTTGGGCAGGGGGGGGGTATTAGCGACGAAAACCTTGCTAGCGCCTGTTTCATTTGCTCAGAAACGGGCCTCTTTTACTAGTAATTTATATTACTAAGAGGAATCACATATATATATTTTTTAATAAAAATATCTTATGGACAAACTTTTTATGGAAATAAGTTTATTTAGTTTATTTGCACATTCTTGATATATGCAAGGGCCCAGTCTGGTTTCTATGCGGTTTATAATAACAAAAGCACTAGAAAATCCTCTGTTCCTTGGCTTTTAGAGGGTATTTCTATTTTTTCAAAACTTAGCTGGTGGTGGGAGGCAGGGCTGGTGGTTGGGAGGTGGGATAGTGCTGGGCAGACTTATACGGTCTGTGCCAGAGCCAGTGGTGGGAGGCAGGGCGGGTGGTTGGGGGGTGGGGATAGTGCTGGGCAGACTTATACAGTCTGTGCCCTGAAAAAGACAGGTACAAATCAAGGTAAGGTATACACAAAAAGTGGCACATGTGAGTTTATCTTGTTGGGCAGACTGGATGGACCGTGCAGGTCTTTTTCTGCCGTCATCTACTATGTTACTATGTAAAAGCATCTTGTGCAAGTAGAGGAGGAGAAGAAAAGCAGCAAGTGCTAGTGGTTGTAGATCAGGCCTTTGAGAAGACTTGAGTAAAGAGAGATTTTGAGGGCAAGCTTAAACTTGGTAAAGGAGGGTTCCAGGCAGAGATGTACTGAGAGTGTGTTCCAGAGCCTAGGACCTATGTAGCTGATAGCTGAGGCACGGGTAATATCAAGGCAGATGAGGGAGGGATGCAGAAGTGCAAGTATCTCTTATTTATAAGCTGAAGGAAAATGTTCTTTTATAAAGAAATAAATACATATTAGTTAACAATAATGAGTCACTGCTCTGACATTTTCTCCTCCCAATAGGGAGACAAAAACTAGTCCATCTTGTCAGTTCCCTCTCCCCTGTCCCTCCCTGATCCTTCCATGCACACAAAAAGAATCAATTCTTATTTAGAAGTGGAAAGAAAATAAAGAAAAAGTTAAACACAAAGAGAGCTTTGAAAAGTTTAAAGGGTAATACTTATCTGATGTAAAGCACAGGACAGGATTCTCTTGTTAATTTGCAGTAATTGTAGTAGGAAAACTGAAAAGAGAAATGTTAAAAGTGAGTTTTAAGTTATTACTGGTCCAGTTTTAATTAGAAAGTTTATATATTTCTCAAATTGCATTAATATATTTATATATATTCTATTTATTAAAATTTATTATATATATATATATTGTCTGTATTTAATAAACTTACCCTAATTTTTCCTTGAATTCTCCTTATCCTTTAACCCATCCTCCTTTCCTTAATTTTCCCTATATTTAATGTGAGACCGTTCTCCAGAGAGAGCCCTACCTGAGGTAAGGTCACGGACTACACAGTGGAGTGAAAATAAAGATCAGGTGTGGTTGGCTCCTGGGGGGGGCGGAGCTTATATTAATTCAACCAAATTTTGCCTATTGTAAATTTGTTATTAAAGCAGTAAATTTGAGAATTGACATAGCAGTAGTAAGGGGTATATTGTGCCATATTGTAGGGCTGATAATACAGACTTAGGGCAGAATATCAGTGGTTAGGTGACCATAAGCGATTAAGCAAGCAGGAGCCTCATTGAATATTGGTTGGCTGTGTAATTAGATTGTAAGCACTGTTGAGCAGGGACTGTCTCTTCATGTTCAAGTGTACAGCGCTGCGTACGTCTAGTAGTGCTATAGAAATGATAAGTAGTAGTAGTAGTAATGTTTTGAGCAGGTATATGTAGAGAATGACATGGGGATAAAATTTGTCCCCATCCCCGCATGCCCCATCTCCGTCTCCACCCTGTCTCCGCATGCCCTGTCTCCATCCCTGTCCTGTCCCCACAGGCCCTGTCTCCGTCCCTGCCCCGTCCCCACAGGTTCTGCCCCCGCCCCATCCTCATGGGCTCTGGTTTCATCTGCAGAAGGCTCGAACACTTACGATTTTAAAAAGGAACAATATACTGTGCAACTGTTGTGTATAAATTACAAATAGAAAACAGTAATAACAATGAGCAGCTATAATAAACCCTCCCACCACCACCACCCTCTACCCTTTCAACCCCAACAATAGCTGACTTCTACTACCCCAAGGAATCCTAATCCACCCTGTTAAAATGTCCAGGGGTACAAAATACAACCCGTTCTTTATGACCTAGAGGGAAGAAATATGCCCTATGAAGCACTGTTATGATTTTTAATCTGTGGTTCATATCATCATGCTGATCAATCCATAGGACTGGTGGTTGTGTCCATCTACCAGCAGGTGGAGATAGAGAGCAAACTTTGCCCCCTATATGTGGTCATGTGCTGCCGGAAACTCCTCAGTATGTTCTCTATCTCAGCAGGTGGTGGTCACACACAGCAGCAGCTCTGGCTAGGCCTCCAAGCCTAATTTTTAGGTTTTGTTGAGTGCCTGGGGTTGAGGGCTCTTCTTGAGCAAGTGCAAAACCTGGTGGCGCCAGGTCCCTCCTTTTCTTCCCCCCTCCCGCTGGCTCCGTTTAAAAAAAAAAAAAAAATTTTGAACGTCCTTAAAGGCGTTTATTTCGATGTTTATTTAAACGTTTATTGCAGCTACTCACTGGGACACCAGGTCGTTACAGCTCGGAGCGGACAGCAGGTAATTTTTACTTTTTATAGCGGGCAGGGGGTTCCCCGATTGGTCTCCACGTGGCCTATGGCGTCGGAGGGCGAGGGCGCAAAGAGTCGCTCCCCGGATCGCGTGTGCGCTTCCAGAGGGGATGCGGGGGTCTTAAAGTCTGATTCGCCCTTGTTGGGTGACAGTTTCGTGACCGATGAGTGTCCCGGTCCTTCCTCCGGTGTGGCGGTTTTTCCCGCCATAAACGCCCATCCCCCGCGGCTCGCCTCCGCCATATTGGCCGGCCACGCGGCTCGGACGGCTTCTTCTTGGGCCGCCCTTGAGGTGGGAGACATTGATGCCATGAACGCCCTTAATTTGGGCGACGGCACAAAAGCGGCTAAAGTTAAGCGCCGTTCTTCCCGCGCGGCTCCGCGGAGTGTCGCGCCGGACGCCATCTTGGATGCGCAGCATGTCTCTCCCCCGCTCTTGCGAGCGCCGGTTGAGGGTGCGTCTAGGGCTGTAGCCCAGGCTGCGGAAGTGCACAGTATGCGGGGTTTCTCCCCCGAGTTTGTTTTGCTGCTGCATCAGGCCTTCCTTATGCAAAACGCTGCCCCTGCTCCCTCGTCTGGTAAAGAGGTTGAGGCCCCCGGAGGTAAACGCCCTCGGGTTGATTCCCAGGCCTTGGAGGACTTTGTCTCCTCCGATGTAGATGAGGGCAGCGTATCTGAGTTCTCCCAACGGTCCTTTGCGGATTCCTTGGAGGAGACGGATCCCCGCTCGGATGGAGCGGATGACCCCTCTGCAGCACGGCTCTTTAGCTCAGAGGATTTGCCCAACCTGTTAATGCAGGCCATGGGCATTTTGAAGATTTCCTCTCCGGAGGACGTCTCTCCCTCAGCCCCTGTTGGTTCTGCCATTATGCTGGGGACGAAGCGCCCGCATAGAACCTTCCACGTGCATGATGCCATGCACACCTTAATTTCGGCTCAGTGGGATGTCCCGGAAGCGAGCCTTAAAGTGGTTAGGGCTATGTCCCGCCTCTATCCTTTGCCTGAAAGTGAACGTGAGGCCTATCTGTGGCCTACCGTGGTTTCTTTAATCACTGCGGTGACTAAGAAAACGGCGTTGCCGGTGGAAGGTGGCACGGCCCTATAGGACGCCCAAGACAGAAGATTGGAGGCGGCCTTAAGGTCGTCCTTTGAGGCGGCTGCTTTAAGTTTGCAGGCCTCAGTTTGCGGCTCCTATGTGGCCAGGGCGTGCCAGACTATGGTGCAGCGGGCTTCCCCCTCGGATCATTCTTTGAGGGCTGATTGGCCGGCCCTGGAATCGGGCTTAGCCTATTTGGCAGACTTGCTGTATGATATCTTGAGGGCCTCAGCTAAAGGCATGGCTCAGACAATCTCTGCGCGGCGGTGGCTTTGGCTGAAGCATAGGTCTGCTGACCACGCCTCTAAATCCCGCCTGGCTAGATTGCCTTTTAAAGGCAAGCTGCTCTTTGGGGTCGAGCTGGACAAAATTGTGACCGATCTCGGCACGTCTAAGGGCAAGAGGTTACCAGAGGTCAGGGCTCAGGCTAGTGCTCGCCCCGGTACCTCCAGAGGACGGTTTCAGGAAGCCCGTCGGTACGGCCAAGGCAGGTCGGGCTCCTCTGCCCCCTCTTCCTTCAAGAGGAAATTCTCCCCCAAGCAGCATTCCTTTCGCAGAGACCGCCGTCCCGGAGGTGCTCCCTCCGGTCCTCCCCTAGGGTCTCGTACCCAATGACGGGGCCTTGGTCCACGCCCCAGTGCAGATTGGAGGACAGCTGTCCTCGTTTCTGGGCGAGTGGATCACAATAACTTCAGATGCTTGAGTGCTGGAAGTCATCAGAGACGGCTACAAGCTAGAGTTCTGCCGACCCTTAAGAGACGTGTTTGTACTCTCTCCCTGCAAGTCTCCGGTCAAAGCTGTGGCAGTGCAGCAGACCTTGGACAATCTGATCCGCCTGGGTGCGGTCGTTCCGGTGCCAGAAAATCAGCTTGGCAAGGGACGTTACTCCATTTACTTTGTGGTACCAAAGAAAGGAGGTTCTGTACGGCCTATCCTCGACCTCAAGGGGTCAATCAGGCTCTTTCGCATGGAGACCCTCCGCTCTGTTATAGCGGCAGTGCAGGCAGGAGAGTTCCTGGCATCCTTGGACATCAAGGAAGCGTACTTGCATATTCCCATCTGGCCTCCTCATCAACGCTTTCTGCGTTTTGCAGTACTGGGCCGACACTTCCAGTTCAGAGCCCTCCCGTTCGGGTTGGCTACTGCTCCGCGGACCTTCTCCAAAGTAATGGTGGTCATCGCGGCCTTCCTGAGGAAGGAAGGAGTACAAGTCCATCCTTATCTGGACGACTGGTTGATCCGAGCCCCCTCTTATGCAGAGTGTGGCAAAGCTGTGAACCGGGTGGTTGCTCTTTTGAGCTCCCTGGGGTGGATCATCAACTGGGAGGAAAGCCAGCTGCGCCCAACTCAGTCCCTGGAGTATCTGGGAGTTCGATTCGACACCCAAGTGGGCAGAGTGTTCCTGCCAGACAATCGGATTGTCAAGCTTCAGGCTCAGATGGACCAGTTCCTAGTAGCCTCTCCTCTTCGGGCTTGGGACTATGTGCAGCTGTTGGGCTCTATGACGGCCACGATGGAAGTAGTGCCCTGGGCCAGGGCTCATATGAGACCACTACAACACTCTCTGCTGCAGCGCTGGACTCCGATGTCGGAGGATTATGCTGTGCGCCTTCCCTTGGACCTAGCAGTGCGCAAGGCGCTGAGCTGGTGGACGCAGACAGACAAGTTGTCTGCAGGAATGCCTCTGGTGACCCCGGAGTGGATTGTCGTCACGACGGACGCCTCTTTGTCGGGCTGGGGAGCCCACTGCTTGGGAAGGACAGCGCAGGGGCTCTGGTCTCCTGCAGAGGTAAAGTGGTCTATCAACCTCCTGGAACTCAGAGCCATTCGGTTGGCGCTTTTGGAGTTCATCCCGGTACTGGCGTTGAAGCCTGTACGGGTCCTGTCGGACAATGCCACGGCTGTGGCCTATGTCAACTGCCAGGGAGGTACCAAGAGCGCCCCTCTAGCCAAGGAGGCCATGAATCTATGCCAGTGGGCGGAAGCGAACCTGGAACAGCTGTCAGCGGCCCACATTGCCGGAGTCATGAATGTCAAGGCGGACTTTCTCAGTCGCCATACCTTGGAGCCCGGAGAGTGGCAGCTATCTGTTCAGGCGTTCTTGGACATCACGAAGCGCTGGGGCCAGCCGAGCCTAGATCTGATGGCGTCATCGGCCAATTGCCAAGTGCCGCGCTTTTTCAGCAGAGGACGGGACCCTCGATCCCTGGGAGTAGATGCTCTTCTCCAACAGTGGCCGACACAAGAGCTTCTCTATGTGTTCCCGCCCTGGCCCATGTTGGGCAGGGTGCTAGACCGGGTGGCAAAGCATCCGGGCCGGATAATCCTGGTGGGTCCGGATTGGCCCAGACGTCCCTGGTATGCGGACTTGATCAGGCTCTCAGTGGACGAACCTCTGCGACTGCCAGTGGAGCAGGGCCTGTTACATCAGGGTCCCGTGGTGATGGAGGATCCCTCCCCCTTTGGTCTTACGGCCTGGCTATTGAGCGGCAGAGTCTGAGGAAGAAGGGCTTCTCAGACAAGGTCATCGCCACTCTGCTGAGAGCGAGGAAGCGCTCTACTTCTACTGCTTACGCCAGGGTTTGGCATACCTTTGCAGCGTGGTGTGAAGCAGGTTCACTTTCTCCATTTACTGCTCCAATTTCTTCAGTGTTGGCGTTCCTGCAAGAAGGTCTGGAGAAAGGCCTGTCGCTCAGTTCCCTGAAAGTCCAGGTAGCGGCCCTGGCTTGCTTCAGGGGCCGCCTGAAGGGTGCTTCCCTGGTTTTGCAGCCAGATGTGGTGCGTTTCCTAAAGGGAGTTAATCACCTGCGCCCTCCTCTGCACTCAGTGGTGCCTGCGTGGAATCTCAACCTGGTGCTAAGAGCCTTACAAAGCCGCCTTTTGAACCCTTGTCGAGGGCATCTCTGAAAGACCTGACGTTGAAAGCAGTCTTTTTGGTGGCTATCACTTCAGCCAGAAGAGTTTCCGAGCTCCAGGCACTCTCTTGTCGAGAGTTTTTTTCTGCAGTTCACTGAGGCAGGAGTGACTATTCGCACAGTGCCTTCCTTCCTACCCAAGATTGTTTCTCGCTTCCATGTGAGTCAGCAGCTCTGTCTCCCTTCCTTTCGTAGGGAGGACTACCCAGAAGAGTATTCTGCTCTCAAATATCTGGATGTGAGACGGGTCATCATCAGATACTTGGAAGTGACCAATGATTTCCGGAAGTCGGATCATCTGTTTGTCCTGTTTGCAGGTCCTCGTAAGGGTCTGCAGGCTGCTAAGCCTACAGTGGCAAGATGGGTCAAGGAAGCCATTGCAGCGGCTTATGTGGCCGCGGGGAAGGTGCCGCCTATTCAGTTGAAGGCCCACTCCACTAGAGCTCAGGCGGCCTCGATGGCAGAGGCCGGGTCCGTCTCCTTGGAAGAGATTTGCAAGGCGGCAACTTGGGCGTCGGCCCATACCTTCTCCAGACATTACCGCTTGACTGTGGCTGCTCGGGCGGAGGCCCAGTTTGGAGCTTCAGTGTTGAGTTCAGGGATTTCAATGTCCCGACCTGGGTGAGTACTGCTTCGGTACATCCCACCAGTCTATGGATTGATCAGCATGATGATATGGAAGGTAAAATTATGTATCATACCTGATAATTTTCTTTCCATTAATCATAGCTGATCAATCCATAGCCCCTCCCAGATATCTGTACTGTTTATATTCTGGTTGAATTTTAGGTTCAAGTTTAGTCTTCAGTTACTTCAGGAGGACTTCGTGTTCAAGTTTTTTCACTTGGATTCTTCAAGAGTTGAGACGAGTTTGTATTACAGTGAGCTGCTGCATTCCTCTCCCCTCCGTTTTACAGGGCTGGATTGAGACTTAAATTCTGCCGGCACTCCCTCCCGCTTCGTGCGGCTGTAGGGCAGCTTTGTACCCCTCCTGCTTCGGCGGTGTTAGGGTCAGTCAGCTCCTCCCGCGGTTGCGGTTGCAGGATAAGCCAGATCCCCCCGCATCGGCGGGGTGGTGTCCCTCCCCCGCTCTGCGGGGATGAGCTGGACGGATTCTCCTCCCCCACTTGTGTGGGGATGAGCTGGGTTAATTCCCCTCCCCCGTTTCGGCGGTGGTGAGCTGGGCAGAGTGTCCCTTTGTGGGTGTAATTCTCTAAGTGCTGAGTCCTGTGGATGGAGCTTTGATATCGACATACTGAGGAGTTTCCGGCAGCACATGACCACATATAGGGAGGCAAAGTTTGCTCTCTATCTCCACCTGCTGGTAGATGGACACAACCCACCAGTCTATGGATTGATCAGCTATGATTAATGGAAAGAAAATTATCAGGTATGATACATAATTTTACCATGAATAAGAAGTCATCAGCAATCTCAGGATTCAGTCTAGCTCTCCTGTCCTCCACAGTCCCTCCTGCAATAGAAGATGTCTTCTTAAAAAATGTACTGATAGCAGGATGTACAGGATCCCCCATTCACATTTTGCTAGCTGTGGCCAGCATGTTTGCTTGTTTTCCAAAAAATAAAAATATTGTCATCTGCATCAATCAAACATAAATAACAGTCCAGTTCATTAACAGTCTTCAAAGTAGAAAGTGACACGGGGACAAAGTTTGTCCCTATCCTCATGGATTCTGTCCCCGCCCTGTCCCCATGGGATCTTTCCCCGTCCCCATCCCCGCGATTACTGTGGATCCCCGTCCCCGTGTCATTCTCTAGGTGTATGGCCTGTTCCCAAGCACTAGGCAGTAAGGGGCTTCCTGGGCTGGTGCCTGCTTGACCCATATATATGCTTTCTCCTTTCTCTACTCTCTGCCACCTTCCAAATTAGTCCTGTATATTCAATGCCAGGCCATCGAATATCTGGGTAACATAGTAACAGCATATAAAGACCAGCATGGTCCATCTAGTCTGCCCATCAAGGTGGATAGAGTTGTACCTGACATTCTGTGCAGAACAAGCAGGTTTCCTCCTCTGTGTCATTGGATAGGATTGTACCTGCAGCTCTGTGTTTTCTTTTGATAGGAATCCTCCATATTTATCCCATGCCTCTTTTGAATTCTGTTATTATTTTTGTCCTAACCACCTCCACTGGGGGTTGTTCGAGCCATCCTCCACCCTTTCAGTAAAAAACTTTTTTTTTACTTTTTAAGCTTACCTCCATACATGTTAATTTCATGTCCTCTAGTTCTTTTTTTAATCTATTCTACGCTGATTTAAGAACGTGACATGTCAGTACCCATTTTACAACAAAAATAAGTGCCGAACATCAAGGGCAATATCAATTAACAATCAAAATCATCATTATTCCCCTCTTTGATTTTCTGTTATCTAGAAAGGAGTAGTCAGTCGCCCTCAACTGGTGTGTTTTATCCCCCCACATATTACTACCATACCTCATATACTTAACTTACATATTTCTGTCTTTCTACTTTCATACATGCTACCCACCCCCTTTCGACTAATACCTTTTACTCCAGGATTACACTAATCTTCATTATCATGCATGCTCAGGATAGGAAATGAGTATAATCATCGAAACGTAGCCCATATCTGCTTGTACCACAGCAGTGCTACAAAACAGCAGTTTCATTCATGAGGGCCAGCCAGTAATTGTAAGGAGGGGCTTTTCTTGGATCCACCATTATAAATTCACTTTGTGGACCAGCAAGAAAACTGTGAGCACAAATTTATTTTTTGCTTTTGATGTTTGCTTTCCCCTGTCCTCCTCATTCCACAATCCCAACATCTGTATGTACATTCTAGCTGACCCACAACTCTCCACTGCCTCAGTTGCTTGAGTCCAAAGGTCTTGAAGATTTGGACATTCATTTTCTTTCCTCACACTTCCCTCACATTCATCACATAATGCCCTTTTGGGTCCATACAGTCTTATGTTTGACCAATGCTAACCCTTTTTTCACATATTTTTTTATTTATTTATTAGGATTTATTTACTGCCTTTTTTAAGGAATTCACTCTAGGCGGTGTACAGTAAGAATAGATCAAACATGAGCAATAGGCAATTAGAGCAGTAAAAATTGCCACTCCTCTTTGCCTATTATTAAATTGCCACTACTGGAGGTCACGTGATGCGTCACGAGCAGTAGCCACGCTTTTGCGCTGCTCCGGGACCCCCGCTCGCTCTGCACCCGCGGATTATCGCAACAAGCAGTCCAACGCCGAAAACACAAGTCCCCACAGCTTTGTGAACTTGTATGGAACAATTTCTTGTCTCCATGCCGTCCGGAGCCCTAAGGAAGACAGCGAAAAAGAAAAGCCGGCGGCTTTGAGCGGCGAATCCAAGATGGCGCCGGGTTCGCCGAAAACTGAAGCTGAATTCTCGCCGCGCCAATTATCCCAGCTGGTTGCTGCAGTAGGGGCAGCACTGGAACCTCGGTTTGCGTCGCTGGAGGGGCAATTCGGGAAAATTGATGGAATCCTGGCGGATCTGACGGGACGTGCTGCAGAAGTGGAAAAACGGGTGTCTGATTTGGAGGACAACTGGCAACGCAGGGAGCCTGACTTTAGAAGCCTACAAGATCGGCTGACACAACAGGCAGAGAAAATAGATGATATGGAGAACAGAGCCCGGCGCAACAACCTCAGGTTGGTGGGTTTGCCTGAGAACATTCCTGATCAGAACTTGGGCTCAGTATTAGAAGCGTGGCTCCGGAAAGAATTTGCATTATCAGATAGCAGGGGCCCATTTTGTATTGAGAGAGCTCATAGGATTGGGAGACAACAACAGAATACACAGCGAGCCAGGGTGGTTATCATTAACGTTCATAATTACATTCACAAAGATGAGATCCTGCAGGGATATCGACTGAAACGAGATTCCCTGGCTTATGCAGGATCCCGCATCCACATATTTTAGGATTACTCGGCTAGCATCCAAGAGAGAAGGCGGAAATTTCATCCAATCTGTACAACCCTGGTGACCAAGAAAATCCGTTTCCTGCTGTTGTACCCTGCTACTTTGAAAATCCATCATGCAGGGAAATGGGTTACCTTTACTTCAGACCATTTGGCACTGCAGTTTGTGAATAAAAACCTGGAGGAAGCCAGGGATCCAGCTTGATTTGGTTTTCTGCCTTTGACGGAGAATGAAGGCACTACTGGCCAGTGGCAAGTGACGGAGAATCCGGGAGACCCACTTTGTGGGTGCCCCCCCAGAACTTTGACTGTTTGTAATAGACAGTTATGAAGAAAGCTGGGGTGCGGGATGGGTTGGGGGTCCTCGCATTTTTGTGACTTCTACATAGTTGGGGCTAGTAAGGTTAAAGTGGGTAAGCGAAGAGGGGTTGGGGGGTGGGAGGAGATAGAGATGCATGTAAGGGGGAAGGGTGGGAGAGTGGGCAAGAAAGGGGGAGGGGGAATAGGTGGCAATGGGAAGTTGAGTGTGATTTGGGTGAAGGAACTGCCATGGGATAACATTATTAAGTATAAATATGCGATAGCGCGCTACTGCGGGAGGGGGGAGAGTCAGGATCCCTGGGTGAGGGCTGGGCACCCGGGGGTGTTATTTGGTTTGCTGCCTCGAAGGTATCAATGGAGAATGACGGGAGATTAAGGTAAATTTTCAGATACCGAGACTAATTTCTTGGAATGTGTCCGGTATTAGCTCCCCGGTAAAACGCTCAAATATTTTAACGACCCTGCAGCGTCACAACGTGTCTATTGCCTGTTTACAGGAGACTAAATTGTCGGATGCAGAACATCTGAAACTGCGACAGAGATGGGTAGGAGATTGCTTCTATTCTTCTGCGCAGGGGAAGAAGGGAGGAGTGGCAATACTCATCCATAAGAGCTTGCAATGCACAGCACGGGTGGTGGTTAGTGACACTCAGGGACGATATCTCCTATTGCATTTAAATGTAATGGGCCAAGAGATTTTCTTACTTAATATGTATGGACCGAACGTGTATGACCACTCCCTCTTCCAGCACATCACACGACTAGGGTTGCAATATTCAGCTGCACCGTGGATTCTCATGGGAGACTTTAATCAAGTAATGGATGGGCAGCGGGACAGATCAGCCCCGGGAGCGGGAGTGGCGCTGGGCAGGGGCAAGGGGTTACCATATCTGTGTAAAACGTTAAACGTAGTAGACCCCTGGCGCCTGATGAACCCTAGTGTCCGAGACTATACTCATCTTTCTCGTGCTCACGGCACATGGTCAAGGATAGATTACATCTTGCTAGATGCCAGTCTTTTCCCACAAGTCTCCCGGGTTGAGATAGGCCCCATGGAGGTCTCAGATCATGCTTTGATTTGGGCCGACATAGAATTGGGAGCTGCACGGCTAAAGGGACGCCAGTGGCGTTTCCCGTCCTATTTGGCGGGGGACCCCCACTTTCAAGATTACCTTAGACAAAAATGGGCGCTGTTTGCAGACATCCATGTGGTGCATGAGCCTACGGCGCAGTTATATTGGGAAACGTCGAAGGCTGTAATGCGGGGGGAAATAATTTCCTATATGTCCGCAAGGGCGAAGCGTATGGCCCAGGGGGTAATCCAGCTGGAACATAAGTATCAGATAGTTAAACGCAGATATCTTGCGGCCCCTTCTAAATTGCTTCGAGAGGAGATGGTTTCTACACTTGCAGCATTAAACTCCCTGATTCATGAACGTACTAAGAAACAATTATTTCACCGTTCATTTGCTTTCCATAGGTATGGCAACAAGACAGGTAGGCTATTGGCCAGAGTGGTAAAGAGCTGGAGTGGTAATAGGTTTATCCCTTCCTTGAGAAAGCTAGACGGGACTCAGGAGAATAGTCTAACGGGGATATTGCAGCTTTTCCATGATTTTTACGCCTCCTTATATGCAGCTCCAGAGGCCCAGAGTGGTCCTTCACTAGTAAATTATCTGGAAGATTCGGGTATACCACGATTATCAGAGGCAGTGATAGGTCAGTTAAATGCTCCCTTGAGAGCGCAGGAGATCCAATCGGTGATCAAGTCTCTGAAGAGAGGCACGGCGCCGGGCCCTGATGGGTATACATCAGAATATTATCAATGTATGCTACCCCAGATTGTTGGTGCCTTGACGTCCTTTTTTGAAAAATCTATAATTGGGGGGGTGCTCCCCTGCCACGCCAACGAAGCACTGATTACGCTTATTCCAAAACCGGGAAGGCCATCTGACAACCCGGAGTCATATAGGCCCATATCACTCATCAATGTAGATCTAAAGATCCTGGCTAGGGTGCTGGCAGACCGCTTGGCACCTCACATGCCCAACTTGGTGGGCGAGGGGCAGGTGGGGTTTGTGCGAGGCAGGCACTCGTCTATTAATGTACGTAAAGTATGTCTCGCAATCGCACACAGTCAAGCCCAGGAAAAACCGTTGTTATTGGTGAGTCTAGACGCCGAAAAGGCGTTTGACAAGGTGTGCTGGGACTATCTATTTGGGGTTTTGGAGTATGTAGGCCTGACTGGTTGGTATGGGCGGGCGATAGCAACTCTTTATTGTGGTCCCCGAGCCTCCTTGATGGTAAATGGCCTACGCTCTCGCACGTTTCCCATAGCTCGTGGTACGCGACAGGGATGCCCTTTATCACCGTTGTTGTTCTTGTTGTATTTGGAACCGCTGTTGCGGACAATACAAAGATACACTGAGATTTCGGGGCTCGACGGTCCTTCGTTTGCGATTAAAACATTGGCTTTTGCGGATGATATACTGCTGACTTTGACTGATCCGCATAAGTCATTACCTAGTCTCTTGGATGTTATAGCAGAGTTTAGTTACTACTCTGGGTTTACACTTAATCTGCGGAAGTCTGTTGCCTACCCTGTTCAACCTGAGATTAGAGAGACTTGGAAGGGGGAATTTCCGCTCACATGGTCCACTGGCCCTTTAAAGTACCTGGGAGTATTGATTACATCAGACTTAACACGCCTGTACGAGGTTAATATCCAGCCTCTGCGAGTACGCACTCAACGAGCTCTGCAGGGGTGGTTTTCGCTTCCCTTGTCTCTCATGGGCAGAATCGCCTTATACAATATGATTTTGATCCCTCAGTGGCTTTATGTTTTACAGATGCTGCCCTTATTTCTCAAAGATAGCGATGATAAACTAGTAACAAAGCTAGTGACGCGGTTTCTGTGGCAGGGCAAACGTCCTAGGTTAAGGGCCTCACAGCTTTTTCTTCCCCGCACCCAGGGTGGTTTGGGTCTGTTAAGTGTTAAGCTTTTCTCGATAGCTAGTAACATGCGCCATTTGACCGATTGGTTTCGAGGATCCTCTTATTTTTCTTGTACAGAAATGGAGACGCGATTGTTCGCCCCCCTTCACTTTAGTGCTTGGTTACATGCGCGACCGGGGAGGTTGTGCACCCCTCCGGTTTTCGCACCGTTGTTGCTACCCGTGCGGAGGACATGGCGTTGGGTATGTCATTTTTATGGCCTAGAAGCGGAGGCTTCACCCTTGTTGCCGATTCAGGGTAATAAAGACTTTATACCGGGATCTATCTCGTTAGATTTGACCACCTGGGCAGCTAAGAGATTGCAGTATTTGCATCAACTATATCAGGAAGATGGAACACTTAAAACCCCAGAACTTTTGCAAGAGGAATATGGAATTCCAAAAGTGAATTTTTTTTCCATGTTCCAATTGCGTCATTATTTAAGATCTCTGCCACCAGCAGCGCTGACGCCGCAGACATGGGAAATACTCTTGACTATTTTGGGTTTAGATGCTCAGCTAGTGATTCCCCTGAAATACTATCATAATACGTTACGGGAACACTTAGGGGACATTGATTATGATAAAGTATTGGACAGCTGGAAGGGGGAGTTGGCACTGGACCTGCAGAGAGATCAGGTGAAGACATGTCTCCTGGGCAGGCGGCGAGTGACGGAGAATGTGACGCTGCAGGAGATCCATTACAAATTCTTATTGAGGATGTACATTTCTCCACACCGAGCATACCGGGCAACTATTCAGGCCGTGGATGAGTGCTTAAAGTGTGCCCAGCCCTCGGCGAATTTGGGACATATGTTTTGGAGTTGCCCGAGGGTTTTGGGATTTTGGCGCCAGGTAAATAAACATGTCTCTCAAATGTGGGAGGTCATTTGGCGACTATCGCCATTACAATTGTTTGAAGTCTTTAGGGTGTCCCCCTTTTTATCCGGAGAGCTAAGGGCCTTTTTGAAAAAAGCAGTGTTAATTGGTAAGAAGTGCATTCTTCACCATTGGATAACGAGAGAAAGCCCAACATTGCAGCAATGGCGCTCACACATGATTGTATTTTGTGCGTTGGAGCGCCGGGGGGTAGGTGATTTATCCACCCCTGGTGGTGACCTTTTTTGCCGGACTTGGTCCCCATTTTGGGACTCCCTGACCGCAGTGGCGCGCAGTAGAATTTTGAACGCTTAAACAGAAACGAAACGATAGGTTATGACATGGCATGGGGTGGGGGGGGGGGAGAGGGTTGGGGGGGGAAGGAGCGGTTATAATCCTGAAGTGAGGTTTTCCCTATTGTAGGGACGGTGGTTTATGTCTGGTGCCACCATGACCACGCTTTCTCCTAAGAGAAGTCTCTGCCAGTGGCGTGGGGCTCATCAGAGTCCAGACCCCGCGCGGCCTGGCACAGCAGAGCGATAATTGGTTATTGGAAAAAGAGATGGCCTAGAGTGGGATGATGGCACACTAGCTACTCAAGAGACAGATGTTATCATTCCTATAGAGGTTGGGGGAGGGGAGAAAATTGGTTGAATTCACTTGGATAGTTGATTGTATTATGTTGAGCACGTACAAAATGGTTGGTTAACACACTTGTATTCTGCAAGATTGTGGTTTAAGTGCTGCAAGGTGGTCCATAATACTAGGAATCATTTAAACATAAAAACAGAAGGACAAGGTGGGGATGAAAAGTTTGAGGACAGACTGCATCATTTTGTCTTTATTGTATATATCTTCATATTGGAATCTCCGTATATTCATATTGTTAAAAGTGTTCTGGTTGGTTGGTCATCAATATAAATGTTGAAACATAATTTATGTCGGGATTGGGGGGAAGGGGGATAGTTGGGGGGATAGGGGAGAAAATGTTAAAAACCTTTTTGATGCTGTTTTGTGTTAAGCCTATCCAGCAAGATTTGTTAGTGGAATTTGAATAGTGAAATGTATTGCTAAGATTTGATATGCTGAAGCATCAATAAAATTGTTTTAAACATAAATGGCCACTACTTCTCCTACCCATGCTCTAACACATATCTATATGTTTTTGCTTAAGGTCAACATGTGTGCACTTAACTAGGGAATGGATGCTGTCCACATTTAGAGGGAATTTATCAAGGTTGCGGTAAAAGATTGCCTTTTACTGCATGTTGATTTCCCTTATGATTCAGCATCCTGTGGTCCCACAGATTGCAGAATCCTGTTGTAAAGGAATAACTGTGCTTGCAGCCCCCAGTCTGGCAAAGCAGGGTCCCCTTGTCATCTAGCAACCTCCTCCCCCCCCCCCCCACGCAAAGGCCAAGCCCATCTCCCCCCCCCCCCTCCCACTCCTAAAGTAGCCCTTGCCCCCACTCAAGGCTACCTTTAGAACAGTGGCGGTCCAGGGTGGGGGTTCTTTTGGAAGGAGTGATGCCCAGTATGGTGCTGGCTGCCAAGTGGTGCAATACTGGTAGGAGTCATGTTTGTTTGTATGGAAAAATGACCCCTAGTGGCAGTTGAGCCGTTTTGTAGTCAGTGCTGATCTGGGCAGGAGCTACAGGGCATTGCTCTTGCGTGAAGACCTCCCTCCCCACTGCTATCCCTTAGGAGTTGGGGGTAGGATAGCTGGGGGTGGACCCTGGTCAGTCGGCCTGGGAGCATCAGGGTGTGAAATAACCCCAGCAAAAAGCTGAAGTTATTTTACTGTCATTTTTTGGCCCTAACACGACTTGCAGTGTATCACCACAAATTGCGTTAGGATGTTTGTATAGTAATGGGATGCAAAACATGTGGCAATTTAAATATCACTGTAGTAATTTAAGTCGGGCAGCGTTAGGGCCCTTTAAGGGGCAAATAACGTGACTTAAAGCCCTAACACTGCATGATAACTTCCCCCCTCAATGATACATTGTTTCTCATTCATTCAGATGCATTGTCTGAAATTCCATAATCCCCAAGGTTAAACGTGTTATTGCTTTGGTCCACAGTGTCCCAGCCTTTACACATGTGATCCTGAATCCTATAGGTATATACACCCAATCTCTCCCCTTTCAAAATCTCAGCCCTGGGATCTTCTTCTGATTTATTAAATAGTGTTAACATCCTTTTGTTAAAATTAACTTCCCCTGATCGCTCCCTAAGATATTCCTGCCCCAAACACATTCCACCATGCATCTCATCCAGCCATTAGCCATACTCACACTCACATATGCACTCTCCCTGCCTTATATTCCCTCCTCCCAACAATAGATCAACTCCCCTTCCTACCCAGTTCCCTTTCCTTAATCACCTACTCTGTCCTATAAACGTCCTACTTTTTCTCTCATCCTTGTCCCTCTGCCCTTCCCCCCCTTCCCCCCATGAGTTCAGTTTACAACTCTTCTTTCGAACAAGTCCAATAAAATATTTTGCAGAGTCTGTATCATTAGCTGTCCAGCAGAGTCAAAATTCTTGGGTGTGTTATCATTCACTCTTCATCAGACTAGTAAAACTCTACTTCAAAATCTTCTGTTACAAACTCCCTATTAGCTGCAACATGCCCTGAGGGATAACAGGACATGGAAACAATGGAATTCATCCAG
The DNA here is from genome assembly GCF_901765095.1 of Microcaecilia unicolor. NCBI lineage: Eukaryota > Metazoa > Chordata > Amphibia > Gymnophiona > Siphonopidae > Microcaecilia > Microcaecilia unicolor. The sequence goes on from NC_044037.1 coordinate 123,994,274, forward strand.
TTAAAGAGGTGACCTCCATATTTGTTCTGGTTCTCTTTGTCTCTCTTTATTGTTCAAAATTAGCTGATCAGTCATCCCCATCGCATCTTAACACTGACCGCTCAAAATGATGTTACAGAGCTGGAACTATGAATTCCATTTAAAACACATCATTCTTTCATGACCCAAAGAAGCAGTTCATTATGAAGTGATAAGGCAGAATTAGCAGGGTTTCCCTCTCGCCTTGACTTAGCAAGTGTTATGTGCTTATGTTTCCAAACATGTTCCCTATACTAGGCCGGATATTGAGAGTGCACCTCTCTTGCTCCATCTGTCTTTAACACTTTTCTTCAAACTTCGCTCACCCCAGCTCCTTGACCATGTTCAGCAAATAATCCTCATGGAGTACAGGCTCCTTTTCAAACTGTAACAGAGTAAATGGCGGCAGATAAAGACCTGAATGGTCCATCCAGTCTGCGCAACAGTCACACTTATTATCAATTGATGACTAAACCAACAGTGTGATATAAAATACTTGATCATGGTCTGTATTTGGCATTTCTGGGACAGTAGAAATCTGCCCAGCACTGTCCTTGCATTCCAACTACTGGAGTTGATGTTAAAGCCCACGCCAGTCTCCAAAACTGTGGTTGCTTATAACTAACAACTACATGTAACAGCAGCATATGAACCAAAACCATATAGTACTTCACTTCACTGGCTTTTCCAAGTGGAGGCTGCTAGAAAGAGGCCGCATTAGTCTCCGTCCATTGTTCCTCTTATTCCCCTTGTTAACAAGACCTCCTTGCACTTACTGCAGCACCTCCTGATAAACCAGGTCTTTATCTGTTGTCATTTACAGTTTTAAAAAGGAGCCTGTACTCCGTGAGGATTATTTGCTGAACATGGGTGCGGAGCTGGTGTGAGTGAAGTTTGGAGAACAGTGTTAAAGACAGATGTACAGCCATAATGGAAAAAAAATCAAAAACGTCCAGGACTAAAACCAAGACGTTTTGGTCTAGACCTGTTTTCAGAATGAATAAGGCAACAGAAGGTGCCCTAAATGACCACATGAGGGAATCAGGGGTGATCCCCTCCCACCCCCCAAAAATGTGAATACAAATATGACTTGCCAGCCTCTGACAGCTGCAGATGTTACAGTCAGGTCTATTAAAGCAGCATGCAGGTCCTTGGAGTAGTATAGTGATTGGTGCAGTACACAGTGGGGGACTCAGGTCCCTATCTTCCTCTACTTGTCACACTTAGAATAACGAAGGGGTTGGCAGGGAGGGAGGCAGGGAGGCGGGGGGGGGGGGGGTGGGAAATTGCTCCGGGCCCCGCCCTTGCGTCAAACGTCATGACATTGAGGGCGGAGCAATGCCAGAACAACGAAGAGGTTGGCAGGGAGGGAGGCAGGGAGGGGTGGTGTTGCCGACGAAAACCATGATGGCAGAACAACGAAGGGGTTTACAGGGAGGGAGGTGGGGGGGGGGTTGCGAAATCGCTCCGGGCCCTGCCCTTGCGTCAAACGTCATGACGTTCAGGGCGGAGCAATGGCAGAACAACGAAGGGGTTGGGCAGGGGGGGGTGTTGGCGACGAAAACCTTGCTAGCACCTGTTTCATTTGCTCAGAAACGGGCCTCTTTTACTAGTAATTTATATTACTAAGAGGAATCACATATATATTTTTTTTTAATAAAAATATCTTATGGACAAACTTTTTATGGAAATAAGTTTATTTAGTTTATTTGCACATTCTTGATATATGCAAGGGCCCAGTCTGGTTTCTATGCGGTTTATAATAACAAAAGCACTAGAAAATCCTCTGTTCCTTGGCTTTTAGAGGGTATTTCTATTTTTTCAAAACTTAGCTGGTGGTGGGAGGCAGGGCTGGTGGTTGGGAGGTGGGATAGTGCTGGGCAGACTTATACGGTCTGTGCCAGAGCCAGTGGTGGGAGGCGGGGCGGGTGGTTGGGGGGCGGGGATAGTGCTGGGCAGACTTATACAGTCTGTGCCCTGAAAAAGACAGGTGCAAATCAAGGTAAGATATACACAAAAACTGGCACATGTGAGTTTATCTTGTTGGGCAGACTGGATGGACTGTGCAGGTCTTTTTCTGCCGTCATCTACTATGTTACTATGTTATTTGTCACACTTGTGGTGGAAACTGTGATCCCTCCCAAGGTCACCAGAACTCTACCCACATATAGGTGCTCTCTTCACCAATAAGGGCTATTGTAGTGGTGTACAGTGGGGGACAGTGGGTTTTGGAGGGCTCAGAGGACAAGATAAGAGAGCATAGGTGAGATGTGTACCTGGGAGCATTTTTATGAAGTGCACAGAAGTGCCCTCAAGGGTGCCCCATTGTTCTCCTAGGATGTCTGGGGGACCATTCTACTAAAAATGCTAGCTCCTCCTACATCCCAATGGTATGAATCTCTATGTTTTGCATCAATTTGTTTTGTTTTTGAAAATGGGCCAAAAAAAACAAAACGTCCAAATCACAAAACCTTGTTTGAAATGATATTTTCGGGGGGAAAAAAGACGTTTATCTTTTTTGAAAATGACCTTCGTTCCTATTCAGATTTTGGATGTTTTGTACAAAACGTCCAAAATCGGACTTAGATGTCATATTGAAAATGCCCCTTCTACTGTAACAAAAGAACACTATTTAATACTTTAAAATCAAGAATCAACATACATTAAAATCATAATTATCTAGCAGATCTTCAGGAAATAGATAAACGTCTTTCTAAATATAAGATAATTTGTTTCTATTCTAATAAAAGATGGAAAAGAATTCCATAATGACATCCACTTAACTAAAAAAAGCCATTTTAGAAATCTGCACATTCTTAATAAAAGGAGGACTTAACACTAACTGTTTCACAATCTAGATGATAGCCCAAATAAAGATGCAGAAACCATACTAACCTTTAGATCAGATGTAAGACCAACATCTAAAAAAAAACAAAAAACAGACAGGCTGAGTTAAATATAATTCTTTCATTGATGGGAAGCCAATGCAATTTACGAATAAATTCAGAAATACTATTGTATTTAGTAAGTTTAAAAATAACTCTCACTGCAGAATCCTGAATAAATTGTAATTTTTTTGGCACGTTTACAACAGTGGCATCCCGTGAGAGTACAGTTGTATAGAAAGGACCACAAGGAAACTAGAGGAGAGAATCTTGTTTTAAGATCCTGCTTGCACGATGAAGAATAATGCAGTTACCACCAGCTCTCACCAAATTAAAGCTGATTTTATCCTGAGATGTTATAAGTATTGACTTTAACAAGGGTGACAAAAGGGGAGGGTCGAACCAAGATGGCATCGTATTGAGACGTTACCCCAGACGTACTCGGAGACTTTCTTTCACAGAACTGAGAGAGGAGTCCGAATTCCCTTGTCATGGGGAAGCGGAGAGGAAAGGTGAGGGAGGCTCCTGTTACCCCTACCGAAACCCCCCTCTTGAGGCAGATGACGCTTGAAAGTTTTGGAGTAACGCTGGGACCCCGGGCGACATCTTCTCCAGCTATCAGACCGGCTTCTATCAACTCTGTCAGCAGTGTAGACGGGGCTTCTCTTAGCCCCGACGCCCATGCGGCACCTCCCCAACCAGGAAGAGAGCGAGTGGTTTGTGACTTGGAGGGCCCTATGCCTGGAATGGAGAGGACCCCGAGGAAGGGAGCCCAACCGAACGCAGTGGTAACGAGGGAGACCTGGTAGGACAGAGATTTAACAAAAATTTCTCCTCAGTTATGAGAGATGGCTTAAAACAGATCTCCAACGCCCTCTTCCTGAGCTGAATGTAGGAGTTGTAAAACCTGCCTTAGTGACTATGGATTCAGTATGGGACTTAACTTTCTCGATGCATTGTTTGCTACATTCAGTATTATTAAAAAATGCTGGAGAAATTAAAATTCTATCAGAAGCCTTATTGACGACTCGAGCAAATTAATGCCCAACAGCTGTCTGAAACAAAATTGCTTGAGGATAAAATTCAGAAGTTGGAAAATTTGAATAAAGCCACAATTAAGGACAGTAATTTTGTTAAACGGAAAATGAATATCTTAAGAATCAGCAGAGAAGACTTAATTTGCGGCTTCTCAACTTCCCCAGATCTCCAATTATTTCTGCGATTGATATGGTTAATTTTTTTTTTTTTTTTAAATTTGTTTATTATTTTGCATGTGATTTCAATAAAACATTTAACAAATTTTTCTCTCTCTCCAATGCAATTCTATTCTATAGGTTATACACAGACCTGGTTAAGGAAAATTCCCCTTCCCAGTCTCAGTACAGTGTTCTGTGTAATAACAAACTTTAAATTTAACTCTTTAGCACTTACCCCCCCCCCCTTCCACCCTCTCTATCCCCATCTCCATCCCCCCTCCCCTCCTCCCATCTCCCGCCCTCATCCCTTTTTGGTAAAGATTATTCTTCTTGATTATAACATTGACCACTTCTCACATATTTAAAATACGTCCTCTACCCCCTGGGGGTATTGTCTGCCAAAATGGGGTCCATAGTCTATAAAAGTCTTTGTCTGTGAATCTCCGTTCTCCTCTATAATCTGCTAGTCTCTTTTTGAATTTCATGTAATCCATTAACAGCTCACGCCACTTCTGCAGAGTCGGCTCTTTATTTGTAATCCACTCTGTGAGAATATGTTTTTTCGCTGCCATTACAGCTCTACAAGTAAATCCCTTGAAGCCTGCTTTGGTTGGTTGAACTATCCTTGGTCTTCCGAACAGCAACAGCGGCCCTTTCTTCCATGTGGCGCCCCACATACTGGATGTCATTTGTATTACTCTGGTCCAAAATCTTTGTATTTTTGAGCAAGTCCAGAACATGTGCCCTAGTGTCGCGCCCTGCATCCCGCACTTAGGGCATGACCGTCTGGAGAGACTCCCATATGGAAGGCTCTCCTTGGTGGAATGTAAGTTCTTAATGCAAATTTGTATTCCATTTCACAATATTGGACCATCTTTGATGATTTTTGCGTCAAATAAATGTGTTCCTGTAGTATTTGAGGCGTTAAGGTCATTTGCAGTTCCTCCGTCCATGCCTGGGCCAGAGCTACATAGTCTCTTTCTTCTGTCATGTCTCTTAAATGTCTATGATGCATTGTCAATGACATTCTGCCCTGTGCCCTTAGTGAAAAGGCTGAGGAAATCTCCTCCTGCACATCTTCTGTGAGGCATTCCCAGGGCAAGCTGTTTATATAATGTCTCAATTGCCAGTAGTAGAATCTATCTCTTTCATCAAGTTTGAACTGGGCTTGAAGCTCCACGAAAGGCCTGGTTCTTCCCTCTGACGTCAATACCTGATGTAAGTATACCAGTCCTCTCTGCTGCCATTGGCTAAATCTACGGTGTTGAGTTCCTGGTAGGAATTGTGGGTTATTGCAAATTGCTTGAAAAGGCGTAATTCGTCCAGAAAATTGATGATGACGGCAAACCCACTTCCAGACCGCCTTTGCCGTGGGCATTATATGCGATTGTTGTAGAACTTTAGGAGCTTGACAGCCTCCCACATGCAACAAGCTGCTGAAATGTATTCCCTGTGTTAAGGTTGTTTCCAGATTTGTTGCTGAAAAGTCTGAGGTTGATCTGTACCAATCAGAAATATGTCGCATGCCACTTGCTATTGTGAGATACCTGATGCTGAGCAATCCCAATCCTCCATATTCTCTTGGTATTTGCAGCGTCCGTACTGGGAGACGTGCTTTCCTTCCTTTCCACAGAAAACGCTGTATATGCCGGTGCAAGCGTTTTTCATCTTCTTTCTTGAGAAAAAGTGGAAGGGTTTGAAACTTATAGAGCCACTTTGGCACTATCATCATGTTGCGATTGATATGGTTAAAAAATATTTGATGGAAGTCCTAGGGATGCCGGGTGAGTCTCTACCACCCATAACAAGGGTAATTTATCTCCAGACTTTAATATCACCTAAACCTGGAAGTAACCACGGTGTTACGGATGGAGGAATGAACCCGACGTCTTTCTTAGAGTCTTCTTTAGAAGTGGTTACCCAAAGGACAACAGCAGTGGTACATTTGCACTTGAGATAGATAGGGAAATGGTACTAAAGTTATTCTTTAAGCACTTAGACTCGATGTTTTTTGGCTGTAAAGTTAGAATTTTTCCGGATCTTGCAAGAGAGACTCAACGTAGATGTAAGGCCTTTTCGGCAATCCGTCAAAGAACTTTAAATCTTGGGGCAACGTTTACCCTTAAATTTCCTTGTATTTGTCGTTTTATCTGTCAACAGAATAACTACCAATTTTTCGATCCAAAACAACTCAAGGACTTTTTGAGTTCTAAAGAAGCTGAGAATGTAAACGTGAAAGTTTAGGAACTCATATGGACACTGTATGATAGATTGAGAATGTATCCGGAGTATGTAATAGTCTGATTTTTAATTACTGTATATGATAATTTGTATCTTGGTTTCATTTAAGTATTTCCAAGGAGGTCACGTGATGGATTGAGAGAGGAAGACGTGTTCCTGAATCTCTCTTGGGCTAACCCCCCCTAAGGTCTTAAAAAACACGCCTAAATACAGCGAAACGGTTTAATCCGATACCTCAAGCTCTCTAGAGAATATGGACTCATTTGTCACGAGAGAAACTAGAGCGATGCCGAGTCGAACAGTGAAAAAAGACACAGAGAAACCGAGAGCGTCGACAGTCCCAAAGATGGCGGCGAGCCCGAAACAGGAATTCGGTTCCTCATTCACTGCAGAACAACTTACCCAGCTGACAGAGGTGCGGTAAGAACGGCGTTAGCACCGGAACTCACTAAACTCACTGACCAGCTTGCTGGGGTTGAAACTCTCTTGGGAGACACAACTCGACGAACGGGAGAGCTTGAGGTCAGAGTATCCGAGATTGAGGACACTGAAATTCACAGAGAAATAGCATTCAAAAATATGCAGCAGGAATTAAACTTCCTCCGCAACCAAGTTGATGACCTCGAGAACAGGTCACGGAGGTCGAACCTCCGAATTATTGGAGTACCGGAGTCGATTCCTGACCGATCCTTAACTAACCAGCTGGAGCGATGGCTAAAATCAGAATTCGCGCTCTCAGATAGTGCAGGGCTGCTGTGCCTCGAACGAGCTCACCGCATGGAGAGAAAGAACCCATCGAACTCCAGGCCACGTGCAGTACTCATAAAAATTCATAACTTCATACATAAAGAGGAGATTTTGAGAGGGGCCCAATCAAAGTGGGAGTCGCTATCGTTGGAAGGCGGACAAATCCGAATTTTTCAAGACTATTCACTGGCCGTGCAAGAGAGACGGAAAGCTTTTAGCCCCATATGCCAGAGTCTTGTAGCGAAGAAACAACGTTTTATGTTATTATACCCCGCACAGCTAAAAATTCAGATTAATGGGCTCTGGAAAACCTTCACGACGCCGTTGGAGGCACAATCGGCGTTGGATTGCGAACAGGCCCCCGACGCGCAGAAGGCCTGAGGGATTTATAATTTAGCAACACTCACAATGCAATGTGGACTTCTTATAAATCAGAAGCTGAGATATCGAGACTTGCAAGCAGCTCCTTGCCATGCATGGGACAAATATAGTGAACTGTCAGGCATGCATATGATTTTGATGTTGTACTGAAGATATTAAGTTTGTTTAAAGGCGTAGACAGATTAGAACAGAGAAAGATTCACCTGAGGGGGGGAAGCACCTTCATCATTAGACCTTCACTCTTCTAACCGGTTTCCGGGAAGAGAGAGTGGGGCTACTCAGGGGATGGGGATGAAAAAGGGAAGGGAAGTGGGAGGGGGGAGGGGAGAAGGTTGGGTGGGAGAGGAGACAGGTACACTTGGCAAGGATGGATGGTCCCAGGGGGCTAAATTTAACAAGTGGTATAGCAAAAGCCAGAAACTCCAGGTGAGCTGGGCACCTGGGGCATTAAAAGATAATAGCCACTATACTAACACCAACAGGCCCCCATATGACACCAAAAGCTAGCTCCACAAGATTCCTGACTTGGAACGTGGGCAGGATTTCCACTCCAATTAAACGAGCCAAAATACTGGCTGCGTTAAACAGACATAAAGCTGATGTGATATGTTTGCAGGAAACCAGGTTAACTCCAGAGGAACATTTAAAGTTGAAAAGAAACTGGGTGGGGGAGGTACATGCGTCGTCGGCTGAGGGTAGGAAGAGAGGAGTGGCCATCCTGCTCCAGAAGGGATTAGTGGCTAGAACACAATTAGTAGAAAATGATCCCCAGGGACGATATGTATTGGTCCACTTATGGCTACACAATAAAGAATATTTAGTAGTAGGGGTGTATGGCCCGAATTTATATGAGAGATCATTCTATGACCAAATTGTGCAATCATGCCTCCTATATTGGTCACTGCCGTTGATAATTATGGGTGACTTCAACTTGGTGGCAGACCCCCGATTAGACTGTTCTGCGCCGAGACGGGCAACTAGGGGAGGGCAGGGCAAAAGAGCCTTAAACCAATTTATGCAGTCCCTGTTGGTGGTGGATGTTTGGAGGACATTAAACCCTGAGGGGAGGGGGTTCACGCACTTGTCTAGAGCGCACGGTACATTCTCAAGGATCGACTACATATTAATAGATAGGAAGATTTTTTCACAAGTACAGGAAGCGGAGATAGGTCCTGAAGAAATAACGGACCACGCGATGGTCTGGGTAGACATCAGAGCCCTGGGAGCTGATCACAAATCTATGGGGTGGCGATTCCCCTCTTACTTTTCAGATAACAAAGAATTCCAACAGTATATCCACAGCAGATGGGCAGATTATTCCGATTTTAATTCATCCTACAAAGATCGCCCAACAGTATTTTGGCAGGTGGCGAAAGCCATTATAAGGGGAGATGTAATTGCTTACATAGCTAGGAGAGAGCGTAGAATAACAGGAGCTATTATTAACTTGGAAAATAACTTCCAAAGAGCAAAACGCAGATATTTATGCTCCCCTAGCAAGACCCTTAAAGAACAAATGCAAGCGGCACAAATAGCGCTAAACTCTCTTCTCCACGAGAGAGCGACTAGAGTGTTAATATTCCGGAAATATAAGTTACAAAGATTTGGTAACAAAATGAGCACTTTACTGACTCGGTTAGTTAAAAACAAGGGAGGTAGCCGGGTGATAGCAGCAATAACAGATCAAGGAGGGAAGCTCCATCATGAGAAAGAGAGCGTAGCTCGGGTGATCAAGGATTATTTTAGATCCCTATATGAAGCGAGACAAGAGGGGATACAAGAGTATTTGAGGCAGGCTGGCATGGCCCAATTATCGAGTGAGGCGGTGGAGACTTTAAACAGCCCTATTTCAGGGAAAGAACTCCAGCAAATTATCAAATCGCTACCTAGTCATTCGGCGCCAGGACCAGACGGTTACTCATCTGAGTTTTACAAAATCTTAGGCCCCCCAGCTGTAGCCGCCCTACTGGATTATTACGATGAAGTAGTAGAACAACAAAGATTCCCCCCTCATACAAATGAGGCACTGCTTACCTTACTATTAAAGCCCAGAAAACCGGAAGCGCAAGCAGGGTCTTATAGACCAATATCATTAATAAATGTAGAGGTCAAAATTTTGGCCAAATTGATTTCAAATAGGATTCACCAACTCCTCCCAAGCATAATAGGACCAGAACAGGTAGGATTTGTTCGGAACAGACAGTCTGTGGTGAATGTGAGGCGGGTGTTAGTTGCAATGGGCCACTGTTAACACAAGAGGATAAAGGCAGCGCTTATCAGCCTAGACGCAGAGAAAGCGTTTGACAGCATTGACTGGGAATACCTATTTGAAGTGCTACGCTACCTGGGCTTAGAGGGTTGGGCACTACAAGCAATTAAAACATTATACACTAACCCTGTGGCTGAGGTACTGGTGAATGGGGAAAGAACAGGACAATTTCCCATACAACGAGGGACTAGGCAGGGGTGCCCCCTCTCCCCAGGATTGTTCCTCCTGGCCATAGAACCACTTCTAAGATCCCTAGTAAAGGAGGAGAGAATAGCGGGGGTAGAAGTAGGGGGAGAAAGGGTCAAAGTTATGGCATTCGCAGACGATCTCTTGGTGGCGACAGCGCGACCCAGTTCATCGGTTGCTATTCTTCTCCAGAAAATATCTCAGTTTGGAGCATTGTCAGGATTTAGGATTAATATCCAAAATTCCAGCATCATGCAGATATACCCCCCAGGTTTGGCAACGGGGAAGGGGAGAGATCATAATTTAGTGGAGGAAATTAAATACTTAGGGGTGCATATCCCACAAGATCTAACTAATCTTTATGAACGTAATATACTCCCTCTGCTTGTGGAGACCACAACCAAATTGAGTCAGTGGCAGGGGCTCCCCATATCGCTACTAGGGCGGATAGCAATGTGTAACATGATGATAGTGCCCTGTTGGCTCTATAGCTTTCAGATGCTTCCTCTCCACCTCAACAGAACAGATGAACAAAAATTGAACTCTTCCCTACAAAAATTCCTATGGAAAGGAGGGCGAGCGAGGCTCCTGCTGGATATGACATGCATGCCACCAGAATATAGAGGACTGGGACTCATGAATATCAGAATGTTGTCAATGGCATGTGCTATGAGCCACCTTAACGATTGGTTTTGTGGCACAGAGGATTTTTTGGCAACCAAGATTGAATTGAACCTCCTAGCCCCCTACCACTTCAGCAGCCATTTGCACGGGCTAAAATGTAGGCCAGTGCCGGCACTGACTATTTCTCATGTGCTACCCACTGCACGGAAAACCTGGAAGTGGCTGTGCAGCTTACATCATTGTCTCTCCAGAGTAACTCCTTTTCTTCCGTTGTGTGGAAACCCAGCGTTCCCTCCCGGGAACTTGTACGGAATATTTGGCAAATGGAAATCTAAAGGAATAGTATACCTGCTGAATGTACTCACTGAAGAAGGGAAACTGAAATCATACAAAGACCTGCAAGGGATGCAGCTTATTGGACCTAAAGACCTTTTGCACTATTGGCAGTTAAAACACTATATATCAAGTCTGCCCTGGGAGGCACTCACGGAGGATGCACAAGAGGAACTGGCCTCAGCTCTTTCTTTAAATTCGCAACAGAAAGTACCTCTTGCATTTCACCACAGGCACATAAAGGACACTAAACTAGAGCTCGATTATGCTAAACAAGCAAAAGACTGGAGTAAAGATTTGGCAACGCGGATACCGACCAGTGTGTATAAGGCCTATGTGTTAGCGATCCGCCGGACTACTCCTTGGACAGCGCATTGGGAACTGCAGTATAAATTTGCGCTGAGACTCCATGTACCCCCTCGCAGGGCGTTCCACATGGGCTTGTCCCCGGATGGAGCATGTCCAAAGTGTGGGGAATGTGGGGCAACACTAGGACACATGTTCTGGAGATGCCCGAAAGTTCAGCAGTTCTAGACACTCCTTATCCAATTTACGCGACGAATATGGAAAGCCCCATGGGCAGCTACACCCCAGATGCTGTTTGGAAGATTGGCATTGGGAGCAAACAGACCTAATGGATATACTGACTTTGTGAAACGTGCTATGTTGATGGCAAAGAAGGCTATACTAATAGACTGGTTGACAACTAAAGGACCCTCGATGATACAATGGTGTACCCAGATGGTGTGTTTGCTCAGGATGGAGAAGCTGGCCCTTAGGGATCAACCCTGACAGGACTTGGATAGATACTTGCTAAGATGGTCCCCATTTCTAGTGTCTTTGCCCCCTAATGCAAGAAGTTATTTGTTGAATACATAGTTACAAGTGTAACCAGATACTAGATATGATACTTAGGTAAGGGTAGGGGGGTTGGGGGATGGAGGGAGAAATGTATATGTCAGATGACGAGTTGTATTCTGAAGGTTGTATTTCTTTGTTTGAGTTGGATTTAAACATAAGTATTTCCAATATGGAGGTCGATAATGAATAATTGTATTTCCTTTTATTGAGACAAGTAGTTGTCTAAGGAAAATAATGTTTTTGTTTTGAGTATTTCTTATTTCTATATGCTTCTTTGATAAGATGTAAAATTTGAAAGTATAAATAAATATAAAAAAAGGGTGACAAAATATAAAATTGGTCCAGGTTCAGCTTCTGAGATGAGAATCAGTAAATAGGGATCACAGACAGTTCCAGGGTGTTTTTCAAAACCATTAAATTGACTCTATGAAAACTGCCCTCCCTTGGTCTTGCTAGAAGAATATGTGGATGCTTACGTTTAGCTATGTATCATGGAAGTGTCCCTGAAGTGTGTTTTCACTGGAATGTGTATATTTTCTACTGGGTGTTTTGCACAAAAGCAGATGGAAAATTTTGTTTCGGCAATACTGTGGTTGATTGCACGATGATGTAGCTGCTATATCATTAATATCTTCTATAGTATGCTTTGTTTTATACAGTTTTAGTATGATTATGATATATGCTGTATGTTCACTTTTTTGTTGTAAACTGCTTAGACACTTTAGTGTAGAGCGGCATAGGTGCCGGCTCTGTGGATGCTCAAGCACTCCTAATATTTTGGGTCCTGACATAGGTGGTGTACGGCAAAGGCACCATGTCAGTTAAAAGGAGTTGCTTCAAGTCTTGGTGTTCCCTATGATGCATCTTGCCTCCTCTGATGCAACTTCCTGCTCCATGTGGGCATAACTCGTCACAGGGAAGATCGAGGCCCTGAGGCAGCACATTTCAATTGCTGCGGTGCCTCTACCTGCAGACCAAAAAGAACAGAAAAATAAAATGCTTAGACAAAAAAAGTTAGAACAAGGAGATCACGTGATGCCATGCTTGGAGGAAGACGCTGAATTGAGTCTCTCCGGGCCCCCAGGCATCTCCTGAAAGGTTGCAACGCACCTAAAGGGAATTAAATTCTGATTTTGGGTTGGTGAGACAGCCAGAGAGATTTTATAGCTGGAGAGAGGAGTTGGCAGAGCGAAAATGGCAGTGCAGTCAGCACATAAAGAAAATTCTAAAAGCAAAGCGGTGGAAGAAAAGATGGCGGCGCCGCAGAGCCCGGTGGCCCTCACGGTATTCTCCGTGTGGATAGCGGAGATTATCGTGGAGATGACAACGGTACTGGAGGAGCTGCTGGAGAGGCGGCTGGCTCCTCTTGATGCAAAACTGGAACGCTTAAATATCCGAATGGAAGATCTGGCTAAGGACTGGATGGCGGTGCAAATCCGGACAGTGAAGGTGGAGGACTGGATTACGGCGGTAGAGAGTGATCAGGGAGCCATGCAGAAGAAAGTGGCAGAGTTGGAGGCCAAGCTAGAGGACCTTGAAAATAGGTCTAGAAGAAACAATTTAAGGCTTGTGGGAATGTCGGAGGCGATGCCGGATCGAAATTTGCAGGGCTTCCTGGAAACTTGGCTTACTGAACAACTGCAGCTCTCGGACAGCAATGGACCTTTAAGAATTGAACAGGCACACAGGCTAGGTCCGAGGCCACAAACAACAAATAGGCCTAGAGTGATTATCCTCAGAGTTCTCCACTTTGCCAAGAAACAGGAGATATTACAAGCACTCCGAGCTGGGAAAACGCTCAACTATGAAAATAAAATAATTCTATGCTTTCAAGATTACTCCGCAGGGGTGGCAGCCCAGCGAAGAGCTTTTCCCCCCATCTGCTCGAGGCTGTTTGCACTCAAGATCAAGTTTGCGTTAATGTATCTGGTAGCCCTTAAAATCACACAGGGAGGATTGACTTCATCATATACTTCAGTGGTGGACGCTAAGAAATTTTTGGTATGTGTGGAGAAGAAAGCCGAGGGAAGTACAAGGAAGAATGGAGAAAATGCATAGTAGACCCACTGGCTGCAAGATCGCGAGGCTGGAACAGTGGAGCTGCAGTGTGTTTTATGCACCATCTGGCCAAGAGAGTTAAGGGATGGAGGATGGTAAAACAACATAGAACCTGAACTCTCAGACATTTGTTTCAGTGTTATGGTTAATTAGCAGATGAGCAGAAGAGTGAAGGATGTCAGAGGCGTCCTAGATCAGGACGTTAATAGTCAATTAAAGGATGAATGGACGAGAGAGGTGTGTATGGAAGGAGATGGAGTACTTAGGGGGGGAGGGGTGTAGGAGTTTGAATGTATGATGCAAAAAACTTTGTGTTAATGCCTGAGAATGGAGATGTCTAGGGGGGCGTTTGAAGTGATTGTTCCTATGGGGGGAACCAGCTGTTGTGGGAGGGGTTGGGGAGGCGGAGAGGGGGGGGCAGGGGGGGAGGGAGTAATAGGTATCTTGGTTCAGTGGGAAATGGTAGGTTAAGAATGAGATGTTGGCATGCAAAGAAGGGCTGGCAATGTTTGGAGGGTGGGGGATGGAGGCTGGGCTGCCCCCCGCCATGGCAGGTTAAAAGAGACGTTAAATGAAGCGGATATATACCAGTAAGACATGGTAAAGTTAATTACTTGGAATGTCGGAGGGATACATTCACCAATTAAGAGATCTAAAATATTACAACATATGAATAGAAATAAAGTGGATGTAGCATTGCTCCAGGAGACACATCTTGATGCACGGGAACATGCAAAGCTAAAACTTGGTGGGTAGGAGAGTGTGTTGCAGTGGCTGCCCAGTGGAAGAACGGGGGGGGGGGGGGGCTATCCTGTTTAGAAAAGGGGTGGCTGAAGAGATACAGCTAATAAGCGAAGATCTAGAGGGGCGTTTTATTTTGGTTAAAGCGGTCATCAACGGGTGAACAGTTTACATATGTAATATCTATGCCCCAAATCAATATGACAGGAAATTCTATAGCAGGGTAGCTAAAGTCCTGACTAATGAAGAGTATGGCCCTTTGGTGGTGGGAGGGGACTTCAGTGCAATATGGGATCCGAGGATGGACAAGTCTGCCTCTGGCCCTGTAGCTGGATATTATGCGAATAAGGGACTGTTACAATTGAGCAAACTGTTAGATTTGGTGGATGTGTGGAGGGAATTACATCCCATGGATAGGGATTACACCCACTTGTCGCGTGCACATGATACACAGGCTAGAATAGACTATGTACTGGTGACCGGGGGGAGTTTAGGAAAGTGCGGGAATCAAATATAGGCCCTTATGTTATTTCAGACCATGCTTGGGTGTGGATGAAATGGGAGGCGGGGCAACATAGCAAACGAACAAGTCAATGGAAGTTCCCTAGGGAGTTGTATGGAGACCCTAGGTTCCGGGAAAAGATGCTGAATTGTTGGGATTCCTATAGGTCCACGAATGCAGAACATGAGAGTAACCCCGTATTGTATTGGGAGGCAGCAAAAGCGGTGCTGAGGGGGGAAATAATTAGCTATACCCACTATAAGTGCAAGGCACGGGACAGGGAAATTTTTCAGCTGGGGGGATTGATTATGAAAGCCAGGCAGAGTTTTGGGAGGTCGCCCAAGGAAGGGGGGAAGAGGAGGCTGTTAGAATATCAAGTGGTGCTAAACACGATTCTCCATCAAAGGGCCCACAAGTCACAGCAATATTACAGGTATATGCTACACCGTCATGGCAACAAAGGGGGTAGGTTGATGGCCAGGTTGATTAAACCAGTGGGAGGTCCCCGGAGATTCTTGCGATTCAAGACGATAGAGGGCGGAGGGTGTATTCGGATGAAGAGATAGGTGGGATTTTTCGGGAGTATTATCAGAGTTTATATGCAGATCCCCCAGATGAGGGTCTCTCGGGAGAAGTATATCTGAGTAATGTGACACTGCCTAAGGTGGGACAAAGAGAGAGAAGCATTTTGAATGCTTTAATCATGGAGGAGGAAGTAGCGACAACTATTGAGCGTAGTCCCCTGTTTAAAGCCCCTGGGGTAGATGGTTTTAGA
This sequence comes from Microcaecilia unicolor, assembly GCF_901765095.1. Classification (NCBI taxonomy): domain Eukaryota; kingdom Metazoa; phylum Chordata; class Amphibia; order Gymnophiona; family Siphonopidae; genus Microcaecilia; species Microcaecilia unicolor. Next base: position 124,010,091 of record NC_044037.1, read on the forward strand.
GTGGAATGCTATAAAATTATTGGGGGGGGGGGGGGTGCAGTAGTCCCGCCTCTAACTAGAATGTTTAACAAAATCGTGGAGGAAGAAGTCTTTGGATTTAGCTCAAATTATAGTGCTACCTAAGCCAGGAAGAGACCCCACGTTTACGGCCTCCTATAGGCCTATTTCATTGCTGAACTTTGAAGTTAGGTTATTTGCAAAGATAATGGCAAATCGGTTGGCTAGGGTATTACCAGATATTATCCATGAGGCCCAAGTGGGTTTTGTAGGGGGACGCTCGGTGGGAAAGAACATGCGGAAGATACTGACCTCACTGGAATACAGGGAACGTAGGGTAATTCAATCTATACTTACTAGTTTTGATGCCGAGAAGGCCTTTGACCGGGTAAGGTGGGATTTTCTTTTTGATACTTTAAGGGCCGATGGAGTTGAGGGTCACTTTATCTCGGTCATCAGGGCATTATATTCGTCTCCCCGAGCTACAGTGCTGGTTAACGAGAGGGACTCTGAGCCTTTTTCGATATGTCGTGGGACTCGACAGGGTTGTCGCCATTGCTATTTGTGCTGACCCTAGACCCTCTTATACGGGGGATAATGGATAACTCAGACATCAGGGGTATTCAGGTGGGGGATCAGTGTTTCAAGGTGGCAGCATTTGCGGACTATTTGCTAGTGCATTTAGGGGCACCAAGGGAATAGTTGGAGGCGTTGTTGGAGGACTTCCGGGAGTATGGAGACTACGCAGGGTTTCGTCTAAATTTGGAAAAGTTGGAGGCATTGCCTTCATCGCAGCAAGTTAAGCGATTGTGGGATGTCAACTTTCCATTACGTTGGGCACACGACGTTTTTAAATATCTGGGGGTGAGACTGACAATGGACACGGGAACTCTATATAGTAGGAATATTACATGTCTTATGGAGGCCACCAAAAATCAGTTGGAAGGGTGGAAGGCTTTACCTTTATCGTTGCTGGGGAGGATAAACTTAGTGAGGATGGTTCAGTTTCCTCGGTGGTTATATGTTCTCCAGTGCCTTCCACTGTATATGAGGAAAAAAGACACGCATCGTTTACATAGCCTGTTGAGTAGTTTTTGTTGGGGGGGGGAGCCCAAAATTCGTTTGGTGGATATGTTGGGATTCTGGACTCAGGGAGGGTTAGGGCTGCCCAATTTATGATTATACAATCAGGCATGTTTGATGAGGCACTTAAGTGATTGGTTTGGAAATAAACATGACTACACTCCGGTGGAGATGGAAAAAGAGTTTTATGCACCTTATAATTTCAGATACCTATTACATTGTAGGAAAAGTCAAATCCCGTCACAGTTGAAAGGGAGTGTCTTGTTGGGCCCGTTAAGGGAAGCGTGGAGGGGGTCAGTGACCAAATTGGGGGGCAACGCAAGGATTTCAGACCAGATCCCGATTAGGGGTAATAGGGACTTTATACCGGGTTTAGATAGCCCAATATTTGAGTAGTGGGAGCAAAAGGGCATAGTTTGTCTGGAGAATCTGCTAACAGAGGAAGGGCAGCTGATGACATTTGAAGAGTTACAAGACAGAGTGGGTCCTGCCTGGGGCAATAGGTTTGCTTATGTGCAAATCAAACATTTTCTGTCCACTCTGGATGGGCCTTCAGTGAGGAACCGTTTGGGGACTAAGATAAGGGAGTTTTTTCAGCAGATGTGGGGGTTTCGGTATCAGGACTTAGACAGGTTCTTAGCAAAGAGACCCCGGTTAGGGATTATTTAGGAGTTAAGAGACGGTGGGAGGAGGATTTGGGGAAATCTTTGGAAGATTGGGATGTTGCTGCAATGCTTAGGGCTATCCCCTTGTTGACTAGAGATGAACGTTTAAGGGAGTGTGGAGCGAGGGTAATACTTCGTGCTTACGTAACTAAAACACAGCTCACACACATGAATCCGCAGGTGGGGGCAAACTGCAATAAATGTAATCACTATAGACATACGTTTTTTCATGCCATATGGGAGTGCCCCAGGATACAACAATTTTGGGAACAGGTGCGGAGGTTCCTGGCCAGTATTTTGAAGGTGCAGGTGAGCAGGGCAGTGGAATAATTTGTTCTAGATAAACCTAAATCATACTTTCCGATGCAGAAACATGCAACCCTGTTGAGTCGTAAGCTGGCCCTCGTGGCCCGAAAAGTCATATTACAAAATTGGGTGTCAGAGGAGCCACCAGCATACTGGCACTGGAGGAACCAGGTACATTTGTTGGTAACATGGGAAGCTGGGGATGCTAGAGGCTCACCTAGGCGAGGGAAAGAGTTTTTGGCGATATGGAATCCCTATTTGTCTAGTTTGAGCCCCAGGGGGAGAAGCCTTATTGTCAATACCCTGTGAATTTGGGAAGAGATACCGAATGGTAGTGCTGGGGGATGGTTGGGGGGGGGGGGGTAAGGGGTAGGGGCAGGGGTGGGTGGGGGGGAAGTTTTGTTATTCTAACTAATGGAAGGTGTTGGGGAATCAGTGTAATTGGCATATTTTTGTTAGGACAAGGGCATGATAGTATATAAATGTGAAAAGTTCACAGACCGCAGGCACTGTTATAGCTTTATTATAACAATGTCGATAACGGCATATTTGTTGTATTGCTGATGGTTGGATTACATTGATTTGAAATCAATAAAAATTGTTGAAACATAAAAAAAAGTCAACAAAGTATTTTATTCTGAATTTATTAATTGGAATATGTCAGCTTTTGGAAATGCATTTTAGTTTCAGTTTCTCTAGTATTGCTGTATGTCGAGTGTGACTTCTTGAGGTTTCCAATTCAGTTTATTTTTTTTTGGGGGGGGGGGGGGGGGGGGTTGCCTTCATATTGATCTCTGGTCCCTTGTGATATATTTATATGTTATGTGTTTTTCATGTGTGGCCATGGTGCAGTATTCTGCTAGCATGTAGTATCTGCGTAGAGATCTTGTTTGTTTTGTTTCACTAGGCAGTGTATTGGTGTTTTAGCGCCCAGAATCGTATTTATAGTGCTGTCAGTTTACACATGAGGTTGTACTCTTCATGTCCTGGGAGTTAGTTCTGTTATAGTATGGTAAAGTTCTGAGTGTATTTGTGCTCAAGTTTGTGTATAATGTAAAGATGTCTTAACAAGGTGTGATTTGGATTTTAAAACGTGCAGGGGACAATGTTTTGATGGTGTAGTAATGTCTCAGGAATGGTATACATGCTAAAGTTCGGGAAATTGAGCCTCATTTTATCTTTGAATGCAGTCTGTGACTATTTCTTTTTTGATGGTGGCAGGTGGAGGTACAATATTGGGTTGTGTTCAGCAGCCCTAATCATTTTGAAAAGTTGGCTCCTATGTAGAGCTGTATATTAAATCAATAAATCCAATCCAATTTGAAATGGTTCACACTATTACAGAGTACATGGATACTTTTTACAAAACTTGCCAACATTATTTATTCCTCTTTTCTGACATCTGATTGCTGTTTTCTCTTTGTTTTTAGAGTTGTGGATGGAATATGGCAGATATTCAGGTAATTAAATCTGGTAATTAACTAACTGTATAATGTTCATATCCAGTGTGACCTGCTGATTCTTTCCAAGTGTAGCCTCTCAATACAGTCACCTAGAGAGGACATTTGGAATCATTTTCTCATGGACCAGTCACCCAATGCATTTGTTTCATAGTAACATAGTAAATGACGGCAGATAAAGACCTGTATGGGCCATCCAGTCTGCCCAACAAGATAAACTCATTTTACATGGTTTGTGATAATTTATACCTAAGTTTGATTTGTCCTTAACATTCTCAGGTGTCACGCTTCACACTAAACACTGGATAGTGAGCCCTTGGGCTACTGCCGAGGGACGGCAGCGGCAGGAGGAACACTCACCCCACACCAGCACAGGCAGAGTTGACGTACCTGGATTTGGCAAGGTCTCTTAGGCAGGCAGCAAGATGAAGCAGAAGTCAGGTCCAGGCAAAAGTTCAAAAGGCAGGCGGCAAACAAAAGCAAAGTCAGGTCCAGGCAGAAGTCTCTATGTAGGCGGCAAGCGAAAGCAAAGTCAGGTCCAGGCAGAAGTCTCTATGCAGGCGGCAAGCGAAAGCAAAGTCAGGTCCAGGCAGAAGTCTCTATGCAGGCGGCAAGCAAAAGCAGTAGTCAGGCCCAGACAAAAGTTCAAAAGGCAGGCAGCGAGCAAAAGCAAAGTCCAAGTCCAGGCAAAGTTCCAAAAGCAGAATACTGAGGGTAGCAAAGGGAGCGCAGCAACAAACACTCGCAGAAGAAACACCTCTGAAGACCTCTGTTGCAAGGCAAACTAGGGAAGCTTCCAGGAGGTTAATAAAGGCCAACAGCCAGGGAGTACACCAGGTACGGAAACAGCTCAGTTCCAAAAAGTCTCAAGACCAACTGTCAGGCTAGAAAATCTGGACCGTACCGGCATGACTTCTGAAACCGGGAAAGCCACAGACAGTCCATTGCACCCACCAGGTCTGACCACTAGAGGGCGCGCTGAATGAGAGTGTGCCACCGAGGCAGAGACATAACAGTACCTCCCTCTCAAGGCCCACCCATATCTATTCAGTCACAATCAGGGCATAGATCATAGAAGTCTGCCCAGCACCCGTTTCGCTTTCCAATTACTGGTGTTGCCACCTAATCTCCGCTAAGATTCCGCGGATCCATTCCTTGTAATCAGGATTCCTTTGTGTTTATCCCACGCACGTTTGAATTCCTACCGTTTTCATCTCCACCACCTCCCGCGGGAGGGCATTCCACATATCCACCACCCTCTCTGTGAAAAAATATTTCCTGATATTATTCCTTAGTCTTTCCCCCCTCCCCTCCCCCCCAACTCAATTCATGTCCTCTAGTTCTACAACCTTCCCGTTCTGTTTCCTGCATAACATGACAGGGTCATGTACAGGAGTATAAAATATCAGGAAAAGACTCTCACGATATACTCCTCATCAAGATTTCAAGGACAGTGAGCTTAGCATTTTTCAATAAATCTTTTTTATGCTCCACTACTGCAAATTGAAAATAGCACAAAAAATTAGGATGTGTAGACAGAGTATAAGGCTTGAATTTTAATGATGGCCATTGATTGTGTGACCATGTCAGCTCTGAAGAGAACTCATCCTAACCTTTCCATTCTATTGTCACTGTGCAGTAATTGAACATTAAGGGAACAGTTCTCTAACTGGGTGTTTCCATGTAGGTGCTCCAAGGGTGGGCAGTAGAAGCCTAGATTTCATTATAGAATACCTGATATGTGGACACCTAAATGTGGCAGGAACACACATAACTTACAGTATTCTGTAACTTTGTGTATAAGTAGGAGTTCCATTGATGTTCATCCATGAGTACGCCTCCTGACAAATATGTTCTATGCAAAATAGTTGCATATTTACAGAATAGTACTTAACCAGCAAACTGGCATATATGTGTAGAAGTATGCCCCTATATTCATATATGCTAGTATTCTACACATTTATACATGTAATGTGTGTGTAAATGTTAGCACCCAGTTTACAGAATTGCCTTTTAAATAATTAGAATTATTAAATGCAGTAGTTTTGAGTTCTGGATAAAGCTAAAGTCTATCTGGAAATGGTTAAAAAGGGGATTCCTTTGTTACAATCATTGATACTTGTTGAAAGGAAATATAATTTTTGTTAGGGATGAGTAAACTTAAGATTCTCTTCATGCAGATGTGTTCTTCCACCATATTCTGAAAAGAAAAAGTTCTTGTGAGTTGCGTTGCTCAAACAGAGTGTTAGTTTGCACCTATAGTGTCTTGGGGGTGAGGTGGGGGGAGACAGCACCCATGGGTCCTGTGGGCACCACACCCTGCAATCAGCCACAGAGTCTATGAAAACACAGCACTGCAAAGATTACACTCATTCCTGGAACACAACGTATCTCATATTGGAAAAAGAGAACAAGTCAGACTGCTATAAGATACTTGCGTAGTAGCAAAATACCTCATCTCAGTACCACAGACAGAACTGAAACAAACCCTCACCAAATACAGAATAAGTGACCACATATTAGAAATAAAATAGGAATACATATATATTTAAGGCTTCTACATTTTGGTGTTCTTTAAATGGAATTTTTTGTCTTTTTCTTACCCTCCCAAAACACTTTGACTAAAAAAACACAGGGGTTTATTAATGTTTTTGCATTGTGAATTTAAACTATAGGAATAGTTTTAGGTATGTTTGATCTAGAAAATGGTACTTTAATTTTTTTTTTTTAAAGGAAGGCTTAATGAGAGTTAATGTTCTAGTGCAGGAGTCCCAACAATTTTGGGACCCCTGCACGTTTAAAAGCTTCTCCCCTAGTTCATTCCTACCACTCTCTCTCTCCCAAACTATTCCCCTCTAGTCCCCCTCTCCACCTCCATCCCATCCCGATCCCCTTCTTTCTGTTCTCCAGCCTCTCTCCATTATTTGTCCCTCCTCTCCTCCCTAGTCTCACCACTCTTTCTCCCCCATCCCCTCACCATATACTGTTCTCCCCAACCTCATCCCACCATTCTCTCGCCTCACCTGTTCTGACCCACTGGTCTCCCCGCCATCTCCCAGGAGATCTCATAGAAGATGGATTGGCTGGAGTCTACTGCTTACACCTGCCGTGTATTTTGTATCGGCCCCGCATGGCCCTCAGCCTGTGGTGTGGCCTCTGCCACCGGTGTCGAATGCAGCACTGGGGTTGACTGCCACCCTTGTAGATTGACACCGCTGTAAGCAGTTTTACTGCAACTCAAGCCTGGAGCTCTATCCTTGATTCCCCTTTCGGGGTCCTGCCTCTTCTCAGCCCACCCATGACGGGTTTCTGGCTGTCACTGGTAAAGAGCATATGGGGGTCAGATGCACATTATTGGCACTTCTTGAGAGGGTGTCCTTTAGAATGCTATCTGCACCCATCCTCCCTCCACTTGCACGGACGTTGTCTCCATTGACGAGCCTGTGTTTCCCTTTGGGGACATTGTGAATGTCTTTTCACTGCCTTTGGAGGTGGAGGATTGCTTTTTCCTCTTTGAGTTCCTGGGCTACGAGTCTTCTTCTAGGAGATCTGTACTGGTCCTGGTTCATTAGCTCTTCCATGAGGTTCTAGTGAGGGGTTGGAGGTCCTTCTGTGGCCCGCTCCCTTACATAGATATAGCCTCCATTCACCAGTTTCAGAACTCTTCTGGTTTTTGGGGGGGCTCTACTTTCTCCTCCCTCCAGGGGAGTTGGATTATCGCTTTTGGGAGTATGGATTTCTATGAGCTGTTCTTCAGTGCCCACTAGCTGGGACACTAGTACCATGGATCCACTTGGAAGCTCACATATTGCCCTTCTCTGGACTTCAGTCCTGCTACCTCTCCACAAGCATATACTGTTTAGCTTTGTTCCATGCTCACTTTGGCAGTTTCTCTCCCATTGGAGCTAGTCGAGTCACTTACCAGTATTGGGTCAGGTGGAATGTCTTGGCTGCAGCATCCATCAGTTCTGTCTCCGCTATGGCCGCGTGATCCTTGGTGAGTGTGTCTCTCTGCTTTTGGATGTTCGGCGGAGGCTGGTAGCTTCCAAGTGCCAGAGAGATGACCCTTTTAGAACACGGTTCTAAAAGTCTTTGCTGCCCTCATTACAGACTGCCTAAGCACCTTCTCTGACTTCCTGCTTGTCTAGGAAGTTCTTCGCTCAGTCAAAATGAAGGTCTTTTTATTGCCTCCTCTTCTTGCTAGCCTTAATGGACTGCAACTCAGCGTATTACTTCCGTCTTAAGCATGTGCTTCAGCCTGGATGGCTCTCCAGATGCAGCACCATACCCCTTTAAGAGGACTCCAGAGGGAAATCGCTGCAAAACCAGTCAGTACTCCTATGCCCTCCTGGTTGCACGGAGGCCACAGTTATTCGGGCTTCAGGCAGACGGCCTGTCAGCCGGGAGTGGCTCAAATCAGTTCTCAGTTCTGCTCTTTGTATTGTTATTTTCTCAGCAAAGAACAGTTTAGGATGGTTTCTTTACCTAAACATCCTACTCCCCATGGTTCTGGACAGTCATTGGCTCTGCTGCCTGCACTGGCTGGATATTTATCTACGGGCAGTCGCTTTCATTTCACCTGGGGATATTCTAGCACATGCTGCCTTTTGGCTTTGTGTCCAATCCTGGGAACATCACCATGTGTCTTATGTTCTTCGCAGCTCCTCTGTGCTGCCTGCGAGTCCATTTCTTTGCCTGTTTGAGTTTGTGCAGAGCACATCGATGACTGGTGGAGCATATGGAGCATTTTTTGGGTGCTGGACTTAGGGGGTTCATGTTTTACTATCCCCAGCTCCATCTGCTTCCCGTCTCCCACTTCGACATCATTGTGCTCCTGCTAGATACTCGCCTAACTGAGGCGTTTCTTCCCCTATGGGATATGGATACTCTGGTCACTCTTGCAACAGGGCACTGGGCCCATCGGTGGTTCCCACCTTCACAGCTGTTCATGTTGTTGATTACATGGCCTCCATCACCCATACAACACCATGCCTCTTTTTCACATGGGATCTCCTTGTAGACTCTAGCTTCATCGTGGTGTCAGACCATGGGGACCCTGGAAGAAGTCCTTCACGTGTTCCCATGGTTCGTTTGCTTTCTGTTTGGTAATGAGTCTGCCCCATTAGTCCCTAGGACTGTTCTAGGCCCTCAACTTACTACTACTACTACTATTTAGCATTTCTATAGCGCTACAAGGCGTACGCAGTGCTGCACAAACATAGAAGAAAGACAGTCCCTGCTCAAAGAGCTTACAATCTAATAGACAAAAAAAAGTAATCAAATCAATTAATGTGTACAGGAAGAAGGAGAGGAGGGTAGGTGGAGGCGAGTGGTTACAAGTGGTTACGAGTCAAAAGCAATGTTAAAGAGGTGGGCTTTCAGTCTAGATTTAAAGGTGGCCAAGGATGGGGCAAGACGTAGGGGCTCAGGAAGTTTATTCCATGCGTAGGGTGCAGCGAGACAGAAGGCATGAAGTCTGGAGTTGGCAGTAGTGGAGAAGGGAACAGATAAGAAGGATTTATCCATGGAGCGGTGCACGGGAAGGGGTGTAGGGAAGGACAAGTGTGGAGAGATACTGGGGAGCAGCAGAGTGAGTACATTTATAGGTTAGTAGAAGAAGTTTGAACAGGATGCGAAAACGGATAGGGAGCCAGTGAAGCGACTTGAGGAGAGGGGTAGTATGAGTAAAGCGACCCTGGCGGAAGATGAGACGGGCAGCAGAGTTTTGAACCGATTGGAGAGGGGAGAGGTGACTAAGTGGGAGGCCAGCAAGAAGCAAATTCCTCAACCTGAACTTCCCCAGCTGTAAAGGAATGAAATACAAACAGGCTTATGCTACTACCTTTGCGTGCAAAAGCACACAGTCCTGGAACGAACTACCAATGGCACTGAAAACCATAACCAATCTAACAAGCTTTCGCAAAGCCCTGAAAATACATCTCTTCACCAGAGCCTACAAAAGTCACCCTCAATGAAACAAATCATTCCTTAAACTACCCAAGTACACCTAAGACACCTCTCACACGACCTTACCTAACACCTTTCCATCTGAATTCCTCTTTCACCTCAGCTTATGATTGACTGTCTTTTTTTTTTTTCTTTTTTGTCTTCAAATCATGTAACAACATTTTCATTTCCATACTCTGTAAGCCACATTGAGTCTGCAAAAAGGTGGGAAAATGTGGGGTACAAATACAATAAATAAATAAATAAATAAATAAATAAGCAGATTGCAGTAGTCTAAACGAGAGGTGACAAGGGTGTGGATGAGGGTTTTGGTAGAGTGCTCGGAAAGAAAGGGGCGGATTTTACAGATGTTGTAAAGAAAGAAACGACAGGTCTTGGCGATCTGCTGGATATGAGCAGAGAAGGAGAGAGAAGAGTCAAAGATGACCCCAAGGTTACGAGCTGAGGAGACAGGGAGAATGAGAGCCATCATCAGAAATAGAAAACGAGGGGAGTGGGGAGGTGGGTTTGGGGGGAAAAATGAGAAGCTCGGTTTTGGTCATGTTTAATTTCAGGTGGCATTGAGAAATCCAGACAGCAATGTCAGACAAGCACGCTGAAACTTTGGTTTGGATGCAAGGTGAGATATCAGGGGTAGAAAGGTAGATTTGGGACTCATCAGCATAGAGATGGTAGGAAAAGCCATGGGATGAGATTAATGAACCAAGGGAAGAAGTGTAGATAGAAAAGAGGAGGGGACCAAGAACAGAACCCTGAGGTACGCCGACAGGCGCAGAGGGATAGAAGTAGAAGAGGATCCACCAGAGTGAACACTAAAGGTGCTGAGGGAAAGGTAGGAAGAGAACCAGGAAAGGACAGAGCCCTGGAATCCAAGTGAGGACAGGGTATCGAGAAGTATGCTGTGATCGACAGTGTCAAAAGCAGCGGAAAGATCAAGAAGAATGAGGATGGAATATTGACCTCTGGATTTAGCCAGTAATAGGTCATTGGAGACTTTAGTAAGCGCAGTTTCGGTTGAGTGGAGAGGGCGAAAACCAGATTATAGTGGGTCAAGAATAGCATGTGAGGAGAGAAAATCAAGGCAGCGGTGGTGAACAGCACGCTCAAGTAATTTGGAGAGAAAAGGGAGGAGGGAGATGGGTCAGTAATTAGAGGGACAAGTAGGGTCGAGTGAAGGCTTCTTAAAGAGAGGTGTGACCACAGCATGTTTAAAGGCAGTAGGGACAGTTGCAGTGGAAAGTGAGAGGTTGAGAATGTGACAGATAAAAGGAATAAGAGCAGGTGAGATGGCATTAAGAAGGTGGGTGGGGATGGGATCAGAGGAACAGGTGGTACATTTTGAGGAAGAAAGGAGAAGTGTAGTTTCCTCTATAGTAACTTCAGGAAAGGAGGAAAAGGAATGAGGGGAAGGAGAGAGAGGGGAACGGACTGGTGGAGGGAGAGGTGGCGAGGTAGAGAATTCAAGGTTTATCTTTTGAACCTTGTCGTGAAACAATTTAGTAAGGGTCTGAGGAGATACCTTCATGTCTTCCTGTGGTACCATCTTCTTACCTAGATAACAAAGCTCCCTTGTCAGGTTTCCCCACTTGAACTGTTCCATCAGCCCGAAGACAGCTGTTTCTGCCACTCTGGATGACCTGACACGCTCACAATTGCAACTATTCAGCTACTCTCTACCCATTTCCACAGTCTATGCTCCTTTGTGTCAAATGTGACAGAGGGTGGTCGGCTGCTCCTTCAGGCCAATTTTTGGACAGGTAATTCTAACAGTCTGGCTAATTTACTATCCTAGGTCATATAGCCACAAGATAGGTCTCTTCCTGAAGATGTTCCTTCCAGGTTCTCCCTTTTCTGGAACATCCTTGTGATATCTCTCATGGTTACTCAAGTACGTAACCCCTCCTTCCATTTTGGTCCAGGTCCGGAACAGATTACCATTACTTACATTTCCCCTTCCTTTGGAGAACAATCTTCTCTATTCATATCCTTTCATCTCCCTGTTAGGGCATGCTCTGTGGTCGAGCAGGTAGTACTGAAGAGCCAACACTCTGGCTTTCAGAGGCCAAGATGCACTTCTTGGCCTCTGCAGATTTAAATTCCTCTTGTTCTGGAATTGTCTTTCCAGGTGCCATGGGCCACGACATATTCTCCATCCCTCATTCCACGTAATGGGGGAGTGGGTCTCTTCTGTCATTCCATCCTCCAGTTTCTGGCCCACACGGCCTGGATGATCGAGGTTTTGAATTAGCTTCCTGGCATTTTTTCTGAAAGTGATTCCATAGTTTTTCTGGCTTTTCAGAAAGTTCCCCTTGGGAAATGCTCTCTTTCCAATGGGATAGGTTTGTCATCTGGTAGGCATACCTTCTACATCTTTCTTAGTTTAGTCTACGTCGACTCAGTGGAGATCTCAGCATCGGTATCCCCGTTTCTTAAGCACTGCTGCTTGTTTTCCTGTAGAGGGGAATTCTCTCCCTCAACCTATTTATTTCTGATGGTTGTTACATAAGCTTGTTGGGACTATGACCTTTGGCCCTGTCAGCAGTTTCATCTTTTGTCGCAATGGAGTGATTCTTCACATGTACCCTAGGTTCCTACCTCAGATTATATCAGGGTTCGATCTACATTAGTTGCACTAGCCTATCCTTGATGCGGCCTCAGCCCCACAGGTTTTCTCCTTAACCTTTAGTTACCTTCCTTCTTACAGGAGGTGGCTCACCATTGGGGATTGCTAAATGTCTGTTTAGCTACCTCCTTATTTTTTCTTTTCCTTCCATCCAGGCCAGGCTACCCAGGATTATCCTCTTCAGACTTGCTGTGTCAACGCCTTGAATGTATTGTTCATTTCTATTAGGAAGCTTGGTTGGGCTGTTTTGTTGTGTTCTCTTCATTCCACACAGTTACGTCTCGTTCCTGCTCAGGGTATCATGCCTGTTGCAGTATTTTCATCATGGATTTGATGGAATAGTAATGCACTTTTACTTTGGATTCTAGAATTTGACCCCACCCACCTAGACACTTTTTATTCTTTCCCAGGCTTCACTTCCGACGATTTGCTTACCGGTTTCTCTGTGTTCTGACCTCACCGTTGCGAGGTGCAAGTCAATCATTGGCTGTTGTTCCTAATGAGCCTGGTAGCTAGGGATTCCCCAATTGTGAGAATATTAGCCTACTTGTCCTCAGAGAAAGTGAAGATATATACCTGTAGCAGGTGTTCTCCGAGGACAGCAGGCTATATATTCTCACATACCCTCCCACCTCCCCTTGGAATCATCTTCTATGATATAGTATTGTACTGTTGGTCCTGCATTCACATGGTGGGACGGAAGGCACTCGCGCATGTGCACTGGAGCATGTCTCGCGCTCCAGAAGAGCTCTGTGAAAAGCTTGATACAAGCTCTGGACCGAGCAATGTGGTATGGCGTTACCCAATTGTGAGAATATATAGCCTGCTGTCCTTGGAGAATACCTGCTACAGGTATCTTCGCTGTTCAGTGCCATGTGCTCCACAGTCCCTCTCCGAATCAGAACTGGAAACTGACATCTTTGCAAACTGTTGGAGTGGAAGAGCTGGTTTACCGCTGCTACTGTCTTTTTTGGAAGCTCTGAGTATCAAAAGCCCTCTAATTTCCTCAAAACTAATATTTTAGACACTCTGCTTTTCACTGCTATGCAGCTGCACCTCTGCTATTGCAGTGGAAAGGGGTAAAGCCCTAAATAAATCATAATCCCAATGGAGCTTCAGCTCAAAGCTGCCATTCACAGAGATGTCACTTCGCTCTTCAACTAGTTTCTAACCTAGTTAGTCACCTTAGTGCCCTTATCAAAGGTGCTTTGTTTATTTATGTTGGTCCATTTCACACATTCAGTTTAATAAAAGTTTTTGATGTACATTACAACTGAAAGGTGGTATATCAAGAATCTAATAAACATGACTTTTTAATGCATGCAGATTGAGAGCATATGGTTTTAATTTTTAGACCATATGTATAAAATTGATTTTGCTTGTACTAAAATTGTCAAGGCTTATTAATGAATCAAATACATGCCAAGAATGCATATCCTAATTCTTTTCTCTCATCCTCATCTCCTACTCAGATACTCCATGGTCTATGCTGTGGTCACTGCTCTATGCTGGCTCATGCAATTTAATGGGGCAGGCAAGCAGGCAGCACTGTCCTTGGGCGCTCAAATTAGAAGACTACCCTGGACCTGTACCACTGCAGTACCTCCACCCACTGACATTAGTTCCTAGCAACCTAAACCATAGTTTTAGGTTGGGGACCAATAGGACAATGAGAGCAGTAGCAAAAATCAGACCTTGCCAAGCCAGCTGACATTGAGTGAGTGATTTCACTTTCATGGTCCATCTCCCATGCAAGAGCAAAATTTCCCACCCAATGAGGCTGGTTCAGCTGCATGAAGAATAATGAAGGCAGCAGCAGGACCCCACTCCCCCTACTGACTGCTGCCACTGTGCTCTGCACTCCCTCCTCAAGCAATGCAACTTATCAAGCAGGCTTAAACCGGTTGTAGATCTATTTCCTGATGCAGGAGATCAGAAATAGGAAGTACCTGTCCTTGAGATTCAAATCTGTGTGGCTGAGTTGCTGGGCCTACAGAGTGGATCCGCATTCAAGAGAAGAGAACTATCTGTTCACAGTAAATGAGGTGAAATGGACAGGGGCTGCTCCTCACTGGTTAAAAAGGAAGGGGAGGCAAGTAGGGGGCACATGCTGAAATTTGGAGAGAGGCAAGCGCAGATGCTAGGAAAGAAGAAAGAGGAAGTGGAAGATACTAGTGCAGGAGGAGGAGGCACCATCATATACTTTTGAAAAGGACACGGAGCAAATCAAGAGAAATGGAAAGTTGGAGAGATGAGAGAGTAATAATTATAGAGATGGGGAGATGGAAAAACATGAGAAGGATTTGGAGGGTAAGAGAAAAAAAAAGGAGTGAAAAGTTAGGAAAGAAGAAAATGAAGAAGTAGGTAATGCTAAAAGATGTGAGAAGAACTAGAATGAAAAGAGACGGCAATGAAAGAAAGAGGAGAAAAGAAATAAGAAGGATGGCTAGACTCAGGATGGAAGATGAGGGGCTGAGAATTGGGTGAAACAATTGAGGAAGGAATGGCCATGGTGGAGGAGAAGGGGAGGACCGTAATGTTGGGGATAGAGAGAGAATTGGAGATGGGGGAGAGGGAAATCCAGGTAAAGAATTGGAGAAAGAAGAAAATGAGGAGAAAGTATAAGAGAAATTGGAAGAGGAATGGAGAAAAAGGGCACCTAGAAAGAGACCAGAAGAAAGTTGAGAAACAGAAAACTAGAAAGAGAGAAAAAATACTATCCACTCTGAGACAAAAAGAAGAGGGAGCACTGAAACAGAAAAGAAGACATCAGAAAGAAAGAGGAGATAGCGATAGAACCAAGAGAAGCTAGTGAACAAGCAGAGATAAGAGGATAGAAATCAAAATGTAGACACTTAGGTTGGAAAATTGTTTTGACAACAATTTTATGCCTCTCTTCCCCCCCCCCCACCCCCCCATGCTAGGTAACTAGTCTAAGTAGGCAAGGGGTTCCCAGAGTTAGAGGAAACAGCTGTTATCTGTCCTTTTCTGTCTCTCATTTATACCTGTTGTTACTATCCTAAATAAGGATTTTGTCTGGGGGAAGGG
Source organism: Microcaecilia unicolor (assembly GCF_901765095.1). Taxonomy (NCBI): domain Eukaryota; kingdom Metazoa; phylum Chordata; class Amphibia; order Gymnophiona; family Siphonopidae; genus Microcaecilia; species Microcaecilia unicolor. The sequence goes on from NC_044037.1 coordinate 124,025,240, forward strand.
GAGGAACTGTACTGTGCTGCGCTGCATTATTTTGTGTGCTGAAAGTTTTCCTTTTAAAATTGCTTCCTCTTGGCAGCTCTGGGTAAAGGTGTCTGTATCTAGTATGAATACATTACCTGAAAAACAGCCCTGGTATTTATTTATTTATTTATTTTTGTTACATTTGTACCCCGCGCTTTCCCACTCATGGCAGGCTCAATGCGATATTGGACACAGAAGAGCTATAGGGTTTTGTGTTAAGAGTAGCCTGGGAGTAGATTAATTTTAGTGTCCAATATTCCCATAATAAGCCATATGGGAACAGATTGATGGGAACATTGGACACTAAAGGGTTAACTAGCCATTTTAACACGACAACCACAGTAAGAACAAGAGTCTTCCGCACAAATACACCAGATAAGCAAACACAGAAGGATGATGCAGAACAAATGCATCCAATGGGCTACAAAGTTCACATCAGATGTTTTGAATAGCCCATTAGATGCATTTGTTCTGGATCTTCCTTCGTGTCACCCCCGCTATGTTGCCTATCTTAAACATTTACAGCCTTCTTTTTTTATCTCATTCAAAAATGGAGTAAGAAAAATCAATCATATGGGGATCATTGAAGACTAGATGGCCAATAGGATTGCTGGAACTCAAAGCCAAGTGAGTGATAGCCAATAGCAGAATTTTATTTATTGATTAGGATTATTTACCGCCTTTTTGAAGAAATTCACTCAAGGCGGTGTACAGTAAGAATAGATCAAACATGAGCAATAGGCAATTACAGCAGTAAAAATATTCAAATAACAATAAAAGTATGGCATAGTAAACGACATCAGATAAAGAACTGTATGGTCCATCCAGTCTTCCAAGCAAGATAAACTCATTTTACATGGTATGCGATACTTATATGTATACCCGAGTTGATTTATCCTTGTCATTCTCATTGCCGTCCTTTAGTGCTGTGAATGCAATATACTACTTACACATGTCAACACAATGCGTAATAGAACATTTTAATTGATAGAGAAGGGTAATCACTTTCATAGAATAATTGAGCGACTGTGAAGCCAATCAATAGAGCTAGAGTTGGATATATGAGAAGTCTATGAGAAGTGTCTGCTCATGTTTGTCATTAATTTGTTTTCTTCTACAGTGGATGTGACTCTAGATCCTGAAACTGCTCATCCATGGCTCATCCTGTCTGCAGATCGGAAAGAATGTCAGATGTGGAGACAGAAAGCAAGATGTACCAGACCTCATCCATAGATTTGATTATTCTCTTTGTGTCTTGGGGTGTGAGGGTTTAACTTCAGGGAGACATTACTGGGAGGTGGAGGTAGGAGAACTGACTGTCTGGGAGTTGGGGGTGTGTAAAGATTCTGTGAGCAGGAAGGGACGAATTACACTCTCACCTGAACAGGGATATTGGGTAGTGAGACTGAGGCATGGAGATGAATACAGGGCTCTCACTTCCCCTGTGACTCGACTCCATCTAATTGCAAGACCCCAGGCAGTGGGGATTCTCCTGGACTATGAGGCAGGAAAGGTCTCATTTTTCAATGCAATACTAACACTCATATGTACACCTTCATTGACACCTTCAAGGGGAAACTGCGGCCTTTCTTCTGTCCTGGTTACAATTATGGAACGTTGCAAATACGAGCAGTCAGAAACAGGTAATGAGCGCGACCTCAGTTGATCACCTGCAGTCCCTGTTGCTCAAAATAAAGAGCAAGCGGTATTTTAAGATTTGTGCTAACCATGTTAGAATAAATTACTCCTACACCAATATTAGAGTTGGATAATTCTTTTATTTTCAATTAAAAAGGTTATTTCTACGTATGCCAGTGAACTAATACAGAAATCTCATAATTATCTGATTTAAAACTGCCATAATAATTTAGGAAGACTGGAGTAATGTGGAAATCTTGATTTTACAGTGACAGATTGATATAGAGCCTGTATACATGTCTGTCCTTAGGAGGGTGAATTGGGGTGACCACTCTCGGCTGTGTTATGGTGACCCACACAGGAAACGAATGGTGTCATGAGTCAAGTGAACTGAAGAAGAGGTAGCATTATCAGTCTTGCTTTTCATCAACAGGCAGTGCATATTGGCTCCCAAGGTCATCAAGAATGTCAGTCCACACCAAAGACCAATGTAATAAAGTGTGGGAGGCTAAACGCACAATTTAGAACAGGTTCTACACAGAAATTTTCTGTGCAATTATAGCCGCCATGTGTACAAAGAGTTAAGTACACAAGAAAAACTGTTCAAAGGTTTGGATAGACATTAGCTCACTGCTCATTTTAATCTAATGATAATGAAGGTACATAAGTATTGCCATACTGGGAAAGACCAAAGGTCCATCAAGCCTAGCATCTTGTTTCCAACAGTGGCCAATCCAGGTCACAAATACCTGGCAAGATCCCAAAATAGTACAAAACATTTTATACTGCTTACCCCAGAAATAGTGGATTTTCCCCAAGTCCATTTAATAATGGTCTATGGACTTTTCCTTTAGGAAGCCATCCAAACCTTTTTTAAACTCCGCAAAGCTTAACCGCCTTTACCACATTCTCTGGCAACGAAATCCAGAGTTTAATTACATGTTGAGTGAAGAAATTTTCTCCAATTTGTTTTAAATTTACTACATTGTAGCTTCATCGCATGCCCCCTAGTCCTAGTATTTTTGGAAAGCGTAAACAGACGTTTCACATCTACCCATTCAACTCCACTCATTATTTTATAGACCTCTATCATATCTCCCCTCAGCCACCTTTTCTCCAAGCTGAAGAGCCCTAGCCGCTTTAGCCTTTCCTCATAGGGAAGTCGTCCCATCCCCTTTATCATTTTCGTCGTCCTTCTCTGCACCTTTTCTAATTCCACTATATCTTTTTTGAGATGCGGTGACCCAGAAATGAACACAATATTCGAGGTGCGGTCGCACCATGGAGCAATACAAAGGCATTATAACATCCTCATTTTTGTTTTCCATTCCTTTCCTAATAATACCTAACATTCTATTTGCTTTCTTAGCCGCAGCAGCACACTGAGCAGAAGATACTGGCTATTAAAACTAGTTGCAGAGAAGTGTGCAAAGTGATCCTAAGTCTTAACATCTGGTTTTGTAACGCTGAGCTTTTAGTGCAAAGTCTGAGATGGAGTTAAAGGTTAGCTTGCTGTTTGGTGGCTACAGTTAAGGTTTTATGCCAGTTTGTGCTAGCATGAACTACCTAGGAACCAGCTGCAACTTTTATCTGGTTTTATTGACACAGATGGGTAGGTAAGAAGAATGGCATGGAGATGAAGAATTGAACAGTTGCCCAATGCAAGTTATATTTTTTTGGAGGGGGAGGGGTGTGTTGCGGATGTGAAATGAGTTTATGTATTGACTGAAGAATTTTAGATAGTACCATATCAATACTATTTATGCATAGAATATACATTTGGCATTCCAGACACACACATTAATGCGCTTGGGACTAGATTCTGTATATCGTGCCTAAAAAATCGGCACAGAAAAAACATACGCCCAGTGCCCATTTGGCCATTTACACCAATGGAAACCTGGAGTAAATGCCGAAGTCTGAATTAAACATGGAACGGGCATATTCTGTAACACTGTGTGTAAATTCAAGGAATGCCCACAACTTGCCCATGCCCCTCCTATGGCCACACCCCCTTCCCAGATCCACATTTTAGAATTTACATGCATCACTTTATAGCATACACTTACAGTTGTGCATGTAAATTCTAATTTATGCAAATTAGTGTCAATAATTGCTTGCTAAGTTAAAGTGAGCATGCAAATCTAGAATATGACCGGATTTGCGCGAGCAACTTAAGTCGCATTATATTGAATCCGTGGGATGATGCAGTGCATCTCCAGGTGCCGATAATCTCTGCAAAATATTCTGCTGCTTGTGCACACCAACCCAACCACACAGTTATTTTTTTATTTTTTATTTTATTGCATTTGTATCCCACATTTTCCCACCTTTTTGCGGGCTCAGTGTGGCTTACAATAAGTTGTGAGTGATAGAAATACAGTTTGTTACTACTCGGTTATAGATTACATTGTGAGGAGTTAGGCGAGACAAACTCAAGAGTATCATTTAGGAATATAACAATGGAAAAGAGCAGTTAACCACAGAAGACCCATAAGCTTTAGGCTAATGTGTGGGATGAAATAAATAAAGGAGGCAGGAGGCATCTTAATATTACCACTAGAACTGCTGCTGATGAAAATGCATCAGGTGAAGGAGATCTGGGACATCATGATGAGAAAGCAGGAATGCAAAATTCTTTCATGTTCATGGCATGATGCTGTTTATACAGGGTGAGGCAAAAAAAATTGAACCCCAGTAGAGTTTTTGCCATTTTCTTAGCAACTGCTTTGAATTTCAATGAGAAATTTTATATACTTGTTTAATAGTAATAAGTATGATGACTAAATAATATTTAATTATCTTAAACTATGTTGATGTTACTGACACTTTAGCATTACCACCTAGCAATTTTTGCATATTAAAAATGTGCAAGCTAAAACATTATTGGAATATCAGGCAGAGTCCTGAATTGGTTTAGGGTCTTTCTTTCTCATAGATTTTATTTGGTTAAGATACAGGGTGAGCTTTCAGATGGGTGGCTGCCCAGTTGTGGGCTGCCTCAGAGGCTCCCCACTGTCACCATTTCTATTTAATGTGTTATCATCTTTAGGATATTCGCTGAAAAAAATGTGGTTATCAAGCGTATATATGTATACTAGTAAAACAGGCCCATTTCTGACACAAATGAAACGGGCACTAGCAAGGTTTTCCTCAGAGTGTGTATGTTTGAGAGAGTATGTGTGAGATTGACTGTGTGTGAGAGAGAGAGAGAGAGTGAATGTGCGAGTGTGTGTGTGTGACAGAGAGAGAGTGAGACTGCTGGGTGCGAGTGTGTCTCCTCTGTCTCCCCTCCAGCCACCCAGCGATTCTACTTTTTCCCTTGCCCCCCTCCAGCCACCCAGTGATTTTCCTATCTCCCCTACCCCCCCTCCAGCAACCCAGCGATTCTCCTCTCTCGCCTGCCCCCCCTCCAGTCACCCAGTGATTCTCCTTTCTCCCCTGCTCCCCTCCAGCCACCCAGCGATTCTCCTTTTTCCCTTGCCCCCCCTCCAGCCACCCAGCGATGCTCTTCTCTCCCCTCCCCACTCTAGCCACCTAGCGATTCTCCTATCTCCCCTGCCCCCCTCCAGCCACCCAGTGATTCTCCTGTCTCTCCTGCCCCCCAGCGATGCTGTTCTCTCCCCTGCTCCCCTCCAGCCACCCAGCAATTGTCCTATCTCCCTGCCCCCCCTCCAGCCACCCAGCGATTCTCCTATGTCCCCTGCCCCCCCCCCCCCCCTCCAGGCACCCACGATTCTCCTTCCCCTTACAGCACCACACCGGCCAAATTTTTGCCCCTCCGCCAACCGCCCAACCTTCCGCTGCCATGCACAGCTCAGTGTAGAGCCAATCGCCGCTGTGCGCCCGCCCTCCCACTTGTGGTTGGTTAGTGCTGCGTGTGACGTACCCGGAAGTACGCTGAAGTCACTTCAGGAGATGGATACAGGTTTAGAGAGAGCACGAAAGCTTCAAGGCTTCACTTTCTCAGCTTCAGAACGTTGGAGGTGCGTTTTATTATATATGATATATACACTGATGATAGAACAATGACTGCAGATAAAGGCCAAATGGCCCGTCCAGTCTGCCCATCCTCTGTAACTCTTAACTCCTCCTTTTCCTAAGGGGGTCCCACATGCTTGTCCTATGCTTTCTTAAACTTTGACACAGTCCTCATCTCCACAACCTCCACTGGAGGGCATTCCACGCTTCCACCACCCTTTCCGTAAATGAATACTTATGATATTTCAATACTGTTTCCAATTAGATCTAAACTAGTGGATTTATTACCAGAAGTCACAAGATGGCAAATTAGGGCCAAATGGGCCATCCAGTTTGCCCTTCCTCATTAACCACTAACTCCTCCTTTCCTAAGGGATCCCATGTACCTGTCCCACACTTTCTTAAATTCTGACACAGTCTTTGTCTCCACAACCTCCACCAGGAGACCATTCCACACATACTCCCTTTTAACTTCATCCTATGCCATCTCATTCTAGAGTTTTCCTTCATTTGAAAAAGGCTCACCTCCTGTATGTTAACGCCACTGAGGTATTTAAACATTTTTATCATATTCCCTTTCTTCCAGTGTATGCATGTTGAGGTTCATGAGCCTGTCCCTTTAAGTTTTGTGACAGAGACTGCTTACCAATTTAGTAGCCACCCTCTGGACCGACTCTATCCTGTTTATATCTTTCTGTAGGTGCAGTCTCCAGAACTGCACACACACAGTACTCTAAATTGGGTCTCACCAGAGACTTATACAAGGACATTATCACCTCTTTTTTCTTGCTTGTCATCCTTATGCACTGAAGGATCCTTCTGGCTTTGGCCGTTGCCTTTTCTACCTGTTTGGCCACCTTGAATTCATCAGACACAGTCACTCCCAAGTCCAGCTCTTCTTTCGTATATAGAAGCACTTAACCCCCTATATTGGATTCTTGTAACCCAAGTGCATGAGCCTGCATTTCTTAGCATTAAATCTTAGTTGCCAGTTATCGAACCATTTTTCAAACTTCGCTAGATCCTTCTTCATACCATCCATACCCTCCAGGGTGTCCACCCTATTACAGAGTTTGGTATCATCTGCAAAGAGAAAAACCTTACCAGACAGCCCTTCTGCAATGTCACTCACAAAGATGTTGAAAAGAGCCAGCCTGAGGACCGATCCCTGTGGTACACCATTGATAATGTCCCTTTCCTCTGAGCAAGATCCATTGACCACTACCCTCTGTCTCCTTCCATTTAACCTGTTTTTAACCCAGTCAGTCACTTTAGGTTCCATACTGAGGGCACTCAGTTTATTAATCAGTCACTTGTGCAGAACCGTATCAAAGTCTTTGCTAAAATCCAAGTTCACCACATCTAGTGCCCCTCCCACGCCAATTGTTTGGTCATCCAGTCAAAAAATCAGATTTGGAGACACGACCTGCCTCTAGTAAAGCCATGCTGCCTCAGGTCCCGCAGGCCATTTGATTCGAGAAACCTCACGATCATCCATTGTAGAAGCATTTCCATTAGTTTACTCACCACCGAGGTCAGACTGACAGGTCTATAATTTCCAACCTCCTCCTTACTTCCACTCTTGTGCTGAGGGACCACATTTGCCCTTCTCCAGTCCTCTGGGACCACTCTGTACTCTAAGGAGGCACTGAAGAGGTCAAACAGCGGAGCTGCTAGAACATCTCTGAGTTCCTTGAGCACCCTTGGATGTATCCCATAAGGCCTCATCGCTTTGTCTACTTTTAGTTTAGCTAGTTCCTCATGAACACAGTCTTCTGAGAATCGGTCCCAGTCTACCACACATCCATCCCCCTTAGCATTTGTTTTCTGCAGTCCTACCACCAGTCTTTCACCTGTGAACACAGAACAGAAATAATTGTTAAGCAGTTCAGCTTTATCCTTATTGGCTTATACATATTTCTCCCTCAGTTTGAGCCTCGCAATGCTATTTTGACACTTCCTCTTGTCACTTATATACCTGAAAAAGGTCATGTCCCCCAATTTTACCATATCGGCTATCTTTTCTTCCGTTTGTTTGCTTTCATGACAGCTTTTTCAGCTTCTCTTATCTTTTACATGTATTTTTGCCTGTCTTCCTCCTCTTTCTGAGTCCTCTTGTAACTCGTGAAAGCTAATCTTCTTTCCCTTACCTTTTCAGCTACTACATTCGAGACCAGAGTGGCCTTCTTTTCCTCTTACTGTTATGTAATTTTCTAACATAAAGGTTGGTCGCTTTTAAAACAGCTCCTTTCAGCTTTGCCCACCGCTGTTCTACTTCCTTCAACTGTTCCCCTCCAACCAACTCTTCCTTGAGAAGTTCCCCCATCTTGGCATTAGTGCTCTTGAAATCTAGGACCTCGATCTCAAATAAGTCCTCTCCCCCCTTGTCTTAATATTGAACCATATCATTCAGTGATCACTAGATGCCAAATGATCTCCCACAGTAACATCAGATATAACAGTCCCACGGATTCCCCCACAGGCTTTCTGCTTCCTATGTACCTGAAAAAGTTGTTACTGTGAGTTTTAGCCTATTTGGCAAGTTTCTCTTCATATTCTGTTTTAGCCTTCTTTATTAATGCTTTGCATCTGACTTGCCAGTGCTTATGTTGCTTCTTATTTTCTTCGGTTGGGGCCGGTATTATGCTCATGCCAGGGAGGATTGGGCTGCATAATCACCACCTCAACAACCCTAGGTCTACTTATTTGACTGAGACTGGAAACAGGTAGATAGGGCTTACGTAATGCCCTTAACTCCTCAGGTGCTATATTATTATTATTATTATTTGTAGCATTTGTATCCCACATTTTCCCACCAATTTGCAGGCTCAATGTGGCTTACATTATGCCATAATGGCGATCGCCATTTCCGGGTAGAGAATTACAAATTATATTATATTAAGGTGCATACATTGTAAAGTATAGTACAATATGGTATTGCATAGAGGTGCCTGAGTGATGGAGTGAATTATAACATAAGTTAGTCAACTATAGAAAGTTCATTTCTGACATGAGAAATAAAGTAAATAGCTTTTATATATACAGAGCTCCACAGATAAAAAAGCCTAAAAGGATCAGAGAATTCTAGATACTGTTCACAAAGCTTTAGTGCCTCATCAGCCTTTTCCCTTATCTCTGGCGGGTTTAAATCTCTGTCCACCCTGAGTACAGAACATATCTTCTGATAGTCAGTTACCATTCTCTCTTACTCTTTTCAAAATACAGGGGTAGTGCTGTCAAGGGTAAATAATGAATGTGTGCCATGGCTTTTGCCATCCTACCTGCACTTTTTAATAAGCAAAGATACCGCTACTCAGAATTGACTGTATACTCAAAGGAGGGTAATTACATTAATGAAATGAAGAAGCACTGCTTTAGTAACAAGAAGAATTAATGTGCTTTCACAGAAATGATTCTTTTTCTCTGTTGTTGCTATTATTCAGTAGTTTGTAGCTCACTCTAATGCTAATTAATGTTAATTTAGTCACTATAACCAATTACTCTTCTAGGGAACAGCCTTCTAACACTGGCAATGTGGTTTACTGTTTGTATGTAAGGAACAGACACCCATGCTTATCAACATATAAAACAGGCTGTCTCTGGGTTTAAAAAGTAGCTCTCTACTTAAAGACAGCTGTTGGACACTTTTTGAACACTTAGCAAAAACGAAACTGACCCAAGGACAGAATTCTGTGAAAATTCCAAAAGTGAGAATATTTTGTAAATATGTTCTCAGCTAGCTATCCATGGCTTCTAGTAGCTTGGCTGATACTTTCAAATGAAAAGCAACAAGTGAGCTGCAACCATCGGGCCCTATAACTTAATATTAAGGTGCAAATTAGTTCCCCCTTTTAGGGATCTACATATCAATCATTAGATAATATCTCAGTGGACCCTCTAAATCTGTAGGCACAAAACAGCACTCTGGGGTGTTATTGGAGTACATGACACATTGTAAATTATGACAGAAATGGGTCCCAGCCAAAACTAACATTAGTAAGTGCAGTGTCAGGAGTAAATGTACCACCCCTTATCCTTAGATCCAAGCCAAATAATAAAGGAACTAACCCCATACCCAAATATTATAAAAATAGAGTATTATTTTATTTACAATAGCAACAAATAATATAAGGAAGATGGGAATAAAGACAATCCTATTATAGAAATAGCTTGGAATAAACACGTAAATCCCTAGCTAGCCTCTGAATTGCAAAGAGTCACTCTAAACTCCAGAGTACTGATACGAGGATACATGACACAAACAACCTGATGCTGTCCTTCAGATATCAGCGTGTCCCTCAGATGTGAGTCCTATCCAATGCAGATCTTGCCCCTTGGATGTGGTGTTAACACACACAGACTAGTTCTGATAAGAACTGTCTTTTATAGAGAAATTAGGAGCCTTATCTATACTGCTGACATACATTTTGTCCTTGGAGAACATAAATAAATACTTGTTGACCAGACACTCTGGCTCCAGAAGTCCTGCATTGACGTCAGTTCTGATAACAGCCTGCTAGCATTGATGTCAATTCTGATAACGTGCATCAATGCTGATAACAACTTGATTGTCCTGGAACATCGTGACCTTATCAGTAGCTTCCAAGTACAGTAAACAAATGATGTTGTGCTTCTGTTAGACTTGATGTCTCTGCTTGTTGTGGAGGCTTTATAGATAGAATGTCTGAGGTTGCATATTGTAATCAGGTTGCTAATGCTGGATTATGTCATGTATGTATGAGACCATCTATGTTTCCATATAGTCACATTGGCAGCTGGGCATAGTGCTCATAGAAGTGCTGCAGTAGCTTGCTTGCATTGCTCCTACAATGGAACTAAGAAAAAAGGGTGAAGCACATTGTGGAGGCGCGTTCACAGTGTACATTGTGGAGGTTTGTCCACGGCATATGCATTGTAGATTTTTGGGGGGAGCATGAATATAGCATCGACGCTTTAAAATCAGTAACTTCAACCACAAATCTAAACGTATGTGGTTTTTAACGGCAACTTTGAGCATCAGCCTGTCAGTCTTTTTGCTATTTCCATAAGAAGCCCTTTTAAATCACCATAATGTCTAGCAAACTCATACTTGTCATTTCATCTTCCTCATTCCTGACATCAGGCTCTGCATAACTGCTATCTTGAGATATCTCTTGGGGTCTAAATTTCCTTGTTTATACCTGGCCCCTACTTAACCTCAAGCCGAACTCTGATCAAGGCATTGTACCAGCCAAAAAATAAATGACCAATCATTTCCAACCAGCACCTCCTCATCAGCAGACAGTTCTAGTGCCCTGATAAGATGAACAAATTTACTCAGGGACTGACATCCTGAGAATTCTCACAATCTCATGACCTGTCAGATCCTCAGCTTGGGCTACTACTGCTACTGAGGATAGAAATAGCCCAGTGTTAGTGATGCCTTAATTTCACTAGAACTTAAGGGTACTAAAGTTATCTGGGTTCCATTTTGATTCCCTGACTTACTAAAGCCACTTTGAGCCTGCAAAGAGGGTGGGATAAGGTGGGATACAAATGCAACAAATAAAAAAAAAAAAACACTATAGATTTATTACTTCCTTTGTTGTTCCCTTTATTATTCTCTACTGTAAGATCAATTACTTTTTTCATCTTTTCTCTTTTGTGATGTGCTACATGCTGGCAATGATGACCCACCTACTGCTGATCCTGGCCTACACTCAGCCGCATGCGCCTCCTCTTTGCAGTCCAGCTGTTAGATAATAATCAGCAAGCCTGGTATCCCTTTTTTCTAATTCATTTCCTCCATTCCTTTCTCAGACACAATTAGTATTTCACTTTGAGGCATATTTTCAAAGCACTTAGCCTTCCAAAGTTCCATAGGTTTCTATGGAACTTTGGAAGGCTAAGTGCTTTGAAAATATAGTGACCCAAGTTGCTTTATGAGCTTAGATTTTTGTCTCATAAGCAAGATATGGTTCAGTTAAATTTCTTAGGTCATTCACCTGTTTATTTAAATCTCCTCATAAGAACATAAGAGTAGCTATACTGGTTAAGACCAATGGTCCATCTAGCCCAGTATCCTGCTTTCAACAGTGACCAAGCCAGGCCACAAGTACCTGGCAGAAACCCAACTAATAGCAATATTCCATACTACCAATCCTGGGGAAAGCAATGGACTCCCCCCATGCCCATCTCAATAACAGACTATGGATTTTTCCTCCAGGAACTTGCCCAAACATGGGTATAAATTATATATACCACATTAGAGGATGAGCATATGAGTTCTAGCAGTGCTTCCAATCTCTGTGTATGTGTGTCTATGAGTGGATTCCAGCAGTACTTCCAGCTTCTGTGTATGAGTGGGTTCCTGAGAAGCCGCCAGCTTCTGTGTGTGAGTGGTTCCTGAGAAGCTGCCAGCTGCTGTGTGTGAGTGCGTTCCTGAGAAGCCGCCAGCTTCTCTGAGTGCGTTCCTCAGAAGCCACCAGCTTCTGTGTGTGTGAGTTGGTTCCTGAGCTTCTGTGGCTTTACTTGTGCTGGCCTACTCTAGTTCCTTTCCTGTTCCGGACCCAGACCCTGACTGAGGCCAGTCACGTTTTCTGCTTTTCAGGGATCAGTCTATCATAGACTTCCATTAAGAACCAAGGGCTCACTACCCTGAAACATAATAGGCATCTGCTTTCACATCTCTCTATGGGTTTAAATCCCAAGACATCCTCTGTTGATCCAGGCATCACCTTGGCAGCATCAAGGATAGAATGAAGATCTCAGGGTATGGAAAAACAAACTTGGAATGGATTATCTGTCACGCACAACAACTTGCTGCAAAAACTACTTAACAGCGTCTGTCTTCTCTTGCAGGTCCCCAAATGGCATTTCCATATCATCAAGCTGATCAATCCATAGACTGGTGGGTTGTGTCCATCTACCAGCAGGTGGAGATAGAGAGCAAACTTTTGCCTCCCTATATGTGGTCATGTGCTGCTGGAAACTCCCCAGTATGTTCTCTATCTCAGCAGGTGGTGGTCACACAGCAGCAGCTCTGGCTAGGCCTCCAAGCCTAATCCTTAGGTTTTGTTGAGGCCTGGGGTTGAGGGCTCTTTTGAGCAAGTGCAAACCTGGTGGTGCCAGGTCCCTCCCTTTCTCCCCCCTCCCGCTGGCTCCGTTAAAAAAAAACGTCCTTAAAGGCGTTTATTTCGACGTTTATTTAAACGTTCATTGCAGCTACTCACTGAGACACCAGTTCGTTACAGCTCGGAGCGGCAAGCAGGTAATTTTACCTTTTTATAGCGGGCAGGGGGTTCCCCGATTCTTCTCCTCGTGGCATATGGCGTCGAGGGGCGAGGGCGCAAAGGGTCGCTCCCCGGATCGCTGGAGCGCTTCTAAAGGGGATGCGGGGGTTTTACAGCCTGATTCGCCCTTGATGGGTGACAGTTTAGTGACCGATGAATGTCCCGGTCCTTCCTCCGGCGTGGCGGTTTTTCCCGCCATAAACGCCCATCCCCCGCTCCTCGCCTCCGCCATCTGGCCGGCCACGCGGCTCGGACGGCTTCTTCGTGGGCGCCCTTGAGGTTGGAGACATTAATGCCATGAACGCCCTTAATTTGGGCGACGGCACAAAAGCGGCTAACGTTAAGCGCCGTTCTTCCCGCGCGGCTCCTTTGCGGAGTGTCGCGCCGGACGCCATTTTGGATGCGCAGCATGTCTCTCCCCCGCTCTTGCGAGCGCCGGTTGAGGGTGCGTCTAGGGCTGTAGCCCAGGCTGCGGAAGTGCACAGTCTGGGGGGTTTCTCCCCCGAGTTTGTTTTGCTGCTGCATCAGGCCTTCCTCATGCAAAACGCTGCCCCTGCTCCCTCGTCTGGTAAAGAGGTTGAGGTTCCCAGAGGTAAACGCCCTCGGGTTGATTTCCCAGGCCTTGGAGGACTTTGTCTCCTCCGATGTAGATGAGGGCAGCGTGTCTGAGGTCTCCCAACGGTCCTTTGCGGATTCCTTGGAGGAGATAGATCCCCGCTCGGATGGAGCGGATGACCCCTCTGCAGCGCGGCTTTTTAGCCCAGAGGATTTGCCCAACCTGTTGTTACAGGCCATGGACACTTTGAAGATTTCCTCTCCGGAGGACGTCTCTCCCTCAGCCCCTGTTGGCTCTGCCATTACGCTGGGGACGTAGCGCCCGCCTAGAACCTTCCACGTGCATGATGCCATGCACACCTTAATTTCGGCTCAATGGGATGTCCCGGAAGCGAGCCTCAAAGTGGCTAGGGCTATGTCCCGCCTCTATCCTTTGCCTGAAAGTGAACGTGAGGCCTATCTGTGGCCTACCGTGGATTCTTTAATCACTGCGGTGACTAAGAAAACGGCTTTGCCGGTGGAAGGTGGCACGGCCCTAAGGACGCCCAAGACAGAAGATTGGAGGCGGCCTTAAGGTCGTCCTTTGAGGCGACTGCTTTAAGTTTGCAGGCCTCGGTTTGCGGTTCCTATGTGGCCAGGGCGTGCCTGACTATGGTGCAGCGGGCTTCCCCCTCGGATCATTCCTTGAGGGCTGATTGGCCGGCCCTGGAATCGGGCTTAGCCTATTTGGCAGACTTGCTGTATGATGTCTGAGAGCCTCAGCTAAAGGCATGGCTCAGACAGTCTCTGCGCGGCGGTGGCTTTGGCTGAAACATTGGTCTGCTGACCACGCCTCTAAATCCCGCCTGGCTAGATTGCCTTTTAAAGGCAAGCTGCTCTTGGGGTCGAGCTGGACAAATCGTGACCGATCTCGGCACGTTTAAGGGCAAGAAATTACCAGAGGTCAGGGCTCGGGCTAGTACTCGTCCCGGTACCTTCAGAGGACGGTTGCAGGAAGCCCGTCGGTACCCAGCCCGGGCAAGTCGGGCTCCTCTGCCCCTTCTTCCTTCAGAGGAATTTCTCCCCAAGCAGCATTCCTTTCGCAGAGACCGCCGTCCCGGAGGTGCTCCCTCCGGTCCTCCCCCAGGGTCTCGTACCCAATGACGGGGCCTTGGTCCACGCCCCAGTGCAGATTGGAGGACGGCTGTCCTCGTTTCTGGGCGACTGGACCACAATAACTTCAGACGCGTGGGTGCTGGAAGTCATCAGAGACGGCTACAAGCTAGAGTTCTGCCGACCCTTAAAAGACGGGTTCGTACTCTCTCCCTGCAAGTCTCCGGTCAAAGCTGTGGCAGTGCAGCAGACCTTGGACAATCTGATCCGCCTGGGCGCGGTCGTTCCGGTGCCAGTAAGTCAGCTTGGCAAGGGACGTTACTCCATTTACTTTGTGGTACCAAAGAAAGGAGGTTCTGTACGGCCTATCCTCGACCTCAAAGGGGTCAATCGGGCCTTGAAAGTGCGGCACTTTCGCATGGAGACTCTCCGCTCTGTTATAGCGGCAGTGAAGGCAGGAGAGTTCCTGGCATCCTTGGGCATCAAGGAAGCGTACCTGCATATTCCCATCTGGCCTCCTCATCAACGCTTTCTGCGTTTTGCAGTCCTGGGACGACACTTCCAGTTCAGAGCCCTCCCATTCGGGTTGGCTACTGCTCCGCGGACCTTTTCCAAAGTAATGGTGGTCATCGCGGCCTTCCTACGAAAGGAAGGGGTACAAGTCCATCCTTATCTGGACGACTGGTTGATCCGAGCCCCCTCTTATGCAGAGTGCGGCAAGCTGTGAACCGGGTAGTTGCTCTTTTGAGCTCCCTGGGATGGATCATCAACTGGGAGAAGAGCCAGCTGCGCCCGACTCAGTCCCTGGAGTACCTGGGAGTTCGATTCGACACCCAAGTGGGCAGAGTGTTCCTGCCAGACAATCGAATTGTCAAACTTCAGGCTCAAGTGGACCAGTTCCTAGTAGCCTCTCCTCCTCGGGCTTGGAACTATGTGCAGCTGTTGGGCTCTATGACGGCCATGATGGAAGTAGTGCCCTGGGCCAGGGCTCATATGAGACCACTTCAACAATCTTTGCTGCGGCGCTGGACTCCGATGTCGGAGGATTATGCTGTGCGCCTTCCCTTGGACCCAGCAGTGCGCAAGGCGCTGAGCTGATGGATGCAGACAGACAAGTTGTCTGCGGGAATGCCTCTGGTGACCCCAGAGTGGATTGTCGTCACGACGGACGCCTCTTTGTCGGGCTGGGGAGCCCACTGCTTGGGAAGGACAGCGCAGGGGCTCTGGTCTCCTGCAGAGGCAAAGTGGTCTATCAACCTCCTGGAACTCAGAGCCATTCGGTTGGCGCTTTTGGAGTTCATCCCGGTACTGGTGTTGAAGCCTGTACGGGTCCTGTCAGACAATGCCACGGCTGTGGTCTATGTCAACCGCCAGGGAGGTACCAAGAGCGCCCCTCTAGCCAAGGAGGCTATGAATCTTTGCCAGTGGGCGGAAGCGAACCTGGAGCAGCTTTCAGCGGCCCACATTGCCGGAGTCATGAATGTCAAGGCGGTCTTTCTCAGTCGCCATACCTTGGAGCCCGGAGACTGGCAAATATCTGCTCAGGCGTTCTTGGACATCACGAAGCGCTGGGGCCAGCCGAGCCTAGTTTTGATGGCGTCATCGGCCAATTGCCAAGTGCCGCGCTTTTTCAGCAGAGGACGGGACCCTCGATCCCTGGGAGTAGATGCTCTTCTCCAACAGTGGCCGACACAAGAGCTCCTCTATGTGTTCCCGTCCTGGCCCATGTTGGGCAGGGTGCTAGACCGGGTGGCAAAGCATCCCGGCAGGGTAATCTGGGTGGGTCCGGATTGGCCCAGACGTCCCTGGTATGCGGACTTGATCAGGCTCTCAGTCGACGATCCTCTGCGGCTGTCAGTGGAGCAGGGCCTGTTGCATCAGGGTCCCGTGGTGATGGAGGATCCCTCCCCCTTTGGTCTTACGGCCTGGCTATTGAGCGGCAGCGTCTGAGGAAGAAGGGCTTCTCAGACAAGGTCATCGCCACTATGCTAAGAGCGAGGAAGCGCTCTACTTCTACTGCTTACGCCAGGGTTTGGCGTATCTTTGCAGCGTGGTGTGAAGCAGGCTCACTTTCTCCCTTCACTGCTCCAATTTCTTCAGTGTTGGCGTTCCTGCAAGAAGGTCTGGAGAAAGGCCTGTCGCTCAGTTCCCTTAAAGTCCAGGTAGCGGCTCTGGCTTGCTTCAGGGGCCGCCTGAAGGGTGCTTCCCTGGCTTCGCAGCCAGATGTGGTGCGCTTTCTCAAGGGAGTTAATCACCTGCGCCCTCCTCTGCACTCAGGGGTGCCTGCGTGGAATCTCAACCTGGTGCTAAGAGCGTTGCAGAAGCCGCCTTTTGAACCCTTGTCAAGGGCATCTCTGAAAGACCTGACGTGGAAAGCAGTCTTTTTGGTGGCTATCACTTCAACCAGAAGAGTTTCCGAGCTCCAGGCGCTCTCATGTCGAGAGCCTTTTCTGCAGTTCACTGAGGCAGGAGTGACTATTCGCACAGTGCCTTCCTTTCTGCCCAAGATTGTTTCTCGCTTCCATGTGAATCAGCAGCTCTGTCTCCCTTCCTTTCGTAGGGAGGACTACCCAGAGGAGTACTCTGCTCTTAAATATCTGGATGTGAGGCGAGTCATCATCAGATACTTGGAAGTGACCAATGATTTCCGGAAATCGGATCATCTGTTTGTCCTGTTTGCAGGTCCTCGTAAGGGTCTGCAGGCTGCTAAGCCTACAGTGGCAAGATGGGTCAAGGAAGCCATTGCAGCGGCTTATGTGGCCGCGGGGAAGGTGCCGCCTATCCAGCTGAAGGCTCACTCCACGAGAGCTCAGGCGGCCTCGATGGCAGAGGCCGGATCCGTCTCCTTGGAAGAGATATGCAAGGCGGCAACTTGGGCTTCGGCTCATACATTCTCCAAGCATTACCGTTTGACTGTGGCTGCACGGGCGGAGGCCCGGTTTGGAGCTTCAGTGTTGAGGTCAGGGATTTCAATGTCCCGCCCTGGGTGAGTACTGCTTCGGTACATCCCACCAGTCTATGGATTGATCAGCTTGATGATATGGAAGGTAAAATTATGTATAATCATACCTGATAATTTTCTTTCCATTAATCATAGCTGATCAATCCATAGCCCCTCCCAGATATCTGTACTGTTTTTTATTCTGGTTGCATTTCAGGTTCAAGTTTAGTCTTCAGTTACTTCAGAAAGACTTCGTGTTCAAGTTTTTTCACTTGGATTCTTCAAGAGTTAAGACGAGTTTGTGTTACAGTGAGCTGCTGCATTCCTCTCCCCTCCGTTTTACGGGGCTGGATTGAGACTTAAAATTCTGCCGGCACTCCCTCCCGCTTCGTGCGGCTGTAGGGCAGCTTGTACCCCTCCCGCTTCGGCGGTGTTAGGGTCAGTCAGCTCCTCCCGCGGTTGCGGTTGCAAGATAAGCCAGATCCCCCCGCATCGGCGGGTGTGGTGTCCCTCCCCCGCTCCGCGGGGATGAGCTGGACGGATTCCCCTCCCCCACTTGTGTGGGGATGAGCTGGGTTAATTCCCCTCCCCCGTTTCGGCGGTGGTGAGCTGGGCAGAGTGTCCCTTCGTGGGTGTAATTCTCTAAGTGCTGAGTCCTGCGGATGGAGCTTTGATATCGACATACTGAGGAGTTTCCGGCAGCACATGACCACATATAGGGAGGCAAAAGTTTGCTCTCTATCTCCACCTGCTGGTAGATGGACACAACCCACCAGTCTATGGATTGATCAGCTATGATTAATGGAAAGAAAATTATCAGGTATGATTATACATAATTTTACCATTCTGTAGAAGAAACCCCCTCCCCCTGGGCACCTCTCAGTAATGTGCACGTCCTAAAGCTTAACATCTTGATAGGCAAAGTAGTAATGCATCCACAAAATTTCTCCCCCTGTTCTTTATCCCTGCTCAGGATGTCTGCACCCATTGTATGTATCACACTACTGTTTATCTTTTCCCTCCATTTTCACTTACCCATATTGAAGAGGTACATCAGATGAAGTGTTGTGTTTGGTCGTGAGCCCTTGGACCTAGGTTGAGGCCTACGGCAGACTAAGCCCATGCTAGTACAGAGACAAAAGGCTATGAAGCCCAGCATGCTCAGGGAGACCAGAGAGCACCAGCAGAAAGGAAAGATAGAACATTCATAAGGGCTGCAAGGCTGAACTGGAACCCACACGTAACAGAGTCCAAGCATATGGGCCGCAAGGCCAAACTGGAACCCAAACAAACAAGAAGGAAGGAAGGAGAAAAGGAACAGAACAAAGTCCCTGAAGAGAATACTAACTAGGCCATCCACACTGCGCAAATCACAGTCACCAATGAAAAGTCACAAGACTAAACATTGTGAAAATGATCCTCCCCTCCGCCTGAGGGTCCTCGGGATCTCCCCTTCACCCTTGCTGCCCAACCTCCTGGTTCAGTGCAGTCCACAGGGCAGGGCTCAAAGAAATCAACTTCAAAGCAAACTTAATAAGTTCTTTATTTTGCTTGGGATCCAACAGTCCAGCAGTGCAAAAAGACACAATACTTGAATCAACAAAGAAAAAAAAACCTCACAATTCCCCCTGTTGCTCCTCTCAGGGGTACAAATACAGCAAGAAAAAAAAACTTTTAACTCCCAGGCTTCCAGCACCCAGCTGAGCTCCTTTTAGACAGTTTTATAGCCCTGGGTCTTCTTTTTCCCCCCCTCTCCCTTGGGAGGGGCCAAAACACTGTAAGCAGTTCCAAAAAAACAAACAAACACAGTTCTTGAGGCTTCAGCACACAGCTCAAACCCCTTCAGCTTCTTTTAGGCTTTTTAGCCACAGTTCACACTCCACCTTCTTCCTGCTGGGCTCAGCCCACTCCGGGAAAAATTTCTCGTCCCTCTTCAACCAGAACTCTTTAAACTCAAAGTTCATTCACAGCCTGAGCTCTGGAAAATGAAAAGGCCCCACCCATCTGGGTCACTCTCTCTAAGCACTGACCCATCCTCCCACATGACCTTTCCTCTTCCCTCTCTTAGCCCAGTTAACATACCATGAAGTTACCTGGTCCCTTATTTTGTTACCTAAGGAGTGAGCCCAGGCTGAGAGGTCCATAGGCTCTTCCTCGCTCTCCTCTCTTTCTCTCTGCCCAGCTTCTTGATACTCCATAGGCTCCCCGTTCCACCCACTTTGCAGCTGTTCCTCTTTCCCTTGATTACCCTGCAGGGGCGCCACCCTTTCCTTGTTAGAGTTCTCCCCCTGTTCCTGCTGGGGAAGGTAATCTCTGTGCCAGGCTTTGCCCCGAGGTTGCTGGGAAATGTAGTCTCTTCCTCTCCTCCATTTTACAGGTGTCACGAACCTTTCTCTGCTCTCTCTCGGGGAATGCTGGGTAATGTAGTCTTTTTCCTTCCACCCTTTTCTAGGGGGCATTACTACTTCTCTCGCTCTCTGGGGATGGAATAGAGGCAAGGCTCTGTTCTGCCTATGTCTGCTCGTGAGCCACCTCCCTTCTTCCTCTTCCACTTTCATCTTATCTACCCCCAGGTCCTCTCCTTCACAACATACAGGTACTAACAGCATGTAAAAGGGAAACCACACAGAGAGGCAGCTCAGGGCTGTGCTAGAACCCACAGCTTAAAAGGAAGAGCAGCCCAACCAGGATTCAAACAACAGATTCAGCAAATAAAGGTTAAAGTGAAACCACATAGGCTACTCAGGGCTCTGCCAGAACCCACAGCTTAAATGGAAGAGCAGCCCAAACAGGATTCAAACAACAGATTCAGTAAGTAAAGGGTTAAAAGAAAACCACAGACAGGCAGCTCAGGGCTGTACCAGACCCACAGCTTAAACAGAGCAGCCAAAACAGGATTCAAACAACAGATTCAGGAAGTAAACGGTTAAAGGAAAACCACAGAGGCAGCCGAGGGCTGTGCTAGAACCCACAGCTTAAACAGAGAAGCCCAAAGGATTCAAACAGATTCAGCAAGTAAAGGGTAACGGAAACCACATAGAGAAACAGCTCACAGCAGAGCTACAGCACAAGTAGGTGAAGGAGCAAGCTCTCACAGACTCAAACAGCAAATACAGAAAGTAAAGGGTTAAGGGCAAAAACCACACAGAAACAGCTCACATTTTTATCTACCTTTTCTATATCCACTATATCCTTTTTGAGATGCAGTGACCAGAGTTGCACGCAGTATTCGACCAAACACAACACTTCATCTGATGTACCTCTTCAATATGGGTAAGTGAAAATGGATCAGGCAACCCTCAGGGGGAGGAATGCTGGCTTCGGCCTAACCCCTGGTAAGCCTTTTCCTCAGCTGAGAGGTGCCCAGCTCTACCACTGGCTTGCCTTTCAGGTGCTGTAGAGGACTTGCAGCTCATCTGCATATCCTTTCAGCCTTCTCTGGGGTGACTCCCAGGTTTGCTCCTATCCACTCAGGGCCTCTGCTCTAGGTGCCCGGTGCTTCTGCCAGGTGCTGTGGAGGACTTGCAGCCCTTCTGCTTTTTCTTACAGCTGTATCCGGGGTGACTCCCAGGTCCACCCCGATCTTCCCAGGGCCCTCGCTCCAAGTGCCCTGTGTTTCCAGGTGCTTTTTGGCTAGGAACACGCGACCCTCAGGGGGAGGAATGCTGGCTTTGGCCTAACCCCTGGTAAGCCTTTTCCTCAGCTGAGAGGTGCCCAGCTCTACCACCGGCTGCCTTTCAGGTGCTGTAGAGGACTTGCAGCTCATCTGCATATCCTTTCAGCCTTCTCCGGGGTGACTCCCAGGTCCGCTCCGATCCACTCAGGGCCTCCGCTCTAGGTGCCCAGCACTCCCGCCAGGTGCTGTGGAAGACTTGCAGCCCTTATGCTTTTCCTCACAGCTGTATCCGGGGTGACTCCCAGGTCCACCCCGATCTTCCCAGGGCCCTCGCTCCAAGTGCCCTGTGTTTCCAGGTGCTTTTTAGCTAGGATCAGGCGACCCTCAGGGGGGGGGGGGAATGCTGGCTTTGGCCTAACCCCTGGTAAGCCTTTTCCTCAGCTGAGAGGTGCCCAGCTCTACCACCAGCTGCCTTTCAGGTGCGCGGGGCATTTTTCTCTTTACATCTACTTTTCTCCCAGTTACTCTGTTACTTAACACCTCAGTCACTACTCATGGCCCCTATACACATTCTTTTCCTTGCCCTGTCCATTCCTAATCTTTTCCCCCTCCCCCTACCGCTGTGTACCGCAGGAACTCACTGCCCATCCGTCCTCTCCCGTCCTGCTCACTACTACAATACCCTACCCACCCCCATCCCTCACCACCTCACCATCTCTCCTATCCCCCTCCTCCTTCCTAGCTCTTAACCTTCATCACTTCCTTCCTGCCATTAACCCATCCTCATTCCTCCTAAGCGCATCCCGTCTTCGTCGCCCTACCTCCCCCACCCTCCTCCGCACTCTCTTGCTCCTTCTCCTGCTATCCGCCGGAGACATCAATCCCAATCCAGGTCCCCCACACCTGTCCTCGTCCTATCCATGCAAACGATTCCGGGATGTCTCCAATCTCATCTCTATTCCCCTCCTCCCCCCCTCTTCCCTCCCCTTCTCGTGTGCCCTGTGGAATGCCCGCTCGGTCTGCAACAAACTTTCCTTCACCCACGATCTCTTCATCTCCCATTCCCTCCAACTGCTCGCCCTAACTGAAACCTGGCTCACCCCCGACGACTCTGCCTCAGTCGCGGCCCTGTGCCATGGAGGTTATCTTTTCTCCCACACTCCCCGCCCAGTTGACCGCGGAGGAGGAGTCAGGTTTCTACTTTCGCCCTCCTGTAGTTTTCAACCCCTCCTCCTACCGCAGTCTCACTGCTTCTCATCCTTTGAAGTTCACTCCATCCGTCTATTCTACCCGCTGCCACTCGGAGTTGCAGTCATTTACCGCCCCCCCCCCCCCCCCCCCCGATAAGTCCCTCCCTTCCTTCCTTACCGACTTCGATGCCTGGCTTTCTGTTTTTCTTGAACCCTCATCTCTGTCCCTCATTCTTGGAGACTTTAACATACATGCTGATGACCCATCCGACTCCTACGCTTCTCAGTTCCTCACTCTGACATCCTCCTTCAACCTTCAGCTGAGCTCCACCACCCCTTCTCACCAAACTGGCCATTGTCTTGACCTTGTCCTCTCCTCTACCTGCTCACCCTCCAATTTCTGCGCCTCTGCTCTTCCTCTCTCAGATCATCACCTGATCACCTTCACACTTCATCACCCTCCCCCTCAGTCCCGCCCAACACTAACCACTACTTTCAGGAATCTCCAGGCTGTTGACCCTCCCACCTTATCCTCTTGTGTCTCTAATCTCCTCCCTTCCATCATGTCCTCTGAGTCTGTCGACAAGGCTGTCTCTGCTTACAATGCCACTCTCTCCACTGCTCTGGACACACTTGCACCATCCATCTCCCATCCCACAAGGCGTACTAATCTCCAGCCCTGGCTGACCCCTTGCATCCGATACCTTCGCTCCTGCGCCCGATCTGCCGAACGCCTCTGGAGGAAATCTCGCACCCATACCGACTTCATTCATTACAAATTCATGCTATCCTCCTTCCAGTCCTCCCTATTCCTTGCCAAACAGGACTATTACACCCAATTGACTAATTATCTCGGCTCCAACCCTCGTCATCTCTTCACCACCCTTAACTCCCTCCTCAAAGTGCCCTCTGCTCCCACCCACCCCTCACTCTCTCCTCAATCACTAGCTGACTACTTCCGTGACAAGGTGCAGAAGATCAACCTCGAAGTCACTACCAAGCCACCTCCTCCTCTTCACCCTTTAACCCACTCCCTCAACCAACCAACCCAGGCTTCCTTCTCCTCTTTTCCTGATATCACCGAGGAGGAAACCGCCCACCTTCTTTCCTCCTCGAAATGCACCACCTGTTCCTCTGATCCCATCCCCACCAACTTACTAAACACTATCTCTCCTACTGTCACCCCCCCCCCCCCAATCTGTCATATCCTCAACCTCTCTCTCTCCACTGCAACTGTCCCTGACACCTTCAAGCATGCTGTAGTCACACCACTTCTCAAAAAAACATCACTAGACCCTACCTGTCCTTCCAACTACCGCCCCCATCTCCCTCCTACCCTTCCTCTCCAAGATACTTGAACGCGCCGTTCACAGCCGCTGCCTTGATTTTCTCTCCTCTCATGCCATCCTCGATCCGCTTCAGTCCGGTTTTCGCCCTCTACACTCGACAGAAATGGCACTCACCAAAGTCTGTAATGACCTGTTCCTTGCCAAATCCAAAGGTCACTACGCCATCCTCATCCTCCTCGATCTATCCGCCGCTTTTGACACTGTCAATCATAATTTACTTCTTGCTGCACTATTCTCATTTGGGTTCCAGGGCTCTGTCCTCTCCTGGTTCTCCTCTTATCTCTCCCACCGTACCTTCAGAGTACATTCTCATGGATCTTCCTCCACCCCCATCCCGCTCTCTGTTGGAGTTCCTCAGGGATCTGTCCTTGGACCCCTTCTTTTTTCAATCTACATCTCTTCCCTGGGCTCGCTGATCTCATCTCATGGTTTCCAATACCATCTTTATGCTGACGACACCCAGCTTTAACTCTCCACACCAGAAATCACTGCGGAAACCCAGGCCAAAGTATCAGCCTGCTTATCCGACACTGCTGCCTGGATGTCTAACCGCCACCTGAAACTGAACATGGCCATTGTCTTTCCACCCAAACCCACTTCTCCTCTCCCTCCACTCTCTATTTCAGTCGATAATACCCTCATCCTCCCCGTCTCATCTGCCCGCAACCTCGGAGTCATCTTCGACTCCTCCCTCTCCTCTGCCCATATCCAGCAGACAGCCAAGACCTGTCGCTTCTTTCTCTATAACATCAGCAAAATTCGCCCCTTCCTCTCCGAGCACACCACCCGAACTCTCATCCACTCTCTCATCACCTCTCGCCTTGACTACTGCAACCTACTCCTCACTGGCCTCCCACTTAACCATCTATCCCCCCTTCAATGAGGATAGTGCAGCAAGAAGTAAATTATGATTGACAGTGTCAAAAGCGGCGGATAGGTCGAGGAGGATGAGGATGGAGTAGTGACCTTTGGATTTGGCAAGGAACAGGTCATTGCAGACTTTGGTGAGTGCCATTTCTGTCGAGTGTAGAGGGCGAAAACCGGACTGAAGCGGATGGGAAGGCGGTAGAACGAGAGGACATGAAATGAGATTGAAGGGGGGCAGACTCAAAAAAGATGTCAGGAAGTATTTTTTCAAGGAGAGGGTGGTGGATGCTTGGAATGCCCTCCCGCGGGAGGTGGTGGAGATGAAAACGGTAACGGAATTCAAACATGCGTGGGATATGCATAAAGGAATCCTGTGCAGTAGGAATGGATCCTCAGAAGCTTAGCCGAAATTGGGTGACGGAGCAGGTGGGGGAAGAGAGGTTGGTAGTTGGGAGGCGAGGATAGTGGAGGGCAGACTTATACGGTCTGTGCCAGAGCCGGAGATGGGAGGCGGGACTGGTGGTTGGGAGGCGGGAAATACTGCTGGGCAGACTTGTACGGTCTGTGCCCTGAAAAAGGCAGGTACAAATCAAGGTAAGGTATACACATATGAGTTTATCTTGTTGGGCAGACTGGATGGACCATGCAGGTCTTTTTCTGCCGTCATCTACTATGTTACTATGTTCAATCCATTCAGAACTCTGCTGCACGTCTTATCTTCCGCCTAGACCAATATGCTCATATCACCCCTCTCCTTAAGTCACTTCACTGGCTTCCGATCAGGTACTGCATACAGTTCAAGCTTCTCCTACTAACCTACAAATGCATTCAATTTGCAGCCCCTCATTACCTCTCTACCCTCATCTCCCCTTACGCTCCTACCCGTAACCTCCGCTAACAGGACAAATCCCTCCTCTCAGTACCCTTCTCCACCACCGCCAACTCCAGACTCCGCCCTTTCTGCCTCGCCTCACCCTATGCTTGGAATAAACTCCCTGAGCCCATATGCCAAGCCCCCTCCCTGCCCATCTTCAAATCCTTGCTCAAAGCCCACCTCTTCAATGTCGCTTTCGGCACCTAACCATTGTACCTCTATCCAGGAAATCTAGACTGCCCCCAATTTGATTGACTGCACTTTTTTGTCCTTTAGATTGTAAGCTCCTTTGAGCAGGGACTGTCCTTTGTTAGATTGTACAGCGCTGCGTAACCCTGGTAGCGCTTTAGAAATGTTAAATAGTAGTAGTAGTCACACCATGGAGCAATACAAAGGCATTATAACATTCTCAGTTTTGTTTTCCATTCCTTTCCTAATAATATGTAACATTCTATTTGCTTTCTTAGCTGCTACTGCACACTGAGCAGAGTGGTTTCAACGTATCATCATCAATGACACCTATATTCTTTTCCTGGGCAGTGATACCTAATGTGGAACTTTGCATCATGTAGCTATAGTTTAGATTCCTGTTTCCCACATGCATCACATTGCACTTGCATACTTTAAACATCATCTGTCATTTGGATGCCTAGTCTCCCAGTCTCATAATGTCCTTTTGCAATTTTTTCCACAATCCTCTTTTGATTTAACAATTTTGAATAACTTTGTGTCATCAGCAAATTTAATTACCTCATTAGATATTCCCATTTATAGATCATTTATAAATATGTTAAAAAGCAGCAATCCCAGCACAGACCCCTGTGGAGCCCAATTATCTAGTCTTCTCCGTTAAAAATACCATTTAACCCTGCTTGTTTCCTCGCTTTTAAGCAGTTTTTAATTCACAGTAGGACATTACCTCCTATTCCTTCTTGCACCTGTTCCTTTTCTCCCCACTTCCTTTCAGCATCTGTCCCTTTCTCTGACATTTCCTTCTAGCTTCTGAGCTCACAACTGCCTCTGCTCCAGACCAGCAGCAGCACAACAAAGGACAGTCACTGTAGGACTGCAGATTTGCAGCTACCGGTTCTGCCCCTGAGCAGGAAGTGATGTTGGAGGGGCAGGCACCAGCAGCCTTGAGTCTGCAAAGTGCAGAGCTGCCAAGGGGGTCAGCCTTCTGTGCGGGAGATTTAGGGCCTGCCCATAGCTCCGCCCAGCCCACTCATAGATCCAACCAGCCAACCCCATAACTCCCCTCAGAACCACTCACAGCTCCACCCAGCCCACCTATAACTCTGCCCAGAACCGCCTACAGCTCAGCCTGAGCACACTGGGATTTGCAGTCAGGAGCACCAGAAGTAGCCTCCCTTTCCAGCAACAGCAGGAGACGCTTTCACTCCTGCTGCCGCAAGACCAGCAGTAGCAGGAGATGACATTTAATGAAGGCATTTCCTGCTGTCAGTGGGAGATCCTGGCTCACCGGCGGAATGGTGGAGACTTGGCAGGTCTGACAGTGTGGCCCTGATGTGACTGTCCTTGTGGTGACTGTTCTTTATTTTCTGCTGGGCTGTAGCAGCAGCCAGTGTGGTGGCAGGAGGGAGGTGTGAGAGGTTCTGTTGCAACGCTGTGCAGCAGACCAGGTCTACTACATGGCTTCTACAGAGAAAAGTGTTGAGCCTAGAGAAAACACTGATGTGTACTTACACATGCATATACATCCACATTGTTTTTTTTATAAAAGCCATTTCCATGTGTAGAATATGACACACATAAAATGCTTTAAAAAATTAAATTCAAGGTGATTAAAAGGGAAAATCCTTTTTCAAGATTGCAACAGTAGTAAAATAAAGCTACATGGCATACTAAGGTTCTACATTTATATATTCCAAGGCAGTAAGTGTGAAAACGTATAGTGCATGTGCAAGTCCACACATGTGTACATAAACATGTGCAATACAGGAGTCTAGGAGATGCCCTTTACTGGACACAAGGCCTGCGGCTCGAGAAGAGTCAGGAGCTCTGTTCTTAGAGATTTTCAAGGCTGGGTTCTGTGCCTTTCCTCCAGGCAGCTCCCAGATGACCCCAACACAGGGATTCAAGGAGGTTAAAGCCAGTCCAAAGTATCAATGTCTCCAAGGGGCCACTGCGTAAAACTAATGCCAGCATTAAAAAGCGGTTCTTGATTTGCACGCACATTATTGTGCTCAAAGGGCTTGAGCACGGATGTTAATGTACAGTAAACGCTGCAAATTCATTTGAATGGATGCAAATGAGGTAATATAGTATTCCTTCCCAATGCACAAATGAAAGTGCTGTAATGCACAGAAGGCAATATTAGCCAATAATGCTGAAAATTTACTGCCAGGTCAAGGGTACTGTAGAAGGTTTTCAGGAGAACATTTTGTGTCAATTTTTCATCTTCTTTTGCAAGCAGAAGGAAGCCCATGCAAATTTGAGCACTGCTAATGAGAACCAACAATGTGCACAAGCTCGACCAAAACTGATAGCACACATTGATGCTTGTTTTTCTGTGCTTAAAGTGTAAACGGTTTTTGAAAGACTGATATTTAAAAGCGTTGATGTGTGCTTGTACTTCCAGGTTTGTCTAGGCATGCATTTAAGAGCCACACTTACTGCAAACCCTTTGTGCACATATGCCAGGCACAATCCTCCACTTGCTTTTGGTTAGTTAACGCCAATTAACTGCACATACGATTTGTGTAAGATTTCTCTTGAGCAACACAACTATTTTTCTGTGCTGTTGTACTATGGGCTTTTACATTGCAGACTTTAGCACCTGGCTTTGAGCATCGGCCTCCTATTGCATTAAGAGGCAAACCAGAAGAAGCAGACACTCAACAACTCACATGCAGCACCCTCCCCCTCTGTCCCCATTTGGTATCTCTCCCTCTCTATCTCAAACCCAAATCCCCTGCCCCAATCCAGCATCTCTCGCTCATTCTCAAAATCCCCACCCTCACATACCACATTCTAACTAGAGAGCTGCACAGGGACAGAAGTTTTGCCCATCCACGCCCATCCACATTGAAATCTAACCCATCCCTGCCTGTACCCATATCCTTCAGAAGTGGTTATTTCATTTAATTATGTTACTGAAATACAATTTGTGAACTATGTATTATTCCCAATGAATATTTCCAAATCAACAAAAGCTCTTTATTAATTTGGAAATATTAATTGGGAAGACTACATACTTTGTAAATGGGTCTCTGCTAGAGCCTCTAATGTATTTTGTACATGTAAGTGTTCAGCCTAATTCTCCCTGAAGAATAATGTTGCATTACTTTAAACCACATATTTAATTTGCATTGACTCTAATTAACTGCATTTTTCACTGCATCCAAAGAGGTTTAATAAGACAGGAAATGGCATGACATCAAAAAGCTGAAGTCCTCTCTCCCATGCAGCCTCCATATTGGTGTACCCCAGACAATCTATCAGCTGCTGCATCCTTGTTGGTTAACGCAAACAAATAATCCCACAGTTGCTGGTATTAATGTCAATTATTCTTATTGAAACCAGGACACCTGCTACCCAAACTAATATAAAAGTATGTTTTGAAAATATTTTTTGAAAGAGTATCCTCAGAATTCTCCACAGTTGTCAGCAATTAGTAATCACTGTTGCCCGATGGTATAGCACTTCATTCATAGGGCTACTCTTCTTTTTAATACCGTGTTACGTGTTACTAGTGTCATTTAGTGATAATACCTTTACAAAACCTTCACCAGCTATAGTCATTAACCATTGTTTTAAAATAGCATAGTCATTCATAGAGACTGGACTTATCTTTTTATCCAGCGTCCTCACTGACTCCATGCTCCAAAATGTCAAAGAGCAGAGGTGGATATCTGGCTGCCTTCCCCTGGAAGCGCCCGACGCTGCGGGTTTCAAACTTCTTTCCTCAGGGACTCGTATTAAAGCTGTCATCTGTGCTGTCATCACTTATTAAACAAGCTGCTGTTAACCCTCCTTCATTGAGAGAAATGACCATTTAACCTTACCCTCTGTTTTCTGTCCAATAACCAATTCCTAATCCACACCAGAACCTTGTCTCCTATCTTATAACTCTTTAATTTTCTCAAGAGTCTCTCATGAGGAACTTTATCAAAAGCTTTCTGAAAATTTAGATACATTACATAATCGGCTCACCTTTATCCACATGTTTATTCATGCCTTCAAAGAAATTAAGCTACTTGGTGAGGCAAGACTTCCCGCAGCTGAACCCATGCTGACTTTGTCCCATTAAACCATGTATGTATACGTGTTCTGTAACTTTATTCTTTATAATAGTTGTCAAGACTTGTTACTGTAAAGTCTTGATATCTTGAAGTATAACCTTGGCACACCAGCACACACCTGAAGTCTATATTATTTTTCTTAAGTTTCTTTATTGAATGATTCACAGATAATTTACTCACAGTCAGATGTTCAGAAGTATTGCTCCAGGGCACAGAGACTCCATAATTCTGAGAGCTGTAGCAGTGGTTGGAGGTAGAAGTCTGAAGAGAAGCAGCTTTATTGCAGAGGTGAGAAATAGCTGAACAGATAGAAGTATCTCAGAGCTGGGTAACTGGAGTGTGCGATATCTCATTAGGGAGGAGATATTTTAAGTTCGTTCCAGGGAGTTTGAAGCAGGACAGTGCTGCCTGAAGCAAGATGGAGAATGCCTCATGGCAAAAGGGACAGGGGGGTCAAGAAGGCTCACACAGGCCCAGGGAGCAGGAGGTAAAGACCAATGGGGACAGAGGCTGGGCAGCCTTCGATTGGAGGGAAAGGTCGTACCTGGCTGACCTCTCAGGACAGAGATAGTAAGAATGACCAGGAAATTATAGCAAGTAGACAAAGGAGCCAAGCTTGACTGAGAAAGAGAGGAGGTCTGGGCCGCAGCACAAATCAATGATAACAGTTCTTGTACAGACAAGCAAGTGTGGCTGCATTGCCTGTGAACTACATTACACACAATGCATTGCTCACGTATCATTGCAGAGAGAACTGCAGCAATGAAAATCCTTAGAAGTGAGAATAACAGTAAAAGCATTAAACACATTTTAGGATCACATTATAAACTAGTGCAAGGCTGTGAGAGGACAGAACAATAGTTTCTACTATTTTGCCTGGCACCGATGTCAGGCTTACCGGTTTATAATTTTTATTTTTGTTACATTTGTATCCCGTGCTTTCCCACTCATGGCAGGCTCAATGCGGCTTACATATTGTATACAGGTACTTATTTGTACCTGGGGCAATGGAGGGTTAAGTGACTTGCCCAGAGTCACAAGGAGCTGCCTGTGCCTGAAGTGGGAATCAAACTCACCCTTTAGAACCCTTTTTAAACATCTGCATCACATTGGCCACCCTTTGTGGTTATGTTCCACTAATAAGTTAAACGATTTACTGGCTTTCTTGAAAAGATTACATAATCTTTGGCACAATCACACACTTATTTTTGCAATATCTCAATTCCTCTTCTATAGCCACAAAACAGCCTTTTAGTGTGGATAGTGTTCACAATGAGCTCCTTTTATTATCCACCAGAAAAAAAAGAGATGTGTATTCAGTTTAGGCACAGCAAAAGTCCTCACAAGAAAAAATATATATAAGAAAACCAAAGTACTGCATTAGGGAAATGGAACTTGATATACCACCTTTCTGTGGTATTTTGCAACTACATTCAAAGCGGTTTACATATATACAGGTACTTATTTTGTACCTGGGGCAATGGAGGGTTAAGTGACTTGCCCACAGTCACAAGGTGCTGCAGTGGGAATTGAACCCAGTTCCCCAGGATCAAAGTCTGCTACACTAACCACTAGGCTACTGGGGCTTATAGCCCATTTAGTTATGTTTAAACAAATGAGAGATCTGCATTAAACAAAATATTCATTTTTATTATTTTGACCTATAAAACCACTTGTCCCTAAACCATGCTCAAAACAGAATAATCCATTTGTGTATCTAAAATGTAAACTTCGACAAAATAGATTAAGTGGAGATTTATTTATTTATTTATTTATGGGTTACTTATACCCCACATTTTCCCAGGCGCAATGTGGCTTACAGATAATTAAATAAAAATTACAAAGTGAAAAGCTTAGGAAAGTATACAAGAAGCAAACAGGGGAGGGGAATCTAACAGCGTGTGCTAGGCAGGATAAGGGACAAGGGATGCATCAATCAACGATGTAAGTTGGGGAGTAAGCCTTAGCATAGAAGTATGTCTTTAACAACTTCTTGAAGAGGGCATGGTCCACTTGAGTTTTAAGGTGGCGAGGTAGAGCGTTTCAGTGTTTGGGACTCCAGTAGTGGAAGGACGAGGCGAAGATCCTCTTGTACTTGACACCCTTACAACTCAGAAAGCGGAGGTAGAGATAGGACCGAGCAGCAGGGTTGGCATTTCTAGGTGGAAGGTCGATCAAGGGGAACATGTATTCCGGGGCAGCCCCATAGATGACTTTATGTGTTAGGGAGCAGATCTTGAAAGCAGTGCACTCCTGTACTGGCAGCCAATGAAGTTCAAAGTGCAAGGGTGCGGTGTGAGCAAAGCTTCTTTCTCTAAGGATGAGTCTCGCCGCAGTGTTCTGAGCCGTTTGGAACTTTTTCAATAAGGAGGCCTGGCAACCCACATAAATTCCACTACAATAATCCAGATGGGATAGGACGAGCCAGTGGTCAAGGGTCCGAAACAAGTCTCTGGGAAGGATGTATCTGATGCGCCAAAGCCTCCACATCGCCTGGAACATTTTCTTGGAGACCAAGTGCACGTGATCAGCCAGCTGGAGATGAGAGTGTAGATACACTCCTAAAAGCCGCAGGCTGTTGGCAATCGGAAGGGTGGAGCCCAATACTGGAAGCACTGTGTCGGATACATGGGCATGACAGGATGAGACAATGTTTTTTTTCCCTGTTGAGTTTGAAGCGGAACACCCTGGCCCAATGCTCCAAGGCGGAGAAACAGGCATCAATGAGGTTGGCAACTTCCGATACGGTGGAGTGGAATGGGATGTAGACTGTAATATCATCCGCATAAATGAAAGGATTGAGGTCCAGTTTTGTAAGTGCAGAGGCTAAAGGCATCATCATAATGTTAAATAAGGTAGGTGAAAGGGGAGACCCCTGTGGGACCCCACAGGAGGCCTTCCACAGTTCAGAAGTGTTGGAGCTCACCAAGACCTGGTAGGACCTGGAAGTCAATAAACCCTTGAACCAGTGCAATACCGGTCCTCCTATACCAAAAGAGTCCAGTAGGTGAAGCAGGAGTTCATGGTCCACCATGTCGAAAGCGCTAGACATGTCAAATTGCAGCAGAAGAATCTTCCGTCCAGCAGCTAGCTCTCGACGGAAGTTAGATAGGAGGGTGACCAGGACAGTCTCTGTGCTATATTGAACTCGGAAACCTGATTGCGAATGGTGGAGGATATCAAATTCAGCCAGGAAGTCGTTGAGCTGAACATTGACCAGACTCTCCATCAGCTTGATAACTAGAGGTATCGAGGCCACCGGGCGATAGTTAGAGATGACATCTGGCTTGATCTTTATATTCTTTGGAATGGGAGTGAGGAGGATGTTACCATGACCCGGCGGGAAAGATCCGGCGCTTAACATAAAGTTGAGGTAACAAGTCAGATCTTCAACATAACATTTCGGTGCGACTTTTAGGAGATGGGTCGGACAAACATCTAGTCTGCAGCTTTTGTTGGAGAATTTACATAGAACTGCAGCCACATTGTCAAGTGACAGGCGGTTGAATTCGATCCAGATGCAGTCAGCAGGGCAAGCACCCGAGGGCACGGCCAAGGATACTAAGAAGTAAGAAGTCGTCCACGTCAGAGAGGCAGCTTACGGTTGTAGACCGCAGGGTAAGAACTTTCTCCTTGAAGTAGGATGCAAATTGTGTAGCTGAAGGAGGAGCAACACTGGAGCGTTCTAGTTTACGGGTATCTAGGAAGGAGTTTAGCAGCTGATAAGAACATGTACATGTAATGACTGATTCACAACACCACTCTGTAAGCCACATTGAGCCTGCAAAAAGGTGGGATAATGTGGGGTACAAATACAATAAATAAATAAATAAATAAAAAAATCTGTCTGATATCCCGACCAACCGCCTGCATCTTAGATGAAAAGTAGGTGTGCATGGAGGGGCATAATTGAACGCGAACGCCTATCTCCATGGGCGTCTATGTCCAAAAACGGGTACGTGAAGAGGCGGGACAGACCGTATTTTCGAAAAAATGGACGTTTTTCAGCTGGGCGTTTGTTTTTTTTAGCGATACTGGAAACTAAAAACGCCCAGCTCAAAAACGTCCTAATCCGAGCCATTTGGTCGTGGGAGGGGCCACGATTCGTAGTACACTCGCCCCCCCTGACATGCCAGGACACCAACTGAGCACCCTAGAGGTCAGTGCGGTGGACTTCAGACAACGCTCCCACATGCATAGCTCCCTTACCACGGGTGCTGAGCACCCAACCCCCCTCCCCCAAAACCCACTACCCACAAATGTACAACACTACCATAGCTCTTAAGGGTGAAGGGGGCACCTACATGTGGGTACAGTGGGTTTTGGAGGCCTCCCATTTACCAGCACAAGTGTTACAGCTAGGGGGGGATAGGCCTGGGTCCACCTGGCTGAAGTGCACTGTGGTACCCACTAAAAGTGCTCCAGGGACCTGCATACACGCAGGCCTCTAGGACTTGTTGCTGCTATATAACATTGGCATACCAATGGACACCTGAAGACTAATCTCTCCGAAAACGTCCTTTATTGGAATAAGCACGCTTACTCACAGTTAACTGCACATCAGAGGTTGTGCCCCATTGGCAACGAATCTCCCTGGTACTGAGATTAGCAGTAGGTCAGAGCTGGCAGAATGGTGTACAATGCCCTCTTTCAGCCACATTCAAGGTAAGAACTAAGTTCTGTAACGTGGCTAACACGTGAAAGGGATCTAAAACTGGCTTACAAAAATGGCCACTACCTCATGGACTACCGGAAACAAAACAGGGCACACTCTGACCCAGCAGAGGGAAAAGCACCATGGGAGTAGAGCCTACCAACTACCAACATCGTGAGCATTTGCCACAAGCTAGTGGAATCATGGAGCCCAATACCCTACCCCCACCACAATGCATTGCTGATGTGACTCTGCAGTGCACATAACAGAAAAGGTGTCACACTCACCTGAGAGCCACATCAGAACCAGGGAAAGGCTGTCACAGGATAGAACACATTCTGCTGTCGTGGAGGTGGGTACGGCATTTGAGGCTGGCATAGAGGCTGGAAAAAAAGTTTTTAAAGTGGGTTTTTTTGGTGGGAGGGGGTTAGTGACCACTGGGGGAGTCCAGGGAGGTCATCCCTGATTCCCTCCAGTGGTCAGTTGGGGCACTTTTTTTGGACCAGTGCGTGGAAAAAAAGGGTCCAAAAAAAGTGACCCAAAATCGCGGTAAAAACGCCTTTTTTTTCAATTATCAGCTAAAGACGCCCATCTCTCGGCCGATAACCACGCCCCAGTTCCGTCTTCACTACGCCTTCGACATGCCCCCATCAACTTTACCCGTTTCCGCAACGGATTGCAGTTGGATACGCCCAAAATTGTCATTCCATTATAC
The DNA here is from genome assembly GCF_901765095.1 of Microcaecilia unicolor. Taxonomy (NCBI): domain Eukaryota; kingdom Metazoa; phylum Chordata; class Amphibia; order Gymnophiona; family Siphonopidae; genus Microcaecilia; species Microcaecilia unicolor. The sequence goes on from NC_044037.1 coordinate 124,060,266, forward strand.
CGATTTGGGCGCCCACGGGAGAAAGACGCCCATCTCCCGATTTGGGTCGCAATATAGGCGTTTTTCTCTTTCAATTATAAGCAGGTTTGCGTGATGGATGGCGTACTTATACTTGCGGTGACTGCTTTTCCAGGCCTCCTGAGCCAGAGCAGATTTGCATTTACGCCAGGCTCTTTCCTGCCGTCGAGCCTCACATTTCAAGGCTCTCAGATCTGCAGAGAACCAGGGTGATGATTTACGAATGAACAAGGATTTGAAACGCAGTGGCGCAATTGTATCCAGCACAGCTTTGCATGTATGATCCCAGTCAGAGAGGTAGGTAGGCGAGAATGGTTGCAGATCCGAGCCATGGCTATAGAAAGACCTCCAGAACAGGCTGGGATCGATGACACCTCTGGTGTAAAATTGACGAGTCTGACGAAGCCGGGGGAGACCTGAAGTTTGTCAACGCAGAGTGAACTGTAGCTTAAAGTGGTCCGACCAAGCCGTTTCTAGCCAGCCAATATCATGAAGAGAAAAGTTCTGATCGTCTGAAAATTTAAATGAGAAGAGGTCCAGTGAATGACCTTTACAATGAGTTGGACCAGTAGTAGGGCATTCAAGGTCACAAAGGTGGAGAAAATCCAGGAACTGGGATACTTCCGGAGAAGTGGGATTATCCAAGTGGAGGTTGAGATCACCCAGGAAGAGTATATTCGATTTGTTCATGCAGATGTTGGAGATGAAATCCAAAAGCGTGGATTGACTGCTTTACCAGATAACCGGAGGCCTATAACACAGCACACAGACCAGCTGGCAATGAAGGGAGGAGTGATGAACCTTGACGGCTGCAACTTCCAGCGACGAGGAGATCAGATCTGAGCTTGTATCTACTGTGAGGTACGAACAGTAGATGAGCGCCAGCCCACCCCCTCGTTTGTCCACTCTGTCCCAGTCCTCATCTTGTAGCCTGCTGGGCAGAGGTCCAGCACGATGGGGTCCTTAGGGGTTCTAATCCAGGTTTCCGTGATGAACAACATGTCGAGAGCATCAGAGGAGATCCAGTCAGATATCAGTTCAGGTTTGCTCATTACGGATCTGGCATTTATATAGCCCACATGAAAAGATTGGAATTGCACTGGATTCGCGTGCACGAGGGGAACCAGCGTGTGATGATATTGCAGGGAAGGATGGGACTTAGAGGCGACGGGGGTAGATAGTAGATCAACTTGAGGTGGGTAACAAGGTGGCGTACGGGATGAGAGTCTCCTGTGACCAGAGATTATAGGGATATGAGCGTACGATGTTTCAGTGGCAGTAAGGGCAGAGTACAACAGGGCTGACAGGCAGAGAATCTGGATTGTGGACGACAAGAACATGATTGTACCAGGGGGTAGCAGGAGTGGAGGAGAAATGGAATAGAATTGAAATCCAGTTAGTGAAGATGAGGGGGAGAGCTGATGAATAAGTAGACAGGTTGTAAATCCACAGGAGAAGCCACAGGCGATAGGCCAGCAGGACCTGGGCAAGTGGCGTAGAGTAGGGGCTGTCAGACACCTCCTAGATGCCGTCTAGTGGAGTAGATCAAGCCCAGATTGCTCTCCCTAGTCCCGCACTGAGTGCAAACAGAAATAGGGGTAGGATGATGCACTGAACAGCTGATTAGTAGCAAGAGGAGGCTCCTCCTTCGTCTATTTGACAGCGCAGAGATGGGCTCCTCCTTCACCATACAGGTTAGGCAGATTTTCCATGGACAGGATCTTCTAGTCACACCTTCTGAATATTCGTCACGGTGACGTGCGAGACCCGGAATCCAATAGGAATGCTTTAAAAGTAAAACACATTAGCATTAGCGCATTCCCGCCCAGACCGGTACTATAAATACCTTTGACAGCTCAGAATAGTCAGTTTTAATTTTTCCGCGTTGACGGAACGACCCGCAATTAATTTTTCAGATTCAGTCAGTCCGTCAGTCAGTCAGTCATCTAGAATTACTACATTTCTGTTATGTCTCAAAGAAAAACGGAGTTTAAACCGTGTGCGACTTGTACTCGTAAACTTTCCCTTACAGATCCTCATTTTAGATGTGTGCGCTGTTTAGGGGAGTCTCACGATACCAAAAATTGTTTTGCTTGTAGAAGTATGTCCCAAAAGTCTTTGGACATCAGAGCATTTAAGCTGCAACAATATTTAACTTCAGCAGTACAATCGGAATCGTCTTCCGTAAGTTCTCATAAAAACTCTGTCATGTCTGTGTCAGTGTCGGATTCCCCAGCTCCGGTGGAAGAGAATATTACCCCTGCTCTCCCCCTTGTCTTCATGCCCGGGGATCAGGTGCCTTCCACTCCTGCTCTCCCCCTTGCCTTACGGCCCGGGGATCAGATTAAAGCTGTATCTAATGGGCAGCAAACTGAGTATGATGCTCGTCAGAGCGATGTCAGGTCTGGACCTCGACGTCGATATCGACGTTCTTCGAGATCAGCTGATCATCATAGTCGAAGGGGGAGGAGCTGATCCCGCTCACATTCTTCTGACTCGACTTCGAGCAGTGGACTCGATCGACATCGAGGATTTTCTCGGCATGGCCGATCCTCCCGATGCCGTCATGATTCCAAACACAGCAATTTATCAAGGCATAGTCGTTCTTCTTGTAAAAGTCGTCGTACGAGGTCACCTTCCAGTTCATCATCGGATGTGCCTTTGAGAAAACGTTCTAAGTTACATTCTCATTCAGATCACAGCTCTTTAAAGCATAGAGCTTCTCGTCATTCAGTCTCTCATACTTCTTCAAGGGCTCAGTCAACCTCTTCTTCTGCACAGTTGAAGATTTTGGAGTTACTTACAAAACTCTTACATAATCAGCAGACAGTACATGAAATTAACCAAGTGCAGTCACCTCATATAGCACCAGTTCAAACAAATTCGATGACTCATACATAAGTACATAAGTACATAAGTAGTGCCATACTGGGAAAGACCAAAGGTCCATCTAGCCCAGCATCCTGTCACCGACAGTGGCCAATCCAGGTCAAGGGCACCTGGCACGCTCCCCAAACGTAAAAACATTCCAGACAAGTTATACCTAAAAATGAGGAATTTTTCCAGTCCATTTAATAGCGGTCTATGGACTTGTCCTTTAGGAATCTATCTAACCCCTTTTTAAACTCCGTCAAGCTAACCGCCCGTACCACGTTCTCCGGCAATGAATTCCAGAGTCTAATTACACGTACAGATCAGACACAACCTATATGGTCTGTGTCTCCATCTAGTTCAGTACAAGAGTGTGCTTCAAATAAATCTTGTATAAATTCTCCAGTACCTTCTTTATCTCACTCATTACATGTTGATAATCAGACTCAGTTAGACCAGGAATTACCTTCTACTTCTGACTTTCCACCTGTAAATCAGGAAGAAAATTTATCTGTACAAGATGAGTCTTACCATAAATTTTTACAAAAGTTGGTAACAGTTTTGAGCATAAATGTCTCTCCTCAGACTGATACTGCTGTGGACAAACGTTCAGTCACGAAATATTTGAATTTATCTAAGCAATTGGTAGCATTACCAATACCTCCAGTACTTCAAGAACATCACAAATTAATTTGGAACACCCCTTATTCTATTAGATCTACGCAACGGTCATTAGAAAATAAGTATAGGGTGCAGGAAATGTTGGGTCATGGTATAACTCAGCTTCCGCATGCATCTTTAGTGGTAAAATCGGCAATGAGACGACATAAGTTGCAGAAAGATATTACCAATCATCCACCAACTAAAGATTTAAAATTCATGGACTTATTAGCAAGAAAGAATTTTCAGTCCTCAATGCTCTCAATACGTATAGCAATCCATATGTTTCATCAAATGGAGTATTTGTATACCATCTTGGATGATCTGTCTAAATTACAGGCAGTATTTCCTCAGCAAGAGATTGCAAATTTTCAACAGATTCTTACCAAATTGGAAGAGAGTTCTAAACAAATGATTCGTACTACACACGACCAATTTGATACATCACTTAGAAACGCAGCAACTGCAATTGCATCTAGGCGTTTCTCATGGTTAAGGGCATCTGCATTAGGTGAAGATGTTCACGAAAAGGTGGCTGATGCTCCTTGTGTGGGTGACTCTTTATTTGGAGATCGAGTAAAACAGCTTATTGAAGGTCTTAAAGAAGACTGTACAACTTTGGACACTCTAGAGCAGGATAAGCAGCAGCCTCCAAAATTGAATTATAAAAGATTACCATATTTTAATGCAAGGAATAGATTTCAACAACGAAAACCTTTTGGCCATCAACGGTCTAATTTTCTATTTAAATCTCAGCCTCAACGTTACAATTTTCAGGCTAGAGCAGGTAGAGACCGGCGGTCACAACGACCTGCTCAAACAAACCAGCAGCAAAAACTCAATCCGTCTTTTTGACCAGTCCTTGTCTCCGATTCCGGTGGGGGGCAGAGTTCAACATTTTTTCAGCTCTTGGATGTCTATAACAACAGACAAATGGATTTTAGACATCATTCAACATGGATATTTTCTCAGATTTTCACAGCCCCCAGCTATACGATCACCTACACGTCTTCATGTTCCAAGATCGCAGCTCCCATTTTTGCAACAGGAGGTCTCCAGACTCCTCAATCTCAATGCTTTAGAGATTGTACCTGCTCACGACATAAACAAGGGGTTTTATTCCCGATTTTTTCTAATAACCAAAAAGGATGGGGGTTACAGAGCAATCCTGGATTTAAGACAACTCAACAAATTTCTTCCCAAACAACGTTTTCGAATGTCATCTATACAAACAATTCTTCCTCTGCTAAAACAAGGAGTATGGTTTTCAGCCATAGATCTGCAGGATGCATACCTGCATATTCCTATTCATCAATCATCAAGACGATTTCTTCGATTTGTGTGCCAGGATCGTCATTATCAGTTCAAGGTTCTACCTTTTGGACTAACATCAGCTCCCAGAATATTCTCCAAGTGTGTCATAGCTCCTGTAGCACATTTACATCGTCAGGGTATAATACTTTTCCTATATCTCGACGATTGGTTGATTGTAGCACACTCTCATCAGCAAAATCTTCTTCATTTGCAGAAGACCATGCTTCTTCTCGGAGAGTTAGGTTTAGTGATCAATTACAAGAAATCTCATTTGACCCCCACTCAGAGATTGACGTTTATAGGAGCAGATCTGGTCTCCTATCAAGCGTTAGCAAAACTGCCACTCAATCGGACCCAAGTTCTGATTCAATTAATGCAGAATTTTCTGTCAGCAAAGATCATCTCTGCTCGCCAAATTCTAATACTTTTAGGCCATATGGCTTCAACGGTCGCTGTTCTACCTGTTGCACGTCTACATATGCGACCCCTGCAGTGGTATTTAAAGAGACGATGGAGTCCTATTCTACATCCACTTTCTTCAAGGATATATCTATCAAATCGGATCAAACTACAGATGTTGTGGTGGACACATCAACAACATCTGTTGGTGGGAGCTCCATTCAATTTACCAGGTCCAACCAAGATACTTACCACGGATGCATCCAAGATTGGTTGGGGAGCCCATTTAGATCAGTTCTCAACGCAAGGCCAGTGGACCTTTCAAGAGAGTTGTTCTTCCATAAATCTTCTGGAATTGAGGGCAGTCAGATTAGCTGTTCAGGCTTTCCAACATCTCCTTCATTCTCAGGTGATTCAAGTTTGTGTGGACAACCAAGTGGCAATGTTTTACATCAACAAACAGGGAGGTATGGGTTCTCTAAGTCTGTGTCGAGAAGCAGTCAGACTCTGGGCACTAGTTCTGTCTCTACATTCGGTGATTCGAGCAGTGTATCTCCCAGGTCGACAAAATCACATTGCAGATGTCTTGAGCAGACAGCTTCAACCTCACGAATGGTCTCTAAAGATCACAGTTACTCACGCTCTTTTTCAAAGATGGGGTTGGCCTCAGATAGATCTATTTGCATCCCCACAGAACAACAAATGTCAGAAATACTGCTCAAGGTGGCCTTCAACTCAAAGGATAGCGGCAGATGCGTTTGCCCTTCCTTGGACAAATTATCTGTTTTACGCTTTTCCTCCAATTCCTCTAATTCCAAGAGTTTTGCAGAAAATCATTCAGGACAGAGCGGCTGTAATACTAGTAACACCTTATTGGCCGAGACAAACCTGGTTTCCGGTGCTCACACAATTAGCTCTGTTCCAGCCTTTTTTTTCCTTCCTCTCATTCCAGATCTCATATCTCAAAACAATGGTCAACTACTGCATCCAAATCTCAACAAACTTCATCTCACGGCTTGGTTTATTCAACTAATCCATTAGATTCTTCCCTTTTTTCTCAACCAGTTTTGGATGTATTATTATCTTCCAGAAAGCACTCAACTAGATTGGTTTATGCAGCTAAATGGAAAAGATTTCAATGTTGGTGTAGATCACATCATGTGAATCCCATTTCTTGTCCTATTTCTGTATTATTGGAGTATTTTCTTCATTTGTCTGCATCAGGCATGGCCGTATCTTCAGTTAAAGTTCATATGGCAGCGATTACTGCTTTTCATGATCCAATTGATGAATGTACAGTGATGGCACATCCTATCACTAAAAGATTTTTGAAAGGTTTAATGAATCTTCACCCTCCTACTCACATACCTCCAGTAGCGTGAGATTTGAACCTGGTTCTGGAAAAACTTATGGATCCTCCATTTGAACCACTTACGTCAGTTTCCTTACAATTTCTGACTTGGAAAACTTTGTTCCTTATTGCAATTGCATCAGCTAGAACAATTGGAGAACTGCAAGCATTGGTTTATTATTCTCCGTATACTCAAATTTTACATGATAAAGCAATATTACGACCTCATCCAAAATTTCTTCCAAAGGTTGTGTCGTCTTTCCATGTCAATCAATCCATTATTTTACCAGTCTTTTTTCCACCTTCACATCAATCTACTGTGCATAGCAGGTTACATACATTAGATTGTACCAGAGCACTATCAATCTATTTACAGAGAACGTCAACTAGTCATAGACCATCACAGCTGTTCCTCTCTTATTCGACGAAGGACAAACAACCAATATCTAAGAGAACACTTTCTTCTTATGTTACTCACTGTATAAATTTTTGCTATCAGCAGCAGGAGTCACATCCTCATGTGACAGCCCACAATTTAAGAGCAAAAGCTTCTTCAACTGCATTTTTGCATAGTGCACCTCTCTTAGATATTTGCAGAGCGGCTACTTGGTCATCTCTACATACTTTTTCTAAGCATTACTGTCTTGATACAGCATCTAGAGCAGATTCGCTGTTTGGGCTATCGATCCTACAAGAGGCTATGTAAGCGACAACCTTCCTCCTCCTGCTATCACAGGTAACATGTTATGAAATCAGGCTTGTGGGTGCTTCATATTATAATGTCTTATGTGACGTTACCTGTGTATGCTTGGGAGTCTTCAGAAGGTGTGGCTAGAAGATCCTGTCCATGGAAAAATCATAGTTTCTTACCTGTAACGGTAGTTTTCCGTGGACAAAGGATCTTCTAGCCACACAATCCCTCCCTACCCTCCCTGGTTGTCGTAGCTATTTTAATGAACTGACTATTCTGAGCTGTCAAAGGTATTTATAGTACCGGTCTGGGCGGGAATGCGCTAATGCTAATGTGTTTTACTTTTAAAGCATTCCTATTGGATTCCGGGTCTCGCACGTCACCGTGACGAATATTCAGAAGGTGTGGCTAGAAGATCCTTTGTCCACGGAAAACTACCGTTACAGGTAAGAAACTATGATTTAGCAACAAGATGGGGCTCCTCCTCTTCCGAAGCAGGGAGAGCGGCACCGGCACTCAGTTTCGACGGCGGATGCAATGAAACAGGTGATCATTAAATGGCGGCCTGGCAGCCATTGCCGGAGCACGACGTCTTCACCCCCGAGACCGCTTGCGCGATCTGCTACAGAGAGGATGACAGCTGATCGGCGGTAACAGCGGTAGTGAGAAAACAGCGCTGGAAACCGCTCTCAAGCGATTGGGGTGCAGTAGCGGTCAGCTGGGAGGAGGAGGTAGGTTACACAGAGAGGTCCGACGGAGAGGGTGCAGGCAATTGTCGAGCTAGGAAAGTTGAGAGCTGTCAGGATCTTTGCGGGGACCAGGAAGGCTACCGAAAGCGAAACTTGCAAATATAAGCAGAAATAGTCAAGAAGATGAGGAGCAATAGTGTTGGCACCCGGAGCAGCGGTTTTGGAGTCCGTTAGTCAGCGGCCATCTTATTTATTTTATTTTTATTTTTTTTTATTTTTCCATGTGCCCGAATTAAAGGAGAGTTTTATTTTACTTCAATTTAATTTCAGTATATTCCATTTTTATAACACCAGGCTTCCAAAGGCAGATTACAACAAGTTAAGATGAACCCACTGAAATTTGTCCATGTATTACTGTATTCTATAGAACACTATAGAAAAATGAGCGCAAAATACAGATAATTTATTACTGCTGTTTCTACCAGCAACAATAATTTTTTAGGTAGTTTTAGTGATTTTCAATTTTATTATATATTTGCATATGGTCAGCTGCTGAGCTGGCTACTGTCTGCATGGTTGTTTCTTTCCTGCGTGTTTCAAGCCTCACTTTGGGTTCTGTGTATTTCCTGCCTCTGTCCTGTAGGGTTTCCACTTCCTGTGTGTTCCAAGCCTCACTTTGGTGTTCAGTGTGTATTTCCTGCCTCTGTCCTGTTTATAAGGAAGTGGTGCACTTTCGTTCAGTGCCTTTGCAATGCCAAAGGTCCATGTGCAGTGAAGCATTTCTGCCTTGTTCATTGTCTGTGTGCCTATGGGCACTTCTGCCTTGATTTTTTGTTGCTTTGTTTATTGTCTGTGTGCCTATGGGCACTTCTGCCTTGATTTCTTGTTGCTTTGTTTATTGTCTGTGTGCCTGTGGGCACTTCTGTCTTGATTCCTTGCTTAGGGTGCCTGTGTGCACTTCTGCTTCTGTTCTTCTCCATCTGTTTGTGTGCTAGGTTCAGCCTTCAGTCATAGTTCTGTTGTTTGTCTGTGTGGCTCAGCTTTATGTCCTGCTTAATCTGCCTTGCTTGTTCTAGTCCCCTCTACCTTAGCTTCAGCCTTAGTTCTGTTGTTTGTCTGTGTGGCTCAGCTTTGTATCCTGCTTGTGTCTGCCCTGTTTGTCTTCAGCTCCAGTCCCCTTCCTGCTTGTCTCTGCCCTGTTTGCTTTCAGCTTCTGTTCCTGCCAAGCTTTTTTGAAAATCCTGAATCCTGCTTGAGTATCCTGAATCCTGTTCCTGCCAAGCTTGTTTGAAAATCCTGAATCCTGCTTGAGTATCCTGAATCCTGTTCCTGACAAGCTCGTTCCAGTATCCTGAATCCTGTTCCAGTCAAGCCAAGTCCATTCCTGCATCCACTTCCAGCCAAGTCAAGTCCATTCCAGCATTTGGTTCCAGCCAAGCCAAGTCCGTTCCTGAATCCGATTCCAGTCCTGCTTGGGGGGTTTTGTCTCCTGCTGCCGCTCGACGACAGTAGGCCAAGGGCTCACATTGTTCCAGAGTTCGTGACTGTTTGTTTAAAGCCTGGGATCATGACAACATCTCATCAATATTGATATGTAATTAGAATAATCAGCCCCCCCTTTTACAAAGCCCCACTAGCGGTTGCTGGTGCAGTAATGCCGACACAGCCCATTCAAAGTGAATGAGCTGAATCAGCATTGTTGTGTGGCTTTGTAAAAGGGGAGTGTGTATGTGTGTGGGTGGGGGAGGGGTTATAGAACCTTTAAGAACAGTCTCTTATAAGACGAGTTGCTTGGTTGTTTTGATTTATAATATCACCAATAAAAATTGTTAAAACTTAAGAACAGTCCCTTAGACAACCTGAGCCACCTTAACAGCACTAGTCCCACCCAAGAGGAAGTGTGTTATGATTGGGGTCTGAACCCCTCTCAAACTTACCTCTTTCCTGGGGGTCAGCTTCTTAGCTGGCTTCTGTTTCTTTTGTCTGTCCTTTCTGAGCTGGCTCTGTCTCTCTGTGCTGGCAGCTTCCAGCAGCATGGCTCTAATTGTTTCACTATACTGCACCTGTGTGTGTGTGTTGCCTGAGTTGCTCTACCTCTCTTTGGGTGTACTGGCTTCAAGTGCTTCACGGTTTTGCATTGGTGTGGGTTGGGCCTCTCTGGGTCAGTGTGCTGTTGCCTGGGGCTAGGGAGTGTGACATCATCAGGGTTGGCCTTGATAAGGAAGTGGTGTTGTTTCCTTCAGGGCCTTTGCAACAGTGGTGTTTGCTTTAGGTAGGGTGGTGCAGTGTGCACTTCTGACTTTGTGTCTAGTTTCCCTGCTTGCTTTTGCTAAGGGGCAGGTTAGTGTTAGTGCAATGTGCACTGGTGTTTGTGTGTTTAGCTTTCCTGCTTTTCCCTCTTGGTTTTGGAAGCATTGCTATGTGTAGGGCTTTGGAAGCTCTGTTGCTGATAGAAGTACTTCAGGGTTTGGTGTTGTTAGGAGCACTGCAGAGTTTGCTGTTAGAAATACTTCTGAACCTGAGAACCTGACAGATTGCAAAGGCCATGAGCCCGGCAAGAACCCCCGCCCAGCTGACCCAGCTGGGGTCCAGCTCCATCATTGTTCTTGATCCTTCTATGACTCTTCGTCAGTATCGTGGGAAACTTTTGTCTCATCCTGTTTTGAAGAAGACCCCTGAAGCGGCAGCTGAGAGAAAACGTGTCCGATGGCTTGGAATCGCTGAAAACCCAGTTTCAGATATGGACCCTTTTATCACGCTCGCTGAATATTGCCGCAGCCTGGTCTTGAATCCAGCTTTGTGGGATACTCCTGAAGCTGTCGCTGAGAGGAGACATCTTGGGAATTCCATGCTCTGGGCCCAGCAGGGGTCCAGTCCAGTTCAAGCAGCGCGCCCAGACAAGCCTCTGAATCCAGTCCGAGCAGCGCGTCCTGCCAAGCTTCAGAGTCCAGTCCGAGGAGGGCTTCTCACTGAGCCTCCGATGCCAGTTCAAGGGGCTCTTCCACTCAAGCCTCGGAGCCTGGTCCAAGGGACGCTCCTAACCGAGTCGCTGACTCCAGTTCAAATGGCGCTTCCACTCAAGCCTCTAAGTCCAGTCCGGGGGATGCTTCTGACCGAGCCTCCGAGTCCAGTCCAGAGGGCGCTTCAAGCCAAGTCTCTGCGTCCAGTTCAAGTGGCGCTGTCTACTGAGTCTCCTAGTACAAGTTTGGATCCCAGTTCCAACCCCATTTTTGATCTGGATCCGTTTCTGACACTCCAGGAGTACCGGGTTGCCCTTTTGTCTGATCCAGCCTTGAAGGATACCCCTGAAGCTGCCGCAGAGAGAAAGCGTGTCTCCTGGCTTGGGTTTGAAGAAAACCCAGTTTCTGCTATTGATCTCTCTACCAAGCTGTTCTTTTACCGCTTCCAACTCCTATCGGATCCAGCCCTGCGGGATACTCCTGAAGCCCAAGCTGAAAGAAGGTGGCTTCCTGATTTTTCCCGCCAAACTTCTGAGTCCAGCCTGAAGGGCTTTGCCTGCCAAGATGCTGAGTCCGGATCGAGTGGCAGCAGTGGCAGCCAAGATGCTGAGTCCGGAGCGAGTTGCAGCAGTGACAGCCGAGATGCTGAGTCCGGAGCGAGTTGCAGCAGTGACAGCCGAGATGCTGAGTCCGGGGCGAGTTGCAGCAGTGGCAGCCGAGATGCTGAGTCCGGAGCAAGTTGCAACAGTAGCAGCCAAGATGCTGAGTCCGGAGCGAGTTACAGCAGTGGCAGCCAAGATGCTGAGTCTGGATTGAGTTGTAGTTCCAGTCAAGATGCTGAGTATGGATCGAGTTGCAGTCCCAGCCAGGATGCTGAGTCTGGATCGAGTTGTAGTTCCAGTCAAGATGCTGAGTCTGGAGTGAGTTGCAGCATTGGCAGTCAAGATGCTGAGTCTGGATTGAGTTGTAGTTCCAGTCAAGATGCTGAGGCTGGATCGAGTTCTAGTTCTAGTCAAGATGCTGAGTCTGGAGTGAGTTGTAGTTCCAGTCAAGATGCTGAGTCTGGATCGAGTTGCAGTCCCAGCCGGGATGCTGAGTCTACACCGAGTGATGAGTCCATGATGACTGCTGAGTCTGCACTGAGTGTAGAGGCCAGCCGAGATACTGAGTCCACGATGAGTGCTGAGTCTGCACTGAGTACAGAGTCCAGCCGAGACAATGAGTCCACGATGAGTGCTGAGTCTACACCGAGTGCAGAGCCCAGCCAAGATGACGAGTCCACGATGAGTGCTGAGTCTGCACCGAGTGCAGCCGAGATGCCGAATCAGAATTGAGTTACAGTCCCGGGCAAGATGCAGAGTCCGGGTCAAGTTACAGTCCCGGCCAAGATGCTGAGTCCGGTGAGAGTTGCCGTCCCGGCCAAGATGCTGAGTCCGGGTCAAGTTGGAGTTCCAGTCCCAGGCAAGATGCTGAGTCTGGGTCAAGTTGCAGTCCCGGCCAAGATGCCGAGTCCGGGCCAAGTTGGAGTTCCAGTTCCAGGCAAGATGCTGAGTCTGGGTCAAGTTGGAGTTCCAGTCCCAGGCAAGATGCTGAGTCTGGGTCAAGTTGTAGTCCCAGCCAAGATGCTGAGTCTGGGTCAAGTTGGAGTTCCAGTCCCAGGCAAGATGCTGAGTCTGGGTCAAGTTGCAGTCCCGGTCAAGAGGCTGAGTCCGGACCAGGTTGCAGTCTCAGGCAAGATGCTGAGTCTACTCCGAGTTCCCATTTCAGCCAAGATGTTGAACTCCTTCTGAGTTCCAGCTCCAGCCAAGGGGCAAGGTCTAGTCTGAAGTCCAGTTCGAGTTCCTGTCTGGCTTCAGATTCCAGGATGGGTGTGGGCTCTAGCCCAGTTCTGGCTGCTACAGTGGAGTGCCAGGAAGTCAAGGAAGTTGTGGACTCCTTCAGGAGATGGTTCCTGTTGAATAGAACTCCGCTTGTTGCATCCAAGACTCTGATCCTGCCTAGCAGCCGTTCTAAAGAGCCTCGTGGCAGCCAAAGCCATTCTGGTTTCCTAGTTCCAGATGTACTTGTCACGTCCTGCCCAGCCGCCCAGATTTATGTTGTGAAACCCATTGGGAGATTTCATCACAGCTACCCATGGAGACCTAAATTGTCTTTTGAGACCTGGAGCTCCCGTGGGGACATGGGAGCCTTGAGGGGGAGGTGCTGTTATGATTGGGGTCTGAACCCCTCTCAAACTTACCTCTTTCCTGGGGGTCAGCTTCTTAGCTGGCTTCTGTTTCTTTTGTCTGTCCTTTCTGAGCTGGCTCTGTCTCTCTGTGCTGGCAGCTTCCAGCAGCATGGCTCTAATTGTTTCACTATACTGCACCTGTGTGTGTGTTGCCTGAGTTGCTCTACCTCTCTTTGGGTGTACTGGCTTCAAGTGCTTCACGGTTTTGCATTGGTGTGGGTTGGGCCTCTCTGGGTCAGTGTGCTGTTGCCTGGGGCTAGGGAGTGTGACATCATCAGGGTGGGCCTTGATAAGGAAGTGGTGTTGTTTCCTTCAGGGCCTTTGCAACAGTGGTGTTTGCTTTAGGTGGGGTGGTGCAGTGTGCACTTCTGACTTTGTGTCTAGTTTCCCTGCTTGCTTTTGCTAAGGGGCAGGTTAGTGTTAGTGCAGTGTGCACTGGTGTTTGTGTGTTTAGCTTTCCTGCTTTTCCCTCTTGGTTTTGGAAGCATTGCTATGTGTAGGGCTTTGGAAGCTCTGTTGCTGATAGAAGTACTTCAGGGTTTGGTGTTGTTAGGAGCACTGCAGAGTTTGCTGTTAGAAATACTTCTGGTGTTTGTGCTATTAGGAGCATTGCAGTCTTTGCTGTTGGTGTTTGGTGATTTAGAATCACTTTTGGCTTATGTGTTAGCTTCCCTGCTTTTTCCTTGTGCCTCCCCTGTCTTCCCTTTTAGTGCTAGGAGCTCTTCTGGTTGCTTGCCAGAGTAGTGCTTAGGAAGCACCTTGTTAGTTGTATCTAGCTTGCTAGAGCAGTGCTTAGGTAGCTGGTTAGTTTTGTGTTTAGCTTATTAGTGTAAAGCTCTGCTTGTAGCTTGGTGCTTAGTAGCACCTGTGTTAGCTTTGTATTTAGTTCCCTGCTCTGTTAGTTTAGGGCTTAGGAAGTCCCTTTCTTGAGCATGGCGTAGGAGCTCCTGTTTAGTATAGGGCTTAGGAAGTCCTTTTTGTCAGTTTACTGTTAGGAACACTCCTGCTGGTTTAGGGATTGGGAGCACGTAGATCAGTTTAGGTTTAGGAGCACTTCTGTTTCCAGTCCTGGTCCCTATGTCATTCGGTATCCAGTAAGTCCTGTCGGCTACTCGAACCTAGGAGCTCAACTCCTGGGGGGCTTAGTAGCTAAGCGCAGGTGAAGCTGTGCGGACCAGTCCAGTGTGCTCCAGTCCAGTGTGTTCCGGTCCGGTGTGTGTTCCAGTCCTGTGTCCTCCAGTCCGGGGGATTCCAGTCCATGTGTTCCTGTTCGCTGGGCAGTGCCTGCAGTCCCTGCCTGTGTGCTTACCCAGTGTTGGTTGGTGGGTTTTGCCTGCTGCTGTCGCTCCTCGGCAGCAGCCCAAGGGCTCACGTTTGCTCCAGAGCCCAGCCCCGCGGGCTCTGAACCTGAGAACCTGACAAAGTGATCCAGGAGGAGGTGTGGAACCTAAACCAGGAAGTATATAAGACAGGGCCTAACTGAGGTTAAGGATAGGGTTACCATATGTCTAGGTTTCCCCAGACATGTCCTCTTTTTGAGGGCACAGACACAAAAGAGAGGATAAAACAGCACACAAAATAATACAGAAACAAAAAAGCAACACTGGGCCTTCAGGATTGAGATTATCAAAGTCTCTTGTTTATTAATTGACGGATAAACCCGACACGGGCCGTGTTTCGGCGCACTGGCGCCTGCCTCAGGGGTCTAGACGTAAAATAACAAAAAACAAACCAATATATATTTTATTTATTTATTTATTGTACTTGTATCCCACATTTTCCCACCTATTTGCAGGCTCAATGTGGATTAAAAAGATCTGTTATGACAATGCCATAACAGGGAAGAAATACAATCGGTGTTACAAAGTATAAAAGAAGACAGAGGATCTGGTTATGCAGTTATATCATGAGACATTCTGGGTAAAGGAGTGTAAGGATTGTAAGGGTTGTGTTCTAGTCACTATGGGTTTTTGCAGTAAGCTTTATTGAAGAGATAGGTTTTCAAGGCTCTGCGGACGTTTAGTTCGTCAAACGTTTTCAGGTGAGTTGGAAGTGCATTCCACATCTTCGTACTTATGTAGGAGAAGCTGGACATATGTGTTAGTTTGTATTTAACCCCTTTGCAGCTAGGGAAGTGAAGGTTGAGAAAGGTGCGAGAAGATCGGTTAGCATTTCTGGGTGAAAGGTCAACTAGATATAGCATGTAGGTCGGGGCATCTCCATGAATGATTTTGTGAACAATCGTGCATATCTTGAACGCGGTACGTTCCTTCAATGGGAGCCAGTGTAGGTTTTTTTCTTAGGGTTTTGTGCTTTCATATTTTGTTTTTCTAAATATGAATCTGGCTGCGGTGTTCTGTGCTGTCTTAAGTTTCTTGATGGTCTGTTCTTTACAGCCAGCGTAAAGTGAGTTGCAATAGTCCAGGTGGCTTAGTACCAAGGATTGTACCAGGTTTCGGAAAATGACTCTTGGGAAGAAAGGTTTTACTCTTTTGAGTTTCCACATGGAGTGAAACATCTTCTTCGTTGTATTCTTCACATGGTTTTCGAGTGTAAGATTTCGGTCAATGGTGACTCCCAGAATTTTCAGACTGTTTGAGATGGGGAGGGAAAAGTTAAGGGTGTTTATGGTAGTGAATTTATTTGTATTGTGTTGTGAGGTGAGTATAAGACATTGTGTTTTTTCTGCATTGAGTTTTAGTTGGAATGCATCTGCCCAGGAGTGCATGATTTGGAGGCTTTGGTTGATTTCGTTGGTAATTTCTTTTAGGTCTTTTTTGAATGGGATATATATCGTGACATCATCTGCATATATGTATGGGTTAAGGTTTTGATTGTCTAATAGTTTGGCTAGTGGTGTCATCATTAGGTTAAAGAGGGTTGGTGAGAGGGGAGATCCTTGGGAAACTCTGCATTCAGGTATCCATGGGTCTGATATCGCCATATTAGTTGTTACTTGGTAAGATCTGGTTGTCAGGAATCTTCTAAACTAATTAAGAACGTTCTCTCCAACTCCAAAGTATTCCAGGATATGTAGTAGTATTCCGTAGTTGACCATGTCAAAGGCACTGGACGTGTCAAATTGTAAGAGAAGTGTATTATTACCAGTTGCTATTGTTTGTTTAAATTTATTCATTAGGGTTGCTAGTACTGTTTCTGTGCTGTAGTTCGATCAAAATCCTGATTGGGAGTCGTGCAAGATTGTTTATTTAGGTGATTCATGAGTTGTTTCATCACTGCGCCTTCCATGAGTTTGGTTATTAGCGGGATAGATGCTACTGGATGATAGTTGGTTAGGTCATTTGTACTTTTCTTTACGTCTTTAGGTAGTGGAGTAAGTAAAATGTTACCTTTATCCTTTGGGAAAAGACCTTTTTGTAGCATGTAATTCAGGTGATCCGTGAGGTCTGTTATAAATTGTTGGGGGGCGTTTCTGACAGGTTACTAGGACAGACATCCAATTTGCAGTGCGATTTGGCGTATCTTTTGAGTAGTTGGGAGGTGTTTTCGACCAATAACGCATCAAAGTTGGTCCATGATCGGTCTGCTGGATATTCCCCATGTATTGGGTCTAAACATTCCAGGAGGGCTGCATAATCAGTTGTGTTGCTGGGTATCGTTGTTCGAAGTTTTATGATTTTCTTATTGAAGTAGTTGGCCAGGTTGTTTGCTGATGGGGTATCTGTGTTATTAGAGGTAACCGGCGTAGTGTTTAGCAGATTGTTTATAAGTTGGAAGAGTTTATGTGTGTCCTTGTAACCTGGACTGATTTTAGTTTTGTAATATGTTCTTTTGGTCTGTCTGATAGTGTATTTGTATTTTCTTTGTAGTTGCTTCCAAGCTTTGAGTGTCGAGTCATATTTTTTCTTATTCCATGCACGTTCATGTCTTCTGACTCGTGTCTTTAGTTCTTTTAGTTCTTCAGTAAACCATGGTATTGATTTTTTTCTGTGTGAGGTTCTGGTTTGAATCATCATACAAATCATACATTCATATGTAGTGCACATATAAAATGAACTTATTACATATAGATACTTCACTTTAGACTTGCGTGTGACATATGTATAACAAATAAATTAAAATTATACACCTAATAAGAAACATATGCATCCTAAAACATGTATATCTAAAAATATTGATAAGAATGTCTATTTGGTTTGAAACCACATGTGCACCATCGGGAGTCCGGGGGGGGGGGGGGGGGGGGGGGGGGTTCTGAATTTCCTGGATTTGTCCGGGTTTCTTCGGTTCGGGTCATCACATGACCTGACTCCTCTGTCCTGACCTATATTATGCACGCACACGGCATGCAGCGTCTGTGCGTGTGCCAGCCAGCCTGCCTGCTGATCATCTGATGATGATCTTCCTGCATGCAGGCACAGCGCTTTTCACTGTTACTGCCTGTTGTCTTCCATTCCAGCCGCCGCCATAACCCCCGATGACGAGGCTGCAAAGCAAAGCTGGCTGTTGTTGGTAGGCCTTAAGTTTGGGGGTTTGTGTGTGTTAATATCAGAGGTAGCCGCTGCCAAATGGCTGATTGGAAGCCCTACTACAGAAGACCTGAGTTTGACTGCCAGCTCAGGTGTTTAACTCCTAGGACTGGCTGGGGCCCGGGGGAGGCAGCGCTCGTCACCAGCCTGCCTGCCTATCAGCTGATGATCTGCACGCTGCACTTTTCACTGCTACTGCCTGCCGCCGCTGTAACCTGAGGTAAGAAGAATAACTAGATGACCTTTAAAATTCGGAGGGGAGGGAGGAGGGACCCTGGAACTCGAAGGGAGGGAGGGAGAAGGGGGGCCTGGAACTCGAAGGAAGGGAGGAGGGGGGAGAGGGCCTGGAACTCGAGGGGGGGCCTTGAACTCAGAGGGGGAAGGGAGGGGGGCCTGGAGGGAGGGGGGCCTGGAACTGGGAAGGACAGGGACTGGAACTGGGAGGGGAGGGAGGGAGGGACTGGAACTCGGAGGGGAGGGGGGAGCGGGGAATGCATCACCTGTAAAAAAAAATTTTCAGCACCGCCAATGCTGCTTATTGTCCTAGAAATAAGAAGTGGATTTTCCCAAGTCCATGTTAAGAATGGCTTATGGACTTTTCTTTTAGGAAATCATTGAAACCTTTTTAAAACCCTGCAAGCTAACTGTTTTACCACACACTCTCTGGCAACAAATTCCAGAATTTAATTACACGTTGAGTGAATAAATATTTTTTCCAGTTTGTTTTAAATTTACTACTCAGTAGTTTCGTTGCATATGATCCCCTAGGCCTTGTATTTTTGGAAACAGTAAACAAGCAATTCATGTCTACTCATTCCACGCCACTCATTATTTCACAGACCTCTATCATACCTCCCCTCAGCTGTCTCTTTTCCAAGGTGAAGAGCCCTAGCCTCTTTATCCTTTCTTCATAGGGAAGTCATCCTGTTTGCCATTTTCATCACTCTTCTCTATACCTTTTCTACTTCCGTTATATATTTTTTGAGGTACGGTGACCAGAATTGCACTCAGTATTCAAGGTGCAGTCGCAACATGGAGTGATACAAAGGCATAATCATATTCTAATTTTTGTTTTTCATTCCTAATAGCTTAACAGACAATGGGGGGGGGGGGGGGGGGGGGAGAAACTGGGAGACGTTTTGGAACTGGGAATGAGGTTGAGCATGGGGGAGATATGCTGGATAAGAAGACAGGATGAAAGTGGAAGAGTGAACAGGGAGACAGTGGGAATCCTGGACAAACAAGGAATAGATATTACGGTTTTCTTGGTTTGAGATTACAGAGTTTTCACTGCACCGACCTAGTGAACACAGTCATCTAACGTGAGCTATGAACGTGAAATGCCGAAACAAAACTGTTCATTTACTGATATGATGAAAGAGATTTACCCATGTTTTCATTCAGCTCGACATGACAGGGTAGCGGAATGCATAACATGTGGTGGTGGGACTTATATTTCTGTTGCGCATAAAGGTGCACTTGATTTAGAGGTGCATATCAGAACATCGAAACATGTTAAGAATGTTCAGGGAGAATGCTCATCTATGAAACTTACAGATTTTTTCATAACACCGTGTTCCAAAATTGATGATTCTGTTTCGGCTGTTGAAGGAACATTTGCGTTTCATGCAGTTAAACATCATCATAGCTATAAATCAACGGACTGCAGTTGCAGGTTAGTAAAAACAATATTACCGGACTTCAAAATTGCATACAAAATATCATGTGCACGAACAAAAACTGAAGCAATTGTTAATAGTGTGCTGGCTCCGCATTCCATTGATGTGGTTGTAAAAGCACTAAGCTGTGTATGCTACTGTGGGGTTGCGACAGATGGTAGTAATCATGGATCTCGGAAGTTGTTTCCAATTCTTATTTACTACTTCGATTGGAAAAATGGTGGTTGTGGTTTACAGTCAAAACTCATTGATGTGCATAGCACTCCAGATGAAACTGCAGAAAGAATTTCAACGTGCATTTAGAACAGCTTGGACAGACATAGCTTATTTCAGAAGTGTATTGCCTTTGCAGGAGATAATTGTAATACTAATTTTGGAGGTGTCCAGCGTAGAGCTGCTGGCAAGAATGTGTTTGCTAATTTAAAGAAGATGAAAGGAAAAAGCAGTGGCAATGGTACATTAGTTGGAATAGGTTGTCCAGCACGTTTTGAATAACTGCGTGCAGCATGGCGCTGATACACTTGATCTTGATATTGAGTCAATAGTTTTAAAAATTTACAACTATTTCTCAATCTACACTGTTCGAACTGAACATTTAAAAGAGTACTGCGAATTTGTTGAAAATGGAATATCATCAGCTACTTTATCACTGCAAGACTCGATAGCTGTCTTTGTTTCCTAGCATCCATCGCATGTTGCAGATGTTTCCAGCCTTGAAGTCTTTCTTTTTGTCTCAAGAAAAGCCACCTGCTGTGATCCGAAATTTCTTTGAAAATGATCTGAGTGAGATTTACCTTTGGCATATGCATTCGCTGATGAATGTGTCACATTCACAGATTGAAAAAATTGAACGTGAAAATAACTCACTACTGGAGGTTATGAACTGCCTTAAATCTGTCCAGTCTGTTCTCACGTCGAGCACAACAGAGCTTCATGTCACTAAAGGTGAAGGAGTTGTTAAAGAAGTTGCGTCAAGATGGACTGGATGACCACTGTTTTTTTTTTTTTTTTTTTTTTATTAAGTGGAGAAACACACACTACAAAAATCAGGAACACAAAATACCTACATTGTTTGTTCAATAGAATTACAATCTAAGATATACATACACATCACTTAGTAGCAAGATACCCCTTCGGTGGCCTTAACTTTACCGGAATTCACAAAACATGTCCCCTGGACCCGGTGTAATGGCCCGCCGATCAGCATTATGCTTAACCATGGTGCTTCTCTGCCTTTTTTTCCTTTTTTACCCTTATCAAATGGAGTCCCCTTGATAACCATCCCCCCTCCCGTGTCCCTCCCCTTCCCTCCCTCTCCCCCCTCCTCTTACCCTCCCATCTGAACTGGTGCACAGTCCTATGGTCCTTTGTTGTTTTCATAAGGTACCTTCAGAAACATTGGAAGAATTTGTACCATGTGAGCCACCTATGTGAACTTCTTATGTGTGCATCGACTGCCATTGTCTCCACATTCCTATATATAAGTTGTCCTTCTTGCAAGGCAGCTTCATGTCCCCGCTCTCCCATTCTGCCATCTATGCCATGCCTAAACTACATCCTACACTGCCTGTCAGACTCTATCTGCTACTGCAAGTTAATGGGATTACTTCACTCGGTAGAGAAACGCAGCACCTTCAAAACAACTCCAGCACAAGTAAAGCAATTTCCCAGCACACAGTTTTAAAAGAAACAACCAGCCTCCAAATTAAACCTAGCAAGTATAGAGTAGATAAAAGAGGCTTAGAGAGGACTAGAGAGGAAAGACCCTCAGCAGTGAAGGAACAACATTTTTTTTCTTTGTTTTTTTTTTTATGTTTGTTTTAGTTGAGATATAGAGG
Source organism: Microcaecilia unicolor (assembly GCF_901765095.1). NCBI lineage: Eukaryota > Metazoa > Chordata > Amphibia > Gymnophiona > Siphonopidae > Microcaecilia > Microcaecilia unicolor. Next base: position 124,081,453 of record NC_044037.1, read on the forward strand.
CAGTTATAAGAAAAAGCTTTAAAGAGAAAGAAACATTTTAAACCACAGGCAGCCTTAGCAGGAGCGTAGCCACGGGCGGGCCTGGATGGGCCCAGGCCCAGTCACTTTCCCTCCAGGCCCGCCCAACCAACGTCTGCCCCGCCCCGGGTGTCAGCAGGTGTGTGTGTGTGGGGGGGGGGGGGTGCTCCGCTAGCGCCGCAGTCCCCACCTGCCTACCAGCTCCGTCAACGGACGGAGAGATGACCCTCTTCCATCACCCGGCGGAACTGTAAGATTTTAACACTGGCTGAACAAATAGAAGTTCTTAAAAAATTAGTAGAGGAGTGTGGTAGCCGTGTTAGTCCACTCTTAAGGTTATCAATAGAAATCAAACAAAATAAAACATGGAAAAGAAAATAAGATGATACCTTTTTTATTGGACATAACTTAATACATCTCTTGATTAGCTTTCGAAGGTTGCCCATCTTCGTCAGATCGGAAATAAGCAAATGTGCTAGCTGACAGTGTATATAAGTGATAACATTCAAGCATTACTATGACAGTCTGACAGGGTGGGAGGATGGGGGTGGGTAGGAAGTATGCATGGGGACATCAAAGCATATCATTGATATTCTAACAGGGTGGGTGTGGATAGGTGAGGGGAGGGTGATCAACAGAGACATACAGCTTTATGGTTTATAATGGGCTAGGAACCCCAGATCCTTGTTAAGTCCTTTCTGTTGGGTGTTAAAATATTCAATCATTCTGACTTCAAAGGTCTTACGTTCTTGTATGGTTTTAAAGTTACCTTTGAGGATTCTCACTGTGAAGTCACTGGTGCAGTGTCCTGGTCCTGTAAAATGTTGCCCAACAGGCGTGGGAACCCTGCTGGCACCAGTATTGTTTATATGATGTCTATGTAGATTGAATCTTGTCTTAAGCATCTGGCCTGTTTCTCCAATATAGCATCCTTCATTACATTTTTTACACTGAATGATATATACCACATTGGAAGATGAGCAAGTGAAAGATCCCTTTATGTTGAATATCTTTCCTTTGTGGATGACTTTGGGGTCCTGTGAAATATTTTGGCATAGTTTGCAACTGGATAAATTACAGGGAAGTGTGCTCTTCTGTTCCTTTTCAGTTTGTGAAGGAAGTTTACTTCTGATTAGCTTGTGTTTTAAATTGGGTGGCTGTCGGAAGGCCAGTACTGGTGGGGATGGGAATATCTCTTTCAGTAATTCATCCTCCTGGAGTATAGGTTGTAGATCTCTTATGATTTTCCTCAGTTTTTCCAGCTCTGGATTGTATGTCACTACAAGCGGGATTCTGTCTGTGGATTTTTTCTTTTTGTACTGTAGCAGATTCTCCCTGGGTGTTTTGAGGGAGGAGGCAATATTCTTGGAGATTATTTTGGGGTTGTAGCCCTTCTGTTTGAAGGATTCAGTCAGGGTTTTAAGGTGTCTGTCTCTGTCCCCTGGGTCAGAGCAGATACGGTGGTATCTTGTGGCTTGGCTGTAAATGATGGATCTTTTTGTATGTGAAGGATGGAAGCTGGAGTTGTGGAGATAGCTACATCTGTCTGTGGGTTTCTTGTATACAGATGTTTGTATACAGCCATCACTGATTGAGACCGTGGTGTCCAAAAAATTGACTTTTTCTGGGGAGTAGTCAATTTTGAATCTGATTGTAGTGAAACAGGTGGGAAATCAGGAGACGAAAGGCAAATTTTGGTTCCAAACAAGGCAACTTTATTGCTAGCAAGTGAACAGCACCGAGTAGCCTCGGGACACTGTGTGTCATAAATCATCTGACGCTTACATTTATACTTCCCTACTGGGCCTGCGCATTTGGCCCCTCACACGTCATAACTGTCATGCGCAGTAAACATTTGTAGTTCTTACAGTACAAAATTGTAGTCCCAGTACGTACACACGTCATAACACTGAAATGATACTGGCAAGAAAAACGAAACTTAGCAGCTTATTCTGTATACACACAATGCTCCTTTCTAGCACAGGAGATAAGGTGCGGCTCAGGAATGCAGGGGGGTGTCAGCACCCTCCAAGGCCGCCTATTCAGATGGCGTTGCTACGTGCAAGCTGGTCTTGTATAGGCCTTGCAAACTACTGTTACAAGCTATATATCTAATAGCCCTGCATTCTGTCTGTACATTAGTAAACAGCAAACTTGTCTTGTTAGTAAACAGTAAAACTGGATAAGGCACAAATGTCCAGTGCAGTAATAAGGTGTGGCCAAACAGCCAAAAGCAGAGGTAGAGTGCATAAGTAAAAGTCCATCAGTAGGCACAAAACATGAGGTTGTCCTGTTGCACAGTAGTATTCAGGTAGTACCGGCGTTCCACTCCTTCATTCCCCCCTTTTGATACTTGAACATCCATTCTGGTGGAGAGTATCACCTCCACGAACCCTGAAACGGAAAGAAAGGACAAGGATAGTTAGCGAGGGAGGCAACAAGCGAGCCCTAAGCCCTTGCGCAGCCGTTGGTTGCTTCGCCGGGGTTGAGACGGAGGGCCCCTAGTGGAATCCCCCCCCCTTTGTAGCCGGTCTTTTGCTGGCACAAGGGTGATGGTCCATTGAGTGACTCAGGGGGTTCAAAGTGCACATCAGCCACAAGGTGCTTCATCGTCAGCTTCATCAGACTGGGGGATGGGGGAGTACATCTGGAGAGCCATAAGTTGGGCAGCAGCACGGCGGTCAGCGATGCTTTCCATGGTGGAGCGGAGACACCTGAAAACTAAGGGGAGAGACAAAGGTATTATTAGGCAAGACAGCAAGAACAGGCCACCCATGACGAGGAGGCCGTGCAGGCTCCCGGAGGTTGGGAGCCAGCTGGTGAGGGAGGAAGTCCAATCCCAGGCACTGTTCCAGGTCTGGACGGGGACGTGGGCTAGCTTGACCATCCGGTCAGTTATCTCCCTGATGACATGGCTCTGGTCATCAATCTGTAAGCAGCAATTACTGAGGTTAAACTTGCCACACACCCCGCCCTCCTGGGCTAAGAGGTAGTCAAGAGCCAAGCGATTTTGATAGACGGCGGTAATGAGCTTAGTGTTCTGTCGAGCTAGGATATTGAGGGCCAGGGCAGAATCGTTAGTGAGGATTTCGAGTACGGCCTGTAGGCGAATAATGCGATTTAGCATGTAGATAGGGGTGCGGTACCCCCATGTACCATCTTCAGCCCACGTGGCCGGTCCATAGTAATGAATGATGCGTTCAGGCGGCCACTCATTGTCTCTCCAGTCTCCAATTTGGACCTTGGGCTTGACGGGTGGGAAAGACCGTCGTCGTCGGGTAGGATTATCAGGCCCCTTTTCCACGTAAAGGGGGATACCCAAAGTTTCGCCAACTTGTATGGGCAGAAGGAAAAAACTAGGTCGGACCGTGCCCAAGAGGCAGGTACCGTACCAGCGGGTCGGGAGCTGTTCATAGGCCCTGCGTCCGCAGATATAGTAGTAGCCCGCCGGGGCTACCCACTTGAGGGAAGCGTTCCCTCCGTGGGTCCATGTCATGTTCAAGGTGGGTTCTGTCCAGATAGGCTCCGGGGCGGGCAGGTTGTCCGTTTGCCACCAGGTCGTCCGGCTGCCATTGTAGTGAAGAACCCCCGTACAAGCAGAGTCTCCCACTGGTACAGAGTAACGCTTCGATGGCGCTCGACTAGCGCAGAGGGTACCTATGATGTTTGTTCTCAGGGCCCATTCGTACGGCTTCGGCCGTTGGGGAAAGGTAATGTTAGTGGTGTTGAGTGCATCCCATGTGTGTTGTCGGATCTCTCTCGCTTCCCAGGGCCATTGTTCACCCATGTCGGTGCCTCCACAGACGAAACAGTTGGCAATTCCGAGGGAGAGGGCGATGTTTTCAGCCAAATTGAGGAACATATTTCGGGCTTCTGGGGAAATGGGGAATTTAGTCTCGGTCTGCTCAGCACGAGCAATTTCATCAAATACGTCTTGGTAGCCGACAACAGTAGTCTGGTAGTGCGTAGGAGGCTTCGTTTCGAGACTCTGATATATGGTAATATATGTCAACGGATCCATTCCTCCGCCGTCAATGCCGAGGCCCCACGTTCCTCTCCAGGGCATGTCGTAACCTCGGATGGGCCAGTCTAGGGACACATAGTTACCAGAACCTCGACGAAATTCGCCCAGGCCGGCGCATCCGGCATATCCTCCTCCCGTATAAGCACATACTCGGTCCCAGCCCGAGGCTCGAGTATCGCCGGCGCATGGGAGCCACACCCACGGGGAGCAGCATCTCATGTCTGGACTGAAGGGGCAGACATACTTGTGGTCCTTAACGTATGCCTCTCGCCAACTCTGGCTACCACACTTGCGAGACCAAGGGTGCTTGTCCATGGCGGCACAGACGTCGAAGGTGAGGGTTGCTACAGTTTGGATGCCACCGACAAGGATACGAGTGGAATTAATGTAATACAGAATGCCATCTCCCTCGACTCCCGGAGGTCCGGCCACATACGCAGGGAGTCCTACGCTGAGGGTGACATTGTAGTATCTTGGTTTGGTGGGGCTGTGACAGATAGTGAGATTTCCTTGGAGGCATCTGTGGAACTGTTGGAGGCCATTCGGAGTGATGAGGGCACAAGTCGGGAGAAACTGGCAACCGCCTTCCGGGGGCTGCGTCTGGTGAATGAGGGTAGTGACTAGGTGATATCCTCCCTCTATACGGTGGCGCACGAGGCGCAACATTCAGTACAGTTCTGGCTCAAGGGGTAATAGCTCGGGACTGAGCAGAGGAGGAGTAGTAGGCTCAGCATCATATATGCGGTGGGAGGTATCCGAGCCTTTGCAGCAAGAAAATGATAAGGCCCACGATTATGGCTGCGATAAAGAGAGAGCCAAAAACGCAGTGGGTCCAGAAACTGAGTTCCTGTTGCTGGGCAGGCATGAATCTGGTGGTTCACGTCTTTCTTAGAGTCAGCCGTAATGGAGCGTCAGGATGTTGGTGCGCAGTCCAACGCTTCAGGGAGCCGCTAGTGGGAGCAGCAGGCTTCAATCGGGTCCAATGTATCCACACTGGGCTTCCTGCAATTTTAACAGCGGTGGAGGTCGTTAGGAGAACAAGGGAGGGCCCCTTCCATTTTGGCTTTAGGCAGTCAGATTCATCCCACTCTTTTACCCATACCTCGTCTCCCACCCTGAACCTGTGCGTCGGATTGGTGAGGACCAAGGGAGCTACTCTTTCAGTGTACTGCTGGATGTCTTGCACTACCTGGTGTAAGGCTCTCATCTGTTTTACTAAGGAACTCTCACCCTGTATCTGCAAGGAGTCGGGAAAGGAGGGCAGTGGTGGTGGCCTAGCGTACATCATCTCGTAAGGAGTAAGGCCTGTAGCCTTGGGGGTACACCTAAGATGCAGCAAGGCCAGGGGGAGCAGGTCGGGCCACTTGGCTTTTGCTTCTTGGCATAGCTTGGCAAGCTGGTTCTTCAGGGATCGGTTAGCCCTCTCTACTACTCCACTGCTTTGGGGTCTCCAGGCACAATGCAACTTCCAATCGAGGCCCAGTCTGGTACTGAGCTGTTGTGTTACTTCACTGGCGAAGGCGGGGCCGTTGTCAGAATTTATTTGCTTGGGGAGGCCGTATCTGGGTAGGATTTGATGAAGCAGTAGGGAGGTAACTTCTTTAGCCATTTCCGTTCTAGTAGGCTGGGCTTCAATCCATCCGGTGTAGGTACACACGGCGACGAGGATAGCTTTGTAGCCGCGCGCCGGGGGCATGTGTGTGAAGTCAATCTGGCACACGTGGAAAGGGCTGGTGCCTCGGAGAACATGTCCCGGCATAGGGCCGGGCCCCGTTCGAGGGTTGTTCCGGGCACAAGTCGCGCATCGGCTGGAAGCGTTTTTGGTCCACAGGGATAGTTTGTTGATGTAGTAGGTCTTCTCAAGTAAGCGCCCCAGGGCGTCCCTTCCCAGGTGGGTGCGGTCGTGAGCCTCCTTGGCCACCGTCCAGGCCAAGGCTTCGGGTATCCATATGCGCCCATCCTGTAGTATCCACCAGCCATTGCGTGACTGTAGACCCTCTTGTCGGGCCCATTCCGTTTCTTGGGGGGTGTAAATAGGGGTCTCCGTAGGGAGCTGGACGACGAGTACGGGGTCAGGAGGGTGAGAGGAGTAGGGGAGCTGACTTGCCCTTTTTGCAGCGTCGTCTGCCCGCTGATTTCCCCGGGCGATAGGGTCCGTTCTTCCCGTGTGGGCCCTGCAATGCATCACAGCCACCTTCTTCGGCTTCCATACCGATTCGAGTAATTGGCAGATCTCAGCGGCATTTGCAAGTCCTTTCCCTTCTGCTGTCAAAAATCCCCTCTCCTTGTACAAGGCTCCGTGCACCTGGAGGGTGAGGAAAGCGTATTTGGAGTCGGTGTAAATGTTAACAACTTTTCCTTCAGCCCACAGGAGGGCTCTGGTGAGGGCGATTAGCTCCGCTTTCTGGGCTGATGTTCCGGGTGTCAGAGCCATAGCCTCGATCACATGGTCCTCAGATACCACCGCATAGCCAGCTCTTCGAATTCCCTCTATCACCTGGCTGCTTCCATCGGTAAAAAGGGTGATACCCCCTTGCCAGGGTTGATCCTTCAGGTCAGGTCTGCTCGAGTGCACAGTGGCCATTACCTCTTCACAGTCGTGGAGTGGTGGTTCAGGGGCCGGAAGGAGGGTGGCAGGATTGAGGTTGGTCGTGTCCAGGATCCGCACCTCCGGATTTTCGCACAGGAGGGCTTGGTATTTGACCAATCGGGAGTTGGTCATCCATCTGGGTCCGTGGCTCTCGAGTAGGCCGCGGATGGTGTGGGGTGTGGTCACAAAAAGTGTTTGGCCGAATGTGAGTTTATTGGCCTCGTGTATCAGGAGACAGGCCGCTGCAATGCTTCGGAGACAGCCCGGCCATCCTCGTGCCACGTTGTCCATGCTCTTGGAGAGGTATGCTACAGGGCGTTGCCAGGTGCCGACCAGTTGGGTGAGGACTCCAAGTGCCAATCCCTTCTTTTCGTCGATGAACAAGTGGAACGGCTTAGTCACATCTGGCAGTCCGAGCGCTGGTGGGGCCGCAAGGGCATCCTTAAGGTCCTGAAGGGCTTTCAGTTCGTGTTTCTCCCACTGGAGATTTTGGCCCTCGAGTTCAGGTCCTTTCAGTTTGGCGTACAAACTGTGGGTCAGGATGGCAAAATTGATAATCCAAATGCGGCAATATCCAGCGGCTCCGAGGAGTGCCCGTAGTTCCTTCTTATTTGCAGGAGTGGGTTGGTTGCGGATGGCTTGGGTTCGGGGGATACCGAGCCTTCGGGTTCCTTCTCGGAGGCGAAACCCCAGATACTCGACTTCGATCTCGCATATCTGCGCCTTCTTGCGACTGGCCCGGTACCCCTGGGCTTCCAGGGTTTTCAAGAGGTAAAGGGTGGCTTCTGCACAGTCCGTGTACGTCTCACGGGCCACCAACAGGTCATCCACGTATTGGACGACCGGCCCGTACTCGTCTTGGTACGTTTTCAGGTCCTGGGCAAGCTGGTCACCAAAGAGGGTGGGGGAGTTCTTGAACCCCTGGGGAAGCCGGGTCCATGTATATTGCTGCTTGGTTCCCGTCTGTAAGTCTTCCCACGTGAAGGCAAACAACTTTTGGCTGTCAACAGCAAGAGGGATGGAGAAGAAGGCGTCCTTCAAATCAATGACACTGTACCACTTGGTCTGAGATGGCACTTGGGCCAGGATGGAGTATGGGTTCGGTACGAGGGCAACGATGTCGGCTACCTGGTTGTTGACTTTCCTCAGGTCCTGGACGGGTCTGTACTCGGATGTTCCTGGCTTCTTAACGGGCAACAATGGGGTGTTCCATGCGGATCTGATTGGCTTAAGGACTCCCTGTTGAAGGAGTTTCTGTAGATGTATGTGCATACTATGCCGGGCTGCATAGGGGATGTGGTATTGTCCTTGGTTAACAACTTGAGCATTCGGTTTGAGCTCAATCCAGATGGGGATAGCGTTTACGGCCAGTCCGCCGGGGTTCAATTCTGCCCATACATCAGGCACTTCATCCATTATGGCCCGCCTCTGCTGGGCGAAAGGGGTGTTCTGGTCGTAACGGCAGTCGCCGGGTCCCGCAGTTGGGGGAACATGTAGTCTCCATTCTTCTCTTACTGGACAGATAAGTGTTACTGGCCGATCTTCAAAGCGAGCTTCCACTTCACCCGTAGTCTTGAACTTCAAGGTGGCCTGGAGCTTACAGAGTAGGTCTCGACCAATCAAGGGGACCGGGCATCCAGGGATGTGTATGAACTGATGGGACACCATCGTCCCTCCGATCTGGACTTGGCGCTCTTTGAGGAGGGGGGCCGCAAGGGATTTCCCGGAGGCTCCCACAATTGGTATAGTTTCTTTCGTGGCTGGGGCTATGGCAGTGGTGATAACAGATCGCTGGGCCCCTGTGTCTAGTAAGGCCTTCATAGATTCTGTCCCCACTCGAATTTCCACCAGAGGGTCAGTGGGGACTCTGCCCTCCCGGTTTCTTCATGCTGAGCCGTCTCGGGTAGCGTCCACAGCCATCTGCCATTCCCTCCGGTCATCCCGTCCTCTCTCTCTTCGGCCCCTTCCACGGCCTCGCCTAGGGGCCCCCGTACGGTCGCCGGTCTCCTCCTCTCTCTGCCGGTCCCATGATTCCTCTTCTCTCGGGTTGTCCCGTATCTCCTCTGGACAATCAGCCCACCAGTGTCCTTCTTGTCGGCAATTTGCACACTGGTTACGCCCTATGGGGGACCGCGTTCCTCTTGTTCTCCTGCCCCTCCCCTTTGGTCTAGACCTCATTCGTTCTTCCAGCACCGTAGCCAACACATCTGCCTTCTCCCGCATCCGTCTGGTCGATTCCTTCCGGGCCTCCACCTTCTCCTCCTGGTCGCGATATCCGAATACGCGATCAGCTATAGCTTTCAGTTGGCTTAGGCTCATCCCTTCGAACCCCTCCGTTCTCTGTAGCTTTCTTCGTATATCCGGTGCTGACTGGCTAACAAAACTCATAACCACGGTTGGGAGGTTCTTAGGGTCTTCGGGATTTATCGGGCTGTGCCTTCTGAATGCTTCCATAAGTCGTTCAAGGAAGTCCCCTGGACTCTCGTCCTTTTGTTGGACTACATTGTGGATTTTCCCCATGTTGGTAACCTTCTGCTTCCCCTTCTTTAAGGCGGCCAGGTACGCCTGTTGGTATCGGCGGATAAAGGTTTGGCCTTCGGCGGTTCGGTAGTCCCACGTGGGGGCAGCGATGGGCGCCTCCGTTTCTAGTAGGTTCTGTAAATTGGCATGGGCCGGATTCGCATCCCGGACGGCTTGCTCCATATTTTGTTGTAAAAGGCGGCGTTCTTCAGAGGTCAGGATGTGGGCGCTCAACTGCCTAAGGTCGGCCCAAGTTGGATTGTAGCTGTATATAATGCCTTCCACCAGCTCTATCAGCTGCTCGGGTTTCTGGTCGTAGGACGGCCCATGGAATTTCCAGTTATACAAATCGGCACTTGAGAAGGGAACGTGACTATAGACTGTTGATTCGATGGGCTGGCCCCCCCCCTCTGCCGGGTTAGGGGTATAGGTGGTGGACTGTCGGACTGGGAATAAGTGAGAGGTTCCCCCTTTCCGGCTGGACGGAAGGGCCTGTTGCGGACTCGATTGGGGGAACCGAGTAATGTTCTTCACAACCCGTGTACTCTTCCGTGTGGTTGCGAGGCCAGGTGACTCAGGTGAGGCTGGGTGGGACGTCTCCCCGGCATCCGACTCTGACCCGGAAGTCTCGGCGTCAGCGGGGCCTTCTGCTAGGCCCGTAAGGTCAGGGTACATAGGAGCATAGGGCGGCGGCGCGATGTCGTCTTCGTATGCTTCCGCCGTAGCAAGTATCGGGGCTTTTGGAGGCTTCTTCTCGGCCAAACCCTGAACTTCCCTGCGGTCTTCTTTGGGGTTTTTTTCTAGAAAGTGTGTTGGTAGTACTGGGCGTAGTTCCTGCCTTAACTCTGGTAGCAGGGGGCGTGGTCTCAGTGGCTTCAGTGCTAGGGGCGGTAGGCCGTATGGGGGCGGTCCCTGCGGCCTTCGGGACGGCAGCGGTTGCCGAGCTTTGAAGAGCGAAGGCATGGGTCGGCAGGGTTCTAAGCTTGGTTTTCCGGCCTTTTCTCTGCTTTACCAACATAAGGGCGGCCTTTTCTACCTTCCGTTGGGCCCAAGCTGGCGGATCCCGGACTACATCCAACCACGCTTCTATGTATGGAATGTCCTCAGGACAGCCTGGGTTTCCCTCAATTATAACAATATTCATGACCGCCGCCACTTTTTCATACTCGAATGACCCTTCCGGGGGCCATCCAGCAATTCCTAGCCCTGGCCACATAAATTGACATCTCTGTATCATCCCGGCCCTGCTACATTTATCTAGGTCGAACACTTCGCTAAAGTGTTCCGTCATTAAATCTAACGGTGAAGACCCACCCCCGCCCATCCTAACCTGAGTGCCAAAGGACAGGTGACGGACAAAGGGGGAAAGGGGAGGTGGAGGAGTAAGGGGTCTCGTTCCACCAGACACAGAAGGGTCAACACTCGGCCTGACCAGGACGCGGTCGCCCGGCCTGGAACTGCAAGCCCACTCACACACTTTCATACGCCACAAGAAACCCCCCCGTTCGTTCGCCGCTCGGTTTCGTCGCCGGAGCCTAGTGAGTTTCGGGACCTAGTCGGATACCAATAGTCCGTATTAGTCACTGGCTAAAAGAGGGTGATCACGCCTCTTCTTCGGTCCTTACTGGGCCGGTCACTACGTAGAGTATACTCGCCTGTCCGCCGGGGTCGCAGGCCGCGCCGTCGTGCGCTTCTCCCTGAAATGGAAAAAGGTGCCTTGTCGGAGCCACACAACCCCCTCTACAGTCAGGCGGAGTGGATCGGCCCTCCTCCGGGAGATGGACGCTGAAATCAGCGGTGGCCACTCACCACCTCCTCGGGTGGGAATCGATGACCCGATCCGACTGCAGTGGGGGAGGGGAAGAATATAATCCGATTCCCCTTTCTACTTCTGTCCCATCTGGGTCGCCAATGAAACAGGTGGGAAATCAGGAGACGAAAGGCAAATTTTGGTTCCAAACAAGGCAACTTTATTGCTAGCAAGTGAACAGCACCGAGTAGCCTCGGGACACTGTGTGTCATAAATCATCTGACGCTTACATTTATACTTCCCTACTGGGCCTGCGCATTTGGCCCCTCACACGTCATAACTGTCATGCGCAGTAAACATTTGTAGTTCTTACAGTACAAAATTGTAGTCCCAGTACGTACACACGTCATAACACTGAAATGATACTGGCAAGAAAAACGAAACTTAGCAGCTTATTCTGTATACACACAATGCTCCTTTCTAGCACAGGAGATAAGGTGCGGCTCAGGAATGCAGGGGGGTGTCAGCACCCTCCAAGGCCGCCTATTCAGATGGCGTTGCTACGTGCAAGCTGGTCTTGTATAGGCCTTGCAAACTACTGTTACAAGCTATATATCTAATAGCCCTGCATTCTGTCTGTACATTAGTAAACAGCAAACTTGTCTTGTTAGTAAACAGTAAAACTGGATAAGGCACAAATGTCCAGTGCAGTAATAAGGTGTGGCCAAACAGCCAAAAGCAGAGGTAGAGTGCATAAGTAAAAGTCCATCAGTAGGCACAAAACATGAGGTTGTCCTGTTGCACAGTAGTATTCAGGTAGTACCGGCGTTCCACTCCTTCAGTAGGATGGTATGTATTGAATGCAGAATAAAATTGTTTCAGAGTTTCTTCACCCTCCGTCCAAATCATAAAAATGTCATCGATGTACCGGTAGTATTTTAGAGGTTTGGTCTGGTGTGTATTCAGAAATGTCTCTTCCAGCTCAGCCATAAAAAGGTTGGCATATTGGGGTGCTGTCCTGGTGCCCATCGCAGTTTTTACATGCTACCCACATGCTACATGCACATTTTACATGCTACCCAAGATCCACAAACTGGGAAACCCTGGCAGACCAATCATATCAGGTATTGGCACACTCACGGAAGAAATATCTGGATTCATAGAGGGAATTCTGAAACCTCTCGTACACAAAACTAACAGCTTCATACAAGACACCACAGACTTTCTGAATAAATTGAAAAATATCAAGCAACTACCACCTAACACCCTTCTGGTCACGATGGATGTAGAATCACTATACAGCAACATTCCACATGCGGATGGCATAGCTGCATGTGGAAGACTCCTAAAAAAATCCACACTGGACCATCAATACTCACCAGAAACTATTACAAAATTAATCAAATTCATCTTAACTCACAACTACTTCCACTTTAACAATGATATCTATCTGCAAATAATGGGCACTGCGATGGGCACCAGGACAGCACCCCAATATGCCAACCTTTTTATGGCTGAGCTGGAAGAGACATTTCTGAATACACACCAGACCAAACCTCTAAAATACTACCGGTACATCGATGACATTTTTATGATTTGGACGGAGGGTGAAGAAACTCTGAAACAATTTTATTCTGCATTCAATACATACCATCCTACAATCAGATTCAAAATTGACTACTCCCCAGAAAAAGTCAATTTTTGGACACCACGGTCTCAATCAGTGATGGCTGTATACAAACATCTGTATACAAGAAACCCACAGACAGATGTAGCTATCTCCACAACTCCAGCTTCCATCCTTCACATACAAAAAGATCCATCATTTACAGCCAAGCCACAAGATACCACCGTATCTGCTCTGACCCAGGGGACAGAGACAGACACCTTAAAACCCTGACTGAATCCTTCAAACAGAAGGGCTACAACCCCAAAATAATCTCCAAGAATATTGCCTCCTCCCTCAAACCACCCAGGGAGAATCTGCTACAGTACAAAAAGAAAAAATCCTCAGACAGAATCCCGCTTGTAGTGACATACAATCCAGAGCTGGAAAAACTGAGGAAAATCATAAGAGATCTACAACCTATATTCCAGGAGGATGAATTACTGAAAGAGATATTCCCATCCCCACCAGTACTGGCCTTCCGACAGCCACCCAATTTAAAACACAAGCTAATCAGAAGTAAACTTCCTTCACAGACTGAAAAGGAACAGAAGGGCACACTTCCCTGTAATTTATCCAGTTGCAAACTATGCCAAAATATTTCACAGGACCCCAAAGTCATCCACAAAGGAAAGATATTCAACATAAAGGGATCTTTCACTTGCTCATCTTCCAATGTGGTATATATCATTCAGTGTAAAAAATGTAATGAAGGATGCTATATTGGAGAAACAGGCCAGATGCTTAAGACAAGATTCAATTTACATAGACATCATATAAACAATACTGGTGCCAGCAGGGTTCCCACGCCTGTTGGGCAACATTTTACAGGACCAGGACACTGCACCAGTGACTTCACAGTGAGAATCCTCAAAGGTAACTTTAAAACCATACAAGAACGTAAGACCTTTGAAGTCAGAATGATTGAATATTTTAACACCCAACAGAAAGGACTTAACAAGGATCTGGGGTTCCTAGCCCATTATAAACCATAAAGCTGTATGTCTCTGTTGATCACCCTCCCCTCACCTATCCACACCCACCCTGTTAGAATATCAATGATATGCTTTGATGTCCCCATGCATACTTCCTACCCACCCCCATCCTCCCACCCTGTCAGACTGTCATAGTAATGCTTGAATGTTATCACTTATATACACTGTCAGCTAGCACATTTGCTTATTTCCGATCTGACGAAGAAGGGCAACCTTCGAAAGCTAATCAAGAAATGTATTAAGTTATGTCCAATAAAAAAGGTATCATCTTATTTTCTTTTCCATGTTTTATTTTGTTTGATTTCTATTGATAACCTTAAAAAATTAGAAAACAAACAAAGTCAAGCATCTATTGCTAAAGAATATGGTGTCAATCCCAGTCAAATTTCACGTGTCTTGAAGCAGAAAGACCAGCTTCTGGAAGACTGGCAAAACAATACAAATCCACACCGGAAATGAAAATGGGTGGGAAAAGCTGAGGAGGTAGAAGATGCTCTTCTTCGGTGGTTTTCTCAAGTCAGGAGCAGACAGTTTCCTGTCAGTGTCCACTGCTTATGGAGAAAGTTAACCTGCTAGCTGAAAGTCTTGGACTAACTGAATTCAAAGCCACTGTTGGATGGTTAGAAAGATGGAAGGAGAGGAACAACATAAAATTCAAGAAACAGCATGGTGAAAAACAAGACACTGATAACTTTGGTGCTGAAAATTGGGTTGTTTCAGTTCTTCCTACCATCTTGAACGAGTTTACACCTCGTGACACTTTCAATGCTGACAAAAACGGTCTCTGCTGGCGAGCGATTCCTGATGGAACACTTGCATTCAAGCATGCCGAAACTACTGGAGGTAAAACGTCGAAGGACCACTGACGATTCTCCTTTGCTGCAATATGGATGGGTGTGAGAAGTTGGAACCCCTCATAATTGGAAAGAGCAAACAGCCCCGTTGCTTCAAGAAAGTTAAGCGACTTCCTGTGTCATACAAGGTTAACGCAAATTCATGGATGACTGGGGAAATTTGGAAGCAGTGGCTAAAGAAGTTAGGTACAAAAGCGTCAGATTTTGCTGCTTTGTGATAATTGTGCTGCACACAGGGATGATGTCAGGCTGTCTAAAGTCAAGGTGGTCTTCCTGCCACCAAACACTACCTCTCTGATCCAACCTATGGATCAGGGCATAATAGCCCATTTCAAACAACATTATCGGGCTCTTGTGCTACATCGTCTGATGAGCATTATGGATGACCAGACTGGCAAGGATAAATGTGCTGTTGAACTGACTCGTAATCTATCACTGTTGAATTCCCTACATATGCAGAAAGAAGCCTGGAATCATGTTACACAGGTAACCATTGTGAACTGCTACAAGCGGGCAAGCTTTGTTAGGGATGTGGAGAGGGACGAAACAGATGCAGCTGTTGCAAACGCGTCAGATGAACAGGCTATTGACATCCCAGATGGTGTTACTGAAGAGGAGTTTCATCGCTATGTAGCTGTTGATTACGATCTACAAATAGCTGACGACAGCACTGATGTCCAGGTATGCGCCTACACGCAGGTAACAACGGCTGATGATGAAACAGATGATGAAATGAGCAGCGAGGCACATGCTGACGAAATTCAACAACCTCCTCCTGTCACTTTTGAAAGAGCACTGGAGAGTCTCAACACCGTGTGGGCCTATCTGGAGGCCACTGGATGTCAGTGCTATGACAGTTTTTACAGTCTGGCAGACGTCTATGGAACTCACAGACCCAAGAGTGTACAGAGGACTATAACTGATTACTTAAAATAAGCCTAACGTCAGTTAACGGAGACTGTATACTGTATGTATAATAAACAGTACGGTACATATGTTTATCAGATGTCAAGCTTCTTTGGGTCACAATGGTTAAGTGCATGCTCCGGTTAACTGCATGTATTTCTTTGGTCCCAGCCCCTTGCACTTAAGAGGATTGTACTGTGTGTGTGTGTGTGTGTGTGTGTGTGTGTGTGTGTGTGTGTGTATATATATATATATATATATATATATATATATATATATATATACCACATTGTCCCAAGCAAACTTGGGTTCAATGTGGCTTAAATTTGAAATTACTGTGAGACTGAATAATAGGATTCAGTTATATTATGGGAGCAAGTACATGGATATGTCTGAAACATTTAACAAAGATGAGATTACCCAGCTGGACATTTAAAAGTATGTCCTTTAATGATGTCGCATGTTCAGAAATCATAGCCATAAGTATAGATAGTTATTCATATATTTATTTGGATTTTGTTCACACCTTTTTCAGTAGTAGCTCAAGGGGAGTTACATTCAGGTACATTGGATATTTCTCTGTCCCAGGAGGCCTCACAATTTAAGTATGTACTTGAGGCAATGGAGGGTTAAGTGAGTTGCCAAAGATCACAAGGAGCAGCAGTGGGATTTGAACTGGCCACCTCCTGATTGCAACACCAGTGCTCTAACCACTAGGCCACTTCTCCATGCATACAACAGAACAGGCATCCATACACACAAATGCAATTGTAAACAACAACTTTTACAGAGTACAGCAGGACCCAAAGCAGTCCAAAACAAGTAAAGTAAAACAAACAACAACAACAGAATTTATACCTAATTGTTCAATCACTCTTAGGATTCACTTTTCGGTTTAAAAAGCAAAACTATGTGCATGTAAGGACTGGATAAATTAAAACAAAGTTTACAGCAAATGCCCTTAATATGAAATACTTGGTATCAATAATGAAACAGTGATGGAATATTCACATAGCAAGCAGCCTGAGCCAACAGATTTGTTTTCCATGGAACATAATTAGCATTGTATGAACTTGGCTGATAATGGTGTGCTGAATAGGTCAGTGTTGGCACATTTAGACTGCCTCTGAACAGAACTTCTGCACGAAGGAAGCCCCTACCTCATTATTCAATACATTTATGTGAAATAGTAGTAATAAAAAAAGCAAGTGTATTTTTATAATATACCACTGCATTCCATAAAACAAAAAGGAGCAAGTTCCCACATGCCATCTTTTTGATATAGGCACATGAAAAAAATATGTTAAATGCTCCCAGTTTCAACATAATTACTGTTTGTTTGTTTTTAAATTGTGCTTATAAATAGTAAGGCTGATTGTTAAGTATCTGATTTTCATAATGTAGGAGTGGAACGCCGGATACTACCCGAATACTACTGCCTACCAGAACAACCTCATGTTTTGTGCCTACTGATGAACTTATACTTATGTATTCTACCTCTGCTTTTGGCTTTTAGCCATACTTTATTACTGCACTGGACCTTTGTGCCTTACCCAGTTTTATTGTTTACTAATGTAAGACAGAATGCAGGGCTATTAGACATATAGCTTGTAACTGTAACTGTAGTAGCAAGGCGTATACGAGATCAGCTTGCACGTAGGTGCCACATGAATAGGTGGCCTTGGAGGGTGCTAACACCCCCCGCCCTGCATCTCTGAGCCGACGAGCCTTATCTCCTGTGATAGAAAGGAGCATTGTGTGTATGTAGAATAAGCTGCTAAGTTTCGTTTCTCTTGCCAGTATCTTTTCAGTATTATGACGTGTGTATGTACTGAGAACTACAATTATGCACTGTAAGAACTACAACTGTTTACTGCGCATGCCGAATGTGACGTGTAAGGGGCCTAGTGCGCAGGCCCAGTAGGGAAGTATAAATGTAAGTGTCAGGTGATTTGCGACACACAGTGTCCTGAGATTACTCGGTGCTGTTCACTTGCTAGCAATAAAGTTGCCTTGTTTGGAACCAAATTTGGCCTTTTGTCTTCTGATTTACTAGCCTGTTTCATTGGCGAGCCAGCCAGGAGTGTTATCAAAAGGGAAATCGGATTATATTCTTCCCCTCCCCCACTGCGGTCGGATCGGGTCATCGATCCCCTCCTGAGAAGGTGGTGAGTGGCCACCGCTGATTTCAGCGTCCATCTCCCGGAGGAGGGCCGATCAACTCCGCCTGACTGTAGAGGGGGCTGTGTGGTTCCGGCAAGGCACCTTTTTCTATTTCAGAGAGAAGCGTACGACGGCGCGGCCTGCGACCCCGGCGGACAGGCGAGTATACTCTACATAGTGACCGGCCCAGTAAGGACCGAAGAAGAGGCGTGATCACCCTCTTTTAGCCAGTGACTAATACGGACTATTGGTATAAGACTAGGTCCCGAAACTCACTAGGCTCCGACGACGAAACCGAGCGGCGAACGGGAGGGTTTCTTGTGGCGTGTGAAAGTGTGTGAATGGGCTTGCAGTTCCAGGCCGGGCGACCGCGATCTGGTCAGGCCGAGTGTTGAACCTTCTGTGTCTGGTGGAACGAGACCCCTTACTCCTCCACCACCCCTTTCCCCTTTTGTCCGTCACCTGTCCTTTGGCACTCAGGTTAGGATGGGCGGGGGTGGGTTCACACCGTTAGATTTGATGATGAAACACTTTAGCGAAGTGTTCGATCAAGATAAATGTAGCAGGGCCGGGATGATACAGCGATGTCAATTTATGTGGCCAGGGCTAGGGATTGCTGAATGGCCCCCGGGAGGGTCATTTGAGTATGAAAAGGTGGCGGCGGTCATGAATATTGTCATAGTTGAAGGGAACCCAGGCTGTCCCGAGGACATTCCGTACATCCAAGCGTGGTTGGATGTAGTCCGGGATCCGCCGGCTTGGGCCCAACGGAAGGTAGAGAAAGCCGCCCTCATGGTGGTAAAGCAGAGAAAGGGCCGGAAAACTAAACTTAAAGCCCTGCCGACCTATGCCTTCGCTCTCCAAAGCCCGGCAACCGCTGCCGTTCAGAAGGCCGCAGGGACCGCCCCCATACGGCCGACCGCCCCTAGAGTGGAAGCCACTGAGGCCACGCCCCCTGCTACCATTGTTAAGGCAGAAACTACGCCCAGTACTACCAACACACTTTCTAGAATGAAAACCCCGAAGGAAACCCGAGGGAAAGTTCAGGGTTTGCCCGAAAAGAAGCCTCCAAAGGCCCCGATACTTGCTACGGCGGAGGCGTACGAAGACGATATTGCGCCACCGCCATATGCCCCTATATACCCCGACTTCGCGGGCCTAGCAGAGGGCCCGGATAACGCCGAAGCCTCCGGGTCAGAGTCGGAGGCCGAAGAGATTTCCCGACCAGCCTCACCTGAACCAACTGGCCACGCGACTACCCGGAAGAGTAAACGGGTTGTGAAGAACATTACCCGGTTTCCCCAATCAAGTCCGCAAAAGGCCCTCCCTCCCGGCCGTAAAGGGGGGCCCATCAATATACAGTGGGGGAAATAAGTATTTGATCCCTTGCTGATTTTGTAAGTTTGCCCACTGACAAAGACATGAGCAGCCCATAATTGAAGGGTAGGTTATTGGTAACAGTGAGAGATAGCACATCACAAATTAAATCCGGAAAATCACATTGTGGAAAGTATATGAATTTATTTGCATTCTGCAGAGGGAAATAAGTATTTGATCCCCCACCAACCAGTAAGAGATCTGGCCCCTACAGACCAGGTAGATGCTCCAAATCAACTCGTTACCTGCATGACAGACAGCTGTCGGCAATGGTCACCTGTATGAAAGACACCTGTCCACAGACTCAGTGAATCAGTCAGACTCTAACCTCTACAAAATGGCCAAGAGCAAGGAGCTGTCTAAGGATGTCAGGGACAAGATCATACACCTGCACAAGGCTGGAATGGGCTACAAAACCATCAGTAAGACGCTGGGCGAGAAGGAGACAACTGTTGGTGCCATAGTAAGAAAATGGAAGAAGTACAAAATGACTGTCAATCGACAAAGATCTGGGGCTCCACGCAAAATCTCACCTCGTGGGGTATCCTTGATCATGAGGAAGGTTAGAAATCAGCCTACAACTACAAGGGGGGAACTTGTCAATGATCTCAAGGCAGCTGGGACCACTGTCACCACGAAAACCATTGGTAACACATTACGACATAACGGATTGCAATCCTGCAGTGCCCGCAAGGTCCCCCTGCTCCGGAAGGCACATGTGACGGCCCGTCTGAAGTTTGCCAGTGAGCACCTGGATGATGCCGAGAGTGATTGGGAGAAGGTGCTGTGGTCAGATGAGACAAAAATTGAGCTCTTTGGCATGAACTCAACTCGCCGTGTTTGGAGGAAGAGAAATGCTGCCTATGACCCAAAGAACACCGTCCCCACTGTCAAGCATGGAGGTGGAAATGTTATGTTTTGGGGGTGTTTCTCTGCTAAGGGCACAGGACTACTTCACCGCATCAATGGGAGAATGGATGGGGCCATGTACCGTACAATTCTGAGTGACAACCTCCTTCCCTCCGCCAGGGCCTTAAAAATGGGTCGTGGCTGGGTCTTCCAGCACGACAATGACCCAAAACATACAGCCAAGGCAACAAAGGAGTGGCTCAGGAAGAAGCACATTAGGGTCATGGAGTGGCCTAGCCAGTCACCAGACCTTAATCCCATTGAAAACTTATGGAGGGAGCTGAAGCTGCGAGTTGCCAAGCGACAGCCCAGAACTCTTAATGATTTAGAGATGATCTGCAAAGAGGAGTGGACCAAAATTCCTCCTGACATGTGTGCAAACCTCATCATCAACTACAGAAGACGTCTGACCGCTGTGCTTGCCAACAAGGGTTTTGCCACCAAGTATTAGGTCTTGTTTGCCAGAGGGATTAAATACTTATTTCCCTCTGCAGAATGCAAATAAATTCATATACTTTCCACAATGTGATTTTCCGGATTTAATTTGTGATGTGCTATCTCTCACTGTTACCAATAACCTACCCTTCAATTATGGGCTGCTCATGTCTTTGTCAGTGGGCAAACTTACAAAATCAGCAAGGGATCAAATACTTATTTCCCCCACTGTATACCCAGTCCGACTATCTACCACTTTTACCCCAAACCCGACAGAAGAAGGGGGTCAGCCCATTGAATCAACAGTTTACAGCCACGTTCCCTTCTCCAGTGCCGACTTGTACAATTGGAAATTGCATGGGCCATCTTACGACCAGAAACCCGAGCAGTTGGTAGAATTAGTGGAAGGCATTATATACAGCTATAATCCTACGTGGGGAGATCTTAGACAATTGAGCGCCCATATTCTGACCACTGAAGAACGCCGTCTCTTACAACAGAATATGGAGCAAGCTGTCCGGGATGCGAACCCAACCCATGCAAACTTACAGAACCTAATAGAAGCGGAGGCGCCCCTCGCTGCCCCTGCGTGGGATTACCGAACCGCTGAAGGCCAGACCCTTATCCGCCGGTATCAGCAGGCGTACCTGGCAGCCTTGAAGAAGGGGAAGCAGAAAGTTACAAATATGGGAAAAATCCACAGTGTAGTCCAACTGAAGGACGAGAGCCCGGGGGACTTCCTTGAACGACTTATGGAGGCATTCAGAAGGCACAGTCCAATAAACCCTGAAGATCCCAAGAACCTCCCAACCGTGGTTATGAGTTTTGTTAGTCAGTCAGCTCCGGATATCAGAAGAAAGCTGCAGAGAACGGAGGGGTTTGAAGGGATGAGCATCAGCCAACTGAAAGCTATAGCTGATCGCGTATTCGGATATCGCGACCAAGAGGAGAAGACGGAGGCCCGGAAGGAATTGACTAGACGGATGCGGGAGAAGGCAGATGTGCTGGCCACGGTACTGGAAGAGCGCCTGAGGTCTAGACCAAGGGGAAAGGGCAGAAGAGGAAGAGGAACAAGGTCCCCTATAGGACGTAACCAGTGTGCAAATTGTCGGCAAGAAGGGCACTGGTGGGCTGACTGCCCGGAAGAGCTACGGGACCGCCCGAGAGAGGAGGAGCCATGGGACCGCCCGAGAGAGGAGGAGACTAACGACCGCACAGGGGGCCCCAGACGAGGCCGGGGCCGAGGCCGAGGAGGTCGAGGACGGGATGACCAAAGGGAATGGCAGATGGCTGTTGACGCTACCCGGGACAGCACCGCATGAAGAGACCGGGAGGGCAGAGTCCCCACTGACCCTCTGGTGGAAATTCGGGTGGGGACGCAGTTAATGAGAGCCTTACTAGACACGGGGGCCCAGCGATCTGTAATCACCACTGCCATAGCCCCGGCCACAAAGGAAACCATACCAATTGTGGGGGCCTCCGGGAAATCTCTTGCAGCGCCCCTCCTCAAGGAACGCCAAGTCCAGATCGGAGGGACGATGGTGTCTCATCAGTTCATACACATCCCCGGATGCCCAGTCCCCTTGATTGGACGAGACCTACTCTGTAAGCTCCAGGCCACCTTGAAGTTCAAGACTACGGGTGAAGTGGAAGCTCGCTTTGAAGATCGGCCGGTAACGCTTGTCTGCCCGGTGCGGGAAGAATGGAGACTATATGCCCCCCTTATTGCAGGCCCTGACGACGGCCGCTATTACCAGGACACCCCTTTCACACAACAGAGAAGGGACCTAATGGAAGAGGTGCCCAACGTATGGGCGGAGGTGAACCCTGGTGGACTAGCCGTCAACGCCATCCCCCTCTGGATCGAACTCAAACCAAATGCCCAAGTTGTCAACCAAGGACAATATCACATCCCTTATGCAGCCCGGCATAGCATGCAAACACACCTACAGAAACTCCTTCAGCAAGGGGTCCTTAGACCTGTCAGATCTGCGTGGAACACCCCATTACTGCCCGTTAAGAAGCCAGGAACATCAGAATACAGACCCGTCCAGGACCTGAGAAAAGTCAACAACCAGGTGGCCGACATAGTTGCTCTCGTACCGAACCCTTACTCTATTCTAGCCCAAGTGCCAGCCCACAGCAAGTGGTATAGTGTCATTGATCTGAAGGACGCCTTCTTCTCCATCCCCCTTGCTGCCGATAGCCAGAAGTTGTTTGCCTTCACGTGGGAAGACTTACAGACGGGAAATAAGCAGCAATATACATGGACCCGGCTTCCCCAGGGGTTCAAGAACTCGCCTACCCTCTTTGGTGACCAACTTGCCCAGGACCTGAAAACGTACCAGGACGAGTACGGGCCGGTCGTCCAATACGTGGACGACCTGTTGGTGGCCCGGGAAACGTACACGGACTGTGCAGAAGCTACCCTTTACCTCTTGAAAACCCTGGAAGCCCAGGGGTACCGGGCCAGTCGCAAGAAGGCACAGATATGCGAGATCGAAGTCGAGTATCTGGGGTTTCGCCTCCGAGAAGGAACCCGGAGGCTCGGTATCCCCCGAACCCAAGCTATCCGCAACCAACCCACTCCTGCAAATAAGAAGGAACTACGGGCACTCCTCGGAGCCGCTGGATATTGCCGCATTTGGATCATCAACTTTGCCATCCTGACCCACAGTTTGTATGCCAAACTGAAAGGACCTGAACTCGAGGGCCAAAATCTCCGGTGGGAGAAACACGAACTGAAAGCCCTTCAGGACCTCAAGGAGGCCCTTGTGGCCCCACCAGCGCTCGGACTGCCAGATGTGACCAAGCCGTTCCACTTGTTCATCGACGAAAAGAAGGGATTGGCACTTGGAGTCCTTACCCAACTGGTCGGCACCTGGCAACGCCCTGTAGCATATCTCTCCAAGGGAATGGACAACGTGGCACGAGGATGGCCGGGCTGTCTCCGAAGCATTGCAGCGGCCTGTCTGCTGATACACGAGGCCAATAAACTCACGTTTGGCCAAACACTTTTCGTGACTACACCCCACACCATCCGCGGCCTACTCGAGAGCCACGGACCCAGATGGATGACCAACTCCCGATTGGTTAAATACCAAGCCCTCCTGTGCGAAAATCCGGAGGTGCGGATCCTGGACACAACCAACCTTAATCCCGCCACCCTCCTTCCGGCCCCTGAACCACCGTTCCACGACTGTGAAGAGGTAATGGCCACTGTGCATTCTAGCAGGCCTGACCTCAAGGACCAACCCTGGCAAGGGGGCATCACCCTGTTCACCGATGGAAGCAGCCAAGTAATAGAGGGAAGCCGAAGGGCTGGCTATGCTGTTGTATCTGAGGACCACGTGATCGAGGCTATGGCCCTGCCGCCCGGAACGTCAGCCCAGAAAGCGGAGTTGATCGCCCTCACTAAAGCCCTCCTGTGGGCTGAAGGAAAAGTTGTTAACATCTACACCGACTCCAAATACGCTTTCCTCACCCTCCAGGTGCACGGAGCCTTGTACAAGGAGAGGGGATTTCTGACAGCTGAGGGGAAAGGACTTGCAAATGCCACTGAGATCTGTCAATTACTCGAGTCAGTATGGAAACCGAAGAAGGTGGCTGTGATGCACTGCAGGGCCCACACCGGCCGGACGGACCCTATTGCCCGCGGTAACCAACGGGCGGATGATGCTGCAAAAAGGGCAAGTCAACTCCCTTACTCCTCTCATCCTTCTGACCCCGTACTCGTAGTCCAGCTCCCCACAGAGACCTCTATCTACACCCCCCAAGAAACGGAGTGGGCCCAACAAGAGGGTCTGGAGTCACGTAATGGCTGGTGGATACTACAGGACGGGCGCATATGGATACCCGAAGCCCTGGCCTGGGCAGTGACCAAAGAGGCTCACGACCGCACTCACCTGGGCAGGGACGCTCTGGGGCGCCTGCTTGAGAAAACCTACTACATCAACAAACTGTCCCTGTGGACCAACAATGCTTCCAGCCAATGCGTAACTTGTGCTCGGAACAACCCAAGAACGGGACCCGGTCCTGCGCCAGGGCATGTTCTCCGAGGCACTAGCCCTTTTCACGTTTGCCAGATTGACTTCACGCATATGCCCCCGGCTCGAGGCTACAAAGCCATCCTAGTCGCAGCGTGTACATACACCGGATGGATTGAAGCCCAGCCCACTAGAACGGAAATGGCTAAAGAAGTCACCTCCCTACTGATTCATCATATCCTACCCAGATATGGTCTCCCCAAGCAGATAAACTCCGACAACGGGCCTGCCTTTGCCAGTGAAGTAACTCAACAGCTCAGTACAAGACTGGGCCTCGATTGGAAGTTGCATTGTGCCTGGAGACCCCAGAGCAGTGGAGTAGTGGAGAGAGCTAACCGATCCCTGAAGAACCAGCTGGCCAAGCTATGCCAAGAAGCAAAAGCCAAATGTCCCGACCTGCTTCCACTGGCCCTGCTACATCTCAGGTGTACCCCCAAGGCTACCGGCCTTACTCCTTACGAGATGATGTACGCTAGGCCACCACCACTACCCTCTTTTCCCGACTCCTTGCAGATACAGGGTGAGAATTCCTTAGTGAGACAGATGAGAGCCTTACACGAGGTAGTGCAAAACATCCAGCAATACACTGAGAGGGTAGCTCCCCTGGTTTTTACCAGTCCTATACACCGGTTCAGGGTAGGAGAGGAGGTATGGGTAAAAGAGTGGGATGAATCGGACTGTCTGAAACCCAAATGGAAAGGGCCCTCCCTTGTTCTCCTAACGACCCCAACCGCTGTTAAAATTGCAGGAAACCCAGTGTGGATACATTGGACCCGACTGAAGCCTGCTGCTCCTACTAGCAGCTCCTCGAAGCGTTGGACTGCGCATCAACATCCTGCCGCTCCACTACGGCTGACCCTCAGAAAGACGTGAACCGACAGATTCATGCCTGCCCAGCAACAGGAGCTCAGCTTTTGGACCCACTGCGTCTTTGGCTCTGTGTTCATTGCAGCCTTCATCGTGGGCCTCATTATCTTCTTGCTGCAAAGGCTCGGATACCTCCCACCATATATATAATGCTGAGCCTCCTCCTCCTCCTTTGCTCAGTCCCGAGCTATCCTACCACCCTGAGCCAGAATTGCACTGAATGTTTGCGCCTGGTGCGCCATCGTATAGAGGGAGGATATCACCTGGTTACCACCCTCATCCACCAGACGCAGCCTCCAGAAGGCGATTGCAAGTTCCTTCCGGCGTGTGCCATCATTACCCCGGATGGCCTCCAACAGTTCCACAGATGCCTCCAAGGCAACCTCACCGTCTGCCATAGCCCCACCAAGCCAAGATATTACAATGTCACCCTCAGTGTAGGACTCCCCGCGTATGTGGCCGGGCCCCCGGGGGTCGAAGGAGATGGCATTCTGTATTACGTCAATTCCACTCGCATCCTTGTTGGCGGTATCCAAACTGTGGCTACACTCACCTTCGACGTTTGCGCCGCCATGGACAAACACCCTTGGTCCCGTAAGTGTGGAAGCCAAAGTTGGCGTCAGGCATATGTGAACGACCACAAGTATGTCTGCCCCTTCAGTCCAGACATGAGATGCTGCTCCCCTTGGGTTTGGCTCCCCTGTGCCGGCGACACTCGAGCCTCGGGCTGGGAACGAGTATGCGCTTATACGGGAGGAGGATATGCCGGATGCACCGGCCTGGGCGAATTCCGTCGAGGTGCTGGTAACTATGTGTCCCTAGATTGGCCCATCCGAGGCCACGACATGCCCTGGCGAGGGACGTGGGGCCTTGGCATTGATGGCGGAGGAATGGATCCGCTGACGTATATTACCATATATCAGAGCCTTGAGGAGAAGGCACCCACACACTACCAGACCACGGTTGTCGGGTACCAAGATGTATTCGACGAAATTGCTCGCGCTGAAGAGGCAGCGACTAAGTTCCCCATCTCCACAGAAGCTCGGAATATGTTCCTCAACCTGGCCGAAAACATCGCCTTCTCCTTGGGAATTACCAACTGTTTCGTCTGTGGAGGCACCGACATGGGTGAGCAATGGCCTTGGGAAGCGAAGGAGATCCGACAACAAACGTGGGATGCGCTCAACACAACTAACATTACCTTTCCTCAGCGCCCAAAGCCGTACGAATGGGCCCTGAGAACCAATATCATAGGTACCCTCTGCGCTAGTCGAGCGCCATCGAAGCGTTATTCTGTACCCGTGGGAGATTCCGCTTGCACGGGGGTCCTTCAGTTTAACGGGAGTCGACATACCTGGTGGCAGACGGACCGCCTGCCTGCCCCGGAGCCCATATGGACTGAACCCACCTTGAACGCAACGTGGACACACGGAGGGAATGCCTCCCTTAAGTGGGTAGCCCCGGAGGGCTACTACTACATTTGCGGGCGCCGGGCCTATGAACAGCTCCCGGCCCGCTGGTACGGTACCTGTCTCCTGGGCACCGTCCGACCTAGTTTCTTCCTTCTGCCCCTGCGAGTCGGCGAAACGTTGGGCATCCCCCTTTACATGGAAAAGGGGCCTGATAACATTGCCAGACATAAACGGTCCCTTATAAGCACCAAACCCAAAGTCCAAATTGGAGACTGGAAAGACAACGAGTGGCCGCCAGAACGTATCATTCACTACTATGGACCGGCCACGTGGGCTGAAGATGGCACATACGGGTACCGTACTCCTATCTACATGCTGAATCGCATTATCCGCTTGCAGGCAGTGCTCGAGATCCTTACCAACGATTCGGCATTTGCCCTCAACATTTTAGCCCGACAGAACACTAAGCTCATTACCGCAGTTTACCAAAATCGCTTGGCTCTTGACTACCTCTTAGCCCAGGAAGGCGGGGTGTGCGGCAAGTTTAACCTCAGTAATTGCTGCTTACAGATTGATGACCAAAGCCAGGTCATCAGCGAAATAACTGACCGTATGGTCAAATTGGCCCACGTCCCCGTCCAAACCTGGAACAGCGCTTGGGATTGGACTTCCTCCCTTACCAGCTGGTTGCCAACCTCCGGGAGTCTACAAGGCCTCCTCGTAATGGGTGGCCTGTTTTTGCTGTCCTGCCTATTAATTCCTTTGTCTCTTCCCTTAGTTTTCAGGTGTCTCCGCTCCACCATGGAAAGTATCGCTGACCGCCGAGCTGCTGCCCAACTTATGGCTCTCCAGATGTACTCCCCCATTCCCCAGGCTGACGAAGCTGACGAAGAAGAACCTTGTGGCTGACGCGGACTTCTGTCCTCCCGAATCAATTTATGAGCCAATACCCTTGTGCCAGCATAAGACCGGCTACAAAGGGGGGGGGGATTCCACTAGGGGCCCTCCGTCTCAACCCCGGCGAAGTAACCAGCGGCTGCACAAAGGCTTAGGGCTCCTTGTGATCTCCTTGCTAATACTTCTTGTCTCTCCTCTCCTTTTCAGGGTTCTGGGAATGATACTCTCCATCAGAATGAATGTCTAGTATCAAAAGGGGGGAATTGTAGGAGTGGAACGCCGGATACTACCCGAATACTACTGCCTACCAGAACAACCTCATGTTTTGTGCCTACTGATGAACTTATACTTATGTATTGTACCTCTGCTTTTGGCTTTTAGCCATACTTTATTACTGCACTGGACCTTTGTGCCTTACCCAGTTTTATTGTTTACTAATGTAAGACAGAATGCAGGGCTATTAGACATATAGCTTGTAACTGTAACTGTAGTAGCAAGGCGTATACGAGATCAGCTTGCACGTAGGTGCCACATGAATAGGTGGCCTTGGAGGGTGCTAACACCCCCCGCCCTGCATCTCTGAGCCGACGAGCCTTATCTCCTGTGATAGAAAGGAGCATTGTGTGTATGTAGAATAAGCTGCTAAGTTTCGTTTCTCTTGCCAGTATCTTTTCAGTATTATGACGTGTGTATGTACTGAGAACTACAATTATGCACTGTAAGAACTACAACTGTTTATTGCGCATGCCGAATGTGACGTGTAAGGGGCCTAGTGCGCAGGCCCAGTAGGGAAGTATAAATGTAAGTGTCAGGTGATTTGCGACACACAGTGTCCTGAGATTACTCGGTGCTGTTCACTTGCTAGCAATAAAGTTGCCTTGTTTGGAACCAAATTTGGCCTTTTGTCTTCTGATTTACTAGCCTGTTTCAATAACATGATGTCTGCTTGGTGGACCATTACTAGGTGAAAACATCTTTGCACGAATACAGGGAGCTCCTATAGCCAGCCCCTCCAAATGACACAATGATTTAAAATGTAGAACAAATTAGTACTCTAACAGATTAAATCAATACGTTCTCTGTGTACATCTGTATGCCGAAAAAGCCAGCATGTTTGAAAACATAAGTGAGATTACAGAAAAATGCTGCCAACAATAAAGAACGATAACGAGGATGCAGCACGTCATAGGTTTGCTTGCTTTGTTTTGAGTGTATTAGATGACGGCTGCGCGGGGAAGGGGAAATACAGATTAACCTAATTGGCTTCAATTTTTTGACGTAATCCCAGCTCCTGTTTTTCTTCAAGCTCCGTGGCACATTCAGTCCGTCTCCAGTGCTGTCTGTCTTATTAAACCTCTTTGGCCGCGTGAGCCCGGACTCCGTGCATGTGCTGAATTATTGAAGGAAGGAAGAGGCCGGCGGTACCTACTTTCATCCTCCATCCTCGCGGGATTCCCGCAAACCCCGTTCTTCGGCGTCCCGCTCTCCTCTGACACAACTTCCTGTTTTCGCAAGGCGGGACGCTTGAGACTGAGGGAGAGAAGTTGTGTCATAGGGAACAGGGCACCGGAGAAGGAAAGCTCCTGTGTTTTTTTTAATGGGCGACCTCAGGTATGCGTGATTAGGTGGTGGTGTGGTGGGGTATGTTTGAGGGACTGGTGCTGGTTTGCGAACAGGGAGGAGAGGGGGAGACAAGAGGGCTAGATGGCAGACCACAGGGACAGGCGACTGGTCATCGAGTGCGTGTGACTTGTTATATTTGCGGGCCTCGTTCCTGCTGGTAAGGGAGCAGCTTAATTAAGCCTGCTCAGAAATTGCTCTCCTGTGTTTGGGGCTCAGTGCAGCAAACAGTGGGAAGCCCCAGACCGTTTGGCGCCTGGTATCTAATAATTTTCTCTGACTGAATTTCTTGGGTTTTTGTTTGAAATGTGACAACTTCTGCAGTCAGTAAGATTAACGGGGAAATGAGTGTTTCAGCCATTGTTAAAGCAGTATAATTAAACTTCCTGTTAAAGTTGTTAATTTATTATGTTAAATGTTTTTATAATGTATTTTAAAATGTGCTGCAGCGCAAGGGTGTGATCGAGTTGCTGTTCCGATGTGCATGTCATATTTACAAAGGAAGCTCCTGTCATCCAGTTGGGCGATCAGCTTGACTAAATGCTTCTTATTCTATTCGTTTTGTAGACATAGGTCTCTTCGTATTGTACTACTACTTATCATTTCTAAAGCGCTACTAGACGTACGCAGCGCTGTACACTTGAACATGAAGAGACAGTCCCTGCTCGACAGAGCTTACAATCTAATTAGGACAAACAAGACAAATAAGAGATAAGGGAATATTAAAGTACAAGCTATCTGTGTAGCAATTTGAAGCATGTACTGTGTAATACAGCTGGACAATGGATTTTCTTATTGCAGTCAGCTCAAGTCTTCCATGAATTCATTAGTCTGACCAGAATGATGTTGGTAGGTGCTTTTCAAGACAAATAGGGAAACTGTTGGAAGAATCTATGCTCCAATTGGTTCTATTTTAACTTAAACTTCAAAATCAGTGTTTGGGAAAAGAACTTAAAAGTCTTATCAACCCAAATGAACATAAGGAGGTTCTCTACATAGGCATAAATAAGCAATGAAAATAGTGGAAAGGGAAAAACCTCAAGAAGCTCCCAGCTATCTGCTGGTAGAGCAGGATTCCATCACTGGCAGAAAAAAATCTCCCAAAGAAGAAATGTTTGTTTTTATTCAGTTGCTAAACATCAGCTTGAACAATTTTAAAAAGTACTTAGCTGTATAGTCTCTTTCTCCCAGCAATGCCGAAACCAGACCATGACCGACAATGGGCAGTGTTTCGATAAGCTGCGGCAGGGTCAACCAGTCAACAATGTAGTTTAAACTCCATTCAACTGTGACGGAACAAGGGCAGCAGACCAAGGTTATCAGTTGAACAGAGTTTAAACTAAGGGCCCTGTTTACTAAGGCATGTGCTAACGCTAGAGCCACCCATATAGTCCCACAATAACCTAGAAATATTCAGAAGCTTTAAAGGATTTCCCAAATCTTTGTTCCAGTGTTGTTATAATAGAAAAATCCATTGTTGGGGATTCTTCATTGATCATGTTGTGAAGTATAGAAATGGACAAGGAATCCTCTTTAGCGACAGTGAATAACTTCCTGAATTTGGATCCCACCCCTCCACATAGTGATTGTATTATAATGTGTCAACTGTCAATATACATATTCTGCCACGCCCATCTCCCTGCTACAGAACAAAGTTGCGAAGAGTGGACTATATCCATCAACATCCAATATTTGCTGTAATAGCTTATTGCAAAATCAGTAGTAAGAAAATCCAAGAATTTTATTCCAAAATCAGCTGACCCAAATAAGATCTTACACGGGCCATGTTTTGGCTAAACCACCTTCCTCAGGGGTCTTTGTGGTAGAATAACAACACTGGTACCGTTTGGTACTCAGGGCAACCGGCTCTGGAAAAGGCTAATATCAACAGTTCTGTTTACCTGGCTATAATGTCCTTTTTTTGTTTTTAATAGTTATTGCGCCATGCAAACAGTAAGTATTAGTAAATGACCCTGGAAGAAAATCTGCATTATCACTGATTGGTAACAGGCCCGTCCATATAAGATAAAAAACCACAAAGCCTAGCTATATTCTGCCATACAAGTCGCATTGAATTTACTAACACACTAGTCCAAAGGTGTTGTGGTACAGCAGTCTTTTTATTCTGTAGTAGATAATTTAAATACCATGGATGTGGGCCAAAACCTTTTCCACATCCAAAGGGGTGTAAACATTCCCGTCCATCAACCAGTCCACAAAGTGTCTCGAGACAGGCCGTGTATTTTCTGGCAGTCGCAAGCCACCCTTTCTCTAGTTCATCATTAAAAAATTGAATTTCAGTTTGGTTTCCCCCCCACTTCCAATCAAAAATGAGTCACATGCCTATGGAGGCTTTTAATATCTTTTTGTTTTAAACAGAGTGGGAGTAATTGCATGGTATACAACCATTTTTAGAAAAGAGTCGTGCAGTATAAACTGATTCTACCCAACAAGGACAATGGCAGAATTAGACCACAGCTGGAGACACTGACTGGTATTCTTAAGCAAATTATTGATGTTAAACTTGTGTAATCTTCCTGTATCAGTTGCTAATTGTATTCTCAGATATTTAAATGAACCTTGAGCCCAATTTTGGCCATCCACAGATTGAGATGATAGTATCTCATACTTGAGATGTTTAATTTATAACCTGAACCTTGAGCCCAATTTATCAGTTGCCAATTGTATTCTCAGATATTTAAATGAACCTTGAGCCCAATTTTGGCCATCCACAGATTGAGATGATAGTATCTCATACTTGAGATGTTTAATTTATAACCTGAACAATCTCCAAATTCTCTAAAGCTTGCCAACGGAATCGGCAAAGAATGCTCAGGATCTACTATATTTACCAATAAATCATCTGCAATCACAGAAATCTTGAAAACTGTATTTCCAATGTGTACTCTCCTGATGTCTAGATTGTTCAATATATCCCTAATTAATGGATCTAATGTCAGCACAGATATCAAGGGAGACAATGGCCAACCTTGCCTTGTCCCTCGAAAGATATGAAAAGAATGTGAGGATTGCCTATTAACCCCAATCTCTGCAGATGACCTGCATTATACAGCTTGAACCGCATCATAAAATGGCACTATGATACTGTAAGACCACAAAACTCCAAACATATAATCCTACATCACCCTATCAAAAGCCTTTTCGACATCGAAACTGATGAGCAGAGAAGGCTCTTCCATTCTTTGGACTTGCTCCAAAGCAGCTATTATATGTCTCAAATTTCTTGTAGCATGTCGGGAGCATGCACAGCCCAGCTGGGGGCTGCTACCAGATTGGCAGTATTTGTGCGAATCTATTGGCCAGAATTTTTACAGAAAGTTTTGCTTCATCCTATATAATAATTTGCACCTCCAACGTTCTACGTCTGGATGCCTGGGTTCGTAACACACTTCCCATTGGTCCGCCCTTGTGATGAAGTCAGAGGGCGGATAAATGAGAGGGAAGGGAAGCCAGCAACAGCCAGCCACAGAACGTTGGAGATGAGGAGAGAATCGCCCCCTTCCCTCCCTCCCTCCCTCCCTCTCCTCTCCGAGTTCCAGACCCCCCGCGCCTCCCTCCCTCTCTCTCCCCTCCGAGTGCAAGCACGACCTGTCCTCCTCCTGCTCCTCGCCTTCCTGCGTGCCGGCCAGAATTTAAAAATTCTTACCTTGGGGTCCGGCGGCAGCAGTGAAGGCGAGCAGGCACGGCACTTCAGCCTGCCTTCCCTTCTGTCTCAGCTCTGCCTCTGGTCCCGCTCTTCTGGAAACAGGAAATGAGGGCGGGACCAGAGGCAGAGCTGAGACAGAAGGGAAGGCAGGCTGAAGCGCTATGCCTGCTCGACTTTCACTGCTGCCGCAGGACCAAGAGGTAACAAGTTTTAAATTACAGCCGGCACTTAGGAAGGCGGAGGACAGGTCGTGCTTGGACTCGGAGGGGAGAGAGAGAGGGAGGGAGGGAGGCGTAGGGGTATGGAACTCGGAGGCACTTACAATAGAAATGATAAATAGTAGTAGTAGTAGTAGTAGCACTTAGGAAGCCGAGGGGCAGGCGGAGGACTAAGAAAAGGGCCGGCAACGCAGGGGAGGCGTGGGTGTCTGGAACTCGGAGGCACTTACAGCCAGCACTTAGGAAGGCGAGGGGCAGGCGGAGGACTAAGAAGAGGTCGGCCAACGCAGGTCGGG
Organism: Microcaecilia unicolor; assembly: GCF_901765095.1. NCBI lineage: Eukaryota > Metazoa > Chordata > Amphibia > Gymnophiona > Siphonopidae > Microcaecilia > Microcaecilia unicolor. The sequence continues at coordinate 124,114,683 of NC_044037.1, forward strand.
CTGCCACTCGGAGGGGACAGAGAAAGAGGGAGGGAGGGAGGCGCAGGTGTCTGGAACTCAGAGGAGAGGGGAGCATGGAACTGTGACGAGAGGGAGGGAGAGAGGGGTGCCTGGAACTCTGAGGAGCGGGAGGGAGGGGGCCATGGAACTCGGAGGAGAGGAAGGGAGGGTGCCATGGAACTCGGAATGGCCGCAAGGCAGGGACTCGCGACACAACTGGCCGTTGACATACAGACTCCTGTGCCGCTCGAACTGCATTGAAACAAGCAGGGTGGCGGAAAACTCGTACCACAACTCGCCGCTGACCTTCCGACTCCTGCGCCACAAGGACTACATTGTACTCTCTCTCACACACTCTCTGTCTGTCTCACACACACTTTCTCGGTCATACACACACTCTGTCTCTCACACACTCGCACATTCTCTCTGTCACACACATACATACACTGTCTCTCTCAAACATACTCTATCTCTCTTGTTCATGTACGTACTCGCACACAGTCTAATTCTCACACACACACACTCTCACTCTCTCAGAGGAGAGGGAGCGGAGCCTGGAACTCGGATGAGGGGGGGGGGGGGGGGGGGAGGTGGCCAAGCTGGAACTCGGATAACCTTGCTAGTGCCCGTTTCATTTCTGTGAGAAATGGGCCTGTTTTACTAGTAGTTTATAAGAGATATTGGCTGTTAAGACTCTGCTTGCTGAGGGTCCTTCCCAGGTTTCAATAATACAATAATTTGAGCCCTGCACAAAGAAGGCGGCATGATTTTAGCTTCAGTAATAGAACTAAAGATCAGCCCTAGAGAGGGCGATATTTTAGAACATAAAATTACACTCGTGCCATCTACACCAGGGGCCTTATGAATTGAACCCTGGAAGATCACTTAACTGTCTTCCTCTTTTGTTATAGCATTTATAGTCAGGAGCTGTAAATTTAGATAAGTCTCACTTTTGAGACCATGTCCTCTTGATAAGAGTAGAGCTTTTTAAAAAGTGATCAAAACAGCTGACATATTCCCTCTTCTACAATAAAATACATTTAAAATTCCCTCAACCACAATGTGCCACATTAAATCTGGGCTTAGTGTGTGCTTAAATCTGGGCTTAGTGTGTGCTAAAATACTGTGTTACCACACAGCCCAGATTCTAGTGCATTTTAGTAAAAGGGCCCAATAATTATGTGTTTCATTGTGTTAATAAATATAAAGCTGAAGATTGTGTTAAAAAATAAAGCTTAAGATATTTGTACAGGTTTCATCATCTGTGACTTTCTTCAACCTTTTTCTTACCATTATCTGATGATGATTGATTAAAAAAAAAATGAACATCTTGAACTTCATGATCCATTTTTCTATAGCAGCTCACTAAGCTAATGTAAAAGTGGAGTAGAAATACAGTAAATGAATGTTTCACAAAACGTAGTGTAACACTGTCGGTCTCAGTGGTGCCTATGTGTTTTTTTATGCATCTCTCTCTTTGTTTTTGTTTTTTTGTAGAGAACTTCTAGAGCTTATGGCAGAAGATACTTGAGAGTCAGAATGGAACTGAGTGAGTCTATTGTCCGCTGCTGCTAGGGTGCCAAGGCCCGCCATGCCATTGTCCCAGGATGCCATGGGGGACTCTCCTCTCAGTCGTACCCCAATCCCCGTGCCAGCCTTTTCAAGGACGCAGAGTGCAGCTTCTCACGGAAACGGCAAGGGCGCCCTCTCTGCTATACTCTGCCTCCCCGCCCACCAGCCAAGAGTGTCCCACCCATCAGTCGCATATTCCCACATCGCTGCCAGTCTTGGAGTCAGCCTCGGCCACAGAGCGTATCCTTCCGTAGTCCAGAGCGACAGCCGCTACATAGCCGACTCTATGATGAAAGCAGGAGGGAGCTGTTCTTTGAGCAGTGTTTCCAGAGAATCTGCAAGTTAGGACGAGGCTCCTTTGGGGAGGTTTACAAGGTAAGAAGAAGGTGCTACAGTATCTGGCTTCTGTATTTAGAATCTTTGTGCTCTGTCACACTCATCAAGGAGACATTTTGTGCACCACTTCTGTCTTTGTTCTCTTCCATTTGTCAGTATGGAGCCATCATGTAAAGAATCTCTGTACGCACCATTCCTTCCTCTCATAATTTGAGATTTTTTTCTTTGCACTACCTGACTGAGGGAACCATCATCCATTCGGCCTCATGGGTCCCATCCTATTAATATCCTATTAATCTTTCATCATATTTTTGCATGATTTCTTTGTGTATTCTGTCCTACATGGCTCTTGTCAAGGAGCCATCACCTGTAGCTGTTCAGATTACTCGTTTTTGTGTGAATAATGGATTTGTTATGCACCTACTCTTTTTCCCTCTGGGTCTGGTTAGGGATCCCTTACTCACAGGCTCTCATATCACTCTTCATCCAGTGCTCATTAGGGAACCGTAGAATAGGAATTATCATGTAAACAAATGACACTATATGTTAAGAAGTGTTATTCTGCATTTCTAGGTCAGAAGCCGGGAAGATGGCCAACTTTATGCAGTTAAGCGCTCTATGGAACACTTCAGAGGTGAATCAGACCGACAGCGCAAGCTAGCAGAAGTGCAGAAGCATGAACGGGTAGGCTGGCACCCCAACCTTGTACGTTTTGTGCAGGCCTGGGAGGAGAAACGAAGGCTATACATCCAAACGGAGCTCTGTGAGGCGAGCTTGCAGCAGCATTGTGAGGAGCATGGGCCCCTATCTGAGAGCCAGGTGTGGGCATTCCTCTGTGACTTGCTGCATGGCCTACATCACCTGCATCAGCGCCACTTGTTGCACATGGACATTAAGCCTGCCAACATCTTCCTGTCCTCTCACAGTACCTGTAAACTTGGTGATTTTGGGCTGATGTTGGAGTTGGGCTGTGGCAGCCTGAGTGATGCACAGGAGGGGGACCCTCGGTACATGGCTCCTGAGCTCCTTGATGGAGAATACACTAAGGCTGCTGATGTTTTCAGGTGAGATATACATGGGCTGAGTAATTTATCATTTAGTATTTGTTTTCACTTGATATACCGTTTTCCTTGTAATCAAATCAAAACGGTTTACAATGTGCAAAGGAAATTAAAACAGACAACAAAACAGGAACACAATAGTTTGATAGTAAAGCGCACACACTCGAGACCAGCCATCATTTACACAACACCCTCTTAAATCATACCAATCACAATCATTTAACTAAAATCCAAAATAACTCGGTTCTGTCCATATAAAGTATTATCTAAGAACCCAGATTCTACAGTTTTTAGAATCCTATAATGTCATTGGGTACACAATAATAAATAACCATTTCTTGTTCACTCAATATGACAAATTTCAGATTTTCAGATTCTTTTAGACATAGTAACATAGACTCCCAAGTGTGGATTGTAACAGACCAGCACTCTTAGGAGGCCTCTTCATGTTACTTCCAACTTTGTCGTATTCTTGTACTTCCTGGATATGTGTTTTTTTGTTTTATTTTGTCAAGTTTCTTGCTGACCTTTTGATAGGGAAGGAATGCAGCAATAGCTCTAACTTAGTAACATAGTAAGTGATGGCAGATGAAGACCTGAAAGGTCCATTCAGTCTGCCCAACAGTCACATTCATTATCAGTTCAAGATTAAAATCAACCATGAATGTTAGATTATATACTTGATCATGGTCTTCCTTTGGTGTTTCTGGGATATAGACCGTAGAAGTTCACCTGGCTCTGTCTTTATGTTTCAACTATTGGAGTTGCTGTCAAAGTCCATTCCAACCTATCTGAATCTCTCATGTCATTTGCGGGACATAGACCATAAAAGTGTGCCTGGCACTGTCCTCATGTTCCAAATTACTGGAGTCTCTGTTGAAGTCCTCTCCAGTCCATCTTAAACTGGATTGCACTATGTGGGACATAGACCGTATATGCCAGGCCAGCACCATTTTTACAGCCAGAGTTGCCATCTAAGCATTATTTCACATACCATTCATTTTCTAATTAGAGGTCCTCTGTGTTCATCCCACAACTTTTTGAATTCCGCCACCGTTTTTTTTCCACCACCTGCCTTGGGATGGCATTCCAGGCATCAATCATCCTCTCTGTGAAAAAGAATTTTCTGACATTACTCCTATGTTTACAACCCCACAACATCAATTCGTGTCCTTTAGTTTTATTATTTTCCCTTCTCTGGAAAATATTTGTTTCTATATTAATACCTTTCAAGTACTTAAACCTCTGTATCACTTGTCCCTCCTCTCCTTTAGGGTATACATATTCAGGTCTTCCAGTCTCTTCTTATACATTTTTTTGGCACAAGCCCCATACCATTTTTGTCACCTTCATTTGGACTGCTTAAAATCTTCTTACATCTTTAGCAAGATACGGCCTCCAAAACTGAACACATTCCTTGTCATCAGTAGCAGATGAATCCATTAACTGATGGGTTGTATCCGCCTACCAGCAGATGGAGATAGAGAACATTGAAGAACCACAGTGACCCTTGGACGGCTAGTCCCATCTGCCTTCAGTATTTCTCTATCTCCCAGCAGGTGTGGACGTAGCTTGATCAGCTCCTGGATTTCTGCCTGGGGTGGCTCCTGTGCTTTGCCAGTTGAGCAGGGTGTTGTGGCTGGTGGTGCCCACTTTAAAGGGCATATAGGTTCGCCCTTTCCCTGCCTTACCCATTCCCCCCTCCGGAGTCCCTCTGTTGCTGCCTTCCTTCAGCTTTCCTCACAGCGTTAAAAAAAAAAAAAAAAAAAAAAGCGCGCTTTTACTGTGTGGCTGTCTGAGGCTTTCTCCAGAGATTCTGGTTCAGTGCAGCTTGACTGGAGCTCATTGGTCTTCTGAGGTGAGAGTGGTGCCCAGCTCCTCCAGGGATGTCCCGCAGACAGCGTTCTGAACGGGGGAAGTTTGGTGCGAAGGCGCCATTTTGTTCCTATATTTCCGTCCAGTCAGGCAATGGCTGCTGAAGGAGTTAAGTGCTGCTCCCCACTGTGGTAAGCGCAGGTCAGCAGCGGGGCTTTGCAGTACGTGCTCCTTAGATGCTCGAGCTAGTATGAGCATGGCGAGCGATGATTCTTCCCGCTCGATGGAGCTGGCAGCGGCGCCATTTTGGAAGCGCCGCATGCCTCGACCCCCGCGATGGCGGAGGAGTCTGAGTGCAGGGGGGACGCCTCGTTTCGAGGCTGCCAGAGGAGCTCCAACCTCCGTTTCGCCTAATTCGGGGACGGAGGGCCAGGGTGAGTTTTTCTGCCCTGAGTTTGTGCTTGCTGATGCATAAGGTGTTCATGCTGAAAAGAGCTCTGCCACAGGTGTCTGACATTGCGTTGCATTCTAGTTTCCTTCCGGGTGCTGATGCCCCGGGGATGGCTACAGATGTTATTTCTTACTCCGAGCGTTGGAAACCTCTAAACATAGACTGGTAAATTCCCCTGTCTACAGGTGGCGCATCTCCCCCCCCCCCGGTGGTCAGGCTGTGGGGAGTCTGAGGGATCAGCAGGCCCACATGATGGAGGGATCCGGAGGAGGGTGCCTATTTGCCACTGGATTCGTGTGATCCCAATGCAGTTCGGATTTTCCACCGCGACGAGCTGCCAGCTCTCATTGCTGATGCCTTGCAGGCTCTCTCGATTGATGATCCTGCCGAGGGCGATGCCTCCTCTGTTAATCTTAGGATGGTGAGTACTAAGAAGCCTATATGGGCCTTTCCTGTGCATGACTCCATCCAGGAGCTTATTTCAGTTCAATGGTCTGACCTCGATGGGGCCTTTGAAAGTGGCCAGGGCTATGGGGCAGCATTACCCTCTGAGTGAGGTTCACTTGGCCCTTTTTGGGATGCCTAAAATGGACGCGCTGGTCACGGCGGTCACTAAAAAGACCACTCTCCCCGTAGAGGGAGGAGTCGCTTTGAAAGACATGCAGGACCGGAGGCTAGAATCCGCGCTGAAGCGGTCCTTTGAAATATCGGGCCTTGCCTTAAGGGCGTCTGTTTGCAGTTCCTATGCAGCCCGCGCCTGTCTTTCCTGGTTACAACAGGCGGTGGATCAGCCCACGGAGGGTGCGGGGGCCCTCTCTGAGGTTGCCCCTCGGATGGAGTCGGCCCTGTCATTTTGGCTGACGCCCTTTATGATCTGGTCAGAGCTTCGGCTAAGCAGATATCTGTGGAGGTTTCTGCCCGCTGCCCTCCTTTGGCTGCAGCATTGGGTGGCAGACATGGCCATCTAAGCAAAGACTGGTGATGTTACCCTTTCGGGGCCTCCTGTTATTTGGAGAAGGTTGTTAAAGACCTAGGGGATTCGAAGCCCCAGCGGTTACCTGAGGATAGGCCAAGGCCTTCTGTTTCCCTCCGCTTCCAGACCTCGCTCCGTGAAGCTCGCAAGTATGGCCCGGGGCGCTCTGCTGGGTTTTCTAACCTGCCCGTTTCAGCAGAGGAACTCCTTTCGCTCAGACAAACGCTCCGCAGCGGCCGGGTTGTGGCCAGGAGTTCAGGGGCGTCCAATGATGGGACGCCGGCCCACTCCTCTATTCCTGCAGTAGGAGGACGTCTTTCCTCTTTCTCGAGGAGTGGGCCAAGATTACTTCGGATCAGTGGGTCTTGGACCTGATCAGAGAAGGTTACCGATTGGAATTCGGTGCACCGGTGAGAGACGTGTTTTTGGAGTCCCGATGCGGCACTGCCGTCAAACGGGCGCGGTAGAGGAGACCTTGCAAGTCTTGCTGCACCTCGGAGTGGTGATCCCGGTGTCTGCCGCCGAACGCGGCTGCGGGTCGCTACTCCATTTATTTTGTGGTCCCTTGAAAAGGCGGTCTTTCAGACCGTTCACTTGTCTTCTAGATTGTAAGCTCTTTGAGCAGGGACTGTCCCTCTATGTAAATTGTACAGCGCTGCGTAACCCTAGTAGCGCTTTAGAAATGTTAAGTAGTAGTAGTAACTTACGACAAGTCAACGAGGCCCTAAGAGTGCGACACTTCCGCATGGAAACCCTGCGCTCCGTCATTGCGGCGGTTCAGCTAGGAGAGTTTCTTATGTCTCTAGACCTCAAGGAAGCTTGCACATTCCTATTTGGCCCCCGCATCAGCGGTTCCTCCGGTTTGCGGTGTTGGGCCAGCATTTCGGCCTAGCCACAGCTCCCTGTACCTTTTCCAAGGTAATGATGATGGTAGCTGCCTTTCTCAGGCGAGAGGGAGTCAGAGTTCACCCCTATCTAGACGACTAGCTCATCAGAGCTGATTCGGCAGACGAAAGTCGTCTTGCCACAGTGGTTAAAGTCCTGCAGACTCTGGGCTGGGTGGTCAATATACTCAAAAGTCACCTGACCCCCTCTCAGTCTCTCGAGTATTTGGGGGTTTGGTTGACACGGCCTTGGGGTTTGTCTTTCTCCCCGACCACAGGAGGTGCAAGCTTCAGAGTTAGGTCCGTCTGCTCCTGCGGATGTCTCGCCCTCTGAGCTTGGGACTTTGTCCAACTGCTGGGGTCGATGACGGCCACCTTGGAGGTGGTCCCTGGGCGAGAGCGCATATGAGGCCACTACAGATTGCCCTGCTCCATCAATGGTCTCCAATTTCCCATGAATATCAACGCAGACTAACATGGCTCCCTGCGGGCCCGGCATAGTATGGATTGGGGCTCTCCGACAGGATGCTGCGATGAGGAATGCCGCTCGCGCTTCCTTCTTGGTTCCTGGTGATAACGGATGCCAGCCTGTTGGGCTGGGGAGCTCATTGCCAGGGAAGCTATGCTCAAGGTCAGTGGAAACCCGTGGAAGCGGGGTGGTCCATCAATCGCTTGGAACTGAGAGCAATATTCCAGGCTCTTATGGCCTTCCACAAGACCCTGAAGGGGCTTGCTGTCCGGGTATGTCAGACAACACGACAGCGGGGGCCTACATCAATCGTCAGGGCGGCACTCAGTGCAGGGCCCTGGCTGCGGAGGGCACTCAGATTTGCCACTGGGCCGAGCTACACCTGCAGCTTCTGTCAGCAGCTCACATAGCAGGTCAGAACAACGTGCAAGCCGATTTTTCTCAGCAGGCATCAATTCGACCCGGTGGAATGGAAACTGGCAGAAGAAGTTTTTCTTCAGATTTGTGCCAAATGAGGGCCTCCCGGAATGGATCTTATGGCTTCCAGTGCAAATGCCAAGGTCTCTCGCTTTTTCAGCAGACGGAGAGATCCTCGCTTAGGGGGGTGGATACCTTGGCTCAACCCTGGCCCCCGGGCCTTCTGTATATGTTCCCTCTTTGGCCCTTAATAGGGCGGCGACTCCTGCGAATTCGGCTGCATCAAGGAGTGATCCTCATTGCCCCAGATTGGCCCAGGCGGCCGTGGTATGCGGACCTCCGGCGGATGCTGGTGCAGGCTCCCCTTCCTTTGCCTCTGGTACCGAACCTGTTGATGCAGGGTCCGGTGACCATGGAGGATCCATGCCGCTTTGATCTTACGGCATGGCTATTGAGAGGGCGCAATTGAGAGACAAGGGCTATTCTAACAAGGTCATCGCCACTCTCTTGCAGGCCCGCAAGCGTTCCACTTCCGTTGCCTGTGTTCGGATCTGGCGCCAGTTTGAAGCTTGGTGTGTTTTTAAAGCGATCACACCCATGCGGGCTTCTGTCTCGCCGATACTTGACCTTTTGCAGGATGATATACAAAAAGACTTGGCCTATAATTCCCTGCGTGTTCAAGTGGCAGCCTTGGCAGGTTTTCGGGGGAAGGTCGCTGGCCTCTCCCTAGCTGAGCATCCGGACATTGCATGGTTTCTTAGAGGGGTGCTTCGGCTTCGGCTCCGGCCTCCCGTGCGGGCCCCTTGTCTGGCTTGGAACCTGGGGCTAGTATTAAAGGCTCTTCAGTGTTCGCCCTTCAAGCCGCTTAGGCGAGCTTCGGAGAAGGATGTGACCCTAAAGACGGTCTTTTTGGTGGCCATTACATCAGCAAGACGGGTAGTCTGAGCTCCAGGTGCTGTCCTGTCGAGACCCATTTCTGCAATTCTCAGAGTCCGGAGTAACGGTACGTACTGTGCCTTCCTTCCTGCCTAAGGTGGTTTCAGCGTTTCACCTAAACCAGCCTATTTATCTGCCCTCCTTTACTAGGGAGGAGTTTCTGGAATCTTTTGGGCAGTTGCACCTTCTGGATGTGCGCAGGGCTCTGTTGCAGTATCTGCAGATGTCTAATGCTTTCAGGACTTCTGGTCACCTTTTTGTATTGTTGTCAGGTCCTCGCAGAGGGTCTCCAGCGTCTAAAGCCACTATAGCCCGTTGGCTTAAGGAAGCCATTTTTTCTGCATATCTGCTAACTGGCTGGCCTCCGCCTGACGCCTTTAAGGCACATTCCACAAGAGCGATTTCTTCCTCCTGGGCTGAGACGGGAGCACTCTCTCTTCAAGAGATATGTAGTGCAGCTACTTGGGCTTCTAAGCTCTCTTTTGCCCGTCATTACAGGCAGGATGTGGCTGCCAGGAGGGACGCACTTTTTGGAGCACAAGTGCTTGCGCGTGGTGTGGCTTGTTCCCGCCCTATCTAGGGATTGCTTTGATACATCCCATTTGTAATGGATTCATCTGCTGCTGATGACAAGGAAGGGAAAATTAGGTTCTTACTTTGGTAATTTTCTTTCCTTTAGTCACAGCAGATGAATCCATGATCCCTCCCTGATTGACTCTGTTTGTGTTCATTTTTTCTTGCAGACATGTTCCCTCATTGGGAGAAGTTGGAAAACACAGGAGGTTGTTAGTCCCTCCTTTTTGTTATTGCTCCTGTTCTGGGGCGTTCGTTTGCTGTGAGGAAAGTTCATGTTATGCTTCTTTACGGTTTAACACTGCTTTGGAAGCTTCAAAATACTGAGAGGCAGGTGGAGCTAGCCATCCTAGAGGCACTATGGTTTTCAGTGTTCTCTATCTCCCCCTGCTGGTAGGTGGACACCAACCCATTCGTAATGGATTCATCTGCTGTGACTAATGGAAAGAAAATTACCAAGGTAAGAACCTAATTTTCCCTCCTCAGATGCTTATGAAAAGGCCATAGCAGTAGTGGCCTACTTGAGAACTATAGATACAAATGGGCTATCTCATTTGGGGTTCATCTTTTGCAAGGCCAAGTTAACACCACATTCTAATCATGCTTGTAATTGTGTGGTACCGTACTGGTAATGGAGATAGCTGAAATGATTCTAAATGAAATGGACATTGAAATAGAAACAGTCAATTTTTACTCCAGTAAAGTTGTCCTGGGCTACATCTACAACCAAACCAGCAGATTTTACGTGTATGTGAGCAACAGAGTTGAGTGTATACGGAAGTCAACACAATTAAAAGTGAGGCATTACTTGCAGATAGACCAAAGTCCAGCAGATTATGCCACTAGAGCTGTGCTGGCGTGTCACCTAATGGAAATCACGTGGTTGTCAGGACCACATATCTCCAGTAATGGAGAACTCCTTGGAACTCATAAATCCTGACACGACTGTTCTTATCAGTAACATTATGCGTGAAAGCAACTTGGGAGCTCATTGTTTCTCAAGTTGGGTAACACTCACACATTTGGCACTTATGGCACATCTGTACAAAGCCTCTCTCAGTAAGTGAGATTATTCGAGCAGAGAGTTCCATCCTATGTTGTGTACAACAAGAAACATGTATGCAGAAGAATTCAAAGGCATTAGTAAAGGCATGAACCTTCCAAAGAGTAGCCAATTTCTGAAATTGAACTTCTTCATCGTTAAGAAAGGCCTTCTGAGAGTAGGAGGCCGCCTCACAAAAGCAGAACTAGAGAAGGGTGAAAATAACCCTCTGATTGTCCCAGGTCAGCACCATATATTTACCTTGCTGGTGCGTCATTACCACGAGCAAGTTAAACATCAAGGCGACATTTCACAGTGGGAGCTATCAGAACCGCAGAATTATGGATTGTGGCATTACCTCTGACATACATCAGTGTGTCAAATGTCATAGACTATGGAGCAAACAACAAGAACAGAGAATGGCAGATTTGCCAGCAGACTGGGTCTAGATGTTTTTGGACCCTTGTCAGTAGTGATACGACGCACAAGAGGTGGAGCGTCTAACAGTAAACGGGCTGTGATTTTTTTTTTTTTTGTTACATTTGTACCCCGCGCTTTCCCACTCATGGCAGGCTCAATGCGGCTTACATAGGGCAATGGAGGGTTAAGTGACTTGCCCAGAGTCACAAGGAGCTGCCTGTGCCTGAAGTGGGAATCGAACTCAGTTCCCCAGGACCAAAGTCCACCACCCTAACCACTAGGCCACTCCTCCACTCCACATGTATGAGCATTCGAGCAGTTCACATTCAAGTTATTGAGTCAGTGGACACTTCAAGTTTTATTAATGCCTAGCCAAGATTCCTCTCCATCAGAGGTACAGCTAAGCAGATCTGTTCTGATTACGGCACCAACTTTGTAGGTGCTTGCAGAGAATTAGACATCAAGTCTACCAAATTGGACCAATCTGCCTTTGAAATATACCTATGAGACCAAAAGTGTACCTGGATCTATATAAATATTGCCATACTTGGACAGACCGAAGGTCCATCAAGCCCAGCATCCTGTTTCCAACAGTGGCCAATCCAGATACTCTAATGAGTATGCAGTACTGTGAGCATTTATAAAAAAAGTTAAAACTAAGAAAAAGAGTAAAATAGCAAAAACCAATTATAAGCAATTAAGGAGGGTGATAGGGTAAGTCGATGATTACAACTGTCGCAAAGTAGGGGGTATCACAGAAACCTCAGCGACCTATGGGACTTCCCTACTTTAAGATATAATGCTTCACTAACTGCATTACTGTACGAGTTCTCCCTAATTGTGTGTGAGGTATTGTTACCAAGGTATAGTAGAACAGTGCCATTGCCAGTAGATTGTATATCCTAGAAATAAGCAGTGGACTTTTCCCAAGTCCATTTTAATAATGGTCTATGTACTTATCCTTTAGGAAGCCTTCCAAATCTTTTTTAAACCTGGCTAAGCTAACTGCATTTACTACATTCTCTGGCAACAAATTCCAGAGTTTAATTACACATTGGGTGAAGAAGTATTTTCTCTTTTAAATGTACTACTTTGTAGCATTATTGTGTGCCCCCTAGTCCTGGTATTTTTAGAAAGAGTTAATAAGCAATTCACGCCTACCCCTTCCACGCCACTCATTATTTTATAGACCTCTATCATATCTCCTCTCAACCGTATTTTCTCCAAGCTGAAGAGCCCTAATCACTTCAGCCTTTACTCATAGGGAAGTTGTCCCATCCCGTTTATCATTTTTGTCGCCCTTCTCCATACCTTTTCTAATTCCAGTATATCTTTTTTGAGATGAGAATTGAACATAATATTCGAGGTGTGGTCACACCATGGAGTGATACAAAGGCATTATAACATCCTCATTTTTGTTTTCCATTCCTTTCCTAATAATACCTAACATTCTATTTGCTTTCTTAGCCGCTGCCACACACAGAGCAGAGGGTTTCAACATAACATCAATGATGATGCCTAGATCTCTTTCATGGTCAGTGACTCCTAATGTGGAACCTAGCATTACGTAGCTATAGTTCAGGTTCCACTTTCCCACTTTCATCACTTTGCACTTGCTCACATTAAACATCATCTGCCATTTGGATGCCCAGTTTCGTAAGGTTCTCTTCTAATTTTCACAACCCTCTTGTGATTTAACAACTTTGAATACTTGTGTCGTCAGCAAACTTAATTACTTCACTAGTTACTCCCATATCTAGCTCATTTATAAATATGTTAAAAAGCAGTGGCCCCAGCACAGACCCCTGGGAACCCCACTATCTACCCTTCTCCATTGAGAATACTGACCAGTTAACCCTACTCTGTGTTTTCTATCTTTTAACCAGTTTCAATCCACAATAAGACACCACCTTCTATCTCATGATTCTCCAGTTTCCTCTGGAGTCTTTCATGAGGTACTTTGTCAGACACCTTTTGAAAATCCAGATACATAACATTGACCGGCTCACCTTTATCCACATGTTTGATCACCCCCTCAAAGAAATGTAATAGATTGGTGAGGCAAGATTTTCTTCACTAAATCCATGTTGGCTTTATCTCATTAATCCACACTTTTGAATATGCTCTGTAATTTTCTTCTTTATAATAGTCTCTACCGTTTTTCCCGGCACCGAAATCAGGCTCACTGGTCTATAATTTCCCGGATCTCCCCTGGAACCTTTTAAAAATTGGTGTTACATTGGCCACCCGCCATCTTCTGGTACCACACTTAATTTTAAGGATAAATTACATATTACTAGTTCTTCAAGTTCATTTTCAATTCTATCAGTACTCTGGGATGAATACTGTTCGGTCCAGGAGATTTGCTACTCTTTAGTTTGTCAAATTGCATCCATTACATCCTCCAGATTTAGAGATTTCATTCAGTTTCTCCGACTCATGAGCTTTGAATACCATTTCTGGCACCGTATCTCTCCCAAATCTTCCTCAGTGAAGACTGAAGCAAAGAATTCATTTAATCTCTCCACTATGACTTTGTCTTCCTCTATTGCCCCCTTTTACCCCTCGGTCATCTAGCATTCCAACCAATTCTTTTGCCGGCTACTTGCTTTTAGTATACTTAAAATTTTTTTTACTATGTGTTCTTGCCTCCAACGCAATTTTTTTTTTAAAGTCCCTCTTTGCCTTCCTTAACAGTGCTTTGCATTTGGCTTGACATTCCTTATGCTGTTTGCTATTATTTTCAGTCGGTTTCCTTCTTCCATTTTCTGAAGGATTTTCTTTTAGCTCTAATAGCTTCCTTCAAATCACTTTTTAACCATGCCGGCTGTTGTTTGGTCTTGCTTCCAGATGGTATTTTTGAACGGCATCTATGCCTGATTTAAAGTTTTGACCTTTGCAGCTGCTGGGTTCGATTCCCACTGCAGCTCCTTGTGACTCTGGGCAAGTCACTTAACCCACCATTGCCCCAGGTACAAAATAAGTACCTGAATATATGTAAACCGCTTTGAATGAAGTTGCAAAATACCACAGAAATGCAGTATATCAAGTCCCATTTCCCTTCCGCTTCCCCTCTCTGAGGTTTTATTTTCACTGTTCTCATTTTATTATAGTCTCCTTTTTGAGAGTTAAATGCTAACTTATTGGATTTCCTGTGTGTACTTACTCCAGAACAGTTAGAACTGATATCAAATCTGATCATATTATGATCACTATTATGAAGTGATCCCAGCAGCATTACCTCCTGCACCAGATCATGCGCTCCACTAAGGAATAGGTCTAGAATTTTTCCTTCTCTTGTCGGCTCCTTTACAAGCTGCTCCATAAAGCAGTCCATCTTTGTGTGCTGCATCAGTGCTTATTGGTATTTTGGGCGGTGGGACTCAGATCTTTAGATAAATGGAACATGATTGCTTTCCATACTTTACACTGTCTAAATACCAGGGTGTTACTTTTTCATACTTCTCTGTTTATACTAGGAGTCACGTCCCCTGTTTACCTCTCCTCTACTGAGGGTGAGGTAATCTAAATTAGCCTCACACTTGGATGCTAGTTTCCAAATGAGAGTATGCAGTGGTGGTGGTTGCCCAGGAATTTGACTGTCTGAGCTCCCTTTCCAGTAGCACAGTGAGAGGTGGTAACAACAGATGACAACAAGTTGGATGGGGGAGGCTCATTACAAGTTTTGTCTGTCACAGGGCACCTGGACGGAGCAGGAGCCTCAATGGTCAGTAAATCGGTTGGAGCTCAGGACAGTACGAAATGCCTTACGTGACTTTGCTCCCTTTCTGTGGGCACCCTGATCTGAGTTTCTCCAACAATACAAGAGTGGTGGCTTATATCTACAGCAAGGCAGACCCGCAACTGTTGGATGGCGGTGGATGCAGCCTCCCTCATGAGTTGGGCGGAGAAAAAATCTCTGCTTGTCAGCAGTTCACATTGCTAGGGCCTGGAATATGGAGGCAGACTTTCTCTGTAGGCACTTCTTGGACCCAGGATCATGGGAATTATTCAGCCAGGGTTTCAGCTGATAGTGGACCGATGGGATTCTCCGCTTCTGGACTTGATGGCAATGAAAAGGAATGCCAAAGTGCCAAGTTCTTCAGCTGTTGGAAAGAACCAGGCTTGATGGGAATCGATGCCCTACTGCAGCCCTGGCTGGAGACACATATACTGTATATCTTCTCTCCTTAGCCCATGGTAAGCTGTGTGTTGAAAAGGATTACATTGCACTGAGGTCAAATAATTTTCTTAGCCCTGGATTGGCTGTGGAGGCCATGGTACACGGATCTGATTTTTACTGCTGGACGGAGATCATCTTCCATAAGTACATGGCCTGCTGAAGCAAGGTCCTGGAGGCTTTGTGTTCCTTTGGTGTTACGGCTTGGCCATTGAAAGGGCTTGGTTGAGACGAAAAGGTTACTCTGATTCAGTCATTTTGCTACCTTGCTTCAGGCTCGGAAACACTGTACATCCATGGCGTATGCAAGGGTGTGGAGGACGTTTGAGATCTGGTATTCTGAGTGTTGACTTTTTCCTTTCTCTGCTAGATTGCGCATATCCTAGCATTTCTCCAGGCAGGTCTTCAGAAAGGAGTGGCATTGGGTTCTCTAAAAATTCAGATTGCAGCTATGGCCTGTTTCAGGGGCTGACTACAGAAGACATCTCTTGTGGCTCATCTGGATATAGTTCAATTCTTGCGGAGAGCACACCTTATGCAACTTCCATTTTGTACGCCATGTTCAGACTGGAACCTTAATTTAGTCCTTTGGGCTCTTGGTGGCTGTTGCATCAGCACCTAGGGTTTTAAAGCTTCAGGCTCTCCCTTGTTGGGATCCTGTTTTTATTCTGGGGTTCAGAGACCCCTAGGTTCTGCCCGGTACTGGAGCTCAGCTGTCCAGTAGCGGTGAGAACCTCAGAAGAAGGCTGATTGGACCTCAAACCTGACTACATCTCTACATAGAATATTAATTACCATTCCTTAACCAACCCAAGAGATTACTAACAAATATTAGTGAAGACAAGGAGGGACACTATAATTCTAAAGATTATAAATTTATTCACTCACCCAAAGACACCAAAGAATATACAAATGGCATGTACAATCAATTGGTTACAGGAAGGTAATTCTCCAGCTGCAAACAGGTGCTATCTGGGTCTTAGGTGATATAACTTACCACTCAAGGGTATTCAGGGAAAAGCAATTGGGTAATTTGCCAAGTCTATTGGAGTGTATTGGTTTTCACTGGAGAGAGAAAGCAACCATGGCCCCTCTCTAACTTAAACCAGGAAATACACTGATTTTTATAGGTGCACTCAGGATATGGATAATATGACAGTAGATATACCTGATTGGATCTATGCTAATGTCATGGTTACCATTGATTGGCTATACTAATGAGTAGCTATATCGTGAGAACATGTTCAGCTTGCTTAACCACAATTCTTAAGCAAGACCCTACATCTAGCTATACTTTTCCTTTCCCACCATGTTGCTGACCACAATGTCACTCTGTCCTTTAGACCCCCCACCTTTGTGTTTCCTGTTGTTCCCTGCAGTGCTCCAACACCGAGAGTTAAAACAAGAGTCACCCAGGCCTGTAAGTTTTTCCCTCATTTTACAGTCTGAACCAAAGTCTAGGCAGGGGACCAAGGCTCATAGCTGCAGCATTTTTATACAATCCCTTTCTCCGCATTTTGGAAGTTGGTGTCTCCCTGTGCATAGTTTCTTTCTTTCTTCCTTTATTAAGGTTATCAATAGAAATCAAACAAAATAAAACATGGAAAAGAAAATAAGATGATACCTTTTTTATTGGACATAACTTAATACATTTCTTGGTTAGCTTTCGAAGGTTGCCCTTCTTCGTCAGATTTCCGATCTGACGAAGAAGGGCAACCTTCGAAAGCTAATCATACATACATAGTAACACAGTAGATGATGGCAGAAAAAGACCTGCATGGTCCATCCAGTCTGCCCAAGACAAACTCATATGTGTATTCCTTACCTTGAATTTGTACCTGTCCTTTTCAGGGCACAGACCGTATAAGTCTGCCCAGCAGTATTTCCCGCCTCCCAACCACCAGTCCCACCTCCCATCATCGACTCTGGTACAGACCATATAAGTCTGCCCTCCCCTATCCTAGCCTCCCCACCACCAACCCCTCTTCCCCCCACCTGCTCCGCCACCCAATTTCAGCTAAGCTTCTGAGGATCCATTCCTTATGCACAGGATTCCTTTATGCATATCCCACGCATGTTTGAACTCCGTTACCGTTTTCATCTCCACCACCTCCCGCGGGAGGGCATTCCAAGTGTCCACCACCCTCTCCGTGAAAAAATACTTCCTGACATCTTTCCTGAGTCTGCCCCCCTTCAATCTCATTTCATGTCCTCTCGTTCTACCGCCTTAAATGTATTAAGTTATGTCCAATAAAAAAGGTATCATCTTATTTTCTTTTCCATGTTTTATTTTGTTTGATTTCTATTGATTTCTTTCTTCCAAAAGTGATATCAGCATTTCATCTTGGCCAACCTGTAGAGCATCCGTCCTTTCACAGAGAGGAAAAGGAGGCTCAGTATTCTTCCTTAAAGCTTTTTGATGTGCATAGAGTCCTCATTTGATATCTGGAAGTCACGAATGAGTTTTGCAAATTGAACGGATTGTTTGTGTTTTTTGGCAAACAGAAGCTTAACCTCATTACTTCCAAGCCCACAATTGCTAGGTGGCTGAAGGAGACTATTGTGTCAGCTTATTTGTTTGCAGGGAAGTATGCTCCTCAGGCCTTTGTGGGCTTATTCGACGAGGCATACAGCGACATGCTGGGCAGAGGCTACCTTACTGTCTCTGGTGGATATTTGCAAGGTGGTAACGTGGTAGACGTTGCTTACCTTTGCCAAGTACTATGGCAGGGGTGTCCAGCCTCGGCCCTCACCAGGTCACATTTTCAGTATTTCCCCATGCATATTCATTAGGGAAATCCCGAAAACCTGACTGGATTGTGGCCTCGAAGTCCAAAGCTGGGCAACCCTGCTGTCTAGGGTGGACGTTGCAGCGCTTTTGGAACATCCCACAGGTTCTGGAATAATGGGAAGCTACATAATGGAAGGAAAAATTGGGTTTTACCTGAAAATTTTCTTTTCATTAGTCCTTCCAACTATTCCAGAGGCCTGGTTGAGGTTTCTGAGATGTTTAGTTGGTGTAAAGTTTCCTGCATATCTCTTGTTCTGTACAAGTTTTCCAGAGATGATGATAATAATAATAATAATAACAACAAAACAACAACCTGCACTAGCCTTCCAGTTCAGAGCAGTTTACAAAGTAAAATTCTGGTCAATTCCCAGGAATTACAAAGATAAAAAAATTTGAAAGTCTTTCCTACAACACTATTTACTTAGGGGCCTTTTTATAAAGGCGCGGTAGGCTTGAGTCTCATGTAGTATGCACCAAAATGAGACTACTGCCAGGCTAGCGCGTACCCTTGGTGGTAATTTTGGATTTGGTGCGCGCCCATAATGCCAGGACAAATTATTTTTTAATTTCCTACCGCATGCGGCATTTCCAACATTAATCAACAGTTGGCGTACACTGACCAGTCACCGCGCATGTAGCACATGAGCCCTTACTGCTAGATCAATGGGTGGAGTTAAGGGCTCAGGCCGTAAATAGGCGCACACTGGTTTCAGTTTTACCGCAGCCCCGGTTCCCGGCCCACTGAAAAAAGTCCCTTTTCCGCCGGGAGGAAGTGAGGTCAGCGGAGAAAATGGCCGCTTAAGAGCCGTGCTCCGCCGGTCCATCGGTGCAATCAGCGTATTCCCCTGATATCTAGCATAGAATTTTGATCAGAGAGTAGAGCCCCAGTCAGAGAAACGCAGGGGTAACGCGACGAGAAATGCAGAAGAACGGGGACGCAATAGATCTCTCGCAATTCGCGTACTCCAATTCGGCCCCTCGAAAGCACATGGCGGCAATGGAAACTGAACGGCCGGACTCGCCTGAAAGTCCCGTAGAGCAATCGGGTGGAGACCTATTCCAGACGCAGGAACCTGTGGAGGGAGGCGACAGCGGTTTCCCCGAGCTCCGGCAGTGGCTACAGGAGATCCGCACAGACATGAAAGCTGTGCGTGCGAAACTGGAGACACTAGGAGCAGAGCTGCGAGGCAAAATAGCGGAGATTGGCCGCAGAGTTGAGGAGACAGAGACTAGGCTGGACGAGCAGGCTGAAGAAATGGGGGTGCTGGACAGGCAGATATCAGATATTGCAATAGGACAGCAGCGCATGGCAGACCAATTAGAGGACTTGGAAAATCGCAGCAGGCGCTGCAACCTGCGGTTCCGCGGCCTGCCCGAAACTCCTACATATCAAGACGCAGAATCCGTAGTGCAACGGATTGTGAGTGCATTGCTTAGTAAGGCAGACGCACCGCTGATTCCAGAGCAAGTGTTATTGGAGCGGTCACACAGGGCGTTGGGGCCAGCCAGAAATAACCTACCGAAAGACATAATTGCCTGCTTCCGCGATTTTAAATTGAAGGAGAGCGTCCTGAGAGCTGCGCGGCAGGCGGACAATTTTCAATGGGATTCCTACAAAGTAGAAATTTACCAAGATCTTGCGACCGCTACACTGAAAAGGCGGGCTGACCTGAAACCAGTAACGGCCAAGCTACGAGAGATGGGGCTGCGATATCGATGGAAACATCCATTCGCGCTTCTCTTCTATAAAGATGGAAAGCAGCACCAAGTCCGGACACTTGCGGAAGCCAGAGCGATCATCCCAGAGGGAGAACCAGAAGCCGGTCAATCTGGAGCCGAAGGACAACGAAAATCTGCGGGTCCACGACCCTACCCCAAATGGCAGCGAGCAGGCCATAAGAGACTGGAGCGCCAGAAGTCTGCGTGTCGTCTCCCATGAATGAGGGAATACAGGCTAGTATGTGTTCCACGGACACTGGGAAGCGCAGCAGGACTGGGTAACTGAGATGTTGGCTTGATAGGCGACCAGATGGACAGGACAAAGGGTCTAAGAGATTAGTTGCGCCATGTTGAGGGGATAAGTTAACAGATGTATACAGTTATGAGGGAGTGAAGGGGATAACTATAACACCATCAAAAGCACCGGGGAAAAAAAAATTTTTTTTTGCATATATACACATAGCATACTAATAAAGAATGGTGGGTGCTTTAATGAAAAAAGTCCCTTTTCCCAGACATGGTAAAAACTGTCCCATGTGCGCCAAAAACACGCACCCATACTACTGCAGGCCACTTTTTCTCGCGCCTTAGTAAAAGGACCCCTAAATGATAAAAACAGATTACAAAATAAAAATATATATCCTAATCTTCAGCCATCTAATTCACACACCAGCGTTTCTTGCCTTCCTCTGACTTTCCTGTTTCCGCGAGGGTGGGACACTAAGAGGGAAGGGAAGGCTCGAGGCGAGCCTGTTTCTTTCGCTTCTGCCGCCACTTTGATTTTGATGTAAAATAAAAGATTTAAAAAACGCAGGGTGGCAGGATTAAGGGGGATGTTGCTGGAGAAGAGGGTAGGCAGGTGGGGCTTAGGTTTGAACTGGAACTCGGGCTGAAAGGGGGGGCAGGTGGGGGCTGAGGCGATTCACTGGACATGGATGGGATGGGAGGATTGGGTCAAAGGAGAATCGCTGGACATGGATGGGAGAGGAGGGCAGGGGAGAGAGGAGAAATCGCTGGACATGGATGGGAGGGGAGGGTAGGGGTAAAGGAGAATCGCTGGACATGGATCGGAGGGGAGGGCAGGGGAGAGGAGAAATCGCTAGACATGGAGTGGAGGGCAGAGGAGAAATCGCTAGACATGGAGGGGAGGGCAGGGGAGAGAGGAGAATTGCTGGATGTGGATGGATGGAGGAGAGGGCAGAGGAGAGGGGAGAATTGCAAGATATGGATGGAGGAGCAAAGAGTTGCTGGACATGGATGGATGGAGGGGAGGGGAGGATGGGAGAGGAGAGTTGCTGCTAGACATGGATGGATGGAGGAGAGGGCAGGGAAGAGAGGGGAGTTGCTGGACATGGATGGAGGGCAGGGGAGAGGAGAGTTGCTGGACATGGATGGTGGGGAGGGCAGGGGAGAGAGGAGAGTTGCTGGACATGGATGGATGGAGGGGAGGGCAGAAATGCTGGATATGGATGGCGGGGAGGGAAGATAGGAAAGAGATGCACAAACCTATGAGCTGCTGCATCCAAGTTGTCATTCTTTTTTGTTGGTAGCATTTTTAAATGTAATCTCACTTATATTTTTAAACATGTTGGTTTGTGCAGCATACAAGATGTACAAAGAGGAAGTATAATAATGGAATGACTTTTCATATGTAGAATAGTAATTTGTTATAAATTGTAATCGGTGTGTTATTTGGAGGGGCTAGTTATAGGGACACCCTAGCACTGATATAGTCGTGCAGATAAAAAGATGGAGACCTGTGTGGCTGGGGGGCGGAGGTTGGGGGGGTGCCATGAAAAATTGCTCGGACACGAAGGGTGCCGGGAACTGAAAAGGTTTGGGAACCACTGCACTACACTGAATTTAATACATATTTCCTAAATAGAAATGTTTTAATATTATGACAAAATTCTATATAGGAGCCAGATGATCTAATTATAGTTGAAATTTCTTTCCCAAACTTAGCTGTCTGGAAGGATAGCAAATATTCAAAAATTTTCAGTTTTTGAATACCTCTAGGGGAGGGAAAAGAAAAAAAAAATGATCATCATACCCCTTCCTAGTATCCCTATTACTTTTTTCTAACTTAAAATGTCCATGAAAATAAGGTAGAACCAATATAAGGTCTTGTAAAGAAAACACGACAATTTGAACAAAATTCTGGCACTAATCGGCAACCAATGCAGTTTAATATAGTATTGAGACAAGCTATCAAATTTTTTCAATGAAAAAATCAAAGTGTTGTGTGGAGCCTTTTTAAAAGTTGTTTTGAACAACCCAATATATGATGTTACAATAATCCAGTTGGCTCAGAATGATTGATTGCACCATTATTATAAACTGAACTTCCTGAAAATATTTATGTATTTGTCTTAATTTTCTAAAGAGTAAGAATGCTTTCCTAATTAAACAGTTTATTTGGGTTTCTATTATGGTTTAACGGTTTTTATTCAGGATCAAACAAAGCCAACATTGAACAATTAAGTCCAGATAAAGACAATAAGCGGTTACAAAACAGTGAGCAAGCATAACAGAATAATAAGCAAAGACATCTTATTGCAAAAACTGTGTAACGCATGATCTCTTTTTTTTATGTTTTATGAAAAACCTCCCCCCACCCTTCACCCTCACTACCCTAGTTTCTGTTCAAATAGAACAGTAATATTCAAGATCACCCCCATCCCCCCAACCCTACCATAACCCATAACTCTTGGGTTTCTAATGTTAATGTATTATCTAAATAGATCCCTAAAATTTTAATGCAAGATGACAATTCATAATTTTTGTGGTCTATAGTTATTATTGAATGTATTAAATCAATGAATTCCAAAACATATACATTTTGTTTTGTCTGAGTTCAGTTTCAGTTTGTGTTTTAACATCCAGACTTCTATCAATTTCAATCCTGCTTGAACATTCAGCATCTCTGATTCAGACCAATTACAAATAGGAATTAGAACTGAAATAACATATGTATAAATATAAGATGTATTACCCTTATTTTTCAAATCCAAATCCCACTGTATGTAAAAATATATTTAAAATAATTGGAGATGAAGAGGATCTTTGAGGTACCCCACAGGGGTTTTTCCAGTTCTCAGAAATTATTCATAATTACTTTATACGATCCAATAGTTAGAAATCCATGAAACCAACTCAAAACTGTACCAGTTATTCCTATATTTGTGTCATCAGCATAATGATCTACAAGATCAAAGGTACATGAAAGATCAAATTGAAGCAAAAGTGCCTGTTTCCCTTCATTTAGGAAAGAACAAATTTGTTAATCAAAGAACCCACAACTGCCTCAGTACTGTACATCAAATGGAATCCAGACTGTGAGAAATGCAAAACATCATGATGTTCCAGGAATTCCGTCAGTTGATAAGCAACCAAGCCCTTCATCAATTTTGCAAATAGTGGTATAGATGCCACTGGTCTATAATTAGATACCACTGAATTTGATATATTCTTATCTTTAGGAACAGGTTGTAACTATGATATCTCCTAACTCTTCAGGGAAAAACCCAAATGAGAAAGGTTTATACATATTTGCTCATCTGTTTAGTGTTAGGTTAGCAAGTTGTTTAAGGTTGTTGCTCTGTTTATTCTGAGTTTCTCCTTACTGCTTCTCTATGTAAATACTGAAGCGCTGGACTGGATGCCAAGACAGAAATGTGTCTCAACTCGGTTTTCAGTTCGCTATCTCCACCTGCTGGTTGATGGACACAACTATCCCACAGGTTCTGGAATAGTGGGAAGGACTAGTGGAAAAAAATTATCAGGTAAGACCTAATTTCTCCCTATAAACTATGTACACTGTTTTGCCACCTTCACAAAATGCAATGTTTTTAATACAGGTGCTATGCACTTACTCATTGTCAATAGGAAAATCTTGGGTCACTTCTTTTTTGAGAACTTGTACAATATACACAACAAAAGTAATCTGCATGCAACCCAGGCTATTGAAAATTGCCTTAGTTGTATGTTATAATTGGTCTTCTTGGATTTTTAAAGTTTTCAAGTTTATTTAATACTTGACACTCTGCTCATCATTATCACATCTAAGTGGTTTGGGATAATCAGTAATAAATTATAATAAGGAAAGTAAAGGGAAAAGGTGCAGTACATTTTTAACGTTGTATTAAGTGTTATTTTCCTTTAGAATAGTCTATTCTTTAATATATGCTTATATATAATATAGGTGCCTTGATTTTGTAGCTTAAATTGTATTCCTTTTCCACTTTATCTATCTTGGATGTTTTATATGTATTGTATTTTTTATTATTTTGAACCAACTTCTTGTTTATAGATTTTATTTATATTACTGTTGCTGTTATTTTTCCACCCTTATCGCCATCTCGCATTTCATTTGTGGTGATATTTACCTCTGGGGCAGGATCTCCAAATGTGATTAGCCATCCTATTTTCTAGGCTTTCTTTAATAGTTACAGCCTGGCTCCTGCTCTACTAGACCCATCTGTATTGTTCAGATTGTATTCTTCTTAAACATTTTTTAAAATTAAATTAAACCCATCATAAACTGTTGCTCCCTTGGTTGGAGGGTGCTGGTTGTTTCTGCCTTTTTTTTTTTTTTTTTTTAAGGTAGTCATTAGCTTCATAGTCCTAACTATGTAACTAGGCAAACTGCTTGTCTTTAAACAAAACAGTTTCTTACCTATACTAGATTTTTTCTGAAGACGGCAGCTACCAGTTACATAGCTTCTGGAGCTGAGTTTATTAACATAATAACAGAATTGAGGCTTGCTATGTGTACTCAGAGGGTCTTCAAGCCTTTGCTGGAAAGCTCTGCAAAAGTATTTCATATTGGTGCCATCAAATGCCATCCATCTATGTGATTGTCGATCTGTTGTCTTCAGAGAACACTGTTATAGGTAAGCAACTTTGTTTTCTCTACCATTCATACAGCTTGGGGATGAGTATTCTAGAGATCGCCTGTAACATGGAGTTACCAAAGGGAGGAGAAGGTTGGCAGCAGCTCCGTCAAGGTTATTTGCCCCCTGAATTCACTGCCGGTAAGGAACCCATCTATCCCTGGCATAGGCTAGTGGGATTTTTGATATACTGTATAGAAATGGAGCAGTTCTGTTCCTTAGATAATTTTCAAGTTTTTGATTGACTTTGAACAATCTTGTGATGAGTAGTGTGCTATGTTAATTTCTGGTAAGATTCATTACATTACTTGGTTCTTATATTCCGCCATTCCTTGTCACTTGCAGCAGATGAATCCAGGAACTAGTGGGTTAAGTCCGCCTACCAGCAGGTGGAGATAGAGATAAACAAACTAAAGACAGTGATGCCAGATGGCCAGCTCCTTCCTCAGTTAGTATGTCTCTATCTCAGCAGGTGGTGGACGGCTTTTTCTCCAGCTCCTGGGCCCAAGTCCTTTGAGGGTGCTCCTGTGCTGGTGGCCAGTTTGAGCCGGGGGTGGCGGACTGATGATGTCCCCTTTGGCAGCATACACAGTTGCTGGGTCCCTGCTGCACCTCAAATTCCCTCTGAACAGGCTTTTGCTGTTCCTTTCCTTCCCTGTTTGTTTCTGCCTCCTCACTAAAAAAAAAAAAAAGAAAACCATAGAATTTGTTTAAAAGAGAAACAGAGAAGCACAGGGAAGTGTGTTTTTGCTGAGAGCAGGTTTGTGTTACTGCTGTCCGAGTCCTGTTTTCTGTTGCCTGCTTGTCTGAGCCTGCCGCGAAGTGGAGTCGGAGAGTTTTTTTCTTCGGCTCAGCTGTCAGTTCCCGCACTTTCCTGGTCCGGGGTAAGTCCTGCTGGGTTCCTGTTCGGGGGGCGGGCGATGGCGGTAAAACGCTGTTCCCGATGTGGGAAACAGCATTCGGCAGCGGGCCTTGATTTGGTGGGACTCGACGGAGCGGTGCCCCCCCCCCCCCCCCCCCCCCCCAAGAGCGTGCTTTCCCGCCCGGAGCCTGGCGATTCTTGTAGCGGTTTTGGGCAAAACTTCTTCTCCGCTGGTAGGGGAGTCGGGGGGGGGGGGGCGTCAGGCACTGTGGGTGGTGGTGCAGGTGCCATGGCTGCGACCTCCGTTGCGGGGGAGGGGTTTCGCCAGAGTTTATTTTGCTACTCCATCAGGCTGCGACAGCTTCGGCCTTTGATCCTCTCAGGGGGTCTGGGGGTAACCAAGAGATTTTGGGGTTTTCTCCAGAGGATTTCTCCTCCTTTAAAAAGCCTAGGCTTTCTTTGGGGTCTGAAGAGGGGTCCTGCATACGGTCGCCTGCAGCTTCCTCTGTGGTGGCTCTCTTGGAGCAGACGGGGGTAGAGGACGTGGAGCGGTGTCCTCACTGACCCACCGGAGGACTCTTCCGCCGTGAGGATTTTCCATAAGGAGTAGTTGTCCTTCTTTATCTTTGTCGCTGGAAGCCCTGAATATAGAGGACCCTGAGCTTGTGGCTTCTCAGGCGGTCAACCCCAAGATGGCTAGTACCAGACGACCTTCTAAGGCCTTTCCGGTACATGAAGCTATTGAAGAGTTGATTTCGGCCCAGTGGGTGAATCCGGATGGGGGACTGAAAGTGGCCAGGGCTATAGCCCGACTGTATCCGGTTTCAGCGGACCGTTTAGAGCAGTTTGCTCTACCTAGGGTGGATGCCCTGGTGACGGCGGTCACTAAGAAGACTACTACTACTACTACTATTTAGCATTTCTATAGCGCTACAAAGCATACGCAGCGCTGCACAAACATAGAAGAAAGACAGTCCCTGCTCAAAGAGCTTACAATCTAATATCTTCCAGTGGAAGGTGGTGTGGCACTTAAGGATATGCAAGACAGATGGTTAGAGGCCTCTTTAAAACGTGCCTTTGAGGTGGCCGCTTTGACACTTCAAGCTTCTGTTTGTAGTTCTTATGCAACTAGAGCTTGTCTCAGTTGGCTACATTCTGTCATGGATTCGATTTTGGAGTCTGATATGCCGGGAACTCCTCAGATGTCGCTGATGGATATTGGGCTGATGTACTTGTCGGATGCCTTGTATGATTTGGTCCGTGCTTCGGCCAAACTCATGACCTTGACCGTTTCCTTTCAGCGTCTTCTGAGTCTCCGCGTTGGGCTGCAGATATGGCCTCTAAGCAACGGCTCATGAAATTGCTTTTCTCCGAGGACAAGCAGGCTGCTTGTTCTCACTGATGGGTTAACGTCCGACGGCAGCCCCAGGTCCGGAAATCTTCCTAGCAACAAAGCTTGTTAGAGCCCTCGTGCACCACACGAGTGCATGCACCGCGCATGCGCGACCGTGCCCCTCAGTCTCTTTTTTTTTACGCAGTCAGGGCGGCTGTGTTACGGTCGCTGTGCGCCTCAGGAGAGAGCCCTTGCGATTTACAGCCTTTTTTTCTTTTTATCTCGTTTTTTTTGCGAGTCCGCTCACTTGTTTTTCTAAAAAAAAAAGTTAGACTTCACCTTCCTCTTCTAGTTTGTTGGAAGTTTTTTTGTTTTTGTTTCGTGTGCGGCCCTGTTGGCCGCCCGTACGGGGGTTCTGTTTTTCCCGGTTTTTGGCGCCATTGCGTCTTTTGATTTCGCCACCGCGATTTTTCCGTCGATGTCATCGAAGATCACCAGCAGCTTCAAGAAGTGCACTCGTTGCAGCCGGGCATTCTCAGTCTCTGATCCACACGCTTCGTGTATTCAGTGTCTTGGGGTGAGTCATCGCCCCGACGCTTGTACTTTGTGTTGTGGCCTTAAGAAGTGGACACAAGCGTCGAGATTAGCTCAGTGGGAGCACCTGTTCCACGCTTCACCCGGTTCTTCGACGTAGGCAGCGGTACCGAGATCGGCAGCGGCGGTGTCGATGTTGGTCCAGAGCGCAGGTAATGGCTGTCTGTCCAGAGACCATCTCACGCTGGCAGCAGTGGGCCATCGAGTGGGTCTCCACCTGCCTTGAGGGCTCCTGCGGTGCAGGCCCATCGGGACCGACCATCTTCGGACCTGACCCTGAGAAGACGTTTGGATTCAACGTCTTCCTCATCGGTACCGGGGGGGGGGGGGGGGTACCGAGACCGTGCTTCGAGCGAAGGCAAAGAAGCACCGTCATCGGTACGGTACCGAGAGCTCTGGGACGCCGAAGGATTCGGCACCCGTGAAGTATCGATGCTGGGAGGATCACTCACCCTCCATACAGGTGTCGTCGATGCGCACTTCTCCGGACAGCCCGGTACCGCCTCTGCCTCCTC
Source organism: Microcaecilia unicolor (assembly GCF_901765095.1). Lineage (NCBI taxonomy): Eukaryota > Metazoa > Chordata > Amphibia > Gymnophiona > Siphonopidae > Microcaecilia > Microcaecilia unicolor. The sequence goes on from NC_044037.1 coordinate 124,142,521, forward strand.
AGCAGATTCGGGCTTCGACTCCTGCACCGACTCCCCAGCTTTTCTTGGCAGCCACTTTTGACGAGCGCCTCGAAGCCATTCTTCCAGGGTTCCTGGAAAGGCTGCTGCGACCGTCTGCTCCGGTACCGGGGGTGCTTGCGCCTACAGTACCGTCGACAGATGTGGCGGCTGGCCCTTGGCGTCGGTACCGCTTGCGGTGTCGGCTGCCACCCAAGAGGATTCCCCGTCGGTGGAGGGAGCTTCATCGCCGTTGGCATGGGAGTCCACTTCTTGACACCGTCATTGAGGGCATCGCTCCTCGGCGTCGAGACGGGCCCGTCTTCAGACTGCGGTCAGAGAGATCGTGTCTGATACTGAGGGAGAGGCTTGTGGGAGGCAGAGGAAGACCCAAGATATTTCTCGGATGAGGAGTCTTGTGGTCTTCCTTCTGATCCTACTCCTTCACCAGAGAGAAAGCTTTCTCCCCCCGAGAGTTTGACTTTCTCGTCTTTTGTTCGGGAAATGTCTACGGCCATTCTCTTCCCAGTGGTCACTGAGGATGAGCCCAGGGCTGAGATGTTCGAGGTCCTGGACTATCCTTCACCACCTAAGGAGTCATCCACTGTTCCCCTACATAATGTCCTTAAGCAGACATTGATGGCGAACTGGATGAAAACATTAACTAATCCCTCTATCCCTAAAAAAGTTGAGTCCCAGTATCGGATTCCCTGGGACCCGGAGTTGATGAAGACCCAGTTGCCTCATGACTCTGGAGTTGTAGATTCCACTCTCAAGAGGGCCAGGAGTTTTAGGGATTACGCCTCGGGGCCCCGGGGCGAGAGTCTAGAACTCTGGACTCTTTCGGGAGGAAGGCTTATTATTCCGCTATGCTCGTGGCCAAGATCCAGTCCTACCAGCTCTACACAACCATCCATATGCGGAATAATGTGAAGCAACTGGCGGACTTGGTCGATCACCTTCCTTCGGAGCAGGCCAAACCTTTTCAGGAGATGGTCAGGCAGCTGAAGGCGTGTCGTAAATTCCTGTCCAGGGGTGCTTATGACACTTTTGATGTTGCGTCTAGGGCCACTGCTCAAGGTATAGTGATGCGCAGACTCTCATGGCTGCGTGCCTCTGACCTGGAGAATCGAGTTCAGCAGCGGATTGCAGACGCTCCTTGCCGGGGGGGATAATATTTTTGGCGAGAAGGTCGAGCAGGTGGTAGAGAACAGCTCCATCAGCGGGAAACTGCACTCAACAAACTATCCCACCGGATGCCTTCAGCATCTACCTCTTCAGGTAGACGTTTTTATGGGGATTGGAAGAATGCTCCCTACGCTTACAATAAGCGCAGGTTCAATCCTCCTTCCTGCCAGCCTGCTCAGGCTAAGCCTCAGCGCGCTCATTCGCGCCAACAGCTTGTGCCTCAACAGGCCCCTGCAGCTCCCCAGCAAAAGCAGGGGACGGGCTTTTGACTGGCTCCAGGCGAGCATAGCCGACATAAAAGTGTCTGTGCTGATCTACCGGTCGGAGGGAGGTTAAAATTTTTTCACCAGCGGTGGCCTCTTGTAACCTCGGATCAGTGGGTTCTCCAAATAGTCCGGCTAGGATACTCGTCAATTTGATGTCCAAACCTCCAAATTGTCCACCGGAACTCAGTCCTTCAGCTTCCAGCACAGGCAGGTACTTTGAGAGGAACTCTCTGCCCTTCTCAGTGCCAATGCGGTCGAGCCCATTCCACCAGGGCAAGAAGGGCTGGGATTCTATTCCAGGTACTTCCTTGTGCAAAAGAAAACAGGGTGGATGCGTCCCATCCTATATCTAAGGGCCCTGAACAAATATCTGATTCGAGAAAAGTTCAGGATGCTTTCCCTGGGCACCCTTCTTCCCATGATTCAGGAAAATGATTGGCTATGCTCTCTGGACTTATACGCACATCCCGATACTGCCAGCTCACAGGCAGTATCTTCGATTCCGTCTGGGGACACAGCACCTTCAGTATTGTGTACTGCCCTTTGGGCTCGCCTCCGCGCCCCGGGTGTTCACCAAATGCCTGGTGGTAGTGGCAGCATCTCTACGCAAGCTGGGAGTGCATGTCTTCCCTTATCTTGACGATTGGCTGGTGAAGAGCACTTCCGAGGCGGGAGCTCAGCAGTCCATGCAGATGACTATTCAACTCCTGGAGCTACTCGGGTTTGTTATAAATTACCCAAAGTCCCATCTTCTTCCAGTTCAACAACTAGAATTCATAGGAGCTGTGCTGGACTCCAAGACGGCTCAGGCCTACCTCCCCGAAGCAAGGGCAGACAATCTTCTGTCCCTCGTTTCTTGGGTCAGAGGGTCTCAGCAGATCACAGCTCGGCAGATGTTGAGATTGCTGGGCCATATGGCCTCCACAGTTCATGTGACTCCCATGGCCCGCCTTCACATGAGATCAGCTCAATGGACCCTAGCTTCCCAGTGGTATCAAGCTGTGGGGGATCTAGAGGATGTTATCCAGCTGTCCACAGTGTTTCTCAATTCCCTCTATTGGTGGACAATTCGATCCAATTTGACCGTGGGACGTCCCTTTCAAATTCCTCAGCCACAAAAGGTGCTGATGACTGATGCGTCTCTTCGGGGGTGGGGAGCTCATGTCGATGGGCTCCACACTCAAGTAGTTTGGTCTCTCCAGGAAACCGGTCTTCAGATCAACCTCCTGGAGTTGAGAGTGGTCTGGAACGCGCTAAAGGCTTTCAGAGATCGGCTGTCCAATCAAATTGTTCAAATTCAGACAGACAATCAGGCTGAAACTCAAGCAGGATCATGGAACCATGATTCTGATCGCTCCCTTCTGGCTGCGTCAGATTTGGTTCCCACTTCTTCTGGAGTTGTCCTCCGAAGAACCGTGGAGATTGGAGTGTTTTCCAACCCTCATTACTCAGAACGAGGGGGCACTTCTGCATCCCAACCTCCGGTCCCTGGCTCTCACGGCCTGGATGTTGAGAGCGTAGACTTTGCCTCCTTGGGTCTGTCGGAGAGTGTCTCCCGAGTCTTGCTTGCTTCCCGGAAAGATTCCACTAAAAAGAGTTACTCTTTTAAATGGAAGAGGTATGCCGTCTGGTGTGACAGCAAGGCCCTAGACCCTCGCTCTCGTCCTACACAGACCCTGCTTGAATATCTTCTGCACTTGTCTAAGTCTGGTCTTAAGACTAACTCCATACGAGTTCATCTTTTTTATTTATTTGTGGCATTTATACCCTGCTCTTACCCGCTCGATAGCAGGTTCAGTGTGGCTTACAGTGTAGGGTACAAAGTATCACAGAGATTATTTATTAGTGCAATTAGTGCTTATCATTATCGTGTAGAAGGTAAGCCTATCTCTGGACAGCCTTTAGTTGTTCGCTTCATGAGAGGTTTGCTTTTGTCAAAGCCCCCTGTCAAACCTCCAACAGTGTCATGGGATCTCAATGTCGTTGTCACCGAGCTGATGAAACCTCCTTATGAGCCACTGAATTCCTGCCATCTGAAGTACTTGACCTGGAAGGTCATTTTCTTGGTGGCTGTTACTTCAGCTCGTAGAGTCAGTGAGCTCCAAGCCTTGGTAGCCCATGCTCCATATACTAAATTTCATCATAACAGAGTAGTCCTTCGCACTCACCCTAACTTTTTGCCGAAGGTGGTGTCGGAGTTCCATCTGAACCAGTCAATTGTCTTGCCAACATTTTTTCCCTGTCCTCATACCCGCCCTGCTGAACGTCAGTTGCACACTTTGGACTGCAAAAGAGCATTGGCCTTCTATGTGGAGTGGACAAGCCCATTCAGACAGTCCACCCAACTGTTTGTTTCTTTTCATCCCATCAGAAGGGGAGTGGCTGTCGGGAAACACACCATTTCAAATTGGCTAGCAGATTGCATTTCCTTCACTTACGCCCAAGCTGGGCTGACTCTTGAGGGTCATGTCACGTCTCATAGTGTTAGAGCCATGGCAGCGTCAGTGTCCCACTTGAAGTCAGCCACTATTGAAGAGATTTGCAAGGCTACGATGTGGTCATCCATCCACACATTCACATCTCATTACTGCCTTCAGCACGATACCCGACGCGATAGTCGGTTTGGGCAGTCGGTGCTGCAGAATCTGTTTGGGGTCTAGAATCCAACTCCACCCCCCTAGGCCCATTTTTGTTCTGTTCCAGGCTGCACTCTCTGTTAGTTCTTTATTTTTCAGGTAAATCTTTGTTATGTCCTCGCCGTTGCGGGGCCCAATTGACCCTGTTTGTTGTTTTGAGTGAGCCTGGGGGCTAGGGATACCCCATCAGTGAGAACAAGCAGCCTGCTTGCCTCGGAGAAAGCGAAAGATACATACCTGTAGCAGGTATTCTCTGAGGACAGCAAGCTGATTGTTCTCACCAACCCGCCCACCTCCCCTTTGGAGTTGTCTCTTCCCTTGTCTTGCTTTGTAAGTTGACTGAGGGGCACGTTCGCACGATGGGCGGGAAGACGGTCACGCATGCGCGGTGCGTGCACTCGTGTGCACGAGGGCTGTTGCTAGGAAGATTTCCGGACCGGGGGCTTCCGTCGGACGTCAACCCATCAGTGAGAACAATCAGCCTGCTGTCCTCGGAGAATACCTGCTATAGGTATGTATCTTTCGCTTTTGGGGAGGACCTAGAAAAGATTGTTAAAGATGTGAGGGATTCCAAATCTCAGCATCTTCCGGAGGATAGACCCCAAGTCTACTTCCAGGCAGGGAGCCTCGAGGTCACGTTTGAGAGAGACGCGCCGGTATCGCCCGGGGCGGTCCAAAGCAGCCTTTCAGCGTCCTCATTTTGGGCAGCGTTCTTCCTTTCACAACGAGAAGCGTCTAGCTGGACCCCCCTCTCGTCAGGATGCTCCTTCTCGGGCCTCCCAATGATGGGGCCTACTCGGGAGGAGAGCAGATCGGTGGTCAGCTTTCTCTTTTTCTTCCAGAGTGGGCCAGAATTACTTCGGACTAGTGGGTCCTTGATGTGGTGCGAGAGGGTTACAAGCTAGAATTCTTCTCTCCCGTCACAGACTTTTTTCTGGAGTCCCGCTGTGTATCGCGGGCCAAGGGGACAGCGGTTCTGCAGTGTTTGCGAGACCTGCTAAGTATAGGGGTTATCGTGCCTGTTCCTCCTCTCGAAAGGTGCACAGGTCGGTACTCCATCTTCTTTGTGGTTCCAAAGAAGGGAGGGGCTTTTTGGCCTATTCTCGATCTCAGAAAAGTAAACCAGTTTTTGGGGGTTCGTCACTTTCGCATGGAGACATTAAGGGCAGTTATTGCTGCTATTCAACCAGGCGAGTTTTTGACGGCTCTCGTTTTGAGGGAAGCTTACCTGCACATTCCCATTTGGCAGCCCCATCAGAGATTTCTCAGATTTGCGGTGCTGGGTCAGCACTTCCTGTTTCGGGCCCTTCCTTTCGGAATGGCCACTGCCCCACGCACGTTTTCCAAAGTCATGGTGATGGCAGCGGCGTTCCTGCGGAAGGAGGGGATTCGAATGCATCCATATCTCGATGACAGCAGGGGAGAGTCGAGTGGTCACTGACCGAGTGATTGCGGTGTTGCAATCCTTAGGTTGGGTGGTCATTATGGACAAGAGTCATCTGGTTCCTACTCAGAGTCTGGAGTACCTTGGAGTGCAAATCGATACAAAGCGGGGGAAGGTGTTTCTCCCTGAGGGATGAAGGATCAAATTGCTTTCTCAGGTACGGACCTTATTGAGTCGTCGTGCTCCCTGAGTGAGGGACTATGTTCAGCTCCTCGGTTCCATGATGGCGACCTTGGAGGTCATTCCATGGGCAAGGGCTCACATGCAGCCTCTTCAGAATTTCCTTTTGAGCAGATGGTCGCCGACGTCGCTGGATTATCAACGACGTCTTTCTTGGTTGAGCCGGGCCAGGGACAATCTCGCGTGGTGGCTCCGGTCAGCCAATTTGCAGAAAGGTGTTTCTCTGGTGTCTCCCAATTGGGTGGTAGTCGTGGTGGACTGGGGAGCCCATTGTCTTTATTGAGTAGCCCAGGGATCGTGGACCCCTTTCGAAGCAACTTGGCCGATAAATTGTCTGGAGTTGCGAGCAGTCGTGAATGCGCTGTGGAGTTTTCAGGACCTTCAGGGGCAGGCAGTTCATGTATTCTCGGACACCACCACGATGGTGGCCTACATCAATCGGCAGGGGGGCACTTACAGTCTTCCTTTGGCAGTGGAAGCGTCTCGTCTTCTAGTATGGGCTGAAGCGCATGTTCAGAGTCTGTCGGCAGCACACATTGCGTGTCAAGACAATGTTCAAGCGGATTTTCTCAGCCGGACTCTTTTGGATGCAGCGGAATGGATGCTGTCGGACTCGGCTTTTCGGCTGATCTGTCAACGTTGGGGAAGACCAGTAATGGATCTCATGGCCATGGCTTGCAATGCCAAAGTTCCCCAGTTGTTCAGCCGCAAATGGCAGCCAGGATCCGCAGGATTGGACGCTGTTCTCCAGCCATGGCCGGAACAACAGCTACTGTATGTTTTTCCTCCGTGGCCTCTGATAGGGAGAGTTCTTTGGCGCATAGGGTGGCATCGTGGGCCGATCATTCTAGTGGCCCCAGACTGGCCCTGACAGCCGTGGTATGCGGATCTCGTTCAAGCACTCTCAGAGCCACCATTGTGACTTCTGGTGACTCCCGATCTGCTGCATCAAGGGCCAGTTCAGATGGAAAATCCCTCCCGCTTTGGTCTTATGGCCTGGCCATTGAGAGGCGGCAGCTGAGGAAGAAGGGATTTTCAGGACCAGTCATTGCCACTCTTTTGGGGGCATGGAAGCAGTCTACTTCAGCAGCGGACGCGTGAGTGTGGAAAGCTTTCTCGGCGTGGTGTGCTTTGCGTGCTGAATCGCCTTTTCGGGTGGACATTCCGGTTATTCTGGAGTTCCTTCAAGATGGTCTTCAAAAGGGATTGGCATATAATTCCCTTTGAGTGCAGGTGGCCGCGCTAGATTGTTTTAGGGGCAAACTGGACAGTTTCTCTTTAGCAGCTCACTCTGATGTGATCCGTTTCCTAAGTGGGGCTCTTCGGCTTCGGCCTCCTCTGCGGCAGCCATGCCTGGCGTGGCATTTGAATGTGGTACTGCAAGCCCTCCAGGCCCCTCCGTTTGAGCCATTGAATAAGGTTTCTGAGAAGGATCTAACACTTAAGACAGTGTTTTTGGTGGCCATTGCTTCGGCTAGGAGGATTTCTGAAATTCAGGCTTTGTCTTCCAGATATCCTTTTTTTGCAGTTTTCTGAAGCAGGGGTGTCGATCCGAATGGTGACGTCGTTTCTACCTAAAGTGGTTTCAGCTTTCCATGTCAATCAGGCTGTTTATCTTCCGTCTTTTCGAAGAGAGGATTATCCGGGGGTGTTTACCTCGCTACGTTTCCCGGACGTGCGGAGAGCCTTGTTTCGGTACTTGCAGATCTCTAACGAGTTTCGACGCTCAGATCATCTCTTTGTGCTCTTGTTGGGATCGAAAAGAGGTGAGGCGGCTTCTAAGGCTTCCGTTGCTCGCTGGATTAGGGAAGCCATTGGAGCGGCGTATCTGCTACAAGGGCGGGCGTCTCCAGTGGCCCTGAAGGCGCATTCTACTAGGGCACAGGTGGCTGTTGAGACAGATATGGGAACACGGAAAGGATTCCGATTTCTGGACCAAGTTGCAGTCATTTCGAAGTTCTTATTTGGTTCTCTCTTCTTCATAGTGAGGATGGTTTCTGGTTGTTACTGGTTTCATATTTTTGGCCTTGGCAAATGCTTACGAATGGCATACTAACTGAGGAAGGAGCTGGCAGTCTGGCATCACTGCCTTTAGTTTGTTTATCTCTATCTCCACCTGCTGGTAGGCGGACTTAACCCACTAGTTCCTGGATTCATCTGCTGCGTTAAAGGAAAGAAAATCATCAGGTAAGACATAATTTTACCTTACCTCAGCAGTTCTAGGTGGATCACATAAACAAGAAACTGGACCACAACTTCCAGAAATTATAATAAAAATATAAATAAAAACAAAAAATAGAGATTCACTTAAACTACCACAGACATATTTACTAAATAAGAAAGTTTTTAATCTCTTCATAAATATTGGATAATGTCTGCAAGATCTGATTGAATAGGGTAGAGAGTTCCAAACAGATGCAGTTTGGTATGCAAAAGAAAAAGAGAACTGTTTCTTAGATGTTATCTTTCTTGGGGCTGGGAAACTTAACAAAAAGCATTGCGAGTATTATGTATAGCATTATCCTGGTGTAAAAGATATGCTAAGTCAATCATATATGGAGTAGTATCACCTGTCAAGATCTTGAAAACTATGATACGTAATTTAAATTTTACTTGAACCTCTAATGGAAGCCAATGTAATTGCAAATAAAAAGATTTAACAGAATTGCCCTTATATAAACCAAAAATCAAATGGACTGCTGTATTTTGGACAAGTTGTAGTTGTTTAAACGATGTCACAAAGCAGCTAGAAAGAACAATACTGTAATAATCTAGTATAGGTAAAATCATCATTTGCATAAAAAGTCCAAAAACAGTCGTGTCAGAAATTCTTCTAATTACCCTGAGTTTCTGAAGCAGATAGTTCTTTCTGTCCATAGACTTTCATCAAAACTAAGTTATCAAACCCTACCCCTAATATTTTTGAAACTAAGTCAAGTGAAAATTGATTATAGCCAATGGAAATTTTTGATTATATCGAGGATCATTAGTTGAACCTAGGCACAAAAACTTTTGTCTTTTCCCTATTCAATTTAAGAAAATGTGAAGTGACCCATCCTTCAATTAAATTTATACAATTTTGTATTTCCATTAAGGTCTCTGACCAATACTTGCAATTAGAACATTGATGTCATAAGCATATATTAAATTTCTGATCCTATTTTGATTAAATATTGGTCCCAGTGACTGCATTAACACTTTAAACATGTCTATCCACTCCTACCCTAGCAGAGATATTTAACCATCTCTCTGACCTCGTGTGCACCCTGACCTCGTGTGCACCTTTCGTTAAATTAGTCACCTTATTCTCTAGCTCCTCTTCTTCTCTTACCTATCTGTATGTTAACCATCTCTTTAACCTCATGTGCAACTTTCTTTAAATTAATAACCTTATTTTCTAACTCCTCTTACTCTCTTACCTATCTATATGTTCCATCTTTGCTTATACCCTACACTGTCAATTAAAATGTTCTATTACGTAGACGAAGACGCCCTCTCCAACAACTGGAAGAGCCCAATCGCCACCTAAACATGGACTCATATTTGGCAATACAAAATATGAAAGTGCTAAGCCACTACGAGAAAAACTACACTGGCTCCCACTTAAAGAATGCATCATGTTCAAAATTTGCTCCCTAGTTCACAAAATCATTCATGGAGATGCACCAGCTTACATGTCAGACCTGATAGACTTACCACCCAGGAATGCCAAAAGATCATCCCGCACATTCCTTAATCTGCACTTCCCTAACTGCAAAGGTCTAAAATACAAACTAATGCACGCGTCAAACTTTACCTACTTAAGTACACAGTTATGGAATGCACTGCCACGCAACTTAAGAACGATTTTTGAACTAATGAACTTCCGCAAACTACTGAAGACCCATCTCTTTAACAAGGCTTACCACAAAGATTAACCAATGTGAATATACATAACTCCTCCACACATAATTATAACTGCCTTATAATATCTGCTTGTTAGACTACTATCATGACTGGACATTATCATATTGCCAAAGATTCTTCAGTAACACTAAATGTCTATTTTTATTATATTTCCACTTCTCATGATGTATTGTAAGCCACATTGAGCCTGCAAAGAGGTGGGAAAATGTGGGATACAAATGCAATAAATAAATAAACAAACAACAACGCAGTGGCCAAACAACCAGCAGCATGAAACCAAACATGAAGAACACCCAACAAAACCACAACAGCTAAACAGGCAGACCACACAGACAACTGCAAACTGTTAAAAACACCAACATTAAACACATGTATGTCCCAATACAAATAGGTTACATAAATGTGAGATTTGCAGTAAATAAGACACCACTACTAAGAGACTGGATAGAAACGGAGCAACTCAGACTACTACTCATAACTGAAACATGGCTGCACCTTGAAGACGACCCTGCACTACTAGACCTATGCTCACCAGGATTCAAAATAATACGTATTAACAGAACTCAAAAGGAGGAGGAGGAGGCCGTTGCAAGAATATATACAAATTCTCCTTCACAGCAGAACCTGTCACTAAACACACATCCTTAACAATCGAAATCCTGGCATGCAAAATCACCGACAAAACACTAACTGACCAACTATGCATCACATTATTCTACCGCCCTCCAGGAAGCTGGACAAATGCCCAAGATGATTTCACAGACTTCGTTTCAAACATCTACACCATTTACCCACATGTCCTACTAATAGGCGATATAAACCTGCACCTAGAAAAACAAAAATGACACAAACACCCGAACACTAATGAATTTCATAAACCAATGGAACTTCACAACAGTACAAGGAGTCTCATCACACACAAAAGGACACCAATTAGACACACTAGCCCACAGATTCTCAATGAGTAACAACCACATATTCACAAACCAGTAGTAAGAGGTACCATGGTCGGACCACAGCAAGCTCACTTTCACACTACAATGGAAAGAAAACGGCAAGAAAAGAGAGCCAAGAACCCAACACACATTCACAACTGGAAGAAAAGTAGACAACCACACATTCTGGACAACAATAATAAAAGACCTCAACGACATACCCCCTTAGGATAGAAACTTCATGAGAAACTGGATCAAAAAAAGTGAAAACACACTAAACAAAACAGCACCACTCAAAACAAAAACAAAAATCACAAAACAACCACGTCCCCTGGTTTAATGACAAACTACTACACATGAAGAAAAACTTGAAAGAGCATGGGCCAAAAACAAAACAGATGCAAACAAAACCGTATAGAGAAAAGCCATAAGAACATACACAAACAGCATAAAGAAAGTGAAAGCAGAACACTACAGTACATATTGAACCTCGATCAGACCAATATGAAAAAATATTGAACTCATGAACAAACTACTGAAAAACCCAGAACATATTGGCGACAACTGAAACACCACCAACTGTAGACGAGCTTGCACAATACTTCAAAAACAAAATAACAAACACAAGATCAACCTCGCAAACACAATAAACGTCACAGACTACGTTACAGATTACGAAACGCACACAACCACACCGCAGCAGACAGATAGGGAGTATGTTGAAACCACCCCAACTAGTCACAGTAAAGACACTATTGACAAAATACACACAGCATACTGCCTACTTGACAAATGCCCCAACTGCATGATGAGAGCCCACCAGATTGGTTCATCGAGTACCTCGCCAAACACATTACATACATGTTCGAGAGAGGTCAGTTTCCCACAGACAACTCAACATAGTACTCACACCCATCCCCCAAAAACACTTACCAGCAATATCACAGATTCTCTGAGGACAAGCAGGCTGATATCTCACATGTGGGGTGCGTCGTGTTGGCCCCCGGAGGATTTTCAAGCAAAAAATCGCCAGAAGTCTCTTCTACAGCGTTCCATCGCGTGGAGATGATCACAACCGCGCATGCGCGCCGCACAGTTTCCTGCCCGCCGCGAGGACACGCTCAGTTCTCTTTTTCCGCGTCTGAGGTGACACGGAGTTCCTTTTCGGGTGCTTCACGTTTTCCTCGCTTCGGAGGAAAGTTCTCTTTTTCTATGAACGTGTTTTCCGTTCCTTAATTGTTTTAAAACTAAAAAAACAAACCTTTATTTCCTCAGTTTTTTCCCCCATTTATAAGTTTTCTTTCTTTTCCTTCGCAACAGTGTTAGGTCGCTCGGTCGGGTTCTTTTCTTCCCTTGTTTGTCAATTTTTCTGACAAAATTGCGTCTTTTAATTTAGTGGACAAAGTTTTTCCCGCCATGTCATCGAAGACGCCCAGCGGCTTCAAGCCATGCACTCGCTGCAACCGGACTATCTCGGGCACTGATCCGCACTCCTGGTGCCTTCAGTGGCTCGGGCCTGACCATCTTCCGGAGAAATGTAAGTTATGTCTTACAATGAAAAGACGTACTCAAATCTCCAGGGAAGCCCAGAGAAAAACCCTTTTTGGGTCCGGTACATCGGCGGCGTCGGTACCGGAGGCATCGGTGATGTTGAGGGCAGCGTTGGCATCGGGAGACCAGGTGAAGGCTGCTAAAAGACCGATGCACGCTGGGAGTAGTGATGCATCGAGCCGGGTCTCCACCCGCCTTGGCGCCTCCTGCTTTGCAGGCCCACCGGGACCGACCTGTATCGGACCCGGCCCCGAGGAAGCGTGTGGATTCCACGTCTTCCTCGCCGGTTCCGAGGAGTCTCGATGACGGGCGTCGGGCGAAGGCCAGGAAGCACCATCATCGTTCTCCTTCTCGACAGGGTACCGCGAGCTCCGGGTCATCGAAGCATTCGGTACCCGAGAAGCGTCGATGCCGAGAGGATCGCTCTCCCTCTGTTATGGAGGTATCGACGCGCAGTTTGCCTGGCAGCCCGGTACCGGCTCCCCAACCACTGCAGGTTCTGCCTCCGAAGTCCACACCAGCACCGCAGCCTTTCCTGGCAGCTTCTGTAGATGAGTGCATCAAGGCTATTTTTCCTGATTTCATGGAAGTGGTGCTGCAACATTTGCGCCCGGCACCGGAGGTACCATTACCGACAGTGCCGGAGACTCCTGCGGCATCGTACCTTTCGCTGGTGGTGAGGTCTCCTTTTCTGGTACGGCTTCAGGTATCGGGGTCGGCAGTTTCCCAGGTCGACTCTTCAGTGGCTTCGATGGAGGAAGCTTCACCGGAGTCTCCTGGGGAGTCAACTTCTCGACACCATCATCGAGGTCACCGCACCTCCATGTCGAGACGGGCTCGGATCCGGGTTGCTCTTTCTGAGTTGCTAGCCCCATCCGATGATGGCTCATCTGATGAAGATGGGGGTCATGGAGTGTTCTCTGCCGAGGATTCTCTAGGTCTTCCATCTGATTCGACCCCCTCACCTCAGAGACAGCTCTCCCCTCCGCAGAGTTTGTCTTTTTCATTTTCATCTTTTGTGCGGGAAATGTCTGAGGCCATTCCCTTCCCTGTGGAGACTGTGGATGAGCCCAGGGCCAAGATGCTCGAGGTCCTGGATTATCCATCTCCACCTAAGTCTTCTACCATAGCTCCTTTTCATGATACACTCAGGGAAGTGCTGATGAGGAACTGGGAGAAGCCTCTTTCTTGTCCAACTATTCCCAAAAAGGCTGAATCCCAGTATCGGATCCACGGGGAACCCAGTTTCATCCGGCCTTTGTTGCCTCATGACTCTGCAGTGGTGGATTCCGCTCTCAGAAGAGCTAAGAGTTCTAGGAACTTTGCCTCGGCGCCCCCGGGGCGAGATCATAGAACTTTGGATTCTTTTGGGAGAAAGGCGTATCAGGCTGGCATGCTCGCTTCCAAAATTCAGTCCTACCAGCTATTCACGAGCATTCATTTGCGGAACTCAGTGCGGCAGCTTGAGAGCTTGGTTGATGCACTCCCACCGGAGCAGGCCGAGCCTTTTTGCCAAGTGGTCAGGCAGCAGAAGGCGTGTCGCAAGTTCCTGTTCAGAGGCATTTACGATACTTGGGATGTGACATCCAGATTTTCTGCTATGGGTATAGTGATGTGCAGACTCTCATGGCTGGTGAAGAGCACCTCCCAGGAAGGAGCTTTGCAGTCCATGCGGATGACTATTCAAGTGCTGGAGCTACTAGGGTTTGTCATCAATTACCCAAAGTCCCATCTCCACCTGGTTCAAAAATTGGAATTCATAGGGGCTCTGTTGTGCACGAAGACAGCTTGTGCCTACCTTCCAGAGCCAAGAGCAGACAACCTTCTGTCTCTGGTCTCCAAGATTCAAGCGTCTCAACAGATCACAGTTCGGCAGATGTTGAGACTTCTGGGGCACATGGCTTCCACAGTTCATGTAACTCCCATGGCACGTCTTCACATGAGATCAGCTCAGTGGACCCTAGCTTCCCAGTGGTATCAAGCTACAGGGGATCTAGAGGATGTGATCCAGCTGTCCACCGACTTTTGGAATTCCCTTCAGTGGTGGACAATTCGATCCAATCTGGTTTTGGGACGCCCATTTCAAATTCCTCAGCCACTAAAAGTGCTGATGACGGATGCATCCCTCCAAGGGTGGGGAGCGCATGTAGATGGGCTTCATGCTCAAGGAGCTTTGTCCCTTCAGGAAAAGCGTCTTCAGATCAACCTCCTGGAGTTGCGAGCGATCTGGAATGCTCTAAAGGCTTTCAGAGATTGGCTATCCAACCAAATTATTCTGATACAAGCAGACAATCAGGTTGCGATGTACTACACAAACAAGCAAGGGGGTACCGGATCTCGCCCTCTGTGTCAGGAGGCCGTGCAGATGTGGCTTTGGGCTCGCCATCACGGTATGTTTCTCCAAGCCATTTATCTAGCCGACGTAAACAACAGTCTGGCCGACAGGTTGAGCAGGATAATGCAACCTCACAAGTGGTTGCTGAACATGGCTATAGCCAGAAAGATTTTCCGAGAGTGGGGCACCCCCTTGGTGGATCTTTTTGCCACTCAACTCAATCACAAGGTCCCTCAATTCTGTTCCAGACTACAGGCCCATGGCAGGCTAGCGTCGGATGCCTTTCTCCTTCATTGGGGGACAGGCCTTCTATACACGTATCCTCCCATACCTCTGGTTGGGAAGACTGTGCTGAAACTCAAGCAAGACCGAGGGTTCATGATTCTGATAGCGCCCTTTTGGCCCCATCAGATCTGGTTCCCTCTTCTTCTGGAGTTATCTTCCGAAGAATCGTGGAGATTGGAGTGTTTTCCAACCCTCATTACTCAGAACGAGGGGGCTCTTCTAAATCCCAACCTCCAGTCTCTGGCTCTCACAGCCTGGATGTTGAGAGCTTAGAATTTGCCTCCTTGGGTCTTTCTGAGGGTGTCTCTCAAGTCTTGCTTGCTTACTTCCAGGAAAGAGTCCACTAAAAAATGTTACTCTTTTAAATGGAAGAGGTTTGCCGTCTGGTGTGACAGCAGGGCCCTAGATCCCTTTTCTTGTCCTACACAGACCTTGCTTGAGTACCTTCTGCATTTATCAGAGTCTGGTCTCAAGACCAACTCCGTAAGAGTTCACCTTAGTGCGATTAGTACTTATCATCAACATGTAGAAGGTCAGCCTATCTCTGGACAGCCTTTAGTTGTTCGCTTCATGAGAGGGTTGCTTTTGTCAAAGCCCCCTGTCAAGCCTCCTCCAGTGTCATGGGATCTCAATGTCGTTCTCACCCAGCTGATGAAACCCCCTTTTGAGCCACTGAATTCCTACCATCTGAAGTACTTGACCTGGAAGGTCATTGTCTTGGTGGCTGTTACTTCAGCTCATAGGGTCAGTGAGCTTCAGCTCTAGTGGTTCATTGCTCCTTACCTTAAATTTTCATCATAACAGAGTAGTTCTCTCCGCACGCACCCTAGGTTCTTGCCAAAGGTGGTGTCGGAGTTCCATCTGAATCAGTCAATTGTCTTGCCAACATTTTTTCCCCCGCCCTCATACAAGTCCTGGTGAAAGCAAGCTGCACACTTTGGACTGCAAAAGAGCATTGGCCTTTTACGTGGCGCGGACAAGCCCCCCACAGACAGTCCGCCCAGTTGTTTATTTCTTTTAATCCCAACAGGAGGGAGTTGCGTCAGGAAACGCACCATATCTAATTGGCTAGCAGATTGCATTTCTTTCACTTATGCCCAAGCTGGACTGACTTTAGAGGGCCAAGTCACAGCTCATAATGTTAGAGCCATGGCTGCGTCAGTGGCTCATCTGAGGTCAGCCACTATTGAAGAGATCTGCAAGGCTGCAACGTGGTCATCAGTCCACACATTCACATCTCATTACTGCCTTCAGCAGGACAGTCGACGCGACAGTCGATTTGGGCAGTCGGTGCTGCAGAATCTGTTTGGGGTTTTAGAATCCAACTCCAACCCTCCTATGCCCATTTTTCTTCTGTTCCAGCTGCACTCTCAGTTAGATGTTTCTTGTTTCAGGTCAATTTTTGGTTATGTCCTCGCCGTTGCGAGGCCCATTGACCACTGTTTGTTGTGTTGAGTGAGCCTGGGGGCTAGGGATACCCCACATGTGGAGAATATCAGCCTGCCTTGTCCTCGGAGAAAGCGAAGTTTCTTACCTTCAGGAAGCAGGTATTCCTCCGAGGACAGCAGGCTGATATTCTCACAAACCCTCCCACCTCCCCTTTGGAGTTGTTTTTTCTTTCATCTTTTGGATTCAACTGAGGAGCGTGTCCGCGTGGTGGGCGGGAAATCGTGTGCGCGCATGCGCGGTGTGATCGTCTCGCGCGATGGAACGCTCTAGAAGAGACTTTTGGCGATTTTTGCTTGAAAATCCTCCGGGGCTGACGTGATGTCACCCACATATGAGAATATCCATCCTGCTGTCCTTGGAGAATACCTGCTTCAGGTAAGAAACTTCGCTTTACAGACCAGTAGCCTGAATACCACTACAGACCAAAATGATGGAAGGTCTAGTAATACAGCAACTAATGGAATACTTGACAAAATTCTCAATTCTTCATAAATCCCAATCAGGTTTCAGACCACAACACAGCACTGAAATGGTCAAAACCACCCTAATAACAAAATTCAGAAGCATAATATGCCAAGGACAAAACGTATTACTACTACAATTCAACATGTCAAGTGTGTTTGACGTAGTAGACCACACCACACCACACTAATGACACTGCTCGATGACATAGGAATCAGTGGTGCACTGGCAACATGGTTCATTGGCTTCCTAAAGACCAGATCCTACATTGTAAAGATGTCCAACCAAACATCAGCCTCATCGATGTGGGATAGGGATCGCAAATATCACCAATACTTTCAGTGTTATGATGGCACCACTCGGAAAAAAACTGGAAGTAATGGGTTTAAAACCCATTTATATGCAGATGACGTCACCATCTTCATACCTTTCCAAAACAATATCACAAACATACAGGACAAAATAAAAAATGGATTGGACCTCATGGAAGAATCGGCTACAACTTTCAGACCAAACTGAACAGAGACAAAACCAAATTCTTAGTACTATCCAGCTCACACAACCCCACATCCTACCAAAAATTCACAATCAACCAACAAACATACCACATCAAAACACAACTTAAAGTACTAGGAATCATTCTCGACAAACACCTAACACTGGACAATCAAATATCAGCAGTAACATCAAAATGCTTCAGAACACTATGGAAACTGAGAAGAATAAGAGACTATTCCCCTAGACAATCTTTCTGAATACTGGTCCAATCAATGATACTATCACGACTAGACTACTAGGGTGGAAGGAAAACCACTTAAAATCGCTGCAAACAGTCCAAAACACGGCAGCAAGACTGATTTTCAAAAAATCAAAATATGAAAGAGCAACCCCACTGCTTGAAACACTACATTGGCTACCAGTCGAGGCAAGAATATTTTTCAAAGCAAGCAACCTAATTTTCAAGATACTATTCAGAATGGCACCCGAATAAATGCTTAACATGACTATCTTCAAGAAATGCCAGCCCAGAAAACAGAAACTACCTACTCCTACATCTACCCAACTGCAAAAACACCATCTATAAAATTATCTACATAGCAGGATTTAGCTACCTGGGTTCCAAATGGTGGAACTCGATGCCAAAAACCATAGATGCTCCAATTCTTCGTCAACTATACAGTCTATGTACTTCTTTATGCATAGATGTTTGTGGACGCCGCATAAGCTGCATGTTGCTGTTCCCTCTTATTCTAACCTATGTTGTTCTTGTCATGCACAAGTGGGTAACATCAGCATCTTATATATGACTGTGTATACATCAACAGTTTTGGGCTGAAATATGGTCACAACTGGTAGACATTTTCTGTCTCCCTGGCTCAATCACCTTTAATTTGTGTAACTTAAAGATCAATGGCGGAAGATAAACCAAAACAGAACAAAAAACACAAGGAGTAAGAGCGCCAGAAAGGTTTAAACTTTTCTGGCGCTCTTACTCCCTTGTTTTTTTTGGTCTCTTTAGTTTATCTTCGCCATTTTTTGTGTTTTGTTCTGATTTCACGGGAGATTTGGACTTCTCTTTCGTGTGCTTGGCACTTAAAGATCAATGCCACAAAAGTTTAAGTCCCACTGAAGGTATTCTTATTAATACCATGATATCTTTAGCATTGAAGGTGATCTTAACGCATTGGAAATCCTTATTTCAAGCCACCTCCCAGGAGTGGTGGGGCTTACTGTTTCAAATTTATAAATTGAAAATGCATCTCGCAAAGAAATCACCTCATTTTGCTCAGTATAGAGAAAAATGGTTGCTGCTAGTATCATATTTCAACTTCGTCACATGATGTGTGGTGAACCAGGTGTATATGCCATATTCTCTGTTTTGTAACCTCCATCCCTCCTCCTTCCCCCCTTTTCCCCTTTTTTTTTTTTTTTTAAATCATGTTTATTAAAGATCAATAACCTGTACATATACCAATATAGAAAATTGTAACATATCATCATAGCAAATTGCCGTTCTCTTCATGTACAGAGGTCATCAACTTAAGTCAACAAATTTTAACATAATTCTCCCTTACTAACACCCCTTCCCTCCCTCCCTCCTCTGTAATTCCCCCCTCCCCACCCCCCACCCTTTATTATCATGCATAGAACAAGACACCACTAAAAGTTCAACAATTTGCTCCTGGCAGCCGGGGTCAGGGTATTTAAGAGTGGGCTCCAGGTATTCCGGAAGGTCCGTCCAGTTTTGGATTTAAAGTCTATCACTCCCATTCTTTCAGTTCGCATGAGCGTTATCATACGAATCCGCCACTGAGCGTAAGATGGATAGTGATGTGATATCCACTCCGATAAAATCACTTGCTTAGTTACTATGATTGTCTTTTGTACAAATGCTGTAAATCCAGATGGTATGGGGTGGACAAATATTGGATGGCCTAACAACAATCCCGAATTATATTTCCACCTGGTCTGCCAAATGTCAGAGACGTATTGTATTATCTGTTTCCAGTACCGTACTATTCCTCTACATTTCCAAAGCATGTGTCCCAGGGTGGCCCCAGGTTCTCTACACTTGGGGCATTCTCCCCATGACAAAAGTCCTATGTGAAAGGCTCTTCTCGGTGAGATATATAGCCGAAGCGCCACTTTGTACTGCATCTCCCAATGTGAAATCATAACTGATTGTTTCCTCAAAGTTAATACGTGTGCTGTAAATTGAGGCAATGTAAGATCTATCGATATGTCTTGCTTCCATTGGGACAGTAATTTAACATAGTCCAACTCCTGAGCAGTATCTCTGATGTGTCTGTGGTGAAATTTAAGCGGCACCCGTTGTTGTGCCGTTAAAGAATACGCCAAGGCCAACTCTTCTTGGACTTCTTCAGCCAAATCTTCCCAAGATAAGGATTGTATATAATGCCTGAGCTGACAGTAATGGAATTCATCTGAGGGGGATAGTCCATACTCTCCTTGGAGCTCCCGGAAAGGCTTTATCCGTCCCTCAAGAGTGACTGCTTGTAATAAGTACATCATTCCTTTTCGCTTCCAACCTTGGAATGCTGGGTATAAAGTCCCGGGAGGAAAAGCTGGATTCCCACAGATGGATAGGAACGGAGTAGTTTTTGCAGAAAAGTTATGCAATTTACAAATCCATTTCCATACAGCTTTCGCCGAGCCCATTATTCCTGTTCTTTTTAATATGTATGGTATAGGGGGCCCAGCTGCGTGTAGGTAGCTGCTAAAATGTATTCCGGGTACAAGCACAATTCTATTGATGTATCAGTGTAATCCTGAGTTCCCTGGAACCAATCATTGATATGGCGCATTCCACTAGCCACTGTCATGTGTTTTATATTTAACAAGCCCAAGCCGCCATACTCCACTGGGACACATAATGTAGAATAAGGAAGACGAGGCCTTTTTTTCTTCCACAAGAAATTTTGCACCATTTTAATCAGTTTCCGCTCATCCTTCCTCTTTAAATACAATGGAAGAGATTGAAAGGTGTATAACCACCTGGGGGCTATGACCATATTGTATAGGGCAATTCTACCCAGGAGAGAAAGTGGGAGGGGGCCCCCAGGACTCCAGTTGTTTGTTACTGTCTTGCAGCAACCGCTGCACATTATGTTCATAAAGCTTTGACAGGTCCATAGTAATATGTACTCCCAAGTATTTTAAGAAAGTTTGTGTCCATTGGAAAGGAAAGTTTCCTGACCATGTTGTCCGCACCTCCGGGGTCACCGGAAGAGCCATGGATTTGTGCAAATTTAATCTAAAGCCAGAGTACTTCCCATATCGCACAATTATCTTTAGCAGAGTCTTTAGAGTTTTAGAGGGCTCTCTCAAGATTACTAATAAATTGTCCGCATAAGCTAAGATTCTAACATCCTGTCCTGCCAGACTAACCCCCTGGAGATCTGGAGCTCAGGAGACCTTTTGCAACAGGGGTTCCAGAGACAACAAAAATAATAGGGGAGACAAGGGGCATCCCTGCCTTGTACCACGATGTATCTGAAACTCCGGTTCTCTGGCACCATTTATTAGCACAGCTGCCCTGGGTTGATCATATAGCGTTTGGGCCGCCCGACTAAACCACCCCTCTATACCCATGGCCGCCAAAGTCTGAAACATAAACACCCACCCAACCTGATCAAAAGCCTTTCAGCATCCAAGCTCAGTATCAG
Organism: Microcaecilia unicolor; assembly: GCF_901765095.1. Lineage (NCBI taxonomy): Eukaryota > Metazoa > Chordata > Amphibia > Gymnophiona > Siphonopidae > Microcaecilia > Microcaecilia unicolor. Next base: position 124,163,342 of record NC_044037.1, read on the forward strand.
GGTGGGTGCCCCAGTCTGTTGGCTAGCAGCCATGGCCATCAAGGTTTTTCTAATATTGTGGCCCGATTGGCGACCTTTCACAAACCCAACCTGCTCTGAACCTATTAGTGATGGGAGGCATTCCGCTAACCGTTCAGCCATTATCTTTGCCAGGATCTTCGTGTCAACATTTAGTAATGATATCGGCCGATAAGATTCTACCTTATCTAAAGGTTTTCCGGGCTTTGGAATTAAGGTTATGAGCGCTGAATTGGCATAACTCGGGAATTCCCTCTTTTCTACTACCTCCCGGTAATATTCCAGCAAAGAAGCCAGGGCCTCCCCTGTCAACAATTTATAGTATTCCCCAGAAAATCCATCTGGTCCAGGAGCAGACCACAACTTCAACGTTTTCTCCGAGGACAAGCAGGCTGCTTGTTCTCACTGATGGGTGACGTCCACGGCAGCCCCTCCAATCGGAAACTTCTCTAGCAAAGTCCTTTGCTAGTCCTCGCGCGCACCGCGCATGCGCGGCCATCTTCCCGCCCGAAACCGGCTCGAGCCGGCCAGTCTTCTTTTGTCCGCACTCGGTACGGTCGTGTTTCGCCGTGTCGAGCCCCGGAAAGTCGACCTCGCGCGTCCAAATTTATTTTTGACGTGTTTTTTCTTCACCCGGATAATCTCGCTCACTGATCGACACTCGTCGTGTCTTCAGTGTCTGGGGGCCGAGCACCGCCCTCAGAACTGTAGTCTGTGTTCCCTGCTTCAAGGCGGACTCAGGTAGCGAGATTAGCCCAGTGGAACGTGTTGTTCTCGGGCTCTTCGTCGGCATCGGCACCGGGATCTTCGAGTGCATCGACGTCGTCAGCGTCCAGACCATCTTCCTCGGCCGCCACTGCATCGAGTGCATCGAGGCATCGGGCCTCTGCATCGGCGCCAAGGTATCGGGCGACTGCATCGACGTCGGTGGTACTGGGACCTCGTCTGCTGATGTCGTCGGACGGTGGTGCATCGTCAGGAGTGCAGGTGAGGGCTGTCCATTCCCCTGCTGGTGGCGGTGAGCCTTCGGGTGGGTCTCCTCCTACCCTGAGGGCTCCTGCGGTACAGCCCCCCCGAGACCGACCTCCTTCGGCCTCGGCCCCGAGGAAGCGACGGCTGGATTCTACGTCCTCCTCGTCGGTGCCGGGGAGCTCCGGTGACATGCTTCGGAAGAAGTCGAAGAAGCATCGACACCGGTCGCCTCCCCGCGTCGGCACCGAGAGCTCTGGGTCGCCGAGGGAGTCGGCACCCAGCAGGCATCGGCACCGAGAGGACCGCTCACCCTCTGTTCAGGAGGTGTCGATGCGCTCCACTCTGGACAGCCCGGAACAGCCTCCTCGCCCGGAACAGGTTCTGACGTCGACGCCTGCATCGACCTCTTTGCCTTTCTCTGCAGCCGCTCTGAACGAGAGCCTCCGGGCCGTTCTCCCAGAGATTCTGGGAGAGCTGTTGCGCCCTACCCCTCCGGTACCGGCGGTGCTTGCGCCTCCGGTACCGTCGAACGTGGCGCCGGCTGGCCCATCGCCCGGGGTGAGGTCCCCGACGTCGGTACCGCGTGCGGTGCCGACTGCGGCCACCTCCCAGGAAGGCTCCCCAACTACGTCGGCGGAGGGAGCTTCGCCGATGCGGGCGAGGGAGTCTACCTCTCGACGCCCCCATCGTGGACGTGGCTCCACCGAGTCGAGCCGGGCGAGGTTGCAGACACAGGTTCGTGAACTTGTGTCTGACACCGAGGGTGAGGCCTCGTGGGAGGAAGAGGAAGACCCCAGATATTTCTCTGACGAGGAGTCTGAGGGTCTTCCTTCTGATCCCACTCCCTCTCCTGAAAGACAGCTTTCTCCTCCTGAGAGTCTGTCTTTTGCTTCCTTTGTCCGGGAGATGTCTACGGCCATCCCCTTCCCGGTGGTTGTGGAGGACGAGCCCAGGACTGAAATGTTTGAGCTCCTGGACTATCCTTCTCCACCTAAGGAAGCGTCCACTGTTCCCTTGCACCATGTCCTAAAAAAGACATTGCTTGCGAACTGGACCAAGCCACTAAGTAATCCCCACATTCCCAAGAAGATCGAGTCCCAGTACCGGATCCATGGGGACCCAGAGCTGATGCGCACCCAGTTGCCTCATGACTCTGGAGTTGTGGATTTGGCCCTAAAGAAGGCTAAGAGTTCTAGGGAGCATGCTTCGGCGCCCCCGGGCAAAGACTCTAGAACCTTAGACTCCTTTGGGAGGAAGGCCTACCGTTCTTCTATGCTCGTGGCCAAAATCCAGTCTTACCAGCTCTACACGAGCATACACATGCGGAACAATGTGCGGCAGTTGGCGGGCTTGGTTGATGCTCTTCCCCCTGAGCAAGCCAAGCCTTTTCAGGAGGTGGTCAGGCAGCTGAAGGCGTGCAGAAAATTCCTGGCCAGAGGGGTGTATGACACCTTTGATGTTGCGTCCAGGGCCGCTGCTCAAGGTGTGGTGATGCGCAGGCTCTCATGGCTGCGTGCCTCCGACCTGGAGAATAGACTCCAGCAGCGGATTGCGGACTCGCCTTGCCGTGCGGACAATATTTTTGGAGAGAAGGTCGAGCAGGTGGTAGAGCATCTCCACCAGCGGGACACCGCATTCGACAAGTTCTCCCGCCGGCAGCCTTCAGCCTCTACCTCTACAGGTAGAAGATTTTTTGGGGGAAGGAGGACTGTTCCCTACTCTTCTGGCAAGCGTAGGTACAATCCCCCTTCTCGACAGCCTGCGGCCCAGGCTAAGCCCCAGCGCGCTCGCTCTCGTCAGCAGCGTGCGCCTCAGCAAGGCCCTGCGGCTCCCCAGCAAAATCAAGGGGCGAGCTTTTGACTGGCTCCAGCAGAGCATAGCCGACATCCAAGTATCAGTGCCGGGCGACCTGCCGGTCGGGGGGAGGTTGAAAGCTTTTCACCAAAGGTGGCCTCTCATAACCTCCGATCAGTGGGTTCTGCAAATAGTCCGGCAAGGATACACCCTCAATTTGGCTTCAAAACCTCCAAATTGTCCACCGGGAGCTCAATCTTACAGCTTCCAGCACAAGCAGGTACTTGCAGAGGAACTCTCCGCCCTTCTCAGTGCCAATGCGGTCGAGCCCGTGCCATCCGGGCAAGAAGGGCTGGGATTCTATTCCAGGTACTTCCTTGTGGAAAAGAAAACAGGGGGGATGCGTCCCATCCTAGACCTAAGGGCCCTGAACAAATATCTGGTCAAAGAAAAGTTCAGGATGCTTTCCCTGGGCACCCTACTTCCCATGATTCAGGAAAACGATTGGCTATGCTCTCTGGACTTGAAGGATGCCTACACACACATCCCGATACTGCCAGCTCACAGACAGTATCTGCGATTTCAGCTGGGCACACGTCACTTCCAGTACTGTGTGCTGCCCTTTGGGCTCGCCTCTGCGCCCAGGGTGTTCACAAAGTGCCTGGCTGTAGTAGCAGCGGCACTTCGCAGGCTGGGGGTACACGTGTTCCCATATCTCGACGATTGGCTGGTGAAGAACACGTCCGAGGCAGGAGCCCTGCAGTCCATGCAGATGACTATTCGCCTCTTGGAGCTACTGGGGTTTGTGATAAATTACCCAAAGTCCCATCTTCTCCCATCACAGAGACTCGAGTTCATAGGAGCTCTGCTGGATTCTCGGACGGCTCGCGCCTATCTCCCAGAAGCGAGAGCCAACAACTTGTTGTCCCTCGTCTCGCGGGTGCGAGCGTCCCAGCAGATCACAGCTCGGCAGATGTTGAGATTGCTGGGCCACATGGCCTCCACAGTTCATGTGACTCCCATGGCCCGCCTTCACATGAGATCTGCTCAATGGACCCTAGCTTCCCAGTGGTTTCAGGCTGCTGGGGATCTAGAAGACGTGATCCACCTGTCCACGAGTTTTCTCAAATCCCTGTATTGGTGGACGATTTGGTCCAATCTGACTCTGGGACGTCCCTTCCAAATTCCTCAGCCACAAAAAGTGCTGACCACGGATGCGTCTCTCCTGGGATGGGGAGCTCATGTCGATGGGTTTCACACCCAAGGAAGCTGGTCCCTCCAGGAACGCAGTCTACAGATCAATCTCCTGGAGTTGCGAGCGATCTGGAACGCTCTGAAGGCTTTCAGAGATCGGCTGTCCCACCAAATTATCCAAATTCAGACAGACAACCAGGTTGCCATGTACTATGTCAACAAGCAGGGGGGCACCGGATCTCGCCCCCTGTGTCAGGAAGCCGTCAGCATGTGGCTCTGGGCTCGCCGTCTCGGCATGGTGCTCCAAGCCACATATCTGGCAGGCGTAAACAACAGTCTGGCCGACAGACTGAGCAGGATTATGCAACCTCACGAGTGGTCGCTCAACTCCCGAGTGGTGCGCCAGATCTTCCAAGTGTGGGGCACCCCCTTGGTGGATCTCTTCGCATCTCAAGCGAACCACAAAGTCCTTCAGTTCTGTTCCAGGCTTCAGGCCCACGGCAGACTGGCATCGGATGCCTTCCTCCTGGACTGGGGGGAGGGCCTGCTGTATGCTTATCCTCCCATTCCTCTGGTGGGGAAGACTTTGTTGAAACTCAAGCAAGACCGAGGCACCATGATTCTGATTGCTCCTTTTTGGCCGCGTCAGATCTGGTTCCCTCTTCTTCTGGAGTTTTCCTCAGAAGAACCGTGGAGATTGGAGTGTTTTCCGACCCTCATCACACAGGACGAAGGGGCTCTTCTGCATCCCAGCCTCCGGTCCCTGGCTCTCACGGCCTGGATGTTGAGAGCGTAGACTTTGCCTCTTTGGGTCTGTCAGAGGGTGTCTCCCGCGTCTTGCTTGCTTCCAGGAAAGATTCCACTAAGAGGAGTTACTTCTTTCTATGGAGGAGGTTTGCCGTCTGGTGTGACAGCAAGGCCCTAGCTCCTCGCTCTTGTCCTACACAGACCCTGCTTGAATACCTTCTGCACTTGTCTGAGTCTGGTCTCAAGACCAACTCTGTAAGAGTTCACCTTAGCGCAATCAGTGCATACCATTACCATGTGGAAGGTAAGCCGATCTCGGGACAGCCTTTAGTTGTTCGCTTCATGAGAGGTTTGCTTTTGTCAAAGCCCCCTGTCAAGCCTCCTACAGTGTCATGGGATCTCAATGTCGTTCTCACCCAGCTGATGAAACCTCCTTTTGAGCCACTGAACTCCTGCCATCTGAAGTACTTGACCTGGAAGGTCATTTTCTTGGTGGCAGTTACTTCAGCTCGTAGAGTCAGTGAGCTTCAGGCCCTGGTAGCCCAGGCCCCTTACACCAAATTTCATCATAACAGAGTAGTCCTCCGCACTCACCCTAAGTTCTTGCCAAAGGTCGTGTCGGAGTTCCATCTGAACCAGTCAATTGTCTTGCCAACATTCTTTCCCCGTCCTCATTCCTGCCCTGCTGAACGTCAGCTGCACACATTGGACTGCAAGAGAGCATTGGCCTTCTATCTGGAGCGGACACAGCCCCACAGACAGTCCGCCCAATTGTTTATTTCTTTTGATCCCAATAGGAGGGGAGTGGCTGTAGGGAAACTCACCATATCCAATTGGCTAGCAGATTGCATTTCCTTCACTTACGCCCAGGCGGGGCTGGCTCTTGAGGGTCATGTCACGGCTCATAATGTTAGAGCCATGGCTGCGTCGGTAGCCCACTTGAAGTCAGCCTCTATTGAAGAAATTTGCAAAGCTGCGACGTGGTCATCTGTCCACACATTCACATCTCATTACTGCCTGCAGCAGGATACCCGACGCGACAGTCGGTTCGGGCAGTCAGTTCTTCAGAACCTGTTTGGGCTTTAGGATCCAACTCCACCCCCCGAGGGCCCTGTTTGTTCTGTTCCAGGCTGCACTCTCAGTTAGTTGGTAAATTTTTTAGGTCAATCTCAGTTATGTCCTCGCCGTTGCGAGGCCCAATTGACCATGGTTGTTGTCTAGAGTTACTGCCGTCGGGTGGTGCAGATGAATTCTTTTTGCTTTTTGCAATTGGCGTTCTAAACTCAGGATGGCTGCTGTTCTCGTTTTATTTTTAACGCTACAATAAGCTATAATAGCCCCCCTTATAACTGCTTTAGAGGCGGTCCAAAACAGTTCAGGCTGGGAAGTAGCATGCCAGTTATTGTATGTCATGTATTGTTCCCAGCTTTTCGTTACGTGTACCCGCAGGTGCGGATCTTGGTATAGGTGTGCTGGGAATCTCCACCCCCTGCTCCCCCTAGCCTCCGTATTAATATTAAGATCCATCCACACCAACGCGTGGTCCGCCACTTCCTCTGGGTCTATAGATGTTTTTTCTACAAGGTGAAATAAAGAGCGGGTCAGCAAAGTATAATCTATCCGAGCAAATGTACCATGGGCTCTCGACCTGTGCGTGTAATCTTTCTCTCCTGAGTGGTGTATTCTCCAGGGGTCTACCAAGTCAAGGGTCTTGTTAAATGACTGAAACTCTCTAGCCCGTGTTCCCCTATATTGTGACTCTTTTATGTTTGAGCAATCTTGCCGGGGGTCAATCACCGCATTAAAATCTCCCACTACAATCATATTTCCGTTTCTATTTTGCAAGCATTTCCCTGCTAGTTTTGGGAGGAAAGATGTATCATGGTTATTAGGTCCATAAAGAACCAAAAGTAGCAGTTCCCTGCCCGGCAGCCATATATTTAACAATATGTAATCTCCTTTGGCTCCTTTGTCTAGCACAGTTGCTTTATATGGGAGTCCTTTCCTGAACAACACCGCCACCCCTCCTTTACGGCTCTGGGATGATGCCGCAAATACCTCACCAACCCAATACTTTTGCAGTTTAGAATGTTCTAGGTCAGTAAGGCGTTTTCTTGTAGGCAAGCAATATCGGCTTTATGCCTCTTTAATGCTGAGAGAATCTTAGATCTCTTAATTGAGGAACCAATACCCCTAACATTCCAAGATATTATCCTAGTGGACATCTCTCAGGGCTTCTGTTTTCAGTGACCAAAGTCTCCTCATTCTCAGTTTACTATGAGTGCCCCCCAGCTCCAAGATCTCGCTCCCAGAACTTACCACTAGTAATCCCTTTAGTTCAAACAAATCCCCCAATCTGCCCGGCCTAAATTTGTTCCTACCCCACTGGTGTCCTGCTATTCCTTTCATGTTTTTAACCCCTGTATCCCAACCTCCCTTAATCCCCTTCTTCACATCCAGCCCTATAGCCATGCTCCTAGGTCCAAGCCTGGAGCTGGCAAGAGATCACCTGAAGTGCTACGAGCCCTCAACTCCAATAAAACAATGACTTTTAACATTATCTGCTCACCACTACAATTATAGATTTATAGTCTTATGGTCAGTAAGGTTACCATGAACTCTAGTCTCCTGCCAAGGCGTCCTGATCACGGAGACCAACTTTCGCTTCGTCCGGCGTGTTGAATGACCGCCATTGTCCTTGGACTTGTACTTTCAAAGTTGCTGGGTATTGGAGAACGAAGCGGATTTGTTTTTGAGCTAACGTGGAACACAGAGAATGAAATTTACGTCTCCGCTCCTGAACTCCAATTGAATAGGCCTGGAACATCAGGATTTGTCGTCCTTCATGCTTTAATTCTCCCCTGCGGATCTTAAATCCTTGCAGTACTTCCATTTTGTGCCGATAGTTTAACAGCTTTGCTATAATCACTCGTGGTCTTCCTTGGGGTTCCCTGTTGCGGCCCACCCTATGCGCTCTTTCAATGATCAGGGGCCCAAAGGAGTCTGATAACGCCAGTTCTTTAGATAGCCATCCGGTAAGCCACTCCACCAAATTTTTATCTGGTATGTTTTCCGATAGACCCACAATCCGCACGTTGTTCCTGCGGGAACGGTTTTCGATCTTCTAATTTGTCCGCATGTTCTTGAAGTTGTTGTTTGATATCACGTAAATCTACGCCATAGCCGCGGGAATCATCTTCCAGGGCAGATGCCCTGGTCTCAAGGTCTTCCGTTCGGGTCTCTAAGCCTTCCAATTTTGTGTGAAAAACGTCCAGCTTTTGATCTAGTGCGTCCCATTTGGGTTGCCAAGCCTTTGCCACCGTCATAGTTAGCTGTTCAAGTTGCGATGCCGAAAAGGTCTGGCCTACTGAAAAGCGGGTCCTCCGCCATCTTGGTTTCCAGAGTGGGCGCTTTAATCTTGTCTTTTTCTTTTTTCCCCGTTCGCAGCGCCATTCCAGGGGGAGATTGTTTAAGATATTTGTCCATACAGATCTACTTCGCCTGATTTCGGTCTCCGGGTCTATGCTTTGCAGTAGTTTATATAGATTTAGGAGCGAGGGCTCTCGAGCTGCAGCAGAACACGTCTGTTCAGCTCATTGCGTCACGTGATCTCCCCCTTTTCCCCTTTTTATTTTCTTTTTCTCTCTTTCCGCTTCTCTTTCCTTCTCTTTACTCTTTTCATGATTCTTTCAATTTGGACTTGGTTGTTGGCTCTTGTTTGTGAGCTCATGTTTTGACATGTTTGTAAATGAGCACTTTGGACCATTTTGTGAGCTGTTTCTTTTGAAAATTAATAAAGATATTATAAAAAAAAAAAAGAAGCATCACAAATCTCCTCCAATTCAGAAAAGAAATGAAAACGTATGTATTCAAAAAATTCTACAGCTAATCACAAAGATATTGTCGCCTTCCTTTCAAATCTACCTCTTCAAAAAGTATATGAATAAATATCACCAAAACTACACAACTGAACACAAAAGCTACTGCTACCTTTTCCACTTCAAATCTATCTCTTCAAAAACTGTATGAATAACCATACGAACTATAGATGCCCTCTGAACATTGCACAACACTATTGTAACTCCACCAAAATGTAAATTGTAAGCCACTTTGAACGAAACTTGTTTTTGGATAATAGTGGGATACAAGAATTCATAAATAAATAAAATAAATTATACCCTGCACTGTCAATTAAAATGTTCTATTACGTATTGTATTGAAACCTTCTGCTCAGTGTGCTGCTGTGGCTAGGAAAGCGAATAGAATGTTGGATATTATTAGGAAAGGTATGGAGAACAGATGTGAGGATGTTATAATGCCATTGTATCGCTCCGTGGTGCGACCGCACCTTGAGTATTGTGTTCAATTCTGGTCGCCGCATCTCAAAGGTATAGTAGAACTGGAAAAGGTGCAGCGAAGGGCAACAAAAATGATAGTGGGGATGGGACGACTTCCCTATGAAGAAAGACTAAGGAGGCTAGGGCTTTTCAGCTTGGAGAAGAGACGGCTGAGGGGAGACATGATAGAGGTATATAAAATAATGAGTGGAGTGGAACAGGTGGATGTGAAACGTCTGTTCACGCTTTCCAAAAATACTAGGACTAGGGGGCATGCGATGAAACTACAGTGTAGCAAATTTAAAACAAATAGGAGAAAAAGTTTCTTCACCCAACGCATAATTAAACTCTGGAATTCGTTGCCGGAGAACGTAGTGAAGGCGGTTAGCTTGGCAGAGTTTAAAAAGGGGTTGGACGGTTTCCTAAAGGACAAGTCCATAGACCGCTAATGGACTTGGGAAAAATCCACAATTTCGGTAATAACTTGTATAAAATGTTTGTATGTTTGGGTAGCTTGCCAGGTGCCCTTGACCTGGATTGGCCACTGTCGGGGACAGGATGCTGGGCACATTGTAAGTAGCATACTATGCCATACTTTGTATTATTATTTATTTTTACTGCTGTAATTGTTTATTGCTTATGCTTAATTTATTCTTACTGTACACTGCCTTGAGTGAATTCCTTCAAAAAGACCATAAATAAACAAAAGGGTAAGAAGGGAACCCTGAGGAACTCCACAGAACGTTTTCCACCTCTCAGGTAAAGTTCTCTCCTTTTCACTGCATAGTAGCAATTAGAAAGGAAACCATAAAATCATCTTAAAATGCTTCCTTGAATACTAAATTCATTCAAAATCTTTAACAATAACTCTTGATTTACTAGATCAGGCTTGTCCAACCTGCGGTCCATAGGCCAAAACCCAGCCCGCCAACCTCATTTTTCTGCCCCACAGAAGCTTGGTGGAAACAGAGAATTCCTTTGGAAGGATCTCTGTTTACCTGTCATGACTCTGTCTCACCGCGAGCTTACCTGTCATGACTCTGTCTAACTGCGAGCTTGAGTTGCATGGCTCCGTCCATTTAGGTTGGTCCTATGGTTTCAAGTCTTATGAGACTTGCGGTGCTGCGCAGCTCAAGTTCATGGTTAGAGTCACGGCAGGGAAGCAGGGATCCCACTGGAAGAATTTGCTGTTGAAGCCAGGTGAGCCAAAAGAGGACTTTAAAATGACTGCATATGTTTCTGAAGCACTAACTTTGAAGTGCATTCAAAGCATATTGTGAGGCGCTGTGTTGCTCAGATGGCCCAAATAGTTCTTTATTAATATTTTAGTTAACAACAACAAAAGGATAAAAAAATGGATCTGTAATAATAAAATCTTATTTGAGAGAATGCAAATAACTGAGGTTAATTGCAAATTTTGTTGCTGTGAATTTTTTTTAAGCTTATATAAGTGAGTGTTTGGAACTAAACATTTCTACTAAATTATTTTTTCCTTTTATGGTGTGGGATAACATAGAGAGGGAGAGAATGATGTTTCCAAATGCTTTGGAAGACTAAAAGTATGTGTTTTTGGAAAGGAACTCAAATTCTATTTGACAACCATGTTGCCTCCTAGAAAGTAGGGCAGGTGTGCATATTTCTTGTATAGATGCTAACCTGCCTAGATTTTTCTCCTACAGACAGTTTGTTTTCTGAAGAATGCATATTTTTGCAGTCTCAGCAAACTTAGAATTTTATACTCCTTGTATTGTTTTTTTTAATGCCAACAATAGAAGAAAAGTACAAATGAGTGCACAAGGTGGATCACAACAACGTTACTCAGATCATAAATATAATAAAGGGGCCCTTTTATTAAGTTGAGAGAGAGAATGGGAAGGAATGGAATAGGCTATATGAGATCAGGAAACTAGCTGCTTTTGATTTTAGAAAGACATCTAAATGTTTTTTTATTTACTAGATGTTGCTTTTTAGGACTGTTTATGTATTTCTTTCAATTTTATTGTATTTTGTTATCATTTTTTTTTATAAGTAAATAAATATTCCTTAGCACAGGCAACAGATGAATCCAGTAACTGGTGAGTTGTGTCCATCTACCAGCAGGTGGAGATAGAGATTACTAAACTGTAGTGATTGATAACGGACGACCAGCCCCTCCATCAGCTAGTATATCTCTATCTCCAGCAGGTGGTGGACGGCTTCTCACCAGCTCCTAGGTTCTTCAGTTTTTCTGGGACTGTTCCTGGGCTTCACTCTAGCCAGTTTGAATGTGGAGGTGACTGGTTTTTGCTTGCAGCCATCTTTGGGAGGCATACCTGGTTTACTGGGTCCCTGCTTCACCCTGTGTTCCCTTGCCCTTATCTACAAAGGAACAGAACACACTGTGCAATTTGCTGGGCATTTCTGCAGTGGGTTTCTGCCTTGGAGCCTGTGGTGCCTTTTTGGCAGTGGGCCGGTGCTGGGAGGCACCACGTCTGGTCAGGGAGCCTGTTCACGCAGTGAGTGCCTTTCTCCTTTTTCTTCCTGTGAAGTGTGTGCCACAATTATGGTGGCAGAGGCAGTAAAAAGATGATCCCGCTGTGGGAAACGGAAATCCCCAGTGGGGCTTTGCATTACGAGCTGTTCAGAGCCTTAAGCTCCCAGGGAAGAGTGTCTCTTCTGCTGAGGCTTCTGTTTCCCACGCTGATATGAGTACGCATGCCATTTTCTCTCTTACCCCAGATGAGGCTCCCGCCAAACAGCTGATGGCTGTTTTGTAGCCTTTGGGGGACTTTCCCATTGGCGCCGCAGTGGCATTTGTTTCTTCTCTTGACATCACTCCAGGGACCTCCTCTGGAGCTGGGGGCGTTGGGAATGTATTTTCTCCAGATTTTGTTCTTCCTCTTCATCAGGCCTATCTTTTAAAGTGGTCTCTGCCTCTCCCTCAGCTTCACAGCACTTCCTTGTTCTCAAGGGGTCCTGTTTTGGATTTGAGGTCCAGATTCACTGTTCCCCCAGAGGACCCGGCTCTTAAGAGGAGACAAGTCTCCTCTATCTTGGACATACTATCTTTGGGTTCCCATTCCCCTTTGTGTTCGCTTGCCGCACCTTCTGGGGACTCCCTTTGGCCTACTCGGGTAGATGAGTTGGAGGAGGGGAAGTTGCGGCAGGAGGAGCCTTATGATCCTGCTGCCATCCCTTATTTCTAGCGCACCAGAAGCTTTAAATGTTTCAGACCCTGAGGCACAGGCTGCGATTTTGGTCAATTTGAAGATGGCCAGCAGGAGAAAACCCTCTAAATTTTTCCCATCCATGAGACCATCCAGGAGCTTAGCTCAGTGGTCAGACCTGAGGGGACCCTCAAGTTGTCTAAGGCGATGGCTTGCCTTTATCCAGTGGACATCTTGGTGACAGTCACCAAAAAGACTACACTCCCAGTGGAAAGGGGTGTAGCACTTAAAGATATGCAGGATTGGTGTCTGGAAGCCTCCCTCGTGTTCATTTGAGGTTTCTGTGTTTGTCACTTAAGGCCTCAATTTGTAGCTCTTGTATGGTCAGGGCGTGCCTCAGTTGGCTTCAGCAGGTTCTGTAATAGGACTCAGAAGTGGATTCTGAGTTGGGGTCTGTTGCTTCTCAGATGGAATATGGCCTTGCTTATCTGGCTGATGCCCTCTATAACCTGGTCAGGGTCTCGGCCAAAGAGATGGCACTGGCGGTGTCTTCTCGCTGACTTTTGTGAGTTGCCATTGGGCGGCGGATTTGGCCTCAAAGCAAAGGCTCACTCGGTTGCATTTTCGGGGCAAACATTTGATTGGAGAAGATTGTTAGAGATTTGGGGGACTCCAAGGGTCAATGTCTCCCTGAGGACAAACCCAGAGCTGCTCGGAGACTGCGTGACCTCGCCTAAGAGATGCTCGCTGTTATCGTCCAGCCTGTTCTGCTCCTCCTTTCCAACGTTCCTGTTTTCAGCAGCGATCTTCGTTTTGTGGAGATAAACGATTTGTGACCAACTCCATGGACCAAGGAGTTGCAGGCTGCTCCTCCAAATTGTGGGGTGCTGAGCTGCCGGTGTGCACGCTGCCATTTCACTGGAAATTTGCCTTGGTTATGTGACTTGAGCTTGTGCTGGTTTTTTCTACAATGGTGCGGTTCACATTTGGCTTTTAATACTTGATGTTGGAGAATAGTACACCTTTTAACAAGCTTTTGACAGTGAAGATCACAACATAGTCCCTGACGCAGCTCTGGGTTAAACATGGCCTGTGTTGGGCAACATTACTAGGTTGCAACTCTGCTATTAAAATTTGTATATCTGCCACTGATCTGCTGTATTTATTTCCACTTTGGGGTCTGCGGAATGTTTGCCTTGCTGTTTCTTGGGACTACTCTCCGGTTCTTCAGATAGGGGGTCGTCTGACCCTCTTTTAAGAAGAGTGGAACAAGATCACTTCGGACTGATGGGTTCTGGATATTATCCGGAACAGCTGTAAGCTAGAGTTCGCCTTGCTCGTCGGAGATGCATTGTTGGAGTCCCGCTTCTCTACCACTTCCAAGAGGGCATCAGTCGAGCCACTCCCCATTCCTTGTTAGAAATCGAAGCAGTGGTCTGTCCCAACTCACGAGGTTCGGGCAGGGCAGTATTCCATTTACTTTGTGGTGTCTCTCGAAAGGGGGCTCCTTTCATCCTATTCTCGATCTTTGCAAGCTGAAACAGTTCTTGCGTATTTGCCACTTTCGTATGGAAAAGCTGAAGTCCATTGTGGCAGCGTTTCAGCCTGAGAGTTTCTGATGGCATTGGACCTCAAGGAGGCTTATCTTCATATCCCAATTTGGCCTCCACATCAGTGTTTTCTACGTTTTGCTGTTCTGGGTCGCCATTTCCAGTTTCAGGCGCTGCCCTTTGGCCTCTCCACTGCTCCACAGACTTTCTCAAAAGTCAATGGGGGTCATGGCGGCATTCCTGCGGAAAGAAGGAATCGAGGTCCTTCCCTACCTGTGCGACTGGCTGATTTGTGCAGACTCGGTTCAGGAAAATTGCAGTGCCACCGACAGGGTTATGGCGCTGCTACAGTCCTTGGGCTGGGTTCCGAACCTGCCCAAGAGCCACCTAGTCCCTGCTCAGACCTTGGATTACCTGGGAGCTCACTTCGACACAGCTCTGGGCCGTGTATTCTTGCGGGAGGAGCAGCAGATCAAGCTTCATTCCCAGATTCCCAACCTTCTCCAGGTGTCGAGTCCCCGGGTTTGGGACTATATTCAGGTGCTGGGCTTCATGGCAGTGGTGGTAGTTCCTTGGACAAGGATGCCCATGTGACCTCTTCAGTCCTTGCTGCTGAGCAGATGGTCGCTGGTGTCTCAGGATTATTGGCGCCATCTTCTGTGGCTTCCACGGGCTTGGAGCAGTATGGCCTGGTGGCTTCGTGACCTCCCACTTGCTGAAGGGCATGTCGCTTATGTCCCCACAGTAGGTGGTCATGGTGACGGATGCCAGTTTGACGGGTTGGGGAGCTCCTTGCCACCCCATTATGCTCAGGGGACATGATTGGCGATGGAAGTGGCTTGGCTGATCAATAATCTAGAGCTTCATGCGGTGCTCTGTGCCTTGACTGCGTTTCAGAATCTGCTGATGGACAGGGCGGTTCAAGTGTTTTCAGACAACACAACGATGGTAGCTTACATCAGTCATCAAGGGAGCACCCAGAGTCTAGCACTTGCAACCGAGGTGAGTCGCCTTCTCTAGCGGGTGAAAGTCCATCTCCAGTGCCTGTCAGCGGCTCACATTGCGGGGCAGAGCAATGTGCAAGCAGATTTTCTCAGCCGGCACACCCTGGATCCAGTGGAATGGGAGCTGTCCATGGAGTTGTTCATTTGATTTGCCACAAGTGGGGCATACCTCAGATGGATCTCATGGTGACTCAGGCCAATGCCAAGGTTCCTGTATTCAGCAGAAGAAAAGAACCTGGGTCCGCAGGGCTTGGACGCTCTTCTCCTGGCCTAGCCCGAGTTGATGCTTCTGTGTGTCTTTCCCCCGTGGCCTTTGAGTGGCCGGATTCTGCTCAGGATCGGGCGGTTCTGAGGGAGAGTCATCTTCATAGCTCTGGATTGGCCTTGACACCCTTGGTACATGGACTTAATTCGGCTCCTAGTGGAGGCCGACAGTCACCCAAAAGTGCATGGTTCGGTATAAGATATCTTTCAAAGATATCACCAAAATGGGGAAGATAGGGTATCCCGATAGTGGGGTTGTAAAAGAGACCATAGTAGATCAGGTGTCCTTAAATAAAAATAAAAATCAGACAAAAGATTGCAAATTAATACTGTCAAGTACTGAGCATGATGTAAATAGGAACAACAAACATAGTTTGAAATATCTATATGTGAATGCCAGAAGCCTAAGAAATAAAATGGGAGAGTTAGAGTATATTGCACTAAATGAAAAATTAGCTACAATAGGCATCTCTGAGACCTAGTGGAAGGAGGATAACCAGTGGGACACTATCATACCGGGGTACAAATTATATCGTAGTGATAGGGTGGATCGAATTGGAGAAGGGGTAGGCACTGTATGTTAAGGAGGGCCTTGAATCAAATAGACTAAAAATTCTGCAGGAAACAAAACACTTCTTGGAATCACTATGGATTGAAATTCCATGTGTAAAGGGGAAAAGGATAGTGATAGGAGTGTACTACCGTCCACCTGGCCAGGATGAACAGACGAATGTAGAAATGTTAAAGGAAATTAGGGAGGCTAACAAACTGGGCAACACAATAATAATGGGTGATTTCAATTACCCCAATATTGACTGGGTAAATGTATCATTGGGGCATGCTAGGGAGGTAAAATTCCTTGACGAAATCAAGGACAGCTTTATGGAGCAGCTGGTACAGGAGCCGACGAGAGAAGGAAAAATTCGAGACCTAGTCCTTAGTGGAGCGCATGATCTGGTGCGGGAGGTAATGGTGTTGGGGCCGCTTGATAACAGTGATCATAATATGATCAGATTTGATATTAGCTTTGGAGTAAGTATACGCAGGAAATCCAATACATTAGCGTTTAACTTTCAAAAAGGAGACCATGATAAAATGAGAAAAACGGTGTAAAAAAACCTTAGAGGAGCGGCTGCGAGGGTCAAAAATTTACATCAGGCGTGGATGCTGTTCAAAAATACCACCCTGGAAGCCCAGGCCAAATATATTCTGCGTACTAAAAAAGAAGGAAGAAAGACCAAACGACAGCCAGCATGGTTAAAAAGTGAGGTGAAGGAAGCGTTAAAAGAAAACCCTTCAGAAAATGGAAGGAACCGACTGAAAATAATAAGAGACAGCATAAGGAATGTCAAGTCAAATGCAAAGTGCTGATATGGAAGGCAAAGAGGGACTTTGAAAAAAAGATTGCTTTGGAGGCAAAAACACATAGTAAAAAATGTTTAGGTATATTAAAAGCAGGAAGCCCGCAAAAGAATCGGTTGGACCGCTAGATGACCTAGGGGTAAGAGGGACGATCAGGGAAGACAATGCCATAGCGGAGAGATTAAATGACTTCTTTGCTTTGGTCTTCACCGAGGAAGGTTTAGGAGAGATACCGGTGCCAGAAATGGTATTCAAAGCTGATGAGTTGGAAAAACTGAATGAAATCTCTATAAACCTGGAGGATGTAATGGATCAATTTGATAAATTGAAGATTAGCAAATCTGGACCAGATGGTGTTCATCCCAGAGTACTGATAGAATTGAAAAATGATCTTGCGGAACTATTGTTAGTAATATGTAATTTATCATTAAAATTGAGCGTGGTACCGGAAGATTGGAGGGTGGCCAATGTAACGCCGATTTTTAAAAAAGGTTCCAGAGGAGATCCGGGAAATTATAGACCGGTGAGCCTGACGTCGGTGCCGGGCAAAATGGTAGAGACTATTATAAAGACAAAATTACAGAGCATATTCAAAAGCATGGATTAATGAGACAAAGCCAACATGGATTTAGTGAAGGAAAATCTTGCCTCACCAATCTATTACATTTCTTTGAGGGGGTGAACAAACATGTGGATAAAGGTGAGCTGGTTGATATTGTGTATCTGGATTTTCTAAAGGCGTTTGACAAAGTACCTGAGCTGCTTGATGACTGTATGCAATGCAGTGGTGTGCATTGGCACTGGGGGTGCTTGCAACTACCCTGCCTTCTGATTTGGCCTGGCCTATCCCCCAGCCTGTAGTGCAGCCTCTGACACCGATACTGCATGTGGTCACGGTCTCGACTGCCACTCAAGCCAGGACCACCTCGACTTTGGTGGAGGAAGCTTCGCCGAAGTTGAGACGGGTACCAACTCCTCAAGGACATGGCTCCTCTGCGTCGAGGCAGGCCCAGTCTCGACCCTCCCTTTGAGAGTTTTTGTCTGACACCAATGAGGAGCACTCATGGGAGTCAGAGGAAGATCCCAGGTACTTTTCCTCAGACGTGTCCTATTGGATACACTCTGAACCCTCCCCTGCACCTGAAAGGAGAAAGTCTTCCCTGGCAATCTTTTCATTTCCATCTTCTGTAAAGGAAATGGCTGATGCCATTCCATTTTCTTTAGACGTGGAGGACGAGCTCGGGGACAAGATGCTCGAGGTCCTGGACTACACATCTCCTCCCAGGGAGGCTGTGACTGCCTCTCTCCATGAGGTACTCCAGGAGATCCTTGTTATTAATTGGGAGTCTACTACTACTACTTATCATTTCTAAAGCGCTACTAGTCGTACGCAGCGCTGTACATTTGAACATGAAGAGACAGTCCCTCCTCGACAGAGCTTACAATCTAATTAGGACAGACAAACAGGACAAACAAGAGATAAGGGAATATTAAAGTGAGGATGATAAAATAAGGGTTCTGAACAAGTGAATAAGGGTTGGGAGTTAAAAGCAGCATCAAAAAGGTGGGC
Source organism: Microcaecilia unicolor (assembly GCF_901765095.1). NCBI lineage: Eukaryota > Metazoa > Chordata > Amphibia > Gymnophiona > Siphonopidae > Microcaecilia > Microcaecilia unicolor. The sequence continues at coordinate 124,181,300 of NC_044037.1, forward strand.
TTTTAGCTTAGATTTGAAGACGGCCAGAGATGGAGCTTGACGTACTGGCTCAGGAAGTCTATTTCAGGCATATGATGCAGGAAGATAAAAGGAACGGAGTCTGTAGTTAGCAGTGGAGGAGAAGGATGCAGATAAGAGAGATTTACCCAGTGAACTGAGTTCCTGGGGAGCAATGCAGGGAGAGATGAGAGTGGAGAGGTACTGAGGAGCTGCAGGGTGAATGCACTTATAGGTCAATAAGAGGAGTTTGAACTGTTTGCGGTTCAAACTCCTCTTGGGCAGTACTGGTACTGAAAGAGTCCCCTCTTTCAGTACCAGTACTGCCCAAGAAGATCAAATCAATGTACCGGGTCCACAGCACACCTTGATTTGATAAGCCTCAGTTGCCTCACAATTCCATGATAGTGGAATCCGCTCTCAAAAGAGCCGGGAGTTCCAGGGGCTATGCCTCAGCGCCCCCAGATAGAGAAGCTAGAACCCTGGATTCTTTCGGAAGAAAGACATTCCAGGCCTGATCTCCCGAATACAATCCTACCAGCTCTTCACGAGCTTCAGCTTGCGAAACATGGTGCACAAGTTGTCGGACCTGGCTGAGATGTACCCTCCGGTGCAGGCCAAGTTACTTCGCCGGTTGGTTAAGCAGCACAAGACATGTCAAAAATACGTGGCCAGGGCCACTTAAGACACTTTTGATGTGGCATCCAGGATCTCTGCCCAATGAGCAGACTCTCATGGCTGCATGTTTCTGACTTGGAACATTTTGTTCTTCAGCGTTTGGCAGATGCCCTATGCCGGGGGATAACCTTTTTGGAGAGAAGGTTGAGGAGGTCGCATACCAAATCAAAAAACATATTGATACCATCTCTTCTCTCTCCCGCCAGGTGCCTTCTGCATCTACCTCCTCAGCTAGGAGGACTTTTGGCAAGCCAAGGAGGAATCTCTATTATTATCAAAGGTGTAGGTACAACCCCTCGGCTCACCAGCCTGCTCAGGCTCAGCCCTATTGCGCTTGTTCACATCAACAGTGTACACCTAAGGCCCCTGCTGCTTCCCAGGCAAAGCAAGGGACAAGCTTTTGACTGACTCCACCAGAGCATAGCCACAGTAAAAGTGTCTGTCCCGGACGACTTGCCAGTCTGGGGGAGTCTGAAATTTTTTCAAGAAAGATGACCCCTTATCACCTCCGACCAGTGGGTTCTTCAAATGCTCTCAGCACAGGCAGGTACTTGCAGAGGAACGCTCAGCCCTTCTGAAGACCCATGCGGTCGAGCTTGTTCCACCAGGGGAGGAAGGGTGGGGTTTCTATTCCAGGTATTCCCTTGTGCAAAAGAAAGCAGGGGGGATGAAACGCGTCTTAGAGCCAAGGACCATGAACAAATTTCTAGTCAGAGAGAAGTTCAGAATAGTTTCCCTGGGCACCCTTCTCCCAATGATTCAGGAAAACGATTATCTATGCTCTCTGGACTTAACAGATGCATATACTCACATCCCGATTCTTCCAGCCCACCAGAAGTATCTTCGATTTCGGCTGGGAACACATCACTTTCAGTACCGCTTTTGGCCTCATGTTAGCTCCCAGGGTCTCCACTAAATGTCTAGCGGTAGTTGCAGCATCGCTATGCATACTGGGAGTCCATGTGTTCCCTATCTCGACTATTGGCTAGTAAAGAGCACCTCCAGGGACGGTGCTCTGGCGTTCACGGGAAGGACTGTTCAGGTTCTCAAGCTACTAGGGTTCGTTTTAAACTACCCCAAGTTCCATCTTCACCCTGCCCAGCGATTGGAGTTCATAGGAGCCCTGCTCAACACACAGAAGGTTTGAGCCTTCCTTCCAGACACTAGAGTAGACACACTTGTTGCACTCGCTTCCAGGGTTCGAGCCTTTCAGCAGGTCATAGCTCTGCAGATGTTGAGATTATTAGACCACATGGCTTTGACAGTGTACGTTACACCCGTGATACATCTTCACATGAGATCAGCCCAATGGACCCTGGCTTCTCAGTGGTATCAAGCCTGGAAGATATCATTCAAGTGTCCCCAGAGCTTGTACACTCCCTTCAGTGGTGGACCATTCTGTCCAGTTTGACTTTGACTTCCATTCCAAATTCCTCAGCCACAAAAGGTACTGACGATGGATGCGTCTCTCCTGGGCTGGGGAGCTCATGTAGATGGGCTTCACACCCAAGGTGTTTGGTCCACCCAGGAAACGAATCTTCAGATCAATCTCCTGGAACTTCGGGCATTCTGGAACGCTGTGGCTTTCAGAGATCGGTTATCTCATCAAATTGTGCTCATCCAAACAGACAATCAGATTGCCATGTATTACACCAACAAGTAGGGGAGCACCGGATCACGCCCTCTGTGTCAGGAGGCCGTCCAGATGTGGCATTGGGCTCGCCAACATGGCATGTTTCTTCGAGACACCTGGTGGGCAAAAGCAACACCCTGGCCAACAGACTGAGCAGGATTATGCAACCACACGAGTGGTCTCTCAATATGGGCATTGCCCACAAGATCTTCTGAGTGTGGGGCACCCCCCTTGGTGGATCTCTTTGCCACTCAGATCAACCAAAAGGTCTCACAGTTTTGTTTCAGGCTCACAGCAGACTAGCGTCAGTTACCTTCCTCCTCAATTGAGGGACAGGTGTTCTGAATGTCTTGTAGTCCACAAACTCTTCTTATGTGTGTCATAAGATCCAGACTGGGCAATGCGGTATGCTTTACCCACTTGTGGGAATATAAGACCTGCTGTCCCCGGAGAATACCTGCTAAAGGTAAGTACCTTTGCTTTTCCAACAACCTCTCTAAACGCCTACAAATACATTTCAAAACCATTAATTCTTTGTGATACCATTTATCAGGTTTTATTTGTATCTTCACCTTTTGAGTCAAAGGTGTAATCTCTTCCAATTTATTGCTACAGTTTTGGTTCCAATAAGATAAAAAATGAGTAAGCAGACAATAACAACTTCATGATTAAATGGAATGACCTATGTGAAATTGTCTTAAATAACATAGCTCCCCTCAAATCTACATCCAAACCAACCCATAAAATTTCACCTTAGTTTAATCAATCTATCCTTCTTTTGAAAAGGAAATGTAGAACACTGGAAAGAAAATGGGCTAAAGACAAATCAAACAAAAACAAATTAACTTGGAAAATTGCCATCAAATCATAAAAATGAGATCAAAATTGCAAAAATTCAATACTATAACAAAATAATCGGTGGTAATTTCCTTAATACCAGTAAACTTTTCAATCTTATAAAAAGCCTGTTAGCCACAAAAGAAATAACCACAACCACAGAATTCCCACCAATAGCAGAGCAACTGGCTACTTTTTTCAAACAAAAAATAGTTAAAATTAGAGGAGGAGTACTCAAATTAATACTCAACCATCAAGATATTTACGAAAAACAGTCTGACACACATCCAGAAATAGCCACCAACAGAATCTCGTATTCCTTCCAGCTACCAATCCATGACACAGTAAAACATTACCTCTTAAAATACTCAACCTCACAATGCATACTAGATCCTTGTCCTAGTTACCTTATGAAGGAAGCTCCTAATCTGTTCATTATTCTCCGAGGACAAGCAGGCTGCTTGTTCTCACGACTGGGGTTGACGTCCACGGCAGCCCCCACCAACCGAAACAAAAACTTCGTGGGCGGTCCCGCACGCAGGGCACGCACACCGCGCATGCGTGGCCATCTTCCCGCCCGTGCGCGACCGTTCCTGCTCAGTTTTTTTCGATTCCGCGCTAGAGAGAGACTTGTTATCGTCTCTCTCTCTGTCAGCCCCGGAAATCGGATCGCGCGAGTTTTTTCTCTGAGTTTTCTCTTTCTTTTTCTTTTTTCCTTAAAAAAAAAAAAAGGGTTGTCCCCTCGTCATCTTTAGCTGCGGGGGCGCCTCTTTGCGGCCTTGTGGCCGCGCGGTCGTTTATTTTCGGGTGTGCTTTTCACCGCCACCATAGACGACTTTGATTTCGCCGAAGCGATTTTTCCATCGATGTCCTCGAAGGTCCCGAGCGGATTCAAGAAGTGTGGTCGGTACGGCCGGCAGATCTCGCAAACCGATACCCACGCTTGGTGCCTCCAGTGCCTTGGGCCGGAGCATAATACCAAGACGTGCACCTTGTGTCTCGGCTTGCGGAAGCGGACACAGGTGGCGAGGCAAGTTCTTCGGGACCGTCTTTTTGGAACTTGCACCGGCCCCTCGACGTCGACGGCATCGGTGTCGACGGCTGGATCTTCGGTACCGGTACCAATGTTGACGAAATCGGCACCGACGATGGCACCGACCCCAGGAGTACAGGTACCGTTGGCCCGCCGGTCTGCCGGCTGCGCGGGCAATCGGCCACGGCCACTCCCTCTACCCAGGGCCATCGGGACCGAACCCTGTCAGACCAGATTCCTCGAGGCCGGGGAGGGGGGGGGGGGGTTCTACCTCCTCTTCATCTCTACCACCCAGCGCCGATGACGGGCACCGAAAGAAAGCCAAAAAGCACCGTCATCGGTCACCCACGGCGCATGGGACCACCAGCTCCGGTGCCTCCAGAGATGACTTCACGCCGAGGAAGCGGCAGTGCCGAGAGGAGCGTTCCCCCTCGGTCGAAGAGGTGTCGCTGCGTCAGTACATGGGTGCTTCGGTACTGTCTCCTGGACCCGAGCAGCTTCCGGCACCTACACCCACACCGGCCCCCCTGCCTTTCCCGACAGCGGGCCTTGACGAGTGCCTCCGAGCCATCCTTCCAGGGTTTTTGGAAGGCCTGATGCGCCAGGCTTTGCCGGCACCAGGGGTGCTTGCGCCCCCGGTGCCGTTGATGGAGGCGCCGGCGTGCTCCAGCCTGATGCCGAGGCCTCCGACGCCGCTTGCGGCACCGGTGTCGACCGCCACGCAGGTGGAATCCCCATCAACGTCGATGGAGGGAGCTTCATCCCCGCCGACGCGGGAGTCAACCGCTCGACGCCACCATCGAGGACATGGTTCCTCGCAGTCGAGACGGGCCCGGTTCAGGTCAGAGCTGCAAGAGCTCATGTCCGACACCGAGGAAGAGACCTCGTGGGCGGAGGAGGAGGACCCCAGATATTTCTCCTCAGAGGAGTCTGAGGGCCTTCCCTCCGACCCCACTCCTTCACCGGAGAGGAAGCTCTCGCCTCCTGAGAGCCTCTCCTTTGCCTCCTTCGTCAGGGACATGTCTATTTGCATTCCCTTCCCCGTGGTCTCTGTGGATGAGCCGAGGGCTGAGATGCTCGAGGTCCTCGACTATCCATCACCACCTAGAGAGTCTTCCACGGTGCCGTTGCACAATGTCCTCAAAGAGACACTGCTTCGGAACTGGCTGAAGCCCTTATCTAACCCCACCATCCCCAAGAAAGCGGAGTCCCAATACAGGATCCACTCTGACCCAGAGTTGATGCGGCCCCAATTGCCTCATGACTCGGCGGTCGTGGACTCTGCTCTCAAGAGAGCATGGAGTTCGAGGGATACCGCCTCGGCGCCCCCGGGGCGGGAGTCTCGCACTCTGGACTTGTTTGGGAGGAAGGCTTACCAATCTTCCATGCTCGTGACACGCATCCAGTCGTATCAGCTCTACACGAGCATCCACATGCGGAACAATGTGAAGCAACTGGCGGACCTGGTCGACAAGCTCCCTCCGGAGCAGTCCAGGCCCTTTCAGGAGGTGGTCAGGCAGCTGAAGGCGTGCAGAAAATTCCTGTCCAGGGGTATCTATGACACCTGTGATGTGGCATCCCGAGCTGTGGCCCAAGGTATAGTGATGCGCAGACTCTCATGGCTGCGTGCCTCTGACCTGGACAACCGCACCCAGCAACGGATGGCGGATGTCCCTTGCCGGGGGGATAATATTTTTGGCGAGAAGGTCAAGCAGTTGGTGGACCAACTACACCAGTGGGAATCCGCCCTCGACAAGCTCTCCCACCGGGCGCCTTCAGCATCCACCTACGCCTAAAAGAAGCGTAGGTACACCCAGCCGGCCCGAAGTTCTCCTCAGGCACAGGGACAGTCCCAGCGCGCTCGTTCCCGTCAACAGCGTGCGCCTAAGCAGCCCCCTGCGCCTCCACAGCAAAAGCCGGGGATGGGCTTTTGACTGGATTTATGGGAACATAGCCGCCATCAAAGTGTCCGTACCGGACCACCTGCTGGTCGGAGGGAGTTTGAAAGTTTTTCACCAAAGGTGGCCTCTGATAACCTCCGACCAGTGGGTTCTCCAAATAGTGCGGTGCGGATACACCCTGAATTTGGCCTCCACTCCACCAAATTGCCCACCGGGAGCCCAATCCTTCAGCTCCCATCACAAGCAGGTACTTGCAGAGGAACTCTCCGCCCTTCTCAGCGCCAATGCGATCGAGCCCGTGCCACCCGAGCAGGAAGGGCAGGGATTCTATTTCAGGTACTTCCTTGTGGAAAAGAAAACGGGGGATGCGCCCCATCCTAGACCTGAGAGGCCTGAACAAATACCTGGTCAAAGAGAAGTTCAGGATGCTTTCCTTGGGCACCCTTCTACCAATGATTCAGAAAGACGATTGGCTATGTTCCCTGGATTTAAAGGACGCTTACACCCACATCCGGATACTGCCAGCTCACAGACAGTATCTCAGATTCCGTCTGGGGACACGGCACTTTCAGTATTGTGTGCTGCCCTTTGGGCTCGCCTCTGCCCCATGGGTGTTCACAAAGTGTCTCGTGGTGGTTGCGGCCTACCTACGCAAGCTGGGAGTGCACATGTTCCCGTATCTCGACGATTGGCTGGTCAAAAACACCTCGGAGGCAGGAGCTCTTCGGTCCATGCAGTGCACTATTCACCTCCTGGAGCTGCTGGGGTTTGTGATAAATTACCCAAAGTCCCATCTCCAGCCAGTCCAATCTCTGGAATTCATAGGAGCTCTGCTGAATTCACAGACGGCTCAGGCCTTTCTTCCCGAAGCAAGGGCACAGAATCTCCTGTCCCTCGCTTCCCAGACCAGAGCGTCTCAGCAGGTCACAGCTCGGCAGATGTTGAGACTCTTGGGTCATATGGCTTCCACGGTTCATGTGACTCCCATGGCTCGCCTTCACACGAGACCTGCCCAATGGACCCTAGCTTCCCAGTGGTGTCAAGCTACCGGGAATCTAGAAAATGTCATCCGCCTGTCCCCCAGTTGTCGCAATTCGCTGCACTGGTGGACCTTTCGGACCAATTTGACTCTGGGACGTCCATTTCAAATTCCGCAGCCCACGAAGGTGCTGACGACGGATGCATCTCGCCTGGGGTGGGGAGCTCATGTCGATGGGCTCCACACCCAGGGGCTGTGGTCCCTCCAGGAACAAGATCTTCAGATCAATCTCCTGGAGCTCCGAGCGGTCTGGAACGCACTAAAGGCCTTCAGAGATCGGCTGCCCTACCAAATCATCCAAATTCGGACAGACAATCAGGTTGCAATGTATTACATCAACAAGCAGGGGGGCACCGGATCTCGCCCCCTGTGTCAGGAAGCCGTCGGGATGTGGCGTTGGGCCTGCCAGTTCGGCATGCTTCTCCAAGCCACATACCTGGCAGGCGTAAACAACAGTCTGGCCGACAGACTGAGCAGGGTCATGCAACCACACGAGTGGTCGCTCCATTCCAGAGTGGTACGCAAGATCTTCCGAGAGTGGGGCACTCCCTCGGTGGACCTTTTCGCCTCTCAGACCAACCACAAGCTGCCTCTGTTCTGTTCCAGACTACAGGCACACGGCAGACTAGCGTCGGATGCCTTTCTTTTCCATTGGGGGACCGGCCTCCTGTATGCTTATCCTCCCATACCTTTGGTGGAGAAGACCTTACTGAAGCTCAAGCAAGACCACGGCACCATGATTCTGATAGCGCCTTTTTGGCCCCGTCAGATCTGGTTCCCTCTACTTCTGGAGTTGTCCTCCGAAGAACCGTGGAGATTGGAGTGTTTTCCGACTCTCATTTCGCAGAACGATGGAGCGCTTCTGCACCCCAACCTTCAGTCTGGCTCTCACGGCCTGGATGTTGAGGGCATAGATTTTGCTTCGTTGGGTTTGTCTGAGGGTGTCTCCCGGGTCTTGCTTGCCTCTAGAAAGGATTCCACTAAAAAGAGTTACTTTTTCAAGTGGAGGAGGTTTGTCATCTGGTGTGAGAGCAAGGCCCTAGAACTTCGTTCTTGCCCGGCACAGAACCTGCTTGAATACCTTCTGCACTTATCAGAGTCTGGTCTCAAGACCAACTCAGTAAGGAATCACCTTAGTGCGATTAGTGCTTACCATTATCGTGTAGAGGGTAAAGCCATATCTGGAGAGCCTTTAGTCGTTCGATTCATGAGAGGCTTGCTTTTGTCAAAGCCCCCTGTCAAGCCTCCTGCAGTGTCATGGGATCTCAACGTCGTCCTCACCCAGCTGATGAAACCTCCTTTTGAACCACTGAATTCATGCCATCTGAAGTACTTGACCTGGAAGGTCATTTTCTTGGTGGCAGTTACTTCAGCTCGTAGAGTCAGTGAGCTGCAGGCCCTTCCTTGGGGAGTCGGAAAACAGTCTTCAGGATTCTTGTTACAGTTATAGGAGGATGAGTTCATTCCCTCCAGTTCATGTTTTGGGAGGATGAGTTTATTCCCTCCAGGAGGATGCAAGTATTCCCTCCGTTTATACAAAGTGGAGGACGAGTTTATTCCCTCCAGGAGGATGAGTTCATTCCCTCCTTTTGTGAGTTCATGCCCTTGTTAAGGGGCCATCGTTCGCTGTGAGTAAAGTTCATGTTATTCCCATTGCGGTTTGCCATACTGCTTTGGAAGCTTCAAATACTGAAGAGGCAGTGGAGCTAGCTGGCCATGAGGCACTGTGAAAAGTTGAGTGCTCTCTATCTCCCCCTTGGTTGATGGACACAACCCATACGTAATGGCTTCATCTGCTATGACTAAAGGAAAGAAAATTATCATGGTAAGGACCTAATTTTCCCATTTTTCAGGTATTCAGGGCCATTTCCTTTCAGGGCCTTGAAGATCAGACATAGTTTTAAATTTAGCCCTGTATTGTACTGGTAGCCAGTGAAGTTTTTGCAAAAATGGTGTGATGTGCTCACTTCGCTTGCAACCTACGAGTCTTGCTGCTGCATTCTGAATCAACTGGAGCTGGTGCAGGCCCTTTGTAGTCAGATCATTGTTTAATGCATTGCAGTAATCCAGTCTTGATGTTATCATGGCATGTACAACTGGGATAAGATTTACCTTCGCGATGTAAGGAGAGAGGCAGCGTAGCTGTCGCAAATAGTAGAAGCAGCTCTTGAAGGTTGCTTGGATTTGGGGAATCAGTGTAAGTGTTGAATCCAACTGTATTCCAAGATTTCTGACTTGTGATTTGAGGGGGAGTTCGTACTTCCGAAAAGGGATTTTGATGACAGGTATGTATCCACTTGTGTTAGGGACCCAGAGATGCTCGGTTTTACTTGGGTTCTGGCAAAGTTTGTTATGTTTAGCCCATTCTTGAATTGATGTTAGAAAGGTAATCAGTTTAAGGCTGTAGGTAAGTCAGGTTCAGTGGGTATGAGTAGCTGCATATCATCCGCATAGATGTAAAACTGAGGGTCCATTGATCGAATCGGTTCAGCTAGTGGTTTGAGGTAGATATTGAACAGAATAGGTGACAATATCGATGCTTGTGGTACCCCGCAGGTCAGTGTCGTGGTGGTGGTAAGTTGCTGCCAAACATTATGGATTGTTGCCTGTCTGATAGGTAGAATCTGAACCAGGCAAGTACTGTTCCATTGATAACCTGTTTCTGTCAGTCGTGCTAGCATGATATTATGATCCATGGTGTCAAAGCTGCAGAGAAATCAAGCAATACTAACATCGAGGCGAATCCCCTGTCTCGATTTCTGTGATGATCATCTAGTAGGGATACAAGTACTGTTTCTGTACCATAACCAGGTCTGAATCCAGATTGACATGGATCTAGCCAGTTTCTCTTTTCTAACCAGTCATTAAGTTGAACACAGACTGTTTGTTCTATGAGTTTCCCTAGAATCGGGATGTTGGATACTGGCCTGTAATTTTCAAGTTTGTCCTGGTCAAGGTTGTTTTTCTTCAGCAGAGGGTGGACCGCTGCCCTTTTTAATGCATTGGTAGCTGCCCATTAGAAAGAGGTCTGTTCACAGTTTTTGTGGCGCCTGCTGCACTATCTTTGATGGGCAGGGATCAAGGGAGCAGGTAGTTGGTCGAAGGTCTCTTAAGATTTTGTCAAGACTCTCCTCTGTCATTGGGTTAAAAGTGTCCCATCTGTCTCTGTCAGGAGGGGGCGAATTTGTGCACCCCTGGTTGACTGGTTGAGGACTGGGTGGGATTGCCAGTGAATCCTGGCAGAGACTTTTAATTTTTTTGGCAAAATATGCAGCAAAATCATTGCAATTCAGTTTAGACTGGGCAGGCTGGTTCTGTTGTGGGGACTGCAGTAGGCTGTTTACTGAACAACTGCTTGGTTGAATTGGCAGCCTGTGCAATGCACTGCGAGAAATACTGTTTTTTGGTTGCTGTTAATGCTTGGCGGTGCTTTGCCATGTGCTTCCTACAGTTTAGTCTGTCTTCATCCAGGCGAGATTTGTGCCATCTCCTTTCCAGTTTTTGTCCTTTGCGTTTAAGGATCTGAAGTTCTGGAGAAAACCAAGGTGAGCATTTGTGAATGGGGCATAAGACCTTTTTTAGTGGTGCTGTTTTCTCTAATGTCTTGGCTAAGTGTGTATTCCAGATGTCAACTTGTTCTGACACTGTTGTTGTCTTTTCATCCACATGTGGATAGTCCAAGGCCTCTAGGAAATTCTCAGCGGTCAGCTTTTTTTTTGTCTCTGATCTCCTTCCAAACTCTGGGAGGTGCCATTTGTTTTAGGTGGTCACTTATGGAGAATTTAATCAGAAAATGGTCTGACCATGATAGGGGTGTTATTTCAATACTGTTATCCCAGAATTCTGGGATTTCCACCCCTTTATAGAATACCAAGTCTAGTATGTGACCTTTTTCGTGGGTTGGAGAATTGATCACCTGTGTAAATTCTAGTGCTGTCATCGTGTCTAAGAAGGCAGCTGTGGTGGTATCTGGGGTTTTGATGTGTAGATTGAAGTCTCCCATGATCACCAGCCTAGGGTAATTCAGGGTCACTTGAGTAATCAGGTCTAGAAGTTCTTGCACAGATAATGTGTTGTTACGAGGTGCTCTGTAAACCATGAGCAGCCAGATTGGTTTCTCCTCTTCAATTTGTATTAAAAGATTTTCATATTCATGTAGCTGGGGGGATGGATATTCTGCGCAGTTTCATTGTATCCCGAACCAAGACTGCTACCCCTCCACCCCGTCTCCCTGGTCTTGGTTGATGTTGGATGTTGAAACCTGTTGGGCATAGTTCAGCCAGTGGTAAACCCCCACTTTTAAACAGCCAGGTTTCACTTATCCCTAGGATGTCAAGATGCTGTTCATTTATGGCATCATGGATCACCGAGGAATTCTTTGCAGCTGATCTGGTATTCACTATATAGTTCCCAAGGGTGGTCTGGGGGTAGTTTTGGTGTGTCAATGAGGTGATCTTCTAAGTACTGTTATGTAGATGTTTGACCTCTTGCACTTTTGCCTTCTCTTTGGTTTATTGGGGGTTATGGTTTCCTCTCCCACACACCACTGGGATACTTGATTGATGTTTGAGCCCAATGCTCATTTTTTTGCGTCAGAAATTAGGCAAAATTTCACTGGATGGCACTGCTGTCCACTCTGTGGAGTTCACAATCGTACTAGTTGGCAAATGCAGGGTTAAGGCTTTAAATATTCTGAAAGAAGCAGACCTTTTTAAAGTTGTAAATTCAGATAAGGCCTGTGAGATCAAAGGCTTTGAGGAAAGCAAATGGCTGCACACTTAGCACTTCTATGTGAATTACTTTGTAGAGGGGATTGATGATATTTGCCTTTAGTTTTAAGGAATCTAACAGATTCACAGTTTTAGAAATACATACAGTTAAAATAAAGTTTTGAATAAAGTTTTGACTCACAGATTGCAGGTATGAGTTTTAGAGTTCCTGGTTTTAATATCCTTGGATGGTCCAGTTGATGGTCCAATTGATGCAGATTGCTGTAGGCTTTTTCTTTGTTGTCCAGGAAGGTTAGATGTAAATAAGGATCCAGCTCCGATCATAGGAGAGTTATTTGCAATGTGAAGGGAAGGTAAAATTTCCTTTCTCCATCCAAAATAAATGGAATAAGTTCAAAGTAAGATTAGCGACTGGTTTCTGAAGACAGACTGAGCAGCAGTCAATGAAAGTTTGGGTTGTAAATAGCAGAAAATGTAATATACAGGAATATACTATATACAGGAATATACTAGATTCTGCAAAAATCTTCAAATTGTTCCTATTCACACAAACCCTCACAAAGAACAACAATATCTCAAACAACTCATTATTACTTGAATTGGTTGTTCTTCTATTTACCATTAATCTTCTCTTAATAGATTTTCTACATGTTAAACATCCATAACTATCCCAGTATGTTTATGATACTGTATTGTAAAATTGGATTCTTACAACAGATTACTTTCTTGTGCATTATTCTTTATGTATCCTATCCTGTTTATTGTAAGCCACATTGAACTCAAACTTGTTTGGGATAATGTGGGATATAAGTGTCACAAATAAATAAATACGTGTAGCAGTAACAGATTCTAATAGCGAATCTACCTCCTTCCAAAAACAATAGCAGATCAAACTTGGTCTGTACTGACATGAAGACTTTGTGAGATTCTGTATCCTAGATATTTCCTTCCAAGAAAGAAGAAAATCTATTAATGAATGATCTGAGCAAGGAACACTAAGATTAGAATTAAGCGGAAAAAAACTGTTTTGATTATTAAAATTAGCGAAGGCAATTAAATCTATTGATGACCTTTCTTGATGTGACCTTTCTTGATGCAAAGAGTTCCTAGCTTTCAGAGAATGAGTCGTAGCAGACTTGGAGGAGCTGAGGAAGACAGAGAGGTACATAGGGAAGGCGTACAGGGATGTTGTAGAGAAGTCCCACATCCAGTCTGGCAGCCCCTGTGCTGCCTTGGAGGAGGGAGGTCTTCTAAAAGGACAGCATCACCCTGGTACAGCTGGAAGTAATCCTGTAGCCAGGACCAGCACACCAGGGGATGCAATATCCACTCACACTGAGGATGTGTCTCCAGGAGCTATTGTCCAGGAGGGAAGGGTTAGGACAGCTGTTGTAGTTGATGATTCAATTATTAGGCATGTAGATAGCTGGGTGGTTGGTGGACATGAGGATCGCCTGGTCACTTGCCTGCTTGGTGCGAAGGTGGCAGACCTCACACATCACCTAGATATGATTTTAGATAATGCTGGGGAGGAGCCGGCTGTCTTGGTACATGTGGTTACCAATGACATAGGAAAATGTGGGAGAGAGGTTTGGAAGCCAAATTTAGGCTCTTATGAAGAAAGATCAAATCCAGAACATCTAGAGTAGTATTTTCTGAAGTGCTGCCCATTCCACGCAGAAGGCCCAAGAGACGGGCTGAGCTCCGTAGTCTCAATGTTTGGATGAGGCGATGATGCAGAAAGGGGTTTTAGATTTGTAAGGAACTGGACAACATTCTGGGGGTAAGGGGGAGCCTATTCTGGAAGGATGGGCTCCACCTTAACCAGGTTGAGACCAGGCTGCTGACATCGGCATTTAAAAAGGAGATAGAGCAGCTTTTAAACCAGAAACTGGGGGAAGGCCGGCAGGTCTTCATAAATGCATGGCTCGGAACAAGGTATCTTTCAATGATACCACCAAAACAGGGAAGATAGGGTATCCTGATAGTGAGGTTGCAAGAGAGACCATAGTAGATCAGGGTCCTTAAATAAAAATCAGACAAAAGGTTGCAAATTAACACTGTCAACCACTGAGGAAGATGTAAATAGGAACAACCAACATAGCTTGAAATGTCTATATACGAATGCTAGAAGCCTAAGAAATAAGATGGAAGAGTTAGACTATATTGCACTAAATGAAAAATTAGATATAATAGGCATCTCTGAGACCTGGTGGAAGGAGGATAACTAGTTGGATGCTGCCATACCAGGGTACAAATTATATTGTAGTGATAGGGTGGATCGAATTGGTGGAGGCTTAGCTTTGTATGTTAAGGAGGGCTTTGAATCAAATAGAACGAATATTCTGCAGGAAACAAAACACATCTTGGAATCCCTATGGATTGAAATTCCATGTGTAAAGGGGAAAAGGACAGTGATAGGAGTGTACTACCCTTTAACCTGGCCAGGATGACAGATGGATGTAGAAATGTTGTCAGCAATTAGGGAGGCTAACAAACTGGGCAACACAATAATAATAGGTGATTTCAATTACCCCTATATTGACTGCGTAAATGTAACAGGGCATGCTAGGGATGTGAAATTCCCTCGACAAAATCAAGGACTGCTTTATGAAGCAGCTGGTACAGGATCCAACAAGAGCAGGAAAAATTCTGGACCTAGGCCTCAGTGGAGCGTGTGATTTGGTGTGGGAGGTAATGGTGCTGGGGCAGCTTGATAACAGTAATCATAATATGATCAGATTTGATATTGACTCTGGTGTAGGTACACACGGGAAATCCAATACATTTTACAATTAACTTTCAAAAAGGAGACTATGATAAAATGAGAAGAACAGTGAAAAAAAAAAACTTAGAGTAGCGGCTGCAAAGGTCAGAAATTTAAATCAGGCGTGGATGCTATTCAAGAAACCATCCTGGAAGCCCAGTCCAAATATATTTCGTGTATTTACAAAAGAGCCAGGAAGACCAAACGACAGCCGACATGGTTAAAAGGTGAGGTGAAGAAAGCTATTAGAGCTAAAAAAAAAAAATCCTTCAGAAAATGGAAGAAAGAAATGATTGAAAATAATAAGAAACAGCATAAGGAATGGCGTCAAATGCAAAGCACTGATAAAGAAGGCAAAGAGGGACTTTGAAAAAAAAAAATTGCATTGGAGACAAGAACATATAGTAAAAATGTTTTTAGGTATATTAAAAGCAGAAAACCGGCAAAAGAATTGGTTGGACTGCTAGATAACAAAGGGGTAAAAAGGGCAATCAGGAAAGACACAGCCATTGAATGAATTCTTTGCTTTGGTCTTTACAAAGGAAGATTAGGGAGAAGTACTGGTGCCAGAAATTATATTCAGAGCTGATGAGTCAGTGAAACTGAATGAAATCTCTATAAACCTGGAGGATGTAATAGCTCAATTTGACAATTTGAAGAATAGCAAATCTCCTGGACCGGTTGGTATTCATCCGAGAGTACTGATAGAATTGAAAAATGAACTTGCGGAACTATTGTTAGTAATATGTAATTTATCTTTAAAATCAAGCATGGTACTGGAAGATTGTAGGGTGGCCAATGTAACTCTGATTTTTTAAAAATGTTCTAGAGGAGATCCGGGAAATTGTAGACCGGTGAGTCTGACGTCGGTGCTGGGCAAAATGGTAGAAAGAACAAAATTACAGAGCACATTCAAAAGTATAGATTGAGACAAAGCCAACATGGATTTAGTGAAGTAAAATCTTGCCTCAACAATCTATGTCATTTCTTTGAAGGGGTGAACAAACATGTGGATAAAGGTGAGCCAGTAGATATTGTGTATCTGGATTTTCAAAAGGAGTTTGACAAAGTCCCTCATGAAAGACTACAGAGGAAATTGGAGAGTCATGGGATAGGAGTTAGTGTTCTATTGTGTGTTAAAAATTGGTTAAAAGAAAAACAGACAGTAGGGTTAAATGGTCAGTATTCTCAATGAAGAAGTGTAGATAGTGGGGTTCCCCAGGGTTCTGTGCTAGGACTGCTGTTTTTACATATTTATAAATGATCTAGAGGTGGGAGTAACAAGCAAGGTAATTAAATTTGCTGAGAACACAAAGTTACTCAAAGTTGTTAAATCGCAAGAGGATTGTGAAAAATTACGAGAGGACCTTACGAGACTGGGAGACGTTTAATGGAAGCAAGTGGAAAATGATGCATGTGGGAAAGAAGAGCCCGAATTATAGGTATGCAATGCAGGGTTCTGCATTAGGAGTCGCCGTTGATGATATGTTGAAACCCAATGCTCGGTGTGTAGCGGTGGCTAAGAAAGCAAATAGATTGTTAGGTATTATTAGGAATGGAATGGAAAACAAAAATGAGGACGTTATAATGCCTTTGTATCGCTCCATGGTGCAACCGCACCTCGAATATTATGTTTGGTTCTGGTCACCGCATCTCAAAAAGATATAGTGGAATTAGAAAAGGTACAGAGAAGGGCAACGAAAATGATAAAGGGGATGGGACGACTTCCCTATGAGGAAAGGCTAAAGTGGCTAGGAGTCTTCAGCTACATCTCCCACATTACCTATCCCTACCAACCCATCCATTCTTCCACTTATCCATCCAATCACTACCCCATATCGCCTATATTTACCGACCCATCCAAGCTATTTCTATGCTACATTTAATTTTCCTACCTATCTAACAAAATTCTGTATAACCTAATACTATATAAGCCGCATTGAACCTGCTTTTAGTGGGAAAGCACGGGATACAAATGTATTAAATAAATAAATAAAAATAAATATGATAGAGGTCTATAAAATAATGAGTGGTGTGGAAGGGGTAGACATGAATCACTTATTTATTCTTTCCAAAAATACTAGGACTAGGGGGCATGCAGTGAAGCTACAAAGTAGTAAATTTAAAATAAATCGGAGAAAATATTTCTTCACTCAGCATGTAATTAAACTATGGAATTTGTTGCCAGAGAATGTAGTAAAAGCAGTTAGTTTAGCAGGGTTTAAAAAAGGTTTGGGTGGCTTCCTAAAGGAAAAGTCTATAGACTATTATTAAAATGGACTTAGGGAACATTCACTGCTTATTTCTAGAATAAACAGCATAAAATGTATTGTAGTGTTTTGGGATCTTGCCAGGTACTTGTGACCTGGATTGGCCACTGTTGGAAACAGGATGCTGGGCTTGATGGACTTTCGGTCTGTCTCAGTATGGCAATACTTATGTATTTATGTTATGTACTTATATGACCTTTCTCATGAGTCGCTGACATCTTAGGACAACAAAACCCTACCAAATCTAAAAACTGGTTGGTAAGAGAATTAGAGGTATTATCCAAATGTAAGTTTATATTACCAACCATAGAGAGAAATCATGATTAAAAGTAGTATATTTGGTTATGAAATCAAAGTAATTCTCTCTAGCATCGGACCATTTTCCCCAGAGGTACAAAATAAAACTCAGCAAAATGAGCCCAGAAAAAAGAATCATCTTTGGTTTCACACGATAAAGTCTCCAAGGATGGTGAACTAATGGAATCTAAAAGTTTTACACTAAAAAATGATTTGTATTTAATTGCTAAACCACCACCACATCGAGTCGAAGTACTTTCTGAATTTTATAGCCACATGGGCATAATACTCTCAACCTAGGGTCATCATTGAGTGGTAGCCAAGTCTCTGTTAAAAAGAGAAAACCTAACTAATTATCTACTATTAAGTCCCTAATGATATCAGCTTTGTTCACTACTGACCTAGCATTAATATAACAGCAAGATATAGGAGTATATGACTGATATACACCACGAGAGGCCAAATTTACCCTGTAACATTCTGGCAACAGATCTACAAGAAGGAATGGACAGCACAAACAGACTTGAAACACTATCTCCTAGATTGGGACAACAGATGCAGAAGCGTATTAGAGAACATAGCACCACTACAAACAAGAACCTCACAAAGACACAACTCGATACCATGGTTTAACGAAGAACTGAAAAAACTAAAAACACAAGTTAGGAGGCTTGAACGAGCATGGAATAAAATAAAAGATGAATACACACTTAACGCATGGAAACAAATACAAAGAAAATACAAATATGCAATAAGACAAACCAAAAGGTCATACTACAAAACCAAAATAGGGCCAAACTACAAAGACACACATAAACTTTTCCAACTCGTGAACAAACTACTAGATACCACACCGGTTACCACAACCAACACAGACACCCCATCAGCAGACAACCTTGCTAAATACTTCAATGAGAAAATTGTAAAGCTACGAATCACGTTATCACTTAATACCACCGACCACGAAAAATTCATTGACTGTCTGGACCCAATCCCCGATGAATATGCAGCAGACCGAATCTGGACAAACTTCGCTCTACTTACTGATAAAACCGTCACCCAAGTGATCAACAGATTCACCAAATCCCACTGCAATCTGGACATATGCCCCAACAACCTAATAAAATCCGCCCCTCAACGCTTCATAACAGACCTCACGATGCACCTAAACTGCATGTTACAACACGGACTCTTCCCTAAGGATGAAGGAAACATACTACTCGCCCCAATACCTAAAGATTCAAAGAAAAAAGCAAATGACATAACCAACTACTGCCCGGTAGTATCTATCCCTCTGTCAGTCAAACTAATGGAAAGTATGGTAACCAAGCAGCTTACCGACTACTTAAACAAATTCTCAGTATTACATGAATCGCAATCTGGATTTCGATCCAACCACAGCACCAAAACAGTACTATTCCTTGTCATCAACAGCAGATGAATCCATTAACTGATGGGTTGTATCCGCCTACCAGCAGGTGGAGATAGAGAACACTGAAAGCACATGGTGTTCCTGGACGCCCAGCCCCCTCTGCCTTCAGTATATCTCTATCTCCCAGCAGGTGTGGGCGTCGCTTTCTCAGCTCCTGGATTTTTCTGCCTGGGTTGGCTCCTGTGCTTTGCCAGTAGAGCGGGGGGGTGTTGTGGCTGGTGGTGCCCACTTTAATTAAAGGCATACTTGGTTTTCCCTGTCCCTGCCTTACCCCATTCCCCCTCCTCCCGGAGTTCCTCTGTGGCTGCCTGCCTCTAACTTTCCTCACAGTAAAAAAATAAAAATGAGAGAGGCTTTCTCCAGAGCTCCTGGTTCAGTGCAGCTTGACCGAAGCTCGTTTGACTCGGTCTCCTGAGGTGAGAGTGGTGCCCAGCTCCTCCGAGGAGTTTCCCGCTGACAGCGCTCTGTGCGGGGTAAATTTTGGCGCAAAGGAGCCATTTTGTTTTCTGTATTTGATGGCTGCTGAAGGGGTTAAGCGCTGCTACCACTATGGGAAACGCAGATCAGCAGCAGGGCTTTGCAGCACATGTTGCCTTGATGCTAATGCTGGCAAACCGAGCATGGCGGGCAGTGATTCTTCTCGCCCGACGGAGTTGGCAGCGGGCGCCATCTTGGAGGCGCCGCGTGACTCGACCCTCGCGGTTGCAGAGGGGTCTGAGTGCAGGGGGATGCCTCGTTTCAAGGTTTCTAGAGGAGCTATTGCCTCCGCTTTCCGCACAGGGTGAGTTTTTCTCCCCTGAATTTGTGCTGCTGATGCATAAGGCTTTTATGTTAAAAAGAACACTGCCTGAGGCTCCTGACAATTCCTGTCGGACTGGGTTGCCTCCAGTTCTTGATAGCCCAGTGTCTGCTGGAGACTTTATTTCTTCCCCCGAGCTTTTGGCTGACACAAAGCGTAGACAAGTGAATACCCCGTCTGAGGGGGGACTCTTCACCTTGTTCTCCCCCGTGGTCTAGTTTCAGGGAGTCTTAGGGGTCTGGCAGGCCCTCATGGACTGATGATCCAGACGACGGTGGCTGCTTGCCATGGGAGTTGGATGACCCTAAAGCGGTTCAGATTTTCCACCGCGACGAGCTGCCAGCTCTCATTTCTGATGCCTTACAGGCCCTTTGTAGTGAAGATCCTGACAAGGGCGCTGCCTCTTCTATTAATCCTCGGATAGCTAGTACTAAGAAGCCTTCTCGGGCTTTTCCCGTGCATGCTTCCATCCAAGAGCTTATTTCAGCTCAGTGGTCTGACCCTGATGGTCCCTTGAAGGTGGCCAGGGCTATGTGTCACCTTTATTCTCTGAGTGAACGTCAGTTGGCCCTCTTTGTGATGCCTAAAGTGGATGCGTTAGTCATGGCTGTGACTAAAAAGACTACTCTCCCAGTGGAGGGAGGGGTCGCTTTGAAAGATATGCAGGACCGGTGGCTGGAAGGCGCACTGAAGCGGTCCTTTGAAATCTTGGGCCTGTCCTTACGGGCGGCTATTTGCAGTTCCTATGCAGTCCGGGTCTGCCTTCCCTGGTTGCAGCAGGCAGTTGAGCAGCCCGCCGAGGGAGTGGGTTTCCTCGCTGAGGTCGGCCCGTGTATGGAGTCTGGCTTGTCTTTTTTGGCTGATGCCCTTTTTGATCTGGTCAGAGCTTTGGCTCAGCAGATGGCGGTTCCTGCCTGCTACCTTCTTTGGCTCCGGCATTGGGTGGCTGACATGGCCTCTAAACAAAGGCTGGTGAGGTTACCCTTTCGGGGCCTTCTTTTATTTGGTTTGGATTTGGAGAAGATTGTTAAGGACCTAGGGGACTCTAGTCCCAACGGTTGCCTGAGGATAGGCCGAGGCCTTCTTCCAAAAGTCCTTCTTTTTCCTCCTCTTTCAGGCCACGTTTTTGCGAAGCTCGCAGCTATCGCCCAGGGCGCTCTGCGGGGTTTGGTCAACATACCCGTTTCCAGCAGAGGAACTCCTTTTGTTCGGACAAACGTGCTGCGGCGTCCGGGCAACGTCCAGGAGTTCAGGGGCGTCCTCCACAATGATGGGGCGCCGGTCCACTCGTCGGTTCCTACAGTAGGGGGTATTCTTTCTCTCTTTCTCGAGGAGTGAACCAAGATTACTTCGGTCAAGCTGCACCGAACTAGGAGCTCTGGAGAAAGCCTCTCTCTTATTTTTATTTTTTTACTGTGAGGAAAGTTAGAGGCAGGCAGCCACAGAGGAACTCCAAACTGCCCAAAACACAGCAGCCAGACTCATATTTGGAAATACGAAAGCGCCAAACCCCTAAGAGAAAAACTACACTGGCTCCCACTTAGAACGTATTACGTTCAAAATTTGCACTCTGGTTCATAAAATCATTCACGGCGAGGCCCCGGTCTACATGTCAGACCTCATAGATTTACCAACCAGGAACACAAAAAGGTCAGCACGCACATTCCTGAATCTCCACTACCCCAGCTGCAAAGGACTAAAATATAAACTAACACAGGCATCCAGCTTCTCCTACATAAGCATGCGACTATGGAATGCACTACCAAATGCCATAAAAAACAATGTATGACCTAACTTCCGAAAATCACTAAAAACCAACCTGTTCAATAAGGCATACCACAATGATCCATCCTAAATACCAGACAACGAAACTCATACCAGAACTGGACAAAACCGAACTCTCTATACTTGACTGCTTCAGTTACTTTGTCACGAATGAACTTTAACGCAATACTACTTTATTTCTCATTCCGAATATGAATTCTCTATACTTGACTGCTTAATCTACTCTGTCACTTATGAACTTTAATGCAATACCACTTTGTATTTCTCATTCCAGAAATGACGATCGTCATTACGGAATAATGTAAGCCACATTGAGCCTGCAAATAGGTAGGAAAATGTGGGATACAAATGCAGCAAATAAATATTCATTGGAATTGCAGAGGACCTTAATTAGGTTCAAATCTCCTACCCTTCTCAAATCTAATTTTTGTTTATTAGAAAGAGGTTTCCTAAATTTTCTACCTCTGAAAATCATAGGAATTTCCTGTTGAATAAAATTAGCACAGGTCAGTCAAGTTTTACCATTTGAAAATCTAGCAGTAGACAAATAATATTTCTGACTTGTGGAGAGAATTGGGATCGGCCATTCTATAGAACTTGAGCGAGTGGTCTGCCTAGTCACACACCAACATAGCCAAATGCTCAGCACTAACCATTTAGACCAGTAGTTCCCAAACCTGGTCCTGGAGG
This sequence comes from Microcaecilia unicolor, assembly GCF_901765095.1. Classification (NCBI taxonomy): domain Eukaryota; kingdom Metazoa; phylum Chordata; class Amphibia; order Gymnophiona; family Siphonopidae; genus Microcaecilia; species Microcaecilia unicolor. The sequence goes on from NC_044037.1 coordinate 124,203,188, forward strand.
CACCCCAGCTAGCCAGGTTTTCGGATATCCACAATGAATAGTCATGAAAGAGATTTGCATGCAGTAGAGGTAGTGTGAGCAAATCTCTCATTGTGGATATCATGAAAGCCTGATTGACTGGGGCCTCAAGGACCAGGTTTGGAAATCAGTGATTTATACCAATACATATTGTATATACTTAAATTGGGTGTTAATGTAAAATAAGTAGATGGAAACACTTATCTAGAAAAAAATATAACCAATACTAATTCAAGCCTCGGTTCCACCCTCACTTGCGCACGAGGGAAGTTTTTTTGTTTGTTTTTTTTGTTACATTTGTACCCCGCGCTTTCCCACTCATGGCAGGCTCAATGCGGCTTACATGGGGCAATGGAGGGTTAAGTGACTTGCCCAGAGTCACAAGGAGCTGCCTGTGCCGGGAATCGAACTCAGTTCCTCAGTTCCCCAGGACCAAAGTCCACCACCCTAACCACTAGGCCACTTCTCCGCCCTAACACACTTACCTTGATTCATTTTATCTAGTAGGATTACACTGCAAAATGTCATTTATATTTCTGACTTTTTAAGTCAATAATAATTCCATTAGAACTTCTCATATTGTGTGTCAGACATGCAATTACTTTTGCGTGAGTCCAATACTGAGGTTCTCAGGATTGAATTAAGGAGCATTCAGACGTGTGTCTTGGATCCTTGAGGTTTTCTAGAAATGGATGACACGATCTTGTTGATATGATGTGATAAATTGCTCAGAAATGACTGAATTGGTTACCTATCCTCATGCATGTGTCTTTTTTTTCTGTCTTTATTTTACTGTTGAAGGCCTGTCTCCGGAGCTATTGTGTGTCCTCACTGCGATGCTGGAACCTGATCACAAGAAGAGGACAACTGTAGATAGCCTGCTATCCTCCCCAGTCTTGCACAGAGTAGCTATGTGGCGCAGCTTCATACTGACCACCCAGGCAGGAATCAACAGGGCCCTCTCAGTCTGTCAGGTGTGTAAGAGCTGATCTCATCTAAGGAGGAGGAGTTGGACATTTATCTACTTTTTGTGTTTGCTAGGTAGTTAAGACCTAGACTGACCACTGTCAAGAGATGGAAGATGGTCCTTGATCTGACTCAGCATAACTGTTCTTATATTCTTGTCACGAAATGCCTAGCCACCCACCTGCGGTTACCCCACAACCACTTAGAGGTTCTATCCCCAGCACAGCTCAGGTCTGCTTTCACTTGCCGCTCATGCTCTACACTAGCACCCTCCTCCCACCGACTGTGTCACAACTGCCTCTGGGTGAGTCTCCCTCTCTCAAGTTATCCCCAGTGATTTCTAGGTTACTGGAGCCACACTCCCAATGGTCTGACACTTCTCAGAAAGCACTCACAGACCCAACACACAAACCACTAGGATTCTTTATCAGTCCAGACAAACAGGGCAAACAAACAATTATGTTCTCTTTAAAAATATTGAAAAGTGGAACAAAATAGTGCAATTGGTAAACAATAACAGGTAATTGAATTATGGATCAATTATAACACTAACTAAACATTTGCATACTTCCTAGAAAGTACCTGGGGAGATCAGGACATATATCTGTTCATAGAACTTCAGCAAAGAGCTCTCTCTCTCCTTCTCCCGGGCTAAAACTGAAGCACAGCCATCATCTACTGAGTAATTTCAAACTCCAGGCCAATCAGAGCCCAGAACAATCAAGTTTCAAATAAAAACTGGTTACATCACTACAAGCACTTCCTATTATTGGTGTGCCAAATAAAAGAAAGAGAAGTCTGTAACAGCTTTAAGCATATGCAGGCACCATCTGCTGGCCAAATAGGTGAAATACACTTCAGAACATAATCAATGCAGGAAAATATCCAATACATTTTACAGGCTTAAAACACACCTCCCTCCCCTTAAGAGAGAGACTCCAGACTGCGGCCTCCACAGACCGCAGATCAGGTCTCGATAGTCCAGTGTCTTGGTGGTTCTGGCTTATCCTTTCTGGAGAGACCATTAGCTTTGCCATGTTCCTTGCCCTTCTGGTGCTTATAACAGACGGTTTTACCACACTCAGTTCGTGCTAACAGTTTTAATCCTGTATGCTTCAATTTCTGAATAGTGAGGAGTATCTTCTGATAGAAGCTTTTACCACACTCAGCACATGTGAATGGTTTTATTCCTGTTTGCATTCTGTGGTGCTTTGTTAGCTGGGGTTTATGAATAAAGCTTTTTCTACATTCAGTGCATGTAAATGGCTTGTTCCCTGAAGGGATTCTATGCTACTTTGACAATAATTTCCGCCAACTGAAACTTTTCTTACACTCCGTACTTGAAACTGGGCTCTCTGCTGGGTGAAATTTTGCATTTCTTGTGGAGCTTTCTTCCTGGTTGAAGCTATTGTCATAACCAGGACATGAAGATAGTCTATTATCAGTGTTTTTCTGATATTCTGTAATGTTTGCTTTATTGATAACAGCTTTTCCCATATTCTATACTTGTACATAATCCAGTTTCTTTACTATTTTTCAGGTGCTGCATTAGCTCCTTTTTCATACGGTAATCTTTCTCATACTCAGAGCATGTAAATTATGTCTCTTTTATACATGTTTCCTGTTATTCTAGTTCCCCCTTTTGACTGAAAGTGTTTTCACAGTCTGTACATTTAGATGGTCTCTCTTCAGTGTCCAATCCCTCTGATAATGTCTCTGCTATGAGGTCAGGTATGGATTCACTATCCTGACACTTTGGGCTGATGGATGAGTACCAGTGATAAAAGAACTCCAATGAAATAGCCTCTCTATTATTACCTTTGCAAACTTTAAAACTTGTGTTTTATTAGTATATACAACTTAAGGGGTTCCTGGATAAAGAACTAGTCTACTGGCAGCTAGTGCCTAATGGCTATTGCACCTGTGTTTTAGTCCCCTCCCCCACCTAAGAGATATAGGCTTGATCTCGGTAGTTTACCAGTGGTTGGAGTCTGATCCCCTGGCAATGGGGAAACTTAAGTCCACTTGGGAAGATGGAGGTGAGGACCAATATATTTGAGAGAGAATGGTTAGATATGTTTGGGATATTAAGAAAGAGGAGCTCTATTACTGCAGTTATATAGGAAAATGAGTGGTATTCCCAGATAGAGTGGCCAGAATGGATTACAGGATGAAGAACCCTCTCAGAGATTATAGTTTCTTGTCTCATGAATAGCCCAGCAGTATTGTGGCTTGACCACAACTTATAGGCATGTAGACTTAAACTTAACAGAGGCATTCAGTTGTGGATTATCTTTTAGTAGCTGCCAGACACATACCACTGAAGGGCGCCTCTCAAACCCCCCCAATTTCAAATTGACTCCAGAAGGGTTTGGGTATCTATACAACATAAAAGTTAACTTCACTGATATAGGAGCATCAACCAGATGCAACTAATATCTGGCAGTCTTTTTTAAAAGAAGTCCATTAATGGGAACATTCCTCTATGGGAGTCCACCAGCTCAGGTTACATCATTGAACGATAACCCCCAGGAATGGTAGAATGACCTTATGGGGTTGAGGTAACTTAAGATGTCAGATAACTAGCTTGGGAGGGTCTATAGGCTGTATGACTACTATAATCTAGGAATCTTTTATTAGTGCTGACATTAGCTAGGTTATTATCATATGGGAGACACTGAGGCTGTGTGCACTCTACCTATGAACTGTTTAAAACAGTTGCACATTGTTGATAATAAAAAGGGCTCAAAGGGAGATCAGTAGACTTATCGACTAGTAAACCAGATGATGGCTTAATGGGAATGAGTCAGCATGTGTCTTGTCCACAAGGAGGGTGAGCCCTTAGGTCCCGTAAGGCCCTGAAGGACCTCAAAGGACAGCCGTGCAACCCCAAATCTTCACCCGCGGCGACCGCCGTTCACCAAGGGTTGAGCCCCCAGCTGCAGGCGGTCAACGGGACTTCAGGAACCGCGGGGTTGATGGGCTGACCTGGACTGGAACCGGGACAGAAGCAGGCAGGTGGAATAGAGATGTCCACAAACTGGCAGCAGATCAGGGCAGGCAGCTAACAGCGTAGTCGGAGACAGGCAAGAGGTCAAGGCAGGCAGCTTAGCAGAGATAACCAGGAAACAGTCCAAAATCAGCAACACCAGGAAAACGACGAAACACAGGAACCACGGAGATTGGCCTCGGGAACAGAACCTGAAGCAAAGTTCTAGCTCAGTTCCCTTCCTTAAATACAGTACAACATCAGCCGCTCCGCCCCCGTAGGTACAGCCGACCAATCCGGACCTGGGTATCGGCAGAGCCCCTCTGATTGGCTCTGTCCGATTCCCCAGGCGGGCCCACCAACTTGGCCTCCCAATCCGGCACCTCAGAGGCGGAGCTTTGGGCCCTCCCGCCCGGGAGGGAAGAAGACGCCGGCCATCGCGCCTCGGCGCCGCCTCCTTCGGCGGCGCAAACTTAGCCCCCACAGCCGGCGACCGAGAGACCGGCGACCGCAGTCGCCGGCCTCCGGCCTCGGTCCCGGACGGAACGGCCATCACTGCGGCGGCCCCCGGCTCCCCGCCATGGCCTCCGGACCGCTACCCCTCGCCGCGGAGGACGCTGGCTCCTGCCCCCCGCGACGGAGGAGCCGGAAGGAGCGATGGACGCGACAGCATGAGGTTTAGCAATTTTAGAATTTTTCAAGCATTTACATGTGGATAAAAATAAGCTGGTTGATGTAGTGTCTTTGAATTTTCAGAAATCATTGGACAAAGCTCCTCAGGAAGTTAAAAAGGTGATAAATAAATCATTCATTTAAACTTTTTCTGTTTAGTCCCCGACTTAAGATTACCCCTTTCACTTGTCTAACTTGAGGTCTTCACCGCATAGACCCTCACACTCTTCCATCACTTTCAAATTTCTTTCCCACACACTTCATAGATTGTCCATTAGAAGAACAGGCCTCCTTCTGGAATTCCTCACTTCAAAAGATACTAGACCATATTACACCTTTAAAATCTGTCACTATACGACCAATGAACAAATTTCTGGTCCAGGAAAAGTTCAAGATGGTTTCCCTGGACACCCTTCTTCCCATGATTCAGAAAAATGATTGGCTATGCTCTCTGGACTTAAAGGATGCAGCATATACACACATCCCAATACTTCCAGCTCACAGGAAGTATCTTCGATTTCGGCTGGGAACACATCATTTTCAGTACCGCGTACTGTCTTTTGGCCTCATGTCAGCTTCCAGAGTATTTACCAAATGTTTAGCAGTAGTTGCAGCGTTGCTACTCAGACTGGAAGTGCATGTGTTCCCTTATCTTGACGACTGGCTAGTGAAGAGCACCTCGGAGGAAGGTGCTCGGGAGTCCATGCGGAAGACTATTCAGGTGCTGCAGTTGCTAGGGTTCGTAATAAACTACACCAAGTCCCATCTCCATCCTGTCCAACAATTGGAATTCATAGGAGCCCTGCTCGACACATGGACTGTTCAAGCCTATCTTCTGGACACACGTGCGGACAAGGTTCAGACATTGCAACAGGTCGCAGCTCGGCAGATGTTAAGGTTGTTGGGCCACACGGCTTTCACAGTGTATGTTACACCCATGGCACGTCTTCACATGAGATCTGCTAACTGCTTTTACCACATTCTCTGGCAACGAATTCCAGAGTTTAATTACATGTTCGGTGAAGAAATATTTTCTCTGATTCATTTTAAATTTACTACTTTGTAGCTTCATTGAGTGCCCCCTAGTCCTAGTATTTTTGGAAAGAGTAAACAAGTGATTCACGACTACCCATTCTACTCCACTCAGTATTTTATAAACCTCTTTCATATCTCCCCTCAGCTGTTTTTTCTCCAAGCTGAAGAGCCCAAGCCCTTTCAGCCTTTCTTCATAGGGAAGTCAGCCCACTCCTTTATCATTTTTGTCGCCGTTCTCTGTACCTTTTCTAATTCCACTATATCTTTTTTGAGATGCGGTGACCTTAGTTGCACACAGTATTCAAGGTGCGGTTGCACCATGGAGCAATACAAAGGCATTATAACATCCTCATTTTTATTTTCCATTCCTTTCCTAATAATACCGAACATATTTGCTTTCTTTGCTGTCACAGCACACTGAGTAAAGGGTTTCAAAGTATCGCCAGCGATGACTTCTAGATCCTTTTCCTGGTCTGTGACTCCTAATGTGGAACCTTGTATCATGTGGCTATAGTTTGGGTTCCTCTTTCCCATATGCTTCACTTTGCACTTGCTCACATTGAACGTCATCTGCCATGCCCAGTCTCCCATACTCGTAAGGTCTTCTTGCAGTTTTTCACAATCCTCGTACGATTTAACAACTTTGAATAACTTGTGTCGTCTGCAAATTTAATTACCTCACTAGTTATTCCCATATCTAGATCATTTATAAATATGTTAAAAAGCAGCGGTCCCAACACAGACCCCTGGGGAACCCCACTATCTACCCTTCTCCATTGAGAATACTGACCATTTAATCCTACTGTCTGTTTTCTCTGGAGGAAAGGAGGAACAGGGGTGATATGATACAGACGTTCAAATATTTGAAAGGTATTAATCCGCAAACGAATCTTTTCCGGAGATGGGAAGGCGGTAGAACGAGAGGACATGAAATGAGATTGAAGGGGGGCAGACTCAGGAAAGATGTCAGGAAGTATTTCTTCACGGAGAGGGTGGTGAACGCTTGGAATGCCCTCCCGCGGGAGGTGGTGGACATGAAAACGGTTACGGAATTCAAACATGCGTGGGATAGGCATAAAGGAATCCTGTGCAGAAGGAATGGATCCACAGAAGCTTAGCTGAAATTGGGTGGCGGGGGGAAGAGGGGTTGGTGGTTGAGAGGCTAGGATAGGGGAGGGCAGACTTATACGGGGACTGTGCCAGAGCCGGTGATGGGAGGCGGGACTGGTGGTTGGGAGGCTGGAAATACTGCTGGACAGACTTATACGGTCTGTGCCCTGAAAAAGACAGGTACAAATCAAGGTAAGGTATACACATATGAGTTTATCGTGGGCAGACTAGATGGACCTTTTTCTGCCGTCATCTACTATGTTACTATGTTTTCTATCCTTTAACCAGTTTTTAATCCACAATAGAACACTACCTCCTATCCCATGACTTTCCAGTTTCCTCTGGAGTCTTTCCTGAGGTACTTTGTCAAATGCCTGTAAAAAAAATGGATGTGCAGCAAATTAAAAATTGGCGCGCATCCATTTTGGGTCTGAGACCTTACCGCCACCCATTTACTTAGCAGTAAGGTCTCACACGTTAACTGGGCAGTAATCGTCTATGTGTGTATAAATCCGGTTACTGCCCAATTAGCGCCGCATGCCGAATAATAAAACAAATTTTCTGGCATGCATAGTGGATGTGCGTAAAAAATGAAGTTACCACCAGGGCCATGTGGTAGTCGGGTGGTAGTTCCAAATTGGCATATGTTGGGCGCACGTAGGCACCTACGCAGCTTAGTATAAGGGCCTCTAAGACATATCACTCCTTGAGAAAAAAGGTTTTAAGCGCAGTCTTAAATTTTCTATTTGAAAATACAAAGGTAAACTAACAGCAGTGTTCTGAACTAAAGGTAATGCATATCCACCATTCAAATACTCTGGAACAAGGCATTCCCATAATCCAGATGACTAAGGACCAGTATGTGAACCAGAATTCACAAGGCCCCCCTATCCAGAAGAGGACAAACAGATTGAATCTTCTTAAGTTTAAAAACACTCCTTAATGGTCATTAGAAATGTATGAAAAGTTAAATCCTTTAGGTAAGCTTTCAGCCTTGCAGTGCCATTTTTGCAATTCCTCTTCTCATTAACATATCTTAAAAAAAAAAGGTGTCTTCTCTTACTATTGCACTGTATTAGTCATTTTTCTCCCATTTGTATTTTTGCTTTCTGACTACCTTCCTAACTTTTATCTAACAATTTTTATTGATGACACCACTTATACAGCATAGAATTTCCTCATCAAGGTACAATTTTCATCACAAACTGCGTTCATCAGTTAACATACTGGATACATCAACATTTTTTATTATAAACAAGAAACCCCCACTTTTAAACCCTGACTTTTATTCCTTCCCTCCCTAACCCCCGTTTTTAATGTTTAACGTTTCCCAAACATATTCTCTACCCCTACCCAATCCACCCTCTACATCTCCCATCCACGCTTCCCTTCCTCTCTAATACCTCCCTCCCCTTTTTCCCCCATTCCAAGTAGCATCTGGTCGCTCTATCAAATAAAGTGGGAACTACCTCCTGCATGTGCATCTCTCCAGCTTACTTCCCCAAGTCCATCTCCAAACGGTTGATGATAGAGCTGCGAGCCCTAGGGGCCAGATTATTAATGTATGATTACCATATTAAATAAAATTTACTTTGCGCTTTGGGTTTAAGATAAGAATCTCGGAGCTCTACTAACAGCAGTGCATGCATCCTGTTGCGCCATTGCCAGTACGACGGTGCCTCTTGTTTTGTCCAGTTTACTAGAATACATTTTTTCCCTATCAAACATGCCTTTTATATTAATAAATTATGATAGTACCTGACCCTATCAGTAAGTCAACCCCTAATAGGGCAGCCTCCAGTGTAAGTACTATAATCCTACCCAAGAGTTTCCCCAAGAACATCGCTATTTGCACCCAGTATCCATTGATCACTGAGCATGCCCACATAGCATGATAGTAGGTGCACCTAGTGGCACCACATCTGCTACAAAGTTGGAGATTCCGCTCTACCCATATTATACAGTCTCGACAGTGAAGTATACGCCCTATAGATTCCTCTCCCCTGGCATTCCCTCAATTCAGCACTGCCGGTCCTATTTGTTGTTTGACTCAAACTACGCTCTAATGTTTCCGTGGTAATCACATTCTGTAGGTCAGCCGTCCACCTCGAAGCCAACCGGTCTAAGTTCCTCTTTGGACAACTCTGCAGAAGTCTTTTGTGCAACAATGATATCGATGCTGGTTCTGTTGTGGGCATTTCATAAAATTCTCTAATGTTGGAGGCCACATCAACTGCCAAGGAGGTCGGAGACAAAAAAGCAATATAATGAGACACCTGTTTAAAGGCAAATCTGGCTGCCCATTCTAGTATACCAAGACCCAGGGACTCCAAGTTCTTGATGCGTCCTGTTTGATCTACAAAATCATTCACCATTTGAAGCCCCTTATCCTTCCAGTTTCTAATACACTTGTTCTCCATTCCCGGTATAAAATCACCATTCCCCATAATGGGTAACAATCCACTAGTTCGTGCATCAAAAGACCAGAGTCTAGCTAATTCACCCCATACCACCCTCAAAGGACGTACTAAGGTACTCATACGAATATATGCAGGTAGTACTGAAGATTCAGCCTGCAGAACATAATTAAAATGCAATGGGCTAACCCAATCCGCCTCCATTCTTGACGGGGTATAGTATGATGTTCCCATCAGCCAATCCCCCAGGTGCCGTAACAGGCAGGCCCTATTATACCTCTATAAATTCAATATTCCAAGTCCCCCTCTGTTCCATCCATCCATCATATCTTGCATATGGATCTGCGGCCTTTTCTTATTCCAGAAAAATCTAGAAAGCAATCTCAGCAATCGTTTCCAGTCACTCCTAGTGAGACATAAGGGCAGAATCTGGAAACAATAGCGCCATTTGGGGAAGATAATCATATTGAACAGTGATATTCTACCCAACAGCGACACCGGCAAACTCTTCCATTTCTCAATAAGTTGCTTGGTAATTGAGAACAGCTTGTCAATATTTAACTTGTATAGCTGCACCGGATCCCCCGGCAATTGTATACCAAGGTATTTAAACGATGCCCTAGCTCTTTTTAATGGGCAATTGAACTGCTTCCATTCTGCTTCTGACATATGTAAAGTCTGAACTTCAGACTTATCTAGGTTAAGATGGAAGCCTGAAAAATCTCCAAATTCTGCAAATATTTCCAGCAACGCTTCCAGTGATCCCCGAGGTTCTTGCAGAAGCACTAACAAATTGTCCGCAAAAGCTGCTATTTTAAGATGTTCCAGTCCAATCACAACCCCTTTCACATCTTCGGCTCTCGTGATATCTCTTATCAACGGATCCATCACCAAAGCGAAGAGGAGAGGAGACAGAGGACAACTTTTGTCTCGTGCCCCTATCTATCTTAAACGATACCGAGAACACTCCGTTTACAGCCACTTCCGCCATTGGGCCCTGATAGAGGGCTGCAATGGCGTCCCTAAAATACCCCTTTATCCCGTACGCCTCTAAAGTCACAAACATAAAGTTCCAGTTAACTCAATCAAATGCTTTTTCAGCGTTGAAACTAATAAGTAATGAAGGTATAGATTTCTTTTGTATTTCTTCCAATGTCAGCAGAATCTTTCTCAAATTCCGTGCTACCGATCTCTCTCTAACAAATCCCACTTGTGACACAGCTATTAAAGTCGGTAAGACCCTGGCCAATCTGTTCGCCATTTTTTTTGGCGATCAATTTTGTTTCAAACGGTAGTAATGAGATGGGCCGATACGATCCAGCTCTTATCCGGATCTCGTCCTGGCTTTAATAACACAATTATCTGAGCTTTCTTTAATGAGTTTGGTAATTCCCCTCTCTGTACGATAACATTAAAGACTTCCGTCAAACAGGGTGCTACTTGATCTACCATCATTTTATAAAATTCCGATGTAAAACCATCTACCCCTGGGGACTTATACAATGGCCTGTCTCTAATACACCACCTAACTTCGTCCTCTGTGATAACCATGTTAAGCAACTCCTGCTGTACTTCTGTTATCTGAGGGATCTCCTGTCCTACTAGATATGATTCCGCTTCAAGACCATCTTCGTCCGCAGGCGAGTATAACTTAGCATAAAATTCCTGAAAATCCCTGTTAATATCTGCGTTTGTATGAAAGTAAGATCCTTGCTCATCCTGAATCCTAATTACACATCTCCTCCCTTCCTCTTGTTTAACCAGTCTTGCCAGCATTTTACCCTGCTTATTGGCATGCTTATAGAGCTGGTATCAAAAATATGTCATAGACTGTTGCGTTTTTGACTGAATCATCTGATTTAATTCTGCTTGTGACGCCAAAAATTTATTTTTATTTTCCATAGTCGGCGAACGACCATATGCCTGCCTATCTCTCCTCACTTGTGATTCCAAACGAGTCAATTCTGCCTCTTTCTCTTTTCTTTTATCTACCGAATACGAGATTATGTGTCCCCTCAAGACCACCTTTGCCGCCTCAGAGCACCGGGTCCCTTCTATAGCTGTCCTTATAAGACTCCACATAGTCTCCCCATCTTGCCTGTATAAACCGATGAAACTTAGGATCATAATATATCTCTCTGGGGAAAATCTGCCCCCTTTTCTCTACTCCAGTCTATGACAACTCAAATCATTGCATGGTCAGACACTTTGGTGTCATCTATCTCTGCCTGCCCTAGTCTAGTTGAGTTGTTTTTCGACACCAATAGATAATCTATGAGCGATTGCGTACCATGCGCCCTGGATAAATGAGCAAAGTCTCTATCACTAGGGTGCAGCAAACGCCATGAGTCCACCAACTCCAAGGCCGAACACAACCAAGGTACTCCTCTAGAGTAATTTACCGGACGCACCCTTATGGGCCCAGTACTGTCTATCAGAAGATCTGATACCAAGTTAAAGTCCCCCCCTCCCCCCACTATCATTGGAGTCTGTTCAAAGGCATATATATTTTTAAGAATTTCCTGAAAGAAATTTTTATCATACCGGTTTGGCGCATACAGGTTGACCAGCAGAAGAGGTTTATTGTTGAGTGTAATGTGCTGTATTATATACCAACCTTTAGGGTCTACCACTTTACGATTCAGCACATATTGCGTCCCTTTTTGGAACAATATAACAACCCCCGCCTTCTTATTTTGTACAGGACTATCTACCGTCCCTCCTACCCACCATCTACGTAATTTCTGATGTTCCACCGTATTTAAATGTGTTTCTTGCAACATAACTATTTGTGCTTTACGTCTATTCAGTACCTTCAGGATCTTAGCACGTTTAATCGGCGAAGAAATACCTCCTACATTCCACGATATTATTTTAACCATGATGTGTTGGAGCTCCACTTTTCAGCGACTTCGCTCCTTCATGGCACCACGTGACTCCTACCTTCCTAACATTGTAGCTTTTTAGACATTATTACCTCTCTTCCTCTTTCTGCAAGCTCTTCTAGTTTAGGAATACCAGTCTTTCTTCCATACCGTTCAGTGTGATTAATCAACTTGCTTTTCGGCCAATAGAACAAGGAAACTAAAAATATGTATACAGTGCATGCCGTTTAAGTGCACGTTGGATAAGCGCATACTCTGTTTAACTGCATGCTGTACTTCGGTCCCGTTTTTGGTGCCATCAATTTTTATGGGGACAAACTTCGGTTTAGCGCACCACTGATAAGTGCAAGATTCGCTTACATGCATGGTTTAAGACCGCTTCTCTGCAGGGAAGACTCTGCATAAGCGCGCACACAGAATATGGAAGCTGATTGGCGTGTGACAACCGAGATTTCAAATTTACCGCCCCTTTAACTGCCATAGGCAGAATAAGTGAAAGAATGTTGTTAGAGTGTAGTGTCTCTCTGAGGTACTCCTTCATCTTGACTTTCCTGAAGTCTAGGACTCTTGCTTTCGAATGACTCATCAGTTCTTGTGCACTTGGACAGAACTATACTATCTGGTGATCACTGGCTTCTAGATGATCACCCACTACAACATCAGAAACACTCTCCCCATTTATAAGCACAAAATTCAGTATTGCCCTCACTGTGTGGGTTCTGTTATCTAATGGAATAAGGTCACTAGTGAAGTGACCTAAGGATCTTTACAGGGTCATGTGCTGTTTTAACATATTCATAAATAGTATAGAAAAAGGAGCAGTGAGTGAGGTGAACAATTTGCAGATGATGCAAAATTATTCAGTTATTAAAACAGCAGAAGATTGTGAGGAATTACAGAAGGGCCTTGTGAGGCTGAGCAACTAAATGGCAAATGAAATTTAATGTTGACAAGTGCACAGTGATTCACATAGGAAAAAAATAATCCCAACTACAGGTATAAAATGCTAGGGTTTGTATTAGGATTAACCACCCAAGTGAAAAAAAATATTGGAATCATTGTGGATAATATGTTCAAGTTTTCAGACTAGTGTGCTATCATGCATATTTTCAAAGCAGTTAGCCTTCCAAAGTTCCATAGGTTTCTATGGAACTTTGGAAGGCTAAGTGCTTTGAAAATGAGTCCCTTTTAAATTGTCAACAAAAAAAAAAGCAAATAGAATGTTAGAGATTATTCAAACAGGAATGAAGAGCAAAACTGAGAGTAAGCCACATTGAGCTTGCCATGAGTGGGAAGGCGCGGGGTACAAATATAACAAAAAAAAATATTATGCCTCTGCATAGGTCCTGGGTACAACTACCGTTCTAAGTATTGTGTACAGTTTTGGTTGCTCCATCTTAAAAAATGATATAACGGAATAATAAGAGGTTCAGATAAGGGCAATAAAAATAATAAAGGGCATGGAACACCTCCTCTATTAAACAAATGGCTTTTTGGCTTGGAAAAGAGACAATTGAGAGGGGATATGATAAGTTTTTGAAAAATCATGAGCTGGGAGAAATAGTTAAATAGGGAACAATTATTTACCCTTTTCAATATTTCATTAGAAATTATTTTTTCAAACAGTGCTCAATTAAATTATGGAATCTGATGCTGATGGATGTGGTCAAGACAGTTGACACAGAGGAGTTGAAGAGGAGTGGGCACGTTCCTGGAGAAAAATCCATAAAGAATTATTAGCCTGGTAGACTTGAGAGTGTTATTGCTTTTCCCTGGAAATTGATCCACTTTCTAGGTTCAGCCAAATATTTGTAACCCAGATTGGCTATTGTCAAAGAGAGTGCTGGGCTTGAAGGACCTTGGTTTGACTCAGCATGGTTTAATCTGTTCTCATAGAAATATAGGCTGTCTCAAATTGGAATATCAGACACTGTTTTAGGTTGTTAGGATTTTTGAAACATCTTTCTCTACAAGTAGTATAGAATATTTTTTCTTTCAACAGCATGGAAAATGATTTGGGGAGTCCCTTGGGGCTTGCCCTTGTTCCCAATTCTTTTTAATGTATATCTGAGTTTCTCCGAGGACAAGCAGGCTGCTTGTTCTCATGACTGGGTGACGTCCGCGGCAGCCCCCACCAACCGGAAAAAGCTTCGCGGGACGGTCGGCACGCAGGCCACGCCCACCGCGCATGCGCGGCCGTCTTCCCGCCCGTGCGCGACCGCTCCCGCCAGTTCCTTTTTTTCCGCGTCTGGAGAGAGTCGTGCTTTGCCGCTCTCTCTATTCTCAGCCGCCGGAAAGTCGATCGCGTTTACGCGAATCGTTTATTTTCTTCGTTTCTATTTGTTTTGGACCGCCCGGTTTTCTTTAAAAAAAAAAAAAAAAAAACCTGAGCGTGTGGAGCACGCGCTCCCCTTTTCCCTCGCTTCTAGCGGGGACGCCGCGTTGCGGCCTAGTGGCCGCACGGTCGTTTTCCCCTTTTTCGAGGTGTGATTTCCGCCACCATCGACGACTTTGACTTCGCCGACGCGATTTTTCCGTCGATGTCCTCGAAGGTCCCGAGTGGATTTAAAAAGTGTGGTCGGTGCGGCCGGCCGATCTCGCAGACCGACACCCACGCTTGGTGCCTCCAGTGCCTCGGGCCGGAGCACAATCTCAAGTCGTGTCCCCTGTGTCTCGGTCTCCGGAAACGGACTCAGGTTGCGAGGCAAGTTTTACGGGACCGTCTTTTTGGAACTTGCGCCGGCCCCTCGACGTCGACCTCGACGGCATCGGTATCGTCGCCCGGTCCTTCGGTACCGGTATCGATGCCCGAGACATCGGCACCGATGGCATCGACCCCAGGAGAACAGGTCCCGTCGGCCCGCCGGTGAGGGTAGAGGTGAGAGGCCGCGCGGGCAGTCGGCCCCGGTCACTCCCTCAGCCCGTGGTCCACGGGACCGAACCCTGTCTGACCCGGCTCCTCGAGACCGAGGGGGATCGTCCTCCTCCTCCTCCATACCTCCCGGCGCCGGTGACGTGCATCGCAAGAAGGATAAGAAGCGCCGTCACCGGTCGCCCTCGGTGCATCCGGACATCGGAGAGGAGGCGACGCCGAAGCGTCCACGTCGAGAGGAGAGGTCCCCGTCGGTTGTGGAGGTACCGATGCGTCAGGGTTCCGGCACGTCGGTGCCGTCTCCTGGCCCCCATCAGCTTCTGGTGTCGACACCCCTACCGGCCCCACCGCCTTTCCCGGCAGCGGGCCTGGACAAGTGCCTCAGAGCCATCCTTCCAGGGATCCTGGAAGGGCTGATGCGCCAGGCTGTGCCGGCGCCGGGGGTGCTTGCGCCCTCGGCGCCGATGACTGTGGCGCCGGCGAGCTCTAGCCCGGCGCCGTCGACACCGCCGCCGCTTGCGGCGCCGGTCTCGACCGCCACGCAGGTGGAGTCCCCGTCGACATCGATGGAGGGAGCTTCGTCCCCGCCGGCGCGGGAGTCCACCGCTCGACGACACCGAGGCCTCGGTGCCTCGACGTCGAGCCGGGCCCGGTTCAGGACTCAGCTACATGAGCTTATGTCCGATACCGAGGATGAGGCCTCGTGGGGGGAAGAGGAGGACCCTAGATATTTCTCCTCAGAGGAGTCTACGGGCCTTCCCTCGGACCCCACGCCTTCACCGGAGAGGAAGCTCTCGCCTCCTGAGAGTCTCTCCTTTGCCTCCTTTGTGCGGGATATGTCTATCGGCATTCCCTTCCCCGTGGTCTCTGTGGAAGAGCCGAGGGCCGAGATGCTCGAGGTCCTCGACTATCCATCACCACCTAGAGAGTCCTCCACGGTACCGCTGCACAATGTCCTCAAGGAGACACTGCTTCGGAACTGGATGCGACCGTTAACTAATCCCACCATTCCCAAGAAAGCAGAGTCCCAGTACAGGATCCACTCTGACCTAGAGTTAATGCGGCCACAATTGCCCCATGACTCGGCGGTCGTGGATTCTGCTCTCAAGAGGGCACGGAGTTCGAGGGATACCGCCTCGGCGCCCCCGGGGCGGGAGTCTCGCACTCTGGACTCGTTTGGGAGGAAGGCCTACCAATCCTCCATGCTCGTGACCCACATCCAGTCATACCAGCTCTATATGAGCATCCACATGCGGAACAATGTGAAGCAGCTGGCGGACCTGGTCGATAAGCTCCCGCCGGAGCAGTCCAGGCCTTATCAGGAGGTGGTCAGGCAGCTGAAGGCGTGCAGAAAGTTCCTGTCCAGGGGTATCTATGACACCTGTGACGTGGCGTCTCGTGCTGCGGCCCAAGGTATCGTGATGCGCAGGCTCTCATGGCTGCGTGCCTCGGACCTGGACAACCGCACCCAGCAGAGGCTGGCCGACGTCCCTTGCCGGGGGGATAACATTTTTGGTGAGAAGGTCGAGCAGCTGGTGGACCAACTGCATCAGCGGGAAACCGCCCTCGACAAGCTCTCCCACCGGGCGCCTTCAGCATCCACCTCAGCAGGTGGACGTTTTTCCCGGGCCCGGCAGGCTGCACCCTATTCTTTTGCAAAGCGTAGGTACAACCAGCCGGCCCGAAGGCCTCGTCAGGCACAGGGACAGACCCAGCGCGCTCGTTCTCGTCAACAGCATGCGCCTAAGCAGCCCCCTGCGCCTCCACAGCAAAAGCCGGGGACGGGCTTTTGACTGGATCCACGGGAACATAGCCGCCCTCAAAGTGTCCGTACCGGACGATCTGCCGGTCGGGGGGAGGTTAAAATTTTTTCACCAAAGGTGGCCTCTCATAACCTCCGACCAGTGGGTTCTCCAAATAGTGCGGTGCGGATACGCCCTGAATTTGGCCTCCCTGCCTCCAAATTGTCCTCCGGGAGCTCAATCTTTCAGCTCCCATCACAAGCAGGTACTTGCAGAGGAACTCTCCGCCCTTCTCAGCGCCAATGCGGTCGAGCCCGTACCACCCGGGCAGGAAGGGCAGGGATTCTATTCCAGGTACTTCCTTGTGGAAAAGAAAACAGGGGGGATGCGTCCCATCCTAGACCTGAGAGGCCTGAACAAATTCCTGGTCAAAGAAAAGTTCACGATGCTTTCCTTGGGCACCCTTCTGCCAATGATTCAGAAAAACGATTGGCTATGTTCCCTGGATTTAAAGGACGCATACACTCACATCCCGATACTGCCAGCTCACAGACAGTATCTCAGATTCCGCCTGGGCGCACGGCACTTTCAGTATTGTGTGCTGCCCTTTGGGCTCGCCTCTGCCCCACGAGTGTTTACAAAGTGCCTCGTGGTGGTAGCGGCCTACCTACGCAAGCTGGGAGTGCACGTGTTCCCATATCTCGACGATTGGCTGGTCAAGAACACCTCGGAGGCGGGAGCCCTCCGGTCTATGCAGTGCACTACTCGACTTCTGGAGCTGCTGGGGTTTGTGATAAATTACCCAAAGTCCCATCTCCAGCCAACACAGTCTCTGGAATTTATAGGAGCTCTGCTGAATGCCCAGACGGCTCAGGCCTACCTTCCCGAAGCGAGGGCCACCAATCTCCTGGCCCTGGCCTCGCAGACCAGAGCGTCTCAGCAGGTCACAGCTCGGCAGATGTTGAGACTTCTGGGTCATATGACCTCCACAGTTCATGTGACTCCCATGGCTCGTCTTCACATGAGATCTGCTCAATGAACCCTAGCTTCCCAGTGGTTCCAAGCCACCGGGAATCTAGAAGATGTCATCCGCCTCTCCACCAGTTGCCGCACTTCACTGCTCTGGTGGACCATTCGGACCAATTTGACCCTGGGACGTCCATTCCAAATTCCGCAGCCCACGAAAGTGCTGACGACGGATGCGTCTCGCCTGGGGTGGGGAGCTCATGTCGATGGGCTTCACACCCAGGGTCTGTGGTCCCTCCAGGAAAAGGATCTGCAGATCAACCTCCTGGAGCTCCGAGCGATCTGGAACGCACTGAAGGCTTTCAGAGATCGGCTGTCCTACCAAATTATCCAAATTCGGACAGACAATCAGGTTGCAATGTATTACGTCAACAAGCAGGGGGGCACCGGATCTCGCCCCCTCTGTCAGGAAGCCGTCGGGATGTGGCGTTGGGCGTGCCGGTTCGGCATGCTTCTCCAAGCCACGTACCTGGCAGGCGTAAACAACAGTCTGGCCGACAGACTGAGCAGAGTCATGCAACCGCACGAGTGGTCGCTCCATTCCAGAGTGGTACGCAAGATCTTCCGAGAGTGGGGCACCCCCTCGGTGGACTTTTTCGCCTCTCGGACCAACCACAAGCTGCCTCTGTTCTGTTCCAGACTTCAGACACACGGCAGGCTAGCGTCAGATGCCTTTCTCCTTCATTGGGGGACCGGCCTCCTGTATGCTTATCCTCCCATACCTTTGGTGGGGAAGACCTTACTGAAGCTCAAGCAAGACCGTGGCACCATGATTCTGATCGCGCCCTTTTGGCCTCGTCAGATCTGGTTTCCTCTTCTTCTGGAGTTGTCCTCCGAAGAACCGTGGAGATTGGAGTGTTTTCCGACTCTCATCTCGCAGAACGACGGAGCGTTGCTGCACCCCAACCTTCAATCCCTGGCTCTCACGGCCTGGATGTTGAGAGCGTAGACTTCGCTGCGTTGGGTCTGTCTGAGGGTGTCTCCCGTGTCTTGCTTGCCTCTAGGAAGGATTCCACTAAAAAGAGTTACTTTTTCAAGTGGAGGAGGTTTGTCGTTTGGTGTGAGAGCCAGGCCCTAGAACCTCGTTCTTGTCCTGCACAGAACCTGCTTGAATACCTTCTGCACATCAGAGTCTGGTCTCAAGACCAACTCAGTAAGGAATCACCTTAGTGCGATTAGTGCTTACCATTATCGTGTGGAAGGTAAAGCCATCTCTGGAGAGCCTTTAGTAGTTCGATTCATGAGAGGCTTGCTCTTGTCAAAGCCCCCTATCAAGCCTCCCACAGTGTCATGGGATCTCAACGTCATCCTCACCCAGCTGATGAAACCTCCTTTTGAGCCACTGAATACCTGCCATCTGAAGTACTTGACCTGGAAGGTCATTTTCTTGGTGGCAGTTACTTCAGCTCGTAGGGTCAGTGAGCTTCAAGCCCTAGTAGCTCACGCTCCATATACCAAATTTCATCATAACAGAGTAGTGCTCCGCACCCACCCAAAGTTCCTGCCGAAGGTGGTGTCGGAGTTCCATCTTAACCAGTCAATTGTCTTGCCAACATTTTTCCCCAGGCCGCATACCCGCCCTGCTGAACGTCAGTTGCACACATTGGACTGCAAGAGAGCATTGGCCTTCTACTTGGAGCGGACACAGCCCCACAGACAGTCCGCCCAATTGTTTGTTTCTTTCGACCCTAACAGGCTAGGGGTCGCTGTCGGGAAACGCACCATCTCCAATTGGCTAGCAGATTGCATTTCCTTCACTTACGCCCAGGCTGGGCTGGCTCTTGAGGGTCATGTCACGGCTCATAGTGTTAGAGCCATGGCAGCGTCAGTGGCCCACTTGAAGTCAGCCACTATTGAAGAGATTTGCAAGGCTGCGACGTGGTCATCTGTCCACACATTCACATCACATTACTGCCTCCAGCAGGATACCCGACGCGACAGTCGGTTCGGGCAGTCGGTGCTGCAGAATCTGTTTGGGGTGTAAATCCAACTCCACCCTCCAGGACCCGAATTTATTCTGGTCAGGCTGCACTCTCAGTTAGTTGTTCTTCGTAGGTCAATTTTCTGTTGTACCCTCGCCGTTGCGAGGTTCAATTGACCTGGGTTCTTGTTTTGAGTGAGCCTGAGAGCTAGGGATACCCCAGTCGTGAGAACAAGCAGCCTGCTTGTCCTCGGAGAAAGTGAATGATACATACCTGTAGCAGGTGTTCTCCGAGGACAGCAGGCTGATTGTTCTCACCTACCCTCCCTCCTCCCCTTTGGAGTTGTGTGTTTCATCCTTCTTTTGCTAGTCATTCAACTGGCGGGAGCGGTCGCGCACGGGCGGGAAGACGGCCGCGCATGCGCGGTGGGCGTGCCCTGCGTGCCGACCGTCCCACGAAGCTTTTTCCGGTTGGTGGGGGCTGCCGCGGACGTCACCCAGTCGTGAGAACAATCAGCCTGCTGTCCTCGGAGAACACCTGCTACAGGTATGTATCATTCACTTAATTGCAGTATGTGCTTAGCTCTTTTGAAGTAATGTATTTTTCTTATGCAGCCAGTATTTCTTTAATATTTCCAGTAGTGAGGAGTTTTCTGGACACTGTAATTACAAATGTCAGAGGTGTTTGATTCTGCCTCAATGTGGATGCTTGCAAATAGTTTCAAAATTAACCCAGATAAAACAAATATTCTGTAGGTAGCAGATAAAGATGCTAAGCTGCCACAAGAGAAAATTAAGCTGTCTTCAGTGGAGGTTCCAGTTCTAAGAGAGAGAAAATTCTGGGAGTAATCTTGGATTCTTCATTAACTATGAATAAACAAGTGAATTTGATTTTCGAGAAATCTTTTTTTAAAATTAAAACTATTACATTGGATTACACTGTTTGTTGAGATCTCAATTTAAAACAATTATGCAATGTATGGTATTAAGCCAGATTGATTATTGTAGTATTGTTTTGTTGGGAATTGTAGGCACTGTTAGTATGACAGATAATCACTTAGCGATACTCTGGACTCGTATGGCTAGGCTGTCCACAATGAAAGGAATAATTTATAGATATAAAAATAGCAATATGGCAAATCAATATATACAAATATGTACTGTGCACAAAATGCTAAGGATTACACCAATAGATATATACACCAATTTATACATATATACACACACATACAGTGCACGCCGTTTAAGTGCACGTCGGAAAAACGCATGCTCTGTTTAACTGCATGCCATACTTCGGTCCCATTTTTGGCGCCATCAATTTCTATGGGGACAAACTTCGATTTAGCGCACCACTGATAAGTGCAAGATTCGCTTATATGCATGGTTTAAGACCGCTCCTCTGCAGGAAAGAGTCCGCATAAGCGTGCGCACGGAATATGGAAGCCTATTGGCGCGTTGACAACCAACGAGATTTCAAATTTACCGCCCTTTTAACTGCCATAGGCAGAATAAACGAAAGAATGTTGTTAGAGTGTACACTGGGGTTGTCGTCGCGCAACATTAACACTGGCTGAACGAATAGAAGTTCTTAAAAAATTAGAAAACAAAGTCAAGCATCTATTGCTAAAGAATATGGTGTCAATCCCAGTCAAATTTCACGTATCTTGAAGCAGAAAGGCCAGCTTCTGGAAGACTGGCAAAGCAATACAAATCCAGAACAGAAGCGAAAACGGGCGGGAAAAGCTGAGGAGGTAGAAGATGCTCTTCTTTGGTGGTTTTCTCGAGTCAGGAGCAGACAGTTTCCTGTCAGTGGTCCACTGCTTATGGAGGAAGCTAATCAGCTAGCTGAAAGTCTTGGACTAACTGAATTCAAAGCCACTGTTGGATGGTTGGAAAGATGGAAGGAGAGGAACAACATAAAATTCAAGAAACAGCAGGGTGAAAAACAAGATGCTGATGACTTTGGTGCTGAAAATTGGGCTGTTTCAGTTCTTCCTACCATCTTGAATGAGTTTGCACCTCGTTACATTTTCAATGCAGACGAAAACGGTCTCTGCTGGTGACCGATTCCTGATGGAACACTTACATTCAAACAAGCCAAAACTACAGGAGGCAAAACGTCGAAGGACCGACTGACGATCCTCTTTTGCTGTAATATAGATGGGAGTGAGAAGTTGGAACCACTTGTCATTGGAAAGAGCAAACAGCCCTGTTGCTTCAAGAATGTTAAGCGACTTCCTGTGTCATACGAGGCTAATGCAAATTCATGGATGACTGGGGAAATTTGGAAGCAGTGGCTAAAGAAGTTAGACACTAGAATGCAGGCACAAAAGCATCAGATTTTGTTGCTTTGTGATAATTGTGCTGCACAGAGGGATGATGTCAGGCTGTCTAACGTCAAGGTGGTCTTCCTGCCACCAAACACTACCTCTCTGATCCAACCTATGGATCAGGGCATAATAGCCAATTTCAAACAACATTATTGGGCTCTTGTGCTACGTCGTTTGATGAGCGTTATGGATGACCAGACTGGCAAGGATAAACGTGCTGTTGAACTAGCTTGTAATCTATCACAGTTGGATTCCCTACATATGCAGAAAGAAGCCTGGAATCATGTTACACAGGCAACCATTGTGAACTGCTACAAGCGGGCAAACTTTGTTAAGGATGTGGAGAGGGACGAAACAGATGCAGCTGTTGCAAACGCGTTAGATGAACAAGTTATTGACATCCCAGCCGGTGTTACTGAAGAGGAGTTTCATCGCTACGTAGCTGTTGATTACGATCTACAAACAGCTGAAGACAGCACTGATGTCGAGATATGCACCTACACGCAGGCAAGAACGGCTGATGATGGAACAGATGATGAAATGAGCAGTGAGGCACATGCTGACGAAATTCAACAACCTCCTGTCACTTTTGCAAGAGTGCTGGAGAGTCTCAACACCGTGCTGGAGTGCTGGAGGCCATTGGATGTCAGTGCTATGACAGTTTTTACCATCAGGCAGACGTAGTCTATGGAACTCACAGACATGAGTGTACAGAGGACTATAACTGATTACTTCAAGTAAGCCTAACGCCAGGTAACGGAGACTGTATACTGTATGTATAATAAACAGTACTGTGCATATGTTTATCAGATGCAAGCTTCTTTGGGTCATAACGGTTAAGTGTACGCTCTGGTTAACTGTATGTATTTCTTTGGTCCCAGACCCTTGCACTTAAGCGGATTGCACTGTGTGTGTGTGTGTGTGTATGTATGTGTATATATATATATATATATATGTAACTACAGTATATCCTGAGAAGAGAACACCAACTTAGCAGCTAAATGAGGCTAGAACACTTGTCTGAGTGGAGGAGTGGCCTAGAGGTTAGGGTGGTGGACTCTGGTCCTGGGGAACTGAGTTCGATTCCCACTTCAGGCACGGGCAGCTCCTTGTGACTCTGGGCAAGTCACTTAACCCTCCATTGCCCCAGGTACAAATAAGTACCTATATATGTAAGTCGCATTGAGCCTGCCATGAGTGGGAAAGCGCGGGGTACAAATGTAACAAACAAACAAACAAACCTGTCTTTCACTGGAAAAGATTAAACTAACTAAACCTGAGCATAAGGGGAAAATTCCTGCTTCTCTTACCCTCGCAATCCGTAACTTTGGAGTCCAGATAGTGTGATAAATTGGCTTCTCCTTCATGCTCTAGCAGAATTCCCCTCTGCGAGCCACTTTTGGTCAGGATTTAGTCCAAGGCCCCTGCTCTATGCAGCTGGTTACTCTGTATGTAGAAAGCTACAGAGCTGCTTCGGAACTTGGCCTTGGACTGCGCTTAGCACAAGTAATTACAGGTCACAGGTGTTTGGGCAAATCGGTCTCTTTCCTGTGAGAGAGATGCATACACCTTCCAATCTTCTTCTCTTCTGTGTTCTTCTTTCTCTCTCATGCCCAGCATTGGCACTGCCTTGAGTCCACAGATGACAGTCATGGACCAGTCACGAACCATCTTTCCAGGTCATGACAATGAGGTGCCTTGTGAGCATCAGAAAGAACAACTTATCAGTAGTAGTCTTGCAGTACCAAATTCCCTTCCATGGTTCACAGATGTTACTGGAGACTCTGTCTCTGTGAAGCATGCTCCTACACACCTTCCAAAGTAGGCAGATTATATAGGGTCCAGAAGGCTCCTAGATTTGAGAAGCCACAGCTTCCACACCATTCTGTGGTGGTGGAATCACTCTCAAAAGCGGCAGGAGCTCGACAATCCATGCCTCAGCTCCCCCAGGAAGGGATGCTTGCATTCTGGAATCATTTGGGAGAAAGGATTTTCAAGACTCCATGCTCATTTCTTGCAGCTAGTCTTACCAGCACTACGTGAGCATTTACTTAAACTTGGTGGGCAGTCTGCTTTAGTGTGTTGACACTCTCCTGCCAGATGGCTTAGTGGCTACTAAGCAGAAGGAGTGTGAAAAACACATTGTTTGGGCCACCTACTTTTCACATGGTATCCAGATTTTTTACTGTAGGTATAAGTATGCGTAGACTCTCATGGCAGCGTGTCTTGGACCTGGAGCCAGAGGTTCAGGAACAGTTAACAGATGTCCCTTGCTGAGGAGATAATCTTTTTGGGGACAAGGTGGAAGAGGTGGCAGATCTCATAAAAAGAGAACTGATACCATCAAGTCCCTGTCTCGGCCCACTCCTTTGGCCTCCACTTCTCTGAAGTTTTGGGGTGGAAGTAGAAATAGTGCATATTACTCTCAAAGTTATAGGTTCACTCCAATCCATCCCCAATAACAGGCCCAATGAATGTGCTTCTGGCCTCGGTGGCAGTAGCAGCCCCAAAAGCCACAGCCAGCTCCCCAGTTTAAGCAGGGGATGAGCTTTTGACTGGCTCCAACAGAGTATAGCCACCATAAAAGTACCAGTACTGGATGACCTACTGGTAAGAGGGAGGCTGAATTTTTTTTCCAAGAAAGGTGGCCCTTTGTAACCTCAGACCGATGGGTTCTGCAAATAGTGTGAGAGGGTTACAACCTCAGTTTATGTCAACTTCTTTTAAATTGCCCACCAAGAGAGGCAAAACTCAGTTCTCAGAATCAGGTAGTGCTAGCAGAGGAACTCTCCTGCCTTTTAAAGGCCATGCGTTTGAACTCGTTCCACCCGGGGAAGAAGGGAAATGATTCTATTCCAAGTACTTCTTCATGCTCAGAAAGATAGGAGGGAGGGATTTCATCCCATCCTAGACTTAAGGGCCCTGACCAGTTATCTAGTCAAAGAAAAGTTCAGAATGATTTCCCTGGGCATCTTTCCCATTATTTAGGAAAATGATTGGCTGTGCTTTCTGGACTTAAAGGATGCTTACACCTACATCCAGATACATCCCAGTCATAGGAGGTATCTCAGATTTTGAGTAGGGAAGCCACCACTATCAGTATCTTGTTCTGTCATGTGGCCTTGCATCCACACCAATAGTGTTCCAAATACCTTGCAGTAGTTGCAGTGTCGTTACACAAATTGGGAGTTAATGTGTTTTCCTACCATGATGTTTGGCTGGTAAAGAGCACATCAAAAGAAGTTGCTCAAGAACCAATGCAGAGAACTATTTGGGTGTTGGAGCTACTAGAGTTTGTGATCAACTACCCCAGGTCCCACCTGCTCCCAATACAGCAAGTGGAGTACATTGAAGCCCTGCTAGACACTGTTCAGGCTCGAACATACCTGCCTTAGGTGCGGGCAGATGCACTCAAGTTCAGTGCAGCCAGCAGGTCTCAGCTAAGCAGATGTTGAGGTTGTTGGGCCATATGGCCTTCATAGTGCATGTCATACCCTTGGTTCACCTCCACTTGCGAGGTGCCCAGTGGACCCTAGCTTCCCACAGGGAATCTAGCAGATGTCATCTTGATCACCTCCAAACTAGCTCAATTGCTGCTCTGGTTGACAGTTCATAGCAATTTGACCCTGGGACTTCCATTCCAAGTTTATTTGCCACAGAGAATTCTGACCACAGATACATCCAACCTGAGTTGGGGTGCTCATGTAGATGGGCTTCACACCCAGAGGTGCTGGTCTGCTCAGGAGACTCAGCTTCTGGAGCTGCAGGCAATTTGGAATTCTTTAAAGGCTTTCAGAGATTGACTATTGAATCAAATTGTTCTGATCCAAACAGACAGGTTGCATATACTATGTCAACTAGCAGGGGTGTACAGGCTCCTACCTCTTGTGTCAGGAAGCCATCAGGATGTTTCAATGGGCTACTATGGGATGGTACTCAAAGCCACATACCTGGTGCGCAAGAGCAGCAGTCTAGCGGACAGACTGAACAGAGCGATGAAACCAAATGCAAAATGAATCTGATTTCTATGACTGGGTGACCTGAGAACTGGATCGAGGACAGGTGCTAGATGTAGACTACCTGTCTCTCAGTACAACAATTGCCAGAAAGATCTTCCAAGAGTGGGGCACCCTCTCCTGGATCTTTTTGCCACTAATCTCAACAGTAAAGTTCTTCAGTACTGTTCCAGACTCAGGCCACACGACAGACTGGCCTCAGATGCCTTTCTCCTAGATTGGGGGAAAGGTCTTCTGTATGCATATCCTCCCATTCCTCTAATCAGGAACAATTTGTTGAAACTCAAGCAGAGCCGAGGCACCACGATCCTTATTGTGTTTTGCTGACCGAGGCAGATATGATTCCCTCCTCTCCTGGAGTTAATCCTCCAAAGAACTTTGGAGATCGGAATGTTTTCTGACCCTTATTATGCAGAATGAGGGATCTTTTCTGCATCCCAACCTCCAGTCTCAGGCCCTCGTTGCTTGGATGACGAGAGTGTAGAATTTACATCCCTTCAACTGCCTGAGAGTGAATTCTCCTGGCTTCCAAGAAAGATTCAAAGAGGAGGTGATGTACAGTGAAACCTCAGTTTTCGTTGACTTCGGTTATCGTCTGTTTCAGTTTTCAACGATTGTTTCTGTAAAAAATTTGTCTTGGTTTTCGTCGGTTGCCTCGGATTTCGTACCCACGTGACCATTCTGCGAAAACAAAGGGTGACCCACGTGTTCTCCTGCTCAGTGTGGCGTTGTTTCCTATTAGCTCCACCATGGGACCCAAGAAAGTTTCCAGAGCCAGCAGCCCTTGGAAGAAGAAGGCCAGGAACACGATCGAGTTGAAGAAGGAAATCATTGAAAAATTCGAGAGCGGCATTAAGATTGCTGAAATCGGCCGTATGTAGGGAAAGTTGCCATCCACGATAAGTTCCATTGTGGCGAAAAAGGAAGCAATAAAGGAGGCTAATGTAGCGAAAGGCCTGAATGTGCTAACGAAACAGAGATCGCAAACAATTGAAGATGTCGAACAGTTATTATTAATTTGGATCAATCAAAAACAGTTAGATGGCGATTCTGTTTCGGAGGCCATCATATGTGAAAAGGCCAGACTGTTGTATGCCGATCTCATCAAGAAAATGCATGGGACGAGTGCTAGTGTACTTAGTTATTTTAAGACCAGCAGAGGGTGGTTCGAAAAATTCAAGAGCCGCACTGGCATACATGGTGTTACTAGGCATGGCGAAGGTGCGAGTTTGGACAAGTCTGGGGCCGAAAACTTTGTATCCAAATTCAAAGATTATGTAGCGGCTGAAGGATTCATCCCCCATCAAGTCTTCAACTGTGAGGAAACTGGCCTCTTTTGGAAGAAAATGCCAAAGAGGACGTTCATTACACAGGAGGAAAAGGCACTGCCAGGACATAAGCCTATGAAAGATAGGCTAACTCTTTTGTTGTGTGGTAATGCTAGCGGTGACTGTAAAGTGAAGCCCGTACTGGTGTACCATTCAGAAACTCCTAGAGTGTTTAGCAGAAACAATGTGATTAAAAGTAAATTGTGTGTGATGTGGAGGGCAAACAAGAAAGCATGGGTCATGAGGCCAATTTTCATTGAGTGGATGAACGAAGTGTTTGGCCCGAGTGTGAAAAAATACCTCCAGGATAATCAGTTGCCCTTTAAGTGCCTACTGCTAATGGACAATGCTCCTGCACATCCTCCAGGTTTGGAAGACACATTGTTGGTTGAGTTCAGTTTTATCACAGTGGTACAAGTGATACAAGAATGTATAAATAAATAAAATGCAAGATCAATGGCACACAGGCCACGTGTCAAAAAGTACAGACATCTTCATATCCCCTGGCACCTGAATGGGCTTCAAATTCAAGGGTTTACATTTCAGCATTCTCATAGCAGACTTTTCATCAGCCACTTCACCCTCCCAACTTCCCATTGCCTGAAAACAGTTATTGAGCTGCCAAGTTACCCAGTTGCAAGAGGGACCTTTAAGATCAATCCTGGCTTTCCAACAAGCCTATCATGCTGCCTTGTGGGACCTGCAGCTTGGATCTTACCCCCTAATACCACACCACTCATCCAGCCCATGGACCAGAATGTCATTTCAAATGTCAAGAAACTGAACACAAAAGCAATGTTTCAAAGGTGCTTTGAGGTGACTTCAGATACAGAATTGTCCTTAAAAGAGTTCTGGAAAACACATTTCAACATTCTCAACTGCATTAGCCTTATAAACAAGGCTTGGCAGGGAGTGACATCCAGGACGATGAACTCTGGCTGGAAGAAATTATGGCCAGGATGTGTGCATGAGAGAGATTGTGAAAGGTTTGAGCCTTCCTCTGATGACCCTACACGTGGTGCAGTCAGTTGTTGATTTGGGGAAGTCCATGGGTCTGGAGGTGAGTGGTGAGGATGTGGAAGAGTTAGTGGATGACCACAGTGAAGAACTCACCACTGAAGAGCTGCAAGATTTTCACCTAGAAGTGCAACAGACGGCAGATGAAGAAGTTGCTTCAGATGAGGAGGAAGAGACAGGTGAGAATGTGCCTTTTTCAGAGATTAAGGACATCTTCTCCATGTGGAGTAAGGTACAGGGGTTTGTGGAGAAAATTCACCCAGTTGAGGAAGTTTGCCATCTGGTGTGAGGACAAGTCCCTGGATTCTCTCTCTTGTCCTACACAAAAAACTGCTTGAGTACTTTCTACACTGTTTATAGTGGAGTCTGTTCTTACATGGCCCCCTCTGACAACCTAGTATCAGTGAGGGCTGTAATTATGTGGGAATTATTTCTCTGATATATCTACTTACCATGAGAAATATACAATTTGGAAATGTGGGGCAAATAGGGTTTCTACCTCCTTACATCCACCCCAAAATACCGTGATAGAAAGGACAGAAGCTATGTTCTGTTTAGAGGGATAGTCTTTATTCCAATATAGATGATAACAAAGCAATCAGGCAATAAAGCAATTAGACAAAGTAACCAGGCAAGGTAATCAGACAAAGTAATCAGGCAGAGTAATTAGGCCGTAACAAATGACAGCATTTGTTATGAGAGGGAGAGAGAGAGACCACTGTGATAAAGAGTCACTCGGTTGATCATCTCACCCCTCTGACTACATAGAATACAACAGCCACTTATATACTCTTTTGCACAATGCATTGGTCAGCAATTTCCTCCGAAATCTTACAACCTTGCAACTTCAGCTAATTTCTTTGTTACAACAGCTAATTTCTGTCTTACTTTATTGTTTACATAAAATGGAAAAACACTATCTGAATGTTATGGAATGCAGAAGTCCAAGGTTTCTTTCACAGGACATTATAGTGCTATTTCGTTACAGGAATTTCCCCAGGACCCAGGTCTTATCTTAGTGTTATCTAAAATCTCAACACGTCTTCGCCTTCAGACCTTGTGAAGTAGTCTCAGTCGCACCGACTCTGTCAGGGAGGGTGGAATACTGCTCTTAAGAGTCAGCCTGACCCAGAATTCACAGTTTCAGCAGAAATTATACACAGAATGCTGAAGTCAGAGCTTTTAGCCAGAAAGATGCAGCTGTCAGGCTTCTTAAGTTTGAGCCTTTAGACATGCAGTTCATGGGTCATAATCTGACTTGTCAGTGTCAGAAAAGAGCAAATCAATTCAACTCCTTTCTGAGTCTGGTCTAAAAGCCAACTCTGTAAGGTTCATCTGGGTGCATTAGTGCTTACCATCACAGTGTAGATGGTAGGCCTATCTCTGTTGAGCCTCTAGTTGTTTGCTTCATGAGAGATTTATTATTAAGCCCCTCCCCCCCTGTCAAATCTCTGACTATGTCATGAGACCTCAATGTCATCCTCGCCCAGCTGTTGAAAGCTCCTTTTTGAGCCATGTGATTCCTGTCATCTGAAGTACCTCACGATCTTATTTTTGGTGGCAGTCACTTCAGCTCGCAGAGTCAGTGAGACTTAGGCCTTCGTAGCTAACCCACAGTAGTTCTCCATTCCTTCTCAAGATTGTGTTGGAGTTCCATCTTAACCAGTCAGTTGTTTTTCCAACATTTTCCTGAAACCTGGCAAAAGTGCACTGCGCCCTTGGACTGTAAGCAAGCCTTAGTCTTCTATATAGAGCGGACTAAAGCCCATAGACAGTCCACCCAACTCTTTGTTTCTTTTAACCGAAACATGATGGGGGCAGCCATCGGTAAACATATTTATCCATGGGTTAGCAGACTGCATCTCTTTCTCCTGTGCCCAGGCTGGTCTGATGCTGGGGGTTCATGTCATGGCTTGCAGCCATGGCTCTGACACTGTGTCAGTATTGAAGAGATTTGCAAAGCTGCAGTGTGGTCTTCAGTCCACACATTTACATCTCAGTACTGTCTTGAGCAGAATACCTGATGTGACAGCTGGTTTGATCAGACAGTTCTGCAGAATTTGTTTGGAGTCTAGAATTGAATTCCACCCTCCTAGGCCCATTCTTTTCTATTCCAGGCTGCACTTTCACAACAGGGCTGCTTTTGTTGTTAGTGTTATTGGCTCTGGTTGGCCTTACCATTGCAAGATCCTATTGACCATTGTTTGTTGCTTTTAGTGAGCCTGGTAGCTAGGGATTCCCACATTTGAGAAAACTATGTCCTGCTTGTCCTTGGAGAAAGCAAAGTTAGTTACTTGTAGCAGTGTTCTCTGAGGACAGTAGGATATATAGAAACATAGAAACATGACGGCACATAAAGGCCAAAGGACCCATCCAGTCTGCTCATCCTCTGTAACCCCTAATTCTTCCTGTTCCTAAGCGATCCCACATGCTTATCCCATGCCTTTTTAAATTCTGGAACAGTCCTTGACTCCACTACCTCCACCGGGAGGCCATTCCATGCCTCCACCACCCTTTCTGTGAAATAATACTTCCTTAGATTACTCCTAAGCCTATTCCCTCTTAATTTTGTCATATGCCCCCTCATTCCAGAGCTCTCCTTCATTTGAAAAAGGCTCTCTTCCTGTACATAAATGCCCTTGAGATATTTAAACGTTTCTATCATGTCTCCTCTCTCTCTCCTCTCTTCCAGAGTATACATGTTGAGGTTCATAAGCCTGTCCCTATAATTTTTGCATTCAAGACCGCTTACTGATTTCGTAGCCGCCCTCTGGACCGACTCCATCCTGTTTATATCTTTCCGTAGGTGCGGTATCCAGAACTGCACGCAGTACTCCAAATGAGGCCTCACCAGAGAACACAACGGCACTATCACCTCCATTTTCCTGCTGGTCATGCCCCTCTTTATGCACCCAAGCATCCTTCTGGCTTTGGCTGTCACTTTTTCTACCTGTTTGAAAGCTTTAAGGTTGTCAGACACAATCACCCCCAAGTCCCGCTCTTCCTTCGCACACTGAAGCACTACACCCCCCTATACTGTACCGTTCCCTCGGAGTTTTGCCACCCAAGTGCATGACCCTGCATTTTTTGGGATTAAACCTTAGTTGCCAAATATCGGTCCATTCCTCAAGCTTTGCTAGGTCCTTCCTCATATCATTCACACCCTCCAGGGTGTCCACCCTGTTGCAGAGTTTAGTATCATCCGCAAGAAGACAAACCTTACCAGACAGCCCTTCCGCAATATCGCTCACAAAGACGTTAAAAAGAGCCGGCCCTAGGACCGATCCCTGCGGTACTCCATTGATGACCTCCTTTTCTTCAGAGCAAGCTCCATTTACCACCACCCTTTGTCTCCTACCATTCAACCAATTTTTTACCCAGTCAGTTACTCTAGGTCCCGCACTGAGGGAACTCAATTTATTTATCAGTTGCCTGTGCGGAACCATGTCAAAGGCTTTGCTGAAATCCAAGTATACCACATCAAGCGCCCCTCCCACATCCAACTGTTTGGTCAGCCAGTTGAAGAAGACAGTCAGATTCGTCTGACACGACCTATCATTAGTGAAGCCATGCTACCTCGGGTCTCACATTCCATGTAGTTCAAGAAATGTCACAATCCTCCTTTTCAGAAGCATTTCCATTAGCTTACTCACCACCGAGGTCAGAATGACAGGTCTGTAATTCCCAACCTCTTTCTTACTTCCACTCTTGTACAAAGGAACCACATCCGCCCTTCTCCAGTCCACCGGGACCACTCCAGTTTCTAAGGAAGCATTGAAGAGGTCCGTCAGTGGAGCCGACAGAATTTCTCCGAGTTCCTTAAGCACCCTCGGGTGTATACCATCAGGTCCCATCACTCTGTCTACTTTTAGTTTGGCAAGCTCCTCACGAACACAGTCCTCCGTAAACGGGTCTTGGTCTACCATACATCCATCCCCTTTAGCCTTTGTTTTCTGCACCCCTACCCCCGGTCTTTCATTCGTGAACACAGAGTTAAAATAATCGTTAAGCAGTTCAGCTTTTTCCTTATCATCTTCCACATATTTCTCTCCCAGCTTTGAGCCTCACAATGCTATTATGGCACATACCCTCCAACCTCCCCTAGGAGTTGAATTCTTTGTGCTCTCTGCTCTTTACCTAACTGCAGGCCCCATGTGAGTCGGATGGGTGGGTGGTTTGGCCTGCCAAAGGCTTCTGGAATCTTCAGTATTCTAGGCAGTGTCCACACCAGGGCTCTGTAGAAGACATCACCCATATGTGAAAATATATGTCCTGTTGTCCTCGGAGAACACCTGCTTTGCTTTCATAAACTTTGCTTTTCATAAACATGTATACAGTAAAGTAATTAGTTTACGGCAGCATTGGGAACATCTTTCAAGTCATACCATTAGTCTGAATGAGAAAAGTACCCAGAAGTAGTGGCTCATAAGTATATATATGGGCAGGTTAATTTTTATTCTCCGAGGACAAGCAGGCTGCTTGTTCTCACTGATGGGTGACGTCCACGGCAGCCCCTCCAATCGGAACTTCTCTAGCAAAGGTCTTTGCTAGTCCTCGCGCGCCGATGCGCACCGCGCATGCGCGGCCGTCTTCCCGCCCGAACCGGCTCGTGTTCGTCAGTCTTCTTTGTCCGCGCTCGGTAGGGTCATGTTTTGCGCCGTTCGCGCCCCTTAAGTTGACCCTCGCGCGTCTTTTTGACTTTTTGCTAAAAAAAAAAAAAAAAAGGGATTCCGGAGAAGGGCCTTTTGGTCTTTTTCCCTTTCCCCTATTTCTAGTTTTTGGCCCCGTTAAGTTTTCTTTCGTTTTCGGGGTAGGCCCCTTTGAGGCCTCGGGTCGAGTTTTTTTCTCCCCATCATTTTGGTGCCTTACCGCAATTACGAGTTTTGATTTCGCCGGCGTGATTTTTCCGCCCATGTCATCGAAGTCTCCCAGCGGCTTCAAGAAGTGCACCCAGTGCGCCCTGGTAATCTCGCTCACTGATAGGCACGCGTCGTGTCTTCAGTGTCTGGGGGCTGGGCACCGCCCGCAGGCCTGCAGTCTTTGCGCCCTTTTACAGAAAAGGACTCAGGTAGCGAGATTGGCCCAGTGGAACGTTTTGTTCTCGGGCTCTTCATCGGCACCGGGAGTATCGAGTGCGTCGACGTCGACAGCGTCAACACCTCCGCCCTCGGCCGCGACAGTATCGATTGCATCGAGGCATCGACCCTCTGCATCGTCGGGGCCAAGGCATCGGAAGGCTGCGTCGGCGTCGGTGGTACCGGGACCTCCGCTTCTGCTGATGTCGTCGGACGGTGGTGCTTCGTCTGGAGTGCAGGTGGGGGCTGTCCATTCCCCTGCTGGTGGCGGTGAGCCTTCGGGTGGGTCTCCCCCTACCCTGAGGGCTCCTGCGGTACAGCCCCTCCGAGACCGACCTGCTTCGGCCTCGGCCCCGAGGAAGCGACGGTTGGATTCTATGTCCTCGTCGTCGGTACCGGGAAGCTCCGGTGACATGCTTCGTTTGAAAAAGTCAAAGAAGCATCGACACCGGTCTCCTTCCCGCGTCGGTACCGAGAGCTCTGGGTCACCGAGGGAGTTGGCACCCAGTAGGCATCGGCACCAGGAAGACCGCTCACCCTCTGTTCAGGAGGTGTCGATGTGCTCCACCTTGGACAGCCCGGAACAACCTCCACGCCCGGAACAGACTCTGACTTCGACTCCTGCATTGGCTTCCATGTCTTTCTCCACAGTCGCCCTGCACGAGAGTCTCCGGGCCGTTCTCCCAGAGATCCTGGGAGAACTGTTGCGCCCTTCCCCTCCGGTACCGGGGGTGCTTGCGCCACCGGTACCGTCGAGTGAGGCGCCGGCTGGCCCCTTGCCCGGGGTGAGGTCTCCGACATCGGTGCCGCTTGCGGTACCGACTGCGGTCGCCTCCCAGGAAGGCTCCCCGACGACGTCGGCAGAGGGAGCTTCACCGGTGCGGACGAGGGAGTCTACCTCTCGACGCTCCCACCGTGGCCGTGGTTCCACGGAGTCAAGTCGGGCACGGCTTCAGACACAGGTTCATGAACTTGTGTCTGATACCGATGGTGAGGCCTCGTGGGAGGAGGAGGAGGACATCAGATATTTCTCTGACGAGGAGTCTGATGGCCTTCCTTCTGATCCCACTCCCTCCCCTGAAAGGCAGCTTTCTCCTCCCGAGAGTCTGTCTTTTGCGGCCTTTGTCCGGGAGATGTCTATGGCCATCCCCTTCCCGGTGGTTGTGGAGGACGAGCCCAGGGCTGAAATGTTTGAGCTCCTGGACTATCCTTCTCCACCTTAGGAAGCGTCCACAGTACCCATGCATCATGTCCTAAAAAAGACATTACTGGCGAACTGGACCAAGCCTCTAAGTAATCCCCACATTTCCAAGAAGATCGAGTCCCAGTACCGGATCCATGGGGACCCAGAGCTGATGCGCACTCAGTTGCCTCACGACTCTGGAGTTGTGGATTTGGCCCTAAAGAAGGCTAAGAGTTCTAGGGAGCATGCTTCGGTGCCCCGGGCAAAGACTCTAGAACCTTAGACTCCTTTGGGAGGAAGGCCTACCATTCCTCTATGCTCGTGGCCAAAATTCAGTCTTACCAGCTCTACACGAGCATACACATGCGGATCAATGTGCGGCAGTTGGCGGACTTGGTGGACAAGCTCCCTCCTGAGCAAGCCAAGCCATTTCAGGAGGTGGTCAGGCAGCTGAAGGCGTGCAGAAAATTTCTGGCCAGAGGGGTGTATGACACCTTTGATGTTGCGCCCAGGGCCGCTGCTCAAGGTGTGGTGATGCGCAGACTCTCATGGCTGAGTGCCTCCGACCTGGAGAATAGGATCCAGCAGCGGATTGCGGACTCGCCTTGCCATGCGGATAATATTTTTGGAGAAAAGGTCGAACAGGTGGTAGAACAGCTCCACCAGCGGGATACCGCTTTCGACAAGTTCTCCCGCCGGCAGCCTTCAGCTTCTACCTCCACAGGTAGACGTTTTTATGGGGGAAGGAAGACTGTTCCCTACTCTTCTGGCAAGCGTAGGTACAATCCTCCTTCTCGACAGCCTGCGGCCCAGGCTAAGCCCCAGCGCGCTCGCTGTCGTCAGCAGCGTGCGACTCAGCAAGGCCCCTCGGCTCCCCAGCAAAAGCAAGGGACGAGCTTTTGACTGGCTCCAGCAGAGCATAGTCGACATCAAAGTGTCAGTGCTGGGTGATCTGCCGGTCGGGGGGAGGTTGAAAGTTTTTCACCAAAGGTGGCCTCTCATAACCTCCGACCAGTGGGTTCTCCAAATAGTCCGGCAAGGATACACTCTCAATTTGGTGTCCAAACCTCCAAATTGCCCACCGGGAGCTCAATCCTACAGCTTCCAGCACAAGCAGGTACTTGCAGAGGAATTCTCCGCCCTTCTCAGCGCCAATGCGGTCGAGCCCGTGCCATCCGGGCAAGAAGGGCTGGGATTCTATTCCAGGTACTTCCTTGTGGAAAAGAAAACAGGGGGGATGCGTCCCATCCTAGACCTAAGGGCCCTGAACAAATATCTGGTCAAAGAGAAGTTCTGGATGCTTTCCCTGGGCACCCTTCTTCCCATGATTCAGGAAAACGACTGGCTATGCTCTCTGGACTTGAAGGACGCCTACACTCACATCCCGATACTGCCAGCTCACAGACAGTATCTGTGATTTCAGCTGGGCACACGTCACTTCCAGTACTGTGTGCTATCCTTTGGGCTCGCCTCTGCGCCCAGAGTGTTCACGAAGTGCTTGGCTGTAGTAGCAGCGGCACTTCGCAGGCTGGGGGTACACGTGTTCCCATATCTCGACGATTGGCTGGTGAAGAACACATCCGAGGCAGGAGCTCTACAGTCCATGCAGATGACTATTCGCCTCCTGGAGCTACTGGGGTTTGTGATAAATTATCCAAAGTCCCATCTTCTTCCAGTACAGAGACTCTAATTCATAGGAGCTCTGCTGGATTCTCGGACGGCTCGTGCCTATCTCCCAGAGGCGAGAGCCAACAACTTGTTGTCCCTCGTCTCGCGGGTGCGAGTGTCCCAGCAGATCACAGCTCGGCAGATGTTGAGATTGCTGGGCCACATGGCCTCCACAGTTCATATGACTCCCATGGCCCGCCTTCACATGAGATCTGCTCAATGGACCCTAGCTTCCCAGTGGTTTCAGGCTGCTGGGGATCTAGAAGACATGATCCACCTGTCCACGAGTTTTCTCAATTCCCTGTATTGGTGGACGATTTGGTCCAATTTGACTCTGGGACGTCCTTTCCAAATTCCTCAGCCACAAAAAGTGCTGACTACGGATGCGTCTCTCCTGGGATGGGGAGCTCATATCGATGGGCTTCACACCCAGAGAAGCTGGTCCCTCCAGGAACGCGATCTGCAGATCAATCTCCTGGAGTTACGAGCAGTCTGGAACGCTCTGAAGGCTTTCAGAGATCGGCTGTCCCATCAAATTATCCAAATTCAGACAGACAACCGGGTTGCCATGTACTACGTCAACAAGCAGGGGGGCACCGGATCTCGCCCCCTGTGTCAGGAAGCCGTCAGCATGTGGCTTTGGGCTCGCCGTCAGGGCATGGTGCTCCAAGCCACATACCTGGCAGGCGTAAACAACAGTCTGGCCGACAGGTTGAGCAGGATTATGCAACCTCACGAGTGGTCGCTCAACTCCCGAGTAGTGCGCCAGATCTTCCAGGTGTGGGGCACCCCCTTGGTAGATCTCTTTGCATCTCGAGCCAACCACAAAGTCCCTCAGTTCTGTTCCAGGCTTCAGGCCCACGGCAGACTGGCATCGGATGCCTTCCTCCGAAGAACCATGGAGATTGGAGTGTTTTCCGACCCTCATCACACAGGACGAAGGGGCGCTTCTGCATCCCAACCTCCGGTCTCTGGCTCTCACGGCCTGGATGTTGAGAGCGTAGACTTTGCCTCTTTGGGTCTGTCAGAGGGTGTCTCCCGCATCTTGCTTGCTTCCAGGAAAGATTCCACTAAGAGGAGTTACTTCTTTCTATGGAGGAGGTTTGCCGTCTGGTGTGACAGCAAGGCCCTAGATCCCTGATGGCGAACCTATGACACGCGTGTCAGTACTGACACGCGTAGCCATTTTCAGTGACACGCGGCCGCATGTGGCCGCATACAGAGAAGCAGCGGAGTTCCTTGCTGACACCCGGGGCGGATCGCCGATGCGCCCCCCCCCCCCCCCCCGGTGCAGCGCGACCCCCCCCCCCCCCCCCCGGCGAAATCACCCGGTGCATGTTTACCCGCTGGGGGTGTGCCGTGTGCGCTCCTATTGGCTCCCTCCCTGCTGCTCCCTCTGCCCCGGCTCCTCACTTCCGGCCGGCGGAGCAGAGAGCAGCGGAATGCCGTGGGGGACGCATCTCTGAGGGCCCTGTGATCACCATTACCAGCAACCATCATCCAATCTACTGTTCTGGGGTGTCGTGGATTTGTAATTGACCACCATTACTGAGATAGGTGAGGGGGAGGCTGGGAGAGGCGAGGGCATGTGCTATGGGTGCCGTTTCCCGCCATTAGAAATAGCGGCAGCCATCTTAATTTACATAAGGTGGTCAGTTAGGCTAGTTAACCCTTAATTGCCTGCAGGGCTAACAGGCTATCTATAATTCTATCTTCTGTCTCTGCCCCCCTGATGGAGAACTCAAAAAATAAAAAACCAAGGTTAAGTAAAGGAAGTGGTAGTAGCAGTAGCCGACCCTTTCAAGAGACATGGACCGAGATGTATGGCATTATAGAAAAAAATGGCAAATCATTTTGCGTTCTATGTACTGAAACGGTAGTAAGCAGAACGTGGAATATAAATAGACATTTTACTAATCATTCCCAGCTCTTGAAAAAAAGTGAGGATGAACGGAAGGAATACATTTCCAGGCAGCTACACTTTTATAAGAGCCAATCTAAGTCCATCCTTAAATTTGTAAAAGGTTCTACAAATTTAACATCTGCAAGTTTGAGCATTGCTCACTCCATAGCTCAGCATGGAAAAGCACTCACGATATGCAGAATAAAGATGCAATTATTAAGAGAATATCTGAGTTACCAGGAAATTTGGAGTGCCTGGATCCGATTACCAGACACTTTTAGCACCCTGAAAAATATAGCAATGGCTTTACTCACAATTTTTCCCTCTACGTACTTTTGTGAAACCTTATTCTCAGCGTTAAATAATATCAAACCAACAAAGAAACAGATTGACAGATGAAGTTAGTAGCGCTTGCTTGGGCTTGAAGTGTACAAAATACCAACCTTCAATTGAAGATTTAGCCAATGAAATTCAGCAACAAAAAAGTCACTAATAGGCAGATTAGTTAAAGAATTCCCCCTCCCCCTCACTTATCTTAGTTCATGGCACCCCACACAAGTTAAATAATATCAAGACCAACAAAAGAAACCGACTGACAGATGAACAAAGAAGTCACTAAGTAGGTAAGTTAAATAATTAGTTTTTGGTTTATTAAATACAGTTTTATATTACAATTATACATTTTTGTTATTTAAACTATAAATATCGCGAAATTATGTTTTTTTTCTCGAAGTGACACACCACCCGAGTTATGCTCGGTTTTTTGGCGAATTTTGACACACCAAGCTCAAAAGGTTGCCCATCACTGCCCTAGATCCTCGCTCTTGTCCTACACAGACCCTGCTTGAATACCTTCTGCACTTGTCTGAGTCTGGTCTCAAGACCAACTCTGTAAGGGTTCACCTTAGTGCAATCAGTGCATACCATTACCGTGTGGAAGGTAAGCCGATCTCAGGACAGCCTTTAGTTGTTCGCTTCATGAGAGGTTTGCTTTTGTCAAAGCCCCCTGTCAAGCCTCCTACAGTGTCATGGGATCTCAATGTCGTTCTCACCCAGCTGATGAAACCTCCTTTTGAGCCACTGAACTCCTGCCATCTGAAGTACTTGACCTGGAAGGTCATTTTCTTGGTGGCAGTTACTTCAGCTCGTAGAGTCAGTGAGCTTCAGGCCCTGGTAGCCCAGGCCCCTTACACCAAATTTCATCATAACAGAGTAGTCCTCCGCACTCACCCTCAGTTCTTGCCAAAGATTGTGTCGGAGTTCCATCTGAACCAGTCAATTGTCTTGCCAACATTCTTTCCCCGTCCTCATTCCTGCCCTGCTGAACGTCAGCTGCACACATTGGACTGCAAAAGAGCATTGGCCTTCTATCTGGAGCGGACACAGCCCAACAGACAGTCCGCCCAATTGTTTGTTTCTTTTGATCCCAACAGGAGGGGAGTGGCTGTGGGGAAACGCACCATATCCAATTGGCTAGCAGATTGCATTTCCTTCACTTACGCCCAGGCTGGGCTGGCTCTTGAGGGTCATATCACGGCTCATAATGTTAGAGCCATGGCAGCGTCGGTAGCCCACTTGAAGTCAGCCACTATTGAAGAGATTTGCAAAGCTGCGACGTGGTCATCTGTCCACACATTCACATCTCATTACTGCCTGCAGCAGGATACCCGACGCGACAGTCGGTTCGGGCAGTCAGTGCTTCAGAATCTGTTCGGGGTTTAGGATCCAACTCCACCCCCCTAGGCCCATGTTTTATTCTGTTCCAGGCTACACTCTCAGTTAGTTGGAAAAATTGTTAGGTCAATCTCAGTTATGTCCTCGCCGTTGTGAGGCCCAATTGACCATGTTTGTTGTTTTGAGTGAGCCTGGGGGCTAGGGATACCCCATCAGTGAGAACAAGCAGCCTGCTTGTCCTCGGAGAAAGCGAATGCTACATACCTGTAGAAGGTATTCTCCGAGGACAGCAGGCTGATTGTTCTCACAAACCCGCCCGCCTCCCCTTTGGAGTTGTGTCTTCCCTTATTTGTCTTGCTACATATGGGACTGACGAACACGAGCCGGTTCGGGCGGGAAGACGGCCGCGCATCGGCGCGCGAGGACTAGCAAAGACCTTTGCTAGAGAAGTTCCGATTGGAGGGGCTGCCGTGGACGTCACCCATCAGTGAGAACAATCAGCCTGCTGTCCTCGGAGAATACCTTCTACAGGTATGTAGCATTCGCTAAATGATTGGTTGCTGAAGCTGCACTCTGGAAGTTTTTTTTGAGTGACGTCAATAATTGCATGAGCAACTACTTCTGCTTGCTTCTTTCATTCAGTGTCGACTTGAATGGTGGCACCATGTATCTTTTCACATTTGTTGGAACACAGTACTTGGATCACAGTAGACTAATATAAAAATGTACAGTGTGGAATAGTTTTAAGCAATAGACTGCAAAAGTTGAGAAAAAGGAAGATCAAGAGGCTATTTTGATAGATGACTCTAGCAAATTTCTCCCACCATTTGTTTTTAAGCTATTAAATACAAATCAATATATGCATCCAGCTTCTCATATATCTGTACACAACTATGGCATGAATTACCAACCACCTTGAGAACAACACATGACCTGATGACCTTCCGGAAATCACTGAAGACCTATCTGTTCTAAAAAACGTTCAAAAAAGATCCCCCATAAAATACCGACACATAAACTTCACCAGATACAAGTTTAATGGAACTGTTCAAATCTGTTTGTTCTAACTTACACCATAATTATTGAACATTATATTTTATCCTGTTATCATTATGTTATGTTCTATCTAGTTACTCACTTCTCATTATACACAATTTTCTTATGCACCATAACTGCAACAAGGCTGAAATTATTATTCCGTTAAAATGATTGCCATAAGATTCTCATGCACTTTATTTGTTATCTATATTCAGATTTCCTTATCCCATTAATGTGATTGTTGTTGTATTATATTGTAATCCACATTGAGCCTGCAAATAGGTGGGAAAATGTGGGATATAAATGCAGCAAATAAAATAAAAATAAGCTCATTTTTCTTATCAGGGAATCAAAAGCTTCTTTCCTTACTCCTTTCCATTCATCAATTAGCAAGAAGCCAGATATCATTCACAGCTTCTCCTCCTTCCACATTCAGCTGTTGCCTGAGAGTCATCATGCACAACTGAGTTGAAGAATAGGAAGATGGAAAAGAAGTAAAACATGACTAGGTTTAATTTAAACTGGCTACGGTGCAATTCTTATTCATACTCCAGTCTCTGAATAATGTCAGTTTTGTTTTCTTTTTTTTATTCACCAGTGGCTGCTTTCTTTCCTCTTGGTAATCTGGATGGGAGTCACCTGGTTGGCCCACTGTCTTCTGGGTTGCTGGAGCAGTCCTAACAAGACTCCCTCTTCTCCTGCTTCTACTCCCACACCACTCATAGACAGCAGCATGTCCAGTGATTGGGAGGATGATAGTCTTGGAGATGATGTGTTTGATCTGCCAGTGAAAGCTGCCTCACCCAGATCCCTGCAATACCATGAAGGCACAGGGTACCTACACACCCAAAACAAGTAACTATCTCTCTTATTTCCATTTCTGATGTATTAGGTTCATGTCCAAGCTAGTCAACACCTTGCTAGCATTTAAAGAAAGCCTCATTGTTTTCATTGCCTGGGTTATATTTCTGGTATGAGGCATCCTACTAACAGTTAGAAAGTAAAATACCCCTGTGTTTCTCTGACTGTTTTCATGTCTGAATAAAATGCTTTAGTGTTTCCTGTCCTTGAGTTGTGTTTGTGGGCTGTATGACCTACCTATTTCATGGTGTCTCTGTAGGACAGGGCAGTAAGCAAGTGGGGTGGGTTTATATATTTATTTTTGTATTATGAGTGATTTTTTGACCCATATTTCAGTAACCAAAGTGTTGTTGTTTTTCTCTCTTTCTTTCAGTATCCAGAATTCGCCAGAGGTTTTCCCCTGCCCCTCGATGGGTAACACTTCAACACCTCGGAACCCCTCCCCTGAATATAGCATCAGAAGCAGAAAGAGGTGAGGCTTGGACTTAAATAGGAACACTGGGAATCCCTGATTAGGGATGTTGGTAAATGGGATTCCATGGGTTTAACACTGTTTTACTGTGGGATAGCAATACAGAAAGGGTTTCAGCTTCGATATTAACTCATGTAGAAAATCTGACCTCACAGTACTTTTTAAT
Source organism: Microcaecilia unicolor (assembly GCF_901765095.1). Lineage (NCBI taxonomy): Eukaryota > Metazoa > Chordata > Amphibia > Gymnophiona > Siphonopidae > Microcaecilia > Microcaecilia unicolor. The sequence goes on from NC_044037.1 coordinate 124,245,572, forward strand.
GAATGCAAAAGTGGTGTTTAATTATTCTGTGGCATGCAAATTCTTTTATTTTTTATTTTTTTTATGTGGCCACGTGGCTACTGCGGGAAATAATTTGCCAGGTCCGGGGTAGTGTAGAATGACTGGAGTGGAGGAGTGTAGCCTGTTGATTAATGCAGCGGGCTTTTATCCAAAATAAGTACCTGTATATAATATGTAAATAGCCTTGATTGTAACCACAGAAAGGTGGTGAGCGATATTGCGGAAGGGCTGTCTGGTAAGGTTTGTCTCTTTGCGGATGATACTAAACTCTGCAACAGGGTGGACACCCTGGAGGGTGTGAATGACATGAGGAAGGACCTAGCAAAGCTTGAGGAATGGACCGATATTTGGCAACTAAGGTTTAATCCCAAGAAATGCAGGGTCATGCACTTGGGTGGCAAAAATCCGAGGGAACGGTACAGTGTAGGGGGTGTAGTGCTTCAGTTTGCGAAGGAAGAGCAGGACGGGGGTGATTGTGTCTGACGACCTTAAAGCTTTCAAACAGGTAGAAAAGTGACGGCCAAAGCCAGAAGGATGCTTGTGTGCATAAAGAGAAGCATGACCAGCAGGAAAAAGGAGGTGATAGTGCCGTTGTATACGTCTCTGGTGAGGCCTCATTTGGAGTACTGTGTGCAGTTCTGGAGACCGCACCTATGGAAAGATATAAACAGGATGGAGTCGGTCCAGAGGGCGGCTACGAAATTAGTAAGCAGTCTTGAATGCAAAAATTATAGGGACAGGCTTATGAACCTCAACATGTATACTCTGGAAGGAGAGGAGACGTGATAGAAACATTTAAATATCTCAAGGGCATTTATGTACAGGAAGAGAGCCTTTTTCAAATGAAGGAGAGCTCTGAAATGAGGGGGCATACAACAAAGTTAAGAGGGAATAGGCTTAGGAGTAACCTACGGAAGTATTATTTCACAGAAAGGGTGGTGGAGGCGTGGAATGGCCTCCCGGTGGAGGTAGTGGAGTCGAGGACTGTTCCAGAATTTAAAAAGGCATGGGATAAGCATGTGGGATTGCTTAGGAACAGGAAGAATTAGGGGTTACAGAGGATGAGCAGACTGGATGGGTCATTTGGCCTTTATGTGCCGCCATGTTTCCTATGTATATCAAGGTCCATCCACTTTCCCTGATTGAGAATCTACCAGCCACCCCTTTCTCTTCCCAAACCAACCAACCTGCCCCAGATACCTTTCTACATCGCCCCCCCCCCCCCCCCCCAAATCTGGTGACCCTATTAAAAGAAAAAAAAATTCCCTGGTGTCAACCCCACCCACCCAACCCCTCCTGAAGGTACCTCCTACCACCAACCCCACCTGCTCAAAAAAAAAAAAACCCAGAACCTTCCGCTCCCTGGTGTCTAGTGGCAGGTACCACCAATCATCTCTCCCCCACCCCCCAGAGGTAGAAGCAATGCCCACCTGCCTCTGGTGCTGCCAACTTGAAAAATAGAAGCACCAATGGGGGGTGTTGGGTGGGTGTCAGTAGATATCAGGGGTTTATTTTATTTTTTAGTCGGGGAGAGAGAAGGGATGGTGCTGCTTGACATCAGGCATGGGTTTTTTCCCCTTGAGTCTGGGGGGTTGGGGGTAACTACAGAAGGGGTCAGGTGGGTGGGGAGGGGGTGCCACTAGACAGCAGAGATTAATTTTTTAGTTGGGAAAATGGGATCAGGTAGCGGGCTGATAACAGATATTGACAGATTGTACAAGTTTGTTTTTAAAATGTCACCCTTCCTGTAAGTGCCTGAGCCAATTACTGCTCATGCAGTAGCAAGAAGGGTGATGTTTTGCAATGAGCTGCAGCGGCCAATCCAGGTCAAGGGCACCTGGCAAGCTACCCAAACGTACAAACATTTTATACAAGTTATTCCCGAAATTGTGGATTTTTCCCAAGTCCATTTAGTAGCAGTCTATGGACTTGTCCTTTAGGAAACCGTCCAACCCTTTTTAAAACTCTGCCAAGTTAACCGCCTTCACTATGTTCTCCGGCAATGAATTCCAGATTACACGTTGGGTGAAGAAACATTTTATCCTATTTGTTTTAAATTTACTACATTGTAGTTTCATCACATGCCCCCTAGTCCTAGTATTTTTGGAAAGTGTGAACAGACGCTTCACATCCACCTGTTCCACTCCACTCATTATTTTATATACCTCTATCATGTCCCCCCACAGCCGTCTCTTCTCCAAGCTGAAAAGCCCTAGCCTCCTTAGTCTTTCTTCATAGGGAAGTCGTCCCATCCCCGCTATCATTTTAATCGCCTTCGCTGCACCTTTTCCAGTTCTACTATATCTTTCTTGAGATGCTGTGACCAGAATTGAACACAATACTCAAGGTGCGGTCACACCATGGAGCGATACAACGGCATTATAACATCCTCACATCTGTTCTCCTTACCTTTCCTAATAATTCCCAACGTTCTATTCGCTTTCCTAGCTGCAGGAGCACACTGAACAGAAGGTTTCAGTGTATTATCAACGACGACACCCAGATCCCTTTCTACTAGGCTACTACTCCACTCCACAGTGTACTGAGCCGGTTCTACTGCAAAGCTTTCTGCTGTGCATTGGTCCCTTCAGTGGTGTAGCCAGCCCTCCAGGGAGGAAGGGGGCAGGGGTGAACTGGTGGGACAATGCATTTTTTACCTCCTTCCCCTGCTGCATTAAAAAATATTACCTTTTTGGTGGTCAAGAACTGAGTATGCATGAGGTGTCCCGACATCAGTGTCTGGAGACATGCCAGCTGAGTTTCTCTTTATTGCAGCAACACGATGAGGTGAGCAGTGATTCAGCATCCGCACCAGCCATTTAACAGGTGCTGCAGGTTTGGAAGGGTCCTGAGCCCAACCCCCCCCCCCCCCCCCTTATCTATGCCACTGGTTGAACAAGATCAGAGGAATTACTAGAGATTAGTTGATTGTTGACTTCTCTATCCCAGCAATATAGCTCCCACTCTGCAGGTTTAGGTCAGAGCAGGGGAGGAAAAACATGCTGCTGGTTACTGAAGCAGCAATCATATGTTTATCTAAAATGTTCTCCTTGTAAGAATTCACTTGTAAGTGGTTTTCAGCATGCCAGCAGATGGGCGATAGATGCAAATTTTCCCGGAAATTTTGAATTGAACGGAAAAAAAAACAGGAAGGGGAAAATTTTGAAAAGGACGTATAATTGTATTTGAGTACAGTCTAGTTAATGTTCTCTGAGGACAGGCAGGCCATATCATCTCACAACTGGGTGATGTCTGCTGACAGAGCCCGGTATAGACGCTCTATCTCTGTTGGAGGCCTTTGGCAGTATCCCACCTTGCATGCGCGGGTGCCTTACCGCCTGATGTGCGAGCGTGGAACCAGCAGTCTTGTTTTTTCATGGAGAAGTGAGGTCGCGGTTTTGATCTCTCCTCAGTGTGTTTAGTTTCACTTCTGCATTGGTGCCTTCCTCGTGGGGCTTTAGTTCTTTTTCTTCGTTATTTTCTTTATTTATTTGCTTCCCTTAGGGGGTCTTTTACTAAGGCGCGCTCATGTGTTTAGTGCACGCTAAAATTGGGCATGCGCTAAACGTTAGAAACCCCCTTCGGAATGCATTGGCGTCTCTAACATTTAGCGCGCGCTAAAAACGTGAGCACGCCTTAGTAAAAGACCCCCTTAGTGTCCCTACTCATTTTTGCCCTGTTTTAAATTTCTTTAATTTTTTGGCTCCATGGGCCCCTTTATGCCCGAGCTCCGGCCAGGTTACATCAAACTTTTTTTGGAGTGAGTGGCCTTTTTTTACCTTTCCCATTGAGCCTTTTGACTTGGCTTCAGCTGTTTTTCCTTCCATGTCCCAGAAGGTTCTCAGTGACTTTAAGCACTGTTCCGAGTGTAATCGGGTCATCTCTCGGACTGATCCCCATAACTGGTGCTATCCCCTTTAAGCTGGAGACCAATGTTGAACCTAGGACAAAATTGCTGAACATTCTGGACTACGACTCTCCCCCTAGGGAGAGGGGCACAGAGACGAAGAATTGGGAGACCCCCCCCCCCCCTCTGTTGTCCCTAAGAAGGTGGATTCGATGTATCTCATCCAGAAGGCCCCCCAGATGCAAGATGGCCCAGTTGCCACACCAGTCCACGGTGGTAGAATTGGCTCTCGAGACCAGAAGCTCCAGGACTGATGCCTTGGCTCCCCCAGGCAAGGAGGCCAGGACTCTGGATTGTTTTGGGAGAAATGTGTTTCAGGCCTTGATGCTCATCTCCCCTATCCAGGTTTACCAGCTGTACACAAGCCTGTACTTAGTATTTAGCCTTCTGGTTGTAGGTTAGGCCATTTTTCTTTATCCAAATCTCAAATTGCAAGTCCTGACAGCTTGGAAGTTAAAAAGTGTTTTCCACTTTAGGACTCCTAACACTGTTACAAGGCTGGAAGAAAACTCTCTACTAGGTGTACCTATGCCTTCAAGTGGAAGAGATTCTCCATCTGGTATTTTACAAATACCACAACCATATTCATTGTCGTTCTGATACAATACTGTACTTTGTATACTATCTCTATTGACTGGGTCTACAGACGTTCTCCATCAGAGTGCATCTAGGCATTTTCTTTACCAGTCATTTTTTTTTTCCATTTCTTGAAGGGGCTTCTTCATTGTAAAACATCATTACAGAAACCTGTGGTGCAGTGGGGACCTTAATCTTCTTCTTACTTCACTTATTAAACCACCTTTTGAGTCTATGGAGTCTGTTTCACTCAAGTGCTTTTTTTTTTTGTAGCAGATTCTTCTGCCAGAAAAGTTAGTACATCAAGCCTCAGTTGCTTATGATCCATATACTCATTATCACGACAAAGTAGTTTATTATGTTCATCCAAGTTTTTACCAGTGTTAGTGACATCATTTTCATGTCAGTGAGGAAATATCACATCTAATATTTAGTCCTAAATTTCATAGGCACACGTATAAGAAGTCCCTTCATACTACTCTGTGCTTGTTTATCTTAAATAAACTGAGTCCATCAAATAGTTTAAGCAGCTGTCTGTGCTCTTCAACTCCTTGGTTTGCTCTTCCAATAGCCAAGTAAACTTTGGCAAAGTGGCTAGCAGCCTGCATTCAGTTCTTTTACAAGCTGGTACTTCACTAGCTAGTAACGTGAAACCTTATCAAATTAGAGCCACTGTAGAGAATTGTGCCTTTGTAGCTCCCTGGACACCATAATGAAAGCAACACTTTGGTCCTCACATCACACTAAATTGAACCAGCCCACAGAGACGGTGCATTTCGTTCATTCGGGCTGGCCAATCTGTCTTTGTAACAATGGTAATTCTTGTATTTTTCTGTGATTGAGATGCTTCTGGACAAAGGTCAAATTATACATAAAATGAGCAGTGGTGAGTTTAGTATGCCTGATTCTGTTGACTTATGAAAACATCTATTATAGGTGAAACACAATGTTATCCATGATCCTCTGAAGTAGATTGTTAACGCTGAGGGACCCATAAAGTGATCCAAGGGAACTGTTATCTTGAATGCAAAGATAGCTTAAGGTTTATGGCCGGAGCCCAGAGTGCAGGCAGCCAAAAATCTAAATGTTAATGTTGGCAAGCTGCTGTGCACAGGTTAATCTACTAGGAAGGATAATTTTATAGCAGAGCGCCGTCTGTGAGGTTTCATAGGTGCATATGTTGTGCTTAATTTAAAATGTTAACATATGCACCTGTGTGCAATTTTTATACAGATTGCGTCCCCTGAAGCTCCCAGACAAAGTTATACCTGCTGCAAAGCAGGAGTAACTTTTGCCTAGGTGCCAATCCCTCCCATGCTCTACCCATTTTTACCACTGGGAACCTCTACACAAGTAGTATGTTACATTGCTTCTGTCAAATCTAATTTGTATATTTGTCAAAAGGTTTCTCTTTTAGAAAATCAGTGCTCACTTCCTGATCAAACCCCCCTTAATTATTGCCCTAGCTACACCCCTTTTTGCCTGTTCTCCACCCCTTTTGATGACATCCCAGTAAATCATCACTGGACAATCTTATTTAACTGCATCTTAGTTGAGGAAAGCTGTGCAATTATCTTGGTGATTCTAGGGGTATCCTAATGGGGAACTGGGTTCGATTCCCACTTCAGTTCCTTGTGACCTTTGGGCAAGTCACTTAAGCCCCATTGCACAAGGTACAAAACTTAGATTGTGAGCCCACTAGGGACAGAAAAGGTACCTGCATATAATATATGTAAACTGTTTTGGTTGTACCCACAGAAAGGTGGTATATTAAATCATGACCCTTCAAACCTTTATCCTTCACTTTCTGCTTGAATCTGTGCTGTAATTTCCATCTTAGAGCTCTCCAAGATGCTTTCTCCAGTACGAGTGGAAGCAGTGTTGCTCTGCCTACTGTGTGACGCCATCCAACACAGGACCATGTGATTTAAGCATGCCTGAGCTGAGACACACTGCTGAAGGGGCATGCCTAAGGGGCATTTCTTGTCCCTTAGTGTGCCCCTTTGTGGGCATTTTTGTTTGTGAGGTTTTATGGTTGATTTTTATCATGTTGACGTTATTTTTGGTTGCTATTTGTACAAAGAAAGGGTTGTTTTTTTATTTTAATTTATTTTGCTTTCTTTTTATATTTTCTGTAAGCCCAGGAAAAATGAAGAGGATATTGTTAGTTCTCCTGGCCTTTCTGGGTTCTATAAAAGGAAGAGATAGGGATTATGGCAGATTGTATAACTTTGACACTATTTATACGTTTCCCTTTGGAAAATCAAAGATTTACTAGAATATATTCTACTGAAGATACTATTCTGGTTATTGTTGGTAATAGATCAAGACTCTCTAATAACTCACAAACAAGATTTAATAAGGAGCAGAGGCATATTATAAACAATCCTTTAACTCCAACAGTTCCCTCTGTGGACTCATTGACTCCAGTATCTGTTGTTATTTTACTGCAAGGTCTGTCCACAATAAAACCTTTATATTAAGAGATTTAATGGGGATGCAGAGATAGTTCTTGCGTTTATAACTGAAACCTGGTTGACAGGCTCTGATAATTTTTTTGATTCAGGAGTTATATCCTCCTTGTTATACTATTCCTCAGAGTCCCAGATTGACCAAGAAAGGAGGTGGGTTAGCAATTTTACATAAATCATTCTTCTTTGTTCATTTTGTTAGTACCTCACAAATGGAGGGCTTAGAATTAATTATATGTAAAGTTTTAGACAAATGTGCTCAGGGACCATTAGGTATTTTATTAATTTATCGTCCCCCTGGGAATTGGAGTTCAATTTACTTCTCTTTGTACAAATCTATCATGTATTTGTCAGCTCATATTTCTAGGATATTAATTGTGGGAGATTTAAATTTGCACATGGAAGATAGTTCAGATCCCAATATGTGTTTCTTTTTAGGATTACTACAGTCTCTTCATATTACTTTGGTACCGCCTACAGTGACCCATGAAAGAGAACATTCCCTTGATATTTTAGCATATTGAGCCACATTGAGCCTACAAAGAGGTGGGAAAATGTGGGATACAAATGCAATAAATAAATATTCAAATGCAGTCACCTCTACAGCCCTTCTCTCTTGTTATACGTGGTGCCCGGTTCCCTGGTTGGATCACTTAATGTGTGAATTTAGGTGGTGGACGCGTGAAATGACCTCCAGGAAGAGGTCATGGAGACAAGGATGGGAAGACTGGATAGGCCATTTGGCCCTTCTTCCATCAATTTTCTATATATCTAGCAGCTTGTTAGAATGTTGGGACAAAAGTATATTGGGAGCTTTGGATAAAGGAACCCCTCTTACTGTCAGAAAGAAATCAATAGATAAATCTTCTCCCTTGTACTCTGATAACCTGTGTGCTAGAAAACATGATTGCCATAAGTTGGAGAGGAAATAGTGGAAACCTCAGTATTATAATGATAAAATAGTATGGAAATGGGCAGCTAATCTTTATAAGAAAGAACTTTGTGATGTTAGGAAATTGTATTATTTGTCATCCTCTTCCCGTACTAATCGAAGTTTTATTTCAATTAGGAATCTTAACAAGTTCATCTAAATCTTTCAGTGAATTTCCTAGTGCTGATATTTTAGCCGATTACTTATATAATAAAATTGCTACTTTTGAATAATTATTTTTCTCAGGAACATTGTCAGAGTTCTGTTGTTTTTAATAAGCTGGATGACAATATTTTATGTAGTTCTGTGGATAGATTTTGGATTTCGTTCAGTACAGTGTCGATGGATACTGTGAGTGTTTTGTTTTCAAAGAATGCAAAATCATTCTCTCCACTTGATGTCTGTCCAAATATACTTTAGAAACAACCACCTTCAGCAATTTTACCCCCCCCTGTTTACTAAGCCACATTAGCACACTGGCAGCCGCTAGCGTGGCTTATTAAACAGGGGGGGTTAATTTGAATTACGACACTTATGAATCACATATTGCTAGCAGGTTTTTACTCAGCCTCTATAGGAAGGATAATCCTGATCCCTATTCTTAAATCTTATGATTTGGATCCTGTGGTATCTTCTTTGTTCAAGCCTATTGCTAATATTCCATTGTTCACTAAACTGGCTAAGTCATTGGTAGTCAAGTAATTGATGGAATATTTAGATACATTTTCAGTTAAACATGGTTTCAGGGGTCTGCATAACACTGAACCTTTATTGCTTGATATGTAGGTCTTTCCTGTGTTCAGTGAAATTCCTTTTAATTATTTTAATATAATTGTAAACCACCTAGATCAGTAATGGTGGTCAGTTGGTGTTATTACAGTTTGACTTATTTGCCGCCTTCATATGCTTGACCATAAACTCCTTTTCCTTAGATTAAGTGATTTTGGAATATGAGGTGTAGTTTTGTAGTAGTTTAGGAAGTTCTTGGTCAGCTGCTCTTGTGGTTAAAAGGGAAGGTATGCTTTCTCATTTCCAGCATCCATTATGTAGAATACTTCATGGCTGTTGTCCCCTATTTTGTTTAACATCTTTATATGCTCTTTAAAAGCAGTGATTCTGGACAAGAGAAAGTACCTGTTTTCAGATGCAGATGATATTTTCATTGTTATGACTTTACTAAGGGATATGAATTTGTAACAATCAAAAATCTTGGCCTGTATTGCCAAGATTGAATTGCGGGGATCCTTTTACTAAGGTGCGCCAAAAAATGGCCTGCGCTGGTGTAGACATGTGCAGGTCCATTTTTCAGTGCGCCTGCAGAAAAAAGGCCTTCTTTTTGGCCGAAAATGGACATGCAGCAAAATAAAAATTGGCTCGCCACCCATTGACCTAGTGGTAAAGTCACACACGTTAACCGGGCATACTGGTCTATGCATGTACAATCCTGATTTCTGCCCGGTTAGTGCCATGTGCCAGAAATTTTCCAGCATGCTTAGTGGACGCGTGTAAAAAATGAAATTACCATCCAGGCCACACGGTAGCCGTGCGGTAGTTCAAAATTGACTCATGTAGGACACGCGTACGCGCCTACGTGGCTTAGTAAAAGGGCCCCTTGGTCTTGCCAAAATTGGCTAAACCTAAACTCTGCAAAAACAAAAATCTTGTGTTTGGAGAATGATTTGCCAACCGTTCCATCCACTATTCTTTTGAATAACAAAGAGGTTTTGAGTATAGTAAATACTTCCATGGTTTTGGGTTTCATGTTGGATTCTACTTCATCTTGTGAAGCCCATAAGTAATGTATATAAGAAATGTTTTTTCAGATTAAAACACTTGAGGACTGTTCGCCCTTATTTTTACAAAAGTCAGTTTGCAGTGTTAGTAATTTCCCAACTGGAATATTCCAATTCATTATATTCACGTTCCCAACTGGATTATTCCAATTCATTATATTCAGGAGTTTCAGTTACTCTTTTGAAAAAATTACAATTTTTGCAGAACACTGCAATAAGACTTCTTTTTGGTAAGAAAATATTTGACCACATTTTCTCTTTATTGGGTCCATTTGCTTCCCATCAAGGCATGAGTAATTTTTAAAGTGACTTGCTTGATGTTTAAAATCTTAAATGGTTTAGCTCCAGATAACTTATTCCAGTTAGTGATACTGCCTGCATTAAGAAAAGCTTCTAGGTCAACAGCCTCTCATCTGCTGATTTATCCATCCTTTAAGGCAATTCACAATAATAATAAAAAAAAAGTGTTAGAATCTTCATCCTATATAATAAAAAGCACCTCCAACATTCTGAAGCCAGTAGCCTTGCAGTGAAGCCTGAAGCCTGAGGTGTTCGTAGGCATCATAATAGCTCCGCCCACATTCTCAGCTGATTCCATAAAAAGCACTTCCAACGTTCTGAAGCCAGCAGCCTCGCAGTGAAGCCTGAAGCCTGAGGTGTTCGTAGGCATCATAATAGCTCCGCCCACATTCTCAGCTGATTCCAAGGGGAGGAGTAGGGAAACACGCTCCGCTTGTTTTCCTACTCCTCCCCCTGCCTGGGAAACAGCTGTCACTGCGCCGCTTCCTGCCACTTCAGAGCAAGTGGCAGAGAGTGGCGCAACAACCTCCCCCCCCCCCTACTCGGTGCATCAACAAAGCCATCACGTACCTCTGCTGAGCTGACGGATCCGAAGTTCTGTTCTCGGCTGCAGGACGTGGCTTCATGATTGAGCATCAGTGGAAGTTTCTGTGCGTGTGTCTGATGTCAGACGCACGCACATAGACTTCAACAGATGCTCAATCATGAAGCCACGCCCCACAGCCGAGAAAGAACAGAACTTGATCCATCAGCTCAGCAGAGGTACGCAACGGCTTCAGGGGAGGTATTTCGGAGGAAAGGGTAGTGTACAAAGGGTCGCGGTAGGGGGGGTGCAGGGAACATTAAAGCGGGGGGGGGGGTTTGAATGTGAGGGAGGGGGTAGTCTGGAATGCGGTGGGAGGGGCTTGACGGCCCTTGAATTGGGAGGGAGGGACATATGTGTGGGTGGGTGTGTGGATGTGCTTCGGGTGGGGCCCTTGAACTGGGAGGGAGGGGGGTCTGCAACTCGGGAGGAAGGAAGTTCTGCAACTCAGCAAGGAAGGGAGGGAGAGGGGTATGGAACTCGGGAGGGAAGGAAGGGAGGATGGGTGGGAATTTATCTTGCTAGCGCCCGTTTCATAGCGTTTCGAAACGGGCCTTTTTTACTAGTTCATTTATAAAGCAACTTAAATTTGGAGCAGTCATCCTCTACAGATAAAAAGACAACTGTCCTATTTTGCTTTTTGTAAATGTCTTAAGACTTATTTGTTCCAACAGCTCTTGATTAGATGTTCTTCTTTTTCTTTCTCAATTATAGTTCACTTTTATATTGTAAACAGCTCTGGACCCATTGATCTAATTTAATCTAGCCCCTTATCATGCCCAGAAATATCATAGAACCACCATTAACTATGTCCCATATGATGATGTATTCAAGATGGAAGCTGCCATCTAGATAATATTTTCAGCTTAAGCTACAAGCCAGGATGTAGTGTCACAAACATGGTGGCCTCCATGCTCCATGTGGTGGGCATTTCTAAAAATGTAGACAGCAGACATAAGTTTAAAAAAATTGAGTGGCTTTGTGCAGATATACAACATAAAATGTGGTTCAGACTCAAAGCCAACTAAACAAACAAAACACATAAAAATCCTTACCCAATTCCAATATAAGTTGGGGTCACAAATTAGGAAATGGAGATATGCAGACAAAAACTGAACTAGAATTCCCTAAGAAGCTAGACTCTGTGTGTAATGTAGTACTGGAGAAGTGGAAACAAATGCATTTCCTGAGACACTGTCACAGCAGCCTAGTGTACCCTATCCTTACCTTACATCAGAACCCCAGTAACCCCCCCCCCCCCCCTTCTCCGAGTCTGCCTTCTCGTCGGTGCTTGTACAAGTCTATGTGTAAGTGCTAACTATAAACTGCAAAAATCAGAATTAAATGTGAACACATTAGGTTTTTAAAAAGAGGAAGAGAGGTAGAGATCTATGCAGAAAAATAGAATAAATATGTAAAAATCATTTTTCCTTAGGAAGCCTTTGTAGATTTACACATATAGCTTTTTTCTCTTAGGTTGCTGACACTTGTGTGAAAGAACTAAATATCAGTTCTTTTTGCCTTTTTTGATACCCCAACTGACATTGTTGTATCCTGTTTTACTGTGTAAAACATTTTGCAACAAATAGCGTAGACTAGAATTCCTGTGTATATGCCTTCCTCTTCATTCTACTTTCTCAGTTTTGAACACCATAGTTTATTTACCTAGAGCACATAAGGTTAAAAAAAATGGTGAAAGGGTTTTTTTTTTTTAATTGCAAAATTTACCAAGCAGATGAGGATTCTAAAAAATTCTTGACACATGTAGATAGGCAAACCCTAAAGGACAGAAATTGTCATTGCTGAGAAAAGAAGTATGCCCCCGGGAAGAATAGTAGATGCTCTGTGGCGCTCCTGCTTGAAAGAAATTTGGCAGACAGAGATGACTGCCAGACCCATGTGGGCCTTCATGGAGGTGACTTTCTTGGATACGTCATCCTCAGGTGATTATTTAGGTAAACTAACAAACGAATCCCTAGCAGATGTGCATATCATGGAGTTTGTTAGCAGTCTCCAAAACACATGACTAAAGACTGTCAAATTAGAAGACCTACTTTGAAATCCTCATACAAAACCCCTTTTTATCATAGCTAACTTATTGAACCCCCTTTCTCTGCATTTTCTGCCCTTTAGGAACTAAAGATATCAAGGTACAGTAATGGCACCCTTTTTCCTGTATTATAGTTAGGTCTTCTAATAGTGGGAAAAGATTCTTTGTTAGAAGTTAAATAGTGTTTTATAGTCTAGTTTAATATTTTAGGTTGCATTTTAGAGCTTGGCATAACATCAGTTTAGAGCACAGATACCTAGTGGTTAGGGTGATGGACTTTGGTCCTGGGGAACTGAGGAACTGAGTTCGATTCCCGGCACAGGCAGCTCCTTGTGACTCTGGGCAAGTCACTTAACCCTCCATTGCCCCATGTAAGCCGCATTGAGCCTGCCATGAGTGGGAAAGCGCGGGGTACAAATGTAACAAAAAAAAAAAACTGAGGGAAGCCTCTTTGATGCTCTCCAGCCAATTAGGAGGTAGACATTGTAAATTGAGGTAGATTATTTTTTTTGTAACAAGTAACAGGTTTATTTAAATTCTTATTTTATATTGCTGGGAAATCTGTTGCATTATTTTATTTTATTTTATTTTTTCTTAGAAGAGAGGACTTAGTTTTAATTTTCTCTTTAAGGAGCTTCTTTGCTTGCTTGTTGAAGAATTTCTTTTTTTTTACCTCCGTTTCAGAAAGGGAGGTAATCAAAATAAATCTCTTTTGAAGTCCCTGCACTTCTGAGAGTTAGACCTTAAACAAAAGAATTACAAAAAAATCAGGAAGATCAAATCCAACCAACCAAGTTAAACCTTAAACTCACTATAGTAAACTTGGGTTCAGAATAATTTATCTTTTCTATATATATATATATGCACTTTAAAAAAATGCTAAAGTGTTTTAAATTGTTTTAAATGTGCTCAGACCATACCGTTTACACCCATTATATCCCCAAGAGGAATATGTGGTGGTGTCACAATGGAACCATCATTGCACATGTGATGTTCCACCTCCTAATATTTGTGTATGTACATACAGCTGCGCCCAAGTAGATCTTACTCACCGATGTATGCGTATATCTATAATACATATGTATAAGTCATGAACTACTCACATTAAATATTGTTAGACTTGAGCTCAAACCTCCGCCCATAAATTATGGTACATTCCATATTACCTTCTGATACATGGATAATAAAACATACAGTTCAACGTTTGTTTAAACCTAAAGGAGGAATATGTTAATACATGACACCCTGATCTCTCTTCCCCCACATATCTTACACAAACCAACCCACAATGCGATATACACACATATTCACATAATTATTTCACTTCCCTTGGGGTATATTGTGCTTGTGCTTCATTAAAATCACATATCATTCATCCATTCCAATCTTGCCATCAAAATAACTGCTCCCTTTAACTCTGGCCGAGTTTCAAAAGTCTTCATCAGAAAGGGAAACTAAAATAGAAACACACTCTTTTACAAACAAACCACACTTACAGGGTGAAGTATACACTCACAATGCTTCAGACAAACTCAATGTATTAAAACAAAATAACTCACAATACTAATCTTTTAAACCAATTTGCAGGCATCATAAATCCCCCGGGTGGGATCGCCTCTGGAAACCTTCCTCACTCCTCGGAGAGCGTCTGACGTCACGCTCCCATGCTCCTTAAGTACCTGAATTAATGAAGCTCTGGCCTTAACATTTACCAGCTGGAAACAGCTTCCCTTAAAGTAACAGCAACTTTCTTAAAACTTTCTTAAACCCTCCCGAGCCTACAGCCCTTAAAGGTGAATACCAAAGCACAGAAACAATTGTAAAACCACAGGGGGTCAAATTAACACCAGTCAAAGCCACTCCACCTCCCTGTTCAATCCCAAAGGATGAACAGTGTTCCAGGAGAATATTAGACGCTGCTCCTTTTGGGCTAGAATTTCACTTAAATTGCCCCCTCTGGTCAATTCCATATGAAGCAGCATTGTATAACGTAAATCCTGAATGTGATGATTATACTCCTGCCAGTGTCCAGATAAAGGAGCCTCAGGCTTACATATACGGATGTTACTGACATGTTCCCCAATCCGAATCTTGATTTTTCTAGTTGTATAACCAATATAAAAAAGCCCACACGGTAATTCTCAGGGGGTTGTATACTGTATATGGTGTCCGTGTGGGCTTTTTTATATTGGTTATACAACTAGAAAAATCAAGATTCGGATTGGGGAACATGTCAGTAACATGTAGGCTCGGGAGGGTTTAAGAAAGTTTTAAGAAAGTTGCTGTTACTTTAAGGGAAGCTGTTTCCAGCTGGTAAATGTTAAGGCCAGAGCTTCATTAATTCAGGTACTTAAGGAGCATGGGAGCGTGACGTCAGACCTCTCCGAGGAGTGAGGAAGGTTTCCAGAGGCGATCCCACCCGGGGGATTTATGATGCCTGCAAATTGGTTTAAAAGATTAGTATTGTGAGTTATTTTGTTTTAATACATTGAGTTTGTCTGAAGCATTGTGAGTGTATACTTCACCCTGTAAGTGTGGTTTGTTTGTAAAAGAGTGTGTTTCTATTTTTAGTTTCCCTTTCTGATGAAGACTTTTGAAACTCGGCCAGAGTTAAAGGGAGCAGTTATTTTGATGGCAAGATTGGAATGGATGAATGATATGTGATTTTAATGAAGCACAAGCACAATATACCCCAAGGGAAGTGAAATAATTATGTGAATATGTGTGTATATCGCATTGTGGGTTGGTTTGTGTAAGATATGTGGGGGAAGAGAGATCAGGGTGTCATGTATTAACATATTCCTCCTTTAGGTTTAAACAAACGTTGAACTGTATGTTTTATTATCCATGTATCAGAAGGTAATATGGAATGTACCATAATTTATGGGCGGAGGTTTGAGCTCAAGTCTAACAATATTTAATGTGAGTAGTTCATGACTTATACATATGTATTATAGATATACGCATACATCGGTGAGTAAGATCTACTTGGGCGCAGCTGTATGTACATACACAAATATTAGGAGGTGGAACATCACATGTGCAATGATGGTTCCATTGTGACACCACCACATATTCCTCTTGGGGATATAATGGGTGTAAACGGTATGGTCTGAGCACATTTAAAACAATTTAAAACACTTTAGCATTTTTTTAAAGTGTATATATATATATATATATATATATATATATATATATATATATATATATATATATATATATATATAAAAAGATAAATTATTCTGAACCCAAGTTTACTATAGTGAGCTTAAACAAAAGAAGACAGCTGCTACTTTTAGCCTACAGGACAGCTGAGAAAATGATAGGGACTTTGGTAGAGCTTTTTCTGTTTTCTTTCTACTGGTGCAAATACTGCTAGGAAACGAAATCTGTTGCCCCAGTTACAGCTTCTGCCTCTGTGCAGATGGAAAATGTGATCCCAGGAGAGGGACTGGTTTCATGTGCAAGATTTTCAAATTGAATCCCTCATGAAAGAATTGAGAGAGGAGATGGCAAAGTTGATAAGCAAATCTAACACGTGGAAACAAACTGAAACTCTATAACCGTGATTAACCAAGCACTATAATGAAGAGTCCAGTGGTGATTTTTTAACAGTACATGATAGGTCCCGAAGTGGTGAACTGGATTAGGAACTGGTTGACGGACATACGACAGAGGGTGGTGGTAAATGGAGTTCGCTCGGAGGAGGGAAAGGTGAGTAGTGGAGTGCCTCAGGGATCGGTGCTGGGGCCGATTCTGTTCAATATATTTGTGAGTGACATTGCCGAAGGGTTAGAAGGTAAAGTTTGCCTATTTGCGGATGATACTAAGATTTGCAACAGAGTGGACACCCGGGAGGGAGTGGAAAGCATGAAAAAGGATCTAAGGAAGCTGGAAGAATGGTCTAAGGTTTGGCAATTAAACTTCAATGCGAAGAAATGCAAAGTGATGCATTTAGGGAGTAGAAACCCAAGAGAGACTTATGTGTTAGGCGGTGAGAGTCTGATAGGTACTGAGGGGGAGAGGGATCTTGGGGTGATAGTATCCGAGGATCTGAAGGCGACGAAACAGTGTGACAAGGCGGTGGCCTTAGCGAGAAGGTTGCTAGGCTGTATAGAGAGAGGTGTGATCAGCAGAAGAAAGGGGGTGTTGATGCCCCTGTACAAGTCGTTGGTGAGGCCCCACCTGGAGTATTGTGTTCAGTTTTGGAGGCCGTACCTTGCGAAGGATGTTAAAAAAATGGAAGCGGTGCAAAGAAAAGCTACGAGAATGGTATGGGATTTGCGTTCCAAGACGTATGAGCAGAGATTTGCTGACCTGAACATGTATACCCTGGAGGAAAGGAGGAACAGGGGTGATATAATACAGACGTTCAAATACTTGAAACAAATCTTTTCCGGAGATGGGAAGGCTGAAGAACGCGAGGACATGAAATGAGATTGAAGGGGGGCAGACTCAGAAAAGATGTCAGGACTGGTGGTTGAGAGGCGGGAAATACTGCTGGGCAGACTTGTACGGTCTGTGCCCTGAAAAAGGCAGGTACAAATCAAGGTAAGGTATACACATATGAGTATATCTTGTTGGGCAGACTGGATGGACCATGCAGGTCTTTTTCTGCCGTCATCTACTATGTTACTATGTTACTTCTTTAAAACCGAGGAAAAGACCTCAAAACACCCAGATGCTTACTTTAATTTTCAGCGTCTTTAGCTGGGGTCGTGGTATTCATCATTGGTCAGAAAAACCTCATTGCTTTTTCTTTATTTCAATTAATATATCTACTATAATAAAAGGCACCTCCAACGTTCTGAAGCTGACTCCATGGCTTCACTCAAGGGTTCGTGGGTTTGTAATGGTGTAGATCACTCTGCCCATGTCTCTCTGCCCTGCCCTCGCATCTAAACGTGATGACGTCGAGGGCAGGCCCCGCCCTCGCGTCTAAACATCATGATGTCGAGGGCGGGCCCCGCCCTTGCGTCAAAACGTCATGACGTCGAGGGTGGGTAAAACACCGTAACGAACCAACGAAACCTTCAAGGAAGCCACGGAGTCAGCTTCAGAACGTTGGCGGTGCTTAAAGTTTGGAAAAGGTGTAAGGAACACCGCTGGGTGGCTGCAGGGGGGGCAGGGGAGAGAGCAGAATCACTGGGTGGCTGCAGGGGGGCAGGGGAGACAGCAGAATTGCTGGGTGGCTGAAGGGGGGGCAGGGGGCAGAGCAGAATCACTGGGTGGCTGCAGGGCGGGCAGGGGAGAGCAGACTTGCTGGGTGGCTGAAGGGGGAGGCAGGGGAGACAGCAGAATCGCTGGGTGGCTGCAGGTGGGGCAGGGAAGAGAGCAGATTCGCTGGGTGGCTGCAGGGGGGGGGCAGATGAGATCAGAATCGCTGGGTGGCTGCAGGGGGGGCAGGGGGAGAGAGCAGATTCGCTGGGTGGCTGCAGGGGGGCAGAGAGCAGAATTGCTGGGTGGCTGCAGGGGGGGCAGGGGGAGAGAGCAGAATCGCTGGGTGGCTGAAGGAGGGGCAGGGGAGAGAGCAGAATCGCTGGGTGGCTGGAAGGGGGGCAGGGTAGAGAGCAGAATCGCTGGAAGGATGAAGGGGGGCAAGGGAGAGAGGAGAATCGCTGCATGGCTCAAGGGGGGGGGGCAGGGGATACAGGATAATCGCTGGGTGGCTGGAGGGGGGGGCAGGGGAGAGAGCAGAATCACTGGGTGGCTGATGGGGGGCAGGGGAGAGAGCAGAATCGCTGGGTGGCTGGAGGGCAGGCCAGGGGAATAGCTGGGTGGCTGGAGGGTGGGGCAGGGGAGATGAGAATCACTGGCTGGCTGGCTGGAGGAGGGGGGCCAGGGGAGAGAGTAGAATCGCTGGGTAGCTGGAGGGGGGCAGGGGAGAGAGGACAATCACACACACTCTGTCACACACACACACACACACACTCGCACACAGTCTCACTCTCTGTCACACACACACACTCGCACGGTGCTGCCAACCACGCAGAGGGGGGGAGAGGCAGGGAGCCGTGAGACCACAGGGGGGGGGGGGAGGGGGTCCTCAGACCTGAGAGGGGGGAGGGCATCCTGAGACCACAGAGGGAGGGGGGAGGTATCTCTGTCACACACACACTCTCCCTCTGTCACACACACTCTTTCACAGTCAGTGTCTTTCTCTCTCTCACACAGTCTCTCACACTATGTCTCACACTGTATCACATTCACTCTCTATGTGTCACACAGTCGGTCTCACACACACTCGCTCTCACACACTCGCTCTCATACACTCTCGGACTCACAGAGAGTCTGTGTATTGCACACATACTCTCTCACACTCTGTCTCACACAGACTCTCTCTCACACACAGTGTATCTGTATGAAACACACTCTCTCTCACAGTCACTGTGTCTCACATACGCACTCGCACACACTCTCTGTCTCACAGACACACTCTCTGTCTCACAGACACACTCACACCCTGACTCACTCTCCTCTCTCTGTCTCACATACGCACTCGCACACACTCTCTGTCTCACAGACACACTCTCTGTCTCACAGACACACTCACACCCTGACTCACTCTCCTCTCTCTGTCACACACACACACTCGCACATTCACTCTCTCTCTCTCTCTCTCACACAGTCATTCTCACACACACTCTCTCAAACATACACACTCCCAGGAAAACCTTGCTAGCTCCCGTTTCATTTGTGTCAGAAACGGGCCTCATTTACTAGTTTTGTCATATTTTATTTATCCTTTGTTAAAATAACTATTTCTTTATTTTTGAAAAAAGGGTCTAACTTGTTTGACCATAAATTCACAATTGTCTTGCACAAAAAATTATGACAATTTATAAAGCAAAAAATAGATGGCGGCCTGACGGTGTGGAGAGTTTGTTCAGAAACGCTGCTACTAGATTCCTGAAATAATGCCTCATACTAAACGAAAAGGGGTGATAAGAAGCCAATTGCCGCTGGCTAGAACATCTTCCCCCTCGCAGCAAACACTGGATAACTTTCTACATCAAATACCGTTTGATACCGGATTGGTGAGTCCATTGAAGAGCCTGGGTGAAGGAGCACCCGGGTCCTCTGGACTAGAGATATCCCTCACACCACCGGAGCTGAATCCTCCTCCTTGCCCGGCCGGTGCAGTGGATGATGGGAGCGCGACTGACGCGGAAGGCGCTGAAGCGGCGCTACCTGTCGGCGAGTTGTCTGCTGTGAAGGCTGGGGAGGCCGGGAGGCCTGAGAGAGCTCACGAGGAGGTAACCCTAACGGCTGTTTGGAGAGCAGTTCAAGATTTGACTGTGGCTGTAAAGAATTCTACAATTGAAATCCACCAAATAGTGAGTAAGATTGAGAAAGTAGATGCCTCATTGGAGCAGGTAAAAATGGATTGCGCAAGCCAAGTGAATCAGTTCAATACAGAAATGAAAGAAATTAAGGTTTCAGTAGGAGCCTTGATTGAAGAAAAGGTTAAGATACAACGAAAGATTGAGCAAATGGAAAATCATACTAGAAGATTGAATTTAAGACTATTGAATTTTCCACGTTCTCCACTATTGAACCCAATTGACCTATTTAAAAGTTACTTGCATGAAATACTACAGATTCCTGTTACTAATATTCCTCCGTGTAATAAGGTTTTCTACATACCAGTCAAGAACCAAGATATTAAAGGTCAAAAGGAAACAGAACAAAATTTAACTGACTTTCTGGAAAATTCTACCTGTGAGATTAAAGACCGAGGAACTTTGATAGTTCAATTTGTTTTTGAGCAGGATTTGAACCATGTACTGAATTTATACTTTAAAAATATTTCTAAATTATTTTATGGGCAAAAAGTTTGGGTATACCCGGATGTTTCTAGGTCTACTCAAGATAGAAGAAAGATGTTTTTGAGCTTGCGCAATGAGTTAAAAAATTTGGGAGCTACATTTATGTTGGCATATCCCTGTAAATGTAAGATCACATATTTGGGGAATAAGTACATTTTACTAGAACCATCACAGCTACAGCTGTTCTTGGACCAGAAAAAACTAAGCAGTCCGTTAGAGAAATAATAACTTTCAGTTAAAAATATACGGTTATCAGGTTAAGCCGAGTTTTGTTGTAGTAGATGCTTATAAATTCTCCTTTGTTACCTATCGCCCCCTCAACTAATGTTGTGGTCTAAGGAAGAGAGAATATTTAATTGCTGTATTAATTCCTGTAATAATGTGGCTCTGTGTTTCTTTACAAGAGAAAATTTTTGTTTTTGCTTGTTATAAAAATTTAATAAACAAATTTAAATATAAAGCAAAAAATGGTCGAGCACTTAACTGACACCCGACGGCGGCCACTTTGTCAGCTTCTTCAGGGGTTGTGCATTGACATTTACAACAAAAGGGATAGTATCATTCCTTTACTGATCACCTAAAAAACATGTACCGCAATATTAGTTTCTAGAGATGTGAAGAAAACTGACTTTTTCAGCACATTTAGTGTATAATTCTTAACATGTTAGCTGTTTTACTAATACAAGAATTTTTTTACTCACATTTTATCCCACTGGTGGGTTGCTCAACAAAACATTAGACACTGGGTTTGAAAAAAACCCACCTTTTAAATCACGTGAGTATTTTAGTTTAAACCAATCACAACATGCACTTATGTTACAAATTCATTGTTGGTTATTTGATACTAATCATTTAGGCAAAACTCAACCAATTACAGCAAAGCATTCTCGTTTTTGTATTATCACAATATTCAGTTTCATATCTAATTTAATCCTAAAGGGAGTCACATCAATGATTCTAAGTAAAATAATATTGAAGAACATTTGTTATTCTTGTCATCATATCAGGCGTTTGAGACTCTTTCTTTAAAAATGTATCTTCAATGAGCCATTTGCTAATTAAAGAACACACGCCACTCTGTGTTATTATTTAAACCTATGGGTTCTATGGTGTTTAAGCGATGTATCCATCTTTGTTCACATTGCAGCAATAATTTTGCACGATCTCCTCCTCTTATATTGGGCTTAATTAAATCAATAATGAAACATTTAAGCTCTTCAGACTTGTGATTGAACTGTATGCAGTGACCAACCAATGGAGGACAACTGGAGTCATATCACGAGACCCTGCAGGATCGATACCGTGACTCCAACTGCAGAACTGATATGCAGCCCTGGAAGTGGAGAAGATGAGGACATCCCAGATAGAGGAGAAATCAGAGCTTGAAATCCCCAAAGTTGCTGGATCAGTGACCACTAAGAGGTGAAAGGTAGTGTTAGTTGGCAAGTCTCTCTCTGAGGGGTACAGAGTTGTGCATCTGCAGACCAGACATGATGTCCCAGGAGGTGAGCTTCTGCCAGGTGCCAAAATGCAAGATGTTATAGAGAGAATTGGATAATAGTCATTAGGCATACAGGCCTCCTTTACAAATAGAAGAAGGGGACAGAGATTTCATTAAAGACATTCAAAATATAGTTGTGAAAGGGAAAGTACTACAAATAGGTGATTTTAATATGCCAAATATTGTTTGAGGTACCCCTATTGCAGGGTCTTTTAGAAGCAGGGAGATCCTGGATTCTCAACAGGGGGAATTGTTCCAGCAGATGGAGGCCATACTGAACTTAATGCTTACTAATGGGGAGAGTGTTTCTGATGTTATAGTAGGTGATCATCTGGCATCCATTGATCACCAGATAGTGTGGTTTAATATTAAGGTAGATGTGAAGAGGGTTCATTCAAAAGTGAAGGTTCTAGACTTAAAAAAAAAATAACTTTATTTAGATGGGGGGTTATCTCAAGGAATAACCAAAAGGATCTATTGTAAGGGCCACAAATGTTTTTGTAAGGAAAGTAAATAAAAGTAAGAGGAAAATGAGGCCACTTTGGTTCTCAAAAGTGGTAGCTGAATAGGTAAGGAAAAAGAGGTTAGCCTTTATAAACTACAAGAGATCATAGAAAGAGGAAGACAGGCTACAATATCTGGAAAAGCTAAGAGAAGCTGTTAGAGTAGTCAGGAAAGCAGAGATGCAAATGGAAGAAATAATTGTCAATATGGTAAAATGAGGGGACAAGACATTTTTTAGACAAGTTAGTGGTAAGCGGTGCAAAACTGGTATTGAGACTCAAAGGTTAAGGGGAGTAATAAGTTGAAGCTGATAAAGATAAGGCAGAATTGCTTATCAAATATTTCTGTTCTGTATTCACAGCTGGAAGGATGGTAGTCCCTGAATGATTTTCAGAGGACTCTGTTCATGAGGAGCTGTCAAAACTAAAACAGTGGGGCCGGATGGCGTACATCCGAGGGTATGGAAGGAACTTAGGGAAGTTCTAGTAGCTCCTCTGGCTGACATTTTCAATGATTCCCTAGAGTCAAGAGTGGTCCCGGAGGACTGGAGAAGAGCAGATGTGATCCCTCCCCACAAAAGCGGAAGTAAGGAAGAGGTTGGGGACTACAGGCCGGTCTGACTTCTCCAGTAAGAAAAGTAATGGAAATACTTTTAAAACATAGAATTGTAATGTTTTTGGAATCTAATGGATTACAAGACCTGAGGCAACATGGTTTCAATAGAGGCAGGTCTTGACAGACAAACCTGATTAATTTCTTTTACTGGGTGACCAAGGAGTTGGATTGAGGGAAAGCTCTAGATGTGGTGTATTTAGATTTTAGCAAAGCCTTTGACACGGTTCCGCAATAAACTGAGTGCCCTCGGTATGGGCCATAAAGTGACAGGGTTAGGAACTGATTGAGTGGAAGGTGACAAAGAGTAGTGGTAAATGGAGCTTATTCTGAGGAAAAGGATATTCTCCGAGGACAAGCAGGCTGCTTGTTCTCACTGATGGGTTGACGTCCGACGGCAACCCCAGGTCCAGAATTCTTCCTAGCAACAATGCTTGCTAGAGCCCTCGTGCACGCACCACGCATGTGCGGCCGTCTTCATGCCCGTCACCCGAACGTGCCACTCAGTCTCTATTTTTCCGCAGTCAGAGTGGTTGTTTTATGGTTGCTCTGCTCCTCAGGAGAGAGCCCAGTTCGCGATTTACCATCTTTTTCTTCTTTTTTCGCGAGTTCACTCGTGTTCTTCTCTGTTTAAAAAAAAAACTCCTAAACTTCCTATATTTCTTAGTTTTTCGGTAAGTTTTCTTTCGTTTTCGTGTATAGCCCTGTTGTGTCGTGGCCTTAAAAAGCGGACACAAGCGTCGAGATTAGCTCAGTGGGAGCACCTGTTCCAAGCTTTGCCCGGCCCTTCGGCGTCGACATCAGCAGCGGTACCGAGATCGGTGGCGACAGTGTCGATGTCGGCACCGGAGAGTGCATCGTTGTCGGGAGTGCAGGTAATGGCTGTCCAGAGATCATCTCATGCTGGCAGCAGTGGGCCTTCGAGTGGGTCTCCACCTGCCTCGAGGGCTCCTGCGGTGCAGGGCCATTGGGACCGACCCCCTTCGGACCCGAACCCGAGGAGACGTTTGGATTCCACGTCTTCCTCGTCGGTACCGAGGGGTACCGAGACTGTTCTTCGAGCGAAGGCGAAAAAGCACAGTCATAGGTCACCCTCCTGTCACGGTACCGAGAGCTCCGGGACGCCGAAGGATTTGGCACCCGTGAAGCTTCGACGCCGGGAGGACCGCTCACCCTCCATACAGGAGGTGTCGATGCGCACTTCTCCGGACAGCCCGGTACCGCCTCCTCGCCCTAGACAGATTCTGGCTCCGTCTCCTGCACCGACCCCACAGCCTTGCCCGACAGACAATCTAGATGAGCGCCTCCATGCCATTCTTCCAGGGATCCTGGAAAGGCTGCTGTGACCGTCTGTTCCGGTACCGGTGGTGCTTGCGCCGCCAGTACCGTTGAGAGATGCGGCAGCTGGCTCCCCGCCTGTGGTGAGGCCTTCGACGTCGGTACCGCCTGCGGTATCGGTGTCGGCTGCCACCCAAGTGGATTCCCTGTCAACGTCGGTGGAGGAAGCTCCATCGGCACGGGAGTCCACTTCTCGACACCGTCATTTGGGGACATCGCTCCTCGGCGTTGAGACGGGCCCGGCTTCAGACTGCAGTCAGAGAACTCGTGTCTGATACCAAGGGGGAAGCCTCATGGGAGGCAGAGGAAGACCCAAGATATTTCTCGGATGAGGAATATCCTCTGATCCTACTTCTTCGCCAGAGAGAAAGCTTTCTCCCCCCGAGAGTTTGTCTTTCTCTTCCTTTGTCGGGGAAATGTCTACGGCAATTCCCTTCCCAGTGGTCACTGATGATGAGCCCAGGGCTCAGATGTTCGAGGTCCTGGACTATCCTTCACCACCTATGGAGTCATCCACTGTTCCCCTACATAATGTCCTTAAGCAGACATTGATGGCGAACTGGGTGAAACCACTAACTAATCCCACCATTCCCAAGAAAGCTGAATCCCAGTATCGGATTCACAGGGACCCGGAGTTGATGAAGACCCAATTGCGTCACAACTCTGTGGTTGTGGATTCTGCTCTCAAGAGAGCTCGGGGTTCTAGGGATTACGCCTCGGCGCCCCCGGGGCGGGAGTCTAGAACTCTGGACTCTTTTGGGAAGAAGGCCTATCATTCCTCTATGCTCGTGGCCAAGATCCAGTCCTACCAGCTCTACACGAGAATCCATATGCGGAATAATGTGCGGCAACTGGCGGACTTGGTCGATAAGCTCCCTTCGGAGCAGGCCAAACCTTTTCAGGAGATGGTCAGGCAGCTGAAGGCGTGTCGTAAATTCCTGTCCAGGGGTGCTTATGACACTTTTGATGTTGCATCTAGGGCTGCTGCTCAAGGTATAGTGATGCGCAGACTCTCATGGCTGCGTGCTGACCTGGAGAATCGAGTCCAGCAGCGGATTGCAGACGCTCCTTGCCGGGGGGATAATATTTTTGGCAAGAAGGTCGAGCAGGTGGTAGAACAGCTCCATCAGCGGGAAACCGCACTCAACAAGCTCTCCCACCGGACGCCTTCAGCATCTACCTCTTCAGGTAGACGTTTTTACGGGGGTCGGAAGAATGCTCCCTACGCTTACAATAAGCGCAGGTACAATCCTTCTTCTTGCCAGCCTGCTCAGGCTAAGCCCCAGCGCGCTTGTTCAAGTAAACAGCGTGCGCCTCAATAGGCCCCTGCAGCTCCCCAGCAAAAGAAAGGGACGGGCTTTTGACTGGCTCCAGGTGAGCATAGCCGACATAAAAGTGTCTGTGCCAGACGATCTACCTGTCGGAAGGAAGTTAAAATTTTTTCACCAACGGTGGCCTAACCTCCGATCAGTGGGTTCTCCAAATAGTCCGGCTAGGATACTCCCTCAATTTGATGTCCAAACCTCCAGA
This sequence comes from Microcaecilia unicolor, assembly GCF_901765095.1. Taxonomy (NCBI): domain Eukaryota; kingdom Metazoa; phylum Chordata; class Amphibia; order Gymnophiona; family Siphonopidae; genus Microcaecilia; species Microcaecilia unicolor. Next base: position 124,271,518 of record NC_044037.1, read on the forward strand.
TTGTCCACCGGGAGCTCAGTCCTTCAGCTTCCAGGACAGGCAGGTACTTTGAGAGGAACTCTCCGCCCTTCTCAGCGCCAGTGTGGTCGAGCCCGTTCCACCAGGGCAAGAAGGGCTGGGATTCTAGTCTAGGTACTTCCTTGTGCAAAAGAAACAGCTCCGCCCTTCTCAGCGCCAGTGCGGTCGAGCCCGTTCCACCAGGGCAAGAAGGGCTTGGATTCTATTCTAGGTACTTCCTTGTGCAAAAGAAAACAGGGGGGATGCATCCCATCCTAGCCCTAAGGGCCCTGAACAAATATCTGATTCGAGAAAAGTTCAGGATGCTTTCCCTGGGCACCCTTCTTCCCATGATTCAGGAAAACGATTGGCTATGCTCTCTGGATTTGAAGGATGCTTATACGCACATCCCGATACTGCCAGCTCACAGGCAGTATCTTCGATTCCGTCTGGGGACACAGCACTTTCAGTATTGTGTACTGCCCTTTGGGCTCGCCTGCACGCCCCGGGTGTTCACCAAATGCCTGGCAGTAGTGGCAGCATCTCTACGCAAGCTGGGAGTGCATGTCTTCCCTTATCTTGACGATTGGCTGGTGAAGAGCACTTCCGAGGCGGGAGCTCAGCAGTCCATGCAGATGGCTATTCAACTCCTGGAGCTACTCGGGTTTGTTATAAATTACCCAAAGTCCCATCTTCTTCCACTTCAACAACTAGAATTCATAGGAGCTCTGCTGGTCTCAAAGACGGCTCAGGCCTACCTCCCCGAGGTGAGGGCAGACAATCTTCTGTCCCTCGTTTCCTGGGTCAGAGCGTCTCAGCAGATCACAGCTCGGCAGATGTTGAGATTGCTGGGCCATTTGGCCTCCACAGTTCATGTGACTCCCTTGGCCCGCCTCCACATGAGATCAGCTCAATGGACCCTAGCTTCCCAGTGTTGTCAAGCTGCGGGGGATCTAGAGTATGTTATCCAGCTGTCCACAGTGTTTCTCAATTCCCTCTATTGGTGGACAATTCGATCCAATTTGACCGTGGGACGTCCCTTTCAAATTCCTCAGCCGCAAAAGGTGCTGACGACGGATGCGTCCCTTCTGGGGTGGGGAGCTCATGTCGATGGGCTCCACACTCAAGGAGTTTGGTCCCTCCAGGAAACCGGTCTTCAAATCAACCTCCTGGAGTTGAGAGTGGTCTGGAACGTGCTAAAGGCTTTCAGAGATCGGCTGTCCAATCAAATTGTTCAAATTCAGACAATCAGGTTGCCATGTACTACATCAACAAGCAGGGGGGCACTGGATCTCGCCCCCTGTGTCAGGAAGCCATTCAGATGTGGCTTTGGGCTCGCTGGCACGGCATGTTTCTCCAAGCCACTTATCTGGCAGGCATAAACAACAGTCTGGCCGACAGGTTGAGCAGGATAATGCAACCTCACGAGTGGTCTCTCAACTCGAGAGTGGTATGTCAGATCTTCCAAGCGTGGGGCACCCCCTTGGTGGATCTCTTTGCCACTCGACTCAATTGCAAGGTCCCTCAGTTCTGTTCCAGGCTTCAGGCCCATGGCGACTAGCGTCGGATGCCTTTCTCCTACATTGGGGAAAAGGCCTCCTGTATGCATATCCTCCCATACCTTTGGTGGGGAAGACTTTGCTGAACCTTAAGCAGGATCGTGGAACCATGATTTTGATCGCTCCCTTCTGGCTGCGTCAGATTTGGTTCCCGCTTCTTCTGGAGTTGTTCTCCGAAGAACCGTGGAGATTGGAGTGTTTTCCAACCCTTATTACTCAGAACGAGGGGGCACTTCTGCATCCCAACCTTTGGTCCCTGGCTCTCACGGCCTGGATGTTGAGAGCGTAGACTATGGGGCTCATTTTCAAACCTATGGAACTTTGGAAGGCTAAGTGCTTTGAAAATAAGCCTCTTTGCCTCCTTGGGTCTTTCGGAGGGTGTCTCCCAAGTCTTGCCTGCTTTCAGGAAAGATTCCACTAAAAAGAGTTACTCTTTTAAATGGAGGAGGTTTGCCGTCTGGTGTGACAGCAAGGCCCTAGATCCTCGCTCTTGTCCTACACAGACCCTGCTTGAATACCTTCTGCACTTGTCTGAGTCTGGTCTTAAGACCAACTCCGTAAGAGTTCATCTTAGTGCGATTAGTGCTTATCATTATCATGTGGAGGGTAAGATTATCTCTGGACAGCCTTTGGTCGTTCGCTTTATGAGAGGTTTGCTTTGTCAAAGCCCCCTGTCAAACCTCCTACAGTGTCATGGGATCTCAATGTCGTCCTCTCCCAGGTGATGAAACCTCCTTTTGAGCCACTGAATTCCTGCCATCTGAAATATTTGACCTGGAAGGTTATTTTCTTCGTGGCTGTTACTTCAGCTTGTAGAGTCAGTGAACTCCAAGCCTTGGTAGCCCATGCTCCATATACTACATTTCATCATAACAGAGTAGTCCTCCGCACTCACCCTAGGTTCCTGGCGAAGGTGGTGTCGGAGTTCCATCTGAACCGGTCAATTGTCTTGCCAACATTCTTTCCCCGTCCTCATACCCGCCCTGCTGAGCATCAGTTGCACACATTAGACTGCAAAAGAGCATTGGCCTTCTATCTGGAGCGGACAAGCCCCTTCGGACAGTCCGCCCAACTGTTGGTGTCTTTCGACCCCAACAGAAGGGGAGTGGCTGTCGGGAAACGCACCATTTCTAATTGACTAGCAGATTGCATTTCCTTCACTTATGTCCAAGCTGGGCTGACTCTTGAGGGTCATATCATGGCTCATAATGTTCGAGCCATGGCGACGTCAGTGACCCACTTAAAGTCAGCCACTATAGAAGAAATGTGCAAGGCTGTGACGTGGTCATCAGTCCACACATTCACATCTCACTACTGCCTTCAGCAGGATACCCGACGCGACAGTCGGTTCGGGCAGTCGGTGCTTCAGAATCTGTTTGGGGTTTAGAATCCAACTCCACACCCCCTAGGCCCATTTTTATTCTGTTCCAGGCTGCACTCTCAGTTAGATGTTCTGGTTCATAGGTCAATTCTTGTTATGTCCTCGCCGTTGTGAGACCCAATTGACCCTGTTTGTTTTTTTGAGTGAGCCTGGGGGCTAGGTATACCCCATCAGTGAGAAGAAGCAGCCTGCTTGTCCTCGGAGAAAGCGAGAGATACATACCTGTAACAGGTATTCTCCGAGGACAGCAGGCTGATTGTTCTCAACAACCTGCCCGCCTCCCCTTTGGCGCTCTCTCTTCCCTTGTCTTGCTTTGTAAGTTGACTGAGGGGTACGTTCACGCGACGGGTGGGAAGACGGCCGCGCATGAGCGGTGTGCGCACTTGTGCGCACGAGGGCTCTAGCAAGCTTTGTTGCTAGGAAGAATTCCAGACCTGGGGCTGCCGTCGGACGTCAACCCATCAGTGAGAACAATCAGCCTGCTGTCCTCGGAGAATACCTGCTACAGGTATATATCTCTCGCTTTACCAGTGGTGTGCCGCATGGTTTTGTCCTTGGGTCTATTCTTTATAACATTTTTGTAAACGATATTGTTGAAGGGCTGTCTGGTAAGGTTTGCCTCTTTGCAGATGATACCTAATTCTGCAATAGGGTAGACATCCCTGATGGTGTGGATGAGATAGGACTTAGCAAAGGTGGAGGAATGGTCTGGAATTTGGCAGCTAAGATTTAATGCTAAAAAATGCAGGGTCATACATTTGGGCTACAAAATCCTGAGGGAATAGTACAGTTTAGGGGTTGAAGAATTTTTTTTTTTTAATTTGCATGAAGTCTTTATTGTCAAATTAAAGAATCAGTACAGAATGCAACAGGAAAGCATTATACACAAGTACATAATTCAAAGCACTACAAGAAACGTCAAGAAATAAGATTCCAAACTGCAAAGAACAGCACAATAGAACTTCATTTTTTTATAAACTTTCAGATTTTCCCCCCAAGATCCCCCAACTCCCTCCTCCCACCTTCCCCCCAGCCTATTCAGACCACCCAACCACCTTGTTACCAGTCTCTGTCCTCAGTTATACTAAACATTTTTTAGGAAAGGCTCCCAGATCGCATGCCACCTGCAGGTTTGGTTACGCCGCTCCGCTAGAAGCCTCTCCATCTCACAAACATACCTTAATTTAGAAAGCCATCTCGCTATTGGAGGAGTCTTAGACATTTTCCAACAGGAAGCGATTACAATCCTAGCTGCACTTGTTGCATACCTCGTCAATATCTGCTGGTCATGTGAAAGGCTTGCCTCCTTAACCGAGAACAAGAAAAAGGCAGGGTTCCAAGGAATAGGGCATCCCATCCATTTCTGTAATCGATTCTGAATGGATCTCCAGAATGCCCGTATCTTTGCACACGCCCACCACATATGCCCCATAGTGCCCTTAACCCCACAACCCCTCCAGCACTCACCAGACAAGGTGGGGTATATGCGCCGGAGACGCTCCGGCGTCAAATACCACCGGAACAGCACCTTGATAGCATTTTCCTTGAAGGGTACATGAGTGGACACTCTCACCGCTGCCTGTTCTATCCTCTCCCACTCAGCCTCCGAGATCTCCATGCCCAGCTCCCTCCGCCAGCCTCCTCTGTGAAGTGTGTATCGTGGCGCCTGCAGACTAATACAACTGTATAAGCGAGATATTAAACCACTCGTCGCTGCATGCCCTTCACATATTGCTTCCATAGGCAACTTTTCCCTGGCCACCACCTCCCTGATTGCCCGTGTGGTGAGGAAGTGGGTTACTTGTCGATATGCATATTCGTCCCTTCCCACTACCGGGAATCGGGCCACAGCTTCATCGAAAGACAACAATGAATTGCCCTCAAACAACTGTCCCCAGGTTCTCAAACCCTCTCCATACCATCTGGTGAACACTCCTGTTTCAGTCCCAGGGTAGAACATTGGGTTAAATGCTATCGGGGACAGACGTGATAGCATACATTTTTTCCGGGGAAAGAGACTATCCCAGTATGAGAGCGTTACCTGAATGGCTGGACATGCCCCCTCCCCAATTGATCTAAACGGGCTAGGAAGCCACATTAGTGTCCCAAGTGGTCTCGGGCCTGCAGACTGCTGCTCTATGTGTACCCATTGTCTATCGGGATACCCCTGGAACCATTCAATGGCTGCGCGTGCTTGGGCTGCTCGGTAGTACCAGGCCAGGTTAGGTACCCCCAACCCTCCCCATCTTTTATCCTGATATAAAAGAGAACGTGATAGACGTGGCCTCTTCCCTGCCCAAATAAAACGTACAATACGATCTTGCAGGGTTGCAAGGAACTTTCTAGGTAGCACTATCGGGAGGACTTGGAATAGGTATAGTAAGCGCGGCAACACATTCATCTTAACAGTAGCTATTCTGCCAAACCATGATAACTCCAAGTCCCCCCATCTGTCCAAGTCGGCCGAAAGAACTCTAGCCAACCCTTTGTGGTTTGCTGTGAAAAGGTCAGATAGATTAGCTGTTAAATTCACTCCCAAGTAACGGATTCCTTTCGGGGCCCATCGAAAAGCGTAGGACGATTGTAGGGATTCCACCAACCCTTCAGGTAGTGTTACATTCAGTGCCTCTGATTTCGTCATATTTACCTTAAAGCCAGAGACCTCCGAATATTCACTAATGGCTCTCATAAGATTCGGGAAGACAGCCTGAGGCCGTGTGACAAAAAGCAGCACGTCGTCTGCGAACAAAGCCATTTTATGTTCTCTCCCTGCCACGTTGACCCCAGGAATACCCCGATTTATTCTGACTCTTGAAGCAAAAGGCTCCATGACCATGGCGAACAGCATTGGAGATAAGGGGCAGCCTTGTCGCGTGCCTCTGTGGAGCGTGATCATATCAGAATTGCCCCCGTTTACCCTCACACATGCTTTAGGGGATTCATAAAAAGCTTGGATCCAGCCTCTAAACCGCGGCCCGATCCCAAATGTTTCCATTACCTTATACATAAACGGCCAATGTACTCTGTCAAAGGCCTTCTCAGCATCTAAGCTGAGAAGGCTCAGAGGCCTCTGGTTTCGCTTGGCCAGGTACATTATATCTATCACACGCCGTATGTTGTCCATTGCCTTCCTGTACGCGACAAACCCCACCTGGTCTGGATGTATTATTGCCGGTAGTAAGGGCGCTAATCGATTAGCCAACACTTTGGTTAAAATTTTTACATCGGCATTTAATACTGAAATTGGGCGATAGGAGCCACACTCTGTGGGATACTTATCTGGCTTTGGCAGTACAGCTATCCATGCCTCCATCATAGACGGTGGCAATGGTTCGCCCCTGCCAATCTGATTAAACAGGTCCGCCAGAAGAGGCGCCAATTCCAGAGCAAATTTCTTGTAAAATTCATTAGGAAGACCATCCAGCCCCGGAGATTTACAGGAAGGCAGGCCTTGAATAGCTTTTTGAATCTCAATTGGGGTCACTGGTTCTTCCAGCATGGCGCATTGCTGACTTGTCAGTGAGGGTAGCTCACTGCCCTCCAAGTACTCATTTATAGCCTCTTCAGAAGGGTTAATATCTTGCGCGTACAAAGCTTGGTAGAACTCCCCAAAACGCCTACGTATGCTTTCTGAGGTGGATAGCATATCACCCTTCCCATCACGCACATGTGTGATAGCACGATCCATTTTACGCCTCCGTAGCTGCATAGCAAGAAGACGGCCTGCCTTGTTGGTGAACTCATACAAGCTAACTTGCCTCCGCGATTGTAGAAAGCTAAGATGTTCGGAATATAAAGCATCCAGTTGCATTCTCGCTCCACGTAATTCCTCCAAAACTATTGGGGAGCCTCTAGCCTTATGCCGCTGCTCCAAATGCTTAATTTTCTCCAGACAACTCGCCAACTGCAGCCTTCGAACCTTCGCTCGTTTACTAGCTGTTTGCAAGAAAAAACCCCTCGAGACCGCCTTCATAGCATCCCAGACTATGTTTAATGGTGGTCCCGATTCAATGTTAAGTTCCAAATATTCCTTCAACACATGCCTACAGCCCTCTACCACCTCCGCGTCTAGCAATACATTTGCATTTAATGTCCACCTCTTATCCTTAACCTCAGCCTGAATACCCGGCACCACCACCCATACCGGTGCGTGGTCCGATATAGTCATACTGCCTATACCCGCCTTTGGGCCTCTCTCAACGAAAGCGAGGTCTAGGAAGATACAGTCAATTCGAGAGTAGGAGGCATGAACCGGCGAATAATATGTATAATCCCTTTCCGTTACGTGGTTCAACCGCCACACGTCCAACACACCCAGGGAGTACGCTAATGAGCCCAATGCTAATGACTCCTTGTTTTCCCTCTGTTGACCATTTCCTGATCTATCTAGGGTTGGGTTCATGACAGCGTTAAAGTCACCTCCCAGAATTAGTGAACCTTGTATGAATGTGGCGAGAGCATTTTTGATCTTAGTGAAGAAGGGCCCCTGATGATCATTTGGCGCATATACAGAGGCCAGAGTCAAGTCCACCTGATCCAAAACTATGTGTAAAAACAAAAAACGCCCACCCGGGTCTCGCTTAATTCGCTTTACTTGGACTGCAAGCGACGAGTGGATCAACACTGCCACTCCACGTTTTTTGGAACCGTCAGAGGACGAGGCAAAGAATGCTGTCGGATAGCTAGAGTGAGAGAGGAGTTTTTCATGTACCCTGCGGAGATGTGTCTCCTGCACTAATACTATCTGTGGTTGGAGCTGTGATAACTCCTTTAAAAACTTCTGCGTTTTCTGAGGCATGTTCAAGCCTTTGACATTATAAGATATAATTTTTAAATCAACACTCATATTTAGGTATGCATCCAGGTTGCGCCTAAAGGAGGTTCAGCAGATCTGGCCTCTTCAGTGGTAGGAGCTTCCTCCTGTACACAGCAAAACTTCCCCCCACCCCCCTCCCTCCCTTCCCCCAACCTCCCCCCGTCCCCCCCTAGCCCACCCTGACCCCCAACTTGAACACCAACCAGAGGATCTATGTCCCCTGAATGGGATATGAGAAAGTGACCCACCAATTCCCGAGCAACCCAGCCCGACTATCCCCCCGCCCGTCCCGCACCCCTCCTTATCTGCAGCACTTCCCTCCTCCTTTACTGCCCCATGTTTAACAGTGAGCATTTATTAAATCATCCTATTCAGCTCTTCCATCTATTTCTCCACACATATCTTCCCCTTATTTCTACCTGCCTTATGGCCTTATCCCCTCGCATTTCCCCTACACCCTCCCCCTTCCCTCTCTTTTGAGCTACACAATTAGCATGATATACATTAACCTTAACTCAAATACTGACTTTAGAGTCCATTTTGGCACGCTATAGTTATACCACAGTTGTCCAGCATATCCCATAGATCACCTCAGGGTGACACGTCTGGCGCCAGCCGATCTCTCTGATCCTCCCAGTGTTCATTCAGGTCTCGGATGCCTCTCCTTTTCTTTTTGAGTTGCTCCTTTTGGCGGTCTCAGGAATCCGCTGCCATTTTTGTAATTTTTCTTTCGTCGCTGGCGCCAGCTCCCCCGGGGGCGCTTTCGTTGCAACTAGCCCCGCCGCATGCAGGATTTCCCAAGCCTCCGAAAGCAGTTGGACTCTGTGTTTAGTTCCCTTCAGTTCAAAATTCAGTGAAAACGGGAATCCCCATCTGTATGATGAATGATGTTTAGTTAGCACTTCCAATGCAGTTTCATCTGGCGTCTCTGTTGTAAAGTATACTGAGACAAGTCCTGGTACACAGAGATCTTGGCTCCATTGTATTCTAATTCCTGCACCTTTCGTGCACGATTGATGATCTGCTATTTGACCTCATACTTATGGAATCGGGCGATAATATCCCGCGCTCTGCGTTCTTGTCTTTGGCCTAGGGCTTTGTGCGCTCTGTCCAATTCAATCATTATCGCCTCTGCATCGGGTCCCAGCAGGGTGGCACACAGTGATTTTACTATCTGTGGGACATCTTCTATGTCTCCCCCCTCCGGGACTCCGCGAAAACGGAGGTTATTTCTCCTACCTCTGTTTTCGATATCGTCCAACTTATATGCTAATTCAGCATTCTTTACTTCCAAGGCCCTGAGTTGGTTTTCGTGCTGCTGCAGAGATTCAGAGTGATCCTCAAGCTTCTGCTCGGCTTCTTCAACTCTGCCCCCCAGTTCCCGAAGGTCCACACTCATCACCTCCATGCGTTCCAGGATTTCTTCCTTGGACGCTTTGATGTCATCCTGTATGCTTGTTAAAAGCTGGCGAAGTTCGTTCGAAATGCCTTTTTTTGCCGGGGGCTGTCTGGACTCTGCTAAGGAGAGCGCGGAGTCTGAGTCCGACGGCGAGGCTCTTGCCCGAGACTCGTGGCGCTTCGGCGTTTTACCAGGCCCGCCGTTCGCCTGTCGCTCAGTCTCTTTATTCCGCGATTGACTCGCCTTACTCATATTTATCTGCTGTGGGAAGTTGATTCTACCCACTTTAGGTCGCCGATAGAGCCGCTTGCTGATTTTATTTGCCGTTTATGGGCGCTACGAGCGGGAGCTCTAGAGCTAGGCTGCCGACATGGAAGGTGACGTCACTTCCTCCTGGGTTGAAGAACTTTTGTGCACGAAAGAGGAGCAGGACTTGGGTGTGATTGTATGTGGTGATCTTAAGGTGGCCAAATAGGTAGAAAAGGTGATGGCAAAAGCTAGAAGGGATACTTGCAGGCTTATTTTCGAAAGAGAAGGGCGCACATCTTTCGACACAAATCGGAAGATGGGCGTCCTTCTTACAGGGTTGCCCAATTTGGCATAATCGAAAGCCGATTTTGGGCGTCCTCAACTGCTTTCCGTCACGGGGATGACCAAAGTTCACGGGGGGGGGGGCCTTTGGAAGCATAGCGAAGGCGGGACTGGAGCGTGCTTAACACATGGACGTCTTCGTCCATTAATGGAAAAAAGAAGGGCGTCTCTGACGAACACTTGGACAACTTTATTGGTCCTTTTTTTTTTTAACGACCATGCCACAAAAATGTGCCCTAAATGACCAGGTGACCACCGGAGGGAATCGGGGATGACCTCCCCTTACCCCCCGCAGTGGTCACTAACCCCTTCCCACCCTAAAAAAAAAAAAATTATATTTTTTCCAGCCTCTATGCCAGCCTCAATATCATACCCAACTCCGTGACAGCAGTATGCAGGTCCCAGGAGCAGTTTTAGGGGGTACTGCAGTACACTTCAGGCAGGCAGACCCAGGCCCATCCCCACCCCTACCTGTTACACTTGTGGTGGTAAATATGAGCTCTTCAAAACCCACCACAAACCCACTGTACCCACATCTAGGTGCCTCCCTTCATCCCTAAGGGCTATGGTAGTGGTGTACAGTTGTAGGGAATGTTTTTTTTTTTTTTTTGGGGGGGGGGGGGGGTTCGGGGGCACAGCACACAAGGTAAGGGAGCTATGCACCTGGGAGCTTTTTCTGAATACTGCAGTGCCCCCTAGGGTGTTCGGTTGGTGCCCTGGTATGTGAGGGGGACCAGTGCACTACGAATGCTTAATCTCCAACTATGCTCCACCTCCCCCACTCATCAAAATGGTCACTGTCTTGATCTCATCTTCTCCTCCAACTGTTCACCCTCTAGTTTCCTTGCCTCTGATCTTCCCTCCTCTGATCACCATCTTATAACTTTCACACTTAAATCTCCTCCCTCCCAGTCCCGTCCTATCTTATCTAATTTATCTAGGAATCTTCACGATATTGACCCATCATCTCTATCCTCCCATGTTTCAAACCTCCTCTCTACTGTGGCACCATCCACGTCTGTCAACGAGGCTGTTTCTTCTTACAACAATACTCTATCCTCTGCCTGAGAAACTCTTGCACCTTTGATGACCCGCCCTGTAAGGCGTACAAAACCCCAACCTTGGCTGACTTCTAATATCCGCTACCTACGTTCCTGTACTCGCTCCGCCGAACGCCTCTGGCGGAAATCTCGAGCCCTTGCTGATTTCTTACACTTTAAGTTCATGCTGACCTCCTTCCAATCTGCTCTTTTACGTGCCAAACAGGATTATTATATCCAACTGACCAACTCTCTTGGCTCTAATCCTCGACTTCTCTTCACCACATTGAACTCTCTCCTCAAGGTGCCCCCTCCCCCAGCTCCCCCTTCATTATCTCCTCAGACCCTTGCTGAATTCTTTCACAAGGTTCAAAAGATAAACCTTGCTTTCTCTACCTCACCACCTCTCCCTCCACTAGTCCATTCCCCTCTCTCTCCTTCCCCTCATTCCCTTTCCTCCTTTCCTGAAGTTACTATTGAGGAAACTACACTTCTCCTTTCTTCCTCAAAATGTACCACCTGTTCCTCTGATCCCATTCCCACCCACCTTCTTAATGCCATCTCTCCTGCTCTTATTCCTTTTATCTGTCACATTCTCAACCTCTCACTTTCCACTGCGACTGTCCCTGCTGCCTTTAAACATGCTGTGGTCACACCTCTCCTTAAGAAGCCTTCACTCGACCCTACTTGTCCCTCTAATTACCGACCCATCTCCCTCCTTCCTTTTCTCTCCAAACTACTTGAGTGTGCTGTTCACCGCCGCTGCCTTGATTTTCTCTCCTCACATGCTATTCTTGACCCACTACAATCTGGTTTTCGCTCTCTCCACTCAACCGAAACTGCGCTTACTAAAGTCTCCAATGACCTATTACTGGCTAAATCCAGAGGTCAATATTCTATCCTCATTCTTCTTGATCTTTCCGCTGCTTTTGACACTGTCGATCACAGCATACTTCTCGATACCCTGTCCTCACTTGGATTCCAGGGCTCTGTCCTTTCCTGGTTCTCTTCCTACCTCTCCCTCCGCACCTTTAGTGTTCACTCTGGTGGATCCTCTTCTACTTCTATCCCTCTGCCTGTCGGCGTACCTCAGGGTTCTGTTCTTGGTCCCCTCCTCTTTTCTATCTACACTTCTTCCCTTGGTTCATTAATCTCATCCCATGGCTTTTCCTACCATCTCTATGCTGATGACTCCCAAATCTACCTTTCTACCCCTGATATCTCACCTTGCATCCAAACCAAAGTTTCAGCGTGCTTGTCTGACATTGCTGTCTGGATGTCTCAACGCCACCTGAAATTAAATATGACCAAAACCGAGCTTCTCATTTCCCCCCCCAAACCCACCTCCCCGCTCCCCCCGTTTTCTATTTCTGTTGATGGCGCTCTCATTCTCCCTGTCTCCTCAGCTCGAAACCTTGGGGTCATCTTTGACTCTTCTCTCTCCTTCCCTGCTCATATCCAGTAGATTGCCAAGACCTGTTGTTTCTTTCTTTACAACACCCGTAAAATCCGCCCCTTTCTTTCCGAGCACTCTACCAAAACCCTCATCCACACCCTTGTCACCTCTCGTTTAGACTACTGCAATCTGCTTCTTGCTGGCCTCCCACTTAGTCACCTCTCCCCTCTCCAGTCGGTTCAAAACTCTGCTGCCCGTCTCGTCTTCCGCCAGGGTCGCTTTACTCATACTACCCCTCTCCTCAAGACCCTTCACTGGCTCCCTATCCGTTTTCGCATCCTGTTCAAACTTCTTCTACTAACCTATAAATGTACTCACTCTGCTGCTCCCCAGTATCTCTCCACACTCGTCCTTCCCTACACCCCTTCCCGTGCACTCCGCTCCATGGATAAATCCTTCTGTTCCCTTCTCCACTACTGCGAACTCCAGACTTCGCGCCTTCTGTCTCGCTGCACCCTACGCCTGGAATAAACTTCCTGAGCCCCTACGTCTTGCCCCATCCTTGGCCACCTTTAAATCTAGACTGAAAGCCCACCTCTTTAACATTGCTTTTGACTCGTAACCACTCGCCTCCACCTACCCTCCTCTCTTCCTTCCCGTTCACATTAATTGATTTGATTTGCTTACTTTATTTATTTTTTGTCTATTAGATTGTAAGCTCTTTAGCAGGGACTGTCTTTCTTCTATGTTTGTGCAGCGCTGCGTACGCCTTGTAGCGCTATAGAAATGCTAAATAGTAGTAGTAGTACTCCTCCCACAACCAAATGGCTTGGATTTGGTCGTTTCTGAGAGAGGTGTCCTTGTTTTCCATTATCGCCGAAAATCGGGGACGACCATCTCTAAGGGCGACCTAACTGTTGAGATTTGGGCATCCCCAACCGTATTATCGAAACGAAAGATGGCCGCCCATCTTGTTTCGATAATACGGGTTTCCCCGCCCCTTCGCGGTGACGTCCTGCGAGGACGTCCTCAGGAAAACTTGGGCGCCCCATTCGATTATGCCCCTCTTGGGTGCATAGGGAGATGAAAGGCCAGTAGGAAAAAGGAGGTGGTGATGCCCCTGTAGAAAACTTTGGTGAGACCTCATTTAGAATATTGTGTACAATTCTGGAGATCGGGTCTTCAAAAAGATATAGACAAGATAGCCAGTCCAGAGAGTAGCTACTAAAATGGTAAGTGGTCTTCGCCATAAGACGTATGGGACAGACTTAAAGATCTCAATATGTATTCTTTGGAAGAAAGGCGGGAGAGGCGAGAGATGATTGAGACATTTAAATACGTATGTAGCATAAATGCTGAAGAGGCAACTCTATTTCAATTGAAAGGAAGCTCTGGAACAAGGGGGGCATAGGATGAAGGTGAAAGGGGATAGACTCAGAAGTAACTTGAGGAAATACTTCTTTATGGAAAGGGTGGTGAATTCATGGAACAGCCTCCCAGTGGAAGTGGTAGAGATGGAAACAGTATCTAAATTCAGGAGAGCTTGGGACAAATGCATAGGATTTTTAAGGGAGTGATATGGATAGTAGATGGCATGGATGGGCAGATTGGATAGGCCTTATAGTCTTTATCTGCCTACGTTTTTCTATGTTTCTGTGTTATGCCTGATCCTTTTGTGTAAAAAAAAGAAATGTTGAAGGAGAGGAAGTGACATCATGGTGCTGAATGGCCGCCTGAGTTGATAGCTCCCGCACTTTCCTGCCTTTAGAGGCTTAATCTGCCATCATTCAACATTCCTGCCACCTCCTCTTTCTTCAGTTGAGTTCATAAGCAGTACCCTTTCTCAAAATGAGCAAGACTCAGTTGCCAACCCGCAAGGAAGGAGAGCGCCATTCTTCTCAGCAACCCGGTAAGGTCCCGTGGCGGCACGTGTCTCTGGCTGTTCTCTCCCATTCAGACTCGGATTCGGCGATGTCTCAAACTGAGGCACGTCTCACGGTGCCTGCATGAAATCCGCGACGAGATTAAGTTCTCTAGAGAGAAAATTCTCGATCATATGCATGTTATCAGCTCGGACCTGCGCGAGTTAGGCAACCTCGAGGGGGATCTTGAAGGGCGTGTGGAGGAGCAGGCTGAACATTTGAATGCTGTGGATTCCCGGCTTTTGCAAATCACTGCTCTTTATGATAAATTAGAGTATAAAGTAGTTGATCTGGAGAGCCGGATGCACCGATATAATCTTCACTTTTGCGGTGTCCCCAAGAAAAGCGATGCAGAGGATGTTCCAACCATTGTACACGTGATTTGTGCAAAATTGTTAGGATCGGACCTGATGTCAGGAACTTTTGAGATTGAGAGAGCCCACAGAGCTCTGGAGAAACCTGTGGACAACAGACCCCAGGATATCATACTGCGGTTTGTCTCCTATGCACTCAGGGAGCATTTACTGCAATGTGCTCATCAGTTACCATTTGTGGAATACAACAAAGCCAAGGTCACAATCTACCAAGATCTTTCTCAGTTCACGCTTCTCAGAGATGTGTCATGAAACCTGTTCTGGATATTTTGGCTAAAGAAAATATCTCCTGTTGCTGGGCATTCCCTTTTGCACTGCTCTTCACTGTTAATGGGAAATTACATTGGGCCCGCCATCTCAGTGGCACTTGGAAGATACTGCATGAAGCTGAACTGTCTTCTACTGCGGCTCCACCAACGGAACTGGTTCCCTCGATAAAAGTTCGGCTTCAAAAATGGAAACGGGTCCCACTCAAAGCTAAGAAAAACGCAGCTACAGTCTGACTTTCTTTAGTTCCTTTGGATGGGCCCTGGACTTTTGTTGAGGAGGAGGTGTGTGGGACTCATTATTTGCGCTTGGCTGGATGGTGTGTGTCTGTATGAGTTTGTAAGCATGGGTAGGTTTTGTTTAAATGTGTGGGAGGGGGTTTGGGATGGTCTGTTGGGTGTTGTGGGTAATTTTTCTTATTTTCCCATTTGGAACTCTTTGGAGTTCTTTGTCTGGTGTTGGATGGGGAGAGGTTTGGGGGTTGAGAAGAGGGGGCGGTTGTGGGGGGGGGGGGTTGATGGGAGTTTTATTACTCTTTTCAAGATTAGTTGGGTTCCTGTTTATGCTTTTGCAAACTGCACTTTTGTTTAATCTGTCATTCATGTGAGTGTGGACTTGAAGTTTATGACATAATATCAAAGGCCTGAACTTACCTCAAAAATGCCATAAACTATTTAAGGAGCTTTTGTTCCACAAACCTCATGTGGTGTTCTTGCAAGAAACGCATTTCAACAGGGAACATGAGAAATTCTTATCTCATCCTCATTACCTTTATGTTTTTTGTGCCTCTGCGGCTGATGCTTCTAAGAAACGTGGGGTTGCTATTTTGCTTCATTCCTCTTTACAGATACAGGTGGTGAAGATTAAACGGGACCCTGAGGGCAGATATTTGCTCTTGAACTTATTGCTGGACAACTTGACTTTTACTTTAGCTTCTCTATATGCCCCCCATGACTCTCAGGAGCTGTTTTTTGGCATGCTTGGTAA
This sequence comes from Microcaecilia unicolor, assembly GCF_901765095.1. NCBI lineage: Eukaryota > Metazoa > Chordata > Amphibia > Gymnophiona > Siphonopidae > Microcaecilia > Microcaecilia unicolor. The sequence continues at coordinate 124,287,247 of NC_044037.1, forward strand.
GACTTTCCTATCATGTCCCTATGGTTAGATAGTGGTGGGAGGAGACTTTAACACAATGTTCCACCCTACCCTAGATAGGACCAGGCCAGCTGCAGATGTTAAGATTTCTAGAGCTTTGGTCGGTTTTGCACGAGCCTTGGGTACCTGTGGCATGTACACCATCCGACAGCTCGTGACTACTCCTTTTATTCTCACTCCCATGGCTCATACTCTATATCTATCACCTACTAGTCGACATTTCCATAGCACAGGTGGGGTACATCTCAGACGTTGGTGTTATGACTACGTCTGATCATGCCCCGACCTGGGTCTAGCTTCCCTCTCTTCGAGAGGAAGACAGGGATAGGAGATGGACTTTGAACACAGCTTTGCTGCGGGATGACGAGACCCAGGCAGGTTACAAATCTTTATTTAGGGAATACCTTGACATTAACTTGAATTTGGGCCCATCTTTGGGGGATATCTGGGACACCCTTAAAGCTGTAACTAGGGGATTCTTCTTACAAAAGGCTAGCTCACAGGCCCGAGCTTGGTGCTTAGAAGTGGCTGTCTCTCCCAGCTTGCTCAATTGGAGGAAAATCACAAGTCCTCTTGTTTGATACCCACTTTAAGGAAAATTCAAGCTCTTCGTTTGCGGTCAGACAATATATACTCAGAGGAGTTGCAGTTTCTTAGGGGCCAACAACAATAGACTCATTATGTGCACAGCAATAAGCCAGGTTGCTCTCTGGCTCTTAAATTAAGGCAACAGCGAGTAGACCGCACTATCCTTAGGGTTGGAGACGGTTGGGGAAATTTTTTGACCAAATCCTCATTGATTCGTCAACGTTTTCAAACTTTTTTTTATCAATCTCTATATTTAGCTGATTCCATGATTCAGCCGGAGGCTGTTGAGGGGTTTTTTTTTTTGTCTTCCCAGCCCCTCCCCACCTTAACAGAAGATCAACGAGTTGCTTTGGAGAGACCTGTCCTTGTAGAGGAAGTCAGTAAGATTATTAAAGAACTCTCCATTGGGAAATCTCCTGGTGTGGATGGCCTACCAAATGATTTTTACAGATCTTTTCGAGGAGAGTTGGCACCAATTTTAGCTGAGATTCTTAATGAGGTACACTCCGGAATGGATCTCCCATCATCAATGATGGAAGCCTGGATTGTGGTAATTCCAAAACCAGGTTAAGGAGAAAATGGAATGTGCCTCTTATCGCCCCATCTCTGCACTTAACTCTGACATTAAAATAACAGCTTAAGTCCTTGCTAACCGGCTTGCTACAGTATTACCGGACTTAATTCATCCTGACCAAGTAGGTTTTGTTCCTCATGGGCCATGGACAATGTTCGATGTATGGTTAATTTGATACACGTCTCTCGGAGGGATGATCTTTCAATTTGCCTTCTTGGTTTAGATGCTGAGAAGGTATTTGACCGAATCCATTGGCCTTTTATGAATCGTGTAATGGAACGGTTTGGCCTTGGACGTAGATTTAGAGGCTGGATTCTATATGCCTCTCCTCGAGCATGTGTCTGCATTAATGGTGGTAACACACCAATGTTTCCTCTATCTAGCTGTGCGTTCTGATCTTAATGTCTCTTGTATTACAGTAGGTGACTGTGAATATAAATTGGCTATGTTCGCTGATGATGTTCTTCTTTCCTTAACTAAACTGCTAATTTCCTTGCCTAATCTTGTAAAGTGTCTAGCTGAATATTCCTCAGTATCTGGCTTTAAACTTAACATGGCTAAATTGGAGGCCATGGTGATTGGGATTTTTCCTCAGATCCTGCAATCTCTCCAACACTCCTTTCCATTTTGGTAGGTGACCAGAGGCCTTATGTAGCTGGGGATTCAGTTATCACCAAAGCTCTCTGACCTATTCTCTGCTATTACCCTTCTCTTTTGTGGGAATTGTATATGGACTTGGAACATTGGGGCGCCTCTGAGCTATCCAAGTTTGGTAGGATCACTGTTGAAAATGAATATTTTGCATCTCCCAAGGCCTCAAAAAGTTTGCCAAGTCCCAATGCAAATTAGATATATGCCCTAACAACCTTTTAAAATTAGCTCCTCAACAATTCGTATCTGACCTCGCGCTCCATTTAAATTATATGTTACAAAATGGACTATTCCCAAAGGATAAAGGAAATATTTTACTCACCCCTTTACCCAAGGACCCAAAAAAAAGCACGTGACTTAACCAACTATCGTCCAGTAGCGTCTATCCCTCTGATTACCAAATTAATGGAAGGTTTAGTAACCAAACAACTTACTGAATATTTAGATAAATTCTCAATTCTTCACGACTCCCAATCAGGATTTCGGGCCAACCACAGCACCGAAATAGTATTAACTACTTTGCTTACTAAATTCAGACGAGCAATTGCAACTGGCAACAACATACTCCTTCTACAATTTGGCATGTCCAGTGCATTCGACATGGTAAGCCATAACATACTATTAAACATTCTAGAATACTTCGGAGTTGGCGGCAACGTTCTCAATTGGTTTAGAGGCTTTCTAACTACAAGATCATACCAAGTGAAGACTAACTCAAATTTGTCAGCTTTATGGATACCGGAATGCGGAGTTCCCCAAGGATCTCCACTCTCCCCGACCCTCTTCAACCTAATGATGACACCCTTGGCCAAGATGCTATCCAACCAAGGCCTTAATCTGTACATATACGCAGATGATGTCACGATCTACATCCGGTTCAGAAATAATCTAATGGAAATTACGGACAACATCAATCACAGCTTCCAAATTATGCATTCATGGGCAGATGCTTTTCAATTAAAGCTCAATGCTGAGAAAAAACAGTGTCTTATACTTACATCACAACATAACACAAGTAAATGCTCCTCCATTACCACACCAAACTTTTCCCTTCCTATCTTTGACACCCTGAAGATTCTTGGAGTTACCATTGATCAAAATCTCACACTTGAAAGTCATGTGAAGAATACAACTAAGAAGATGTTTCAGTCAATGTGGAAACTCAAGAAATTAAAACCTTTCTTCCCAAGAGCTATCTTCCGCAACCTGGTACAATCGATGGTGCTAAGTCATCTAGACTATTGCAATGCACTTTATGCTGGTTGCAAAGAGTATATCATCAAGAAACTTCAGACAACTCAGAACACCGCAGCTAGACTAATATTTGGAAAAACAAAATACGAAAGTGCTAAACCCCTAAGAGAGAGGCTGCATTGGCTTCCAGTTAAAGAACGTACGGTGTTTATGGTATGCACTCTGATTCATAAAGTTATTCATGGAAACGCTCCAGCCTACATGTCAGACCTTATTGATCTCCCACCCAGGAACGCTAAGAGATCAGCACGCACATTCCTGGGACTTCACTTTCCAAGCTTTAAAAGTCTAAAATACAAGTTAGTACATGCGTCTGGCTTTTCCTACATTGGTGTGGAATGCACTGCCACTTGATCTGAAGACTATGCACGACCTAACCAACTTCCAAAAATCATTAAAAACTTATCTTTTCAGCAAGACTTACCATAATAATCAATAGGATTTCTAACACATCGCTAGTCACTTGATATTCTGATTGTTTACTTGTTTACTGAACTGATTATATCCATTCTGTTATACTTAGGGGTAGGTGCATCAAGCAAACGTAAAAAAATCAAAATCGTTAAAGGCCCTAACGATTTTTAAAAAACGAAGAATGCACCAAAAAAAAAAGTCACACATGCTCAGATCGGTATAGAAACGTACAATGTATCAAAGAATCACAATACACATCGTTAATCGGCCCCCAAATCATGCGCATAGCAGCCAAGCGTTATGTTAGCTGCTCTGCGCATGCCACAAACAGTCAAATCACAAGCACATGGCTCCCAAATCAAAACAAAAATTAAAAAAAAGGGTCGGGAGGGGGCAAGGGCGCTCATCAGGAGCGTCCTGTACGGACGGCCTTGCCCCCCCCCCCCCCCGCTGCTCGCCACTTTCCGCCGCTCCCCCCACCCCGAAAAAGCAAAATTCAAGCAGCCCCTGCCCCCCTCCCTTGCTCACTACTCTCTCACCTCAGCTCCGCCTCCCGACATCCTCCGTCCTGTGCCCCGCCCCCTTTTGGGGTCGTCGCCGCCATTCCCCTCCTCCATCGGGCCCCCCTCCCTCTTACCGGGCCCGTGCAGCGCCTCTCTCCTCTGTCCGAAGGCGCTGCACGGGCAAGAAGAAAGCTGAATCAGCTGATGCCTGCCTTCGTAGGTTACAGACGTCAGACAGGGGCGGGCGCAGCAGGAGAAAGACGCGCCATTGCGAAGGCAGGCATCAGCTGATTCAGCTTTCTTCTTGCCCGTGCAGCGCCTTCGGACAGAGGAGAGAGGCGCTGCACGGGCCCGGTAAGAGGAAGGGGGGCCCGATGGAGGAGGGGAATGGCGGCGACGACCCCAAAAGGGGGCGGGGCACGGACGGAGGATGTCGGGAGGCGGAGCTGAGGTGAGAGTAGTGAGGAAGGGAGGGGGGCAGGGGCTGCTTGAATTTTGCTTTTTCGGGGTGGGGGGAGCGGCGGAAAGTGGGGAGCAGCGGGGGGGGGGGGGCAAGGCCGTCCGTACAGGACGCTCCTGATGAGCGCCCTTGCCCCCTCCCGATCCTTTTTTTTATTTTTATTTTTTTTGTGTTTTCTGAGGTCCTTTGGACCAATCACAGCGCTTTTAGCTCTGCTAATGCGCTGGGATTGGCTCAAAGTTTGTTTATTTTTTCACTTAACACTTTTTCCTGGCACAGAGCTGTCCTAACGAGAGGTCCAGACCTCTCGTTAGTTTTCCTGCCTTTTTCCTGCGTAAAGGCAATCGGAAAAGGTTAGTGCATGTCGTTTCAATGGGGTTTTCACACAAATTGCTCATCTCCATTCCGTTTTCGTTAGCTGCTACTGTTGTCGGAAAATAGGCTTAAGTGCATGGAAAGGATAGGAAATTCTTCCCTGAGGGCTCATTTAACGATGAAAAACGTTTAGTGCATCTACCTCTAATTGCTCATCTCCATTCCGTTTTCGTTAGCTGCTGGCTTCCTCGGTAAAAGCCCTTTGATGCATGCAACGGATCAAATTTTCTTCGTTGGAGAGTCATTAAAGGCTCATTTAGCTTTAGTGCATCTGCCCCTTAAACTGTATGTACTTAACTGTGTATCTACATTTGATATTCTAACTGTTTACTTGTTTACTGAACTGATTACATCCATTCTGTTACACTTGTTCTGTATGTAATTAATTGTGTGTCTACTTTCTAACGATACTTGTCATGGTGTAATATTGTAAGCCACATTGAGCCTGCAAATAGGTGGGAAAATGTGGGATACAAATGCAATAAATAAATAAATAATAAATATCTTTTTCATGTTCTCCATTTCCGTTTATATCGTAGTTTTTTGTCCGGATTACAGGACCGTGTCATTCACTTTATATGGTGTAGCAAACGTCCATGCTTGCCTTGATCCTTACTCTATCAGGATCGGAAAAAGGGTGGCTTGGGAGTTCCCAATGTTTTCTGGTACTATAAGGCTGCTCAAGCTCGTGCTGCTCTTGAATAAGTACATAATTACATAAGTAATGCCATACTGGGAAAAGACCAAAGGTCCATCAAGCCCAGTATCCTGTCCCCGACAGCGGCCAATCCAGGTCAAGGGCACCTGGCAAGCTACCCAAACGTACAAACATTTTATACAAGCTATTCCCAAAATTGTGGATTTTTCCCAAGCCCATTTAGTAGCGGTCTATGGACTTGTCCTTTAGGAAACCGTCCAACCCCTTTTAAACTCTGCCAAGCTTATCGCCTTCCGGCAATGAATTCCAGCAATGAATTCCAGAGTTTAATTATGCATTGGGTGAAGAAATATTTTCTTCTATTTGTTTTGAATTTACTACACTGTAGTTTCATTGCATGCCCCCTAGTCCTAGTATTTTGGGAAAGCGTGAACAGACGCTTCACATCCACCTGTTCCACTCCACTCATTATTTTATATACCTTTATCATGTCTCCCCTCAGCCGTCTCTTCTCCAAGCTGAAAAGCCCTAGCCTCCTTAGTCTTTCTTCATAGGGAAGTCGTCCTATCCCCGCTATCATTTTCATTGCCCTTCGCTGCATGGTTTCAGGCTAGTTCTCAAAAGGTTTGGATACACACGGAGCAAGTTTCGGTTGGTCCCTGCCCTTTGCGCTTATTAATGTGGCTCCTGCTTAGGTATCGCACTCTACAGAGGGATGCCTGTCCTTCAGTCTTCATTACTTGTCTAAATTGACTCCCGTAGCGTACAATCGGCTTTTTCCTCCTGGTCTTGCGACTTGGGGCCAACATGAGATTTTTGCTTACACCCAGCTGAAGCATTTTCTCTCTTCTGCTGAGATTAAGGCCAGAGTGTTTCGTGAGGATTTTTGTTGGGACACCAAGGAGACGAGGGGTCTCATTTCTTGCCTGTATAAATATCAACGAAAGCAAATACACCCTCACTTGCAACATCGCCTGTGCTGGCATCAAGAGTTAGGTGTGACATCGAGTGATAAGGATTGGACTCATTTAGAAAATGCTTTACAGAAGATTTCTATCTCTGTTCCCTTTAAAGAGAATGCTGTAAAGGTTTTATATAGGTATCTTACCCCTGCATGTCTTCTCCACATGGGGTCCACTGTTTCTTCTTTGTGCTGACGGGAGTGTGGACAGAGGGGTACCATGGGTCACGTTTGGTGGTCTTGTTTAACGGTTCAGGCTTATTGGAAGGCTATTCAATATAGATTCCCGCGCTGGCTGGCTAAGCCCATTAAGTGGTCCCCTGAATACTTTATCTTTCCTAAGAAACCTCCTGACCACACTAAATCTCAGGCCCTGTTGGTTAGAGGTGGGAAAATGTGGGATACAAATGCAACAAATAAATAAATGCTATGTCTGCAGCCAGAGTTACTTTGGCTGCCCAGTGGAAATCTCCTACTGTTCCCTCTTTGGTTAAATGGCTAAACAAACTTTGGCCTCAGTAGTGCATAATTATCCCACAATGATTTTTGGGCAATACTAACAGCACTAACTTCATCGGCATAAATACTTTTATATTAATATACTCTAAGAGTATATTAATATAAAAGTATTTATGCCGATGAAGAAGTTAGTGCTGTTAGTATTGCCCAAAAATCATTGTGAGACAATTATGCACTACTGAGGCAAGAGTTGTATAATTACTTTTGATAATTGAAAAGCTTTTTGGAAAATATTGATGATTGAAGTGTGGAGAAAAACTGGGACTGATAAAGTTGATGTGATTCTGGTTTGTGGTCCCCAGTAAGAAATATTTAGAATACTGCCTGTAAAAGAACTAAATAAACAAACTTTGGTACATTTGTGAAATGGAAAGACTTTGGGCCGCAGGTTGCCATACCTTGGCTAAATGGGAAGCTATTTGGGACCCATTTTTGAGACATTGATCCTGCTGAGAGGTTGGGTAGGGAGGGGAGGGTTTTGGGGTTTTGTTTTGTTTTTGCACTATCAGGCGCTGTTGTTTGGTTAATTGGTTGCTCTGTGGGGTTTTGGGTGAGGGTTTGATGTTCTGAGGGGGGGGGGGAATTCTACTGTGAAACTCTGTTACAAATGTTGGAAGTGTATGCTTGCTTCTGTGTTTCTTTGAGAACATTTTTAAGTTGCTTTAGGATTACTCTGTTGGGGGGGTTTTCTACATCATTGTATTAGACCATGTATCCTACGGTATGTTTGTTTGCTCTTTGTTATGTTTCTCCACATTTAATAAAGACTTCTAAAATTTAAAAAAAAGAAAGAAAGAAATGTTGAAATGGTTTTATATAATTAATGGAGTCCTTACCAGATACTTTTAATGACAATTGCCTGCTTCCATTCAATAAATAAAACATGGTCATTATGTAGTTAATTTGATGGAACTTGCTTGTAAAATAATGAACTTGAGAAAACTTTACTGCAGAAATTTGAGTATTATTTGTATTGTCAAGAAGATTTTTTGCCAAGGCAGAAAAAGCTATGCCATCACCTTACATTCTTTCTTGAGATCTTTGAGGATACCACCAGAAACTGTTATTTTGTTGTGGATTTGAACATTTTGACACTGTCAGAGGTTATCTAGACTGAGCATGAACATCCTTTCCTCCTGCCTTTTGATGGTTCTGTTCTAAAGTGACTATCCGTCCCTTTTCCCACCCACAAATTGTAGCACTTCAGGCAACATGTCTAACTGTCTGTAGTGGAACCTGGCTCTTTTATTAAGGGATTAGGCAGGTAGTAAGTCCCTCAAGATAAGATAAGATAAAGGGTCTAGATGAAAAAATAAACATTATTCTTCAGAGAATTTGAAAAGGCCAAACATTCTGCTGTGTTAGTGTTACCTTTCACTTGTTGGGCTGTGCCAAAATGAAGCGTGGTGGTACAGGTACCACCGCTTTGTAAAAGGGACCCAGAATATGGTATCCTGGGATGCTAACAGGACTTTTGTATGCATAGGGTGTGCATATTTATTTCTAATTGCAGTCTTTCATTCTTTACTAATGATGGACTGTGTTTTGCATATCTAATCATAGTGAAAGATTCTGTTAATGTATAGGTTCTGTGTAGGAATCTGTAGCAGTTCAGCTTGTTCTCTTTTCTCAATTGGAGGTGCACGCCAAAAACTCCCTGAAAAACCAAGTTTCAGTGGATCTCCACCTTTTGACCTTACGGGATTTGCCACAAAATAACGCGAACCGACTCAAATTGATAGAAAAACCTACCAATTGACAGCATTGCATACCAAAGACTCCCTGAAAAACCAAGTACCAGTAGATTTCCACCTTCCGACCTTACGGGATTTGTCACAAAATAACACGAACCGATTCACCTACATATAATTTTATCGATGAGACGCCTGGAGCAAGGCACAGAAAATACTAAACTTTCCAAAGCTCCATTCCAAACGTACTTCCTACTAAACACTCTAAAGCTCTACTCTAAACAAACCGAAATCACAATGAACACCGTGAAAGTACTCCTTGCATTCCACTCCTTATCGCTAATCCACCTAACACTCACCACCCCACTTGCAGAAATCAACACGATACCCATACTATATAACTACCAAAGACCAAACAGATATACCACACCTAACCACAATGACAATATCCATAACGAAGAAAGAACAGGGTAACCAAGCGGACACTCTCAACAGAAGGGAAATAAAGATCAGAAAAAATCTTCACAAACTATGAAACGACAACTAACAAAAGTCCACATAACACCGAACAATGAAGACCCACATCAAAATATTCAAATAGGCTACGTAAATGCCAGATCCGTAGTAAACAAAACAACAATAGTTACAGACTGGATCACATCAGCAAAACTTGATCTACTCTTCATCACCGAAACCTGGATCCATAATCAAGACAACCCAATCATCCTAAACCTATGCCCGCCAGAATACAAAATCACTCACTGGACCAGAAAGGAAAAGAGAGGTGGAGGCATAGCGATCATATACCGATCCCATTTCACCATCGAAACTGCAGGCGAATCCATAACAACCCAACTCGAAATAGCCTCGATCAGAATCCAACACAAAACACTGCTCGACCACCTAAACTGTGTCCTGTTCTACAGACCACCATGCAACTGGAATGAAAGCCAGACAAACTTCACAGACTTCATCTCAATTGCATACCCAACTCCAATGTACTAGTAACATAGTAAGTACTAGGAGACATCAACCTTCACCTAGAAGACCCAAACTCTACCAATGCTAGAGAATGCAAAGACTTCCTTCATCTATTAGATCTTAAATGGCCACATACGCAACCAACCCATTAGAAAGGACACACACCCGACCTCATTTCATACAAACTATCCACGAACCAGAACCTAACAATAACAAAAACCAAATGGACAGAAATACCTTGGACTGACCATTACAAACTTAACCTATCCCTAAAATGGCGGAAAAAAGGTTCTCACCACATACGAGAGCACACATCCTATACCATGAGAGGCCAAATAGACGCAAAAATATTCTGGAAACAGATATACAATAACGACTGGACAATACAAACAAACTCCATATTCTACCTCTCGGAATGGGACAAAAGATGTAAACACATATTAGACGAAATAGCACCCATAAGAACAAGAACCTCACACAGACACAACTCGATACCATGGTTCAACGAAGAATTGAACAAATTAAAAACACAATCCAGGAAATTGGAACGCGCATGGAAAAAAATAAAAGATGAATACACACTCAATGCTTGGAAACAATTACAAAGGAAATACAAATACACAGTAAGACAAACCAAAAGATCATACTACAAGACCAAAATAGGGCCTGATTACAAAGACACGAAGAAAGTATACCATCTCGTGAACAAATTACTAGACACAATACCGATCACCACAACCAATACTGACATCCCATCTGCAGACAATCTTGCTAAATACTTCAGCAAAAAAATCATAAATTACGCAAAACGCTACCTCAGGACAACACGTACACTGAAAACTTCATCAATGAACTGGACCCATCTCCTGGCAAATACCCAGCGGACCGAAGCTGGTCTAATTTTGCCCTCCTTACCACCGATGCAGTTACCCAGGCGATTAAGAGGTACTCCAACAGTCACTGTCAATTGGACACCTGCCCCAGCCTACTAACATAAGTACATAAGTATTGCCATACTGGGAAAGACCAAAGGTCCATTGCGCCCAGCATCCTGTTTCCAACAGTGGCCAATCCAGGTAACAAATACCCAGCAAGATCCCCAAAATGTACAAAACATTTTATACTGCTTATCCCAGAAATAGTGGATTTTCCCCAAGTCCATTTAATAACGGTCTATGGACTTTTCCTTTAGGAAGCCGTCCAAACCTTTTTAAAACTCCGCTAAGCTAACTGCCTTTACCACATTCTCTGGCAATAAAATCCGCCCCTCTCCGCTTCATAACAGACCTCACGTCCCACCTAAACTTCGTGCTCCAACAAGGCACCTTCCCTAAAGAAAAAGGCAGCATCCTTCTCACCCCAATTCCAAAAGACGACAAAAAAAAAAAAAAAAAACGAATGACATTACCAACTACAGTCCAGTAGCACCCATCCCACTGATAGTCAAACTAATGGAAGGCCTGGTAACCAAACAACTTAATGATTACATAGACAAATTCTCAATACTACACAAATCGCAATCAGGATTCTGCCCTCTACATGATACTACTCACTCTCTTAACTAAATTCAAGCAGGAAATAGCAATAGGTAAAAGCATACTCCTTCTACAATTTGACATGTCCAGTGCTTTCGACATAACATATTACTAAGACTCCTAGATTATTTCGGAATCAGCGGAAACACACTCAAATGGATCAAGGGCTTCCTAACCACAAGAACATATCAAGTGAAAGCTAGCGCAAACATATCGTCACCTTGGAAACCAGACTGTGGAGTACCGCAAGGATCACCACTATCACCGATCCTTTTTAACCTCATGATGACCCCACTAGCCAAGTCCTTATCCATTCAAGGCCTCAACCCATTCATGTACGCAGATGACGTCACAATATATATCCCCTACAAACACGATCTGGCTGAAATCAACAATGAAATCGAGCTCAGTCTGAACATCATTAACTCATGGGCAAGCACATTCCAATTAAAACTCAACACAGAAAAAACACACAGTCTTATCATCTCATCCCAATTCAACACATACAAACCCACCAATATAAACATCCCAGGTTACACCCTCCCTATCACAGACACCCTGAAAATTCTCTTGAGTAATAATCGACCGGAACCTCTCACTAGAGAACCAAGCGAAATCGACCATAAAGAAAATGTTCCACTCAATGTGGAAACTTAAACGAGTGAAACCATTCTTCCCGAGGGAAATATTCTGCAACTTTATACAATCAATGGTACTGAGTCATGCAGACTACTGCAACGGAATCAATGCGGGCTGCAAAGAACAAATCATAAAGAAACTTCAGACCGCTCAAAACACAGCAGCCAGGCTTATATTTGGCAAAACACATTTTGAAAGCGCCAAACCACTTCGACAAAAACCGCACTGGCTCCCAATCAAAGAACGTATTGCTTTCAAAATCTGTACCCTGGTCCATAAAATCATTTACGGTGAAGCCCCGGGATACATGACTGACCTCATAGACCTCCCAACCAGCAACACAATAAGATCAGCACGATCATACCTAAACCTTCACTACCCAAGCAGCAAAGGACTGAAATACAAAAAACAACGTATGTATCCAACTTTTCCTATTTAAGTGCACAACTATGCACTGCCAAACGCATTGCCAAAAATATTAAAACTCGTTCCTCATTAGTCCAAAACCTCCAAACTAAACGTGATCGAGATTTTTCTTATTAACATTATTATACTCTATTATCCACGATTTATGAAAGGTTATAGATGCACCTATCTGGACTGTAGTGTCATCTGGAGGGTATGCTTGACAGAAAGCTTCTGTTTCCGAAATGCTTCATCAGGAGCTAAGCCCTCAATCACCAATAATGCCCTAAAAATAGATGGATAAACTCGCGAGAAAATATTTTGTGGAAACAGGCATACAGCATAATTTCAGCATTTGTTTCAGCATTAGTTTCCTACCTTCATGTGACTGACCGGTATTTTCAGCAACACAGCCAGCACTCAACATGGCGCCCTGTTTTTAAAGGAACGCCAACGTCAACTATCAATCAGCTGAGACATGAAAATTTAAAGGAACAGGACTCTTACATATTATTTAATGGAACAGTGTTGCTTCTGAAATTCAGAAGGACCAGAGAGAAATTACAAGAACACCTTCCATTCTGTTCGACTATTTAACCCCTTGGGCATAAATGTACTAAGGCGATGAATCCATCTCTCTTCCCTCTGGATCAAAACCCTGTCAAGATCGCCACCTCTAGTCAATATGTGAATTTGATCTATAGCTATGCATCGGTAATCAGAAAATGTGTGTAACTTGTCTGTACTGTGAACCACTAAGGGGGGCTTCTCTTCTGGTGTACTATATTAAACTTATGATCTCGCAGTCTATGCTTAATTGTCACGATCTCAGGCTCTTGGACACTGGAATAACATGAGCCCCTGGGCTACTGTCGAGGAGCGGTAGCAGCAGACAAAATTCCCCAACCAGGACTGGACAAACGTGCAAGGATGGAGCTGGAATAAGACTTGGCTTGGCTGGACTGGAGCCAAATGCTGGAATAGGCTTGACTGGAACCAAATGCTGGAATAGACTTGGCTTGGCTAGATTGGAACCAAATGCTGGAATAGACTTGACTTGGCTGGACTGGAACCAAATGCTGGAATAGACTTGGCTTGGCTGGACCGGAACCAAATGCTGGAATAGACTTGACTTGGCTGGACTGGAACCAAATGCTGGAACGGACTTGACTGGAACAACAGGACTGGAGCAACCGGACTTCACCTGCGCTGACCACCGTTCCCCAGAGATTGAGCCCCTAGGTGCGGGCGGCCTGCAGGACTTACAGGACGGAGCTGGTAGACAAGAAATTCTGGACTAGACTGACTGGAACAACAGGATTCTCACACTGGACACTGGATACTAAACAAGCTTGACTAAAACAGGATTCAGGACTCAGGATTCTCACACAGGAGACTGAACAGGGACTGAAGGTCAGAGAGGAAAAGAAGAAACAAAGCAGGCTGGGCAGGATACAAAGCTAGGCCACACAGACAAACAATAAAGCAATGGCTGAAGGCTGACAGGCAGCCACAAAGAAGGATACACAGACAAGGAAAAGGGCAATGGCTGAAGGCTGACAGGCAGCCACAGAGAAGGATACACAGACAAGCAAAGAGCAATGACTGAAGGCTGACAGGCAGCCACAGAGAAGGATACACAGACAAGCAAAGAGCAATGGCTGAAAGCTGACAGGCAGCCACAAAGAAGGGTGCATAGACAAGAACAAGGCAAGGCATACAGGCAAGAAACAAAGCAAGACAGAAGTGCTACACAGCACACCAACTAACCTTGAGACCTTTGGCTTTGCAAAGGCAAACTAGAAAGTTCCCAGCTGGTTAATAAAGGCAGTCTCACAGCTGAGATCATCAGTAAGGGTGAGGCATAGTACCAAAAATCCCAAGCAAGGCTGGAAGATCCGGACCGGACTGGAATGACTTCTGGAACATGCTTGAGAAACAGGAACAAGACAGTCCATAGCAAGCACAGGGTCCGGCCACCAGGGGACAAAGTGAGCACAGACATGGAAAATAGTCACAATGGTGACTGTACCTCCTCCTCAAGGCCCCCCCCCCCCCGGTCCCCACGGAAGATTCAGGTTTTCAAGTGTATCTGTGGTGAAACCTACTGATGGGTTTCAAAACATGAACATGGATTACTGGACTGGAACTCAGACTGTAGTCAATATCTTGACAGGAACTCGAACTGGAATCAAGAGCTGTACCGGGACTAGAACACAGACTGGAATCAGTCTTGACAAGGACTTGGACTGGACTCAGCGTCTAGGCTCAAACTGCAACTTAGACTGGACTCAGCATCTTGACTGGAATTGCAACTCAGAGTGGACTCAGCGTTTTGGCTGGAACTGCAACTTGGACTGGACTCAGCGTCTTGACTGGAACTGGAACTCTGCATAGAAGCCGAACCGAGACTGGGGCTCGGACTGGCATCAGAAGCCGAACCCGGACTGGCATCAGGAGCTGAACCAGGACTTGAACCCAGACTAGAATCAGAGTCTTGACTGAAACTGGGACTTAGCTGAACCGGGACTGGGACCCAGACAGGCATCAGGAGCTGAACTGGGACTGGAACCCGGACTGGAATCAGAGTCTAAACTGGAACTCTGAACAGTAGCTGGACCGGGACTGGCATCTGGACTGGCATCAGGAGCTGAACTGGGACAGGAACCCGGACTGGAATCAGTTTTGACTGGAACTGGAACTCTGAACAGGAGCTGGACCGGGACTGGAATCAGAAGTCAAACCGGGACTGGACCCTGGACTGGAATCAGAAGTCAAACTGGGACCGGGACCCAGACTGGAATCAGAGTCTTAACTGGAACTCTGAACAGAAGCTGGACCGGGACTGGGACCGGGACCCGGACTGGAATCAGAGTCTTGACTGGAACTCTGAACAGGAGCTGAACCGGGACTGGGACCTGGACTGGCATCCGGAACGGAACCGGTACTGAGACCTGGACTGGAATCAGAGTCTTGGCTGGGAGCGTCACTCGGACTGTACTCAGAAGCTTGGCTGGGAGCGTCACTCGGACTGGACTCAGAAGCTTGGCTGGAAGCGCCACTCGGACTGGACTCAGCAGCTTGGCTGGAAGCGCCCCTCAGGCTGGATTCAGAAGCTTGGCTGGAAGTGCCCCTCAGGCTGGATTCAGAAGCTTGGCTGGAAGCGCCCCTCAGGATGGACTCAGAAGCTTGGCTGGAAATGCCACTCTGGCGAGACTGCAGGTAAGCCAAGAGCTTGGGATTTCTAAGATACCTTTTTTCAGCGTTGGCTTCAGGAGTAACCCGCAGGGCTGGATCCAAGTGAAGTCTGCAGCGGTACTGGAAGAGTGTGATAGAAGGATCAATAGCAGAAACTGGGTTTATCAGGAACCCAAGCCACCGGACACGCCTTCTCTCAGCTGCAGCTTCAGGAGTATTCTTCAAGGCTGGATTAGAACAAAGTTTATCACGGTAACTCTGGAGCGTCATACAACTATCAAGAGCAGAAACTGGGTCGAGACCGAAATCCGAACTGGAACTAGGAGCTGCACCCAGGCTGAGACCCGGAATGCCAACAGAGGAAAAAGTCATGGGTTGGAAGCCCAGCTGGAAGGATGATTTTGCCGAGCTCATGGCCTTTGCAATCTGTCACGGTCTCAGGCTCTCGGACACTGGAATAATGTGAGCCCTTGGGCTATTGTCGAGGAGCGGCAGCAGCAGACAAAATCCCCCAACCAGGACTGGACAAACGAGTAAGGATGGAGCTGGAATCTGGACTAGACTTGGCTTGGCTCGACTGGAACCAAATGCTGGACTAGACTTGGCTGGACTAAACTTGCTTGGCTGGACTGGAACCAAATGCTGGAATAGGCTTGACTAGACTGGAACCAAATGCTGGAATATACTTGGCTTGGCTGGTCTGGAACCTAATGCTGGAATGGACTTGGCTTGGCTGGACTGGAACCAAATGCTGGAACGGACTTGACTGGAATAACAAAACTGAAGCAACCGGACTTCACCTGCGCTGACCACCATTCTCCAGAGGTTGAGCCCTTAGGTGAGGGCGGCCTGCAGGACTTACAGGACGGAGCTGGTAGACAAGAAATGCTGGACCAGACTGACTGGAACAACAGGATTCTCACACCGGACACTGGATACTAAACAAGCTTGACTAAAACAGGACTCAGGATTCTCACACAGGGTATAGGATACTGAAACAAGCTTGACTGAACAGGGACTGAAGGTCAGAGGGGAAAAGAACAAACAAGGCAGGCTGGGCAGGATACAAAGCTAGGCCACACAAACAATATAGCAATGGCTGAAGGCTGACAGGCAGCCACAAAGAAGGATACACAGACAAGGAAAAGAGCAATGGCTGAAGGCTGACAGGCAGCCACAGAGAAGGATACACAGACAAGCAAAGAGCAATGGCTGAAGGCTGACAGGCAGCCACAGAGAAGGATACAAGGACAAGCAAAGAGCAATGGCTGAAGGCTGACAGGCAGCCACAGAGAAGGATACAAGGACAAGCAAAGAGCAATGGCTGAAGGCTGACAGGCAGCCACAGAGAAGGATACACAGACAAGCAAAGAGCAATGGCTGAAGGCTGACAGGCAGCCACAGAGAAGGATACAAGGACAAGCAAAGAGCAATGGCTGAAGGCTGACAGGCAGCCACAGAGAAGGATACAAGGACAAGCAAAGAGCAATGGCTGAAGGCTGACAGGCAGCCACAGAGAAGGATACACGGACAAGCAAAGAGCAATGGCTGAAAGCTGACAGGCAGCTACAAAGAAGGGTACACAGACAAGAACAAGGCAAGGCATACAGGCAAGAAACAAAGCAAGACAGAAGTGCTACACAGCACACCAACTAACCTTGAGACCTTTGGTGTTGCAAAGGCAAACTAGAAAGTTCCCAGCTGGTTAATAAAGGCAGTCTCACAGCTGAGATCACCATTAAGGGTGAGGCATAGTACCAAAAATCCCAAGCAAGGCTGGAAGGTCTGGCCCGGACTGGAATGACTTCTGGAACATGCTTGAGAAACAGGAACAAGACAGTCCATAGCAACCACAGGATCTAGCCACCAGGGGGCAAAGTGAGCACAGACATGGAAAATAGTCACAATCGTGACACTTAAGTGCCCTAGATGTCTTCCCTACATAGAGTTTGGGGCAAGGGCATTGTAATACGTACACCACATTGGCACTATTGCAACCTGTAGAATATTTCAGATTATACAGTGGTGGAAATAAGTATTTGATCCCTTGCTGATTTTGTAAGTTTGCCCACTGACAAAGACATGAGCAGCCCATAATTGAAGGGTAGGTTATTGGTAACAGTGAGAGATAGCACATCACAAATTAAATCCGGAAAATCACATTGTGGAAAGTATATGAATTTATTTGCATTCTGCAGAGGGAAATAAGTATTTGATCCCCCACCAACCAGTAAGAGATCTGGCCCCTACAGACCAGGTAGATGCTCCAAATCAACTCGTTACCTGCATGACAGACAGCTGTCGGCAATGGTCACCTGTATGAAAGACACCTGTCCACAGACTCAGTGAATCAGTCAGACTCTAACCTCTACAAAATGGCCAAGAGCAAGGAGCTGTCTAAGGATGTCAGGGACAAGATCATACACCTGCACAAGGCTGGAATGGGCTACAAAACCATCAGTAAGACGCTGGGCGAGAAGGAGACAACTGTTGGTGCCATAGTAAGAAAATGGAAGAAGTACAAAATGACTGTCAATCGACAAAGATCTGGGGCTCCACGCAAAATCTCACCTCGTGGGGTATCCTTGATCATGAGGAAGGTTAGAAATCAGCCTACAACTACAAGGGGGGAACTTGTCAATGATCTCAAGGCAGCTGGGACCACTGTCACCACGAAAACCATTGGTAACACATTACGACATAATGGATTGCAATCCTGCAGTGCCCGCAAGGTCCCCCTGCTCCGGAAGGCACATGTGACGGCCCGTCTGAAGTTTGCCAGTGAACACCTGGATGATGCCGAGAGTGATTGGGAGAAGGTGCTGTGGTCAGATGAGACAAAAATTGAGCTCTTTGGCATGAACTCAACTCGCCGTGTTTGGAGGAAGAGAAATGCTGCCTATGACCCAAAGAACACCGTCCCCACTGTCAAGCATGGAGGTGGAAATGTTATGTTTTGGGGGTGTTTCTCTGCTAAGGGCACAGGACTACTTCACCGCATCAATGGGAGAATGGATGGGGCCATGTACCGTACAATTCTGAGTGACAACCTCCTTCCCTCCGCCAGGGCCTTAAAAATGGGTCGTGGCTGGGTCTTCCAGCACGACAATGACCCAAAACATACAGCCAAGGCAACAAAGGAGTGGCTCAGGAAGAAGCACATTAGGGTCATGGAGTGGCCTAGCCAGTCACCAGACCTTAATCCCATTGAAAACTTATGGAGGGAGCTGAAGCTGCGAGTTGCCAAGCGACAGCCTAGAACTCTTAATGATTTAGAGATGATCTGCAAAGAGGAGTGGACCAAAATTCCTCCTGACATGTGTGCAAACCTCATCATCAACTACAGAAGACGTCTGACCGCTGTGCTTGCCAACAAGGGTTTTGCCACCAAGTATTAGGTCTTGTTTGCCAGAGGGATTAAATACTTATTTCCCTCTGCAGAATGCAAATAAATTCATATACTTTCCACAATGTGATTTTCCGGATTTAATTTGTGATGTGCTATCTCTCACTGTTACCAATAACCTACCCTTCAATTATGGGCTGCTCATGTCTTTGTCAGTGGGCAAACTTACAAAATCAGCAAGGGATCAAATACTTATTTCCACCACTGTATATCTTGGAATCTACGGGGTTGATGAAAATATTTGTTGTAGTCATGTTGCTACAATAAATGCAAGTACCAAATTCACTATGGCCCCTGTTTGTAATCATGCTGCCTCCTGTAAGCTTAGGTTGCATGAGATCTCTTAAATTTTGACCCCTGGAATAAGCTATACGTAATTGGTGTTCTTTAAACAGAGGGTGAGCTTGAACTATTCTCCAGTGCTTTCTGAGAATATGTACTACTCCATTAATCCCGTTGGTGTATTTAAGCACACACGTTTGTAATTGAAAGTCCAAAGTTTTGGGACTGGACTGCACTAGTGCCTCTCTATCATTATATTTCACTCGGGTATAGGCTTGATTTAAGACCGACATCGGATAGTGACGTCTTTTAAACTTCTCTATTAAGGTTTTAGCTTGAAACTTGAAGGTCCGCCGATCACTGCAATTCTCCTATACCTGAGCAGTTGAGAGAATGGTAAACTCTTCTTAGTTGCTAAAGGATGATTACTCTGATAGTGTAAGAGTGTGTTCCGGTCGGTAGGTTTAAGAAACACATCAGTTATAAACAATTGTTGCGCTTGGCGAATATTGATGTCCAAAAAGTTGATCTGAGTATGAGACGATTGTTTGGTAAAGGCTATATTCTCATCTCTGGTATTTAGCCAATCAAAAAACATTTGTAATTGGTCATCGTTACTGCTCCACAAAAGGAAGACTTCATCTATATATCGATACCAGGCAGCAATAAAATGTTTCCAGGGATTCTCACTGACCCATTTTTCTTGGGGGTACGGAAGTTGCGCACCTTATGGTGCCCCTTTGAAGAGAAGAGAGGGAGAAGTGAGATGGACAGGGTTTTTTTTGAGAGGGCTGGGAGGCTAGATGTAGGCATGGAATCCTGGATTGTTAATTGGGAGAATTTGCTTCGGAAGTTAATATGGATTGAGTGGTGGGGGTACTGGCTGGGATGCCTCTCGCTCTTAAAGAGTGGTTATCACGCTGCTGTATAATGCTATTACGTAATATCCTTCAAAATTGTAACTTGGAATTAAGTGTCAGAAAATACTTCAAGCGCTAAATCAACAGAAGGTGTCCATTGCCTTCCTCCAAGAAATGCATTTAGATGCTAGGGAGCATCAAAAGCTTTGTCGTTGGTGGGTTGGATCCTACTTTTATTCTCCAGCACAGTCAAAAAAGGCGGGTGTCATAATATTAGTTCGGAAAGGGATCCAGCTTGCTACACACAAAAGTATTAACGATGCTGCAGAGCACTTTGTGTTGGTTCATGTAACTCTTGAACTTCAACGAATGTTTGTTTGTAATGTCTATGCACCAAATACTTACAATAAGGCCTTTTATAAACAGATTCTTCATCCTCTTCAAAGTTATGATGGGGTTCCTTTTTTGGTAGGAGGGGATTTAATGAAGTGGGGGATCTGAGGCTAGACAGATCTCATGGGATTGTGAGCAGGTCCTACCACGAAACCCGGGGGTATTCCAATGCTGAGTGATACCCTGGATCTAGTGGATGTATGGCGCCCTTTACACCCTGTAGAAAGGGACTATACCCACATGTCTCGGGCACAAGCCACCATGTCCAGGAGTGACTATATTTTCATTTCTCGCTGTCTGTTTAGTATAATACGGGCAGTGGAGATTGGACCTATTAAAATTTTAGATCATACTGTGGTATCTGCTTGCTTGGAGTTTCCCGGGGCATCTCCACAACACTATCAGTGGAAGTTCCCTGCTCGTCTTTATGAGGATGGGAGACTTCTAGACTTTCTTTCACTGAAATATCAGTTATTTAAGGAAGCGAATGCTGCCCATGTGGATAATCCTATCTTATATTGGGAGAGATTATGGCTTATGTTAGTCACCAAAAGAAGGTCAGAGACAGAGAGATGCTCCGGGTGGAAAGGGAGGTTACCTGTTTGAGACGTCTTTATGGGATCCACCACAATGTACTGGTCAAAACTCAGCTGTAGAGATGCATCATACCCTAAATGAGTTAATTCATCACACTACTCAAAAATCACACAGTTATTTTCAATATCAACTATACAAATATGCAAATAAGTGGTAGACTGTTGGCCAGCTTGGCTTATCATCCCTGTCAGGGTCCTTTTAAGATTGCTGCTTTGTATTCTTCCACCGGGGTGTTGGAAAATAAGGATACTCAAATTAATTGCATTATGAAAGACTACTATGCCCAATTATATTCATCCCCTGATCCTCCTCTGTTAGAAAGTTCTATGTATCTTTCTGGTTTGGATCTGCCCAGGTTGGGCCCAGACAGTTTAGCTATACTAAATGCACCTTTTGTGGTGGAAGAGGTATCTTGGGTTATACACAGGGACGTCTTGGTAAAACTCCTGGAACTGATGGTTATAGAGGGGAATTCTATAAGATGTTGAGGGAGGAGGTTTTACCCCAGCTGACTTCTGTGTTCAATACTTGCTTGCGGAGCTATTGTTAGAAATATGTAATTTATCCTTAAAATCGAGTGTGGTACCGGAAGATTGGAGGGTGGCCAATGTAACACCCGGAGATTCGGGAAATTATAGACAGGTGAGAAGATCCGGGAAATTATAGACCGGTGAGTCTGACGTCAGTGCCGGGGAAAAAGGTAGAGACTTATTAAGAACAAAATTACAGAGCATATTCAAAAGCATGGATTAATGAGACAAAGTCAACATGGATTTAGTGAAGGGAAATCTTGCCTCACCAATCTAGTACATTTCTTTGAAGGGGTGAACAAACATGTGGATAAAGAGGAGCCGGTTGATATTGTGTATCTGGATTTTCAGAAGGTGTTTGACAAAGTACCTCATGAAAGACTCCAAAGGAAATTGGAGAGTCATGGGATAGGAGGTAGTGTTCTATTGTGGATTAAAAACTGGTTAAAAGATAGAAAACAGAGAGTAGGGTTAAATGGTCAGTATTCTCAATGGAGAAGGGTAGTTAGTGGGGTTCCCCAGGGCTCTGTGCTGGGACTGCTGACCTAGAGATGGGAGTAACTAGTGAGGTAATTAAATTTGCTGATGACACAAAGTTATTCAAAATCATTAAATCGCGGGAGGATTGTGAAAAATTACAAGAGGACCTTACGAGACTGGGAGACTGGGCGTCTAAATGGCAGATGACGTTTAATGTGAGCAAATGCAAAGTGATGCATATGGGAAAGAGGAACCCGAATTATAGCTATGTCATGCAAGGTTCCATGTTAGGAGTTACAGAACAAGAAAGGGATCTAGGTGTCGTAGTTGATGATACGTTGAAACCTTCTGCTCAGTGTGGTGCTGTGGCTAAGAAAGCAAATAGATAGAGGAGTTCAAAATGGCTGCCAAGTGAAGCAGACGTGCGTTTCGAGCTCCCGCAAATTGCCTGATAATTTTCGCTATGCCTAAGAGACGGGGGAAAACCGCGGCCCCAGCCTCTCAGCGGTTAAATCCCCCTACTCTAGTTGGCCCAATGGATACTTTTTTGCGGGTAACTCCCGATCCTACCATGTCAGTGAGCGGCCCGCTGACGGTCTCCGTGGCAGTTGAAGGCCTACAGGGGAGTCCTGGGCTGGAAGTCTCGTTAAGCCCTGACAGTAGAGCACCTCCCCTTCCTCCTCAACCATGTGGAGCCAGCTCTCCGAAGGTGGTGCCTCTGAACCTGAACTCCGAAGAGGTTTCAGGAGTCGGTAGGCAAGAGGCAAGGCAAGAACAGGCGGAAGCAGCGTTACCCATGGTTATTGGAGCAACAACGGAGGAAGGTAATGCCTCAATCCTGGCAGGCTTCACTTCACCACAAATGGAGGTAGAGACTACTTTATTTCCTTTGTTACAGACAGTTAAGCCCTCTGAAGTAACATTAGAAAATCTTTGGACACTGATTCTTGATTTGGGGAAGGCATTGTTACCTCAAACGCATAAGATAAAACAAGATCTTGGTTTAACACAGGAAAATGTGAAATTATTGACAGTACAAGTTCAAAAACAAGAGACTGAGCTTCAACAAGTTCGTGAGATACAAAATATAATGTTAAAAGATTTGACAAATTTAAGACGAAAGACTGAGAATCTGGAGAACTATTCGAGAAGTCATAACCTACGTTTTATAAATTTTCCTTATTCTTCTACAGTATCTCCACGAGAGATGCTAAAGCTTTACTTCAAAGATATAGTCCAGATTGGAGAGGAACATATCCCTCCCTTTGCTCAAGTTTTTTATTTGCTTCCTAAAAATTTGCAAATAAAAGAAACTCAGCCTTTGGATGTTACAGCGCTATTAGAAACATCGGATACAGATTCAATTATCCCAGCTACTTTGGTAGCGACAGTAGCGCTTATGCCAGATAAGATTTGGATACTGAAAATGTTTTACAAAAACCGTGAAAAACCATTTAAAGGATTAAAGATTTCAATTTACCCTGACGTCTCGAGGGAAACACAGACTCGACGTAAAAGATTTCTTCAAAAAAAACAAGAAACGATCAACATGGGAGCAACTTTCTTTCTTAAATTCCCATGTAAGTGTTTAGTTACCTACCAGTTAGAGAAATTTGTTTTTTTTCGATCCCTCCCAGCTTGAGACATTTATTACATCGAGAAAGGCTGTCGAAGTTGAAGTTTCGGCAGTAACTAGCTCTTGATTTATTATTGTAATAGGATCAAACGCACGATATGTTAAACTCTTCCTAAAGGATTGCTAAGTCTTCAACATGTGATATTTTTGAACTCCAATTGTGAACTATTAACTGGCAAATAATTTAAATTTTGTGTTGTGATATTTTCTTTGAATTGATGTAAATGTTGATTTAGCCAGTTTTCCCATCAAGTTTAATGCTTGTAATAATTGTAAAAAATTCAAATAAATAAAATAAAAAAAAAAAAAAAGAAAGCAAATAGAATGTTAGGTATTATTAGGAAAGGAATGGAAAACAAAAATATGGATGTTATAATGCCTTTGTATTGCTCCATGGTGCGACCGCACCTCGAATATTGTGTTCAATTCTGGTCACCGCATCTCAAAAAAGATATAGTGGAATTAGAAAAGGTGCAGAGAAGGGTGACAAAAATGATAAAAGGGATGGGACCACTTCCTTATGAGGAAAGGCTAAAGTGGCTAGGGCTCTTCAGCTTGGAGAAAAGGCGGCTGAGGGAAGATATGATAGAGGTCTATAAAATAATGAGTGGAGTTGAACGGGTAGATGTGAAGCGTCTGTTCACACTTTCCAAAAATATTAGGACTAGGGGGCATGCGATGAAGCTACTTTGTACTAAATTTAAAACGAATCGGAGAAAATATTTCTTCACTCAACAAGTAATTAAACTCTGGAATTTATTGCCAGAGAATGTGGTAAAGGCGGTTAGCTTAGCGGAGTTTAAAAAAGGTTTGGATGGCTTCCTAAAGGAAAAGTCCATAGACCGTTATTAAATGGACTTGGGGAAAATCCACTATTTCTGGGATAAGCAGTATAAAATGTTTTGTACATTTTGGGGATCTGTGACCTGGATTGGCCACTGTTGGAAACAGGATGCTGAACTCGATGGACCTTTGGTCTTTCCCAGTATGGCAATACTTATGTACTTAGGTACTATAGTGGGAGAGGGACGGATGCCTGAATCCTTGTGGCTAGCCCGGATAGTTGTTTTGCCAAAACCAAGTTGAGATCCACAGAAATCAGAATCAAATAAACCGATCTCGTTGCTTAATTATGAAGCCAATTTATTTGCAAAAGTTTTGTTGAACCGTCTATTTCGCGTACTTCCTGACTTAATAGAGGATTCTCAAGTGGGTTTCGTGCAAGACTGCAACATTACTAAGAATGTGAGAAGGATTCTTATTACCCTAGAGTTGGCAACTGATCATGATGTTCCTTCAGCACTGATCAGTTTCGATGCTGAAAAGGATTTTAGATAGTGCTGGGGAAGAGTCGGCTGTCTTGGTACATGTGGGTACCAATGACGTAGGAAAATGTGGGAGAGAGGTTCCGGAAGCCAAATTTAGGCTCTTAGGAAAGCTCAAATCCAGATCCTCTAAGGTAGCATTTTCTGAAATGCTACCTGTTCCACGCGCAGGGCCAAAGAGACAGGCAGAGCTCCGGAGTCTCAATGCGTGGATGAGACGATGGTACAGGGAGGAGGGTTTTAGATTTGTTAGGAACTGGGCAACATTCTGGGGAAGGGGGAGCCTATTCCGAAAGGATGGGCTTCACCTTAACCAGGGTGGGACCAGGCTGCTGGCATCGGCATTTAAAAATGAGATAGAGCAGCTTTTAAACTAGAAATGGGGGGAAGGCCGACAGTCGCTCAAAAGCGCATGGTTCGGGATACTGTATCTTGCAAGGATACCTCACAAACAGGGAAGATAGGGTTTCTGGATAGTGAGCTTGCACAACAGACCGTGGTAGGCCAGGTGCCCTTAAATACAACCAAAGATCAGACAAAAGATGGCAAATCATTAGTGTCAAGTACTAAGCATCATACAAATATGAACAACAAACATACTCTGAAATGTCTATATGCAAATGCTAGGAGTCTAAGAAATAAGATAGGAAAGTTGGAATATATTGCACTAAATGAAAAACTGGATATAATAGGCATTACTGAGACCTGGTGAAAGGAGGATAACCAGTGGGACACTGTCATACCGGGGTACAAAGTATATCGTAGTGATAGGGTGGACCAGACTGTTGGAGGGGGTAGCATTGTATATTAACGAGAGCCTTGACTCAGATAGATTACAAATTCAGCAGGACACAAATCACACCTTTGAATCATTGTGGGTTGAAATTCCATATATAAAAAGGAAAAGGACGGTGATAGGAGTGTACTACCGTCCGCCTTGCCAGGATGAGCAGGTAGACGCAGAAATGATAAAAGAAATCAGAGACGCAAACAAAATGGGCAATGTGATAATAATGGGTGACTTCAATTATCCAAATATAGACTGGGTAAATGTAACATCGGGACACGCTAGAGAGGTACAATTCCTTGATAAAATCAAGGACAGCTTTATGGAGCAGCTGGTGCAGGATCCGACGAGAGAAGAAAAATTCTAGACTTGGTCCTTAGTGGAGCGCATGATCTGGTGAGGGACGTTATGGTACTGGGGCCGCTTGATAACAGTGATCATAATATGATCACTTTTGAGATCAACCTTGAAGTAACTATGCACAGGAAGTCAAATACGTTAGTGTTTAACTTTAAAAAAGGAGACTATGATAAAATGAGAAGAACGGTTAAAAAAAACTTAGGGGAGCAACTGAGAGGGTAAAAACTGTACAACAGGCGCATGGACGCTGTTCAAAAATACCATCCTGGAGGCCCAGGCCAAACATATTCCACAAATTAGAAAAGAAAGACGGAAGTCCAAAAGACAGCCGATATGGTTGAAAAGTGAGGTGAAGGACGCTATTAGGGCTAAAAGTAACGCCTTCAGAAAATGGAAGAAGGAACCGTCTGAAAATAAGAAGAAGCAGCATAAGGAGTGTCAAAGCAAATGCAAGGCGCAGATAAAGAAGGCCAAAAGGGATTACGAAAAAAAGATAGCATTAGAGGCAAAAAAAACATAGCAAAAAATTTTTTCGGAATATTAAAAGAAGGAAGCCGGCAAAAGCATCGGTTGGGCCGCTGGATGACAGAGGGGTAAAAGGGGCGATCAAGGAAGATAAAGACATAGCGGAGAGATTGAATGAATTCTTTGCTTCGGTCTTCACCGAGGAAGATTTGGGTGGGATACCAGTGTCGGAAATGGTATTTCAAGCAGACGAGTCGGAGAAACTTACTGACTTCACGGTAAACCTGGAGGACGTAATGGGGCAGTTCAGCAAACTGAAGAGTAGCAAATCTCCTGGACCGGATGGTATTCATCCTAGAGTACTGATAGGACTGAAAAATGAGCTTGCGGAGCTACTGTTAGTGATATGCAATTTATCCTTAAAATCGAGCGTGGTACCGGAAGATTGGAGGGTGGCCAATGTAACGCCGATTTTTAAAAAAGGTTTCAGAGGAGATCCGGGAAATTATAGACCAGTGATTCTGACGTCGGTGCTGGGGAAAATGGTA
This sequence comes from Microcaecilia unicolor, assembly GCF_901765095.1. Lineage (NCBI taxonomy): Eukaryota > Metazoa > Chordata > Amphibia > Gymnophiona > Siphonopidae > Microcaecilia > Microcaecilia unicolor. The sequence goes on from NC_044037.1 coordinate 124,314,340, forward strand.
GAGGCTGTTATCAAAAACAAAATTACAGAGCACATCCAAGGACATGGATTATTGAGACCAAGTCAGCACGGCTTTTGTGTGGGGAAATCTTGCCTGACCAATTTACTTCAGTTCTTTGAAGAAGTAAACAAACATGTGGACAAAGGGGAGCCGGTTGATATTGTGTATCTGGATTTTCAAACAGCGTTTGACAAGGTACCTCATGAAAGTCTACAGAGGAAATTGGAGGGTCATGGGATAGGAGGAAATGTCCTATTGTGGATTAAAAACTGGTTGAAGGATAGGAAACAGAGAGTGGGGTTAAATGGGCAATATTCACAATGGAGAAGGGTAGTTAGTGGGGTTCCTCAGGGGTCTGTGCTAGGACCGCTGCTTTTTAATATATTTGTAAATGATTTAGAGATGGGTGTAATTAGCGAGGTTATTAAATTTGCTGATGACACAAAGTTATTCAAAGTCGTTAACTCGCAACAGGATTGTGAAAAATTACAAGAGGACCTTACGAGACTGGGAGACTGGGCGGCTAAATGGCAGATGACGTTTAATGTGAGCAAGTGCAAGGTGATACATGTGGGAAAAAAGAACCCGAATTATAGCTACGTCATGCAAGGTTCCACGTTAGGAGTTACGGACCAAGAAAGGGATCTGGGTGTCGTCATCGTCGATAATACACTGAAACCTTCTGCTCAGTGTGCTGCTTCGGCTAGGAAAGCGAATAGCATGTTGGGTATTATTAGGAAAGGTATGGAAAACAGATGTGAGGATGTTATAATGCCGTTGTATCGCTCCATGGTGCGACCGCACCTTGAGTATTGTGTTCAATACATGTCACAGCATCTCAAGAAAGATATAGTACAATTGGAAAAGGTGCAGCGAAGGGCGACAAAAATGATAGTGGGGATGGGACGACTTCCCTATGAAGAAAGACTAAGGAGGCTAGGGCTTTTCAGCTTGGAGAAGAGACGGCTGAGGGGAGACATGATAGAGGTATATAAAATAATGAGTGGAGTGGAACAGGTGGATGTGAAGCGTCTGTTCACGCTTTCCAAAAATACTAGGACTAGGGGGCAAGCGATTAAACTGCAGTGTAGTAAATTTAAAACAAATCGGAGAAAATTTTTCTTCACCCCATGCGTAATTAAACTCTGGAATTCGTTGCTGGAGAACATGGTGAAGGCGGTTAAAAAGGGGTTAGACGGTTTCCTAAAGAACAAGTCCATAAACTACTACTAAATGGACTTGGGAAAAATCCACAATTCCAGGAATAACATGTATAGAATGTTTGTACGTTTGGGAAGCTTACCAGGTGCCGCTGTCGTGGACAGGATGCTGGGCTTGATGGACCCTTGGTCTTTTCCCAGTGTGGCATTACTTATGTACTTATGTGGGACTTTTTATTTGGGGTACTGGATGCTTATGGAATACGAGGGTTTTTTGAGACAGCGATTTGTGCTTTGTATTTTCTTCCTCAAGCTCAAATATGGGTGAATGGGTTGCTTTCCTCCAACTTTTCAATATATCGTGGTACCAGACAGTGCTGCCCTCTATCCCCGCCTTTGTTTGTCCGGATATACAAGGCTTTCAATTAGGTGCAAATACTTTTAAAATAGCAGCATTTGCTGATGATTTGTTGGCCCATGTGATTAATCCCCAAGTATCAATAGAGGCTTTGTTAAAATGCATGATTGAATTGGGGGATTTTTCGGACTTTAAATTAAATCTTGACAAATCAGAGGTGCTGCAAAGGGCAGGGGCTCAAGGTGGGGACAATATCAGTTGAAGCGGGCCGGTGACTCCTTCCGTGACTCCTTCCATTATTTGGGAGTGTTGTCTATGGAGACTTCGAGACTCTATTGATCGAATGTTGATAGGTTGTTAGCAGATACTAAGCTTCATTTTGAGAAATGGAGGCATTTACCTTTATCTTTAATGGGTAGGATAAATCTCTTTAAAATGATTATTTTCCTTTGCTGGCTATATGTTTTACAAATTCTACCATTGCGTCTTTTGCAGAAAGATCTCCAGCTGCTAGATAGGATGTGTAGAAATTTTGTGTGAGGAGGGGGGGAAGAAATCGAAAATGTACCTAGACTATGATTCCTGACTGCAAGGAGGTTTAGGTTTTCCTTGCCTTAGGCAATATAATCAGGCTTGTCTTCTGGGGCACCTTAGGGATTGGTTGTTTGGTACTGAGCTGTTTACTCCTACTCGCTGGGATAAGGAGTTGTTTACACCTTGGCATTTGAATTTTCTTCTGCATTCCCAGACAACAAGTCTACCTTACTCTTGTCATGGGAGTGTACTGCTGCAGCCACTAAGAGGCATTTGGCTGGCTCTTTTGAATTGTTGGAATCAGAACCTGAATGTTAGTGATTTATTGCCCTGTAGAGGCAATTCTTTTTTTTTTTTTTATTTATAACCATTTAAATTTTTACAAGCGATAAAACAACTTGCTGGAAATACAGAGAAAGTAATAGGTAGGAATTATTTCAGTCAGGTAATTCTATTCTCTTCTTTAGACCACTAAATAGGGAGAGTGAAACAAGATAAGGAGATCAATTAAACAGCAAACAGAAAAAAAAACCCCATGGTATTAACCTGATTATCCCCAGATATTACTCGTCTAATTCATTATTCCACATTGATCATCTGATTGGCTTCTTCAAGGCCAATTCGGTGTATAGTCAAATCATTTCATTGAAAAACATACTTATTGTCCAATATTAGTTAGAAATAATACATCTGATTACATTCTTTCTCTTTTAAAAACCAGAAATTATTTAACAATACACATACTTAAGTCTCTAATTCAAATCCCACTGATTAAAGTAATCCCAGTTTTCACAGGCTTCACTCCTTTTAAAGTAATAATTTGAGGAAATATTTCTGAGGAAAACTTTAGGAGTCATACCCGGAACTCTGGGAAAAACAATAATCTCGATATTAATCATCTATAATAATAATCATTTTATTATTCAAAATTTCTGGTCTATTATCATTTTCAAAATCATAACCACTTCTTGCTCATGTAGAATCATTAGTTATATCAATTTTTTACTCTCAAAGGGTTCAGTTGAATTGTCCATGTAACTCTCTAATAAAATTATATCTGAAACAAAATTATTTACTACCACCTTTAGGTCCCGGAGCGCCTTTCAGATGGTATTCAATGTAACCTCCACGGGAGCCAAAAAGTCCAAGTTGATTTCTCATAGGTTTTTAGGAATGGTTCCGCCGATTCGGGTTCTACTACTATTTAGCATTTCTATAGTGCTACAAGGTGTACGCAGCGCTGCTGTAAATGTCCTCCGTTTCAGCATATACCTCTAACTCACTCCTCCACTCCTTTGGACATGGTGGTTGAATAATTCAGGAGCGATGGAGTTTTTTCCAGGTCCAAGAGCGTCGACGCTTCTTCGCTGGCGCTAATCAAAGGACTCGCCAACCCTTTCATCTGTGGGCAGTTTGTCGCGCAGCAGTCCCGCACGTGCTGCTCAGGGGATAAAACGCTGGCCATCGGCGGATGACCGTCGGTTGTCCCCTTCCTCTCAGTTAAGGTAACTGCAATTGCAGAGAGGAAATTTACATAAAGAAGACGAAACTTCAGAGGGCAGCTGGGCCGTTGGGCATACGAACTTCAGGTCACCATCTTACCACTCTCTCAGTTTGGGACACTCTTTGTCTGGTTTCTCTTCAGAGGCCTGTCTGATATGGGTAACCCTTCAGCATAGCCCTCTAAGTCATTGAAACACACAAGCCCCTCCACCACTTCAAGGTGGTGTCCCTTTGGAGGGGGTGTATAGGCAATTCTGACTTTCCCCGAGGGCTGCAGTCCAGACAGATTAAGAGATGGTCGGACATGGGTATAGTTTTGATTGAACATTTTCTCAATGAGGAAAGTGTATTTTATTCTTTTTGGGATTTTCAGCAGAGGCTTTCCCTAACTCACACAGATTATTTTCCTTATCGGCAGGTGCATCACTATTATATTAGCTTAGACCGCGGGGCTGTGCATACGAGGTTTGGTTAGAAACTTTGAGATTTTTTACAAGGAGATGTTTTCGGTCAGGTTTCTGTATCAGGTTTACACAGAGCTCTGGTTTCTTTGCTCCCTCCCCTGGAGTATGGTCCTCTCAAGGAGGGTTGGAGTAGGGACCTTGAGTATGAACTGAAAGGGGTGGGCTTTTTTAAATTGATTAAATCTATTCCAAAGCAGGTTGGAAGTCCTGAACGTCAAGAGAGTCAATACCGAATTCTTCACAGGGCATATATATCAGAACATCAGGCTGCTAGAGTGGGTTGAGTGCCTGTTGGTCAATGTCCTAAATGTCAGAGGGGGGACAATACCTTTTTTCATGCTTTTTGGAGATGTGGTGGTATTCAAGCATTTTGGAGGTCGCTGCATCGATATAGGGTCTCTTCTTGGTTAATATGTATTCCTTTCTTGGAAGGGAGTCTTTCTGAATAAATGAGAGGTATATGGTGTCTTGGATAAAAATTTGCTCTTACTACTTTGTAAAGCTTTTGCATTAGGGAAGAACTGTATTTTTAAGCATTGGATACAGGAGGAGCCTTCCTCTTATTGGTATTGGAGAAACAGACTTCATGCCCTCATGTTATGGAAGGCCAGAGCTGCTAGGAATTCCCCAAAAGGTGGCAGAGCTTTTATGTCTGTATGGAACTGTTATCTGCAAACTATCTCCCACAAAGCAAGGAGTGCTGTATTGAATAGGTTTCAGAATGTTTCCTAAGTTGGTTCTGTTTTAAAAGAGGCTGAGTTGGGGTTCTCTGCTTGCGTAGGGGAGGGTGGATTGGGAATAATGAACGTTATTCTTTCAAAGATGGCCCGGGGTCATAAGATCCAGATGCTGATCCAGATGCTGGGTCATCTTAGTGTTTGAGTTATGGTAGGGTTGGGGGAGGGGTGATCTTGAATATAACTGTTCTATTTGGACAGAAACCAGGGTAGTGAGGGTGGAGGGCGGCAGGAGGTTTTTCATAAAACTTAAAAAAAAAAAAAAAAAAAAGGGATCATGCAGTAAGATGTATTTGCTTATTATTCTGTTATGCTTGCTCACTGTTTTGTAACCGCTTGTTGCCTTTATCTGGACTTGTTTAATTGTTCGATGTTGACTTTGTTTGATCCTGAATAAAAAACATTAAACCATACCATATATACCCCTGGAAGTCAGCCATGGTCCTTCTCCAGAATTTTCTTCTGTGAACACAAAACAGAAGTATTTACACATCTGCTTTCTCCTCATAGCTCTCCACATAGTAGAAGTTGGCAGCTTTCAGTCTTACAATTCCATTTCTAGCCTTTCTCCTTTCCCCAACATATCTGAAAAAAAATCTTGTCGCCTCTCTTAATTTCTTTAGCTAATTTTTTTCTTCTGTCTGTGCTTTTGTTAATTGTATTTCCCTCTTTGGCTCTTTGAGTTTTACACAGTAATCTCTTCTATGCTCCTCTTCATGTGTTGTTCTGTATTTCTTGAAAGCTGCCGCTTTTGCCTTTATTTTGTCAGCCACTTGTTTGGAGAACCATTTAGATTTCCTTTTTTCCTGCTTTTGTTTACTTTCCTAATATAAAGATCTGTTGCCTTATTAATAGCTGCTTTCAGCTTGGATCACTGCCCTTCAACTTCTTTATCTACCCATCCCATCAGCAACTTCTTCAGGTAGTCCCCCATTTTATTAAAGTCAACATGTTTGAAATCTAGTTCTTTGAGTCTTGTGTGTCTGCAGTCTATTTTAGCTCTTATGTCAAAAAACCATAATGTGTGATGATCATAGGCATCCCATATAAGAGGCATGGTGAGGCAAAGCCTCCTCAGCCCAACCACAACCTTCCCTTTCTCCCTGTGACCACTTGTGTGCCTACTAGGCTGCTGATCTCCAGAAGCCTGTCCAAACCCTATTTAAAATCCAGCTATGCCTGTTCATCTTTACCACATTCTCAGACAACAAACTCCACAGCTTACCCTGTGCATTGACTAACCCATAGTAAAACAGTGCATTATTACTGCACAAATATTTACTGTGGGATGGCAGCAACAAAAACAAACTGGAAGTTTCTCTTCCCCACCTGCCTGACCCGACCCCCACCCTGACGTGGTGGCAACAAAGAAACAGAAACTGCACACGAGGGAATTGAATTGAAGATTCTGAGCCATGTTTTGATCTATTTTGCCTTCTAAAGTTATCTCTACTCGTATCTGTTGGTTTGCTGAATGGGTATTTTTCCCATATCACTCACAGGCTCATTTTCGAAAGAGAAGGACGCCCATGTTTTGACACAAATCGGAAGATGGGTGTCCTCCTCACAGGGTTGCCCAAATTGGCATAATCGAAAGCCGATTTTGGGCGTCCCCAACTGTTTTCCGTCATGGGGATGACCAGAGTTCATGAGGGCGTGTTGGAGGCGTAGCGAAGGTGGGACTTGGGCTGCCTAACACATGGGCGTCCTCGACCCATAATGGAAAAAAGGGCGTCCCTGATGAGCACTTGGACGACTTTACCTGATCCTGTTTTTCTTACTACCAAGCCACAAAAATGTGCCCGAACTGACCAGATGACCACCGGAGAAAATCGGGGATGACCTCCCCTTACTCCCCCAGTGGTCACTAACCCCCTCCCACCCTCAAAAAACATCTTTAAAAATATTTTGTGCCAGCCTCAAATGTCATACTCAGGTCCATCACAGCAGTATGCAGGTCCCTGGAGCAGTTTTAGTGGGTGCAGTGCACTTCAGGCAGGCGGACCTAGGCCTATCCCCCCTACCTGTTACACTTGTGGTGGTAAATATGAGCCCTCCAAAACCCACCACCAACCCATGTACCCACATCTAGGTGCCCCCCTTCACCCGTAAGGGCTATGGTAGTGGTGTACAGTTGTGGGTAGTGGTTTTTTTTTTTTGGGGGGGGGGGGGGGTTGGGGGGCTCAGCACACAAGGTAAGGGAGCTATGTACCTAGGAGCAATTTATGAAGTCCACTGCAGTGCCCCCGGTTGGTGTCCTGGCATGTCAGGAGGACCAGTGCACTACAAATGCTGGCTTCTCCCATGACCCAGAGGGCTTGCATTTGGTCGTTTCTGAGATGGTCGTCCTTAGTTTCCATTATCGCCGAAAATCAGAAACGACCAAGTCTAGGGACAACCTAAATGTCAAGATTTGGGCATCCCCGACCACATTATCAAAACAAAAGATGGACATCCATCTTGTTTCGATAATACGGATTTCCCCACCCCTCCATCGGGACATTTTGCGAGGACGTCCTCAGCAAAACTTGGGCATCCCTTTCGATTATGCCCCTCCACGTAACCAGATAACACCTGAAAATTGGTCAGTCTTTCTAACCACATGACATCTTCCGCATATGCCCATATTTTGCTTTCCTATGTTCCATTTCATATATTCTTATCTATGCCTGATCCCCTTTTGAAAACTTCCCATCCCACCCCAGGACCTGCTGAGAGTCTTCCTGGTTAATAATGAAGAGTTAAATCTAGATATCATAATGATATCATAATGAAGCTTGTAGAATATCACTTCTGTTTAAACGACCAATCAAATATGAGATATCTACATATATCAATGTGACATGTTCTTTAATGGAGGAAAAGCCTCAAGTAACCGCTGGGATACTCCTTTGTTAATGTTAATCAACTTTAGGGAGGCCCACGGACTCATCAGTGGCATAAAAACCTCCTATTTTTATTATTTTTTTTCTTTATTTCTAAATGAATTTATAAAGAAACTTAGCTTTCCAGCCATCCAGTTGTACGTTGAAACTCTACCAACTACCAACGGCCCTACTTCAGGGTACCGCGGACTCCAGCTGGTATCTATAAAGGAACAAAAGTCAGTCTTATCACAAAGTCTTATCGACATAACCACATTACTACTTCCATCTTGGCAGTCTATTACTTGCTTAGCTGGATCTGTACTCTTGCATCCATCGGGACACACAAGATGGCGTGTGATTAAAAAGCTTCTGACCTCACATGCCGTCGTACAGGCTCCTCCCCTACTTGAACTGACATATCAAGGGGACCGCCCATTATGAACCCCATTGGTTCAGAAGAATTGATGCCATTCAACTCTAATATTGAGTCCCTAAGGCTGGGTTGTTCTAAGATGATATATCCATTGTTGCTCTTGTTGTAATAGCGCTAACTTCTTATCACCTCCCCTGGTATTCCATATCATCTTCTATAGTACCACTTATTTTAAAGATTCAAATGGGTGTCTATTTGCATCGCAATGTGCAGCAAGTGGCGCTGTGATTTTATTCAGATGGATATTGCTTCTGTGCTCTATGAGCCTCGTAGACAACTTACGTGAGGTTTGCCCAATGTAAACTTTTTTACATGGGCAGACAATCGCATAGACAACCCAGTCTGATTCACATGAGGTTTTATGGTGAAGCTTGTAAATTTTCCCCGATTGTGGGTCAATGAATTCTTTCACTTCCAGCATGTTGTTACACACACTACATCCTCCACATTTCCTGTATTCACCAGATACATCTATAATGGTTCTCTTGAAGATAGCAGGTGCTATAATCTCTTTTAGGTTCTGACCTCTAGTAAAGGCTACCCTCATTTTTAACTATTCAAGCCCGGGTATCATCTGTATGTTTCAACGGTTTTTTATTGATGAATCAAAAATTACAAATCCACCTCAGCACAACGATTTCAGTACAATATTGCAACACTCACGGTAGTAACACAACAAATATACACCACTGCTTACAGTCATCAAACTTTTAACATTTTTACCCCCCCCCCCCCCCCCAACTATGCTTTATATTCATGTTTGAACAGTTCTTATTGATGATATTATACAGATAACAATTATCATCGATGTTTTAGTATAACACCCCCCTCCCCCCTGCCAGCATTCTAAAACAGTCTACTTTGAACTCATATGTTCCCCCAACCCATATCAAACTTCCACCACTCTCAAAATTTAGTAAGGAACAGAATGTTACCAAAAATTAGAACAGTAAAACAAAACAGTGAAATCCTTCCCTCCCCCCCCCCCCCCCACCTACCCCCCTCCCCTTGTTGAGAGATATCCAGACTTCCAACTTCTTACCACAAAGGATGGTCTGACTTCAATATATATTTAAAGCGAGTTCACCACTAAACTCCGCCCCTTAGGAGACAGGCTGTGAATATATGGCCCCCAAACATCCAAGAACCGCCTCAGCCGCCCAGGGGAGCTGCCCACACCTCTCCTCTCAAACAACATAAACTCATGTAGCTTGTTGCGCCAATGCCAGAAGTCCGGAGGGGTCTCCGCCACCCACTGGCTCATTATTAGCCTCTTACCAATCAAAAAGGCCTTCCGAACCAATTGACGGGCCGAGCCCCCCTGTAAAAGAAAAGCTTCATATTTGTCTAACAAAATTCCCATCGGAGAGCACATGATTCTCGAGTCCAAAAGATCCGCCAGATATTGAGCAATGGAGTCCCAAAAATGTCTCACTTTATAGCAGCTCCACAAACAATGAAAAAGAGATCCCGGAGCCCTCCCACATTTCCCACATAAGGGCATAGAAATTCCCCCCATCTTGAATATCTGAGCCTTCGTTAAATAGGCCCTATGAAGAATGCGATATTGGCACTCTCTAAGCCCTGCACTCCCCGCCAAACTCTGTATCCTGGCCATCAAAACATCGAAATCTAAAGTAATATGTGGTCTCTCCAAATCTCCTGCCCACCTCTGTCGAATATACTCCCGATCCTTGGGCGTCAAAAACTTCCCTAACACTTTGTGCAACCCAGAAATAGAAAGACGTTCACTCTGTACCGAATGGAAAAACTGCCTCAAAAGACGACAGTGCCCAGAGCCCAGGGCCTCTGTCTCCAATGAATCCACATAGTGTTTTAACTGGGCATGGGCAAAAGCACCTCCCATATCATATCCTAGCCCCAGTGCTCCCAGATTCAACATGTAACCTTGCCGGTTCAACACATGCTCCAACCGAGTTATCCCATGTCGCGCCCAGATCCGAAAAACTGCATTCTCCAAACCCGGCCGAAACAGCAAGTTACCTTGAATAGGAAGAAGATCTGAGGTGCACCGACTCAGGCCAAACATCCGCATCATATCTCTCCAAAGCGTCCGTAGAGGGAGTACTAGTATACTGGAACGCAAATCAGGAGGAAGTGACTTGCTGGGAGCCTGCAAAAGAAAGTGAAAATGACACGGCGCATAGTATTGGCTTTCCAACCTCCTCCAAGTGTAATCATCTCGCGCCAAAAACCAATCGCCAAGATAACGCAGGAGACAAGCCCAATTATACCTCCTCAAATCCAGGAGCCCCAGGCCTCCTTCTCTCCATGTCCCTTGCAGCATGTGCAACGGTAATTTTGCCTTCCTACCTCCCCAACAGAAACGCCTAATCACCTTTGTCAACAGAGTCAAATCCCTTGTTTTCAAATAAAGGGGCAGCATATGTAATAGGTATAACCACCTAGGGAACTCCACCATTCTGAATAACTGAATCCGCCCACTAAGAGATAGTGGCAAAGACTGCCAAGCACGCAGTCTCTCCGTTGTGGCTCTCAACAATCTAGAAACATTCAGGCTATACAATTCTGAGACTTTCATCGAGATATGTAGGCCGAGATATTTAAAAGATCCCGGCGCCCATCGAAGAGGGAATTCCTCGCCCCACGTCTGCCTTAGGTCCTCCAATGCCAATGATTTACTGTAATTGAGACGGAACCCCGCAAAATCTCCAAACTCCGTAAATAGTTCCAAGAGAGCCGGTAGAGAAGAGCGCGGCTCTGTAAGATGTACAAGCAAGTCGTCTGCGAAAGCAGAGAGCAAGAACTCGGAATCTCCTATCTGTACACCCTTAATCTCCGGGTGCTGTATCATTTCACGGAGAAGAGGATCCAAGGATAGAATGAACAAAAGAAGGAGACAAGGGACACCCCTGCCTCGTCCCTCTATAAATCCGGAAGGATCTCGAACGTTCTCCATTTACCCACACATAGGCCTTCGGCTCCGAGTATAAAACCTTGATAGCCTCTAGAAAAAAAACCCTCAAAACCGTAAGAGCATAAAACAGCAAACAAATACGACCAACTGACCCGGTCAAACGCCTTTTCCGCGTCAAAACTAACTAAAAGCGACGGTAGGCGTTTCCGGGCTACAACTTCCAGAGAGGTCAATAGAGATCGAACATTTTTCACTGCCGTCCTCCCCCTCACAAAACCCACCTGGGACTCCTCAACCAGGGGTGGTAAGACTAAGGCTAATCGATTGGCTAAGATTTTAGCATATAATTTCGCGTCCACGTTGATTAGAGAAATGGGTCTGTAAGATTCAGGGTCCACCACGCTCTTCCCCTCTTTAGGTATCACAACAATTTGAGCCTCCTGAAATGTACCAGGGAGCGCCTGCGTGGACACCATTGAGTTGAACAAAGTCAATAAAGGCCCCTGAACCTGATCAAAAAACTGCTTATAAAATTCTACTCTATAACCATCAGGTCCAGGAGCTTTGTGAGAAGCACTCTGTTGTAAAGCCAACATCAGTTCCCCCTCAGTCAATGGTGCATTCAAACACTCCCTCTGCCGATCAGAGAGGCTAGGTAAAACCAAGTTGTCTAAATACAGAGTACTGTCTAACACTACATCCTGATCCGAGGCATATAACGCCTCATAAAACTTACCAAAAGTGTCCGCAATATCCCCAGCTTCTCTCATCATCCTCCCATCCCTGGCCTTTAACTGTGAAACCCGATTAACCCCCCCCTTCCTACGAACCATCCTAGCCAACATGCTTCCCGCCCTATTACCATATTGAAACAGACGATATTTATAATAGAGCTGAGTCTTGGTCGCCCGTTGATGCAATAGCTCATTCAGTTCTTTCTGCGCCTCCAACAGCGCCACTCTACTTGCAACCGTAGGCGAGTGCCCGTATGCTCTCCGCAGCCTCTGGACCAAGCCTCCTAGACGAACAATTTCCCTATCCCTCATTCTCCTCTTATGTGTTGAGTAGGAAATAATATCTCCTCGTAACACAACCTTTGCTGTTTCCCAGAACAGGGCCGGCTGATCTGCATGAGCTCCATTGTGATAAACATAATCCTCCCATCTATCTAACAGGTGTTTATGAAATCTCGGGTCTCTTACCAGCTCCAAGGGGTATCTCCACATCCAATTACCCCGGCCCTTCAACCGACCCGTCAGCGTCAACCATATCAAAGCGTGGTCAGAGACTGCGTATGGACCAATCTCCGCCTTTTGTACCTGAGAGAATAAGGAATGTGAGACAAACAAATAATCCAGGCGGGACTGAGAACCATGTGCCCTTGAAAGATGGGTGTAGTCCCTCTCAGACGAATGTAACATCCGCCATACATCTACTAGTGCCAGGGCTTTACATAGGGAGGACAGCGCTTTACGACTCCCCCCCGGACTCTGGCAACCTGGGGTGGAACGATCCATGAGAGGATCACATACCAGGTTGAAGTCTCCACCCACAATCAACTCCCCTTCTGCATGCGGAGACAGCCTCTTAATCAGATCCTGAAAAAATTTACCATTAAACACATTAGGGGCATAGACATTGCAAAAGACCAAAGGGCGGCCATCAATCTCCACCTTAGTCAAAACCCATCTACCCTCCGGGTCGGCCCAGACGGAGCTGATCCGAAGCGGGATGCTTTTCCGAAAGAGAATCAGCACCCCTGCCTTCCGACCCACCGCCGGGGCTTCCACTAAAGACCCCACCCACCCTCTTTTAAATTTAGCATGTTCTCCAGAGGAGAGATGTGTCTCCTGGAGCAAGGCCACATCGGCCCTCTGTCTCTGTAACTCCTGTAAAACTTTAGTTCGTTTAATAGGGGAGGAAACCCCCCCCCCCCCCCCCCCACATTGCACGAAACTATTTTAAGTGAACTCATAAGTCCAGTAATCATGCATTTGAATAACAATGTTAGTTTCACCAAAAAACAAGAGAGAAGGCCCCCCAGCCCTTAGGCCCTCCCCCCTTAACAATCCATTCCAAGTACTATTCCTCCCTGTTCCTCCCAGATATCTCCACAACCCCTCCCACCCCCCCCCCAACCCCTCATCTATCCCCTGTATGACCCTTCATGGCTCCTAAAAAAGAAGCCCAATCACGCAAGCTCCCCCCTTACCTATGTATACCCCATTGTCAGTCACACTTCCCATGTCCCCATTATCATCCAACCCATATATGGCTCATGTACTCATGCCTTAATCCCTCGGCTTCTCCCTCACCACAGAATTATCCTCTGACTACCTATAGAAACCCCAACTGTTTAATAGAACAAAACAATCATTTATCAAGTCCCCATCTTGAAGGCCCCGAAAAACAATACAAATAGCATCACATTATATCGCATAGTGCAACAAGGTCTCTTCAAGTACGTTCTTAGGAACGCCAAGCTCCAGACAAACATCAGGCAGCAAAATCATGCAGTCCCGTTAGATTTCAAAAGTTTTTGTCTACCGACCGTGTCGCTCATGCTGGTCCCTCAGCCCTCACAGCCTGCTGCGCAAACTTCAACGCCTCCTCCACCGTGTTGAAGAACTGTTGGGACCCTCTATACCAAACCTTCAGCCGGGCAGGATAAAGTAGGGCGAATTGAATCTTTTTCGTGAACAACAGTTGGCATACATCTCGATATGCCCTCCGCTGCTGAGACACCGCCGTGGAATAATCTTGAAAACAACGCACCACAGAGTTCTCATATTTCAGCTGCTCCACTTTCCTGAGCGCACGAAATATCTCCTGTTTGTGTGCAAAATTAAGCACTTTAAATATCACCACTCTGGGCCTCTGATCCTCTTTTCTCAGGGGACCCAGCCTGTGGGCGCGTTCCACTCGCAGCGGACCCGTTACCAATGTCAATTGAAGTGCGGTAGGAAGCCAGGATTCCAGGACAGATCTCAGGTCAGCTTCTTTGATAGTTTCCGGAAGACCTATCATCCTGATATTGCTCCTCCGCGCTCTATTTTCGAGATCTTCCAGTTTAGCCTCTAGGCGTTCCACTTTTTGTTTCAGGGTTTTATCTGAGTGTTCCTGCCGCTGCACAAAGTCTTCTACATCTGATAGCCGCTGCTTGTACTGAGCAAACTCCGTCTGAATGCCGCTCAACTTATCATCTATCCCCTGCAGTTGTTCTGTAATCCGTTGCAGCTTTAAATCTACGGAAGCCTCCAGCATCAAGGATACCTCTGCTGCTACCTCTGCAGCCCACGCGGAGCTCACCGTCGGAGGACTCCCGCTCCTTGCGTCCGCCATCTTGGACTCGAGGATCCGGCTTCTCGTCCCCTCCTCCTTCCCCGATTTCGCTGCCATCCGCCTTTTTTGTTCGCGTTCCGTCAACGCCAATGTTAGCTTGGTGTCTCCCCTGTATTCCGGGTGAATCACCGATTTCGCCGACGTGTTTTACCGCTGTAATAGCTCAGGCAAGGAGGGAGCTCTGCACGACGACAGCCACCTTCTAGCCGTGCATCACGTGATCCCCCGGGTATCATCTGTATAATATGCCAGTTTTTCTTTATCATGCTTGAAATCTGCGAGGCTGCATTTGAATATCGCAGAACACATGTAATTATCCCTTCCTCATTCATTCCTTCATCTTGTTTTGGTAACAAGAGATATTCGCGATTGTTATATTTCGCCCATCTATAGGCTCTGTGCACAATATGGGTTGGGTATCCTCTATCCCTCAGTCTAGTTTTCAATTCTTTTGATCTTATCTTAAATTCATGTTCATCTGTGCAAATGCGTCTATACCTGAGAAACTGTGAAAATGGTAGACTATCCTTTAGCCTCTTTGGGTGACAACTTGTGTAGTCTAAAAAAGTATTTTTATCAGTTTCCTTCCGAAAGATAGTGGTGGTCAATTTGCCGTCTGCTTTTAGAATTTTCACATCCAAAAACGAAATGCGTTCTGCGTCCTGTTGCATAGTAAATCGCAGTGTTGGATGACATGTATTCAAGTAAGACACAAACCCTTCCAGTTGATATAAGGTGCCTGTTTAGAGACAGAAAATGTCATCTGTTATATCTAACCCATATTCTCACATTTTCAAACCAGGGGGATGGATATACATGGAGCTCTTCAAACTTGGCTACAAACAGATTAGCTACAGAAGGGGCTATTGTGACCCCCCATTGCTACCCCCATTTTTTGTGTAAACAACTTCCCATCAAATTGGAAAAAATGGTTTTTTAGGGCTACCGAAGCGAGTTCTGTAATGAAGGCAGATGGAACTCTGGTATCAGTCCTTTGATCTAAAGTTTACTTTATCACCATGAGATTCACAGGCTGCTGGTAATGAGGTTTGTGAATCCCTCAGTACATATTTGTGCAGTAAAATAATTTTCCTATGTTAGTCAATGCACAAGGTAAGCTGTGGAGTTTGTTGCCTGAGAATGTGGTAAAGATGAATGGCATAGCTGGATTTAAAAAAAAAAAAAAGGTTTGGACAAGTTTCTGGAGAACAGGTTAATTAAATTGAGTGTTGGGATTCTCATTTCTTGTGTCTGGGAATGAGCAAGTGGAAAGGGTATTTCCAGGTGATCTGGATTGGCCACTGTTGGGAATGGGATACTGAGCTTGATGGACCATTTGTCTGATCCAGCATGGCATGTGGTATATTAAGTTCCCAAACTATATAAAACTACGATCCACGTTACCACACTATACCACTGATCATGAAAAATTCATGGAATGCTTGGACCCAACTCCCGGTGAATACCCAGCAGATCGAACCTGGACTAACGTCGATCTGTTAACCGAAGAAACCATCACTCAAGCAATCAACAAATTCTGCAAAACCCACTCCAAATTGGATATTTGTCCCAGCAACCTAATAAGGCTCACCCCCCAACGCTTCATAACAGACCTCACATCACACATGAACTACATGTCGCAACATGGACTGTTCCCCAAGGACAAAGGAAATATAATTCTTACCCCTATACCCAAAGACTTAAAGAAAAAATTAAACGACACAACCAACTATCGACCAGTAGCATCAATCCCCCTGGTAGTCAAACTAATGGAAAGTATGGTAACCAAACAACTTACCAACTACCTAAACAAATTCACTATACTACATGAATCACAGTCAGGATTCCGATCCAGCCATAGCACTGAAACAGTTCTAACCACTCTCATAACCAAATTTAAGCAATTAATTGCAACTGGAAACAATGTGCTTTTCCTACAATTTGACATGTCCAGCGCGTTCGACATGGTCAGCCACCAAATACTCTCGAACATCCTGGACTACTTCGGGATTGGAGGAAACATACTTAGATGGTTCGAAGGCTTCTTAACAGCAAGAACCTATCAAGTGATATCAAACTCAAAAACGTCAACACCATGGAAACCTGAATACGGAGTACCACAAGGATCACCACTCCAACTCTTTTTAACTTAATGATGACACCATTAGCCAAATCGCTATCCAACCAAGGACTCAATCCGTACATCTATGCAGACAATGTCACAATATACATCCCGTTCAAACAAGATATAACCGAAATCACAAATGAAATCACACACAGCCTCCAAATAATGAACTCATGGGCGGACGCATTCCAACTAAAGCTAAACGCAGAAAAAACACAATGTCTCATCCTGGCCTAGTGGTTAGGGTGGTAGACTCTGGTCCTGGGGAACTGAGTTCAATTCCCACTTCAGGCACAGGCAGCTCCTTGTGACTCTGGGCAAGTCACTTAACCCTCCATTGCCCCAGGTACAAATAAGTACCTAAGCCGCATTGAGCCTGCCATGAGTGGGAAAGCGCGGGGTACAAATGTAACAAAAAACAAACAAACAAACAAACCCAATACCATAAATACCCCAGACTACACCCTTCCGGTCTCAGACAGCTTGAAAATTCTGGGAGTCACAATTAACCGAAATCTCACACTCGAAGATCATGCGAAAAATACAGCAAAGAAAATGTTCTACTCAATGTGGAAACTTAAAAGGATCTAACCTTTCTTCCCAAGGGAAGTATTCCACAGCCTAGTACAATCAATGGTGCTAAGCCATCTAGACTACTGCAATGCCATTTATGCAGGATGCAAAGAACAAATCATTAAGAAGCTTCAAGCCGCTCAAAACACAGCAGCCAGACTAATATTTGGGAAAGCGAAATACGAAAGCGCCAAACCCCTAAGAGAAAAACTACACTGGCTCCCACTAAAAGAATGAATTGCGTTCAAACTTTGTACCCTGGTTCATGGGGAAGCCCCGACCTATATGTCAGACCTTATAGACTTGCCTACTAGGAACGCAAAAAGATCAGCACGCACATTCCTCAATCTCCACACCCTAACTGCAAAGGGCTAAAATATAAATCCACATACGCGACAAGTTTCTCATACATCTGCACCCAGCTATGGAACGCACTACCGAAGGCCATAAAAACAACGCAAGACCTAACTATCTTCCGAAGGCTACTGAAAACAGATCTGTTCAAGAAGGCATACCATAAACATCCATCTTAAATACTAAATAATAAGACTATACACGACCTAGACACAACCAAAATCTTATCATTTGACTGATTAACCTCTTTGCTATTAGTGAACAAGCACTACCACTTCAATCCGTATGTCGAATATGGTCTCTCCATAGTCGATGACCTAATGTGTGTTATAATCCAATTATTACTCAGGAACCTTCATGCAATACCATAATGTATTCTTCTTTACCATGTATGTATGCACATGGTATATACAGTGGGGGAAATAAGTATTTGATCCCTTGCTGATTTTGTAAGTTTGCCCACTGACAAAGACATGAGCAGCCCATAATTGAAGGGTAGGTTATTGGTAACAGTGAGAGATAGCACATCACAAATTAAATCCGGAAAATCACATTGTGGAAAGTATATGAATTTATTTGCATTCTACAGAGGGAAATAAGTATTTGATCCCTCTGGCAAACAAGACCTAATACTTGGTGGCAAAACCCTTGTTGGCAAGCACAGCGGTCAGACGTCTTCTGTAGTTGATGATGAGGTTTGCACACATGTCAGGAGGAATTTTGGTCCACTCCTCTTTGCAGATCATCTCTAAATCATTAAGAGTTCTGGGCTGTCGCTTGGCAACTCGCAGCTTCAGCTCCCTCCATAAGTTTTCAATGGGATTAAGGTCTGGTGACTGGCTAGGCCACTCCATGACCCTAATGTGCTTCTTCCTGAGCCACTCCTTTGTTGCCTTGGCTGTATGTTTTGGGTCATTGTCGTGCTGGAAGACCCAGCCACGACCCATTTTTAAGGCCCTGGCGGAGGGAAGGAGGTTGTCACTCAGAATTGTACGGTACATGGCCCCATCCATTCTCCCATTGATGCGGTGAAGTAGTCCTGTGCCCTTAGCAGAGAAACACCCCCAAAACATAACATTTCCACCTCCATGCTTGACAGTGGGGACGGTGTTCTTTGGGTCATAGGCAGCATTTCTCTTCCTCCAAACACGGCGAGTTGAGTTCATGCCAAAGAGCTCAATTTTTGTCTCATCTGACCACAGCACCTTCTCCCAATCACTCTCGGCATCATCCAGGTGTTCACTGGCAAACTTCAGACAGGGCCGTCACATGTGCCTTCCGGAGCAGGGGGACCTTGCGGGCACTGCAGGATTGCAATCCGTTATGTCGTAATGTGTTACCAATGGTTTTCGTGGTGACAGTGGTCCCAGCTGCCTTGAGATCATTGACAAGTTCCCCCCTTGTAGTTGTAGGCTGATTTCTAACCTTCCTCATGATCAAGGATACCCCACGAGGTGAGATTTTGCGTGGAGCCCCAGATCTTTGTCGATTGACAGTCATTTTGTACTTCTTCCATTTTCTTACTATGGCACCAACAGTTGTCTCCTTCTCGCCCAGCGTCTTACTGATGGTTTTGTAGCCCATTCCAGCCTTGTGCAGGTGTATGATCTTGTCCCTGACATCCTTAGACAGCTCCTTGCTCTTGGCCATTTTGTAGAGGTTAGAGTCTGACTGATTCACTGAGTCTGTGGACAGGTGTCTTTCATACAGGTGACCATTGCCGACAGCTGTCTGTCATGCAGGTAACGAGTTGATTTGGAGCATCTACCTGGTCTGTAGGGGCCAGATCTCTTACTGGTTGGTGGGGGATCAAATACTTATTTCCCTCTGCAGAATGCAAATAAATTCATATACTTTCCACAATGTGATTTTCCGGATTTAATTTGTGATGTGCTATCTCTCACTGTTACCAATAACCTACCCTTCAATTATGGGCTGCTCATGTCTTTGTCAGTGGGCAAACTTACAAAATCAGCAAGGGATCAAATACTTATTTCCCCCACTGTATATATATATATATACCATGATCTGTTCCATGTATGTTACCATGTATGTATGCACCTTAACCCAATACCATTTGTAATTCTGTTACTCAGAAATGGCAACCGCCATTACGGCAAATGTAAGCCACATTGAGCCTGCAAATTGGTGGGAAAATGTGGGATACAAATGCGACAAATAAATAAATAAATTCCTCTCTCTTGTCTCAATTTTTCACCGTTCTTTCTGTCTTCCCTGTTGAACTACCATTATGTCTGTTCCTCTCTTGCCCAGCTTTCTTTCTAAGAGTTTTCCATCATGCCTGTATACATTCTATCTGTTACTTTCTTTGGGTCATAACAAGCATAAGGTCTACTTGGTAACATGGGGACAAACCAAAAGCTTCACTTACTTCTGGTCTCTGTAGCTGCTTTCCCGCCACTGACATTATTCTTTCCTAACAAGTAAATCAGGGGGAGAAAAGGAACAAACACTCACAGAAGGTGAGCTCTCCACAGGAAAACCAGTAAGGAAAAACAAACAGTGGATCCAACAAAATGTCCTCTCACAATGAGTGTCTTCCTGAACGTGTGACCGAGCAGCACAGCGCAGCTTTATACCTGTATTTCCAGTGTTGGTTTTTCATCTTTTTCATCTAATCTACAAGGCTATTTGACTCCAGACAACACTTGACCCCTGACACAGGCCTTACGGCCGAAACACGTCACGTGTCGGGTCATTTGTGCCATTGTGAATAAAGACCTTGTTCAGGAAGACACTCATTGTGAGAGGACCTTTTGTTGGATCCACTGTTTGTTTTTCCTTACTGGAGAAAAGGAACAACCACAGACTAGGAGCACAGCGCTATGTATCCACATGCTACCTTTTTTAAAAATATGAAAATCTGTGCATATGCAGCTTAGTGGTGTGAAGAGATAAGATGTCCTATATCAGCCAAATATTTTGTTGAATAGTTAGAACTCTAGCAGCCATAGCTACTCCCCTTTATCCTCTGACTGTTGCAAAATGGGTCAGAGAATTGCAGTTACATTTGTTTAGCATGCCACCCAGTTTTCAGCCCTACCATGACCTATTACATACTAAAGCAGAAATGGCTCAATTGGTTTTGACTGTTTGGAATGAAGAGCGAGGCAGAAAAGTAGTAAGAAAAATTCTGTTTCTGTGGTGCTGAGGAAGGCACACACTTTCTGTAATTGAGGGTAGTGTGGCTGCTGTGTTACTTTACTTTAAAGGTTAATAAATTTAAACTAGAAAAATAAGATCATACCTTTTTATTAGACTAACAATACATTTCTGACTAGCTTTTGAAGGCTGGAACTAACCTTTCTCAGGTCTACTTTGAGGGGAGACAGCAGAGAGAGAAAGAGGAGCCAATTAGAGCTAAAAGAAAAAAAAAAACAACAATAGAAAAAGAGAAGTACAAAGAGGAGCAAGGAGAAGGGGACATATGAGGTAGAGAAGAATAGATGGAGATGGACAGAAGACAAAGAGAAGGTGGATGGAGTTTGACAATGTGGGAACAAGGCACGATTAAAGAAGTGTTAGAATGAGAATATTAAATAGAGGAAGGCCAGAGTGGTTTTAATTGTATATTGGTGATGGTTATACATTGAATGGTGTTTGTAGTTCTAATAAATGACAAATTGGTAAAACAGCAAGGGCAGAGATATCTGGGAGGGGGCTTATCTGGGGAAGAATGAGTAGGTGTGGCAGAGGAAGAGTGAGAATATGAAATGAGATGTGATAGGAAGGGAGGGGGACTAGGTCAGGATAGCATTCTTTGTATTGTTGTGAGAGCAATGCCATAGAAGGTAAATCATCTGCTTCTATATTCCTGTGGCATCTGATTCTAGGGCAAGATCATCTGCTAAGACTGAGCTATAGCCATAATGTGCCTCTTCTATATCTTCCCTTTCTCCTGACAGGTCACTTTTATGTGCCAGCCCCAACATCAGTCGCATCAGTCAGGAGTCCTTGTGCAGCAATGAGTCATCCAGCCATAGCATCTGCCACTCCTTGCGCTTTGTGGATGAGGAATGTCAGCATGCCTTCGAACCCAAGAACCTGCTCAGCATGTTTGAGAATGTCTCAATGGAACAAGACTAAGGAAAGCAGGAGGGTATTTAGAGCCCACAGGAACTTGGGCACAAAAGCCTAGAGTTCAGCTTCAGCTTTGAGAAGAGGATTAGGCTTCTACTAAACCCCAGGACTGCTTATGCACATTTTTTTGTGTGAGAAATAACAGTGTAAGGATTGGAAGATTAATTCCAGCAGTTACATTTTTCAAAGAAGAGAAGGGCTTGTATTCCAGTGTTAGTGATCTGAAGTTGTCTACATATTCTGTTTTTAGGAAGATAATACTGCACACTATTGTAGCTAGCAGTGCACACTCAGTGGCATCATGCTACCTAGGATCTTGCTGCAGATGCTGTTGCATAGGTCATTCTGGGATAGAATATGTCTGTGACATAGAAGCATGTTACTAGCAAGAACAAATATTTCCAGTACAAGAATAGTGTAGGCTTTTTTTTTTTTTTTACTTCCCAGATGTCTGCTTATCATGGGAAATAGAATTTAAGGATTTTTTTTCCCATAGCGTTTCCTCATGATTCATTTGACTAGGATTTTGTTTTGGGATTTGATGGTGAGATTTTGCAATTGCTTAGCAAATTTTTACACTTGTTCTCTGTTTCTACTGATTCCATAGCATCTCTTGCTTTCTTGCGGCTTGACAAAGATACTTTCAAGCCAAGGGTAATTTCCAGGCAATTTTCCTACCACTATAAAAGTTTGTTATATATATTTTATTACACATGCTTTTTTCCAAAACGATTTAAAGGTGCTTTGGTTAAAACAGATTTTTGCAAAATAAAGCAGTTACATGATTTAAAAAAAAAAAAAAAAAAAAAAGGCTTTTCTGTAGTCTTTTTTTCACAAGATCTGATCCAGTTTTTCTTACTGGCATCATACGAATATACAAAAATTTTAAAAATCAAAATTTTCACCCCTGGGGAAAATGTGTTCTAGGCTATGCAGTGCAAGGCCACTTAACTTGAAGGAACTTCAAGCACAAGCCACGCTCTTGTTATTTGCTTATTAAAGTGGTGATAGGAATTACTGAGAAATCAACTATTCTTGCACTGTGGGTCACTTCATGCCCTGCATTTGGCTTCCTTGGGGTTAATAAAAACTGGGCAGTTGGTAGTAATGGATGCTCTAATTAAGAAACAAAGTGACTTTGCCTATTTACAGATATGTCATTATGTTCAGTTGCTACCAAAGGATTCTCTGACCTCCGCAATTTGGGAATGCTATAACTCTATGCTTGGTCTAGACGCCTAATTGCGCATTCCTTTGAAATACCTCCATTCTCATCTAAGGGACTCCACTAAGCAGTATGACAACTCTCTGGTGACCAAGCAGTGGAAAGCGGAATTGAGAACACATCTCACATCAGAGCAAGTGCTTGTTGAGGGAACTACAACTTAAATTTATATTTAGACTACATGTCTCTCCACACAGAGCTTTCCGTGCTACTCTACAAGATAATAACTGTCCTAAGTGTGATGGCGGAGGTGCTCATTTGGGCCATATGTTTTGGTCCTACCCACCAGTGAACATTTTCTGGAAAGATTTGTCTCTACAGGTGTCTGCAATATGGAAGGTTTCTTGGTACCCTATACCGGGCCAACTTTTTAACTGTTTCAAACTACATGGTAGAGCTCCAGCAGGTTTGAAGGCTTTCCTACAGCGTTCCATCCTTATGGCAAAAAAAGTGATTTTGCATTTGTGGTTGCGCTCAGAGCACCCAACAGTTGCACAGTTGCGTTCGTCCATGATTCAACTGTATTCTTTGGAGCGTCGGGGCATCCTGGACTTGTCCTCCAAGAAAGGGGATTTGTATTGTATGACATGGGCCCCATTTTGGGATTCGCTCACTCCTACGGCATGCAGCAGAATTTTGAATTCCTGAAGTGGGAAGGTTGGTTGTCAGGGTGGAGGGGGGTTGACATTGTTTGTTATGTCTGTGTTAGTATGCTAAGACACTTGTCTCTGCTGTCACACTTGGTTTTGCTATTTTAGAGAGTTAAATTGTACCCTATTTCACAGTATCAATAAACAAGAGTTGGAAAAAAAAAAAAGAAACAAGGTGACTTCATTTTATTTCATTTATTCTCCGAGGACATGCAGGACAACAGATTCTCACTAATGGGTGACTCATCGACAGAGCTCCAGTGCGGAGTACTTCTCAGCATCTTCTAAAAACCTTTAGAACGGTGATTCCAAAACCGGGTCCTGGGGGCACCCCAGCTAGTCAGGTATTCAGGATATCCACAATGAATATTTATGAGAGAGATTTGCATGCAGTGGAGGCAGTACATGCAAATCTCTCTTATAAATATTCATTGTGAATATTTTTAAAACCTGACTGGCTGGGGTGACTCCAGGACTAGATTTGGGAACCACTGCTTTAGAAGGCTGCAAATGCATGGCTTCCCACCCCTTCCACGTGGGACCATATAGTCAGTTTTCGTCTGCGGAACAGTGAAGGCATAATCTCCTGTCTCACGTTTTACCTTCCTGAGACAACTTCTTTTGAACATGATGCATGGGACCAGTTCTTCCGTTCTCTGTGACCTTTTTGTAGTTCTTAAATTTTTTTGGCACTTTTATGTTTTGTTTGTTTTTCAAAACTTGGCCTCCTTAGGCCTGAGCACTCCGTTTAGGGAACTTTTCTTTCTTTTTCACCATTGAGTCATTTGATTTTGCTTTGAGTATCTTCCTCGATGTGTCTCAGAACACTCCAAGTGGTTTTAAGACGTGCTGTCAGAGAGCTAGGATTGTCACTTACTGACACTCATAGTTGGTGCCAGTCATGTCTGAGGCACAACCATGATATTCCTTCTTGTAACCTCTGTCACCAGATGTCAAGAAGAACCATCAGGTGTCATGAGGAGCAGTACAAAATATTTTTTTGGCACTGAGAAGTCATGGCATGGCATCAGAGGCATTGGTACCCATGGCCCCTGGAGTTGCATTGGACACTAGGGGTGCATCGGCATTGAGGAAGTCTCTGCCTGCCCCAACATCAAGAATCAGAAGTGACCATTGGGGTGAAGCATCCTTGCATCCCACACCAAGGACCCGTAAAGATTCGATGCCATCCTCAACAGCGTTGATAGATTCTAATGCTGTGCAACAGGCGGAGGCCAAGAAACATTGCCATCTGTCTCCTTCAAAGCATAGTAATACAACTGCATGAGTGGTCATTCAACATGAGCATAGTCTGGAAGATCTTCTGAGAGTGGGGTACCCCCTTGGTAGATCTCTTTGCCACTCCCTTGAACAACAAAGTGCCTCAGTACTGCTCCAGACTGAGATCTCAGTCATGGCATCGGTCTTTTTTGAAGCAGGGCATTGGCATCGCTGGTACCCGATAAGCACCCATACTGTGAGGGTAGTTCTTCTTCTTTGAATGCGCACTGATGCGCCATCCTCCATTGGGCCAGACTTCTGATTCGGCCTTGATAACTTCTTTGGATCTGATCACTCTGCCTTTGCCTTTACCAGTGTCTATCTTTGAGGAGTAGTTCCAAGGCAGCTTCTTGCCAGATGTGATGCCAAGGCATTGAGGGCATCGGGCATGATGTCGGTCCAGCCCATTCTGAAGACCCATGCTTTCCTTGTTGGTCATGCGTCAACACCACTGCCTGAAGGGGCATCAGATCAGTGTCTGCAGAGTCCTAAAACTGATCATCTAAAATCTGAGGCGTAGCACTTTTTATTTAACATTCATAGTAATTTGTCATTTAAAAAATTTTAAATCTGATTTGAAAACTTGGTTATTTAACCAGGCTTATGGCAACACCAGCTAAGGCCACTGTCTCTGTATTGTCCTGTAATTTACCTCTTTCTTTCTCCTTCAGCTTTTCTTTCTTTTATTCTTTACTATTTTAATTTTGAATCTTTTGATTTCTATCCTATCATTACTGTAGCTCCTTTCTGTTTCTCAGTTGTTGCCAGTACACTGCTTTGCTCTGAGCTGTCAGTTTAAGCGGTATAGTAAGTTTTAATAAACTATAAACTATCTGTCTCTAGCCCCCCCCCTCCCCCCCGAGGGAGAATCTTCCTCGAGGTCCAGACCCTGTGCTGTCCCTCGGCGCTCTCATCCAGAGCCAGACCAGGAGACGAGTGCAGACTTAGAGGACTACTACCCTGAGTCTGATATGAACTGTTCGTGGGATTGAGGAACAGCCCCAGATTCTCTCAGAGGAGGGACCTTTGGTTCTTCTTCAGATCCCTCCCCTCCTTATGAAAGGAGAAGATCTTCCCCTGAGGAGCTTTTCTTTACTATCTTTTGTTGGTTCGATAGCGCAGACCATCCCATTTAAGTAGGAGGTTGAGAATGATCCCAGGGCAGAAATGTTGGAAATCCTTATCTTTGTTGGCCCTCCTAAGGAAGCTGTGACAGTGCTCATTCACAACATCCTTAAGACAGTACAGATGAAGCACTGGGAAACTGCTCCCTCTATACCGCCTATTCTACAGCATATATTCTTACCAGCTCTTCATGAGCATGCACTTGCAGTCCTTAGTGAACAATGTGTGGAATTTGCAGACAGTCTACCACTTGAGCAGGAAGTTAGTAGCCAAGCAGCAGGAGTGTGGAAAACACATGGCATGGGCAACCTATGTTGCTTTTGATGTGGTGTCCAGGGCCTCTGCTGTGGTTATTGGGATGTGCAGATTCACCTGGCTGCGCATCTCAGACCTAGAATCAGAAGTTTATGGTTATAGTTTATTAAAACTTCCTATACCACTCTGACTTCCATGGCAGAGCAGAGTGATGTACAATCTAAAAACAATTAGAAAAGGAAAGGAACTCCATTAATGATAGGAATGACATGCATTCAAAACTGGAGAAAGCATGAGAGTAGAAAAAACAAACAGGAGAAGGTTTCAGAGGTTCAGGAGAAGCTGATGGACGTCTACTGCCGGGATGATAATCTTTTTGGCAACAAGGTGGAGGGGTTTGCCAGCATCTTAAAGAAGAGAACTAACACCATCAAGTCACTCTCCCATCTCACTCCTGCTATGACCCCTTCTTCCAGGAGGTACTTGGACACAGGTCTCAGGAGAACCTACTACTTTCAAAGGTATAGGGGCCCTCCTACCTGCCCTTCTCAGTTGGCCCAAACATCTTGCTCCTGACTGAGGCAGCAGAGAGTTCACAGATCCCAGCACCTCCCCAGTAAAAGCGATGGCAGAGCTTTTGACTGACTCCAAAAGGACATAGCTGCAGTAAAAGTATACCAGTAGGAGAAAGGCTGAATTTTTGGGGTTCTCAATAATAGTTTGTAAGGGGTTACACCTTTCACTGGCAAAGACTTCCTATATCTTGCCCACCAAGAGCACCAAGGTTAAGCCTTCAGCAACAGGAATTGCTTCTACAGGACTGTCTTCTCTTTTACAGGCCAGTGCGATTGAATCCATTTCACTATGAGAATAGAGGAAGGAATCTTACTCAAAGTACTTCCTGGTCTCCAAGAAGACATGAAAATTTCGTCCCATCCTAGACTTAAGGGCACTGAACAAGTATGTGACCGAGGAAAAGTTCAAGATGGTTACCCTGGATACTTTAATCCCCATGATTCAGGAAAATGATTGGCTGTGCTCTCTGGACTTAAAATATGTTTATACCCGCTTTCAGGTATATGCAGCTACAGGAAATATCTAATATTCAAGATAGGGAAATACCACTACCAGTATCATTTTCTGCCTTTGGCCTTGGGTCGTCTTCCAGGGCTTTTATAAAATGTCTCACAATAGTTGCAGCGTCATTACACAGACTAGGAGTCCACATGTTCCACTATCTGGACGATTGGCTGGTGAAGGAAGGAGCTCCAGAATTCATATCCAGAACTGTTCGGGTGCTGAAGCTACTACAGTTTGTTGTCAACTATCCAAAGTCCCATCTACTCCCCAGCCAAAGAATGGAATTCATAGGAGCCCTGCTAGACACAGTTCAGACCCAAGCCTTCCTCCCAGACCAGTGCACGGATGCTAGTACATATTGAACTTCAGGTCTCTCAGAGCCAGCAGGCCACAGATGCTGAGACTGTAGGACCACATGGCTTCCACCATTCATGTGACACCAATTGCATGTCTCCATTTGAGGTTGGTCCAGTGGACTCTAGCTTCCCGATGGTCACAAGCCACTGGGAATCTGGCGGATGCCATCAATGTTACCCCTGTGCTGCAGGAGTGTCTTTTGTGGTGGACAATTCATTCTCCGAGGACAAGCAGGCTGGACATCATCACGCATGGGTCGTCGTCCACGACGGCCCAGGAGCTCTGGATTTGAAAGAATCAAAGCTAAAAATTCTAGAAGCGACGAGAGCGGGCGCGGGGACAACGCACCGCGCATGCGCGAGTGACTTGACACCCGCACGCTTCCCTCAGTTCCTTTTTTTCCGCTTCGCGAGTGAGTTGTTGTTTTGAGCGCTCCTCGTGTTTTTGGCCCAGGGAACTTTTTGTCGCTTTTACGCGCTCCGCTTTTTCCCTTTTTCTTCATTTCTCTAAAAAAAAAAAGTGTTTCCTTTATCCTTTTTTAGTTTTTTTCTCATCCTTTTAGGTTTCTTTCTTTTTCGTCGCAGCCGCCTTTAGGCTGCTCGGTCATGTTCCTTTTTTTTTTTCCCTTTTTCGTGCCTTTTTCTTTGGCACCATTGAGTCGTCTGATTTTTCGACTGCTATTTTTCCTCCCATGTCATTGAGGACTCCCAGAGGCTTCAAGCGCTGTTCCCGCTGCAACCGGACCATCTCACCTACCGACCCACATGCTTGGTGTCTCCAGTGCCTCGGGCCCAACCATCTGCCAACTTCCTGTAAGCTGTGTAAATTGATGAAAAAAAGGACCCAGGTGGCTCGAGAGGCTCAGCGCGAGAAACTGTTTTCAGATTGGTCCGGTCCTTCGACGTCGACATCGACGTCGAGGGAAGCAGCATGGAGAGGTCATGTAATGGCTGCCGAGAGACCAGAGCTGGGAGCAGCGAGGCATCGAGTGGGTCTCCACCCATCTCGGCGCCTACTGCTGTGCAGGCCCCCCAGGACCACCCTGAGTCGGACCTGGCCCCGAGGAAGCGTGACGATTCCACGTCCTCCTCGGTACCGAGGAGTGTCGATGTCGGGCAAAGGCTAAGAAGCATCACCATCGTTCTCCTTCCCCTCACGGTACCGAGAGCTCTGGGGAGCCAAGCGGGTTGGCACCCGAGAAGCTTCGGCGCCGGGAGGACTGCTCACCCTCCATTCAGGAAGTGCCGATGCGTCGGTTGTCTGGCAGCCAGGTACCGGCTCTCAAACCTCCTCAGATTCTGGCACCAATTCCTGCACCGGCCCCACAGCTTGTTCCGATGGAAGCCCTCAATGAGTGTCTCCAGGCCATGCTTCCAGGCCTCCTGGAAGGGATGGTGCATCCATCTGCCTCGGTACCGGAGGTGCTTGCGCCTCGGGTACCCACTGCTGAGACTGCGTCTGGCCCGTCTCCGCCCTCGGTGCCGCTTACGGTACCTGAGCCAGTTGCCACCCGGGTTGACTCTCCCTCGACGTCGGTGGAGGAAGCTTCGCCGGAGTCCAGGCAAGGGTCCACTTCTCGACGTCCCTCATGAGGACATCGATCCTCGAGGTCGAGGCAGGCTCGGGTTTGGGCTGCTCTTCGGGAGCTCCTGTCCGATACTGAAGAGGAGCACTCATGGGGAGAGGAGGAAGACCCCAGATATTTTTCTGAGGAAGATTCTCAGGGGCTTCCATCTGATCCTACTCCACCTATTGAGGTTAGACAATCTCCACCTGAGTGTCTTTCCTTTTCATCTTTTGTGTGGGAAATGTCTAGGGACATTCCATTTCCTATGGAGGCTGTGGATGAGCCCAGGGCCGAGATGTTTGAAGTCCTGGATTATCCTTCTCCACCAAAAGAGGTTGGAACGGCCCCCTTGCACAATACACTCAGGGAAGTGATGTTGCAAAATTTTGTACGTTTGGGAAGCTTGCCAGGTGCCCTTGGCCTGGATTGGCCGCTGTCGTGGACAAGATGCTGGGCTCGATGGACCCTTGGTCTTTTCCCAGTATGGCATTACTTATGTACTTATGTTGGATATGGTTGACTCCCTTAAGAAGCATCATGATGCTATGGATTCTCTCGCCCGCTGGACGCCTTCTGCTACTACCTGCTCTTCTAGGAGGTTTTTTGGAGGGAGGAGGAGTGCTCCCTATTCCTCTGGTAGACGTAGGTACACTCCTGCTTCCCGGCAGCCTGTTCAAGCTCGCTCCCAGCAGCCTCGCTCTTGTCAGCAGCGTGCGCCACAGGCCCCTCCGGCTCCACAGCAAAAGCAGGAGACGGGCTTTTGACTGGCTCCACAGCAGCATAGCCGACATCAAAGTGTCTGTTCCGGACGATCTACCTGTTGGAGGGAAGCTGATATTTTTTTACCAAAGGTGGCCTCTTATAACCTCCGACAGGTGGGTTCTTCAAATAGTCCGGTCCGGATACGCTCTCAATCTGGAATTGCTACCTCCAAATTGCTCACCAGGAGCTCAATTCTTCAGTTCCAAACACAAGCAGGTTCTTGCAGAGGAACTCTCCGCCCTTCTCAGCGCCAATGCGGTCGAGCCCGTTCCACCAGGGCAAGAAGGGCTGGGATTCTATTCCAGGTACTTCCTTGTGCAAAAGAAAACAGGGGGGATGTGTCCCATCCTAGACCTAAGGGGCCTGAACAAATTCCTGGTCCGAGAAAAGTTCAGGATGCTTTCCCTGGGCACCCTTCTTCCCATGATTCAGGAAAACGATTGGCTATGCTCTCTGTACTTAAAGGATACCTATACTCACATCTTGGTGCTTCCAGATCACAGGCAGTACCTTCGATTTTGCCTGGGAACTCAGCATTTTCAGTACTGCGTGCTGCCCTTTGGTCTCGCATCTGCGCCCAGAGTGTTCACAAAGTGCTTGGCAGTTGTCGCAGAATCGCTACGCAGACTAGGAGTGCATGTGTTCCCTTATCTCGACGATTGGCTGGTAAAGAACACCTTGGAGGCAGGAGTTCTACGATCCATGCAGATTACTATTCAACTGCTCGAGCTACTGGGGTCTGTCATCAATTATCCCAAGTCCCATCTGATTCCCATACAGAAATTGGAATTCATAGGAGCTCTGTTGAACACACGGACGTCTCAAGCTTATCTTCCCCAGGCACTGGCAGACAACCTTCTGGCCCTAGTGTCCTCAGCTCGAGCATCCCAACAGATCACAGCTCGGCAGATGTTGAGACTTCTAGGCCACATGGCCTCTACAGTTCATGTGACTCCCATGGCACGTCTACACATGAGATCAGCTCAATGGACTCTAGCTTCCCAGTGGTGTCAGGCTGCAGGGGATCTAGAGGATGTCATCCATCTGTCCACCGATTTTTGCAATTCCCTTCAATGGTGGACCATTCACTTTCCGACCCTCATCACTCAGAACGAGGGGTCGCTTCTACATCCCAACCTCCAGTCTCTGGCTCTCACGGCCTGGATGTTGAGAACTTAGAAGTTGCCTCTTTAGGCCTCTCAGAGGGTATCTCCTGAGTCTGTCTTGCTTCCAGGAAAGATTCCACGAAAAGGAGTTATGCTTTTAAATGGAGGAGGTTTGCCGTCTGGTGTGACAGCAAGGCCCTAGATCCTTTCTCTTGTCCTACACGGACCCTGCTTGAGTACCTTCTACACTTATCAGAGTCTGGTCTTAAGACTAACTCAGAGTTCACCTTAGTGCAATCAGTGCTTATCATCAGCGTGTAGAAGGTCAGCCTATCTCTGGACAGCCTTTAGTGGTTCGTTTTATGAGAGGTTTGCTTTTGTCAAAGCCCCCTGTCAAACCTCCACCAGTGTCATGGGATCTCAATGTCATTCTCACCCAGCTGATGAAACCTCCTTTTGAGCCACTGAATTCCTACCATCTGAAGTATTTGACCTGGACGGTCATTTTCTTGATGGCTGTTATTTCAGCTCGTAGAGTCAGTGAGCTCCAAGCCCTGGTAGTTTATGCTCCTTACATTACGTTTCATCATAACAGGGTAGTCCTCCGCACTTATCCTAAGTTCCTGCTGAAGGTGGTGTCGGAGTTCCATCTGAACCAGTCAGTTGTCTTGCCAACATTTTTTCCCCATCCGCATACCCGCCCTGGTGAGGACAAGTTGCATACCTTGGACTGTAAGAGAGCATTGGCCTTTTACGTGGAGCAGACAAAGCCCTATAGACAGTCCGCCCAATTGTTTGTTTCTTTTGATCCCAACAGGATGGGGGTTGCCATCGAAAAACGCGCAATCTCCAATAGGCTAGCAGATTGCATTTCCTTCACTTATGCCCAAGCTGGGCTGACTCTGGAGGGCCATGTCACAGCTCTTAATGTCAGAGCCATGGCTGCGTCAGTGGCTCACCTAAAGTCAGCTTCTATTGAAGAGATTTGCAAGGCTGCAATGTGGTCATCAGTCCACACATTCACATCTCACTAATGCCTCAGCAGGATACCCGACGCGACATTTGGTTTGGGCAGTCGGTGTTACAGAATCTGTTTGGGGTTTAGAATCCAACTCCACCCTCCTAGGCCCATTTCTGTTCTGTTCCAGGCTGCACTCTCACTTAGTTGTGTTTGTTTTCAGGTCAATCTCAGTTATGTCCTCGCCGTTGCGAGGCCCAATTGACCATTGTTCATTGTTTTGAGTGAGCCTGGGTGCTAGGGATACCCCATGCGTGATGATGTCCAGCCTGCTTGTCCTCGGAGAAAATGAAGATACTTACCTGTAGCAGGTATTCTCCGAGGACAGCAGGCTGGACATCATCACAACCCTCCCTCCCCTTTGTTCTTTTTCTCGTTTGCTTTTTATATAACTGAGGGAAGCGCGCAGGCGTCGTGGGCGGGAAGTCACTCGCGCATGCACGATGTGTTGTCCCCGCACCCGCTCTCGTCGCTTCTAGAATTTTTAGCTTTGATTCTTTCAAATCCGGAGCTCCTGGGCCGTCGTGGACGACGACCCATGCGTTATGATGTCCAGCCTGCTGTTCTCGGAGAATACCTGCTACAGGTAAGTATCTTCATTTTTTATGCAGGGGCTTCCATTCCAAATTCTTCCTCCCCCTCCCCCCCCCCCCCCCCCAAGATGTTAACAGATCCATCCAGTGTAGTGTGGGGAGCTCATGTAAATGGGCTCCACACTCAAGGTTGATGGTTCTCCGAGGACAAGCAGGCTGAAATATTCTCACAAGTGGGTCAGCATAAAACATAGCAAGAACAAAAAGATTTGCCAGAGCCTTCTGGAGCACATGCAACGATGACTTGTGCCGCACAAGCACATACCTCAGTTTTCTTTCTTCCACGCGAGGCGCAACAGCTTTTTCTGTGGCTCCTCTCTTTGCCCGGGAAAGAGCTTCTTAATCTTTTGAAGTGTGGTTTTTCACTTGTTTTGTTCTTTTCATTTAGTTCTGTAAAAAAAAAAAGTGTTTTTTTCCCTTATTTTTTTCTTAGTTTTATTTGTCCCTGTTAAAGTTTCCTTTCTTTTCGATATTGGCCGTCGTTTAGGCCACACATTCGGGTCTCTCCCTTTTTGTGCCTTTTTACTCAGCACAATCGAACCATTTGATTTCGCCGGTGGGGTTTATCCTTCCATGTCATCGAAGACTCCCAGCGGCTTCAAACGTTGCATTCTGCAACCAGACCATCTTGGGCACAGATACCCATTCGTTGTGTCCTTTGTCTTCGTATGAAGAAAAGGATTCAATTGGCTCTAGAAGCCCAGGGAGAGAAACCTTTTGGGGCTCGGTCCGGTCCTTTGACATCGGCATCAGAACCGTGGTCAGCGGCATCAACATCGAGGGACTCATCGACGTTGGAAGTAGAGGTAGGCATGGCGGCTGAGAAGCCACAGCATGCTGGGAGTAATGAGGCTTCAAGTGGGTCTCCACCTGACTTGAAGCCTCCTGCTGTACAGACCTCCCAGGACCGTCCATCGTCAGAACCAACCCCAAGGCGACGGGGGGATTCGATGTCCTTGTTGGCACCGAGGAGCCTCGGTGAGGTGCATCGAGCAAAGGCAAAGAAGCACCAACACCATTCCCCCTCAACATATGGTGCGGGAGCTTAGGGGGTGTTGAGGGATTTGGCATCCGAGAAGCGTTGGTGCTGGGAGGAGCACTCCACCTCCATGCAGGAGGTGCTGACACATCAGCCTCTCAGCATTCTGGATCCTGCTTCCGAGCCTCAGCAGACTCTTCCATCGACTGTTCCACCGGCCGTCAGCCTTCTCCGATAGCGGCTCTCGACGAGCGCATCCGGGCCCTGCTTCCAGAGCTTCTGGAAGGACTGATGCGTCAATCTGCTTTGGCAGCAGGGGTGCTTGCGCCTGCTGTGTCATCTGCTGCAGTGGCATCTGGCCCTCCTCCTGTGGTGAGGTCTCCAAGTTCGGTGCTGCTTGCGGCTCCGGTATTGGCTGCCACGCAGGTCATCTCCCCATCGATGTCGGTGGAGGAAGCTTCTCTGCAGTCCATGCGGGCATCGGCCCCTCAACATCGCCATCAGGACTGTAGGTCCTCGGCGTCGAGACAGGCTCAGTCTCGAAGGTCCCTGAGGGAAGTGCTTTCCGACACTGAGGAGGAGTGCTCGTGGAAGTCAGAGGAAGATCCCAGGTATTTTTCCTCCGATGAGTCCTTTGGGATTCCGTCTGAACCTTCCCCTCCACCTCAAAGGAGACTGTCTCCTCCTGAGAGCCTCTCCTTTTCATTGTTTGTGCGGGAAATGGCTGAGGCCATTCCATTCCCTGCTGATGTGGAGGATGAGCCTAGGGCTGAGATGCTCGAGGTCCTGGACTACACCTCTCCACCTAAGGAGGCAGTAACGGCTCTTTTGCATAAGGTACTCCGGGAAGTCCTTATGCGAAACTGGTCGTTCCCTCTGTCTGGCCCTGTGATCCGTAATAAAACTGATTCCCAGTATCAGATCCACGGTGAACTTGGGTTGATGAGGTCTCAGTTATCCCATAACTCCATGGTGGTGGACTCCGCCCTCAAGAGAGCCAAGAGCACTAGAAACTATGCCTCGGCGCCCCCAGGCAGAGATGCTAGAACCTTGGATTCTTTTGGGAGGAAAACATATTAGGCCACTATGCTCACTGCCCATATCCAATCTTACCAGCTCTTCACGAGCATTCACTTGTGGAACTCGGTGAGGCAACTGTCTAGTTTGGTCAATGCCCTCCCTCTGGAGCAGGCAGCAGAAGGCGTGTTGTAAATTCCTGGCCAGGGGCGCTTACGACTCTTTTGATGTGACATCCAGAATCTTTGCTCAAGGTATAGTGATGCGCAGACTTATGGAGATGAAAACGGTAACGGAATTTAAACATGCATGGGATAAACATAAAGGAATCCTGTTCAGAAGGAATGGATCCTCTGAAGCTTAGCCGAGATTGGGTGGCAGAGCCGGTGGTGGGAGGTGGGGCTGGTGGTTGGGAGGCGGAACTAGTGCTGGGCAGACTTCTACGGTCCGTGCCCTGAAAATGGCAGATACAAATCAAGGTAAGGTATACACAAAAAGTAGCACATATAAGTTTATCTTGTTGGGCAGACTGCATGGACCGTGCAGGTCTTTTTCTGCCGTCATCTACTATGTTACTATCCAGCTTATAATCGAAAGTGCTCGCCGGCTATCTTCCAACACAAATCGGGAGATGGCCGGTGATTTCTTAAAAGCGGCGAAATCGGTATATTCGAAAGCGGCATTTTAGATAGCATCGCCGCTTTCCCGTCGCTTCGCCGGCGAAAGTTCAAGGGGCGTGTCTGTAGATTAGCGAAGGCGGGACATGGGCGGGCATGGGCGTGGCTACCAGATGGCCGGCTTTCGCTGATAATGGAAAAAAAAAAGCGGTGTTAAGCAGTATTTCGCCGGGTTTACTTGGTCCTTTTATTTTCACGACCAAGCCTCAAAAAGGTGCCCCAACTGACCAGATGACCACTGGAGGGCATGGGGTATGACCTCCCCATACTCCCCCAGTGGTCACCAACCCCCTTCCATACTAAAAAAATAAAACTAAAAACCTTTTTTGCCAGCCTGTATGCCAGCCTCAAATGCCGTACCCACCTCCATGACAGCAGAATGTGTTGCATCCTCCGACAGCCTTTCCCTGGTTGCGATGTGGCTCTCGGGTGAGTGTGACACCTTTTCTGTTAGGTGCCCTGCAGAGTCACTTTAGCAATGCATTGTGGTGGGTGTAGGGTACTGGGCTCTACTCCCATGGTGCTTTTCCCCCCTGCTAACTGGGTCACAGTGTGCCCTGTTTTGTTCCCTGTTGTAGTCCATGTGGTAGTGGCCATTTTTGTAAGCCAGTTTTAGTTCCCTTTCCTGTGTTACCCACCTTAGAGAATGTAGTTCTTACCTTGAATGGTGCTGAAAGAGGGCATTGTACACCATTGTGCCAGCTCTAACCTACTGCTAATCTTAGTACCTGGGGACTCTTTGCCAGTGGGGCACAACCTCTGATCTGCAGTTAACTGTGAGTAAACGTGCTTATTTCAAGAAAGGACTTTTTCAGAGAGATTAGTCTTCAGGTGTGAACTGGTGTGCCAAAGTTATACAGCAGCAATAAGTCCTAGAGGCTGTATGCAGGTCCCTGGAGCAATTTTAGTGGGTGCAGTACATTTGTGGGTAGTGGGTTTGGGGGGGGGTTTGGGGGGCTCAGCTCCCAAAGTAAGGGAGCTATGCACGTGGGAGCTTTTCTGAAGTCCACCGCAGTGACCCCTAGGGTGGCTGGTTGGTGTCCTGGCATGTCAGGGGGGCCAGTGTACTAAAAATGCTGGCTCCTCCCACGGCCAAATGCCTTGAATTTGGCCGGGGTTTGAGATGGCCGACATAACTTTCCATTATCGCTGAAAAACAAACCCAGCCATCTGAAACCCGGCGAACTCAAAGGCATTTGGCCGGGCTAAACCTTATTATCGGAAAAAAAAGATGGCTGGCCATCTTTTTCGATAATACGGTTCCAGCCAGCTGTAGCGCCACCGCCAACATAGATCGCCGGCGACGTTCGATTATGCCCCTCTATGTTACTGTTCGATCCAGCAGAGAATGGGAGATGTACCTTGCCGGGGGGATAACCTTTTCGGAGAGAAGGTGGTAGACCTGGTTGACCAGATCAAGAAACACACAGATGCTATGGCTTCTCTCTCTCGCCAGGCGCCTTCTGCTACATCCTCCTCATCTAGGAGGTTTTTGGGGGGGATCGCGGAGTGCTCCCTATTCCTATTCTTGGCGTAGGTACACTCCGGCATCCCGCTAGCCTACTCAGGCTCAACCCCAGCGTGCTCATTCCTGTCAACAGCGTGTGCCCAAGCCCAAAGCAGGGGACGGGCTTTTGACTGGCTCCAGAACAGCATAGCCACAATAACAGTTTCAGTGCTGGACGACTTGCCGGTTGGGGGGAGGTTAATGTTTTTTCACCAAAGGTGGCCTCTCATAATCTCCGACCGGTGGGTTCTTCAAATAGTCTGGTTAGGATACACACTCAATCTGGAATCCAAACTTCCAAATTGCCCACCGGGAGCTCATTCGAACAACTCCCAGCACAGGCAGGTACTTACAGAGGAACTCTCCGCCCTTCTAAAGGCCCATGCAGTCAAACCCGTTCCACCAGGGGAAGAAGGGCTGGGATTCTATTCCAGGTACTTCCTTGTGCAAAAGAAAACGGGGGATGCGTCCCATCCTAGATCTAAGGGCCCTGAACAAATTCCTAGTCTGAGAAAAGTTCAGGATGGTTTCCCTGGGCACCCTTATTCCTATGATTCAGAAAAACAATTGGCTATGCTCTCTGGACTTGAAGGAGGCTTACACTTGCATCCTGATACTTCCAGCTCACAGGAAGTATCTTCATTTTCGACTGGGAACACAGCACTTTCAGTACCACATACTGCCATTTGGCCTAGCATCAGCTCCAAGGGTTTTCACAAAATGTCTAGCAGTAGTTGCAGCGTCGCTACGCAGACTGGAAGTGCATGTGTTCCCTTAGCTCGACGATTGGCTAGTAAAGAGCATCTCGGAGGACGGTGCTCGGGAGTCCATGCGGATGACTGTTCAAATGCTGGAACTACTGGGGTTTGTAATAAATGACGCCAAGTCCCATCTCACTCCAGAAATTGTAGTACATTGGAGCACTACTAGACATGAGGATGGCTTGAGCCTATCTCCCCGAGGCACAGGCAGACAACCTTCTGTCCCTGGTGTCCATGGTTCGAATGTCTCAGCAGGTCATAGCTTGGCAGATGTTGAGACTCTTCAGGCAAATGGCTTCCACAGTTCATGTTACACCCATGGCACATTTACACACGAGATCTGCTCAATGGACCCTAGCTTCTCAGTGGTTTCAAGCTGTGGGGAATCTAGAGTATGTGATCACCTGTCCATCGACTTTCGCAACTCTCTTCAGTGGTGGACAATCTGGTCCAATTTGACCATGGGACGCTCATGCCAAATTCCTGAGCCACAGAAAGTGATGACGTCGGATGCATCCCTCCTGGGGTGGGGAGCTCATGTAGATGGGCTTCACACTCAGGAAGCCTGGTCCTTCCAGGAAACAGGTCTTCAGATCAACCTCCTGGAGCTCCGAGCGATCTGGAATGCTCTGAAGGCTTTCAGAAATCAGCTGTCCAACCAAATAATCTTGATTCAAACAGACAATCAGGTTGCGATGCACTACAGCAATAATCAGGGGGCACCGGATCTCACCCTCTGTGTCAGGAAGCCGTCCAGATGTGGCTTTGAGCACACCGTCACAGCCTGTTTCTCCAAGCCACTTATCTGGCAGGATTAAACAACAGTCTGGCCGACAGGCTAAGCAGGGTAATGCAACCTCATGAGAGGTCGCTGAATATGGGCATTGCCCGCAAGATCTTCGGAGCGTGGGGTACCCCCTCGGTGGATCTTTTTGCCACTCAATCACAAGGTCCCTCAGTTCTGATCTAGACTTCAGACCCACGACAGACTAGCATCAGATACCTTTCTCCTACATTTGGGAACAGGCCTTCTGTATGTGTATCCTCCCATACCTGTAGTAGGAAAGACTGCTGAAACTCAAGCAAGACTGCGGAACCCTGCTGGCCTCGTCAGATTTGGTTCCCTCTTCTGTAATTGTCCTCTGAAGAACCGTGGAGATTGGACTGTTTTCCGACCCTCATCACCCAGAATGAGGGATCGCTTCTACATCCCAACCTCCAGTCTCTGGCTCTCACAACCTGGATGTTGACAGCCTAGAATTCACTTCCTTGGATCTTTCGGAGGGTGTCTCCCGGGTCTTGCTTGCTTCCAGAAAAGATTCCACTAAGAGTGTTACTCTTTCAAATGGACGAGGTTTGACATCTGGTGTGACAGCAAGGCCCTAGATCCTCTCTCTTGTCCTACGCAGACCCTGCCTGAATACCTTCTACATTTGTCAGAGTCTGGTCTCAAGACCAACTCAGTAAGAGTTCACCTTAGTGCAATCAGTGCTTATCAGCAGCATGTAGAGGGTAAGCCTATCTCTGGACAGCCTTTAGTTGTTCACTTCATGAGAGGTTTGCTTTTGTCAAAACCCTTTGTCAAACCTCCACCAGTGTCATGGGATCTCAATGTTGTTCTCACCCAGCTTATGAAAGCTTCTTATGAGCCATTGAATTCCTGTCATCTGGAAGGTCATTTTCTTGGTGGCTGTTACTTCAGCTCGTAGGGTCAGTGAGCTTCAGGCCCTAGTAGGATGCACCTTATACTAAGTTCCATCACAACAGAGTAGTCCTCCGCACGCACCCTAGGTTCCTGCCGAAGGTGGTGTCGGAGTTCCATCTGAACCAGTCAGTTATCTTGTCAACTTTCTTTCCCTGTCCTCATGCACACCTTGGACTGCAAGAGAGCATTGGCCTTTTAAATGGAGTGGGCGAAGCCCTTGATAGTCCGCCCAGTTTGTTGCTTTTGATACCAGCAGGAGGGGAGTTGCCATCTGAAAACACACAATTTCCAATTCGCTAGCAGATTGCATTTCCTTCACTTATGCCCAAGCTGGGCTGACTCTGGAGGGCCATGTCACGGCTCATAATGTCAGAGCCATGGCTGCGTCAGTGGCTCACTTAAAGTCAGCCTCCATCAAAGAGATTTGCAAGGCTGCAATGTGGTCTTCAGTTCACACATTCACATCACACTACTGCCTTGAGCAGGTTACCTGATTCGACAGTCGGTTTGGGCAGTTGGTGCTGCAGAATCTGGGGGTTAGAATCCAACTTCACCCACCGAGGCCCGCTTTTATTCTGTTCCAGGCTGCACTCTCAACTAGTTATATATAGTTTCAGGTTGATCTAGGTTTTGTCCTCGCCGTTGCAAGGCCCAATTGACCAATGTTTATTGTTTTGGGTGAGCCTGGATGTTAGGGATACCCCACTTGTGAGAATATTTCAGCCTGCTTGCCCTTGGAGAAAGCGATGATACTTAACCTGTAGCAGGTATTCTCCGAAGACAGCAGGCTGATTATTCTCACAATCCCGCCCACCTCCCCTTGGATTTGTTTATGCTTTTGGACTTAACTGAGGCACGAGCTTGCGCAGCGGGCAGGAAGTCAGTCTGCGCGATGCGTCGCACAGAAAGCTCTGGCAAATCTTTTTGGTTTTGTTATGTGTTTTGTGCCGATTCCCGGGCTGGCACGGATCACCGACCCACTTGTGAGATTAATCAGCCTGCTGTCCTCGGAGAATACCTGCTACGGGTAAGTATCTTGGCTTTGCACTTCAATCTCCTGGAACTAGGAGCAGTATGGAACATTCTAAAAACTTTTAGAGAGCTACTCATTCATTCAGTTATTTATTTATATATTTGCTGTATTTGTATCCCACATTTTTCCACCTATTTGCAGACTCAATGTGGCTTACAATATTTCATCATATCAAGCGCCATTCAAGAGCAGATAGATAATTAGTTACAAAAAGAACAGGTATAACATCCTATATAATAATTTGCACCATAAACGTTCCATGAAGCTGCCTGGGCCCGTGCCTCAATTCTGATTGGCTGTGCCAGGGACTGAAGCCTCGGATGACGTCATCCAGAGAGCCCAAGCAACAGCAGTGCGGGCCCAGGCAGCTTCATGGAACGTTCATGGAAAATAAAAGCTAAGAAAAAGGACAAAAACCAACCCCCCCCCCCCCCCCCCAGAAAAGCAGATTAAAACAGCTTTGTTTGCTTGACCTCTCGCCGGCCACCTGAACAGCAGCGCTGCCTCCAAACCGTCACGAGCACACGCACAATAAGCAGGTTCCAGCGCACGCGGAGCACACCGGGCTGCTGCAGGATGCCGGCGGTGCAGCAAACACTGAGCAGGAGGGAGCAAAGGAAGACTCCCTGGCTCACGAGCCGCGCTGTCCTGTGCCACCTAGAGCCCTTCACGCGCCAATGGAGGGGGGGAGACCCTGAAACTCGGACGGAGGAGACCCTGAAAGTCAGAGGGAGGGAGGGGATGACCATGGCACTCAAACAGAGGAAGGGATGGGGGGGACGACGACCCTGGAACTGGGAGGGGGGGCAAGGACCCTGGAACTGGGAGGGAGAGAGAGGGGGGGCCATGGGACACACACACACACACTCTCTCACACACACACACACTTGCACCCAGTCTCACTCTCTCTCACACACACACTCGCACATTCACTCTCCCTCACACAGTGACTATCACACACACTCTCTCAAACAAACACACTCCGAGGAAAACCTTGCTAGCGCCCGTTTCATTTGTGTCTGAAACGGACCTTTTTTTTTTTTACTAGCAATGGATATAATCAATTCAATAAATCAGAAAATAAACAGATTGTCAGGTAAGTATTGATATGTTAGAGTTCCTATTGTTGATTAGTGTAGTAAGTCTTATTAAAAAGGAAGGTCTTCATTGATTTCCGAAATTTGATAAGGTCATGAATATTTTTCAGATCAGTTGGCATTGCATTCCACAGCTGCGTGCCGATATAGAAAAAACAGGACGCATGTACTAGTTTGTATTTTAGACCTTTACAGCTAGGGAAGTGAAGTTATCCTCATCCAAACAGACAATCAGGTTGCAATGTACTATATCAACAAGCAGGGAGTCACAGGATTGAACTGTTTGCGTCTGGAAGCACTCAGGTTGTGGACTTGGGCATCTGACCACAGCATGGAGCTCAGAGCCATATACCGTATTTTTTGGACTATAAGATGCACTTTTTTCCCCCAAATTTGGGAGGAAAATGGGGGGGGGGGGGGGGTCTTATAGTCTGAAGGTAGAGAAATTCGAGTTCCAGGATCCCCTGCCCGCCCTCCCTCCCTCCGAGTTCCATGA
The DNA here is from genome assembly GCF_901765095.1 of Microcaecilia unicolor. Lineage (NCBI taxonomy): Eukaryota > Metazoa > Chordata > Amphibia > Gymnophiona > Siphonopidae > Microcaecilia > Microcaecilia unicolor. The sequence continues at coordinate 124,356,081 of NC_044037.1, forward strand.
TCCCCCTCCCTCCCTTCTTCTGAGTTCTAAAAGTAATTTTACCTAGTCGGGGCAGCAGCAGAAGCGAAAACCATGCAGACTCGGCACGTCACTCTTCCCTTCTGTCTCTCTCAGCTCTGGTCCCACCCTCATTTCCTGTTTGAGGGCGGGACCAGAGCTGAGAGAGACAGAAGGGAAGAGCGACGTGCCGAGTCTGCATGGTTTTCGCTTCTTCTGCAGCCCCATCTAGGTAAAATTACTTTTAGAACTCAGAAGAAGGGAGGGAGGGGTATCTCGGAACTCCGAGGGAGGGCGGGCAGGCGGGGGATCTCGGAGGGAGGGCGGACGAGGGATCTCAGAACTCGGAGGGAGGGAGGGAGACGGGCGGACCCTAGAAATGGGAGATATTTGGACAAGACGCACCGGAGCACCTAGGTTTTAGAGGAGGAAAAAGGTTTGTCTTATAGTCTGAAATTTTTTTTTCCTATTTCCCTCCTCTAAAACCTAGGTGCGTCTTATGGTCCGGTGCGTCTTATAGTCTGAAAAATACGGTACCTGGCTGGGAAGAACAACAGTCTGGTGGACAGTCTAAGGTGGGAAATGCAACTGCATGAGTGGTCACACAACATGGGCATAACCTGACCTACTCAGTAGATCTCTTTGCCACTCCCTTGAACAACAAAGTCCCTCCAATACTGCTCCAGTCTTACACAGCAGACTAGCCTTGGATGTATTCCTCCTCCACTGGAGGTCATGTCTTCTGTGTGTGTATCCTCCCTTATCTTTGATAGTAAATACCTTGCTATAACTCAAGCTGCACAGAGAAACCATGATCCTCATTGCCCCCTATTGATTGAGGCAGATCCGGTTCTCTCTACTACTGGAATTGGTTTCCAGAGAGCTGTGGCGGTTGGACTGTTTTCTGACCCTCACCTCCCATAATGAGGGATTGATTCTGCATTCCAGTCCCTATGGCTTAGATGTCACTTATGTTCTGCTTGCTTCCATCACAGATTCCACTAGGAGGTCATATAATTTTAAATGGAAGAGGTTTGCTATCTGGTGTAGAGGGCAAGGCCCTTTCTTGCCCTGCTTGAATATCTTCTGTACTTGTCTGGCTTCAAGACCAACTCTGCTAGGGTTCACTTCAGTGCAGTTGGCACTTACCAGCTTGTGGAAAGTAAGCCCATCTCTGTATAGCTTCTAGTTGTCCGCTTCATGAGAGATTTGCCATTAAGCCCCCAATCAAACCTCCTATAGTGTCATGGGATTTCAATGTTGTCCTCACCCAGCGATGAAAACGCCATTTGAGCCACTTGATCTGGAAGGTTTTATTTTTGGTGGTGGTTACGTTATCCTGCAGGGTCAGTGAGCTTCAGGCTCTAGTAGCTGATTCATGTTATACAAGATTTCATCGCAAAACAGAGTAGTTCTTCGCACACATCCTAAGGGGTAGAGTTGGAGTTCCATTTTAACCAATTAATTGTTCTGCCAACTTTCTTCCCAAATCCTAATGCCCATCCTGGTGAATGTGCATTGCACACTTCTGATTACAGAAGAGCATTGGCCTTCTATCTGGAGCAGACTAGATAGTCCACCTGACATTTTGTTTCTTTTGACTGTAACTGAATGAGGACAGCCATCGGTAAACACACTTTATCCAGTTGGCTAGCAGACTCCTCCTCCTTCCTTTATGTCATGTCACGGCTCCTAATGTCAAAGCCATGGCTGCATCAGTAGCCCATTTAAAATTAACCTCCATAGAAGAGGTTCGCTGAGCTGCAATCATCATCAGTCCACACATTCACATCTCATTACTGCAAGACTCACAACATGACAGTCAGTTTGGTCAGTCGGTCCTTCAGAATATATTTGGGATCTAGAATCCAACTCCACCCCCCTAGACCCATTTGTTTCTGTTCCAAAAGCTAGAGACCTTAGCCTGGTATGTGTCTTATTAGTCTCCATTTTATTCTAGACAGCTTGATAACTAGGGATTCCCATCAGTGAGAATTTATTGTCCTGCTTATTTTCAGAGAAAGCGAAGTTACTCATTTGTAGCAGATGTTCTCTGAGGACACAGGACACACATTCTCACTTATCCACAAGTCTTCCCTAGCAGTTGTATTCTATTAGCTTTCTAAAAGACTATCTGGTCCATGTGGCGACGGTGGGCGAAAAAGTGCGTGCGCAGTGTGGTCTTCTAGAAATTGTTCAGAAGTTCTCCACATTGGGGCTCCATTATAATGTAGTAAGACTGTGTCCTGCTGTCTTCAGAGAACATCTGTTACAGGTGAGTAACTTTGCTTTTTTGTAAATACCACACTCTCAGTATAATCACTACCCAATGTGGTTTATATCACATTGAAACCAAACTGAAATAAAACACAGTTTAAATCAATAAAACATTTTATGATGTCCAGATTCCTTCGCTGGTACAGAAATTTGCATCAGTTATCAGTTAAGGGCAGGGCAACTTAAACATCCTTGATGCCTTGTGTGTGCCTGATTTGTCTGAGATGTCAGATTTTATTTTTTATTTTTGGAGAATACTTTTGTATTTCAAACTCTGTTTAGGCACTAGTCAAGGGCAGCGTAGTGACCTCCCAGTGTGCTCTCACCTACCTGAGATTTTAAGTAGGAAATTAGGATAAAAAAATCTGTAAGTAAATGGCAAGTATAAAGCAAGAATTTTCATCCTCTGGTGGTTGAGCTACACTTGTCTCCTTTGACTAAGCTAGTTAAATTTATGGTTTAACTTTTTTATTGATGTCACAGCCACATCATTTAATCAACAATAACAGTCACCAAAGTTATATCTCTAAAATCCATAACAGAACCTTTTGCTAAAGTAACATCAAACTTTTACATAATCTTTTCACCCCCCTCCCCTTTTACCCTCCCTACCCTCCCTATGATCTGTCTAAAGGCATCAATGGAATCTCCAGGTCCTCAGTCATAGTTTGTTAAGGATGAGACTTCTTCCTCTTTGTGTGAGTTTGGCTATATAGGGACTCCAAGTCTTTAAAAATCATGGTTTCCGTTTAAAGGAACCCCTGGCCTCATGCGCCTCCCAAGTCATCAGTTGATGCACCTGATTGCGCCAGTTCCAGAATTCAGGTCTATCCGGAACAGTCCATTTTTGCAAAATACATTTTCGTGCTAGCAAACAGAGCTTTCTACACAGCAGAACTTCCTCCGCTTTTAGCCCCCGGAGTGAACCAGGACAGTCCAACACCAACTGTTGAGGTGTGCCTTGTACCCTTCTCAGCAACATCAAGGAAAGAAAGGCCACCACCCGTTTCCAAAAACATCTTATAATCCCACATTCCCATAAACCATGGTACAATGTATTATCAGCTAAATTACATTTCATACAGGTAGGCGAATCAATTCCTCCCGCTCTAAACAACTGTACTTGTGAGAAATATGCCCTCGAAATGCACACTCTCTGTACCCCGCCCCACTAATGATTTGCGGAATTCCTTTGAGGTGTGCTGAAATATCCCAGGAGGCAAGATCACATCCCACATCCAGTTCCCATCTCCGTCTGAGGGAGGCCAGAGATTGAAGGAGCCTCCTCTGAGGCCTCCTCAAATAGTGTCTGAATCTTCTCCCCCAATTTGTAATTCAGGGACACCTTGTCTAAAGATTGTACATAGTGCTTCAATTGGCAGTAGGCAAAAGTGTCTCCCCAGCCTAATAACTCATTAGGGATCAACTGTTCCAGTGGTATAATCACTCCAGTCCGATCTACCACTACCTCCAAGTTATTAAGTCCCCGTCGTACCCAATGTTGAGATATTGGATTCTCAATTCCAGGTAGAAAGTGCGGATTCCCCTGTATGGTTAGCAATTCTGTCACATGCGGGTCTCCTCACAATAGTTTCCCCAAAAATCTCCAAGCTCCCTGTAAGGGTCCCAGCAGCACCAAACCTCTCATCCTCTGTGGCAAAGAAGATCTATCCCCCTGCAGAAGAGAAATCAATTGATAGGGACTAAAGAGAGATTCCTCCAACTCTAAAGGTGTGTGGTAGCTTGATGAGAATACCCAATCCCTCACATGTTGCAATAAACAAGCGAGATTATAATATTTAATATTAGGTAGACCCAACCCGCCCTGGTTCCACCCTCCCATTAGCAACTGCAGACAAATTTTTGCTTTTTTATACGCCCAACAAAACTTCGTTACCATGCGATAGAACACTCTAATATCCTTCATCAATAATCGCAATGGCAACGTTTGCATCACATAAAGCCACCTTGGCAAAATCACCATGCGAATTAAGCACAGTCGCCCAGACAGTGATAGTGTCAAAGTTCTCCAAGCTTTCAGTTGCTGTTTGGTCTTAGCTATCAGCCATTGGATATTTATACTGTAGATCCCCCTTGTCCGGGCTGGTAGAAGGATACCCAGATAACGAAACGATTCCTCCACCTATCTTATTTGGAACTGTCCTGGCCATGCTCTTCGAGTCTCAGCGGTAAGAGCTAACGCTTCAGACTTTTCATAGTTCAATTTAAGGCCAGAATAGGACCCAAATTCTTTAAATATCTCTAAAAGATACGCTAACGTCTCCCAAGGCTTCGTGAGTATGATTAACAGGTCGTCAGCAAAGGCCGCCACCTTAAATTCCTGGTGTTCAAATTGAACTCCTTTAATTGCCGGGCATGTACATATGTCTCGGATCAGAGGGTCCAGATATAAAGCAAAAAGTAAAGGCGACAATGGGCATCCCTGCCGGGTCCCTCGACAAATATCAAACTCTTCCGAGTACAACCCGTTCACCCACATCCTGGCTCGAGGTGACATGTATAATGCAGAGACCGCCCTCTGAAACCACCCCTGAAACCCATATTTGGCTAAGGTTGTAAATAAATAAGGCCACTCCACTCGATCAAATGCCTTCTCGGCATCGAAACTAATCATTATAGCCGATTCTTGAGTGGTTTCCAATCTCTCCAGTGAAGCCAATATACGTCTCAGATTACGCGCCACTGAGCGTCCCTGAACAAAACCCTACCTGTGCTTCGTGAATGATGCTCGGTAACACTCTACTCAACCTATTAGCTAGAATTTTGGCAAATAGTTTTACCTCTTGATTTAGGAGAGAGATCGGCCTATATGATGACACCAGAGTGGGATCTCTCTGTTGTTTAGGTAGCACTATTATCTGAGCTAAATTAAGATGTTCTGGTAACCGGCCAACCTCCACCCACCTGTTAAATGCTCTTGCTATTGACGGAACTACAGGATCCCCCAACATCCTATAGAATTCTAATTTGAGACCATCTGGACCCGGGGCCTTACCCAACTTACTATGCCCAATAGCCCAGCTCACCTCATCGTCAGTTATAGGGGCATTTAACATCCTACAATCTGCTTGTGTAATGCCAGGGAGGGCAATGTTTTCTAGATATAGCTCCCCACTAAGACCACTCTCCGCCTCTGATTCATACAATTGCTTGCAAAATGTTTGGAAGACATCGCGTATCTCTCTGTCAGTGTGAAGCAATTGCCCCTTGTCATTCCTAATTGTTAGAATTTGTTTAGAAGTGTGCTTAGGAGCAATTAAACGAGCCAACATCTTGCCCCCCTTGTTACCAAATTTATAAAGATGAAATTTATAATACGTATGGGATTTAACTGCTCGTTCGTGTATCAATGAGTTCAAAGCACATTGGGTCGCTACTATTTCTTGTCGAACCCTTGGTATCGGGTTCACACTAAATTGTTTCCTCAAATCCAGCAATTGTTTTTCCAATCGGAGAATTTCCCTATCTCTAGCTCTCTTGTGGTGGTTAACATAGCTTATTATGTCCCCTCTTAGAACGGCCTTTGCCGCTTCCCAGAAGAGTGTGGCATCTACATTTGGTGCTGCATTAAAATGTAAATATTCACCCCATTTGGTTAACAAATATTCCCAAAAATGCACATCCTTGTAAAGGTAACTAGGGAAAGACCACCCCCCTTTTGCCTCCTTCTGGCTCCCACCATTCCATGTCATCCAGAGTGCCGCATGGTCAGAGATCACACAGGGACCAATCTCGACTTCCCCTATATCTGAGAAGGCCGCTCTAGAGGTCAACAAATAATCCTGGAAAAAGTATTGTGTGCTCTGGACTGATTTGTATATTCCCTATCAAGAGGATGTAAGGTCCTCCATACATCAATAAGATCTAATAATGAACAAAAATCAGGCAACCCCTTCACGTGTTTTCTCGACCCTGTCCCAGTCGAGGGATTAGATTTATCTAGAGTGGGGTCCCAAGCCGTGTTAAAATCACCTCCTAGCACCAAGGGGATGGATGCCACGTTTGTTAGGATCGTCCCCAATTTCTTATAAAATTGGAGGTCAAGCTGATTTGGGGCATAGATGCTACCAAGCATCACCTGTTGCCTTGCTACTGTAGCTGTTCCAAAGACAAAGCGCCCCTCGGGATCTTGCACTATGTTAGTAAGCTGTGTTGCCACCCCCTTTCGAATGAGTATTGCCACACCACCCTTTCGACACGAGGCTGCTGATGCCACACATTCTCCCACCCACCACCTTACTAGCTTAGCATGTTCTTGTCCAGACAAATGTGTTTCCTGGAGGAATACTATATCCGCTCTGATGCACTGTAAATACTGCAAAATTTTTGATCTTTTTATTGGGGAGTGTATACCCCCCACGTTCCAGGTAACAATCTTAAGCATCCCTCTCACAGTGTACACAAGTAATAAGCCAATTGAGTCTTTTATCTAACATGAGGAGCCAGCCCAGCCTCCGGCCCCTCTTCCACAAACCACTGAAGTTTCCCCCATACCTCTTGTCACTCCTTAACTTCCAGTAATAGAACAACATTTTCCTTGTCTCATCCTTACAGCCTAAACCCCAATCTACTCCTACTTCTTTCCATTCATACCCCGGAGCTAACTTCCTAATTATGCCTTCCATTACCCTCCCACCCTCCCAAACCCATCCCCCCACCCAGATCCCCTCCAGAATCCCCCTTTTTCCCCCTCCTATCCCTATGGGATTCAGGTCACTTCGAACGCCCCTCCTCTACACCCTGATAATCAACTCATCAAATTTTATCGTGCAACCTCCCCCCCATCCACCAATCATCAACCAGTGACCCCCCTGCCTTCAATACTAATAAATCCAGGGAAGCCTCTGCCAACCACTATTTTCACTCCCTTATTATTCCATTTCACCCCATTCTGGGAACCAAGAATATTACAAACAGCAATATTTACTCTAAACAGTGGAAATAACAAATAGAAACACAACATATTTCAAATGTACTTGGTCTCTCTTACTACTGCTTTAGATCTTATAAGCAACCAGTCAATTGGTATCAAATGTTGCTGAGTAAGTGAACCATTTCAGCTAGGAGCCAGAAACTACATGGAAGATAACTTTATCTCTCTTTAAGCTCTGGCTATTTTCCCAGTCACTGACCTTTTTCAGCAACAGCAGACCCTCATAAAATACTATTATAGGTCAGTTCCCCAATCCACTCTGTTGCAACATATACAGATCTGCGTTGTTTCACTGCCACTTCACCAAAAGTTTGACTACTGGTTATAGGCGTCCATTTAAGCTTAGCAGCTCTTTTCAACTTGCACCAGGTGTCTCCAAATCTTTTATAAAGGCATGGGCTTCTTCTGCTGTAGTGTAAAACTTTGTCTCCGACTTGTGCAATATGCGCAGTTTCGCTGGATATGATAAGGCAAACGGGATTTTGCGTTGCGCCAGTTCAGAACAAACAGGCAAGAACTGCTTTCTCCTGGCCGCTACTCCGGCTGAATAATCTTGAAAGCAGAGTATTTTCTGATTTCCAACACGCAGCTCTCTCCTGCCTCTCAGCGCCTGCAGAATAGCCGTTTTATGTGCAAAATTTAATACACGACAGATAACCACCCTGGGTCTTGTTGCATTAGTTTGTTTTGGTCCCAACCAATGTGCCCTCTCGATTCTTAAAGGGCCCAACTCCTGCGGAAGGTCCAATTCTTTAGTGAGCCAATTTTCCAGATAGCTTCTCAGATCACGGTCTCCTCGATCTTCCGCTACGCCCACCAAGTGAAGATTATTACGTCTCGACCTGTTCTCGAGATCTTCAATTTTGTCAGCATATTGAGATAGCTGTTTTTCCATCTCACTGTGGCCGGCCTCCATTTTCGCCACGCGGTCTTCCATGTCGCTTGTCCGCTGCTGGTAGGCCGCCATGTCTTCCTTAATTTGCACGACATTATTATGCAATGATTCTAATTTTGATTCCAGCAAACCCAGCTTGTTTTCTAAGATAGTTTCCAGCGCGTTAGTGACCTCCCCAACTATTTCGGCCATCCACACCGAGCTGACCTGGGAGGAAGACGGACTAGCCGGGGCTGCCATCTTGTCATCTATCGGCCGGTTTTTCTCCTTGTCTTTTCTAAGCGTTTTCGCTGCCATTGAGTCTCGCTGCCGGGTCTGGTTGATCTTAAGTCTTTCCTCCAGGATATTTTGTTAAAATGGGTCGGAGGTTGCCCAAATTTCTGCAGTTTATCCGCAAGGTTCTCGAGGAGTTGGCAGGAACGAAGTAGCTAACGTCCGCTCCTGTGCATAGCATCACGTGACCCCAGGTAGTTAAATTTAAAATCTTAGTATTAGTTTGCAAGATTTTGCATAATCTTACTAAACCTTTCCAATGTAATCAAGGGCATGTGCTAGTGATTACATCTCTATTAGTGATAAGAAAAACAGTTTTGCAGTCTAGAGCTTATTTAGTAGTGGACCCTGTGTTATGGAATAGATTAGAGTATAAGAGTAGCCATACTGGGTCAGACCAGTGGTCCATCTAGCCCAGTATCCTGTTTTCCAAACAGTGGCCAACCTAGGTCACAAGTACCTGGCAGAAACCCAAATTGTGGCAACACTCCAAACTACAAATCCTAGGGCAAGCAGTTGCTTCCCATGTCTGTCTCAATAGCAGACTATGGACTTTTCCTCCAGGAATTTGTCCAAAACGTTTTAAAATCCAGATATGCTAACTGCTGTTACCACATCCTCCAGCAAAGAGTTCCAGAGCTTAACTATTCGTTGAGTGAAAAAATATTTCCTCCTATTTGTTTTAAAAGTATTTCCATGTGTTTCGGTCTGTTGGAGCCAAGATGTTGGGAGATCGATCTCTGCACGCCTCCTTTTGATGGCACTTGGGGGAGGTCCCCTGGTAGTACATAGTGCAGAACTTCAGGAGTGCCATTTTAGGACGGTGCATAGAGCTTACTTTTCTCAGAGACAGGCATATCACGCGGGGGCAGTGGATACTGATAGGTGTCGGAAATGTGCGTTAGCAAACGCTTCTTTTTTCCATGGTATGTGGCAGTGTATTATTATTATTAACATTTGTATAGCGCTGCCAGACGCACGCAGCGCTGAAGATCCAATATAGAGAGAGACAGTCCCTGCTCAAAAGAGCTTACAATCTAAAAATAAGACAGACAGACAAAACAATTAAGGACAAGGGAAGTACTGGGTAAGAAGGAACAAGTGTAGACGTATTAAAGCATTCTGGTCAGCTCTTTCCAATTTTTTTCAATCGGTACTGGGACGCCAAGTAGTTCTTACCTTTGAAAGAGCAATGTTCAGCTTCCCTAGTTTGTGGGGAATTGGCACAATGGGGGAAAAACTATTTTTAAGCAAATCCTGCATCCTGGGAAAGAAGTGTATTCTCAACTATTAGGTGTCGGATTGGCCACCCTCCTCCTGGTACTGGAGGAACAAGCTTTATGAGCTTATGCTGTGGGAGTCTCAAGGAGCACATCAATCCCCTAGGAGGCAGCAGAGGTTACTCGAGGTGTGGGGGGCCTATCTGAATAAGATTTCTCCAATGGCGTGCAGCCAGGTCTTAAATAGATATTTACTGGGGCGCTGAGGACGACTAAGATGGATGGTGATCAGACGGTGCACACAGGGGGTGAGGGGTTGGGGTAGAGGAGGTCGGAGTCTAAGCACTTAGGGTTAGGACAGGGGGATCTTTAAGAAGGGGACCCTGACCCTTTTCATGTACACCACTATATTAGTCTTCCTCTTTGGTTTGATTATTGGGCGTAAAGAGAGAGGGAGACGGTCTTAGTGTTATATCCGGCTCTGATTTTTATCATTCTAAGGAGTTCAACTTTGTGGGTATATCTTATGGTGTTCTCTGTTACATTTTGAGATGGAAAACAAACTAGGATAGGTGGGTGGGGGATGGGAGTTGGGGAAGTTTGTATGGAATTGTTTGATGATGCTTGTTATCTTGCCTTTTAATTCTACTTGCTGTCTTTTGTAGCTGGATATCTTGTACATTCCATAATGAATTATCATGATATTTGTTTGACATCAACAAAAAAATCGTTGAATGTTAAAACCTGGGAGGGGGGCCAAAAGGTTTAGGCGGGGGGAGGGGGGGGGAATTGTTAAAATTTTGATGATAGAATTTATCACCTTGTTCTTATTAAGTATGCTTTGATATTCAATTCGTTATAAGTGGAACTTGTTGGTTATGTTTAACATGCTGGATTATCAATAAAAATTGTTGAAACATAAAGTATTTCCATGTAATTTCCTCAAGTGTCCCCTAGTCTTTGTACTTTTGGAACGAGTAAAAAAATTGATTTTCTTTTACTCGTTCTACACCACTCAGGATTTTGTAGACCTCAATCATATCTCCCCTTGTCAATCTCTTTTTTTCAAGCTGAAGAGCCCTAACCTCATAGGCGGTCGGTGGCCCAACTGTTTGGGGAGGCTAAAGGGGGCGGGATTAGGGGTGGGGCCAGGGGCGGAGCTTACCTCCATAATTGTCTGACAACACACAGAAAAAAAATAAGTAAAAATAAAATAGTCACAGTTAATACCTTTTATTAAATTTAGATATTAGATATGTATCATATGTCAAAGAATAAAGTGGTCGCTCAAAGCATATTCTAACCACAATCGCTCAACTGCAAAACACTATGCACAACTTTGTGCAAAAACACACTCAGAACCTTACTGTACCCTAAATATTACACTGGGCAGACCTAATACACCAATATAGCACCCATACGGACAACATCACAGACCGTCAACGATATGAAACAAGGGATCATACTATCACAATTCTCATGTAGACCCACAAAACACCCTTTTAGGGTGGACAGTGTTCACAATGAGCTCCTTTTATTAACGACTATATGTAGATCCTTCAAGAGGTAGTGTGTCATGATTTAGGCTCTAAAACCCTTTCTGATGTTTTGGTGCCACCTCAGTAAGGCCAACACACAATCTCTGTACTGCAAAACACTATACACCTGCTGTCAGGCTCCTCCCCAGCCTCCTGCAACCTACCTGTGGCTTTTCCTCCAGCAGATTAGCAACGTGTCCGCTCCCGCAGCTGGAGACAGGAATCGGATCGTCTGGAGCTCAGGTCTCTCCAGGCGCAGGTGGAAGAAGCCCCTTAACCGCTTTACCGTCAGGCCCGAAGGTTTTGGGGTGAGGGCAACCTTAGTTAGGCTGAAGCTCAGCAGTTGCAGGTGTGGGGGGGTCCTGCAGCTCCTTTTCTTTCTTCCTGAGGACTGGAATCGCTCGCATCCCCCCCCCCCCCCCCCCCCCCCCCCGATTAGTTTGGGGCAAATGACGAGGCTCATCTCCCTCTGACAAACCTGAAAAATAAAAAAAGCTTACAGGACTCTGTGGCGCGGCGCGGAACATGGACGGGAAACTGAAGCTTCTGGGGCCTCCTTCCTTCCCGCTCTCAGCTCCCCCCCCCCCCCCCCCGGCGCGCGTTTTAACCTTTCCGACGTGGCAGGCTGGCAGCGACGTCAATCAATGAAGAGGAAAGCACAACAGGCTTGCTTCCAGCTTCTCTCTTCACTCATTGTCCCGCCCTCGCGGAAAGGCGGGACACTGTGTGAAGAGAGAAGCTGGAAGCGAGCCTGTTGTACTTTCTTCTTCATTGATTGACGTCGCTGCCAGCCTGCCATGTCGGAAAGGTTAAAACGCGCACCGGGGGGGGGGGGGGGGGGAGCCGAGAGCGGGAAGGAAGGAGGTCCCAGCAGCTTCGGTTTCCCGAAATTCCCGTCCATGTTCCGCTGACGATCAGGGAGCCGAGAGCAAGGAAGGAAGGAAGGAGGTAGAGCCAGTGCTGCCTGTCAAAAGCGCTGCGCTTATGAGGGCAGCACTGCAGCAGCCAAGGGAAGTTGGAAGTCCACGATTGAGCTGGGGAGGCTTAGCCTCCCCAAGCCTCCTATACGGGGCGCCTATGCCTAACCTCTTCAGCCTTTCCTCATACGAGAGGAGTTCCATCCTCTTTATAATTTTGGTTGCTCTTCTTTGAACCTTTTTGTAATTCCACTATATCTTTTTTGAGATACGGCGACCAGAGCTGAACGCAATAGTCAAGGTGCGGACACACCATGGAGCGATACAAAGGTATTATAGTATTTTCTGTCTTAATCACTATCCTTTTCCTAATAATTCCTAGTATCCTGTTTGCTTTATTGGCCGTTGCCACACACTGAGCAGAAGATTTCAGTGTATTATCTACAATGACACCCAGATCTTTTTCTTGAGTTCTGACCCCTCCCCTCCCATGGTAGAATCTAGCATCAGGTAACTATGATTTGGATTCTTTCCAGTGTGCATCACCTTGCATTTGTCTACATTTAATTTCATCCACCATTTGGACGCCCAGTCTTCCAATTTCCTAAGGTCTTCCTGCAGTATTTCACAGTCCGCATGTATTTTAACAACCTTGAATAGTTTTGTATCATATCATTTATAAATATGTTAAATAGTACCAGTTCCAGTACAGATCCTTGCGGCACTCCACTGTTCACCCTCCTCCATTGAGAGAAATGACCGTTTAACACTACCCTGTTTTCTGTCCAATAACCAATTCCTAATCCACACCAGAACCTTGCCTCTTATCCCATGACTCTTTAATTTTCTCAGGAGTCTCTCATGAGGAACTTTATCAAAAGCTTTCTGAAACTCTAGATACACTACATCAACCGGCTCACCTTTATCCACATGAAGCAAATTGGTGAGGCAAGACTTCCCTTGACTGAACCAATGCTGACTGTCCCATTAAACCATGTTTGACTATGTATTCTGTAATTTTATTCTTTACAATAGCTTCCACTATTTTGCCTGGCACTGATGTCAAGCTTACTGGCTTATAATTTCCCGGATCACCCCTAGAACCCTTTTTAAAAATCGGTGTAACATTGGCCACCCAGCAATCTTCAGGTACTATGGACGATTTTAACGACAGGTTACATATTACTAACAGATTAGCAATTTCATGCTTGAGTTCTTTGAGTACCCTTGGATGTATGCCATCCAGTCCAGGTGATTTACTACTCTTTAATTTGTCAGTTTGGCTCAGTACATCTTCCAGGTTCACCAAGATTTCTTTTAGTTCCTCCACATCATCACCCTTGAAAACCATTTCCGGTACAGGCAGATCTGTTACATCATCTTCCGTAAAAACAGAAGCAAAGAATTAATTCAGTTTCTCCGCTATGGCCTTGTTCTCCCTGTGTGCCTCTTTTGCTCCTTCGTCATCTAATGGTCCCACGGATTCCCTCGCAGGCTTTCTGCTTCTGATGTACCTGAAAAAGTTGTTACTGTGAGTTTTAGCCTGTGCGGCAAGTTTCTCTTCATATTTTCTTTTAGCCTTCTTTATTAATGCTTTGCATCTGATTTGGCGGTGCTTAAGTTGCTTCTTATTTTCTTCATTTGGGTCCTTTTGCCATTCTTTGAAGGACAATCTTTTGGCTGTAGTGGCCTCATTTACTTCACCTTTTAACCATGCTGTCTGTTGTTTTCTCTTCTTTTCACCTTTTTAAATATGTGGAATGCATCTTGACTGGGCTTCCAAGATGGTATTTTTGAATAACACCCATGCCTGATTTAGTGTCCTAACCTTTGCAGCCAATCCTTTTAGTTTCTTTTTAACCATTTTCCTCATTTTATTATAGTCGCCCTTTCAAAAATTAAATGCTGCTACAGTAGATTTCCTTTGTGGGTTCATCCCTGATAGTAGCTCAGACTTTATCATGTCATGATCACTGTTTCCAAGGAGACCCAACACTGCTACCTCTCACACTGTGCCCTGCACGCCACCAAGGACCAGATCCAAAATGACTCCCCCTGTTGTCGGTTCCTGAACCAGCTGCTCCAAGAAGCAGTTGTTTATTACATCTAGAAATGTTATCTTCCTGGCATTCCCTGATGTAACATTTATCCAGTCAGTAATGGGGTAATTGAAATCACCCATTATTATAATGTTGCCCAATTTGCCATCTTTCCTAATCTCAGTAAACATTTCTCCATCTGTTTGTTCTGTCCCAGCAAACGGTAGTACAGCCCTACAAGAATACTCCTTCCCTTCAGACATGGAATTTCTATCCACAATGATTCCCCGCTGCTATCTGTGTCATGTGGAATGTTTATTTTATTGGACTCAATTCTCTCTTTAACATAAAGCACAACCTCCCATCCAATTTGATCCTCTCTATCGTGATACAATTTGTACCCTTCTAACACGGTGTTCCATTGATTGTCCTCTTTCCACCAAGTCTCTGAGATGCCTATTATATCTATCTCATCATTTAGTGCTATATATTCTAACTCTCCCACCTTATTTTTTAGGCTTTCTATCATTTGTATACAGGCACTTCAAATTGTGTTTTTTCTTTTGATCTACAAGCTGCTTAGAAGTTGAAGGGGATAATGTGCATCCTTTATCCTGCTCTCTCATTAAGCACACCTGGCTTACTTTCAGCATTGTTGAAACCTGTCTACTGGGATTCCCTAAATATCCTGTTTCAATAAAGTTAGTGCCAGCAGCCTGGTTCCATCCAGGTTAAGGTGGAGCCCATCCTTTTGAAACAGTCTCCCTCTTTACCAGAATGTCGCCCAGTTCCTAACAAATCTAAATCCCTCATCCCCTGCACCATCGTCTCATCCACACATTGAGACTTCGGAGCTGTGCCGGCCTTTTGGGTCCTGCGCGGGGAACATCTCTGAAAATGCGACCCTGGAGGATCTGGACTTCAGCTTTCTACCTAAGAGCCTAAATTTGGCTTCCTGAACCTCTCTCCCACATTTTCCTAGGTCATTGGTACCTACATGTACCAAGACAGTCGGCTCCTCCACAGCACTATCTAAGATCCTGTCTAAGTGATGCGTGAGGTCCGCCACCTTCGCACCAGGCAGGCAAGTTACCAGGCGAGCCTCACATCCACCAACCACCCAGCTATCGATATGCCTAATGAACGAATCACCAGCTACAACAGCTGTCCTAACCCTTCCCTCCTGGGCAGAAGTTCTTGGAGACATATGCTCGGTTCGAGAGGATAGTACATCCCCTGGTGGGCAGGTCCACTAAGACTAAACTAGGTCCTGCAGTGCCTGCTAGAGGCTATATGTTAATGATGTGGTACAAAGTTCAAGTTTTAAAACTAGGGAGAAAAGAGTGTGGAGATTAGTTGATAGTTTGCTTTTTTATATTTTTATTCTGCCTATCACTAACCTACAATTCCTCCTTTAAACCCCAACCTTTAAGTTCCCAAAGCACAAGGCAATGTAATGTCACTTATCAGAGTCCTCTTCTCTCAGAAGTTCTCAGATTAGATCAACTAAGACTCCAATCTCATGATATCCTATATAATAATTTTCACCTCCAACGTTCTATTTGTCTTGCTTCCTGTGTTTGTGACTTCTTCAGAGTTGGTCTGCTAGGCTCCGTAACACAGGCTTACATCACCACGAAAAAAGGCGCCCATTGGTCACGGTGACGATGGACGAGCAAGGGAAGAAGTCAGCAGCAGCGAGTAGGGAGAAGTAGACAAGGATCACGGCGCCACCGGGGATGGCGATGGGAAAGAGCAGAGCGGGCGGCAGCAACCAGGCTGTGGCGATCAGGAGCCGCACCCGCCGCCTGCTCATCAGGTGCCCCTAGCGCAGCGGAAAGAACACTCGGAGGAAGGGAGGGCCCCTGAAACGGAGGGAGGGACCCTGAAACTCGGAAGGAGGGAGGGAGGGGACGACCCTGGAACTCGGAGGAAGGGAGGGGGGACAACCCTGGAACTGGGAGGGAGGGAGGGGACGACCCTTGGACTGGGAGGGGGGCCCCTGGCACACACTCTCATTCTCACACACACACTCGCACCCATTCTCATTCTCTCTGTCACACACACACATTCACTTTCACTCTCACACACACTCTCTCAAACATACACACTCCGAGGAAAACCTTGCTAGCGCCCGTTTCATTTGTGTCAGAAACGGGCCTTTTTTACTAGTTTAGAATAATTAAAAACAAAAGCTTTTATGTTTCCTTAGAGTTAAGTTAGAAAGTATAGGTAGCCTAATATTACCATCTACATCACTTTTAAAACCATGGTTCATGGAAAAAAAAGAAAGCATATCTTACCCACCACATCAACACTCAAGGCAATAACACACATCAGCTTTTTAAGGCTATATCTACTTTCATCAGGAGAGATACAAACATTTTCTCAGTGCCCACTGTCTGCAACAGTACTTTTTCTAATTGTAACCTAGTACTTCTCATGGGTATGGAAAAAGTGTTAAAGTTGATAACAGGACCATGCCCACAGAGCTCAATAAAACTCTTCTAACATACTACCATTTATCCACAGTATGGTTAATTAAGTCTTCAGGATATTTTCCCTTGGCATGGAAGGCAGCCTGGGTTTGTGCTCAACTGAAAAAAACCTAATCTGGATCCCAAGACTAACAGTAATCTATAGGCCTATCTCAAACCTACCATAGCTGGATAAGATAACAAAGCAGTCTGATTTTTTAGTTAGGAACGTAAGTGAAATTCTTTCCCATACTGATGGTAGTAAACATTTGCTCTTGATTTCCCTTATAACAGTGACCTTCAACCTTATAAATCATACCCTTTTAATTTTCAGGATCTTCAGCACTGGAACTGGAAGCATAGTCCTGATGTGGTTTCAATTCTCTGAGGTCACACTTTCATGTCTCTTGGCAGAAAAGCATCATCCTTCCCCAGGATTCCATTTTGGCCCCCACCCTGTGCAACATCAGGGATTTGCGTTGCAAACCGTACAAGGAGAGTCTTGCCAATCTGAACATGTATACCTTGGAGGAAAGGAGAAACGGGTGACATGATACAGACGTTCAAATATTTGAAAGGTATTAATCCCAAACAAACCTTTTCTGGAGATGGGAAGGCAGTAGAACTAGAGGACATGAATTGAGGTTGAAGGGGGGGGCAGACTCAGGACTAATGTCAGGAAATATTTTTTCATGGAGAGGGTGGTGGACAGTGGCGTTCCTGGCCTGGATGGCACCCGGGGCGGAGTGCCGATGCGCCCCCCCCCCCCCCCCCGCTAAATGACACCTTCGCCCCCTCCCCGGCGAAATGACACCCCCCCCCGGGTGCACGCCGCTGGGGGGGTGCCGCAGCGCGCGCCTGCTCCGAGTTCGCTAAACTTCGCTTCACTGCAGCTCCCTCTGCCCAGGAACAGGAAGTAACCTGTTCCTGGGCAAAGGGAACTGCAGCGAACGAGCGACAAAGTTTAGCGAACTCGGAGCAGGCGTGCGCCGTGGCACCCCCCAGCGGCGTGCACCTGGGGCGAACCGCCCCCCCCCTTGGTACGCCACTGGTGGTGGATACATGGAATGCCCTCCCGTGGGAGGTGGTGGAGAAAGAAAACGGTAATGGAATTCAAACGTGTGGGATAAACACAAAGGAATCCTGTTTAGAAGGAATGGATCTATGGAATCTTAGCGGAGATTGGGTGGCAACAAGGTAGTTGGGAAGCAAAACCAGTGCTGGGCAGACTTCTACAGTCTACGCCCTAATTGTGACTGAATAGATATGGATGGACTTGAGTGTAAATTTTAAGGGGCTTCGACATTAGCTTCAGAACTTTTAGTACAAGAAGAGTGCTGGGCAGACTTCTACTGTCTGTGCCCTGAGAATGGCAAGGACAAATCAAACTTGGGTATACATATAAAGTATCACATACCATGTAAAATGAGTTTATCTTGTTGGGCAGACTGGATGGACCATACATGTCTTTATCTGCCGTCATTGTACACTTCATCTTGGTTTGAAAAGGTCTTTCAGTGGAAAAAATATATTAATGACATTTTTCTAATTTGGATTGGTACTTCTCTTGATTTTGATGCTTTTTTGGTTTAGTTAAACTCTTTTAATTCTCACCTACAGTTTACAGCTATTGTGGATCAGCATCAGGTGTCTTTTTTTAGACATTTTAGTGTCTTTAGAAGGAACCCATTTTACCACTACTATCTTTAGAAAGGACACCGATCGCAACAATTTGTTACAATATCACAGTTTTCACCCAAAGCATCTTAGAGACAATTTACCAGTTGGACAATTTCTACGCCTTCGGAGAGCTCTGGAATGAGGGAGCATATGACGAAGTTAAGAGGGAGAAGGCTTAGGAGTAATCTAAGGAAGTACTATTTCACAGAAAGGGTGGTGGAGGCATGGAATGGCCTCCCAGTGGAGGCTGTGGAGTCGAGGACTGTTCCAGAATTTAAAAAGGCATGGGATAAGCATGTGGGATCGCTTAGGAAAAGAAAGAATTAGGGGTTACAAGAGGATGGGCAGACTGGATGGGTCATATGGCCTTTATCTGCCGTCATGTTTCTATGTTTATGTTCTTCCGATGAAGACTTCAAATGAAAGCTGGGAATATGTTTGAAAGATTAATTGAATGGGGGCATCCCCTTAAAGTTGTTAAGAGGACTTACAAAAGAGCTCTCTATGCACGTCGTGATCTTTTGTTGCAACCTTCAGTAAAGATACATCATAATCCTTGGTTTGTGTTCAGATTTGGCATTTAAGATCAAGCATGTCATCAAAGACTATTGGCATATTTTTCAACAGCATGAAGAATTTCGTGAGTACCCCCGTTTTGCTTTTATGTGGGGATGGAATTTAAAGGACCGATTGATGTCTTCTATGTTTGTAGGACACTGTTCTTTAGTGTCCCCATTGGATACCGGTCAGGTGCAGTGTACGCACTGTTCAGTATGTGATTATGTATAGGAGACTGAGAGAATATGTCATCCTGTCAATCTACTTGAACATTTATTGAAAGCACATACAGATTGTTCAACAAGTGGAGTTATTTATATGATCAAGCGCCTCTACCATCTGATCGGTGCGTACGAGAATTACTGATCATTTGAGTCGTTTACATTATAAGGTACCAAATGCCCCTCTGGTTCAGCATTGGACTATGTGTGCGCATGAGCTGGAAGATCTGTGGTTTTTGGTTTTGGAAGTGCCTAAGCTGAAGCGGGGAGGAAATTTGGCCCGGGTTTTGTGGAGACTAGAACAAAAATGAATTTTTTTTGTGGGATACAATGGAACCA
Source organism: Microcaecilia unicolor (assembly GCF_901765095.1). Taxonomy (NCBI): domain Eukaryota; kingdom Metazoa; phylum Chordata; class Amphibia; order Gymnophiona; family Siphonopidae; genus Microcaecilia; species Microcaecilia unicolor. The sequence goes on from NC_044037.1 coordinate 124,375,466, forward strand.
CGTGTGGACTTAAGAGGTGGAATCATCGGCCTTTTTATAATTGTCTCTTCATATGTGGCTCCAGACTTCCTGCTGTTTACAGCTGCTGGTTTTTATTTAAGGCCATGTGGTCTTAGCTTACATATATAGGCAGGCCCAGCCCTGCTACCAGGAGCATTTCCCATCTTGTTTTTGTTTGCCTATAAGTTTGTTTTGGTAAAGTTTGCTGTTTAGATTTATATGACTCATATATATATTTTTTGTGTATTTTAAAGAGAATATTACATATCAAATAGCCACTGAATCTTGGGTTCCTTGAGAAAGCTGCTGTGAAACGTGGTCCATGTCGGGACCAGAGGCATAGCCAGGTTTTCATGTCAGGGGGAGCAGACTTTTGTAAATTAGGCGCTGGTCGGTGTCGGACAGGCGGCAGTGCCAGTATTGTTGCTCAGGTACAGTGACTGTGTCTGGCAATGATTAATACAGGCTGCCTCTGCTGCATCCCACCTACAAGGAAACTGGAACTTACATCAGGAGGCGGGAGATAGCAGAGGTCCCAGGACCAGCCAGAGCAGGCAGCCTGTCTTAACTGCAAGTAAAATTATTCAAATTGTGACCATCACCTCACCACTGGTAAACACTTTGTTTAAACCAGATGGGCTTTTGTTTGTGTGGTGACTGTACAGGATGTGGCGCTCAATAGTCCTGAGCATTTTTATTTTTGGTGACAAGTGCCACCAAAGGCATCCCTTGCCCCAGAGCCTACTTTCAAATAGAGTCAAACAGTTTATGAAATAACACAAAACCCTGCAAAAAGACACTAAAACCTATACAGGGAACGCTTGTGGAGCCAGCCAGAGGCAGTTTGCTTTACTTGTTGATGCTGCCGGCAGACATAGAAACACTGGAGTTCCGCCGAGGAGAAAGGCCAAGAGAGATATAGGACTACGCAGGACAGGGGAAAGAGGGAGAAATGCTGGATCAAGTGCTGTGCAATTCCCCATGTGACCCCGTAGGACACACATGATGGATGATGCTTGCATCCATTACACCCTGCTCACATAATCCTCATGGACCTTGGTCTGAAACATCGTATCAGTTCTTATATGTTACATGTAAACATTCTCTGCGTCCACAAAAACCCTATCTCCCCCACAACAACAGTGTAGATCATAACTAGCACATTTTCTCCATGGAAGTTACCATACAAAAATTAAAAATAATAATAATTTATGACTCTCACATCATCTCAAAGTGAAATAAATCTCTCCACTACCAGGCACATTGTGAAATAACACAAAACTTGAAAAGGTTCTAACTCGACATACATGAAGCAGTCTGCTATAGAACGGTAGCACTGATTTAAACACGAATCCTACGTAACATACAGCACTACAAATATTTTATGGGGCCCTAGAACACCAATACAACTACTACTGGTAAAACAGAAAAAGTGGGACTGCTACAGAGTTGTGCGCAGAAACTACTTGTCCACAGAATACCACACCTAGGTCACACACCAAATACAGAACAAGGAATCACAAATTAGAAATATAAAGATAAAAACTGAATTGGGAACACCAAGAATTCAAACTAGGCATGCTCCACAACATAGGAGAAATGAAAACACAAATGTAATTCCTCTTGTACTGAACAAAACAAAATAAATTACAAAGACATCTGTGTTGCACATTTCCCAAAGCTAACATATTCCAACAAATAAACTCAGAATAAAACACTTTTTCCTACCTTTGTTGTCTGGATATTTGATTTTTTTCAAGCATGTTGGTCCCAGTTTCTTCTTTTGTTTTCCTATCTGTCTTCTGCTTTCTCCAGAGGGTGTGACCCATTTGTCCTTTCTCCACTTTCCTCTTCTTTTCTGTTCCTTCACTATATCTGTCTCTGACACATTTCCTCTTTCTCTGTTTTCTCTCTCCCCCTAGATTTCATCTTCTCACTCTTCAGTCCTCCACCTATATTTCACTTACCAGTACCTATCAACTTTCCATCTTCTCCTCTCACCCTACCTCTCCTGTCTCACTTCTTCCCTGGCCTCATATTCCCTTCTTTCAGCCACTTCCCATTATACAATTCTAGCCTCTGTACTTACCATCCTCCTCTCACTCATCTCTCCTTGAGAACTACCATGATTTCTCCCCACATTGTTCCACCATGCCAGTATCTCCCCTTACACCCTTGTAGCCCAGCACCTTAATGTCCCCCAACCCCTCTCTCTCTCCTCCACCACTATGGTCCAGGATTTCCCTATCCCCTCTGCCCCCCTTTCCTTCTTATTGTGACAGGAGACAGGGCTACAGAAATCCCTAATTCCGTGAGTCTTCTAGTTTGTATAGGCAACAAACCACACACCAGAAGGGAAAGCCTGCTAAGTGTGGTTTACTGCATACACAATCCGGGAAGGAGCAAGTCATCGGGGTTTGGGTAGCTGCATCTGTGGATCCAGCATTTCTCCCCTTCTCTTACTCACTTTCCCTTCTCCTCCTCCTCCTCCAATGGTCCACCATCTTCCTCCTCTAGTCCTGCTTTCCATCTTTATAACACCAGGCCTTCCAAGGCAGATTACAACAGTTAACATGAACCCATCAGGAAACAAGATATCCTCACTGAAATTTGGCCATCTGTATTATATAGAACAGTGTAGAAAAATGAGCACAAAATACAGCATTTATTACTGCTGTTTCTACCAGCTACAATAATTTTAAAGCTGCTTTAGTGATATTCAATTGTTATTTCATGGTGCCACCGCACCTCGAATATTGTGTTCAATTCTGGTCGCCGCATCTCAAAAAGGATATAGTGGAATTAGAAAAGGTGCAGAGAAGGGCAACGAAAATGATAACGGGGATGGGACGCGTTCCCTATGATGAAAGGCTAAAGCGGCTAGGGCTCTTCAGCTTGGAGAAAAGGCGGCTGAGGGGAGATATGATAGAGGTCTATAAAATAATGAGTGGAGTTGAATGGGTAGATGTGAAGCGACTGTTCACACTTTCCAAAAATACTAGGACTAGGGGGCATGCGATGAAGCTACAATGTAGTAAATTTAAAACGAATCGGAGAAAATGTTTCTTCACTCGACATGTAATTAAACTCTGGAATTCATTGCCAGAGAATGTGGTAAAGGTGGTTAGCTTAGCGGAGTTTAAAATAGGTTTGGACGGCTTCCTAAAGGAAAAGTCCATAACCGGCAAGGACTGCAGGCACCGCCCAGCGAGCCGGAACACACGGACTGGAATCCCCCGGACTGGAGGACACAGGACTGGAACACTGGATTGTAATCCCCCGGACTGGAGGACACAGGACTGGAACACACACCGGACCGGAACACACTGGACTGGAGCACACCAGAAAGGAACACACACCGGACCGGAACACACTGGACTGGAGCACACTGTTGGTTTAGTGCCTAGGGGCACTCCTGTTAGTTTAGTGCCCAGGGGCACTCCTGTTAGTTCAGGGCCCAGGGGCACTCCTGTTAATTTAGTGCCCAGGGGCACTCCTGTTGGTTTAGTGCCTAGGGGACTCCTGTTAGTTCAGGGCCTAGGGGCACTCCTGTTGGTTTAGTGCTTAGGTCTGTTAGTACTGTTAGGAACACTGCTGTTATGATTGGGGTCAGAACCCCTCTCAAACTTACCTCTTTCCTGGGGGTCAGCTTCTTAGCTGGCTTCTGTTTCTTTTCTCTGTCCTTTCTGAGCTGGCTCTGTCTCTCTCTGTGCTGGCAGCTTCCAGTAGCATGGGGTTAATTGTTTTACTTTACTACAGCTGTGTGGGTGGACTGAGTTAGCTCTACCTCTCTTTGGGTGTACTGGCTTCAAGTGCTTCACGGTGTTGCATTGGTGTGGGTTGGGCCTCTCTGGGTCAGTGTGCTTTTGCCTAGGTCTAGGGAGTGTGACATCATCAGGGAGGGCCTTGATAAGGAAGTGGTGGTGTTTCCTTCAGAGCCTTTGCAACGGTTGTGTTTGCTTTAGGTAGGGTGGTGCAGTGTGCACTTCTGACTTTGTGTCTAGTTTCCCTGCTGCTTTTGCTAAGGGCCAGGTTAGTGTTAGTGCAGTGTGCACTGGTGTCTGTGTGTTTAGCTTTCCTGTTTTTCCCTTTGGTTCCTCTGCTTTCCCTTTTGCTACGGTGTGTAGCACTGCTGTTAGTGCAGTGCTGGAGTTTGGTGCTGGGAGCACCCTTGTTAGTAAGTGTTTAGGAAGCACCTTTTGTTGTTTGGGTATTTGGCTTTCCTGCTTGTTTCCTTGTGCTTTCCCCGCTTTTCCTCGTGACCTGTGTTTAGCTGCTGTAGCTGGGTGCTTAGAAAGCACCAGGGTGACAACCCATGTTTAGCTGCTGCAGCTTGGTGCTTAGGAAGCACCAGTGTTAGGTCTGGCGTTTGTCTTCCCTTCCTTTTCCCTTGTGGCTTCCCTGCACTTCTGTTAGTGTAGGGCGTAGGGGCACCCCTGTTAGTTTCTGTTTAGAGCACTGCTGTTAGTGGAGGGCTTAGGAGCTCTTTGGTTGGTGCCGGGCTTAGGAACACTTTTGGTCAGTTTAGGAGTTAGGCGCACTTACAGCCTGTTCTAGTCCTGGTCCCTGTGTCGTCCAGTAAGTCCTGCTGGCTACTCGAACCCAGGAGCTCAACTCCTGGGGGGCTTAGTAGCTAAGTGCAGGTGAAGCTGTGTGGACCAGTCCGGTGTGCTCCAGTCCAGTGTTCCAGTCCTGTGTCCTCCAGTACGGGGGATTTCAGTCCAGTGTTCCAGTCCGGGTGGGGTTCCAGTCCGGTGTTCTAGTCCTGTGTCCTCCAGTCCGGGGGATTCCAGTCCAGTATTCCAGTCCGGGGGATTCCCGTCCAGTGTTCCGGTCCAGGGTTCCAGTCCGGGGAATTCCGGTCCAGGGTTCCAGTCCGTGTGTTCCGGCTCGCTGGGCGGTGCCTGCAGTCCCTGTCGGTGTGCTTGCCCAGCGTTGGTTGGTGGGTTTTGCCTGCTGCTGTCGCTCCTCGTCAGCAGTCTAAGGGCTCACGTTTGCTCCAGAACCCGGCCCCGCGGGCTCTGAACCTGAGAACCTGACAACTCTTGTTGGTTTAGGGCTTGGGAGCACTTATGTCAGTTTAGGATTTAGGAGCACTTCGGTTCCAGCTTGTTCTAGTCCTGGTCCCTGTGTCATCCGGTATCCGGTAAGTCCTGCCGGCCACTCGAACCCAAGGGCTCAACCCTTGGGGGGCAGTGGCTAAGTGCAGGTGAAGCTGTACGCTCCAGTCCAGTGTGTTCCAGTCCGGTTTGTTCCAGTCCAGTGCTCCAGTCCAGGGGGCTCTGAACCTGAGAACCTGACAATTAGCATCTATGTTCTAAGGATCTGGTGTCATTATATATATATATATGTATGTATGTTGGACGACCCTTGACTGACCTACCATCTCAAAACCTCAACTTGTGTCTCTTTTTTTTTTTTTTTTTTATTAGAATTTAAATTATTTCAAGAAGTTACACTTGAAGGAAGAAAAGTGTTTTAGCATATTAAATACAATAATCAGTAACAAAATCATGAAATTTTACACTCAAGTCCACTTACAATAGGGAGGTCCAAGTCAATTTGAGGAGTAGAAAAAAAGAAAAAAGAATTTAGGAAATATAGCATTTAGGAGCATTCTCACCAAGGTTAATTCTATTTTGCTCCTTCAGCTCTTCTAGATGTTACGAAAGTTGTTGTATTGGGTCAACAAAAACATATTTAACAGAATTATAACATATTATGCATTTGCAAGGGAAACAAAGAAAAAAAGTTGCGCCCAATCTCAACACTTCTGACTTCAATAACAAAAACTGCTTTCGTTTACTTTGTGTTTCATTAGATACAAAAGGAAACAAAGAAATCTTGAGTCCCAAAAACTTTTTATCTTTGTGTTTAAAAAACATTTTAAACAACCATTGTTTATCGGGAAGCAATGCAACTGTGGCAACCAAAGTTGTGGCAGTTGCTTGTTCCGAGTCTGATGTTTCTAAGAAGTCTGTAAGATTCAATGGATCCTGTTGTTGTGTTTTTTTCTTGACCCCTAGATTGTATATAATAGACTTGGGTTAACTTCTGGTATCTCTAAAATTTCTTTAAAGTAACGATGAAGCATTTCCAGAGGTTTTATCATCCTTAATTTTGGAAAATTAATAAATCTTGAATTATAACTTCGGATATAATTTTCATAATTTTCCATTTTTTTCTTGGTATTAATAATGTCTTTCATCATAACAGTTTGAGTAGTCTCTAATTTCAAAACCTTCTCTTCCATTTTATCAACCTTCTCCAGGTCCAGTTTAGTTTTTGTGTCCATTTTATCTACTTTCTTTTCCAATTCATTTACTTTTTGGGTTAAAGCATTCATTTGCAGGAGTTGTGACCAGGTCCCATAAAGAGTCCAGAGTCACCACTAAGGGCTTCTCTAATACTGGCAAATGCATTTCAAGCAAATCAGTTTTTGACCCAGTACCTGCTTCTATTTGTCCCGCTCCAGAAATCATCGGAGTCCTTCCATCCAGGGGAACCAATTGTTCCACTGGCTCCCTTTGGAGTTGTTCACTTTGGGCTTGACTCGAGGCAAAGTCAGTACTGCTGTCCGGCGTCTGACTGCTCGCTTCAAAGGGGGAACTTGTCCGAGCTGGTTGCGGGGGCGGAGCTCTTGCTTCGGGGCTCAGCGTGACCTCTAGCCTGGGTGACACCGAAAACTCCTCCACTAAGCCGGCTTCTCCTACGGGGCCGCTCCCGAGCATTTCTCCTTGGGTTGGAGTCCTCAGAAAGCGATCAATAGGACCCACAGGTAAGGGGGTAGGCATTGGGGAAGCCTGACCCGCTGCCTTTCCTCTTCTTTTCGGCATAACAAAGTTTAGAAAAACGAGGACAGCCGCACTCCTAAATGCGTGCAGCCATCTTGGATCCTCCCTCAACTTGTGTCTCTAGGCTATCTCTTCTTAGCTCCAATTGCATTATTTATTCTTAATTCGCATTTGCTAAACCATTATAACTGCAAACAGCACTAGGCGGTTTACAGACTAAGAGCAGATAGGAAAGCAAGGAGACCTGTATTCAACCACACTACAAAAGAGATAGAAAAGCAAAAAGATAACAAAGGAGGAGAAAAGGGAGACAATAGGGGAACAAAGGACACAGTGTTCAAACTACTGGCCATCAAAAGCTTGCTTAAAAAGTCAGGTCTTAATGGCTGCTTTAAATTTGGTAAAAGACATTTCCGTCCGAACTTCTAGAGGGAGATTGTTCCAAGTGGTGGGGGCAAGAAAATAAAAGGCACTATGTCTAGTAAATTTGTGTTGAGCTGCTTTAGGGCCCGGCCATCTGATAATCGTTCAGGGAGTGCAAAGTGGGAAGGGGAGATTGACTGATCAAGATGGAACTCAGACACTACCTTAGGAAGAAACTTAGGGTGTGTGCAGAGAACTATTCTGTTATGGTGAAACATAGTGTAAGGTGGATCAGCTACTAGGGGCTGAAGCTCACTGACTTTGCGAACTGAAGTGAGTGCCACCAAAAACACAACTTTCCAGGTCAAATACTTCAGATGACAGGAATCAAGAAGCTCAAAAGGAGCTTTCATTAGCTGGGTGAGAACAACGTTGAGATCCAATGACACAACTGGTCACGGTCTGAATAAATACGAAGGAGCCTTTGAAACTAATAGTCTCAGCCATTGAAAGCTAAGTAAAGTTTTTTTCTGAACATCGGATTTAGATTTGGATATCAGCGATGTTATGAACTTTTAGACGCTAAGATGTAATTAGCTTCAGGAGGTTTTTTTCCTGTGATGAAGAAGCCCTAGTCCTTCTACTAATTTAAAAATTAAGAAGGTGCTTCTTGAGGTTTTTCCTCCTGTTATATTAAAGTTTACTTACCTAGTGGCTTACTCTAATCAAGTTTCCACATGTCTTTATCTATTGGATTGGCCATAAATGGAAACTGATTCCCTGACTGAGTAGGTTACAACTGGAGTTTTGACTGGGGACTTTAACAACAAACCTCGCATGAAGCAAACAACTAGAGGCTGTACATGGTGATGATAAGCACCAATTGCACTGAGATTAACTCTTCCAGAGTTGGTTTTCAAACCATTTCAGAGAGATACAGGAGGTGTTCAAGTAGTATTCTGTGTAGAACATGAGACGGGCACAGTGTCCTAGGGCCTTGCCCTCACACCAGACAACAAACCTCCTCCACTTAAGAGTAACACCTTTTAGTGGAATCTTTTCTGGAAGCCAGCAAGATACGAGAGTCACCCGCAGACAAATTCAAAGATTCAAATTCTATATTCTCAACATTCAAGCCATGAGGGCCAGGGATTGGAGACTGGGATATAGAAGGGAACCCTCGTTCTGTGTGACGAAGATGAGAAAACATTCCAATTTCCATGGATTCTCAGAGGATAACTCCATAAGAAGAGGGAACCAGATCTGCCTCTGCCAGTAAGGAGCAATTAGGATCATGGTTCTGTGATCTTGCTTGAATTTCAGCAAAGTCTTCTCTGTTTAAGTTATTGGGGAATACACATAAAGAAGACCTTACCCCCCCCCCCCCCCCAATGAAGGAGAAAGGCATCTGATGCTAGTCGGCTGTGTGATCTGAGCCTGGAGCAGAACTGAGGGGCCTTGAGATGAGTGGCAAAAAGATCAACCAATGGGATGCCCCATACTTGGAAGATCTAGCAGGCCACGCCCATGGTGAGACCACTCGTGTGGTTTCATGCAGCCTGCTCAGTCTGCCAGAAGTTTTATTTCCTGGGTCTAGTCTTTGAAGGCGGGCCCACTGCCACATCTGTAATGCTTCGTGAAACAAGGGGTAGGATCCCATATTCCCCCCCCCCCCCCCCCCCCCCCCCCCGCTTGATCACAAAGAACATTGCAACCTTGTTGTTTGGATAAGAACAATTTGGTCCTGCAGCCGATCTCTGAAAGCATTTAGAGAGTTCCAGATTGCCCTGAGCTTGAGGAGGTTGATATGAAGTTGAGTCTCCTGAGCGGACCACATGCCTTGAGTGTGAAGCCCATCTACATGAGCTCCCCATCCCAGGTTGGATGCATTTGTTGTCAACACCTTCCAAGGTGGTGGAATTTGGAATGGTAGTTCCAGAGTCAAATTGGATCATATCGTCCACCGGAGAAAGGCATGAGTCTACTCTGGGGTAATCTGGATGATATCCACTAGATTCCCAGTTGCCTGAGACCACTGGGAACCTAGAGTCCACTGGGCTTTTCTCAAATGGAGTCGTGCCATGGTAGTGACATGCATTATTGAAGCCATGTGGCCCATCAATCTCAACATTTGCTGAGCTGAAACCTGCTTGTTGCTGTAGCCCTGAGAGGTGAGCGAAACCAAAGGATCCACCCTCGCTTATGGAAGAAAAGCCCGAGCTTGCAATGTGTCCAGTAGGGCTCCTATGTACTCCAATCGGTGAACTGAATGAAGGTAGGACTTGGGATAGTTGACGACAACCCCTAGTAGCTCCAACACCTGAATAGTTAGATGTATTGACTCTGTTGCTCCTTCCTGCGATGTACTCTTGATCAGCCAATCATCCAGGTAGGGAAACACATACATTCCCATTCTGCACAGATATACTGCAACTATCAGTAGATACTTGGTGAATACCCTGGGACCTGATGCGAGGCCAAATGGCAGAACGCAATAGTGGTAGTGGTGTTTCCTCACACGAAATCGATATTTTCTTTGACTGTGAATTATCGAAATGTGGGTCTAGGCATCCTTTAAGTCCAGAGAGAATTTCCATTCATTTGCCTGAATCATGGGTAGAAGGGTGCTCAGGGAACTCATCCATGAATTGTTTTCTGAGCAGAAATTAGCTCAGGGCCCTTAGGTCTAGGATGAGATGGCATCCTTCCGTTTTCTTGGGCACAAGAAAGTGCCTGGAATAGAATCCCTTCCCTTCTTCCCTAGGTGACACAGGTTCGACTGCAGTAGCCTGAAAACGGCGGAAATTTTCTCTACAAGTACCTGCTTGTGCTGAGAACTGGTATAAGGTGCTCTTGGTGGGAAATTTGGTGGTTTTTGATGCCAATTCAGGGTTTAACTAAGATGTACTATTTGAAGAACCCACCGATCAGAGGTTACAAGGAGCCACCTGTGATGGTAAAAATTCAGCCCCCCCCTTTACCGGTAAGCCGTCTGGGATGGTTGCTGACTGGGGAGCCAACTCTTGAAGTTGGAACCCAGGTTTAGAGTTCCACAGGGGTCTCCAATTTCTTCTCTTTTTAATATATATTTAAGTTCACTAGGTAAATATCTTACGGAATTGGGAATTTTTGCATTATCTTATGCTAATGAAATCTTTGTTATGTCCTGCTTTGGTCACAATTACAGAAACTATCAGTAAGATAAAAAAAATTATATCTCCATTATAGATGAGTGGGCTACTACTCATTTTTTTGAAATTAAATAAGCAAAAAACCAAACTTGTTTGGTTTGGGGATTTTCATTTGCTTTCAGAAAAGCAAGTTATATTGGTTTCTGGAGAAAGTTTGATGATAGAAGATCATTCGAAAGTGTTGGGCATTATTCTTGATTCAAAATTATCGTATGAAAGAGGGGTTTTTTTTGATTGAGACAGCTGAGAGCAATCAGATCTTCATTAACACAAAGTCATTTTAGGTCCATAGTCCAGGTAGTGATACTTCCACAGCTGGACTATTGCAATTCTCTTTATTATGGTATCTCAACCGAATTACAGAGCCATTTGCAGTTTTTGTGAAATATGACAGCTATACTTATCTATGGATTGAATAAGTTTGATAGAATCCTTTCAGTCTTGCATGATTTGCATTGGTTGATGGTTAAACATCAGGATACAGTTTAAGGTTATTAATATGATTTACAAAACTGTGTATGGATTAAATTCTGAGGGGGTAGTTGATCTATTAGTTAACTCATTGCAAGGCCATCAGCTATGTTTTTCAAGGACATTATGTTTAGGATTTTCACTTACTAAGAACATACGTTATAAAACTATGCATGATAAGTTATTTTCAGTCCAAGGAGTTAGACTCTGGAATTTATTACCAATAAGTTTGAAAAAAAAGTACAGTCACCTTTACAATTTCGGAAACTTTTGAAAACTTTCCTCTTTGAGTCTTCTTAGTTAAGATTTTTGAGTTTTAAAGATTTTTAGGAAATGCTATTTTATGAAGTGTTGATTCAAATTTGTTTTGTTATCTCTTGAGGAGAAGAGCTTTTTTTTTATTTTGAACTGTCTAGAAGTCCATTTTTTGATAATTTGTGCAGTATATAAAACAGAATAGAATAGCATAGCCTGATAGGGCTTCTGGGTGCAGGATTGGTGAGGCCTGGGAAGTCTGGGTTAGAGCAAGAAGGTGGCGGAAACCTATTCCTTTGAGAGTAATAGCTCCGCCGCCTAGGCCTACTTGAAAATCTTCTAGCGAAAGATGTAGCAGATGGAGTGTGCCGAGATAAAGTTTGGATGGTGTCGGTATGCTTCTTGATGCAATCTCTTCCAACTTATCCATGAATAGTTTGTCCCCTTGGCTCAGCTCGGCTCTGCACAGCTGCTAATCTCTCCTGAACCGCTGGTTCTAGGTTAGAAACAAGCAGCCATTAGTCTCTGCACATTCCCACACCCATGGTGGAGAGTCTGGATACAACATCAAAAGTATCGTAAGCACCCCTGGCCAGATATGTTCTGCACTCCATCTGCTTATTGGTCAACTGACGAAGCTCTGTGGCCTGCTCCTGAGGGAGAGAATTCACCAGCCTGAGTGTACTTATGTACTTGAGACCCCCAACTGGACAGATTATCTACCCAGCTCTTTCCTCCCTTCTCTGGGAGAGATCAAGAAAACTCACAGACCATGAAAGTTATAGTCAATATATAGCAAAGGCCTTTGAGAAAGAGTCACAGGTTCCACATAATCACAGTGGATCTTTACCAGGACCGTCTCACAATACTCTCAGGCACCTTCTCTCTTTTTATTAGAAAAACATTGTCATAGGTTAACAGGTCAACAGGTTTACATCATAGATCATGAGACACAAGCAATGGATAATCATAGGTTTACATTATATTCTGCTACCACCAGCAGGTCTGTGGGTATTCAGGGCGAAGTTCAATAACTGCGAGCAATTCCAGTAAAGAATCTAGCTATTATAAGAATAAGGAACTCTCTTTGCAGCTAGCAGACATTATTTTCAGAACACATTTGCATGTTCAAGGGTCTGGGAATGTGCAGGCTAAAGGTGTGTATCATTCTCAGTTCCCTCTCCTTTCTCTAACTTATGCTAGACATGCTTGTCCTTAGTGACAATTTCCAGCATCTGGACAGGATATTAATTACTAAGCAGGCTTAAACTGTTGGTTCAGGGAGGTCACGTGATGCACTGAGAGCGTCAGCTAGGCTGTAGCTGAGCTCCGGGGTCCCCACTCCGTTTATGCCGCTGAAACTTGTCAAAACATCTCTCAGGAGTATAAAACCAAACTTGATATAGAGGCGAAAAGTGCATGGAACAATACCTAGTACAAATGCCGGCTGGAACCGCTAGGAAAAGCGTGAAAGTGGAAAGAGGGAAAACACCTCCAGTCGCCGAGGAACCCAAGATGGCGGACAATACGCAGGGGGCCCTTCAGAGTTTTCGGAGTGCCAGCTGGGGAAATAACAGCGGTGGGCACTGCTTTGGAGCCAAGATTGGACACATTAGCGTGCCAGCTGGGGAAATTAGACTCAACTATAGCGGAGGTTTCTAAACGCACACTCGAGCTGGAAAAGCGCATGTCAGACATTGAAGACAACTGGAACTCCAGCTTTCCCGCCCTTAAGGAACTGGAGGGAAAACTCAGAATGCAAGTGGAAAAATTAGAAGATCTAGAAAATAGGGCTCGTCGCTCAAATATAAGAATAGTTGGACTGCCTGAGACTCCAGCGGAAAAGCACCTGGGGCCAGTGCTGGAGAAATGGCTGAAGCAAGAATTTGCACTATCGGACAGCAGCGGGGCCTTTTGCATTGAACGTGTGCACCGAATTGGGAGACTGCAGCACATGAACCCAAAGCCGAGAGTGGTTATTGTCAAAATACACAATTATATCCATAAAGAAGAAATAATGCTTGGTTACAAGACAGAGGGACTCCCTAAAGTATGAAGGCAATCGGATATTGATTTTCCCGGACTACTCAACGGGAGTTCAGGAGAAACACAAAGGGTTCCATCCAATCTGCACTACTCTCGTGGAAAAGAAGATCCGTTTTACACTGGCATACCCAGCAGTTCTGAAGATATACCTGGGAGGGAAAATGGAATACATTTGAGTCACCGGCAAAGGCGCTGGACTTTATCAACAAAGAGGCAGAAGGACTACCCTCAGCAACCTGATCAAGAGGTTTTGTTTATGTGGTTTGAACTGAGAAAATTGATTGTGGGGTGGTTAGCCATTTTGGTTAAGGGCAATATGGTTCTCCTTGGTAGGCGGTTGGGGGTGGAGCGGGGGCCCCAGCATGCCATGTGACCTCTCGCAACGGGTGGTGGCACGTCGCACTACATTGTATTACTAAGGGGGAGAGGGAGTTTGTGGAGGATAAAGGGGGGTAATGTGGGAGACACTCAAGAAGGGTTTCAGACTCTTGTCTCAGAGGCATATAAACCAACTGTGGGATCTTGGTCGCATATACATGGATGCAAGTTTTGTGGCAAATGAGCAGGAACAAGGTGAGGCGGGGGGAAGGGCTGGGCCCCCGGTCTCCGAGTATACGTTAGAGATGTGTATGTCACGGGGCAGAATGGAGGGGGAAGCTGGTGCAATGTAAGATGGTAACATGGAATGTGGGGGGGATATCCTCCCCACTGAAGGGCAAAAAAATCTTAACCCACCTGATTAGGCTGCAAGCAGATATTGCTTGCCTGCAGGAGATGCAACTATCAGAAGAGGAGCATAAGAGGAGCATAAGAAATTAAAGTCAATGTGGGTAGGCCAGGTAGAATATGTTTAGGAAAGGCCTAGCATACTCCTCGGAAATGATCTTGAGAGATGATAGGGGGCGGTTTCTGCTGGTTAGAGTCTCTCTGCAGGGGAGGGAGGTTTACTTACTATCGATCTATGCTCCCACTCTTCACGCACCCGAGTTCTACCCGGATCTTCTAAAGATTTTAATGCCCCTACAAGATAAAGACCTTATACTAGCCGGGGACATGAATGCATTGATGGACCCAGGGATAGACTGTACAGGGAGTAGGTGCGCAGAGAGCGAAACTGGGACAAGGGCAGGGACACTGTCATCCTTCATATCATTCCTTGGGGTGATAGATGCCTGGCAGGCGCTCCACCCTGATGAGAGGGATTATACTGATAGATCTCGGGCGCATGGATCCTGGGCCAGGTTAGACCACATTTTTGTGTCAACCTCCCTCTTCTCGTGGGTCTTTGATTCACGGATTGAACAGCTGGTAATATCGGATCATGCGCCGGTGTGGATGAGTGTGGAGGCGCCCCCAGGACACCAGGCATTTAAACATTGGAGATTCCCTAGCTACTTGATTAAAGACTTAGAATTTCTAAAATATTTACAGGGAAAATGGGAAGAGTATGCCCTGCACAACAATCAGCATAGGTCTGAGCTGCGGCTGTTTTGGTGCATGGCAAAGGCAGTAATGAGAGGGGAGATCATTGCCTATGTTGCTGCGCGGCGGAAGAAAGCAGCAGCCAGCATAGTCAATTTGTACAGCTAAGCAAGGCCAAACGGGCTTTTCTGCAGTCACCATCCCCGGCTAATCGAGACAGCTACTTATCAGTGCAAGCTGCCCTAAATTCTTTGTTGCATGAGCATACTCAGAGACGTTTAGTTTATCAGAAATACAGATTAAGGAGGCACAGAGACCGTCAGGGTGGCCTCTTAGTGGGTTCTTGGGTCGGGAATTGCACAATCACGGCTCTGAAAGACAACAAAGGACAGATTGTAAACCGTACAGGCAAAGTGCTACAAGCCCACTTTAGTAACCTGTATTTAGGAGGGAGCCCCCCAGATAAGGACAAAGTAAACAGTTTTCTAGCTACATCGGGGATACCAAAGCTCACAACTGAAATGAAGGATTTACTAGAGACTCCCCTACAGCCGAGAGAATTGCAGAAAATAATTAGGGAGCTGAAGTCACAATCGGCACCTGGGTTGGATGGATATACGGGGGAATTTTACAAGGCTATGCAGCTAACACTGCTCAATCCTCTACTTGAGTATTACCAAGCAGTCATTGAGGCAGGGGAGTTTCCAAAACATGAAAATACAGCATTGATATCTCTGTTGCCCAAGCCGGGCAAGTCATCAGTTGAGCCTGATTCATATCGGCCAATATCCCTAATTAATGTAGATATAAAAATTTTGGCTAAGGCACTGGCGAATAGGTTGGCAGAACATTTCCCAACCTTGGTAAGTGAAGCTCAGGTGGGGTTCATTGCAAAGAGGCACTCGGTGTTGCATATACACAGAGTTCTCTTGGCTATGGCACAGAGTATACATGAAAAAGACCCCATTATGTTGGTGAGCCTAGATGCGGCCAAAGCATTTAATCATGTAGACTGGAATTATTTGTTCCAAGTCCTCGAATGGTTGGAGTTCCCGGGGGGATTTTTATGGGCCACATGGGTGTTATATATTAGGGGTTGGGGGCACATATTTTGGCCAATGGTAGCAGATCGGAGTGGTTTCCTGTACAGTGGGGAACTAGGCAGGGATGCCCCGTCACCTCGTTTATTTGATATATCTCTCGAACCATTGATTCGGACTTTAAATAAAATGGAAGAGGTGAGGGGTGTCAACATTGGCACCGAGGTGGTGAAGTCCCTTGCATATGCGGATGATCTGCTAGTTCTGTCCGACCCCCAGACCTCTCTGACGAATGCACTAAGAACAGGGGATCATTATGGTACCCTTTTGGGACTATCCCTAAATCTGCAGAAGTCCTGTGCACTTGCAATTGGTGAATCACTAAAACAGGCATGGCAGAGAAATTTTCAGTTACAATGGTGGATAACGAATTACAGTATTTGGGGGTCCAGATCCCTAGGGATCTGAGTTCTTTATATGGTACTAATGTTCGCCCGCTTGTGGAGGTGACAAAACGCAAGCTGGCAATGTGGGTCATCCTGCCATTATCGCTGGGGGGGGGGGGGGGGGGGTCGCATAGCTTTGTTCAATATGCTAATTGCCCCTAAGTGGCTTTATTTATTCCAACAGCTCCCCATCTATTTGAGGGTTCGAGAGGAGAGGGCCTTGAATAGACTAATTCAAAGATATCTATGGCAGGGCAAACGCCCGCGGCTCCCAATGAGGGTGATCTCTACTCCTAAAGAGCATGGGGGATTGGGTCTGCATAGTATAAGGTATTTGTCAATTGCATGCGCAATGCGTCACATAAATGATTGGTTTAGGAGCACCTCTGTGTTTTCGATAACTCGAGCAGAGGTGTCCCTTTTTCCAAAGGTACACTTCAGTTATCTCCTACATGCGAGCAACAGATTGCCAGTGGGGGCATACAGGCGTCACCCCCTATTACAATCACTTAGAGCCACATGGAGATGGATCTGCAGGAGGCACAGCTTTACAGCGAAGGTTACCACATTGCTTCTTCTCTGCAATAATCCAGACTTTCCTCCAGGTCAGGAAGTGGGGTCTTTCACTCGTTGGGCAAGTAGAGGGATTACGTATTTGGCTCAGGTGGTTAATGAGGAAGGGAAACTAAAGCCTTTAGCAGTGTTGAGAGAGGAATTTGGTCTGCCAGAGGGCCAGCAGTTTGCTTATATGCAGTTAAAACACTATATATCCGGACAGATTTGACTGAAGATGTTAATGATGTTTTGACTGAGATGTATTTTTGGGGGGGGCGCAACAATTAGTATCCTTAAAATTTCACCACCAACAGCTCAAGGATACCTCTACAGAGTTGGACTATGCTCAATTGGCCAGGCTCTGGTCTGAAGACCTGGGCTTCGTGGTGACAGTTGAACAATTTAAATCATTTATTCGCAAGTTGTATCGCATGCGGTTGTCTGTTCTGCAACTGGAGAGATTGTATAGATTCCTCCTGAGAATATACATGGCTCCCAAATGTGCATCTAGAGTTATAAGAACTTGTGATGGATCATGCCCTAAGTGTGGGACTGTAATGGCTACTCTGGGGCACATGTTCTGGTTGTGTCCCATGGCAAAACAATTTTGGGGGAGTGTTACAAGCGATGGACCGAATGTGGAGCTGCACTTTGGTGAATGACCTCTTACTTCTCTTCTACGAGTGCAGATACACAGCAGATCCCCCTTCTGGGTTCAAAGGTTTTGGTCAACTGGCGATCCTTTCTGAACTCACTACCATCTTAAAAGCCTGGTTGTCAGATCAGGGACCTCTGCTGGCTTATTGGACAGCGCAACTGATACAACAAATGAAATTGGACAGATGCAGCATTGGCTCTTTGGACAGTGTTCCGGGCTGTAGATTTCGTGCCCAGTGGGAACCCTTGTGGTTAACATTGCCTTCCAGAGGGAGGAGTCATATTCTGAACTTTTGATACAATTGAGTGTGGGGAGAGTAAGGTTAGGGAAGGGTTGAGGGGGAGGGATTGGGTAAGTTGGGTGGGGATAGTTGGGATGATATGAGGTTTGAATTGTTGGAAATACATTGCTCTGTTCATTGAGTGTTTCTGTACTTTGTGGTGTTGTCAACAATTAAGCAATGTGGTTAATAAAAATGATTTAAGCATAAACTGTTGGTTCAGCAAGAAAGCATTTGTTCACATTTTCATCCTATTTTCCCTTCTAACTTTTAACTCCCTTCTGGACTGGGGGGGGGGGCACCATTCTCATAGATGTTCTCAATATCATCAGCTTGTAACCAAAGACTCCAAATATAGGATATGGGCTCATGCAGAGCTGGTGGTTGGGAGGCGGGGCTAGTGCTGGGCAGACTTATACGGTCTGTGCTGGGGCTGGTGGTTGGGAGGCGGGACTAGTGCTGGGCAGACTTATATGGTCTGTGCCGGGGCTGGTGGTTGGGCGGTGGGGATAGTACTGGGCAGACTTATACGGTCTATGCCAGAGCTGGTGGTTGGGAGGCGGGGTTGGTGGTTGGGAGGCGGGGATAGGGCTGGCCAGACTTATACGGTCTGTGCACTGAAGAGGACAGTACAAATAAAAAAAGTGGCACATATGAATTTATCTTCTTGGGCAGACTGGATGGACCGTGCAGGTCTTTTTCTGCCGTCATCTACTATGTTTACTATGTAGAGCTGGTAGGACTAGATGCGAGCAGCGATCATCGAACCAGAAAAGTCTCTTTTTCAAACAAGTCTAAGGTCCAAGCCTCTCTACCATGGGGTGCTAAGGCATGAGACCTGGAACTCCTAGCCCGTTTGAGAGTGGATTCGACCACCAGAGAATGGTGAGGTAACTGTGCCCTCACAAATATGGGAGCCTTCTGGAAGATGTGATACTGCATATTCACCTTCTTGGGTGCAGATTCCCAGTTCATAAGTGTGTCTAAGGATAGGGTGCAATGGCACAGTAACTCCTTACTTAGGAGGTGACTTGTAGCCCAGTACAGTCAACATCTCCAACTTAAATGGGACGGCAGCTGTCATATTCACAAACCCAGTGAAAAAGAATCGCTCAGGTGTGGATTTCCACCTCTCATGAGGTGGAGGGGATCAGAGGGTAGTCCATATGACTCCTTTTCCAATAAATAATGTGGATCCTCCTCTGAATCCCAGGAATGGTCCCAGTCAGACTCCTCAGCATAGTCATTTTCAGATGTTTGAGCCTCATTCGATCTTGTGGAGATATGTCCACACCCCAAGGGGCCCCACCTTCTGAATCCAGGGAAGCTTCCTCCCCCGATGTTGAAGTGAGTTCTGGATAAATCAATGTCAACACCCTCCAAGGTGCCAGTGTCTATCTCTGCCCAGGCATCAGTGGCTCTTCAGAGAGAGGCTAGGGTTCATGCTTCTGAGGCGCAAGTGCCCTCGATGCCGGAGTAGTTTGTGTCCACAGCATCTATCCCAACTCCTTCCTGGGCATGGCCCAGAACTGCTCATTGAAGGTGGGCACTGACAAAGGTGGGGGCATCAGTAAAGTGGCAATAGAAGAAAGCGCCAATGTCAAACCGGAAGCTGGAACCTGACTGCTTGGAGACTGGCACACCAGCACCTCTTTCAAAGAGGGGAAGCATTCCTCGCAGTTCAAGCACTTCTCAGTTACCGGCGATGCCGTTGCCCAAGCAGTCCTGGCACCATACATTGAGGGAGACCGATGCTGTGTGCTTCTTTGGCATCCTCCAAGGTGCTGTTTCGCTGGCTTTTGGTGCCAATGAGGACACCACTGAACTCAAGCGCACTCACAGTGTCTAGTCCGATGATGACTGGTCCCATGGCCTACTATCAGCGCCCAAGGTTGAGAGGTGGAGACCTTCTCAATGCCGATGCACTCGCAGTGCATTTCAAAGTCTTCACAGCCATTGAGGTTGATACACCAGACTTTGTGGAGTCAAAAAGTCTCTCTCTTGCTGGGCCTGCAGAGCTCTCTGTGTTCTTAACTAGGCACACCTTTTGAAGCCACTGGGTGCCTCTTCAATTTTGGACTGAAAATGTGGGGCAACAGCCAAATTGAGCTCGGGGCTCCAGCTGAACCACAGGCCTAGCCGATCGTGGAGCAACAAGAAATCTTTAAAATGCTGAAAAAAACTAAGAAATTAAAAAGAGATAGGTAAAGGAGCTAAACAACTTGTAAAAATAACAAAAATTATGAAAATGAACAGAATAGGAAGGCACTTTAAGAAAAAACAATTGCACTGCAAAGAGAGGACAGGTCCTTTCAGCTCTGCAGAAAAATGAAGACTGAGGAGACCAAGCTTACCGGTGGTAGGAAAAATAATGAAGTCGCTGCTGAAGGAAAGGATAGTTAACTTTCTAGAAACCAGCGGGTTACAGGACCCGAGGCAACATGGCTTTACCAAAGGAAAATCCTGCCAAACAAATCTTATTGACTTTTTTGACTGGATGACCAAAGAACTGGATGAGGGACGTGCACTAGATGTAATCTACTTGGACTTCAGCAAAGCCTTTGATACGGTCCCCCACAGAAGACTCGTGAATAAGTTGAAAGGGTTGAACTTAGGACCGAAAGTGGTGACCTGGATAAGAAACTGGTTGACCAACAGGTGGCAGAGGGTGGTGGTAAATGGAATCCGCTCGGAGGAAAGGAAGGTGAGCAGTGGAGTTCCTCAGGGGTTGGTGCTGGGGCCTATTCTGTTTAATATATTTGTGGAAGATATTGCTGAAGGGATGGAAGGAAAGGTGTGCCTTTTTGCGGATGACACGAAAATAGCCAATAGAGTGGGTACCCTGGAGGGAGTAGAAACAATGAGAAGGGATCTCCGAACGTTAGAAGAATGGTCGAGGGTCTGGCAGTTAAAATTTAATATACAATTATAAAGTACTCACTTTTACACTTATATCATAGTGTTTCACTAATTTATTTTAAATGAATTATAGTGCCTTACATACTTTAATACCCCTCCTCATATCTACACAACAGTCATTCCAGAACTCCTTATTTCTAGCCTATTACTCAACCACATCCATTCGCTGCTTGAACACACCTATAGTCAATCCTTTACCACAAGCATGTTATAACATCAGTGAATAATATATATTTAACTCAATTACAGATTTCCCCTCTTAGCAATTCAACCGAGCCTTTAAAAGGCTTTGCTGCTTAGTGCCTCAAAGCACATAATCGTAAGAGTCCTTGTTATATCAGTGTCCAGCACATATGCTCAAAACTTGACGAGCAGTGTTTGGGCGCGTCCACTAGCCCACATTTGATTTCTTTATGCAGTTTATATGAATGTATAACATAGTAGATTACGGCAGAAAAAGACCTGCACGGTCCATCCAGTCTGCCCAACAAGATAACTCATATGTGCTACTTTTTGTGTATACCCTACTTTGATTTGTACCTGTGCTCTTCAGGGCATAGACCGTATAAATCTGCCCAGCACTATCCCCGCCTCCCAACCACCAGTCCCGTCTCCCACCACCGGCTCTGGCACAGACCGTATAAGTCTACCCAGCACTATCCCCGCCTCCCAACCACCAGCCCTGCCTCCCACCACCGGCTCTGCCACCCGATCTCGACTAAGCTCCTGAGGATCCATTCCTTCTGCACAGGATTCCTTTATGCTTATCCCACGCATGTTTGAATTCTGTTACCGTTTTCATTTCCACCACCTCCCGCGGGAGGGCATTCCAAGCATCCACTCCTCTCTCCGTGAAAAAATACTTCCTGACATTCTTCTTGAGTCTGCCCCCCTTCAATCTCATTTCATGTCCTACCACCTTCGCATCTCTGGAAAAGGTTTGTTTGCAGATTAATACCGTTCAAATATTTGAACGTCTGTATCATATCACCCCTGTTTCTCCTTTCCTCCAGGGTATACATGTTCAGCAAGTCTCTCCTCATACATCTTGTAACGCAAATCCCATACCATTCTCGTAGCTTTTCTTTGCACCGCTTCAATTCTTTTTACAGCCTTAGCAAGATATGGCCTCCAAAACTGAACACAATACTCCAGGTGGGGCCTCACCAACGACTTATACAGGGGCATCAACACCCCCTTTCTTCTGCTAGTCAAACCTCTCTATACAGCCTAACAACCTTCTAGCTACAGTCACCGCCTTGTCACACTGTTTCATCACCTTCAAATCCTCAGATACTATCATCCCAAGATCCCTCTCCCCGTCCGTACCTATCAGACTCTCCCCGCCTAACATGTCTCCCGTGGATTTCTATTCCCTAAGTGCATCACTTTGCATTTCTTCGCATTGAATTTTAATTGCCAAACCTTAGACCATTCTAGCTTCCTCAGATCCTTCTTCATGTTTTCCACTCCTTCCTGGGTGTCCACTCTGTTACAGATCTTAGTATCATCCGCAAATAGGCAAACTTTACCTTCTAACTCTTTGGCAATGTCACTCACAAATATATTGAACAGAATTGGCCCCAGCACCGATCCCTGAGGCACTCCACTACTCACCTTTCCCTCCTCTGAGCGAATTCCATAAAACACCCGTGTTAAGGCGTAGCAAAGGCTACTGGAAGTGCCACATAAATCCATTCAGCAACTGTTCATTCAGTCAACTTGGTTCCCAATGCGAGAAAGTGTAGCGTGATGCACTTGGGGTGCGGAAACCCAAAAGAGAGAGACTGGATAGGAGGGGAGAGATTAGTAAATTCGACTCAGGAGAGAGAACTTGGGGTGTTGGTGTCGGAGGATCTGAAGGTGAAGAAGTAATGCGACAAGGCGACAGCCATGGCCAGAAGGATGCTAGGCTGCGTAGAGAGGGGCATAACCAGCAGAAGAAAGGAGGGGTTGATGCCCCTCTACAAGTCATTGGTAAGGCCCCACTTGGAGTATTGTGTTCCGTTTTGGAGGCCGTATCTTGCTAAAGATGTACAAAGACTGGAAGCGGTGCAAAGAAAAGCTATGAAAATGGTATGGGATTTGGGTTGCAAACTGTATGAGGAGAGACTTGCTGACCTGAACATGTATACCTTGGAGGAAAGGAGAAACAGGGGTGATATGATACAGACGTTCAAATATTTGAAAGGTATTAATCTGCAAACGAACCTTTTCTGGAGACAGGAAGGCGGTAGAACTAGAGGACATGAATTGAGGTTGAAGGGGGCAGACTCAGGACTAATGTCAGGAAGTATTTTTTCATGGAGAGGGTGGTGGATATGTGGAATGCCCTCCCGCGGGAGGTGGTGGAGATGAAAACTGTAATAGAATTCAAACATGCGTGGGATAAACACAAAGGAATCCTGTTTAGAAGGAATGGATCTGTGGAATCTTAGCGGAGATTGGATGGCGACGCTGGTAATTGGAAATAAAGCGGGAGCTGGGCAGACTTCTATGGTCTACGCCCTGATCGTGACTGAATAGATAGGGGTGGGCTGGAGTGTAAATTTTAAGGGGCTTCGATGTTAGCTGCAGAACTTATTACAAGAACAGTACTGGGCAGACTTCTACGGTCTGTGCCCTGAGAAAAGCAAGGACAAATCAAACTCTGGTATCCATATAAAGTATCACATACCATGTAAGATGAGTTTATCTTGTTGGGCAGACTGGATGGACCGTACAGGTCTTTCTCTGCCGTCATTTACTATGTTACATCACCCATCTGTGAGAATATAACAGTTTACGCCCAGCAGGATGCCGAGTTTTCTTCCTTTCTTTCCTGCTTAAACAGAGATGACTTCAGATCTGTCTCTGCTCTTTTCTACACTTTAAGAGAGACATCCTCGGCCCCACTCCCATAGCCAGAGAAAGAGTCCCTAATTCGTTTCTAATCCTGCAGAGAGGAAAATGCCTGCAAGAACTGCTATTCAGATGGAGATGAAATTTGAGGACATCGCTGTCTCTTTCTCCCAGGAGGAGTGGGAGTATTTAGATGAAGAGCAGAAGGAGCTCTACAGGGAGCTTCTCCTTTTTAGGCAGCCAACTTTGGAACGCTCTACCAAGATCCATCCAAACAATGAACGACTACTTACCCTTCAGAAAAATGTTGAAAACCTATCTCTTCAAGCAAGCCTACCCAAATGGCCCGACTTAACCTTATAACCCCACCCACATGACTCCTGCACTGATGTTGATTATATCTTAGCCCGTTGTCTCCCAATCTCCTTCTTGCTTATCCCCTAGTGACAGTCTTTTTTTTTTACCATCTTCCCCATACTTTGCCCCTCCCATCCCCTCTTACTTTTGCTTATCATATCTTTGTTGCACCTTCTATGTTCAATCCACTTATTATTAAGGTCTTCTATTACCATGTTTATCTCGGTTTGTAATACTCTTCTTACAAGACTTTGTAATTCTATTTACTATGTAAGCCGCATTGAACCTGCTTTGTGTGGGAAGGCGAGGGGTACAAATGTAATAAATAAATAACAGTCTGCTTGTCCTCAGAGAAGAGAACTAAATAGCAAAAGGAATTGATAGGTGTGATGGATGTACCAAGAAGAGAAAAATCTGAAGACAGACAGTTGTACCGCCCAGTGATCCAACATGCAACAGTTTTTTCTGGATTAAGAACCATACCATATTAAGTAAGCCAACGTAACACTGCCTTTAAACAAGATTGTACAGGGGTAGTGCAGGAGGAATCTGGATCATTACAATAAAGCAATACAATATCATCAGCATAAATGTATGTAGAAATACTGAAGCTTTGAATAAGTGAAGCTAAAGGACTAAGAAATAGATTAAATAATAGAGGAGACAGTGTAACTGAGATAATAACCTTAAAGGAGCAAAAAGAGAAATGAAGAAAACCAGCACAATACTGTTCCAAAGATACCTGTGGAAGCTAAGGAAGAAACAAGAAAGGTGTGATTGGCTAAATCAAAGGCTGCAGAAAGATTGAGGGAAACAGCAAGTGCATAACGACCTTTAACTGTGCATAAACTTCACTTAAGACACTAGCCAGAACAGTTTTGGTAGTATAATGTGCTCTGTATCCAGATTGCCTGGAATTTAAAGCCAGAGTTTTCTCAGCAAACGAGGATAATTGTTGAATGACGGCTTTTTCAAGGATGTTAGAGAGAAAACATAAGTTTGAAACCAGGTGATTGCGACTTGGGATAGAGGGATCGAGGGAGGACTTCTTCAGGAGTGGATGAACAAGAGCTGTTTTCCAAGGGGCTGGAAATTCATTGATTAAGGATAGGATCGCAGGAGGAAGATTCAGCTTGGGATTCCTTAGCCATATCGAAGGAATAGGATCAAGCAAACGTGGTTGGCTTCATTTGTCCTATTAGTTTAGAGAGTGAAACTGTAGTAAGAAGCTGGAAAGATGTCCAAACAGAAGGACAGGCAGGAAGAGGAGAAGTAGGGAGAGAAAAGGAGGAGGGAGATGTACAAAGAGATAACAAGAGGAGCAATAGAAGATTGGGAGCTGGAGGGAGTATCAAGGGAGGAAGGGAGAGGAGATATGGGATGGGTAGTTGAGATATTGGGAAGTGAGGTAGAGACTGGTCTGGAAAATCTGTCTGAGAATAGAGACCCCCGGGTCCGGGTTGAAACTGATTATGAAGAGCTGCCCAGAAATTTAATGTAACAATTAAATCAGGGGAAACAAAAAGCTTGCATCTAGATGATTCTGCTTACAGCAACTAAAATAATAATTTACTGAACATTGAGCTAATGTTGAAATAACTTGAGATAGATGCGAGACATAGCACATATTTCTGAGGTTATCAGAATGATAATAAACACGAAACCGTGTCCCTGATCAGTAAATTTAATTACAGCTTGCTTTTGGGAAATCATAGATTTGTCAGCATTAAGTGACTTTAAGATCCATTGCCTGACCAGACACTTGATGCTGAATTAGAAAGATAAAATATAGGTCTGATTGTTACTAATATGCTGGAAGGACAACTGCTGACGTATTCTGATTTTACAAGAATTTTCCATGATTCTGCTGAACTTTCATAAAAAATGTAATGATTAATGAGTAATGTTTTCCATATGATGCTGATAACGTGATTGGTTCCTGAATCTAATGATAATGTGGCATTGATTGCTTGCCAATAAAAAGAAGAGGGCTGAAGTGTATCTCTGAGCAAAGTCCTGTAGAATCTCTGCGGTTCAAGAGAGTCAGAAGTTTGCTCCGCATTGGCCTTTACTTATAGATATAGATAGATAGATAGATAGATAGATAGATAGATAGATAGATAGATAGATAGATAGATAGATAGATAGTGTATGTGCTTTATTTCAATTTCACTTGGGGGAGGGCATATAAAGATCAGCTTAGCCCAGCTGGTACCGTGATCGGATTCTAATTCCACAGGAGATGTCAACGGAAGAAGACTCAGGTAATATCACTATACTTTATTATTATGGAGTCTCTTTGTTCTAAGACATCTAATGATAAGGAAGTTCTGCAGAATATTATTAAGCAAGCTACCACTAAGGGTGGACCAATTGGTGTTATGTTCAAAATTCATGGTAGAGCAGCTCTTGTTCCTATCCCTAGGTGGCACCGTATTACTGCCAGTCTTCAAAGACTGCAGTTTCCCCTTACTGGGACTTTCTTAGTGAAGAAACTGTCATATCTGGCTACCCAATTACAATTGGAGTGTCATGCTAAGGACAGGAAAAATTATGACTGGCAGATTCTCTTCTGGTGGCAAGAGACAGCACAGAATCAGGAGAGAGAGAATCAGATCTCAGTGTAGATCTGAAACTGGAACAAAAGTCAGAAAACTTGAGGACACAATACAACAGTTAACTATGTCCATAAGTCAAAAGGATAAGAATAAAGATTGAACAAATTGAAAACTTTAACCGGCGTCTCAACCTCCGTCTTTTGAATTTTCCTATAATAGCAGGGGAAACGCTAACGGATACCTTTCATAAATATTTAATGGAAATTCTCCATATTCCTCAGGCGGCAATACCCCCTATAAATAAAATATATTTTATTCCTCAATCTAAAGATGGACAGCAAGACCTCGGAAAAGATACCGCAAATTTACAAAATATTTCAGAAATATTGGAACAATCCTCTGATATAATTATACACAGAGCCACAGTGATTGTTGCAATGGTATTTGAACAAGATTACAATAATATTTTAAGATTATACTTCAAAAATATCAAAGCTCAATTCCATGGTATTAAGGTTTGGATCTATCCTGACGTGACAAAAATGACTCAACAAAAAAGAAAACAATTTCTTGCTTTGAAACAAAAAACTATAGAGATTGGAGCTACTTTTTTTCTAGCATACCCATGCAAGTGTGTAGTGAAATTGGGTCAAACAAAATATAATTTCTTTTCGCCGGAACAACTTAAAGTGTTTCTAGAAGTTAAAACAGTGAAATAAGTTAATTCTGGAATTTACAGCCTGTATTTTATTTAAACATGAGTGCCTATTTAGGTCTAGTTTAATTTGCTCAATGCCTATATAACTTCTCTTACTCTTTTTCCCCCCAAGCAATGATTGGGGTCTAAGAAAGGTTAAATTTACTTACATTTGTGTTTGTAATTATACTCATTATAATTTTCTTATCTTTTTTTTTTTTTATTAATGACAGAAATGTAAATTTCTATTTTGAATGAGAATGTTACAAATTCTTAAAATTACTTATTTCCTTACCTGTATTGCTTTAACAAGGTTATCCTTGTGAATTATAATTAAAATCATAAATAAAAAAAAATAAAAAAAACCCGGGGTTTCCTCCCCTTCCTCCCTTGGCAGTGCCTAATACACCCCTCAGCTATACTGAGGAGGTCTGTATATTAAGCGCGACGCTAGGGCATACTGCAGAGGAATCAGGACGAATAGACAGTGAAAGAACACTTTTGCATGAATGTCCGACTGTTTCAACTGATAAAATTAGGGAGCAGTTGATAAGCAAAATTAGGCACGCAGCTCATCTTTTGCCATCAGCAAGAGCCACAGCCTTTACTGTTGGAATAAATCATAATTCTTTTCAAGAATTAGAGGATGTGAAACAAAGAATAGCTGTAGCTGTTAAAGAGAGAAGGGAAGTAGATGATTTAAAGGAGCGTATTGCAACTGTTATCTCAATACTGCCTCAGACTATTAGTAAACACTATGAAAACTGTAAAGATTTGAATGATCTTGGTATTATAAGAATCATGTTTAATGAGTTACGAACAGAAATGGCAAATGCCAAAAGTAAAGCAAAGGAGTACTGTGAACGACGTAAAGATATTGTTGCCAAATTAATAGAGTTAAATTATGTGGACACATTCTGTAAAATATATTTCAGGATGAAGCACCCCTGAGAGTGTATGATATTGAATGGCATTATAGTCAATAGCAATAGTTAAAAATGCTTTACAAAATGCCATTGTTGGCAGTAGCCTTGTGCAGGATTCAGAACAATCTGATTTTATGAAATTGCGTGATGGCAAAATAGTAAAGAAACCTAGTGCAGCAAATCATGCTGGCACTGCTAAATGTTTCTTCTGAGACCGTTCCCGTCTGCCAAAGGGGGAATGGTAATGGTCCCAATGATCTGGACTTCTCCTGAAATTTTTCATTTAGTTAAGTCATTTCCAAATCCTTGGGACAATCCAGTTTCTTTTATAGAAAATTGGAAGCAATTGATGGTTTCTTATAATCCTACATGGGCAGATGTGAATAATCTCCTCAATACCTTATTTGTTATTAAATCAGATTACATTAAGATAAATAATGAGGAAACAAATACTAAGTGGCCCACTGAGGATCCCGTTGAGGATTACACAAACTCAGAAGTTAATGATTATATTGATCAAAGAAATAAATTGACAGCAAGCTTAGAGAAATTCTGTGCACCCAGAGTAGATTGGCCAAAATTGATATCTCTGAGGCAGGAGAAAGGGGAAGCTGTTATAACCTTCCATACTCGGCGTGCTAAATCTTTTCCCCATTTTTCTGGCCTTCCTGATGAAGGAACTGGGAAAGGGATGGTTGCTATGTTTGTAAATGGCCTTTTACCACCTATAAAAGATATGTTAGAGAGTGCAGTCCTCGATTGGCCAGCTAAAGATTGCAGTGCTATTTTGGTAGCTGCCAGACAGTGTGAGAGAAGAATCAAAGAAAGGGAAGATCAGGAAAAGCAAAAGAAGGAAAACCAGAAACAGATTGTTGAACTTTCAAATTTCTTCCTTAGTGGGGGCAGCTAGAGGAAGAGGGGGAGATCACAAGAATAGAAATCCAGGATATGGGAATGGTAAAGTAATCTATTATCAGTGTGGACAGTCAGGACATTTCAAACGTGAGTGTCCATATAGAACCCAGCCACTCCCCTTCTGCCTCCCCCTCCATCACAACCCCTCCCCGCTCATATGTTAAATCCCACTGCCCACCAGCTCTGGCCTAAACCACCTCTGGCTGCTTATTACTCCGATGACATAAATATTGACTTTACAGAGGACTGACTAGGCCAGGAGGCCCCGGTTCTTATGGATCTCCAACTCCCTTGCTCAGAAGGAGCAGAGATTGAGGGGGAGGTGAAAGGAAGAAACTGCAGGTTCCATTTGGATTCAGGGGCAACTTATTCAGCTCTCCGCTATATGGATGCCCCCATGGAGGGAGCACAAGTTATACAGTGTGAGGGAATCGGGAGGTGCAGAAATCCCTCACTTCAAGTCACCACCCCTGACATTAACCCTGCAAGGACACAGATACCACCTCCCCTTCCTGATCAGTACCCAGCTCCCAGTAAATCTGCTTGGCCGGGACTTTCTTAGCATGGCCAAGGCTAGTCTTAGCTGGGATCAGGGCACATTAAAATGCTCTATTTATTTAATGCAGACAGCAGCAGCAGAAGAAGATGAGTTGAAAGATATTCCTAAAGACCAGGAGCTAATGTTGGATTTTTAAAAGCCTCACCAGTAAAGACTGAAGTGGATCCAGAGTTAGAACTACCCCATATCAAACAATATCAATTGAAACCAGAAGCAATAGAGGGAATTAGACCAGTGCTACAGGACTTACTCAGTCAAGGGGTTATATATCCTACTTCATCACCATGTAATACTCCAATTCAGTCTGTCCTGAAGGCAGATGGTAAAACGTACAGGGCTTAGAATAAAACAGTGGTGGCCAAGGTTCCTGTGGTACCGGACCCCCATTGTATATGGACAATGATTTTTGTGACATCTGTTTCTCTGTTATAGACTTGAGCTCTACCTTTTTCAGTATACGGCTGCATCCCCTTTCTCAGCAGTTTTTTTGCTTTCTCCTTCGAGGGGCAGCAATACACCTGGTGAACCCGCTCACAAGGATACACTAGAGTCCTAGTTATTTTTCACAGGCCCTGAGAGCTGCCTTACAGAGATTCGATCCAACGCCTTCTACTCTGGTACAGTATGTGGATGATTTGTTATGTGCTGATGGTGATGAATCTTGTAAAAAGGTTACTAAAGATTTGTTACTATTCTTGTATAATACTGGTCAGTATTCTCAATGGAGAAGGGTAGTTAGTGGGGTTCCCCAGGGCTCTGTGATAGGACTGCTGCTTTTTAACATATTTATAAATTACCTAGAAATGGGAGTAACTAGTGAGGTAATTAAATTTGCTGATGACAGTTATTCAAAGTCGTTATCGCGGGAGGATTGTGAAAAATT
The DNA here is from genome assembly GCF_901765095.1 of Microcaecilia unicolor. Lineage (NCBI taxonomy): Eukaryota > Metazoa > Chordata > Amphibia > Gymnophiona > Siphonopidae > Microcaecilia > Microcaecilia unicolor. The sequence goes on from NC_044037.1 coordinate 124,405,642, forward strand.
ACAAGCAGACCTTACGAGACGGGAAGACTGGGCTTCTAAACGGCAGATGACGTTTAATGTGAGCAAGTGCAAAGTGATGCATGTGGGAAAGAGGAACCTGAATTATAGCTATGTCATGCAAGGTTCCACGTTAGGAGTCACGGACCAAGAAAGGGAGCTAGGTGTCGTCGTTGATAACGTTGAAACCTTCTGCTCAGTGTGCTGCTGCGGCTAAGAAAGCAAATAGAATGTTAGGTATTATTAGGAAAGGAATGGAAAACAAAAATGAGGTCGTTATAATGCCTTTGTATTGCTTCATGGTGCGACCGCACCTCGAATATTGTGTTCAATTCTGGTCGCCGCATCTCAAAAAAGATATAGTGGAATTAGAAAAGGTGCAGAGAAGGGCAACGAAAATGATAAAGGGGATGGGACGACTTCCCTATGAGGAAAGGCTAAAGCGGCTAGGGCTCTTCAGCTTGGAGAAAAGGCGGCTGAGGGGAGATATGATAGAGGTCTATAAAATAATGAGTAGAGTTGAACGGACAGATGTGAAGCGTCTGTTCATGCTTTCCAAAAATACTAGGATTAAGGGGCATGCGATGAAGCTACAATGTAGTAAATTTAAAACGAATCGGAGAAAATTTTTCTTCACTCAACGTGTAATTAAACTCTGGAATTCGTTGCCAGAGAATGTGGTAAAGATGGTTAGCGGAGTTTAAAAAAGGTTTGGACGGCTTCCTAAAGAAAAAGTCCATAGACCGTTGTTAAATGGACTTGGGGAAAATCCACTATTTCTGGGATAAGCAGTATAAAATGTTTTGTACATTTTTGGGATCTTGCCAGGTATTTGTGACCGGGATTGGCCACTGTTGGAAACAGGATGCTGGGCTCGATGGAGCTTTGGTCTTTCCCAGTATGGCAATACTTATGGGCTGTATATATTTTAGGGTGATATTTATTCCTCCCAGTGCAGCGGATATGTCACTGCTTTCTAGGGATGAACAAATACATCCAAGGCTGCTTCTGGTATATATTTACCTCGTTTATCTAGACTCTACAATTACCAGAGCTGTGCACTTACTCTGAGCAAGGTAGGAGATGATAAACTGAATAAATATAAAAGTATATACGAGAAATCAGCTCTCAAGTTTATAAGAAGCACATCTAGTAATACAATGCTCACCAAACAGTTTTCTACATGATTAATTGTAATAGCAATCAAAGCAGATTTCTCATATAGGGAGTGGTCAGACAGTGAATCAAGCAGATATCACTGTTCCTGAATTCTCCATAAGATTACCTCTGTATCTGAGACTCCAAAGACTATGCAAGTAACATGTACAATCAATTGGTAAGCAAACAGGGCTTAAGGTAAACAGGGAGAAGTTGCACTACTGTAAGTCTAGAGTAGTGTTTTTGGGAGTGTTTAACTGATAAAGGAAAAGAAATTACTCCTGAAAATATTGCAACTATTTTGAATCTGAGTTTTCCAAAGAATATGACTGCCTTAAGAAGATTTTTGGGGTTAACTGGATTCTGTAGACAGTGGATTCCTAACTTTATTCAGATAGCAGAGCCATTGTATGCCATGTTAAAAGAGACAGATGGGGAATTTCCTGTCCCAACAGGACAGCAGCTTTCTGCCTTTGTTAACTTAAAAACAGCTTTGACCGGGGGGGGGGGGGGGGGGGGGGAAGTGACGTCACCGGACAAGATGGCTGCCTAGTCCCGAAGCTCCACCATCCAGCGCCAATAAAAAGCTTTTAAAAGTAATAAAAAGTGGACTTTGCCTGACAACAAAGCTGAAAAAGGCTGCCGGACAATCCCCCTTACTTTCAGCCGCAATGAGTAAAGCTCCCGCGATGCGGAAAAAGAGCAAGCGGTCAGAAAAAAGCATGGCGGGAAAGACCGCCAAACGCAAAGAATCGCCAGAACGGGCCACTCCATCTGACTCTGATTCAGCCCTGTCTGCTGCCGAACAACGCAACCCGCCTTCCAAAAGAGGTATCTCAAGCGAATTGCGTGTATTCTTATCTAACATTCAAGAGGAGATAAAGCAATCGAAGGAGGAAATCCTTGAAAGAATGGACACGCTGAGCACAGAACTTCGCGAACTGGGGGGCAGGGTGGAAGAGGCAGAACTCAAGCTGGAAGAGCAGGCGGAGACACTAGCCAAGCATACTGATCAGCTGCAAGATCTTGAAAAGAAAAATTTGGAGCTTGCCTATAAGCTGGACGACTTGGAAAATAGAGGACGCCGCAACAACCTCTGATTTCGCGGCGTTCCAGAAGGAGGCGAGACAGAGGACATACTGGTGATAGTGCAAACAATGTGTGCCACGCTGTTGGGTTACGAGGCGGGTGCCAAGCCGGTGGAACTAGACAGAGCACACAGAGCCCTGGGGCCTCGTAGGGAACAGCAGGTGCGAGACATTATAGTGCGCTTTCATAAATTTGAAGTCAAAGAGCAGGTCATGGCGAATGCGCGACGGGCACAGAACTTTGAATATGGAGGAGCTAAGATACTGGTGTACCAAGACCTCTCGCTGTACACTTTACAACAGCGACGCCAAATGAAGCCTGCATTGGATGTACTACTTAAGAATAAGCAGCAGTACAGATGGGGTTTTCCCTTCTCCCTGAACTTTATGCTGAAAGGCAGCAAATACAGAGTGCGCTTGCTACAAGAGGCCTGGGAAGCACTGCATGCAGTGGAGCTGGTGAGCACAACAGTCCCGCCAGGGGAATTAGCAACAACAACACGAGCTAAACTCCAAGGCTGGCAGCGAGCTCCAGGAAACGCGAGACGAGGCAAGTCCAAGAGATGAGAGACCCGGCATACATCCAAAAGTAGAGGAGAAGTGGGAAACAACTGAGTTCTGGACATAAAAGTAGTGCCATACGGGCCATGTCAATCAGAATAAACCTGGACTGGGGCTGATAATTTATTTAATTTAGAGCTTTGGGGAGTGGAGTGAAAGAAGAGAGAATGAGCTTATATATAAGCTGTACGAGATGTGAACGGACATGGTAATGTATAAGAACAACACCCGGGAGGGTTACAATGAATGTTGGGAGGGGGGATATGGTATTGAATGGTGATAGAAGAAGGAAGAGAAATGTGAAAGGCGTGGGAGGAGGGGCTGGGACGTCCTGAAAAGGGTGACTAACTTCCTAGTATCCCACTCAGGGGACTAGAGCCTCTGGTTGGTGTAGAATTGGGGGGATGATGGATAGGATCCTGGGGGAGGGATGGGGTGGGGGGAAGGGGGAATGGACGCTAAACTTTGATGATGTAAATGAGGGTCACACACGAATATGTATGGGAGCCAAGGAATGCTATTGGCTTATATTTAAATAACGGAGCACAATGGGTCACGACTTGAAGATTATATCTTACAATGTAAAGGGACTGAATATGCCTGAGAAGAGGCAGAAACTGTATAGAGAATTGCATCAGCTACAACCACAAATAGTATTTTTTGCAAGAGACACACCTGCGGCGTAAACACGAGCATCTTTTACGATGCCCTGGTTACTCAGGAGTGTACTGCGCTTCCTCTGAAACTACAAAAAAGGGAGGGGTGGCGATACTGATTCACTCCTGTACACCGGTGCAGGTTCAACAGATTAAACGGGACCCGGGGGCCGCTTTATTTAGCTTCACATGACACTAAATCAGGTAGATATCACATTAGCATCGATATACGCCCCCAATAGTGGACAGGTGGAATTTTTCACTAAGGTTCGCAACTCCTTGATTGCTTTTGTTAAGGGGTCCCTAATAATGGGAAGAGACTTCAATGCAGTGATAAACCCGGGGACAGACCGAACGGGGGCAACAAGGTTTGAGGGGAAGAAGGAGGCTCAGGCGCTAGGGTCATTGGTTTATTCCTTAGGGGTCCTGGACCTGTGGAGGTTGACACATAGGGCGGATAGAGACTATACATTTTACTCACCAGTGCATGAGTCATACTCCAGAATTGACTATATCTTCTTGGATGCTGCATTAGTAGAAAGGGGGCCAAATGCTGGGATTGGAAGTATGACACTGTCAGATCACTCCCCAGTATGGGTAACCTTGCTGAATATACAGGCTGGGCAACAAGATAAGAGATGGACCCTAAACACTAGCATTCTGCAAGAGGACGAAGTGCTGGAGGGGTACAAAAAGATGCTAAAAGAATATCTAGAGTTAAATGTTGATTCAGGCCCAGCATTACATGTTGTTTGGGATGCCCTGAAGGCAGTGTCTAGGGGTTATTTTTTACAGCAGGCAAGCAAACGCTCAAAGGCGAGGAAGGCACTGATAACAGCCTGCCTGGACAAAATACAACAATTGGAGAAGCAACACAAAATGAATAGATCGCAGCAGGAATGGCAGGATCTATGTATAGAGAGGATGAGGCTGGACGCCATATACTCAGAGCATTTAGAGGTACTAAGAGCTAGGCAGGGGGTGCGCTCTTATGAGTTCACTAATAAAACAGGGCGATTACTGGCTACAAAGATATGCAGACAGAGAGAAGATCGGACTATCCTCCAGGTATGGGATGGGAGTGGTGGCTTGCTGAATCAAACTGAGAAAATACATCAAAGATTCGGGGAGTATTATCAAGCGCTTTACGAACAGGAAATTAACCCGACACCCGAGGCGGTAGATGAGTTTCTGCAGGAATGCGAGCTTCCCAATTTGGCTAGACAGCATAGGGACCTGTTGGAAAAGCAGGTTACCCCACAGGAAATACAAGAGGCAATAAGTAGCTTGCCGTCTTACAAGTCCCCAGGGTTAAACGGTCTCCCTAATGAATTTTATAAGAAGTTTGCTCCCGAATTAGCGCCGTTGCTTGCGGACCTGTTCAATCAGGTAGAGGAGGGGGAGGTTTTGCCGCTGACTATGCGAGGTGCTTGGATAATGGTGATGCCCAAGCCAGAAAAGGATCACACCGAATGTGGTTCCTACAGGCCCATATCGGTGCTCAATGCCGATGTTAAGATACTGGCCAAGGTACTGGCCAACAGGCTGGCACCTATACTCCCAACCCTTGTGCACCCAGACCAAGTGGGCTTTGTGGCCCACCGAAAGGCGATGGACAATATCAGGCGTAGGGTAGACCTAATGTACCTGGCAAAGAGGAATCGGAGGCCCCTGTGTCTCTTGAGTTTAGATGCAGAGAAAGCCTTTGATCGGGTTCATTGGTCCTTCATGTATAGGGTTCTGGAGGTTTGGGGTTTTGGAGCGAAGTTTAAAGGTTGGCTACGGGCGTTTTATACCTCGCCAAAAGCATGTGTTAAAATTAATGGAAATTATTCTGGGTTGTTTACATTGCATAGAGGAACGAGACAGGGTTGCCCCCTGTCTCCTCTTCTATTTGCTATGGTTATGGAACCCTTCGCAGCACGGATACGGCAAGATCCGGGGTTCGTAGGGGCCCGGGTGGCAGAAAGAACGCATAAACTGGCACTCTATGCGGACGATGTCTTGCTATAAGCGACTCGGCCTTTGACTACATTCCCTCGGCTTATCCAACTTATAGATGAGTACTCAGTAGTCTCAGGATTCAAAGTGAATATGGCAAAGTCCGAGGCCTTGAATGTAACTATAGCTGAGGAAACGGTAACAGAGCTGAAGTCATCATTCCCGTTCAGGTGGGCCCGGGGACAGATTAGATACTTAGGGGTTAAGCTGACGGTACCACTATCAGAACTTTTCTTGGCAAACTACAAAGGGTTGATAAAGACAATTGCAGAGGACATGGAGAGGTGGGGAGGACTAGAGGAGGTATCCTGGTTTGGACGTATAGCTATTATTAAGATGAATGTCCTACCTCGCCTCTTATATTTATTCCAAGTGCTGCCTGTGAAGGTGCCCAGGCGATTTCTCGCGTCCTTGCAAGATCGTATTGTGCGTTTCGTCTGGGCAGGAAAGCATCCCAGATTGTCGCGAACCCTATTATATCAAGAGAAGAGGAGAGGAGGATTGGGTGTCCCAAATCTTCATTAGTATTACAGGGCAGCTCAGGGAAAGGCAGCTGTAGAATGGTACCAAGACTATCCTGACAGACAGTGGGTCCACTTAGAACAGCACTCCCTCGGAGAGACACTGCTGGGGGCACTTATGTGGTTGCCAAGATCTTTTCGTAAAATGCAAGAAGGTGTGTGCCCCTCAGTGGAAGTTACTCTCTACTACTGGGACAAACTATTTCCGGAGGGCAGGTGTGTGCTGTCCCGCATGACACCAATTACTTACAACCCTTTGTTTCTGCCGGGGAATACTACGGGAGTCTTCACTCGGTGGTATGCAGAGGGAGTGCGAAGGTGGGGTCAACTGTATGATAATAATAACTCTGTACTAACTTTTGCGGCACTAAAGGCGGGGTTCCCCGTGGTGGAGGGCGAAGAGTTTGCATACTGTCAGTTGTCACATTTCCTCCATAATGCAGCAACCAGAAAGGTCATTCAACGGCAATCACTCCCCCTTGAAGAGATATGTGAAAAATTCACTGGATCCCGAGGACTCATTGGGAGACTATATAGATTTGTCAGCGCACAGGCTCCAGGACATAGTAGTCACAGGCGGGCGTGGGAAAAGGAGTTAGGAAGGACCATAGAGGAAGCAGAATGGGAGAGTAGAGAAAAAAGGGTGGCGGGTGTTTCTATACATGTACCGCTCAAAGAAAATGCAGTAAAGGTATTATATAGGTGGTACCTTACCCCAGACCGACTCCAGCGAATATACCCGACGACAGCGGGGCTATGCTGGCGGGGATGCGGCCTGAGGGGAACCATGGGGCATATATGGTGGCGTTGTCTTAAAGTTAAGGCATTCTGGAAGGCAGTGCAAGATAGACTCCAGGGTTGGTTGGGATGCTTGATACCCTGGGTCCCTGAGGTGTTTCTTTTCTCTTCACCGGTGAGAGGACTGACATCTTGTCAACAGCAATTGCTGAGACAGGTGACAGCAGTGGCCAGAGTGACAGTAGTGTTGCATTGGAAACAAAGAACAGTCCTCTCAATTACAAGATGGCAAAACAAATTAAAATATGTGTGTGAAATGGAAAGGCTCATAGCAACACGAAAACATCGGACAGGTCAATGGCACTCAATATGGCAGTTCTTTGTAAATGCAGTTAACTAGAAAAATTGAGAGAATGTAGTTTATGAGTGTAGAGGACCAGAGAAAGCATTGGGGGAAAGGGAAAGGAGAGGGCCTTGGGGGGGTGGAGTCGGAGGGGGGAGAGGGGAGGGCGATAGGCAGGGAATGGGAGATCACTTACAAATAATAATTAAAAAGTTGAAGTATATTCTGTATTTGATTCTGCATGGCAAATTCTATTGTGTACTCTTTGTTATGTAACTGGCACATTGCTATGTGCAAATTTGTATTGAGAATGTGTTAGGTACGCTACGTTCAGAATTAACAATATTCAATAAAGACTTCTAAAAAATAAAAAAATAAAAACAGCTTTGACCAAGGCTCCTTGCCTGGCTTTGCTAGACTACAATTTAAAGTTTCATTTATATGTGTAACATACTAAAACTGTTGCTACTTGTTTGCTGGTCCAGAAGTTTCTCACTGGCCTTAAACCGCTGGGATACTTCTCACACCAATTTGATCCCATGACTAGAGGGATGCCATGTTGTTTGCAGAGCTTAATTGCAACAGCATATGCTGTACAAATTACAGATTTTGTAGTTCTACAACATCCACTGACTGTGCATACAGAGCACACAGTGTCACAGTTGTTAGTCTTGGCAAAAACTCAACTTATTACAAATACCAGACTACTGCATGTTGCTCTGACTCTGACCAAGGATCATATAACCATCACTAAATGTACTGGCATGAATCCAGCAACCCTTCTCCCTGCAGAGAAAGAGGTGGGGGTAGCTGAGGGGGATCATGACTGTATTCAGCAAATTGCATTGGACACTAAGCCACATCCAGACCTTTCACCAGTGCCTTTGTCTGATGCAGATTTAATCATGTTCACTGATGGGTCATAAGTACATAAGTAATGCCATACTGGGAAAAGACCAAGGGTCCATCGAGCCCAGCATCCTGTCCACGACAGCGGCCAATCCAGGCCAATGGCACCTGGCAAGCTTCCCAAACATACAAACATTCTATACATGTTATTCCTGGAATTGTGGATTTTTCCCAAGTCCATTTAGTAGCGGTTTATGGACTTCTCCTTTAGGAAACCTTCCAACCCCTTTTTAAACTCTGCTAAGCTAACCGCCTTCACCACTTTCTCCGGCAACGAATTCCAGAGTTTAATTATACGTTGGGTGAAGAAAAATTTTCTCCGATTTGTTTTAAATTTACTACACTGTAGTTTCATCGCATGCCCCCTAGTCCTAGTATTTTTGGAAAGCGTGAACAGACGCTTCACATCCACCTGTTCCACTCCACTCATTATTTTATATACCTCTATCATGTCTCCCCTCAGCTGTCTCTTCTCCAAGCTGAATAGCCCTAGCCTCCTTAATCTTTCTTCATAGGGAAGTCGTCCCATCCCCGCTATCATTTTAGTCGCCCTTCGCTGCACCTTTTCCAATTTTACTATATCTTTCTTGAGATGCGGCGACCAGAATTGAACACAATACTCAAGGTGCGGTCGCACCATGGAGTGATACAACGGCATTATAACATCCTCACACCTGTTTTCCATACCTTTCCTAATAATACCCAACATTCTATTCGCTTTCCTTGCCGCAGCAGCACACTGAGCAGAAGGTTTCAGTGTATTATCAACAACAACACCCAGATCCCTTTCTTGGTCCGTAACTCCTAACGTGGAACCTTGCATGACGTAGCTATAATTCGGGTTCTTTTTTCCCACATGCATCACCTTGCACTTGCTCACATTAAACGTCATCTGCCATTTAGCCGCCCAGTCTCCCAGTCTCGTAAGGTCCTCTTGTAATTTTTCACAATCCTGTCGCGATTTAACAACTTTGAATAACTTTGTGTCATCAGCAAATTTAATTACCTCGCTAGTTACTCCCATCTCTAAATCATTTATAAATATATTAAAAAGCAGCGGTCCTAGCACAGACCCCTGAGGAACCCCACTAACTACCCTTCTCCATTGTGAATACTGCCCATTTAACCTCACTCTCTGTTTCCTATCCTTCAACCAGTTTTTAATCCACAATAGGACATTTCCTCCTATCCCACGACCCTCCAATTTCCTCTGTAGCCTTTCATGAGGTACCTTGTCAAATGCCTTTTGAAAATCCAGATACACAATATCAATCGGTTCCCCTTTGTCCACATGTTTGTTTACTCCTTCAAAGAATTGAAGTAAATTGGTCAGGCAAGATTTCCCCACACAAAAGCCGTGCTGACTTGGTCTCAGTAATCCATGTCCTCGGATGTGCTCTGTAATTTTGTTTTTAATAATAGCCTCTACCATTTTCCCCGGCACTGACGTCAGACTCACTGGTCTATAATTTCCCGGATCTCCCCTGGAGCCTTTTTAAAAAATCGGCGTTACATTGGCCACCCTCCAATCTTCCGGTTCCACGCTCGATTTTAAGGATAAGTTGCATATCACTAGCAGTAGCTCCGCAAGCTCATTTTTCAGTTCTATCAGTACTCTAGGATGAATACCATCCGGTCCAGGAGATTTGCTACTCTTCAGTTTGCTGAACTGCTCCATTACGTCCTCCAGGTTTACCGTGAAGTCAGTAAGTTTCTCCGACTCGTCCGTTTGAAATACCATTTCCGACACCGGTATCCCACCCAAATCTTCCTCGGTGAAGATCGAAGCAAAGAATTAATTCAGTCTCTCCGCTATGTCTTTGTCTTCCTTGATTGCCCCTTTTACCCCTCGGTCATCCAGCGGCCCAACCGATTATTTTGCTGGCTTCCTGCTTTTAATATCCCGAAAAAAATTTTACTATGTTTTTTTGCCTCTAATGCTCTTTTTTTCGTAATCCCTCTTGGCCTTCTTTATCTGCGCCTTGCATTTGCTTTGACACTCCTTATGCTGCTTCTTGTTATAGGGACCAACAAGGGACTATATGAGTGGGTTATGCAGTATGTACTTAGGACAGAATAATAGAAAAAGAGTCTTTGCCCTTTACCAGTTCCCAGCAACCAGAACTGTTTACATTAATTTGTGCATGTGAATTGGGACAGTTTGCAGCTTAAATATCTACACTGACAGTGCATACGCTTTAGGTGTGGTCTGGGACTTCGCTCAGATTTGGAAACAGCGAGGTTTTTGACCTCATCTACAGACCTATCAAATATGCTAAATATATACAGAGACTGTTGGAAGCAATTAAGAAATCAGCAAAAGTAGCAGTCCTTAAGTGCGCTGCACACACTGTAGGATTGGACTCTATGAGCCAAGGAAATAAGTTTGCTGATCAGACTGCAAAAGCAGCAGCTCTGGGTGAGTCAACTCCTGTTTATTTGTTACCTCTGTATCCTAAGCCGCCTCCTGAATTGACTGCATTGGAACATTTGAAAGAATGTTTTGCCCAGTCAGAACCACAGCAGCGTACAATATGGGCTAATTGGGGGGCTGTTCCTACAGCTGAAGGCTTATGGAAAAAGGACACTTTAATTGTATGCCCAGACAAATTATCCTGTAGCAGCGTACATGCACACTGGGACACGTCCAAATATTGCTTCTGTTACAAGAAATATTCACAGTTCTTAATATCCATTAAAATGTTGCAGTTCTAATATGATATTGAAGAACAGAGGAATTGCTCAGAGCATTCGCTGTATTTCTAAGTTTTAAGATATATTTTGGTTAATTCTCCACCAATTACCTGTTAAGGTAATAAGATTCACAATTGCAAGAATAAGAGGAATTAAATGCTATATTTATTGGATTACATTAACCTTCATCGCCAGGTTTAAGAACATGTGCAAAGAACAGGAAAAGACCATATATTTAGCTTCAAAAGGGGTTTATTTATAATGCGGTTAATGTAATCAATGTTGCAAACAAGAGGTAGTCTTAAGACTCTTAGAACAGAAGAATTTGTGCTTTAACACAAGGTAACAGGTTTAAATCAAAGTTAACTTACAAGTCCTTTTGTTACAAAGCATGCTGTGGTCCAGCTGAGTGAAGGGCCATGAGGCAGATCCTCACAGCAGTCAGTGATGGAAGAGAAGTGCAGCAGAAGAGAAGAGAGTCTGAGAGTCTTGCAGTCCGTGCTGTTTGCCTTTATATGTCCCCAAGGTATTGTTGTTTGCAGCAAAGCAAACATTGAATCCTGGGTATTGCATTGAATCCTGGGTATTGCAAAGGATTGTGGTCTAGATGCACTGATTCCTGGGTAAATTACAAAGGATCATAGTCTTACACTGAGTCTTGGGAAATGTAGTTGCAGAGGAGCGCATGGTCTGATAGTTGATGGGGGGGAGAAGGGGCAGATACATATCTGATAAGATTTGTCTGAGGTAGCCAGCTGTATTTCTATAGATGATCAGTGTCTTTTGTTACACAGCAGACTCTGTGTCTGCTGTTAAGCTTTTCAGTTTTCCAGGTGGGAGGAGAAGAGGAACTTGAAGTCTCTTTGAAGCAGTTTTTCTGAATAGTCTTTTGTTAAGGGTAGTAGATATGCTGATGCTTTAGGTAACCACTCAGCCAAGCTTTTGTTATCAGTAGTTACCAAAGGGGGGGATGAAAGCCATACCAGTTTATCTTATTCTGTCCCAATAAGTCTTTAAAGCTGTATTTTTATATTGGTATCTGACCCAGCAAAATCAATAATTCTGCTACATATTTCAATAATTCTGACAATTAAACTCATATCATTACATTCCCTCTCTTGATTCTAAGAGACAATATTGGAACGGAGAATCATAAATAAACTATAAAAGCTAAAGCTCTAACACTAACCTATTACAGTAGCATAGTTTCAAAAAGAACAGTAGCAAAGATGTTGGACTGTTTACATTGGTGTGTATATTGGGAGAAGTGAATCTTTTAATAGTGGATATTGAACAGACTGGGTGGACCGTGCAGGTCTTTTCCTGCCGTCATCTACCATGTTACTATGAACCTTGGAACATGTCACCTAGTAGGAATTACGACTATTATAAGCAAATGATTCATCATTATTACTTTTTGTTTGCTCTTTCTCATGCCTTACGTTTAGGTAGCTAGGTTAAGCTTTCTGTGGTCATCTGGCATCTGTCCCATTAGGCTTCTATTCAGTCAGGCGGCAGAATCTGGCATTGCCCTGGTTTAAAATAGGCTTGCAATTCCACTTACATGTACCTTTAATTACATCAGTGTCATCTTGCTTTACCCCCAGAGACCATCTCCTTTTCGCCACCTGCTCAGGGACATAGGCTGCTCCCAAGTTTATGCCACAGGATATCTTACCCAGCATGCTAGCCAAATCAATAGCATGAGAGTGAGCATCTGACCAATCGATACCACCACAATGGGATGGAACAATCTATTCAGTACATTATTCCCATTATAAATGTTTCCCTATGTTCTCTATTTCAGAAGCTAACTGGTGTATTAATAGCAATACTAAAAGGACAGATAGTTCTAATACATAAACAAGAATGGGAATATGGAACTACTATACTACTGTTATCATTAAAAATATGAAAGGTATAGGTATGCAATTATCATAATAATTTCCTAGGTTACTGTCACACACAAAATAATTATTCCTATCAACCCTACACCACACTATCTACTTAATCATTGACCAAATAAGCAAAAACAGAGTCATGGTATTGTGCCATGAAGTATTTTTCAGAGAGAAGCCATGTATGGGTAGTGAGTGTGGTAAAAGGGTTACAATATTTATCTGCTTTAGCAGTGTTCAATGTAGTAAATTAATTGACAATACTCATGTGTTTAGTGTTATAAAGAATTTAGAAGAGAGATATTAATTGTGCTTTGCCCACAACCAATATTGCATTCCAGAGAGAGACATTGTGTATGCACTGGTTGTGATACAAAATAAACTAAAAAGGTCAAGTACATTCCCTGTACTGACTGTATCTGGTAGATCATATAAAGAGAAACCTTTTGTTCATAGTCTTAAATATACACATATGAATACATGACATTAAATAGTAATTTGTAGAACTTAATATATATAAACCATAGCTTGAATAGTAGTGAGCATGGTTTTTTTTCCTATAGCTTGCCTCCAGTGAGAAGGTGTTTTTGGAAAAAGGACATGGTACAATGTGAACTAATGGAAGGGCTGTTAGTGGGGAGGGTCTAAGAATGTCTGTGGCATTGCAATTCTTTGGGTATACCATACGATAAAACAAACATATAAAAATGGAGACCACATGACAGACAAAACACAGAGTTCTAATAGGCCTTGTGTATATCACATCGATAGATTCAGGATTCAGGACTTGGCTTAACCGGCAAATAAAACACAAAAAACACAAAAGCAGCGTATGCGGCATCCAATTTGGATTACCAAAGCAGTTTCATTCATTGAGAAGTACTTCTTATGCGCAAAATAAGCAAAATTATACATGGTATCCCTATCTCATAAGTAGAAAAGGCACAGATCTGTTTATTTTAAAATGTATCTGAGATAGCCATGTATATATCAGTTCTTGGCCCCTAAAAATCCTAAATTTAAAGCTTGAACTCTGAAAAAGAAAGAAAAAGACACTTTCACATTAATTTAAAAGGTCATATGGCTCCATGTTTCTGGTAGGGGATTCCCTCCTTGCTTCACAGTTCCTTCCCAGGATCTCAGACCATGGCATGCAAGCTGGATATGGCTAGGCTTTAGTTTCTTCTACAAAAATAAGCATATCTTATTAATTCAAATTAAGGCACAATATTCAGTTTCAGCTCAAGTGGGAGACACATTTTCAAATTAAGGACACATTTTAAAATTAAGGCACAATATTCAGTTTCAGCTCAAGTGGGAGAGACATTTTACAGAGAGACATTTCTAAATCTTTGACAATATTACAAAGGTACTTCATTGCAAAAAATATTTCTATATTCCTGTCCAACCTATACCAAAAATCAGCCACCTGGATCCCACTGCAATCTGCAGAGTGGATCATGCTTTGGAGAAGTCCAGTCCAGGCTGGACGCGTCTCCTCATGTCTCATAGGACTCAAACATTGCAGGAAGGGCTGAGAGAATGTCAGTTTCTGGTCCAGTAGGACATGCAGCTATAGGTTCTTACTTATCTGGTGGCAGATTTCTCTTTTTAACAGGTTTCTGGGTTTCATAGAAATACATTGCAGGAAGGCCTGAGAGTCAGTTTCTGGTCCAGTAGGACATGCAGCTATAGGTTCCTGCTTATCTGGTGGCAGATTTCTCTTGTTATAAGAATTCTGGGTAGCTATCTGTAAGGCTCTTGCTGTAAGGACACTGGTGGGTTTGTTTTCCCAATATGAAATATTCTCACCATGAGATTTTAAAATGTCACATGCTTGCGGTTTTCAGTATCTACATATTGGGGAGCTGAATTTTTAATCAAAGGTTTACTTTTATGGGAGCTTCGGTCAGAATGCAGCCCAGGTGGTGCATCTGAGTGTTGAGGAGCTGAATATTTAATTGAGGGCTTACTTTCATGAGCATTTAAATTAGACTGCAGAACAGGTTGTGCATAAATGTGCTGGGGTTTTGGATGCTGTGTGGGGCCCTGCTCTTGGTAAGGAGCTAAATCAAGATATAAAGCGGGTCCAGCTGCTGCCACTGGGTGTGAGGCATAAGGCTGATACCTTTGGACATTCCTTGCCTTCATGCACAAATCTCTAGCAGAGGCAGGCTCACCTGGGGCCCACGTGCAGAGAGCTCTTGCAATAGTAGGATGCATGCACATCTTCTAGATGTGCACATAGATACTGAGAGTCTAAGAGAAATCTTAGACTCTCAGTATCTATGTGCACATCTAGAAGATCTCTTGGGGGCCGCCCTCTTGCATCCTTTCCTTCAGTTGATCCTGTCATCCAACATAATCTTCTGTACTCTCATTTCTATCCTGTTGGAGATGTACACTTTGAGCTTTGAACCTCCTCATGCCACAAGAGGCACAAACAGCTGTTGCCAAAGTAAGTAAGGAAAAACCTACTTGTCTTGCTATCCCAATAGCTCTCTCTATTTGTTCTGCAAATTCAGGTTTAATACAGAGACGGATCACTTTTAATTAATTCATCTGTATCAAGCCTCTCTTCCTGCTCTAATTTCCATAGCACCACACAAGCATGGGGAAACTTATCGGGGTCTATCTTGCCTATCTGTTTGGCTATCACCTCCATATCTGTCTGTGAGAGGGGCTGAGAGCTAATAGTCTGAGTTGAACCTCCTGCTAGGGGTGTGGACTGTGATACTTTTACCAAGGCTGCAACAGGCATGGCTGTAGCTGTATTTGGTTCTAGAGGGGCACATGGGAGACCCCTAATGGCTGAAACCTGCATGCGAGCATCCTGCAGCTTTTGTCTTAAGGCTTCTATCTCCCTGTGACAGTGTGCATGATCAGTATTCTCACCTGTAGGGGGCGTCTGCAGTGTTAATTCTCTGATTAAGTGCTTCAAGCCTGGAATCTGAATTGCCTGCATTTCTAAAGCTGAAATTTGGGCCTTCATTTTATTTTCCTGGGCTGCCTGGTGCTCTATCTGCTGCTTAGAAGAATTTAATTGATAATTTAAGCAATTAGCCATTGTGATTAAAAAATACTTTTCTGTGCCTATCTGCATACATTCTCTCTCTTTGGCTAGTAATCTCTCCTTTAATTCTGCCTGTTCTTTTAGAACCTTCTTATACGTTGCCCATATCAGCTATTAGATTGTATGCTCTTTGAGCAGGGACTGTCTTTCTTCTATGTTTGTGCAGCGCTGCGTATGCCTTGTAGCGCTATAGAAATGCTAAATAGTAGTAGTAGTAGCCAAATGCAAGCAGCATTTCTCTTACGCTCTGACTTAACTGAATGCAAGGCACAATATTTTTCAAATTTGGTTTCTATATCAGAGGGGCCACTAATGTCCTCTGCTACGCTAGGAGTCCACAGATTGAGGCCAGAGGATACTATGCATTGCTTGAGCAAAGTGGGGTTATCTACCCCTAGAATAGTGTGTTTATCTGTGGCATCCTCGACATAAGCTCCAAAATCGGGTTTTACTTTAAACCAAAGTATGGCTAAAGATTTGGTTATAAAGTACATAAGTGCATATGTACTTAGGTATTGTCACGCTGGCAGGGATGTCCATCACGTCCATCCAGCTTAACATCCTAAATACCCAGAAAACCTTATCAATTTATCAATTGGAAATTTAATTAATGAAACCTGATACTCTGTTCTCTATAAAGCAGAAAAATACAAAAATACAATTTCAGTAATTATAGGAAGAACACTGTCATCTTACGCACAATATCTCTGCTCATGATTCTCCACCATAAAATATATGTTACAAGAAATATTCACAGTTCTTAATATCCATTAAAATGTTGCAGTTCTAATTTGATATTTAAGAACAGGGGGATTGCTCAGAGCATTCGCTGTATTTCTAAGTTTTAAGATATATTTTGGTTAATTCTCCACCTGTTAAGGTAATAAGATTCACAATTGCAAGAATAAGAGGAATTAAATGCTATATTTATTGGATTACATTAACCTTCATCGCCAGGTTTAAGAACATGTGCAAAGAACAGGAAAAGACCATATATTTAGCTTCAAAAGGGGTTTATTTATAATACGGTTAATATAATCAATGTTGCAAACAAGAGGTAGTCTTAAGACTCTTAGAACAGAAGAATTTGTGCTTTAACACAAGGTAACAGGTTTAAATCAAAGTTAACTTACAAGTCCTTTTGTTACAAAGCATGCTGTGGTCCAGCTGAGTGAAGGGCCATGAGGCAGATCCTCACAGCAGTCAGTGATGGAAGAGAAGTGCAGCAGAAGAGAAGAGAGTCTGAGATACGGTTGCCAGATGGGAAAAATTTTCCCCGCCCAAAATCAGCCTTAAACCAGCCCAAAACCTGCCCAATGTCAAACCCCGCCTCCAACGTCATCGACCCTGCCTCCAACGTCACCGCCCCCGCCCCCTGATGTCACCTCTGGTGTCATAAACCCCGCCCCCAATGACACCTCTGGCGTCATAAACCCCGCCCCCTGATGTCAACCTCGCCCCAGAAAAGCTTCTATTGGACCAAATTGGACCAATAGAAGCCTCGAAAAAAGAGCCCACACCCTGCACAGCTGCAGTGAAAAAGAAGCCCAATTTCCCGCAGCCCGCAACCTTCGATAATTTCCCGCATCCTGGTTTAAAAACCAGCCCAATTGGGTGGGAAACCAGCCCACCTGGCAACTCCGGTCTGAGAGTCTTGCAGTCCGTGCTGTTTGCCTTTATATGTCCCCAAGGTATTGTTGTTTGCAGCAAAGCATGGTGGGTGCATTGAATCCTGGGTATTGCAAAGGATTGTGGTCTAGATGCACTGATTCCTGGGTAAATTACAAAGGATCATAATCTTACACTGAGTCTTGGGAAATGTAGTTGCAGAGGAGCATGGTCTGATAGTTGATGGGGGAGAGGGGGCAGATACACATCTGATAAGATTTGTCTGAGGTAGCCAGCTGTATTTCTATAGATGATCAGTGTCTTTTGTTACACAGCAGACTCGGTGTCTGCTGTTAAGCTTTTCAGTTTTCCAGGTGGGAGGAGAAGAGGAACTTGAAGTCTCTTTGAAGCAGTTTTTCTGAATAGTCTTTTGTTAAGGGTAGTAGATGTGCTGATGGCTTTAGGTAACCACCCAGCCAAGCTTTTGTTATCAGTAGTTACCAAAGGGGGGGATGAAAGCCATACCAGTTTATCTTATTCTGTCCCAATAAGTCTTTAAAGCTGTATTTTTATATTGGTATCTGATCCAGCAAAATCAATAATTCTGCTACATGTTTCAATAATTCTGACAAACTCATATCATTACACTTCTATGATAAAGACTTTTTCTGTCCTTTGGTATCATCCACAGTTTTCTGAGCATGCTGAAACAGTAGTCCAAGCCGGTCATCATTGTTGGGCTGCTGAAAAGAAAGGACAGCTTTGCAGACCAGTACCTGCACACCTTCCAAAGCCTTGGGGCCCCTTTCTTTATAGTACAGATTCCAGCAGGTGGAGCTCTTGAGAACTCCTGGGCATTGTTGGCTCAGGCTGCCCTCAACAGTTCCAGCTTTTGTGTGAGAAATACCCTAACTCCCACCTCGCTACCTGCTTCATAGGAGTGGCCTCTTCCACCTGTAGCCTGATAAGTGACACCCATTATCAAGACTATAGAAGGAAAAAGGGATTTATAAAGGAAGATTGAGCCTGGACAGAGGCCTGCATAGAAGAGGTTTTGAGCTAAAATACTGGGCTAACACCGCCACAGAAGACCTGGTCGAAGATTTGGAAACGTGGTCAGGGACCGATAAACTGAATAATGGTCTCTTAAAGGACAATTGGCGAAGGATATACAAAGTTGAAACTAAATCTCTAGAAGGCAGAAGCCATTTGGTTTACTTGGAAAAATACTCCTGTACCATTTTTTCTAACCATTGTTGGGACAAGTGTTAGCCCAAAAGAAAGTATTACCACCCTTGGAATAAAGAGAGACCACAGAATAACCACATTCATGCATTCTCCTACACTGATTGTAATGTTAATGTACTACATACAAATCTTTTTTAAATGCATACACTCCAACAGCCCAAACCAGCCATTGCTGAACCTGACATCTGGGCATTATCATCAGTGAACATAGAATCAGACAGCATTGCACTTTCCTGTTTTCATAAATCAAATCTACAAATAAATAACCATTGTGGTTACCCTGAAACAAATCACAGCCGACCCAAGTAGAACCCAAAATCCACTTACATATCGCTTCTTTACCTCTTCCTCTGAAACTACTTTTGGGATGCAGCCATTTTAAACCTTACTCAACCAATGGGCTTGCTTAATTATGATGTCAGCATGTATAGCACATTACAATCTCAAATAGACATGCATACAGTGAAGTCATTCAGATATCAAACTTCAGTTGTTTTCTTTCATTGTCTACCTCTACACAACACTCTCTTGCACTCTCCTCCCTGTGCTGGTCCCCCTCCCACATCAGTGCAGGAGCTGGACAGAGATTCCCTTCCTCTGGCTGCTGATTAGCTCATTCTGCCATCCACAACTCCTCACAGGCAGGAGGTCGAGAGAATTAGCAGCTGCAATAGTCAGAGAGCTTTCTCCAGCTTTCTGCTTTTGGTCACATTTCTGCAGCATGCCGTGTTCTTAGCCTAAACTGACAGTATTGAATGATCCAGCTCTTTCTCCAGTCTGCCAAGCATCTTATACTGTGTGCGTATGTCTGAGTGATCTGCCCGTCTACTCCTGCGGCCCCATATCTTACTGTCATCACAACCTCCTGATTCTCATGCCTACAAATGGACCTACCGAATAACCTGTGCTGGGAGACCCCAACACCCATGGTTACTAATTTGTGTGCGATATGACCAAAAGACCATGCGGATGTAAAGCATAAAATACATTATAGACATTGTCCCTGTGTCATTCTCTAGTATGGAACTGTTTGGATGTCTTCTTGCACAGTATCTTTAGTAGGCTAATGTTACATTTTGTGGCAATAGTAAAATCTGTCAGCGTTGCTAACAGCACTTAAGCAATAATGAGCAGTAATTGGCAATAAATTAGAATTTACACGCATAACTCAATAAGCGTATTCCGTAATGGACTGCACCTAAATTCTAAAGCACTTGTCATTCACCTTTTATGGTAATGAGCTGGGTGGGAGGCAGGGTGGGAGAAGACAGAAAGGAGATGCCACACGGGGGGGGGGGGGGGGGGGGGCGCCAACTGACAGTCTGCAGGGGGCGCCAGAGATCCTAGGCACGGCCCTGACCTTCAGGTTGAAAGACAGCCACCTTCCAGAATAAACTATTGTGCTTCTCAAAGCACTGTAAACATTGCACCTGAGAAAAAAATGCCACCATGGCAGCACTGAGGTTCCATGGAGACCAGGAAAGACATGGACACAGTGCACTAGCCAGTAGCGTAGGAAGAGGGTGGGGCGGTCCACCCCGAGTGCACGCCGCTGGGGGGGTGTCGACTCGCTGGTTCCCTGCTTTTTCAGCAGAGCCCATGCAGCGCCCAGTGACATGCACTGTGGGCGGATCGGCCCTCCCGCCTGCCCCCGCTGCAAGGTAAGAGTGCATTTCGGGGGGGGGGAGGGTGCGTTTCAGGGGAGATGCGCCGTGCCCTGCACCCGGGGGGGGGGGGGGGGTGCGCAGCGGCGACCCGCCCCGGGTGTCAGGCACCCTCGCTACGGCACTGGCACTAGCCTCAGGGAAAAAAACCCCTCAAAATGCAAAACTTCTCAGAGAGATACTTCCAACAATGAACTATAGATGCTGTATGCTTGTTGCTATGGAATGATATTAAGATGGCTGAAAGAATATGACAAAATGTCTGTGACATCTCCCTTGAGAAAGCCAGTGGTCAAAACGGGTCCCCGTTGGGAGTGTTGGTACCGGGTGTTCAGCAGCCTGACTAGGTTAAAAAGCCAAGAAGCTAAGTCACCTTAATTATTATTATTTTTGTGTGTGTATAAGTTGACTCTCGAATAAAAGGTCTTGAAACACTAAAAGCAGACAAAAAACAGTAAAAAAGAAGAAAAGGTTTTGAGGAGGTTTTTTGGCCAACGATGAGCAATAGTCCATTGAGTGTTTTGAAGATATTGGGTGAAAGTTCACAATAGCACCTGGGCAGTTTG
This sequence comes from Microcaecilia unicolor, assembly GCF_901765095.1. NCBI lineage: Eukaryota > Metazoa > Chordata > Amphibia > Gymnophiona > Siphonopidae > Microcaecilia > Microcaecilia unicolor. The sequence goes on from NC_044037.1 coordinate 124,426,365, forward strand.
AGGTCTTTTCCTCCTCTGTATGATTAAGGAGGCTAGGGCTATTCAGCTTGGAGAAGAGACGGCTGAGGGGAGACATGATAGAGGTATATAAAATAATGAGTGGAGTGGAACAGGTGGATGTGAAGCGTCTGTTCACGCTTTCCAAAAATACTAGGACTAGGGGGCATGCGATTAAACTACAGTGTAGTACATTTAAAACAAATCGGAGAAAATGTTTCTTCACCCAACGTATAATTAAACTCTGGAATTCGTTGCCGGAGAAAGTGGTGAAGGCGGTTAGCTTAGCAGAGTTTAAAAAGGGGTTGGACGGTTTCCTAAAGGACAAGTCCATAAACCGCTACTAAATGGACTTGGGAAAAATCCACAATTCCGGGAATAACATGTATAGAATGTTTGTATGTTTGGGAAGCTTGCCAGGTGCCCTTGGCCTGGATTGGCCGCTGTCGTGGACAGGATGCTGGGCTTGATGGACCCTTGGTCTTTTCCCAGTATGGCATTACTTATAGCAACAAGGATACAGCATAGTAGCAATCTACAGTTCATTATTGGAAGTATTTTTTTTTTAGATTCTGTAGAAGAGTTTTGTATATGTGGAAGTAAACTTATCATAGAAACAGGGAGCCAATAGCAGAAAATGTGACTCTACACTAAACTCTTTAGTAAAAATGCTGAAAAAATATCTGCATTGCCAATTGTTGCTCAGGTTGTGAGCCCTTGAGCCCAGGCCTAGTATAGGTGTTAGGCCAAGGTTGGGCCAAACAGGCACTACACACTACCCCAGCTACCAAGCCCTGCACACACACACACTAACCAACTTTCATCTCCAGAAAAGGGAAGATAGGGCATACAGGCGGGCCTCATGGCCTATCGGGAACCCATTTACTCAGAATTCAAGCAGGCGGGCCTCACGGCTGAACTGGAACCAACTCATACGCAGGGCGGAGAGAAAGGGAAGCACACACAGAAACACGTCAAGCAGAGCCCCACGGCACATACAGGAAATGAGGGACTACGAAATAAAGATACTGTAGGCGGAGACCCTCAGCAGACAGGGAAAGGAAAAGTCAGCAAAAATGGAGTGCAGTGCCTAACACACACACCCAGCACAGAAAGGGACTAGTGCTCAGCAATGCAGACGATAGTTACAGCAAAGGAAGAACTAGAATGGTCTCAAGGGAAGACTGTACTAAGCAGAAAACTGCCAGAAGCAGGGAAACTGCAGACAAAGGGTTAAGCCAAGCTCTGAACGCACAGCTGCCCGAGGCAGGGAACACTGCAGATAAAGGGTTAAACCAAAGTCTGAAACACAGCTGCCAGAGACAGGGAACACTGCAGATAAAGGGTTAAACAGGGAAAGAGCAAACAAACAACCCCCATGGAGAGAAACAAAGGAGTCTGCTACAAGGGCAGGAGGGAACTAAAACAAACAAACTGGAACCGGACCAGGTAGGAACTCACCACACAACACCACAGCCAAACAGAGAGAATCCCAGGTGCAGAATAAAGAGGTAATTAGGCACACACTGGAAGCAGACAGAGACAAAGCAACAGAAAACTGCAAGCGAGGTAACCAAACTCCACAAAAACACAGAGCTAATTGCTCAGAGCGAAGGGAAGGCTTCAGCAGAATAGGAGAATAACGCCAAAGCAGGGGTTGTCAGTTTGATCTACTTAAGCTTACCTTTCCCTACATCAGCTCAGCCCCTGACGAGCCAATCAGGAGCAGTCCCAAGCATTCCCCTGTCTGACTAGCAGAATTCTAACAGAATCATAACACCAATATAAATAGATATAAATATAAAGTTCCACAAATTAAGTGAGAGAAACTTTCAGGGTGTGTGTTTAAATTTTTTTTTATTAAGTAACTGCCCTCTTTCAAAAAACTGAAGGGACCCAAAGCTCTCTAAATGCTAAATAATAGGTATATAAGATTTTGAGAATGCTAAATAGTCCCTTTCAGAGGATCTAACACATATGGTGCACTGCCCTGATGCTGTTCGCTGGCTCACAGCCTAGGAATAGCATTTAACCAACTCTGAAACTATAAGTAAAACTGAGAAATGAACTTGTAGAGCTACTGTTAGTAATATGCAATCTATCCCTAAAATCAGGTGTGGTACCGGAAGACTGGAGGGTAGCCAATGTTACGCCGATTTTTAAAAAAGGTTCCAGAGGAGATCCATGAAATTATAGACCAGAGAGTCTGACGTCGGTACCAGGCAAAATGGTAGAGAGGCTATTATTAAGAATAAAATTACAGAGCACATACAAAACCATGGGCTGATGAGACCAAGTCAACATGGATTTAGTGAAGGGAAGTCTTGCCTCACCGATCTACTGCATTTTTTTGAGGGGGTGAACAAACATGTGGACAATGGGGAGCTGGTGGATATTGTGTATCTGGATTTTCAAAAGGCAGTGGACAAAGTGCCTCATGAAAGACTCTAGAGGAGACTGGAGAGTCATGGGATCGGAGGTAGGGTATTACTATGGATTAAGAACTGGTTGAAAGATAGGAAGCAGAGAGTAGGATTGAATGGTCAGTATTCTCAATGGAGAAGGGTAGTTAGTGGGGTCCCGCAGGGGTCTGTGCTGGGACCGCTGCTTTTTAACATATTTATAAATGACCTAGAGATGGGAGTAACTAGTGAGGTAATTAAATTCGCAGATGACACAAAATTATTCAGGGTCGTCAAGTCATAGGAGGAGTGTGAAAGATTACAGGAGGACCTCGCGAGACTGGGAGATTGGGCATCCAAGTGGCAGATGAAGTTCAGTGTTGACAAGTGCAAGGTGATGCATGTGGGTAAGAGGAACCCAAATTACAGCTATGCCATGCAAGGTTCCGCGTTAGGAGTCACAGACCTAGAAAGGGATCTGGGAGTTATCATGGGTAAGACGTTTAAATCTTCTGATCAGTGTGCTGCTGCGGCGGCTAAGAAAGCACACAGAATGTTGGGTATTATTAGGAAAGGGATGGAAAACAAACACAAGGATGTTATAATGCCGTTGTATCACTCCATGGTGCGACCGCACCTCGAATATTGTGTCCAGTTCTGGTCGCTGCATCTCAAAAAAGATATAAAGGAATTGGAGAAGGTGCAGAGAAGGGCGACGAAAATGATAAAAGGGATGGAACGACTTCCCTATGAGGAAAGGCTGAGAAGGTTAGGGCTCTTCAGCTTGGAGAAAGGGCGGCTAAGGGGTGATATGATAGAAGTCTACAAGATAATGAGCGGAGTAGAGCGGACAGATGTGAAGCATTTGTTTACACTTTCAAACAACAATAGAACCAGGGGACACAAGATGAAACTAGAATATGGTAGATGTAAACAAACAGGAGAAAGTTTTTCTTTACTCAGCGTGTAGTTGGACTCTGGAACTCGTTGCCAGAAAATGTAGTGACAGCAGCTGGCCTTACGGAGTTTAAAGGGGGTTTTGGACAGATTTCTGAAGGAATTTTTTTTGTTGTTGTAGGGGGGGTTGCCGGGTTCTTGAATCCTGATTTGGCCGCTGTCAGAGACAGGATGCTGGCCTTGATGGACTATTGGTCTTTTCCCAGTATGGCGGTGCTTATGTTCTTATGTAACATAGTAACATAGTAGATGACGGCAGAAAAAGACCTGCATGGTCAATCCAGTCTGCCCAACAAGATAAACTCATATGTGTATACCTTACCTTGATTTGTACCTGCCTTTTTCAGGGCACAGACCGTACAAGTCTGCCCAGCAGTATTTCCCGCCTCCCATCACTGGCTCCGGCACAGACCATATAAGTCTGCCCTCCACTATCCTCGCCTCCCAACCACCAACCTCTCTTCCCCTACCTGCTCCACTACCCAATTTTGGCTAAGCTTCTGAGGATCCATTCCTACTGCACAGGATTCCTTTATGCATATCCCACGCATATTTGAATTCCGTTACCGTTTTCATCTCCACCACCTCCCGCGGGAGTGCATTCCAAGCATCCACCACCCTCTCCGTGAAAAAATACTTCCTGACATCTTTTTTGAGTCTGCCCCCCTTCAATCTCATTTCATGTCCTCTCGTTCCCTTCCCATCTCCGGAAAAGATTTGTTTGCGGATTAATACCTTTCAAGTCACAATCTACATCCCGTTTAAACACAACCTAAACTAAATCACCAACGAGATCAACCAAAGCTTCAGAACCATGCATAGCTGGGCAGACTCATTCCAGCTAAAACTCAATGCGGAAAAAACTCAATGCCTAGTACTCACCTCACAATACAACACAAACAATTACTCCACTATAACCACACCATACTGCACCCTCCCAATATCAGAAAACCTGAAGATTCTTGGTGTTACCATCGACCGAAACCTTACTCTCGATACCCACGTGAAAAACACGACAAAAAAGATGTTCTACTCGATATGGAAACTCAAAAGAATCAAACCTTTCTTCCCGAGAAACGTTTTCCGTACTCTGGTCCAGTCCATGGTTATTAGTCACCTGGACTACTGCAACACTCTATACGCTGGCTGCAAAGAACAAACTATTAAGAAACTCCAAACATCCCAAAATACCGCAGCCAGACTCATATTTGGAAAAACCAAATACGAAAGTGCAAAACCCTTAAGAGAAAAACTTCACTGGATTTCCACTCAAGGAACGCATCGAATTCAAGATCTGCACGATGGTACACAAGATCATCAACGCAGATGCCCCACTGTACATGGCTAACCTTGTGGACCTACCGCCCAGAAACGCCAAGAGATCAGCCCGCAAATTCCTCAACCTGAATTTCCCTAGTTGCAAAGGAATTAAATATAAGCAGGCATACGCCTCTACCTTCTCCTTCAGAAGTACACAGATATGGAACAGGTTACCCCCAGCCCTAAAAACCATAGACAATCCAAGTAACTTCCACAAATCTCTGAAGACACATCTCTTCAATAGAACCTACAAAAAGAAACCTTAGACACAAATTCACCTCCCAATCTATCCTACCTAACACCACCCTCTCTAATGCCACATCCTTTTTCTGCATACTTTCGATTGTATCCATTATTCTGTCATGGCTTTGTCATAACAACACTCTGTAAGCCACATTGAGCCTGCAAATAGGTGGGAAAATGTGGGGTACAAATGCAATAAATAAATAAATATCACCCCTGTTCCTCCTTTCCTCCAGGGTATACATGTTCAGGTCAGCAAGTCTCTGCTCATACGTCTTGGAACGCAAAGCCCATACCATTCTCGTGTGTAGGTACGTTGCCACATTTATGTTTCACTTTTTCCCTCCTATTGAGCTACTCTGACCATTATGTGATGGTTAATGTTGTATGCCTAATACTCTCTTTTTTGCAGGACTACTCCTATATAACTGTATTTGTACTTGTACTCTCCCTATATGAAAATTATTTCTATTAATGTACAAGGTTTGAATAACCCTCTTAAACGCAAGAAGGTGTTGTTGTACTTTCAGAGACTGCTGGCTGATATTATTCTAGTTCAAGAGACTCATCTTGCTGCAGCTGATGTAGTTGGATTCCAAGATCAGTTTTATTCTCTTGTTGCCGCTTCTTCTACAGTGCGGAAGAAGAATGGAGTTGCACTTCTCATTCGTAAATCACTCCCCTTTACCATTGTAAAACAATGCTCTGATGCGGAGGGTAGATGGTTATTGGTGCATTTTAAGTTGCAAGAATTTGATTTGTTAGTTGGTAACTTATATGCACCAAATTCCGACTCTCCCTCGTTTTTCCACAATCTTATTTCTGAGATTGTCTCCTTTGGCTCCACAAATATCCTGCTGGGCGGTGATTTTAATCAGGTGCAAGATCTCCTTTTGGACAGAAAATCTAAATGCATCTCTAGAGTGTCGAAACCTCTACGAAAGATTCAGGACCTTAAATCTACCCTGGGCCTAGTAGATCCTTGGCGTATTTTTCATCCCATGGTGAGGGATTTTACTTTTTACTCTCCTCCTCATGGCAGTTTCTCCAGAATTGATTACTTTCTAATCTCCTCAAATTTGTTGTCTCATACAGGTACCACAGAAATACTTGGTAAAGTTATCTCAGATCACTCACCAGTATCTCTTAGTTTACATGACGTGGTCTGTACCCAGAGTAAACCACCCTGGAGATTTAACTCTATATTATTACAGGATGTTAAATTTATTCAATTTCTTAAATCCAAAATGGATGAGTTTTTTCACTTTAACCTCCTGGAGGAAAGTAAAGCCCTCTTGTGGTGGGATGCTTTTAAAGCAACCATTAGAGGACACATAATTAGCTATTCGGCCATGGTCAATCGTAGGCATAGAACGGAATTGTCGGATAAATCCGCCCAGCTAAAATTTTTGGAAACTCAGTTCCTTGCTGATAACGATCCAACGACTCTTCTATGTTTACAGAACTTAAAATATGACATTGATACCACTCTCTCTAAAGAGGCGCAGGAGCTGATCCACGCTTCTAAGTCCACACTTTATGCAGAAAGTAATAAGGCAAGCCACCTTCTTGCGCAATACCTTCATACTAAAAGAAGTAGGTGTCGGATCTCACAAATTGTGGACTCTGCGGATGTTATCCACACCTCTGATGAAGCCATTGCTCAGCAATTCCAAATATATTACAACAAATTATATGACTCTGAAGTTCCTTTTTCTGCAGAGTCCTTTGGAGATTTTGGGAACCATGTTGATAGGCCTCTCTTAGACGTATCTCAGAATCACTCCTTGGATCGACCCCTCTCTCAGAAGGAGATATTGGACGCTATTCATTCTCTTTCTAAAGGTAAATGACTGGGGAATGATGGTTTCACTGTAGAATTCTATCAGGCGTTTGCAGATCTTTTGGTGCCCCAGTTGCATGTCATATATAACTCTCTTTTATTACATGCGGGTCAAACTGGCTCCTTCTACCAGTCTACAATAATTGTTATACCTAAACCAGACAGAGATCCATCTAGAGTTGAAAATTATAGACCTATTTCTTTGATTAACATAGACAACAAAATTTATGCAAAACTTCTGGCTCTCCGGCTTCAGCATATCGTTCCGGACATAATCCATAGAGATCAGAATGGGTTTACGGCAGCAAGATTAGCTAGTGACAATTCTAGACTTCTTGGGGATATTCTTGCTCATGTTGAAGGCTCTCGGGACCCATTTATAGCAGTATCACTTGATGCTGAGAAAGCCTTTGATAGAATTGAATGGTCTTACTTGTTTTACACTCTAGCGTGGTTTAATTTTAGTCCGTCCTTCGTCAACATGATAAAAGTGTTGTATACTAATCCCTTAGCTTCCATTTCGGTGAATGGTAACAATTCTCAGTTTTTCCCACTTCGACGAGGCACCAAACAACGATGTCCATTATCTCCTCTCCTGTTCAACATTGCTTTAGAACCCTTGGCTATAGCTATTAGGTCCGCTCCTACTATTACTGGTGTGGCTGTTGCAGAGGAGTTGTTTAAACTGTCCATATATGCTGATGATATTCTCTTGTACACTACTCCAAATTCAATTCCTAGTGTTTTGGATGTAATTAACGCTTTCTCATCTCTGTCTGGTTATAAAATCAACTGGTCTAAGTCTGCCATAATGCCACTCAATTCTTTTGTGCTTAGATCTCAAGTATCTCAGTACCCCTTTTCCTGGGAACCTACTAAAATCAAGTATCTAGGAGTATGGTATTCAACATCAGTAGATCAGACTATGTCCCTTATTAAGGACCAGATATTGACTTTAACCTCCTCCATTCTGAATTCATGGTCTCCACTTTATTTAACATGGTGGGGTAGGATAGAGGCTATCAGGATGGTTCTGGCTCCAAAGTTAAATTACATTTTTAGTATGACCCCCCCTCGCTTTTCCAGCTTCATTCTATGCCAAGATTGACTCCTTATTGATTCAGTTTCTTTGGAGACACAAACCTCCTCGCATTGCACTCAAAAAACTTAAATTGCCAAAGCATTTGGGAGGTCTTAATGTTCCTGACTTCAAACATTATCACATGGCCTGTCGTCTTGCGCAGTCTTTAATGTGGTTTCAAAAGGATTTCACTCACCTTACACCCAGGTGGCAGGTATTTGAGGCTGCCTTGGTGCATCCTTGCCCTTTATATATCCTTCCATATGCTGCTTTGTATCCATATACAAAACACCTTAGGCTCCTGAAGGCCTCTGCCTTTGATATCCGTACGTTTAGAGCTGGTCTTGGAGTTCGCACCGCATCGCTGGAGGAAGTTTCTCTCTGGTATACCTCTGGTTTTCAGTCAGTTCTCCTGCAGTCTCAAAAAGTGGTGTGGATGGGAAAGGGTATATGGCTGCTGTCTCATTTGTACATTGCTGGTAATCTGTTATCTCCTGATGCTTTGTCTGTTTTATATGATGTTCCAGTAATAGATTCTGATTCATGGAGGGGCATCTCTAACTATATTTTGTCTTTTCAAGTCTCCGCTTCTATTACAACTGCCCCTTCGGATTTAATCTCTTCCTGCCTCGCCATTGCTTCCGGCAGTAAGAAGGCATCCCTATTATATAAAAAAACTTCAGAATCTATACGTGGACACTGTCGCTAGGCTGCGGCAGTCCTGGGAACAAGATTTTCATTTTGATGCGTCAGAATTTGACTGGTGCACCTTTTGGATTGACTCCATGCGCCCAACTAGGTCGGCGGTGATATCCCAGTCCTCATATTTTGTATTTCACCGAGCCTACTGGACCCCTGCTCGAGTAGCAAGGATTACTAAGACTACTACCTTCAAATGTTGGTCTTGTCAGGAGACAGATGGATCCTTGGCGCATATGGTTTTTTTCTGCAAAAACGTTAGAGCATACTGGGGACTTATTTGGGCGAAATTGTGTATTATTTTTCATCTGCCTGAGACTACAGCAATCTCCTATGAGGTTGTGATACTGCGTGCCTCTTCCCCTACTATTTCCCTTCTTGAGTCAGATAAGAAACTGTTTAATATTCTGTTAGCTGTCGCTTTGCATTTAATTGTTACACATTGGAAAAATAATGCGCATCTGAATTATAACAAATGGTGGAGTTACATATGTGTGATCCGAAAATATGAAGCACTTCTTGCCCATAAGCATCACAGAGTGCAGTCTGTCTTGAAGACCTGGGCTCGCCTAGACTTATTTTGTCAGGCATCTTGTAGCACTACTTGATCTTGGCCTCTAGGTATTGTCCTGGAACGTATATGTATTTGCACTTGGAAGCCATGGTTTTTTTGTTTGTTTGGTTTTTTTTTTTCCATTCTTTTTGTTATGTGTTGTTTGCTTTTGTGTATACTTTTCTGTTGTATTTTGAAAACCTTTAATAAAATATGAAAAAAAAAAAGAAAAGAACCTACAAAAAGAAACCTTAGACACAAATTCACCTCCCAATCTATCCTACCTAACACCACCCTCTCTAATTCCACATCCTTTTTCTGCATACTTTCGATTGTATCCATTATTCTGTCATGGCTTTGTCATAACAACACTCTGTAAGCCACATTGAGCCTGCAAATAGGTGGGAAAATGTGGGGTACAAATGCAATAAATAAATAAATTAAATAAATAAGTAAATAAATAAATATCACCCCTGTTCCTCCTTTCCTCCAGGGTATACATGTTCAGGTCAGCAAGTCTCTGCTCATACGTCTTGGAACACAAATCCCATACCATTCTCGTAGCTTTTCTTTGCACCGCTTCCATTTTTTTAACATCCTTCCATTTTTTTTAACATCCACCTGCTGAAGATAGAGAATACTGACCAAGGAGCATTCCGTTCTGCACAACAGTTCAGTTCACCTGCTGGTAGACGTTCACAGCCCACAAGTCTTGCTGCTGATGCTAAGGAATACCTATTCTCCGAGGACAAGCAGGCTGCTTGTTCTCACATGTGGGTTGACGTCCGTGTTGGCCCAGGAATCAGCATTTTGCAAGCAAAATAAAACAAAGTTTTGTTAGAGTGTTCTGTCGCGCGTGCGCGGACTGATTTCCCGCCTGTCGTGTGAACACATCTCGTCAGTTTTCTTTTCTCCGTGTTGAGGTGCGGTAGGTTTCTATCTGCGCTCTTCTCAGGCCCAGGAAAGAGTCATCGCGAGTTTTTTCGCTTTTTTGTTCTACTTTTCTTTATTTTATTTCAATTGTCTATTAAAAAAACAAATTTCCCGTAGTGTTTGTTAGATTCTTTTTACTTTTTTAAGTTTCCTTTGTTTTTTGATGCAGTCGGGTTGTTCCCTTATTTTTTGTGCCCTTTTTCTGTTAACAGGCACAATCGCGTCTTTTGATTTCACCGAAGCCGTTTTTCCTTCCATGTCATCGAATGCACCCAGCGGCTTCAAACGTTGTACTCGGTGCAACCGGACCATCTCAGGTACCGATACCCACGCCTGGTGTATCCAGTGCCTTGGGCCCGACCATAGCCCAGCCGGTGTCGGCTGCCAAGCGTCTCGAGAAGCCCTACGAGAAAAGCTTTTTGGGGCTCGGTCTGGTCCTTCGATTTTGGTACCGAGGTCGGCAGCATCGACATCGAGGGAAGCATCGATGTCAGGAGTGGAGGTAATGGCTGCTGAAAGACCAACTCGTGCTGGGAGCAGTGAGGCATCAAGTGGGTCTCCACCTGCCTCGAGGCCTCCTGTTATGCAGGCCCCCCGGGACCGACCTTCGTCAGACCCTGCCCCAAGGAGGCGTGAGGATTCCATGTCCTCCTCAGTACCGAAGAGTCTCGATGATGGGCGTTGAGCAAAGGCGAAGAAGCACCGTCATCATTCTCTTTCGACACACAGTGCCAGGAGCTCCAGGGCATCGAAGGAATCGGCACCCGAGAAGCATTGGAGCCGAGAGGATCCCTCCCCCTCTATACAGGAGGTGCCAATGCGTCGGTCTTCTGGCAGCCCGGTACCTGCTCCCGAGCCTTATATTTAAATCTATTTATTAGTTTCAATATTTAAACAAGCATTCTACTTGTACAGAAATACAACGTTAAATATAAACCAAAAAAGGAAATATCATACATTGTTATTCATAACATATCATTATATATATATTCAACGTTTCCTTGGACCACTATTTGGGGACATAGTCAAAACTTGAGAAGAGTTATTTGTGGATTAACTTAACATATAATAAGGCTACATGTGGTGGCTTCACATGATTCTTATATTATCTCAGTTGTTTAGTATCTAGAAAAGATTTCAACTGTTCTGGAACAAAAAAGGAATATTTAGTTTCAGCAAAACGGACCAAGCATTTACAGGGATATGCAAGGAAAAATGTCCCTCCCAGTTTCAGAACTTCTTGTTTCATTTTCATAAAATCTTTCCTCCTGTCTTGGGTCTGTCGAGTAACATCGGGATAAATCCAGATTTTCTCCCCATAAAAAGGGGACTTTGGCAATTTAAAGTAAAGTCTCAAGATCGCATTTAAGTCCTGTTCAAACACAAATGTAATTAGCAAAGTGGCTCTCATAGTTATTATTTCAGTTGATTGCTCCAAAAAAGCAAAGATATTGTCAACATCAATATTAGGCTGTTCATTCACACATTCATATTGTTCCTCTTTCATAGCTGATTTTTGCGGTATATAATATAGCTTTGTTATAGGAGGAATAGTTTGTTTAGGCATTTTTAAATTTTCTATCAGGAATTTCTTAAATACATCAATAGGTAATATTCCAGAAATTTTAGGAAAATTCAATATTCGTAAATTCAGCCTTCTATTATAATTTTCTATCTGTTCAAACCCTTCTGTTCAGCACAATCTTATCTTTAGCCACTGCTGCTTTAAAAATTTTCAAATGTTCCAATTCTTTTCCCATTTGAGTTTCTCTTACAATTAAGTCCTTTTTCAAAACCTCCACATTGTTAACCAGTTCATCAAACTTGAGGGATAAAGCATTTACCTCAGCAGAAGATTTTTGTAATGTAGAGTCCATTTTGTTAAGTTTAAGCCAAATCTTTTCCAGATTAACCTCCGTGTTACTTACAGAGGTCTCAAATGTCTTTAGTACCTCTGACTCCAAGCACTGAGCTGACAGTGTAGGCCCCCCACCAGGGGAATCTTTCCCCACCATCTGACGAAGAAGGGCAACCTTCGAAAGCTAATCAAGAAATGTATTAAGTTATGTCCAATAAAAAAGGTATCATCTTATTTTCTTTTCCATGTTTTATTTTGTTTGATTTCTATTGATAACATTAAGAGTGGACTAACACGACTACCACACTCCTCTACTTAAGAATTCAAAAGAAAAGAGAATTCTTAAGAAAAAGGAAAAATGCCAAGCCAAGAGCTGCTTCCTGCTTTCACCACGTTGCCATCTTGACACGCCCCCCACTCCCGAGCCTTGACAGATTCTGCCACCGGCTCCTTTACCGACCCCGCAGCCTTGTCCGATGGCGGCTGTCAATGAGCGCATCAGGGCCCTGCTTCCAGAGCTTCTGGAAGGATTGCTGCACCAGTTTGCTTTGGTGTCGGGGGTGCTTGCGCCTTCCATACCGTCTGCTGCAGCGGCATCTGGCCCTTTGCCTGTGGTGAGGTCCCCGACCTCGGTGCCGGCTGCCACCCAGGTCAACTCCCCTTCGACGTCGGTATAGGAAGCTTCACCGCAGTCCAGGCGGGCGTAAACTTCTCAGCACTGCCATCGAGGACGTTGTTCCTCGGCGTCGAGGCAGGCTCAGTTTCGGAATGCTCTGAGGGATGTCTTGTCCAATACTGAAGTTGAGCGTTCGTGGGAAGAAGAAGAAGATCCCAGGTACTTTTCTTCTGACGAGTCCTATGGGATTCCCTCTGAACCTTCCCCTCCACCAGAAAGGAGACTTTCTCCACCGGAGAGTCTATCCTTTACCTCCTTTCTCAGGGAAATGGCTGTGGCTATTCCCTTCCCTATGAAGGTTAAGGATGAGCCAAGGGCTGAGATGCTCGAGGTCCTAGATTATCCTTCTCTGCCTAGAGAGGCTGCAATGGCTCCTTTGCATAATGTACTGAAGGAAGTCCTTATGCGAAACTGGTCGTTCCCTCTGTCTAATCCCGTGATCCCGAAAAAAAGCTGAATCCCAATATCAGATCCACGGTGAACCTGGATTGATGAAGTCTCAGCTACCTCACAATTCCATAGTGGTGGATTCCGCCCTCAAAATAGCCAAGAACACTAGGGACTATGCCTCTGCGCCCTTAGGCAGAGAATCTAGAACCTTGGACTCTTTTGGGAGGAAGACGTATCAGGCCACTATGCTCGCTGCCAAGATCCAGACATACCAGCTCTTCACGAGCGTCCAATTGCGTAACTCGGTGAGGCAACTGTCCAGCTTGGTTGATGCACTCCCTCTGGAGCAGGCCAAGCCTTTATGCCAGGTGGTCAAGTCAGCAGAAGGCATGTCGAAAATTCCTGGCCAGGGGTACATACGACACTTTTGATGTAGCATCCAGGATCACTGCTCAAGGTATAGTGATGCGCAGACTCTCATGGCTGCGTGTCTCTGACCTGGATCATTCGGTCCAGCAGCGGATGGCAGATGTTCCTTGCTGGGGGGATAACCTTTTTGGTGAGAAAGTAGAGGATGTAGTTGACCAGATCAAGAAGCATATATGGGTTCTCTCTCCCGCCAGGTGTCTTCTGCTACTACCTCCTCATCTAGGAAGTTTTTTTGGGGAGAAGAGGAGTGCTCCCTATTCCTATGCTAGGCATAGGTACACTCCTGCTTCTCGGCAGCCTGCCCAGGTTCAGCCCCAGCGCACTCATTCTCGTCAACAGCATGCGCCTAAGACCCCTGGTGCTCCCCAGCAAAAGCAAGGGACGGGCTTTTGACTGGCTCCAGTTCAGCATAGCCTCAGTAAAAGTGTCCGGACTGGACGACTTGCCAGTAGAGGGGAGGTTGATGTTTTTTCACCAAAGGTGGCCTCTCATAACCTCCGACTGGTGGGTTCTTCAAATAGTCCGGTTAAGATACACCCTCAATCTGGAATCCAAACCTCTAAATTGCCCACCGGGAGTTCATTCTTTCAGCTCCCAGCACAAGCAGGTACTTGCAGAGGAACTCTCTGCTCTTCTAAAGGTTCCACCAGAGGAAGAAGGGCTGGGATTCTATTCCAGATACTTCCTTGTGCAAAAGAAAACAGGGGGGATGCGTCCCATCCTAGACCTAAGGGCCCTGAACAAATTTCTAGACCGAGAAAAATTCAGGATGGTTTTCCTGGGCATCCTTCTTCCCATGATTCAAGAGAACGATTGGCTATGCTCTCTGGACTTAAAGGATGCTTACACACACATCTCGATACTTCCAGCTCACAGGAGGTATCTTCAATTTCAGCTAGGAACATAGCACTTTCAGTATCGTGTACTGCCTTTGGTCTGGCGTCTGCGCCCAGGGAGTTCACAAAGTGCCTGGTGGTAGTCACAGCATCGCTACGCAGACTAGGAGTGCATATGTTCCCTTATCTCAACGATTGGCTGGTAAAGAGCACCTCGGAGGCAGGTGCTCTACAGTCCATGCGAATGACTATTCAAGTGCTAGAGCTATTGGGGTTTGTGATAAATTATTCCAAGTCCCATCTCACCCCAATTCAAAAATTGGAATTCATTGGAGCTCTGTTGAACACAAAGACAGCTTGTGCTTATCTTCCCAAGGCAAGGGCAGACAACCTCCTGTCCCTAGTGTCCATGGTGCAAGAGTCTCAACAGATCACGGCTCGGCAGATGTTGAGACTCCTAGGGCACATGGCCTCCACAGTTCATGTAACTCCCATGGCACGTCTACACATGAAACCAGCTCAATGGACCCTAGCTTCCCAGTGGGGTCAGGCTACGGGGGATCTAGAGGATGTGATCCAACTATCCACCGACTTTCGGAATTCCCTTCAGTGGTGGACGATTCAATCCAATTTGACCTTGGGACGCCCATTCCAAATTCCTCAGCCACAAAAAGTGCTGACGATGGATGCATCTCTCCTGGGTTGGGGGGCTCATGTAGATGGGCTTCACACTCAAGGAGCTTGGTCCTTTCAAGAAAAAGGTCTTCAGATCAACCTCCTGGAATTGCGAGCGATCTGGAACGCTCTAAAGGCTTTCAGAGATCATTTTGATTCAGGCAGACAATCAGGTTGCCATGTATTACATCAACAAGCAGGGGGGCACTGGATCTCGCCCTCTGTGTCAGGAAGCCGTCCAGATGTGGCTTTGGGCACACCGTCACGGCATGTTTCTCCAAGCCACTTATCTGGCAGGTGTAAACAACAGTCTGGCCGACAGATTGAGCAGGATAATGCAACCTCACGAGTGGTCACTGAACATGGGTGTAGTCCGCAAGATCTTCCTAGCGTGGGGCACCCCCTCGGTGGAACGTTTTGCCACTCAGATCAATCACAAGGTCCCTCAGTTCTGTTCCAGGCTTCAGGCCCACGACAGACTAGCATCAGATGCCTTTCTCCTTCATTGGGGAACAGGCCTCCTGTATGCGTATCCTCCCATACCTCTAGTAGGAAAGACTTTGCTGAAACTCAAGCAAGACTGCTGAACCATGATCCTGATTGCACCCTCCTGGCTGCGTCAGATTTGGTTCCCTCTTCTTCTGGAGTTGACCTCCGAGGAACCATGGAGATTGGAATGTTTTCCAACCCTCATCACCCAGAACGAGGGGTCACTTCTACATCCCAACCTCCAGTCTCTGGCTCTCACGGCCTGGATGTTGAGAGCTTAGAATTTGCCTCCTTGGGTCTTTCAGAGGGTGTCTCCAGAGTCTTGGTTGCTTCCAGAAAAGATTCCACAAAGAGGTGTTACTCTTTCAAATGGAGGAGGTTTGCCATCTGGTGTGACAGCAAGGCCCTAGATCCTCTTTCTTGTCCTACACAGACCCTGCTTGAATACCTTCTACACTTATCAGAGTCTGGCCTCAAAACCAACTCAGTAAGGGTTCATCTTAGTGTGATTAGTGCCTATCATCGCCATGTAGAGGGTAAGCCTATCTCTGGACAGCCTTTAGTTGTTCACTTCATGAGAGGTTTGCTTTGTCAAAGCCCCCTGTCAAACCTCCACCAGTGTCATGGGATCTCAACGTTGTTCTCACCCAGCTGATGAAAGCTCCTTTTGAGCCACTGAATTCCTGCCATCTGAAGTTCTTGACCTGGAAGATTGTTTTCTTGGTGGCTGTTACTTCAGCTCGTAGGGTCAGTGAGCTTCAGGCCTTAGTAGTGGATGCACCTTATACTAAGTTTCATCACAGCAGAGTAGTCCTCCGCATGCACCCTAAGTTCCTGCCAAAGGTGGTGTCGGAGTTCCATCTGAACCAGTCAATTGTCTTGCCAAAATTCTTTCCCCATCCTCATACCCGCCCTGGCGAAAGCAGTTTGCATACCTTGTACTGCAAGAGAGCATTGGCCTTTTACGTGGAGCGGAGAAAGCCCTTCAGACAGTCCGCCCAGTTGTTTGTTTCTTTCAATCCCAACAGGAGGGGAGTCACCATTGGAAAACACACAATCTCCAATTGGCTAGCAGATTGCATTTCCTTCAACTCTAGAGGGCCATGTCACAGCTCATTGTTACAGTCATGTCTGCGTCAGGGGCCCACTTAAAGTCAGCCTGTATTGAAGAGAATTGCAAGGCTGCAACGTGGTCATCAGCCCACACATTCACATCTCACTACTGCCTTCAGCAGGATACCCGACGCAACAGTCGGTTTGGGCAGTCAGTGCTGCAGAATCTGTTTGGGGTTTAGAATCCAACTCCACCCCCCTAGACCCATTTTTGTTCTGTTCCAGGCTGCACTCAGTTGTTTATGGTTTCAGGTCAATCTATGTTATGTCCTTGCCGTTGCGAGGCCCAATTGACCAATGTTCATTGTTTTGAGTGAGCCTGGTTGCTAGGGATACCCCACATTTGAGAACAAGCAGCTTGCTTGTCCTCTGAGAAAGCGAAGATACTTACCTGTAGCAGGTATTCTCTGAGGACAGCAGGCTGATTGTTCTCAGAAACCCGCCCACCTCCCCTTTGGAGTTATTTCTTTATATGCTTTTTGATTTAACTGACGAGACATGCTCACGCGACAGGCGGGAAATCAGTCCGCGCATGCGCAGTGCGTGCTGCACGCGCGCCAGAAGACTCTGTGCATTCCCTTGGCGCGCTTGTGTCCTACACTAGAGCTCGCTGAGCATTCTGCGCTAGCAAATGCGGCTGCTAGTTCAGCACTAACTGCTTCTAGTGCCCACATTTGCTTTTGAGCATCAGGGCCTAATATAGCAGGAGCCTCAGATTTTTCCTTTGGGGGAAATTTTTGAGTGCTGAAATTTAAATGTAATTCAACAGACAATTTGACAAGCAGCTGACTGTATCAGTGCTTCTTTGATCTTTACCCATTATGATTTACCTAGGGAAAAAAGGCTGTTCTGGAAAAGCTTTTTTTTTTTTTTTTTACTTTTTGTCAGACTAGCCTCCGTGCAGGGCTGCAGGTGTGTTTTCACTATGGCAGAACTGCAGGATAAAAACAAGCACTGCTCTGCTTGTGGGGCACAAAGGTTGGCTACTATGACGGGGGAGGGAGGAGTCATGGGCATAGGTAATGAGCTGCCCCATATAAGCCTCTCTGCCCCCAACCACTAACTTCTCCTGGCTGCTTCCTTTTGGAGTCTGCGGCTGCCTGGAGAAACCACGAGTTTCCCTTCCCTGCCTCTCACTCACTTGTTCCCTGCTATCGGTTTCATGTTTTTTGCAGCCACGCGGGCAGTGTTGTGGTGGGGGAACATGTGAGTGAGAGGCAGGGAAGGGCAGCTTGCAGTCAGGGTTGCCATATAAAAAAAAAATTCCCACCCAAAACCCGCCCAAAAACCGCACACACCCCACCCCCGACGTCATCAACCCCGCCCCTTCCGTCATCACCCCACCCCCACCGTCATCAACCCCGCCCCTTCCGTCATCCCCCCTGCCCCCGCATTCATCAGCCCCACCCCTTCCGTCATCGCCCCCGCCGTCATCAGCCCCGCCCCCACCATAATCGCCCCGCCCAATACGTCACCAAACACCGCCCAAAACGTCAGAAGCCCCACCTCTGTCACCATTAGCCCCACCCCCCGCTAGCCGAAAAACCGCACAAAACCCGCCCAAAAAACCCTAAAACCAGCCCAAAAAAACGCAACCCGCCGCGGGCAAAAGTTTCCTGCGGCGGGTTGCGGAAAACCGCCCATCTGGCAACACTGCTTGCAGTTCCTATAGGCCACTGCAGACTCAAGAAGGAAGTGGCCAGGAGACATTAGTACTTGGGGCCCAGGAGGCTTACATGGGACAACTTGTTTGTGGGGGTAATGCCTCCTCCAAACTATGCCCATCATTTTCCCCCCTGTCGGAATTGTTTTTATCCTGCAGTGCTGCCATAGTGAAAACACACCAGCAACCCTGCAAGGAGGCTAGTCTGACAAAGAAAACCAACAGTCAAAAACAAAAGCCTTTCCAGAGCAGCCTTTTTTACCAGGTAAATAAAGATCAAAGAATCACAGTCAACTGCTAGTCAAACTATCTGTTGAATAGCAATTAAGTTTGAGTACTCACCATTTTTCCCCAAGGGAAGAATCTAACCTGATCAGAAAAAGGTTGGTCAAGGACTCAGGAGAAAAGGGAGAAGGGACCTGGGACCTGCCCCGCAAGGATTTGCAGACCTAAAACATTTTTTAGGCCAGAGAATCTCACAGGCTGCTGTTTTATTAAGATTGACCAAGGAAATAGAAATGGAAATAAAATCCTACCAGACCAGCAGAGGTTGCACGGAAGCCTACCACCTGCTGGAGACTAAGGCCCAGATGCATCAACCATAAGTAAAAAAAAAATCTAAAACGTAAAAGTGCTTACCAAATTTGAAAAAACGAAGAATGCACCAAAAAAACAAGTCGCACATGTTCGGTGCGGTATTGTAAAGTACAATGCATTACAGATTTGTTAAACTGTTGTAATCCCCGTCGGTAATCGGCCCCTAAAGCATACGCAGAGCAGCCAAGAGTTATGCTGGCTGCTCTGCGCATGCCACAAACATCAAAACAACAACCACCAAAAAAAAAACCCACTAACACGTGGCTCCCTGCTTCCCCCTGCTTAAAATATAAAATCAAACCAAAAAAAAAAAAAAAGGATCGGGAGGGGGCAAAGGCGCTCGTCAGGAGCTTCCTGTATGGACGGCCTTGTCCCCCCCCCCCCCCCCCGAGGTCGCCTCTGCTCCCCGCTTCCCCCTGTATTAACAAAAATCAAACGTTTAGCAGCCCCGGCCCCCCTCCCTTCCTGTCTCTCTCTTTCGCCTTCTCCCACAGGAGGACGTCTCTTCTTCCCTGACCTGGGCCCACCCCTTCTGACGTAAGTAACCTACGTAGGTTATTTACGTCAGAAGGGGTCGGGCCCAGGTCAGGAAAGGAGAGATGTCCTGAAGACTCGCAGCCATCAGATGATCTTCTTGCCCGTACAGTGCCTTCACACAGAAGTGAGAGGCTCTGTGCGGGCCCGGTAAGGCGGAGGGAGGTTCCAGTGGAGGGGGGGAGCGGCAACGACCTCAGGGGGGCGGACACGGGGCGGAGGATGGCAGGAGGCGGAGCTGTGGGAGAAGGCGAAAGAGAGAGACAGGAAGGGAGGGGGGCCGGGGCTGCTAAACTTTTGATTTTTGTTAATACAGGGGGAAGCGGGGAGCAGCGGCGACCTCAGGGGGGGGGGCAAGGCTGTCCATACAGGACGCTCCTGACGAGCACCTTTGCCCCCTCCCGATCCTTTTTTTATTTTTGGTTTGATTTTATATTTTAGGAAGCGGGGAGCCACGTGTTTGTGTGGGTTATTTATATTTTCAAACGTGCCAGCTTGGATTTTTATGCTGCAGGGAGAAGCAGGGAGCAGTGTTTGTATGACAGCTCAGGTCTTAACGACAGGTCTGACTTCACGTTAAATATATCGCGGTAACTGATTCGGTGCAATCGTCGGTATGGTTAGTGCATTCCAAATTGTCCACATTACAATTGGAAGTGACTCGTTTGCATTCCATTTTCATTAGCTGCTAGCGTCGTTGGAAAATGGCCTTTAATGCATGCTACGGTTGAAACGTTCTTCGTTAAAGGGTCATTAAAGTTTAGTGCATCTGGGCCTAAGATATACTGACTGGTCAAGGGTTGCACAGAGTTCTTAAATAGTATCACAGCTCAGTAGTTCTCAGTCTCCTCCTGCTGGCAGAACAGCACAAGCCCAAGCATCTGAATTGGTCTGGTGGGATGACAAGGAAGTGTAAAACCTTAACACACTTTAGTCAACATGCCCTAATTCTATTTAAGGAACTCAGCTGAAATAAAACTAGCCAGTGAAATTTTGACTGGATAGATTCTGGAAATGTTTCAATGAAATCTTAGCTGAGTAGGGTCAGCTGTAAATTCTCCTAAAGTTAACCAGCTAAAATTAGCTAATTCTTGCTTGCTTCTCAGTTTTTTGGATATGGACCTCAGTTTCTACAAACATGCCTCAGTCCACAAACTTTCCATCAGCAACAGGTATCTACATATTATAACATCCTTCCCAGTCTCTAAGTTACAGGCAGAAACAGGAGGGAGTACTGAAGATTTAGAAGGACTAAAAACAAGATATTTGTTCATTTATTTATTAATATATATATTTTTTTTACAAAATGCTGATTCTTCATGATCTGTTCTTTTTTTATTTTAATCATCTGTCAAATTTGAAAGGTATCACAATTGTCTTGAAATTCCACTCAGGCACAAGTCGGAAGGGGGGGGGGGGGGGAGGTTATCATTCCAGTGGACAGCTGTAGCCAGTGATCCAAAGAAGGTCTGCTATCACTCCCCAGTGCAAGTAGAGAATGCTGACCACCGCCAGGATGTGCATAATCTGATGGCTGTTGAACCAGTAGTCAAACTTGCCAGGCTTCCATCGTTCAGGGATGCGTGCAATGTTGATCATACCCCCAAGTAGCGCCACAGCATCCATGACCACATAACAATGGAGAGAGGATGGGTGACCTGAGCCAAGCCCCACCCAACGAAGAAAGAAGCAGAAGAAACGGAAGAAGGCCTGCCAAGCAAAGGAGCACAGGCGGGTGATGTTGCTGTGGGCAGTAATAGCACAGTAGATTGCATAACTGGAAAGAGCGGTGTAGGAGAAGAGGGCCATGTAACGCGTTGAAGGGTAGCAGATCAGTGTGCAGTAAATTATGGGAAGGGCACCTGGAAAAAAATACAAAGCAAATGGTCAGACATGATTACACAGTATCAATGCATATGGCAACAAGTACTCCTATACAAACATCCTATACAAACATCCAGAACTGCCTTACATTATTTGCTTGTTAACTACTAGTATGTTTCATCATTATCATGTTACCCAAGATCTTTCTGTAATTCTAAATGCATATTTTCTTATATGTCTCCTCTATTCATGATGTATTGTAAGCCACATTGAGCCTGCAAAGAGGTGGGAAAATGTGGGATACAAATGCAATAAATAAAAAAAATAAATACTCAGTTACAGGCTATAGTCATAGAGAAATAGATATCAAGACATGGTTTTAAAGTAAAAGAATCACAGGATGCATAGATGCATAGTAGTAGGTTCAATTCTGGTAATGCTCTCACAGCTGCACCTTGAATATTGCATTCAATTCTGGTCACCCTATCTCAAAAAAGAAAAAAAAAGGCAGAATTAGAAAAGGTTCAAAGAGCAACCAAAATGATAAAGGGGATGGAACTACCCCCACATGAGGAAAGGCTAAAGATGTTAGGGATCTTCAGCTTGGAAAAGAGATGGCTGAGAGGGGCGGGGGGATATGATTGAGGTCTACAAAAATCTTGAGTGGTGTAGAATGGGTATATAAGTACATAAGTAATGCCACACTGGGGAAAAGACCAAGGGTCCATCAAGCCCAGCATCCTGTCCACGACAGCGGCACCTGGCAAGCTTCCCAAACGTACAAACATTCTATACATGTTATTCCTGGAATTGTGGATTTTTCCTAAGTCCATTTAATAGTGGTTTATGGACTTGTTCTTTAGGAAACCGTCTAACCCCTTTTTAGACTCTGCTAAGCTAACCGCCTTCACCACGTTCTCCGGCAACGAATTCCAGAGTTTAATTATGCGTTGGGTGAAGAAAACTTTTCTCCAATTTGTTTTAAATTTACTACACTGTAGTTTCATCGCATGCCCCCTAGTCCTAGTATTTTTGGAAAGCATGAACAGATGCTTCACATCCACCTGTTCCACTCCACTCATTATTTTATATACCTCTATCATGTCTCCCCTCAGCCGTCTCTTCTCCAAGCTGAAAAGCCCTAGCCTCCTTAATCTTTCTTCATAAAGAAGTCGTCCCATCCCCGCTATCATTTTAGTCGGCCTTCGCTGCACCTTTTCCAATTCTACTATATCTTTCTTGAGATGCGGTGACCAGAACGGAACACAATACACAAGGTGCGGTTGCACCATGGAGCGATACAACGGCATTATAACATCCTCACACATGTTTTCCATACCTTTCCTAATAATACCCAACATTCTATTCGCTTCCCTAGCCGCAGCAGCACACTAAGCAGAAGGTTTCAGTGTATTATCGACGATGACACCCAGATCCCTTTCTTGGTCCGTAACTCCTAACGTGGAACCTTGCATGACGTAGCTGTAATTCGGGTTCTTTTTTCCCATATGCATCACCTTGCACTTGCTCACATTAAACGTCATCTGCCATTTAGCCGACCAGTCTCGTAAGGTCCTTCTGTAATTGTTCACAATCCTGTCGCGAGTTAACAACTTTGACTCAATGAAATTATATGGAAATACTTTTAAAACACGTAGGAGTAAATATTTTTGTGCTCAAAGAATAGTTAAGCTCTGGAACTCACTGCTGGAGGACATGCTAACAGCGGTGATCGTATCTGGGTTTAAAAAAGGTTTGGACAAGTTCCTAGTGGAAAAATCCTTAGTCTGTTATTGAGATGGACACTGGGGAAGCCACTGCTTGCCTCAGGCATGGGATGTTGTTACTAATTGGGTTTCTGCCAGGTACTTGTGACCTGGATTGGCCATTGTTGGAAACAGGATACTGGGCTAGATGGACCGTTGGTCTGACCCAGTATAGCTATTCTTATGTTCTTATATATGATGAGATTTATGAATCTAAATATGGTTACTCAGATTTTCAACCAAGTTTTCAGGAAACACAAAATCACTCTGATTTTCAAGATTTCCACAATGAATATACATGAAACAAAAATCTATCTTGGGCATATTCATTGCTGGTATCCTGAAAAGCTAACTGGCTGGGTGTGCCCTGAAGACCAGGTTGAGAATCCCTTCTCTAGGGGAGAGGAGAAGGGAGATTCAGCTCTTCATAGGCATAAATTAAATGCAAAGCAAGAGATATGAGGCTAAATGGCAGAAGATACATGGACTATTTGTGCTTAGGTGGAGGCCAAAACAGCAACATTCAAAAAAATGACCAGATAAGAATACAGCCTTGGTTCTCAAACCTATCCCCAGCCAGTCAGGTTTTCTGGCTATCCATGCACTTACTCTACTGCATGCAAATTTTTCTCATGCATATTCATTGTGGATATCCTGAATACCTGGCTGGTATTTCCCAGCACAGGCAAAGAGAGAATGTTTGAATACAAGTGAGTGGTAGTGTAGCCAGAAGTGAATTTATGAGTGGGCCCACACATTTCCTCCCTGGATTCCCACCCCCTCCTGCATTAAAAATTAATGCTTTGGCTGGTATGGATCCCCAAGCCCTGCCAGCTGAAGACCTCCTCCAGCAGAACCTCCTGGGCTGTCTGAACGCTGGTGAATTCAGTGGCACGCTTCCAGCCACCAACACTGGCACCCGCCATGCATGCTTAATTCAAAGGGCATCTTTGGCAGGGCTTGGGGATCTCTGCCAGCTATACCAGGGATGTGTCGCTGCTGAGTGGGCCGAAATAAAGTGGGTAGGCCCTTGACCACCCAGATCTACCCATGGCTATGTTACTATAACAGAGGGCAAAACCTATGATTGGGTAGGCCCTAGGCAATGTATAAAGAAAAGTAGACTAGATATTGTCCTTACCTAGCCAAGCACAGTTAATTACCTGTAGCAGATGTTCTCCAAGGAAAGCCGAACATATTCTCACACGTGGGTGATATTATTCAATATAGCCCCAGCATGGAGACTCTCCCAGCATTCCAGAAGCTAAATGATTAAAACTAAGTTTGGCCTCCTACTGCTACTACTAATTAACACTTCTATAGCATTACAAGCCTCCTAAATTGTAATATTCAGTCAAAATTCTAAGCAGCTATATCTGGCTGAAGTGTCATTTAAATTCAAGTAGCCAAATTTTTTGTCATCTATATTATATTTTCTGCTTTGGCTGAAAATCTTCCAGTATTCTCAGCTGTGTTTAACAGGCATTTACTTAGAATGTTAACTATGGAAACCCTACATATATTCTGGGCGAGTCGAGTATGGCACAGTATTGCTCTCCTATTATCTGCCTGTAACTACTTACCGAGAGTGTTCACTATGCAGACCCCACACATGTCAAGAGTGAGTAGTTTCTGATAGACAGATTCTCCTCCCTCATGGTTCATGAAGAGGTGGTAGAGCACACTGCCCAACTGTGGCATGATACAAGCAAGGTAATGCACAACTGCAAGCCAGGATACTGCAATCTGAGTCCAAGGGATGTTCACAGGCAACAAGAACAGGAAACCCAGCAGTGGAATCCCTGAAACAAAGAGAAATAGATATGTGAAGGTAATATAGTAACACAAATGATCTAACTAAATAACTCTAGAAGATAACTACTTGTAATCTCCTATTAGTTTGGGATTACTAAGAGAGTAAGTCTCTGTAGAGAGTCACTGGGTGGAGGAACTGGGAGGTACCCGGATAGGAGGAAGCCCAAGGGGAGTAGCTTTGGAATAAAATGCAGAGAGATAGTGCTAAGAGACTGAAGAATGACAAAGGGGAGAGGAGACTAGGAGGAGATAAAGTTAAGTGCTTGCCCTGTAAAGGGGGTAGGGGGAGTTGGGTTTTTTTTTTTTGGTTTGGTTTGTTTGTTTTCTATCTGTAGCTGCGAGTCTTTGGTTGCCTGCAGGCCCTTGCCAAGTGGCCCAAACAAGGAGAAGGGGGATCCAGTATAACAGAAATGAATCCATTGGCTAAGAAAAGGAGAGTTGCTGCTAAGAAAAACAGTAACTGTGATGAAGAGCTCTGGGAGGGCAGTGGAGAAACCCAGCACAGGAGCACGGGATAGGAGCCAGGGAGTGCCCACCCAAGGCTAGGGTGGGCCAACGCAAAGGTCAACCTGGGTGGAGGTTAGACCATGAAAGTCTGAACCTGAAATGAAAGAACGAACTTCCGCATATTACTGAAGACCCATCTCTTTAATAAAGTATACCACAAAGATCAACCAATGTGAATATGCACAACTCGCCCATCTATGTTTAGAACTGTTTGACTATATCTGCTTGTATATTATAACTTTGTTTAATTATCATCATGCTGACCAAGACTTTGTAATACTAAATGTTTATTTACAATATTCTTCCACTACTCATGATGTATTGTAAGCCACTTTGAGCCTGCAAAGAGGTGGGATAAGGTGGGATACAAATGCAACAAAAATAAATAAATAAATAAATAAAATAAACACGAGAGGTGCACAGCCTTTGGGACACTATCTTGGGGATAGGCATGGACAGTGGTGTGCTGGAGCCGGCTTGCAAGAGCCGGTTGTTAAATTTTCTTCCGACTTGCGAGCCGGTTGTTAAAAAGCGCGAGCAGGCTCTCCTCCCTCCCTCCGGATCCGGTCCCTCACCGACCTGATTCTGAGTCACCCTGCCTTGTCCTTCGAATTCTTCTGGGCAGGCAGAGCTGACTCTCCCCCGCTGCCGGTTTGTGCTTTAAAAAATGGCCGCCGAGATTATCAGAGGCAGCCACGCGAGAGTTCTGCTGAAGTCTTGGAGGCCGCCCTTGTAAGTCTCGGCGGCCATTTTGAAGCACGATCCGGCAGCAGGGGAGAGTCAGCGCTGGCAGCGGGCAGGCAAGACTGCCTGCCCCGAAGAATTCGAAGGACAAGGCAGGGAGACTCAGTCAGGTCAGTGAGGGACCAGATCCGGAGGGAGGGAGGAGAATTCAATGAACAACTCAGGAGGGAGTGGCAGGGGAGAGAAGGGAGTCACTGGGCATAGGTGGATGGATGGAGGGGAGAGAAGGGTCACTGGGTATGGGTGGATGCAGGGCAGGGGAGAGGAGGGTCACTGCTGGACATGGGTGGATGGAGGGCAGGGGAAAGGAGGGTCGCTGGGTATGGGTGCATGCAGGGCAGGGGAGAGGAGGGTCACTGGGTATGGGTGCATGGAGGGCAGGGGAGAGGAGGGTCGCTTGGTATGGGTGCATGGAGGGCAGGGGAGAGGAGGGTCGCTGGGTATGGGTGCATGCAGGGCAGGGGAGAGAAGGGTCGCTGGATATGGGTGCATGGAGGGCAGAGGAGGGGAGGGGAGAGAGAAGAAATGCTGGACATGGATGGAGGGGAGGGAAAAGTGAGGAAGGAGATGAGATGAGGGAAAAGGAAGAGAGGAGAAAAACTGCACATGGATGAAGAAAATAGGCAGAAGCTGAGGATCAGAAATGAAGAAGAAAGGAGGAAAGGAAAGAAATGGAAAGGAAGCCCTGGAAACGGAGTTAAGAGGACGGATAGCAGCAGAATCGGATACTGGGCCAGCATGATCAGAAAAACAGTCACCAGACAACAAAGGTAGAAAAAAATCATTTTATTTTCATTATAGTGTTTGGAATATGTTCACTTTGAGAATCAGGTGCTCAACATTAAAAGTTTATATTTATTTACTTATTTATGGCATTTTATTGCACATTAAACATGAATTAGATTGGAACCTGGGATCATTTAATTTTTTTTTCCTGGAGTAATGCATTGCCCCCCCCCCCCCCCAGGCTCTCTCCCCGGCTATAGCCAGCTCTGCAATTTGGGGGGGGGGGGGGCGAAGAGAGGGACGGCAGCTCAGATCAGAGATATAAAGAATTTAATTCCATTCTAATGGTGCTGAAATGGTTGATTCAAGCCAAGCAGCAGAAGGGTTGGGTATAACTAAATGGTGATCATTAACAGAGTGAAGAACATGGGCAGGAATGTACAGAATTATTAAGTTTGCTACTCAGGAGGGAGTACTGGTGTGAAGTGCTTTGAAAGTCAGAATACATTTTTTCCCCGTATTTTATTTAGAATACCAACAACAAGCATGTTATACAATTAATGCAATGATACAATTGTTTGTTGTTTTTGTGTTGCCACAGTTCCAATCCCCCCAACAACATCCCCTCCCTAACCCAACTTGAATAGCAATGCAGGACTTCAGTTGTGGTGACTAACCCAAAAAGTAAAAACAATCCTTCATATTGCTCGCCATTGTGTATAGGGTGTCCGTATTTTTGAGAACTGCAAAAGGTGTCCATGTTTTTTAGCTGTTAGCTTAGACATAAGGCAACAATAATCCACTTTGTTGAAGACCTGAGCCACTGATGGTACTGTAGTTTGTTTCCAATGTTTTGCCACCAGAATCTGACATGCTATGTAAACATGAGATAAGAATTGGTGGAGTCCCTTCTTGAGTCCCGGCTACCGTACATTCAAAAGGTAGGTATCCAGTTTAATGGTGGGAATAGGATGCACTGAAGAAGTTGAGAATAAAGAGCAGTCCAAAAGTTGTGAATTTCAGGACATGACCACCATATGTGCCAAAAAGTGCCTGGACCCCTGCATTGACACCAGCAAGCTGTTTCCATGATTTGTGACCATCTATGTGGGGTAAAGTACCACTGATATAACATCTTATATCCATTTTCCACCAAAGTTGTGGCAACTGAGATTCTCAACAAGTGTTTAAATATTTTTCCCCATTGTGTTAGTTCCTAGGTAGACGATAACATTGATTCCAATTTTTTTTTTTTGATAGGGCAGTAGTGGTTGAGAACTATGTAACACAGCTTGATAGATTCTGGAGATCCCTCCTCTGCCAATACCTGATCGCAATGCAGATTCAAGTTCCATTTCTACCAACAATAACTCTGATTTAGTTCTACGATGAATAAAGTCTTTTATTTGCATATAATGATAAAAATCTCTAATAGACCATATTCATCTTTCAATACTTTAAAGGTAATGCATTCCACCTCCTCCTAGAGCTGACCCAGCTCAGAGAGGGAGGATGCTGCCCATTTTTGGTATGCAGGGGTCAGATTTACCCGGTGGGGGGGGGGCTGAAATGTACATGATGGGGGTTGTTAAGTGGTACCAGTGATCAGAAAACATTTGGGTTCTACACCTCTCCAGCACTACCCACGTCTGGTCTCCAGCACTACCCACATCTGGCCTCCCACCCATGGCAATATTCCAAGCAGTGTTGGCAAGGGGAGCCAGGGAGTGGCCCAAGGGGTATCCCCAACAAGTGTTGATCAATATATGTCCAAGGTTTAGAGACTCCCTTCTGCCATATTGCCACTGTTTGGAGTAAGGATGCCCTATAGTATAGTGCAAAATTAGGGACCCCCATTCCACCATCCTTCCTAGATTGACAAAGGATATTCTGGTTTACCCTTAGAGGTCTCTTACGCCAAATAAAGGTGAAAACTTTTCTGGTGAGGGATCTAAAGAATGAGTGTGGTATATTAATTGGCAGAGCCATGAACAGATAAAGCAGTTTGGGTAACAATGTCATCTTCTCCACCGCTATCCTCCCCACCTAGGTCAAATGTAAACCACCCCATCTCTCCAATTCCATAAATAGTTCTTTTAGTTTAGGTGGAAAATTCTCTCTAAATATGTCAGCTGCCTTTGGAGTTAAATTAACGCCCAGATATCCAATATAGCGCTGGGCCCACTGACACGGAAATTCTGCCTTTAGGGAATCTCTGGGGGAGGCCTGATAGGTAGTACCTCAGATTTCTGGAGATTGATTATGAACCCCAAAAC
Source organism: Microcaecilia unicolor (assembly GCF_901765095.1). Classification (NCBI taxonomy): domain Eukaryota; kingdom Metazoa; phylum Chordata; class Amphibia; order Gymnophiona; family Siphonopidae; genus Microcaecilia; species Microcaecilia unicolor. The sequence goes on from NC_044037.1 coordinate 124,455,311, forward strand.
CTTACAATATATTGTTAAGATATCCATGACCGTAGGAAGCGAGGCTTGTGGCTCAGCTAGTGTGAGAAGCACATCATCAGCAAAAAGCATAATTTTAGTATCTTGATCTCCCACCCAAATCCCTTGTATTAATGGAGATTCTCGGACTACACAAGCAAAGGGCTTCATTAAGAGGGCGAATAGGAGTGGAGAAAGGGCACAGACCTGTCGAGCGCCTCTAAACAGCTCAAAAGATGGAGTGTACATGTTACTAATTTTTAATAGGGCTAGTGGGTGGTTATATAAGGCCTGTATATGATGCAGAAAAGGCCCCGAGAATCTCACCCTTTTCAGGAGTGCAAAAAGATATGGCCATAAGACCCTATCAAAGGCTTTCTCTGAATCCAACAACAGAAACACCACTGGTTCAGCTTGAGTTTGTGCTCTGTCAATCAGATGAAGCGCCCTTCTGGTATTGTCCAAAGTTTGCTTATTCTGAATGAAGCCTGCCTGATCAGTATGAATTAAACATGGTAAAACCACTTGTAATCTTTTTGCTAATATTTTGGTGAAGATTTTGTAATCAGTCCCTAGAAATGAGATGGGCCGAGAGGAGCCACAATTCTGTGGGTCCTTCTGAGGTTTAAGCAATAATGTAGTACCGGCCAGTCTCCACCATAATGGCAGGGTTGTGTCATCTGTTATAGAGTTAAAAACTCTAACTAGTATTAGAGCTATTAACATTTATAGAAGCGGTTACTATATCCATCCAGGCCAAGTGTTTTCCCATTTGGCAAGCTTTTAATCGCCCAGAGGATTTCGTCAATCCTAATAGGAGCTGACAGTGTGTCCTGTTCTGCAGTGATTAAGGTAGGCATATCCACCCTATCTAGAAATGACTGAATATCAACTACTACTACTTATCATTTATATAGCGCTACAAGGCATACGCAGCGCTGTACACCTTACACAAAACTAGTGAGGGCAACGCTTCCGGTGTATAAAGTTGCTTGTAATACTGTACAAATTCCCTCTGAATATCTGCCACCTGATTGCAAATCTGCCCCATATTACCCCTCACCGAGTAAATCGCATTGCGGTGGAATAACTGTTTCAACTTGTATGCCAAAAGCCAGCTTGCCTTGTTATTGAATTCATAATATTCCTGTTGTGTGCGCTGTAACTGTTCCTGTATAATATTAAGCTCGAAAGAAGAGAGTTGTATCCTGGCTTTGTGTAATGCCGCCAGCTGTTTAGGGGTGGCCTGTTGATGTTTAGCTAGAGGATCCAAGTAGTGAATACATTTTCTGAGATCATGATCTTGTTGCTTAATAAACTTATGAATATGTGCTTGTATGGAAATCAATTTCCCCCTCAGTACCACCTTCAGACTTTCCCATAAAATGTCAGGGGTGTCATTAAAGTGTATGAATTCCTACAACTCGCCTTCAATATCATCCAATACAGTGTCAGGGAACCTCCATCCCCCGGAGTTTGGAGGTATCCTGTCCCCTAAGTGTGATGGTAATTGGGGCATGATCAGACCATTTTCGTGTATGAATTTTCGTGTATGCCTGTTTATGGGAGCAGATCCCCGGACTTCCCATCCAGAGATCTATATGAGAGTGAGTCATGCAGTACTGAGTAGTAAGTATAATCTCTCTCCAGTCCATGTGTGACCCTCCATATATCGACCAAACCCCAATGGTTAAAAAAGCTCTGGAGCTTTTCCCTATTAGCTCTAGCATATGAAACTGTATTGGTGGTATTATCCAGTGCAGGATCCAGAGAAGTGCATCCCCCCTATCAACAACTCCTCCTTTATACTTTTAAACAGTTTCAAGGTCATTTGGTCATAGACTTCACTATGTGCTTGACTGGGAGCATATGTATTCAACAATGTATAAACAGACCCACAAATCTCTATTACTAACAATATGTATCGACCCTCATTGTCTGACCTTTGGGAATGGATCACCCATGAGTAACCCTTTTTCAAGAGAATTACCCACTCCAGCTGTCTTGGGGCATTCTCGACTAGAAGATAGATAAATCTGAAGATATGAACTATTATTAAGTAGATATTCATGTTTGGTCAGCAAATGTGTCTCTTGTATAAAAATAATATCATCCTCCATCCGTGTTGCTTCCTTAAATAACATTTTGCGTTTGATGGGAGTATTGAGACCCCATACATTTAATGGCATGCAAGTTATAAATGCCATGATATTATATCAAAGAGAATTAAATGTCTAAGATTAGAATGTAGTTGGTTAAGTGTCACCATCTCTGAATAACTCCCTCTTTTCCCCAGTGGCGTAGCCAAGGGTGGGCCTGGTTTGGGCCAGGCCCACCCACTTTGGGCTCAGGCCTACCCAGTAGCAGCACACCTATGCTGATTCCCTAGCCCCACCAGCTGAAAACTCCCAACAACTGTCCCTCCTGCATACCTACTTGTAAATAGCACATGGCATGCAGGTGAGACAAGGAGAGACCAAATCACCTGTGAGACATGGAGGGGTTCTTTTGCTCACCCATCTTGAGTCCAGGACCACCCAAAGTTGGGTGTCTGGCTACGCCATCCTTTTCCCCAGCCCCAAACAAATCTGAAAATCCCCTCAACCCCCCACCAACCCCCTCCCTTCCAAGCAACCTCAAAGGCGGACCATAGTGGTCACGCTAGTTGGTAAAAAGAGCGGCTACCTATAGCATGCCCCACAATATACAAATTGTGTGCCCCCTAGGAGCATCTGCTGAAGAGAAATCACCCAGCCTATAGTATAGTCATGAAAAGTCATAATATTGTATGAGTATTTAACCTTCCTGTTGAGCTAGTAAGCTGACATTTTCACACCCCATTCCATCTCCCGGTACTTGTTCCAAACTCCAAGTTATCGAGTCAGGTGTTTCCACACGGTGAAAATAGTAATCCGGATTGGTGTCTGGTAAGGTGGCCTTTGCCATGTGCAATTCTTGCCCATCGCGTCTCCTCCGGCCTTAACAATCTGGGGATTCACCCCTGATGTAGATGGCGGGGGATCTACCTCTGGTAGTAGGGCACGGGCTTCCTCCAATGTGCGTACCTGCTGCAGCTTTCCCTCTATATAAAAGGATAGGGTGAACGGATGTTGCCAGCAATATTTGATTTCCTTTTCTCAAAGGTATTTAGTAAAACGTCTCCATTCCGATCATCGTTTTAATATTGTTGTAGCCAAGTCCTGATATAACTCTATTGGAAACGTTTCCCCACTGTATAGGAGCAGACTTCCAGGCCTTTGTCAGCACCTATTCTTTGATTTTGTATTCCAAAAAGCAGGCTATAATGTCTCTTGGAACATTTGTTCTCGGACGAGTACCCACTCTGTGAGCCCATTCAATTTTAATCAATTCTGGAGGTCTCTCTTAACCCTCCAACGATAATAGCATACTTGCAATCTGTCGAGTCACTAGTTCGCAGTTGAGATATTCAGCTTGTTCAGGTACTCCCCGGATACATATGTTTGCTCTACAGCTTCAGTTTTCTAGGTCTTCCACGTTGTCTAACAGGAGAGTGTTGAGGGTCTGTTGTTCCATCATTGATGTTTCAAGTGATAGTAAGGTTTCTTGTTGATCTGCAACCCTGTTATCCATGTCCTCAATGCGGCGGCCCAGTTCCAGAATTTCACTGCGGAGATCAGCTGCCAATGCAGAAAGTTCCTTTCGAACACCTTTAATATCTGTTTGAATCGCCTCCAATAATTTGCAAAATTCACACAGAGGGAGCTCTGTAGCCTTCTTTGCCCCACATTGTAATTGTTCATCAGCATGGTCTGCCATGGTGCCTGAAGGACCTGTTGAAGATGCCATCTTGTTTGCAGGAGTCTGTGATCGAAAGGCGAGCTCTTGTAAAGATTTGTGCAGTGGAGGTTGCATTTTTCCCACCATGTAGCTTACATATGGAGTCGATGTTAAATTGATGAAGGTGGATTAGTCTTTAATATCGCTGTTTCGGCTGGGTTTAAGCTATTTTTTGCCGCGGGACATGCGGAGCTGCTCGATCATGCAGCCATTGCTGGATGTGATGTCACCACTCTCGTTAGAATAGCAATCTTGAACTTAATACGGAAGGCAATAGGTACCAATGCAGACGAAATGAGAAGTAGGGTGACATGATCCTACTTTTTTGGATTACATAGAAGACTAACAGCTGTATTTTCAAGAGTTTGTAATATTTTTTTAAAGTTAATTTGAGAAATGGCAGCATAGATGGTATTGCAGTAATCTAAGCATGACATTAGTAATGCAAGTAGCAGAGTGTGTAAGTTTCAACAATCTAAATATTTTTTTACGGATTTCAATTGACAAAGGATGAAAAAAAAAGTCTTATTATATTGGAAACTTGTTGGGTAAAGGAAAGATGTGAACATAAGAATAGCCATACTGGTCAGACCAATAGTCCATCTAGCCCAGTATCCTGCTTCCATCAATGGCCAATCCACGTCACAAGTACCTGGCAGAAACTCAAATAGTAGCAACGTTCCATGCTGTCAGTCCCAGTGCAAGCAGTGACTTTCCCCACGTCCATCTCAACAGCAGACAATGGACTTTTCCTCCAGGAACTTGTCCAAACTTTTTTTGAACCCAGATATGGTAACTGTTGTTACTACATTCTCCGACAAGGAGCTCCAGAGCTCAACTATTCTTTGGTGAAAAAATATTTCCTCCAAGTTGTTTTAAAAGTATTTTCCTGTAATTTCACTGAGTGTCCCTTCGTCTTTGTACTTTAGAAAGAGAAAAAAAAATCAATTTAACTTCCACTCATTTTACACCATGCAGGACTTTGTAGACCTCAATCATATCTCCCCTCAGCCGTCTCTTTTCCAAGCTGAAGAGACCTAACCTCTTTTGCCTTTCCTCAAAGTCTTTGTCTCTGACAGTCTCAAAAGCACCTAGGTCAGGGCCTTTAAAATACCCTAATGAATTTTTTGCATATTTTGTCTCCTGTTAGGGTGTTGTAGGGGGCTAAAGCCCCCTGCCACAATATAACCAGTGTATCACAGACTTTAACTTCATTTCAACCTAGAAGATGATCAAATTTCGTTTTCAGCACTGAAACCGGACCAAAATTCATATTTGGTCTTGTTTCGGTTTTGGCTGAAACCAAACTGTGCTGCAGAGCCTCCACTTTCCCTCCAGAAAGAGCCCCCTCCCAGATTCACCCATCAGTGGCAGCCCTCTTTCTGGGTCTACCATGTCATTGATGGCTAGTGGGGGCAGGAGTAATCCCCACTCACTACTGCCCCCCACTAGCCACCAATGTCACACAGGCCCAGGAAGGGGGCCACCACCAATGGTGCCGCTGGAGTCCCAAAAGCCATTTTGATGCAGGAGCCAACATGGGCAGAAGTGGGGTTTCAACCAAAATCAAGTGGCCAATTTTAGCCACAGATTGGTGTCAGTTGGGTTCTATTTCAACCTGCTGTGCAGGCTTATGTTGTCAACCGACTGCACTGTGCTCTGTGCCTGAGATAGATACACCTTGACTTGCATCTAAGAAGAACTCCTTGCCATGACCCTGGAACTGTCTATCCAATGACAAATCTGGCTCGGTTTGGAAGTATACAGATAGTCTTGGTCAAGGATAATTATTTATGCAGCCTAGCTAAATTACATGATTAAACTATGGGTGATTCTATGGACCAAGGATAATGCCCCAAATTGGAACCAAGTAACCTCGTCATCACCGGTATAATGACACTACTCATCTGCAGGTTTAAGTAGATGGGCAAGAGAAGGTACTATTTTAGATCTAGTCCTTAGTGGAATGCAGGGCATGGTATGAGAGAAAACTGTGACGGATCCACTGGGAAACAGTGATCATAACATGATCAAATCTGAGCTGATATGTGGAGTGAAGTCACTAAGGAAATCTACTGTAGCAGTATTTAATTGTCAAAAGGGCTACTATAACAAAATGAGGAAAATGGTTAAAAAAAAACTAAAGGATTGGCCTCAAAGGTTAGGACTTTAAATCAGGCATGGGTGTTGTTTAAAAATACCATCATGGAAGCCCAGACCAGATGCATTCCACATATTAACAAAGGTGGAAAGAAGAGCAAACAGCCAGCGTAGTTAAAAGGTGAAATGAGAGAGGCTATTAGAGCCAAAAGAGCATCCTTCAAAGAACAGAAAAAGGATCCAAATGAAGAAAATAAGAAGCAATATAAGCACTGTCAAGCTAGATGCAAAGCACTGATAAAGAAGGCTAATGGAGAATATTAGGAAAAACTTGCCGCAGAGACAAAAACTTATAGTAACATCTTTTTCAGGTACGTCAGAAAGCCTGTGAGCCAATCTGTGGGACCATTAGATCATGAAGGAGCAAAAGGGGAAGTCAAGGAGAAGGTCATAGCAGAGAAACTGAATGAATTCTTTGCTTCAGTCTTTACAGAAGCAGTAAGAGATTTACCTGTAGCAGAAATGGTTTTCAAGGGTGAAGATGCAGAGTGTACCTGGTCAAAAACCCTGACAAAATGTCCCCGCTAAAAAAAGCTCCCGACATAATAGCCTCCAACATAACAGCCACTGCCAAAACGGCCTGCCCACAATATAGCCTCTGACAAATTAACCCCCCCCCCCCCCCGACAAAGGGCCCGATCAGGCTGCCCAGAATATGGCCTCTGACAAAGTAGCCCGAACACCACCAGACAGGAGGAGAACTTACTTTGTGGCACACTGCAAGAGGATCTGCCAAAATTTACTTGTAGAGGATCCCTGTCCTGTATTCGAGGAGACCTGATCACCAGCCGACCCCGGAAATCTTGTGTCTGGCTTGTCTCTGCCATGTCCCGCCTATGCGGTAACAGGGAGTAGCAGTAGAGATAAGAGTTCTGGGTTCGGCTAGAATACAGGAAGTCTGCTGAAGTTTTTGCTTTGAGCTAAAGTTTTTAATACTAATTTTATAGGTAATAATGATAAAACTAGTTTTAGGTTAAGAGTTCCAACACAGTCTATTTGGTTAAATGCCTTTGTTAAGATAAACAGACTGTGTTGGAACTCTTAACTAATACTAGTTTTAATACTATTACCTACAATACCGGCACGCTCATTGTCTGTGGCCACAGTTGTCTGAGGGAATAAAACCTTAGAAAGTGATCTAAGCATTGTGGTTGCTTATGTGAGCAATAAGGCTTACATTTTCACTAGTATCTACTATAATAAAACTCACCCTCAACGTTCTGAAGACAACGTTCTGAAGTCACTCAGTCACTCCCTGAAGGGTTCATGGATTCATGGTGGTGAAGCCACAACACTGACCATGTCTCTCTGCCCCGCCCTCGCATGACGGACCAATCAGAAAAAACACCCTCAACATTCTGAAACACAAAGGACCATCACAACACCGTTCCCAGGCAACACTAGGCAATGTAAGACGGACCAATCAGAGGAAACTACGTGACAATAAGGGAGGAGCATTCCCCAGCAGAATGGCTCATTATCTGTGCAGCACGGAGAGCACAGAACCACCACTGGAACGAGAGAAGAATATTCCTGCTGTGGGTATGTGCAAAAATAGACCGGGGGGGGGGGGGGGGGGGGAGAAACACTCACTCACTCACACACACACACACACACAAAATAACTCTGTGACACATACACACACACACACAAAAAAGCCACATGCTAGCGCCCGTTTCATTGGTTTCGGAAACGGGCCTTTTTTACTAGTAATTAAATATTATAGCTATATTTCTCATTGTATCATCTTTGATTAATACAGTAATATGCAATGCATAATGTTCAAAATTGGTTCTTTCCTCAGTTTCCTCACCACTGATTCCCCTCACATTTGTAGGGGTCAATTGTGTTTTCCTTGTGTATTCGTACATCGCTTTGGCTGTACAGATCAAGGCAATTGATAAGCTTTAAAAAAAATTCACAGATGCTAATTTGAAGGTTAACACATGTTAAGTTGATTTGGTGTGCACTACATTTAAGGAGCATTAAAAAAAAAACCTGAATGCACACTAATAAATACACATCTCTGGTACACCCCAATATGTGAACCTATCCAACCAGAAGCTTTGGTTTAATCTGATTGCCTACCATTCCACTATCAGTCTTCAAAGTGACGCACTATAAATACGTATTCCTATTAAAAACAGTACTATAATGATAAACAACAACTTAAAACAATTGTATTATAACTCAATCATAATAACTGATTCCCAACCAAACCCCAAAATAAACACATTATTTCCTAATAATCTTACCTTGCCAAACAGGATAAGGTTGGTAAGACTATGAAAATGATGACAATATTGGGTTGTTTTTTTTTAATTAGCATGTTGATGGAAGAATAGGTTCCTTAAACAGCAGAACAGATCATGAATACCAGTTGGTGGCTATAGAATTTTATTTATATATGCCTTATACAATGCAATGCTGGTAGGAGCCTTTATCAGTGAATATTTCACTTGTAGTTTATCATCTTTTTTTGTGATGTGTTATTTTTTTCTAGGGGGCTATTTTGTTAAGGGGCTATTTTGTCAAGGGTTATTTTGTGGGAGGGGCCATTGTTTCTAGGGCTATTTTGTTCTTGGCCATTTTGTCAAGGTATGGGATTTACGTTCCAAGACGTATGAAGAGAGGCTTGCTGACCTGAACATGTACACCCTGGAGGAAAGGAGGAACAGGGGTGATATGATACAGACGTTCAAATATTTGAAAGGTATTAATCCGCAAACGAATCTTTTCCGGAGATGGGAAGGCAGTAGAACGAGAGGACATGAAATGAGATTGAAGGGGGGCAGACTCAGGAAAGATGTCAGGAAGTATTTCTTCACGGAGAGGGTGGTGGACGCTTGGAATGCCCTCCCGCGGGAGGTGGTGGAGATGAAAACGGTAACGGAGTTCAAACATGCGTGGGATATGCATAGAGGAATCCTGTGCAGAAGGAATGGATCCTCAGAAGCTTAGCTGAAATTGGGTGGCGGAGCAGTTGGGGGGAAGAGGGGGTGGTGGTTGGGAGGCGAGGATAGGGGAGGGCAGACTTATACGGTCTGTAACAGAGCCAGTGATGGGAGGCGGGACTGGTGGTTGGGAGGCGGGAAATACTGCTGGGCAGACTTATATGGTCTGTGCCCTGAAAAGGACAGGTACAAATTCAAGGTAAGGTATACACATATGAGTTTGTCATGGGCAGACTGGATGGACCATGCAGGATCCTCAGAAGCTTAGCTGAAATTGGGTGGCGGAGCAGTTGGGGGGAAGAGGGAGTGGTGGTTGGGAGGCGAGGATAGGGGAGGGCAGACTTATACGGTCTGTAACAGAGCCGGTGATGGGAGGCGGGACTGGTGGTTGGGAGGCGGGAAATACTGCTGGGCAGACTTATATGGTCTGTGCCCTGAAAAGGACAGGTACAAATTCAAGGTAAGGTAAGGGCTATTTTGTTAGGGGCTGATTTGTCAAAGGCTATTTTGTTACAAGGCTGTTTTGTTGGGGATAGTTTGTCAGAGCTATTATATCGGGGTGCCAATGCAGAGGAACTGAAAGAAATCTTGGTGAGCTTCGAAGATGTACTGAGCCAATCGACGTTAAAGAGTGATAAATCACCTGGACCAGATGGTATACACCTCAGAGTACTGAAACTGTGTTTGGATAATGTGGGATAAAAGACCCAATAAATAAATACATACATACTGAAACATGAAATTGCTGATCTGCTGTTAGTAATCTGTAATCTGTTGTTAAAATTATCTTTAGTACCTGAAGACAAGAGAGTGGCCAATGTAATGCTGATTTTTAAAAAGGGCTCCGGGGTGATCCGGGAAATTACAGACCGGTAAGCCTAACTTCAGTGCCAGGCAAAATACTGGAAATTATGTTTAAATCTTTTTATTATTAGTTGAACAATAATACATGACTTACACAGGTACCTATTACAACAGTCCGTCTCCATGTTACTCCCTGTCCCTAATTTACCCCTAACTCCCACCTCCCCTTAATTCTTCCCTACCCGCCCCTACTCCCTCTCCCTGTATTGCAGAAAGGTACATACATTGCAGAAATTTTATGTTACATATTCAATATTTGGCTTCTAGGTTCAGAGGGCATTGTGCTCAAGAAAGGGCTCCATCTGTCCATGAATAGTTCAAATAGTTGCTGCGGCTTTTCTCTAGCCTGTAACCTCTCCATTCTCATCATGGTTATCATCTGAGTTCTCCATATCTGTATTGAGGGGCCTTTTACTTCAAGCCAGTCAATTAATATCGTTTTCTTTGCCAACATGATAGCTCTTTTCACAAATGCTGTATATCCTTTAGGACCAGGTCTGCTTATGTCTGGGCTGCCGAACAACAGTCGGGGCGATCTTCTCCATTTTGCTTTCCACAAAGATTCTATTTGACTGATCAAATTAGTCCAGAACTGTACCACCTTCGGGCAGCTCCAGAACATATGTCCCAAAGTTGCTCCACTCCCTCTGCATTTGGGACATGCTCCATCAGGGGACAAGCCCATATGAAAAGCTCTGCGGGGAGGGATATGGAGCCGCAATGCGAAACGATATTGAAGTTCCCATAGATCCATCCAGCTAGACTTCGCTCTTAGGGATAACACATGCTCTTGAAATTCACGCGCAGATAATTGAATTGGTAAATCTTTTTCCCATTCTTTAGCATATTTATCATAGTCTAATTCCAGCATTGTATCCTTAATATATCTGTGATGGTAAAGCAGTGGCACTTTCTGTTGCGAATTTAAGGATAACGCTGATGGCATTTCCTTTTGGACGTCTTCTGCTAACGCCTCCCATGGGAGATTAGATACATAGTGTTTTATTTGCCAGTAATGCATTTGATCTTTTGGTCCCATGAGGTTTGACTCTTGCAATGTTGTGTAGGACTGCATTACTCCATCCTCTGTTATGATTTGTTGCAGGTAAATAGCTTCTTTCTCTTTCCATCTGTTAAATATTCTGTATATAAGTCCTGGTGGAAAATCTGGATTGCCACATATCGGTAATAATGGGGTTACTTTATGAGAGAAATGATGCAGCTTACATAGCCATCGCCAGGCTTTTTGTGCTGTGGGGAGTATATGAGAGTTAACCAAAGTAGGCGATATCTTGCACTTCATACCATGTAGTAAGCTGCTAAAATGATATGTTCCAAACAACTCTAGTTCAATCTTAGTCGCCGAAAAGTCTGCTGTACCTCTAAACCAGTCATTCAGATGTCTCATGGCACTTGCTACTGTAAGTGATCTTATGTTCAGCAAGCCCAATCCTCCGTATTCTTTTGGAGTACTAACCATAGTGAGAGGCAATCTCGGCTTCCTACCCCGCCACAGGAATTTTGTCAGCATGGAGTTCAATTTCTTTTCGTCCGCTCCTTTCAGGTACAACGGCAGCATTTGGAATACATATAACCAACATGGAATTATCATCATGTTATACAAGCTTATTCTACCTATCAGTGAAATAGGCAGAGACTGCCATTGTGTCAATTTTATCCTTGTCTCTGTGATCAGTGGTAGAATATTAATGTCATAAAGTTTATTCAAGTCTTGTGGGATCCTCACCCCCAAATATTTAATCTCTACCCCTGTTTTCAACTGTTTTTCCTTCATCTTCCAGTTCCCCATTCCCTGTGGGTATATTTGTATGATAGAGGATTTCTGTAAGTTTATCTTAAATCCCGAAATAGCCCCAAAACTTGCAGTTCTCTGAATCAGAGATTGTACTGATTTCTCTGGGTTGGCTGTCACTATCAGCAGATCATCGGCAAAGGCCATCACTTTAATCCTCTCCCCTCCCACTTCTACTCCCGTGATTCTATCTTCTTTAGTAAGGGACCTAAGGAGAGGCTCTACAACCAACAAGAATAGTGCTGGGGAGAGAGGACAACCCTGCCTTGTCCCTCTTAGAATGGGAAACTGGGGAGTGCGCATCCCATTAACTAATACCGCCGCCGTTGGGTGTTTGTATAGAGTTTGTATAGCTTGGAATGCCCATCCATTTATCCCAATGTATTGGAGTGTTGCGAATAGGTACTCCCAATTTACGCTATCAAAAGCTTTTTCAGCATCCAAGCTAATCAATGCTGCTTTTATCCTATTCTGTTGACAGTGTCCCATGGCGAGCAATAAGCGCCTAATATTTACCACCGATTGCCGGCCACGGACGAATCCTGCCTGCTCAATACCTACTAATCGAGGGATGTATAAGTGTAATCTGTTTGACAATAGTTTAGCTAATATCTTTATATCTACGTTTATTAAAGAGATCGGTCTGTACGAGTCTGCATTTATCTCTGATTTCCCTGGTTTTAAGATTACAGTAATCAAAGCTTCATTTGCATACGGTGGAAAACTTTGCTGTGCCATCGCATCTTCAAGGAAATCTTGTATAGCTCCTAATATTGAGGGTCCCATTAACTTATAGAACTCGCTAGTATATCCATCAGGGCCTGGTGCAGAGTGTGATGGCAAGGATTTGATAATTGCTTGTAACTCTTTTGCAGTTATAGGGTTTTCTAGCTCGTTCATTTCCTCTTTGGTCAGTTGTGCTACGCTTGCCTTACTAAGATATGCCTGTATTTCTTTCATATCTAGTGTTTGGCCTTGCTTATACATTGTGCTAAAAAAATTTTGAAAGACCTGTGCCACTTGCTCCCTTTTATATTGCAACACTCCTTCTTTGTCTTTTATCGCTGTAATTACTCGTGTTCCTCCCTTTTGTTTAACTAACCGGGCTAATAGGGTCCCCGTCTTATTTCCAAATCTCTTGAGATTATATTTCCTAAGAACTAAGGCTTTTGAAGCTCTCTCTTGAAGCAGAGTGTTTAAGGCTATTTGCGCCACCTGCATTTGTTCTTTGTTTCGATTGCTAGGGGACTGTATAAATCTGCGTTTTGCTTTTGGAATTTTTTTTCCATATTTATTATGGCTCCCGTTAGTTTCCGTTCTCTACCACTTACGTATGCTATTATTTCCCCCCTAAGAACTGCTTTCGCCGCTGGCCAGAATATAGAGGGACGACTCTTATACTCAGAATTAAATTTTTCATATTCTTCCCATCTTCCCTGCAAGAACTTTCTAAAATCCATGTTCGTAGCTAGGTAGGATGGGAAGCGCCAGCCCGCAAAGTTGTGGTCTCTATCTGGGATCTTTAAATCAGCCCAAACCATTGCGTGGTCCAATATTTCCTCCGGGCCAATTTCCACCGCCTCTATTTGTGTAAATATCTTTCTATCGATTAGTATATAGTCTATCCTTGAGTATGTGCCGTGTGCTCTAGAAAGGTGAGTGTAGTCTCGTTCTTCCGGATGCAATATCCTCCATGCATCCACAACATTCAGCTCTTGCATGAAATGATGCAGGGCTCTCGCTTGTGGTCCCCCTCGTGTTGCACGTCTTGGTATTGAACAATCTAGTAGGGGGTCCGCCACTAAGTTAAGATCTCCCATTAATATTACCGGCAGGGATTTGTAGAGAGTGCATGTACGAATTATACTGTCATAGAATGTTCTGTCAAATATGTTTGGGCCGTACACTGCAACCACTAGGTATTCTTTGTGATGTAGCCATAAATGTACTATCAAATATCTGCCATGGGGGTCTTTTTCTACTACATGTGACTTAGATGCCTGTCCTTTCCTAATCAAGATAGCTACACCTCTTTTCCTCCCTTCAGCCGAAGTTGAGTGTACTTCCCCCACCCATCCTTGTCTCAGTTTTTGGTGTTCCTCTGGGGACAAACGGGTTTCTTGTAAGCAGACCACATCTGCTTTGTGTCTTTTTAGGGCCGAAAGAATCTTAGTTCTTTTTATTGGACTAGTTATTCCCCCCACATTCCATGTCAAGAATCTTGTAGTTGTATTTCTAGCCATATGGTATGTTTAATGATTTCTTACACCTATCATCTATATCCTTTAGGGACCCTGGTTCCCAGCTAACCCGGGTCTTCCTAGTGCTCTCACTATGGCTACTTTCTTTTAGTTGTTCCCTTTCATAATTATCATGACTCCTCTGAATATTCTGTCCCGCCTCGCATACTTCTTCTATAATCTTTCTCTGTAAATATACCTCTTTATACCTACATAACTTACTTCCCTTCTTGTTAGCCCTCCCTGCCCCCCTCCCCTCTTGCCTCCCTCCCCCCTCTCCCATTGATCCCAAGATTCCCTTACTCTCTTCTCCGAATATCGGTTAGGAGAGAATTGGTCAAAAGATGGCGGGCTCCCCCCCCCCCTTAACTGAGTTGTACATACATTCCGCTATAACTTATCTACTTATAGTCTGTGGTTACATATTTTCCATACATATTAACTGGCATTAAACTCCATCTAACACATTTAGTTAAACTCTAATTTGTATGATTCTTGCCTGACGATTAAATCAGTCCCCTTGTAGTGTTGGTTTCTTCCTGTGAGAGGCCCTCATCCTCGTCCAGGGCTCGTTAGGTTTTCATATTTTAATCCTGTTTGCGCTTCTTGGGGGGTTGCAAAAGTTCTCCAAGTCCCCTCTATCTGTACTTTCAGCAACGCTGGATACAATAATAGGAATCGCTGTTTGGTTTCCACCAGCCTTCTGCAGATGGGTCCGAAAGATCTCCTTTTTTCCTGTACTGTTAAAGAATAGTCTTGAAACACTTTTATAGGTGACCCCTCGAATTCCATTGTATCCCATTTTTGTCTGGCTCCACGCAATATTTCCTCCTTATGAATAAAATTGTGGATTTTAACAATCACAATTCTCGGCCTGGTTCTTGCATTGTTCTGCCTACCTAGGCGGTGTGCTCGCTCCAGGCAGAGCGGCCCTGCGCTGTCAGAGAGCGCGAATTCGTTCTTTAGCCAGCATTCTAACTGAGTAAGTAAGGAGCGATCTGGGATCGATTCTGGTATTATTCGTAGGTTTGATCGTCTGGATCTATTCTCTAGATCGTCTACTTGTTGGGTTAAGGCGCCAAGCTCCCTCTGCAATTCTTTGACCACTGCTTCTCTAGCCGTTTCAGCGTCCTCAATGTCTGACACCCGCACCTCTAATTCTCCGGTTCTACGAACCGTCTCGTCAAGGCGAGTTTCCATCCCGGCTAGCTGATCAGATAATTTTTGGAATTGCGGGGCCATCGCTGTCTGTATCACCTCTGTGAGTTGATTAAGCTGATCGGCGTTAAATGTTGTAGAGGCCTCTGGTTTCGGGCTCGCCGCCATCTTTCCCTCAATCTGGCCTCGTTGTTTTTCTGGTTCTTTTTTAACTGCTCTGTTCGGCATTATTCTACTCTCTCTCACTACGAAGGGGTCCATAAACGTTTGTTCTATGTAGTTGTTGGAGTTTTTCCCAAGTTTCGTCGCTTTAACGGGGTTGTGGGGGAGGGCTGCCCGAGAGAGATCAGAAGCACGTCCTCTTCCCTCTCAATCCATCACGTGACCCCCAATACTGGAAATTATTATAAAGAATAAAATTACGGAACACATAGACAAACATGGTTTAATGGGCCAGAGTTAGCATGGGTTCAGCCAAGGGAAGTCTTTTTTTTTTTTAATTCTTTATTTATAATTTTAAATTATATACATTCAAGGATAAACCTTGTACAGAAATTCAGGTAGAAATCAAAGACTTATTATTCCAAAAAGTTCACATAAACTAGCTTTCACTGAAAATTATTTAAAGAATGGAATAATTAAAGAAAATATACACATGAGATAATTATACCCTTTCTTAGACCCCAATTATAAACGGAGGGGGAGTTAGAGAAGATTAAATACAAGCAATTTTCAAAATAGAAATTCTGGCTACATTTTCCTCCAGGTACTTTCACTTCACTTGTTTCATTTCTACAAACGATTTTAGTTGTTCCGGTGTAAAAAAAGATGTATTAAGTTTGTCCCAGCCTTACCACACACTTGCATGGGTAGGCAAGAAAAAAAGAAGCCCCTATATCTATAGTCTTTTGTTTTACTGTCAGAAATAATTTCCTTTTTTGTTGTGTAGCCTTGGTGATGTCAGGATAAATCCATCTTTTAGAACCATAGAATTGAGCATTCATATTTCTGAAATAAAGCTTTAAAATAGCATTATAGTCCTGCTCAAATACCAAAGATACAATCGTTGTGACTCTGTTAGTTATAATGTCTGAGGATTGTTCCAATATATCAGAAATATTTTGTAAGTTTAGGTTATCTTCTTCAGGGCCTTGCACTCCTTCTCTATTTTTGGGAATATAATATATTTTGTTTAGCGGGGGTACACCCTCTGAAGGAAAATGGAGAGTTTCTATCAGGTATTTCTTAAAGGTATCAACCAGAGATACCCCTGCTATCAATGGAAAATTTAAGAGTCGGAGATTGAGGCGCCGATTAAAATTTTCAATTTGCTCAATGTTTTGCCTCATATTTGTAGAGTCCTTCATAGTCGTGATCTTAAAGGCATTCAAGGCATCAACCTCCTTCTGTATCGATTTAACTTGTGTAGTTATATCATCTTTAACAGAGTCTACTGTCTTTTTTTAAGTCCTCAAACTTAGCATTCAATGTAAGTACATCACCTGAAGTCTTCTGGAGTGTAGTGGTGATCTGGTCTAACATCACCTTCAGTGTTTGCAGCGTCACCTCCGAAGTCTGTGCCATAGGGGAAATATTCCCCCTGGCTCCCCGAGTCGTTGCCTGCACCTCTGGGTCCTCACTGGAAACTCCTTTCAGCACGCCTTCCGGGTCGTCGGGGTTTCCCACCAGGGCCGCTCTCGACATCGGGCTGGGAGGGATCAGTGAGAACGATGGTGGCAATAGGGAGACTTCCTCTCCCAGTGGGGCTTCCGCTTCTCCGGACCTCCCCACAGCGGGATCCTCTCCCCGAATCCTGGGAGCACCGGGGAAAAAACGATCCAGCGATGTTTGAACCGAAGAGGGAGTTGAGGTAGGTGGAGGCACTATCCTCAGAGCTCCCTTACGTTTATGGGGCATTTCAACAGGAAAAAAGAGCTGTTCAGCTCAATTCTCACAGAGCGTTTTCACGTCCACCAGGTGCGGCAGCCATCTTAGTTCCCCCTACCAAGGGAAGTCTTGTCTCACCAATCTGCTTAATTTCTTTGAAGGCGTGATTTTCAGGAAGCTTTGGACAAAGACCTCATAAGAGACTCCTGAGAAAATTAAAAAGTCATAGGATAGGAGGCAACGCCCTTCTGTGCATTAGGAATTGGTTATTGGACAGAAAACAGGACTATTACATCCAGTTGACTAATTCTCTTGGCTTAAACCCTCGTCGTCTCTTTGCCACACTGAACTCTCTCCTCAAAGTGCCTTCACCTCCAACCCCCCCCCCCCCCCCCTTCACTTTCCCCCCAGACTCTGGCTCAGTTCTTTCATGATAAGGTTCACAAGATTAAACTTGAATTCTCAACCAGGTCACCTCCACCTCTCCTTCCCTTAGTCCCTTCTCTCAACCCTCCAACCCCTGCCTCCTTTTCTTCCTTTTCTGAAATCACTGAAGAGGAAACTACACATCTTCTTTCCTCCTCGAAACTAACTACATGTTCCTCTGATCCTATTCCCACCCATCTACTTAACACTATCTCTCCTACTGTCATCCCGTTTATCTGTCATATCCTCAATCTTTCACTGTTCACTGCAACTGTTCCTGATGCCTTCAAACATGCCGTAGTCACACCACTCCTTAAAAAACCTTCATTGGACCCTACCTGTCCTTCCAACTATCGCCCCATCTCCCTCCTCCCTTTCCTATCCAAGATACTTGAACGTGCTGTTCACCGCCGTCGCCTTGACTTTCTTTCATCTCAAGCTATTCTTGATCCACTTCAATCTGGCTTTCGCCCCCTTCATTCAACTGAAATAAAGCTTGGTAAAGTCTCCAATGATCTGTTCCTAGCCAGATCCAAAGGTCTCTATTCTATCCTCATCCTTCTCGATCTATCTGCTGCTTTTGACACTGTTCATCACAGCCTACTCCTTGATACGCTGTCCTCACTTGGATTTCAGGGCTCTGTTCTTTCCTGGTTTTCTTCTTATCTCTCCCAGCATACCTTTAGTGTATACTCTAGTGGATCCTCTTCTACTTCTATCCCACTGTAAGTTGGTGTACCTCAGGGATCTGTCCTGGGAACTCTTCTCTTCTCCATCTATACTTCTTCCCTTGGTACTCTGATCTCATCCCATGGTTTTCAGTATCATCTTTACGCTGATGACTCCCAGATCTACCTCTCCACACCAGAAATCTCAGCCGAAACCCAGGCCAAAGTATCAGCCTGCCTGTCTGACATTGCTGCCTGGATGTCTCAGCGCCATCTGAAACTAAACATGACTAAGACTGAGCTTCTTATCTTTCCCCCTAAACCAACCTCTCCTCCTCCCCATTCTCTATTTCTGTGGATAACACTCTCATCTTTCCTGTCTCATCAGCTCGTAACCTTGGGGTCATCTTCGACTCCTCCCTCTCCTTCTCTGCACATATTCAACAGACTGCTACAACCTGTCGTTTCTTTCTCTATAATATAAGCAAAATTTGCCCTTTCCTTTCTGAGCACACTACCAGAACCCTCATCCACGATCTTATCACCTCTCGCTTAGACTATTGCAACTTGCTTCTCACAGGTCTCCCACTTAGCCATCTCTCTCCTCTTCAATCTGTTCAGAATTTTGCTGCACGACTAACATTCCGCCAGGGTTGTTATGCTCATATTAGCCCTCTCCTCAAGTCACTTCACTGGCTTCCTATCCGTTTCCGCATACAGTTCAAACTCCTCTTATTGACCTATAAGTGCATTCATTCTGCAGCTCCTCAGTACCTCTCCACTCTCACCTCTCCCTACATTCCTCCCCGGGAACTCCGTTCACTGGTTAAATCTCTCTTATCTGCACCTTTCTCCTCCACCGCTAACTCCAGACTCCGTTCCTTTTATCTTGCTGCACCATATGCCTGGAATAGACTTCCTGAGCCGGTATGTCAAGCTCCATCTCTGGCCGTCTTCAAATCTAAGCTAAAAGCCCACCGTTTTGATGCTGCTTTTAACTCCTAACCCTTATTCACTTGTTCAGAACCCTTATTTTATCAAAGAAAACAAGAAGGCAGATGATCCGCAAAATCCAATGTCAGGACATCATATGATCGAAAAGATTTTTTCAATCATATGATGTCCTGATTTTGAGCGCAATATTGCTTGGGAAGAAGCTGACCTGCTGTTTATATGCTTTTGTTTTGTGTAATATCACAGCAACTGAAAGTCCCTGACGCAGCCCTTGTGGGCGAAACACAGTCTGTGTCGGGCGATTATTTCTCCAATAAAGTCTGATTAATACCACCTAGCGATCTGCTCTTTTGTTTGCTTCCCTTATTTTATCATCCTCACCTTAATATTCCCTTATCTCTTGTTTGTCCTGTTTGTCTGTCCTAATTAGATTGTAAGCTCTGTCGAGCAGGGACTGTCTCTTCATGTTCAAGTGTACAGCGCTGCGTACGTCTAGTAGCGCTTTAGAAATGATTAGTAGTAGTAGTAAAACAGAAGGTAGGTTTAAATGGCCATTTTTCTCAAGGGAAGAGGGCAAATAGTGGAGTGCTGCAGGAAATGTACTGGGACTGGTGTTATGTAACATATTTATAAATGATCTGGAGTTTGGAACGACGAGTGAGGTGATTATATTTGCAGATGACACAAAACTATTCAGAGTTGTCAAAAACATGTGGATTGTGAAAAATTGCAGGAAGACCTTAGGACACTGGAAGACTGGGCATCCAAATGGCAGATGAAATGTAATGTAGACAAATGCAAAGTGATACACATTGGGACGAATAATCCAAATCATAGTTACCTGATGCTGGGGTTCACCTTAGAAGGCTGTACTCAAGAAAAAGATCTAAATGTCATTGTAGATAATACGCTGAAATCTTCTGCTTAGTGTGCAACGGCAGCGAAAAAAGCAAAAAGGATGCCAGGAATTTTTAGGAAAGGAATGCAAAATAAGACCAGTATTATAATTCCTCTGTATTGCACCATGGTGTGACCTCACCTTCAGTATTGCATTCAATCTGGTCACAATATCTCAAAAAACATATAATGGAATTAGAAAAGGTTCAAAGAAGAGCTACCAAAATGATAAAAGGGATGGAACTCCTCCCATATGAGGAAAGGCTAAAGAGGTTAGGCCTCTTCAGCTTGGAAAAGAGACGGATGAGGGGGGATATGATTGAGGTCTACAAAATCCTGAGTGGAGTAGAACGGGTAAAAGTGAATCGGTTTTTCATTCTTTCAAAAATGCAAAGACCAGGGACACAATTAAATTACATGGAAATACTTTTAAAACAAAAGAGGAGGAAATATTTTTTCTCTCAAAGAATAGTTAAGCTCTGGAATTCGTTGATGGAGGATGTGGCATCAGCGGTTAGCTTATCTGGGTTTTGGACAAGTTCTTGGAGGAAAAGTTAATAGTCTGTTATTGAGATGGACATGGCGAAGCCACTGCTTGCTGTGGGATTGGTAGCATGGAATGTTGCTACTAACTGGGTTTCTGCCAGGTACTTGTGACCTAGATTGGCCACTGCTGGAAGCAGGATACTGGGCTAGATGGACCATTGGTCTGACCTAGTATAGCTATTCTTATGTTCTTATGCTTATCATAGAGGGTTCAACCATGACGTAAGTTGTAGGGATTGTTGTAGTATGGGACCAAGTCCATAGCATTCAGCTTCTGGAATACTGCTTGGGGTTCAAGATTAATAAATATGTTGAAATAGCAGACTGAACTGATGCCACAGTGGCAACTATCAAAAAACAAATCAAAACCTTGGTCATCTGCACTGACTCAGACTATGCTTGACAGTTTCGTGACCCACCTTCCAACATGAAAAGCCATGTTAAATTTGAAATGGAAATCAATCATTCATGGAGATCTAAGCAGCAGAAGGTCCCTTTTAGAGCTATGCACCCATACCCCATCAACCACTGCAGTTGCAATGACGATAAGAAGATAAGATAAGAATAGCCATACTGGGTCAGACTAATGGTCCATCTAGCCCAGTATCCTGCTTCCAACAGTGGCCAATCCAGGTCACAAGTACCTGGCAGAAACCCAAATAGCAGCAATATTCTATGCTACCAAACCGAGAGCAAGCAATGGCTTCCCCCATGTTTATCTCAATAGTGGCCACACGTACTTGGCACTACTAACTCTCTCTTTAAGAGCCCTTCAACTATAACTACTCCCCTAACAAGGCTCATATATGGTTTTAACCTCCACCTTAACCATATATCATATAGAAATCATTCATATGTTTTTTATGTTTTTTATCGCCTCAGCAGTGCACATGACCAACTTCACTCTTTTATTGGACATTCAACAGCACCCAAATCCTCACTGGCGATAATATTTTATTAAACTCTTTCTTCATTTACTTATTTAACTGTTCATTTTACTTTTTAATCTCTAAGTTACTTATAAGCAATACTTAACTTGCACTGAACGGTCAGACCAGGAGTTCAATAATGCCCGACATGCATGTTTCGCCCTAAAAGGCTGTGTCAAGGGCTCCCCTAAAAAATACATAAATATAAGTGCATTAAAACATCATCTTTAAGGAGGCAGCACAGGTCCCGTATTTTACAAATGCCCAGCTGTCTCCCCAAACTATACCCCATATTTTATTCTAAACCATACTTCAAACCTACCCTTAGCCGTTCTTAGTACCAGCCTCGCAATGTTTTCTTTCTGGATTTCCTCCTGCTAAGATGGCGACGGCTTCCTGCTCTGTCCTTTTAGCTTCTCCTCCTCCCATTGATGTCTCCACCCCCTGAGTCTGATGGACCAATCACAATTCCCCACTACATTAAGGTAGCTCCTTATATTAAGGTAGCCCATTCTAACTCAGCATTAAGTCCCTGTGGGGTCACTGTTTTCAAGAAATATATATACCATTGCTCTCTGTAATTCAAAAGTTTTTTCACCGATCCTCCCTCCCTGCCCACATGCACATGCTCCAATACTCGCCATTGCATATCTTCTATTCTATGTCCTTTCTCAAGCCAATGTTCTACAATCGGGGCTTGGCAGTTTCTCGTCATAATCTTAGATTTTGTGCTCAGTTAACCTCACTTTTATAGGTCTACTCGATCTCCCAATGTACATAAGTTGACACGGGCATATTATCACATAAACTATATTTCGCGAATTACAATCTGTAACATCCCTTGCTGTCAATTTTTTCCCCCTCCCCGGGGGTATCCAGTCAGATCCTTTTATAGTGAGCTTACACCATTGGCATTTCCCACATTCCTTATGTTCACCACCTTTCTTCCTTCCCACAGGTTTCCAAAACTTATTGCCTGCTAATGTTTCCCCTATCGTTTTCCCTTTAGTATAAGCTATCATGGGATATTCCTCAAACCCTCCATAGAGTTGGATAATATGCCAATGTTGTCTTATATAGACCACTAGTTTTTTACTAATCTCTGTATAGGGCAACACACAAGTAATTCTCTCCTGCTGCATATCCTTGCGATCTTCTAACAGGAGCGGGCGCTGCGCAAAACGCGCCCTCAGGTATGCTTTTCTTATCGCAGCTTTCGGATAGCCCCTCTCCTCAAATCTCTGGCTGAGCTCTTTCGCTTTTTGTTTAAAGTCATTCAAATCAGAACATACTCTTCGAATTCGTAAAAATTGACTAATGGGGAGACTATATTTCAATTTATACGGATGGTAACTTCCAAACTGGAGAAGAGTGTTACGGCTTACAGGCTTTCTATATAATGGTGTCTTCAATCTCCCTTGATCTTTAAATACCATCATATCCAAAAACTCCATTTTTTGCTTGCTCGCTGATTTAGTAAATTTGATATTATCATCCAAACTGTTCAGCCATTCAATAAATTCATCCAGTTCATATTCAGACTCAGTCCATAAAAAGAAAATGTCATCCAAAAAACGTTTCCAGCACTTAACAGCCCTAAACTTCTCAGCTGGATAAATCTGTTGTTCCTCCATACGTGCTATATATAATGTGGCCACTGAGGGGGCTAAAGTACCCCCCCATTGCCACTCCTTCCGTCTGCTCATAGAATCGATCATTATACCAAAAATAATTATTTTGGATCACCATTTTCGCCATATGCATCAATAAATCTGTAGGGATGCGTAAATGCTCTGTCCTTTGTTGCATTTTCTCTCGAATGGCTGAACAGTTTGGATGATAATATCAAAGGTAAAATTATGTATAATCATACCTGATAATTTTCTTTCCATTAATCATAGCTGATCAATCCATAGACTGGTGGGTTGTGTCCATCTACCAGCAGGTGGAGATAGAGAGCAAACTTTTGCCTCCCTATATGTGGTCATGTGCTGCCGGAAACTCCTCAGTATGTCGATATCAAAGCTCCATCCGCAGGACTCAGCACTTAGAGAATTACACCCACGAAGGGACACTCTGCCCAGCTCACCACCGCCGAAACGGGGGAGGGGAAATAACCCAGCTCATCCCCACACAAGTGGGGGAGGGGAATCCGTCCAGCTCATCCCCGCGGAGCGGGGGAGGGACACCACACCCGACGATGCGGGGGGATCTGGCTTATCCTGCAACCGCAACCGCGGGAGGAGCTGACTGACCCTAACACCGCCGAAGCGGGAGGGGTACAAAGCTGCCCTACAGCCGCACGAAGCGGGAGGGAGTGCCGGCAGAATTTTAAGTCTCAATCCAGTCCCGTAAAACGGAGGGGAGAGGAATGCAGCAGCTCACTGTAACACAAACTCGTCTTAACTCTTGAAGAATCCAAGTGAAAAAAACTTGAACACGAAGTCTTTCTGAAGTAACTGAAGACTAAACTTGAACCTGAAATGCAACCAGAATAAAAACAGTACAGATATCTGGGAGGGGCTATGGATTGATCAGCTATGATTAATGGAAAGAAAATTATCAGGTATGATTATACATAATTTTACCTTCCATATCATCAAGCTGATCAATCCATAGACTGGTGGGATGTACCGAAGCAGTACTCACCCAGGGCGGGACATTGAAATCCCTGACCTCAACACTGAAGCTCCAAACCGGGCCTCCGCCCGTGCAGCCACAGCCAAACGGTAATGCTTGGAGAATGTATGAGCCGAAGCCCAAGTTGCCGCCTTGCATATCTCTTCCAAGGAGACGGATCCGGCCTCTGCCATCGAGGCCGCCTGAGCTCTCGTGGAGTGAGCCTTCAGCTGGATAGGCGGCACCTTCCCCGCGGCCACATAAGCCGCTGCAATGGCTTCCTTGACCCATCTTGCCACTGTAGGCTTAGCAGCCTGCAGACCCTTACGAGGACCTGCAAACAGGACAAACAGATGATCCGATTTCCGGAAATCATTGCTCACTTCCAAGTATCTGATGATGACTCGTCTCACATCCAGATATTTAAGAGCAGAGTACTCCTCTGGGTAGTCCTCCCTACGAAAGGAAGGGAGACAGAGCTGCTGATTCACATGGAAGCGAGAAACAATCTTGGGCAGGAAGGAAGGCACTGTGCGAATAGTCACTCCTGCCTCAGTGAACTGCAGAAAAGGCTCTCGACATGAGAGTGCCTGGAGCTCGGAAACTCTTCTGGCTGAAGTGATAGCCACCAAAAAGACTGCTTTCAACGTCAGGTCTTTCAGAGATGCCCTCGACAAGGGTTCAAAAGGCGGCTTCTGCAATGCTCTTAGTACCAGGTTGAGATTCCACGCAGGCACCACTGAGTGCAGAGGAGGGCGCAGGTGATTAACTCCCTTGAGAAAGCGCACCACATCTGGCTGCGAAGCCAGGGAAGCACCCTTCAGGCGGCCCCTGAAGCAAGCCAGAGCCGCTACCTGGACTTTAAGGGAACTGAGCGACAGGCCTTTCTCCAGACCTTCTTGCAGGAACGCCAACACTGAAGAAATTGGAGCAGTGAAGGGAGAAAGTGAGCCTGCTTCACACCACGCTGCAAAGATACGCCAAACCCTGGCGTAAGCAGTAGAAGTAGAGCGCTTCCTCGCTCTCAGCATAGTGGCGATGACCTTGTCTGAGAAGCCCTTCTTCCTCAGACGCTGCCGCTCAATAGCCAGGCCGTAAGACCAAAGGGGGAGGGATCCTCCATCACCACGGGACCCTGATGTAACAGACCCTGCTCCACTGGCAGCCGCAGAGGATCGTCGACTGAGAGCCTGATCAAGTCCGCATACCAGGGACGCCTGGGCCAATCCGGACCCACCAGGATTACCCTGCCGGGATGCTTTGCCACCCGGTCTAGCACCCTGCCCAACATGGGCCAGGGCGGGAACACATAGAGAAGCTCTTGTGTCGGCCACTGTTGGAGAAGAGCATCTACTCCCAGGGATCGAGGGTCCCGTCCTCTGCTGAAAAAGCGCGGCACTGGGCCGATGACGCCATCAGATCTAGGCTCGGCTGGCCCCAGCGCTTCGTGATGTCCAAGAACGCCTGAGCAGATAGCTGCCACTCTCCGGGCTCCAAGGTATGGCGACTGAGAAAGTCCGCCTTGACATTCATGACTCCGGCAATGTGGGCCGCTGAAAGCTGCTCCAGGTTCGCTTCCGCCCACTGGCAAAGATTCATAGCCTCCTTGGCTAGAGGGGCGCTCTTGGTACCTCCCTGGCGGTTGACATAGGCCACAGCCGTGGCATTGTCCGACAGGACCCGTACAGGCTTCAACACCAGTACCGGGATGAACTCCAAAAGCGCCAACCGAATGGCTCTGAGTTCCAGGAGGTTGATAGACCACTTTGCCTCTGCAGGAGACCAGAGCCCCTGCGCTGTCCTTCCCAAGCAGTGGGCTCCCCAGCCCGACAATGAGGCGTCCGTCGTGACGACAATCCACTCTGGGGTCACCAGAGGCATTCCCGCAGACAACTTGTCTGTCTGCATCCACCAGCTCAGCGCCTTGCGCACTGCTGGGTCCAAGGGAAGGCGCACAGCATAATCCTCCGACATCGGAGTCCAGCGCTGCAGCAAAGAGTGTTGAAGTGGTCTCATATGAGCCCTGGCCCAGGGCACAACTTCCATCGTGGCCGTCATAGAGCCCAACAGCTGCACATAGTCCCAAGCCCAAAGGGGAGAGGCTACTAGGAACTGGTCCACCTGAGCCTGAAGTTTGACAATCCGATTGTCTGGCAGGAACACTCTGCCCACTTGGGTGTCGAATCGAACTCCCAGGTACTCCAGGGACTGAGTCGGGCGCAGCTGGCTCTTCTCCCAGTTGATGATCCATCCCAGGGAGCTCAAAAGAGCAACTACCCGGTCCACAGCTTTGCCGCACTCTGCATAAGAGGGGGCTCGGATCAACCAGTCATCCAGATAAGGATGGACTTGTACCCCTTCCTTTCGTAGAAAGGCCGCGATGACCACCATTACTTTGGAAAAGGTCCGCGGAGCAGTAGCCAACCCGAAAGGGAGGGCTCTGAACTGGAAGTGTCGTCCCAGGACTGCAAAACGCAGAAAGCGTTGATGAGGAGGCCAGATGGGAATATGCAGGTACGCTTCCTTGATGTCCAAGGATGCCAGGAACTCTCCTGCCTTCACTGCCGCTATAACAGAGCGGAGAGTCTCCATGCAAAAGTGCCGCACTTTCAAGGCCCGATTGACCCCTTTGAGGTCGAGAATAGGCCGGACAGAACCTCCTTTCTTTGGTACCACAAAGTAAATGGAGTAACGTCCCTTGCCAAGCTGACTTTCTGGCACCGGAACGACCGCGCCCAGGCGGATCAGATTGTCCAAAGTCTGCTGCACTGCCACAGCTTTGACCGGAGACTTGCAGGGAGAGAGTACAAACCCGTCTTTTAAGGGTCGGCAGAACTCTAGTTTGTAGCCGTCTCTGATGACTTCCAGCACCCACGCGTCTGAAGTTATTGTGGTCCACTCGCCCAGAAACGAGGACAGCCGTCCTCCAATCTGCACTGGGGCATGGACCAAGACCCCGTCATTGGGTACGAGACCCTGGGGGAGGACCGGAGGGAGCACCTCCGGGACGGCGGTCTCTGCGAAAGGAATGCTGCTTGGGGGAGAAATTCCTCTTGAAGGAAGAGGGGGCAGAGGAACCCGACTTGCCCGGGCGGTACCGACGGGCTTCCTGCAACCGTCCTCTGGAGGTACCGGGACGAGTACTAGCCCGAGCCCTGACCTCTGGTAATTTCTTGCCCTTAGACGTGCCGAGATCGGTCACGATTTTGTCCAGCTCGACCCCAAAGAGCAGCTTGCCTTTAAAAGGCAACCTAGCCAGGCGGGATTTAGAGGCGTGGTCAGCAGACCAATGTTTCAGCCAAAGCCACCGCCGCGCAGAGATTGTCTGAGCCATGCCTTTCGCTGAGGCCCTCAAGACATCATACAGCAAGTCTGCCAAATAGGCTAAGCCCGATTCCAGGGCCGGCCAATCAGCCCTCAAGGAATGATCCGAGGGGGAAGCCCGCTGCACCATAGTCAGGCACGCCCTGGCCACATAGGAGCCGCAAACTGAGGCCTGCAAACTTAAAGCAGCCGCCTCAAAGGACGACCTTAAGGCCGCCTCCAATCTTCTGTCTTGGGCGTCCTTTAGGGCCGTGCCACCTTCCACCGGCAACGCCGTTTTCTTAGTCACCGCAGTGATTAAAGAATCCACGGTAGGCCACAGATAGGCCTCACGTTCACTCACAGCCAAAGGATAGAGGCGGGACATAGCCCTAGCCACTTTAAGGCTCGCTTCTGGGACATCCCATTGAGCCGAAATTAAGGTGTGCATGGCATCATGCACGTGGAAGGTTCTAGGCGGGCGCTTCGTCCCCAGCATAATGGCAGAGCCAACAGGGGCTGAGGGAGAGACGTCCTCCGGAGAGGAAATCTTCAAAGTGTCCATGGCCTGTAACAACAGGTTGGGCAAATCCTCTGGGCTAAAAAGCCGCGCTGCAGAGGGGTCATCCGCTCCATCCGAGCGGGGATCCGTCTCCTCCAAGGAATCCGCAAAGGACCGTTGGGAGACCTCAGACACGCTGCCCTCATCTACATCGGAGGAGACAAATTCCTCCAAGGCCTGGGAATCAACCCGAGGGCGTTTACCTCTGGGAACCTCAACCTCTTTACCAGACGAGGGAGCAGGGGCAGCGTTGTGCATGAGGAAGGCCTGATGCAGCAGCAAAACAAACTCGGGGGAGAAACCCCCCAGACTGTGCACTTCCGCAGCCTGGGCAACAGCCCTAGACGCACCCTCAACCGGCGCTCGCAATAGCGGGGGAGAGACATGCTGCGCATCCAAAATGGCGTCCAGCGCGAAACTCCGCGAAGGAGCCGCGCGGGAAGAACGGCTCTTAACTTTAGCCACTTCTGTGCCGTCGCCCAAATTAAGGGCGTTCATGGCATTAATGTCTCCAACCTCAAGGGCGGCCCAAGAAGAAGCCGTCCGAGCCGCGTGGCCGGCCAAGATGGCGGAGGCGAGGAGCGCTCAAGCGACCCGGGGAGCGACCCTTTGCGCCCTCGCCCTCCGACGCCATATGCCACGAGGAGAAGAATCGGGGAACCCCCTGCCCGCTATAAAAAGGTAAAAATTACCTGCTGTCCGCTCCGAGTTGTAACGACCTGGTGTCCCAGTGAGTAGCTGCAATAGACGCTTAAATAAACGTCGAAATAAACGCCTTTAAGGGCGTTCAAAATTTTTTTTTTTTTTTTTTTTAACGGAGCCAGCGGGAGGGGGGAGAAAAGGAGGGACCTGGCACCACCAGGTTTGCACTTGCTCAAAAGAGCCCTCAACCCCAGGCACTCAACAAAACCTAAAAATTAGGCTTGGAGGCCTAGCCAGAGCTGCTGCTGTGTGTGACCACCACCTGCTGAGATAGAGAACATACTGAGGAGTTTCCGGCAGCACATGACCACATATAGGGAGGCAAAAGTTTGCTCTCTATCTCCACCTGCTGGTAGATGGACACAACCCACCAGTCTATGGATTGATCAGCTTGATGATATGGAATGGTATATATATTTCTTGAAAACAGTGACCCCACAGGGACTTAATGCTGAGTTAGAATGGGCTACCTTAATATAAGGAGCTACCTTAATGTAGTGGGGAATTGTGATTGGTCCATCAGACTCAGGGGGTGGAGACATCAATGGGAGGAGGAGAAGCTAAAAGGACAGAGCAGGAAGCTGTCGCCATCTTAGCAGGAGGAAATCCAGAAAGAAAACATTGCGAGGCTGGTACTAAGAACGGCTAAGGGTAGGTTTGAAGTATGGTTTAGAATAAAATATGGGGTATAGTTTGGGGAGACAGCTGGGCATTTGTAAAATACGGGACCTGTGCTGCCTCCTTAAAGACGATGTTTTAATGCACTTATATTTATGTATTTTTTAGGGGAGCCCTTGACACAGCCTTTTAGGGCGAAACATGCATGTCGGGCATTGTTGAACCCCTGGTCTGACCGTTCAGTGCAAGTTAAGTATTGCTTATAAGTAACTTAGAGATTAAAAAGTAAAATGAACAGTTAAATAAGTAAATGAAGAAACAGTTTAATAAAATATTATCGCCAGTGAGGATTTGGGTGCTGTTGAATGTCCAATAAAAGAGTGAAGTTGGTCATGTGCACTGCTGAGGCGATAAAAAACATAAAAAACATATGAATGATTTCTATATGATATATGGTTAAGGTGGAGGTTAAAACCATATATGAGCCTTGTTAGGGGAGTAGTATCTCAATAGTGGACCATGGACTTTTCCTCCAGGAACTTGTCCAAATCTTTTTTTAAAGCCAGATATGTTAACTGCCATTACCACATCCTCCAGCAGCGAGTTCCAGAGCTTAACTATTCTATGTACTTTAATGACACTGCAAAAGAATTGAATTTTGGGTCAGTAGGGACCCGGACTGTCTGGCTTCTTTAAAGGTAATCAAACTGAAAGTGTCCTCATTCACTGATTGTTTGTTTTTTTTAACCATTCATTTGAAAACGAATGCACGTACCTTCTACAAGTTATTTTCCACAAATTTCCACACAACCCACAGCCATACCTTCATCTGTGTTTCTGAAGCTTGTCTACTTTTATCGGTTGCATGAATGCTCGAAACATTTCTGCAGTTTTCCTGTCACAGAACTGCTGTGGCTTGAAAAATTTCTCTGTAGAGGTGTAGAATCAGGGGCGTAGCCACGGGTGGGCCTGGGCCCACCCACTTTGGGCTCAGGCCCACCCAGCGACGATGCAGAGCGACGACAAAAGAATTGATCCCCCGCCGGCACGCAGGCCTTCTTACCCCTCCCTCCCTCCCTCCCCTTCGGCCGCTATTGCTACAGCTGAGCAAAGCTGCAGCGCACCGGGTTCGTCTCCGTCCTGCCGCTACTTCTGCCCTCTGGCTCCGTGATCTTGTTTGCTTATCTGCAGCGGTTCCGGATCTGTGCGCTCCCAGGGCTGTCTGTGTATGCTGCCTGCGACTGCTTCCTCTGCGCTGGGCCCCGCCTCTTCAGAAGAGTAGGCGGGGCCAGCGCAGAGGAAGCAGTCGCAGGCAGCATACAGACAGGCCTGGGAGCGCGCGGATCCGGAACCGCTGCAGAAGAGCAAACAAAGATCACAACGGAGCCGGAGGGCGGAAGTAGCGGCAGGACGGAGACGGACCCGGTGCAGTGCAGCTTTGCTCAGCTGTAGGGATACACTGCGGCGCTGCCCGAAGGGGAGGGGAAAGAAGGCCTGCAGCCAGGTGCCAGACTGTCGCTGGGGAAAGGTAGGGAAAAACGTGTGTGTGTGTGGTGGTGGTGTGTGGGTGGGGGGTCGGGGAGAGACAGGAGCACTGTTGGGATGAGGGAGTGAGACAGGGTAGAGCTGGGGAGGGACAGAGAGATGCTGCAAGGGGAAAGAGAATGAGAATTGTTGGATATGGGTGGGATGGGGAGAGGGAGAGAAAGGGCATGAGAGAAAAAAACATTTTGGACATGGAAGTAGAAGGGAGAGGTGAGAGGGGAAATGTTGAACATGGCAGTGAGGGAAAGGAAGGATGGAGAGATGATGATGGTGGTGGTGGGGGGCAGAGAGAGATGTCAAACCAGGGGCTCAAGGCAGGGAGAGGGAGAAAGGTTGGACATGAAGGTGGAGAAGAGGAGAGGAAAGGAGAGATGCACAAGTGAGGGAGGGGAGAAAGAGGGAAGATGGATCCAGGGAGAGAAGATAGACAGTGGATGGTAGGGAAGAGAAAGGGAAAATGCTGGACAATGGGGGAGGGAAGAGAGAAAATGTTGTGCCCACCCACTTTGTGCTCAGGCCCACCCAAAATTGGCTGTCTGGCTACGCCACTGTGTAGAATGACTCCAAGGATCATTCTGGTTCTTCCAAATAGAAAAGAAAAGAGGGTTCTGGTGAGTGTGGGATGAATGTTTCCTCCCCTGAGAGCAGAAATGTACATATTGGGCTATTGTACTGTATTGCTATATCATTTCCTTTTGATACTCAAAAGTAAGCTTTCTCCTTCCTCGAGGGATTACTTGAGGATGGTGAAAGCGCTCAATGCAAACATCTTGAGTTCTGAGGATTCAGTCCTGTACTGTCTGCAGTTTCTTTTTAATTGACTATGTAAATAAATCCACTGTGAATATGTATTTTCTTGTCCAACATTGAGCACAGCTGTTTGTTCACGATGCCCCGCTGGAACTGGTCTCTCCTGTTTCTGAGCCAGGAAAATGCAGTTCCCACCTTTGATAGTCCTTCGTACTTGAAAGAATAAAAAAAAAAAAAAAGAACGAGGCGGAGTCCATGCACACATTTTTAGGACAGAAAGAAGGTTTAGGTGAAGAATTGTTTGGGCTAGCTGGTGAAATAAAATTGTTTGCTATTCAAAGTTCGATCAGAGGCAGAACAAAAATCAGGCATATCATAAAACATTTGGGGTTAACCCATGGGAAGCGTTGTCCCCCAAATTTGATAAAGTTGGGCACCCAACTTTATGTGTAGTGCACAATTGATAGAATGTTGTCTGTTAAGCACCTAACTTAATTGTTTAATTAGATGTTAATAGCGTTTAACAACCAATAATTGCCAATTATTGGTGCTAATTAGCAGTTGGGCCTGTAACTGACCTTAGTCAGTAGTCTGTAACCTGGGAGCACAAGTTCCATAGCTTGAAACTTCAAGGGAAGCGTGGACCTGGGAGGGGCATGGACGGGTCGAGGCGTGCCAAGGAGTCACACATGTGGGTTATGTGATGCTTGCAGTTATTCGCTTAAATGTCTGTAGTTAGGTTCGAGCATTTATACCAGCCATTTGGCTGGTGTAAGTAGGGTTGCCAACCGGATCCAGGCCTGCCTGACAGGGTCGATCCAGCCCTGAGCCTACCCCAATGCATGCAGGGACTTCCAATGGGGAAATCAGAGCCACAAGTCCCTCCATGCAATGGGGCGGTGGTATTCCTTGGTCGGCTGCCACCATAGGCGCCAACTCCATGGGTACTGTAGGTGCTCGACCACCCCCAATATTTTAACCCGCCTGACCTGCCCGCCCTCTTCTCCCTCAACAGTCCTCCGCACTCGCCTTCCTGCCGCCCAGAATTCAAAACTCATCCCACCTCGGGTCCCGGCAGCAGCAAACCACCAAAGAGTGGCACTCGCTACCCTGCATATACCAGGATATAGCAATATCATGGGAACTCTGTCTTGCTGCCACTCACTATTCATCTTTCTCTGTTTTTCTTTATTTTTTTTTTCCTACAAGAACTGAAAAGGAATTACAGACAGAGCACACCCAGAACCCTGAGTCAAGGTCTTCTAAGGGTGGGTTGCAGAACAGCGCTGCTGACTAAAGGAAAGAAAATTATCAGGTAGGACATCATTTCCCCTTCCTTAGCATCAGCTCCACTGTTCTGCACTGATGCGATGAACTGAAGTGTGAGCGGACTCTGGGCAACATGTCCAACTTGTAATGCTTAGCAAAGGAATGGAGTGATGACCAAGTCACCACCTTGCAAATTTCCACAGGAGCAACTGCCCTGGCCTCTGCCCAGGAAGTCACCTGAACCCGAGCAGAGTGGGCCTTCAGCCCCTAAGGCACTGGGCGATTCTTGCTGATGTAGGTGGACTCAATAGCCACCTTGATCGATCTTCCAATGGAGGCCTTAAAGGCCACCTGGCCCCTTCAGGGACCATGAAAAGCACAAAAAGGTGGTCAGAGACATGAAACTCATTCATCTCTTTCAAGTACCGGAGCAAAGCTCTCCAAACATCTAGTTTGTGGCGTCTCCTGTCCACAGGACCCAACGCTCCAACAAAGGAGGACAAACATACCTCCTGATTCACTTGGAACAGAGACATCACCTTCAGCAAAAAAAGAGAAGACAATACACAAGGACACCGAGTCCTCCATGAAGGAAAGATACTGGTCTCGGCAAGATAAGGCCTGCAGCTCAGAGACCCGATGGGCAGAGGTGATGGACTCCAGAAACACCACTTTTAGAGTAAAGTCCTTGATGGAGGCTGAGTGCAAAGGCTCAAATGGAGCCTCAGACAGTTTCCATAGAGCCAGACTGAGGTCCCATGAAGGGAAGGGTGAAGCGGGGGGTGTACATGTGCCACCCCCTGTAGGAACCATGTCACCTCTCTGTGCAAAGCCAGAGAGGAGCCCTTCACTTTCCCCTGAAAACTGGACAGAGGAGGTACCTGGACCCTCAGCCCAAAGCCAGCGAACCCCAAAATTTCAGGAACCTGAGCCCTCCAAGAAGACAGGGAGCGATCCCCACACCAGGATTCAAAAACACACCAGACCCTGTAGCAAACTTTCTGGAATGGAGCATTGTAGAAACCACCATGGGAGAAAATCCACACTTCTCTAGACGCCTCTTCTCAATGGTCAAACCATAAGCCAGAAGAGATCCAGGTCTTCCATTTCTACTGGCCCTTGTCAGAGAAGACCCCGACACCTGGGCAGTGGAAGAGGTTCCGCCACCTGAAGGCACCAGAGATCCACTTACTAGGGTTTACAAGGCCAATCCGAAGCCACCAGTACAATCAGATGAGGATGATGCGCAATTCCCGGCACAGGCAGCTCCTTGTGACTCTGGGCAAGTCACTTAACCCTCCATTGCCCGCCGCATTGAGCCTGCCATGAGTGGGAAAGCGCGGGGTACAAATGTGACAAAAAAATAAATAAAAAAAAATACTGCGCCACAGATGGCTGAACAATGTGAGAGAACAAATAGAGAGGCTCCTCTAATGGCCATGCTGAACCAGGACATCTATCCCCTATGAGGCCGGTTCCCTCCACCAACTGAAAAACTTCGCACTGACTCTAGACATCAGAAGAATGAACTGCAGGGGCTCCAGCTGTCCAGAATGAGATGAAAGGCCTGTTGCCCCAGTTCCCATTCTCCCAGATCCAGGAGACAGCGACTGAGAAAGTCTGTTTGCACATTGCCCTTGCCTGCAGTATGGACCACTGAGAGGGTATCCAGATGGTTTTCTGCCCACTGACAGAGACACATGGCCTCCAAGGCCTCTTCCTGGCTCCTGGTTCCACCCCTGCCTGTTGATGTAGGCCACCATCATGGCACTGTCTGACATCACCCTGACCATTTTCCTTTCGAGAAGTGGCCAAAACTCCTACAGGGCTAGATGAACTGGCCAGGTCTCCAGATGACTGATGGACAAGACGCCTCCTGGACCATCCAGGTTCCTTGAACCACCCAACCCAGGCAGTGAGCCCCCCAGCTGTGGAGACTCATCTGCAGTAAGCAGATTCCACCGTGGAGGATCCAACGGAACCCCTCTCAGCAGGTGAACCGAGCTGTCGCATCAGGCAAGACTGAGACTCATCTTTAGCGGGAGTGGCAGAGGCTGATGGAAACCCTACAAGGCTGGGGCCCATCAGGACAAGAGAGTCCACTGCAGCAGGCAAATGTGCGCCCTCGCCCAAGGCAGCCCAAGGGGCTGCAAATAGTCCCAGATCATGGATTCTGAGAGCTTGTACAATCTGTGCTTCTGCCCCCAGAGCTTCTCTGCCTGGTCCTCCAACAGGAACACCATTCCCCTGGCTGTGTTGAACTGGACCCCAAGATACTCCAGGGTCTGAGATGAAAAAGATAGCTCTTGGGATGATTCACAACCTAGCCCAGAGACTCCAGGAAGGAAAGGTGACTAAACTGGCCTCCATACCATATATGTCCTATATTCTGCTATAGGATTCATTGCAGATTACAAAGAAGAGAGCATCTTATTTAAATGGAATTACAAAAAAAAAAAATCATTTCCAACAACATTGATTCTAAATCTTAGAATTTTTTTAAAGTTTAACATCTTTAAAAGAAAGAAACAAAAAATTTGTATTGATCCCAAATACATCTGGTAGATAATAACCTCAAACATTTTGAAAGACTAACAGAATTTTGACCAGGCAAAGCTTTAAAAACCATACAAATCACTTTAAACTTAATGTATAAAGGAATATATATATATATATATATATATATATATATATATATATATAAGAATATATATATATATATATATATATATATATATATATATATATATAAACTTAAATTGCAGTGTATGTAAATTAACAGAGAGCTATTTTGATTCTAAAGACTTTTACACACTCAGTAAATCTGAGTTTGGAAGAAAATTATCTCGCACTATTATTTTGATTATTTAATTGTGGGAGGGATAGTATAGGGTTTAAGAATTATTCATTTTTTTATTTGGGAAAGTTAGATAGAAAAGTACTGCAATTGCTTGACCTTCTATAATAGTTAGAATTTAGGTGTTTTTTTTTTAAAGATTAGGGTAGTAGGTACTCCGGAAGTGGTTCTTGTTCCTGCTATCTTCACAAAACGGTACCTAACGATAAAAGAAAGGTGACGATTGAAGAGATACAAGAAAGCTGGAAAAAGGGAAAGAAAATACATATCCTTTACCTGTACCTGCACATGAGAGATAGGCACATAAAAGACTTGTTACTGAAAGCTAAAAACAGAGACTTTTAAACACTTCATCCCATACTTGTGTGGTCGCTTGAAGAGCAGCTTTCACCTCCTTCTGCAGCCTGCTATTTCGACTTGTCTGGTTCGGCAGCTCTCATCTTATCCTGCCTCACACAATGGGTCGAAACCTTCTCAACGTCGGAGTTTGCACAGGCAGCCACAGAGATTCAGCCTACTCCAAGGCTTCAACATATCGCCTGAAGTCCTTCCTAACGACATATTTGCGGACCATTGTTAAACTCTTTTCACCTGTCAACTTATTATCTAGTTCCTCTGTTTCTTTGATTCTATCTATCTGATTCTAGTTTAATTGTAACTGCATCACCTCTGATTTGGCAATAGCCTATCAGTGCATTGTAAGCCACTTTGAGCCTGCAAAACTGTGGGGAAAACGTGGGGTATAAATGTACAAATAAATAAAACCGGAAGCCAGTGCAGATCTCTAAAAAGAGTCACCCTTTCAAATCTACCAACTCTTAAAATCAGTCTTGCGGCTGTATTCCGAAGCAACTGCAGTCTGTAACAATTTAGATGTGAAGCCCCCCCTAAAGTGAATTACAATATACAGCAGCAATGCCTAGCCACCCACCTGGGGTTACACCCTGTGGCCACTTAGAGGGTCTATCCCCAGTACAGCTCAGGTCCGCCTGCACCTGCCGCTTGTGCTCTACACTAGCACCCTCTTCTCACCGACTAGGTCACAACCGCCTCTGGGCAAGTTCTCAAATTATCCCCAGTGATTTCTAGGTTACTGGAGTCACTTGCCCAGTGGTCCCACAGTTCCCAGAAAGCACAGACCCAACACACAAACCACCAGGATTCTTTATCAGCCCAGACAGGCACAACGAAAGAACAAACAAACAAATGCGTTTCTACTCAGAACTTGGAACAGTGGACAAATGTGCAAATAGCAAAACAGTAACAAGTAACTGAAAAATGGATCAATTAGAATACTAACTAAACATTTGCATACTTCCTAGAAAGTACCTGGGGAGATCAGGGCATATATCTGTTCACAGATCTTCAGCAAAGAGATCTCTCTCCCCTTCTCCTGGGCTGAATTGAGGCAACAGGTAGCAACTGATGGGTAATTTCAAGCTCCAGGCCAATCAGAGCCCAGAACAGTCAAGTTTCAAATAAAAACGGGTTACATCAGTATAGGCACTTCCTATTAGCTGTGTGCCAAAAAAAAAAAAAAAGAGAAGTCGGTCCTCTGTAACAGCTTTTAAGCATAAACATGCACCATCTGCTGGCCAAACAGGGGAAATACACTTCAGACATATTTAACACAGGAAAATAATACATTTTGCCGGCTTAACACACACTGTTTCTTCACAGTCAAGCTTAACAGACAAGTCATCCAAACTTATCTCCGCCAGAGGTAAAAATCAATGAGGCCATTTTCTGATCTGAGCTAACAGATTCCCTCACTACTGCATCTCATACACATGGTTCGAGCAAATCCCGCTGGGACACCAAGGTGAAAGCCATACCAGACAAAATTGTTCCATTTACCTCTAAAAAGGTCAAGACATCCAGAAATTTGCTATGGTTTAAAGAGAACTATCCATCCTAAAAAAGGAATGTCAATGCCTAGAAAAGCAATGGAGAAAGAACAAAAATACTACTGACAAATCCAAATAGAAATCAGTCTTCCAATGCTACAAAAAGAAGGTAGCTGACTTAAAACGCCAATACTATAGCAGCTTAATAGGTCAAGGTGATCTTGAAAACAAAAAAACTTTTCTCCTTAGTTAAAACACTAGCTTCCACTAATAAGGATGAACTTTCACAGAAAACATGTCCCACCACCCAAGACCTGGCTGATCAATTTGCCAATAAGATCCTCCAAATTAGGTCTGAACTATCTAAAGCTACGCCAACAAAGGAAAATAGTCCAACTCGTAGCTCAACATCAATCATCCTACAACCCAAGGACTCATAACTGGGAATCTTTTCAACCACTAACAGTTGAGGATGTAAGATCAATGCTGTTGAAATGCCCCTGAGCCAACTGCTCCCTAGATCAATGCCCAAAACACCTACTCAAATCCATCCCTACGGAAGCAGTAAACTACTGTCTTCCCCTTGACATGGGCAAAATTGTTCTCACTCCACTACTGAAGGGATCTGGGCTACACGTAACATTGCTTGCAAACTACCATCCAGTAGCAAGCATACCCCTTTTTACTAAAGTATTACATTAGTAAACATCTCTCTTTATATCTGGAAAATGTTCTATTTTACACTGGTCACAATTTGGCTTCAGATTGTCACAAAGTACGGAAACATTGCTGCTAGTTCTAACTACACATGTCAAACAACATCTATGCAAAGGTGACAAAGTAATTATTCTCCAATTTGATTTATCAGCAGCGTTCGATGCAGTTGACCACACATTGTGTTCAAATGGTTCAGCAAATTCCTTTCAAATCAAAGTTATTCTGTCAAACAAACAACTTTCCAACTTCTGATCTCCTAAGTGCAAGGTTCCGCAGGGATCTCCCCTCTCAACTATGCTTTTCAATCGCTTTTTGTCATCCCTTGCCTCAATACACCTGGGACTTAACTACTATTATCCTATGCAGATGACATCCTGCTTCTCTTACCAGTGACAGCATCAAACATAGATCCAACCCAGTCTGTAGCGAATGATATGACTGCTGTCAGCACCTGGGCCCTGACCAATAAATTGAAACTGAATGCGCAAAAAACCAAGGTCCTGTGGTTCTGAAATCTTTACAGTTGAATCTGAAACCAGAATACTAGGGGTCTTGCTCGACTCTTCACTCACCTTCGCTTCCCATATTAACCAGCTATGGAAGAAAACGCTATTCAAAATGAGACAGCTACATATAGTCAGATAGTCAGATCATTCTTCAACCAAAAAGCCTTCGCACTACTAGCCCAAATGTTAGTCCTACCTCACTTGGATTACTGTAATGTTCTATTTCTTGGTATTGTGTCAATATCAGAAAAAACTGCAAATCATACAGAACACAGCTGCTAGACTAATATACAGATTGAATAGATGGCAGTTTGTTTACATGAGTTAAAGCATTAGTTCATCTATTCAATCTGTATATTAGTCTATCAGAAAATGTCTGCCAAAAAAGCTGTCCTGAATTCGGCGAAGCAATCTCAGTACTTTGGCAACTGCTGCAGCCAATGCAACATGACCATAGCCATGCACCTGCCACAAATGGTGGCCTGTATACTGGAAGCTCCCACCGAAAAGGCCAAGTGCTGTTGCTCCACCTTCTTATCATGGAGCTCCTTAAGGTCCAAGCCCCTAGGATTGGTACCGCAGCTGCCTTCATAACCAGGGATATTGTCATTAACGAGAATAATAATCAGTGATTTGTTTTGTCATTAGATCTTGAAAACTAGAACTAAAAATATTTTTTCCTAATGAGAATTGGATAAGAATAAAAAGAAAAAAATGTATTGACCCGAATAGAAGAACTATAATTAAAAATTTCCGTTAATGAAAATTTCTTAAAGTGGAACGAAAATTATAAGTGATTTCTATCCCTCCTACCTATGCTGGTGCACTCTTAGTGGTAGCTGACAGGGATCCCAAGCCCTGCCAGCTGAAGATGACGCTGAAAACACTGCGCTTCAGTTCTGCAGTCTGCTACATCTCCCTGAGACTGCCAACAACACCATCAACTGCACGTTCATTTTTGTAGAGTATGCACAAAAACCCTGACCCTCCCTGATCTCTGCCGACACACATACCCTGCTTGGTGTTTGCACATGCACTGAAAATTGAACATGTGTGGTTGCTGTGGTTGGCAGTCTCAGGGGGACACAGCATACAGTGAAGAGCAGCATTTTCAGTGTCATCCTCAGTTGGTAAGACTTGGGATCTCTGCCAGCTAGTACAGCTAAGCTAAGCAAAGAGTGTGCACCGTACCTCAGCCCTGAGTGCGTGGGGCCTAGCCCACTCGTGGCTATGCCACTACGATCGGCCGAGCTGAAGAGCTGATCAAGGGCTATTCCAGATTTTTTTTTTCTTATTTGCTGGCTTTTGCCTGTTGTTGGAAATGTGTATTTCTGAAACTAAATACTAAACTTGAATAGCTATAGTGGACATTGTCTGTGCTATTGGTTTGGTTTCACAATGAGAAAAACACTAAGTCATGTGCTATTGGTTTAGTTTTACAATGAAAAAATGCACCGAATTATGTGCATGCCATATTCTGAGGGCTGTTCTTGATAGGTTTGTAATTGTGTCTGTTTTGCTCATAATACAATTTTTTTTTAAACCAAGAACAAATTATTTGTCTTAAGTTTGTGAACTGAATAAGAGCTAAACATTTTGAGAGAGGACTGAATAAAAACTAAATTAACATTGTTGACAGAACTAGAATAAAATAAGAATTAGAATTACATGTTTTGCGCATGAACACAAACTAGAATAAAAAAATGTTCTGAACTAAAATATCCCTGTTCATGACCTCTATAACTAGGATGTCCACTTTGGGGAACGCTCAATACTTTTCCACCTCCTCAAGAGCGAAGGTGTAGAGGTGATCAAGCGCCCCCGAGGGGACCATCTGGGGCAATCTGCCATTAAATGGATAAGGGCTTTGGAGGCCCTGAGAGACTCTCCAACAGCAGATCCCCCTCTGAGGGGTCTGCAGTAGGCAGCCTGAGTATAGCCAAAGCCTCTGTGACCTCATCGATGAGGCAAGACACCTCCTTGCGGCAAAAGAGTGGAATCACATGGGACTGCTCTTTCTCCACTTCTGGAGGAGTAGGATCTTCGGAATATGAAATTGCGAGGCACTAAGAGAAGGCCTCCAAATGCTCTCCCATCACCTTCAAGGAGATTGACCCCTCCAGAGCCCTTGAATCCAATCTTCGATGCTTGGAGCCCAAAATGAGGCTCTCACCACTGGGAGGGGACCCAAGATCTGATTGCAGGCCTGTTTAATCACCTGGGTTAAGCCCTGTAGTCAGAAAGTCCCAGCCCCCCCCCCCCCCCCCCAGTTGGACCAAAGGGGGCAGGAAGCAAGACCCTCCCCCCAACTCCCTATGAGAACTGAACACTCTCCTGCTGCTGAGAAGCAGCAT
Source organism: Microcaecilia unicolor (assembly GCF_901765095.1). Taxonomy (NCBI): domain Eukaryota; kingdom Metazoa; phylum Chordata; class Amphibia; order Gymnophiona; family Siphonopidae; genus Microcaecilia; species Microcaecilia unicolor. The sequence goes on from NC_044037.1 coordinate 124,496,272, forward strand.
CAGGGGAAAAAACAGCCTGGGGGAAAATGGCCGCTGTTCCCACCAAATCATGCTTCAGCTGAGGGAGGAGAGGAATCAGCTCAGGCAGCCCCTCCGTCCCCCCTGAGGGCTGTTCCCGAAGTCAGAAACAGCACCTCGCATGAAGGGCAGACAGCTGATAGCTGTCCTCAGCTGCTGGCTCCAGGGACGGCCCAAGGCAAGATGCCGCTCCCGTCTCCATGCCGAGATGCCTCCCCCTCCCGGGCCGAGATGCTGCCCCCTTCCTACCTCCAGCCCGTTCTCGGTATTTACCTGTTTCATCACGTTCCAAACCCTGCAACAGTAGCAACTCCCATATGCTGCCCTGCCGCCGGCACCTGCCTCTTCCCTTTACTGCGGCTACCTGAGCCTCTGATGAAATAGGAGGTTACATCAGAGAGGCAGCTGCAGTAAAGGGAAGAGGCGGGTGCCGGCAGCAGGGTAGCATATGAGAATTGCTGCCACCGCCGGCTTTTGGAACACGAAGAAACAACAGATAAATGCCGCAAAAAAAGGTGGAGGGAGGAAGGGAGACACACCGCTCCCCGAAGAGTGCAGCTTGAGGCCCCCCATCTCAGGTGGCCTAATGGTCAGACCGCCCCTGAATGTATCACACATCACATTAAAAGGGCTAACGGGTTTAAGCGGAAAAGATATAATGCTGCTCCTTTTGCAGAAGAGGAGCAGCAGAAATATCACAAGTTCCAAAGCGGCAAACAATAAATCAGCATGGTTATGTCATAATGTAATTCAATGTTGGACAAGTGGTGCTTCAGTCACATGTCTACGTATATTGCTCAAGTATTCCATGATCCTAATCTTGAGTTGATGTTTAGTATGTATGATACAGTATAAGCCACATAGGCATTTAATTCAGTAGACGACTTCAGCAGTAGTGCAGTCAGAATTATGCCTAAGTTGAAACTAACACCCTGAGTCAGGATGGTGAATAACAAGAGTCGTCCAGGCATAAGGACAACAACTACATTGTCCACAACTCTGATGGCCATGCCACTGCTGTGGCAACATAGAAGAACTTACAGTAGGGCCCATCGTGGGAGATAAGCAAATTTCTACCCCGTGTATAAGCGAACTTAGGGAAATTCTTAAAAACTGCATGATATTGGAGCACATGCTAAAATTTGCAAACAATCTGATGAACGTGAGCAGCTTTAGAAGAGTATGGTACAACACAGAATGGTGTTTGTGTAGAGGAGGAAGTTTTGGTTAAAAAAAAAGCCATTCTTCATATTAGTTTGGTTCTTAAAATCTTGAATAGAAGAGCAAAGATGACATAGACGCAAGAATTGACTCACGTGTATATTCTCTCGCAAATGTTGTGGATGATGACTCCAATAATGCAAATAAAACCTATAACCCCCATAAAGGGAAGAATGCTACGCAAGTGGGTTTTCACTTATCATCGAGCCACTCTTCAGAGGAAGAGGGTAATCCAGTATCTCCAGACCCAACGTCTGGGGGAAATCTTTCATCTGTTCTAAAGAACCTATCAAGAACAGGGAAGGGACTCACAATATCTCATCCAAGACCACTGACTGACAATTAGGTTTCCATGTTGAAGTATGGATTATCTGTTTTTTTACCATCTTCTGTTTACAATCCTTTTGAGATGTGGGTGCAATTATCAATTTTTTCATCAATTGAAATTGTGGGGTTTCTTCCCAGGATGCTGAGCCTTCAGTAACAGATAATGCTGACCAGAGTGTTTTGAGAATGCGATCCACCTGGACCTAATATTTTTTCTACCTTTTAAGAAACAGGTGGTATGTAAATTGGAAAAGGTGGAGGTTATTTGGCCTGTTTTCAAAATTTATCTGCCTCTCAACTTCAAGCTTTACATGTTTTCTTCCCTTATTATTAAGAGAGCTGATAAAGAAGGTGGCATTGTTCTTCAGGTCAAAAGTGAAAATGAACTGGAGGCATACCGGCAATTGAATGATAATTCATTTTATATTAACATTAAACTATATGATCCCACTGAGGGTTTTTAGAAACAGATCTTTGAAATATTAAAACAAACTAATGTTGAAGGGACCATCTCTTGTAAGGAGTTTCATTTTCTCTACTGCCAGTATCCCTCTATTCTAAACATTTACTTTCTCACCAAGATACATAAGTCAATGGTTAATCCCCCTGGTTGACCTATTATGTCCAGTATAGGTTCCTTATTAGAACATCTATCACAATTTTTGGATTCTTTTTTTAAACCTATGGTGCCCCCTTATTCGGTCTTATGTCCATGATTCTTGTGACTTTTTACAAAAAATATATACTCATTATTTTTCTGCTAATACATCTATGATTATGGTCACAATGGATGTTAACTTCTTTATATACTAATATTCCTCAAGACGAAGCCATCACCTTTATACAAGATTGTTTGGAGTCCTCTACATTATCATTGGCGAAGATACAATACCTGTGAGCCAGTTCTTGTGTCTACATCATCTTTGCTCTTCTATTCAAGATTTTAAGAACCAAGCTAACACGTTGTATTCCTGGTTTATTAATTGTGGTTACCCACAACATATACTATGGAAGACATACACATGTGCACTTTATTCCCATCAAGAATGGCTTTTTTTTTAACCAAAACCTGCCTCCTCTATTCAAACACCAGTCTGTGTTCTACCATACTCTTTTAAAGCTGCCCACGTTCATCAGATTATTTGCAAATTTTGGCATGTGTTCCAATATCATGCAATTTTTGAGAATTTAAGTTTGCTTTATACACGGGGTAGAAATTTTATCTCCCCTGATGGGCCCTATTGTAAGTTTTTCTACGTTGCCACAGTAGTGGCATGGCCATCAGAATTGTGGACAATGCAGTTGTTGTCCTTATGCCTAAATGACACATGTTATTCACCATCCTGACTCTGGGTGCAAGTTTCAACTTAGGCATAATTCTGACTGCACTACTGCTGAAGTCGTCTACTTTATTATTTGTAGCATTTGTATCCCACATTTCCCCACCAATTTGCAGGCTCAATGTGGCTTACATTTGCTGTAATGGCGGATGCCATTTCCGGGTAATAGAATTACAGATGGTATTGCATTAGTGTGCGGACATACATGTTAAGAAATATACAATGGAACGTACATGGAACATAACATAAATGGAGTAGATCATGGTAGAGCGGAATACAATAAGGTATTACATGAAGTTTTCTGAGTTATGAATTGGATTGTAACATACATTAGGTCATCTATTATAAAAGAGCCTATTCGACATGAGGTAGTGCTTGATCTTTGGTTATGTGAAAAAGGTTTCGGTTTTATGTAGAACGTGTATAGTGTTATTATTTAGTATTTAAGATGAATGTTTATTGTATGCCTTCTTAAAAAGATCTGTTTTCAGTAGCCTTCTGAAGATAGTTAGGTCTTGTGTTGTTTTTATGGCCTTCGGTAGCACGTTCCATAGCTGCGTGCAGATGTAGGAGAAACTGGTCGTATATGTGGATTTATATTTTAGCCCTTTGCAATTAGGATAGTGGAGATTGAGGTATGTTCGTGACGATATCTTTGCGTTTCTAGTAGGTAAGTCTATGAGGTCTGACATGCTCGTGTGGCTTATACTATATCTTACAGACTAAACGTAAACTCAAGATTAGAATATATATGTAGACATGTGAATGAAGCGCCACTTGTCCAACCTTGGATTACATTACGACATAACCATGTTGATTTATTGTTTGCCACTTTGGAACTTGTGGCATTTCTGCTGCTCTTCTGCAAAAGGAGCAGCATTACATCTTTCGATGGAATACCATTAGTACAAATGGATTAAACAGAGGTTTGCTATCTGAACTGATGTCACAAGTTTTTTTTGTCTTTTTCAGAATAAGGGTGTTTTTTTTTGACAGTTATTGTGGAGAGCACCGGGTTGTGGAGGTTCCACTTAAACCTGGTGGCCCTTTTAATGGAAATGGGACTTGATATACCACCTTTCTGTGGTATTTTGCAACTACATTCAAAGCGGTTTACATATATACAGGTACTTATTTTGTACCTGGGGCAATGGAGGGTTAAGTGACTTGCCCACAGTCACAAGGAGCTGCAGTGGGAATCGAACCCAGTTCCCCAAGATCAAAGTCCGCTGCACTAACCACTAGGCTACTCCTCCCCTAATGTGATGTGTGATATGTTTTATTGTTTTATAGATATATTTTTGTTGCTAATAAAGAATTTTCTGCTCTACAGTTGCTGTTTGATGTTCCCCCTGAAGAAATCGCGGTGTAACCTGGATCCTCGTTGGGCTTGTTATTCCACATTGTGGGTCATCTTTGAATCTCAGAGATTTTTTGAAGCTGAAGCATTGCACAAGATAAGTTTGAAGTTTTATCTGGTATAAGGTTTTGGACTAAATATTATATATCTCTAGTTTTTTCAACTATGCCATGAGATGAGTATACTAATTTGTTTGAACTTTTATCTGGTATAGGACTATGAACTATGTACTATTGTAGAGATTCACTGTATTACTCTGTTGCTTTATGAATGCAACTCTTGTGCAATGACTGAGATAAGGTGCATGAATGTGTTTTTTTAAGTAATTTTTTTTCAGGTCCAAGTCCCAAAAAAGTGCCCGAACTGACCAGATGACCACTGGAGGGAATCGGGGATCACCTCCCCTGACTCCCCAGTGGTCACTAACCCCCTCCCACCCTCAAAAAAAAACTTTAACTTTTTTTGCCAGCCTCTATGCCAGCCTCAAATGTCATACTCAGGTCCATCGCAGCAGTATACAGGTTCCTGGAGCAATTTTAATGGGTGCAGTGGACTTCAGGCAGGCGGACCCAGGCCCATCCCCCCCTACGTGTTACACTTGTGATGGAAAATGGGAGCCCTTCAAAACCCACTGTACCCACCTGTAGGTGCCCCCCTTCACCCCTTAGGGCTATGGTAGTGGTGTATAGTTGTGGGAAGTGGGTTTTGGGGGGCTCAGCATCCAAGGTAAGGGAGCTATGTACCTGGGACCAATTTGCGAAGTCCACTGTAGTGCCCCCTAGGGTGCCCGGTTGGTGCCCTGGCATGTGAGGGGGACCAAAGCACTACCTATCCTACTCCTGCAAACCCCCCTAGTGAATGTAAACCCTTCCCAGTCCGCTAAGTGTTCTATATGCACATCCACCAATCCCGCTCCCTTCATGATACCCCCCCAACCATACCCCATCATATCTTACCTGTGCCGCCTTCCCCCACTATCCTGCTTCCGCAAGATCGTATTAAAATCTCCCCCCCCCCATACCACCTGCCGAGACGTGTACAAATATGGCTTAATTTTCCCAAACAACAAGGTGCGCCCTCTTTTACTCTGTGGCCCATAAATGTTAACTATCCGTACCGCCACCCCGTGTAACAATGCATCCACCACCAAACACCTCCCTATGCCTAATTCCACCACCTCTGTATTACTACCCTATGTGTTTTGAAAAGAATACCAACTCACCCATATCTTTCCCCTGCTAATCCCCAAATGGAGGGCCCCCATCTCCAGGCCCAATGTGCACGCCTGACTGCATCCATCGTCTGCAACCTTGTTTCTTGCAGCAAAAAACAATCTGCAGCGATCTTAGAGAGGCCATCAAAGGCTACTACCTGCTCCCTCTGGGAGGCAACACTTGCCACATTTAGTGTGGCGAAGAACAACAGAATTCCTGCCATCATTCAAGATTATGGCTCCTCTGTACCACCCTGTCCTGGCCCTCTTCCCTCCGTCCCAACCCATACTCCGCCGCCTGCCCCCCATCGTCCGTTTCCATTTCTTCCTCTGCCCAATCTCGAACTCCAAATTCAAATTCCCCTCCCCCATGTCCTCCCCCCTCCCCCTTTCCTTCTTCTTCACCTCCCCCCCTCCCCTTTCCCCTGCAACACTTTGAACCCCCCCTTCCCTTCTCCCTGCATCCCCTCCACCTCCCTTTCCTCTACTTCCTCCACATCCTCCCCTTCCTCCCCCTGCTCTTGTTCCTGGAAACCCTCGCTCCTGTCCGATGTCCGCGTCCCCCTATCTTCCTTACCCTCCCCCACCCCCCTTCTCCACTTCCTCCCCCCTCTTCCCTCCTAATAACCCCCTTCATTCCGAATCCTCCCCCCTTCTTCTTCCCCCTCCCCTCCCCCTTAGGCTCTCCCTCTAATCTCCTTTTACCCCCACCCTCCTCCTGCTGCCCTCCCCCCTCCCTTCCTCTTTCTTCTTCTACCTCCTCCCCCCCTCTCTTCCACTTCTAAACCTTGAAACCGATTCCCTACTTCTAGCCCTTGGACTACCTCCCTCCCCAAACAGACCTGTTTCCTTCCCCCCTTCCCCTGTGCTCCCCTCTGCCTTTTGGAGACCCGCACCCATCCCCCTTCCTCCTCATCTTGCCCCTTCCCTCCCTCCTGTGCTCCCTCTCTCCCTCTATCTCCTACTTCTCCCCCTCTCCCCTCCTTCCCACCTCCCTTACTCAGTACCTCTGTGCCCTGATTCTGATAACCCTCCCCTCCTCCCCTCTTCTCCTCAGCCGAAATACCTCCCTCTCCTCCATTATGGAAAGCCTCCGGGCAATCCCTAAATGTGTGCCCCAAACCCCCACAAAGATTACATCGTATGGAGGCACAATTCTCTGTGGCATGGCCCTTGCTACCACATTCGGCACACTGCAGTACTGGGCAGAACATGCTGAAATGCCTAAAGGACCCCCATTTAAAACACTGTCGTGGCTGCCCCTTATTGAAACACATGATACGGTCCCTTCCTATAAATGCTGCCGAGGGGATATGCTGGACCACCTGCCCTACTTGCTTAAGTCTGACCAAAGCCCCCCCCCCCCCCCCCCCATACTCTACTGGGGTCTGGGAGTTTCGCCAGTGGGGTTCGTAATTCCGCATATCGCTGGAGCCAGAATGATAGGTCCACCCCTGAAATGGACTCATTTCTAACCAGCAGGGTCACCTGCACCAGGTCAGGTCTGCTAATGGGCACAACCTTATAATTTCTCCACTCCCCCCTCCCCCGTACCCCTTCATACTTTTCCCAGAAGACCTCCATTCCTCTTTGCGTGAAAAAACTCACATCATATTCAGGGATATTGACTGGATGGATACACGCATAGAGGTCTTCTGGGATAAAGCCCAACCCCAATACCAATCTCAAAACTACCTCTCTGGATGGCATTGCCCCCTCCCCCACCCATCTAATTTGTACCACGTTTCGTCTCCTTGGCACCTGCCCCCAGCCTCTCCCCCCCCTCCCAAAAACCCTCCCCAGACACATTACCCGAGAATCCCCCCCCTTTCCCTCTCCCTCCTTCTCCTGTACCAGCCGCAAAGGATTTACCCCCTCGCTCCCACCTCCCTTTCCCTCCATTTATATCCCTCTGCTCTGCAGAGATTCCTAAACCTTCCTTTTGCACAACATTATTCATCAACAAAACCTTCCTCTGCACATCCAGCCCTACCCCTTCCCCAGAGTTCTCCTTATCTGTTACAAAAGTCTCATTGTCCATCTGTGCCAAGGCTGAAGAAGTAGTGGTCTGCTGCTTCTGCCAAATGTCCTGCACCTCCTCCTGACTCTCTGTACTCTGGAAGAAGGCAGGTCCCGCGCGTCACGCACGTGGCTCAAACCAGGCTTTAAACCAGCTCCTCCTTTCTCTGCTTCATGATTGGACTGATACTCCTGTCCCTCTTTCTCTCCAAGGCACGAGTCCTCAGGTTCCAGCGGCACCATTGCACTCCCTCCTTGATGAGAAAAAAATGGTTTTTCCAATCAAGCTCACTGCAGGCACCTGAGTCAGCCTTTCTGAGTTCTGTCTCCCTATGAGCTCTGCATTGTCAGGTTCCTCTGTCCTCTCCTTTTTCCTTTCCACAGGTAAGCCGCCCTCCTCACTCTCAGCTTCTGCCACAATATGACCTCATGGATACGTCCCTTGTTCATTTCCCTAATAGTTTTAGTTTTAGCAGGGTTGTTGTTTTGTTTCCTAGCCTCATGTGCTTCGGCAGTATGCCGTCGGACCTTAACAAGTAGGGTAATGGTGATTCACAAGCCTATTCCTAGTTAGGATCATTATAATCTCCAGAGTTTGAGTTGTGAGACTTATCTCTGCATAAGCTAATTTTAGTCTCAAAGGGGGGAATGAGGCAGCCATGGGCAAAGAAATTGTTAATTCTATTTTAACTCTTCAGTCCTGTAAAGTGATGGAGGAATGTCATATGGTTTTAATTGTTTAACTTTTGCTAGGCTAAAGGTTAGAAAGGTCAGAGAGAGAAACTTTCTTTGACCCTTTGTGAGTGATGGATGGTTAAGGCTAGGTCATAGGTATTAGTTTACCACATATGGGTGCCATTATGAACAAGGCATGTTGCAGACATACTGTAGTTTTAAAAGGATTAGTTTTAAAATGCTTAGAAGGAGATAGTGTAAGTGTAGATATTCCTGATGTTTAGATTTGTTTTATAAGGAATTCTGATTTCTGTTTATTGTAGAATATGTTTTATTCTGTGTAATTAATAAGTTTTGTTTCTATGTAGAATATCTGTTCAACTCAGTGTGACTTTTCAAGTAAGACTGCAGTTGAAAAGGTCATCATCTGGTTTGAATTATCCACAGTCCTAGCTAGTTCAATGTATGAAGCTAATAGGTGAAAGAGGTCAGAAAAAGTCAACTTAGTTCCTTGATGGATTATAGCAAAATGTAGGACTGTATGCCATTAAGCAAGACTGGCCCCTTAGCCCCTAAATGAACCTAAGTTAGTATGAAGTTGATTGGGAAACTGATTATGTGAATAATAATAAAATGCAAGAGTTCTGGTGCCATATTGTCTAGTGTGAGGGGCCCCAGGTCATAGGTCAGTTTAGGAAATATCAAACCTATGTAACTGATATTTTGGAAATATATGTATAGAGATGATTGGTTCAGACAGGGTAATTAATCTATTCTTTACCATCTGGAAAGTCAGGGGGGGCTAGGAGGGGGTTAAAACTGTATATAACTGGGAGCAGAGGCAGCTTACGTTGGTACAGACAGAAGAAGGAGAGAGAGGACAGACAAGAGATGCAGGATCCAGAGAGAGCTGAAGAAGAGACTTAGTGCTGATGTTCTACTTTGGTTGCTGGCAAATAAAGAAGATTTCTCTCTCATTCTGGTGTGTGCTGTCTGACTTCTGAAGTACCACAGATTCTGCTGACACTAGTGGTAATTCCTGCAACAATTCTTGGTGTCAGAAGTGGGATCCTGAACCCTGCATCAATTTCTGGCACCCAACTGACTGAGGAACATTAGCCGGGTATGTATTTTGTATTCTGTATTCTGTATTGTAATCCTAGCTAGGAAACTGTAAACCAGCCCCTCAAAAATTGAGGGAAGGGGAGTCTGATCAGCTCTCAGCGAAGGCCTTAGTAGCTTCTAGTCTAGTGGGGACTAGCAGCAAAACCGTCAGCGCTTATCTGTATTTGAGAAATCTGAAATTGTTGGGTGGGATTTTCTGTACTGAATGTGTGTGATGCATGAATGTTATATGAGTGCGGACTTCTTATAGCTGCGTTTCCAGTTAACGCGAGTTCAACTGGCCAGCGACGGAAGGAAGCGATTGTTGTTTGTCTACCTTTTGTCTCGGGAGTGTGGACCCCATTACCACACTTCAAAAAAAAAAATAAAAAAAAAAATTCCCTCCCTTTTTGTGTGTTGTAACTGTAAGCATTATGGGAGGGACATCATCTAGACAAATTACTACTCCCCTAGATTGTATGCTTAAGAATTTCAAGAAAGGATTTTTAATTAATGATTATGGACAGACTTTAAGCTTAAGTACTCTAAGAACTTTGTGTGAAGTTGAGTGGCCATCTATGGGAGTGGGGTGGCCCCCTAGTGGCAGCTTAGATATTGAAGTAATCCGGAAGGTCTACAGCATAATTGTAGGAGAACCAGAATATTCTGAACAACTCCCTTATATAGATTCCTGGGACAGCCTTGTGACTGACCCTCCCTCTTGGTTGAAAACTTATATGGGATCCCCAGTAAAATTCATGTTGGGCCGCGTTCAAAGAAAGATTAGAAAATCTAAACTGGAAGAGGGAAAGAGCCCTAGGAAGCCTACCACCCAATCGCCTGTCCGAAAAACCCATACTCTCTGATGACCCCTCAGATCTTGAGCCACCACCTTATGGCCCATTGTTGGGGTTCCGTGCCACCCCCAGAGATCCACGCCGTCCAGCCCAAGCTTCTCCAGCACAGGCTTCTCCGGATAGTTCCTCCCCTTCTGTGCGAACCCCGCCACACCCTAGGTTGGACTTTTCACCCAGCCTCTACCCTTCTGTGCCACATTCTCCCCTGTTAACCTCCAAAGACCCGCTTTGGGCTGCACTCCCTGACTCCTCAACTCCCGACAGCCCAGCCTCTCCCTCTAATACCCCTACCCACTCATCAGGGGCTCAGCATCCCTTTCAATGGACTGAATCTCCTGTGATCACCTCTCAGTCTATGAGTACCCCTCCTCATCCCTCAGGGGTTCAACACACCTCCTCTGAATGGGTTAGACCTGCTGCAATCACCTTTGAGCATGATAGGAGGGTAGCTCCTAGCTCTGCCTCAGGTTCCATTCCCACCTCCTCGAGAGTTCTGCCCCTGCGTCAGGTAACCACCACTCGACCGGATCCTAATAATGAGGGTCAGGTTATGCAGGCACAGGCCTACCAGTATGTACCCTTCACAACCACCGATCTCCTGAATTGGAAGACGCATTACCCCTCTTATACTGAAAAGCCTCAGGCAGTGGTGCACCTAGTGGCTAGCATTATGGCCACCCATAACCCAACCTGGACTGATTGTCAACAACTTCTCCTGACCCTCTTCACAACTGAGGAGAGGCGGAAGATTTTACAAAATGCTGAGGCCATCACGCGAGCGCGTGTTCCTGAGGGGATACAGGACCCAGAGGAATGGGTTAGAACTCGGTTCCTTCGTGCAGCTCCAGCTTGGGATCCAAATAACGTGCAGCACTATGAACTGTTGTCTGGCTATTGCCGGGACTTGCTGGAAGGTATGAGGAAAGGCATAAAGAGGCCCATTAATCTGGCAAAGGTCTCTGAAATTCTCCAAGGGGCAACTGAATCCCCTGGGGCCTTTTTAGAGCGACTAATTGAAGCTTACAGAACATACACCCCATTTGACCCTGAGGCACTAGAAAACCAGAGAATGGTGAATAGTGCATTGGTGGCACAGAGTATGCCAGATATCCGGAAGAAGCTGCAGCGTCAGGAGGGATTCGCAGGGATGAATACCACCCAGCTAATTGAGATCGCAACAAAGGTTTTCGTTAATAGAGATCAGGAGATGCGCCGAGAGGCTGACCGAAAGATGCAGAAGAAGGCCGATCTTTTGGCGGCAGCCATTACTAACTCCACCCTTAACCGAGGTCGACCTCTAGCTAATGGGAAGCCAAAGTGGGACCCCGGACCGCCAGCCAGGCCCCGAGATTCCTTCAATCAATCCCGGCCACGAGGGGAGAATCCCAGACCAAGATTGGAGAGGGATCAGTGCGCCTACTGTAAGGAAAGAGGGCACTGGAAAGATGAATGCCCCCAGAGGCGCCAGGGACTGAGAAGGGGACCAGGAGATCGAGGAAGCCGAGGCCGAGTTCGAGAGGGAAGGTATGAGCCTCCTGAATCTGACATCATTGGGATAGCCGAGATGGCAGAATGGGATGAATAGGACAGACCGGGTTCCTACAAACTGGGCTCCCAGGAACCCATGGTCAAGTTAACTATAGGGAGCCGCTCAATTCCATTCATGATTGATACAGGAGCTGAACATTCTGTTGTGACGGAGCGATTAGCGCCTGTGTCTGGAAAAACTGTCCGAGTGGTGGGAGCTACGGGGGTGCAGAACCGGAGGCCCTTCCTGACGACCCGTAGATGCCAATTAGGCTCACACACAGTCACTCATGAATTCTTGTATATGCCAGACTGTCCAATCCCTTTGTTAGGCCGGGACCTGCTGTCCAAGCTTAGGGCCCAAATTTCCTTTGATTCTGATGGCCAGACTTCAGTCTCCTTTCGGCCCCCGACATCCAGCCCTAAGGGTATATTGAGTTTCTGCTGCCCCCTAGAAGAAGAATGGCGGCTGCATCAGTCGCATGGCCAAGTTGACCTACCCCTGGCCGACAGTTTCCAGGTCAATGGGGTATGGGCAGAAGATAATCCCCCAGGGTTGGCCCGAAATATTCCTCCTGTCCATGTAGATTTACTTTCAAGTGCCCGGCCAATCCATCTTCGCCAATACCCAATTCCCCGAAAGGCTCTGGAAGGGATTCAAGCGCATCTGAATCGTCTGTTATCCCATGGAATTATTCGACCTTGCCAGTCTCCATGGAATACGCCACTGTTGCCAGTTCAGAAGCCAGGGACTGAGGACTACCGGCCAGTCCAAGACTTACGAATGGTCAACAAATCCACTATTTCATTACACCCTGTAGTGCCTAATCCATATGTCCTGTTGGGATTGATAGCTTCTGGAGCTACCCATTTCATGACACTGGACCTAAAAGATGCCTTCTTTTGTATTCGGGTGGCCCCCGCCAGTCAACTGCTTTTTGCCTTTCAATGGGAAAACCCAGTAACAGGACGGAAGCTTCAGTATACATGGACCCGCCTGCCACAGGGGTTCAAGAACTCCCCCACCATTTTTGGGACTGCCCTAGGACAAGACCTTAAGACTTTTAAATCTGAGCCTTCCAGGCGAGTTTTACTCCAGTATGTAGATGACCTCCTGATTGCAGCAGTGACCCAGGAAGAGTGTTTTGAGGCTACCAGAGAATTGCTGGAGTTACTCTTGGATGCGGGCTATAAGGTCTCACGCTCAAAGGCCCAACTTTGTCAGTCAGAAGTGAAGTATCTGGGCTTCTGCATCTCCCAGGGAAGTCGGAGACTGGATGTCAGTAGGAAGCAAGCAGTTGCTGCAATTCCCCAACCCAAGTCCAGAAGGGAAGTTAGGGAATTTCTGGGAGCAGCCGGATTCTGCAGAATTTGGATTTCAAATTTTGCACTGATGGCGAAACCCCTTTACCAGGCCACAAAGGGGGGTGAAAAGGAACCATTTGAATGGGGACCTATAGCTCAACAATCCTTCCTCGCCATAAAGAAAGCCCTACTCCAAGCCCCTGCGTTAGGCCTTCCTGATGTGGAGAAACCTTTCTCACTGTATGTCTACGAGCGACAGGGGGTTGCTCTGGGTGTGCTGACCCAGATGATGGGATCCTGGCAGAGGCCTGTTGCATACCTGTCTAAACAGCTGGATGGAGTGGCTAAAGGATGGCCAGCCTGCATGAGGGCCATTGCAGCAACAGCCTTACTGGTCCAGGAAGCTGATAAGTTGACCTTGGGGCAAGAACTGGTTGTTAAAGTCCCCCATGCAGTTCTCACCCTCATGGAGTACAAGGGCAACCACTGGTTTACAAATAGCCGCATGGTTAAGTACCAAGCCAGCTTGTGTGAGAATCCACGGATACACTTGGAAACAGTGGCTACATTCAATCCCGCCACTCTTTTGCCAGCATCTGAGGGACCACCGGATCATGACTGTATCCAAACCATGGATGAAGTGTACTCCAGTCGACCAGATCTCAAAGATGTTCCTTGGAGGGATCCAGATGTAATTTATTTCACAGATGGAAGCAGTTACGTGGAGAACTCCAAGCGATTGGCAGGCTATGCTGTGGTGACAGAGGACAAGGTGATAGAAGCAAGGGCCCTGCCCCAAGGAACTTCAGCCCAGAAAGCAGAACTTGTGGCCCTCATACGAGCTCTGGAGCTAGCAGCAGGACTGGTGACCAACATTTATACTGATTCCAAGTATGCCTTCACAACCCTACATGCTCATGGAGCTTTGTATAAGGAAAAGGGACTCATAAATGCCGCAGGCCAACCTGTTAAGTATGGACCTGAAATACTTCAGTTGCTAGAGGCTGTTTGGGCCCCTAAGAAGGTAGCTGTCATTCACTGCCGGGGACACCAAAGGATAGATACTCCAGTGGCCCGAGGGAATCGCCATGCTGATCGGGTGGCCAAGGAAGCTGCTCGAGGACCCCCAGTAGGTACTGTGACCCCCCTGTTCCAAATTCGACTGCAAGAATGGACGCCTATGTACACCCAAACGGAAGAGAAATGGGCTCAAGAGGAAGGTGCAGTAAGGAGACCTGATGGCTGGTTACATCTCCCTGATACCAGAGTTCTGGTGCCACGCCACCTAGCTTGGCCTGTAGTGTCTCAAGCTCATGACCTGTCACACTTAGGGAAAACAGCACTAGCCCGCCTACTCAGTCGAGTAGTGGTCTTGGAAGGATTGGATAGTCTGGTTGCCACTGCCTCTGCCCGATGTACTCTCTGTGCCCAGAATAATGCTCGTCAGGAACCCCGTATTCCACCAGGAGTTCAGTCTAGAGGACTAACACCCTTTGAGTCCCTAGTCATAGACTTCACAGAAATGCCCAGGAGCGGTAGGCTCCGATACCTCTTGGTCATGGTCTGTACTTTCTCTGGGTGGGTGGAAGCATATCCTACAGTCACTGAGAAAGCCACAGAAGTAGCTCGAGCCCTCCTTAGGGATGTCATCCCCAGGTATGGACTGCCCCTCGCCATAGGCTCAGATAATGGTCCCGCCTTTGTTGAAGCCACACTTCAGGCCCTGTCCCGCGCATTGCGCATTACCTGGAAATTGCATTGTGCCTACCGTCCCCAGAGTTCAGGGCAGGTTGAGCGGGCAAACAGAACCTTGAAAAATAGCCTAGCAAAGATTTGTCAGGAAACCCAACTGAAATGGCCACAGGCACTGCCACTAGCCCTCTTCCGCCTCCGATGCACCCCAACTAAAGGAACAGCCCTCTCTCCCTTTGAAATTGTGTATGGGAAGCCCCCAGCCATTTTGCAGGGAATTAAGGGAGACATAGGGACTTTAGGATCTGCCCAGGTGCAGGAGCAGGTAGCCCTCTTGGGCAGGATAATTTCTGAGCTTCAGTCGTATGTGAGAGAAATAAACCCTGTCCCCTTCCAGGCTCAGGTACATTCCTTCCTGCCAGGGGATAGAGTTTGGGTGAAAGACTGGAGGCTCCAGCCTTTGGGGCCCCGATGGAAAGGACCTTTTACTGTTTTGCTTTCTACCCCTACAGCTGTGAAGGTCGCAGGGATAAATCCATGGGTCCATTGGTCTCGAATCAAGTCTGATGACCAGACTGAGCCCAGCACGGATCAGACGGAGCCTAAACAGTGGAGAGCAGAAAGTGATCCAGCGGAGCCATTGAAGTTGCGCTTGACCCGAACCAAAGAATCTACTAGCTGAAAAGAAGGGTCAACTGCATACTGCAGGAGCTGCTGAACTTCGGCTTCATACTGAGACTCTTTCTTGCCTGATTCTGGCTTTCTTGGAATTTGAGAGCTTGATCCTTGTCAGTTGAGGGTCTATCCCAACTGGTATAAGAACTCAAAGACTGAGAACATTATATTAGAGTAATCTGTGACTAGCACAGACTGTTGGAATATTATTGCTTAATTAGTTTGCTGTATTTGTTTTAGATTAGGAAGAAAGAAAATGTTAGTAGTTTGGGTGTTTTTGTTGTTTTCTACTCCTTGCCTCCTTGTTCCTAATACCCCAACTCGCTCCAACCTTTGGTTACACTCTGTCCAGGAACTAATTAGCCAGGCAAAGATTACTTCCCCTTGTATTGTGTGTTCCCGATTTTCTCCTTATACCACAGATGTCCCAGCTGTTCCTGTCCCGCTTACAGCTCTTATACCTCCCTACTTTTCGAGTTCAGGCCCTTGGAGCCAGGATTATACTTGGTGGTCTTTTTATAATGCTACCTCCCCCTCTGAATCTTCTCTAAGGCCAGTCTTTACGTCTCCCTATCCAGCTTCTGGAGTGTTTTGTTTAACAAGGAACATCTCAACTGTTCTTCCCATTTCCTGTAACTATACCAATGTTCTCCCAGAGAAGGGGGAATCTGTGTGGGTAGTCTCTCCAGGTACTCCTATGTGCCCTACTACCGTACCTGTAGATTATGACCCAGGTGATTATCTGGCTCCTAACCGTACTACTGAGAAGACTATAGTGTCCCGGCTTATTTTCTACTTTCATAAGTCCCCGGGATATGAAAGGTTTATAACAATTGAGCAGCCTGTCACAATTGGGGATTGGCACCTATGTGCCAATCTTCGTTCCCCCTGGGATAGGGGCTCGCATTATGGGCATCCTAAGCACCTTGTCCATCCTGTGCCAACATTTATTGGGAACTTTCCTCACCCTCTCCTTGGTCATTACTGGCTTTGTGATAATGTCCTCCACATGATTCTTCCCCCCACGTATGATTTTTGTGTATTGGTAACCTTGAATTATTTTCCTAAAGTTATTCCTCTTCTCAGGCCACCATCCCCGCACCGCTATAAGCGAGAGGCTTTGTCCTTACCCTCTTCCGTTGCCACAGAGGATGAGGCGATTGAATTAGCCCTCCAGTATATCAACTCTACTTATCCTCTGACTAAAAAGAGACTTGTAGCCCTTTCTGCTACGGCCTGGATTCCAATTGGGGGCCCGGTAGCGGGTATTACTGAACTAGGCATGGCTACCCGGAGACTTCAGTCCCTACTCCATGTTTTAGTTCATGAGCTGAACGTGGTAGTCAATGCATTGCAGGATCAAATTAATGAATTAAGTATAGTTTCTCGGTATAACCGTATGGGTCTTGACTACCTCTTTGCAGCCCAGGGTGGCCTCTGCACAGTGCTAAATTCTTCAGAGTGCTGTACCATTGTCATAAATAGGACGCATGTAGTTAGGCATGCCATGGATAAAGTCCTACAGTTGGCTAGCCTTAATGTGGAGGATTACCGAGGAGGATTAGACCTTACCTCCTGGTGGTGGTCATTGACCTCATGGATACGTCCCTTGTTCATTTCCCTAATAGTTTTAGTTTTAGCAGGGTTGTTGTTTTGTTTCCTAGCCTCATGTGCTTCGGCAGTATGCCGTCGGACCTTAACAAGTAGGGTAATGGTGATTCACAAGCCTATTCCTAGTTAGGATCATTATAATCTCCAGAGTTTGAGTTGTGAGACTTATCTCTGCATAAGCTGATTTTAGTCTCAAAGGGGGGAATGAGGCAGCCATGGGCAAAGAAATTGTTAATTCTATTTTAACTCTTCAGTCCTGTAAAGTGATGGAGGAATGTCATATGGTTTTAATTGTTTAACTTTTGCTAGGCTAAAGGTTAGAAAGGTCAGAGAGAGAAACTTTCTTTGACCCTTTGTGAGTGATGGATGGTTAAGGCTAGGTCATAGGTATTAGTTTACCACATATGGGTGCCATTATGAACAAGGCATGTTGCAGACATACTGTAGTTTTAAAAGGATTAGTTTTAAAATGCTTAGAAGGAGATAGTGTAAGTGTAGATATTCCTGATGTTTAGATTTGTTTTATAAGGAATTCTGATTTCTGTTTATTGTAGAATATGTTTTATTCTGTGTAATTAATAAGTTTTGTTTCTATGTAGAATATCTGTTCAACTCAGTGTGACTTTTCAAGTAAGACTGCAGTTGAAAAGGTCATCATCTGGTTTGAATTATCCACGGTCCTAGCTAGTTCAATGTATGAAGCTAATAGGTGAAAGAGGTCAGAAAAAGTCAACTTACTTCCTTGATGGATTATAGCAAAATGTAGGACTGTATGCCATTAAGCAAGACTGGCCCCTTAGCCCCTAAATGAACCTAAGTTAGTATGAAGTTGATTGGGAAACTGATTATGTGAATAATAATAAAATGCAAGAGTTCTGGTGCCATAATGTCTAGTGTGAGGGGCCCCAGGTCATAGGTCAGTTTAGGAAATATCAAACCTATGTAACTGATATTTTGGAAATATATGTATAGAGATGATTGGTTCAGACAGGGTAATTAATCTATTCTTTACCATCTGGAAAGTCAGGGGGGGCTAGGAGGGGGTTAAAACTGTATATAACTGGGAGCAGAGGCAGCTTACGTTGGTACAGACAGAAGAAGGAGAGAGAGGACAGACAAGAGATGCAGGATCCAGAGAGAGCTGAAGAAGAGACTTAGTGCTGATGTTCTACTTTGGTTGCTGGCAAATAAAGAAGATTTCTCTCTCATTCTGGTGTGTGCTGTCTGACTTCTGAAGTACCACAGATTCTGCTGACACTAGTGGTAATTCCTGCAACAGTGTTTCACCAGCTCTGCTGAGGCAAATCCTTCAGACTGCTTGCACTGTGCAGCTGCCATTCTCTCCCTGTTTAAATAAAGTTCTCTCAAAGGATTGTCTCTGCCTTTTTTTTTTTTGCTACCAACAATTTCTCCTTCTTCTGGATCAGCATCTCCAAACGCCCTTCCTCCTTCTGGTACGACCTCCTGTGCTCTACTGGGGCCAGCTTGCTCATGGCTTTTGCCATCTTTAATCTATTCCCCAGTTCTGCTAGCTCCTTTTCCAGGGCCTTAATCTTCCTCACTCGCTCCACCACTCCTCTCCCTGGATTCTCCAGATCCCAGCTCACCCCTTATGCGTCCTCCTCTTCCTCCTCCTCCTCTGTCCATTCTGCTTCTTCTTCTAGCTGGCCTGGGACTGGCTGCAATTCACTGCCCAGCTCCATAGCTTCCTCTTTTGCCTGCCTCTTAGGCTGCGGCTTGGAGGCCTTCCCCGGCTGCCTCCCCCGTTCCTTGTCTGCACACCCACCTTCCTGGGACCTGTGCGACATGGCAGGGGTATAAACCACAACACAATTTAGGTTCTGTGATGAAGAAACAATTAGATGTGTCTGTTTGTCGTTTATCAGAAGCAAGGAATTGTGCTTTTTCGGTAGCTGGGGGGGGGGGGAACTTGTGGAATCACCTGCTGGGTTAAGAATTTGTACAGATTATCAACAATTTTTGAAACCTTTTTTATTTTTTAAAAACATTTATTGATGGATAACAGCTCTTTCTAGTATATTTATGGGCTCAAGATTTATGAGTGTAAAAAAATGTTTTGCTAACATAGGGTTAATCATTCTTACTATTTCTAAATTAAATGTAGATTCTTAGGCCTCTCTGAACTGTAGATTCTGTGACCTTGTGTACATGAGTTATAGAATGGGATGTGCTTAGATAACTTGCTTGAGAACCAGACAAGTTGACTCCCAATAGTCTAGAAATGTAACATGCTAGAAAATATGAAAGCGTTGACAGACACACAGGCAACAAGCTTTCATTGTATTCCTGCACATAGAAAATATATAAGAGACACAGGGAGGATTTTTAGAATCAGACAATTTTTGAACAATGGTTGGATACTGTCTCTTCCTTGCAAGCAATCAATAAACCTGCTTGATCCTTTGGGGATTCGTGAGTATAATTGGTTAAATTCTTTTAACAGTTTGGGGGCTCTGGCTGGGAACCAATATCTCTTTCCTTGTGTCATGTTCGGAGCTGTGTGCACTTGGATTTTGAATAAATCCTTTTAAATCAAAGTCCCCCGGGCTAAAGATTGCCTGTCAATAGGGGCCAGATCTTCTGACACTTCGAAGAGTGACGGTTTTTTGTGCTTATCACGAATCTCATGGGACCAACTTAGGTACTGTGATGTCTTGTTTGTCTTTTGAATTAGTGTGTCTTTTAAATTGGTAACTGAAATTTGGAGCGAGGACTTGTGTCCTATAGTTTAAGGGAAGTCCACGGTCTGGGACCCACTCGATGAGGAGTGCGGGCTCTTGTTATTGCTATCTCAGACTGCTATAGAGTGAAAAAGAAGTCCGTGGTCTGGGACCCGCTCAAAGGCCTTAGTGTACACAATAAAAGAGTGACATAACCATGGGAAATTTGTGTTGTAAGATAGGGTGTTGTTCGTGTCTTTGTTGTTGTTTTACAAGATCCTCGAGGCAAGGGACTCTCTGTGGAGATCCTAAGTTTATGCATAAACGTAATCCAGATACTGTGTGTATTTAAAGAAATGGAAAAAGAAGTTTGGATTTGATGGGAAATTAACTGTTGCATCATGTTAGAAGTTATTACCAGATATAAGAAATTATGAGATCACTAACCCTAAGACTGTTTCCTACAATCTTAAAAGGGAAACAGATAATCAATTGAAGACATGTCATTTTTCTTTTTTTTTACAACAGAAGAGCTATATATTCTATAGCAAACAGTGCACTGTGCTTGAGTTTTTTACTCATTTTTACTTTTGTTTACCACTGTCCCTGTTTTATCAAAAGCTTTGTATATGCAGCACCTGAATTTCATTGCTGGAGATAATGTTGTTTATTTTTCTTCAATCTGTTTGTTAAAAAAGGTATGTCACTTATTCCTATGATGTTGACAATTCATGCTTTTCTTTAATTCTTATCGGTATAGTATTACTAAGTTTAAATACTTTGCATTCCATAATTAGAGGTTCTCTTCCTTCAGAGAGAAAGGAGAAAGAAAAAACCTCCCGTCAGGAATGCAGCCTTGATAGGATTTTTTTTTCCTACAGCTGATTCTGCCACGCTATGTTGAATTTCAATTGTGTGATTTACTGAAAGGTGCATGACGGCATTTTCTGAGGTTTATATGGGAAAGAGGGGGAAAAAAATAAATAGGAACTATTTAGCTGAGTTTTTTGGATTGTGTAGTTATTACAATTTTTATATACCTTGTATACCATAAGTACATAAGTAATGCCATACTGGCAAAAGACCAAGGGTCCATCGAGCCCAGCATCTTGTCCACGACAGCGGCCAATCCAGGCCAAGGGCACCTGGCAAGCTTCCCAAACGTACAAACATTCTATACATGTTATTCCTGGGATTTTGGATTTTTCCAAGTCCGTTTAGTAGCGGTTTATGGACTTGTCCTTTAGGAAACCGTCCAACCCCTTTTTAAAGTTCAACAATTTTTATTAATGACAACATCAATGATATAAATGCACCATAAGTCAGCAAAAATTCTCCGATACATTTGAATCTCTACAATAGAACCCCTCAGGTACATTCCATCCTTAAGTTTTAACATTTTGTTTCTCCCCCCCTACTCCATTGATTATACCTTACCAGCAGTTTTATTGTAAACCACACAAATTTGGTATCTTCACTATTAAATATACAAAAATCAAACTTGAACTATATCCAACGGAGTCAAATATTAGAAACCATCATGCATCATTATTAGGAGTAGCCCCAGTCCTTTACCTCAGTGTTATGTACCTTTTCTTTCAATTTGGAGCAATCCCAAACAAACGAGTCACCACACCCATGTGCTCCACATTAATCAAATCCCCAACATATCCCTTGGACATGTAGTTTTATGTTGTCATTTGCCATTGAATATACTTAAACCCCCTAACCCCCCACCCTCCTGCTTTCCCTCCCCACCCCTCCGCCCTATCCTACCCTACCTATCATAGGAATCAGATGTATGGACTTATGTGTGTGTGGTTGTAAGCAGCAGGATATTCTTTCTTATAATGTGTAGTATCCCAGCAGATTCACAACGTATTAAGAATATGGCTTCTACCTTTCTGTGTTAGAGTCCCCAAGAGTGGGCCCCAAATACTAAGGAAGCACTTTTTACGTTTGCAAAATCCTCTTGCTTCACGCGCTTCCCAGGCCATCAATTGATGTGCTTGGTTACGCCAATGCCAGTATTCTGGTGGACTCTCTGACACCCAGACCTGTAGTATGCATTTCTTGGCTACTAAACTCAGCTTACGGCACAGAAGTATCTTAACCGCTGAGAAAACCCCCGAATGACCCCAAACAGTCTAAAATTAACTGACAGGGGGTGCCTGTTATCTGTGTTGACAATATATAGGACAAAAATTCCACTACTCTTTGCCAAAATCTCTGTGTCTTTACACATTCCCAAAAGGCATGGTAAAATGTGTTCTCATGTTGTCCACATTTCAAACACACTGGTGAGTGAATCCCTCCTGACCGGAACAATTGTGTTTGTGTAAAATATGCCCTTTGGAGTGTCCTAAATGCACATTCCCTATACCGGGCACCCGTAATTAATTTAGGGATCCCCTTAATTTGCCTGTCAATATCCCAACTGGTTAAATCTAATCCTAAATCTGCTTCCCACCTTTGCCGAAGCTGAGCCAGCCCTTCTCTCGGAATCAAGATCCATAATTTTTTTGAATGCCCAAAATAGATGGAGTCTCAGGCGAAATCTCATCATAAAAAGCCTGTACCTTTTCCCCCAGATTGAACTCTAGTTTCTCCATACCCAAGGACCTAACATAATGACGGATCTGATTATATGCAAATACATCCCCCCATCTCTGTTCAGCACGTGATATTAATTGGTCTAAGGGTTTAATTTTCCCTGAGGCGTCTAATATATTATTTAGTTTACAATATCCTCTGGTTTCCCATTGCTGAAACACCGAATTTTCAAGTCCCGGTAAGAATTCTGGATTCCCTTTAATCGTTATCAATTCCGATGTATTCGGGTCTCCCCCCAAACTTCTCCCTAGAAATTGCCATGCGTCCCAGAAGAGCATTAATAAAATACTGTGTCCAAAGACTTTTGGTATCATCTGTCTTCTGGTATGTAACAATGCGATTAAATTAAAGGGCTGAAAAAAGGCCTCTTCCAACTCATGCGGCACATGTATACTAGACCCAAAGATCCAATCTCTCAACGCCCTCAAGAGACAGGCCATGTTATAGTACCGTAGATGGGGTAGGCCGAAACCTCCCTGACTCCAATTTCCCATCAAAAACTGCAACTTAAGTTTTGCCTTCTTTTTTGCCCAGCAAAATCTCATCACCACCTTATAAAATTGCCTAATGTCCTTTTTAAGAAGCCGCAACAGTAATATTTGCAATACATACAGCCATCTAGGCAGTATCACCATCCGTATAAGACTAATGCGGCCTCCCAAAGGCATCATCAACACATTCCAGGCATCCAATTGCCTTTCTGTCTGCTCTAACAGCCTGTTGACATTTAGTTTATATATCTCTGCAGGGTTAGCTGTCAGAAGGATCCCCAAGTATCGAAATGCGCCTTCCGCCCATTTTAAAGGGAATCCCTCAGCCCACAAATGACGAGTGTCCGATGTAACTGCTATGGCCTCTGATTTATCCAGGTTCAATTTAAAGCCTGAATAATCTCCAAATTTGTGAAAAAGTTCTAGTAAGTCTTCCAAGGATGGTCGCGGGTTTGTGATTATAACCAATAAATCATCGGCGAATGCCACAATTTTAAACTCCTGCCGACCTATCCTCACTCCACTAATGGCTAGCCAATCCTGGATATCTCTGATCATGGGGTCTAAATAAAGAGCAAACAGCAACGGGGATAAAGGGCAGCCTTGCCTGGTCCCCCTATTAATCTCAAAGTCCTCAGATCTCCCCCCATTCACCATTATTCTGGCCCGAGGCGAAGAATATAGCGCCTGAATCGCTTGCACAAACCAGCCATGGAAACCATAATTATCCAAGACAGAGAACAAAAAAGACCATTCCACCCGGTCAAAAGCTTTTTCGGCATCAAAGCTGATCAAAATAGCCGGTTCCGGGTCTTGCCGAAGTTTTTCTAAAGCCGTTAAGATACTCCGTAGGTTCTTAGTAACAGACCGGTCTTAGATAAAACCTACCTGCGCTTCATGGACTAGCCTGGGCAATATTTTGTTTAACCGATTAGCTAATATCTTTGCAAATAACTTCACTTCATTATTTAGCAACGAAATAGGCCTATAAGATGATGCTAACAATGGGTCTCGGTTAGGTTTGGGCAACATTATGATTTGAGCCAGGTTTAAACGATCAGGCAGGCGCCCCTCCTCCACCCATTCGTTAAATGCCCCAGTTAATGCGGGAGTTATATGGTCACCCAATAACTTATAAAATTTGGCCTTGAATCCGTCAGGACCAGGGGCCTTCCCCAACTTGCTTTGACCAATGGCCCATAGAACTTCATCGCTGCTAATAGGAGTGTTCAATTTTATACGTTCTATTTGTGTCAATGTAGGAGTCCTCACATTTTGTAGATATACATCTCCCTGTAGGCCTTGAGAATCTCCTGCTTTATACAGATTCTGAAAGAAGCTGCGGAAGACTTCCTGTATTTTTTTTATCAGTGCGCACTATTCTGCCATCCCTATCCTTGATACCTAGAATGTGCTTGGATGTATACTGTGGTGCCACTAGTCTTGCCAATAGTTTGCCCCCCTTATCCCCATGCTTATATAATTGATATTTATAATATACTTGAGACTTTACTGCTCGATCATGGAGTAATGAGTTCAGTGCTATTTGGTCAGTCTCCATCTCTTTCCTCACTCTAACACATGGGGCTCTCCCATATTGTTTCCGCAAATTAGCCAAGCGTTTCTCCAAACGTAGTATCTCCCTATCTTGGGTCTTTTTATAATGGCTAGCAAAGCTAATTATTTCCCTTCTCATCACCGCTTTGGCTGCTTCCCAATAAGTCGAGGCCCTTTGTACTGTCCCCTCATTAAATTGCTTATAATCCTCCCATTTTTTACATAAGAATTCCCGAAATTTTTCATTGCCATAAAGATAACTGGGAAACGACCACCCCCATGTTTCCTGATCTGCGTTTTCTATCTGCCAGGTCATCCATACCGCTGCATGGTCGGAGATTATACAGGGGCCTATGACAGCTTCATTAATATGGGTAAAGAATGTTCGTGAGACCAACAGGTAGTCAATCCTAGAGTGGGTATGATGTGCCCTTGATTGATGGGTGTATTCCCTATCTCCAGGGTGCAATGTGCGCCATACGTCTACGAGGTCTAGCGTATCACACATGTCCGGTAGTCCCCTTGTTCTCTTAGGTCCCCCTGCTGCTGGTGGGTGCGATCTATCGATCTGTGGATCCCAGGCCGCGTTAAAATTGCCGCCCAAGATCACAGGAAGTGAGCTATTCTCACTGAGAATCATAGTCAGTTTCTTATAAAATGTCATGTCTAATGTGTTTGGAGCATAGATGTTACCTAACATGAATTGTCTCCTTGCAATGGTGACGTTACAAAAAACAAATCTTCCTTCCAGGTCTTTATGTAACTGGTGAATCTGTGAGGCTATTCCTTTTCTAAATAGAATAGCAACCCCCCCTTTGCGCCCCACCGCTGCAGAAGTTATACAGTCCCCTACCCACCATTTGACCAATTTTGCATGTTCTAGGTCCGATAGGTGGGTTTCTTGTAAAAGGGCAACATCTGCCTTAATTCTTTGAAGATATTGTAAAATTTTTGACCTTTTAATAGGGGAATGGATGCCCCCTACATTCCAAGTCACTACTTTAATCCCCCCCATCTCCTAGCTCATTGATTAACCTCTGATGGTCATTCGTATTTATCAAGTGGAGCCACCCCAGCCTATAGCTCCCCTCTGACCTATAATTCTTTTGTTGTTCCTGATCTAACCCGTCAATCCACTCATCCCGCCACATCACACACCAAACATTTTCTGCCCTTCCAACCACACATGTAACTCCTCCAGAGAATTGGCCATTACCGCTCTGTCCCTCCCTCTCCTTGAAATCCCCCCCTATGTTTCCCTGCCCCCATTCCCACCCTCCCGTCCCATTCCCAAATTCCCCATCCCTCAATGCTTCCCTATAGAAAGCCGTCACGTTTAACGTTTACCCCACTACTCTATGGAATTCCTAATCCCTAACTCCATATTCCCCCTCCATCCTCTTTTGACCATTTAGCAGATAATACCTCCTCCCCCCACTTTCAATCCAGTATAAGTCTCACAGTTATAATAACCCACTTTCCCCAACAGTACCATAATAGATTCAACCTATTCCTTACATAATCTTCTTGCTGTAGTGCAGTAATCAACAATTTTGCACATGTTGAAATGTTCAGCCTAACTTTCTCGGTAACCTTTAGCTATTTTCCACAAGAACACCAGGTCAGCGGGAAGTCCATCTCCAGTCTGCACCAGAGTTAAGGCCTCTTAAGTCAGTGAAAATTTCTTAAAGGTATATCTACTTCATACCTCCAGCACTGAGTTCAATAATGGTAGTATGTTCACCTCTCTCCAATTGAGAGCTTAGAGCTTAAAGTATACACACTGGACTTGTTGTCCGAATGCAGAGCTCTGGTGTATTCTCAGATGTGAAGATCCCCAAATGAAGATCTTCCCAATCAAAAGGTCTCTCACCTTGCCTTTAGTTCCACAAAGAAAACCTCCGTGCGCTCCTTCTGTGTCTTTATTAAGGAGGACAGTACGAGTTCCAAATGCTGCAGTCCGAGGAACTTTAACATTATAACATCTAACAATTAACTCTCAACATTAATATGAATATAAAACAAATTGCTAAATGCTGTGCCACTTTTCCATATGGTTTCCAGATTTAAACTCGTTGCCATTCCCTTGCTTTATATACCACTGTACATTGTAATCCCTTATAAGTGCATCTCTGTAGTCCTTCAAGTTTGCCCGCCATCTTCCGTTGCCATTCGCTCTGAATTCGCCAATTGATCCACATATTTTCTAGCTTCTTTGTCAAATACAAATGATCTTGTAGTGCCTTTATATATAATTTTCAGAGTGGCAGGGTATTGAAGTGTGAATCGGATCTTCATGCTGAACAGCTGGGAGCACACTGCTGAAAAAGCGCGCAGTTTTGTCACTATGGCGGCCGAATAATCTTGGAAGCACAGGATCCGTGATTCCTCAAAGGTCAGAGCCTTATCGGAACGCGCTGCTTGGAGTATAATTTGTTTATGCGCAAAGTTTAACACTCTGCAGATCACCACTCTTGGTTTATTTCTCTCCTCTTGACGGAACCCCTAGTCTGTGGGCTCTCTCTATGCGTAGGGGACCCAGTTCAGCAGGAAAATCAATTGCCTTTGTAAGCCATTGCTCTAGCACTCGCTCCAGCGAATGGCCACCGAGAGCCTCCGGTAACCCTACCAGACGGATATTGTTCCGCCTGGAGCAGTTCTCCAAATCTTCTATCTTAGCTTCCATTACCTTGCATTGGCTTATTAGGTCTATTTGGCGGCCTTCCATTACAGTCATTTTTTCCTCCACTTCGCTGGTCCTAGTCTGGTACACTCCGCATTCTCTGGTCAGCTATTCCAGCTTTGAACTTAGTTGTTCAAGTTTATTGTCTAGTTTTTTGTCAAGCGGAGCGAGGCGGCGTTCTAATAAGTCCTCCATCACCACCGTCATCTCCGATGTAATCTCGCTTATCCAGGCGGACGACACCGAAGGTCCTGCCTCGGGAGGAGAGGCCGCCATTTTATATTCAGGTACCTTCCCTCGGAGTTTGTCTTTTTGTGCGGATTTTGCTGCCATCCTGCTGTTTTAAAGTTTCTTTCTTATATAATCTCACTCACTGCCGTATTTTGTCTCGGGGAACATTCCGTTCCGGGCTCCGATTCTATTACTGAGTCTAATAAGAGCAGTCAGGCCACGGAGAAAAGCTCACACACGACTTCTCTCCACCATAACGTCACGTGACCTTCCCGTCCAACCCCTTTTTAAACTCTGCTAAGCTAACCGCCTTCACCACATTTTCCGGCAATGAATTCCAGAGTTTAATTACACGTTGGGTGAAGAAAAAATTTCTCCAATTTGTTTTAAATTTACTATACTGTAGTTTAATCGCATGCCCCCTAGTCCTAGTATTTTTGGAAAGCGTGAACAGACACTTCACATCCACCTGTTCCACTCCACTCATTATTTTATATACCTCTATCATGTCTCCCCTCAGCCGTCTCTTCTCCAAGCTGAATAGCCCTAGCCTCCTTAGTCTTTCTTCATAGGGAAGTCGTCCCATCCCCGCTATCATTTTAGTCGCCCTTCGCTGCACCTTTTCCAATTCTACTATATTTTGTGCTGTCCCAGTGCCTTTCTAGGCAACTGCCTGGGTTGCCTCACTTTGTTTAAATTGTTGCTTTTTCCCTTATTACATTGGATTTAAATTTGTATTCTTATAGCTCACTTTTCTGCGCTTGGGCTCAAAAGCATGTTGCATCTGCTGTAATTTTATTATGAGTTTTATAACAAAATAGGAATTTAGGGACGTATGCCACTCATATTACTGATTATGGGGAGAGTGGCAAAGTAAAAGTCCCCATTCAAACAGGGTCAGAATGATATCATGTTCATTTACTGACCATGGTCCCTAAAGGATATAAAGAACATCACAGAAGGTATCCCACACCCCAAAAGTTAAATCATTGGATTTTAAAACTTGGATTTGTAACTTATGGGATGGAAACAGAAAGAGCTCTTAGGCAAATTCTTGGCCTGATTGGTGCCTTATCAGTGGAGATTGGCAACCCAGGCATTATTTACTGTCTCATTGGCTTGTATTAGAACTAAAATTTATATCAAGGACCATGTCTTGCCTCCAATAACCCTCATGGTCAAGCAATTATTAAAGACATTTATTAAAGGAGGAATAATAGAAGTTTTTCAGCCTGCACATGGTAAACACACTATCCACCTTATAATTGAAAGAGAAAAACGTCTAGATTTCGACCCAAATCGGGAGATAGACGTTTATCTCACAAAAACGAATAAATCGGTATAATGGAAAGGCGATTTTGGACGTTTTCAACTGCTCTCCATCGCGGAAGCGTACAAAGTTGACGGGGGCGTGTCGGAGGCGTGGTGAAGGCGGGACTGGGGAGTGGTTATCACCCGAACAGAGATGGGCGCCTTTCGCCGATAATGGAAAAAAAGTATGCGTTTGTAGCTAGAATTTAGCGCACTTTTCCTGGACCCTGTTTTTTCACGAATAAGGCCCCAAAAAGTGCCCTAAATGACCAGATTACCCCCAGAGGGAATCGGGGATGACCTCCCCTGACTCCCCCAGTGGTCACTAACCCCCTCCCACCACAAAAAATGATGTTTCACAACTTTTTATTTTCACCATCAAATGTCATACCCACCTCCCTGGCAGCAGTATGCAGGTCCCTGGAGCAGTTGTTAGGGGGTGCAGTGGACTTCAGGCAGGTGGACACAGGCCCATCCCCCCCTACCTGTTACAATTGTGCTGCTTAATGCTTATTAGTCGTCCAACCCCCCAAACCCACTGTACCCACATGTAGGTGCCCCCCTTCACCCCTTAGGGCTATAATAATGGTGTAGACTTGTGGGCAGTGGGTTTTGAGGGGGATTTGAGGGGCTCAACACACAAGGGAAGGGTGCTATGCACCTGGGAGCTCTTTTACCTTTTTTTTTGTTTTTGTAAAAGTGCCCCCTAGGGTGCACGGTTGGTGTCCTGGCATGTGAGGGGGACCAGTGCACTACGAATCCTGGCCCCTCCCACGAACAAATGCCTTGGATTTATTCGTTTTTGAGCTGGGCGCTTTCATTTTCCATTATCACTGAAAAACAAAAACGCCCAGCTCACAAATTGTCGAATAAAACATGGACGTCTATTTTTTTCGAAAATACGGTTCGGTCCGCCCCTTCACGGACCCGTTCTCGGAGATAAAAGCCCATGGAGATAGACGTTTTCGTTCAATTGTGCCCCTCCACGTGTAATTGTAGCCAATGCATAGTATGGATCCAATTACAAATGGCCCAACCTCTGTGAGTAGGGTACAGTTTGAAATTGTATTGGGATACAAAAGATTTTTGCATAGCTCATGTACAGTTGCCTGACAGAATCAGCTCTCTATTTTTCAATCATAGGCAGTCTATCTCCGTGTGTAATTAAGCAGAAGAGAGAGAACTTTTTCCTCTCCTCTCTTCTGGGCACGGAAACAGACATTGTGTTCCTCTATGTGTGGGTGTGAAAAGGTCAAGTCTATGTTTTCCTTTAGGGACATATTGGCTGCCTGTGTTCCTTTGCCTTTGATTAAGTACAATAATGATTAGTGTTTTAAGAACCTTATGCAAACCTTATGGGTCTCGCCGGCTGTGCAAATTACAGCTGCTTAAATTGCATTATACCAAATTTGTTTTCCTCCACTGCAGAGGAGGGATGCAAATTCCTAAGTTATTCATAAGACTTGCAGACTATTTCTTGCCTATTCCCTGTATCTACCTCATTAAGATTTGTATACTAAATGTTTGTCTACTGAAATATCCAACGTGTCTATCTGTGTATGTTCTGTACCCCAGGTAATTGAGATTCAGAGAAATAAGTTTTAGGTTTCATGTGCCTTGCCTGAAATGGGTACTTCCTGGTTGGAT
The DNA here is from genome assembly GCF_901765095.1 of Microcaecilia unicolor. Lineage (NCBI taxonomy): Eukaryota > Metazoa > Chordata > Amphibia > Gymnophiona > Siphonopidae > Microcaecilia > Microcaecilia unicolor. The sequence goes on from NC_044037.1 coordinate 124,526,430, forward strand.
TTTCATCAGTTGCTTGCTTGTCATCAATGTATTACTACCCCATTGTGGCTATTGTCCGGCAAATGGAATTAGCTGCTAACAATGTTTTTTCCTCTCTTCCTTGCCGGATGATGTCACGCTTCTTTCTTATATTGATGACTTGCTCCCTCTGCTAACCCTTGTGTGTATTACATACACACGTTTGCATGAAAAACAAACAAACTTTCATTTATGTTTTCCAGGACCTCTTTCTCAAATTACGCTACCAAATTGAGCTACCCAACAACTGTTTGGCGAGTGTGAGGCTTATTGGAACTTTTAAATTTTATACCCTGTGGTATTGCATGAATATTTTCTTTTACAGCCCTGATGCTTCTCCCTTGAAGGAGCACTTTTGTATTGTCATAAGCTTTTGCATATCTTTGCATCTTCTTGAGATATTTGTAGCAGGAAAGAGTTACTATTCTAATGTTCTCCTGTATTGGATTTGCCTTGTTTATCTTTGTGATAAAGTTTTGCACCATGTTATCAGCTGTCCCTTGACAGTGCAGTTCCTCCTAATAGGAGTTCCTGAAGTCCTGATAGCCTATTACAATGGCAACACTGGAAGGGAACGGATTCTTACAGACTTTTGTTTTGATAATGTATGCAAGGAACCGTTTGTCTACTAAACTACTTAATGTGTTTAATTCATCATGTTTGTGATAAATAAATATCTGTGTTACTTTACCTTGGGTAATTGTGACTCCAGGGTAAAGGAATTTAGCTGAATGTTCAGATTAAGAAGTTGTTAATGTACCTTGAATGAGAATGCTTTGTGCTGCTATAGAACATTTCTAGGCACCTGCCATCATCCTTGTTCTAATTTTTCTCCAAAAATCATATGTCTCATGATTTTAGCTGGACGCTTAAACCTGGTTGTCCAGAGAGGTGAGGTGTACCATGATAAAGATCTAAATGTAAGTTTTAAATTGTAGGGAATCACATCCAGTGGCGTAGCCAGACTTGAGATTTTGGGTGGGCCCAGAGCTAATATGGATGGGCACGCACTGTCTATATAAGTTTGAGTAGCGTCTCTTGGGATCCTACAAAATAATGCCTTAGAATTCACTTGATGCCCAACAGCTGCCCTGCATCAGTATAACCACATATATACTTAATGGAAAAATTGATATTTTTAAATATAATTACATTATCCCACAATCTCTCCACTGCAAAATGCTATACACAAACTTGTGCAAAAACACACTCATATCCTTACTAAACCATAACAGCACTAATTCCAAGGACAGGACGAGCTACAACCTTATGCTTGAAAAGGCAGAACTGTAATTACACTAGGCTCTAAAACACCAATACACTACTTCGTGAAAAAAAAAAAAGCAAAACAAAAAGGGCTGCAAATACTACATGCTAGCAGAATACTGCACCTTGATCACACATGAAAAACACATGACACAACAGACATGACACAAGGAACTAGAAATCAAAAAATATGAAGGCAAAATACTGAACTGGAAAATTAACTCAAGAAGTCAGACTCAGCATGCAGCAATACCAGAAAAATTGAAACTTACATGCAAAATATCACAGATTCACATTTCCAAAAGCTGACATATTCCAATTAATAAATTCTGAATAAAATACTTTTTTCTACCTTTGTTGTCTGATCATTTAGTTTTTCTATTCGCTTTGGTCCCAGTGTCTTCTATTTTATGCAGTGTCTTCTTTCCATCTGATATTTTTTCTCTCACCAAGTCCACCATCCTCCTGTGTCCTATGTGTCCTGTCTACCATCTGTAGCCCTGTCCCTATCCTTCCTCGAGTTTCAGTATCTGCCCTCAACGTGTTCCAAACCAGCCCTTAAACTCAGCAGTTTTCCCTCCATCCATATCCAGCATTTCTCCTTACTCCCCTCCATCCATGTGCTTCTACTTCCTCTGTCTTCCCTCCCCTCCATCCTTGTCCAACATTTTTCCTTCTCTTCCCTGCCCTCCACTCCATCCATGTCCAGCATTTCTCCTCTCTTCCCTCCCCTCCACCCATGCGCATCTCTTCCCTGACTTCTCTCCCTTCCCTCCATCCATCAACTCTCCATTCTCCCCTGCTCTCTCCTCCATCCACCCATATCCAGCAAATGTCCTCTGTCCCCTGCATTCATCCATCCATATTCAGCAATTCTCCTCTCTCCTCTGCCCTCCCCTCCATCCATCCATACCCAGCCAATTTCCTCTCTCCCCTTTTCCCTCCATCTAGCCATGTCCAGCAATTCTCCTCCTTCTCCTGCCCTCCGCTCCGTCCAGCAACTCTCCATTCTCCCCTGCCCTCTCCTCCATCCAACCATACCCAGCAAATTTCCTCTCTCCCCTTTTCCCTCCATCCATCTCCAGGAATTCTCCTCCTTCCCCTGCCCTCCGCTCCGTCCAGCAATTCTCCTCTCTCCATCCATCCATCTCCAGCCAATTTCCTCTCTCCTCTTTTCCCTCCACCTAGCCATGTCCAGCAATTCTCCTCCTTCCCCTGCCCTCCGCTCCGTCCAGCAACTCTCCATTCTCCCCTGCCCTCTCCTCCATCCAACCATACCCTGCAAATTTCCTCTCTCCCCTTTTCCCTCCATCTAGCCATGTCCAGCAATTCTCCTCCTTCCCCTTCCCCTGCCCTCCGCTCCGTCCAGCAACTCTCCATTCTCCCCTGCCCTCTCCTCCATCCATCCATCTCCAGCCAATTTCCTCTCTCCCCTTTTTCCTCCCTCTAGCCATGTCCAGCAATTCTCCTCCTTCCCCTGCCCTCCGCTCCGTCCAGCAACTCTCCATTCTCCCCTTCCTTCTCCTCCATCCATCTCCAGCAAATTTCCTCTCTCCCTTGCCCCCTCCATCAATCCCTGTTGTCCGGCAATTCTCCTCTCTCCCCTGCCCATCCTGTTTATTTCAATCCCCTTCCCCATTCTATCTGGCATCTCCCCTGCCCCCCTCCCTCAAAAGAACGACAACGTGGATGCAGCAGCTCACAGGTTTGCTTGCCCTGTGTTTTGAGCGAACGGCGATGGCTGCGCGGAGGAGTGGAAACCAAATCGCTTCTTTCTGGCTGGCTCACTTCCACTCCCGAAGTTGTAGCGTAAAAGCAGCAAGCAGCGAGCCAGTCTCGACTCCGTCCTTCGCTTCCTGCCCTCTCTCTGTGCCGTCCCGCCTTCCTCTGATGTCATTTCCTGTCAGGCGGGCGGGACGCTGAGAGGGCAGGAAGCGAAGGACGCGGAGTCGAGACTGGCTCGCTGCTTGCTGCTTTTATGCCCGCTGGCCGCTGCGGGCAAAAAAACGAAGTCATCGTCGTCGTGGTAGGTGAAGAGGATGCAAGAAATTTCCCAGTCATTCTTAGGTCATTTTATGTGCACGGTTACTGTGATGTTTGAAGCTTGTAAAAGTTATTTACTGCCAATGTGCAAGTTATGTAAGCAGTGTGAATAACCACATGGCAGGAGTGCATGTTTATGTGTTACGAAAGTACACTGTAAGTTAGTTAGAAGGTCTGTGGAAGTGAACATATGTAGAAGTGTTTGAACAGGACTATACTTTTTGGGATAGGCCAGAATAGCAATTCATTTTATTCTGTATTACCTATCAATAGAAGCCTAAAATCTGAGTATAGAATTAAGCTAATGGCATTTTGTTAAGGATTTGACCAGATATTGAGTGAATTATTATCCTTTATGCCCTGAGGCCTACATAGAGGTCTTACTCTGATAAATTGATTCATTGTTTGGAGTCATTTTCCTTGTTTTTTCAGGTTCATCAAATTGTCCTTTCACCTTAGTTGACGGGCAGGACATGACATCATTTGAACCATGATCACTGACAGCACTAGTCTTCGCTGCCATTGTGTTAGGCCTGTTGTCTCACCATTCCTGAAGCAGGCCCGACCACTGCAGTCTCCTCTGTTTTCAAGATTGTTGTCTATTACTGCAATGCATTTTTTTAGAATTGTAACCTTTATATCCTCATGCCTATAAACAACTCTGTTAAGTTGCACCATTGCGGGAAGGAGATTTTGGTTGCACTCCTTTTGCTGGATAAACTGCTAAACTCTACTCCACCATTTAAACTGGTGGTCAGCATAGGAATAATGTTTTTGTTTAATCTTAAAATACTGATACATTTTCAATTGTAATGATTTCTTTTTGCTTACTAGGTATAAGCACCATCAGTCTTAACACCTCTGAAACCACTGAATGTTTCCTGTCTGATATTGTTTCTAAGAGGGTTTTTCTCACAGACAGTCCAGTCTGCTCCCCCAAGGGATTTGGGAATTTCCCCTATGAAACCATGTCTTCTTCTTTATTTCATTTAAGGGTTACTGGCCCAAATTCCACCACTTGAATTTGCTTTTCACTGGGAGAGTGGGTAGTGGTCAAGACCAAGCTACAATCCTCCTGGGGAAAAGGTCCTCCTCAAACCTTGCTGGATACCAGGATCAAGGGACAAGTAGCCACCCCTGCCAATTAGTCACAATAGAAGGAAAGAAAATGAACAAAACTATATGGATCACTCCTACGACATACCTGCTTTGCGCTGGGACTCAGGCCCTGATGATAATCCTGCCTGGGATTCGGTGATCAGGTTTTCTACACTGTGTTTACCCTTACTAGACACCTGGACTACAGGACCAGGGACAACCATTATAGGGGAAGAGCGCATTTTCTATGGGTTTGCTACAATAAGAGTTGAACAGGGAGACCTATCACTACCCCGACCCCACACGGGTGAATTGGTAACCTTTTGGCTCATTACATATGAAATATTGGGAGGAGCTTGGCACCCTTGGTACTTTCTTAGGCAAAGGGGGAATCACGTACTTGAGTTGTTTCACCTTATTCGGATTAACACTCCGTCCTCCTGGACCCTGGGGGCCATACCAGTTCCTTTCCCTTGAATATATCCTCAGACACCACTATTAATGAGCCATGGGCTAAGCCATGTCTCAACAGGAGGGATGTATGCGAGTTTGCATTTTTATAATAGCAGTTTTGAGTTTGCATAGCATGTTATCTTTATTATTCTGTTACTGTAACAATACTGTAGGTTTTAACTATGCCTTTTACTGAATTGAATATGTGTGACCATTGACTTGAGGAACGATTGAACTATTGGAATTTTCAAATTCAACGCAGATTGAGGAAGATAATGGCAGAAATTAACTCCCTTTGAATTTTGTTAGAAAAGCAGTGTGTGATCCCTCAGCTTGCCTCATTGGAAAAGAGTCATGAGGGGGCGGAGAAATCACTAACAACAAATATGAAGAAAATGTTAATTAACAAAGAAGTTTTCTGTTTAATGTCATTCCAGGTCAGTTTGAAGACTCTGCACACACAAACCTTGGAATCATACTTCCTGCTTTAGATACCTGAAGTCTGCTATCTGTAAAGCCATACTTCATCCTAAATGTTGTGATATTGTGTATACCCTCTTCATATTGATGATTGGGGACTTACGGTTCTAGAGTTTTCATTTATTTCGTTTTCATTTATTTCACTTTTTTGTACTCTCACTGCCTTGCTAGTTTATTTTGTATTACTCCCACATCTGTGAATGCACCGTTAGTTGTTTGAAATTGTTCACACATAAACCCATTGGGGGGGGCTATCCCTTCCTGCCTCCATTCTGACTTTTCTTTTCTGTTGTTGGTCAGTAGGGCTCTTCAGTCCACAGCTCCTGAACTTATTAAGCTTGGAAGGGTCCCAGTAGGAGACAAAGTCCTAAGAAAGGTCATCAAGAGAAAAAATTGCGCTTCATCTCGCTGATAAGGTCCATACCAAGTACTCCTGAGTCCCTCACTGCTGAACAACTTGCTGAACACCTGTCACACTGCAAGAAGGTAGCAGAACACGGAGCTGAGATTAGGCAACCAGAGTCGACCAACTTCTCGCAAGGGCAAGTCCGGCTACAAAGGGGAGGTGCTTCAATAGGAACCCTAACCTCAATGCCGGTGAAGAAAATAATAACCCGAGCAAGAATTTAGGGTCGAAACGAGAGCCTCTACACCTGAACCAGATGACCCACGTGACCAATTGACTGAGATAACAGTGTGGAATCCTTTCAGATAACTGGAAGGGAGGAAAGCAATTAGGACCTTGACTGACAGACAGAGGGAAGTCAGGTTGGTCCTAGGATTATCCTCCTGCTCCAGGTCATAGACGCAGTGAAAAGGACTTCAAATTCTGGAGACCAGGAAAAGAATAATTCCCAAGACCACTTCAATCGAATGCAAGATTGGAGATAAAATATTTCTTGAAAAGACTTTGAACTTTCTCTGCCTAAAGTGATCAGATTTGAAAATCTGACTATGGAAGAAAAAACAGAACCCTGAATACCATCTTGATTGGTTCCAGAAGAAGGAGCTGATGCTTGGTGGATGTGTGGAAACCTCTTTCAGACTCCATCTTCCACAAGTGTGGCACAGGGAGTGTGTATTAGTATGCTCTCATATGTTAACACCTGCCAGAATCCATTCCACACAAAATGGAGGGCAGTAACACCTGACAGATCATTTGTCCCACATACACCAGGTTGCCTTAAGGGGTACCCAATAACAATTGATGTATAAACTACATTTACTATAACTAACAGAAGTTTGTTGAGGAAAGAGATTGCTGAACAACTGGAAGCCACTTAAATGAGGCATGGCAGAATTGATTAGCGCTGGACATGTTACTGGCGGGAAAAAGGCAAGGTTTTCCAGATGTTGGAGAAATTTGTTGTGTATATATCCTGAACAATACAGCCCCCGATGGAAGTAGACTGACAGCCTTATCAAAAGAACTGGCAGAGAATTCAGGCTTTGATGAGAATGGATGGAAGATTGGTTTGGAAATTGGAGCAGCCTGATTTCTTCAGTATTGACTTCTGTTGCTGTGGTATATCAAGCTCAAGACTACATGAATTTCCAGGACTGAAAGACGGAGTCTTGGAGAGGAATCTACCTTAGAGACTTGAGTAAAATATGTAATAATGATAAACAGGAGGGAAATGTAAAAAAAATGTTTTGCTAATATAGGGTTAATCATTCTTACTATTTCTAAATTAAATGTAGATTCTTAGGCCTCTCTGAACTGTAGATTCTGTGACCTTGTGTACATGAGTTATAGAATGGGATGTGCTTAGATAACTTGCTTGAGAACCAGACAAGTTGACTCCCAATAGTCTAGAAATGTAACATGCTAGAAAATATGAAAGTGTTGACAGACACACAGGCAACAAGCTTTCATTGTATTCCTGCACATAGAAAATATATAAGAGACACAGGGAGGATTTTTAGAGTCAGACAATTTTTGAACTATGGTTGGATATTGTCTCTTGCTTGCAAGCAATCAATAAACCTGTTTGTGATTATACCTGCTTGATCCTTTGGGGATTCGTGAGTATAATTGGTTAAATTCTTTTAACAATGAGTTTTTATGTTTGTTTACTTTCTGGTGGTTATATTTTATAAATAATAAATAAAGTCTGTCTTCTGGGAAATAAGTGCTGGCAGGCTGGCTTGGTGTCCAGGCATGCACGGATATGGGATAGCCTATGTCGGCTCTAGGGTGAATCTGTGTTATTGATGAGAAAAATCAAGGCTTCGTTTATGGTCACTTCTAGAGTGTTGAAAAATTGCTCCTGGGAGGGGCTTGAGACAAGCCAGTCATCTAGGTATGGGTAGATGAAGTGTCCATTCCTGCAGAGGTGTGTGGCATCAAGAGCCAGATATTTATGAACACTCAAGGAAGAGGCCAAAAAGGAGTATTTAACATTGGTAATTGTAGCTGAGGAACATGAAGTGAAGGAGCGGCCAGTGGTGGGGTGAAATAGAATGCAGATATATTCATCCTTCAGATGCAGACAGACAAGTCAATCACTGTAGCCAAGACTCAACGTTATCATAATGAGCTCCATTGAATTTCTCTATCTTTAGAAAGGTGTTGAGACTACAAAGATCAAGGATAGACTTCAGGCACCCTCAGTCTTTTGAGGGATCATAAAGAATCTGGAATTCAAATCCCTGTCAAATTGGTAGAGTGAGAATCCTTTGACTGCTCTGCTTCTTAGCAGGAAGTTGAGCAATGTGGCCAGTACAGCAATGTGGTAGAATGGACTGTCTGAATTGGTCTTGGGTCCTGAGATGGGTTGAAATTGGATGAAATTCATTTTGTAGCCATGATCTATGATTCTCGGGACCCAATGATTCATGGTGTCGTCGTCCTAGGCTTCTCTGAAATGCTAGAGAAGGTCCCTCACCAGCAGCTAGTCAAAATTTGGCATTGGACTTGATGGACGCAATGCAGGGTGTAGACTGCTGCTAGCAGTCCTAAGACCCTTATACTCTGCACTAAAGTTGCGTGGACTGGGAAACTGCCCTAGCATAAGATTGATAGTGCTGATGAAGATGGAATTGCAGGAAAAATTAGTGGCGATATGATTTCTTTTATAGGAGCTGGTCTGGTAGCTACAAGGTTAGCTCTCACAAGGTAGAGAGAAATGGTTTTTGATTTGGAAAACTGTGCCCTATATTTTGTCATCAAAGATGTTGTCCCCAGGCAGGGGTGCTTCTACAAAGCAACCATGCAGATGTTCTCAAAGGCTAGATGTTCCAAGCCAAGTGGTTCTACACATGCCAAAAGCAACTATGGATGCACAGGAGGCCGTTTCCATAGGTACTGCAGATCAGTCAGATTGAGGGGGGGGGGGGATAAGCAGACTCTAGCAAGATGATGGGCAAATAAGAGTTGGTCCTGGGGTTTCAGCAGTGATGGGTGCAGAGGTTGACCAGCTTCTGAAGAAGGGCATGGTGATAATGCAGGATCTGTAATTGATAAGCCACTATAAACTAATACAAAAACACTACAAAATGTCACTCAGGGCCAATACAGCAATTCTAACATATCATACCATAATAGCAGTAAATTCCACGAGCACAAAACAAGGCCCTACTTTAGGAAAAGGCAACACCATTAACATCATAGTGAGCACTAGTTCATTAATACACCTATGCAGGGCTTTTTTTGAGGGTGTACTTGGGGGTACTGAGTACCGGCACCTTTTCCACTGTCTGCTAAAATTGACCCATGGACTCCAAGTTTTAATGAAAGAGCTCAGGCTCTACACACCAATTCTGCCTTGTCATAGATTCTGTGACTGGTTGCAGGGGGCCTGGCTATTGTGGGATGGGTCCATCAGTGATCACCTCACCCCTGAAGGGTAGCCTTAGCATTTGAGTACCGGCACCTTTTTTGCTAGTAAAAATACACTGCACCTATGGGAAAACTAAACAAGCCAGATTAGTACGGATTGATCCTGCATAGACAGGCAATGCTAACAGAAAACCATATCTCTTTCACCCATGAAGAACACAGATAGACTCTCACCCAACACAGATTAATTTTTGTCAACATACAGTATATCTATTTTTAGATTGTGGTTAATCTATACTGGGTGAGAGTCTTTGCTATCTCTATATTTTGCATCACTGTTTCTGGTGTTCGCTGTAGAGTTTGGCTCCTTGGGGGAAGGGGAGGTGTTTCAGTTTAATTTTTGTCTACATATATCTATTTGTAGACAAAAAGTAAACTGAAACACCTCCCCTCCCCCCAAGGAGCCAAACTCTACAGCAAACTCCAGAAACAGTGATGCAAAATATAGAGATAGCAAAGACTCTCACCCAGTATAGATTAACTACAAACTAAAAACAGAAATATGTAGATAAAATTTAAACCGAAACACCTCCCCTCCCCCCATGAAGCCAAACTCTACAGCGAACACCAGAAACAATGATGCAAAATATTGAGATAGCAAAGACTCTCACCCAGTATACATTAACCACAAACTAAAAACAGAAATATGTATATACATTTTAAACTGAAACACCTCCCCTCCCCCCATGAAGCCAAACTCTACAGCGAACACCAGAAACAATGATGCAAAATATTGAGATAGCAAAGACTCTCACCCAGTATACATTAACCACAAACTAAAAACAGAAATATGTATATACATTTTAAACTGAAACACCTCCCCTCCCCCCAAGAAGCCAAACTCTACAGCGAACACCAGAAACAGTGATGCAAAATATTGAGATAGCAAAGTAGACAAATTTCAACAACTCACTATAATAAACTTGGGTTCAAAATAATTTATCTTTTTTTATATATGCACTTTAAAATGCTATAAATATTATAAAGTGTTTTAAATGTGCTCAGACCATACCGTTTACACCCATTATATCCCCAAGAGGAATATGTAGTGGTGTCACAATGGAACCATCATTGCACATACGATGTTCCGCCTCCTAATATTTGTGTATGTACATACAGCTGAGCCCAAGTAGATCTTTATCACCAGTGTATGCATATATCTATAATAAATATGTATAGGTCTTAGACTACTCACATTAAATACTATTAGGCTTGAGCTGAAACCTCCGCCCATACATTATGGCGCATTCCATATTACCATCCGATACATAGATAATAGATCATACAATTCAACATTTGTTTGAACCTAAAGGAGGTATATGTTAATTCATGACACCCTGATCTCACTTCCCCCACATATCTTACATAAACCAACCCACAATGCGATATACACATATATTCACACAGTTATTTCACTTCCCTTGGGGTATATTGTGCTCGTGCTTGTGCTTCATTAAAATCACATATCATTCATCCATTCCAATCTTGCTATCACAATAACTGCTCCCTTTAACTCTGGCCGAGTTTCAAAAGTCTTCATCAGAAAGGGAAAAATGCTAATCCTTTAAACCATTTTACAGGCATCATAAATCCCCCGGGTGGGATTGCCTCTGGAACCCTTCCTCTAGGGTTTATGTAAGATATGTGGGGGAAGTGAGATCAGGGTGTCATGAATTAACATATACCTCCTTTAGGTTCAAACAAATGTTGAATTGTATGTTCTATTATCTATGTATCGGGTGGTAATATGGAATGCACCATAATGTATGGGCAGAGGTTTGAGCTCAAGCCTAATGGTATTTAATGTGAGTAGTCTATGACCTATACATATTTATTATAGATATAGGCATACACTGGTGATAAAGATCTACTTGGGCTCAGCTGTATGTACATACACAAATATTAGGAGGCGGAACATCGTATGTGCAATGATGGTTCCATTGTGGCACCACCACATATTCCTCTTGGGGATATAATGGGTGTAAACGGTATGGTCTGAGCATATTTAAAACACTTTATAATATTTATAGCATTTTAAAGTGCATATATAAAAAAAGATAAATTATCTTGAACCCAAGTTTATTATAGTGAGTTTATGGTTTAACTTGGTTTGTTGGATTTGTTCTTCCTGATTTTTTGTAATTTGTTAAAAGAAATTTCAACAACTGACATATTCCAATCACTACATCACAAATTAACAAATAAAAATAAAATAGAAAATAGAAAAGGATTATACCATTTTATTGGAATAACAAAACTTTTTTTCAATTAGCTTTCAGAGAGCAACCCCTCTTTCTTCAGTCAGGACAGTAAGCTACTGTTACTGTGTCCTGTCCTGACCTGAGGAAAGTGGGTTTGGTCTCTGACAGTCAAAAACATATTAACATTTGTCCAATAAAAAGATGTCACAATTACATTTTCTATTTGTTAACCTATATTAGCATGGCTACCACACTACTTCATAATAAATTAAAACTACATTATTTTCTGTGTCACCTGGCCATTTACTTTTTCTAATTGTGTTTGTTCCAGTCTCTGGTTTCTGCTTTCCCTCAATCTTCTCTTAACTCTCTTGCCAGAATTTCCTGTCCATGCCATTTTTCTCTCTCCTCCTTTTTCATTCAGCTTTCTTCAATTTATTTTTCTATTTCTCCATCTAAATTGAATTCATTCTTATTATCCAGTCTTCAGTTTTCCTCCTTTTTTTTCTGTGTCTACCTACAGCTTTCCATCATTTTCACTCGGTTTGGCTCTCCTATTCTTATTCCCCAGCCTTACATTTACTCTACCCCCTTTCCGGCCAGCACCTGCCCTCTTTCTTTCTCTCCCACCGCCCTTTCCATCCAGCACCAACCCTCTTTCTTTCTCCCCTGCCCTTTCCGTCCAGCATCTCCCTCTTCTTTGAATCCTTTCCCCCCTCCAGCACCCTAGCCGCTGCCACTGCTACTACTACTATTTAGCATTTCTATAGCGCTACAAGGCGTACGCAGCACTGCACAAACATAGAAGAAAGACCGTCCCTGCTCAAAGAGCTTACAATCTAATAGACAAAAAATAAAGTAAGCAAATCAATTAATGTGTACAGGAAGGAGGCGAGGAAGGTAGGTGGAGGCGAGTGGTTACAAGTGATTACGAGTCAAAAGCAATGTTAAAGAGGTGGGCTTTCAGTCTAGATTTAAAGGTGGCCAAGGATGGGGCAAGACGTAGGGGCTCAGGAAGTTTATTCCAGGCGTAGGGTGCAGCGAGACAGAAGGCGCGAAGTCTGGAGTTGGCAGTAGTGGAGAAGGGAACAGATAAGAAGGATTTATCCATTGAGCGGAGTGCACGGGAAGGGGTGTAGGGAAGGACGAGTGTGGAGAGATACTGGGGAGCAGCAGAGTGAGTACATTTATAGGTTAGTAGAAGAAGTTTGAACAGGATGCGAAAACGGATAGGGAGCCAGTGAAGCGACTTGAGGAGAGGGGTAGTATGCTACCAGAAACAGTGAGACAGCAGACCTCGCTGGAAGGCCACCGTTTCTCTACCTGCAGCTTCTGGTCCTGCCCCCTCTGACATCACCCTCCTTTTCCATGGCAGAGCTGGCAGCCTCAGTAAGAGAAACTGCAGCCCCATGAGTGAAGTCTGCTGTCTTGCTGCTGCTGCTCATCAGGAAAGGCAAGTGGCAGGGAGGTGGGGAAGGGCTTGCTAACTTTGCTGCACAGCAGTACTGAACTGCTACAAGACAGTCTTAAAAAAGGTGTGCTGCCGCACAGCTTAAAGAAAACAGTGACCTATAGGACCAAAATTTCCTTTGGAGCACTGTAGAACTTTAAGATGGACAGAAACTCTCACTCATTGTCTGGTGTCTGTGAATTGAAAGTAAGGTCTTTGGAGATCTTTTGTAGAAATCTGGGGTATGAATGGATCCTCTGGTGGCACAGCAATGCAGCAGGGCTCCAGGACATGCTGTCTTCTGTGGTATTTTCCCCTTCACTGAAGATTTATCAGCCTAGCCAGTGGGCACAGCCTGAATACAGTCAGCGTCCACCTCAAAGATGCTACACAAGAATCCCAGGACTCCCATAAGGCCTGACTAAACTATTTACTTTGTAGGTTTAATTAGATGACTTCATATAATGTCTGATTGATTCCTTAAAGGGACATTCGCTCCTTGGGCAGACTTGGCAGCACACCTGTGGAACAAGAAAAGACGGTTAATCCAATGTTTCCCAGGTTGGTCTTGGAGTACCCCCTTGCCAGTCAGGTTTTCAGGATATCAACACTTAATATGAACAAGATTGATTTGCAGACAAAGTGAATGATACATACCTGTAGCAGGTGTTCTCTGAGGACAGCAGGCTGATTGTTCTCACGACTGGGTGACGTCCGCGTCAGCCCCCATCAACCGGAAGAAGCTTCGCGGGCGGTCCGCACGCAGGGCACGCCCACCGCGCATGCGCGGCCGTCTTCCCGCCCGTGCGCGACCGTTCCCGCCAGTTGAATGACAAGCAAAAAGATGAAAACGCAACTCCAAAGGGGAGGAGGGAGGGTAGGTGAGAACAATCAGCCTGCTGTCCTCGGAGAACACCTGCTCTCAGGCTCACTCAAAACAAGAACCCAGGTCAATTGAACCTCGCAACGGCGAGGGTATAACAGAAATTGACCTACGAAGAACAACTAACTGAGAGTGCAGCCTGACCAGAATAAATTCGGGTCCTGGAGGGTGGAGTTGGATTTACATCCCAAACAGATTCTGCAGCACCGACTGCCCGAACCGACTGTCGCGTCGGGTATCCTGCTGGAGGCAGTAATGTGATGTGAATGTGTGGACAGATGACCACGTCGCAGCCTTGCAAATCTCTTCAATAGTGGCTGACTTCAAGTGGGCCACTGACGCCGCCATGGCTCTAACACTATGAGCCGTGACATGACCCTCAAGAGCCAGCCCAGCCTGGGCGTAAGTGAAGGAAATGCAATCTGCTAGCCAATTAGAGATGGTGCGTTTCCCGACAGCGACCCCTAGCCTGTTAGGGTCGAAAGAAACAAACAATTGGGCGGACTGTCTGTGGGGCTGTGTCCGCTCCAAGTAGAAGGCCAATGCTCTCTTGCAGTCCAATGTGTGCAACTGACGTTCAGCAGGGCGGGTATGCGGCCTGGGAAAGAATGTTGGCAAGACAATTGACTTGTTAAGATGGAACTCCGACACCACCTTCGGCAGGAACTTTGGGTGGGTGCGGAGCACTACTCTGTTGTGATGAAATTTGGTATATGGAGCATGAGCTACCAGGGCTTGAAGCTCACTGACCCTACGAGCTGAAGTAACTGCCACCAAGAAAATGACCTTCCAGGTCAAGTACTTCAGATGGCAGGTATTCAGTGGCTCAAAAGGAGGTTTCATCAGCTGGGTGAGGACGACGTTGAGATCCCATGACACTGTAGGAGGCTTGATAGGGGGCTTTGACAAAAGCAAGCCTCTCATGAATCGAACGACTAAAGGCTCTCCAGAGATGGCTTTACCTTCCACACGATAATGGTAAGCACTAATCGCACTAAGGTGATTCCTTACTGAGTTGGTCTTGAGGCCAGACTCTGACAAGTGCAGAAGGTATTCAAGCAGGTTCTGTGCAGGGCAAGAACGAGGTTCTAGGGCCTTGCTCTCACACAAAACGACAAACCTCCTCCACTTGAAAAAGTAACTCTTTTTAGTGGAATCCTTCCTAGAGGCAAGCAAGACACGGGAGACACCCTCAGACAGACCCAACGCGCGAAGTCTACGCCCTCAACATCCAGGCCGTGAGAGCCAGAGACTGAAGGTTGGGGTGCAGCAACGCTCCGTCGTTCTGCGAAATGAGAGTCGGAAAACACTCCAATCTCCACGGTTCTTCTGAGGACAACTCCAGAAGAAGGGGGAATCAGATCTGACGGGGCCAAAAGGGCGCTATCAGAATCATGGTGCCGTGGTCTTGCTTGAGCTTCAGTAAGGTCTTCCCCACCAAAGGTATGGGAGGATAAGCATACAGGAGGCCGATTCCCCAATGGAGGAGAAAGGCATCCGACGCTAGCCTGCCGTGTGCCTGTAGTCTGGAACAGAACAGAGGCAGCTTGTGGTTGGTCTGAGAGGCGAAAAGGTCCACCGAGGGGGTGCCCCACTCTCGGAAGATCTTGCTTACCACTCTGGAATGAAGCGACCACTCGTGCGGTTGCATGACTCTGCTCAGTCTGTCGGCCAGACTGTTGTTTACACCTGCCAGGTATGTGGCTTGGAGAAGCATGCCGAACTGGCAGGCCCAATGCCACATCCCGGCGGCTTCCTGACACAGGGGGCGAGATCCGGTGCCCCCCTGCTTGTTGGTGTAATACATTGCAACCTGATTGTCTGTCCGAATTTGGATAATTTGGCAGGACAGCCGATCTCTGAAAGCCTTCAGTGCGTTCCAGATCGCTCGGAGCTCCAGGAGGTTGATCTGCAGATCCTTTTCCTGGAGGGACCACAGACCCTGGGTGTGGAGCCCATCGACATGAGCTCCCCACCCCAGGCGAGATGCATCCGTCGTCAGCACTTTCGTGGGCTGCGGAATTTGGAATGGACGTCCCAGGGTCAAATTGGTTCGGATGGTCCACCAGAGCAGTGAAGTGCGGCAACTGGTGGAGAGGCGGATGACATCTTCTAGATTCCCGGTGGCTTGGAACCACTGGGAAGCTAGGGTCCATTGAGCAGATCTCATGTGGAGACGAGCCATGGGAGTCACATGAACTGTGGAGGCCATATGACCCAGAAGTCTCAACATCTGCCGAGCTGTGACCTGCTGAGACGCTCTGGTCTGCGAAGCCAGGGACAGGAGGTTGTTGGCCCTCGCTTCGGGAAGGAAGGCCTGAGCCATCTGGGTATTCAGCAGAGCTCCTATGAATTCCAGAGACTGGGTTGGCTGGAGATGGGACTTTGGGTAATTTATCACAAACCCCAGCAGCTCCAGTTGAGTAGTGCACTGCATGGACCGGAGGGCTCCTGCCTCCGAGGTGTTCTTGACCAGCCAATCGTCGAGATATGGGAACACGTGCACTCCCAGCTTGCGTAGATACGCCGCCACCACCACGAGGCACTTTGTAAACACTCGTGGGGCAGAGGTGAGCCCAAAGGGCAGCACACAATACTGAAAGTGCCGTGCGCCCAGGCGGAATCTGAGATACTGTCTGTGAGCTGGCAGTATCGGGATGTGAGTGTATGCGTCCTTTAAATCCAGGGAACATAGCCAATCGTTTTTCTGAATCATTGGCAGAAGGGTGCCCAAGGAAAGCATCCTGAACTTTTCTTTGACCAGGAATTTGTTCAGGCCTCTCAGGTCTAGGATGGGACGCATCCCCCCTGTTTTCTTTTCTACAAGGAAGTACCTGGAATAGAATCCCTGCCCTTCCTGCCCGGGTGGTACGGGCTCGACCGCATTGGCGCTGAGAAGGGCGGAGAGTTCCTCTGCAAGTACCTGCTTGTGATGGGAGCTGAAGGATTGAGCTCCCGGAGGACAATTTGGTGGCAGGGAGGCCAAATTCAGGGCGTATCCGCACCGCACTATTTGGAGAACCCACTGGTCGGAGGTTATGAGAGGCCACCTTTGGTGAAAAAATTTTAACCTCCCCCCGACCGGCAGATCGTCTGGTACGGACACTTTGAGGGCGGCTATGTTCCCGTGGATCCAGTCAAAAGCCCGTCCCCGGCTTTTTCTGTGGAGGCGCAGGGGGCTGCTTGGGCGCACGCTGTTGACGAGAACGAGCACGCTGGGGCTGTCCCTGTGCCTGACTAGGCCTTCGGGCCGGCTGGGTGTACCTACGCTTTGCAAAAGAATAGGGTGCAGCCTGCCGGGCCCGGGAAAAACGTCCACCTGCTGAGGTGGATGCTGAAGGCGCCCGGTGGGAGAGCTTGTCGAGGACGGTTTCCCGCTGATGCAGTTGGTCCACCAGCTGCTCGACCTTCTCACCAAAAATATTATCCCCCCGGCAAGGGACGTCGGCCAGTCTCTGCTGGGTGCGGTTGTCCAGGTCAGAGGCACGCAGCCATGAGAGCCTGCGCATCACTATACCTTGGGCCGCAGCACGAGATGCCACGTCACAGGTGTCATAGATACCCCTGGACAGGAACTTTCTGCACGCCTTCAGCTGCCTGACCACCTCCTGATAAGGCCTGGACTGCTCCGGCGGGAGCTTATCGACCAGGTCCGCCAGTTGCTTCACATTGTTCCGCATGTGGATGCTCGTATAGAGCTGGTATGACTGGATGCGGGTCACGAGCATGGAGGATTGGTAGGCCTTCCTCCCAAACGAGTCCAGAGTGCGAGACTCCCGCCCCGGGGGCGCCGAGGCGGTATCCCTCGAACTCCGTGCCCTCTTGAGAGCAGAATCCACGACCACCGAGTCATGGGGCAATTGGGGCCGCATTAACTCTGGGTCAGAGTGGATTCTGTACTGGGATTCCGCTTTCTTGGGGATGATGGGATTAGATAGCGGTCTCATCCAGTTCCGCAGCAGTGTCTCTTTGAGGACATTGTGCAACGGAACCGTGGAGGACTCTCTAGGTGGTGATGGATAGTCGAGGACCTCGAGCATCTCAGCCCTGGGCTCATCCACAGAGACCACGGGGAAGGGAATGCAGATAGACATATCCCTGACAAAAGAGGCAAAAGAGAGGCTCTCCGGGGGTGAGAGTTTCCTCTCCGGTGAAGGCGTGGGGTCAGAGGGGAGGCCCGCAGACTCCTCTGAGGAGAAATATCTGGGGTCCTCCTCTTCCCCCCACGAGGCCTCTTCCTCGGTATCGGACATAAGCTCATGTAGCTGAGTCCTTAACCGGGCCCGGCTCGACGTCGAGGTACCGAGGCCTCGGTGTCGTCGAGCGGTGGACTCCCGCGCCGGCGGGGACGAAGCTCCCTCCATCGACGTCGACGGGGACTCCACCTGCGTGGCGGTCGAGACCGGCGCCGCAAGCGGCGGCGGTGTCGACGGCCTCGGCACCGGGCTAGAGCTCGCCGGCGCCACAGTCAACGGCGCCGAGGGCGCAAGCACCCCCGGCGCCGGCACAGCCTGGCGTATCAGCCCTTCCAAGATCCCCGGAAGGATGGCTCGGAGGCACTCGTCCAGGCCCGCTGCCGGGAAAGACGGTGGGGCCGGTAGAGGTGTCGGTGCCAGAAGCTGCTCGGGTCCAGGAGACGGCACCGAAGTGCTGGGACCCTGACGCGGCGGTACCTCCACAACCGAAGGGGATCTCTCCTCTCGGCGAGGACGCTTCGGTGTCGACTCCTTGCCGGCACCGGAACCCTGGTGCATCGAGGGCGACCGATGACGGTGCTTTTTTTATTTTTTCCGATGCCCGTCATTGGCGCCAGGTGGAGCAGAGGAGGAGGAGGTCGATCCCCCTCGGTCACGAGGAACCGGGTCCGACAGGGTTCGGTCCCGAGGGCCATGGGCCGAGGGAGTGACCGGGGCCGATTGCCCACGCGGCCTCTCACCCCTACCTTCACCGGAGGACCGGCGGGCCGACGGGACCTGTGCTCCTGGGGTCGATGCCATCGGTGCCGATTTCTCGGGCATCGATACCGGTACCGAAGAACCGGCCGTCGATACCGATGCCGTCGAGGTCGACGTCGAGGGGCCGGCGCAAGTTCCAAAAAGACGGTCCCGAAGAACTTGCCTCGCAACCTGA
Source organism: Microcaecilia unicolor (assembly GCF_901765095.1). NCBI lineage: Eukaryota > Metazoa > Chordata > Amphibia > Gymnophiona > Siphonopidae > Microcaecilia > Microcaecilia unicolor. Next base: position 124,545,293 of record NC_044037.1, read on the forward strand.
GTCCGTTTCCGGAGACCGAGACACAGAGAACACGACTTGATATTGTGCTCCGGCCCGAGGCACTGGAGGCACCAAGCGTGGGTGTCGGTCTGCGAGATCGGCCGGCCGCACCGACCACACTTTTTAAATCCACTCGGGACCTTCGAGGACATCGACGGAAAAATCGCGTCGGCGAAGTTAAAGTCGTCGATAGTGGCGGTAATCACACCTCGAAAAAAAGCAATCGACCGTGCGGCCACTAGGCCGCAACGTGACGCCCCCGTTAGAAACGAGGGAAAATGGGAGCGCGTACTCCTTTTTTTTTTTTATTTTTTTAAAGAAAAGAAAAGTGGAGCGCGCGGCAACTAAATAAAATAAAATAAAGAAGTTCGCGTAAACGCGACGGTTTTTCCGGGGCTGAAACAGAGAGAGCGGTTCGAAGGCACGACTCTCTCCAGTCGCGGAAAAAAAGGAACTGGCGGGAATGGTCGCGCACGGGCGGGAAGACGGCCGCGCATGCGCGGTGGGCGTGCCCTGCATGCGGACCGCCCGCGAAGCTTCTTCCGGTTGATGGGGGCTGACGCGGACGTCACCCAGTCGTGAGAACAAGCAGCCTGCTTGTCCTCGGAGAATGTCTCCATTGTAAGCAAATCTCTTTCAAGCATATTCATTGTGGTTATCCTGAAAACCAGACTGGCAAGGGCGTACTCCAAGACCAACTTGGGAAACACTAGGTTAATTTACTTACAGGCTTATTTTTGAAAGGGATCGCCGGCGATCTTCCGACACAAATCGGGAGATCGCCGACGATCTCTTCATCCCGGCCAAATCAGTATTATCGAAAGCTGATTTTGGCCGGCCCCAATTGCTTTTTTGTTGCGGCGCCTGCCAACCTTCAAGGGGGCGTGTTGGTCGGGTAGCGAAGGCAGGGCGGGGCGTGGTTATGAGATGGCCGGCTTCCCCTTGTAATGGGAAAAAAAAGCCGGCTCGAACGAGCATTTCGCCAGCCTGACTTGGTCCATTTATTTTTAGGACCAAGTCCCAAAAAAGTGCCCCAACTAACCAGATGACCACTGGAGGGAAGCGGGGATCACCAACCCCCTCCCACACACACAAAAAAAATTAAAACATTTTTTGCCATCTTCAAATGTCATACCTAGCTCCCTGACAGCAGTATGCAGGTCCCTGGAGCAGTTTGTAGTGGGTGCAGTGCACTTCAGGCAGGTGGACCCAGGCCCATCCCCCCCCCCCCCCCCCCCACCTGTAGATAAACAGTCTAACATTACTTTTAGATTACAAAGAAATGACTTTTAACCATAAAACTCAGACCCTGATAATCCAACATAGAAGGCAGAGAAGGATTCAAACATCGATATAGGGGAAAAGAAAATTGGATGTCATCCACATACATTCTGAATGATACTCCGATTATCCTGAAACTGCATAATCAAAGATGAGATATATATAAATTTTAAAAAGTAATGCTGATAAGGCTGACCCCCAAGATGTCACGATTTATGGAGTATATATCAGAGATAGACAAGAAAAGGGAAGGTTGAGAGACAGGCAAGAGAGATGCTGGATTTGGGGGGGGGGGGGGGGAATACAGGGGGTAAATCATAACAATAGAATGTAAATGGAGGTAGAGGGAGATGTTTCCTTTGCAGTTTGTGCCCTTTTTATTTAAAAAAAAAACAAAAAAAAACAGCTCATTAATCTCCAGACTTCTAATAAAAGCAATATAGCCAACATGGCCGGGGAGCTCTACACATAATGGAACCTGCACTGCCTCAGCTGGGCAGGAAGGGCAGTAGAACGAGAGGACATGATATGAGAGTGAAGGGGGGCAGACTCAAGAAAAATGTCAGGAAGTATTTTTTCAGAGAGAGAGTGGTAGATACTTGGAATGCCCTCCCGCGGGAGGTGGTGGAGATGAAAACGGTAGCGGAATTGAAGCATGCGTGGGATAAACATAAAGGAATCCTGTGCAGAAGGAATGGATCCTCAGAAGCTTAGCCGAGATTGGGAGGCGGGGCTGGAGTTTGGGTGGTGGGGCTAGTTCTGGGCAAGACTTCTACAGTCTGTGTCCTGAAAATGGCAGATACAAATCAAGGTAAGGTATGCACAAGAAGTAGCACTATGTTACTATGTTACACTTGTGGTGGTAAATGTGAGCCCTCCAAAAAACCCCAAAACCCACTGTACCTACATGTAGGTGCCCCCCTTCACCCCTTAGGGCTATGGTAATGCTGTGGAGTTGTGGCCAGTGGGTTTTGGGGCAGATTTGGGGGGGCTCAGCACCCAAGGGAAGGGTGCTATGCCCTTGGAAGCTAATTGTGTAATTTTTAAAATTTTTTTAGAAGTGCCCAGTTGGTGTCCTGGCATGTGAGGGGGGCCAGTGCACTACAAATGATGGCTCCTCCCATGCCCAAATGCCTTGTATTTCACCGGGTTTGAGATGGCCGGGTCCGGTTCCCATTATGGCTGGTTATCAATAGAAATCAAACAAAATAAAACATGGAAAAGAAAATAAGATGATACCTTTTTTATTGGACATAACTTAATACATTTCTTGATTAGCTTTCGAAGGTTGCCCTTCTTCGTCAGATCGGAAATAAGCAAATGTGCTAGCTGACAGTGTATATAAGTGAAAACTTTCAAGCATTACTATGACAGTCTGACAGGGTGGGAGGATGGGGGTGGGTAGGAGGTATGCATGGGGACATCAAAGCATATCATTGATATTCTAACAGGATGGGTGTGGATAGGTGAGGGGTGGGGTGATCAACAGAGACATACAGCTTTATGGTTTATAATGGGCTAGGAACCCCAGATCCTTTTTAAGTCCTTTCTGTTGGGTGTTAAAATATTCAATCATTCTGACTTCAAAGGTCTTACGTTCTTGTATGGTTTTAAAGTTACCTTTCAGGATTCTCACTGTGAAGTCACTGGTACAGTGTCCTGGTCCTGTAAAATGCTGACCAACAGGCGTGGGAGCCCTACTGGCACCAGTGTTGTTCATGTGATGTCTATGTAAATTGAATCTTGTCTTAAGCATCTGGCCTGTTTCTCCAATATAGCATCCTTCGTTACATTTTTTACACTGAATGACATATACCACATTGGAAGATGAGCAAGTGAAAGATCCCTTTATGTTGAACATTATGGCTGGAAAACGGAGCCGGCCATCTCATCTAAACCCGGCAATCCGCGAGCGATCCTATTCTAAACCCGGCGAGCGATTTGGCTAGCGCCAAGCATATTTCAAAAATACACTTGGCCCCGCCCCCTCGCGGAGCCGGCCCCGAAGATGGCCAGCACCATTCGATTATGCCCCTCTTAGTCTCATTAATGGGTTTGTTCAGGAAGCTGACAGCTGCCCTGTCTTGGACACAAGTGCATCAGAGAAGCCATGAAAGGAGGAGGAGGAAACAACTGCATTGTCGGGTCTCCAATACGGAGGAATGTTTGTGTTCTGTTGCCAGTTTAATCCCTTAATTTTGAACCTTGGCCTCCTTTTTTGGCTTCCTTCACTGCAGAACAGAACTGCTAGTAAGTGCTGGAATCAGAAAAACGCCTTTTAGCTTAGACTGTTTTATACACTGCCTGTCAGCTCTATCACTAGCTATGCTTTTGTCAAGAAATCTCAGATTCTTATACAGAAAAAATACTTTGTCACCCCTCTCTGGCATGTTAAGTGAATCATGCTGCATTCTAAGGTTGGTCTGTTTCTGAAAGGGGCGTAGCTATGGGTGGGCCTGGATAGGCCCAGGTCCACCCAGTCTTTTGTGACCCTCCAAAATCCGTGACGGTCTGGCTGCAGGTGCAGTTGCACAGCCTTTCATTCACACCCATGCCTCCAGTCCAGCAACAGCCAACCACCAGCCAACCAGGTCCTAGGGGAGCTCTCTTATGAGTGGCAACTCATAAGAGAGCTCCCCTAGGACCTGACCCATTGCCTGTTTCTCTCTCCCTACCTCCTCTTTCATCCACCCGCCATGCAGCAAAATATCCCTCCTGTTGCACCTTGCCAGGTCCGTGTGTCTCTCTGCTTGCCGCTACTGTTTCCTGTCCCGGTCCTGCCTCCTCTGAGGTAAACTTCTGGGCCGGCACAGGAAGCAATAGCAGTAAAAAGATAGCAGTGGTCCCGCGCATCTGCCTTGGTTGTATATTCGTGCAGATCTGGCGAGGTGCAACGCAGTGGCGTAGCCAGACTGCTGATTTTGGGTGGGCCTGAACCCAAAGTGGGTGGGCACAACATTTTCTCTCTACCCCCCCCCCCTCCCCCAGCAAAATTTAGTCACATTTTCAGTGAGCTTTCAGAGGCCAAAACCTCCTGCCTCAGGTCAGTATAATGCTGTTATGGTATCCTCTCCTGACCTAAGGAAGGAAGTATTGGTCTCTGAAACTTTATTAACACAGGTACCATATTACTTTATCCTAAATTAAAAATAAAATTATTTTCTTTACCTTTGTTGTATGGCCATTTACTTTTTCTCATTGTGTTGCTCCCAGTCTCTAGATTCTGCTTTCCTTCGTTTTCGCTTAACTCTTCTGCCAAGGTTTCCTGGCCATTTCTCCTTTTTCTCTCCTTTTTCTTAGCTTTCTTCAATATTTTTCTGCCTCTCTCTCTCTCTGTCCTGATTTAATTCATTCTTACTATCCATTCTTTAATTTCCTTCATCTACTTATGGCTTTTCATCTTTTTATCACCCTTGTTCTCCCCATGCCCCTTCCTCTTATTCTCCAATCTTTCACTACTCCCCCTTTCCATGCAGCAGCTCTCCTCTTTCTCTCCCCATCCTTCCAGTGTCTCCCCTCTCTCTCCCCATCCTTCCAATAGTCTCCCCTCTTTCTTTCTGCATCCTTCCATCCATTGTCACCTCTTTCTCCCTACCCTTCCATCCAGCGTCTTCCCTCTTTCTCTCCCCATCCTTCCACCCATCTACCCTCTCTCCTGATCCTTCCATCTAATGTCTCTCTCTCCCTCCTTCTAACCAGTGTCTCTCTATCTCTCTACCCTTTTCTGTTCAGTGTCCCTTCTCTCTCCACATCCTTCCAGTCTCTCCCCTTTCTCTCTGCATCCTTTCATCCATCTCCCCTCTTTCTCCCCATTCTTCCATCTGTTTTCCCTCTTTCTCTGCCATCATTCCATCTGTTTTCCCTCTTTCTCTCCCCATCCTTCCATCCGTTTCCCTCTTTCTCCCCATCCTTCCATCTGTTTTCCCTCTCTCTGCCATCCTTCCATCTGTTTCCCTCTCTCCCCCCATCCTTCCATCCGTTTTCCCTCTCTCCCCCCATCCTTCCATCCGTTTTCCCTCTTTCTCTGCCATCATTCCATCTGTTTTCCCTCTTTCTCTCCCCATCCTTCCATCTGTTTTCCCCTCTCCTGATTCAGGCCCGCCAGCCCCAGCTCCCATTGCCGGCCACTGCTGCTTTTCCAGTTGAGCAGCAGGGCCGGCGCTACAAAAAGAAGAAGCGCTCAGCTGATTGAGCGGAGCGCCAACGCTAACGAGAAAAAATGTTTTAAAAAAAAAAAGCGCGGCACCAGGTCCGCAGGCAGCCTTGAGGCATTGTCTGCTGGCTCTGCAGGCTCCTCCCTTCTCTTACGTCACTGCCCCCGGAGCAAAACAGGGGCAGTGATGTAGGGAGACGGGAGGAGCCTGCAGAGCCAGCAGCCAATGCCTCAAGGCTGCCTGCGGACCTGGTGCCGCGCTTTTTTTTTTAAACATTTTTTCTCGTTAGCGTTGGCGCTCAGCTCAATCAGCTGAGCGCTTCTTCTTTTTGTAGCGCCGGCCCTGCTGCTCAACTGGAAAAGCAGCAGTGGCCAGCAATGGGAGCTGGGGCTGGCGTGGGCCTGGAAGAAAAGTGAGCGGGCGTGTGTGTGCGATTGGGTGGGTGGGCCAGAGGTGAAATTGGGTGGGCCTGGGCCCACCCAGGCCCACCCGTAGCTACGCCCCTGGTGCAACGGGAGGGATATTGTACTGCATGGCAGGTGGATGAAAGGGTAGAGAAAATGAAACAGGGTAAGACAGGATGGGAGAGGCAGGGGTCCAGGAAAGGACACAGTTGGGACTGGGAAGGCTTTTATATGGGGCTGGACTCGTCTGATCTGGGATTGGGCCCTGCCTCATCACTGATCAGCCTTCAGCCGAAGGCCTCTCAGCAGGTAAAACAAATGTGGAGGAGTGGCCTAGTGGTTAGAGCACCGGTCTTGCAAGCCAGAGGTGGCTGGTTCAAATCCTGCTGCTGCTCCTTGTGATCTTGGGCAAGTCACTTAACCCTCCATTGCCTCAGGTACAAACTTAGATTGTGAGCCCTCCTGGGACAAAGAAATATCCAGTGTACCTGAATGTAACTCACCTTGAGCTACTACTGAAAAAGGTGTGAGCAAACTCTAAATAAAAATAAATACATGTAATTGTGGGCTTCTGGGTGGGAGTAGGCTCTTCACTGGGAGGGGGGGGGGGAAGGTATGTTGATGGGTTTCTGGGCAGGGATGGGCTCAGTACCCAGGTTAAAATAATAATTTTAAAAAGGCTGTACGTTTTATATTGATTTTGGGTGGGGGTAGTCTCTGCAGTGCCCAAGACATTAAAAAAATAAAAATCTTGTATATTTAATGCTGGTGTACTTCAGGGTGTAGAGGGGGTGAATGGGAAGGACAGGGGAGATGCCAGCCTATGGGGGGGCAGATAGAGGTTAGGACAGGGCTGACGCTAGGCTACAGGGAGGTGTGTATGAGGGGGGGGGGGGGTTAGGGTAGGTCCAATGCCTAGCTGCAGGGATAGATGGTGGGGAAGGGAAGGATAGGGCTGATGCCGAGCTATGAGAATGGATGGGGAGACAGGAAGAGTAGAGCTGGGAAGGGCAGGGGATATGCCAGACTATGTGGGGGGGGAGGGACAGATAAGAGGGTAGGACAGGGCTGATGCTAGGCTGAAGGGAGATGTGGTAGAGGTTAGGGTAGAGCTGATGCCTTGCTGCGGGGATAGAAGGTGGGGAAGGGAAGGATAGGGCCAATGCCAAGCTATGGGAACGGATGGGGGGGGGGTGTAGGGAAGGGCTGATGCTGGGCTACAGGACAATTTTTAATTTTTGGTTCTCTATTCTGTAATTGATGTGTAATGCATGTAACTGAGAATAGAGATTCTGCTGGCATGTGGTTTGTGTGAGGTCTACGAGTCCGACTTGTCTGAATTTTCCAATGGAATACATATTGCTGCTATGTATAGTCACTGCTGCTTTTATAAAAGTACTGTTATTGGTATTCATGTTCAGAATTGTTAAGGTTTGCAATATAGGCTCTAAAAAGCTTCTTTGCAGGCTTTAGTATTACTTCACAAAGTACCTGGCAGTGAAGGGATTTTGTACTGCTATTATTGAGGTGCTACCAGAATTTGAATACATTTTTCCTATGTAATTATATTGCAGGATCCTGCCATGTGTGTTGAGAGGTTTGCCACTGTAGTAGAATGGTCGATTTTAAGATAGTGGATAACATAATTATATTTTAAAAATATCAATTTTTCCATTCAGTATGTATGTGGTTTATGTTGATGCAGTGCAGCTGTTGGGCAGACTACTCAGAAATCCATCATCAAGTGCATTCTAAGGCATTATTTTGTAGTATCATAAGAAACACTCCTCATACCTATATACACAGTGCCCACCCATTTTAGCTTTGGGGCCACCCAAAATATCAGGTCTAGCAATGCCACCGGATTCTTTACTGTGGATCTAACAGATTGTACAAACATCAAACACTGTACTTTACTTTTCTCTCCTTGTACTAAAAAACCAGTCACTTCCTTCCATTGCCAGACTTTTGAATTGAACCATCACTGAGAAGAGAGACCATTCTTCACCTTCCACCTCTGTGGGAGGGTCTGCCCCTCTTACTGTAAGCACCCCTGCTTTTAGGAACTGTCTTTTCTTTAAAAATCTGGTAAAAGGTAACTGTCGCCAATGGCAAAATGATGATATCTCAGACAGTGTGTCCTTAGGAAAATAGGATAATCACTTAATTTAAAAAAAAAAACTAGCCTTGTCTCAATTTCTCAAAGAATTTGAGAGGAAAGTGAATAATAATGGTGAATAGTTCTCTCAAAGAGAAAAGATGGTACAATTACTGTGCATACATGTATAAGTTTAATTTGTTTATATAGCCACCACTAGGGGGCACCCTAGCGTGCAAGTCCCAGTCTTGACAACTGGTTAAAGTGAGTGAGCGGTCCCTGAAGGAGTCTCACACAGATATGGCTGCTACCAACAGGGAGCTGTAGCCTTCCTGCTATTCCTACTTCCTCCAGAACTAGCTCAGCCTAACATGGAAGCCTTTTCCTAAAATGACCACAATTCCCAGCATTTCCCAAAACAAAGCTTGTATTGTGGTTATAACAAATAGAAAATACAAGCCTGTATTCTTGGCCTTTTCTTATAGGGTTTTCAGAATACACAAAAGCACCAGTAACAAAGTAATATTCCCCTTTCTTTACAAACAATAGGTCATCAAACATATATCAGTGAGGATTTACTCTTACCAAAGTCCTTCTCTGGTTCCAAACAGTGGGCAATTCCTCTCGTCTAGGTTCAGCCAACAGTGTCCTCCCTTTTGATTGCACAGAACAGAGGTTTAAACCACCTTTCCATGCATATAAAATGTGCCACACCTAGGCTCACAAATCTTTTTTCCGGGTTCAGCCCACCTGTACTGTTCCCTTGGATTACAAAAGTTCAGCACATGGAGGTTTCTCCCTTCCTGACCAGCATAAAATGCTCTTAATTCTTAACACTGCCATAATCTTTCATTGAGTGAATAAACCTAGTTGCACATAGTCCATGCCTTGGCTATACTTCTTTTTTTTTTTTTTTTTAATATTTATTTATTTATTCATATTATTAAATTTATTACAAGCAAAAATCTTGTGTAGGAAAGTATCCGTTTGGGGAGCGTGCCAGGTGCCAGGTGCCCAGGTCCCCAACCCCCACCAGCTGAAGCATTGTCCAGCACCAGTCTCCAGCGCCACCGCATTGCCTGCCCTGCTCTGTCTTCCCCTCACGTCCGGCACGCTCCTTTTACTGAAACTGAGCATGCTCAATTTCACTAAAAAGGAGCGTGCAGGATGTGAGGGGAAGAAAGAGCAGGGCCGACAACGCTTCAGCTGGCAGGGGTTGGGGACCCTTGCCAGCCAAGGTATTTGCTGCGGCAGTGAGTGGGGAGCGGCAGGGTGGCAGACCAAAATGTGCTTCCCCCCCCCCCCCCCCCCCCACCTCGGGCTCTGGCCCTTCCCACCGCGAGGTCTGGCTATGCCCCTGATGTCAAACTAATCACATGGGTAAGTATATATATTTTTCTCTATTCTTTCTTACTATTCTTCATCTTTGAATCTCTCTCTTCTTGCACTCTTAATATTAGAGATTCTCTAGAGGTGTGAAAATGAACATGAATTTAATTTCAGTCTCTTTTGTGATGTCTGTGTAGATGCAGAAGCCTTATCTGTGGTTTATTCAGGCTCTTTTTTTTTTTTTTTAATTATTCAATTTTTATTTGCAACAAGACCAAACAATCAGTAGTTCGGCTCAACAGAAACATTCTGACGCACACAGATATCAAAAATTTTTATTCCCTCCCCCACACACACACACAATAAAGCAACCCAAGTTCTAAATTCAATCCCAAACATACCAGAACTAGGAGTACCCCCTATTATCAATTCATAACCCTCAACTCCCATATTCTCTACTGTGACACTCATTGCCAAAAGCAGTTCCCAGAGCCCTCCCAGCTTAAACACTTACAAAGGCACATTGGCCCATCTAAGGTGAAAATGACCATTGCAACCACAAAATGCTGCTGTATTTCTCATATTTCATAAGTTCAACACAGATCAGGTGCCACCTGGCAACATCTGGGCCTGCAGAATCTCTCCACATCCATGCAAAAACGTCATATGAGCTGCCAGCAGCAGAGATGTGGCCAACTGTTCCCCTAGGGATCTGAGCTGCCCATATGGAAAATGCCAACAAATAAATCTCTGTGTTGTGGCCAAACAACTCCACTCCACTGCTGCATCAATTTCCAGATCTTATGCCAAAAAGCCTGACTTGGGACATTCCCGTCATAAAGGTTTATATTCCTATGTGTCCACACTTCCACCAGCACAAGCGGGTCTCACTACTGTCCCCTGGTTTCTGAGGGAGTCTTGCCGTCTACCAATACAGCCATAAAACATATTGTAACTGCTGGTAGTTCGTGACTTTCGAGCAGTGAATAATGTGGTCATATATCCATGCCAAATATCCTTCCTCCAAAGGTGTTCCCATCCTCTGTTCACAAGCTTGCTTTGATGGTGTAGAAACAGGGATGGTCAAATCTAGTAAAGCTCGGTAACTTCGAGAGAGGAGCTTTTTCATCATAGGGGACTTAAACAGAACAAATCTCCTGTGCAGGTTTCCTATTTAGGTTAGTGTGGACTGTAGTGTTGTGGAGGACCTCTCTCATTTGAAAGTACTGAAAAAAGGGAATCTTTTGGCCTACCAGATCCTGCACATGATTTAGAGAAATTAAGGTCCTAGATCTTTACAATAAGTGAAACCTGTGTCCTCTGAGTTCCATAAGGGAGTAAAATAGTCAGAGGAGAATGACATAAAATCCCGCAACAGACTAAAAGAACAATTATGTTTCTTACCTCATAATTTTCTTTCCTTTAGTCCCAACAGATCAATCCAGAAACGAATGGGTTATGTCCTCCTACCGGCAGGTGGAGATAGAAAATGCCAGAGCTCTGCCATAAGGGATACTGTGCAGCAGCCTCACTTTCAGTATGATCAATACCAAAGCAGTAAGAAGATCATAGTCCCATGAGCAAACTCCTGCCTTTGCCACAAAAATGAAAGAACCAGTGGTACTGTGGTCAAGCAACCGCGTTCTTTCCCCTGCATCATCCGTCCAGTGAAAGCAATACCTGCAATAACTCAAATCAACTGCTGCAGCAACCCTCAAAACAATACCTCAAAAGGATGCCACCCCCCCCCCCCCCCCCTCCACACACACACAACATGTCACAAAAGGAATCCATCAGGAAAGAAACATAATTTTTCCTTCCATTACGTCCTACAGATCAATCCAGAGATTAATGGGATATACCAAAGCAGTCCCCAAGTGGGGTAGGACCACAGAAATCTTGGAACAGAGCACCAAAACGGAGCACCAAGATGGAACTAACTTTGACATGCTGAACTGGAGTCTTGCACAAGCTCCAGGACCACAGCAATAACCTTGACCCCGAGAGAACTCACCATCCCAAGACAGGGGAAGGTACGCCATCCAGCACCGCAAGGTCACCATACCAAGGAGGATCAATCCAGACATCCAGACAGGGAGCAAGCCTCAACCACCTGAAGGAGCAAGACTCCACAACCACATATGGTGCAAGACTCAGGAACCAATGAAGGAGGAAGACAGATGTCCCGAGACGAAGTAAGGTGCAACTTCCAACTTAAGAACACCTGAACTCCAGAGAAGGAAGATAGGTCAGTGACGGAGCAGTCTGGAGCAAGCTTTGACAACCTGAAGGCCCGACCACCAGAGACTGATTAGGGCCCGACAGCGACCGGGCCCAAAATCCCTCAAGGGAACAAGATGGAGCAAGGTGTGAGAACCAGAGCTAGCCTCAACCTTCAGGAGGTGGAACGCCACCTCACTTCCAACATGGGAGTGCACGGATAATAGACCGCAAAGGAGCAATTTTCCCCAGTCCCTGATGGAGCAAGTTCCCACAACCAACCCTACTCAACCTCCACCTCCAAAGAGACTCTCACCAGATATTTGGACCAGTAACGTACCAAAGGAGGGTCCAGGAATAAACAGGACGCCAGTCATGGAAGAAACCAGAGCCGCCAAGGACCGGATGCCAGTACCGGAAGAAGGCAGGCTAACACAGTTGCAAAGGGAAGACAGAGAGATAATTCCCAAGGAGGTAGGAACCTGGGTCTCATGGACAACTGGCCACCTTATTGATCACTAGGTCAATCTTCAGATCCGGAACGAGAAGAAGGCCAACATGGAAAGAAAGAGGATGACAACCTGGAATAGAAACAGTACATGAGTACTGCCAGAGCAACAGACAATCCTGGAAAAAGGCAATATGACAAGCCAGAAGGCGGCCCAAGGTCTGCCCGATGAAAGACCAGATGGCAGGACTGTCAAAGGACAGAGTGCCCGTTCTGCAAGACACAGGAGGTGAGCCGAGAGATGGGAGTACAGATCAGCCTAAGAGAAGCCAGGATGGCCAACCGGGCACGACAGCCCGTCAGCCCTCAAGGATACAAATTCGACCTGAGACAGGACTACTGCTCCATACAGAAACGGTTCGTAGCAGCTGCCATGCAAAAGGACCAGATAGTAGGCCTGGAATCGAACAGAATGCTAGCACCCAGGCCCTGCCAAACGCATGCACAAATACAAGGGTAGCTGCCCCTGAAGGGAGGGGGCTGAAGCCCTAGGGCCTGTCCCATAAGGCAAAGGTAACGGGGGCACTGAAAATGCAAATGCTACCGATCTGTAAGAAAGAAGCAGAGCACGTACGCATCTCATGCCAACTCGGTCCCGAAGGGAAACCATCGCAGATAAGGAGAAAAAGAAAGGTATAAACTTACAGCCAAGAAAATAACAAATTGAAATTGTCAAGAGTTACCAGGAAAGCCATCTCTCCAGGCCAGGGAGCAAGCAGGGGCAGACCAAGAACCTTGGACTGAAGCCAAGGCAGCAAAAAAACCTGACGGCTCAATCGGCACCCTGAAAATCATGAGGCGCCGAAAGAGAAAATTAGGTCCGCCAACAAGAGGCTATCCGCCTGAAAGGGCTCCAGAGATAAAAGGAAGACGTGTCCTCCATGATGCAGAAGGCAGTCCTTCCCAACCGCAACAAAAGGAAGGCTGAAGGCCTGCTATGGCTTCTTGGATTCAACTGCCACTGGCACTGGCGGAATCTTCCCCCTCCTCCAGCAACGCAAGATGAGGGGAAAGGCCAGGGGTTGTGACCCAGAGTTCCCAAGGCAAAGAGCTCGGGAGGATACTGCCGAGATGGGAAGGGGGAAGAGACCCCAAAGAACTGGCAATGAAAACTAAGGAGCCCAGACACGCAGGGCCATCATGGCATTGCAGCCCTGAAGAACAGAAACGCACTGGACTGTGAGAGAAGCTGTACTCTCAGCAGATACCACAGCTGCCAGAACAGACTGTGAGTCTCCATAGCATCTCGCCATTTGTTGTTTTTTTTTAAACAATAACCAAGCCAAATAGGCTGCGAAGGCAGAAAAAGAAACTCTGCTGCGGTGCTGGCGAGTAAGGAGAGACAGAGGAAAGGCCAACTGGCCGCCCCCCCCACCCACCCCTAGGATATTTCTGCCACCAAAAACCGCAACTGCATACTGTCGCCAGAGCAAACAGGATGCTACCGCAGCAGAGGCCGATGGGTAGGAAGAATGTTTGATTTTTTTTTTAAGATGGCACTTAAACAATAGCGCCAATGCAAATTGCTTGCTGACAGGCGGGAAGGTCGCCAACTATCTGCCATATCCCATGTGCCCACCACTGGTCCTAAGGAAGAACCTAGGGACCTTTCAAACCGGGAAACCAGCTGGAGGGAACGAAAGTGCAGGGCCATGCCTGAAACTTCTCCCCAGGAATGTCAACAGTAGTAGTTTCTGACCACACTACCAGCTAAACCGGAGGGGAGCAGGATGCACTTACAAGTTGTCAAGGAAACTGAGGCAGAGCAACAAACCAACTAGTGGTCAAGACACTTGATGCTCCTAGCACTTCTTGTCTTCTTTAAGAGGCAAGAGAACAGCCATCCAGGGTAAATGTACCAGTGTAACCAGATTGGAACCAGAGAGGGACCACTGTGCAGAAAGGGGGGGGGACCTGGCCCCACCAGGTGTACCCCAAACAGGTAGCCTGAGAAGGCCAAGACCCCCAGCTCAAGAAGACCTGAGGGACAGGAGCAAGCACCATCTTCAGAGCTGCACAGGATATGTCCATCCACCTGCTGAGATACAGAATACTGAAAGTGAGGCTGCTGCACATTATCCTTTATGGCAGAGCTCTGGCGTTCTCCATCTCCACCTGCTGGTAGGGGAACATAACCCATTCATCTCTGGATTGATCTGTGGGACATAATTGAATGGGTTATTATTCCCAGCGATATCTAGTTGCTCTCTCACCGCCGACCAATGCCAGTCGAGAGTGGGTAGAAATTATGCTCTCTCACCATCCCCCAAGCTGCCACAATCTTTCCAAACGATTTTCCTAAAAATTTGAACACAAATAGGAAGAGCTAGACATTCCCTCTCAATGTGCATCCAGTGTTTCTCAACACGCTGATCATAGACATATTCCACATAAAATATGCAGTTACAAAAATATATACATAATCATAAAATCCCAAAATCACATAAAACAAAACAAAATACAACACATTCTCTTATCTCCATTGTATGATTACTTTCTTTCAACCAGCTAAAGGTAAATTCGCTGCTTCAAGTCATAAATGCATCCACAAATAAGTAAGTTTTCAACAATTTCTTGAATTGGACTTTTATTCCTTATTGTCCTGATCTGTTCCTACAACAAGTTCCACAACCTTGGACCAGTTATCGAAAATTATTTTTGCCTTGTTTCCTCTATGCAAATCTGGAATAGATAAAAAACCAGACCCGCTGATCTCAGAAGCTTATTTGGTTGGTAAGTCCTAAGAACAGTTCTCAAATAATAAACAGCATCAGACTATAAACCTTTCAGGCTTATTTTCGAAAGAGAAGGGCGCCCATCTTCCGACACAAATCGGGAGATGGGCGTCCTTCTCTCAGGGTCGCCAAAATCGGCATAATCAAAAGCCTATTTTGGGCGCCCTCAACTGCTTTCCATCGCGGGGATGACCAGAATTCATGGGGGTGTGTCGGCAGCATAGCGAAGGTGGGACTGGGGCGTGCTTAAGAGATGGGCATCCTCGGCCAATAATAGAAAAAAGAAGGGCGTCCCTGACGAGCATTTGGCCGACTTTACTTGGTCCATTTTTTCTTGCGACCAAGCCTCAAAAAGGTGCCCGAACTGACCAGATGACCACTGGAGGGAATCAGGGATGACCTCCCTTTACTCCCCCAGTGGTCACCAACCCCCTCCCACCCTAAAAAAAACTAAAAATATTTTTTGTGCTAGCCTCAAATATCATACCCAGCTCCCTGACAGCAGTATGTAGGTCCCTGGCGCAGGTTTAGTGGGTACTGCAGTGCACTTCAGACAGGTGACCCAGGCCCATTCCCCCCTACCTGTTATGTTTGTAGAATAAACAGCGAGCCCTCCAAAACCCACCAGAAACCCACCATAACCACATGTAGGTGCCCCCCTTCAACCCTTAGGGTATGGTAGCATTGTACAGTTATGGGGAGAGGGTTTTGGGGGGGCTCAGCACCCAAGGTAAGGGAGCTATGCACCTGGGAGCAATTTATGAAGTCCACTGCAATGCTCCCTAGGGTGCCCCAGTTGGTGTCTTGGCATGTCAGGGGACCAGTGCACTACGAATGCTGGCTCTTCCCACGGCCAAAGGGCTTGGATTTGGTCGTTTCTGAGATGGTCTTCCTCGGTTTCCATTATTGCCGAAAACCGGGGACAACCATCTCTAAGGTCGACCTAAATGTTGGGATTTGGGCGTCCCCGTCCGTATTATCGAAACAAAAGATGGATGCCCATCTTGTTTCAATAATTCGGGTTTCCCCGCCCCTTCACGGAGCCGTCCTAAAAAGGCCAGCCCCAGGAAAACTTGGGCACCCCGTTCGATTATGCCCCTCTACATGAATCAAAAGCAATATTTTAAAAAGAATTCTTTTCTCCACCAGTAACCAATGACACTCCAGTACCGGGGCGATATGCTGAAAGTATGACACACTGGAGACAAGGCGTACCGCAGTGTTTTGAACAACTTGCAATGACCTAAATACTAGGCTTTGCCAAGCCCTGATACAGGGTATTGCAGTAGTCCAGACCACTCATTACCAAACTTTGAATCAACAGTTTAAAATACTTCCCAGATATACAACCCTTCAACCTGCTAAACATCTTCATTTAAAACAAACAAAAAAAAACCTGCACTACCTTTCTAATGCGTTATAAAATTCAAATGAGCATCCAAAATAACCCCAAAATTACAAACCTCTTGTGATTCTCACAAAACGTTTGTCCCTGGAACCTGCTGCTCACCATAACCACCCAAAAACAATCTCCATTTTCTCCACATTTAATGCAAGCTTGTTAGCTTTTACCCATTTTGCTATCACAACAAAAATGGACTGTAATCGCACAACAAGATTGAATGTAATCTGCATAAACTCTATACTGAATATTAAGACAGCTCATCAGACAACACAATGGTATTAAATAGATGTTAAATACCAGTGAAAGAGATGAGCCATGTGGCACTCCCATCTTTAAATCCCTTTTCTATGAAAACTGATCACCCCTTTGTACTTTCCAAAAAAGAAAAACATCACACCACCACATCACCTATTAAAATATTCTGGTTCACTGTACCAAAAGCTGATAAATCCATCACTAGAAAGTAGCATGAAGAATAATCCAAACCGTCTCAGCATATCCAAAGTAAAAACTAGCAAGGACTCCAAACTGAGAGCCCTGCAAAAACCATACTGAAAAGAATTTAACACGTGCTGATTCCAGATATCCTTCTAATTGTTCTAAAACTATTTTCTCCAAATTCTAGCCTTCATACTTGAAGAAGAGACTGGTCTAAAATTATTTTAAACAGTGGGATACAAAGTTGCTTTCTTCTATAAAGGTCTTACAGTAGCAACTTTCAAAACATCTGGGACCTCACCCTTCGTTAATGAAACATTTAATACTGAAGAGATAATTTTTTTTATTTTTATTACATTTGTACCCCACACTTTCCCACTCATGGCAGGCTCAATGTGGCTTATATGGGGCAATGGAGGGTTAAGTGACTTGCCCAGAGTTACAAGGAGCTGCCTGTGCCTGAAGTGGGAATTGAACTCAGTTCCCCAGGACCAAAGTCCACCACCCTAACCACTAGGCCACTCCTCCACTTTCTATACCATCTGTAGCCCCAATCACTACTGGTGAACTATCCCCACTGGTGAATTATCCCCAGAAGAATTAGTCAGCTTAAGAGTTTTCACAATGGCCCAGATGTCAGACTCAATAGATGGCTCAAAACAAGACTTGAAGGGAGTTCCAAGATGGCCGACATGCAGTGTTGAGCTCAGAGATGCTGCACCTACCTACAAAATACTCCTTGTACATTTTCCACTTAAGGGTAAGGAAAGGGAGTGCAGTGGCTGCCATTGGTATCCTCGACACAGTTGATTTCCGGCCCGATGGATATGTTTCACCGTCATGATGAGGCAGCAGTATTTGCTCCAGGCAGCTTGCTGGAGAGTTTGGCGGCAAAGGAGGGTCGCCAGCTCTCCCTGGGCTGGAAGTTTCTCTTTCCCGGGATCTGCGGTTACCCCGGCCTATTCCACAAGAAAGCAGAGAACCCCAGCTCGATGGAGAGAGTCGGGGAGGGGTGGTCCTGATGCAACCCTCGGTTGCACGAGCAACTGTAGGAGAGATCTTGGAAGCGGAGAATCCATTGCTTCCTCAAGAGTTGCCTCAAGCTGTGGGTGATGAAGCTGTAGTGGGAGCAGTACTTTCCTCTGTCATAGTGTCGACTGGTAAACAAGAACCCCTACCTTCAACTCAGGTGAGATGTTGCAACTGTCAGAGAGGCAAGCCAGCCCAGGCCACAGGCCTGACCAGTTAACTAAGAAGAAACCAGATAGACGATTGTGCAGACCTGGGTTGTCTCATAGTTAGCATTGGAGACATGGTTATTTCAAAAGTATCCTTTAAAATCGGCATATGTGACATGTATAGCTGTGTTGGTGAAGTTATATAGGAATCAGTACACTTTGACCATGACAAAAATGGTGACATTATAAGCTCTTCAGGAAAGGGACTTACAAATATGAATTGCATTAGAGGAAGCCTGCATGGAGATATGTGCTTTAACATCTACAGCATCCTCAGCTTGTATTTTAAGTAGATAAGGAATGTATCAGGAGCTAACTTCAGAATGTTAGGAATTTAGAGAAAGCACTGTAGCTGGATGGGACGCAGAAACAAGATAGAGGGTGGGAAAGATTATTCTGGAACATGGGTGAAATTAGTGACTAGATGAGAAATGATTGGTGATATAAGATAAATAGGCATATGAGAGGGATAGGCTAGAAACTTAAAAAGAAAGAACCACCCTTAGTCTGGGGGGAGGGGAGTCTAGAAGGTGATTAGGAGGCTGATTATCACCTAGCACCCCACTTCTAACCTTTCTATTTTATGTTTTAGTAGCTGCTTGCACTCTGCCCTTGCTTTTGGTAATTGTCTGCTGATTGAAGTAAGAAAATAAGGAGAATTGTGTTGAAGTGACTACCAGTGTTCCCTCCAAGGAGCAACCTACTGCGAGCAAATGTTTTTCAAGTGAGCGCTGAAAATACCCTGACAGCCAAAAAAGAGTGGGGTGGGAGTCCCCCAAAGCTGTTTGTGTGGTCCATCTGTAAAAAGTCAAATGCTGTTCCAACTGGATAGGCAGTGCCTTAAAAAGGTGGAGAACAAAAGATTTTTTAAAACTTATTCAACAGCTTTTTAATTTATGTATACGTAGATATATCATGTCAATTAGTGAAGAGTCCAGCAATAACATCCAAATATATATGGTCACTATTAAAAAATAAAACGAGGAAAAAGACCTCAAAACACCCAAACACTTACTGCAATTTTGGCGTCTTCTGCTGGGGTTGTGTCACTCGTCATTGGTCTGAAAAAACCTCGTAGTATTGAAATTCCATTTATTTCTTTATTACTTCTTTTATTACTTTATTATATCCTCTTAAAATTTTTTTTTTTACTTTTCAAATTTCTATTCACACAACAGTTCCCAATTTTGCAGCACAACGGTAACTAATTTTAAGTTCTTGTTTCGTGACATTTTGATCATAGCATTTATGAAACAAAAAGGAAGTCGAACACTTAACTGACACCCTTTCTCAAATGGCTTCCTCAGGGGTTGTGCATCAACATCTAAATCTTGAAAGGACAGCCTTATATATTTAAATGATGACCTATGGACCATATATAATTTGAAAACATTAAAAGGGCGAAGCAGAAATACTAACATAGCATCATATTTCAAACACCCAAATCATCTTGCTGTTAATCTGGTATCACATTAATTATTTTGAAAACATTAGAAAAACACTTTATACTATTTATTATTCGCAGCTCAAACTCACAATCCATCTTGCTGCTGGCGTGTTGTTGAAAGTGTTCAGAATCGAGTACAAAATGGTATTACTATTTATACCATGTGATCAATAAAGCTGTGGCGAATCATGGATGGGCATTTTTTAATTGCAGGATCATTAGTTGTTATTCCGCATTAGGTGATAATACCGGTATGAACTGAATATTTAACTGAAACATTCATTATTGTTACACAGACTTCATATAAATCATCTTATAACTGCCATCCTTAAAAAAGCCCTACATTACTAAGAAAACTGTATGATCTTATATAAAACAAGAACTATCTGGTATATTGAATAGTGTTCAAAAAAACCTTTGCTTCAAATTTAGGATGACATCATTGTTTAAATCACAGCATCAATTAACCCATTATCAATCTTCCATAATCATTCTCCAGAATGCAAAATCATTAGTTGATGCGCCCTTTAGAGATTATATGGGACAACAGTTAAGTGGTTAATTGAAAAATGCCCGCCATTTAATATTGCTATTTAGACCATTAGGTTCCAAAGTATTCAGACAGTATATCCATCTCTGCTCACATTGCAAAAGCAATTTTGCCCGATCACCACCTCTCACATTGGGTTTAACAAGGTCAATAATAAAACATTTTAATTGCTCAAATTTATGATTATGCTCGATACAGTGGTTGACTAATGGTGCTTCACTCTGGTATCTTTTCATATTACTCCGATGTTCATTAAGTCTTTTTGAAGCACCTCGTAGTCTTTCAGACATATAACTTACCACAATGGCACAAAATTATATAAGCTGCACTATCGCTATTGCAGTTAGTGAAATGTTTTAGATGGTAAACTCTGCCGTCATTCAGATTTTTAAAAGATTTTAACTGTAAATTCACCTCACAGTTTTTGTATCCTCTGCATTTAAAATGACCCTGTAAACTATTAGTTTCTTGTCTGATGCAGATGGCAAATTTGAAGAACTTATCTCTTTTAAATTTTTTCCACTTGAATAAGAAATTCTCAAAGATGTTTCTGAAAAAAATGTTATGAGATTTCATAATATGCCATTGATCACAGATTATATTTGAGATCCTTGGGCTGGCATTATTATATTTACTAATGAATGTGAAGAAAGTTTTGCTTATAAATTGGTTTTCTTGATCCATTCAGTAATCATTCTCTTGCATTAAACTTGCCTCTACTGTATGCTTTTTTTACAATTTTCCTGTTGTACCCCCGTTCTTTCAGATCTTGAATTAATTACTCACAATTTCTGGATGGACCGTGCAGGTCTTTTTCTGCCGTCATCTACTATGTTACTATGCTATGTTACTATGTAATTGCTTTGATTGTATTTTAAAGTCTTCTTTAAATTACTACAAATTCTGCGATAGCGTAGAAATTGTGAGTAAGGTAAACTCTGTTTGCAATGTTTTGGATGACAACTTGTAAAATGTAAAAATGTATTTTTATTTGAAGAATTTTGATGTACTTTAGTGATAAATCCACCGGAGTCCTGTTCAGTCTCTACATCAAGAAAAGTAATATTGGTGAATTGTGAGTAAGGTAAACTCTGTTTGCAATGTTTTGGATGACAACTTGTAAAATGTAAAAATGTGTTTTTATTTGAAGAATTTTGATATACTTTAGTGATAAATCCACAGGAGTTCTGTTCAGTCTCTACATCAAGAAAAGTAATATTGGTGTAAGAGTGATTATATGTAAATTTGGATTTTAGGCTTACATAAATTTAACCAAAGGAAAAAAATGCAAATTCTTGGATATTGCCAGTCCAGAGCAAAAAGACATAATCAATATAGCGATGCCAAGAATAGATGTGTTCCAAAATGGTGAATGAAGAATCCACTAGTTCTGAAAATCATTCATGAAAAGATATGCCACAGATGGGGGCGAAGGTCACACCCACAGCCACTCCAGATATTTGATGGTACAGTTGTTCATTAAATAGAAAATAATTTCTATTTCATTGCTAATGGTGCTAATGAACTCGATCGGAACTTTCTGAGGTCTTTCTCGTCAATCAAGTACAGCTTTAAGTACGGTAAGAGCATCATCTTGAGTTACTGAGGTATATAGGGAAACAATATCGAGGGTTATCATTAGATATCTCTTCTCACCAGTCAGGGTATGCTCCAAAATGTTAAGGAAATGTATTGTATCTTTAATATATGTTTTGTGATTTTTAACTTCCTTTCTTAGAAAAGAGTCCACAAATATTGAAAGTGTTTCTAAAAGAGAACCACATGAGGAGAGTATTGGACGTCCAGGTGGATTCTCATAACTTTTGTGGATTTTAGGAAGTAGATAACAAAACAGGAATTATGGGATGCAAATTATTCAAAAAGTTAAATTTTTCCTTTCACAAAAAACCTTGTTTATAGCCTTCCTGAGTCACAACATTAATCCTCTTTTGAAGTTTTAATGTAGGATCTAACTTAATTTCCTATATGTACTTGATTCATTCAATTGACGTTCTGCTTTCTTTATGTAGTCTATCCTATTAAGGATAACTATTGCACCCCCCTTGTCAGCATTTTTGATTACTATTGACTGATCACTTTGTAAAGATTTAATGGCTTCTCTTTCCTTACGATTTAAGTTGTTGTTTCTAAAGCTTGACTTTCTTTTTGTTTCATAAATGCTATGATCAAAATGTCACGAAACAAGAACTTAACAGTTCCCAATTTTGCAGCCCAACAGTAATTGTGAACAGATTTTTGAGTGTGAATAGAAATTTGAAAAGTTAAAAAATTTTAATATAAGAGGATAAAATAAAAGTAATAAAAGTAGTAATATTTTCAGACCAATGATGAATGACACAACCCCAGCAGAAGATGCTGAAATTGCAGTAAGTGTTTGTGTGTTGTAAGGTCTTTTTCCTCGTGTTTTATTTTTTAATAGTGACCATATATGGAGTGGAGGAGTAGCCTAGTGGTTAGGGTGGTGGACTTTGGTCCTGGGGAACTGAGGAACTGAGTTCAATTCCCACTTCAGGCACAGGCAGCTCTCCTTGTGACTCTGAGCAAGTCACTTAACCCTCCATTGCCCCAAGTAAGCCGCATTGAGCCTGCCATGAATGGGAAAGCGTGGGGTACAAATGTAACAAAAATAAAAAATATATATTTGGATGTTATCACTGAACGCTTCACTAATTGACAGTTGTTGGAAGATATTTAGAGCCTCAGTTTGCTGGATATAAATATCTTGAAATAAAAACTAAATATCACTAAAACAGCTTCAAACAGTAATACATGGCCAAATTGCAGGGAGGATATCCTGTTTACTGATGGGTTCATCTTAACTGTTGTTGTAATCTGCCTTGGGAAGCCTAATAAGATTGGAAGTAAAATTAAACTCTCCTTTCCTTGGGGCACATGGAATCACTTCTTTACCTCATTTCTTTAGTACAAATGGTTTATTCTGTTTTTAAGCATGTTTCAAGACAAGTGGTTTTCGTAAGTCAAAATAATAAAAATAAATATTTTCGTTCATGCAGATCTCTCATTTCTTTAAACATAACTAAACAGGCTTTATAAGCACCTGGTTTTCTTATGGGTCAATCTTTTTATTAACCAAAACATATGTGAAACAGTGTACAAGCAGTGTTGCATAACACATATCAATCCATTTTTACCCTCCCTTCCCTATCCCACCCTCCCTCCCCAAATAACCTACAGTAATACATCTTGTAATCCCTATGCTACTAGCCAACTGCTAAATGCTGGTCATAAATTTAACAACCAGCTTCGGGCTAGAGGAGGCAAGCCAGCTTATAATCGAACGAGAATAACGCCCAAGTTCCGACCTAAATCGGGAGATGGGCGTTTATCTCACAAAAACGAATAACGCGGTATAATCAAAAGCCGAATTTGGGTCGCTTTCAACTGCACTCCGTCGCGGATGCGGACAAAGTGGACGGGGGCGTGTCGAAGGCGGAACTGGGGCGTGGTTATCGGCCGAACAGAGATGGGCGCCCTTCGCCGATAATGGAACAGTTTTGAGCTAGAATTTAGGACACTTTTCCTGGACCCTGTTTTTTGACGAATAAGGCCCCCAAAAGTGCCCTAAATTACCAGATGACCCCCAGAGGGAGTCGGGGATGACCTCCCCTGACTCCCCCAGTGGTCACTAACCCCCTCCCACCACAACAAATGATGTTTCACAACTGTTTACTTTCACCCTCAAATGTCATACCCTCCTCCCAAGCAGCAGTATGCAGGTCCCTGGAGCAGTTGTTAGGGGGTGCAGTGGACGTCAGGCAGGTGGACCCAGGCCCATCCCCCCCCCTACCTGTTACAATTGTGCTGCTTAATGCTATTAGTCGTCCAACCCCCCCAAACCCACTGTACCCACATGTAGGTGCCCCCCTTCACCTCTTAGGGCTATAGTAATGATGTAGACTTGTGGGCAGTGGGTTTTGAGGGGGATTTGGGGGGCTCAACACCCAAGGGAAGGGTGCTATGCACCTGGGAGCTCTTTTACCTTTTATTTGGTTTTTGTAAAAGTGCCCCCTAGGGTGCCCGGTTGGTGTCCTGCCATGTGAGGGGGACCAGTGCACTATGAATCCTGGCCCCTCCCACGAACAAATGCCTTGGATTTATTCGTTTTTGAGCTGGGCGATTTCATTTTCCATTATCGCTGAAAAGCAAAAACGCCCAGCTCATACCTTGACGAATAAAACATGGGCGTCTTTTTCTTTTAAAAAATACGATCCGCCCCACCCCTTCACGGACCCGTTCTCGGAGATAAACGCCCATGGAGATAGGCGTTTCTGTTCCATTATGCCCCTCAAGGTGTTCCAAAAGCGGGCCCAGCACTGTTGAATTGTTCATCTGCAATTGAGGAAATATCGCAAATCCCCATGCGCTCCAGTCACATCAGGTAGATCATGCGTGTGTGCCATTTTTGCAGTAAGGGTCTCTTGAAAGATAGCAAAGCAAGTTATTTTGGCTGAATGGTTATAATTGTGGCTTTAGTCACAAATATTGTAAATTCATGTGGCACTGGAGGACCCAACCATGGGTATCCAAACAAAAGCGTGGGATCATAATGCCATCTCGATTTCCAAATTCTAGAGACATGATTTAAAACCTCTTTCCAAAAGTCTGCTATGCAACGACATGTCAACAACATGTGTCCCACTGTTAGTCCCTCTGCACCGCATCTTAAACATGATCCCCTGGGAGAGTCTCATGTGAAATGCACAACGAGGGGATGTGTACAGATGAAGGGCGAATTTGTATTGAAGTTCCCAGTGGGTGGTAAACGGTGAGTGATGGCGAAGCGCAAGAATATGTGCCTTAAGTTGAGATGTAGTCAGGGAGACTTGCAATTCTTTATGCCACTGTGTCAGTAGATGCGAGTAATCCAGTTCTGAGATGGTGTCACGGATATGGCGGTGGTGAAAGAGGTACTTTTTGTTGTGCCTCTAAGGAGTAGACTGTTGAGAATTCCTCCTGCACATCCTCAGCCAAGGCTTTCCATGGCAGAGACCTTACATAATGCTGCAACTGGGCATAGAAAAAAAATGTCCTTACTAGAAATGGCGAATTTTTCCTGTAGGTCTCAGAATGATTTCATATGACCATCCGAGGTCACCACTTGTAACAAATATACAATTCCTTGCTCGTTCCATCTTCGAAAAGTAGAGTATATCTGACCAGGAGGGAAAGCTGGATTGTTACATATTGGCAAGTAAGGTGTGACCCTGGGAGAAAAATGATGCAATTTACAGATCCACTTCCACACTGCTTTAGCAGTGGTCAGAATTGAGTAGTTTCATAGTATCTGCGGTATAGCGCCTCCCACTGTGTGCAGAAGACTACTAAAGTGCACTGTTGGAGACAACTGTAATTCCAAGGTCATGTTAGAATAGTGTTCTACTTTCCGAAACCAATTGTTTACATGTCTGATGCCATTTGCTACTGTAATGCAGCGCATGCTTATTAGTCCCAAACCTCCATACTCCACTGGAATATGTAATGTGGAGATGGGGAGATAGGCTTCCCCCCTCTCCAGAGGAAACCTTCCCGTAATTTGTTCAATCATTTTTCGTCTGCTGTCTTCAAATACAATAGTAAAAGTTGAAATACATACAGCCATTTAGGGACAATAAACATGTTATATAGCCTGTAATCTATGCTGGGTTTCCTGCAGGAGCCATTGAATATTATGTATATAATTGTGTTAAATCTTCTGGTATGACCTCTCAAGTGCCACCTGGTTTTCTTATATTTTGTCCTTGTGATGACGTATACTGTGCTAAAACTGGAAATACAATGATACAGAATAATAGAATTCAGTAACATCCAAAACTTATTAACATTATAACTTGTGTTCACATTTGGGTAATAACTAAGAAAACACTGTTAAAAAAATATTACAAAGCATGAAGTCAACTTGGTTAACTTCTGCAGTATATCAACCAGTAGTAAATAGTAGTAAACAATATTAAGTGCATTTTCGTAATATTATACTTCCTCTGTGTACATCCGTATGCCGCACAAGCCAGCATGTTTAAAAATATAAGTGAGATTAAATAAAAATGCTACCAGCAATAAAGAATGACCAGTGGCGTACCAAGGGGGGGGGGGGGGGGGGGCGGTGGGGGCGGTCTGCCCCGGGTGCCAGTGGGTGGGGGGTGCTCCGCTCCCGCCGCCTCCTTTAAACAAAAATCGGCGAAGCAGCATCGCAGGCAGCGCCTCGCCTGCCCTGCTTGTGAAAAAATCAAATCTCCTTCTCCTCGTCTTGACGTCGACTCGGGCCTTCCAATCAATCACTTTGTCCCACCCTCCTCTAAGGTAAATTCCGCGAGGGCGGGCGGGACATAGTGATTGATTGGAAGGCCCGAGTCAACGTCAAGACGAGAAGGAGATTTGATTTTTACAAGCAGGGCAGACGAGGCGCTGCCTGTGATGCTGCTTCGCCGATTCAGACAGTAGTGAGAACGGGACTGAGGTGGGGAAGGAGAGGGGCGAAAGGGACTCGGGTGGGGGTGTTCAGAGGGGAAAAGGGGAGGAGAGAAGGGAACTGGGGTGAGGATCTCAGACAGGGGAGGGGAGAAGGGGACTGGGGTGGGGGTCTCAGACAGGGGAGGGGGAGGGGAGACGGGGACTGGAGTGGGGATCTCAGACGGGAGAAGGGGAGGGAGAAGGGGACTGGGGTGGGGGTGTTCAGAGGGGAAAAGGGGAGGGGAGAAGGGGACTGGGGTGGGGGTCTCAGACAGGAGAAGGGGAGAAGAGGACTGGGGTGGGGGTCAAAGACAGGAGAATGGGAGGGGAGAAGGGGACTGGAGTGGGGATCTCAGACGGGAGAAGGAAGGGGAGGGGAGAAGGGGACTGGGGTGGGGGTGTTCAGAGGGGAAAAGGGGAGGGGAGAAGGGGACTGGGGTGGGGGTCACAGACAGGAGAAGGGGAGGGGAGAAGGGGACTGGAACTGGGGGCTGAAAAAAGGGGCAGTTAGAGAGGGGACAGATCCTAGATGGAAGGGGGAGCGAGAGGGAGGGCAGACCCTGGATGGATGGGAGAGGGAGGGCAAATGGTGGATTGAAGGGGCAGAACTAAAGGGCAGACAGTGGAGTGGATGGAAGGGAAAGGGCAGACAGTGAATGGAAGGGGCAGAGATAGAGGGCAGATGTGGATGGAAGGGGCAGGGTGAGAGGGCAGACATTGGATGGAGGGGACAGCAGAGAGGGCTGACACTGGATGGCAGAGAACGAAGACAGATGCTGGATGGAAGGAAGATGGTGAAAAGAAGATGAGGAAAGCAGAAACCAGAGACAACAAACTGTAAATAAAATATATATTTTTGTTTTTTGCTTTAGGATAAAGTAGTATTGTAGCTGTGTTAATAAATGTTTATAATAGAACATGTAAACAAGGTAATCTTTTTATTGGACTAATTTTAATACATTTTGACTAACTTTCGGAGAACAAAACCCCCTTCCTCAGGTCAGGATAGGATACTGTAACAGCACTATACTGTACTGACCCGAGGACTGAGGTTTTGGCCTCTGAAAGCTAAATGTATTAGTCCAATAAAATCGTATTATTTTACTTTCTATATTTGTTTTATTTCTATTTGTTAATTTGTAAAGTGGTGATTGGTACTTGTTAGTTTTTTTCAAATTTACATCTGCTGTCTTTATATTTTGCACAGTACTAGGGGACAGTTTCTGTTTCTGTGGTGTTGCATTGTATGCAGAGTCTGGCATTGGGGGTTCAGTTTAATTTTTGTCTAAATAGAAAGTTTACGATTACTTATCCTATAGTGGATTAGGGTGTATCTGTATTTGTGAAAAAGACATGGCTTTCAGTTGGCATTGACTGTGCAGGATCTACGATCTGTACTATTCTGTCTGGTTTCGTTTTACAATAGGTGAATTGATGTTCTAGTGCTCACTGTAGTGTTTAAGATGCTTTCCTTTTCCTTGTGTGACTCGTAGAAATGACTGCTTATGGTATGGTAGAATTGCTCTAAAGGTCCTGAGTGTTTTGTATTCTCGGCATGCCTAGTACTGGATTTTTTTTTTTGGGGGGGGGGGGGTTAAAAAATGACCGGCCCCGGGTGTCAACTACCCTAGGTAGGCCACTGAGAATGACAACATGGATGCAGCAGCCCAGCTCCTATTTTTATCCAACCTCCTTGTGTTCCTGCAGCAATTCACAGTCAGAGACCGTCTCCGTGGCTTTCCTTCTGCTTTGTCCCGCCTTCTCTACTGCAACGTTCTGTTTTGACGCTAAACAGGAAGTTGCAGTAGAGGGCAGGATGCAGCAAGAGGAAGGCCATGGTGACAGTCTCTTACTATGAATCACTGCCAGCTGCGCAGGATCCTGTAAGCGAGACTTGCAGGGAGGAAGACAGGAAGGAAGGGAAAATTAGGTTCTTACCGTGATAATTTTCTTTCCTTTTGTCATAGCAGATGCAGCCATTACAGATGGGTTGTATCCATCAACCAGCAGAGGGAGATAGAGAGCACACTTTTTTCAGTGCCTCATACCAGCTTGCTCCACTGCATCTCTTCAGTATTTGAAGCTTCCAAAGCAGTATGGGAATAACATGAGCTTTCCTCACAGCGAACGATGGCCCTACAACAAAGGGCATTAACTCAGAATGGAGGGAATGAAACATCCTCCCGGAGGGTATAAACTCATCCTCCCGGAGGGAATAAACTCATCCTCCAAAACATGAAACTGGAAGGAATTAAGTCATCCTCCTTTAATTGAACAAGAATCCTGAAGACTGTTTTCCGACTTTCTCCCAAGGACGGAATCTCCAGGAAACATGAACAGAACCTGAAATAGATTTACAGCAGATAGCAATCAGACAGGGAGGGATCATGGCTGCATCTGCTATGACTAAAGAAAAGAAAATTATCACGGTAAGAACCTAATTTTCCCTTCCTTGTCATCAAGCAGATGCAGCCATTACAGATGGGATGTATCAAAGCAATCCCTAGATAGGGTGGGAACAAGCCACACCACGCGCCAGCGCTTGCGCTCCAAAATGTGCGTTCCTCCTGGCAGCCACATCCAGCCTGTAATGTCGGGCAAAAGAGCTTACTACTACTACTTAGCATTTCTATAGCGCTACCAGGGTTACGCAGCGCTGTACAAGTTTAAACATGGGGAAGGACAGTCCCTGCTCAAGAGAGCTTACAATCTAAAGGTAACAAACTATGTAGTCAGTGTAGGTATCATGAATGGGGAAGGTGGTTAGGCGCCAAAAGCAAGGGAGAAGAGATGGGCTTTGAGTAAGGACTTGAAAATGGGCAGGGAGGGCGCATGGCGTATGGGCTCGGGAAGTCTGTTCCAGGCATAAGGTGATGCAAGGCAGACGGGGCGGAGTCTGGAGTTAGCGTGGTGGAGAAGGGTACAGATAGGAGTGATTTGTCCTGAGAGCGGAGGTTACAGGTGGGAACATAGGGGGAGAGGAGGGTAGAGAGGTAATGGGGGGCTGCAGATTGAGTGCACTTGAAGGTCAATAGGAGAAGCTTGAACTGTATACGGTAGCGGATCGGGAGCCAGTGAAGCGACTTGAGGAGAGGGGTGATATGAGAGTATCGGTTCACGCGGTAGATAAGACGTGCGGCGGAATTTTGGACAGATTGAAGCGGGGATAGGTGGCTAAGCGGGAGACCAGCGAGGAGAAGGTTGCAATAGTCAAGACGAGAGGTAACGAGCGAGTGGACGAGGGTTCGGGTGGTCTGTTCAGAGAGGAATGGGGGAATTTTGCTAATATTATAGAGGAAGAAGCGACATGTCTTAGCTGTCTGCTGGATATGGGCAGAGGAGAGGGAGGAGTCGAAAATGACTCTGAGATTGCGGGCTGAAGAGACGGGGAAGATGAGGGCGTTGTCAACAGAGACGGAGAGTGGGGGAAGAGGAGAGGAGGGTTTGGGTGGAAAGACAAGGAGCTCAGTCTTTGCCATGTTCAGTTTCAGATGCCGGTTGGACATCCAGGCGGTGATGTCTGAAAGGCAGGCCGAAACTTTGGCCTGGGTTTCGACTGTGATGTTGGGAGTGGAGAGGTAGAGCTGGGTGTCATCGGCATAGAGATGGTACTGGAAACCATGTGATGAGATCAGCGAGCCCAGGGAAGAGGTGTATATCGAGAAAAGAAGCGGTCCAAGGGCAGATCCTTGAGGAACCCCAACAGAGAGCGGGACGGGGGTGGAAGAAGAGCCATTAGAAAATACTCTGAAGGTGCGTTGGGAAAGATACGAGGAGAACCAGGAGAGGACGGAGCCCTGGAACCCGAATGAGGACAGTGTGTCAAGAAGTAAATTATGATTGACGGTGTCAAAGGCAGCAGATAGGTCGAGGAGGATAAGGATGGAATAGTGACCTTTGGATTTGGCAAGGAACAGGTCATTGCAGACTTTAGAGAGTGCTGTTTCTGTTGAGTGTAGTGGGCTAAAGCCGGATTGAAGCGGATCGAGGACGGCCTGAGAGGAGAGGAAATCAAGGCAGCGGCTGTGGACAGCGCGTTCAAGTAATTTGGAGAGGAAGGGAGATGGGGCGGTAATTGGAGGGACAGGTGGGGTCAAGTGATGGTTTTTTGAGAAGTGGTGTGACTACAGCGTGCTTGAAGGTGTCAGGGACAGTAGCAGTGGAGAGGTTGAGGATGTGACAGATTGAGGGGTTAACTGTAGGAGAGATGTTGGTAAGCAGAATGGTGGGAATGGGATCAGAGGAACAGGTGGTGCACTTAGAGGAAGAAAGAAGGCGAGCAGTTTCCTCTTCGGTGATCTCAGGGAAGGAGGAGAAGGAGGCCAGGTTAGGTTGGTTGAGGGAGTGGGTTAAGAAGTCACAGGGAGGAGAAGGCTTGGAAGTGAATTCAAGGTTTATCTTCTGCACTTTATCGCAGAAGTGGTCAGCTAGTGTTTGAGGAGAGAGTGAGGGGGGGGTGGGAGCGGAGGGCACTTTAAGTAGGGAGTTGAGGGTGGCGAAGAGGGTTGGAGCCAAGAGAATTAGTTAATTGAGAATAATATTCCTGTTTGGCAAAGAATAGGGAGGACTGGAAGGAGAATAGCATGAATTTGTAATGGGTGAATTCTGACAGGGTGCGAGATTTCCTCCAGAGTCGTTCAGCAGATCGGGTGCAGGAGCGAAGGTAACGGATGCAAGGGGTTAACCAGGGCTGAGGATTAATGCGTTTAGTGGGGCGAGAGACAGATGGAGCTAGGGTATCCAGAGCAGTGGAGAGAATTAGAAGCCCATGTTGCTGCACTACAAATCTCTTGAAGAGAGAGTGCTCCAGTTTCAGCCCAAGAAGAGGAAATTCCTCTAGTGGAATGCGCCTTAAAGGCATCAGGCGGAGGCCGGCCGGCAAGCAAATAAGCTGAAAAGATAGATTCTTTGAGCCAGCGGGCAATAGTGGCTTTAGACGCTGGAGACCCTCTGCGAGGACCTGATAGCAAAACAAACAGATGATCAGAGGTCCTGAAAGAGTTAGTAACTCGCAGATACTACAGCAGAGTCCTGCGCACGTCCAACAGGTGCAATTGCCCAAAAGATTCTGGAAACTCCTCCTTGACAAAGGAGGGCAATAAAATAGGTTGGTTTAGGTGAAACGCTGAAACCACCATAGGCAAGAAGGAAGGCACGGTCCGAACCATGACCCCGGACTCTGAAAATTGCAGAAAGGGGTCTCTACATGACAGCGCCTGGAGCTCTGACACCCATCTCGCCGAAGTAATGGCCACTAAAAAGATGGCCTTCAGTGTCAAATCTGTCTCTGAAGCACGCCGAAGCGGTTCAAAGGGAGCACCCTGAAGGGCTTTCAGCACTAGCCCCAGGTTCCAAGCTGGACAAGGTGCACGCACGGGAGGACGGAGCCGAAGCACCCCTCTAAGAAACCGTGCCACATCTGGATGAGCAGCTAAAGACACGCCTTCAACCTTGCCACATAGGGAGGCCAACGCTGCCACTTGCACCGCAGGGAATTATAGGCCAAGCCTTTTTGTACACCATCCTGCAAAAAGTCCAGAATCGGTGGATCTCTCTGGAAGCACACCAGACTTCAAACTGGCGCCAAATCCTGGCATAAGCCACGGAAGTGGAACGCTTGCAGGCTTGCAGGAGAGTGGTAATTACTTTATGGAAATAGCCTTAGTCTCTCAATTGCGCCCTCTCAATCGCCAGGCCATAAGACCAAATCGGCCGGCGTCCTCCATGGTCACCGGACCCTGTGACAACAGGTTGGGAACCAGAGGTAACTGAAGGGGATCCTCTACGAGCATCTGTCGGAGGTCCGCATACCAAGGCCTCCTGGGCCAATCCGGGGCGACGAGAACCACTTCTCCTGGATGCAGCCGAATCCGCAGGAGCACTCGCCCTATCAAGGGCCACGGAGGGAGCACATACAGTAGGCCCGGAGGCCAGGGTTGAGCCAAGGCATCCAACCCCGCCGAGCGAGGATCTCTCCGTCTGCTGAAAAAGCACGGGACTTTGGCATTGATGCTTGTCGCCATTAGATCCATCACGGGCTTGCCTCTCTTGGCACATATCTGCAGGAATACTTCGTCTGCAAGTTCCCACTCCACTGGATCGATCTGATGCCTGCTTAGATAATCGGCTTGCACGTTGCTCTGACCTGCAATGTGAGCTGCCGACAGAAACTGTAGATGCAGCTCGGCCCAGTGGCAAATTTGTTCGGCCTGCGCGGCTAGAGCTCTGCACTGAGTGCCGCCTTGTCGATTTATGTAGGCCACTGCTGTCGTGTTGTCTGACATCACTCTGACAGCCAATCCTTCCAGGGTCACTTGAAAAGCCAGAAACGCCTGAAACACCACTTTCAACTCTAGGCAGTTGATGGACCACTCTGACTCCTCGGGTGTCCATAGACCCTGGGCATGCTTCCCCTTGCAATGCGCGCCCCAGCCTTTCAAGCTGGCATCTGTCACCACTAGGCACCAATCGGGGAGCACCAGCGGCATTCCTCGCCGCAGCATGCTGTCTGAGAGCCACCACTCCATACTGAGTCGGGCCGCAGGGAGCCAAGAGAGTCTGCATTGATAATCCTGAGATACTGGAGACCATCTTTGGAGTACAGCATACTGTAGAGGTCTCAGGTGCGCTCTCGCCCAGGGCACCAGTTCCATGGTGGCCGTCATTGATCCAAGCAGCTGGACAATGTCCCAAGCTCACGGGCGGGGCATCCTCAGGAGCAGACGGACCTGATTCTGAAGCTTGCACCGCCTTTGCTCGGGTAGGTACACATACCCCGAGGCTGTGTTGAACCTGGCCCCCAAATATTCTAGAGACTGCGAGGGTGTCAGGTGACTTTTGGCCAAATTGACGACCCAGCCCAAAGATTGAAGTACTGAGACCACTCTGGCTGTTACATGCTGACTCTCTGCAGCAGTTTGCTCGAATGAGCCAGTCGTCCAGGTACGGGTGAACCCGAATACCCTCTCGCCTTAGAAAGGCAGCTACTACCACCATAACCTTCGAAAAGGTGCGGGGAGCTGTGGCGAGGCCAAAAGGCAAGGCCCGGAACTGGAAATGCTTTCCCATCACCGCAAACCTCAGAAACTTCTGGTGCGGGGGCCAAATTGGTATGTGCAAGTAAGCTTCTTTCAGGTCCAGAGACGTGAGAAACTCTCCTGGCTGTACCGCCGCAATGACGGAGCGCAGGGTTTCCATGTGAAAATGCCACACTCTCAGGGACTTGTTTAATTCTTTTAAGCCCAGAATAGGGCGAAAAGACCCTCCTTTTCGCGGCACCACAAAGTAGATGAGTAGCGGCCGCAGCCGTGTTCGGCGTGAGGTACCGGGGACACGGCCCCTATCTGAATCAGACCTTGCAAAGTCTCCTCTACCGCCGCCCGTTTGGTGGCAGAACCGCATCGGGACTCCACAAACACGTCTCTTACAGGGGCGTCGAATTCTATTCTGAAACTGTCTCTGATCAGGTCCAAGACCCACTGATCTGAGGAAATGTTGGCCCACTCCTTGGCAAAGAGGGAAAGACGTCCTCCGATGACAGGACTCGAGGAGAGGGCCGGCGCACCATCATTGAGAGGGTTGCCCCTGAACTCCAGGCCTTGAGCCAGTGGCTGTGGAACATTTGTCCGAGCAAAAGGAGTTCCTCTGCTGAAAATGGGCATGAGAAGTGAACCCAGCAGAACGCCCCGGGCGGTACCTTCGAGCTTCACGGAAGCGAGGTCTGTAAGAGGAGTGGACCGCCGCACCCTTAGAGGAAGGCCGAGGCCTATCTTCGGGCAAGCGCTGGGGTTTAGCCTCACCCAGGCCCTTCACAATTTTCTCCAACTCCTCATCAAACAGGAGAAGGCCTTGAAAGGGCAACTTCACCAACCTTTGCTCAGTGGCCATGTCTGCCGCCCAATGCCGTAGCCAAAGAAGACGGTGAGCCGCCACTGCTACTGCCATGTGTTTAGCCGAAGCTCTGACAATATCATAAAGGGCGTCAGCAAGAAAGGACAAGGCCGACTCCATCCGCGGAGCCACATCTGAAAAGGCTCCGCTCCATCACCGGGCTGTTCCACTGCCTGTTGCAACCAAGCCAGGCAGGCTCAGCATCACAACTGCATGCAGATGCCCGAATACTGAGACCTGCAATTTCAAATGACTGTTTAAGTGCCGATTCCAGTCTACGGTCTTGAATATCCTTCAGGGCAACACCTCCTTCAACAGGGAGGGTAGTTCTCTTTGTCACAGCTGTGACTAGGGCATCCACTTTAGGCATAGCAAAGCGAGCCATATGCTTCTCACTCAGAGGGTATAATTGCCCCATAGCCCTGGAAACTTTCAAAGGTCCCTCGGGGTCAGCCCATGGAGCCGAAATAAGCTCTTGGGATGGAGTCATGCAAAGGAAAGGCTCGAGCAGGCTTTTTGGTACTAGCCATCCTAGGATTCACAGAGGAGGCTGTGCCACTGGCAAGGTCCTCAATAGAGAGAGCCTGCAGGGCATCAGAAATAAGCGCTGGCCGCTCATCACGGT
This sequence comes from Microcaecilia unicolor, assembly GCF_901765095.1. NCBI lineage: Eukaryota > Metazoa > Chordata > Amphibia > Gymnophiona > Siphonopidae > Microcaecilia > Microcaecilia unicolor. The sequence continues at coordinate 124,580,104 of NC_044037.1, forward strand.
GGAAAATCCTCACCGCGGAGGGATCGTCCAGATCCTGAGTCACTTCTGCACCAGACTCTGGCTCCTCAGACCATGAAGGCCTGCCAGAGTCCTCCGAATCCTCGCAGCCCGACCACGGGGGAGGGGGGGGGGAATGGAGGTGCAGCACTCTCTGAAGGGGAAAGAGCCCTTCTGTGCTTCATATTCTGCCAATTATCAGGGAATAACGCCTCAGAGGGCATACCCAGGCTAGAATTTACCGGGGGGGGGGGGGGGGGCATTAGAAGAGGCCCCTGCAGGGCTTTGTGAGAGAGCTCTTTTAAGCATGTATGCTTTATGCATTAATACGACAAAATCAGGGGAGAAAAACTCACCCTGGGCACCCAGATCTCTGCTGGGGCTAGTAGCTCTCATATCAGCCTCACTCCGAGGCCTCCCCCCGGGCTCAGGACTCTCCTTCTCAGCAGAGGTCGCGCCATGTGGTAAATTCAAAATGGCGTCCGCTGCCAGCTCAGAGCACGAAGAATCGTCATTCGCCACGCTCGGGCTGGCTCTAACGTCTGTACAGCACGATTTACAGAGCCCCACTGCTGATCTGCGCTTGCCACACTTGGAACAACGCTTTACTGTCTCCGCAGCCATCGCCGAAAACGGCAGTAAAATTCAAAATGGCGGTTCGCACCAAATCGCCCCGATCGCGGGCCCACCCTGGAGGAGTCAGAAAACACTCTTACCTCACTGGACCGAGTATCACAGCTCCGGTTCCACAGAAAAAGGCAAGGAAAAACCTCTGTTCCTTTTTTTTTTTTTTTTTTAACGCTGTGAGGAAAGCAGAGGTAAATAGAACTCCGGAGGCTGAGGTGAGTGGGAAAGGCAGGGAAAGGGCGAACCTATGTGCCTGCATCCACTGTTGGTGGGGAAGGACAGGGAAAGCTAAGCAATGTGTCCACATCCACGGAGGTATGGGTAAGGCAGGGAAAGGGTGAACCTATGTGCCTTTAAAGTGAAGCTGCTATAGCTTCCAACACCCCTGCTAACAACTGGCAAAAGCACAGGAGCAACCTCCAGGCAGATTTTAGATGGAGCTCGAAGAAGCTGCAGCCACTCTGCTAGGGGAGATAGAGAATACTGAAGAGAGGCAGTGGAGCAAGCTGGTATGAGGCACTGAAAAAAGTGTGCTCTCTATCTCCCTCTGCTGGTTGATGGACACAACCCTGCATTTGCTTGATGACAAGGAAGGAAAGGATTTCTTTACTGTGGGAACAAAACTTTTTACCATTCCTCCGTGACAGTAAAAAGTTTTGTTCCTGCATTCCTTTGAAGTGAACACACATTGATCTTAAGTGAGCAACACTCCCAATTTGTATGAGCGATCGCTCACGCGCTCACCTTAGAGGGAAGACTGGTGACAACTGGTTGTGTGAGAATCATTTGGGTAAGCCTTCCCCATCACAGAGGTGGTGTGAAGAGGGTATCCTCACAGTGAGTGTTCAAGTAGACTGGTCCTGCCTGGAACAGAGACCTAAGACTTTTACATTAGAATCCTTGTGGGATGGTGTCCACTGTTTGGAACAGTGTCTTCTGGGTCAGATGAGTAATATGTCTCAACAAATGGATAAGACTGTATCACAGCAGGACTTGATTCAAACTGATATAGGGGATTTAAAACAAACTAGCTTATTTTCGAAAGGGAAGGACGCCCATCTTCCGACACAAATCGGGAGATGGGCGTCCTTCTCCCAAGGTCGCCCAAATCAGCATAATCGAAAGCCGATTTTTTGCGTCCTCAACTGCTTTCCGTTGCAGGGACGACCAAAGTTCACTGGGGCCTGTCGACAGTGTACTGAAGGCGGGACGGGGGCGTGGTTAAGAGATGGGCATCCTAGGCCGATAATGGAAAAAAGAAGGGAGTCCCTCACGAGCATTTGGTCGACTTTACTTGGCCCCTTTTTTTTTCATGACCAAGCCTCGAAAAGGTGCCCAAACTGACCAGATGACCACTGGAGGGAATCGGGGATGACCTCCCCTTACTCCCCCCCAGTGGTCACCAACCCCCTCCCACCCTAAAAAAAAAATTTTTTTTAACATTTTTTCCCAGCCTCTATGCCAGCCTCAAATGCCATAACCAGCTCCATCACAGCAGTATGCAGGTCCCTGAAGCAGTTTTTAGTGGGTGCAGTGCACTTCAGGCAGGTGGACCCAGGCCCATCCCCCCCCCCCCACCTGTTACACTTATGGTGGTAAATGTGAGCCCTCCAAAACCCACCAGAAACCCATTGTACCCACATGTAGGTGCCCCCTTCATCCCTAAGGGCTATGGTAGTGGTGTACAGTTGTGGGGAGTGGGTTTTGGGGGGGGGGCTCAGCACCCAAGGTAAGGGAGCTATGCACCTGGGAGCAATTTGTGAAGTCCACTGCAGTGCCCCCTAGGGTGCCCAGTTGGTGTCCAGGCATGCGAGGAGGACCAGTGCACTACGAATGCTGGCTCCTCCCATGACCAAAGAGCTTGGATTTGGTTGTTTTTGAGATGGGCGTCCTCAGTTTCCATTATGGGACAATCATCTCTAAGGTCGACCTAAACGTTTAGATTTGGGTGTCCCCGACCGTATTATCGAAATGAAAGATGGATGTCCATCTTGTTTCGATAATACGGGTTTCCCCGCCCCTTCGCCAGAACGTCCTTAGAGATGGACGCCCTTAGAGATGGTCGTCCCCATTTGATTATGCCCCTCAATGTGTATCTCATTTAGAAAATAATCTCCAGCAAGCTCTACAAATGGATGTTTCTATTGTCAAAGATATTTCTGTTATTTATTGTAGACTGGAGACACCGGATAATTCAAATAGAAGAATTTAAGATTTATTAATTTTCGAGTGCCAGCAGTATCAGTTTTGGATACGTATACAAAAAATCTGTGACAACAGTATTAAAAGTGCCTGTTGATTCAATTTCTCCTGTTTCAAGGGCTTATTATCTCCCAAAGGTAAATAAGACAGGGGGTGCAGAGCATGCCCCATCCCTTGAGCTGGATAGTATAGATCTGACTGACTTCCTTCAAAGATCAGATTCTGACCCTGTGGTGGCTACTCTTTTGATCACATGTGTTTTGAACCTTGACAGAGACTGGCTTCTCAGGATGTTTTTTTTTTGTGCAAAGGATACAACATTTATGAATGCTAAAGTTCAGTTATTTCCAGATGTAGCTAAGAATATTCAAAAAAGAAGGCAACAATTTTTATTGTTAAAACCTGCTGTCTTGAAACTGGGGGCATTATTCTTTTTGCGTTATCTGTGTAAATGTTTAAATACCAGGATGCACGATATATATATTTTTTGTTCCTCAAGAGTTGTCAGCTTTTGTTGCTTCCAAGTCTCCCCAGTCTCGAGTGGTTCCAGCTCCCTTTGAAGAAGCAGAAGCTGGGACCCTGGATGTTCAGGATACCAGTAATCATGCTTGAAGTTTTCCTCAGCTACTGTTTAGCTCTCACGTCAATTGCTTTATCATCTTTTTCTTTTATGTATTGGTTCTTCCCCATAACTGTGGACTGGTGAAGTTTTGGAGATTTAGAGGTCCTTTTACTAAGGTGCACTGAAAAATGGCCTGCACTAGTGTAGGTGTGTGTTTTGGGCGTGCGCAGATCCATTTTTCAGCGCACCTGTAAAAAGTGCCTCTTTTTTTTGGCCCTAAAATGGACGTGCAGCAAGATGAAAATTGGCACGCGTCCATTTTGGGTCTGAGACCTTACCACCACCCATTTACTTAGCAGTAATGGTCAACGCATGTTCAAATGCCGATTACCACCCATGCGCCAGAAAATAAAGGGCCCCTTGCTATTTCCCACTCATGGCAGGCTCAATGTGGCTTACATGGGGCAATGGAGGGTTTAGTGACTTGCCCAGAGTCACAAGGAGCTGCCTGTGCCTGAAGTGGGAATCAAACTCAGTTCCTCAGTTCCCCAGGACCAAAGTCCACCACCCTCACCACTAGGCCACTCCTCCAGCAACTATGGAACGCACTACCAATCACCGTGAAAACAACATACGACCAACTAAACTTCCGGAAACTCCTAAAGACTAACCTGTTCGAAAAGGCATACCCCAACGATCCAACCTAAATGCCTTAACCCCGCAACACAACAATATAAAAGTTCGTATTGGACACAATCTAACTCTTCCCCTTAAGACCCCCAATGTGTTTATCACACCTGATCATTACTTTGTCATAACCTCACTTTGTATTTGTTCATACCGGTATTGGCAATCGCCTCTACTGTACTATGTAAGCCACATTGAGCCTGCAAATAGGTGGGAAAAGTGGGATACAAATGTAACAAATAAAATAAATAAATAAAGAACTGTTTAGTGTAGTTACATTTTGGACACAAAAAGCTTGCCCAAATGATAACCTTTGTTTTGTTGAAAAAGTGAAAAAGTGAGGTGTTGATTCTAGCTCTGAATTACCTGAGGAATTTCCATTGATTACAGATGCAGCAATTGGTCTTCTCTCTCTCTTTTTTTTTTTTAATCTTTTTAATTTATTGAAATTTGTATACATATCACTTGAGTAACCACTTGCTATAGAGAAAAGAAGTTTGAAGTAGGGATCACATAAACAAGATAATTATCTAGGAAAAACCTGACTGGCAAGGGGTACTCCAGGACCAAACCTAGGACATTTCCCTTTGAGTGAGGCGGTGTTTTTCCACTATGCAGCTTTAGGGAGAATCTGTCAACGTTAATTTGTCCTTTCCAGCTTTTTCATTGGACCATTTGTTCTTCTGTGTACCCCCAGTGGCTTTTGGTCAGTCTTGAAGAGATGTGCAGCCTTGCAGAAATTAGCAGCGATACTCACAGGGGCAGGACCATTGTAACTCACTCTAAGCTGGCTGTAAAGAGCAAATACTCAAAAAAACTCCAGACAGCTCAGAATACGGCAGCCAGACTAATATTCGGCACACCAAAATACGAAAGCGCGAAACCCCTACGAGAAAAACTACACTGGCTCCCACTAAAAGAACGCATCACGTTCAAACTTTGCACTTTAGTCCATAAAATCATCCATTGTAACACCCCAGCCTTCATGTCAGATCTAATAGAACTACCATCCAGGAACGCAAAAAAATCTTCCCACACACCCCTCAATCTTCATCCTCCCAAGTGTAAGGGTTTGAAATACAAATCAATGTATGCATCTACCTTTTCCTATACGAGCACGCAGCTCGGGAATGTGCTGCCACGTAACTTGAAAACGGTCTATGAACTGACCAATTTCCGCAAACTATTAAAAACCTATCTCTTCAACAAGATATATCACAAAGATCAACATGTGTAACTGTATAATCTTTTGAACTTCTAGTACTGTCTTATAATGTCTTTTGCTTTAACACCATCATGTAATTCACCACCATGTAACACAAACCCTCTGTAAACCTAATGTATATTCACTTCTATTTCCAGTACCCCATGATGAATTGTAAGCCACATTGAGCCTGCAAAGAGGTGGGATAATGTGGGATACAAATGCAATAAATAAATAAATAAATCAGTGCAGAAGCAGAAAAGTTGATGGGAAGAGTAAGTCTTAAGTTTTCTTTTGTAGGTGCTGCCACTTTTTTTTTTTAAAGAGAAGTTGGTGTTAAGCAACATCCCAGGACTGCAGGCCATGTGCTCCCTTTATCTCTGCTCCACCAGTATGGAAATTGCAGTGTACCTGAATGTAACTCACCTCGAGCTACTAATGAAAAAGATGTGAGCAAAAATCTAAAATTAAATCTATATAAATAAAAATGTAAATGTTCATTTGTTCAAAATCTTAAGTTCTTCACCGATTGCTTTCAAATTTGGACACAACGTTGCATTCGAATACGCGCATGTTTTTATATACCTACTATTATATAGATGTCACAGCTGTTGTACTCGCGGACCGGAAGCAGTGCGACGAGTAATTGCAAATCAAACTGAGGAAGAACGGCCATCACCGAACGAGTGAAACAAAGAATGACTCAAATACATGCCGAGGAAGCAGCAGAGCGACGTGCAGCCAGATTTGACGATGCACAGTTGCGAGCACGGCGATCGCGTTCTGCAGCTTCAGATCTGCTTTGTTCTCAACAGAATCAACGCGACAGACAGAGTGGCTTAAATCTCCGAAAGTTCTTCACCGATTGCTTTGAAATTTCGACACAACATTGCATTCGAATACGCACGTTTTTATATACCTACAATTGCAAATCAAACTGAGGAAGAACGGGCATCAGCGAACGAGCGAGACAGACAAAGAATTGCTCAAATATGTGCCGAGGAAACAGCACAGCAAAAACATCGCTCGAAGCTCTTGATCGATCATTACAAGATTTGCATGGAAACATCAGACCATTTGGGAACACATTAATATTGCTTGCAGGAGATTTCAGGCAAACATTACCTGTAGTTCCTCGATCGACACCAGCGGACGAAATAAATGCTTGCCTAAAATACTCTACTTTGTGGCAACACGTAAAGATGTTAAACTTAACTACAAACATGAGTGTCCAGCTGCAAAACGATCAATCAGCTCAGATATTCTCACATCAATTGCTGAAAATTGGGAACAGAAAGGTACCGGTTGATCTGACCTCAGGACGAATTTCATTGCCTCATAACTTCTGCAATTTAGTGACCTCAAAAGAACAATTGGTTGAAAAAGTATTTCCCAATATTCAAACCAATTATAAGAATCACGATTCGCTGAGTGAACGAGCTATTCTTGCGGCCAAGAACAAAGACGTCTACGAACTGAACAATATTATTCAGTCTAACATTCAAAGCAAGCCACTCACATACAAGTCCGTCAACACTATTCTGGAAGCAGATGAAGCGCTTAATTATCCAACAGACTTTTTCAATTCACTCGATCTGCCAGGGATGCCATCGCATGTACTGCAATTGAAAATTGGCGTGCCAATTATCATGTTGCGAAATATCAACCAGCCAAAGCTTTGCAACCGCACGCGGCTTGCAGTAAAAAAAAATTAATGAGCAATGTCGTACAAGCAACAATCTTGACAGGACCTTTCAAAGGTGAACATGTCCTCATTCCTCGCATTCCTATGATTCCAACAGATATGCCATTTCAATTTAACAGATTGCAATTCCCAATTCGATTGGCGTTTGCAATCACCATCAACAAAGCTCAGGGCCAATCTTAAGAATTCACCCGTTTACATCTACACACAGATTGCTTCTCACATGGGCAATTATATGTTGCATGTTCTACAGTCGGCAAACCAGACAATCTCTATCTCTGCACACACAATGGAACAACAAAAAATATTGTATACCCACAAGCGCTGTGAAATTAAACATATTAGAAACGTGCGCTTCCTCTTTTCTTTCTTTTCCATTTAACCAGACTGAGCCACAGCAACGCATGGCCGGGTAGAGCTAGTAAATAAATAAATCAGGAGGTAGAGGTGTTATTTCAGTTATACTCTCCTGGTGGTGTCACAACTGGGCCCAAGGAGAAGTGGAGAGAATAAGGCGGCAAAGTGAAGAGGCCCTGCTCATGTGGAAGAACGTCAGGGGAGAGGCTTTGTTGAAGGTGTCTATCCTTTACAGTGCCACTGCTGTATTTTCTGCTTCTTCAGGAGTTATTTATTTATTTGTTGCATTTGCACCCCACATTTTCCCACCTATTTGCAGGCTCAATGTGGCTTACATAGTACCGTCAAAGGCATATGCCCAGTCGGTGGTTAACAAATACAAAGTTGTTGGGGGGGGTTTGTCAGTTGATTTGTTTTGGTTTTTTTTTTTTTAGAACTACCAACTGCTTTGGAGGTTCAGAAGAAGTAGACTAAGCTGGGAGAAGGAGTTGTCTGGTACAGGAACACCTATGCATACTCATGGGAGTCTCAAAAGGCTTCTGTGACAATAGAGGCAGTACATGCAAGTCTATCTCATGTTAGAAACATGTTATATATTTATTTATTTATTGCATTTGTATCCCACATTCCCCCACCTATTTGCAAGCTCAATGTGGCTTACATAGATTTGTTAACATTGTTATTTCAGGATATCAGATCAGATTCAGGGCTAGATGCATCAACCATACGTTAAAAAAAAGCAAACGTTAAAATCCGAACCGAATTATAAACAACGAATAATGCTCAAAAAACGCACCTCAGAAATGTTCGGTTCGTTATTCCTAACTCGGATGCATGAAGGATTCGCTAATCTGGTGTACCGTAGTAGGAAGCGCACGCACACAGATTCGTTCGGGAGCAAACAGTATCTACATGGCTAATATGCGCCTGTGACGTCACAGGCGTGCGCCAACCACGGCGTGTAAAATCGCGTTGCTGTTCTTTTAAATCACTACTGGCGTGTACAGCCTGAAGCCCTAACCGTTGGTTTTCTAATTGCAATTTTATATGTGAAAGTGCCGTGTGCCACGTTGTTTTATTCTGTTTGTTGTCATTGTTATATCGGTAGGTAAGACAGTCTCACGAGCGTTAAAATGTAATAATTTTTATAAAAATCAATTTCTATATGTTTTTCTTGTTTTTCGCTTCTACAATTTTCCCTTTTTAGGGGTGTGTGGCGTGTTCGACGTTGTTTTACCCTTTAGTCTTCATAACTGTTCATTGGTGAGTAACACTTGAGATGAGCTTGGGAGTGTGCCACACTGTTATTTTTCTAACATTTACCTGTTGATTAATGCTTCATTTCCAAGATGTTAAAATCTCCTCCTTTTAATTTGTCTGGAAGCAATGGCTGATAATGTGTCGTGGCGTCAGGAGGACGAGGAGACAGTTGCCAGTGAGGGCCAGAATTTCCATGACAAACGTAAGCGTGCTCCAAAATTTACGGATGAAGAGCTAGAAGTGTTGGCTCGCGGTGTGTGCACCGAATTCCAACGACTTTTTAAACAGACCGGGGTGTCAACTGGACAAAAGAACAAAATATGGAGGAAGATTGTGGATGAGGTGAATGCTCTTGGTGTGCGGATGCGCTCTGTACAGCAGTGTAAGCACCGTTGGCACGACTTCAAGGGAATGGTTAAAAAAAAGGCACAGGCCAAATGGGAACATCAAAAGCGTACGGGGGGGTGGACCTCCATGTACCGTCGAGCTGACACCCCTGGAGGAGGTTGTTATGGCCACCTTTGGTCGTGCGCAGGTGGTCGGACTGGCGGCAACACCTCGGAAGAAGCCAATCCTGCTATGCAAGGTAAGTTGTGCTAGCACAAAGGGTGCTACAGTGTAAAAACTTTTGTTGTGGTGGGCTTGTGCAAATCACGTTTGTGCCTGCGTTTCTAGGTGGGCACCTGGAAGATTCCACATTGTCAGGTCCCACATTGGAGGACACAGAAGGTGGTGAGTACTGTGATGTGCCGGTGGGGTTTCAGGAAGGGACATTACTTCATAACTATTGCCATACTGTGAAAGGTAACTGTAGCAAGGCATACTGTTTCCATGTGTTTGTTCTTTTGTTCCCTGTTGTACAGCCTGTATAACCCCCTCAGCCTCTTCCTGTACTACCAGCGATGCTCTGCCATGTACAAGCCAGCCAACCTCTGCCCCTTCGTGGATTACCACTGATGCTGTTCCACGTAAGTATAGTATGTGTGCTGCTATTGTTGTCCAAAATGTTTTTATTTGTCGCAGTTATGGAACTGCAGGCTTTGTATCCCACCTCCGTGCAGTTATGGAACTGCAGGCTCAAAGTGACTTACAATGAATACATTTTGTATTGCACCATCTTGCACAGCATGGTGATTAAAAGAGATTTGAGATGTTGACACAAGTTACATATTTGTTTGCATTTATTGGTTATCAGACTTACTTGGACAATTTTTATATACCACTATCATATCTCCACTCAGCCACACCACGTGTCTCCCAGCATCCAGTTCCCGGTTCTTCTACATGGCCGTCTGCAAGGACTGCGACACCATGTGAAACTCCGCATGAGGAAGAAGACGCAAGTGAGTACAGACGTTTTATTGTCTGTTGCATCAAGGTTGGACATCTGCGTTGTTTTTGAATACCTTTCAGTATTTATGTAATCGCCTTTCGATTGGATAGGTCTATGGTTGGGAACGCCGACACAAGGAGAGGGTGGAGATGAAAATGTGACACTTGACCTCTCTGGCGTCACAGCCCCCCCCCCCCCCCCCCCCCCCGGGGTAGTGTCACCCCTCTATCTTCCACAATGCATTTTCCCATGGGCCGCCCTTTAAGAAACAGTATGGACGAATGGCAGGATCGGCGCCACTTATGGGAGAAGCAGGGCAAGTGGAATGACGGTATGAGCGCACTACTTGAAAAAGTGGCTGGACGTGTCGAGCATTCCACAACAGCCATATGTGCACAGGTGAACAAAGATGTGGAGAAAACCAACGCCCTGTTAGAGCATACTAATGGCCATTTGATTGAACTGTGCAACTTGATGATAGCGTGTTCCCAGCAGCTACAGCACATGTTCCATCAGCAACAGCAGATGTTTTTGGACCTCCGCCAGGAGACCAGGGGGAAGCAGTGTGACCTGTTTGTGGATGACTATGCCTGCAGTCCCCACGAAGGAAATGGTATATTCTTTTTGTGTTTTCTCTCAAAATATCAGGTGCATAGCCCCCTAATCTGTATCCCCTCTGTTTTCATGTGTTCATCTTCTGTGTTTTTAACTTTTCCCATACATTATTATAGCCTGGACACCAGCCCAGCAGTGGACAAACAGCGATGCTCTCCCGAGTAAGTATAGTATGTAATGTGGTTCTTATGTCTAGGCTTCTTTTTTTGATCATCCAAATGTATGTAGTAAAGGAACATATGTTTTTCTGACTGCAGGCTGGATGAACAGTGTACCTCGCACGCTTTCTTCATTGCGACCAATCGCTCGTGGTGTGCATTCATGGACTCCCGTCCATAGTACGTATGGATCTTATTCTGCTAACCAATGGGTATTTTCCGGTAACTGGCGAACAAAATGTACACCGATTTACATATCTCAACATCTGTTGACACCTGTTTTTTTTTTTCCAGCTGTTGGTCAAACCCAGGGCTCAAGGTCATCATTTTTAGGGTAATGCTTTAATAAAAACTTGGAATTGTGCACCAGTCCAGATACTTTGTATTCTACTATGCAACAGTTATGTAAACCTCTAATTTTCCGTATTGTGTTTTCACAGGCCTGAACACAGAACAGCACGTGCACGACCCGGGAACAGCAGGACACCCTCCGTCAGCCCACCGGTGTGTCATCCTCTCTCTCAATAGTAAGTTTCATAGACAGATTTACAAACAACAATGTTAAGTTGTGCATTATTTTCGGTACATATGTTATTAATTTTGTGCCTCCTCTTTTAAGGTTTTGCTGTTTACTAGTGTACAGCTGGGGTGGCCTACTGGTACGGTTGTTGGACTCAGGCCACGAGTTCAAGTCCTTATTCTGGCTCATGCAGCTCTTTGCGGCTCAGGGCAATCTACTTTACTCTCCAATTAAGTCATGTACAAATAAGCAGGTGTATATGTGCCCTGCGTTCAGCCTGCCATGATTCCGAAAGCACGGTGCACACATGTGACTGACCTAATAAGGTGGACTCAGTTACAGGTTAAAAATTGTTTGTTTCTGTTGTTTCCTTACAGCCACAGAACACCGGATTACCAAACCAAAACTCTAGAATGTGGCACCCAGCCTCTGGAATGTAAGTTGCGGTGCATGATGAACTACTTAACTAAAGAAGACTAATGCATTAAAAACTGTATAACATTTGTTCATCCTTTCATCCCTTCTACTGTAAGGGTTTGCTGTCACAGTTGTTGAACGGCACAACAACAACCAATAATACTTTACATTTCTGTGAGCAGAATTAGGGTACGCTGCATTGTACAGTACAGCACAGAAGGACTGTCTACGCTCTGAGCTTCTAATGTACAGGACTAAATGTAAAATTGGGGTTGTCTACATAAGTAGCATATTTTGGGGGGTTTCCTATGTGCAGAAGGCGACAGACGAGGTGTGCTTCCGTCAATGTTTTTAGGATGGGTAGGGCGGGGGCCTTTTAAATGGGCTCTGTGAATGTATTCTGATCATGGGGTGATGTGAGGACATAAGTGCGTATACTGCATCATGGAGGTCTTGTGTAGGAATGTAGGGTGGGGTGATGGTAAAGTGTTTGTCAGGGGCCGCAGAGAAAGTTTATTTGTTGGTTTGTTGTTCGAGTTACAACTGTGTATGCGGCACGTAATTGGAAGGTTGTGCACAAACCAAACAACCGAATGCAAGTTACAAACTGTTTGTTTGTTCGTTGCACAGGTGCGGTGAAACGCCAGGATCCAGTATGAAGGAGCTACAGGACGCATCGGAAAATGGAGTTGCTACCAGCTTATGGATGTATAGAATAGCAGATAATTTGGATTGTGAAATGCATACCTGACTGATCTTTTTGGTTGTGTAAACATTGTATATTTTTACGGTGGATCATTATGCACACTTGTATTTTGTTATTTTAATTGTATTCAATAAAGCATCAATGTTTATAAATATCAATATATTATTCACGTTGCATCTCATCTCATGCAAACAATGATAAACAATTGTCCAATGTATGCAAGATAATACATTTATTACAGTTACAACAAAAATTAAAATCTGGAAGGAATTACAGGGTACTTTACGTCTTGCTAAGATTCATACACTTTATAATTGTGTTTATGCTATGTTAAGGGTTGTGGCCGGTGATTGCATCCATTAGGTTAATTGGTCCTTGAGCAGGTGACTTGACAGATGTGCACAGATGGTAGGTTTTAACCCTTATGAGTGTTACGTAACTACAAAGGTTGACGAGGTTTGGAAAAGAATCTTTGGATGACCTGTTTGCGCACAGCACATCCCCTGCTTACATCAGATCCTCTGTCCAAGGGTGTTATGTCCACTTCAGGAGGTACAACAATCTCAATGTCTAGGCGATGATTCAGGGCGATGTTATGCAGCATGCATTATACAAGCACTATATCAGCCACCTTTTCTGGGGAATATTGCAGTGATCCACCTGAAATGTGCAAGCAGCGAAACCTGCTCTTCAGTACCCCAAATGTGCGCTCAATTGTGCATCTTGTTGAGATGTGTGCCTCGTTGTAGCGCTTCTCCGCTTCTGACCGTGGCATCGCGAGCGGGGTCAGTAGCCATGTTCTGCATCCATACCCAGCATCCCCTGCAGGAACACAACAATGCATTGCTTAAAACATAAAATATGTTTAGTCGAACTGTGCAGATTGCTAGCATCCCCTAACCTTACATAATTGTGCCCTACTCGTCTTTTGAAGGTTTTCTGCCTTCGGAACATGTGGTTATTTCCCATCCCAATGGTGGAAGCGGTTGAATCATCTACCAATAATGCATCTATCAATACAACGACCTATACTCCCCTTCACCTGTACATGTAATAGGACACACTCACCAAGAAGCAACCCATGTCCAATTTTTCCCTCAGCAAACTTTTTCCCCAGTGCACTGTTCGACAAGATATAGGAGCCATGGCAGCTCCCCAGAAAACGTGTCACAACATCCAGGATCCTAAGGTTTGCATCGCACACTGCTTGCACATTCAACGAGTACCCCATCTTGCGGTTACGGTACTGCATTTCTTCTGCTGCAGGCGGGGTGAAAGCAACATGTCTGCAGTCAATAGCTCCCAGTACATTGGGCATGCCAGCAATCTTGTAGAATTCCGTCTTGATCCTCCTCTGTTCCTCTTCCGCTGTGGGAAAAGCAATGTATTTCCGCACACATTTTTTCAGTGCGGGCAGAACCTGAAACCAATAGCAAAGGTTGCTGTTTTACCATGCCGCTTTACATATTACAGATACGAGACGAGGGTGTAACAAAGGGGGGTGAGGGCAGAGACGTGGTGGAGTACAGAGATGGGGAGAAGGTTTTAAGAAATGGATTGTTACCTGGGACAGATGTCTTGAAACAGTGGCCTGGTCCACGCCGCTGTTACCCCCCAATACAAGCTGAAATGTCCCTGTGGCGAAGAACTGCAGAACGGTCAGCAGCTTTAGCAATCCAGGTACTGCATGGGATCTTGCAGTGCTGGGGTCGATATCATGTCTTATCTCCTGGTACAGCTCATATATTGCATTTCTGGGTAAGCGGTAGTCATCTAAAATCTTCCTATCTGACATGTCTTCAAGAACCAGACGTCTACAAAACACACGTGAGCGTGGCACCCGGCGAGGACGAACAATACACTCCTGTCCCTGACTGGCAGCAGCATGGGCATCTTGCATACCTTCAAAGTCCAACTGTGCCAGGAAAAATCCACCATCCATCACCTTATAGTTTAAATTCACAATTGGTGCAGAGACGAGAACAGCATATGTTTAAGGCGCGAATGTATGACGTCGTAGACACGCGCCATCGCGGAGCTAGTCACGAAGCAAACAGGATCGTGAAAATATAGGCCTATTCGCTAACCCATGTCACGTGCTACAGTAACGCCATAGCGCGCGTTGTGCTCCGGGGCGCCGTGAGCTCGCACAATACAAACGTCAGATATTTGCACATATACACGCAATGCGTGGAACACCCAAGTATAAGCTGTAAACAAAAAGTATTTTCAAAGGGTTTTGGGTGGGTTTTCGTATGTCTGCCAGAAGTTGCAAAGGTGGGAAAAATTCTTCAGTCCAAATAGGGCGGCCCCGCCCCACCAAGACCCACTCATACATACACCACTACCAATTTGCAAACCTGTGGCACTGCGGCCTGTATTGCGCCCCCCCCCCCCCCCCCACTCAACCGGTTTGCGATTTACCACAATAGAATCACACGCACACAGCAGACCATATTGTGAAAAATATTTATAAACGTTTTTAAATATAAAACTTTTTGTTACAAACTATATACAGTGTGCAGTGGGGACGATGCAGTGGGATAGGGGGGAAAGGGTAGTACACAGCCTCAAGGAGGCTGAATTTGGGAGGAGAGATACTGGAGCAACTCTGAAAGGTTCTCCAGTACCTTACCTCCCCTCCCTGGTGCAGGGTGCCGGCAAAGTCCTGGAGCTCCTCGGGGGAAAGACAGGTACGGGCAAGAGGGATAGGAGAGGAGGCACGGTCCACAAGGGTGGGAGGGATAGTGGAGGTGGATCTGGTGCGGGTGGGAGTAGGTGGAATGGGAGAGATACCTCTGTGTACAGTGGGGTTGGGACGGATAGGGGATACAGCCCTGTCAAATGTTCCAGGGGGAGGGGAGGGAGGAGGGAGGAGGGAGGAGGAAGAAAGGGAGACAATAGTTAGACATAAGGGATACATAGAAGGGATAGTGATTATAGATAATTTATTGCTTTTACTTTATTTGTCCATAGTAATATACGTAAAGGGATTGTACAATCTGTAACACATTACAGTTTAATAACTATTTCTATAGGGAAAATACACAACGAGATAAACTCACCATGGACCACAACAATATCCATGTGGAATCGTTCCAGTAGTGGGGTGATATTTTCTGTGGTGGCGGAGGTGGAGGCTCCGGCAGGGAGTTGAGAAAAGGGGAGGGAAGTCCGAGGGAGAGCGTGGGAGGTGGTAGCACCAGGGCTTCTGCGGCTGTGGGGAGTCAGAGAGGGGGACAGGAGGCCTGATGGGACTGAGCGGCGTGGGGGAGTCAGAGAGGGGGAGAGGAGCGCAGATGGGACTTTGCGGCTGTGGAGAGTCGGAGAGAGGAGGGCGCTGGACATTATTTACAGGAGGAGGAGAGGCATGGCGAAAGAGACCATGTGACTGGGCGCGGAGACGCAGAACGGTGGGTTCATTTCTGGGTCTCTTGGGGGGGGGGGGGATCAGAAGAGGGGCCGGGACGCACTAGGGCATAAGGAACAGGATGGGGACCAGGGGTAGGATAGGATGGGCGAGGAGGAGCAGGACCTGCCAGGAACCCCTCGCCCCCCTGGGGATCATCATCACTATCATCATCCGATGATACTTCTGCAAAGAGAACAACGAAATATCAGCACCCTCAAAGGCATTACAAAATCTGTGGCTGTTGTAACCGAGTAATGTGAAACCAATAAATACCTGGACTGTTGTCCAGGTTCGAGCCAACCTCCTGGAGCCAGTCCCAGTTGTCCTTCCTTATTGCTCTGGCCCTTTTCTTAAGCTCCTCAACCTATAAACACACAAAAAAATGATGGGATATAAGCTGAAAATATAAGGTGCCATGATATTCAAATAGTTATTGTAGAATGGCACCACATATTAAACAAGGTGTGCAAGAGAAATGTACATATGTAATAAACTGCAACCCACCCCTACATTCTACCAAACAAGAACACGTACATAAAAAACGTGTACATGTACGATAAATTAAAAAATACATGCACACAAGGATGTCCAGAAATGACAATACTTACGGATCTGGGGTAGGAAGACCACCGATTGAATAGGCGCTGCAGGACATTCCATCCCTGGTCCATTTTTATTATGTTTCTTTTTTTCCCCGGCCGGGGAAAAAGCCGCTTGGCATTGACATAGATTTGCTGTGCAAGCCACAGCACATCCATATCTGAAAAATTTGGTTTCCTACCCCTTGCAGCCATTACTCGCCAGACAATTTTGGGCACGTGCGTATCGCGTATGTATACACACACACACGTGGAAGACGCACGTTGTAAAAGCACGTATGATGACGCAGCTGTATGACAGCTTAGGTCTGTACGACTGCTCTGACCAGACGTTTAATATGTTCCGGTAAATGATTCGGTATAATCGTCGGTATTGTTAGTGCATCCCGAATCGTTCGCAGAACAATGGTTTTGGCTGTTTTTTATTCCGTTTTCGTTAGCTGCTTGATTCGTTTGAAAAAGGCCTTTAATGCATGCAACGGTTAGGAATTTCGTTCGTTAAAGGGTTGTTAGAGGGTTAAGGTTTAGTGCATCTAGCCCTCAGTTAGTAATGTGTAGTGATTAGGAAGGGAAAAAAGAAGAAGGAGGGAGTGAAAAGGGTAGTTATAGAAGGTAAGCGTTCATAATTGAGTGGGTTGGTGAGGTGACTTAGTGAGGCTGTAGGTTCTCATTGTAGGCTTTGTTGAAGAAGAATGTCTTCAGAGATTTTCGAAAGATAATTGTTTCGTTGATTGCTTTCAAGTCTGTTGCTAATGCATTCCATAGCTGCGTGCTCATATAAGAGAAGGTAGAGGCATGCATCAGCTTGTATTTAAGTCCTTTGCAGTTGGGGTACTGCAAGTTGCGAAATTTGCGGGATGATCTTGTGGCATTTCTGGGAGGTAGGTCTACGAGGTTTAACATGTAGATTGGGGCGTCTGCGTGGATGATTTTGTGTAGTCAAACCTATTCTTAAAAGGCCTTCCCTAGATCATTTTAGTCCTTACAGTTACCTCCAATTTCTAATCTTTGCATAGCTTAACAAGGACCTGGGTTTTCTAGCCCATTATAAACCATAAAGTTGTATTTCTCTGTTTATCACCCTCCTCTCACCTACCCACACCCATCGTGTTAGGCTATCAATGAAATGCTTTGATGTCCCCATGCATACCTCCTACCCACCTCCACCCTCCCACCCTGTCAGACTGTCAAAGTAATGCTTGGATGTTTCACTTATATATACTATCTGCTACCACATTTGCTTATTTCCGATCTGACGAAGAAGGGCAACCTTCGAAAGCTAATCAAGAAATGTATTATGTCCAATAAAAAAGGTATCATCTTATTTTCTTTTCCATGTTTTATTTTGTTTGATTTCTATTGATAACCTGCATAGCTTAACCATCATAAGATTCTACAACCAAGACAAACCAGATTTAGAGAAAACCATAGCACAGAAACTATCATCACAGCATTGACTAGTGAACTCCACTCCATTTTCGATCCCTTGACCTGTCCGTAGCATTCAACCTTGTTGATCATTCTCTACTCATATCCTGTCTTCAGCAGCTTATGTTACCTCTTTTCTGTCAGATCGCAGCTTCTCTGTTGTTACTACATCTGGATCTTCTTCAGTAATCCCTTTGCGCTCTGGTGTGCTCCAAGGATTAGTTCTCTCTCCGCTTTTGTTCAACATTTTCATCAGTCCTCTCGCAGCCTTACTACAAGACCACAACATCCCATTTTTTTATTAATCCAATGACATTTTATTGATTTATCCAGTGTGTCCATTCAATCTGAACCTGGTCCCTCTTCAAAGTGAATAGCACTCTCTCATTGGCTGTCCTCCCATAGACTTGTTTTGAATCCCAGTAAAACCGATGCCTGTTGGATTTCTGGATTACTAACCAAACCCACTGCACCATTTACACTCTGATATCTTTATCAGCCCTGTTGATTCCTTAAAATATCAAGATTATTGTAGATTCAAAACTTACATTTGACCAACAGATTTCTAGAGTTGTAAAAAGCAGATTTTTCTGGCTCCAGAGATTACGTTCAATTAGACATTTCATGCATTCTTCATCATTGCATACCTTAATTCACGCATTTATCATATCTCAAATAGATTATTGTAATGTGGTTTACACAGGGCTTCCCCACTTTCCAATCCACCAACGACAAACTTTACATAACACTGCTGTCACTTGCTATTTTGGGCGAAATGTTTCAATTCAGTCACTCCTCTACTATCTAAGGTACACTGGGTTGCACTCATATACCGCACACAATTTAAGATCCTTCTCCTTGCTCAAAATCCTTCAGCTCAACAATTCCCCTTACTTAGCTTCACTGATTATTGCTTATACTCCCTCTTGTACTTTGACTAGTACTAACCTCTCCTAAGTGAGCCCATTATAAGTCTACATACCATTCTGCATTCTTTTTCTTGGCCCCTTTCCTCTGGAACAGCTTACCTGCAGATATTACATTGGCAGTGTCCATGCCTTAACTAAAATAAAACTCATTTTTTTTTTCAGAAAGTCTTTGGCTTTATCCCCAACTAAGCACTAGTCCTTTGGGCAAATATAGAGACATGGAGGGACATAATCGAAAGGGATGTCCAAGTTTTGATGAGGACGTCTTCGCAAAATGTCCCAATGCATGGGCAGGGAAACCCGTATTATCGAAACAAGATGGACGTCCATCTTTCATTTTGATAATACAGTCAGAGACGTCCAAATCTTGAAATTTTGGTCGTCCTTAGAGATGGTCGTCCCTAGACTTGGTCATTTCTGATTTTCAGCGATAATGGAAACCAAGGACGCCCATCTCAGAAACGACTAAACCCAAGCCCTTTGGTCGTGGGAGGAGCCAGCATTTGTAGTGCATTGGTCCCCCTGACATGCCAGGACACCAACCAGGCACCCTAGGGAGCACTGCAGTGGACTTCATAAATTGCTCCCAGGTACATAGCTCCCTTACCTTGTGTGCTGAGCCCCCCAAAACCCACTACCTCTAACTGTACACCATTACCATAGCCCTTATGGGAGACGGAGAGCACCTAGATGTGGGTACAGTGGGTTTTGGAGGGCTCGCTGTTTCCTCCAAAAACATAACAGGTGGGGGGGGGGGGGCCTGGGTCCACCTGCCTGAAATGCACTGCACCCACTAAAAGTGCTCCAGGTACCTGCATACCGCTGTGATGGACCCGAGTATGACATCTGAGGATGGCATAGAGGCTGGCAATCAATATTTTTACAGATGTTTTTTTGAGGGTGGGAGGGGGTTAGTGACCACTGGGGGAGTAAAGGGAGGTCATCTGGTCAGTTCGGGCACCTTTTTGTGCCTTGGTCATGAGAAAAACATGACCAGGTAAAGTTGTCCAAGTGCTCATCAGGGACGTCCTTTTTTTTCCATTATGGGTCGAGGACGTCCTAGTGTTAGGCACGCCCAAGTCCTGCCTTCGCTATGCCCCCTTGAACTTTGGCCGTCCCTGAGACGGAAAGCAGTTGGGCACGTCCAAAATCGGGTTTCGATTATACCGATTTGAACGACCCTGTGAGGACGTCCATCTTCCGATTTGTGTCGAAAGATGGGCGTCCTTCTCTTTCGAAAATGAGCCCAATAGTATCCTAATCAAATCCTGTCCCTCCTCTCTTCCTTTCCCGCTATCCCTCTTGTTTATGTGTGAGTGTCCTTTATTATTTTATTTTATACTTTTTATTGTACACCTCTGACACTTTTTTTTTTAAAGCAAAGGCGGTATATCAAGACCATAATAAACAAAAACATATTAATTGTGGATATCTTGGAAACCAACTGGCTGGGGTTCCCCAGGACAGGTCTGGGAACCAATGATCTAAAGAACACTCAAGCTCACTTCTTTGAGGGTAAAAGGCAGCTTGGTGGGAGCAGAACGAAAGAGAGGAAAGAATAATTTTAATCTATATTGGGAGAAAGAACAATCTAATGCTTAGAGCTTTAAAAACTTTATTTAATAAAGTTAGGGGGTGATGTTCAAAATAATTGAAGCAAGAAGAAGAAACATCTGCCCATTTAAATCACACTCTGTGGGCTATCCATGGATATTTAGCAGCATTCAAGCAGACAGTGCCACTGAATATTCCCAGAAACTGCTGATGTCAAGTCCAGGCGGAGGCAGGCAGTATAGGCGCTTATACAAAGTTATCCCCAATGTAGAATATAGATATAGATATAAATAAAAGCAAAATACAAAAATATACTGAGCACAAAATACTGATGATTACACAAACTAGGTGTGCATATATATATATATATATATATATATATATATATATATATATATATATTCATACATGTATAACTACACAACTACAAAACTAACCTGAGAAGAAATTACCATGCCAGCTATATTAGACTAGACCAATCCTTCACTAGCAAAATCAGGTCACTAACTAGGGCCCCTGACTATAGAAGAAAATCCCGGCCTCTCACACTTAGTGGTCCTCAGCTTCGGCTTCAGATGGGGCGATGACTTCATTCCTCTTCAGGGCTCTAGATGTCTCACCAATGGACAGATGATCAAAAGCCCCGCGCTGTTCCAAACAGCGCTCTAAAAAATAGCGCTGGAACAGCGCAGGGCGTTATTAGACCTAAGATCAGAGATGACATGCAAATTTAAGCACGCAATTATCTCTGATCATGGGGTAAAAGTGCAGGTGAATTGTGCCTGAGCATGCGCTCAGCACAATCCTCCCGCACTTGTTTGACAGGTCTGGGCTGTCAAAAGCCCACACCTCTCAAACACAGGGGACAGACGTTCATGGGACCACCAGACCCAAACTACCCCTGCCCAGATCAAGGCAAAATGGGGGGTTAGGGGGGGGCTGGAGACCTACTGGATCTCCAGCCATCCCTGAACTGTGTCGGGGAAGGGGGGGCCAGAGGTCCGGCGGACCTCCATCCCCCCTGTCGCGGGGGGGGGGGGGGGGGGCTGGTTGTCCACTGGGCCACCAGGGACTTTTTAGAAATACTGTGGGGAGTTGGAGGGGGTCATCGGGGAACGGAAGGTCCACTGGACCTCCAGCCCTGTTGCTGGGGGGCGGTCTGCTAGAATGCAAATGGTCTGCAAACCCTAACGCCAGCTCGGAGCTGGTGTAGGGTTTGCCGTGGCCAGCGACCCAATATTTGGCGCGCTGGTCGTTGATCATTGGGGATGAATAGATTTAGCATGCATTTGCATGCTATTTGCGCTAAGAGCCCTGTTTTGCATGCTAGTTGAGTTCAGAGCCCACGAGCGCGTTGTTTCACGTGCTGGGGGACTCTGAGCATGGGGCGGTAGCAAACGCTGGCGCTAGTATGGCGGTAATAGACTCTAGCACCAGCATTTGCTTCTGATCATCCGTATGCAAGCCCTCTGACAGTACCAGGTATAATCTGACAGAGTTCTTGCTCTGTATGGGCACTTAGAATCTCAATCTACTGGTAGCCGTGAATCAACTACAGTTTGTCCTTGTGCTGAACTTGGCACAAAGAAATATAGTTCACAGGTGTTCTGGCAATTCAGTCCCCCTCCTCCTAGAGATCTTCTCTTCTCCTTTGTCTTCTTCCAAGTCTCAGGTTGGCACAGCCCTCCAGGTCTCCAGGTAACAATCAGGGACCACTCAAGAACCACATACCTCTGTCCAGCAAGTTACATATAGTCATCACAATGAGAGGCCTTGGACTTTCAGAAAGACCACCTTATCAGAAGTAGGCTCAAGGTAACCAACAAGCATTACCTCATTCATGTCTTGCAGTGCATAATGCTACTTCACAATTTCACACAAGATACTGGTGGACCGGTGTATCTGTAAAGCTCTCTCCTCCGCAGCTTCCCGTGAGATAAACTAGAAGGCTAGTGCAAGTGAACAACATGTCCTTGGATGAAGTCAACTAGCACAGCTGTGCCAGGAAGAAATACAGAAAAGATGGTTCATGGCCTAACCACGCCTCAGGCCTACCAAAGGTGAGACATAGGAAATACCTCTACAGTTTCCCCCCTCTCCCCCCACCCCCCGGAGATGGAAAAACTATGAGGGAGTCTATTCCATCTTCAACCTAATACAACTAGACAGGTTAGAACCAGGAGTCATGGTCAAGCCCAAAGGGATGCATAAAATATGGGCAGGAGCAACCAGAAGTTATGCAGGCACTGGCATATTCAGTGCTGTTGCCCACGCAGCTAAGTGGTCCTAACTTTTGCTGCTTAACTATGCAGGTGCTGGCACTGAATAGCAGCTGGCATCTGCATAACTGATGTCCTCCCTTTTATGCCCCTTATTCCTCCACTTTAATTCAGATCAGATACCGCATTCAATTCAAGCTTCTCCTTCTTACCTACAAATGCACTCAATCTGCTGCCCCTCACTATCTTTCTACCCTCATCTCCCCTTACGTTCCTGCCCGTAACCTCCGTTCACAGGATAAATCCCTCCTCTCAGTACCCTTCTCCACCACCGCCAACTCCAGGCTCCGCTCATTCTGCCTCACCTCACCCTATGCTTGGAACAACCTTCCTGAGCCCTTACCCCAAGCCCCCTCCCTGCCAGTCTTCAAGTCTTTGCTTAAAGCCCACCTCTTCAATGCTGCGTTCGGCACCTAACCCTTACCGTTCAGTGAATCCAGACTGCCCCAATTTGACTGCCCCTATCAGACCGACCACTTGTCTATTAGATTGTAAGCTCTTTGAGCAGGGACCGTCTCTCTTTCTTAAATTGTACAGCGCTGCGTAACCCTAGTAGCGCTCTAGAAATGTTAAGTAGTAGTAGTAGTAATTCCCAAACATCTCCCCATGTACTTATCCCCTTCCCTCTTGCCCCCCACCCATCTGATCCCCCCATCCCTCCTCCAAGAACCGCGCTGCCCACAACATGGCCACCTGGGCCTACCTTTCAAATCAGCGGTAGTCCAGGGGTCATCAGGGCAGGAATGATCCCCACTCACTCCTGCCTATTGTGAGTCTTCCTTCAAAATGGCTGCCATGACCTCTAGCAGCAGTCTCACAGTACTAGCAATCGGGTGGGACCTGCTTGTTGGGGAAGGAGAGAGGAGTATCTGATTGTGGGGGCTGACAAAGACAATCTTCCTTTATATGTTGCTCTATATTTTATACATACACACACCATTAAATGCTCTTTCTGAAACAGTTTGAAACTTTGTTAGAAAATCATAAATTTTGATATCTTTAAGCTATCACCTGGACCCCTTTGAGTAGCCATAGATAATTGATCAAGACACATTGCAGATAGTATTTTGAACATGTACAGAACTACATCATGCACAATGCTAACTTGTCTTTTTAAGGTATGTTTTTAAACTCAGACGCACTTAAATAAATGACCTTTTGAATGAGAAACATTCAGTGTCAGAGATGGATAAAAATAGCATCTCTCTTGACAAGGCTCTCAATTATTACAATATCTGAAAGGGAAAAAACTCCAAACAAAAAAATGTGCAAAAATACTAATTCTTCTGCAGGACTATAACAGGCCAAGCTTAAGAACTGGGTAATACTTGTGCAGTGTTCTTTACAGAAGTGTTTGCCTTTGCACTGTATTTTCTGTAGATACTTTCTTTTCAGAAGTTGCAAGAAAGTAATATAAAAAAAGATGCACTATTTCATACTGCAAAAAGTTAGTTTTTACATTTTTCTCTATTACTTAAATCTCTTTAGATTATTTTTGCTCCAAATGAACAAACAGTTAATGTCATTTTGAATGTATTCTTCTACCACATCAAACTGTGCAAATAAACATCTTTAGCAGCCATCCTTATGTGCTTTGCTAGTAGTACTACTACTACAAATCATTTCTATAGCGCTACCAGTCGTACACAGCGCTTTACAATTTAACATGAAGAAGAGACAGTCCCTGCTCAGGAGAGCTTACAATCTAAATCAGTGCTAGTAGAGCACTTCTTCCACAGCTCCCTGCTATAAGGGCTACTAAGTGTTGGGTTCCCTACCCAGTATATCCTAGCCCAAGCTTCTTCTATGGCCCAAGGGCAAAATCCCCAGTTTTACAAGACACAAATTGACATACTATAACCCTTGAACAGCCATTCCTATGCTAATATGATTAAAATAACTTTGACAAGCTTCTAGCAAAAATATGCTAGGTGATTAATGGACAGAACCATCTCCAGAGAAATGGCATCAAAAACTGAAGCTGTTTCTTGGGAGATGGTTTTAAATGCTTTACAATGTAACTGTAAATAAAATACCTCAGCTGGTAATGCCAAATTTGTTTTTTCTCAAACATGTTAGTTCATTTGGGAGAGGGCGTAGGAGGCCTGGGCATCTTACTCCTGCTGCTATCATTGTCCTCTTCACACTGACAGAATTTAAGAAAACTGCATAAAAGACTTCTAATCTAATCAAAATCTACTAGTTATTCCTTCTTTTCAGCAGATCTGCCTTGCCTCAAAATATTCTGAATGGCTTCCCATTTTAGACATTCATCTTGTAATCTCTTTTCCAAAATTAAGTCCACTTTCAAAATGTATTATTTTAATTTAGCATTCCAGTCTATAAGGAATTAATCTCAAGTTATAATTGTGGGAGTAAATCACTGCTTCTAGCGCCAAGAAATGTCTTAGGTATT
The DNA here is from genome assembly GCF_901765095.1 of Microcaecilia unicolor. Classification (NCBI taxonomy): domain Eukaryota; kingdom Metazoa; phylum Chordata; class Amphibia; order Gymnophiona; family Siphonopidae; genus Microcaecilia; species Microcaecilia unicolor. The sequence continues at coordinate 124,605,071 of NC_044037.1, forward strand.
TTGTTTAATTTAACCTTAGATAATTTTAATACCAATTTAATACCAATTTTGTAATCTAAACACCCTTTTATATTGTTTCTGTCTTGTCAGTTTCTACTCCTTTGTCCTTTTTACTGTACAATGTAAAACTGTTTTGATATGATTTTGGGGTTAGCAGCAGGGCTGGCTCAACCTATGGACCAGGAGAGGCAAATCCCAGCTAAGTCTACCTTCAAACTCCTAAAGGGATAGATGTTACAGTGGGATTTTGGCACTCTTACCACCAACGCCCTGAACAAATGCCTCATCTGGTCCAGCAAGAGAGGGCAGGAACTTGAGAGAGGAGGAGATACTGGCTCACAGGTGAACGTGCGTGTGTGTGTGTGGGGGGGGGGGGGGGGCAGAGTGGAGGCACAGATACCAGTTTGCAGGTGGTTTGGGGAGGCAATGAAAAGGTTGGTTCAGGGCTGTACAGTCCCTTGAGCCAGTCGTGGTTAGCACTGTATCAAAGATGATGCTTGATAATAATGCTTTTAGATATTATGACTGCAGTTTAAAACAAATAAGTGAGTGACATGGGTTGCACACCTGGCATTCAGTTAATCAGTGAGCAGCATATCTTAATAGATTACCCCCTAATAATTTTTCATTATGTATCAATGAAGCCAAACACTGTTCAACATGATGCAAGTGTGACTAAGCAGTCTGGGTCTAGATTAGTCAACATTTGCCCCAACCAACAGTATTTAACTCATCCAACCATCACCCCCCCCCCCCCCCCCCCCATTCCTTACCATGTGTGTAGATGTTGCCCAGTTCATTGTGCAGATAGAAGAGGCTTCTTAGACAGTCACCACCACTGGACACAGGCCGGTAGCCAGTCAGCACAAACTTATTGAACTGCAGGTGTCGGGGTGAGCTGGTCCAGTCCAGTAGCTGGGGCCCATTTAGGAATGCCATGCCACTACAAGATGGAATGTGAATCTCCAATCCCTGTCAGATCCAGAATAACCCGTCCCAACCTCTTCAGGATCAATTTCAATCCTACTGCTTCAGAGAAGAGGTTTGACATTGTCTCTTTTACACAATGCAATGTACATTTCCAGAGCTGGAGATAAAATACTTATCCATATTCTCACTATAATACTTCTGCCATAACTAAAGCTACTGCTCCCAATAATACTGCCTTAGTGCCTACAAAGGTACTACTCCGAATGATCCTCAAAGTCAGAAAAAAGTGATACTCCCTATAATACTTCATCAAAATAGAGATAGTTCTTCAAATAACACTTCTTTATGGTGAATAAAGATGCTATTCCCAAAGCTCATGGTAATACTTCCAAATTAATTACATTGATTCCAATAATAACAATTTTTCCATGTAGGTTGATATACTACTTCTAACCATCCCTCTAACATGCCTTCAGTACACGTAAAGAAAGCAATTTGATGTTACACCTCCAATGAAAATAGATAATCCTAATTTTACCATTACTCCCCAAATCAAAGATGCGCCCACTACTCTTTATTAAACTCCTCCAATTGGTGGTGTAGATGCAAATACTGTATAATATTCCTAACGGCTGCAGTTTCATTCAGGAGACGTTTTAGTTACTGTAGGTAACATTACAATCCCCCCCAAAAATACTTCAAGTAACTCTCTCTCTCTCTCTGTGTACTAGGGCTGAAACGTCCTTGAACAGCGTACAGATAAAATTGCTGATTCGCCCTGAAAATCAAAGATACCAAGTCACACGCATTCAGCTGCCCTCACATTCTCACACGCCAAACACCCCTCCTCACACATATTCAGGAACCGGTCTCCCCTCTCAGTGATCTGCCATGTCTCCCTCTGTCTCCCCCTCTCTTCCGTGTCGGTGTGGCACGTGCCCCCCTTCCTTCCTTCCTTCCCTCCCTCCTACTGTTAAACTCATACTTGAGGGGCTGGCCACTAAGTAACAGTCCCGCAGTCTTCTCCGATGCCCCGCCCCCTATATAACACGCTTCTCTCCTTGGCTTCGTCGTCCCGCTTGCCGGAAACAAGAAGTTGAATCAGAGAAGAGGGACGCCCAAGGAGATTAATGACACGGCCAGGCTGACGTCAAAGAGCTGAAGCGACCCCTCCCGCGCAGCCGCCATTTTGGCCAGAACAAAATAATTGTTATTGCTATTGAAAACAATAGCAAAGTTGTCAGGTTATTTAAGCCTCATAGGTTTGCATTCTACTACTACTACTACTATTTATCATTTCTATAGCGCTACAAGGCATACGCAGAGGGGATTGGGGGGATGTGAGGGGGGCAAAGCTGCCAGGTCTGGGGGAGTTTTCCAGGGGTCTTAGAAGGGGGGAGGGTTATATTCAAAATGTATTTGTCAGTTCTCCAGAGCTTGCTTATTTGCAATGCTGTGTTGTGGATTTCAGTGCTGTGCTATATGCCTTTATTTATTTTTTCTTATGATGGCACACTGTCTTAACAGAAGATGGGCTCATGTCGACTGGCATCTGTCATTAAACCTCCTTCTGGACCTGGAGAACAGGGTTTGCGGGAATCCCACGGGGATGGAAGTAAGCAAGGAGGTTTAATAAGATAGAAGACAGCGTGAGCCTATGTGGCTCATTCTGTGGGCTCAAAGAGGTACTTAGATTGAGAATAGGAGACGGCATGATGTTAAAAAGCTAAAGCCATCTTCCCCCTTGTCCCACTCCATCTCCTTTGTGCAGCCGCCATTTTTAATACACCCAAAACAAAGCAATCAAACCTATCAGCTGCATTAACATTGTCGTTCTTTATTGTTGGTAGTATTTTTATTTGATCTCACTTATATTTTCAAACATGGTGGCTTTTGCAGCATACAGCTGTACACAAAGGAAGTATCGGTTTCATCGGTTAGAACAGTAATTAGTTCTAAATCGTAATCGTTGTGCCATTTGGATGGGTTAGTTATAGAGACTTCCTGTATGCTGCAGAGATATTTTCACCTATTAAAGGGCCACCAAAACAGACATCATGTTATAAGAGAGAGAGAGTATTACAGCATATAACGGAAAGGGTCAGACTACACAGCACAAACAATCCAAAAAGAAAAAGCACAAAGGGCTTTCAAGACTGGTACAAATGTATTTTATTGCTGTGTTTTGGCGCAAAGCAACGCCTGCCTCGGGTCAAGTCAGCATGCCGGTATCGCATAAGTTGCATAGACAGTCTCCTCAGGGAACGAAGAGTGTGGAGTCCACCGCCATGAAAATGCACCAGTTCACTTGGCGCATTTTCATGGCGGTAAGCTCTGCACTGTGATTTTGTTTCTTCGTTCACTGAAGGGACTGTCTGTGCAACTTATGTGATTGATAGTGACACGCTGAATTGACCCCTGAGACAGGCGTTACTTTGCGCTGAAACACAGCCTGTTTCGGGTTATCAATAAAATACACTTGTACCAGTCTTAAGAGCCCTTTGTGCTTTTTCTTTTTGGATTGAGAAAGTATATACAAATAGCCAAAAATGGTATTTGCAATTACATCCATTATAGTGTATTAAATTTCAGAACAAATCTAAATATTAAGCTAAAAAATGAACTGATAAATGTGAATAGCTGTAATTAGCACTTACTATGAAAGGGAATCTACACAAATTAAGACAAACCTGCTATAATTGAGTGTGAAGCGGGAACAAGCGAAAGGGTCAGGACGGAGTAAGTGTTGCTCTCAGCGTTTATATCATTTATGTCAATACCTTGTTCCAAGTAAGACTGCAGAGAATCAGGATCCTCAAATGATGTCATTGCTCAACATTCAGAGCTTCTATTTATAAGTACAATGTTTGTTTTTTTAAACATTAATCGTGGGATCACGTGATGCATTGAGCAAGACGGCTGTGTTTAGCGGTGGGGCCGGGACTCTCACCTCCTAAAAATGCTATTTTAGTGCTTTGAAGAACAGTTTGCCCGAATTCTGCTGTCCACCCACTAGCCTACTATATGGACAAATACCTAGACAGACTTCCATCTGAAATGGCTCAAAAATCAGCAAAAAGAGAGAAAATTAAACTTGGGAAAGGAGAAGCTAAGATGGCGGAAATCCCCTGTACCGCACTAGCGGTGTTTACAGACGGTCAACTTTCCCAACTTACAACGGTGGTAACAAAATCATTGGATATGTTTTAAACATTGTTGATGATGCATGTACACAAGGCCCTGACCTTGCTTGTTTATGTCAACAACTTACAGAACATTCTACTAAACTAGAAGATCTTGAAAATCGCTCAAGAAGGAATAATTTGCGCATAGTTGGGCTCCCGGAGAACATTCCAGAACGGAACTTGTCTACTTGGCTAGAGGGTTGGCTCACAAAAGAACTGGCAATTTCTGACTCCATGGGTCCATTGGTTGTGGAATGTGCACAGCGCATGGGCAGGCCTCCTGAAGATTAATCGTCCTAGAATTGTTATGCTTAAACTTTTAAACTACAGGCACAAATTAGAAATTCTACATGGATTCTGATTGAAGAGAGAAAGTTTAACACATGAAGGACAGCGAGTCGGAAGTTTCACCCACTGTGTATGGCTTTTATCAAACAAGGCATCCGATTTATGCTACTGTATCCTGCTCATTTAAAGATTCTGCTTCAGGGACGCTGGCAGTCTTTCAAAACAGTGGCAGAGTCAAGACTGGTTCTCGTGGAGAAAGGCCTTATTGATTCTGAAATGCGACTCTCAGCTGTTTAAATGAACATTGTTGGACACATACATGCTAGTTTGTGCAAAACCTGCAGATGGCCATAAATTGGGTGTGTAAACCTGTTTATACTTACATATTCATTGGGGGTAAGAGTCCCTAGCATTAATGGTGATTTCATTAATCTGTGTGGATGGTAATGGGATTGTGTCGGGTTAGGGGACAGGGTTGGGAGGGACGAGGGGGATGTGCAAAGGGGTTGGTTACTTAGTTCTTCCTCAGATACATTTGCTGATGGGTGGTTTGTGGGTTCGGGAGCAGAGTACATTGATCAACAGAAAATGTGGAAAGTCATTCACAGGTCATTTAAACAACCGCATAATGTATTCAGAGCTTATACATACTCATTGGGCAGAGGGATTTTTCAAGACTCTTTATTGTCACACTTAGCATTGGGTGACCAAGTGGGTGGGGACCCAGGCGGGGCTAGGCACCAGGGTGCCAGGGTCACATGTATTATATCACATTACAGAATGCCACCTCTCTTTAACTTAACATCCCCATGCCTGCTTCTATAGCATCTTGGAATGCAGGGGGCATAATGTCCCCAGTGAAACGTTCAAAAATACTAGTTGCTTTGAAGCGTCATAAGATCGATATTGCTTGATTGCAAGAGACATGTCTCACGGATTTGGAGCATGCTAAATTACAACACTCTTGGGTGGGAGAGGTGCATTTCGCTTCCTCTCAGGGCAGGAGGGAGGAGTAGCAATTTTGATTAGAAAAGGTTTCTCTTGTAAATCTTCTCTGTTAATATGGGGTGCACAAGGGAATTATCTACTTTTACATCTTTGGTTTCAAGGTACAGAGTTTTTATTATTGGTTTTATATGGTCCCAATCAGCACGATCCTATGTGAAAGATCCTGCCCTCTGCATGAGGGTCTTCGTGATCTTGCCTCCGCCCTGGCCACTCAGCTTCCCAGCCCACTGCAGTCCACAGGGCAGGGCTCAAAGAAAATAAACTTCAAAAAGGTAAAAGTCACCAAGCTCCTTTATTGCCAGGGATTCACAGTTCAGTAACTTGCAAAAGGAATCCTGCAGCCCTTCAAACAGTTGCTGCTGCTTTCCTCTCAGGGCCCAGGTACATCAGAACACAAACACGTCCCCTTCCAGCTGCTGCACAAATCAGTTGGAGCCACATTAACAGTCCCCACAGATAGGCTCCTCTGTAGTCCAACTTCACACCCCAAAAAGAATCCCTGTATCTTGTCCACCCCCACGGGGTTCTGCAAACAGTTCCAAACACACAGTTCTGTGGGCCTCAGCCCACAAAAAGGAGAAAAAAAAAACTGTAGCTTACTTTCTCCTCCCTCACACCAAAGAAGGTTTGTTTTCCCAACAGTTCAAAATCCACAGGGCTCAATGCCTTAGCACTCAATTCAGACACACAGTCTCTTCAAAGAACACAGCCTGAACTCCTTTGGGAAAGAGGAAAAGATCCCCCCCTTTCTGGGTCACTCTATTACTTCACTGACCCTCCTCCCGCATGACCTTTCCACTTTCAGCCCAGCTCTGACACCAAGAGTTCACCTGGTTTTTCAGTTTAGCTTTCAAGGCATGAAAGGTCCATGGGTTCTTCAGAGCCTGCCTCCTGCTCCTTCTCTCCGGCAGCTTGCCAGTCCATGGGCTCATTCTCCTCTACTCTGGGCGTCTGTTCCTCTCTTACTTGATTATGTTCCAGGTGCCCCTCCCTTGCCTTGTCAGAGCCTTCTCCCGGGGAATGCTGGGGCCAATAATCCCTACACCAGGGTTTTCCCCGGGGATGCTGGGAAATGTAGTCCTTCTCCCACCTCCACTTTCTAGGGGCCACTACCTTTTCCCTTCTCTCTCTCTCTCTCTCTGAGGAATGATTAAAGGTAAGGCTCTGCTCTGTCTCCCTCGGCTCTTGAGCCTCCTTCCTTCTCCCTCCTCCACTTCCATCTGTTCAAAACCCTTATCCTCCCCTTCACACCTAACGTCTTTCATTCTTTGCTTCAACATTGCCTGCAGCTCAGCGCACTCCGTTTGATGGTTTTGCGAGACTTTAACCTGGTCTCAGACCCATCTATAGATTTTTCTAATCCGGCTTCGTCCCACTACAAAGAACACCGAACACATACTTTTTCTACTTTCTCACATTCTCTCAATTTAATAGACACATGATGCACTTTACATCCAGGTGAACGTGATTACACGTTCCCGGTTGCATGGGACTCAAGGAAGATTAGACTACATTTTAGTGGATCGTACATTATTTGCATCGATCTTGTCAGCGGTGATTGGCCCTGAGGAGATCTCCGATCATGCGCCGGTATGAGTCGACGTAGAAATACCTGCTGATGGGAGGGGTGTTGCAGGCTGGCGCTATCCTTCCTATTTGCATACTGACTCTCATTTTCAGAAATATGTTCACGATAAATGGACTATGCTACTAATAATGTGCAGCATATTGATCAGCCAACTTTATTTTGGTCTGCTTCAAAAGCAGTGCTAAGGTGAGATATAATTGCTTACATACAAGCTTGCAAGAAGTGTTTAGCTGCAGGAATACTACATTTAGAATCCAAGTTACTAAAAGCTAAATGGGCTTATTTTAATCGGCCTAATCGAGCTACATTAGAATGTTTGCAGGCTACTTAGATTACATCATTTTGGTAACTGTCCTGGTTGAATGCTTGCCCAAATAATGAAAACTTGGGGAGGACCATGGGCGGTGGTCTCATTACAGGATGCCCAACAACAACCGGGAAAGTATAGCTCTGATACCAATTATTTCTCTTCACTTTACACAGCAGATGTACCACCTGACGCTCAGGGTCTTACAAATTATCTGACGGAGGCAGGCCTGCCTAAACTGACCATGCAAGAGTTAGAACTATTAAATGCCCACTTCAGTTGCAAGCGGTGGTTAATGTTACAAAACATTACCCCCAAAGGCCATGGGAGCACTACTGGCATATTATGAGGAAGTGATAGAGAGGGGTTTCTTTCCTCTCCATGCTAACACTTCTCTGATAACGCTACTACCAAAACCTGGGAGACCGCCTGAGAACTTGGACTCATATCAGCGTACGTCACTTTTAAACGTAGACATTAAATTGTTTTCAAAGATATAGGCAGAGTGTTTGGCCCAGTGTCTACCCAGATTAGTAGGACCTGGCCAGGTAGGGCTTGTGCAACGGCGTCATCTGGTGCACAATGTTTGACATCTGTTACTTGCCATGGCTCATTGCCAAGAAACTAAGACACCATGTCTGATAGTAAGTTTAGACACCGAAAAAGCCTTTGATAGGGTGGGCTGGGATTACTTATTCCAAACCCTGTCCTTTATGGGATTTTGAGGCTGGTATTTGCAGGCACTAAAATCTTTACATAATCAACCTATGGCCTGTCTACTGGTAAACTGTATTAAAGAATCAGAATTCCCTGTTTCAAGAAGTACTAGACAGGGGTGCCCTCTCTCCCCTTTACTGTTTGTGTTCTTCTTGGAGCCTCTGTTGCGCAGTCTTTTTTTGTTAGACAGGGTGAAAGGGATGTCTCTTGCTGATCAACATATTAAAACCCTAGCATATGCAGACGATCTACTAGTGGTGTTGACTGACCCGTTGCAATCTCTTGATAATTTACTCACACGTCTGAGGCAATTTGGGAAGTATGCAGGTTTTTTGTTAAATTTGGATAAATTACAGGCACTTTCAATGCTGCCTGATACCCAGGTACACTGGCAGAGAGAATTTCCCCTTAAATGGGCGTGCACATACCAGCAGATCTTAAACAGTTATACATGTTAAACATTCAATGGCTGTTAAAAGAGACAAAACAAAGATTACAGTCCTGGAGGGCCTTTCCCATATCCTTGTTAGGCCGGATAGCATTATATAATATGTTTTTTGTTCCTAAATGGTTGTATGTATTTCAACTTTTACCACTTTAAAAAATTGTCTGATGAGAGAAAATTGAACAAACTATTGCAATGTTTCCTTTGGAAAGGTAGGAGAGCTCGATTCCCTATCTCTACATTACACATTCCAGTAGACTATGGAGGTCTGGGACTGATAAGCTTGCGCCACATCACAATAGCAAGTGGTGTGAGACATATCAACGATTGGTTTTGTTCTACACAGGATTATTCTAATACATCATTGGAACTCCAATTGTCTCCTAAATCTCATTTAACAGCCTTCTACATTGTGAAGAAGGGGATAAGGGAACAGAGAAGGGGGGTACCGGCGGAGGAGAAGATAAGGCCCAGAGGAGGCGACAACCCAGATTCTTAGCTCAGGGAGTTCCACATGTCAGGAAATAGCATAGATCATTTTCCCCAGAGGGCAGGAGGCAGGGTAAAAACTACGATTCCCAGCAGCCCTTGAGGAAGTCTTACAACAGAATCAAAGACTTCCTATCCCAGCAGCCCCCAGTGGAGCCCAAGGGAAAGGCAGGTAAAGGTGAAACCCAAGACATGGAGGGGAGGCCAGGAATGGAGGGGGAGCCTCTAAGCAGAGCTAATCAGGGGGAGGAGGATCAGCTGGGAAATGGGTGGGGTGAGGAGCCCATGGAATGGAAGGAGGAAGAAAAGGAGGAAGAAGTGAGGCAAGAGGAGCCGAAGGAGATTGTAGCCCTGGCAAGATCCACAAGTAAAAGGTTCAGACAGCAGGTAACCGCTTGGTGTGGGGTCTTGGTAAACAAGGGAAGGCAGTGGCTATCGTGGAGGAGCCAGGGAGCGACGGGGTCAAGTGGGAGGAAGCCAGGAGATAGAGCTGGCCAGAGGAGGGAGGGGACCCCTGGGAGTGCTCTGCCTCTGAACTGCTGATGGGATTTCTAAACTGCTTGTTTGAACTGCCTTTGGAAGTGCTTGTTTTCTTTGAACTGCTTGTTTTTCTTTGTGGAACGTTTTTTGCTTTTGGTATTACTTATTTTGAATTGCATTATTGGGACTGCTGAGATTCATGTCCTGTTGGTTTATGAACTGCATTTTTGAAGCTGTGGAGATTCCTGAACTGCTTTGCTTTTAAATAGTAACATAGTAGATGACGGCAGAAAAAGACCTGCATGGTCCATATAGTCTGCCCAACAAGATAAACTCATATGTGCTACTTTTTGTGTATACCTTACCTTGATTTGTACCTGTCCTTTTCAGGGCACAGACCGTGTAAGTCTGCCCAGCACTATCCCCGCCTCCCAACCACCAGCCCCGCCTCCCACCACCGACTCTGGCACAGACCGTATAAGTCTGCCCAGCACTATCCCCGCCTCCCGCCACCGGCTGTGCCACCCAATCTCGGCTAAGCTCCTTAGGATCTATTCCTTCTGAACAGGATTCCTTTATGTTTATCCCACGTGTGCTTGAATTCTGTTACCGTTTTCATTTCCACCACTTCCCGCGGGAGGGCATTCCAAGCATCCACTACTCTCTTCGTGAAAAAATACTTCCTGACATTTTTCTTGAGTCTGCCCCCCTTCAATCTCATTTCATGTCCTCTTGTTCTACCTCCTTCTAAGGTGACTGAATTGTTACATATAGGCAGAAAAGATGTCACCTTAGAAGAAAAATGATGTAAGCGGAAAATCTGAATTGTTACATATAGGCAGAAAAGATGCTTTTACTCCAGGCCATATTTACCCCACTTTTCGTAAGTGGCATAACCGAGGAATTATATATTTGCTACAGGTGGAGACCTCAGAGGGACAAATTAAATCATTCTGCGACCTTCAGAAGGAATTTGATATTCCGGACAAAGATGTTTATTTTTATGTTAAATTGAAGCATTAAGTGAAATCTTTACCTTAGGAGGTCCTGGCAGAGGATGTGCAGGAGGAACTCTCTGCAGCATTTTCCTGGAGGCACAGCAAAAAGTGCCTCTTTTCTTTCATCACCAACATATAAGAGACACTATATCTGAACTGGATTATACTTGATTGCTTGCGTTGTGGCATGGTGACCTCTAAGTTTTATTGACTATACCTCAGCTTAAAGTGCACATACTATCTATCTGCTGGCTTTTGCCTTCTGCAATACTTTGGGAGCTCCAATACAAATTTGTTCTCTGTTTATACATCTCCCCCCCGTAGAGCTTTTCACATTGGACTCTCTCCTTGGGGATCTTGTCCAAAATGCGGAGCTGATGGAGCAATGTTGGGCCAGGTCTCCAGAATGTGGCATTTGGGATGACATTATGACCCAGCACTATTGTTTGGTCATCCAAAACTGGGGCCTCTGGTTCTGCCTGGGTTTACATCATTTGTGACAAAAGCTACAATAATATCGAAGAAAGTCATCTTGGCTGAGTGGTTATCTATTAAAAGGACCTCAATTCAGCATTGGAACTCACATATGATCTTCTTAATAAGAATGGAGCGTTTGGGAATCCAGGACTTTGCCTCTTCTGCAGGTGACAGATTTCAGCAATGTTGGAGCCCATTTTGGAACACCTTGACACCCATGGCCCGGAGTCGTTTGTTAAATATGTAGCGTGCTGTCTGCTCATTAGTTAATGACTTGTGGACTTCATTGTACCTTGCCGGTCGTAAGAGGGGAAGGAGGGATGGGATGGGGTGATAAATGATTTCAATGTTTTGTATTATACTGTTGTGACAATGTTTACTTCTGTTCAATAAAAATGACTGAACCATAAAACATTAATCAGGTTGAAACCAGGGAGCATTTAACATCTTTTTTTACTGTGGGTACATCAAAAGAAAATGATGGTATATGGGAACTTGCTCCTTTTGTTTTGTGGAATGGAGTGGTATGTTATAAAAATGCACTTGATTTTTACATAAGAACATACGAGTAGCCAAACTGAGTCAGACCAATGGCCCATCTAGCCCAGTATCCTGTTTTGCAAACAGTGGCCAAGCCAGGTCACAAGTACCTGGCAGAAACCCAAATCGTGGCAATACTCCATACTACAAATCCCAAGGCAAGCAGTTGCTTTCCATATCTGTCTCAATAGCAGACTATGGACTTTTCCTGCAGGAATTTGTCCAAACCTTTTTTAAACCCAGATACATAAACCGCTATTACCACATCCTCCGGCAAAGAGTTCTAGAACTTAACTATTCGTTGCGTGAAAAAATATTTCTTCCTATTTGTTTTAAAAGTATTTCCATGTAACATCTTTGAGTGTCCCCTAGTCTTTGTACTTTTGGAACGAGTAAAAAATCGATTTACTTCTACTCATTCTACACCACTCAGGATTTTGTAGACCTCAATCATATCTCCCCTCATTCGTCTATTTTTCAAGCTGAAAAGCCCTAACCTTTTTAGCCTTTCCTCATACGAGAGGAGTTCCATCCCCTTTATGATTTTAGTTGCTCTTCTTTGAACCTTTTCTAATTTCGCTAGATCTTTTTTGAGATACGGCGATCACAACTGAATATCAACAATGAATATTAGTGAGAGAGATTTGCCTGCAGTGGAGGCAGTGCATGCAAATCTGTCTCATGAATATTCATTGTGGATATCCTGAAAACCTGACTGGCTGGGGTACTCCAGGACCAGGTTTGGGAAACACTGCACTGTCAATCTTCTCTGGCCCAAAGTGAAACTCATACAGGGCCAATCTGTGCTCCATTTTTCAGAGTGTAAATAGATGTGAAATTGGTAGTGAGACTAGAATCAGTCCAGGGTCACATCTGCTCACAAGGTCCAGAGCCAGTAAATCTGACACTTGGTTCTAATCACAACGGTGCCTTTCTATCACATCACACATTGTTGTATATGTGCATCAAACTTCCAATACAAGCATGCTGTAGCACAACTGAATGATACATTCCTCACAAATATGAGTAATGTAATGATAATCCATATGCCTACTACCTTGATGATTCTAGGTGTGAGACCATGACTCTTCTCTTTACATACAACACAGAGATGGTTCAAAGTAGAGAACACAATGCAAAGCACAAAAAGCACCAAGAGTCTTGAAAAATGGGCCAAATGCTTTTATTCCACTGTGTAGAATTGTCCTATTTTTCAAGGCTCTTGATGCTTTTTGTACTCTGGACATCTCTTTACAACCAGAGCATGGATGTTTAACTTTAGTGGCAAACTGAAAAGGCCAAGCCATCCCTATGAAAGGCATATCTATTAACTAAGGTCAGAGCCTGACCTCCAAATCTATCCTTAGGCTACTCTCAAAACAAGATGCATGATGCTCAGCTAAGAGTAAAACCATCTCTGATATGTACATAGTAGCGTTAGGGAGCCTGTGCAGCATCGTACACAGGACATTTCTGCATTGTACTGATCACACCAGACCATAGTCCTAGAGCCATTTAACTACAGTACTGTTATACCTAGTTACAGCAGAGAACTATCAGGTCTAGACCATGCAACACTACTGAGCTGTCTGGCTGAAAAGGAAGCATAGCTTGTAAACACCTACCTGTGGCAGTATCACTCCACATCAACTATCTGCAATGCAGGGAACATGCAGAAAGCTTGGATCCTAGCCAGATGTTCATATGGGATATGATGCAAAATGGGGCTGCAGAGGCTGCATTGAAGTCACAAAGGTAGCATTGGAGGGAGAGGTGGATTTGAACCTACCATCCCAGGAAGGCATAGACAGTGCACTAACCACTCCACCAGGCCTTTTTTTTTTTAAATATCATTTTATTGAATTTTTGAAACCAACAACAGAAACTGCCAGGTGACGTAGCACCAATCACGCAACAAAATGATCACCCAACTAATTGTTGCTCTAACTGAACCCATTCTATTCATCCACCTTCCCAAACCTTTATCGTCCCCCCCCCCACCACCACCACCACCATGAGATGTGGTGTGGCTCAGCATCAACAATTAATGATTTAGAATCCTACTTCTGGCTGTGGGCTGAAGGGTGGACCAGAAGCACCCCCATCGGTGCTGAAATTATTGTCCCTGAACTGAAGCAAAGTTGGTAATCTCCTTCCTCTCCATGGAAAGAAAAATCATCTGCGATCTCCACGCTGATACAGAGGGTCCCATTGGCTCTCTCTCCAAGTCAAAAGAATAGTTTTTTTGCCAGTAGAACCAAACATCACACAAAGCCATGCAAACCTGGAAGTTTTGGTGAGGGCATCATGTATACATCAAATAGTAGTGAAGAAGACCTTCCAAGTTTGCACTTCCACTGGTATTCTGTAGCAAGTAAAATCATAATCCAGAAAGTCTGTACCAATGGACAGGTCCAGAACATGTGACTCAAGGTAGCAGAGGCTGAGTTACACTTCGGGTAAGCCGCCATGTCTGCAAAAGTAGTTCGATGCACCCTATATGGAGGTATGTAAAGTCAAAGAAGGAATTTATACTATATTTCCCACAAACTAGCATTGCAGTTAGCTCGCCTAGTTCTTTGCAAACAGTTCTGAATCTGAGAAGCCTGAAGAAAATGTACCAAATCCTGGGACCACTGCCTCGCCAACCATTCATAGTCCAAATCTTCTGTTGAGTATTGTAAATATCTATGGTGATAAGCAAGTGGCACAGCAAAAAAGGAGTAGAATGATCTGGCCCTTTCAATAAACCAGGGAGAAGTATAACACTACAAAGTCTTTTATTAAAGAGCATCAAGTGGCTCGACACAGCAGCTGTGTTTTGGTGCCTATGCGCCTGCCTCAGGAGCCTAAACGAACATATAAAAATCAAATACAAATCATAAAAACTCTGAATCATAAACAACCATCTACATATGAAAAAAAAACTAGGAATTAAAAATACACATAAAATTTTAATGAATTGATTCATGCATTTAAAAACATATTAAATGTACACGTTTTATGACATATAAAACAGAAACTCTAGAACATTAAAAATTACATATTACATATAGAAATGCATTTAAGATCACATATAAAATCGTTTATGTGTGTGCTCTAGACAAACAGACCAAAGGTTTAAAAAGAAAACAAAGTTTCTTGTGTGGTAAAGTTATTGGATGTCACAATCCTATGAAAAAAAGAATGTAGAATTATGGGGAACAGCATAAAAATATAACAAATATATATAAAAAATATATAGTGAGAAGAGGGAGAAAGTATTGTGCCTTACGAGTTACCCAAAAGAATTATATGTACTGAGTATTCTATCGTGAAAAATGAGATAGAAAGGCAGAGAATACTGATAAAGGAATACTGATGTTGAAAAAGAGGGGAAGGAACATTAAGACACATAAGAAGTTAAACAAAACAATCCTACTAACGGTAAAATATCGAAAATAAAAGATTTGTATATGTTCGTTTAGGCTCTCTTCCAGTTTAGATGTTAATCGCCCCGCAGAGGTGCGTATTACTGGTATGTAGCGAGAACCCCCACATGTGCGGGCCACTTGTACCAACAAGGCCCCTGCCTTATTACCAAAAGGAAAAAATGTATGCTGCCTATATAACTGGGAGCGCAGGGTGCCTTCACGAATGTGGGAGTATAGCAAGATTTTCATGGCCTGAAATGTGTCAAAATTGGTGGGAGTGGGGGCTCCCAAATATCTTCGCTTAGCCACCCTAAGCTGGTGTTCTAATGCAATGATTCCCTGAGCCAAACGTTTCTTGTAGGCGCTGACGTAAGCAATAATGGCCCCTCACATGACTACCTTGCTAGTGGGCCAGAAGAACCCCGGATCATCAATGTGCTGAGCATTGTGGGAGACAAATTCTTCCCATTGCTTACACAAATAAGCTAGGAAATCTGGAGATGAGCATAGTGAGGTTGGAAACCTCCAGTCCTGCTGCTGATGGAATTGGGAATTCGTTTCTAAATCAATCCAAACTAGAGCTTGATCTGAGATCTCCACTCCATTTATGGTCACCAACACCTGAGGGAAGACCCCACTATGCACAAATATATAATCTAATTGGGAAAGTGTATGATGGGCCCATGAGGTGTGAGTGTAGTCTCTCTCGTCGGGGTGTAAGAGGTGCCAAGGGTCTACAAGACCCAACGCTTTACAAAAAGCCGTCAGCTCTGGCGTCCCCCCTGTCTCAATATGGGCGACCCCGACGAGCGATCCATCTGGAGATCATAAATTCAATTCATGTCTCCTGCCACTATCAATGGAAGACCAGCATGACACTGGCAATCCCTCAGCAACTTACTGTAAAAGGAGCTCTCCCTTGGGACTGGGTCATATACCCCCACCATCAAAAACTCTTTGCCCTGCATATTTAATAACAGGCCAATATAATGCACGGTATTACTACTATAAAACACTTCTATAGCGCTACCAGTTGTACGCAGCACTTTACAGTTGAACATGAAAAATCGGGTGTGCTGTACCTTGTAAGGATTTGCTTATTGCTACCCCTCCCTTTCACCTCGCCACCGGTGAGTCGAACACCTCCCCCACCCATTGTTGCTTAAGCTTTAGGTGTTCCTCGTGTGATAATCTGTTTCCTGGAGGCAGGCAATGTCGACTGAGTGACGCTTAAGGGCCCCCAAGACTTTCTTCCGCTTTATTGGGAAACCTATTCCATACACATTTCATGAAAGGATCCATACTGCTCTAGTTTGTTTCCTACTTATCTTCAATAAAGTGTAGTGTATGCATGCAACCGCCTTTGTACATTTCAGCTTCCAGGTGTCCAGCCTTACCTGGAAGGGACTCTCCCTCCCCTCGCAACACCCACCCTCACATCCACACAGCACAGCTACTACATCCACACCACATCTCATCTATAACCCCCTCCCATCCCCTTTGTCTCCTCTCCCTCCCCACCCCCTCCATTCCCTTTTTAAGTATTCCAGAATGTCTCACTACCTCACTGTGTAGCCGAGACATCAAAGGATCACTTATGATGTTTGGGGTCCTGTTCCTCATTTTCACTGGAAATTAGTAACAAAAGATAACATATCTGCAGTCTTAAGCATTTCAACTCCTCTACCTACAGAGTGCTAATACTCATATAATATAAGAGCAGGACACTAATATTAGCTAACATTTTGTATTTAAGTTCTCGACTGTGGCTCTACTGAGGTAGAGATGGCTTGGAGAAAGTCCTGGGCCCGCATTGGAGTGTCAAAGCAATGCCACTTTCCTTTCATATAAAATCTACAGCAGGGCTGGGTAGAGAAATATGAAATGCACCTGCTTATCGCGAAGCGATGTGGCGATTGGAGAAAATTTGCGCCTATGCTCCTGCAGGACCTGAGAATAATCCTGGGGCGCCCTCATACTTCAAAGTATTTTGTTTTTGTCTCAGTCCTCAAAGAATCTCCACTTTGTGAATGTAATTGTGAATCTTAATCATAACCACTTGTGGACAACTCGCTCCATTTTGGGCTTGTCTCACTTGGTGTGCTCTCTCAAGGCAAAAAGGGCCGATACTATCAGATAAAGCAAATTTCTTGCTCAGCCATTTTTCGAGCAGCATATCCAAGGAAGCTCTTCTAGGATAGTGGTCTGGTGGTTTGTTTCAGCCAACAGGGATTCTAAGTTAGCCAGCTGGCTGGATAATTGTCTCAGGTGCAGTTCCAAAGTCTGTCCCACCAATGTTGTTATATGCTGCAACTGTGTAGGGGTGAAAGATGGGGGCGCAGACATGCTTTCAGCCGCCATCTTGTCAACACCACCCCAAGATCTTTCTTTCTCTATTTTTGTTCCCTTGCTCAGCATCGATCGCATCTTTGGTGATAAAAATTTGAACTTGCCTGTGTAAGTGGGGTCTTTTGGATCTGGTTTTTCAATCCAAACGGTGCTTGTAGATGCGGAATGTGGTGCGGGAACCCTGGAGAAGAGCCGACATGCAACTGCTCTGCTCAACACATCACGTGATTCTCCCCACCAGGCCTTTTGTGTGTTGTCAGGCAGGCTCCTTGCTGTGAGTTAAGTAATATTTGGGCAATGCGCAGTGACAAACTGGACCTTTGAGAAGTGGTGTATTGTGAAACTCAAGGAACATCACATCACAAGGTGGGAATTGCACTGCATACTTAGACCTTTTTTTGTGTTGGCAGAAACATTTCTGCTCCTTGACATAGAGAGTGGTCAGGCTAGAGCCACCATAACAATTACAAACAAGGGCAGAACCCTTTGGCCAAACACCTCATCCAAATAAACAGTTTCCCGTCACCTGTATGGAAAAGTGGTGCACCTTTCCACTAGTAGACTTTGAAAGGGACCTTTGTTTATAATAAAGGGCCAGAAACATTTGCAAGCCTCACCATTTTTCAAAAAGTAAGAATGATACAGGTGCAGTAGGACATTACCACCAATTTCTCAAACACAGCATCCCTTCAAATATGGGATACCTCACACAAAATCTGCAGGGCAGGCCCAGACTCGAGTACAGCATTCCTGCTTAGCTAATGCAAACCTCACCTCCAACAATACAATGGCCAGATTCTGACCTCAGCAGACAAAATTGCAAAGGAAATCCACTGTACAGCAGGAGATCAGTAATGGAGGGATGCAGATGAGGTCAGACTATTTACAGATACCAGAGAGGGGTGGGAGAAGTGTGCCATATGCAGACGCAGGGTTTACCAAGAGGATGCCAGGGGGGCAAGATTCCCCTAGGCCCAGCCTCCAAGGGGGGTCCAGCGCCAGGGTCTATCTCTCTCCTGCTCCTGATGGGCGCAATGTGAGGGGAAAAGCATCCACAGGGCAGGCAATGTGGTGAACAGTGCTGGAGGAAGGATTCTGCTGGCGGGGCTTGGGGACCCCGGCTAGCCAAGGTATGTGGAGTTGCGGTGGGGGCAGGGAGGTGGGGGCAAAATATGCCCCTCCCACTTTGGGCTCTGACCCCCCCCCCCAAACTTTTGTGGTCTGGCTACGTAGTGGTCCGGCGGTCCTGGGGGGCCTGGCAGCAGGGCCTGCCCCGGGCCTGGCTCAGTCTCTTGGCGACCCTGCACCCTACTTATATGATATAGCTGTGGCTGACACATGCTGTGCATTTGCTCTGTGGCTAGGAAAACAATATTTTGGAGTGGAGGAGTAGTCTAGTGATTAGAACACCAGTCTTGATATCCAGAGGTGGCAGGTTCAAATCCTACTGCTGCTCCTTGTAACCTTGGCCAAGTCACTTAACCCTCCATTGTCTCAGATACAACATTTAATTGTGAGCCCTCCAGGGACACAGCAATACCCAGTGTACCTGAATGTAATTCACCTTAAGCTACTAATGAAAAAGGAGAGAGCAAAAGCCAAATAAAAATGGACATTTTACAGGGAGAGGGCAGCGGCATACCAACAACAGGACAGTGGAGGCGATCCGCCCCGGGAGCACGCTGCAGGAGGGGTGTAGGGAGCAGCCGTGTGGCTGTCGGCTCTGCCGGTTCCCTGCTCCCTGTGCCCCAGAACAGGAAGTAACAGCAGAGGAAGCAGGGAACTGGCAGAGCTGACAGCCACACGGCTGCTCCCGAAACCCCAGCAGGTAAGAACAATGCAACGGGAGGGAGGGGGGGGCTTGGAGGTGATGTGCTGGGGGGGATGATGCTGCACCCGGGGGGGGGGGGCAGCAGCGAGCCACTCCGGGTGGCAGCCAACCAAGGAACACCAGTGGGAGAGGGACATCCTACAGCTGCACCTCTAAACTTTCTAAATGTGGAGTTGGTGAATACATTCAAGTGTTTGTAGAGGGGATCCCCATCGCCTCTGCAACCAGCGGCTACCATAATACTCCTCAGGAATGACCCCACAACACTAACACTGACACTACCACCACCCGGTTATTTTTTATGGGATTTACATAAGTACATAAGTAATGCCATACTGGGAAAAGACCAAGAGGCATATTTTCAAAGCACTTTGGGAGGCTAAGTTCCATAGGTTTCTATGGAACTTTGGGAGGCTAAGTGCTTTGAAAATGAGCTTCCAAGGGTCCATCGAGCCCCGCTTCCTGTCCACGACAGCGGCCAATGCAGGCCAAGGGCACCTGGCAAGCTTCCCAATGTACAAACATTCTATACATGTTATTCCCGGAATTGTGGATTTTTCCCAAGTCCATTTAGTAGCGGTTTATGGACTTGTCCTTTAGGAAACCGTCCAACCCCTTTTTAAACTCTGCTAAGCTAACCGCCTTCACAACTTTCTCCGGCAACGAATTCCAGAATTTAATTATATGTTGGGTGAAGAAAAATTTTCTCCAATTTGTTTTAAATTTACTACACTGTAGTTTCATCGCATGCCCCCTAGTCCGAGTATTTTTGGAAAGCGTGAACAGACGCTTCACATCCACCTGTTCCACTCCACTCATTATTTTATATACCTCTATCATGTCTCCCCTCAGCCGTCTCTTCTCCAAGCTGAATAGTCCTAACCTCCTTAATCTTTCTTCATAGGGAAGTCGTCCCATCCCTGCTATCATTTCAGTCGCCCTTCGCTACACCTTTTCCAATTGTACTATATCTTTCTTGAGATGCGGCGACCAGAATTGAACACAATACTCAAGGTGTGGTCGCACCATGGAGTGATACAACGGCATTATAACATCCTCACACCTGTTTTCCATACCTTTCCTAATAATACCCAACATTCTATTCGCTTTCCTAGCCGCAGCAGCACACTGAGCAGAAGGTTTCAGTGTATTATCGACGATGACAACCAGATCCCTTTCTTGGTCTGTAACTCCTAACGTGGAACCTTGCATGACGTAGCTATAATTCGGGTTCTTTTTTCCCACATGCATCACCTTGCACTTGCTCACATTAAACGTCATCTGCCATTTAGCCGCCCAGTCTCCCAGTCTCGTAAGGTCCTCTTGTAATTTTTCACAATCCTGTCGCGATTTAACAACTTTGAATAACTTTGAGGGGCATAATCGAACGAAAACATCTATCTTCATGGGCGTTTATCTCCGAGAACGGGTCCGTGAAGGGGCGGACCGAACCATATTTTCAAAAAAAATAGACGTCCATGTTTTATTCGACAATTTGTGAGCTGGGCGTTTTTGTTTTTCAGCGATAATGGAAAATGAAAGCGCCCAGCTCAAAAACGAATAACTCCAAGACATTTATTAGTGGGAGGGGCCAGGATTCGTAGTGCACTGGTCCCCCTTACATGCCAGGACACCAACCGGGCACCCTAGGGGGCACTTATACAAAAACAAAAACAAAAGGTAAAAGAGCTCCCAGGTGTATAGCACCCTTCCCTTGGGTGTTGAGCCCCCCAAATCCCCCTCAAAACCCACTGCCCACAAGTCTACACCATTACTATAGCCCTAAGGGGTGAAGGGGGGCACCTACATGTGGGTACAGTGGGTTTGGGGGGGTTGGACAACTAAACATTAAGCAGCACAATTGTAACAGGTAGGGGGGGGATGGGCCTGGGTCCACCTGCCTGAAGTCCACTGCACCCCCTAACAACTGCTCCAGGGACTTGCATACTGCTGCCAGGGAGGTGGGAATGACATTTGAGGGTGAAAATAAAAAGTTGTGAAACATCATTTTTTGTGGTGGGAGGGGGTGACCACTGGGGGAGTCAGGGGAGGTCATCCCCGATTCCCTCTGGTGGTAATCTGGTCATTTAGGGCACTTTTTGGGGCCTTATTCATGAAAAAACAGGGTCCAGGAAAAGTGCCCTAAATTCTAGGTACAAGCATACTTTTTTCCATTATCGGCGAAAGGTGCCCATCTTTGTTCGGGTGATAACCATGCCCCAGTCCTGCCTTCACCACGCCTCCGACACCCCCCGTCAACTTTGTACGCTTCCGCGATGGAGTGCAGTTGAAAACGTCCAAGTGCGGCTTTCGATTATACCGCGTTATTTGTTTTTGTGAGATAAACGTCCATCTCCCGATTTAGGTCGGAACTTGGGTGTTTTTCTCGTTCGATTATAAGCAGGTTTGTGTCATCAGCAAATTTAATTACCTCGCTAGTTACTCCTATCTCCAAATCATTTATAAATATATTAAAAAGCAGTGGTCCTAGCACAGACCCCTGAGGAACCCCACTAACTACCCTTCTCCATTGTGAGTACTGCCCATTTAACCCCACTCTCTGTTTCCTATCCTTCAACCAGTTTTTAATCCACAATAGGACATCTCCTCCTATCCCATGACCCTCCAATTTCCTCTGTAGCCTTTCATGAGGTACCTTGTCAAACGCCTTTTGAAAATCCAGATACACAATATCAACCGGTTCCCCTTTGTCCACATGTTTGTTTACTCCTTCAAAGAATTGAAGTAAATTGGTCAGGCAAGATTTCCCCACACAAAAGCCGTGCTGACTTGGTCTCAGTAATTCTTGTCCTTGGATGTGCTCTGTAATTTTGTTTTTAATAATAGCTTCTACCATTTTCCCTGGCACCGACGTCAGACTCATCGGTCTATAATTTCCCGGATCTCCCCTGGAGCCTTTTTTAAAAATCGGCGTTACATTGGCCACCCTCCAATCTTCCAGTACCACGCTCAATTTTAAGAATAAGTTGCATATCACTAGCAGTAGCTCCGCAAGCTCTTTTTTCAGCTCTATCAGTACTCTAGGATGAATACCATCCGGTCCAGGAGATTTGCTACTCTTCAGTTTGCTGAACTGCCCCATTACGTCCTCCAGGTTTACCGTGAAGTCAGTAAGTTTCTCCGACTCGCCCGCTTGAAATACCATTTCCGACACCGGTATCCCACCCAAAT
Source organism: Microcaecilia unicolor (assembly GCF_901765095.1). Lineage (NCBI taxonomy): Eukaryota > Metazoa > Chordata > Amphibia > Gymnophiona > Siphonopidae > Microcaecilia > Microcaecilia unicolor. The sequence continues at coordinate 124,627,308 of NC_044037.1, forward strand.
CTTCTTCGGTGAAGACCGAAGCGAAGAATTCATTCAGTCTCTCTGCTACGTCTTTGTCTTCCTTGATCGCCCCTTTTACCCCTCGGTCATCCAGCGGGCCAACAGATTCTTTTGCCGGCTTCCTGCTTTTAATATACCGAAAAAAATATTTTTACTATGTTTTTTTTGCCTCTAATGCTATCTTTTTTCGTAATCCCTCTTGGCCTTCTTTATCTGCGCCTTGCATTTGCTTTGACACTCATTATGCTGCTGCTTGTTATTTTCAGATGGTTCCTTCTTCCATTTTCTGAAGGCGTTTCTTTTAGCCCTAATAGCTTCCTTCACCTCACTTTTCAACCAGGCCGGCTGTCTTTTGGACTTCCGTCTTTCTTTTCTAATTCGCGGAATATGTATGGCCTGGGCCTCCAGGATGGTATTTTTGAACAGCGTCCACGCCTGTTGTACAGTTTTTACTCTCTCAGTTGCCCCCCCTAAGTTTTTTTTTTACCGTTCTTCTCATTTTATCATAGTCTCCTTTTTTAAAGTTAAACGCTAACGTATTTGACTTTCTGTGTACAGTTACTTCAAGGTCGATATCAAAACTAATCATATTATGATCACTGTTATCAAGCGGCCCCAGTACCATAACGTCCCTCACCAGATCATGCGCTCCACTAAGGACCAAGTCTAGAATTTTTCCTTCTCTCGTTGGCTCCTGCACCAGCTGCTCCATAAAGCTGTTCTTGATTTCATCAAGGAATTGTACCTCTCTAGCATGTCCCGATGTTACATTTACCCAGTCTATATTTGGATAATTGAAGTCACTTACTCCACTGACTAATGGCATCACTTGCACATTTGGAACACCAACGCATAGAAAGGCCAGGATAAGCACCCTGTCTACAGACATCACAGTAAGAAAATTTTTACCTTTATAATAAGCTCAGAACCAGAGACTGTGGATGTCAATTTATAGGCCACAGAGCTAGGAATATGACAATGGGGCAGAGGTTGGGACCTACCAATCATACATACCGCAGATACAATTAGTGTATGTGTGTGTGATGTTAATAGGTAGTACACTGCATTCCTGGGAGTGGATATGGCAGCTGCTAACTGTTCAGGCCAGCCCAGAAGCCATCAACCACACATCATTGGATTATAAGGGAAATTAGAGCTGTGGTTCAGATACCTCTCTCATGACACCTCCCAGGGCACCTAATGGCCTTCTCACACCCTAATCGATTAAGTATATGCCTGTCCTCAGTTTGGGACATTAGCTAAACAGGGATCAGAGTGTCCAGAGACCAGAATCCTGAAGCGCACTTGATGCAGGCACTGCTTTCTTCCCCCAGCAAGTGTGCTCTGACTACCCCGCTTGTGACGCTCGTGAACCTGCGAAAGCTATCTGGGGAAGCTGCACATTGTCTCACCTCAATGAGGAATCTCCACACTCACTTTGAATGGTGTTACAGAGGATATCATGACAGGATATGTCACCCAAAGCAGGTAAACAACTAAGATACAACCTTCCAAGAGAACTGAAGTCAGGCTCACATGCCCTTCTGTACTGCAACATGGGTCATTGGTATACATATGAACATACCGTCAGGAGGGACAGATGCACAGTGTGGGGGCCAGTCTCAATGGGCATAAAGATCACATTCAAGGTATTGGCAAGCTCAGTCCGTAAAGACATACAATCTATATGAGGCCATATGAGGAAGCTCTCACACAAAACCTGAACCTAGCACTGATCATGTCACAGACAGAAACCGCATGCCGAACATTTGTGGTAGGCCAGATTCTGCCAGTAAGGAACCACATACAGTACCAGTAAGAAGATGATGAAGTGCTGCATACAAAGTAACCATCTGCCTGTAGTGAGAGAAAGCAGTACAATGTCTAGCTGGTTAAAATGATATACACAAAATGTAGCAGCACATCAGGCCTCGCCGCACCAGTCCCCCAAGCCTGTCTGCATATGTCTACAGCTAGAGAAAGAATAAGTAAGAAAGGGAGGAACTGAGAGAAGGGGAATGAAGAGCAAATAGAGATATGTCTGCAATTCATTATATATCCAAATGTATATGGATATGTCATGCCTGATGATTCTAGAAAGACATATATTGAGCTAGATATGGCCCTTTGGAGATGGCTATATAGCTAGGGACATTTGTCCGTCCATCTCAATACATGGATGTCCACAGACAGAACAAGTTAGGTCAGTAGTCTGACAAAGGGGACCAAGTCAAATTGGAGCCTAAAGTCACCATCATAGAGAGGAAGAGATAATCACATGCTCAGAACTCCATCAGCTCCACAATCTGTGGCTTATGAGATCTCATCATTGCATATGGATAGACTTCCATCATGTCAGGGACAACAAGCACCAGTTGACTGACCTGCAGCCTGTGAACCACCACGTAGGCAGGCACATTGAAAAAGGTATGTGTCCTGGAATGGTGTGCCAAGCTGGAAGGCCTAGGCTTGTCATGGGCTTACACCCCCTCATGTGAGTAAACACATCATGAGCTGCCAAACAATCCTGCAAACTTAGATTTGGTCAATGACATCCATTATAGAGACACCAGTACAGAATCAGAGGTCCGGACAACGTGATATTTACCATCATCCTAAGTACATATAACTATATCCCAAAACCCCACACATAGATTAATATAGCTTTGCAGGTGATAGCTCTCCATAGAGCGTTGCAGCGATATACGCCTATGCTCAATTAACCATCACATCATACTCATGCAAGGTTCTATAGATTGATCTGTTTGGTATGTAGATGTTAGGATACACACCCCACCTATGAAACAATCAGACACTCATGCCTAGTGTCCCACACCAGTTGACTGTCCTGCTTATAATCAAAATAGAAAAACGCCTATATTGTGACCCAAATCGGGAGATAGACGTTTATCTCACAAAAACGAATAAAGCGGTATAATCGAAAGCCGAATTTGGACGTTTTCAACTGCACTCCGTCGCGGATGTGGACAAAGTTGATGGGGGCGTGTCGAAGGCGTGGTGAAGGCGGAACTGGGGCGTGGTTATCGGCCGATCAGAGATGGGCGCCTTTCGCCGATAATGGAAAAAAAATATGCGTTTTTAGCGAGAATTTAGGGCACTTTTCCTGGACCCTGTTTTTCCACGAATAAGGCCCCAAAAAGTGCCCTAAATGACCAGATGACCACTGGAGGGAATCGGGGATGACCTCCCCTGACTTCCCCAGTGGTCACAAACCCCCTCCCACCACAAAATATGCCGTTTCACAACTTTTTATTTTCACCCTCAAATGTCATACCCACCTCCCTGGCAGAAGTATGCAGGTCACTGGAGCAGTTATTAGGGGGTGCAGTGGACTTCAGGCAGGTGGACCCAGGCCCATCCCCCCCACCTGTTATACTTGTGCTGGTAAATGGGAGCCCTCCAAACCGCCCCCCAAACCTACTGTACCCACATGTAGGTGCCCCCCTTCACCCCTTAGGGCTATAGTAATGGTGTAGACTTGTGGGCAGTGGGTTTTGAGGGGGATTTGGGGGGTTCAACACCCAAGGGAAGGGTGCTATGCACCTGGGAGCTGTTTTACCTTTTTTTTTTTTTTTTTAAAGTGCCCCCTAGGGTGCCCGGTTGGTGTCCTGGCATGTGAGGGACCAGTGCACTACGAATCCTGGCCCCTCCCACGAATAAATGTCTTGGAGTTATTCGTTTTTGAGCTGGGCGCTTTCGGTTTCCATTATCGCTGAAAAACAAAACGCCCAGCTCAAAAAAAGATAAACGTCCATGTTTTTCAAAAATACGGTTCGGTCCGCCCCTTCACGGACCCGTTCTCGGAGATAAACGCCCATGGAGATAGACGTTTCCGTTCGATTATGCCCCTTTGTGTGTCCCACCTGAGATGATAGGGTCATAGACAATAGCTCACAAACTGAATAGGAATGAGTGGTCCACAAATGGTGCTGGAAGTAGGCCAGGCAGTTAGTTTTGCAGGATATCCACAATACATATTTAATGAGAACAATTTCCATGTGTTACCATCATTGACTGCAATTTACTCTCATGATTCATTATTGTGGATATTCTGATACCCAAACTGTCTGAGCTGCTTCCAGGATCTAGTTTAGCAAACAGTGGCATTTGGCAGAAGCTGATCCAGTGATACTTGTGAACAATTAACATATACATAAACAACTGTGATATGTTTGACTTGCAAGCAACAGCTGCACCACTCAATAAAAGCTAGGTACCGAAAGGTACGGGACCCATGTTGCACCCAAAGTTTGATCTTTGCAAGCCCCTTCTGGAAATGCTGGGACATGCCAGGCATATGAATAGGTATAATGCAAAAATGCAGTATAGGCAAGGCCAGAAGAAACCCACCACATTTACTAAATGGCCCACTGAGTGTGGCATCCCAGTCGTTAACAGTCATACAGTGATTATCCCATTGAAATAAAGATTGTAAAGGATTTCTCCTACTGCTCACCTGCCTGTGGTTGATAGGTCCATGGCGAGAGTGCACAGGGTACAACATGAGCAGCGCATTCTGTGGCAGAACAAATGATGCCTAAATACACAGTTCTGAACATAAGGTTTTTCCAACTTCTCCACACCTGAACACATTGTATGCTGCTTGTTCAAACTTACATGTAAAGTATTCCTCAATGACCTGTTGCCGCACCTGTCTCTCACTTGCTGTGCTTGCACGGACACCTGCAGGGCGACATGGAGGATCGGGTGGTAGATCCAGATTAATTTCCACTGGGATATGATGCCTGACAGCAATATTTTGCAGCATGCAGCAGGCCAGCACGATCTCAGCGACAGTCTCAGGGCCATACTGAAAGGCGCCATCTATCCTATCCAGACACCTGAAGCAACTTTTTAACACGCCAAGGTGCACTCGATGACCCCGCAAGTGACTGTGTGGGCCTCATTATATATCACCTCTGCTGATGTCACAGGTTCACGCAGAGGAGTGAGAAGCCAGCTGCGACAACCTTATCACCTGTGCCAACAGGGAAGTGAATATTAGTTTCATATTATGTATGAGAGACAACACACACATATCCCAAAAGAGCTGTTATTAGGACCATTTCAGTGCTCTCACCTCCAAGACAATTCAACCCACACAGAGAGCCTATGCCTCCCTTTGCACATTATGTTCACATTGGCCAACAACAATTGGAGCCTAAACTGTTTGGCTGTGGTTGACTCCTACTTATGTTAAGTGTAGAGGTCAATTTGCATATTCTTATTTTGCTGACTGGGGCCCTGAAGTCATGAGAACTCTTCCGCCCCTAAAGAAAATATAAAAGGACACCTGTGGAGAGAAACTTGAGCAACACGGGAAGTGATTGGTGGCAGCAGAGACCGCAGAACACCTAACTACCGAAGCACCCATCCAAACAAGAGGTTAAAGGGAAGATCAGAAAAAACAAGTATACCCAACGGCCACTGTACATGTTATCCGTAAACTGACACACATGCATGGACAATCTGAACAGGCCATTACATGTTCAGGGCCTGCATTTCTGCCCAGATTATTGCTGATCCTCTCTGATCTATTCCAGAGTGTCAAAAAGAGGTTGACACACACTGGATGGGGAGCTGCCAAGTTTCCCTTTCCAGGAAGATGACCATGAAGCTGTTACTGCTTTTGCCATTTCATACCAATACTATGTTATATTGGTATTCCCTGATTTCTTCCATGGAAATAAGTGCTACAGGTCGCATAAGGCACCAGGATGAAGTATGCAAAAATTTAGGTTCAGCCAATAAAAGTACCTCCTGAAAGAGGTGGCTTGGTGGCTCTGCTTTGCATGTATGTGGAAGTAAGTGGACAAAATTGAAGAATGACACATCACACCACCCTAACACATTCTACAGCACTGAGGTCTCCAAGGAAGCAATAACTTATGGCCAAAACTCTATACGCTGAGGACAGACACCGTGAACAATGTCATACACTGCTTTCCCACACCACCACCCAAAAGACTCATCGCCATTAATGTCCTATAGAGGACGTGAGGGTGTTCCCCATCTATGGCTGATATGTGCTGCCACAATAGCTGCACATATATACCTTTGGATGAGGAGATGTAAAGCACCGAGCTGCCATCTCCACCGCTGTCATCCTGTCCACAATAAGGGCTAGACAGCTATTAGGGTAACATTCCAAAGGTAGATGAGCTTTGTGTAACATGTGATAGTGATTAAGATCAAAAGTACTTGTCCCACCGTACTCAAGAGGGCCATGGGTGTATATAAGAGGTTGGGACACCCACTCCTTGTGGTAAACCTAGCCAGTCATAGTTGGCAGAATCTCCCCATTACATTCAATGGAGATATCCTGACACAACTGACTAGCTAGTTGTGGCCCAAATACTGGGTTCAAAGTGTCTGATCTATATCATGCACTATCCCTCATGCTGCAAACAGCAATTGTGTCTTCTGGATTGTGAGAACCCCCAGCAAACGTACAAAAACAGTGGCAAAATAGGCTAAGGTGAAGATTTGTACCAAGTAGTGGCATTCCTATGTTGGCTGCCACCTGAGGCGGATTGCCACTGTGCATCCCCTCGGCACATCACCCCCCCCCCCCCCCCGTGCATCACCCCCCCAGCGCATCACCTCCACCACCCGACACATCACTTCCACTCCGCAATGCATCACCTCCATTCCCTGGCATATCACCTCCCCTCCCCCAACACATCACCTCTTGGGGGTGCAGGGAGCAGTCGCACGGCTGTTGGCTCCACTGGTTCCCTGCCCTGGAACAGGAAGTAACATCAAAGGGAGCAGGGAACTGGCAGAGCCGACAGCTTCACGGCTACTTCCTGCATCTCCTTGCAGCTTGCACCTGGGGCAGATTGCCCCCCCTGCCCCGCCCTTGGTGCACCACTGGTACCAAGATTAGGCTTGGTAAGTGGATTCCAGATTCATACAACAGGGAGGATCCAGTCCTGGATCTTGCAGCTTGCATGCAGGGACTTAGAGCAGTGCTTCCTAAAGCTGGTACTTGAGGCTCCCCAGGCAGTCCGGTTTTCAGGATATACAAAATGAACATTCATGAGAGAGATTTGCATGGAGTGGATGTAGTACATGCAATTCTCTCACATGTATATTCATTGTGCATATCCTGAAAACCTGAGTGGCTGTGGAGGCTCCAGGACCAGGTTTGGGAAACAGTGACTGAGCGTTCACATTTCCACATTGCATCTTCTAGCAAATGGTAAACTACAGGTCCCAGCATGCAGTGGGATCTTTCCAGGACTGGATCATCGGTGTGGCCTGCATCTGGATCAACTGGCACTCCTGAATTCTACATCACTCTTACCCAATACAACAGCTAAGCGTTATCAACAGGTCTGAGGAAAAGTCAAGGAACAATACCTGAAGAGATCAGGAGTCACACATAGGTCACAAGGCATATGACAGACAACTACACCAGTGGTTGCCCAGCCTAGTCCTGGATGCCCCCCAGCCAGTCAGGTTTTCAGGATATACACAATGAACATTCATGAGAGAGATTTGCATGGAGTGCACTGGCTGCAAATCTGTCACATGAGTATTCATTGTGCATATCCAGTAAAACCTGACTGGCTGGGGTGGCTCTGAGACCAGGTTTGTGAAACATTTCACCAGGCTATGTGATATGATCTCAGCATTCCCACTGCTGCAAAGTTACCTGTTCCAGGAGGGAGACTTTTTAACAATCTTGGATTTCTGCCAACCTTATCATGGTGCATTATGGGACCTGCAGCACTGACTTCAATGGATAGAATCATGGACTACAAGTACCATAGTGCTTTTTTATTTTATTTTTTGTTACATTTGTACCCCGCACTTTCCCCACTCATGGCAGGCTCAATGCGGTGGGCAATGGAGGGTTAAGTGACTTGCCCAGAATCACAAGGAGCTGCCTGTGCCGGGAATCGAACTCAGTTCCTCAGGACCAACGTCCACCACCCTAACCACTAGGCTACTCCTCCACTCCACTTTGGGATGTAAGTTTAAAATCTGGATGGCCAAAAAGTTTCTCCCATGGAATGGGCAACTTGGCAGCTCAGCATTCCAATCATAGGCATAGATTGAGGAGAGTTTTCCCCACTTTCACTAATGCTATGATGTTGCTGAATAAATGACAGGCAAGACACACTGTGTACATATATCATAGCAACTGTGGCCATACCTTCCCTGCTCAAACTGCTGGAACAGGGCAAAGTGACACAGGATATCATATAGGAATCGTGAGTGAATCCTGGGAACCCTGCTACTACATTCAGGATTTGCTTATTTGCATCACACACCACCTGCATATTTAGGGAATGAAAGCACTTACAGTTGTGCTATATCGCTTCCCTTTCACTGGGTGGTACGAGGGCCACGTGTGCAATCGATTGCTCCCATCACATGTGGTAGCCCAGCAATGTTTAGACACTGGTCACCCAGGGCCTCCCACTGTTGCCTAGTAGGGAAATGAACGTAGTCCCTAAGCCAGTGCATTATGGCACGCAGTATCTAGTGGATACAGCGAGAGACAGAGGAGCGGCCCATGCCACCAACTGCGGCAATAGATTGTTGGAAACTGCCGGAGGCCACACAATGTAAAAAGCTCAACAGCTTAGTCAGACCAGGTATCAGGTGGGACCTGTCTGTAACGGGATGTTCATATAACTCCATTATAGTTGCTGAGCTCAGCCAGTACAGGGCAACAACACGGTCCTCATGCATCCCTTGTAGCAATGTGCGGGCTGGGAAAATGCGTGGGCACCGGGGGGGGGGGGGGGGGGGGGTGTTTTCCCATCTATGGCACCGGTATAGGGTAATGTCCTCTTTTTGGGCATCTTCAGATATGTCCTCCAGGGTTTTTCAATTTTAGGGAAATGTTCTCTTTTTCTTTTATGTGCCTATGACCAACACACCTACCCACACAATGAGAGAAACCATCTCTAGCTTATTTGTCAGTCTGGACACATGGGGGTGCTAAAGAGAGAAATGCAGTGCTAATCCCCTCTCTGTTCTCATGCTGATTGAATCTGTCAAAGGAATTTTGTTCATGTGGCACAACTTCAACCATATATTATGCAAAGACTTTCACATGTATTTCAGAAGCCAGCCAAAGTTGTTGAGGGATGTGTGCTCTTCTGCTAAGTATGCTTGGGCTCAGACTCAGTGAAACTCAAATACAGAAGTTTTTGAATGTAGATTGTCTATTGCTGTGCTGTAAGTAAGGCATTGCTTGATGTGTGTTCATTAACTATGATTACATATTTCCTTAGCAAAGGTAGCAACCATTTTTATTTTTTCTGTCCTTTTTTTGTCTCCGCAAATATAGTAACCTCATGCCGGCACTGCCTCTGTACTGGCTGCTGCTGCTGTCCCTGATGTGCTGGAATCCCCTGTGCCTGGCTGGAATCTGAGCTGGAAGCCGGCCTGGGGCCTAAGGCTCTGAAATAAGGACAAATACTGCTGCTGCTGAGGCTGCAGCTAAAAAGAGTGCCATTGTGAATGAAATGATTAATGGCTGTGTATTTGTCCTTAAAGGCTGATGGTGTATGTAGGTGGAGGCATTGAGTCCTCATGAAAGGCTACAGAAGAAATTGGAGGGTCAAGGGATAGGAGGAAAAGTCCTATTGTGGATTAAAAACTGGTTGAAGGATAGGAAACAGAGAGTGGGGTTAAATGGACAGTATTCACAATGGAGAAGGGTGGTTAGTGGGGTTCCTCAGGGGTCTGTGCTAGTGAGACAGCATGGGCATAATTATACATATATAAGAAATTATATTAAGTGTTAATTCTGTTTAAAAATCTGGGGTTTAAAAGTTTGGTTCAGTTCTGCAAGTGATGGAGGAATGTCATCTGGTTTAGATTATTTAGAAGTTTTACGTTTGCCAAGCTAAAGGTTAGAAAGGTCAGAGACAGAAACTTTCTTTCACCCTTTGTGAGTGATGGATTGCTAAATGCTGGCACATCTGTATACTATTATGAATGAACAAGGCATGAGCCAGACATACTGTAGTTTAAAGCTGGTTAAATAATTTTAGAAGTTCTTGATATGTAGATTTTGTTATAAGGAATACTGATTCTGTGTATTTTAGAATATGTCTTATTTTAGAATATGTTATTCTGTGTAGTTAATATGTAGAATACCTTTTTAAATCTAATGTTTGTTCAACTCTTTGCCTTACGTTCTGAGTAGGGCTGCAGTGAAAAGGTCAGCATATGGTTTGAGTTTTCTGCAGTCCTAGCTAGTTCTGTGAAGGAAGCTAATAGGTGAAAAGGGTCAAGAAAAGTATTGATTAATTATAGGTAAATGTAGGAATGGTCCTGAAAGTAATAACCAACTATAGCTGTATGCTATTAAGTAAGACTGGCCCTTGACCCCTTAATGAATGCCAGAGTTCAGTTAGTAGTTAGTATGAAGTTGACTAGGAATATGAGAATGTCCCTTAGTCCCTAAATGAATTCAGTTTAAGCTATAGCTGAGAAATTAATCATAATGAAAATGTAAGAGATGGGAGCCACAATGTCTAGCGTGAGAGGCCCCAGGTCATAGGTCAGTTTGAGAAATATCAAACCTATGTAACTGATATTTTTAAAGTAATGATTGGCTGAGGCAAGGTAACCAATCTATTCTTTACCATCTGGAAAGTAAGGGGGGCTAGAGAGGGGGATAGCACTGTATATAAGTGGGAGTAGAAGCAGCTTACATCAGAAGGAACAGACAGGAGAAGGAGAGCTGAAGGAAGACAGACAGCAGAAGAAGAGAAGCAGCTGAGACAGAAGCCATAACATCCAGAGAGCTGAGAGAGAGAGAAGAGAGCTAGAACTGATGTCCTGCTTTGTTTGCTGGCAAATAAAGAAGATTTCTCCCTCATTCTGGTGTGTGCTGCCTGACTCCTGAAGTACCACAGATTCTGCTAACAATAGGGGTAATTCATGCATCCATTCCTGCAACAATTCTTGGTGTCAGAAGTGGGATCCTGAACCGGCACCCAACTTACTGAGGAACATTCGCCGGGTATGTATTCTGTATTCTGTATTGTAATCCTAGCTAGGAAACTGTAAACCAGCCCCTCACAAATTGAGGGAAGGGGAGTCTGATCAACTCTCAGCGAAGGCCTTAGTAGCTTTTAGTCTAGTGGAGATTAGAAGCGAAACCGCTTGAGCTTATCTGTATCTGAGAAATCTGAAATTGTTGGGTGGGATTTTCTGTATGGAATGTGTGATGCTTGAATGTTAAATGAGTGCGGACTTCTTATAGCTGCGTTTCCAATTAACGCGAGTTCAATTGGCCAGTGACAGAAGGAAGCGATTGTTGTTTGTGTTACCTAGTGTCTCGAGAGTGTGGACCCCTTACTGCACTCTCAAAAATTTCCTCCCTCTTTGTGTGTTGTAACAGTAAGCATTATGGGAGGGAAATTGTCTAGACAAATTGATACTCCCCTAGATTGTATGCTTAAGAATTTCAAGAAAGGATTTTTAATTAATGATTATGGACAGACTTTAAGCTCAAGTACTCTAAGAACCTTGTGTGAAGTTGAGTGGCCATCTATGGGAGTGGGGTGGCCCTCTAGTGGCAGCTTAGATATTGAAGTAATCCGGAAGGTCTACAGCATAATTGTAGGAGAACCAGAATATTCTGAACAACTCCCCTATATAGATTCCTGGGACAGCCTTGTGACTGACCCTCCCTCTTGGTTGAAAACTTATATGGGATCCCCAGTAAAATTCATGTTGGGCCGCGTTCAAAGAAAGATTAGAAAATCTAAATTGGAAGAGGGAAAGAGCCCCAGGAAGCCTACCACCCAATCGGTGGCTTCCGCCCCTACCCTGTCCGAAAAACCCATACTCTCTGATGACCCCTCAGATCTTGAGCCACCACCTTATGGCCCATTGTTGGGGTTCCGTGCCACCCCCAGAGATCCACGCCGCCCAGCCCAAGCTTCTCCAGCACAGGCTTCTCCGGATAGCTCCTCTTCTGTGCAAACCCCGTCACATCCTAGGGTGGACCTTTCATCCGGCCTCTACCCTCCTTTGCCACATTCTCCCCTGTTAACCTCCCAAGACCCGCTTTGGGCTGCACCCCCTGACTCCTCAACTCCCGACAGCCCAGCCTTTCCCTCTAGTACCCCTACCCACTCATCAGGGGCCCGGCATCCCTTTCAATGGACTGAATCACCTGTGACCACCTCTCAGTCTATGAGTACCCCTCCCCATCCCTCAGGGGTTCAACACACCTCCACTGAATGGGTTAGACCTGTTGCAATCACCTTTGAGCATGATAGGAGGGTAGCTCCTAGCTCTACCTCAGGTTCCATTCCTACCTCCTCGAGAGTTCTGCCCCTGCGTCAGGTAACCACCACTCGACCGGATCCTAATAATGAGGGTCAGGTTATGCAGGCACAGGCCTACCAGTATGTACCCTTCACAACCACCGATCTCCTGAATTGGAAGACGCATTACCCCTCTTATACTGAAAAGCCTCAGGCAGTGGTGGACCTAGTGGCTAGCATTATGGCCACCCATAACCCAACCTGGACTGATTGTCAACAACTTCTCCTGACCCTCTTCACAACTGAGGAGAGGCGGAAGATTTTGCAAAATGCTGAGGCCATCACGCGAGTGCGTGCACCCGAGAGGACACCGGACCTAGAGGAATGGGTTAGAACTCGGTTCCCTCGTGCAGTTCCAGCTTGGGATCCAAATAATGAGCAGCATTATGAACTGTTGTCTGGCTATTGCCGGGACTTGCTGGAAGGTATGAGGAAAGGCATAAAGAGGCCCATTAATCTGGCAAAGGTCTCTGAAATTCTCCAAGGGGCAACTGAATCCCCTGGGGCCTTTTTAGAGCGACTAATTGAAGCCTACAGAACATACACCCCATTTGACCCTGAGGCACTAGAACACCAGAGAATGGTGAATAGTGCATTGGTGGCCCAGAGTATGCCAGATATCCGGAAGAAGTTGCAGCGTCAGGAGGGATTCGCAGGGATGAATACCACCCAGCTAATTGAGATCGCAACCAAGGTTTTCATTAATAGGGATCAGGAGGTGCGCCGAGAGGCTGACCGGAAGATGCAGAAGAAGGCCGACCTTTTAGCGGCAGCCATTACTAATTCCACCCTTAACCGAGGTCGACCTCTAGCTAATGGGAAGCCAAAGTGGGACCCCGGACCACCAGCCAGGCCCCGAGATTCCTTCAATCAATCCCGGCCAAGGGGGGAGAATCCCAGACCAAGATTGGAGAAGGATCAGTGTGCCTACTGTAAGGAAAGAGGGCACTGGAAAGATGAATGCCCCCAGAGGCGCCAGGGACTGAGAAGGGGACCAGGAGATCGAGGAAGCCGAGGCCGAGTTCGAGAGGGAAGATATGAGCCTCCTGAATCTGACATCATCGGGATAGCCGAGATGGCAGAATGGGACGAATAGGACAGACCGGGTTCCTACAAACTGGGCTCCCAGGAACCTATGGTCAAGCTAACTATAGGGAGCCGCTCAATTCCATTCATGATTGATACAGGAGCTGAACATTCTGTTGTGACAGAGCGATTAGCGCCTGTGTCTGGAAAAACTGTCCGAGTGGTGGGAGCCACGGGGGTGCAGAACCTGAGGCCCTTCCTGACGACCCGTAGATGCCAATTAGGCTCACACACAGTCACTCATGAATTTCTGTATATGCCAGACTGTCCAATCCCTTTGTTAGGTCGACCTGCTGTCCAAGCTTAGGGCCCAAATTTCCTTTGACTCTGATGGCCAGACTTCAGTCTCCTTTCGGCCCCCGATATCTAGCCCTAAGGGTATATTGAGTTTCTGCTGCCCCCTTGAAGAAGAATGGCGGCTGCATCAGTCGCATGGCCAAGTTGACCTACCCCTGGTAGATAGCTTTCAGGTCAGTGGGGTATGGGCAGAAGATAATCCCCCAGGGTTGGCCCGAAATATTCCTCCTGTCCATGTAGATTTACTTCCAAGTGCCCGGCCAATCCATCTTCGCCAATACCCAATTCCCCGAAAGGCTCTGGAAGGGATCCAAGCACACCTGAATCGTTTGTTATCCCATGGGATTATTCGTCCTTGTCAGCCTCCATGGAATACGCCACTATTGCCAGTTCAGAAGCCAGGGACTGAGGACTACCGGCCAGTCCAAGACTTACGAGTGGTCAACAAATCCACTATTTCATTACACCCTGTAGTGCCTAATCCATATGTCCTGCTGGGATTGATACCTTCTGGAGCTACCCATTTCACGACACTAGACTTAAAAGATGCCTTCTTTTGTATTCGGGTGGCCCCCGCCAGTCAACTGCTTTTCGCCTTTCAATGGGAAAACCCAGTAACAGGAAGGAAGCTTCAGTATACATGGACCCGCCTGCCACAGGGGTTCAAGAACTCCCCCACCATTTTTGGGACAGCCCTAGGGCAAGACCTTAAGACTTTTAAATCTGAGCCTTCCAGGCGAGTTTTACTCCAGTATGTAGATGACCTCCTGATTGCAGCAGTGACCCAGGAAGAGTGTTTTGAGGCTACCAGAGAATTGCTGGAGCTACTCTTGGATGCAGGCTATAAGGTCTCACGCTCAAAGGCCCAACTTTGTCAGTCAGAAGTGAAGTATCTGGGCTTTTGCATTTCCCAGGGAAGTCGGAGACTGGATGTCAGTAGGAAGCAAGCAGTTGCTGCAATTCCCCAACCCAAGTCCAGAAGGGAAGTTAGAGAATTTCTGGGAGCAGCCGGATTCTGCAGAATTTGGATTCCAAATTTTGCATTGATGGCGAAACCCCTTTACCAGGCCACAAAGGGGGGTGAAAAGGAACCATTTGAATGGGGACCTACAGCTCAACAATCCTTCATTGCCATAAAGAAAGCCCTACTCCAAGCCCCTGCGTTAGGCCTTCCTGATGTGGAGAAACCTTTCTCATTGTATGTCCATGAGCGACAGGGGGTTGCTCTGGGTGTGCTGACCCAGATGATGGGATCCTGGCAGAGGTCTGTTGCATACCTGTCTAAACAGCTGGATGGAGTGGCTAAAGGATGGCCAGCCTGCATGAGGGCCATTGCAGCAACAGCCTTACTGGTCCAGGAAGCTGATAAGTTGACCTTGGGGCAAGAACTGATTGTTAAAGTCCCCCACGCAGTTCTCACCCTCATGGAGTATAAGGGCAATCACTGGTTTACAAATAACTGCATGGTTAAGTACCAAGCTAGCTTGTGTGAGAATCCACGGATACACCTGGAAACAGTGGCTACATTCAATCCTGCCACTCTTTTGCCAGCATCTGAGGGACCACCGGATCATGACTGTATCCAAACCATGGATGAAGTGTACTCCAGTCGACCAGATCTTAAAGATGTTCCTTGGAGGGACCCAGATGTAATTTATTTCACAGGTGGAAGCAGTTACGTGGAGAACTCCAAGCGATTGGCAGGCTATGCTGTGGTGACAGAGGACAAGGTGATAGAAGCAAGAGCCCTGCCCCAAGGAACTTCAGCCCAGAAAGCAGAACTTGTGGCCCTCATACGAGCTCTGGAGCTAGCAGCAGGACTGGTGACCAACATTTATACTGATTCCAAGTATGCCTTCACAACTCTACATGCTCATGGAGCTTTGTATAAGGAAAAGGGACTCATAAATGCCGCAGGCCAACCTGTTAAGTATGGACCTGAAATACTTCAGCTGCTAGAGGCTGTTTGGGCCCCTAAGAAGGTAGCTGTCATTCACTGCAGGGGACACCAAAGGATAGATACTCCAGTGGCCCGAGGGAATCGCCATGCTGATCGGGTGGCCAAGGAAGCTGCTCGAGGACCCTTAGCAAGTACTGTGACCCCCCTGTTCCAAATTCGACTGCAAGAATGGACGCCTATGTATACCCAAATGGAAGAGAAATGGGCTCAAGAGGAAGGTGCAGTAAGGAGACCTGATGGCTGGTTACATCTCCCTGATACCAGAGTTCTGGTGCCACGCCACCTAGCTTGGCCTGTAGTGTCTCAAGCTCATGACCTATCACACTTAGGAAAAACAGCACTAGCCCGCCTACTCAGTCGAGTAGTGGTGCTGGAAGGATTGGATAGTCTGGTTGCCACTGCCTCTGCCCGATGTACTCTCTGTGCCCAGAATAATGCTCGTCAGGGACCCCGTATTCCACCAGGAGTTCAGTCCAGGGGACTAACACCCTTTGAGTCCCTAGTTATAGACTTCACAGAAATGCCCAGGAGCGGTAGGCTCCGATACCTCTTGGTCATGGTCTGTACCTTTTCTGGGTGGGTGGAAGCATATTCTACAGTCACTGAGAAAGCCACAGAAGTAGCTCGAGCCCTCCTTAGGGATGTCATCCCCAGGTATGGACTGCCCCTTGCCATAGGTTCAGATAATGGTCCCGCCTTTGTTGAAGCCACACTTCAGGCCCTGTCCCGCGCATTGCACATTACCTGGAAATTGCATTGTGCCTACCGTCCCCAGAGTTCAGGGCAGGTTGAGCGGGCAAACAGAACCTTGAAAAATAGCCTAGCAAAGATTTGTCAGGAAACCCAACTGAAATGGCCACAGGCACTGCCACTAGCCCTCTTCCGCCTCCGATGCACCCCAACTAAAGGAACAGCCCTCTCTCCCTTTGAAATTGTGTATGGGAAGCCCCCAGCCATTTTTCAGGGAATTAAGGGAGACATAGGGATTTTAGGGTCTGTCCAGGTACAGGAGCAGGTAGCCCTCTTGGGCAAGATAATTTCTGAGCTTCAGTCTTATGTGAGAGAAATAAACCCTGTCCCCTTCCAGGCTCAGGTACATTCCTTCCTGCCAGGGGATAGAGTTTGGGTGAAAGACTGGAAGCTCCAGCCTTTGGGGCCCCGATGGAAAGGACCTTTTACTGTTTTGCTTTCTACCCCTACAGCTGTGAAGGTCGCAGGGATAACTCCATGGGTCCATTGGTCTCGAATTAAGTCTGCTGACCAGACTGAGCCCAGCACGGATCAGACGGAGCCTAGACAGTGGAGAGCAGAAAGTGATCCAGCGGAGCCATTGAAGTTGCGCTTGACCCGAACCAAAGAATCTACTAGCTGAAAAGAAGGGTCAACTGCATACTGCAGGAGCTGCTGAACTTCGGCTTCACACTGAGACTCTTTCTGTCCAGATTCTGGCTTTCTTGGAATTTGAGAGCTTGATCCTTGTCAGTTGAGGGTCTATCCCAACTGGTATAAGAACTCAAAGACTGAGAACACTATATTAGAGTAATCTGTGATTAGCACAGACTGTTGAAATATTATTGCTTAATTAGTTTGCTGTATTTGTTTTAGATCAGGAAGAAAGAAAATGTTAGTAGTTTGGATGCTTTTGTTGTTTTCTACTCCTTGCCTCCTTTTTCCTAGTACCCCAACTCGCTCCAATCTTTGGTTACACTCTGTCCAGGAACTAATTAGCCAGGCAAAGATTACTTCCCCTTGTATTGTGTGTTCCCGATTTTCTCCTTATACTACAGATGTCCCAGCTGTACCTGTCCCTGTGCAGCTCCCAGCTCTTATACCTCCCTACTTTTTGAGTTCAGGCCCTTGGAGCCAGGATTATACTTGGTGGTCCTTTTATAATGCTACTTCCCCCTCTGAATCTTCTCTAAGGCCAGTCTTTACGTCTCCCTATCCAGCTTCTGGAGTGTTTTGTTTAACAAGAAGCATCTCAACTGTTCTTCCCATTCCCTGTAACTATACTAATGTTCTCCCAGAAAAAGGGGAATCTGTGTGGGTAGTCTCTCCAGGTACTCCTATGTGCCCTACTACCATACCTGCAGATTATGACCAAGGTGATTATCTGGCTCCTAACCTTACTACTGAGAAGACTATAGTGTCCCGGCCTATTTTCTACTTTCATAAGTCCCCGGGGTATGAAAGGGTTGCAACATATGAGCAGTCTGTCACAATTGGGGATTGGCACCTATGGTGTACAAAGTCTCCATTTCTTCTTAGTTCCCCCTGGGATAGGGGCTCGCATTATGGGCATCCTAATGTCCATCCTGTGCCAACATTTATTGGGAACTTTCCTCGCCCTCTCCTTGGTCATTACTGGCTCTGTGATAATGTCCTCCACATGATTCTTCCCCCCACATATGATTTTTGTGTATTGGTAACCTTGAATTATTTTCCTAAAGTTATTCCTCTCCTCAGGCCACCATCCCCGCACCGCTCTAAGCGAGAGGCCTTGTCCTTACCTTCCTCCGTTGCCACAGAGGATGAGGCGATTGAATTAGCCCTCCAGTATATTAACTCTACTTATCCTCTGACTAAAAGAGACTTGTAGCCCTTTCTGCCACGGCCTGGATTCCAATTGGGGGTCCGGTAGCGGGTATTACTGAACTAGGCATGGCTACCCGGAGACTTCAGTCCCTACTCCATGTTTTAGTTCATGAGCTGAACGTGGTAGTCAATGCATTGCAGGATCAAATTAATGAATTAAGTATAGTTTCTCGGTATAACCGTATGGGTCTTGACTATCTCTTTGCAGCCCAGGGTGGCCTCTGCACAGTGCTAAATTCTTCAGAGTGCTGTAATATTGTCATAAATAGGACGCATGTAGTTAGGCATGCTATGGATAAAGTCCTACAGTGGGCCAGCCTTAATGTGGAGGATTACCGAGGAGGATTAGACCTTACCTCCTGGTGGTGGTCATTGACCTCCTGGATACGTCCCTTGTTCATTTCCCTAATAGTCTTAGTTTTAGCAGGGTTGTTGTTTTGTTTCCTGGCCTCATGTGCTTCGGCAGTATGCCGTCGGACCTTAACAAGTAGGGTAATGGTGATTCACAAGTCTATTCCTAGTTAGGATCACTATAATCTCCAGAGTTTGAGTTGTGAGACTTATCTCTGCATAAGCTGATTTTAGTCTCAAAGGGGGGAATGAGACAGCATGGGCATAATTATACATATATAAGAAATTATATTAAGTGTTAATTCTGTTTAAAATCTGGGGTTTAAAAGTTTGGTTCAGTTCTGCAAGTGATGGAGGAATGTCATCTGGTTTAGATTATTTAGAAGTTTTACGTTTGCCAAGCTAAAGGTTAGAAAGGTCAGAGACAGAAACTTTCTTTCACCCTTTGTGAGTGATGGATTGCTAAATGCTGGCACATCTGTATACTATTATGAATGAACAAGGCATGAGCCAGACATACTGTAGTTTAAAGCTGGTTAAATAATTTTAGAAGTTCTTGATATGTAGATTTTGTTATAAGGAATACTGATTCTGTGTATTTTAGAATATGTCTTATTTTAGAATATGTTTATTCTGTGTAGTTAATATGTAGAATACCTTTTTAAATCTAATGTTTGTTCAACTCTTTGCCTTACGTTCTGAGTAGGGCTGCAGTGAAAAGGTCAGCATATGGTTTGAGTTTTCTGCAGTCCTAGCTAGTTCTGTGAAGGAAGCTAATAGGTGAAAAGGGTCAAGAAAAGTATTGATTAATTATAGGTAAATGTAGGAATGGTCCTGAAAGTAATAACCAACTATAGCTGTATGCTATTAAGTAAGACTGGCCCTTGACCCCTTAATGAATGCCAGAGTTCAGTTAGTAGTTAGTATGAAGTTGACTAGGAATATGAGAATGTCCCTTAGTCCCTAAATGAATTCAGTTTAAGCTATAGCTGAGAAATTAATCATAATGAAAATGTAAGAGATGGGAGCCACAATGTCTAGCGTGAGAGGCCCCAGGTCATAGGTCAGTTTGAGAAATATCAAACCTATGTAACTGATATTTTTAAAGTAATGATTGGCTGAGGCAAGGTAACCAATCTATTCTTTACCATCTGGAAAGTAAGGGGGGCTAGAGAGGGGGATAGCACTGTATATAAGTGGGAGTAGAAGCAGCTTACGTCAGAAGGAACAGACAGGAGAAGGAGAGCTGAAGGAAGACAGACAGCAGAAGAAGAGAAGCAGCTGAGACAGAAGCCATAACATCCAGAGAGCTGAGAGAGAGAGAAGAGAGCTAGAACTGATGTCCTGCTTTGTTTGCTGGCAAATAAAGAAGATTTCTCCCTCATTCTGGTGTGTGCTGCCTGACTCCTGAAGTACCACAGATTCTGCTAACAATAGGGGTAATTCATGCATCCATTCCTGCAACACTAGGACCGTTGCTTTTTAATATATTTATAAATGATTTAGAGATGGGAGTAACTAGCAAGGTAATTAAATGTGCTGCTGACACAAAATTATTCAAAGTCGTTAACTCGCGACAGGATTGTGAACAATTACAGAAGGACCTTACGAGACTGGGAGACTGGGCGGCTAAATGGCAGATGACGTTTAATGTGAGCAAATGCAAGGTGATGCATGTGGGAAAAAAGAACCCGAATTATAGCTACGTCATGCAAGGTTCCACGTTAGGAGTTATGGACCAAGAAAGGGATCTGGGTGTCGTCGTCGATAATACACTGAAACCTTCTGCTCAGTGTGCTGCTGCGGCTAGGAAAGCGAATAGAATGTTGGGTATTATTAGGAAAGGTATGTAAAACAGGTGTGAGGATGTTATAATGCCGTTATATCGCTCCATGGTGCGACCGCACCTTGAGTATTATGTTCAATTCTGGTCGCCGCATCTCAAGAAAGATATAGTGGAATTGGAAAAGGTGCAGCGAAGGGCGACTAAAATGATAGCGGGGATGGGACGACTTCCCTATGAAGAAAGACTAAGGAGGCTAGGGCTTTTCAGCTTGGAGAAGAGACAGCTGAGGGGAGACATGATAGAGATATATAAAATAATGAGTGGAGTGGAACAGGTGGATGTGAAGCGTCTGTTCACGCTTTCCAAAAATACTAGGACTAGGGGGCATGCGATGAAACTACAGTGTAGTAAATTTAAAACAAATCGGAGAAAATTTTTCTTCACCCAACGCGTAATTAAACTCTGGAATTCGTTACCGGAGAACGTGGTGAAGGCGGTTAGCTTGGCAGAGTTTAAAAAGGGGTTAGATGGTTTCCAAAAGGACAAGTCCATAAACCGCTACTAAATGGACTTGGGAAAAATCCACAATTCCGGGAATAACATGTATAGAATGTTTGTATGTTTGGGAAGCTTGCCAGGTGCCCTTGGCCTGGATTGGCCGCTGTCGTGGAAACTGTACAAAGCAGATCGTAAATAAACCAAAATATATTTTATTAATAGCATAGAAATAAAATATGCATACAATAGATGGCCGCTGTCGTGGACAGGATGCTGGGCTTGATGGACCCTTGGTCTTTTCCCAGTGTGGCATTACTTATATCATGGTATTTCTGTTTCTGGTCGTGCGTTATTAAATCCAACGCGCTAATGGCCAAAAATCCCTTACCTATACCTATTTTCATGGCGCTAAGCCACTACTACTACTACTACTATTTAGCATTTCTATAGCGCTACAAGGCGTACGCAGCACTGCACAAACATAGAAGAAAGACAGTCCCTGCTCAAAGAGCTTACAATCTAATAGACAAAAAATAAAGTAAGCAAATCAAATCAATTAATGTGTACAGGAAGGAGGAGAGGAGGGTAGGTGGAGGCGAGTGGTTACAAGTGGTTACGAGTCAAAAGCAATGTTAAAGAGGTGGGCTTTCAGTCTAGATTTAAATGTGGCCAAGGATGGGGCAAGACGTAGGGGCTCAGGAAGTTTATTCCAGGCGTAGGGTTCAGCGAGACAGAAGGCGCGAAGTCTGGAGTTGGCAGTAGTGGAGAAGGGAACAGATAAGAAGGATTTATCCATGGAGCGGAGTGCACGGGAAGGGGTGTAGGGAAGAACGAGTGTGGAGAGATACTGTGGAGCAGCAGAGTGAGTACATTTATAGGTTAGTAGAAGAAGTTTGAACAGGATGCGAAAACGGATAGGAAACCAGTGAAGCGACTTGAGGAGAGGGGTAGTATGAGTAAAGCGACCCTGGCGGAAAACGAGACGGGCAGCAGAGTTTTGAACCTATTGGAGAGGGGAGAGGTGACTAAGTGGGAAGCCAGCAAGAAGCACATTGCAGTAGTCTAAACGCGAGGTGACAAGGGTGTGGACGAGGGTTTTGGTAGAGTGCTCGGAAAGAAAGGGGCGGATTTTACGGATGTTGTAAAGAAAGAAACGACAGGTCTTGGCGACCTGCTGGATATGAGCAGAGAAGGAGAGAGAAGAGTCAAAGATGACCCCAAGGTTTCGAGCTGAGGAGACAGGGAGAATGAGAGAGCTATCAACAGAAATAGAAAATGGGGGGAGTGGGGAGGTGGGTTTGGGGGGGAAAAAATGAGAAGCTCGGTTTTGGTCATGTTTAATTTCAGGTGGCGTTGAGACATCCAGACAGCAATGTCAGACAAGCACGCTAAAGCTTTGGTTTGGATGCAAGGTGAGATATCAGGGGTAGAAAGGTAGATTTGGGAGTCATCAGCATAGAGATGGTAGGAAAAGCCATGGGATGAGATTAATGAACCAAGGGAAGAAGTGTAGAGAGAAAAGAGGAGGGGACCAAGAACAGAACCCTGAGGTACGCCAACAGGCAGAGGGATAGAAGTAGAAGAGGATCCACCAGAGTGAACATTGAAGGAGCGGAGGGAGAGGTAGGAAGAGAACCAGGAAAGGACAGAGCCCTGGAATCCAAGTGAGGACAGGGTATCAAGGAGCCCTCACACTCTAACACATGTGTTATGCACCTAAGCTCACCTGTGATACCACCTCTCATAGACCAGGGGCGTAGCCAGACACCCAAGTTTGGGTGGGCCTGGACCCAAGGTGGGTGGGCAGCACTCCGCCTTGTCTTACAAGTGATTTGGTTTTTCCCTCTCTTGCCTGCATACCATATGGTCTTTCAAACATCCCCTCTCCCCCGTATACCTTTTAAATACCAGATTTTCACCGGCAGCAAAAAGATGTTGGGAGTTTTGGGCTGGTGGGGCTTGGGGTCCCTGCCAGCCACATTATAGGTGTGCTGCTACTTGGTGGGCCTGAACCTAAAGTGGGTGGGCCTGGGCCCACCCCAGCCCACCCTTGGCTACGCCACTGTCATAGACATGCCCACAAAACACCCCTTTCTCCTCTCATGAACGGGTTAGGCATTACCACATGTCAGCGTGTGCTGTTGTCGCTTTTAATGCGTCAGTTTATGTTTATTATGTTTATTTAAAATTTTGATATACCACCTTTACACAATAATAGTTCAAAGCAGTTTACAATAAAATATTAACATAAAATTAAATGAAGGAAAAAGAACACCATTTTCAGTAGAAAAGATGACAATCATTCAAACAAAGATAAGAAAAAAAAAACAACAGTTGAAAACTGCAAGCCAAAGTGTGTGCAATCCAAACAGGCTAAATCAGGTTAACAAGAACTAGACTGAAAAGCTAAATAAATGAGATTTGAGGGTTTTTTTACATTATGTAAAAGAAAGTTCTAATCTAATATCTGCAGGTAAATTATTCAAAAGAAACGGTGCTAAAAAATAAAATGCAGAATGCCAGATTGACTTGGGCTTGTTTAGGAGATGGAAGTATCAAACGATTAGCGTCAAGTGAAGGAAGGGAAAGGGATGGGGTATAAGGAATAATTAAACAGGAAATATATGCAGGACTACCAGAATGTAATGCCTTAAAAGAAACAAAATAAATTTTAAACCAAATACGATACAAAACAGGTAACCAGTGAAGTTCAAGAAATAAAGGAGCAACAGGGTCAAAACCTCTTGCTTTAAACATACAAACTGCAGAATTTTGAAGGGTCTGAAATCTGCGCAATTGAAATTGAGGAAGGCCCGCAGAGACAGTATTGCAATAATCTAAACAGGAGAAAACAAAAGCATGGAGTAATGTATGTAATGATTTAAAATCTAAATAATTTTGAATAGAATGCATTTGTAACCAACCCCCCCCCCCCCCCCAGATTTTACAACATTAGAAATTTGCTTATCAAATTAAAGTTTACAACCAATATGAATCCCTAGTAATGAAATGAATCAACAGAAACAATCTGATGTCCAAAAACTTCCAACTGAATGGACAGTGCTAAATGAACCAGTGATCCAACAAGCTGTTTATGCAGGAT
The DNA here is from genome assembly GCF_901765095.1 of Microcaecilia unicolor. Taxonomy (NCBI): domain Eukaryota; kingdom Metazoa; phylum Chordata; class Amphibia; order Gymnophiona; family Siphonopidae; genus Microcaecilia; species Microcaecilia unicolor. Next base: position 124,651,316 of record NC_044037.1, read on the forward strand.
TGAGTACAAGTTTATGGGAAGATAACCAGACAGATAATAAAGTGCCTTTTGAAGAGGCTTCAAATCTACTGAGAAAGGAGATGTAGGGTACATCAAAAGAATACTCGCTGTGTAAGGAAAGATTTAAACCAAGTAAAAGTGGTACTAACCAAACCTATCAAATGAAGGCGCACCAGTTTTCTTGGTTATGAGGAAGTATCTGGAATAGAATCCCTGCCCTGGTGGGACAGGCTTAACCGAGTGGGCCTGGCGAAGAGCAGAGAGCCTCACCCAGTGGCACTAAGAAGTGCTACTGGGGGCTATGGAGCCAAGCTCCAGGCTCAACCAGGTACATTCAGGAACCGTGAACCTGGGAGCAGCTGTTAAACTTGATCATGTTGCGCTGCCATGGCCAGCATTAGCATGGAACTAGGCCAGGTACTGGAGCATCAGAAGCATAACCTACCACCTGCTGATGGTAAGAGAAAAATACTGGATTGTTCCATGAAACACCACCGCTTATACTGGTGATGTCACTAGTAGAATTCAGTTTGCTCTACTTCCACCTGCTGGCAGGAAGGGATAACACCCATTTGTGCAGAACAGTGGAGCTGACACTATGAAAACAGTGTACTATATTTTATCTAAAACAAAATGTGTTATAATGGGTCAGACCAAAGTTAGATCCAACCTTACATCCTCTCTCAAACAGTAGCCAATCCAAATCCCAAGTACTCAGCAAGCTCCCAAACCAGCTTATAATCGAAAGACAAAAACGCCTATATTACGACCTAAATCGGGAGATAGACGTTTATCTCACAAAAACGAGTAAATCAATATAATGGAAACGAATGTTTCAGTGCGTCCGTGTCGCTCGTACGTTCACGTAAAAACGTCCAAATAAGAGGCGTGTCGGGGGCGTGTTAGGGGCGGTGATACGACGTGGACGTGTACAACGTATAACGGATAGCGAAATGGCTCTGGTTGAGCGGGAAGATGGGCGTAATATGATGGACCCGAAATAAAAGCGACCAGAGCAAGGGGGAAATCGTCTTTACACCCATTAGCGATTGTGCGTAGTTGGAGAGTGGCGACATTGTTGGTGGAAGAGCTGAAGTGGTGGTTGCAGAGAGAAAGCCGAGCGTGTTGAGTACCTGTGACGTTCGTCTGTGTGCCCTGCCTCTTTTTGTGTCTTACCCCTTGACCGTTCCTTACTCCTACTCCTTTGCTCCATCGCCCCCTTCCCCTCCCCCTATCCCTCCCCATTCACTCTTCCCACGTGTATACTCTATTCCCTGACCTCCGTTTGTCTCTGTGTTCCTGTACTGTTTGGCGAGTGAGTGGCCAGAGGGCGTGGTGGCTGGAAGTGACAGATCTGTGTGTGTTGGTGTTTGACTACTAGTCCTAATACTTGCACTGGTGGTGGGGATATGGATGCACTTAATGCACTTGTGGCATGCATGCTACACGAAGAGGCCACCCACCGCAGGAGGTATTCACGGCCCCGAGTGTTTAGGCCCCGCACCACCTTCCTACAACTCACTGACCAGCAGTGTCTAACAAGGTTCAGGTTTGATAGGGCCACCATTCGTCAGCTGTGTGAGCAGCTGAAACCCCTCCTTCAGCCCCAGACACGTAGGAATAACCCCATCCCTGCCCACCTCAAAATCACTTCCTCTCTCTCTGTCCTGGCCACTGGCAGTTTTCAATCCGTATTAGCTGCTAACACAGGCCTCACCCAGGCTTCTATTTCACACTGTCTCACCCAGTTCCTGGATGCCTTTATAACTCACACCTCACACTACATCACTTTCCCCACCACCCCCCAGGCCCTGTACAACAACATGGCCGCCTTCTATGCTCTTACTAGATTCCCCTCGGTCATCGGTGTGATAGACTGCACACACGTAGCCCTCAGACCCCCCCGGGCACACGAAGCCACCTACAGAAATAGGAAGGCATTTCATTCTATGAACATGCAAGTTGTATGTGATGCCCAGGGGGAGATATTAGACGTGTGTGCCAGGTACCCCGGCTCCACCCACGATGCCTACATCCTACAGCACTCGGGCATCTTCCGCAGGTTCGAGCGAGGGGAGTTCATTGGTGGATGGCTACTAGGTAAGTGCAACATGCATGTACCACCCATACTATACCTCCTCCACTGGGCAACCCTCCGCCCTGGCTTCCTCCACCTCACTCCACAACCCACTATCCAAATCCCCCCGCCCCCCCTGTACCTGCTCCAAGCAATACACACTCATCTATCTCATTCTGCTTTTCTCCAAAGGTGACCGAGGCTACCCGCAGAGGACATGGCTCATGACCCCCCTGATCCACCCACAACCTGGGGCAGAAGAAACCTACAACAGGAGACATCGCAGCACCCGGGGGATCATTGAGCGCACCTTTGGTTTCTTGAAAAACCAGTTCCGCTGTCTGGACCGGTCTGGAGGAGAGCTGCTCTACAGTCCAGAAAAGGTGGCCAAGATCTTTGTGGCGTGCTGCATGTTACACAATTTGGCCCAGCGCAGAGGACAGCCTCTCCCACAGGAGCCACAGCCACCACCAGAAGAGGCCCCAGATGAGCTGGAAGAGGAGCCCCCTCCACCCCCAGCCCACAGAGCAGAGCTCAATGCCTACCAGCTTGGCATAAGAGCAAGACAAAGACTCATTGAAACAAGTTTTAGGTGAAAGTAAGTGAACATTTATTTATTTACATTAAGTGCATGTGTTACTGTGTTCAACCCCACCACCACCACCACCACCACCCCCCTCCCACACCCACCCCCCTCCCACCAACCCTCACCCTACAGCATGTCCCATCACTTTCCCCTTCCCTTCCCCCGTCCCCTCCTACCCCTCCCACGCCCTTCCTTTGCAGCTGGTGCTGCACGGGAAGTCTCTTCACCCTCTTCTGAGCTGCTGCTCCCAGTGTCCTCCTCCCTATCCCCACGGCAGCCTGCGGCTTCGGCTGCACCGTGGAAATCGGGCCACCTTGTTGGTTGTAGTCTGGCCACAGGACCCAGAATGGGAGCAGATTTGGTGGGTGCTGCAGGAGTGGGTGCGGAGGCCGATGATCGCAACACCCACCTCTTAGCTGGTGGTTGGTGGTCAGTGGAGGAGGAAGTTGATGGCAGGGGCTGCTCCAGCAGCACGGGGGCTGGAGTAGGTGCTGTGCCCTGAGGGCGCAGGTGTTGGATGCTCTGCTCCAGCCATTTCAGTTGCTGGAGCACCTCCTGGTGGCCTTCACGTTGCGCCTGGAGGAGTTCCTGGTGGGCTTGCTGCTGTGCCTCCAGTGCTTGGCGCTGCAGCTCGAGTTTCTGCTGCCGGTACTCCTCCAAGCGCAAGTTGTGGCGGAGTAATTCCGTGGCCAGCCGCAGGAGTTGCCTCCTTTGGCCGGATGGCCTCTGGTGAGGAGCTGGCCCCTCCTCCTCCTCCTCACCAAAGTCCTCCGGTGCTGGAGGTGCGGCCTCTGCTGGTGGTGCATGTGCCTGTGCTGCAGGTGGTGGAGGCAGAGGCTGGACTGGTGCAGGTGGTGGTGGACGCAGAGGCTGGACAGCTGGTGCAGGTGGTGGTGGAGGCAGAGGCTGGACAGCTGGTGCAGGTGGTGGAGGCTGGACTGCTGGTGCTGCAAGGGGTGGAGGCAGAGGCTGGACTGCTGGTGCAGGTGGTGGAGGCTGGACTGCTGGTGCTGCAGGGGGTGGAGGCAGAGGCTGGACTGCTGGTGCTGCAGGCTGTGGAGGTTGAGACTGGACTGCTGGTGTAGGGCGTTGGCCTTGCAGGCCACTAGGGCCAGCCTCCTCTGAGTCATCACCTGTATAGCACAAGAGTGAGGAATAGTGTTGGTGCAAATAACCCACTTTTGTCTTTCAGCATTCATATACATTGGCATGTCCCCCAACCTGATGACCCAGCAAAGAGATGGTGAGGAGGAATGGAATTGACACGGATGTGAAAGAGAGAGCCCCACAGGCAGCTGGGTAGAGATGGTGGATGATCAGCCAAGAGAAGGACACCACTCACAACGTTGTGGACAAGCTGTTTGTTGTATAATTGTTAAATTGAACAACATTGCAGCATGTGTTGTGTTACTACTGACTTGCTAGACTGCATAGAACTGCTTTATGACCCCCATTACAGGCTCCTTCAGTTGAATGCATGTGGCCCACACTCAGTAGAGCACAGAGGTCACAGAAGGAACTAGGCACAGTTTGTTAATGGGAAAATAGGAGGGAGTAGTAGGGAAGGAAGGAAGGCCCCCAACGTTCTGCCACAGTAGTAACCTACACACACCCATAGGAGCCAACTGGAAAGTATTATTGGGAGTGCTAAGCCCAGTGCACAAAACTCCTCCCTGCACAGCTACATGATCTTTCCTCAATATTGGGGGTGCTCACACACCCACAGCACCCACCCAGTCTGCTCCTATAACACACATGAACACTACCACTACTCAAATAGAGCTTACAATTCAATTAAGATGCGCACACAGGACAAGTAAGAGGAAACCCAATGACAACGGTAGGGATAGGGAGTAAGGGTACAGAGCTAGTGAGTAGGGGTTACCAGGTCACAACAGCATCATAAAGGTGGCCTGTTAATGTACATAAAGACAGCCAGAGACACTCCCCCCCACCTCCCTCCTCCTGCCCCCCACTCCTCACCTCCCTCCCCCTGGCCCCAACTTCTATAACACAAGTGTACTGCAGCACAACAGATACCCCAACTGCATAATGAAACACCTACCTGAGTCCTCAGCCTGGCCCGAGGTGTCCAGGGAGCCAATCCCGTGGATGCCCTCCTGGGGTAGGAGGGAGTGCACCATCAGCTCCATGGGGGTGAGGTTGGCTGTGTCATGGCCTGGGGGATTGGCCCCCGCCTTCCTCCTAACATCCCTCCTCAGCTTCCGCCACTTCCTCTTGCAATCCTCCACGTCTCTCCCAGCATGGAACACAGCATTCAGGCTGTCCCGTACTGCCTCCCATTCGCGCTGCTTTGTGGTTGCAGCCAGCCTCAGCCCTGTGGGAGCAAACAGACTCCGGTGCCGCTGTTGTATTTCCTGCACCAGGAGTTCCACCTCACCTTCTGAAAAATTACCCTTCCGGGTCGGGGGCATACGCGGTGGCATTGTACCAATGGGGTTATCGAAAATACGGAGTGGGCGTTTATATAGTCGCCAAGAACGCCCATTGAGACGGGGGAATAGGCGTTTCTGATATGGGCGTTTGTTTTTCAATTATACACATAATTCCTAAGCGTGCCCAGCTGAGATAGCGAATAGGAGCACATGATTTCGATTATGAGTAGATAAGTATGGGCGTCTCCACCTGCCTTCCCTTTCTTCATTGCCATTTAACCTGCCATTTCCTGCACTGAGACCTTGCCGGTTGTTCGTAATAATCATTTACAGGGTTTTACCCTCACTTATATTAAGGTTTGTGTTTAGCAATGTATGCTTGGGTACACCTGTGTATTTAGTGGGGGGGGATTATTGTTGGCCCTCAGCCACCACGCCTTCCGTTTCCTCTCTTCCACATCCCCTGATGCTCCCTTCCTTTCTCCCATTCTCTCTGCCTGGTTGTAGCAGGCAGTGTGTGGGGGCCACGAATTTGCTACACTCGCCCCAAATCAAGCACCCCTCGGTAAGGGTCATTTCAATCAGGGAGATGTGCAGCTAATGTTCCAGAAGATAAAAGGCGCACTACACAGTCTTGAAACAGACGTTCATGGTAAGCTCTCATTTGTCTGCCACCTCTTCTCTTTGTGCTCATAGTCAAGGAGTGTGCATTCATTGTATGTATGTAGTCTGGAGTCAGATCTTAGGTAGCTCTCGTTTCACCAGGTTCCTGTGCACTGTACTGTGGGGTTGGCAGGTCCTGTTTTTGAATACTTACGGCGAGCCCTAAGGTGCCTTCGCACCGCCCGGATGAGGTCGGGCCTCTCCCGCCTCACACGGCGGAACCGCCTCCTGAGGGACTCCAGGTCCCGGTGGACTCCAAACCGTCTGTAAGATATAAGTTTGTAGAGCAGGGGTCAGGGGGGGGATGGTCCTTTTTGTCCTCTGCACACATTCATTTGCTATTCAAATACCAGAGAGAGAGGGTCAACGGTGTTGGGGGGGGGGGGGACCACCTCCATTGGTACTGAATCATAGGAGCCACCTTTTTACCATTTTGGGGGGTGGAACCCCCAGTGGAGATTACCCCTCCCTCCATACATACAAGGCATTTATTTTATATTGGGGGTGGTCAAGCACCCACAGCAGCCACCGAGTTGGTTCCTATGCAGATGATGCCAGAGAGGTGGGCATGAGGCCAGACAGTACCGTTTGTATACATTATAATGTATGCTTGTTAAACTACTTTATATGTGTTATCATGACCATGTTATAAAGTATGGTATACGTTTCATTGGTCTCATGTTTCCACTATTCGGATGCGTTGTAAGCCACATAGAGGCTGCAAAGAGGAGTTGGAAAATGTGGCCTTCACATAACTAACGAAATTGTCACATAACACTAATATAATTGTCACATAACTAACGAAATACATTCTTGTAGGGATATGGGAATGGTCGTCCTTTCAATAGCATACAATTTATTAGTGATTATGCATGTTCCTATATTACTCATGATCCTTGCATGGACACTCCAGTTACTGGTGGTAACATTGATGACGGAGCTGTTATATGTGTATGTACAGGAGGGGAGGGGGGTTGGCCCATAACCTTACCTTTCCAGCCTGTCCCTGATGCGGGACCAGGCTCGCATGGCCTGGAGCCTGGGGGACAGGTGGTGGTGCTGCACAAAGAGCCTGTGCCGGTGCCTTAGGCACAGGCACACCAGCAACAGGCTCTCCTCCTGCCCGAAGTTCGGCTCCCGTCGCTGCGCCATTTTTCCACGTGTTGGAAAAGAAGTGCCTTATATAGACGACCTTGCGTGAGGGACGTCGTTTCATGCACAGCTCCATATATGGATGACCATTCCATATATGGCCCCTATCAGCACGTGGACGCCCTCGTAAGCATAGACGTCTTTGACGTGCATATGCCTGCACGTGTGTGGAACGTGCCTTATATAGATGAGTATGACGCACCCCACCCGACCCTTTTCACATATACACAATATGCATATAGCTGCATGTTCAGTAGGTGTACAGTGCATGCAGATCCGGACATGCAGATGGGCACATATGATGAAAGTATGGGTGGAGCAGCATGATATGTCTGTAGTTGACACATATACGCGTTCCTCATATTTTCCCGTACCTGGATGGCCTGAACAACATGTACTGTACTTGCGGTACACCTATGTACATTATTTTACACACTTTGTGATTTGGTCGTTTGCACCTGCAATAATCGACCGTGTTAGGGCGCCCAATTTAGTCACGCTTATGCGCTCGTCATTTGATTGTTTTCTTACAGGGATAATCGATTATCGAAAAACGCCCACACTATTTTCCGATTATACATGTCTATTTTTGGACGTTTTCATAAGAACGTCCTAATTCGTACTTGGACGATCTTTCAATTATGCCCCTCAAAGTGAACATCCATTCCTTCTGGCTCAATCCCAGGACTAAGAAGAGGCTTTCCCAAGTCTTCGTGGTTAAAAATGGTCTATGTGCTTTTCCTCCAAGTACTTCTCTAAGCTCCTTTAAAGCCCAGCTATGCTAGCTGCCTTGTCCACATCGTTGCAATATCAATTTGACTGAAAATAAATACTTTCACCAATTAATTTTAAATCTGAAACCTGTTAGCTTCATGATCTATCACCTTTTTGTATTATCTGACAATATAAACAAACTTTCCCCATTACCTATTTCACCCAGCAGCTGTATGCTAGCAGGTAATGCACACAGAGCCACACGTTAACGCCCTAATGCACCTTAGCAAACATGCCCCTTAATTTCATACTACTACTACTTATCATTTCTATAATGCTACTAGATGTACACAGCACTGTACACTGGACATGAAGAGACAGTCCCTGCTCGACAGAGTTTACAATCTAATTAGGACAGACAAACAGGACAAATAAGGGATAAGGGAATTACTAAGGTGGGAATGATAAAACATTGGTACTGAACAAGCGAGTAAGGGTTAGGAGTTAAAAGCAGCATCAAAAAGGTGGGCTTTTAGCCTAGATTTGAAGATGGCCAGAGATGCAGCTTGATGTATTGACTCAGAAAGTCTATTCCAGGCATAATGTATGGTGCAGCAAGATAAAAGGAATGGAGTTTGGAGATAGCAGTGAAGGAGAAGGGTGCAGATAAGAGAGATTTACTCAGTGAACGGAGTTCCTGGGGAGGAATGTAGAGAGAGATAAAAGTGGAGAGGTACCGAGGAGTTGCAGAGTGAATGCGCTTGTAAGTCTATAAGAGGAGTTTGAACTGTATGCGGAAATGGATAGGGAGCCAATGAAGTGACTTTAGGAGAGGGCTATTATGAGCATAGCGATACTGGTGGAATATAAGTCGTACAGCAGTATTTTGAACAGATTGAAGGGCAGAGAGATGGCTTAATGGGAGACCTATGAGAAGCAAATTGCAATAGTCTAAGCAAGAGGTGATAAGAGTGTGGATAAGGGTGCAGGTAGTGTGCTCAGAAAGGAAAGGATGAATTTTGGTGATATTATAGAGAAAGAAATGACAGGTTTTAGCAGTCTGTTGAATATGTGCAGAGAAGGAGAGAGAGGAGTCAAACATGACCCCAAGGTTACGAGCTGATGAGACAGGGAGGATGAGACACAGAAATAGAGAATGAGGGATGAGGAAAGGTTGGTTTAAAGGGAAAGATAAGAAACTCAGTTTTGGTCATGTTTAGTTTGAGATGGCGGTGAAACATCCAGGCAGCAATGTCAGATAAGCAGGCTGATACTTTGGCCTGGATTTCTGCTGAAATTTCTGGTGTGGAGAGGTACTGTAGATCTGGGAGTCATTAGCATAGAGGCAGTGGTGTGCTGGAGCCGGCTCGCTCCGGCTCGCAAGATCCGGTTGTTAAATTTTGGCCGGACTTGCGAACCGGTTGTTGGAAAGGGCGAGCCGGCTCTCCCTCCCTCCGCCCTCCGGATCCGGTCCCTCACAGATCCTACTTTGACTATCGAATTCTTCGGGGCAGGCAGTGTTGCCTGCCCGCTGCTATCGCTGACTTTCCTCCGCCGCCTGTTTGCACTTTAAAATGGCCACCGAGACTTCTGTAAGTCTCGGCAGCCATTTTGAAGCGCGATCGGGCGGCGGAGAAAAGTCAGCGATGGCAGCGGGCAGGCAACACTGGCTGACCCGAAGAATTTGATGGCCAAGGTAGGGTCGGTGAGGGACCGGACCGGGAGGGAGGGAGGGAGGAAGCAGGAGAATTTGTGAAACAAGTCGGGAGGGGGTGGCAGGGAAGAGAAGGGAGCTGCTGGACATGGATGGATGGAGGGCAGGGGAGAGAAGGGTCACTGCTGGGCATGGGTGGATGGAGGACAGGGGAAAGGAGGGTCACTGCTGGGCATAGGTGGATGGAGGACAGGGGAGAGGAGGGTCACTGCTGGGCATGTGTGGATGGAGGGCAGGGGAGAGGAGGGTCGCTGGCCATGGGTGGATGGAGGGCAGGGGAGAGAAGGGTCGCTGGCCATGGGTGCATGCAGGGCAGGGGAAAGGAGGGTCACTGCTGGACATGGGTGGATGGAGGGCAGGGGAGAGGAGGGTCACTGCTGGGCATGTGTGGATGGAGGGCAGGGGAGAGAAGGGTCACTGCTGGACATGGGTGGATGGAGGGCAGGGGGAGAGGAGGGGAGAGAGAATAAATGCTGGACATGGATGGAGGGGAGGGAAGAGTGAGGAAGAAGATAAGGGAAAAGGAAGAGAGGAGAAAAACTGCACATAGATGAAGAAAATAGGCAGAAGCTGAGGACCAGAAATAAAGAAGAAAGGAGGGAAGGAAAGAAATAAATGGAAAGTAAGCCCTGGAAACGGAGTTAAGAGGACAGATAGCAGCAGAATCGGATACTGGGCCAGCATGATCAGAAAAACAGTCACCAGACAACAAAGGTAGAAAAAATCATTTTATTTTCATTATAGTGTTTGGAATATGTTCCCTTTGAGAATCAGGTGCTCAACATTAAAAGTTTATATTTATTTACTTATTTATGGCATTTTATCCCACATTAAACATGAATTAGAATGGAACCTGGGATCATTTAATTTTTTTTCCTGGAGAGAGTAATGCATTGCCCCCCCCCCCCCCCCCACTGGCTATAGCCAGCTCTGCAATTTTGCGGGGCGCAGAGGTGGACCGGGGAGAGAACCTGTTGTTAAAAATTTACCAGCACACCACTGCATAGAGGTGATACTGAAAACCCTGGGAAGAGAAGTATAGATGGAGAAAAGAAGAGGTCCCAGGACAGATCCCTGAGGTACACCAACTGATAGTGGGATAGAAGTGAACAAGGATCCACAAGAGTATACACTAAAAGTACGATGGGATAGATATGAAGAAAACTAGGAAAGGACAGAGCCTTGAAATCCAAGTGAGGACAGCGTATCAACGAGTAGGCAGAGATCAACAGTGTCAAAAGCAGCAGATAGACTGATAAGGATGAGGATAGAATACAGACCTTTGGACAGTGGTGTGCTGGAGCCGGCTCACGCCGGCTCGCTAGAGCTGTTTGTTATTTTTAAAAGAATTTTGGGAGCTGGTTGTTAAACTTTAACCGGCTCCTAAAATTTGGGCTGGGGTGGCTCGGGTCCCTTCCTGGCAGCGCCAGCTCCAGCTGCCTATGGGTTGGAAGTCTCACTTCTTAGTTGTTCTCCTCCTCTCGGCAACAGAAAACAAAAAAAAAAAACAGCTGATCAAATACGTGAGGCCGAAGCCCTTCGTGTGCCCCTGCCGGCTCCCTTCCTCCTCCCTCTCCAAAACAGGAAGTTACAGCCTAAGGGGAGGGAGGAGGAAGGAAGCCGGCAGGGGCACACGAAGGGCTATGGCTTCACACACATTTTCATTCTGTTTTTTGTTTTTTGACCATCGCCAGCGTTACTCTGGTGTGCTACAGATCTGGGCTTCAGGGGGTGATGAATAGGTTACTTAAGAGGCACTGTCGAAAAACAAAAGTAATATGCCCATTAAGCATCACAATGCAGTCTAACAGATTTACCCCTACCTTCTAATCTCCCCGAAAACATTGACTGCTCTGATCAATCAAGGGCTTCTCTCCCCCAAGCTTTCAACTGCCTTTATTTCATCCTAGAAACCAGTCAACAGTAGTAATCAATCAGGGGAAACCAGGAGGTCATTCCTAAGTGGACATTTGCTTTAATGCTGTTGCATTCCATCTTATTAAAAGGTAATACAATTTCTACACTTTGACGTTTAAAAAAAATATCATTTTAGAAGCAATGTTTTTCAAAGATAAGCTGTTTAGTTCATTGTTCTTACTGAAGAGTGTAAAACGTAAGAATAAAAATATTTATTTATGAAATGTTTCTTTCTTTTGTGTAAGAATGCTGGTTACCTGCCTGCTTAGGATGTGAATTCAAGTGTGTGGGTATAGTACCAGCTAGATTTCTGTGGAAATCCTTGGAGAGAGTTAGAACACAGTGTCAGGTCATAATGCAGAACACAAGCGTTACAGCAAGACTGCATACAAATGCCTCATAAAATACATTTCCAGAAAGAAGTTGCTGTACATTTATTGTAGCTCAAAATACACTTTCTTGATTAAAAAATAGATCTATATTGTAGCCTCAGTGTACTTAGCGGTTACAAAATGCTTATTTTATTTACACACTGAAAAACTTTAAACTAAAATTTTTAAGAAGAGAGATAGAAAAAATAAAAACCAAGGTAAATATCACAGCATTAGATAAATTGCAGTAAAAATTATAATAGCTAGTGCACACACATACATCTATGTATACAGTGGTGGAAATAAGTATTTGATCCCTTGCTGATTTTGTAAGTTTGCCCACTGACAAAGACATGAGCAGCCCATAATTGAAGGGTAGGTTATTGGTAACAGTGAGAGATAGCACATCACAAATTAAATCCGGAAAATCACATTGTGGAAAGTATATGAATTTATTTGCATTCTGCAGAGGGAAATAAGTATTTAATCCCTCTGGCAAACAAGACCTAATACTTGGTGGCAAAACCCTTGTTGGCAAGCACAGCGGTCAGACGTCTTCTGTAGTTGATGATGAGGTTTGCACACATGTCAGGAGGAATTTTGGTCCACTCCTCTTTGCAGATCATCTCTAAATCATTAAGAGTTCTGGGCTGTCGCTTGGCAACTCGCAGCTTCAGCTCCCTCCATAAGTTTTCAATGGGATTAAGGTCTGGTGACTGGCTAGGCCACTCCATGACCCTAATGTGCTTCTTCCTGAGCCACTCCTTTGTTGCCTTGGCTGTATGTTTTGGGTCATTGTCGTGCTGGAAGACCCAGCCACGACCCATTTTTAAGGCCCTGGCGGAGGGAAGGAGGTTGTCACTCAGAATTGTACGGTACATGGCCCCATCCATTCTCCCATTGATGCGGTGAAGTAGTCCTGTGCCCTTAGCAGAGAAACACCCCCAAAACATAACATTTCCACCTCCATGCTTGACAGTGGGGACGGTGTTCTTGGGTCATAGGCAGCATTTCTCTTCCTCCAAACACGGCGAGTTGAGTTCATGCCAAAGAGCTCAATTTTTGTCTCATCTGACCACAGCACCTTCTCCCAATCACTCTCGGCATCATCCAGGTGTTCACTGGCAAACTTCAGACGGGCCGTCACATGTGCCTTCCGGAGCAGGGGGACCTTGCGGGCACTGCAGGATTGCAATCCGTTATGTCGTAATGTGTTACCAATGGTTTTCGTGGTGACAGTGGTCCCAGCTGCCTTGAGATCATTGACAAGTTCCCCCCTTGTAGTTGTAGGCTGATTTCTAACCTTCCTCATGATCAAGGATACCCCACGAGGTGAGATTTTGCGTGGAGCCCCAGATCTTTGTCGATTGACAGTCATTTTGTACTTCTTCCATTTTCTTACTATGGCACCAACAGTTGTCTCCTTCTCGCCCAGCGTCTTACTGATGGTTTTGTAGCCCATTCCAGCCTTGTGCAGGTGTATGATCTTGTCCCTGACATCCTTAGACAGCTCCTTGCTCTTGGCCATTTTGTAGAGGTTAGAGTCTGACTGATTCACTGAGTCTGTGGACAGGTGTCTTTCATACAGGTGACCATTGCCGACAGCTGTCTGTCATGCAGGTAACGAGTTGATTTGGAGCATCTACCTGGTCTGTAGGGGCCAGATCTCTTACTGGTTGGTGGGGGATCAAATACTTATTTCCCTCTGCAGAATGCAAATAAATTCATATACTTTCCACAATGTGATTTTCCGGATTTAATTTGTGATGTGCTATCTCTCACTGTTACCAATAACCTACCCTTCAATTATGGGCTGCTCATGTCTTTGTCAGTGGGCAAACTTACAAAATCAGCAAGGGATCAAATACTTATTTCCACCACTGTATATATTTTAATAGAGGTGTGCTTGGAATAAGTTTTCTTAGTATATAAAGAGGGGCATTTTCGATATGACGTCCAAATGGCGAAATAAACGTTTATCAGAAAACATTTAAAAACTGAAGTCCATAATAGAAGAAATAACTAAGGCCCCTGTTTACTAAAGTGTGCTAGCGTTTTTAGCGCAAGCTGTGTACACGCCCATAGGAATATTATGGGCATCTACAAGGTTAGCGTGCGCTAATGTTTAGTATACGCTAAAATGGCAAAAATTGGCAGAAGCTGGATCTACTGGACAGTCAAGTCTGCGGAGGACCCAGCTTTTACTTATGGATGTAGTGCAAGAAATGAAGAAGAAAGGTGTAAAGTAAAGAAATAAATGGAAAGGAAACCCTGGAAACGGAGTTAACAGGACAGATAGCAGCAGAATCGGATACTGGGCCAGCATAATCAGAAAAACAAAGTCACCAGACAACAAAGGTAGAAAAAAATCATTTTATTTTCATTATAGTGTTTGGAATATGTCCACTTTGAGAATCAGGTGCTCAATGTTAAAAGTTTATATTTATTTACTTATTTATAGCACTTTATCCCACATTAAATATGAATTAGATTGGAACCTGGGATCATTACATTTTTTTTCCTGGAGAGAGTAATGCATTGCCCCCCCCCCCAGGCTCTCTCCCCAGCTATAGCCAGCTCTGCAATTTGGGGGGGGCGCAGAGGTGGACCAGGGAGAGAGCCTGTTGTTAAACATTTACCAGCACACCACTGCCTTTGGACCATATGTAATAATCGAAAACTTATACCAGACTTGATCAACAGGAACACCTGACGCATGATATGACCCTGATGGGAAAAAAGCAATGTCATCTACAGGATTAGCCTGCATCATCTGTATATAAATCTGAGCAGTCTTGTTTAAAAAGAGGTTTGCCAAGTCTTGTGCAGAAGGACTCATTACATATGTTCGCTTCTCAGTAAAAGTATTAGAAATTGTTGTTTGCTTTTGCAATGTATGTTTGGATGCCTGTTCTGGTATGTGCATGTGATAATGTTTGGATAACTGTCTATACATATGGCTATGATTTCTAAACATTCATCATCATTAAAGGACAGACTTTTAAATGCCCAGTTGGGTATATATGCTAATCTAAACTTTGTTAATTGTTTCATACATATCCATCTACTTACTCCCATAATGTTACTAAATGATATTATTCTGTCTCACTGTATTTCCAAATTTAAGTCACATTGAATCAGAGTTTGCTTGGGATAATGGGATAATGTGGGATATAAATGTCAAATTAACAAAAAAAAATCCTTTATCCTCCATCTTTTAAGGCACTGCCTATCCAACTGGATGGTGATGGCACAAGGTAAGCAAGTTTGGTCAAGTGAAGACTAACTCAAAATAACCTGTTTCTTAGCTGAGCTCCAGTATTACCATATTGAAAATGCAACCATACCATGCCTTTGTGGTTATGTTCCACTAATAGGTTAAACGATTAACTGGCTTTCTTGAAAGGATTATATAACCTTTGGATACATGACTAGGAACAAAACGCACATTTATACAGTATCACAATTCCTCAGGCACAGCCACAAAACAACGTTTTAGGGAGGACAGTGTTCACAATGAGCTCCTTTTTATTATTGATCAGATAGAAGCGATAAGAATTTTTAAATTCCTTTAAAAAAATACATTAAAATAAGTTTGAATTAGGATAAAGAGCCAATTAAAGTAATAACATAACAAAACATAATAACTCCCCCCCCCCCCCCCCAAAAAAAAAAATCCTAACAAAATTAGCTCTATATAGTCCACTAACAGGAGGGAGCAAGAATCCCACTATCCGAGGAAGAGGAAAAAACAGGAAACAATATCACATAATTAAGTTATAGCAAATGAACAATCCTATTACCATAAACAGCTCTGGGAGTCAAAGGTGTCTCAAATTCCATCTGTAGCAGTACTTTTCCCTTTCAAGAAAAAATTGTAATTGGGAGGCATCATTAAAAAATGTAGGTATGATTATCCAAATGAACAACACATCTACAAGGGTATCTTAACTGAAACTTAGCACCCACATCAAACACTCTTTGTTGAAGGCTCAGAAACTGTTTCTGTCTAGATTGTGTGGACTTTGACACATCAGGAAATATAGAAACTTTAGCTTCAAAAAAGTTCAAATCTTTTATTTTAAAATAAAGTTGCATTAAAGCTTCTTTATCCTGATTAGAGATAAATGTAACCAGCAAGGTAGGCCTTAGTATTACCTCTTCTTGCATTTTCTCTAAAATATCAGTCAGGTTCAGACTATCTGAAGAAACATCTACCATTGATGATTCTCCACCAGGAGTAGATTGCTTCTTTAGAAACCAGTAGAAAATAAACTCTTTGTAAAGGAGGGAGTGCCTCAGTAGAGTATTTAAAAACTTGTAAAACATTTCTTCAGGAGACATTGAAATTAACTGAGGAAAATTTAACAGGCGCAAGTTCAAAAACTGAGTATAGTTCGACATTTTAAATTTTCGTTTGAAACAATAAACAATCTTGTATTATAGTAGCCTGAGAACTTTTAATCTGATTTACTTGACCCATTAATTCTTCAATCTTTTCTCTATATACTTTCAAAGTGTCTTCAGCGTTCTGGTCCTTAAGTAAGTTCTCAGCCACTGCTAGAAATACCAAGGAACATATCTTGTAAGTAGATTCCAATCCAGCCCAGATAGAATCTAAAGGTACCTCCGATGGTTTCATCAAGAGAGGGAGCGCAAACTCCTGCCCTGGAACTTCCTTGACCTCTCCAGATACAGCCTGTGCCTCTGCACAGTCTGTCAATGACATTGGCACCGAAGTAAAAAAATGAATCCTGCCCTTCAACAGAGGCCGGTAGCAATGGTAGAATTCCCGCTGCTGACAGCGACTTGGGCACCATTGTCATTCGGAGCACTGGAGGGACTTGCTGGGCCAATCGGGCTGAGTGAAGCTTGTCTCTCCAGCACAGGGCTCTTCCTTTCACCTCACACAGCAGAAATGCCCAGAGGTATATTCCAATGGGTAAAGCGAGTAATCTCCATCTGCTGTAGGGAGCCAACTGAGCTGGAGGGAACCCGAGGCTTCCCTTTCCATTTTGGTATCAGGAGAGGTAAGAAAATAGGAACTGAATGGGCTTCGCATTTGCCGCACCAGGAATCACTACCACAGCTTAATAAAATAAGCCCTTAGTTACATTTAAACAAATGAGAGATCTGCATGAAACAAAATATTTATTTTATTATTTTGACTTATAAAAACCACTTATTGTAATATATGGTAAGATATATTAAATGTGTTTTTTCTGGGGCTCTGGGGGGGCTGTTTCAGGGTTTGGGTGGATGGTGCTGGCTGGAAAAGTTTTAAAGTTAGTTTGGGAATTTTTTTTTTTATGGAGTTAGGTGAAGAAATATGGTTTTATTTTACAAGAAATAACCCATGATTGAGTGGGGATTGTACTATAACATGTTTCTTGCTGTTTTGGGTACAAGTCAGGTTAAAATTGACTTTGAAACTCTCTATATAGTAAGTTTTGCATTAACTTCTATGGGGGGAAGGGAAACAGCCAAGATTCTAAAACAAATAAGAAAAAAAAACCTGTCTTTTTTTGACAAGCTGATTGGTTGAGGGACGTCAGATGTTCCTCTAGGGGGTGTGAGTTGCTAGGGAGACTAGAGAGCTGGCTAAGCATGGAGAGAGTGAAGGTTTGCTGGGTGTGTGAAATGTAAGAAGCGAAGTATATATTTTATGGCTTTAAAGTGAAATAAGTGATAGGAAGAGTAATTTAGAGACAGGCTTATGTGTGCCAGTTACTGAAAGTGAGCTGAGGTGAGTGTGAATGTTCCAGTGAAAGCACTGAATTTCAAGGGATAAACAGTGATTTACCATTTTAGGGTGAGAGAGGCTTTGATTTGTGGGGGGAATTGTACTACATGAGAAAGCCTATAAGGGTGTCAGGAAAAAGGATGTAAGAATTTAAAGGGTGATAAAGGGGAAATTGAAGGAGAATTTGTTATTTGGAGAAAGTTGCTATTAGGCTGTGTCTGTGTGGAAGGTGGGTTCTGTGCAAATGTTCTGATTGCAGAACAAGGTTTGAGATCAAGTGGCAGATTAAGCCCTGCCTTTGTATGAGTGTGCTGTATGCTCCGGATTGATCTGATAGCTGTGCAGGGAAATATTGTGGTTTTATGTGAAGTCTGTGAGATGGAATGTTGAATTACCATTTGAATATGTAATGGGTTACTGTGTGAGATCCCTGCATGCAGTGTAAAGGTCTTCTGCAACCTTATAGAATAGGGAATTAACAGTGAAAAATAGGTTTTGAAGTGAGTACCCCTGAAAATGATTTTGTTTTAACCCATCCCCATTCCTCCTAAGCGCATCCCGCCTTCGTCGCCCTACCTCCCCCACCCTCCTCCGCACTCTCTTGCTCCTCCTCCTGCTATCCGCAGGAGACATCAATCCCAATCCAGGTCCCCCACACCTGTCCTCGTCCTATCCATGCAAACGTTTCCGGGATGTCTCCAATCTCATATCTATTCCCCTCCTCCCCCCCTCTTCCCTCCCCTTCTCATGTGCACTGTGGAATGCCCACTCGGTCTGCAACAAACTTCCCTTCACCCACGATCTCTTCATCTCTCATTCCCTTCACCTGCTTGCCCTAACTGAAACCTGGCTCTCCCCTGACGACTCTGCCTCAGTTGCGGCTCTATGCCATGGAGGCTATCTCTTCTCCCATACTCCCCGCCTAGTTGGCTGTGGAGGAGGCGTCGGGTTACTACTCTCGCCCTCCTGTAGCTTCCAACCCCTCCTCCTACCACAGTCTCACTGCTTCTCATCCTTTGAAGTCCACTCCATCCGTCTATTCTACCCGTTGCCACTCAGAGTGGCAGTCATTTACCGCCCCCCTGATAAATCCCTCCCTTCCTTCCTCACCGACTTCGATGCCTGGCTTTCTGTTTTTCTTGAACCCTCATCTCCATCCCTCATTCTCGGAGACTTCAACATACACGTTGATGACCTGTCCAACTCTCACGCTTCTCAGTTCCTCACTCTAACATCCTCCTTCAACCTCCAGCTATGTTCCACCACCCCTACTCACCGTGATGGCCATTGCCTTGACCTCGTCCTCTCCTCTTCCGGCTCACCCTCCAATTTCCACACCTCAGCTCTTCCTGTCTCTGATCATCACCTGATCACCTTCACACTTCTTCACCCTCCCCCTCAGCTCCGCCCAACATTAACCACTACTTCCAGGAATCTCCAGATTATTGACCCTCCCACCTTATCATCTAGTATTTCTAATCTCCTCCCCTCCATCATGTCCTCCGAGTCTGTTGACGAGGCTGTCTCCGCTTACAATGCCACTCTCTCCTCTGCTCTGGACACCCTTGCACCATCCACCTCCCGTCCCACAAGGCGTACTAATCCCCAGCCCTGGCTGACCCCTTGCATCCGTTACCTTCGCTCCTGCGCCCGATCTGCTGAACGCCTCTGGAGGAAATCTCGCACCCATTCAGATTTCCTTCACTACAAATTCATGCTATCCTCCTTCCAGTCCTCACTATTCCTTGCCAAACAGGACTATTACACCCAATTGACTAATTCTCTCAGCTCTAACCCTCGTCGTCTCTTCGCCACCCTTAACTCCCTCCTCAAAGTGCCCTCCGCTCCCACCCCCCCGTCACTCTCTCCTCAATCACTGGCTGACTACTTCCGTGACAAGGTGCAAAAGATCAACCTTGAGTTCACTACCAAGCCACCTCCTCCTCTTCACCCTTCAACCCTCTCCCTCAACCAACCAACCCAGACCTCCTTCTCCTCCTTTCCTGATATCTCCGAGGAGGAAACCGCCCGCCTTCTTTCCTCCTCAAAATGCACCACTTGTTCCTCTGATCCCATCCCCACCAACTTACTTAACACCATCTCTCCTACTATCACCCCCTCCATCTGTCATATCCTCAACCTCTCTCTCTCCACTGCAACTGTCCCCGACACCTTCAAGCATGCTGTAGTCACGCCACTCCTCAAAAAACCATCACTAGACCCTACCTGTCCCTCCAACTACCGCCCCATCTCCCTCCTACCCTTCCTCTCCAAGACACTTGAGCGCGCAGTCCACAGCCGCTGCCTTGATTTTCTCTCCTCTCATGCCATCCTTGATCCGCTTCAATCCGGTTTTCGCCCTCTTCACTCGACAGAAACAGCACTTTCTAAAGTCTGTAATGACCTGTTCCTTGCCAAATCCAGAGGCCACTACTCCATCCTCATCCTCCTGGATCTATCCGCCGCTTTTGACACTGTCAATCATGACTTACTTCTTGCCACACTGTCCTCATTTGGGTTCCAGGGCTCTGTCCTCTCCTGGTTCTCCTCCTATCTCTCCCACCGCACCTTCAAAGTTCACTCTCATGGATCTTCCTCCACCCCCATCCCCTTATCTGTTGGTGTTCCCCAGGGATCGGTCCTTGGACCCCTTCTCTTCTCAATCTACACCTCTTCCCTGGGCTCCCTGATCTCATCTCATGGTTTCCAGTATCATCTCTATGCTGATGACACCCAACTGTATCTCTCCACACCAGACATCACCGCGGAGACCCAGGCAAAGGTATCGGCCTGCTTATCCGACATCGCTGCCTGGATGTCCAACCGCCACCTGAAACTGAACATGTCCAAGACCGAGCTTATCGTCTTTCCACCAAAACCCACTTCTCCTCTTCCTCCACTTTCTATCTCAGTTGATAACACCCTCATCCTCCCCGTCTCATCTGCCCGCAACCTCGGAGTCATCTTTGACTCCTCTCTCTCCTTCTCTGCACATATCCAGCAGATAGCCAAGACCTGTCGCTTCTTCCTCTTTAACATCAGCAAAATTCGCCCTTTCCTCTCTGAACACACCACCCGAACTCTCGTCCACGCTCTCATTACCTCTCGCCTGGACTACTGCAACTTACTCCTCACCGGCCTCCCACTTAGCCATCTATCCCCCCTTCAGTCTGTTCAGAACTCTGCTGCACGTCTCATATTCCGCCAGAACCGATATACTCATATCACCCCTCTCCTCAGGTCACTTCACTGGCTTCCGATCAGATACCGCATTCAATTCAAGCTTCTCCTTCTTACCTACAAATGCACTCAGTCTGCTGCCCCTCACTACCTCTCTACCCTCATCTCCCCTTACGTTCCCGCCCGTAACCTCCGTTCACAGGATAAATCCCTCCTCTCAGTACCCTTCTCCACCACCGCCAACTCCAGGCTCCGCTCATTCTGCCTCGCCTCACCCTATGCTTGGAACAACCTTCCTGAACCCTTACGCCAAGCCCCCTCCCTGCCCGTCTTCAAGTCTTTGCTTAAAGCCCACCTCTTCAATGCTGCGTTCGGCACCTAACCCTTACCGTTCAGTGAATCCAAACTGCCCCAATTTGACTGCCCCTATCGGACCGACCGTTCACTTGCCTATTAGATTGTAAGCTCTTTGAGCAGGGACTGTCTCTCTTTGTTAAATTGTACAGCGCTGCGTAACCCTAGTAGCGCTCTAGAAATGTTAAGTAGTAGTAGTAGTAGTAGAGAGTGTGGCCACAGTATTGAGAACTGATTAAATGTCACCAGAGAGGAGTCAGTGCCTGGACTAGCACAGGGAGTTCAAGGTTTTGCATCCATTTATTTTCTTTATAAGTGAGGTTTAGGAAGACGAAATCTGTAGATCATCCGCTGAAGGATTTCCAGATGAGCTAAGTGACATTGCCAAGAGTGTTGAAAGAAATATATTATTTTTTTCACAACATCTTAAGGGAAAACCAAGGAACAGAACATCAGATATTAAAAATCCATGAGATCCCTGCAAAAACACCAATAGTGCACACAAAGAGACCAATTTTTACATCAGGAAAGAGAATAACAACAAATATCTGATTTTGATAAAAGACAATTTAAATACTTATCTGAAAAGGTTCTTTTCTGCCTTTTTAGGTGAAACAGAAAAAGTTAAGGGTATACATGTAGTTCTACGTTGGAATGTTGAATAGGTTATTGCAGTTCTATTAAGCCACACACTAATTGTGAATTTGAGTTTATTTGAATGAAAATTTGTTTGCATTTGTATTCAATAAAGAAAAAGATAATTTGCAAATCTGAAGGTGCGGTTCTTCCATTTCAGGAACAAATCCTAAATTTAGCTTCTTTTCCTCCTTTATTCTTTGAGAATAAAGGACGAGGCTAGTTTATTTGTTCTACTCCCTCGGCTGTGAGTGTGTGTTCCTTGGATATTCGCCATGACTACAACATCAGGTATCTGGGAGCACATCACTACAGTCCAGCCGAGAGGGGTGGTAACATTATCCCTGAATCATGCTCAAAACATATAATCCATGTTACGTCTGTGGCTGTGACCACCCTCAGACTTACCCTGTTTCTGGGAGTCAGTGGCTGTGCTGGCTTCTGCTTGTCTCTGTGTCTGTCTCTGTCTTAGTTTCTCTCTGGCTCTGTGTGCTGATTGCCCTACTGAACCTCACCTGTGTGGGCTATGCCTTTTCCAAGATGGCTGCCACCGACTCCTCTATGCCAGTATCCAAGATGGCTCCCGCTGGGCTGACTTCTCTGTGTGTCAAGCCTCTGTTTGGATGCAAGGTGATTGCTGCAGTGTGCCTCTGGTGTGGAAGGGCTTTATTAATCACTTAGAGACTACAGCCCTGGCCTTTGCATTTCATCTAAGGGCCCTGGTGTATAGAGTGCTCTGTACACTGTTTCAGTGTTTGCTCTGTGTGAGTGTCTATGTTTGGTAGATAGCTTAGGCACCGTGTGGCTTGTTAGCCTGTGTATAGCTTTGCTAGTGCTCTGTGTTTGTTTAGACTAGCCAGCTTAGGCACCGTGTGGCTTGTTAGCCTGTGTATAGCTTTGCTAGTGCTCTGGGTTTGTTTAGACTAGCCAGCTTAGGCACCGTGTGGCTTGTTAGCCTGTGTATAGCTTTGCTAGTGCTCTGGGTTTGTTTAGACTAGCCAGCTTAGGCACCATGTGGCTTGTTAGCCTGTGTATAGCTTTGCTAGTGATCTGTGTTTGTTTAGAATAGCCAGCTTAGGCACCGTGTGGCTTGTTAGCCTGTGTATAGCTTTGCTAGTGCTCTGTGTTTGTTTAGACTAGCCAGCTTAGGCACCGTGTGGCTTGTTAGCCTGTGTATAGCTTTGCTAGTGCTCTGGGTTTGTTTAGACTAGCCAGCTTGGTTTTGAATCCAGCTTTGTGGGATACTCCGGAAGCTGTCGCTGAGAGAAGACGTCTTGGGAATTCCACGCTCTGGGCCCAGCAGGGGTCCAGTCCCATTCAAGCAGAGCGTCCAGACAAGCCTCTGAATCCAGTCCGAGCAGCGCGTTCAGCCAAGCTTCAGAGTCCAGTCCGAGGGACGCTGCTGACCGAGCCTCCGATGCCAGTTCAAGGGGCGCTTCCACTCAAGCCTCGGAGCCTAGTCCAAGGGAAGCTCCTAACCGAGTCGCCGACTCCAGTTCAAGTGGCGCTTCCACTCAAGCCTCTGAGTCCAGTCCGAGGGATGCTCCTGACCGAGCCTCCGAGTCCAGTCCAGAGGGCGCTTCGAACCGAGCCTCCTATCCCAGTTCAGGTGGCGCTTCCACTCAAGCCTCTGAGTTCAGTCCGAGGGGTGCTTCTGACCGAGTCTCCGATTCCAGTCCAAGCAGCACGTCAAGCCAAGTCTCTGCGTCCAGTTCAAGTGGCGCTGTCTACGGAGTCTCCTAGTACCAGTGTGGATCCCAGTTCCAACCCCATTTTTGAGCTGGATCCGTTTATGACGCTCCAGGAGTACCGGGTTGCCCTTTTGTCTGATCCAGCCTTGAAGGATACCCCTGAAGCTGCAGCGGAAAGAAGGCGTGTCTCCTGGCTTGGGTTCGAAGAAAACCCAGTTTCTGCTATTGATGCCTCTACCAAGCTGTTCTTTTACCGCTTCCAACTCCTCTCGGAGCCAACCCTACGGGATACTCCTGAAGCCCAAGCTGAAAGAAGGTGGCTTCCTGATTTTTCCCGACAAACTTCTGAGTCCAGCCTGAAGGGCTTTGTCTGCCAAGCTTCTGAGTCCACACTGAGTTCCAGCCCAGTGGCTGAGTCTGGATCGAGTTGGAGTTCCAGTCAAGATGCTGAGTCTGGATCGAGTTGCAGTTCCAGTCAAGATGCTGAGTCTGGATCGAGTTGTAGTTCCAGTCAAAATGCTGAGCCTGGATCGAGTTGGAGTTCCAGTCAAGATGCTGAGTCTGGATCGAGTTGCAGTTCCAGTCAAGATGCTGAGCCTGGATCGAGTTGGAGTTCCAGTCAAGATGCTGAGCCTGGATCGAGTTGTAGTTCCAGTCAAGATGCTGAGTCTGGATCGAGTTGGAGTTCCACTCAAGATGCTGAGTCTGGATCGAGTTGGAGTTCCAGTCAAGATGCTGAGTCTGGATCGAGTTCCAGTTCCAGTCAAGCTCCTGAATCCAGTTCCAGTTACAGTCAAGGGGTTGATTCCAGTCCGGGTCCAAATCCCGGCTCCGTTTTGGATGCCGACCCAGGTTCCAGTTCCAGATCTGCTTCTGTTCAGACTTCTAGTTCCTGTCAAGACTGGGATGCCACTTCGGCCCCCAGCCCGGCTTCTGATGTCAGTTGGGGTAGTGGCTTCAGCCTTGCTCTTGCCATTACACGGAATTGCCAAGAGGTCCAGGACATTGTGAGTTCCCTCTGGGAAGGGTTACTTTTGAATTTTGTTCCTCTTGATGCATCCATGTTCCTGAGGTTGCCCCGTGGTGATTCGAAGGAGCCTCCTGGTCACAGGTTCTACTTTTGTCTGCCAGTTTTGAACTTCCTTGTGACTTCCAGTCCAGTGATCTATGTGTGGTTTTTGAGACCCATCAGGAGGTTTCACCATAGTTACCCCTGGACACCTGAACTCCTCAGGGAGACCGAGAGGGGGGTCTTGAGGAGGGGGTACTGTTACGTCTGTGGCCGTGACCACCCTCAGACTTACCCTGTTTCTGGGAGTCAGTGGCTGTGCTGGCTTCTGCTTGTCTCTGTGTCTGTCTCTGTCTTAGTTTCTCTCTGGCTCTGTGTGCTGATTGCCCTACTGAACCTCACCTGTGTGGGCTATGCCTTTTCCAAGATGGCTGCCGCCGACTCCTCTATGCCAGTATCCAAGATGGCTCCCGCTGGGCTGACTTCTCTGTGTGTGAAGCCTCTGTTTGGATGCAAGGTGATTGTTGCAGCTGTGCCTCTGGTGTGGAAGGGCTTTATTAATCACTTAGAGACTACAGCCATGGCCTTTGCATTTCATCTAAGGGCCCTGGTGTATAGAGTGCTCTGTACACTGTTTCAGTGTTTGCTCTGTGTGAGTGTCTATGTTTGGTAGATAGCTTAGGCACCGTGTGGCTTGTTAGCCTGTGTATAGCTTTGCTAGTGCTCTGTGTTTGTTTAGACTAGCCAGCTTAGGCACCGTGTGGCTTGTTAGCCTGTGTATAGCTTTGCTAGTGCTCTGGGTTTGTTTAGACTAGCCAGCTTAGGCACCGTGTGGCTTGTTAGCCTGTGTATAGCTTTGCTAGTGCTCTGGGTTTGTTTAGACTAGCCAGCTTAGGCACCATGTGGCTTGTTAGCCTGTGTATAGCTTTGCTAGTGCTCTGTGTTTGTTTAGACTAGCCAGCTTAGGCACCGTGTGGCTTGTTAGCCTGTGTATAGCTTTGCTAGTGCTCAGTGTTTGTTTAGACTAGCCAGCTTAGGCACCGTGTGGCTTGTTAGCCTGGGTATAGCTTTGCTCGTGCTCTGTGTTTGTTTAGACTAGCCAGCTTAGGCACCGTGTGGCTTGTTAGCCTGTGTATAGCTTTGCTAGTGCTCTGTGTTTGTTTCCAGTGCATGACTTGTTAGCTTGGGCACAGCTTTGTTGTTAGCTGGTGTATAGCTTTCAAGTCTCCTGAGTGTGCTCTGTGTATGTTTCTTGTGTATGACTGGTTTGCCTGGGTATAGCGTTTCTATTAGCCTTGGTACAGTTTACTAGTCATTGTGTTTAAACCTGCCGACTGCCAGAACCCGGACAGTCCCTGCCTGTCGGCCTTGCCTGCGCCTAGGTGCCAGGGGGCACTCCTGGATCTTCATTCCTGCTGTTCCTGCTTGCAAGTTCCAGTTCCGGGTTTTCCTGTAAGTCCTACCGGCTGCCAGAACCTGAGGGCTCAACCCTCGGGGAAAGGTGGTCAAGCGTAGGTGAAGCCTAGGTCCAGTGTGTTCCAGTCCAGCAGGTTTCACTCCTGTATGTTCCAGTCCTGTGGGGCCCTCCAGTGTGTTCCAGTCCAGCGGGCCCCACTCCAGTGCGCACCCGTCCGGTGCGTTCCAGTTCCGAGTGTTCCGGTGTAGAACTCCATTCCGGGGTTCCGGTCCAGTTTTGTCTCATCTCTACCTTGGAGGTGATCTTGCCTGCCACTGCCGCTCCACGGTAGTGGCCCATGGGCTCACAAACCCAGTGCTCCCGGGGAAGAAGCCTGACAGTATGCCAAGGTCCTCGAGCACGCGACAATCCATTTGTGTATCTAAACTGTAAACTTCTACAAATGAGATGAAGTGAAGATATGATTCCATGAGCCCCTATGAAATGCCAGTTTAATTTTACTTCCATTTAATTTCAATATATTCCATCTTTATAACACCAGGCTTCCCAAGGCAAATTACAACAACAGTTAAGATGAACCCATCAGGAAACAGGATATCCTCACTGAAATTTGGCCATGTATTACTGCATTCTATAGAACAGTGTAGAAAATGAGCACAAAATACAGAGTTTATTACTGCTGTTTCTACTAGCTACAATAATTTTTTAAGCTGTTTTAGTGATATTCAATTTTATTTCATAATATATGTCTAGATATGGGAAGCTTTCAAATAAATAAAAAAGCTGCCAAATAAGTAAAATAAAAATAAACTTTTATCCTCCTTCTCTTGAGGCACTGCCTATCCAACTGGAACATCTTTATATTTTTTACAGATGGAATTCTAATAATCTTTTGCTATTGTTTTGAGTGACCTAAAATGCCAGCAAGCTCTGCCTATATTGGCTTCTGCCCACATAGGGCTAGATTCTATATATGGTGCCTGAAAATTCCATACATAAATAAATTATGCCTAGGCGTATTCTCTAAAGTACGCTTATATTTTATAGAACAGCTTAAATTTCCATGTGGTATATAGAATACGCTGAGCGCCTCTCCAAGCAACCAAATTTAGGGTCCTGTTCACTAGGCTGCACTAATGCTAGAGACACCATATTCCTATGGGTGTCTCTAGCATTAGTGCATGCTAAAAATGCTAGCACACCTTAGTAAACAAAGCCCTTAGTCGTGGCCATTTATGCCATGTTTTACTTGGCGTAAATCCTGATGCCTAAATTAGGCGCAGAGCAGGTGTATTGTATAACAATGTGCATAGATTTTACAAATGCCCACTCCCTGACCATGGCTGTGCCCCTTTTTCAATTATAAGATTTAGAATTAAGCACACCACTTTACAAAATACGCTTAGTGAGTTGTGCGTATAAATCTTAATGCCAATTAGTGCTGATAATTGCTTGCTTAGAGCCAATTGACAGCACTAACCAATTAAGTTACTTGTACTGTTATAGAATACGATTTGATTTCCATGCAGAAATTAAGGCACGATATATAGAATCCTGGGGGTAATGAGACATGTGGGCTCATGCCATCTCCTGTTCTCAATCTAACCTCCTTGTATGGGTTGAAGTCAGTAGGCGTAGTGACCCAAAATATTTGCAGACGCTATTGAAAACAATAGCAAACTTTTGAGGTTTATATTGTTTTATTAAACCTCCTCGGTTTTGCATTCTTTCTGTTAGGAAGGGATGTAAGGGGAGTTGTGGGGGTTTGGGGAGTTTTGAGGAGTTAATTTTTTCATTCTTCAAGAGCTTGCTTTGTTATTTGCAATGCTGTATTGTGGATTTCAGTGCTGCGCTATGGGCCAGATTCTATATATGGTGCCTAGAAAATCTGTGCAGAAAACATTTCCACCTAAATGTATTCTGTAAGTGGCACCTAGATGTAGGCGTGGAGGGGCATAATCGAACGCGAACGACCATCTCCATGGGCGTCTATGTCCGAAAACGGGTATGTGAAGAGGCAGGACAGACTGTATTTTCGAAAAAGATGGGCGTTCATCTTTCGTTTCGAAAATACGGTTTGGACAGACCAAATGCCATGGATTTGGTCCCTTCTGAGATGGGCGTTTTTTTTTTTTTTGCGTTAATGGAAACTAAAAACGCCCAGCTCAGAAACATCCCAATCCAAGCCATTTGGTCGTGGGAGGGACAAATGTACAACACTACCATAGCTCTTAGGGGTGAAGGGGGCAACTACATGTGGGTACAGTGGGTTTTAGAGGCCTCCCATTTACCACCACAAGTGTTACGGGTGGGGGGGGGATGGGCTTGGGTCTGCCTGCCTGAAGTGCACTGCAGTACCCACTAAAAGTGCTCCAGGGACAGGACTTGTTGCTGCTGTATAACCTTGGCACAGCAGTTCACACCTGACGACTAATCTCGCTGAAAACGTCCTTTATTTGAATAAGCACCTTTACTCACAGTTAACTGCAGATCAGAGGTTGTGCCCCACTCGCAACGAGTCTCCCTGGTACTGAGATTAGCAGTAGTAGGTCCGAGCTGGCAGAATGGTGTACAATGCCCTCTTTCAGCAACATTCAAGGTAAGAACTAAGTGCTGTAACGTGGCTAACACATGAAAGGGATCTAAAAGTCTCTTACACAAATGGCAAGTACCTCATGGACTACCGGAAACAAAACAGGGCACACTCTGACCCAGTAAGCAGAGGGAAAAGCACCATGGGAGTAGAGCCTACCAACTACCAACATCGTGAGCATTTAACACAAGCTAGTGGAATCACGGAGCCCACTACCCTACACCCACCAAAATAACAGAAGGAGTGGTAACTAAACAACTCACAAGTTATCTTGACAAGTTCTCAATACTGCATGACGCCCAATCAGGATTCCGTTCGAATCACAGCACAGAGACAGTATTAACTACTCTATTGACCAAATTTAAGCAACGGATCGCAACAGGCTCCAATATACTCCTCCTACAATTTGACATGTCAAGTGCCTTTGACATGGTTGACCACGGAATCCTATTATACATTCTTGAATATTTCGGTATCGGAGGCAATGTCCTAAATTGGTTCAAGGGGTTCTTAACCTCACGTTCATACCAAGTCACATCAAAGTCAACCACATCTGCTGCATGGACACCTGAGTGCGGAGTACCGCAGGGATCTCCCCTCTCACCAACAATTTTCAACCTACTGATGACCCCACTAGCAAAACTTCTATCAAACCATAACCTCAACCCTTTCATATATGCCGATGATGTAACGATATATATTCCTTTTAAACAAAACATCAACGAAATCTCCAATGAAATCAACCAAAGTCTACACATCATGAACACCTGGGCAGATGCATTCTGACTGAAATTGAACGCAGAAAAAACTCAATGCCTCATATTAACCTCCCAATACAACACAACAAAATTTACTGCTATCAACACACCTAAACTAAACTTGCCAATTTCAGAAAATTTAAAAATCCTTGGAGTAACAATCGACCGCTACCTTATACTTGAGACTCACGCGAACAACACAACAAAAAAGATGTTCTTCTCCATGTGGAAGCTGAAAAGAATAAAACCATTCTTTCCAAGATCTGTCTTCCGCAACCTGGTACAATCACTCGTACTAAGCCATCTAGATTACTGCAACTCATTATACGCAGGCTGCAAAGAGCAAATAATGAGAAAACTTCAGACAGCCCAGAATACAGCAGCCAGACTCATCTTCAGAAAACCAAAATATGAAAGTGCAGCACCATTACGCGAGAAACTACACTGGCTCCCACTCAGGGAACGTGTCACCTTTAAAATATGCACATTAGTGCACAAAATCATTCACGGTGAAGCCCCTGCATACATGTCTGACTTGGTAGACCTGCCACCTAGAAACGCCAAAAAATCATCCAGAACTTTCCTCAACCTCCACTTCCCTAAGTGCAAAGGCATAAAGTATAAAGTACTACATGCATCAACCTTCTCCTACAAGAGCACGCAACTCTGGAACGCACTGCCACGCGGCCTGAGAGCGGTCTATGAGTTGACAGACTTCCGCAAACGATTGAAGACCTATCTCTTTGACAAAACATACCGCAAGGATCAAAACATATAAATCCCATATACACCATAACAACGCCTCAAGATATTACCCCATGTACTCCACTTCCCCGTACTCTCTCCCATGCAACAATCTACCCACAGATAAAAAATGTCTACCCCATCGCTCTCTTGCTATTAGTAGATCAGCGTAGTAATTCCCCAATGTCATATCCTTTAGTTTCTACGCCCCAAAGGTGATTGATCTGACTCTGTCTTCCTTAACTATTCACAATGTAACCTATAATTGTAATGTAACAAACTGTATTTCCATCATTTACAATGTATTGTAAGCCACACTGAGCCCGCAAATAGGTGGGAAAATGTGGGATACAAATGCAATTAAATAAATAAATAAATGCATTGCTGATGTGGCTCTGCAGTGCCCTTAACAGAAAAGGTATCACACTCACCCGAGACCCACATCAGAACCAGGGAAAGGGGTAGAACACATTCTGCTGTCATGGAGGTGGGTACGGCATTTGAGGCTGGCATACAGGCTAGGAAAAAAGTTTGTAAAGTGGGGTTTTTTTGGTGGGAGGGGGTTAGTGACCACTGGGGGAGTCAGGGGAGGTCATCCCCGATTCCCTCCGGTGGTCATCTGGTTAGTTGGGGCACTTTTTTGGGACTTAGACCTGAAAAAAAAAGGATCCAAATAAAGCGGACCAAATTCTCGTCAAAAACGCCCTTCTTGTTTCGATTATCAGCTAAAGACAACCATCTCTCCTCGGCTGATAACCACGCCCCAGTCCCGCCTTCACCACGCCTCCGACACGCCCCCGTGATCTTTGTTCGTCTCCGTGACGGACTGCAGTTGAGGACGCCAAAAATCGGGTTTCGTTTATACTGATTTGGGCGCCCACGGGAAACGGACGCCCATCTCCCGATTTAGGTCGAAATATGGGCGTCTTTAACTTTTGAAAATAAGCTGGATGGTTTATAGAATACTCTTAGTTGACATCCTAATGCCTAAAACTACATGCCTCCATTTACAACAATGAAAATGTGGTGTAAATCCTGGTGCATAGCTTTAGGTGCAGAGGGCCATATTCTATAACAATGTGTGTACATTTTGAAACACCCATGAAATGCGCATTTCCCCGCCCATAACCACACCCCTTTTTGCCTGCGCACATTAGAATTTAGGTGTAGTGCATTACAGAATATGCTTAGGGAGTTGTACGTGTAAATTCTCATTATTGCCAATTAATGCTCATTATTGCTTGTTAAGTGCTGTTAACAATGCTGATTGTTACAGAATATGCATGGATTTCGGCACAGATCTCTAGGCACGCTATATATAATCTGGGGGTATATGCCTTTATTTTTCTTATGATGATAATAAAGATATTTCTAAATAAAACCGTAGCAAACGCTTATGACTGCCTATGTGTGGATTTGTTTTTCATTTGACAGCTTTTTTTATTTATTTGAAACCTTCACATATGTACATATATATCATGAAATACAAGTGAAAATCACTAAAACATAAAAATAATTATTGTAACTGGTAAAAACAGCAGTAAAACTCTGGGCCAGATACACTAAACTTAATGAGCCAGCAACGTGGTTTTTAATCCAGTTCTAGCCAGTCTAGTAAAACAAGACATGCACAAAAGGGTTCTCCGAGCCATTTTCCTGTCACGGTAGCAGCTAATGAAAACGGAATGCAAATGATCTACAGGGTATTATAATGAGCTAATTAGTATTATAATACGCATGCAAGGCAGATGCACAGCTGTTTGCCGACCCCATGCACCGTAGAAAACCTAACGGGAAGTCTGCAACTCTCGGCGGGGCTGCGCGGGACCCATGCAGAGGAGGAAGCCCATCACAAAAATCGGAAGAAAGAAATGGCCAAGTGCTCGTCAGGGACGTCCTTTCAAGTGCCTAACACTTGGATGTCCTTCACTAAAACAAAAAAAAAAGGACGTCCCTGATGATCACTTGGACGTTTTTCCCTTCAGATTTTGTGATGGGCATCCTTCTCTTGGATGTGCCTTTCTTACGTGCCCGAAATGACCACCACTGAGAATCGGGGATCGGGACGTGCGAGGATGCCCAAATCAAAACTATTTGAACGCCCCTTTCGATTATGCCCCTCCAGGTCTCTCTCAGTCAATCACAGTGCGTTTAGTGCTGTGATTGGCTGAGAGAGACCTGGAGGGGCATAATCGAAAGGGATGTCCAAATAGTTTTGATTTGGACGTCCTCGCACGTCCCGATCCACGATTCTCTCTGGCGGTGGTCATTTCGGGCACCTTAATCATAAGAAAAGCATATCCAAGAGAAGTACGCCCATCACAAAATCTGAAGGGAAAAACGTTCAAGTGCTCTTCAGGGACGTCCTTTTTTTTTTTTGAGTGAAGGACGTGTATGAAGCTGTCTTTGGCATGCGCAGAACAGCCAGCATAACGCACATGCTCAGCTGGCCGACTGGCTTCCCCTCCTTCGGAAGGAAACAGGGCCGGTCTTAGCAAGTGCAGGGCCCTATGCAGACCAATTTGATGGTGCCCCACCCTAGCCCCGCCCCCCACCCTAGCCATGCCCCACCCTAGCTCCAGGGCTGGCCGCCGCTCCCTCCCAGCTCCAAGGCCCCCTCCCCCCTGGGGCCCCCAGCTCCAGGGCTTCCCCCCCTAGGGCCCCCAGCAAGAAAGGCCCCCCTCCCTGCTCCAAGACCCCCTCCCTCCCAGCTGCAAAGGCCCCCTCCCTCCCAGCTCCAAGGGCCCCCCTCCCAGCTCCAAGGGCCCCCCTCCCAGCTCCAAAGGCCCAGCTCCCAGCTCCAAAGGCCCCCCTCCCTCCCAGCTCCAAAGGCACCCCTCCCTCCTCCCAGCTCCAAGGCCCCCCTCCCTCCCAGCTCCAAAGGCCCCCCTCTCTCCCAGCTCCAAGGCCCCCCTCCCTCCCAGCTCCAAAGGCCCCCTCCAACCTCCAGAGGCCCCCCCACCACCTCCAAAGGCCCCCTCCCTCCCACCCAGCTCCTTCCCTCCTCCCTCTGAATTTTAAAAGTTACCTCGTCGACATTGGGACGGGTTACAGTGCCGGCGGGTAGCAGCAGCAGCAGTCAGTGAAAAGCGTGCGAGCTGCTTGGCGCTTCCTTTCCCTCGCTCAGCT
The DNA here is from genome assembly GCF_901765095.1 of Microcaecilia unicolor. NCBI lineage: Eukaryota > Metazoa > Chordata > Amphibia > Gymnophiona > Siphonopidae > Microcaecilia > Microcaecilia unicolor. The sequence continues at coordinate 124,684,160 of NC_044037.1, forward strand.
CTGGTCCCGCCCCCGTGGAAACAGGAAATGAGGGCAGGACCAGAACTGAGCGAGGGAAAGGAAGCGCCGAGCAGCTCGCACGCTTTTCACTGACTGCTGCTGCTACCCGCCGGCGCTGTAACCCGTCCCGACGTCAACGCGAGGTAACTTTTAAAATCCAAAGGGAGGGGGGACTGGAGCTCAGGCAGTCGGGGAGGGGCGACTTCAGGCGCGCCGCACGGGGCCCCCTTGAGCGCGAGGCTCTATGTGGTCGCCTCGCCCTAAGACCGGCCCTGGAAGGAAATCGCGTGCAAATGAGCTAACAGTGAGCAGCTCATTTGTATGCGATTTCCTTCAGGCATGCCTGTTTTTTACCGATTTGCTAAGGGATTGGTAAGGGAAGGGCTCTTTCCATGGAGTTAATGCATCTGGCTCTCTGTATTTTGTGTTCATTTTTCTACACTGTTCTATAGAATACAGTAATAAATGGCCAAATTTCAGTGAGGATATCCTATTTCCTGATGTGTTCATCTTAACAGTTGTTAAGATGGGAAGCCTGGTGTTATAAAGATGGAATATATTAATATATTAAAATATCTTTCATTTGTTTAACATATGAGGTCCATTTACGAAGGTGTTCTAATGGATTTAGCACATGCTAAACAATAAGACACCTATAGGAATATAATGAGCGTCTTAGCATTTAGTACACACTAAATTAGTCAGTGCGCCTTAGTGAAAGGACAACAAAATGGGCTATAAGCCCCTAAAGTAGTCCATTTATTTTCTTATATTTTGTTCTTGTGCTAACTTATACTGTGCCAAAACTGAAAACTTATCTCTTTTTTTTGTTTGATAATAAAAGGAGCTTATTGTGAACACTATCCACCTAAATGGGCATGCAAAAGTCTGTCCTTTAATAATGGCGCATATTCAGAAATCATAGTCATAAATATAGACAGTTGTTCAAACAGTATCACATGCACACACTAGAACAGGCATCCATACACACATTGTCAAAGTCAACAACAACTTCTACAGAGTACTTCCAAAAATTAATTTTTATGATTAAATCATTTTTATTCAAAGCACAACATGTTGGTAGAAAAGTTTCATACAGAAAAAGAAAAACCAGTGAACCATCCAACATGACACAATATAAGCTTTTACAGAGAAACAAACTCCAAGAACCCTTCCCTTTCTGATCTCCCCTCCTTCCCTATAAGCTCACCCGCAAAATAACACAACAAATATACAGATCAGTAGGACCCAAAACAGTTTGAAACAAGTAAAGTCAAAACAATACAGTTTATACCTAATTGTTTAACGACCCTTAAGTATCGCCTTTAGGCTTAACAAGCAATACCATGTGCTTGCAAAGTCTATAAGGAGCATAATGTATGAAAAAACGTGCTAAGTAGTCTAAGGGAAGATGAGACTTAAAGACCGAGATGCAAAGTTTATATTGGACTTGATTAGAGAGAGGCAACCAGTGTTCTAACTAAAGCAATAGTGTAATGTGGTCAAAAGTAAATGAACAGCGGTTGACTGGATGATTTGGAGCCATTTAAGAGACAAAAGAGGAAGACCTACATAAAGAGAGTTACAGTAATCGAGATGTATGTGTCAGATATGGTGAGTTCCTGTGCCGAGCAGTGTGCTGCCGGGTGTGAAAAGATATGGACCCGGGTTCTGCATGGCGGCCGAGCAACCCCGATGTTCACCTGTGGTGACCGCCATTCCCTGAGGGTTGAGCCCCCAGGTGCAGGCGGCTGACAGGACTTATACTGAGAGGCCAGGAAAGGGGTGCCCAGAGAGACCAGCCAGAGGAGAGCAGAAGGAAGAAATTCAGGAGCGGGTCACAACAGAGTGACAGGCAGTAGGCTAAGGAGTGTCTTGGGTCCAGGCAGGTATACAGGCGGGTAACTGACCCGGGAGTCACCAGGTCCAGGCAAGATATTCAGGCAGGCAGCAGACAGGAGAATAACCAGATCCAGGCAGAATATTCAGGCAGGCAGCAGACAGGAGAGTAACCAGGTCCAGGCAGGATATCCAGGCAGGCAGCAGACAAGAGAGTAACCAGGTCCAGGCAGGATATTCAGGCAGGCAGCAGACAAGAGAGTAACCAGGTCCAAGCAGGGTCTTACAGGCAGGCAGTAAACAGAAGATAATCCAGGTACAAGCAGGGTCTTTACAGGCATGCAGCAAACAGAAGAGTAATCCAGGTACAAGCATGGTCTTTACAGGCAGGCAGCAAACAGAAGAGTAATCCAGATACAAGCAGGGTCTTTACAGGCAGGCAGCAAACAGAAGAGTAATCCAGGTACAAGCAGGGTCTTTACAGACAGGCAGCAAACAGAAGAGTACGCTGAAGAGAAACGCTTACCCAAGTAGAAGCCAAAGCAATGAGGCTTATGAGGCAGAGGGAAAGCATCTCAGAAATAGTGCAGGCTTTCTGACGTAGACAAGGAACCAGCTGAAGAAGAGAGCTTCCATAGGTCAGGTAGGCAGAGAGAAAGTCAACACAGGTGCGTGGTAGCAAGGCAATTAAAGAGCTTGGAAGCCAGGCAGAGAGAGCAGATCCAGGTTCATGAGAGCAAGGAAATCAGGGAGCCTGCAGCCAGAGAAGAAGTACACAGACATGGCTCAAGGCTGAGCCAGTCAAGTATGTGTGGACGCCGCTTGCGTTGAGGTAGGGGACATGACAGTGTGATGACTAAGCTGAGTAGTAATGTGCAAAGATCTGGGAGAGAGAAAAGTGGGCAGATAGACCAAATTCTATGAAGCACGAAGAAAGAGGCCTTAATGACAGCATTGATGTGATCCTTAAAGGTGAGAAGATAATCAAAATGAACACCCAGAATTTTAACAGATTCCTTGAAAGGGAGGCTCTGATTATTCACGACAGAGAGTGACAAAGTAGAGGAAGAGGGACTCCATGGAATAGCAGTATAAGGAGTTAGGAAGTATATGGATTCACACTTCTTTGTGATTAAAAATAGATGATGTTCGGAAAGCCAAGAAGAGATCTTCTGAAGACAATGGTTAAGCTCAGCGATATCAGAGCAAGAGGAGGGAACACGGCAGTGGCGTTCCTGGGCTGCCTGACACCCGGGGTGGATCGCCGATGTGCCCCCCCCCCCCAGCGAAATTACACCCCCCCCCCACTGGCGAAATTACACCCTCCCCCCCAGGTGCATTTTTACCTGCTGGGGGGGGGGGGGGTGCCATGTGCCTGTTGGCCGAGTCCGCTCGTTCCCTCCCTGCTGCTCCCTCTGCCCCGGAACAGGAAGTAACCTGTTCCGTGCAGAGGGAGCAGCAGGGAGGGAGGGAACAAGCGGACTCGGCCAACAGGAGCGCGGCACCCCCCCAGCGGCGTGCACCTAGGGCGGACTGCCCCCCCCCCCCCCCCCCCCCCCTTGGTACGTCACTGGAACACGGTAAAGGACTTGGATATCATCTGCATAGCAAAAAGGAAGACAGTTATTAGATTGGATCAAAGTAAGAAGTGGAGTCAAAAAAACATTGAAAAGGGTGGGTGCTAATATAGAACCTTGTGGAACACCAGAAACAATAGGAGAAATGAGTGAGTGGACATTATTGTGGACAACTTGACAAGTATGATTAGATAAATAGCTTTGAAACCATATGAGAACAGTATCAGAAATACCAACTGACTGCAAATGTTGAAAGAGAAAAGTATGATCAACTAGGTCAAAGGCTGATGAAAAGTCCAGTGAAACTAGAACTACAGAGAAGTGCTGGTGAAGTGAAGTCCTGATGGTGTCATGCATGGCTACTAAGAGAGTTTCAGGGCTATGCTGCTTCCTAAAACCAGACTGATAGGGATATATCCCGGGCTATGCCCATGTTGAGAGACCATCCGTGTGGTTGCATAACCCTGCTCAGTTTGTCAGCCAGGAGTTGTTTTTGCCTACCAGATAAGTGGAGCGGAGGAGCATACCATGCCGGACAGCCCAACGCCACATCTGAATGGCCTCCTGACACAGAGGGTGTGATCTGGTGCCCCCCTGCTTGTACAATTTGGTGAGAAAGCTGATCTCTGAAAGCCCTTAGAGCATTCCAAATAGCCAGGAGCTCCAGGAGATTGATCTGCTTCCTGGGTGGACCAAGCACCTTGAGTGTGCAGCCCATCTACATGAGCTCCCTACCCCATGCGAGATGCATCCGTTGTCAGTACTTTTTGCAGCTGAGGAATTTGGAATGGAAGTCCCAGAGTCAAATTGGATTAAATGGTCCACCACAACAGGGAGCGAGCTAGCTCTTGTTAAATTCCCTTCTATTTCTATATTGTGAATAATTATGTACAAGACTTCCAATAGTATAGTAACAATCTTTCTTTTATTCAACTGTCAATACCATGACAGAGCTATGTAATAACTTTACATAGGAAGCAAGTTATACAGAGATGAAGTTGCTTGCTAACAATGTTTTCTATCTTCCTTATATACACAGCATGTCTCTAACTTAAGCTATTCATTCAACTATTTTCCCTTATCTTTCCCTTGCCCTTTGCTCTAACCACAAATCAGCAGACCCCAGACATTATCTGTTCTTAAGGCAAGGTTTGTTTTTCTCCTGTTTCTGCACTGCTCAGCCTTCCACTGATCATATGCACATTCCTTTGCAAGGTCTCAGCTTTTTACAAGCCTCCTGTAGTTTTCCATTCTTTTTCTATACATTCTGGGGACACATCCTCTAGATTCCCCGTGGCTTGGTACCACTGAGAAGCTAGGGTCCATTGGGTGTTTCTCATGTGAAGATGTATCATGGCTGTGACATAAACTGTGGATGCCATGTGGCCCAATAATCTCAACATTTGCTGAGCTGTGGCCAGCTGAGAGGTTCAAACCCAAGATGCCAGTGCAACTAGAGCGTCCACTCTTGGCCCTGGAAGGAAGGCGCAAACCTTCTGCATATCGGGCAGGACTCCAGTGCATTCCAATTGGTGTAAAGGGTGTAGACGGCAATATGGAACAATAGAGGCTATGATCTACACACAGATAATCCACAGGAGAACAATGCAGACCAGAGTGAAAGTAAAAATACACTCTTTATTAAAGTCAGTTACCCAACGTGGCTACGTTTCACCTTCCAAGGGCTGGGTCAGGGGCTTATCATTCCACTATAAAAATACGTATAAAAAACAAATAAATAATAAAAAACATATTAAACAATAATATCATGGAAGTCATTGGCATGATGGCTGCTTTAGCCTGAGGCTCTGTCAAATCCCACTTTAAAAAGGAGTAAATAAATCTCACCCAGGACAATCCACTAGGTCCAATTCCTATTATAAAGAACAAGCCATAGTTGTTGGTGAGAATGGAATGTCTAAACGCAAGATGAGCAAAGATTAAACACTATTTTCACCATCCGAACAAAGATGATCTCGGCGGCACTCGTGGCACAGGAGTCAAAGAAGCTGCAGGACCTGCAGCATCAGAACCAGAAGGTGTTCTTCACTTGGGCGATCTTTCATAGCAGGGGCTTACAGATCCCCTTACTAAACAAGATTTGCAAGCTATGGTGCATGATATGCAACGCATTTTACAGAAAGACACAGCAGCGGGTTTTGGGGAACTTAAAACCCTCATACAAGATCTTAAGGGCATGTATGGATGAAGTGGAGTTATATCTGGAAGCCCATGAGGGCTGTATGGAGCTATCAGAGACCCCAATATAGAGCGAGAAAAGCAGATTGAGATGCAGATCGATAAATTAGACAATATTTAAAACCGCACACAATGAAATAATATCTGGTTCAGGGGTATAACAGAACAAGATGGCTAGGAAGATTGTAGCGCGCTGATACAGGACATGTGCAAACAAATTTTACTATTGGATGTATCAAATGTAGACCCACCAGAGTCTGTAAGACTGGAGAGAGTATATTGAGCAGTGGGATTACCATGATCCAACCGCCCGAGAGATGTTATAGCAGCATTTCATTCTTATCCCTGTAAAGAAAAGATCTTGTTTTTGGCGCGGAAACATGGCGCCCTGAAATACAAAGAGGCATAGGTGGAACTTTATTAGGACCTATAGAGTCTTACATTATAGAGAAGGCAGGGGTTCACAGATATCACACTTTTACTCTGCCGCGAGAAGATCAGATACCGCAGGACATATCCTTTTGGTTTTACTTTTGCAATTAGCGGAAAGCAATTTAAACTAACACCACCATTGGAGGCTCGGAATGTTTTGCAGAAGGCAGGCTGATGGTGAGATCCTGTGCCAGAGGAAATGTCTTCAGGTGTCATCTCAGAAGACCCTAGCATACCGGACTGCAACAATAGATTGAAATGACAATCTCTAGACTCTAAGATAAAGTAATGTTATTTCTTGATGCCCAGATGTGACTTGGCACACATGCTCTCTTATGTTAACACAAATCAACGCCCTTCAATTGGACTAGACCGGAAGGTATCTCTGGATTTAAGCCAACAGGATCAACAGTATGACGTTTCTTGATGTTGTGGGAGTATGAAGAGGGGAGGGGGTAGGAATTTGGGTATTAAAAGGGTTAAGGGCAAGATGGATGTTTTTAAAAGGGAAGATATAGAGGGGAATATTCAGATGCTGATAATGTTTCTTTCTTATTGCATTATTGTACATACGTTTCACGATAGATTGATACGGATGGTCCTATTAGGATAAGATTGTAAGCATTTACATACACATACTTAGATATTCATACACTTAATGTGATAACCTGGAATGTATGTGGAGTCAATTATCCCCAAAAATGCAAGAAAATTCTTGGGGAGTTGCGCCGGTGACATACAGGAGTTGTATTTATGCAAGAAATGCACTTAACACAACCAGAGCATACCAAACATTGTAGGAAATGAGTGGGTCATTGTTATAGCTCCGCTTCATAGCTCCAGTTAGTAGGAGAGCAGGCACAGCTGTATTGCTAAATAAATCTATCCCCTTTGTGGCACATCATTATTATCCTGATAAAGAGGACAGATGGATAATTTTGCATTGCTCACTATATGGAAACCCCTACATTTTGGTCTCATTATATGGCCCTTATAATCTGGGATACTACCTTTTACCCAGGACTGTTGAAGATACTATTAGATCTTCCCCCAAGCCCCATTTTTCTGGGGGGTGATTTTAATGAAGTAGCGGATGGGGCCTTAGTCAGGAAGATGCAGGCATATACACGAGCGAGGAAGATAAGATGGGGGGGGGGGGGGGGTGACCTTTTGATCCCAAGTTTGTATCTGCTAGATGTTTGGAGCATTTTGCATCCTGGAGAAATGAGTTTTACCCATACTTCACAATCTCACCTATGTGAAAGCAGATTAGATTATAAATTGATATACAAAAAGTTATTCCCTGATGTGGAATAGGTAGAAATAGAACATTGTGGCATCTCTGATCAGTGGTAATTTTAACACTAGTTGTAGCATGGAAAGAAAGTGCACCATTTTGGCATATGCCTCATTATTTGGTAACAGATACTAATTTTCAAAAGTATATAATAGATAAATGGAAAGCATATGGTGATTTTAACCAATAGCATGCAAATACTCCAGGTTTGTTCTGGGAAACAGGGAAAGCAGTGATGAGAGGAGAAATTCTTTCCTATCTTTCCGACATGAAGAAACTGTTGCATAAGCGAGTTCTCCTCCTTCATTCACATTCATATGTGTTTCATACATGCAAAAACCTTTGTATATATAGAACACATGTAAAAACAAAGTTACAAAATGGATTGATAAAACATAAACAATCAAAATATTATAAAGTAACATTAAAACTAAAATCAGCTATGGTTAGAAATAGTAAACACTCAGTAACATGTAACTATAATTGTAAATAAATTAAGGTATGGAAATAGAGTCAGAAATATTAAAACATTGGAATGGTAAAAAGATATGCAGATAAAATACTAACCTGATAAAATAGGAGTAAAAATGAGATTGTGCAGTTGAGTGGAAATGATGATCTACCAAAGGAAAAACAAAAATATAAATGGATACCTAATACAATGGGTTGTGCTGGAATATCACACATTAAAAATTAAAATATAATTCAAAATGAACTTGTCTTAGTGTTTATATAATATATATAATAATAATATATTAGATATAATATATCATATTGTCATTTTTTGGCATTCCCTTTATTTTATTTTTCTCTTATTTTTTTTCTACATTTGTTAACATGCCCCATATTTTTTCAATGCTCGTCTAGTCTCTGTTATCAAATTGTTTTTAGTTTTCATACCATCCCTATTTGATAGTGCACGAAACGCTTAGCCACCCAACTGGGGTTACCCCACGGCCACTTAGAGAGTCTATCCCCAGCACAGCTCAGGTCTGCTTGCACCTGCTGCTTGCTCTCTACATTAGCAACCTCCTCCCACCGTCTGGGTCACAACCGCCTCTGGGCGAGTCTCTCACTCTCAAATTATCCCCAGTGATTTCTAGGTTACTGGGGCCACACTCCTAGTGGTTCCACAATTCCCAGAAAGCACTCACAGACCCAACACAAAAACCAACAGGATTCTTTATTAGTCCAGATAGAAAGGCAATAAACTAAACATTGTTTTATTGTCTTTTAAAAATCGAACAGTGAAACAAAATAGTGCAATCAGCAAACAATAACAGGTAACTGAAATATAGATCAATTATAACACTAACTAAACATTTGCTTACTTCCTAGAAAGTACCTGGAGAGATCAGGGCATATATAGCTGTTCCCCAGTTATCAAATATAACTGTTTCTTGCAGGGCTTCAGCAAAGAGCTCTCTCTCAATTTGCTAAATAGATACTTTTGTTCTGTTTTCACTGAAGAAAATCCTGGAGAAGGACCACGAGGGACTGGCAAAAGTACACCTGAGAATGGAGTGGATAGAGCACCGTTCACGGAAGAGAGTGTGTATCAACAACTTGGAAAGCTAAAGGTGGACAAAGCCATGGGACCGGACGGGATCCACCCCAGAATATTGAGGGAGCTCAGAGAGGTTCTGGCGGGTCCTCTTAAAGATTTGTTTAATAAATCCTTGGAAACGGGAGAGGTTCCGAGGGATTGGAGAACGGCGGATGTGGTCCCTCTTCACAAAAGTGGTGATAGGGAAGAAGCTGGAAACTACAGGCCGGTAAGCCTCACTTCGGTTATTGGAAAAGTAATGGAAGCCATGCTGAAGGAAAGGATAGTGAATTTCCTGGAAGCCAATAAGTTGCAAGATCCGAGACAACATGGTTTTACCAGAGGGAAATCGTGCCAAACAAATCTCATTGAATTCTTTGATTGGGTAACTGGAGAATTAAATCATCGACATGCTATAGACGTAATCTACTTAGATTTTAGCAAAGCTTTTGACACGGTTCCCCACAGGAGGCTCTTAAATAAACTCGATAGGCTGAAGATAGGTCCCGAAGTGGTGAACTGGATTAGGAACTGGTTGACGGACAGACGACAGAGGGTGGTAGTAAATGGAGTTTGCTCGGAGGAGGGAAAGGTGAGTAGTGGAGTGCCTCAGGGATCGGTGCTGGGGCCGATTCTGTTCAATATATTTGTGAGTGACATTGCTGTAGGGTTAGAAAGTAAAGTTTGCCTATTTGCGGATGATACTAAGATTTGCAACAGAGTGGACACCCGGGAGGGAGTGGAAAACATGAAAAAGGATCTGAGGAAGCTAGAACAATGGTCTAAGGTTTGGCAATTAAAATTCAATGTGAAGAAATGCAAAGTGATGCACTTAGGGAGTAGAAACCCAAGAGAGACTTATGTGTTAGGCGGTGAGAGTCTGATACTGTAGGTACTGAGGGGGAGAGGGATCTTGGTGTGATAGTATCCGAGGATCTGAAGGCGACGAAACAGTGTGACAAGGCGGTGGCTGTAGCGAGAAGGTTGCTAGGCTGTATAGAGAGAGGTGTGATCAGCAGAAGAAAGGAAGTGTTGATGCCCCTGTACAAGTCGTTGGTGAGGCCCCACCTGGAGTATTGTGTTCAGTTTTGGAGGACGTACCTTGCGAAGGATGTTAAAAAAATGGAAGCGGTGCAAAGAAAAGCTACGAGAATGGTATGGGATTTGCGTTCCAAGACGTATGAGGAGAGACTTGCTGACCTGAACATGTATACTCTGGAGGAAAGAAGGAACAGGGGTGATATGATACAGACGTTCAAATATTTGAAAGGTATTAATCCACAAACAAATCTAGAACGAGAGGACATGAAATGAGGTTGAAGGGGGGCAGCCTCAGGAAAGATGTCAGGAAGTATTTTTTCACAAAGAGAGTGGTGGATGCTTGGAATGCCCTCCCGCGGGAGGTGGTGGAGATGAAAATGTTAACGGAATTCAAACATGCGTGGGATATGCATATAGGAATCCTGTGCAGAAGGAATGGATCCTCAGAAGCTTAGCCGAAATTGGGTGGCGGAGCAGGTGAGGGGAAGAGGGGTTGGTGGTTGGGAGGCGGGGATAGTGGAGGGCAGACTTATACGGTCTGTGCCAGAGCCGGTGATGGGAGGCGGGACTGGTGGTTGGGAGGTGGGAAGTACTGCTGCGCAGATTTGTACGGTCTGTGCCCTGAATAAGGCAGGTACCAATTAAGGTAAGGTTTGCACATATGTTTGTCTTGTTGGGCAGACTGGATGGATCGTGCAGGTCTTTTTCTGCTGTCATCTACTATGTTACTATCCAGCTTATTTTCGAAAGTGATAGCCGGCCATCTTCCGACACAAATCGGGAGATGGCTGGCCATCTCCTAAAACCGGCCAAATCGGTATAATCGAAAGCCGATTTTTGGACACACTCGCCGGCATTCCGTCGCGGAGGCGGCTAAACTCAAGGGGGCGTGTCGGCAGGGTAGTGAAGGCGGGACGTGGGCGTGCTTACGAGATGGCCGGCTTCAGCTGATAATGGAAAAAAGAAAACTGGCGATGACGAGCATTTGGCCGGTTTTACTTGGTCTATTTATTTTCACGACCAAGTCTCAAAAAGATGCCCAAACTGACCAGATGACCACCGGAAGGAATCGGGGATAACCTCCCCATACTCCTCCAGTGGTCACCAACCCCCTCCCACCCGAAAAAAAAACTTTAAAACATTTCATTCCTAGGAGGGGAAGCCAGTCGGCCAGCTCGTAAAAAAAAAAAAAAAAGGATCTTGCTGATCAGTTATGTTATGACTTACTTGTTCTGGAGTGCTGTATTTTGTGATACTGTTTTGAGAAATGTTCAAGAAAGACTTCATACAAATTAAAAAAGTCCCTGCCGTTCATTTTCCCTTGATGACCGTCCCTGACGTGCACTTTCCTTAATAGCCGTCTTTCTCTCTGAAAGTGCACTTCTCTTAATGTCCAGCTTTCTCCCCAAACAGGGAAATCAAAACAGTTTTTGCTCACAGTTTTTTTTTAGTAGTAACAGTGGAATTTGAACCAGCCACCTCTGCATTACAAGAGCCATGATGTAACCACTTGGCCACAGCTCCACTTACTGGGCTGTCCCTCCCTTTTGATTATACCCCTTCAGGTCTCTCTCAGCCAATCACAGTGCGTTAAGCTGTCTGTGAGTGGCTGAGAGAGACTTGGAGGGGTATAATCAAAAGGGCGGGACACCCAAGTAAGTGGAGCTATGGCCAAGTGGTTACATCACTGGTCTTGTAAAGCAGAGGTGGCTGGTTCAAATCCCACTATTACTAAAAAAGCAGTGTGCAAAAACTTTTGATTTCCCTGTTCAGGGAGAAAGATGGCCATTAAGAGAAGTGCACTTTCGGAGAGAAAGACGGCTATTAAGGGAAAATGCATGGCAGGGACTTTTTTCATTTGTATGAAGTCTTTCTTGAACATTTCTCAAAACAGTATCACAAAATACAGCACTCCTGAACAAGTAAGTCATAACATAACTGATCAGCAAGATCTAAACATCCAGAAGTACCAGTGCACTTCGAATGCTGGCCCCTCCCACGGCCAAATGCCTTGGATTTGGCCGGGTTTGAGATGGCTGGTTCCAGTTTCCATTATCGCTGAAAAACAAAGTCGGCCATCTCAAACCCGGCGATCTGTGGCATTTGGCCGGCCCCAACCGTATTATCGAAACAAAAGTTGGCCGGCCATCTTTTTCGATAATACAGTTCCGGCCAGCTGTTGCGGCACCACCAAAATAGATCGCTGGCGATCGATTTCGCCGGCGCCGTTTGATTATGCCCCTCTATGTTACTCTCTTTTCTTCTGGGCAGAAACTGAAGCAACAGCCAGCAACAACTGCTGTGTAATTTCAAATTCCAGCCCAATCAGAGCCCAGTCAACAAGTTTTAAAAATATACTGCTCACAGTACTGTAGATTCACTTCTTCATTAAGTGAAACTAAAAGAAGGCATGTACTTTTCTATAACAGTTTTAACATAAAACATGCAGCACATGTTGGCCAAAGTAGAGAAATGCACCTAAAGAGTTATTAAAGGCAATTTTACAGGTTTAAAACATACTGTTCTGTCACACTTTCCTCCTCAAGAGAGAGAACTTGGACTGCGGCCTCCACAGACCGCTGATCGTGTCTCAACTTTGCCATGTTCATTGCCCTTCTGGTGCTTATAACAGAAGTTTTTACCACACTCAGTACATGTTAACAGTTTTAATCCTGTATGCTTCAATTTCTGAATAATGAGGAGTATCCTCTGACAGAAGCCTTCACCACACTCAGCACATGTGAATGGCTTCACTCCTGTGTGCATTTTCTGGTGCCTTGCTAGCTGTGATTTATGAATGTTTTTTGTCTACATTCAGTGCATGTAAACGGTTTCTTCCCTGACGGATTCCATGCTACTTTGACAATAATTTCTGGCAACTGAAACTTTTCTTACACTCCGTATGTGAAACTAGTCTCTCTCCTGGGTGAAATTTAGCATTTCTTGTGGAGCTTTCTTCTTGGTCAAAGCTACTGTCGTAACCAGAATATAAAGATATTCTATTATCAGTGTTTTTCTGATATTCTATAATGTTTGTTTATTGATACAGTTTTTCCCATATTCTATACTTGTACATATTCCAGTTTCTTTACTATTTTGCAGGTGCTGCATTAGCTCCATTTTCATACTGAAATCTTTCTCATACTCAGAGCATGTAAAATATGTCTCTTTTATACATGTTTCCTGTTGTTCTAGTTCCCCCTTTTGACTGTTTTCACAGTCTGTGCATTTAGATGGTCTCTCTTCGGTGTCAGATCCCTCTGATTATGTCTCTGCTATGAGGTCAGGTATAGGTTCACTATGCTGACCCTCTTCTGGTAGGCTGCACACAGCTAACCCCATAGCTTTATGATTTGCAAAGGCCTTTAACATATTTACATAGATATAACATAGTTTGTATCATTCAAGTGCCTTATGACCTTGTAAGGTCCCGCCCAATTAGCTTGAAGTTTATTCTGACAAACTGGGACTAAAACAAATACTTGCTGGCCCTCATAAAACTCTCTATTTTGGGCCTTACGATCATACCAGATCTTTTGGGTTGCCTGCAAGTTATCTTTGACAAAGCCCACAAGTTCTTCTAATCTGTGCTGCATATTAAATACATATTCAATTACAGGGGTGTCAGAGGTATCAACTTTCTCCTCCCAATGTTTTTTTTATTAGGTCAAGGGGTCCTCTCACCCTCCAACCATAAAGCAGCTTAAATGGGGAGAACCCTGTAGGCTCCTGAGGTACTTCTCTGTATGCAAACAGCAGGTAGGGTAAGTACTTTTCCCAGTCATAATTCCCTGTTTCTACGAAAGTCTTTAACATATGCTTCAATGTCCCATTAAATCTCTCCACTAACCCATTAGTTTCAGGGTGATATGGTGTGGTATGTACATATTTCACTCCATAGTGTGCCCACAGATTCTGGATCAACTCAGACTTACTGTAAACTGTGTCCCTTGGTCTGAGAGTATTTCTTGTGGATATTCTACCCGGGAAAATATTTCTAGCAGGGCAGTGGCAATTTTCTCTGATTCTATGGAAGATAAGGCTGCCACTTCAGGATATCTGGTAGCAAAGTCCAACACTCTCAATATGTATCTTTTTCCCAGTATGGCTAGGAACAACTAGAGGCCCCACTATATACACACCTATTTTCTCAAAGGGCTCAGTGATAATGGGTAAAGGTTTCAGGGATGCTCGGGGGTGATCATTACCCACTCTTTGGCATGCATCACAGGTTCGACAGTAGTCAGCTACGGCTTGAGATACTCCCGGCCTATAGAAGTTATGGGTTACCTTGTGCGTGTCCCCACCCCCCCGATGTTCTGCTAGTTGTATATCATGTGCAATTTGTAGGAGTTGGTCTCTGTATGCCCTGTGCACTATAAGCTGCTTGCCTGCTGTCCAGGGCCTATTAGAATCAGCAGGATCAGTCTCTCTATACAACAAGCCCCCTTTCTATAGGATACGGTCTTTACCAGTCTCATTGGTTAGCTGACCAGCCCCTTGCTTCAAGGCTTCCAGGTCAGGGTCAGAGCGCTGTATTTCCTGAAAAGCATATTTCTGTCCTATATCAGTATCCATATCTGGAAGGGTCTCTGCTGGTGACTCTGACAAATCAGGGTCATCAGTCTGATCAATAGGTGTGTCAGTTAAGTCATGCCCCGGTCACCTCTGGAACTGGTGCTGCTTGAAGCACTGGAGCGCCTTCTCCTGTTGATTGGACAGTTGGTCCCACTTGGACTGGCTCAGGTTGTGGAACTGGAGAGGTGATCTTTCTGCTTCTGCTTTTTGGGCTGTCTGGGCCTGACTACGGGTCACCATAGCTCCAACGCTGACTCCGCTATCAAGGGTAATGTTTATTGGACCCATGTCAGTCCCACACAGCATTGGTACTGGCATGTTTTTCATTATGCCCACTTCTCTGTATCTAGGCTTGGTACCCCAATCTAGGTACAGTGTCTCTGGATCCATTGGCTAGCATTACCTCTGCAGTGTGCCCTGTTAGATTAGCATCTTCCAGCACTAACTCTGGTCTAACAAAGTCATGCTAGAGCCAGTGTCTAGAAGCCCAGCCATCTGGGTCTGATTTACAGTTACTGGAGGCATGATGAATGGCCAGTAACGTTTTGTGCTGCAGCAACTGTGTGGGTCTCCTTTGTGGTACTGGATCTACCCACAAAAGCCACCAGCTTAGGTGCAGGAACTGGAATGCTCTTTAGTGCAGGCTTGGGATTATCTGGGCAATCCACTTTGAAATGTCCTATACGCCCACACTGGAAACAAGGATGTTAATGCCTAAAGTCTTTAGGTTTTTGGGGAACACTGTAGGGTTTGCTGACAGTCTCTGAGGTTGCAGGGTTATTTGGCTTAGGGCCCTGGCTGCCCTTAGGTACTGGCTGCTGTGGATATGGATGACTACTCTTTGCCAACCAGGGACGGTTAGCCATACAGATGTCAGCCAACTCATTTGCTTTCTCTGGAGTATGGGGCTGGTGATCTTGGATATGCTCCCTCAGCTCTGGACAATACTGCTGAAGAAACTGCTCCAGGACCATCAGGATTTGGCAGTCCTCCAGGGTTTTAACTTCAGCTCCACTGAGCTACCGCTGATGCTGGTATCTTAACTGGATTACAAACTTGCAGTGAATATCATCTGCCCCCTTTTGCAAAGTCCAGAACTTTAGTCTGTAGGTCTCAGGGGTAATGGTATAATGGTTCAACAAAGCTTTGCGCACCTCCTCAAACTGGGAGCACATCTCCATTGACAGTCCATGGAATGCCTCAAGTGCTCTACCAGTAAGCTTTCTTCCCAGATAGCACACCCAGTCTTTCTGAGGAATCTCATTGAGGTGGCAAATTTTTTTCAAAGGCAGTTAGATATCCATCTATGTCACCTCAAACATCATCAAACTGTGAAAACAAGTTGGGTCTGATCCGGGCTGTGGATCCTGCCTTGGGCCTTGGCGCAGGGGTTGGCCTGGAGATGTGGATACGAGCCACTTCCATCTCCATCTTTAATTTCTGCAGCTGGAACTCCTACTCCTCACACTGCTGTTCCCGCTCCTCTCGCCGCTATCGCTCTTACCATTCCTCTCGCTGCTGTTGCTCTTTCTGTTCCTCTCACTACTGTCGCTCTTCCCATTCCTTTCACTGCAACTGCTGTTTGTCTAGCTGCTGTTGCTCTATCAGATCTGCTGGATCTCAGCTGGTGTGGCTTCTGGCCCTGCCAACTCACGGGCCTCTGCCTATAAGGGGTCTGCTCTCTCCACAGGAGAACTCTGTGCAGGTCAGTTCTGCAGCTCCTCCCCACTGAGGTTATCTGGCTGCTCTTGAGTTAGGTCAGGCATCTCCAGTGTCTGAGGGCTGCTACCAGTTGCCATCAGAACACTGCTAATCTCCTAACAATACCAAAAAAAAACTTAACAGGAAAGAGACCTTGTTACTGCTGCACTTGTTCACTGTACTCTGTGTCTGTAGGTTACAGATAAAAAAAGACTCTGAACCACTCAGTGGATGGTGACCCTCATGCCACACACTGAGCCTGACAGTTCCACCACACTGCCACTAAAAAAGAAAGACAAGATCTGTCATGAAACGCCTAGCCACCCACCTGGGGTTACCCCACAGCCACTTAGTCTATCCCCAGCACAGCTCAGGTCTGCCTGCACCCACCGCTTGTGCTTTACACTAGCACCTTCCTCCCACCGACTGGGTCACAGCCGCCTCTGGGCGAGTTTCACACTCTCAAATTATCCCCAGTGATTTCTAGGTTACTGGGGCCACACTCCCAGTGGTCCCACAGTTTCCAGAAAGCACTCACAGACCCAACACACAAACCACCAGGATTCTTTATCAGTCCAGACAGAGACACAATAAACGAAATATTGTTTATTGTCTTTTAAAAATTGAACAGTGAAACAAAATAGTGCAATCAGCAAACAATAACAGGTAACTAAAATAAGGATCAATTGTAACACTAACTAAACATTTGCTTACTTCCTAGAAAGTACATGGGGAGATCAGGGCATATATAGCTGTTCACTAGTTATCAAATATAACTGTTTTTAAATAAGACTTCAGCAAAGAGCTCTCTCTCTCTCTCTTTTCTTCTGGGCTGAAACTGAAGCAACAGCCAGCAACAACTGCTGGGTAATTTCAAACTCCAGCCCAATCAGAGCCCAGTTAACACGTTTTAAAAGTATACCGCTCAAAGTACTGTAGATTCACTTCTTCACAGTGAAACAGAGGGCATGCACTTTTCTATAACAGCTTTAACATAAAATATGCACCACCTGCTGGCCAAACTAGAGATATGCACTTCAAGAGTTAATAAAAGCAATTTTACAGGTTAAAACACACTGGGCCTCTTTTACCAAGCTGCAGCAAAAGATGGCCAGCGCTGGCGTCGGCTTGTTTTTTACACGCGCGCTGAGGCCCCCTTTTACCATAGCTGGTAAAAGGGAAGTCTTGCTTTTCTACAGGAAATGGCTGAACGGCAAGTAAAGCACTTGCTGTGCGGCCATTTCAGGGGGGGGGGGAGCCCTTACGGTGGTGGTAAGGGCTCCCGCATTAACTCGGCAGTAACCAGGTAGCATGCAGCACTGCCCGATTACCACCAGGTACAATCCAAAGCTACAAAAATGAATACATTTTTGTAGCGCTGGAAATGACGGCATGCTAGAGGTGGGAAGTACCTGTCAGGTCTTCAAAGCAGGAACTAGGATTGTGAGCGGCAGTGGCAGGCAAAACCACCCCACACCAGGAACCAGACAGAACTCAGATAGGAACAGTAAGACTTCACCTGCACTAGCCGCCCTTCCCCAGGAGTTGAGCCCCTGGCTGCAGGCGGCCGACAGGACTTACAGGACAGGGTAGGAACTGGAAGCTGCAAGCAGCCACTAAAACAGGGAACAAACACTGACCAACACGAGACAGAACTGAAAGCTGCCAGGCAGCCACTGAACAAGAAACACAGACAAACAGAAACTAAACACAAAAAGACAAACAAGGAACAAGTCTAGGAAACAAACAATAACCCTAAGCTAAACTACACACAGACTAACTAGCATCAGACAAGGAACAAGAATAAAAACCAAGCTAGGCAGGTGTAACAAGCACCAACAAACCAGGGCCTTAGGCGATGCAAAGGCAAAGCAGAGAGTTTCCAAATGGCTAATAAGCCCAGCAGCAGCTGGGATTCACTGCAGCAATCACCAGGCAGCTACGGGTGCTGTGCAGACTCAAACAAGACAAGCAAGTCTGGCAGGCCGGAAGATCCGGACTGGACTGGGCTGAAGTCTGGAACGGGAAACAGCACACAGACAATCCAATGCAGCCACCAGGCCTGGCCACCAGGGGGCGAGATGACTGAGAGCCTGAAACCAGGGCACGACTGTGACAGTACCGCTGGGCTGCTGCGGTAGCCTGGCAGTACTTCCTGTAATGCGAGCGGTAAGCCTGCATTGAGCTTACTGCTGCTTAGTAAAAGGAGCCCACTGTTCTGTCACAGATAGCATTCTATTCTTCAACTTGCAAGCATGCACCTTCCCTCATGCAGTATGCACCACTTTTCAGCAAGCCATTAGTTCTTTTAAACCAATGCGTATGCATCATTTTTCATGAGCTTTTGAAGTCTCTTTAAATAACAGCCATCATTTTTATACTATTTATTCAATGAGAAGGATACCAGCACGCATGCTCTATCTTATTCCAGTTTTTACCGGTAAGTAATTTTTCATGTCAGTTCCTGTTTTATGCTTCACTGTTTCATTTCTTTTAAACTTCCATTTCGGTATTTAAATATAGTTCAATCACCGTGGCTGCTTTTTTTGAGTGCACTTTAAACAATACTATTTGGTATCTCCTTGCTTTATCGTGCACAGCGTTAGTATTCGGTTGCCTGGACTCCTTTGCCATCTCCTTGATTTTCGCTTCAGTTTATTTAATATGCTAATTGTCATAGAGTGTATTACATGGTGTTTTATGCACTGCCTATTTCTTTTCTTATTTCATAATTTTTATACAAACTTTGGACTTGCATTGCGATTATACTCTAATTGCAGCTCTCTTTTTTTAATTTTAAATGTCAGTATTAAGTTTTTGTAAATTTTTATGTCCACCATCGACTTCTAACATGCCGCATATGTTCTATTTAGCAGAGCTTTTTTATTGATGGATATTCACAAGAAAAAGATACATTCATGAATTTCAACATCACCACATTACTTTACAGCAAGCAGCTGTCTAATATCTATTACCGTCAGTTAATTTGTCTTATGTCTCCCCTAAACAACCCATCCCTACTCCCTTCCTCCCTCCCTTCCCACCTAACCCCTCCCACCTCCTCTCCTTTCCCCCCCTCCCCTCTCCTGAGATAAAGAGGCATTGCTTAGCACATCAGAGTAAGGCAAGGTGTCCCAGGAAGTTCAACAGTTGAGAAGTCTACTTCTGGCTGCTGGTTGCAATGTGTCCCAAAAGTGGCTCCATATTTTTGTCAGATTTCTGCCAGCTGCTGTTTCAAAGTCATGTACTCCACGTCTCTCTAATTTCAACATCTCTATCATTTGCACCCTCCACTGAGCTAGAGTTGGACTGGTGCATTCTCTCCAATTCAGTAGCAGTACTCTTTTCCCCTGCAACATAGATCTCTGTAAAAAGCTCTTCAGGCCTGGTACTCGAAGACCCACATTTTTGAACTCTTCAAATAAAAGCAAGGGCTGCAAAGGCACTGTACGGTTCCAATATGTCCCAATGGCACCTACCACCTCACTCCAAAAGCTATGCAACTGCGGGCAGGACCAGAACATATGGCCCAAAGTAGCTGGATCTTGTCCACATTTAAGGCATGCCCCAGAGGCTCCGAATTTTGCCCTAAATGCTCGATTAGGTGCCACATAGAGTCTCAGAGCAAATTTATATTGCAGCTCTCAGTCAAGGGAAAATAGAAAACTTTTCAGTATACTTCTCAAGAACCCTGTAAACAGATTCTCCGTGACCTCCACCGCTAGATCTTCCATCCACTTCTTTGCATAGCTTCTGTAGTCCAAATCCTCTGTTGTGTCTAGCAGGTTACGATGAAAGAATCTCAACGGTACTACATTCTGGGATCCTAAAGTAAGAGCCAAGTTTATTACCTCCTGCACATCTTCGCATAAGTTCAACCAGCCTAATGAGGAAGCACAATGTCTCACTTGGTAATAAGCAAAAGAGTCTATAGTTGGCAGCCTGAACTCCTGTTGCAATTCTGGGAACTGTTTGAGTTTTCCTTCCTCATCCAGCAGCTGGTACAGATATTGAATCCCTCGTGCTTGCCAATCAAGAAATGTCTTTGAGGAGGTCCCCACTGGGAAGTCTGGGTTATGCTTTAGTGGCAAAAAGAGTGTTGCTGCTGGGGAGAATCCATGTCGTCGACAGAGCCATCTCCATGGCGCCCTTGCCGAGCATACAAACGGGTTTTTCCAAATCTCCATCCGCGGTCTCTTTCTTGTTGTATGTATCAGCCATCCGAGATGTTCTTTGGGGGATAGCAAGGTTTCTATATCAGTTGGCATAAAGTTCTGGGTACCAGCCAGCCAGTCTCATATATGCCTCAATATGCAGGACACCACGAGATACCTGATGTTCAGCAATCCCATTCCCCCATGAGCTCTAGGCTTTTGCAATACCACCATGGGCAGTCTGGGGCGCCGACCCCTCCACAAAAATTCTGTATCAGCTGATGCAACATCCGCTCCTCTCTCCGCTGCAAATAGAGCGGCAGCATTTGAAATAAATAGAGCCACTTTGGAGCGATCATCTTGTTAAAAAGTGCTATGCGGCCCGTTAAAGAAATGGGATAGGCACCCCAGAGTTGCAACAGCCGTCGCATCTCCGCCAGCAGTGGGAATACATTCAATATATACAGAGTTGACAAGTCAGTCGGTACCAGGACTCCTAGATACTTGATTTTATCTACTGGCCATTCCAGAGGGAATTTACCTCTCCAGCTACCCCTTACCCCCCTCCTAATGGCAGCCCTTGCGATTTTGTGAAGTTAAGCTTAAAGCCTGAAAGTTCCCTATAATTTTGCAGAACATCTAGTAAGCAGTGTAGGGAGAAGTGTCCCGAATCTAACAGCAATAATAGGTCATCCGCATAGGCAAGAATTTTGGTAGCTACCCCCTGAATTCCTATCCTCCGTATCCCCTCCTCCGCCTGCACCCCGCACAACAGCGGTTCCAGCGAGAGCACAAACAGCAGAGGGGACAGGGGTCATCCATGCCGGGTCCCACAGCCTATTTCTAGCTCCCTGGTCCTGACCTCATTTACTATAAGCATGGCTTTCAGTGATGTGTATAGTGCCCGTATGGCCTGCAGGTACCAGCCCGTTATCCCTACCCACTGTAGTGTTTCAAACATAAAGGGCCAGAGCACCCTGTCAAAGGCGCGCTCTGCATCTAAGCTGACTATTAGGCCGCCCTCGCCCTCAACTACCTCATGTATTACAGCTGCTAATAACTTGCGTACGTTAAGTACGGACTGTCGTCCTCTGACGAAGCCCACTTGGCTCTCCTGAATTATCAGGGGCAACAGAGGGGCCAGCCGGTCTGCTAGCACCCACAACAAGATCTTAACATCGACATTGATTAGTGAAATTGGCCTATACGAACCAGGGTCTAACAGGTCTCGCCCTCCCTTTGGTATAAGGCTAACTAATGCTGTGTTCGCCTGGGGAGGCAAAGCCCCCTGCTCCACCACTTCATTATAAAATTCCCATAGGGGTCCTAGTAACTGGTTGCCTAATATTTTATAAAACTCTCCCGAGTAGCCATCCGGCCCGGGCGCCGAATAAAATTTTAATGCTTTGATGGCCCTTTGAATTTCCTTGGCTGTTAGTGGCATATTTAGCCCTGCCACTGCCTCCGCAGTAAGTTGTGGCATTCCAGACTGTCGTAGATAAGTTCTTATTGCTTCTAAGTCTCCACTCCCCCCCTGATACAGTGCTGCAAAATGTCTCCGCTATTTCATCTGCTCTCGTCACCACCTTCCCCGCGCTGTTTTTAATTACCGCTATAAAATGGGGTCTAAGGGCTCCTTTCACCATCCGCGCTAATTGCCCTCCTACTTTATCCCCATATTTTTACAACTTGTATTTCCTGTAAATAAGTGAGCGGGTCATTCTCTCATGCAATAACTCATTCAGCGCTACTCGTGCCACCATCAGGGATTCATAGTTCCCTGTTGTGGGAGTTTTTATATACTGCTTCTTCACCTCTCTAAATTGGTGTTCCCTGACTATGATCCCCCTTGCGATACAGCGGTTTCGCTGGCTTACATATGCAATTATGTGCCCCCTCAATACTGCTTTTGCAGCCGCCCAGAAGAGCACAGGGTCATCTGCATGTTGGGCATTAAAGGTGTTGTATTCTTCCCATTTAGTAAGTAAGTACTTCTGGAATTCAGAGGAAGGGAACAAATAGGCAGGGAACCTCCAGTTTGCCGCTGCTCTGTAATACGGCTACGCTTCTAAGTCTATCCAAATCATGGCATGATCAGAGAGTTCCTCGGGCCCTATCCTCGCTGTCTGCACCTGATGGAATATCTCCTGCGAGAGTAATATATAATCCATTCTAGATTGTGTCCTATGGACCCTGGATGTATGTGTATAGTCTTTCTCATCCAGATTCAGCAGCTGCCACGGATCAACTAAACCTGCTGATCTACAGAAAGACTCTAGCAGTGTTGGCCTAGCTGGCTCTCCCTTGTTTTTAGACCCTGAGCGATCCATCTCCCAGTCGAGTACCTGGTTCATATCCCCCGCCATTATTATGGGCAATCCTTCATACTGGTGGCATTTAACTAATAACTGAGAATAGAAATTTTTGCTCGTCCCCATTGGCGCGTAGACTGCCACAAGAAGCCTGTCTCTGCCTTGTAAATTTATTTTAAGCCCCACATATCTTCCTTCTTTGTCCTTGAATAGTGGCGTAACATGGCACGCCAGTGCCTTGTGGATTAAAATAGCTACCCCTCCTTTCCTGCTGGATGCTGGGGAACAATACATCTCTCCCACCCACTGTCTCTTTAATTTCTCATGCTCCTCTTGGGAAAGCCGCGTCTCTTGGACACAGGCTATTTGGGCCCCATGGCGCTTCAAAGCATCTAAGATCTTTGCTAGTTTTATTGGGGTCATGATCCCACAGACATTCCAGGTGACCACCTGAATCTCACCTCCCTTCGGTTTAATCAGGGTCGTAGCTCTGGTCCGCTGCCGATTTTTCCATTTTACTTCTCCAGGGGCGCCCAGCCTCCCCCCAGAGAATTGTATTTTCCTTGCCCAGCTGCCAAGATCACTGCTCATTCGCTTAGGCCTCTGCCCACCTTGCCGCAAATTCACTCCTCTTACTGTGCCACGCCTCCCCTTTCTACCACCCCGTGTGAGATCTCTTCTTCCCCCCCCCCCCCACCCCCCTGCCCTTCCCCATGTACCTGGAGTCCTGGACCCATATTACCACGGGCCAGGAGTCACTACAATGCTAACGGCCCCTCCCCCTCTGAAGCTTTTCCAAAGTTCCAACCCCTTCTGTTACCTGTCAACTGCCCACAAAAATTATATACCCTCATTGTAATACAGTTCCAATTCTCCCCACCGTGACAATTTTCTTCTGATCTAGTACACAGAGATATCACTTATCTTTATTCTCAGCACTCTCAACATTCCGTTTGTTCTCAATATCTGTTATAAATGCAGAGGCCACCGCCACCTCTTCATAGGACCTCCATCGTCCCTCATGTTTAATCTTTAAAATGGTGGGATAAATCAGCATAAATTATACATGGGCCTCATGCAATCTCTTACACAGCAGGGTAAACTTTCTTCTTTTTTCCTGCAGCTGTGCTGAGTAATCTTGAAATATTCTAACTGCATGGCCTTCAAATTGAATTGTGTCTCTCTTCATCCGATACCCCTGTAGGATCTCCACTTTATGGATATAATTGTGCACCTTTAGGATACTCGCTCTCGGTGTCTGCCTTCCTTCTTGTTTCCTGCTCACGCGGTGCACCCGCTCCAGACACAGCGGTCCCGCATGGTCAGAGAGCGCAAACTCCTCTTTCAGCCATTTTTCTATCGTTGTGTTCAGCATTCCATCTCCTACCGATTCCGGGATCCCTATAATCCGTAGGTTCGCTCTTCTCGACCGGTTCTCAAGATCATCTAGGGCAGACACCATGGTTTTGATTTTTTTCAAGCGCGTGCTCTAATCGCTACGAGACCGGAGTGCCAGCATCTTCCAGCTCCGAGACCCTGCACTCTAGCTCGCTTGTTCTCTGAGCAGTCTCACCAAGCAGGGTCTCCATGTTCGCGATCTGCCCAGTAAGTCAGTCCCACCTCGGCTCCAGCGCCTTTTCCACCGCCGATGTCAATTGCAATAGCTGCTCCATCGAGAACATGAGAGCCTCCGGTGTTTGTTTGGGCTCCGGCGCACTTTCCGCCCCTCGGGTCTTCTCCTTGTCTTTTTTCTGCCCCGTGCTCGCCATTAACTTTCCGGGCGTTTCTAAAAATTTGTCCATCAGCTGTACACTTTGTTGATGAGTGCTCTTTCGCGTTCCAGTCCTGTAATTACCACGATTTGGGGTGTTTAGGGTAAGTAGTGAGGTAAAACTCAATGCAGAAAAAACCCAATGCCTAGTACTTACCTTTCAATACAACACGAGCAAATTCACCACCATCAACACACCAAAGATAAACCTACCTATCTCGGACACCTTGAAAATCCTTGGTGTCACCATTGATCGACACCTAACACTTGAGAATCACGCGAAAAACACAACCAAAAAGATGTTCCAATCAATGTGGAAATTAAAACGAGTAAGACCATTCTTCCCGAGGACCGTCTTCCGTAATCTGGTTTAATCTTTAGTCCTCAGTCATCTAGACTACTGCAACTCACTGTACGCTGGCTGCAAGGAGCAAATACTCAAAAAACTCCAAACAGCCCAGAACACGGCAGCCAGACTCATATTTCACAAACCAAAATATGAGAGTACTAAACCCCTACGAGAGAAGTTACACTGGCTCCCACTCAAAGAGCGCATCACGTTCAAAGTATGTGCCCTAGTACACAAAATCATCCATGGCGATGCCCCAGCATACATGTCAGACTTGATAGACCTACCATCCAGGAATGCTAAAAAATCTTCTCGCACATTCCTCAATCTTCATTTCCCCAACTGCAAAGGTCTAAAGTACAAACTAATGCACGCATCAACCTTCTCTTACATGAGCGCACAGCTCTGGAACGCATTACCACGTAAAGGGAAATCGTGCCAAACGAATCTCATTGAGTTCTTTGATTAGGTGACAGGAGAATTGAATCAGGGACGAGCTATGGACGTAATCTACTTAGATTTCAGCAAAGCTTTTGACATGGTTCCCCACAGAAGGCTTTAAAATAAACTGGATTGGCTGAAGATAGGACCCGAAGTGGTGAACTGGATTAGGAGCTGGTTGACGGACAGATGCCAGAGGGTGGTGGCAGTGGCGTAGCAAGGGCGGGGCGGTGGGGGCGGTCCGCCCCGGGTGTCATCGGGTGGGGGGGGGTGCTCCGCTCCTGCTGCTCCGCCTTTAAAATTGTTTTTTTTGGAAGCGCCGGAGAGTGGCAGGCAGCGCGCCTCGCGTCTGCCCTGCTAGTAAAGAAGATCTCGCTGACGTCGTCGCCCTTCCCACATTGAGTCCCGCCCCCCTCTGAGGCAACTTACTATTATCGCGAGGGCGGGCGGGACTCAGTGTGGGAAGGACGACGACGTCAACGAGATCTTCTTTACTAGCAGGGCAGACGCGAGGCGCGCTTCGAAAAATTTTTTTTTAAGGCAGGACAGGGTAGGAGCAGCAGGAGAACGGATCTCAGCTGTCGGGTCGGGGGAGACTCAAAGGGGTGCTTAAAGGGGATTAGGGAGGGTGGGGGAGCTCAGAGAGGGGAGAAGGGGATTGGGGAAGGGTGGGAGAGCTCAGAGGGGTGCTTAAAAGGGATTAGGGAAAGTGGGGGAGCTCAGAGAGGGGAGAAGGGAATTGGGGAAGGGTGGGGGAGCTCAGAGGGGTGCTTAAAGGGGATTAGGGAGGGTGGGGGAGCTCAGAGAGGGGAGAAGGGGATTGGGGAAGGGTGTGGGAGCTCAGAGGAGTCTTAAAGGGGATTAGGGAGGGTGGGAGAGCATCAAGGAGGGGAGAAGGGGATTGGGGGGTGGGGGAGCTCAGAGGGGTGCTTAAAGGGGATTAGGGAGGGTGGGGGAGTTCAGATGGGTGCTCAGAGAGGGGAGGGGGAGGGGAGTGCTCAGATGGGAGAAGGGGTCTGAAGCTGGAACTGGGGTCTGACAAGGGGGCAGGAGGGAAAATGGGTCCATGCCTGGGGCAGGTGGGAGAATGGGTCTGGGGCTGAAAAGGGGGGATGCAAGGCATGTGGTGGATGAAGGGGGCTGAAACTGTGGGGACTAGGGGCTTTAAAGGGAACAGGGAGAACTGGCTGGGGCTGAAGCTCGGGACTGGTGAGAGAAAAGGGCTGGGGTTGAAACTAGGGGCTGAAAAGAGGACAGGGAGAAGTGGCTGGGGGCTGAAGCTCGGGACTGATGGGAGAAAAGGGCTGGGGACTAGTGGGATAGTGGGGCTGAAAAGGGGGGCAGGTAGGAGGTGTGGGCTGGGGCTGGAACTAGGGGCAGGTGGAATAAGGGGGCTAGAACTGGGAGCTGAAAAGAGGGGGCAGAGAGAGAGGGGATAGAAGGGGGGAGCGTGAGGGAGGGCAGACCCTGGATGGATGGTAGAGGGAGGGCAGACAGATTGAAGGGGCAGAGAGAAAGGGCAGATGGTGGGTGGAAGGGCAGAGAGAAAGAGGGCAGACTGGGGCAAATGGTGGATGGAAGGGGCAGAGATAGAGGGCAGGGGGAGAGAGAGATGGCAGACTGGGGCAATGGTGCATGGAAGGGGCAGAAGTGGATGGAAGGGAGAGAGGGCAGACAGTGGATGGAAGGGGCAGAGAGAGAGGGCAGACACTGGGTGGCAGAGAGAGAGAGCGAAGACAGATGCTGGATAGAAGGAAGACAGTGAAAAGATGAGGAAAGCAGAAACCAGAGACAACGAACTGTAAATATATATTTTTATTTTTTTGCTTTAGGATAAAGTAGTATTGTAGCTGTGTTAATAAATGTTTATAATAGAACATGTAAATAAGGTAATCTTTTTATTGGACTAATTTTAATACATTTTACTTTACAAATTAACAAATAGAAATAAAACAAATAATATCATTTTATTGGACTAATACATTTAGCTTTCAGAGGCCAAAACCCCCTTCCTCAGGTCAGGATAGGACACTGTAACAGTACTATACTGAATTGACCTGAGGAAGGAGGTTTTGGCCTCTGAAAGCTAAATGTATTAGTCCAATAAAATGATATTATTTGTTTTATTTCTATTTGTTAATTTGTAAAGTGGTGATTGGTATTTGTTAGTTTTTTCAAATTTACATCTGCTGTCTTTATATTTTGCACAGTACTAGAGGACATTTTCTGTTTCTGTGGTGTTGCATTGTATGCAGAGTCCGGCATCAGGGGTCCAGTTTAATTTTTGTCTAAATAGAAAGTTTATGATTACTTATTCTATAGTGGATTAGGGTGTATCATGGCTTTCGGTTGGCATTGACTGTGCAGGATCGACGATCTGTACTAATTTGTCTGTTTTCGTTTTACAATAGGTGAATTGATGTTCTAGTGCTCACCGTAGTGTTTAAGATGCTTTCCTTTTCCTTGTGTGACTCGTAGAAATTACTGCTTATGGTATGGTAGAATTGCTCTATAGGTCCTGAGTGTTTTGTATTCTCGGTATGCCTAGTACTGGATTTGGGGGGGGGGGGGGCGGTTAAAAAATGACCGGCCCCGGGTGTCAACTACCCTAGCTACGCCACTGGATGGTGGTGAATGGAGTTAGCTCGGAGGAGGGAAAGGTGAGTAGTGGAGTGCCTCAAGGATCGGTGCTGGGGCCGATTCTGTTCAATATATTTGTGAGTGACCTTGCCGAACGGTTAGAAGGTAAAGTTTGCCTATTTGCGGATGATACTAAGATCTGTAACAGAGTGGACACCCCGGAGGGAGTGGAAAACATGAAAAAGGATCTGAAGAAGCTAGAAGAATGGTCTAAGGTTTGGCAATTAAAATTCAATGCCAAGAAATGCAAAGTGATGCACTTAGGGAATAGAAATCCACGGGAGACATATATGTTAGGCGGCGAGAGTCTGATAGGTACGGACGGGGAGAGGGATCTTGGGGTGATAGTATCTGAGGATTTGAAGGCAACGAAACAGTGTGACAAGGCGGTGGCTGTATCTAGAAGATTGTTGGGCTGTATAGAGAGAGTTGTGACCAGCAGAAGAAAGGGGGTGTTGATGGAGTATTGTGTTCAGTTTTGGAGGCCTACCTTGCGAAGGATGTCAAAAAAATGGAAGCGGTGCAAAGAAAAGCTACGAGAATGGTATGGGATTTGCGTTCCAAGACGTATGAAGAGAGACTTGCTGACCTGAACATGTATACCCTGGAGGAAAGGAGGAACAGGGGTGATATGATACAGATGTTTAAATATTTGAAAGGTATTAATCCGCAAACAAATCTTTTCCGGAGATTGGAAGGTGGTAGAACGAGAGGACATGAAATGAGATTGAAGGGGGGCAGACTCAGGAAAGATGTCAGGAAGTATTTTTTCATGGAGAGGGTGATGGATGCTTGGAATGCCCTCCCGCGGGAGGTGGTGGAGATGAAAACGGTAACGGAATTCAAACATGCGTGGGATATGCATAAAGGAATCCTGTGCAGAAGGAATGGATCCTCAGAAGCTTAGCTAAAATTGGGTGGCGGAGCAGGTGGGGGGAAGAGGGGTTGGGGTTCGGAGGCGAGAATAGGGGAGGGCAGACTTATATGGTCTGTGCCAGAGCCGGTGATGGGAGGCGGGACAGGTGGTTGGGAGGCAGGAAAAACTGCTGGGCAGACTTATACAGTCTGTGCCCTGAGAAAGACAGGTACAAATCAAGGTAAGGTATACACATGAGTTTATCTTGGGCAGACTGGATGGACCATGCAGGTCTTTTTCTGCCGTCATCTACTATGTTACTATGTTACTATGTATAAGTCATTGGTGAGGCCCCACCTGGAGTATTGTGTTCAGTTTTGGAGGCCATATCTTGCTAAGGCTGTAAAAAGAATTGAAGCGGTGCAAAGAAAAGCTACGAGAATGGTATGGGATTTGCGTTACAAGACGTATGAGGAGAGACTTGCTGAACATGTATACCCTGGAGGAAAGGAGAAACAGGGGTGATATGATACAGACGTTCAAATATTTGAAAGGTATTAATCCGCACAAACCTTTTCTGGAGATGCGAAGGTGGTAGAACTTGAGGACATGAAATGAGATTGAAGGGGGGCAGACTCAAGAAAAATGTCAGGAAGTATTTTTTCACAGAGAGAGTGGTGGATGCTTGGAATGCCCTCCCCCGGGAGGTGGTGGAGATGAAAACTGTAACGGAATTCAAACATGCGTGGGATAAACATAAAGGAATCCTGTTCAGAAGGAATGGATCCTCAGGAGCTTAACCGAGATTGGATAGCAGAGCCGGTAGTGGGAGGCGGGGCTGGAGGTTGGGAGGCAGGGATAGTGCTGGGCAGACTTATACGGTCTGTGCCAGAGCCGGTGGTGGGAGGCGGGACTGGAGGTTGGGAGGCAGGGATAGTGCTGGGCAGACTTATACGGTCTGTGCCAGAGCCGGTGGTTGGGAGGCGGGGCTGGTGGTTGGGAGGCGGGGATAGTGCTGGCCAGACTTATACGGTCTGTGCCCTGAAGAGCACAGGTACAAATCAAAGTAGGGTATACACAAAAAGTAGCACACATGAGTTGTCTTGTTGGGCAGACTGGATGGACCGTGTAGGTCTTTTTTCTGCCGTCATCTACTATGTTACTATGTAACCTGAATGCGGTACATGAACTAACCAACTTCTGGAAGCTACTAAAGACCCAACTCTTCGACAAGACCTATCACAAAGACCAAGTCATGTGAAACTCACACTTATACCATGAATATAAATCAAGGCCTCCTGTCTCATACTTTTATGCTTTCCATTACCATCCAACACAAACCCTGCTGTAACTCCAAATGCCTAACCTCTTCTCATTTCCACTATCCATGATGTATTGTAAACCACATTGAGCCTGCAAAGAGGTGGGATAATATGGGATACAAATGCAATAAAATAAATAAATAAAATTGGGGCCTAAGAGAGCCTGAGAACACGTCTCACTCTCCCTACAGCATCACGTGACTCCCCTCATTAGCAGAGCTTTATAAACATTATATTTTATTCAAATGACTTTTTATGTCACTTTATTTTATAGGATTATCTTCTATTTTCCAACGTTCATTTTGTGTAGTCTATTATGAATGCCATTTTTAACTTTCCCCAATATGCAAATTAAGTGCATGTTTCACTTTTGCACTATATAAGCACTCATAGCTTCACATTTATATAAAATCTTTGGGCAAGTACTTTTCTCCTTATTCATTAGTTTTTTACTGTCAAGTTCCTTTTAATATGCACACGTTATTTCTCCCGCTTTTTTGCTAATTTAAATAACGGCCAGCATCACCATATAATTTTCCAATGTGAAGGATGCCAGCACATACGTTTTATCTGGCATTTTGCTTTTACTGGTAAGTTGAAATACGTTTTTTCAACTATTCCATAACTGTTACAGCACCACTTTTTTATGCAAATTCCCGTTTTATGTTTTACTGTTTCTTTTCTTTTTCATTCTAATGGCAGACGAGAGCCTCGTTGATGAAATTTCCTCCAGCTCTGCAGTCAATGAAGGCCTCAGTGATCTTGATGTATTGACTGAGCTCAAGTAACACTGTAACTAGAAATTAAGTTCGGGGAATCCTGTGGGCCAGACTTAGTGCTATTTCCTTGGCCAGGGCTAAGCCTGAAAGTTTCCTGCCTTGTTCAAGCATTTAAAGGCATAATGTCTCTGCTTGCCACAATAGAGGCACAAATTCAAAGACCTGCATCTCTGCCTTTCTTGTTCAGAAATAGGAGATCGATCCACTTGTATAGGCTCCCCAGTATCCGGAGGTGGGACCTCCTTTGTAGGCTGGCATAAGGTTTGCTGGAAACTGGGCGCCAGATGGACTGCTTTGCAAAAGGATTGTTATTCCCAAGCCCATTCCTGGAGTCGGATATCTATCCGATTACAGAAAGCGATGAGTTCATCCAGGGAAATAGGAAGGTTCTGTCCAGCTAGTTCATCTTTAATTTGGGGAGCCAATCCTTGCCAGAAAACCACAACTAGGCTTTCATTATTCCACCTTAGCTCCGCGGCTAACATGTGGAACTGAATGGTGCTGTAACAGGGGTCTCAAACCCTCAATGCCTATTGAGGGTTTGAGACCCTTGTTTCAGTTACAGCAGCTCAGAGGCCGCAGAAAAGGCCTTCCCAGGTTCCTCAAAAACCCTCTAAAACTGGTCAAGAAAACTGTTGAGGTTCTAGGGCACTGATCAGTCTGCTCCCAGAGGAGAGAAGCCCAGGTGAGGGCTGGCCCAGACAGCAGGGAAATGATGTAGGCCACCCGAGCCCTGTCTGAGGGAAAATCTCTGACTTGAAGTTCAAAATATATGGAACATTAGTTAATGAAACCACTACAGGCCCGGAGAAACTGTTGGAGCGGATTCTGAGGCTGTACTGGCAACTGGTACTGACGAAGCCCCAACTAAAGGTGTGATAGACATCTGTAGATGATCCATACGGGTGATCAAGTGCTGAACCAAGCCCGAGAGCTGCCTGAACTAGAGTGCCAGTTGCTTGAACAGCTACACTGCAGGTGACTCCACTGAGTTCATGGCCTTTGCAATCTGTTACACCAAAAGGAGGATGAGCCCTTAGGCTGCGGCTGGATTGACACTGCCTAGCCAACCCGAGGGTTAGCTAGACCCTGGCTGATGGCAGGTGAGGCAAGATCCGACAATCCTGGGCAAGGATAGACAGGCAACAAATTGGAGACAGGGCAGGACTGGAGGCAAGCTGAAGATGATGTTGGGCTGGAGACAACCTGGAGATAGGGCTGAACTGAAGACAAACGGAAAACAAGGCTGGACTGAAGACAAGCTGGAGATGGGGCTGGACTGAAGACAAGCTGGAGACAAGGCTGGACTGAAGACAAGCTGGAGATGCAGGAATCACTAGCAAGTCACGCACGAAGAGACCTGTTGCAAAGGCCCTAGAGTGGAGCAGGAACCCACATTAAATGCGGGAAAGCCGGAAGTGGAATCCCTTTCTCTGACTTCCTGGCCCAGCCACCTGGGCCATTAATGGAAACATTCTGTGCGCACGCACATAGGCGCCCGGTATAAGAGGCTTGGACAGGCTGCTGTGCTCTGAGGGGTTTAAATTGTTGATTTACCTCCATCCTCAAAGCAGGAGCTGCAGTGAAAGCCCTCTAGCCTTTTGTAAGCAGTTGCAGAAATTGGTTTATGGTTTGTTTACCTTACTGCTGGGAGAGGGGGGGGGGGGGGGGTTGGCTGGAGGTGCCCTGTGTTGCCAGGGAGATATTTAAAGAGGACGACTTCCTGCCCTGCACTGAGGACAGATAGCAACAGAATCGGATACTGGGCCAGCATGATCAGAAAAAGTCACCAGACAAAGGTAGAAAAGATCATTTTATTTTCATTATAGTGTTTGGAATATGTCCACTTTGAGAATCAGGTGCTCAACATTAAAAGTTTATATTTATTTACTTATTTATGGCATTTTATCCCACATTAAACATGATTTAGGGTGTTTTGTGGCTCTTCATGAGAACTGTGATGATATGATCCCTTGTTTCATATTGTTGACAGTCTGCATTTTCCGTATGGGTGGTATACTGGTGTATTAGGTTCTGCCCAGTGTAATATTTATGGTACAGTAAGGTTCTGAGTGTGTTTTTGCACAAAGTTGTGTATAGTGTTTTGCAGTTGAGCGATTGTGCTTAGAATATGCTTTGAGCAACCACTTTATTCTTTGACATATGATACATATCTAATATCTAAATTTAATAAAAGGTATTAATTGTGACTTTTATTTTTATTTATTTATTTTTTCTATGTGTTATCAGACAATTATGGATTTAAGCTCCACCCCTGGCCCCACCCCTAACCCCACCCCTTTAGCCTCCCCAAACAGTTGGGCCACCGACCGCCTATGTGTACACACCTAGAGAGGCCAGCCATGGACATTTGCAGCAGACATCATCCACCTCCCCAACCATCAGTCCCGCTGTTGGAACCACAGCTGGAGCGTCCTGCTACCACAGCATAGCAGCCCGGCCCCTGGGGGGAGCCACAGAGACTGACCTCAACGCCCTCATCAGCTGGGAAGGTGAGTCGGGGTATGGGTAATGGTCCCGGTGGCCATGACAAAAGGCAAATTAGATATAGGGCAGTAATTGGAACAAGATGAAAGTTGCCTGTGAAGATCTTTTAGCTTGGAGCGGACTATCCAGTTGTTGGGGACATGGGCTTAAGAGACACTAGTTGTTACCATGTGATGGATAAAGGCAGCAAGTATAGTGGCATGACGTTTGAGGATATTGGAATGAATGGGGCCATGAAGAGCTGTGGTAGGTTTCATAGACTTAAAGACAGTAGTGAGTACTGAAATGGAAGGGGTGTTAAAGGAGGAGAAGGTGGAAGATGAGAATGATAGGGTACAGTCGTGTGGAGTCACAGTTTAAATGGAATCCCGTAAGGACTGAATTTTGTCAGAAAAGAAGGTGGCCAGGGCCTTGGCCGAGGGAGGAGGTGAGGATGGGTCTGCAGAAGAAGGGGAAGTAGTAAGTCATTTAAGTGTAGAGGATTGAAGTGTTAGGGGCTGTAGTAATACGTCAAGAGTAAAAATCTTTTTTTTGCTTTTATGATAGATGCCCTTTCTTAGCCCAGCATCTCCATAGCGGCTGTCTTTAAAGCTGAACTGACATTTCCAGCTACTCGTGTTTGTCATCTTGAGCGTGGGAGTTCGCTCCACCCACCCATCTGATGTCAGACACTGCCACAAAGATTAAAGGGCAGTAATAAGACACTGTCTAGCTGATTCAGTCTTATCTAGAAAAATGGAGAAATCAATGTCTTATTTAGCTATTATTCTGATACTTGGGATTCTGTTTAGAAACCTTAATTGTCTCATCCCATTAGAGGAGTATCAATACTTTCCAATTTTTTTCTAATTTTCAATATGGTAGTAGGAATTTGGTAGATTGTGCTCAGTTTATGCCCAACAAAATTGAGTCTAGTATAAATCAGCGACAAAGAAGCTCAGTCATCGCATTTGCAAACAGTCAGAAATTTTATAAAAATGAATTGTGATCAAACTGGTTCAGTTTCTTACATACAAATTCCAGTTTATGTCAATGCAAGATCAGCATGTAATAAGCTAGATGTAGTGAAAGAATGGATAGAAGAAGGTCAACCTGATTGGTTATTATATAGTTGAGACATGGTTCTGTCTCCAGAATGATCCAGCTATTACAGAATTTTGCCCAAATGGATTTAAACTCACTTATACTAACAGAGAGAAAAAGAGAGGTGTGGGTGTTGCAGAACTTCAAACTCAGTCTTTTTTTTTTAAATTTCTCTTTCTCTTGAAATTATGGCATGTTAGATTCAGGATGATACTCTGCAAGACCAGCAGGAATTTATGGATTTTATTGCTAAAATGAATGTGGAATGTAACAATATATTCTTATTAGGAAATGTGAATCTACATTTAGAAGATAAGGATTGTAAGGTCAAAAGACTATTTGATTTTCTGGAATCACGTGAATTTCAAAGAACAGGACTGGGACCAACACATATTAAAGGCCATCAGCTGGATTTATTTGCTTACAGGGTAGAGGACAAAGGGTGTATTTTTATATCTGATCCAATTTGGGAGCCAATTATTTGGCTGGATCATTTTATGTTGAGTTTTATTTTAAACTGGAAGGAAAGAAAAAAATTGAGACTAGGGGAAAAATTGTTGAGAAAGAATTTTGGTAAAAAAATTGATAACATATTACAGCTGAGATTGAATAAGGGTGAAATTTCTTTTGAGAATTTGAATTATGATAGTTTAATAATTCTACATGAGATTGCTCCATTAAAAATGATATCTTTTAATTGGAGTAAGCATACTGTATGGTATACTTCAGAATTACCCCTCTCCTCAAGACCCTTCACTGGCTCCCTATCCGTTTTCGCATCCTCTTCAAACTTCTACTAACCTATAAATGTACTCACTCTGCTGCTCCCCAGTATCTCTCCACACTCGTCCTTCCCTACACCCCTTCCCGTGCACTCCGCTCCATGGATAAATCCTTCTTATCTGTTCCCTTCTCCACTACTGCCAACTCCAGACTTCGCGCCTTCTGTCTCGCTGCACCCTACGCCTGGAATAAACTTCCTGAGCCCCTACATCTTGCCCCATCCTTGGCCACCTTTAAATCTAGACTGAAAGCCAACCTCTTTAACATTGCTGTTGACTCGTAACCACTTGTAACCACTCGCCTCCACCTACCCTCCTCTCTTCCTTCCCGTTCACATTAATTGATTTGATTACTTTATTTTTTTTTTTGTCTATTAGATTGTAAGCTCTTTAGCAGGGACTGTCTTTCTTCTATGTTTGTGCAGCGCTGCGTACGCCTTGTAGCGCTATAGAAATGCTAAATAGGAGTAGTAGTAGTAGTAATTACTCAATTTAAAGAGTAGGCACCTGGAAAGGAAGTGGTGTAAAACTCTTAGATAAAGACAAGGAAAATTGGTAGAAACATATTAATAAATACAATAGTGGGTGAAAGTATACTTGACACAAAAAGTTACACCAATTATTTAATAAATTGGTGTCTTCTTCGCATATATTGGAGGACCATTCTCAAATTCCATCAGCCAATGATCTAGCAACTTACTTTAGGACTAAGGTAGTGAAACTAACAGCTTCTTTAAGATCTGGAAACTGGTGTTTTTACACATATGAAGATAATATTATCAGGAATTTAGGTGGAGTAATTTCTGATATAATATGGTTATCTTTCAGGATACCTCAGGAAATAGAATTGATCCCTTATATTTGCAAAATATCTTCTTCATGTTGTGCATTAGACAACTGCCCAAATAATCTTTTGAAGTGTCCATCAGTTTTTCCTGAAGTATTTACAGAACTGGATTGAGAATATTCTATCTAGGGGACTATTTACTAGGGAGATGGGAAGAAAAATACTAACACCTATACCAAAAATATGAAACTCTCATTGACTGATGTAACAAACTATAGGCCAATTGCGTCTATACCCTTGTTAATCAAATTGGTCGAGTCTATAGTAGCAAAACTACTGATGAAATACTTAGAAAATTATAGCATTCTTCTGGATTTCCAGTCAGGGTTTAGAAAATTTTTTAGTACTGAAACCGTTGTAACTTCTTTATTGGCTTATGCTTTAAGTGAAATAAGCAGGGGTAATAGAGTATTGATAATGCCCGATATGCCCGCTGCTTTTGATTTGGTGGATCATAATATTTTGCTATCATTGTTGGATTTTTATGGCATAGGAGATAATGTTCTTAGGTGGATGGGTTTCTTAAATTTTGATCCTATCAAGTAAAGAGAATGAATGATTTGTCTCCCTATTGAACTGTGGATTGCGGAATGCCTTAGGGTTCTCCGCTCTCTCCTATCCTTTTTAATGTTTTGATGTCTCAATTAGCTGTCTTGATAAAAATGGTTTCAATATGCATATATATGCAGATGATATCACATTAGTGATTCCATTTTCTAATACTGTCAGAAATGAACAATAGACTTTAGCAGGGTTTTAGAATTTTAAATGAATGGACCTCTATGTATTGTTTAAAACTAAATAATGAAAAAACTAAGGGACCCTTTTATTTAGGTGCACCGAAAAATGGCCTGCGCTGGTGTAGGCATGTGTATTGAATGCATGCAGGTCCATTTTTCAGCACACCTGCAAAAAAGGCTTTTTGGGGGGGCCGAAAATGGACATGCAGCAAAATAAAAATTGGCATGCATTCCATTTTGAGCCTGAGACCTTACCGCCACCCATTGACTTAGCAGTAAGGTCTCACACGTTAACCAGGCGATAATCATCAGTGTGCATACACTGCCAATTACCACTAGGTTAGCGCAATGCGCATTTTGGATGCGCGTAAAAATTAGAATTACCATCCGGGGCATATAGTAGCCGGGCAGTAGTTCTAATTTGCTGCAGATTGTATGAGCATAGGCACCTAAGCGCCTTAGTAAAAGGGCCCCTACATTTATAGTTTTAGGTACTCATTATAAACCATTTGAAGAATCAATTCAAAGCCAATAATATTATGTTTCAATTGGAAAAACAAATAAAAATTTGGGGGGGCAATATTTGACTCATTCTTATCTTTTGAACCCTAGCAGGCTTATTTTCAAAAGAGAAGGGCGCCCATCTTTCAACACAAATTGGGAGATGGGCATCCTTCTCCAAATTGGCATAATTGAAAGCCGATTTTGGGAGTCCTCAACTGCTTTCTGTCGCGGGGACGACCAAAGTTCACGGGGGTGTGTTGGAAGCGTAGCAAAGGCGGGACTGGGGCGTGCCTAACATATGGGCATCCTTGACTGATAATGGAAAAAAGAAGGGCGTCCCTGACAAGCACTTGGGCAACTTTACTTGATCCATGTTTTCTTACGACCAAGCCTCAAAAAGGTGCCTGAACTGACCAGATGACCACCAGAGAGAATCAGGGATGACCTCCCCTTACTCCCCCCAGTGGTCACCAACCCCCTCCCACCCTAAAAAAAAACTTTTTAAATATTTTTTGCCAGCCTCTATGCCAGCCTCAAATGTCATACCCAGCTCCATGACAGCAGTATGCAGATCCCTGGAACAGTTTTAGTGGGTGCAGTGTACTTCAGGCAGGCGGACCCAGGCCCATCCCCTCTACCTGTTACACTTGTGTTGGTAAATGTGAGCCCTTCAAAACCCACCAGAAACCCCCTTAGGGCTATGGTAGTGTTGTACAGTTGTGGGGAGGGCGGGTTGGGGGGGCTCAGCACACAAGGTAAGGGAGCTATGCACCTGGGAGCAATTTCTGAAGTCCACTGCATGTCAGGGGGACCAGTGCACTATGAATGCTGGCTCCTCCCATGACCAAAGGGCTTGGATTTGGTCATTTCTGAGATGGGCGTCCTTGGTTTCCATTATCGCCGAAAATTGTGGACAACCATCTCTAAGGTCGACCTAAATTTCGCGATTTGGGTGTCCTCAACCGTATTATTGAAACAAAAGATGGACGCTGTTTTGATAATACAGGTTTCCCCAACCCTTCGCCAAGATGTCCTGCGAGGATGTCGTCAGGAAAACTTGGGCGCCCCTTTCGATTATGCCCCTCCATGTGAATCAAATTTTAAAGAAAGGATTTTATAATATGAAAAGATTGAGGAGATTAAGATCTAGTTTGGATTTTAACGCTTTTCGATTATTGGTACAATCTTTAATTGTGCCTCAAATAGACTACTGTAATGTAAATCTAGTAGGCTTATTGGAAGGCTTATGGAAGAAACTCCAGAAACTTCAGAATATGGCAGCTAGATTGATCTGTAGCTCATCTCATCTCATGAATCAGCTGCTCCACTGCTCCACTATGAAAACTGTATAGGCTGTCTGTGAGAGCATGAACTCTGTTTAAATTGTGTATGATTGTTGTTTCTATTTTAAATGGTTTTGCTCCTGCATATTTATCAGATCTTGTAACTTTGTCACAATATCATGGTGCTGCAGTGAATAGATTGGCTTTTCTATTGCAGTACCCAAACCCTAAGGGTATTATTTATAGGTCTGTCTTTGAAGGATTATTTTCTTTTCAGTCTGTGAAATGGTGAAATTCTTTATCTGTGAATATTAGAATATTAGGTCAGATTAATTGATTTAAGAGGGCTCTCAAAGCATATCTTTTAAAATTGTTTGATAAGTAATATAATGCATTTTTAGATATGTAGTTCGTAAGGAATATCTTCTATTTTTATCTTATTGTAAACCGCAGAGAGCTCTCATTTTGGGATTTTGTTGGATATAAGTGTCCACGTAATGTAATAATGTAAAGATGTGCCAGGTCTTTGTAGGCAAAGAGAGAAGAGGTTGTGCCATCTGGCATCTCTCTCCCCCTCCTGCCATCGCCATCCTGTTTCCTCTCTGTCTCTCTTTCCCCCTCTTGCCATCCAGCATCTCCTCTCTTTCTCTCCTGCCATCTAGCATTTCCTCTTTGTCGCTTTCTCCCCCCCCCCCCCCCCCCCCCACCACTATCCAGCAACTCTTTTCTGTCTCTCTATCTCTGCCCTGCCAGCCAGCATCTCCTCTCCTTCTCTCTCTGCCATTCCCTATCTTCTGTTTCCTCCTCCTTTTGGCCCACCCATCTGCTCTCCCACTGTCATCTCTGCCAGCCTCTATGGGAAAGACAGATTAATGGGGCAGAGCCAACATGTTTTTAGGAAAAGGAAGACTTGCTTTATTAATCTGTTAGATTTTTTGAAGTGGTTAATAAACAGGAACAGATATGAGCTGATGCAAATAGTTTATCTGAATTTTCAAAGTTATGGAATAAGAGACAAAGTCTTACTGACTTGTTGCTGAAACAGAGGCAACAAAGTAAGACTAAATGATCAATTTTCAATGCAGTAGACAATGGAGTACCACAGGGACTTGTGCTGGGGTTGGGTTGTTGCTTTTTAAGTTCAAATGTATTTATTTATTGCATTTGATCTACTGCCTATCATAGGCTAGATATCAAGGTGACTTACAAGAAGCAAAACAAGACAAAAAACATTAAACAGTTAAGTATAGCACACAAACCAGGACAACAAGATTTGGAAAAATACAACTATGTAACAAATAGGGTAGAAGCTACAATCCTGTGAACACAATAAGTAGACAAAAGGCAGTGACAAATAGCTATGGGCTGTGGCATTTAAAATAACAGGCATATTCGTCACTAAATGTATATGTCCCTTTGAATACTGGCCTGTTAGGTTTTAATACCAGCTTTAATAGCAGCTTTCACTCATGAATTCAGGGTAAGATATTCCAAAAGCTGGGAGCTAAGTAGGAAACACAGAGCAGCTTGTTAGTTCCAGCCTGATCTTGGAAGGTGAAAGTAAGTGCAGAAATTTATCCTGTTCAGTCCTTTATGATCCTGGTAGTAGCATAAAGGGAGAAAAACAAACAGTACAGAGGGCATGAAACACAAGACGCAGTGTTAATCTCCCAAGTAGTGGGGTTACATGATCAGATCTTTTGACATTGTATAGCTTAGCAAATGCGGTTCTTAGGGTTCAACACTGTATTTCATTAACTGCTAAATAGATGTCAGAGAGTTTATTAAAACTAAACAAGGATAAGACATAGGGCTCCTT
Organism: Microcaecilia unicolor; assembly: GCF_901765095.1. Taxonomy (NCBI): domain Eukaryota; kingdom Metazoa; phylum Chordata; class Amphibia; order Gymnophiona; family Siphonopidae; genus Microcaecilia; species Microcaecilia unicolor. Next base: position 124,724,560 of record NC_044037.1, read on the forward strand.
TTCCTAAGCGGTGGTAAGGCCAATGTGGGCTTACAGCTTGCTATAACAGAAGTACCGCCAGGCTTCTGCAGCATCCCAGCAGTACTTCCCACCCCTACCGTGCCGTCATTTCTAGCACTGGACTGTATCCGGCAGTAATCGGGCAGTGCCGTGTGTTGCCCGGTTACTGCAGGAGCCCTTACTGCCACTTCATTGGGTTGTGGTAAGAGCTCTCCCCCCCCCCCCCCCCCCCCACCAAATGGCCACGCAGCAAGTGCTTTACTTGCCACCCAGCCATTCCCTGCAGGAAAGCGAGACCTTCCCTTTTACCAGCTGCGGTAAAAGGGGGCCTCGGCGCACCAGCCCCCTTTTGCCACAGCTTGGTAAAAGGGACCCTAAATTTCTTCTGATACGATCAAAAGACAAGACTGATTTCACCATTATTGAGAAGGTTAGTTATAAATTGGAATCCAGCTTGAAAATATTAGGGGTAATTTAGACTGTAATCTAACATTAGAATCACATGTACATCAACTAATACGAATGGACAATGAGAAAACTTAGACGAATTAGAAAAAGTTTGACATGAATGCTTCATATTGATTGTGCAGGCCTTCATTTTATCTAAATTAGATTAGTGCAACATTACGTATACAAGATGTACAAAAGCCCTGTTAAAAAAAAAACCACAGACAGTGCAGAATGTTGCAGTAAGACTGATTTACTCAAGTAGGAAATCTGATAAGAGTGACCCCTTTGTATGTTCAGCTTCAATGGTTACCTATACAGGCCAGAGTATTGTTTAAATTATATTGCATGATTTGGCAAGGAATATTCTTGTCTACATGATTCATTTACTTGATTTTTCATGTGTCTTCCATAAGCATTCTTTACGATCTTTGAATCAACTATATTTTCCAGATTCTAAAGGGATAAGATGAGAGAGACTTTTTAATTCCCTCTTTTCTTATTAGGCAGCTAAAGCTTGGAATGTACTAATTTCATGCTATTTAGGAAAATAATAAAAACTACTCTTTTTTTTTTGTGAATGTCACTTCTAAACTGATCTAATCTAGATTGTATTTACAGAATTTTGTTTTTTAAATGTGTCTGGTCCTAGGTGTTTTACCTAGCTTTTCTTGTTTGTGATCTGCTTTGAACTCATTGGGTATTAGCAGAATATAAGAATAGATTGTAATGTATAGAAGCTTCACAGTCATATTCTGTATAAGCTGAGGGTGCTTGAAGCATGAGTAAGAGTGCTAGTTGACTTAGCATCCAGGAGGGATCTCTTGGAATGAATCATTCTAAAGGAACAAAAGGCCATTTTGGTAAGGACTAAAACTTGGGGGGCCAAGCAGGGCCGTGCCAAGGGTCTGCGGCGCCCCCCTGCAAGGGATCGGGTGCCGCCGCCGCCCCCCCCCCCATATAGATGATTGCTGTCCTCTCTCCCTTGCCCTCCCGCTCCCATGTCCCTACTGCCCGCCCTCTTCTCCCCCCAACAAAATCTCTTTTAAATTTACCTCCATCCGGCTGGCAGGGCAGCGAACGGCGCAGCGTCAGTGAAGGAGGCGGCGCTCCTGACGTCTCTATTGGTCTTCCCTTCGCTCAATGCCCCTTCTTCTGACGTCAAGGAAATGACGTCAGAAGAAGGCGGGACATTGAGCAAAATCAAGACTAGTAGAGACGTCGGGAGCGCCGCCTCCTTCACTGACGCTGCGGCGTTCGCTGCCCTGCCAGCCGGATGGAGGTAAATTTAAAAGAGATTTTGTTGGGGGGAGAAGAGGGCGGGCAGTTGGGACATGGGAGCGGGAGGGCGAGGCAAGCATGGCGCGGCAGGGCGCCCCCCAGAGGACGGCGCCCCCCTGCCACGCTTACCTCGCTTACCGCATTGGCACAGCCCTGGGGCCAATGATGAGTTGGTTGTCAGGAATGAAACCCAGTGTGGTTATGCAAGCCTAAGTGCTAGAACATAAAAGCTGCCCTACTGGGTCAGACCAGCGGTCCATCTAGTACAGTATCCTGTTTCCAACAGTGGCTAATCCAGGTTACAAGTACCTGGCAGAGTTCCAAAAAGTGGTAAAATTCCATTCTACTTAATCCCAAGGTTAAGCAATGGCTTTCCGCAGGTCTACCTAACCCTTTCTTTGTTACATGTGAAAGCAATTTCCTGGGTCTAGACTCTAATCACACAATTTAAGACACACCTGACCTCTTCCATTACAATGCAAACACTTGACCAATTTTTGTAGAATGGCGGGTCCTTAGCAGCTCATGATTTTCTCCATTCCCAGTATCCCAAGTGTGTTATAGCAGCAGACACCATCGTCTTTTATATACACTGCTTGGTGATCCTTCCAACAGGTACTACAGTGGAAAAGACCCAGATTATCCAATGAGGTTCTTAAGAGCTCTGATGTACTGCTCATGCACCAGCAAATACATGTCTCAGAAGTATGCTCTATAGCTGTCGGTCCCCTCAGGCCGTGACAATAAAAAAAACTCAATGGACATTATTCCTAGGTAAAAGAGATAAAAGGTCTCAGTAGGGATTGCTTTTTGGTGGAAAACCGCATTAGGTGGTGGAGATTAGAGACTTCAGAGATGACTGTTTTGTGGCTGCCAAGTCCTTGTAGCTGTCGCATAGACTGGAGCAGTCTGAGCTATTTTCCACACCCTTCCTATTGTCACTGCAGATCACCACCTTAGTGTGCTTGTAGGCCACCGACCATGCCTTGTTCCCTGGGCAGTGGCTCTTTCTACCATTTACTATAAACACTCCTGGCATGGTTTTCTTCTGGATAAACAAGCAGGTTCTGTGGAAAAGAATAGATAATTAATATTAATGTAAAGAGAACTAAGATAAAGATATTTCAAATATAAATGTGTTGGAAGGCAATTAGACAGATTTGACAAGTGACAGAAGGCTATGTCCTAATTATCAGAAGAAAGTGACTTTTTGGAAGAAGGCAGTGTAAAAAGCAAATAATGTTCTTGATTTAATAAGAGCATTGTACATAAGAACAGATGATGTGACATACTGGTTCAAAACAATGACCATCAAACCCAACATCTTGTCTCTGATGGTGGCTAGTCCAAATCACAAGTACTCAACGGTTCGTACTAGAAGGAAATTTAAGTCCACTCCTCCTGTCCAAGTGAAATACCAAGGGGCCTTCTATCCTGAGTGACCTAGTTACCAAAAGATTACTACTACTACTACTACTTACTACTTATCATTTCTATAGCGCTACTAGACGTACGCAGCGCTGTACACTTGAACATGAAGAGACAGTCCCTGCTTGACAGAGCTTACAATCTAGAGATTAAAGGAGAAAAGGAATTTGGATACTCAGCTACTATCTGTCACAGAAGAGAAAGAAGTTGAAGAACTACAAGTGTAGGAGGTGTTAACAAGACACAAGTGAAAAGAAGAGTAAAGTGCATCAGCAAAGAAAGAATCCCATACACAGAAAGGGAATTCATTAAAGAGTAGGAATTACCCATTCTCAGAGCTCAGGAAGACACCAATGGACCAAAATGGGATACTGGGGGTCAGGGGGTACAATTTTAGGATTCATTGATATATAATGGAGGCAGTGCATGCAAATCAAGTTAATGTATTTCAAGATGGATATCCTGAAAACCTGACTGACAAGGGGTACTCCAGGACTCAACTTCAGAAACACTGAGCTAAGATGTCAGTTCGGTTTGGAGCGAAGGCAGCCATTAAAAGCTCAGTGAAATTGTCTTCTTTAAAATTACATCTGCTGTTTGCTAGTCACTGTGGTATATGGAAACTTTGCTCACACAGAAAGGTGTCTATTTGCCAGGATTTCTGTTTTTATCAAGGGACCAAAACAATCTGCAGCATTAAGCTTTTCTACTCGAACTTCTTGCCACACCTTCCAAATAGTACGGGAGTTAGCTATGTTTGTTTTCAGTATTTGCTTGTTTACTTATTCATTAGTTTTGTTAAAAGTTTTGTCTATTGTGTTGATTTGTTTTGTAATTGCAGACAACCTTAAATTTATCACTATCAAAATGTATTACATTTCTTGATATTAAATATTGGTCTCAATCAGTGTTTCTTATTAGGGAACTCTCCATTTAATTCTGATTTTAACTATTGAGGAGGAAAAGACTTCAGATGCCAATATGGTCGCAAATTAATTGCAAAAACTGTGCAACATCATAGTCATAAAAACCTCCTCCTACCTTTACCTTTTTATTTATATAATTTTTTTAGATTTTCAATTTTTAATTTCTTTTGATATCTACTCTCAAAAATTGAATGTACGAATTTGTTTCCTCTATTTAATCACATAACTTAGTAGTTAAATATTTATCAATGGAAAGCAACTTAACTGAACCAGCTCTTGCTGCTCAACGGAGCCACTCTGTTCCTCCTCAATAGTTAAAATCAAAATTAAATGGAAAATTCCCTAATAGGAAACACTCATTGAGACCAATATTTAATATTGTGGCATTTAACAGAACAAACGGGTATTTATAGCCATTTTTTCATATTGTTACATTCCTATATTCTCTTGTATTTTATATAAGAACATTGCAGTACAAATATCACACAGCTGCTTTTTAAACATCTCCAAGAGTTGATTGTTGAGTTTATTGTCTGACACTGTAAAAGAGGTGTCTTCTCTTTTCAATTTGTATTTTTTGTTTTTATAAACCTAATTTTGGTGTTTCTGCAAATTACATCTGCTGCAACGATGTCTGTTCAGAAATTCTAAGCTAACCTCAAGTTAATCAATATTAGAACTCAAGAGAATTTTTTAGTATATTGACAAGTACACTGTGTATTATCTGTCCTACAACTCTTTGAGATGTCAATGTTTTTCTCTGCCCCCAAATGAATCATTCTCCGCTGTCAGATCATTAAACATTTTCTTAGGGCTCAACTTTAATCTGTAGCCTGCCAGTACATCCAGTGGGCTTAATGCATGTATAAATTCATAGAAGGACACTGTTATATTAGATACACCGTTTTTTTGTGGTTTTCAAGGATTTTAGTTACAATGGATTCATCATCTATGAGCTAATAGTATATTTATATTTAAATCTTTTTTATTGACTGAAAGGTCAATACATATGAACAGGAAACATCAACTTGTACACAAATCTTATACAAGAACATCAGTCAGTATTTCACAGTCAATGAAATTTCTTTTTATCCCCAGACACCCCAACCCCGTTTCTTATCCCTCTGCCTTAAATCTGTTTATATTTAACCATTGCAGTTGATATTGACAGAGACCACACATACTATTTCAGAGCGTATAATAATAAACAATCTTATATCATGGAGTTGTCAAGTTTCGCTTCACATTCCACAATGAATCATAGTGTAACTCTTTGATCCGCAATTAACCCCTTTCTCCTACCTTTCCCAGTTATCAAACCCTCCCTCCCTGCCCTCCCTTCTCTTCAAAATCTAGGATACTTTCTGACAGTCTGAATACAAGCTGTTGTCACTAAAAGTTCAACAGGTAACTCTTTGAAGCATGTGGTAATGTCTGTATAAATGGGTTCCATTTCTTTAGGAATTGCTGCAAGTCTGATTCTGGCCTGCCTTGACACATCTGTCTTTCCAAACGCATTAATGCCACCATTTTCATTCTCCACACCTGTGCTGAGGGACCATCTGGGGAAAGCCAATCTACAAGAATTGTTGCCTTCGCTATGACTATGGCCCGGTTTATGAATGCAATGCAGCCTCCTGGGACCGGGGCATTCACCTCAGGATTACCAAATAGCAGCAACGGGGAATATCGCCAATCTATAGCCCACAATTTAGAGACTTGTCTCAGAATGATCTTCCAAAATTCCTCCACCTGTACACAGAGCCAGAACATATGCCCCAAAGTCGCTCCCTCCTTCCCACACTTGGGGCATTCTCCGTCTGGGGAGGCTCCCATGTGAAACGCTCGCCGTGGGGGAATGTGTAGTCTGAGGGCAAATCGATACTGCATCTCCCAATGTGCTGATAATAAGGAGGATCGTTGGATTGTCAGGACATGTCTTTTGAACATGTCAGACGTTACTGTGATATTCAAGTCACTCTCCCATCCCCCAGCATATTTATCATAGTCCAATTCCAGCTTATGATCTTTGATGTGTCTGTGATGGTATTTCAAAGGCACTTTCTGTTGAGAGTTGAATGAGAATGCCTCCGCCACTTCCACTTGGACATCTTCTGTTAGGTCTTCCCATTCCAGGCTAGACACATAATGCTGTAGCTGCCAATAGTGGAAATAGTCTTTCGGAGTTATCAGCTTTGACCTTTGAAGATCTGTAGATGATTTTAGTTTCCCTTCCTCTGTTAGTATTTGTTGAAGGTAGATTATTCCTTGGTCTTCCCATCGTTGAAACATCGTGTATAAATCTCCGGGAGGGAAGTCTGGATTCCCCTTCAATGTCAAGTATGGAGTAGTTTTATAAGAGAATTGATGCATTCTGCAAATCCACTTCCAGGTTTTTTGCGCAGTCTGTAAAATGTTAGTGGCCGCCAAAACTGGGAATGTTCTCTTACCCAAACCATGAAGGGCACTACTGAAGTGGAAGGGTTTTAATAAGTTTTTCTCCATTTGAGTCGCTGAAAAATCTGAAGTGTTACGGAACCAGTCATTGATGTGTCTCATTGCACAGGCCACCGTCATATGCCGCATGCTCAGCACTCCCATTCCCCCATATTCTTTTGGTATCTCCATCACTGACTGAGGCAGTCGCGGTCTTCTCCCCTGCCAGAGGAATTTCTTTAGCATTACATTCAACTGCTTTTCATCTTTACTAGAAAGGTATAATGGCAAAACTTGAAAGATATACAGCCAGCGTGGCACTATCATCATGTTATACAACGCTATGCGTCCCGAGAGAGAGAGAGGTAGCCCCTGCCAATGACCCAGCCTTGTTGCTGTTTCAGTCAGCAGTTTTTGAATGTTCAGATTATAGAGTTGGGATAAGTCGCTCGGGATCTGTACCCCCAGATATTTGATGGCGCCTGCCGCTCTACGTAATGGGAATTTAAATCTCTTCATGTCATCGGGGCTGGACTGGATGTGCATAACACTAGATTTCTCTAAATTGACTTTAAAGCCTGAGAGTTTACCAAATTGGGAGACCCTGTTTATCAGCACACTCAGTGACGTTGTTGGTTTAGAGGTCATTATCAATAAGTCGTCTGCAAACGCTAATGCTTTCACTGTCTCTCCCCCTACCTCTACCCCAGCTATCTCCCTTTCTAGTTTCAGGCTCCTCAGCAGTGGTTCTATCGAGAGGAGGAAGAGGGCCGGAGATAATGGACAGCCCTGCCTCGTGCCCTTTGCTATAGAAAATTGTGCTGTTCTTGAGCCATTAATCAGTACTGCGGCTGTGGGACCCGAGTATAACGATTGAATCGCCTGATATGCCCATCCCTTGACACCTATGTGTTGTAGCACTGCAAACATGTACTCCCATTCCACTCTGTCGAACGCCTTCTCGGCATCCAGACTCACCAAGACCGCCTTTGTTTCTGTACAACTACATTGTCCCATTGCCATAAGTAGACGCCTCACATTTACTGCGGCATGTCTATTTCGTACAAAACCCACTTGCTCTGGATCTATTAATGTCGGCAACACTCTCTGAATTCTGTTTGCTAGAAGCTTGGCCATGATTTTTGTATCCACATTGATTAGTGATATGGGCCTGTAGGAGTCTGCCTGCGTTTCTTTCCTTCCTGGCTTTAAAAGTAATGTGATTAACGCTTCATTAGCATAGAGTGGGAATTCTCCCAGATCCACCACCTCTTCGTAATATGAGAGCAGAGGTCTTATTATCTGCTGGGTTAACATTTGGTAGAATGCACTAGAGAACCCATCTGGCCCCGGAGCCGAGTGTTTAGGCATCGTTTTAATTATGTCTTGTAGCTCCTTCCCTGTTATTGGTGAATTGAGTTCCTCTAACTCCATCTCACCAAGTTTGTTTAGCCCTGCCTGCTCTAGATACTGATTAATAGAGTCTGTAGAGTGGGGCATGGGCGTAGAGTATAAGTCTTGATAGAAATCTCGAAACACCTTCGCTACCTTGTCTCTTTGGTTTTGAATATGGCCCTCCTTATCCTTGACCGCCACTATTACTCTGCTTCCTCCCCAAGTTTTTATTACACGTGCTAACATGCCTCCCGATTTGTTCCCAAAACGTTGTAACCGATATTTCCTACGTATTAATGCCCTAGAGGCTCGATCTTGTAGGAGGGAATCTAACGCTATTCTTGCTGACTGCATTTGTTCTTTGAAATGTGTGTTGGGATTATTAATGTACCTGCGCTTTGCTTTTTGGAGTCTTTTTTCTAGGTTGGTGATTGCTCTAGTGATTCGCCTTTCTCTTTTTGCTGTGAAGGCTATAATTGCCCCTCTTAATACTGCTTTAGCTGCTTGCCAAAACAAGGATGGCTGGCTTTTGTGGACTGCATTAAATTTTTCATATTCCTCCCAGCTATCTTGTATGTATCGTTTGAATTCAGTATCTGCGGCTAAGTATGTTGGGAAGCGCCACCCCGCCCCGGCTCCAGATGACCCTGGATCTGTCAAGTCAATCCATGTCATCGCGTGATCTGAGACCTCTTCTGGCCCTATTACTGCGTCTGCTACCATATGAAACATGTTTTGATCTACAAGTATGTAATCTATCCTTGACCAGCTGCCATGTGCCCGTGATAAATGAGTATAGTCTCGTGAGTCCGGATGTAGAGTCCGCCACGCATCTACCAAATTTAGTGATTGCATGAATTGTGGAAGGGCTCTCGATCTCATTCCTCCCCTGCTGGCCCGTCTAGGTGTTGAACAATCTAATGTTGGATCTGCTACGAGATTAAAGTCTCCCATTATAATTAGGGGGATAGTTTTGCGGATGAGACATCTTTGGGCCACCCGCTCATAGAATGATTTGTCAAATAGATTTGGCCCATACAGTGCTACCAGCGTATATTCGCGATGTTGAATCCATAGGTGAATCAGCAGATATCTCCCCTGAGTGTCTCTTTCTATAACTTCCGATTTGGCCACTAATCCCTTGCGGATCAGAATAGCTATTCCTTTACTCCTCCCCTCAGCTGGAATCGCATGTACTTCTCCTACCCACGCCCGCTTCAGTTTCTGATGTTCCTCTGTATTGAGGCGGGTTTCCTGCAAGCAGGCTACATCCGCTCTATGTTTTTTAAGGGCTGCTAGAATTTTTGTTCTTTTGATTGGGGATGAAATACCTCCCACATTCCAAGTAAGGAACCGAACTAAATTGTGCTTAGTCATTACTATGTCCGGTTGTCGAGTAGCGATGAAATTTTATGTTTGTGAGGAACCCCGGGGCCCAGCTCCACCCGTGTTCCTTCCTATCTGTCCACATGACTCCAGTGACCTGTTCTGTTGCCCTTCCCCTTTCTATGTGTCCAACAGCGCGATGATCTCTATATGTGTCCCAGAAAGTCCTACATTTAACTTTCCCACCCATCCCCCCCTCTCTCCCGCCCCCCCTCCCCTCCCCCCCTCCCCCCTCCTCCCCTATCCCCCTTGACTCCAACCTTGCACTCCCCTCTCTTATCTTAGATCAGGTGTGCTGAGTCAACGATGGTAGGGTCTCCTCCCTCCCCCCTCCACACTTGCTATAGATAGTATCTCACTGTTCAAACTGGTTCATCTCTCTCTGCAGGAAAAAACACAGCGCTGTAGATCACTACATATTGTACTTACTATTCAACATTAGGCTATTCAGCCAACTTTCTAACATCCAACTGAGACTTGACTTCAGATTACTGAGTTTCTAGCTCTCATTGAATTAAGTTGTGCTCTTCAACTGTTGCTTCCCTCCTGTTCAGAGTTTTTATGATCCTGACATTGAAGTGCCTCTTGAGCTTCTTTTGGAGAGCCAAAGGATCTCCAAGTGCCATCCATGTTGATTTTTAATTGTGCTGGGTATAGTAGCAAAAATCGTTGGTTCCTCTCTGCAAGTTGTCTGCAAATCGGGGTAAAAGCTTTCCTGCGTTCCTGTAACGCCTGTGAATAGTCTTGGAACACTTTAATACTAACTCCATCAAAGTTTAAGGAATCCCATTTTAATCGTGCTCCCCTTAAAATTTCTTCTTTATGTACAAAATTATGTACTTTAACAATCACTGCTCTTGGTCGAGTTCCATTATTAAGTCTTTTCCCCAACCTGTGAGCTCTTTCGAGGCAGAGTGGTCCCATACTGTCAGAAAGGGCAAATTCTGATTTTAACCAGCGTTCTAATTGTTCCGCCAGTGACCGATCCGGTATCGACTCCGGGACACCTATAAGTCTCAAGTTGGATCTTCGAGATCTATTTTCAAGATCATCCATTTTCATTGCCTGCGCTTTCAATTCTTTTTGTATCTCTTGCAACGACGCCACAGCGCTAACTGCGGCGTCCTCTGCTTCCGATACACGTGCTTCAAGTTCGCCCGTTCTTTTTGTTGTTTCACCAAGCTTTGTTTCTACGCTTGTTAGCCTTTCAGCAATCTGGGTTAGTTGCGGTTCCAAAGCGGACTTTACCGCTTCTGTGAGCTGCTCGAGTTGGGCCTGATGGAACCTTGGCGCCGAGTCTGACGCTGGGCTCAGCGCCATCTTGCTTTCGCCGACCCCTCGCTGCTTCTCTGGCTCTTTTTTTGCTGTTTTCCCCGTCATCGCTCTAGTTTCGCGGATGATATAAGAGTCCATGTGTCTTAAGTTTGATTCCGATTACTTTCCTTTGTTTATCAGCAAGTCAATCCAGTTTGTGGAGGGTTCGAGGGAGGGAGGACCCGAGAGTGAAAAGGAATGCGACCTCTTCCCTCAGCCCATCACGTGACTCCGATCGCTAATAGTATATTTAATGTAAGTATTTATAATTTGTCCAGTTTATATAGTTATCTTCCTGTAAAAAATTTCCACTGTAACGGTATGTTTTTATTTTTAGACTATTAGAGACTTTTGGGCATTAAGGGGTCCTTTTTCCAGGCTGCGGCAAAAAGGGCCCTGCGCTAGCAGCGGGGGCCATTTTTGCTGCACGCTGTAGCCCTTTTTACTGCAGTGGGCAAAAATGGCTGAAAATAGCCATGGCCACGTGGTAAGATTGCTCTTACTGAATGACCATGTGAGGGGGAGCACTTACCGCCACCCATTGAGGTGGCAGTAAGGGTTCCCACGCTAACCTGGTGGTAACTGGATAGTGCATGGCACTGCCCGATTACCACTGCGCTAGAAAATTGTGGCCAATTTTCCATAGCATGGCATTAGGCTTATCGCCACTTTGTAAAAGGGCCTCTAAGCCCTTAACATGGCATTATCATGGGAAAACAGGCTACCGGTAAAAGCAGTAATGCATTTTGCAACATTTTGTCTGGTTTTGCGAACTAAGCAACTGTTAACTTTTAAAAATATTTTTGCAGAGAGTGGGCGTTCCTGCACTATCCAGCTAGCACATTCTGATTAGCATGCACTAACTGGATAAGGGAGACATAATGTGAAAGCACTTAGCACCTTCTAAATAAAAACTGGTAAGTGCTCCTGCATTAATTTTTTGTGCTAATGAAAATAGCGCACGGCCTGCAAATAAAAAAAGGCCCTAATGTACCATGTTAAATCTGGGCTTGCCATGCAGGAAAGTCCCATGTTAGAATGCATTAAGTACAGATTTCAGTGCACTATAGCAAAAAGGCCCCTTAGTTAGTTATTGGTTACCACACCCAGTACCAAAAATAGTGCTCTTAATACTAAAGCTTAATGAAGGTACATAAGAACATGGTCCATCTAGCCCAGTATCCTGTTTCCAAAAGGTGGCCAAGCCAGGTCACAAGTAACTGGCAGAAATCCAATTATTAGCAACATTCCATGCTACCAATCCTGGGTCAAGCAGTTGCTTCCTCATGTCAGTTTCAATAGCAAACTATAGATTTTTCCTCCAGGAACTTGTTCAAACCTTTTTTAAACCCAGATACGCTAACCGCTGTTACCACCTCCTCCGCAAAGAGTTCCAGAGCTTAACTATTCATTGAGTGAAAAAACATATTTCCTCCTATTTGTTTTAAAAGTATTTCCATGTAACTTCCTCAAGTGTCCCCTAGTCTTTGTACTTTTGGAACGATTAAAAAAAATCGATTTACTTCTACTTGTTCTACACCACTCAGGATTTTGTAGACCTCAATCATATCTCCCCCCATCCGTCTCTTTTCCAAGCTGAAGAGCCCTAACCTCTTTAGCCTGTCCTCATATGAGAGGAGTTCCATTCCCTTTATCATTTTGATCATATCCGTGATATCTTTTTTGAGATACAGCAACCAGAACTGAACACAATACTCAAGGTGCGGTCACATTATGGAGCAATACAGAGGATTTATAGTATTTTTGGTCTTATTCACCATTCTTTTCCTAATAATTTACTTTTTTGGCTACCACCACACACTGAGCAGAATCCTAATAATTTGCCTTTTTGGCTACCGCCACATACTGAGCAGAAGATTTCAGTGTACTGTCTAACACCTAGATCTTTTTCTTGAGTGCTGACACCCCCCTCCCCCCATGGTGGACCCTAGCATCAGGTAACTATGATTCGGATTATTATTTCCAATGTTCATCACCTTGTATTTGTCCACATTTTTTATTTATTTTATTTTTGTCGCATTTGTATCCCACATTTTCCCACCGCTTTGCAGGCTCAATGTGGCTTACATAGTACCGTAAACGGCGTTAACCGATTCCGTTGTCAACAAATACAAGGTGTGAACAATATCAAGGTGATATTATAGTAGAATGAGGTACATGTATGGTAAAGACAATTGGGGAGAGCTTAGAGAGGGAGAGGAAGAGTTAGGATATGTCCATTATGGTCTTTGGTTACGTTGTGTCACAAGAAAGAGGATCTAGGGCCTTGCTGTCACACCAGACGACAAACCTCCTCCATTTAAAACAGTAACACCTCTTTGTAGAATCTTTCCTGGAAGCAAGCAAGAAAGACCCAAGGAGGCGAATTCTAAGCTCTCAACATCCAGGCTGTGAAAGCCAGAGACTGGAGGTTGGGATGTAGAAGCGACCCCTCGTTCTGAGTGATGAGGGTTGGAAAACACTTCAATCTTCACGGTTCTTCGGAGGACAACTCCAGAAGAGGAGGGAACCAAATCTGATGCGGCCAGAAGGGTGCAATCAGGATCATGGTTCCGCAGTCTTGCTTGAGTTTCAGCAAAGTCTTCCCTACTAGAGGTATGGGAGGATACGCATACAGAAGGCCTGTCCCCCAATGCAGGAGAAAGGCATCTGACGCTAGTCTGTCATGGGCCTGAAGCCTGGAACAGAACTGAGGGACCTTGTGATTGATCTGAGTGACAAAAAGATCCACCGAGGGGTGCCACATGCTCGGAAGATTAAATTTCATCTGCCATTTGGATGCCCAGTCTTCCAATTTCCTAAGGTATTCCTGCAATATTTCACAGTCCACACGTGTTTTAACAACCTTGAATAGTTTTCTATCATCTGCAAATTTAATCACCTCACTTGTCATTCCAATTCCCATATCATTTATAAATATGTCAAATAGCACCTGTCCCAGTACCAATCTCTGTGGCAAATCCTATATAATAATTTGCACCTCCAACGTTCCATCGTTGTCTGGGTTCATAACATCTCATGACGTCAGCGTTCCATTCCCCCTCACTGCCCCGTCCTTGCGTCAAACGTAATGATGTCAGAGGGCAGAACAGTGAGAGAGAAGTGAACGCTGGAGACGAGCTGATGTCAGGATGGGCAGGGCACAATCGATGGACATGGATGGGATGCTATGGGAGGAGAGGACAGGAGAGAAGAGAATCGCAGGACACGGATGGGAGGGCAGGGAAGAGGAGAATCGCTGGACATGGAGGGGATGGGATGGGATGGGATGGGAGAGACAAAAAAATCGCTTACAAGAGAGCCTTTCTAGGGCCTGTTTCATTGTTGAGGAAATGGGCTCAATTCCACTAGTAGAACAATGTAGTATTTGTATTTTTTTTATTTGCATATATTCTTTTTTTCTGTTATATATGCTTGTGTATTACTTTAATGTTCAGTGATTTCTGTCCACCCGATATTCAGTCCACAACAGCAGGTGCCATTTGAGCTACTCACAGGTGCATATTGAACTGACCCCAGATGTACCCAAAAATTAACTGGGTGCAGTCCAATACTCAGAGTGGTCGCTGGTTAACTTCACCACATAAGGATGGGGCAGCCTTTTACTGTCCTAACTTTACATGGTTACTTAGGGGCCCTTTTACAGAGTGGCAGTAAGCCCAACGCGAGCTTATCGCTTGCTCTTTCGGGACTACCACCAGCCCAACGCAGCTGCTGGTGGTAGTCCCACCCTAAGTGCACGCCATTTCTGTGGGAAAAAGAAAACCCCCAGAAATGGCTTGCGAAGCGGTAACCTGGCGGTAATCGGGCATCGCTGTCTGCTGCCAGGTTAGTGCGGGAGCCCTTATCTCTTACCACATGGTCATGTGTGCCTGGGGTCTTTTTACTGGCTACAGTAAAAAGGGCCCTGGTGCGCAGGTCAAATGGCCTCCGCCGCCAGCACAGGGCCATTTATCCCGCAGCTTGGTAAAAGGGTCCCCTAGCCAGCTAGCAGGCTGAAAATCACCAGCAAAATAACCTGCAAAGTTTGCGCTCCACCCATGCCCCATCCCCTAATTTAGCCAGTTAGGAGGTGGCAGTCAGCGGGCATATTCAGCGGAACTAACTAGTTAAGTGCCACTGAATTCCCCCCGGATAGTCCTGGGTAAGTCATTTAAATGGCTTTGAATATCGGGTGGTGTGTGTTTAGTTGATATATTATTATGTGTTCAATATGTTTCAATTTTGATTTTTGAAACATTGCAATTGTTTTTAACTTTTTATTTGTATCTTAAATGTTCCAGTTTTATCTTTGTTCTTCCCCCCCCCCCCCACCCCCCACTTGCATGGAGGCAGGAAATTGGGTTGTGCCCTTGAACTACAAATCCCTGTAATCCTGTTGTTCCCTGTAATAGGCTCTTTCAGAGCACATGTCGAATTCCCTGTGTCTTATGGGACTCTATGATCTGGGTCTATTGACTTGCCTTGTTCTCTGTGCATGCTGGGCAAGTTGCTCCCCTTCTCTCTCCATCGGGTCTGTAAAGTTAGGCTACAGCACGGTTGCCAGGTGGGCGGTTTTCCCGCCCAACTGGGCGGTTTTCCGCGACCTGCTGCGTGAAATTTTTGTCCGCTGCGGGTCGCAGTTTTTTGGGCTATTTTTTGGGTTTTTCCGCTGTTTTTTGTGCGGTTTTTCGGGCTGCGGGGGCGGGGTTAATGATGTTTTGGGCGGGGTTGATGACGGCGGGGGTGGAGCTGATGACGGCAGGGGCGGGGTTGATGATGGCAGGGGTGTGAACCTTTTGGGCGGGTTTGGGGAACGGGTAACTGGCAACACTGGTCTACAGCTACTGTGATTCTAACAAGATTTCACCAATATAAAGTATAAACAGCATTCCTACTCAGCATGTGGCTGAATTCTCCCAGCCTCTTTTGCATGTGAGAGAGCTGAATGAGAATAGACTCCTAGTTTGCAAGGGAAAACTCATGTCCAGCACATCTGAACTAAGATATTTTTTCCTTGTTTAATTACTGCATTAAAGATGATTTGGTTTAAGAGTTCTGAGTCTTTTCATACTGATGTTCTAAACCAGGGGCGTATCTGCGTGGGGCCACAGGGGCCTGGGCCCCCGCAGATTTCGCCCTGGACCCCCCTACCGCCGTTAACCTTCCCTCCCTCCCCCGCCTACCGCCATCACCTACCCCCCGAGGTCCACTTCCTCCTGCCGGCTTTTTAAAATATTGCTTCAGCTGGCGGGGGACCCCAACCCCCCCGCCAGCCCAGCCGCGGTCTTCTTTAATTTCTTCATCCTTGTCATGCTGTGAAAGCTGCATGCATCCTTAGTTCCAGCTGGAGGAAGTCTGACGTCGCAGCACGTTGTAACGTCAACGTGCTGCGACGTCAGACTCCGTCCAACTGGAACTAAGGATGCATGCAGCTTTCACAGCACGACGAGGATGAAGAAGTTAAAGAAGACCGCGGCTGGGCTGGCGGGGGGTTGGGGTCCCCCGCCAGCTGAAGCAATATTTTAAAAAGCCGGCAGGAGGAAGCGGACCTTGGGGGTAGGTGACGGCGGTGGCCGGGGGGGGGGGCCTATAATGTGCCCCCTACCGCCGAACCTCAGATACGCCCCTGTTCTAAACTCTGGTTTAAACTGACTGTCAAGCATAGTATTAGAAATACTTCCCCCCCCCCCCCCCCCAATTACTAAGCCACACGCTAATGCCAACACATTCTATTCACTTTGAAAGGGCTGTGTAGGCATTGCTGTGCGGCTTAGTATACGGGGGTTTCCAAGGACAGAACAATCTTTTTTATTACCCCTGATGTAGCCTGTTTGGTATCTTGTAATCATCGTTTTTGTAATGAAAACTATTTTACACAGAGAGTTTGTTTACTGTTTTTTCTTTAGTGCACACTTTTTTTTCTATCATTTCCTAAAGCTGACATATTACAATTAATACATTCAGAAAAAAAATTTTTTTTCTGTTATCTGAGCATTGCTCTGGTCCCTGTGTCTCTTTTCTGCTTCTCTCTTTTTTTCTTAACTTTCCAGAACCTCTGCCCTTCTGACATTTCTTCTCTCTATGCCCACCATCTATCTTCCTTCATGTCCTTTATCTTTCTTGTCCAGCCTTGCCCCTCTGTGTCCCTGTTCATAAACTTCCGTTTCACTATTCCTCCCCACCCAGCATATCTTCTATTTCACTATCCTTCCCCATGTCCAAATTCTCCACTCTCTCCTCCCTTCCATTTGCACCCCTGCCCCAGGGATTGCATCTCTCTCTCTCTCTCTCATGCATTAACACCCCACCCCTGGGTTATGGCATCTCTCTACCTCCCTCCATTGGTGCAGCAGGTCTTCTCCCCTCTCCCCTTTCAGTCCAGTCTCTCTCTGAGCATCAGGCCCAGTATTTCCCCCTCTCTTCCCCCCTTTTTGCTCTCTCTCTCTGTTATGTGTATACCAGATCTACATGGGGAGGGGGTGGAGATGGACAGATGCTGGTACTGTGTAGGGGGTATGGAACAGAGACTAGAACTGGAAGGGGGGAGGGGAAACATAAGGAGAGATGCTGGATATGAGGGGAAGCAAATGGATATATATATATATGGATGGGAGTGAGAAGTTGGAACCACTCGTCATTGGAAAGAGCAAACAGTCCTGTTGCTTCCAGAATGTTAAGCAACTTCCTGTGTCATACGAGGCTAACGCAAATTCATGGATGACTGGGGAAATTTAGAAGCAGTGGCTAAAGAAGTTAGGCACTAGAATGCAGGCACAAAAGCGTCAGATTTTGTTGCTTTGTGATAATTGTGCTGCACACATAGTAACATAGTAACATGTCAGGCTGTCTAACGTCAAAGTGGTCTTCCTGCCACCAAACACTACCTCTCTGATCCAACCTATGGATCAGGGCATAATAGCCAATTTCAAACAACATTATTGGGCTCTTGTGCTACGTCGTCTGATGAGCGTTATGGATGACCAGACTGGCAAGGATAAACATTCTGTTGAACTGGCTCATAATCTATCACTGTTGGATTCCCTTCATATGCAGAAAGAAGCCTCGAATCATGTTACACAGGCAACCATTGTGAACTGCTACAAGCGGGCAAGCTTTTTAAGGATGTGGAGAGGGACGAAACAGATGCAGCTGTTGCAAACGCGTCAGATGAACAGGCTATTGACATCCCAGCCGGTGTTACTGAAGAGGAGTTTCATCACTACGTAGCTGTTGATTACGATCGACAAACAGCTGACAACAGCACTGATGTCCAGATGTGCGCCTACTCGCAGGCAACGGCTGATGATGAAACATATGATGAAATGAGCAGCGAGGCACATGCTGACGAAATTCAACAACCTCCTGTCACTTTTGCAAGAACGCTGGAGAGTCTCAACATTGTGCGGGCCTATCTGGAGGCCACTGGATTTCAGTGCTATGACAGTTTTTACCCTCTGGCAGACGTGGTCTATGGAACTCAGACACAATAGTGTACAGAGGACTGACTGATTGCTTCAAGTAAGCCTAATGTCAGTTAACGGAGACTGTATAGCGTCAGTTAACGGAGACTGTATACTGTACGTATAATAAACAGTACTGTACATATGTTTATCAGATGTCAAGCTTCTTTGGGTCACAACGGTTAAGTGCACGCTCCGGATAACTGCATG
The DNA here is from genome assembly GCF_901765095.1 of Microcaecilia unicolor. NCBI lineage: Eukaryota > Metazoa > Chordata > Amphibia > Gymnophiona > Siphonopidae > Microcaecilia > Microcaecilia unicolor. The sequence goes on from NC_044037.1 coordinate 124,742,846, forward strand.
CATTTCTTTGGTCCCAGACCCTTGCACTTAAGCAGATTGCACTGTATATATATGTTTCCCCCCTTCCAGTTCTAGTCTCTGTTCCGTACCCCCTACACAGAACCGGCATCTCCATCTCCACCCCTCCCCTTGCAGTTCTGGTATCTTTCCATCCGTGTCCCAAGCAGACCTGACATCTCTCCTTGTCCTGTGCAGGTTCTAAATCTCCCCCTCCCCCCCCCCCCATGTGAGTCCAGCATTGCTCACTAACCTCCTACCTCCACTGTCCTCTAAATTCTTGGCAGATGGCCAGCAGAGGCAGCAATGTAAACAGATTGCCTCCAGTTGGCCTTTCCAGGGTCTTTCCTCTGCTGTGTCCTGCCTTCTTTGATGTAACATTCTGTGGCTGGTTCATGGCAGAGAAAAGGCCCTGAATGAGCCAATCAGAGGAACCTTTTACATCACTGCCTGCTGACCACCTGCCATGAGCTTGGAGGACCGTGGGGAGGATTGGTTAGACAGTGACAAGGGGAGGGTAGAGAGGAAGGAAGAGATTTTATTTATTTTTGTTACATTTGTACCCCGCGCTTTCCCACTCATGGCAGGCTCAATGCGGCTTACATGGGGCAATGGAGGGTTAAGTGACTTGCCCGAGTCACAAGGAGCTGCCTGTGCCGGGAATCGAACTCAGTTCCTCAGTTCCCCAGGACCAAAGTCCACCACCCTAACCACTAGGCCACTCCTCAATCCAGAGGGAGATTCTGGATTGAGGGTGCCTCGGTTTGACAATGGCAGCCTCTACCATTGGATAACCCTGGGTTTTTTGCTGGGGTCATGCATGGTAACTACGCCCTGATTCTTCCCTGTTGGCAGGGGAAAAAAACAAGTCAAAGGTCATTCCCCAATACCAGCTCCAGTATTACCCTAATTATCTCCCTCATACCCTTGTGACAAATTCATCCACATTAGGAACCTATACTGCTACTCTACTATAGAGATGGAACACTTCCACACACCCTTAGCTATTTGTTCCAAGTCCTCCACTAATGATTCCCTCCTCAGTATCATGTGACACTGCATCTACATCCTAGCCAGCTGGGTCAAGGTCCACCCACAGGGCCTTGCAGATTCTATTCACCTAACCCTTATGTGTCTTAAATAGAACAACTGTCTTCTACAACCCATTAGAAGCACTTATACATGTATTTATTTTGCAAAATGGATAACAGTAAAGTATATAGTAGATGATGGCAGATAAAGACCTGCATTGTCAATCCAGTCTGCACAACAAAATAAACTCATGGCATATGATTTGATATAGCATATGCATACTTAATCTTTATCTGTCCTTTCTAATTTGGGGGCACAGATCATAGAAGCCTACTCCGCACTAGTCTTATTCCCCAACTGCTGGAGTTGCTGTCTATGCCCACTCCAGCCATAGGCATAGTTCAACTATTTTGTTTGGAATGGGAAGGGATAGAGAGTTCAGATTGGTGGCAGAAGGAAACTTTTCTTCCCTTCCCCTCAAATAGGCATTGATTAGCTTACTGTCCTTTCCATTTCCTTTGTTTTCACCTTTTCCTTGTGTTTCCCTGTATTCCCCTATACTCTTCCAGTTGACTCTCCTCCTCATTGTTCCATACACTTTCTTCCTCCCCACTTCTCCATAATTCCATTTACTTCCTTCCCTCATCCTTTCTTCCACCCTCTCTTGCTTCTCTCCTCTAAACCACCCTCTTCCTCTTTCCTTCTTCTTCTAGCCCTTCCTAAATCTTTCCTCCCCACCCTTCTCAGCAATTCTTCCTTTCCTTTCATCTCTTTCCTTCTCCCTTCCCTCTTGCTTTTTTCCATCTCTTCCCTCCACTTTCTCTCTCTTCTTTATCTCTTTCCTTCTTACTCCTCACATCTTCCCCCATATCTCTTCCGTCTCTCAACTTCCCACTCCCCAGTACACACTGCTCTCTTCTTTCACTTTCTCCTCCTAATACACTCCCTCACCTTTCTCCTTTCCTTCACCATCCTGGAACTCCTCTTCTGAGGCAGTGGAACATCTTTTTACTTGGAAGACCCAAACAAGCCAAGCTCTGTCCCTTTCCCCTTGCACTCCCCCTGGTATTGATGCTGTATAGGTCAAAAACATTGGTAGGGCCATGGTCCCTGTGACTCACCCCATTCTTCTATGTTCGCCCTCTCTTCCCCTCTCCCAGCACACTCTTCTCTTCCCAAGTGCCTGACACTTTGTGAAGTAACATAAAACCCTCCAAATAGACACTCAAAATCATACCATACCAGCAGAATCCTTTACCTCAGTTGCAGATAGAGAGCACGACTCACCTGATACAAAACAGGGAACCACAAAATAAATGCAGACAAAAACTAAAAGCAGACATGTTCTCCAGTACAGTACAAAATAAAGCCAACAGATGTAAATTAAATCACTAAACTGAAAATAAAAATCATATTTCCTACCTGTGTAGTCTGGTGATTTTATTATTCCAATCATCTTGTTTCCATTCTTTGGCTCTGCTTTCCTCTGTCTGTGCTCTTATTACCAGGGCCTCTTTTCCATTTGCAATTTATTTTCTCACCTCTTGCCCTATGTCTGGTACTGATCTTTCATGTTCTGCTTTCTTTGATTTCTCTGCCTCCTTCTCAAATCTATCTTGTATGCATACATACATATCTTAGCATACAACAAACAAACAAAAAGTGAAATGAGAGGAAAGAGAAAGAAAAAATAACTCATATAGTAGTCAATATGATGTTTTTTATGTAGTCAGATAGGCTTTGACAAACAGATGTGTTTTTAGCAGCCGCTTGAATTTATGAATGTCTTCACATGATCTCAGGTATCCAGGTAGAGCATTCCAAAAGGATGGAGCAGCGATTGAGAAGGCTTGTAGTTTTGTCGCTATGTACTTATATGATTTTGCAGGAGGTAAACAGAGCTGATGGGATGTCTCAGATCTTAGTGCTCGTTTTGGTTTGTATGAGTGCAGGGTATTTTTAAAATAGGCTGGAACATTCCCAAATATACATTGATGAGTCAGACCAAGGGTCTTGAATTGAACTCTGTGTGTCACAGGGAGCCAGTGTAATTTTTGTAATGTTGGAGTAATGTGTTCTGACCTTGAGATGCCAGTGATTAGTCATGCAGCTGTGTTTTGGATGACTTGCAGAGCTTGGATTCGGGATGATATATTCCCAGACATAGGGAGTTGCAATAATAAATCTTTGCCAGTATCAAGCTCTGTACAATCGTCCAAAAATCATATGGTGTTACCATATCTTTCAGCTTGCTCAACACAAGCATTGTTAGATTGGTATCTAGGAAGATGCCTAAACTATAGATATAGGGCTTCACAGTCACTTTTTCACCCTGATATTCAAACACTGCTGGTAGGGATGAGTCCAGAGTCTTACCTACATAGATTATTTCTGTCTTTGCAACATTTAGTGACATTTTGGCTTGTCTCATCCATTCAACAATTTTGTCAAATACATTATTTAGTTGTACAGATGGTCATGTTTGTTAATGGAGATAATGAATTGTACATCATCTGCGTATATTCTATATGATGTGTGAATCTTGGAAAATATCTCCTTGGGATGCCATAAATAAGTTAAATAGTACTGCCGAGTGGGCTGAACCCTGTGGTTCCACATTAGGAGTCACCGACCAAGAAAGGGATCTCGGCGTCATTGTTGATGATATGTTGAAATCCTCTGCTCAGTGTGCTGCAGCGGCTAAGAAAGCAAATAGAATGTTAGGTATTATTAGGAAAGGAATGGAAAACAAAAGTGAGGATGTTATAATGCCTTTGTATCAGTCCATGGTGCGACTGCACCTCAAACATTGTGTTCAACTCTGGTCGCCGCATCTCACAAAAAAGATATAGTGAAATTAGAAAAGGTACAGAGATGGGCAACGAAAATGGTAAAGGGGATAGGACGACATCCCTATGAGGAAAGACTGAAGCGTCTAGGGCTCTTCAGCTTGAGAAAAGACGGCTGAGGGGAGATATGATAGAGGTCTATAAAATAATGAGTAGAGTGGATTGGGTAGATGTGAATCATTTGTTTACTGTTTCCAAAAATACTAGGACTAGGGGGCATGCAATGAAGCTACAAAGCAGTAAATTTAATACGAATCGGAGAAAATGTTTTTCACTCAACGTGTAATTAAACTCTGGAATTTGTTGCCAGAGAATGTGATAAAGGCGGTTTGCTTAGCGGGATTTAAAAAAGGTCTGGACGGCTTCCTAAAGGAAAAGTCCATAGACCATTATTAAATTGACTTGGGGAAAATCCACTGCTTATTTCTGGTATAAGCAGCATAAAATGTATTGAACTTTTTGGGGATCTTGCCAGGTATTTGTGACGTGGATTGGCCACTGTTGGAAACAGGATGCTTCTGTCCCAGTGTGGCAATATTTATGTACAAATGCAGTACTTATGGGCCCAGGCTGCTTCACAAGGGAAGAGGCACAAAAAGTGACACCATCTTTGGTTTATTTCCAGGAAAGTGTGTGCTGGGAGCTGAAGGAACTGTCAAGAATAAAGGTTCCTGCTAGAGTGGAAAATTGTGTGTGAGGGATGGAGGCAAGTGCAATATGGCACCCTGAATTGTTGGGAGCAGAGTAGGGGGGTTTCAGCACAGGTGGGTGTGTTTGAACAAAAATGGAGCAGGGCTTCCTGCAGTAGTAGGAAGAAGGATCAAATTAGAGAGAGGGGATGGTGTGTTATTTATATTGGCTTCAATGCAGCAACAGTTGTGTTAGAAATGCTATCTGAGAGCTGGAGTGTATCAGTAAATACTTTGATAAAATATATCTGTAAAAAACTGATGGTGTATCTTGACAATTTTTGCACCTTGTCAGTGTGCCACAAGATGAAAAAGGTGGAAAATCACTGCATTAGAGGGTATGCCAGGATTAATTTGAGAAACTTCCACAGTTTCCTATTTACTGTGATAAAGTTTAACTGGACAAACATCTAGTTTGCTCATCTCTTACCACTGGAGGGAGCTCATATTCCACTTTGGAAATGACACCTCCAGCTCCTCATATTCAGGGGATGTTCAAACACTTCAAAGCAGTGCTTGTCATTTATTTTGTGGCCATGGCCTCATGATTGCCAACAAGTAAAATTGCTGCATCATTATCTGCTCACACTATTCTTGCTATTTGCACCTCTGATCCTGAAAAAAAAAATCAGATTTTCACCTTTTTTTCCCAATGGGAAGGTTCCTAACCAGTGTCAGAGTTGGAGCTTGATTTTTTTTTTGTTGTTACATTTGTACCCCACGCTTTCCCACTCATGGCAGGCTCAATGTGGCTTACATGGGGCAATGGAGGGTTAAGTGACTTGCCCAGAGTCACAAGGAGCTGAACGTGCCTGAAGTGGGAATCGAACTCAGTTCCTCAGTTCCCCTGGACCAAAGTCCACCACCCTAACCACTAGGCCACTCCCACTAACAAAAGCTCAATTTTTTGAGCATTCAACATCGATTTATTTTTACTAGCCGTTTATCAAGTGTAATCAAGGGAAAATGAGTTAGACATCATCAACATACATAAACCCAATGTACTCCAAGTCCTTCAACAAATCTCTCAAAGGCAGGGCTGATGTTAAACAGGGCAGCTGTTGGGCAGAGTACTTAGAAATCCATCATCAAGTGCATTCTAAAGCATTATTTTGTAATATCCCAAGAAACACTACTCAAACCTATATACACAGTGCCCACCCATATTAGCTCTGAGCCCACCCAAAATGTCAGGTCTGGTTACTCCACTGGAAGGCTTACTGCATACACCTTCACTGCATACCTATGAACCAGAACCACAACAGCCAGGTAGGCCAAGTTTAACTTGGACCTTGTAAGCTTTGCATGTTGGATCTAAATGAGGCAGGCTGGTGAAATATTAAGAACTGTACTGATAACTCTGGGAAGCCAGCCCAGAGTCAAGGGGAAATATTGCTTTACCAAGACATTATAGTGCGTGCAGTGGTCCTGCAGGAGCAGGCCACAGGGATGTTCTTATGATCAAAGACTAGTTTTCCATTGGATTTCTCCTTCCCCTGTGAGCTCAACAGATCCCCTTTCCTAACACCTGTGATAAATGTTAATTTCGCTCATTGTAACCTGCTGCATCGTGTCACTTTACCCGGGCCTTGAGCCCACTTCACTCATGGTTATCATAGGGCTCTACATTAGAAGATCCTGTTTTAAAATACTAGTGGAACTTGAAATGTCCTCACATGGACGTCTAGAGTCTGATTTGTATGTCCTTTCTGAAATGCTGCTCTTAAATGTATGAATCCTAAATTTGTGGATTTCCAGCAGCACTATAAAAACAGTGCTACTGAAAATCTTTCTAATTGTCACAGCACTATACACATAATGCTGGGAGAGAATTAAATATTGCCACAATATATACAACCAGAAGTAGTGAGGGGCACATTTACCAAGCTGAGGTAAAAAGGGTCCTGCGGTAGCGGCAGCAGCTGTTTTTGCCACATGCTAGGACCCTTTCTACAGCAGCAGGTAAAAAGCCCAAAACACATGGCCATGCAGTAAGCTTGCACTTACCGCATGGCAAATGCAGAAGAACCACTTACCGCCACCCACTGAGGTAAAACAGGCAAAAGAGGGTAGATCCTGTCCACACATTTTTTAAAACTGCAAGTTCGTTGTTTGGGAATTGGTTAGCTGTTTATTTTCAGCACTAATTAGCTAAGCATAGCTGGAAAACTCAGCTGCACTGAATCAACTCAGCAAGATTTTGATTGGCTACATTCAGGTCGATATCCAAAAACCTGCTTAGTGGTTAAGACAAACTACAAAAAAATTAAAAAATACAAAATTTGATTGTATAAACATAAGCAGGTCAATATTGAGTAGTGGTGATGAATATATTATTTTAAAAACGTTATTTGTTTATTATCATTTAAACAATATACAAGTTGTAATAACAACATATTGGTGAAACACAGAGATCATATTGCAGGAAAATAAACATCTAGACCATCAGGTCTCAACAAATGATATTTAACAATCATATCTCTTTCTCAGACCTCAATCTTAAAAGGGGGAAAAGGTGATGAAAATCATATAGGAGAGATTAATAGAAAGAAACCTTATCTATTTGTTAGTGGCATTACTTCTGATGTTTTCTCGCAATTCTTATAGTTAGTTATTCTCAATTCAAGCTTTTCCTATCTACAAAACTCTGTAATTGTTCAGGATCATAAAAAATATACTTGTTATTCAAATATTTGACAATACATTTACAGGGGTAGGCGAGTAGAAATGAAGCTCCCATCTCTCTCACTCTATCCCTCTGTAACAAAAATTTTCTACGTCTTTCCTGAGTTCCTCTGGTAACATCAGGATAGATCCATATTCTTTGACCATAAAATGGTTTCTGAAGATTCCTAAAGTATAGTCTCATCAGTGAACTTAAATCCTGCTCAAATATTAAAGAAATAATTAAAGTACCGCGGGTCGCCACTTCAGTCATGGATTCTTCCAATATAGCCGTTAGATTCTGAAGATCTATTTCATTACCCTCCTGTCCAGGTTCGTTCTTCTTTGCAGGCATTTTTAGATAGTAAATTTTATTGCAAGGAGGGATAGCTTGAGATGGTAAGTTCAGATTATCAATTAGATATTTTTTAAATAAGTCATTTGGAGATATCCCAGGTATTATGGGGAAGTTATCACCCTAAGAGTCAATCTTCGATTGAAATTTTCTAGCTGTTCCATTTTTCTACGAAGCATCAATTTATCTTTTACCAATGAATCAGCTGTAGACTTTATACTCTTTATTTCCTCATAATTCTGAGATATTTTTTCCATTGTCTCTGAACATACCTTATCCAAGGATTCCGTTAACTAAGTCATTTTTGTCCCAATTGAATTGGTTTCTCAAATGGACTTAGAAACAACTTGTTGTAGATCTTGAAGCGCTTTCCAAATTAAAGTCAGCGTTATTTCTGCAGGATCTGCTTCTTCCAAGCTTTCTTCTGTTGCAAACTCAGGGGAGGCACTGCCTGGCTGAGTGTTTCCAAAATGGCGACGCCCAGCACTGCCCATTGCATCCTGGGATGCGCTGGGCGGGGCTACATACCATGTAAGGGAGCGGCGTGGACTGGAAGAGGAGGGAGGCAGGCATGCTGCATCCCTCCTCCAACGAAAGGTAGGGGGGCCTGGAAGGGGGCCAAGCGGAGGTGTTGTCACCACGAACCACCAGGTATTCGAAGTAGAATGCTGGGGGGGTGGAGTCGATGGATGGGAGGGTGGGAGAACCTTTGGCCGGAGGTGGCCACTCAACGGTTTCTGGGGGTTTGGGGGGCTGGAGACCCACCCCCTGTCGCTGGGTGGGAGAGCCTTTGGCTGGAGGCGGCCACTTCTCGATTTCTGGAGGTTTGGGGGGGGCTGGAGTCCCACCGGATCTCCAGCCTTCCCTGAACATGGAGGGGGTGGGATCGTCAGGGGGACCAGAGGTCCACCGGACCTCCAGCCCCCCCCCCCCCATCGCTGGGTGAGAGGGTGGGAGAGGGTTTGGCCACGACATTTTCTGGGGGTATGGGGGGGCTGGAGACACACCGGAGCTCTAGCCCTTGTTGTTCGGGCCTCGGCAGGCTGTTTGACAGGTTTGGGCTTTTGACAGCCCAGACCTGTCAAACAAGTGCGGGAGGATTGTGCTGAGCACATGCTCAGGCGCAATTCTCCCGCACTCAAACATGATAATCAAAGATAATAGCGCTGCTTAGATTTGTATGCATTATCTTTGATCATCGATACAGAAAAGCCCTGCGCTGTCCCGGCGCTATTTGGAACAGCGCAGGGCTTTTGATCGTGAGGGCCTTAGATTCCTTAAAACTAAAGGAAACCTATGCACTGTCTCCAAGAATTTCACATAGAAGTGCTATGTGCAGCCATTTGTTTTTCTATTTGATGGAAGACTTTGTTAACTGATCTGCATTCAAGTGAACTTGTAGCTATGAAAAGCAATGTTTAGGACTGTTTAAGTGCATTTATCAGAAACGTTAAACTTATGATAAAACAGATTTGTGGAAGTTTTAAAACCAGAATCTTTGAGAGACTGTGCCAGCACTGCCCACATTCCTAAGAACATTTAAGTCAAGTACCTTCCTTTTGTCTTTCAAGCACCTTTCCCTGCTCAAGAGCAACCCCTCCCCTCTGGGTTGTCAGCAATCAAAGGCATCCAGAGAAGTCAGGAGGAAAACTGTTTTGTATTGGCAAATCTATGAAGATTTTAACATTTTAAGCAAGCATAAGAAGGATTAAGAAATGAAATTAGTTTAAAGTGACTGTTGCAGAATTGATCAGAAACTTTGAAGCAGGATATCAGAGTGAGACGGAATCTTCCAACTTGAGTTCTGTGTGTTGCATCTGTCACACCTCTGTGCTAATTACCTTGAAGGTGCTCTGAAGTTCCCCTCCCTTCTTCCTCCAGCCAAAGCCAGAAATCTGAGCCCTGAAGATTATCTGGGCAAGGAGGGTAGGAAGCAATTAGTTGCTAAGAGACTGATTGAGTGAGGACCCTGACTCAGAGCTACTCTCCCCCCTCCCATCTCCTCTGCTCATCATCTTATCACTGAAACCTGATCCAGTACTGATCTCACCAGCTTGAAAGGCAGACCCTCTTCCTAAGTCAGTGAAGAGAGGGAAGCAACGATTAGTAGCCCACAGCGAAAAGAAACTAAAATTAATACCTTCAAACTACTCCTAATAATCTACTCCTTAACGCTGATCCACTTAACACTAACCACCCCTCTTGCAGAAAGTAACATTATACGCATACTATACAATCATCAAAGATTGATCAGATACACCACATCTCATCAAACTGACAACAACTTAAACAAAGGAAGAACACCAATATGCGGACTACAACCACAGGCTGCAAAGAAAAGTCCAAACAAAATCACCTCAACAAAGAAATGACAACTAATAAAAGTTCACACAACACCAGACGCAGAAGACCCATTCCAAACAATCCAAGTGGGCTACATCAACGCCAGATCCACAGTAAACAAAACAGCAATACTAACAGACTGGATCATGGCAGAAAACCTGGACCTACTCTTCATCAATGAAACCTGGGTCCACGACCAAAAGGACCCCATAATCCTAGACCTGTGCCCTCCAGGATACAAAACCACACACTGGACCAGAAAGGAAAGGAGAGGCGGAGGCATAGCACTAATCTATCGATCCCATGACACCTCAACTTGAAATTGCCTCAATCAGAATCCACACCAAAACCCTATGCGATCATTTGAATTGTGTCTTCTTTTACAGACCTCCAGGTAATTGGAACGAAGGCCAGACTAACTTCATGGACTTATTTCAAACACATGTGTAACCAACTCCAATGTACTAGTATTAGGAGACATCGACCTTCACTTACAAGACCCAAACTCAATCAACGCGTGAGAATATAAGGAATTCCTCCACCTCTGGGATCTCAAATGGCCACAAATGCAAGCAACCCACGTCAAAGGGCACACACTTGATCTTATCTCACACAAACTTTCAACATAGTAACATAGTAGATGACGGCAGAAAAAGACCTGCATGGTCCATCCAGTCTGCCCAAGATAAACTCATATGTGTATACCTTACCTTGAATTTGTACCTTACCTTGAATTTGTACCTTTCTTTTTCAGGGCACAGACCGTATAAGTCTGCCCAGCAGTATTTCCCGCCTCCCAACCACCAGTCCCGCCTCCCATCACCGGCTCTGGCACAGACCGTATAAGTCCGCCCTCCCCTATCCTAGCCTCTCAACCACCAACCCCTCTTCCCCCCACCTGCTCCGCCACCCAATTTCAGTTAAGCTTCTGAGGATCCATTCCTTCTGCACAGGATTCCTTTATGCATATCCCACGCATGTTTGAATTCCGTTACCGTTTTCATCTCCACCACCTCCCGCGGGAGGGCATTCCAAGCGTCCACCACCCTCTCTGTGAAAAAATACTTCCTGACATCTTTCCTGAGTCTGCCCCCCTTCAATCTCATTTCATGTCCTCTCGTTCTACCGCCTTCCCATCTCCGGAAAAGATTCATTTGTGGATTAATAACTTTCAAATATTTGAACGTCTGTATCATATCACCCCTGTTCCTCCTTTCCTCCAGGGTATACATGTTCAGGTCAGCAAGTCTCTCTTCATACGTCTTGGAACGCAAATCCCATACCATCCTCGTAGCTTTTCTTTGCACCGCTTTCATTTTAACATCCTTCGCAAGGTACGGCCTCCAAAACTGAACACAATACTCCAGGTGGGGCCTCACCAACGTCTTATACAAGGGCATTAAAACCTCCTTTCTTCTGCTGGTCACTCCTCTCTCTATACAGCCTAGCAATCTTCTAGCTACGGCCACCGCCTTGTCGCACTGTTTCGTCGCCTTCAGGTCCTCAGATACTATCACCCCAAGATCCCTCTCCCCGTCCGTGCCTATCAGACTCTCCCCGCCTAACACATACGTCTCTCTTGGATTTCTACTCCCTAAGTGCATCACTTTGCATTTCTTCGCATTGAATTTTAATTGCCAAACGTTAGACCATTCTTCTAGCTTCTTCAGATCTTTTTTCATGTTTTCCACTCCCTCCGGGGTGTCCACTCTGTTGCAGATCTTGGTGTCATCTGCAAAAAGGCAAACTTTACCTTGTAACCCTTCGGCAATGTCACTCACAAATATATTTATCAGAATCGGCCCCAGCACCGATCGGCAATGTCACTCACAAATATATTGAACAGAATTGGCCCCAGCACCAATCCCTGAGGCACTCCACTACTCACCTTTCCCTCCTCCGAGCGAACTCCATTCACCACCACCCTCTGGCGTCTGCCCGTCAGCCAGTTCCTAATCCAGTTTACCACCACTTCAAGTCCTATCTTCAGCCCGTCTAGTTTATTTAAGAGCCTCCTGTGGGGAACCGTGTCAAAAGCCTTGCTGAAATCTAAGTAGATTACATCCATAGCACGTCCTTGATTTAATTCTCCTGTCACCCAGTCAAAGAATTCAATGAGATTCGTTTGGCACGATTTCCCTTTGGTGAAACCATGTTGTCTCGGATCTTGCAACTTATTGGCTTCCAGGAAATTCACTATCCTTTCCTTCAGCATCGCTTCCATTACTTTTCCAATAACCGAAGTGAGGCTTACCGGCCTGTAGTTTCCAGCTTCTTCCCTATCACCACTTTTGTGAAGAGGGATCACCTCCGCCGTTCTCCAATCCCTCGGAACCTCTCCCGTCTCCAAGGATTTATTAAACAAATCTTTAAGAGGACCCGCCAGAACCTCTCTGAGCTCCCTCAGAATTCTGGGGTGGATCCCGTCCGGTCCCATGGCTTTGTCCACCTTTAGCTTTCCAAGTTGTTGATACACACTCTCTTCCGTGAACTGTGCTCTATCCACTTCATTCTCAGGTGTACTTTTGCCAGTCCCTCTCGGTCCTTCCCCAGGATTTTCTTCAGTGAAAACAGAACAAAAGTATCTATTTAGCAAATTGGCTTTTTCTTCATCATTTTCTACATAGTGTTTCGCTGTATCTTTTAGTCTCACAATTCCCTTTTTAGTCTTTCTCCTTTCACTAATATACCTGAAGAAGTTTTTGTCTCCCCTCCTTCCCTTTCTAGCCATTTGTTCTTCCGCTTGCGCCTTCGCCAGACGTACCTCTCTCTTGACCAGAACCTAATAATAACAGACGTTAAATAGACAAACACCCTGGACTGATCACTACAAATTAAATCTATCCCTACACTGGTGGAAGAAGGGATCACACCAAATACAAGAACACACAACCTACAGCACAAGAGGTCAAGTAGACACATTCTGGCAACAGATACTGTATACAACAATGAATGGACAGCACAAACAGACTCCATATATTACCTCGTGGAATGGGATAAAAGATGCAAATGCATACTAGATGAAATAGTGCCCTTATGAACAAGAACTTCACGTAAGCATAACTCAATACCATGGTTCAATGATGAACTGAAAAAGCTAAACACACAATCCAGGAAACTCGAACGAGCATGGAGAAAAACAAAAGATGAACACACGCTCAACACATGGAAACAATCACAAAGAAAATACAAATACGCAATAAGACAGACCAAAAGATCATACTATAAAACTAAACTAGGGACAGATTACAAAGACACGAAGAAATTATACCAACTCGTGAACAAACTCCTAGACACCAACTTGGTCACTACATCGAATCAGACATCCCATCTGCAGACAAACTTGCTAAGTATTTCAATGAAAAGATTGCAAACCTACGCAATATGCTACCTCAGGACAACAATGACATCGAAATCTTTATTAATGAGTTGGACCCAACCACGGGAGAATACCCGGCTGACCAAACCTGGTTAAAATTTGCCCTCCTTACCGTCGATGCAGTTGCACAAGCAATCAGCAGGTTCTCCAACACTCACTGTAAACTAGTTACCTGTTCCAACTACAAAATGAAATCCGCCCTTGACCGCTTCATAGTAGACCTCACATCCCACCTAAACTACATGCTTCAGCAAGGTCTCTTCCCTAAGGAAAATGGCAATATCTTACTCACTCTGATACCAAAAGACACCAAGAAAAAATCAAATGAAATCACTAACTACCGTCCAGTAACATCCATTCCGTTGTCAGTCAAGCTGATGGAAAGCATGGTAGCCAAACAACTTACAGATTATATAAACAAATTCTTAATATTACATGAATCACAGTCAGCTTTTCGCCCCCTCCACAGCACAGAAACAGTACTACTCACTCTCCAAGCCAAATTCAGGCAGGAAATAGCAATAGGCAAAAACATCCTCCTCCTCCAATTCGACATGTCTAGTGCATTCGACATGGTAAGCCATAATATATTAATAAGATTACTAGATAAGTTTGAGATTGGTGGAAACATATTTAGCTAGATCAAGGGTTTCCTAACCACAAGAACATATCAAGTAAAATCAAACTCAAACATAACGCCGTGGAAAGCAGACTGCGGAGTACCACAAGGATCACTGCTATCACCGATCCTCTTCAACCTAATGATGACCCCACTAGCCAAGACCTTATCTAACCAAGGCCTTAACCCTTTCATCTATGCAGACGATGCCACAATATTCATTCCTTACAAATCTAATCTGACTGAAATCACCAACGAAATCAAGATCAGCTTGAACATTATGGACTCTTGGGCAAATGCATTTCATCTAAGAAAAAACACACTGTCTCATCCTCTCATCCCTACACAGCACGGACAACCCCACTATTATCACCACCCCAGATTACACCCTCCCTATCTCAGACAGCCTGAAAATCCTCGGTGTTACAATGGACCGCAACTTAACACTAGAGAGCTAAGTGACATCCACAACAAAGAAAATGTTCCACTCAATGTGGAAACTCAAATGCGTGTAACAATTCTTCCCGAGGGGAACATTTCGCAACCTGATACAATCAATGGTACTAAGCCATGTAGACTACTGCAATGGAATTTATGCGGGATGCAAAGAACAAACCTTAAAGAAACTTCAGACCCCTCAAAACACGGCAGCAAAACCCCTTCGCGAAAAACTGCACTGACTCCCAATCAAAGAACGCATTGCTTTCAAAATCTGCACTCTGGCTCACAAAATTATCTACGGTGACGCTCCGGGATACATGACAGACTTGATCGACCTACCAACTAGAAACACATCCGAATCAACACGAACGTACCTAAATCTGCACTACTCAAGCTGCAAAGGACTCAAATACAAATCAACTTACGCGTCCAGTTTTTCCTACTTAAGCACACAACTGTGGAACGCATTACCAAAAGCCTTGAAAACTACGAACGACCACCTAAACTTCCGGAAAACACTAAAAACTAACCTATTTAAAAAGGCATACCCTACCGATCCAACATAAATGCCTGATCTTTGCAACACAACAAAACTAAAGAATGTAATGGACATAACACAACTCTTCCGCTGTACGATTCCTTAGTGTGGCTGTGCCACATGAACTTTATCTTACCACAACATCACTTTGTATTTGTTTACACCGGAGTCTGTAACACCTCTCCGGTACTATGTAAGTCACATTGAGCCTACAAATAGGTGGGAAAATATGGGATATAAATGTAACAAATAAATAAAATAAATAAAGTGATGTTTGAGGGATCCTTTTACTAAGGTACGCTGAAAAATGGTCTGCGCTGGTGTAGATGCGTGTATTGGATTCACATGGGTCCATTTTTCAGCGCACCTGCAAAAAAGGCCTTTTTTGGGAGGCCAAAAATAGATGTGTGGCAAAATAAAAATTTGGCGTGTGTCCATTTTGAGCCTGAGACCCATTGACTTAGCGGTAAGGTCTCATGAGTTAACCGGGTGGTAATCATCAGCACATGTACAATGCCGATTAACGCCTAGTTAGCGCCGCACACAGGAAAATTTCCAGCACGCCTACTGGATGCGTGTACAAAATGAAATTACTGTCATGGCCATGCGGTAGTTGGGCGGTTGTTGCAAATTGGCATGCATTGGGCAAGTGTAGGTGCCTATGCAGCTTAGTAAAGGGCCCCCGAGTGACTAAATTAAGTCATGGGCAGTTACACCAAATAAAACTTGGTGTAAATGACAATGCTTAAATTATACGCGTTCCGCATGCATAGATTTTAGAAACACCCATGAATCACCCATTCCATGACCATGGCCACACCCCCTTTTCAACTATGCGACTTTGAATTTACACACATTATGTTATACAATACACTTAGACAGGTCTGTGTGTAAATTCTAATTAATGCCAATTAGCATCAATAATTGATTATTGAGTGGCAATTATCAGCATTGATTGATTTGTTAAATAATAAGGTCGCACGCACAAATCCAGAATAGACTGGATTTGTGCGTACAACTTAAGTCGCACTATATAGAATCTGGGGGTTAGTGCCAGGATCCACTAGATCTTATGATATTGCTGATTGAGATGTCAAAAGAAAAAGGTAGGTGCTTTACGAGTTGAAATTAATGAAAGAACTCAAAAACTTAAAACAGAAGATGAAAATTTTGAAATACAAAATGACCTCTCTTAGGACCAAACTTGAAGATTTCAAGAAGGAAATTAAGAGAAATAAGTTTGAAAAGTTTAAAAAGGATGACAAGGACTATAAAAATGGAAGTATTTACCTACTAGTAAAAAAGGCCCGTTTCCAAAACCAATGAAACGGGCGCTAGCATGTGGTTTTTTTTTGTGTGTGTGTATGTGTCACAGAGTTATTTTGTGTGTGTGTGTGTGAGAGTGTGTGAGGGTGCGGTGTGTGTGCAGGTTGTTGATGTGTTTCTTTTTTTGTTTTGTTTTGTTTTTTGCTTGGGGGTTGGGGGATGTGCTGTGCTGTGCTGGCAAAGTGGGTTGGATTGGTGTGTGGCTTTGAGGGTGTGTTTCTGTTGTATTGTGTGTGTGTGGTTTTGTCTGTCAAGGAGGTTTGTGGAGGGGGGTCTTTCTGTTGGTGAAATGTAAATGTAAATTTTTGCACATACCCACAGCAGGAATGTTCTTCTCTCGTTCCAGTGGTGGTTCTGTGCTCTCCGTGCTGCACAGATAATGAGCCATTCTGCTGGGGAATGCTCCTCCCTTATTGTCACGTAGTTTCCTCTAATTGGTCCGTCTTACGTTGCCTAGTGTTGCCTGGGAACGGTGTTGTGATGGTCCTTTGTGTTTCAGAATGTTGAGGGTGTTTTTTCTGATTGGTCCGTCATGTGAGGGCAGGGCAGTGAGACATGGTCAGTGTTGAGGCTTCACCACCATGAATCCATGAACGCTTCAGTGACTGACTGAGTGACTTCAGAATGTTGTCTTCAGAACGTTGAGGGTGAGTTTTATTATAGTAGATGAGCTATTCCAAATATACAGAAGATACAATTAGAGGAGGGGGCCATCAGAATTGATGCAGGTGGAAGAAGATTCACGACAAGACAACCATTTTTTAGATCATGTCTACATGAGGATGAGAATGCCCAAGATAGATTATCCAACAGACAAAATGGACAGGATGGAATTCCAAGGGAGAGGATGTAGCAGGGGCAAAGGCAGAAGGAGAGGCCAATACTGGAAGATAAATAACATTCAACAATGGTACCACAAACCATCAACATCCCAATAACTAATTTTTCTGATTTTGCTTTGACAGACAATCACGTGTGTTACAAAAAGGACTCAGTTTATTCAGACTGATGAATATGATCCATTACAAACAAGAATCAATCTTTTTTGTTTTGAAAGGAAACTCAAAATTTCTCTGAGGAAAGATGTGTTGTCAAAAGGAAGTCATACTGGATCCCTCCAGGACCAACAGATCCATTGACTGCAACTTTTCAGAAATGTGTAATCAGAGATCTGACACATTTGGAAAACAAGAAACAAATCTACTATAATAAAACTCACCCTCAACGTTCTGAGGACACTGACGTCAGTGAAGCCAAGCCCTGACTTCCTTCAAAAAGGTTCGAAGGTTTGTAGTGGTGAAGCCACCAAAAGCGCTCCGGGCCCCGCCCTCGAGGGCGGAGCAATGGCAGAACAACGAACGGGTTGGCAGGGAGGGAGGCAGGGAGGTGGGGGGGTGGGTGGGAAATTGCTCCGAGCCCCACCCTCGAGGGCGGAGCAATGGCAGAACAACGAAGGGGTTGACAGGGAGGGAGGCAGGGAGGCGGGGCGGGAAATCGCTCCAGGCCCCACCCTCGCGTCAAACGTCATGACGTTTGGGGGCGGAGCAATGGAAGAATAACAAAGGGGTAGGCCAAGGAGGGAGGGGTGTTGGCGACTAACACCTTTCTAGCGCCCATTTCATTTGCTCTGAAACGGGCCTCTTACTAGTATAGTATAATTTGTCCAGAAACAAAAAAGAAGCACTCACCAGCCTCAGAAATAACAGATATCATCATCAAACCAGTAGACAAAGAAAGCAGTATTGTTATTCAAAATACTATTGATTACATTGAAGTCCAGCATCAACTCTCTGATCATACTTTTTATCAATGTTTGGATAACGATTCAACTGAAAAGCTGAAAAATGAAGTTGACTGCTGGATTAACTTCACATCTGTTTTTTTGACACCTAAAGAGAGGGACTTCCTTACAGTTGAGTGTCCGATTATGCCAAAGGTGCACAAACCACTTATCAAACCACCAGGAAGGCTTATTGGGTCAGCTATTGGATCTCTTTTGGAACCTCTGTCCATCTTTGTTGATGTATTCTTAAGACCCTTTGTCCTGAAGGTCAAATCATACATACGAGATACCTCTCACATGATTACATTACTACAGGAATTTGACGGTGACAACAATATCACTTTGGTTAATTTTGACATTGAAGGTTTATACACCAATATCCTGCAGGATCAAGCACTGCTGATTTTGATTGATATCCTTAATAATTGAACAGATCGTAGAGTTCCGACATTGTACATTATCCAATTGGCTATGTTGGCACTAAAAGAATTTCTTCTGCTTTCAAGGTAAATACTACAAACAAATAAAGGGGACAGCCATGGGGGGCCACAATAGCTCCTGATATTGTAATACTGCTCATTTAGAGGAACAATTTTTAGAAATACACCCATTTGAAGAAGTAAGACTTTGGAAACAATACATAGACGATATCTTGATGTTTTGGAGAGGAAGTATTGAAAAACTCTACGAGTTCCACACCTGGCTCAATACTCTGGATAACAATCTAAAATTCACCATGCATTACCATCATGATATGCTTCCCTTTCTTGATATCAGCATTAAGAAGAATACATATGGGTTAGAGTCAGTGGTGTGCTGGAGCCGGCTCTGTCGCTTGTTAAATTTTGACAGCTCTTGCGAGTCGGTTGTTGTTGGGGGCGAGCCGGCTCAATTGGGGGAGGTAAGCATGGCAGGAGGGCGCCATCACAGGCCATGCTTACCTCCCCTGCCGCTCCGAGGCATGTCTAACGATGTCCTTCGCCCCCACCCTCCCCTCGTGCTCCCATCTGACTTTTTAAATTACCTCCGTCGAAACCGCTATTTAAAGCCCTGCTGTGTGCAGGCCGTCTCTCCAGGATTCCCCTGCTTGCTTTGGTGACGTTCGCGCCCTTAGTCCTGCCTTCTGACGTCATTTCCTTTTTCTGCGAAGGCGGGACTAAGGGCACGAACATCACCGAAGCAAGCAGGGGAAGCCTGGAGAGCCGGCCTGCACGCAGCAGGGCTTTAAATAGCGGTTTCGACGGAGGTAATTAAAAAAGACAGATGGGAGCGGGAGGGAAGGGTGGGGGCGAAGGACATGTTCGCTGGACATGTTTGGGAGCGGGAGGGAAGGGCAGGGGAGAGAGGAGAGTTTCAGGACATGGATGGAGGGGAGAGCAAGAGAAATTCTGGACATGGATGGAGGGGAGGGAAGGGAGAGAGAAGAAATGCTGGACATGGAGGGAAGATAGAGGAAGTAGGAATTGAGGAGAGAAACTGCACATGGATGGAGAAAATAGGAAGAAGCTAGATCCACTGGACAGTCAAGTCTGCGGAGGATCAGAAATGAAGAAGAAAGGAGGAAAGAAAAGAAATAAATGGAAAGGAAGCCCTCGAAATGGAGTCAAGGGAACAGATAGAGAGCAGCAGAATCAGATACTGGACCAGCATGATCAGAGAAACAAAGTCACCAGACAATAAAGGTAGAAAAAAATAATTTTATTTTCATTATAGTGTTTGGAATATGTCCACTTTGAGAATCAGGTGCTGAACATTAAAAGTTTATATTTATTTACTTATTTATGGCATTTTATCCCATATTAAACATGAATTAGATTGGAACCTGGGATCATTTAATTTTTTTTCCTGGAGAGAGTAATGCATTGCCCCCTCCCCCCGGCTATGGCCAGCTCTGCAATTTGGGGGGGGGGGGGGGGCGCCGAGGTGGACGGGGGGGGCGCCAAGGTGGACCGGGGAGAGAGCCTGTTGTTAAAAATTTACCAGCACAACACAGGTTAGAGTCCACCATTTACAGAAAGCCAACAGACAGAAACAAGTTTTTTTTACATTTTAACAGCTTCCATAACATACATCTCAAGGAAAACCTTCCATATTCCCAATTTTTACGCTTGAGATTTACAGCGGGGTCTGAAAAAGTCAATTGGAAAGAGGAGGAAAAGGGTTTATTAAAAACAAAAACAAAGGTGGATTTGAGGGTTAATTTTAATTTAATGACTGTAAGGAGTTTTAAAACAGGTACATTAAAAGATAGCGGGGCTTAAGGAGGGCGAGTAGTACAACATTTTGGCGGGAAGTGGGCTGAAGTGATTAGAAGAGTAGGAAGGAGATTGAGAGGCAGCAGCATTAGGGAGGTTAAATTAATTCTCACCCTATCCCTCTCTAATTCGAATTGAGGTAGGTATTTGGGGTTGGGAATTTTTCAAGGTGTTAGAGTAGGACTTTTGTCACAGCAATGGAAAATTCTGATGTGGATTTAAGTGACCTTCACTTAAGGAAAAGGGTTAAACTGAACTGGTGGTATGATATGAGGTAAATTTGCTTATGTGCAGAACCACCATAAGCAAAAATGAGGCCTTGACATCACCGGAGGTCACACTTATAAGTGGAGTATTGAGAACTAATTCATTTGATGGAATATGTATTTAAGGCTAGGTCGGCACTGACTAGCTTTGGCAAGTGAATAACTTGAAGTGAAGGTAGAATTGAATTTGTGACATGTTAATTTATATTGATTATAATAGTATTTGATTAATAAAGCTGCGGCCAAAATTAATTTTCCAACAAAATAAGTTGTCTATTTTGATCTATTCATGTGTGGGTGGAAAACGGTTGCAGTGCAAGTACCAATGTTATGTAGCAACTTCAAGGAATTTGAAGATCAGTGCTAACCAATGATGAAGCGTTTTAAGGACAGAGGATATCCACAACACTGTATCAACAAGGGGCTCGAGAAGGCCAAAGCAGCGGATAGAGAAGTGTTACTTGAACATGTTGAAAAAAATACCACCAGATATAGTATGTAGCTTAAAGGTTTCAAATTTATCATGGGTTATTCAAAAATGTTTGATTGGCACATTCTGGAAGGACATCAGTGTTTTCAGAACAAGAAGGTCACTGTTGCATATATGCGTGGAAGAAATATAATTATTGCACCATCAGCGTTACCAGCTCATTTCAGTTGAAGAACAGGATATTGGTCATTTACCATGTGGCGAGTGCTCTGTTTACACATCCTCCATGTGTATTAAGGAATATAAACATCCACGTACTGGAAAAACTTATCCATTAAAGCATCATTCAGAATGCAATACTGAGCAAGTAATATATACTATTAAATGTCCCTGCTCATTATTATACGTAGGCAAAACTAGGAGGAAAAGGTAAAATTATGTATCATACCTGATAATTTTCTTTCCATTAATCATAGCTGATCAATCCATAGACTGGTGGGTTGTGTCCATCTACCAGCAGGTGGAGATAGAGAGCAAACTTTTGCCTCCCTATATGTGGTCATGTGCTGCCGGAAACTCCTCAGTATGTCGATATCAATGCTCCATCCGCAGGACTCAGCACTTAGAGAATTACACCCACAAAGGGACACTCTGCCCAGCTCACCACCGCCGAAACGGGGGAGGGGAATTAACCCAGCTCATCCCCACACAAGTGGGGGAGGGGAATCCGTCCAGCTCATCCCCGCGGAGCGGGGGAGGGACACCACACCCGCCGATGCGGGGGGATCTGGCTTATCCTGCAACCGCAACCGCGGGAGGAGCTGACTGACCCTAACACCGCCGAAGCGGGAGGGGTACAAAGCTGCCCTACAGCCGCACGAAGCGGGAGGGAGTGCCGGCAGAATTTAAATCTCAATCCAGCCCCGTAAAACGGAGGGGAGAGGAATGCAGCAGCTCACTGTAACACAAACTCGTCTCAACTCTTGAAGAATCCAAGTGAAAGAAGAACTTGAACACGAAGTCCTCCTGAAGTAACTGAAGGCTAAACTTGAACCTAAAATTCAACCAGAATATAAACAGTACAGATATCTGGGAGGGGCTATGGATTGATCAGCTATGATTAATGGAAAGAAAATTATCAGGTATGATACATAATTTTACCTTCCATATCATCAAGCTGATCAATCCATAGACTGGTGGGATGTACCGAAGCAGTACTCACCCAGTGCGGGACATAGAAATCCCTGACCGCAACACTGAAGCTCCAAACCGGGCCTCCACCCGAGCAGCCACAGTCAAGCGGTAATGCCTGACAAAGGTATGGGCCTTCCCCGCGGCCACCCAAGCCGCTGCAATGGCTTCCTTGCCCATCTTGCCACTGTAGGCTTAGAATCCTGCAGACCCTTACGAGTACCTGTAAACAGGACAAACAGATGATCCGATTTCCGGAAATCATTGGTCACTTCCAAGTATCTGATGATGACTCGTCTCACATCCAGAAATTGAGAGCAGAGTATTCCTCTGGGTAGACCTCCCTACGAAAGGAAGGGAGACAGAGCTGCTGAATCACATGGAAGCGAAAAACAATCTTGGGCAGGAAGGAAGGCACTGTGCGAATAGTCACTCCTGCCTCAGTGAACTGCAGAAAAAGCTCTCGACATGAGAGTGCCTGGAGCTCGGAAACTCTTCTGGCTGAAGAGGTAGCCACCAAAAAGACTGCTTGCAACGTCAGGTCTTTCAGAGATGCCCTCGACAAGGGTTCAAAAGGCGGCTTCTGCAATGCTCTTAGCACCAAGTTGAGATTCCACGCAGGCACCACTGAGTGCAGAGGAGGGTGCAGGTGATTAACTCCCTTGAGAAAGCGCACCACATCTGGCTGCGAAGCCAGGGAAGCACCCTTCAGGCGGCCCCTGAAGCAAGCCAGAGCCGCTACCTGAACTTTCAGGGAACTGAGCGACAGGCCTTTGTCCAGACCTTCTTGCAGGAACGCCAACACTGAAGAAATTGGAGCAGTGAAGGGAGAAAGTGAGCCTGCTTCACACCACGCTGCAAAGATACGCCAAACCCTGGCGTAAGCAGTAGAAGTAGAGCGCTTCCTCGCTCTCAGCATAGTGGCGATGACCTTGTCTGAGAAGTCCTTCTGTCTCAGACGCTGCCGCTCAATAGCCAGGCCGTAAGACCAAAGGGGGAGGGATCCTCCATCACCACGGGACCCTGATGTAACAGGCCCTGCTCCACTGGCAGCCGCAGAGGATCGCCGACTGAGAGCCTGATCAAGTCCGCATACCAGGGACGTCTGGGCCAATCCGGACCCACCAGGATTACCCTGCCGGGATGCTTTGCCACCCAGTCTAGCACCCTGCCCAACAAGGGCCAGGGCGGGAACACATAGAGAAGCTCTTGTGTCGGCCACCGTTGGAGAAGAGCATCTACTCCCAGGAATCGAGGGTCCCGTCCTCTGCTGAAAAAGCGCGGCACTTGGCAATCGGCCGATGACGCCATCAGATCTAGGCTCGGCTGGCCCCAGCGCTTCGTGATGCCCAAGAACGCCTGAGCAGATAGCTGCCACTCTCCGGGCTCCAAGGTATGGCGACTGAGAAAGTCCGCCTTGACATTCATGACTCCGGCAATGTGGGCCGCTGACAGCTGTTCCAGGTTCGCTTCTGCCCACTGACATAGATTCATGGCCTCCTTGGCTAGAGGGGCGCTCTTGGTACCTCCCTGGCGGTTGACATAGGCCACAGCCGTGGCATTGTCTGACAGGACCCGTACAGGCTTCAACACCAGTACCGGGATGAACTCCAACAACACCAACCGAATGGCTCTGAGTTCCAGGAGGTTGATAGACCACTTGCCTCTGCAGGAGAGCAGAGCCCCTGCGCTGTCCTTCCCAAGCAGTGGGCTCCCCAGCCCATCAAAGAGGCGTCTGTCGTGACGACAATCCACTCCGGGGTCACCAGAGGCATTCCTGCAGACAACTTGTCTGTCTGCGTCCACCAGCTCAGCGCCTTGCGCACTGCTGGGTCCAAGGGAAGGCGCACAGCATAATCCTCCGACATCGGAGTCCAGCGCAGCAGCAGAGATTGTTGTAGTGGTCTCATATGAGCCCTGCCCAGGGCACTACTTCCATCGTGGCCGGCATAGAGCCCAACAGCTGCACGTAGTCCCAAGCCCGAATAGGAGAGGCTACTAGGAACTAGTCCACCTGAGCCTGAAACTTGACAATCCGATTGTCTGGCAGGAACACTCTGCCCACTTGGGTGTCGAATCGAACTCCCAGATACTCCAGGGACTGAGTCGGGTGCAGCTGGCTTTACTCCCAGTTGATGATCCAACCCAGGGAGCTCAAAAGAGCAACCACCCGGTTCACAGCTTTGCCGCACTCTGCATAAGAGGGGGCTTGGATCAACCAGTCGTCCAGATAAGGATGGACTTGAACTCCTTCCTTCCTCAGGAAGGCCGCGAAGACCACCATTACTTTGGAGAAGGTCCGCGGAGCAGTAGCCAACCCGAACGGGAGGGCTCTGAACTGGAAGTGTCGGCCCATTACTGCAAAACGCAGAAAGCGTTGATGAGGAGGCCAGATGGGAATATGCAAGTACGCTTCCTTGATGTCCAAGGATGCCAGGAACTCTCCTACCTTCACTGCCGCTATAACAGAGCGGAGGGTCTCCATGCGAAAGTGCCGAACTTTCAAGGCCCAATTGACCCCTTTGAGGTCGAGGATAGGCCGTACAGAACCTCCTTTCTTTGGAATCACAAAGAAAAAGGAGTAACATCCCTTGCCAAGCTGAGTTTCTGGCACCGGAACGACCGCCCCCAGGCGGATCAGATTGTTCAAGGTCTGCTGCACTACCACAGCTTTGACCGGAGACTTGCAGGGAGAGAGTACAAACCCGTCTTTTAAGGGTCGGCAGAACTCTAGCTTGTAGCCGTCTCTGATGACTTCCAGCGCCCAAGCGTCTGAAGTTATTGTGGTCCACTCGCCCATAAACGAGGACAGCCGTCCTCCAATCTGCACTGGGGCGTGGACCCAGGCCCCGTCATTGGGTACGAGACCCTGGGGGAGGACCGGAGGGAGCACCTCCGGGACGGCGGTCTCTGCGAAAGGAATGCTGCTTGGGGGAGAAGTTCCTCTTGAAGGAAGAGGGGGAAGAGGAGCCCGACCTGCCCGGGCGGTACCGACGGGTTTCCTGAAACCGTCCTCTGGAGGTACCAGGGCAAGTACTAGCCCGAGCCCTGACCTCTGGTAACTTCTTGCCCTTAGACGTGCCGAGATCGGTCACGATTTTGTCCAGCTCGACCCCAAAGAGCAGCTTGCCTTTAAAAGGCAATCTAGCCAGGCGGGATTTAGAGGCGTGGTCAGCAGACCAATGTTTCAGCCAAAGCCACCGCCGCGCAGAGATTGTCTGAGCCATGCCTTTCGCTGAGGCCCTCAAGACATCATACAGCAAGTCTGCCAAATAGGCTAAGCCCGATTCCAGGGCCGGCCAATCAGCCCTCAAGGAAAGATCCGAGGGGAAAGCCCGCTGCACCATAGTCAGGCACGCCCTGGCCACATAGGAGCCGCAAATTGAGGCCTGCAAACTTAAAGCAGCTGCCTCAAAGGACGACCTTAAGGCCGCCTCCAATCTTCTGTCTTGGGCGTCCTTTAGGGCCGTGCCACCTTCCACCGGCAACGCCGTTTTCTTAGTCACCGCAGTGATTAAAGAATCCATGGTAGGCCACAGATAAGCTTCACGTTCACTTTCAGTCAAAAGATAGAGGCGGGACATAGCCCTAGCCACTTTAAGGCTCGTTTCCGGGACATCCCATTGAGCCGCAATTAAGGTGTGCATGGCATCATGCACGTGGAAGGTTCTAGGCGGGCGCTTCGTCCCCAGCATAATGGCAGAGCCAACAGGGGCTGAGGGAGAGACGTCCTCCGGAGAGGAAATCTTCAAAGTGTCCATGGCCTGTACCAACAGGTTGGACAAATCCTCTGAGCTAAAAAGCCGCGCTGCAGAGGGGTCATCCGCTCCAACCGAGCGGGGATCCGTCTCCTCCAAGGAACCCGCAAAGGACCGTTGGGAGACCTCAGATACGCTGCCCTCATCTACATCGGAGGAGACAAAGTCCTCCAAGGCCTGTGAATCAACCCGAGGGCGTTTACCTCTGGGAACCTCAACCTCTTTACCAGACGAGGGAGCAGGGGCAGCGTTTTGCATAAGGAAGGCCTGATGCAGCAGCAAAACAAACTCGGGGGAGAAACCCCCCAGACTGTGTACTTCTGCAGCCTGGGCAACAGCCCTAGACGCACCCTCAACCGGCGCTCGCAAGAGCGGGGGAGAGACATGCTGCGCATCCAAAATGGCGTCCGGCGCGACACTCCGCGAAGGAGCCGCGCGGGAAGAACGGCGCTTAACTTTAGCTGCTTTTGTGCCGTCGCCCAAATTAAGGGCGTTTATGGCATTAATGTCTCCCAGCTCAAGGGCGGCCCAAGAAGAAGCCGTCCGAGCCGCGTGGCCGGCCAAGATGGCGGAGGCGAGGAGCGGGGGATGGGCGTTTATGGCGGGAAAAATCGCCACGCCGGAGAAAGGACCGGGACATTCATCGGCCACGAAACTGTCACCCAACAAGGGCGAATCAGGCTTTAAGACCCCCGCATCCCCTCTAGAAGCACCCAAGCGATCCGGGGAGCGACTCTTTACGCCCTCGCCCTCCGACGCCATATGCCACGTGGAGATAAATCGGGGAACCCCCTGCCCGCTATAAAAAGGTAAAAATTACCTGCTGTCCGCTCCGAGCTGTAACGACCTGGTGTCCCAGTGAGTAGCTGCAATAAACGTTTAAATAAACGTCGAAATAAACGCCTTTAAGGACGTTCAAAATTTTTTTTTTTTTTTTTAAACGGAGCCAGCGGGAGGGGGGAGAAAAGGAGGGACCTGGCACCACCAGGTTTGCACTTGCTCAAAAGAGCCCTCAACCCCAGGCACTCAACAAAACCTAAAAATTAGGCTTGGAGGCCTAGCCAGAGCTGCTGCTGTGTGTGACCACCACCTGCTGAGATAGAGAACATACTGAGGAGTTTCCGGCAGCACATGACCACATATAGGGAGGCAAAAGTTTGCTCTCTATCTCCACCTGCTGGTAGATGGACACAACCCACCAGTCTATGGATTGATCAGCTTGATGATATGGAATTAAGACCCGCACGTTTGAACACAGAAGCAACATTAGAAAAGGAAATATTGGAGCCCCATTGTGCAACATTGTTTGGATTTATCACACGCATTTTCTGACTTAAGGATTCTTTGAGCCCTGTTTACTAAGCTGCACTGTAAGCGCGCTAGCATTTTTAGCTAACACTAGAGACACTCATATAGTCCTATGGGTGTCTCAAGTGTTAGTGCGCGCTAATTTGTAGGGCACACTAAAAACTCTAGCATACCTTAGTAAACAGGGCCCTTTGTTCATAAGGTAGTCAGAACCTTATGGCGTGGAGGTAACATTACACAATATGTTCCATACACTGACTATGAAGATCAATTAAACAACAAATAACTAATATAGACTGCACCTCTACAATGAATATAGCAACGTGGCAAGATACACCACTTCAAACCCTCAACAAGGAATAGAGCAAAGCAAAGCAGCAGAGTCCATCGGATGGGGAGTGAGGCAGTAAGCGACTGAGTAGCAGCACCAGTGTGCAGCTGTGCAGAGCTACAATGGCCACAACTTCCAGATCAGAACCCGGCCCGCCTCACACTACAAAAAAAAAATGTAGGCACAATAGGCAGGTAGGAGGAGGAGGAGGACTGGAGAGCTGCCGGCTACCTGGGTGGGCATGAGCCGCAGCTACACCCCTGAGGTCTTCAATCCTTCCCTCTGGGCTTCCTTAACTCCACTCTGGCCCTCCTTTTTATAGTTCCTGTATTCAGTTCCACTTCTCCAGTCTCATTTCTTACCAGGGCGGGACTAGGAGTTTTAAGGTGGCTCACAGTACCTGAAGGACCCTTCAGGGTGAGGAACAGTGTTCTGTATACCCCCTCACAAGCCCCTTCTAAAATGCATGGAGAAATGGATGTTTATGTGCCTGGTTCCATGTGGCAGGAGCATCCATTGTAGGAACAAAAACATCTAAAATATCAAAGGGTCAAAACGGGTACATAAATGTTTATTTGCTGGAACATTTTAGAAACATAAATGTTTATTTCTCACACCCTGTCACAGAGCCTAATATTACTTTCGGGGGTGGGGAGGGGACATCAATTACTGGGGGATTAAGAGAGTGACCTCCCCTAATCCCCATTATTCTGAAACCTGGACATCCCAGGCAAGAGGTGTAAATCTCAACATTGATCTTTTTAGATATAGACCCTATCTGAAATGGGAAATATATCTTTATTTTTTAGGAACACTCTAGTCCCACACAAAACACACCCAGATGCACTTTTTTCAGTTTTAGATGTGTATATCCCAACATTATAAAATCAGGATTGTGCTATATAAATGTTTAAATGCCAGTTTCAGTACATCCCAAATAGCGCTTCTAAGATAAATACCTAAACATATGAATGCTTTTGAATACTGACACAAAACTTATTGTTATAAACTGAAAAAATACAATATAAGAATTAATTCTAAAATTGTAATCAAATTGTGACAAGGTACTGTTTTTGGTAAAACCACCTGCATCAGGAGAAAATTATTTAGAAAAGGTAATAAAAGAGAAAAATGATGATAAAAGCTGAAATCACAACCAATATAAAAATGTGATGAAAACAAAATCAGAATTTCCTTGTTCTATAAAGTTTCTAGGTGTCATTGATAATGCTACCTTGTATGATCTGATGAAAGGATACTTGCAATATTAATCTCAATTTGTTCACATAAGTGGTCATGGCTGCTTGATAAAGTCAAGCAAGAGCAGCACTCTTTAGCTGTATATTCAGTGGTGCGAGCCATTTTAAAGGTGCCACTGAATATACATTTAAGCATGCATAAGAGGGGCTACTGAGAAAAGCCTTTTATATTCTTGTGATACTATGAGCGAGGGTTGAGGGTGGGCCTTCGCAATAACACGGCAGGACAAGGTTATAAACATAAAATATGGGCTTTATTAAACTTCAGTCTGAGTCCTGTTACTTCACAGGCCCAGGAACAAAGATAAAGTTTCTGTACTTCAGAGAACAAAGACTTAACCAAGGCCATGGCTGAAAGGGCCCAAAACACAGTCTGTAGCTTGTGATTGCCATGCCTCAAACACAGTCTATGTTTCTGTTCTCTTTCTCTGGGTTTCCAGGTCTGACCCCTGGCCAGACCTCAGAACAAGACTTACAAGACTTCAAATCAAAAATTGACTTACCTCAGCCAGGTCACAGAAGCTAGACTTAGATCATACAGGTGTATGCTGGTGCTTCACCTCTTCCTTCCCTGGGCCCCCTTAACCCCACTCTGGCCCTGCCTTTTATACTTCCTGGTTCCTGTCCTTTTTTGGCTCCACCCCTCCCATCTCACTTCCTCCCTGGGTGGGACTAGTGGTTTTAAGGAGGCTCAGACTACCTGAGGGACTATTCTTAAGGGTGAGGGGCAATGTTCTATAAACACCCTTACAATCTTGCTTCCTTGATTCAAAAAATGCATAAAATCAAAAGTAAAAATACCACCCCAAAAACATGTCATGCCTGGTCAAGTTACAATTCAATAAAACATAAATAATTGGAATATATAATAAAAAAGCACAGAAAACTGCCAAGGCAGGGTATAAAAGGCTTTTCTCAGCAGCCCCTCTTGTTTGAATCATATGTTCCTGAGTACTTTCTATGGGGTGCGCTAATGGATTTAGTGTGCGCTGATTAGCATACACTAAATGATAAGATGCCCATTATATACTATGGGTGTCTTATCATTTAATGAACGCTAAATCAGTTAGCACATCTTGGTGCTATCACTGCTTGCTGGCTAGGTGGAACTTTTTTTTTAAGTTTAGCTTAGCTTTTTAGCAGCTTTTTTTATCAGTTCACTTCTTGTTTTGTTTTTTTTTTTTAGCATAATCAGTACTGTGATATTGATTTGGAGGAGGTCTGCCAAGCCTAGTGCTTCTGACTTTTTACTGGTATGTAGTTGGTCTTGGATCTGATATATTCTGCTACCCATTAGTGATTCACCAGGTGTTCTGCATGATATATCATAATGTTTTGGTTAGAAATGTATTAACTCACTATAGAAGAAAAATCATGTTCTGATATGTCTTTCACTGCTTTGATATGCATTACTGTTTTAACTGTTATGTTACAATTGCTGTATCTTGTCTGTGCATACCACTTCAGAGTGTTCCCACACAATATGCATATACTTTTAACTTCAGGTTTTAACTGTTATATTCTCCGAGGACAAGCAGGCTGCTTGTTCTCACTGATGGGTGACGTCCACGGCATCCCCCTCCAATCGGAATCTTCACTAGCAAAGACGTTTGCTAGCCCTCGCGCGCCCATGCGCACCGCGCATGCGCGACCGTCTTCTCGCCTGAACCGGCTCGTGTTTGTCAGTCTTCTTTTGTCCGCGCTCGGGACGGTCATGTTTTGCCGCCGTTTCGTGCCCTGCAGAAGACCTCGCGCATCTTTCGCGGTTTTTCTACTTTTCTCTGTTGTTAAAAAAAAAGAGTAGGTTTCCTTTTTTTCCCATATTTCTAGCTTTTTCCCAGCGTAAGTATCCTTTCGCTTTCGGGAGTGGCCTTGTTGCCCGCCCGTACGGGTTTTTCTCCCTTTTTTTCTCGGTGCCTATTGTCATCATCACAAATTTTGATTTCGCCGGCGCGATTTTTCCGCCCATGTCATCGAAGCCTTCCAGCGGCTTCAAGAAGTGCACCCAGTGCGCCCGGATAATCTCGCTCACTGATAGGCACGCTTCGTGTCTTCAGTGTCTGGGGGCTGGGCACAGCCCGCAGGCCTGTAGTCTTTGTGCTCTTTTGCAAAAGAGGACTCGGGTAGCGAGATTAGCCCAGTGGAGCGTTCTGTTCTCCGGCGCTTCGACGGCAACAGCATCTCGAGATTCGTCGGGTGCATCGGCGTCAGCAGCACCAAAGTCTTCAGAGATCGCATCGGCGTTGACGGCATCGAGGCGTCTTCCTCCTGCGTCGTCGGTACCGAGACTCCGAAAGAGCATGTCGGTGGTACCGGGACCCCTGCTGGTGCTGATGTCGTTAGACGGTGGTGCTTCGTCTGGAGTGCAGGTGAGGGCTGTCCATTCCCCTGTTGGTGGCGGTGAGCCTTCGGGTAGGTCTCCTCCTGCCCTGAGGGCTCCTGCGGTACAGCCCCCCCCGGGATCGACCATCTTCGGCCCCAGCCCCGAGGAAGTGACGTCTGGATTCAACGTCCTCCTCATCGGTACCGGGGAGCTCCGGTGACATGCTTCGCTCGAAGAAGTTGAAGAAGCATCGTCACCGGTCACCTTCCCGACTTGGTACCAGGAGCTCTGGGTCGCCGAGGGAGTCGGCACCCAGCAGGCATCGGCACCGGAAGGACCGCTCACCCTCCATCCAGGAGGTGTCGGTGCACTCTACCCCGGACAGCCCAGTACCACCTCCGTGCCCGGAGCAGATTCTGACCTCGACGCCTGCACCGGCTTCTCAGTCTTTCTCCACAGCTGCTCTGCACGAGAGTCTCCGGGCCGTTCTTCCTGGCATCCTGGAAGAGCTGTTGCGACCTTATCCTCCGGTACTGGGGGTGCCTGCGCCACCGGTGCCGTCGAGTGAGGCGACAGCTGGCCCTTTGCCCAGGGTGAGGTCCCCGGTACCGGTACCGCTTGCGGTACCGGTTTCAGCTGCCTCCCAGGTGGACTCCCCGACGACGTCGGGGGAGGGAGCTTCGCCGCTGCCGGCCAGGGAGTCCACCTCTCGACGCTCCCACCTTGGCCGTGTTTCCACGGAGTCGGGACGGGCATGGCTTCACACACAGGTCCGTGAACTTATGTCTGATACCGATGATGAGGCCTCGTGGGAGGCAGAGGAGGACATCAGATATTTCTCTGACGAGGAGTCTGATGGCCTTCCTTCTGACCCCACTCCCTCCCCTGAAAGGCAGC
The DNA here is from genome assembly GCF_901765095.1 of Microcaecilia unicolor. Taxonomy (NCBI): domain Eukaryota; kingdom Metazoa; phylum Chordata; class Amphibia; order Gymnophiona; family Siphonopidae; genus Microcaecilia; species Microcaecilia unicolor. The sequence continues at coordinate 124,774,879 of NC_044037.1, forward strand.
TTTCTCCTCCCGAGAGTCTGTCTTTCTCCGCCTTTGTCCGGGAGATATCTACGGCCATCCCCTTCCCGGTGGTTGTGGAGGATGAGCCAAGGGCTGAGATGTTCGAGCTCTTGGATTATCCTTCTCCACCTAAGGAAGCGTCCACAGTACCCATGCATCATGTCCTGAAAAAGACATTGCTGGCGAACTGGACCAAGCCACTAACTAATCCCCACATTCCCAAAAAGATAGAATCCCAGTATCGGATCCATGGGGATCCAGAGCTGATGCGCACTCAGTTGCCTCACGACTCTGGTGTGGTGGATCTGGCCCTGAAGAAGGCTAAGAGTTCTAGGGAGCATGCTTCGGCGCCCCCAGGCAAAGACCCCAGAACCTTAGACTCCTTTGGGAGGAAGGCCTATCATTCTTCCATGCTCGTGGCCAAGATTCAATCTTACCAGCTCTACACGAGCATCCATATGCGGAACAATGTGCGGAAGCTGGTGGTGGACCAGCTCCCTTCTGAGCAAGCCAAGCCATTTCAGGAGGTGGTCAGGCAGCTGAAGGCATGTAGGAAATTCCTGGCCAGAGGGGTATTTGATACCTTTGATGTTGCGTCCAGGGCCGCTGCTCAAGGTGTGGTGATGCGTAGACTCTCATGGCTGCATGCCTCCGACCTGGAGAATAGGATCCAGCAGCGGATTGCGGACTCCCCTTGCCGAGCGGACAACATTTTTGGAGAGAAAGTCGAACAGGTGGTAGAGCAGCTCCACCAGCGGGATACCGCTTTCGACAAGTTCTCCCGCCGGCAGTCTTCAGCATCTACCTCCTCAGGTAGATGTTTTTATGGGGGAAGGAAGACTGTTCCCTACTCTTCTGGTAAGCGTAGGTACAATCCTCCTTCTCAACAGCCTGCGGCCCAGGCTAAGCCCCAGCGCACGCGCTCTCGTCAGCAGCGTGTGCCTCAGCAAGGCCCCTCGGCTCCCCAGCAAAAGCAGGGGGCGAGCTTTTGACTGGCTCCAGCAGAGCATAGCCGAGATCAAAGTGTCCGTGCCGGACGACCTGCCGGTTGGGGGGAGGTTGAAAGTTTTTCACCAAAGGTGGCCTCTTATAACCTCCGACCGTTGAGTTCTTCAAATTGTCCGGCAAGGATACGCCCTCAATTTGACCTCCATGCCTCCAAATTGTCCACCGGGAGCTCAGTCTTTCAGCTTCCAGCACAAGCAGGTACTTGCAAAGGGACTCTCCGCCCTTCTCAGCGCCAATGCGGTCGAGCCCGTGCCACCGGGGCAAGAAGGGCTGGAATTCTATTCCAGGTACTTCCTTGTGGAAAAGAAAACAGAGGGGATGCATCTCATCCTAGACCTAAGGGCCCTGAACAAATATCTGGTCAAGGAAAAGTTCAGGATGCTTTCTCTGGGCACCCTTCTTCCCATGATTCAGGAAAAAGATTGGCTATGCTCTCTGGACTTAAAGGATGCTTACACGCATATTCCGATACTGCCAGCTCACTGACAGTATCTTCGATTCCGTCTGGGAACACGTCACTTCCAGTACTGTGTGCTACCCTTTGGGCTCGCCTCTGCACCCAGGATGTTCACGAAGTGCCTGGCTGTGGTAGCAGCAGCGCTCCGCAGACTGGGAGTGCACGTGTTTCCTTATCTCGACGATTGGCTGGTGAAGAACACATCCGAGGCAGGAGCTCTACAGTCCATGCAGATGACTATTCGACTCCTGGAGCTACTGGGGTTTGTGATAAATTATCCAAAGTCCCACCTTCTCCCAGTACAGAGACTCGAATTCATAGGAGCTCTGCTGGATTCTCGGACGGCTCGTGCCTATCTTCCGGAGACAAGAGCCAACAATCTGTTGTCCCTCGTCTCCCGGGTGCGAGCGTCCCAGCAGATCACAGCTCGGCAGATGTTGAGATTGCTGGGCCACATGGCCTCCACAGTCCATGTGACTCCCATGGCTCGTCTTCGCATGCGATCTGCTCAATGGACCCTAGCCTCCCAGTGGTTTCAGGCTGCTGGGGATCTAGAGGACGTAATCCACCTGTCCATGAGTTTTCTCGAATCCCTGCACTGGTGGATGATTTGGTCCAATTTGACTCTGGGACGCCCTTTCCAAATTCCTCAGCCGCAAAAAGTGCTGACTACGGATGCGTCTCTCCTGGGGTGGGGAGCTCATGTCGATGGGCTTCATACCCAGGGAAGCTGGTCCCTCCAGGAACAAGGTCTACAGATCAATCTCCTGGAGTTACGAGCGGTCTGGAACGCTCTGAAGGCTTTCAGAGATCGGCTGTCCCACCAAATTATCCAAATTCAGACAGACAACCAGGTTGCCATGTACTACATCAACAAGCAGGGGGGCACCGGATCTCGCCCCCTGTGTCAGGAGGCCGTCAGCATGTGGCTGTGGGCTCGCCGTTACGGCATGTGTCTCCAAGCCATATATCTGGCAGGCGTAAACAACAGTCTGGCCGACAGGTTGAGCAGGATTATGCAACCTCACGAGTGGTCGCTCAACTTCAGAGTAGTGCGCCGGATCTTCCAATTGTGGGGCACCCCCTTGGTAGATCTCTTCGCATCTCGAGCCAACCACAAGGTCCCTCAATTCTGTTCCAGACTTCAGGCTCACGGCTGACTGGCATCGGATGCCTTCCTCCTAGATTGGGGGGAAGGCCTGCTGTATGCTTATCCTCCCATACCTCTGGTGGGGAAGACTTTGTTGAAACGCAAGCAAGACCGAGGCACCATGATTCTGATTGCTCCTTTTTGGCCGCGTCAGATCTGGTTCCCTCTTCTTCTGGAGTTGTCCTCCGAAGAACTGTGGAGATTGGAGTGTTTTCCGACCCTCATCACCCAAAACGAAGGGGCGCTTCTGCATCCCAACCTCCAGTCTCTGGCTCTCACGGTCTGGATGTTGAGAGCGTAGATTTTGCCTCTTTGGGTCTGTCGGAGGGTGTCTCCCGTGTCTTGCTTGCTTCCAGGAAAGATTCCACTAAGAGGAGTTACTTCTTTTTATGGAGGAGATTTGCCGTCTGGTGTGACAGCAAGGCCTTAGATCCTCACTCTTGTCCTACACAGACCCTGTCGGAGTCTGGTCTCAAGACCAACTCGGTAAGGGTTCACCTTAGCGCAATCAGTGCATATCATTAACGTGTGGAAGGTAAGCCGATCTTGGGACAGCCTTTAGTTGTTCGCTTTATGAGAGGTTTGCTTTTGTCAAAGTCCCCCATCAAACCTCCTACAGTGTCATGGGATCTCAATGTCGTCCTCACCCAGCTGATGAAACCTCCTTTTGAGCCACTGAATTCATGCCATCTGAAGTACTTGACCTGGAAGGTCATTTTCTTGGTGGCAGTAACTTCAGCTCGTAGAGTCAGTGAGCTTCAGGCCCTGGTAGCCCATGCTCCTTACACCAAATTTCATCATAATAGAGTAGTCCTCCGCACTCACCCTAAGTTCTTGCCGAAAGTAGTGTCAGAGTTCCATCTGAACCAGTCAATTGTCTTGCCAACATTCTTTCCCCGTCCGCATTCCTGCCCTGCTGAACGTCAGCTGCACACATTGGACTGCAAAAGAGCATTGGCCTTCTATCTGGAGCGGACACAGCCCAACAGACAGTCGGCCCAAATGTTTGTTTCTTTTGATCCCAACAGGAGGGGAGTGGCTGTCGGGAAACGCACCATCTCCAATTGGCTAGCAGATTGCATTTCTTTCACTTACGCCCAGGCTGGGCTGGCTCTTGAGGGTCATGTCACGGCTCACAATGTTAGAGCCATGGCAGAGTCAGTGGCCCACTTGAAGTCAGCCACTATTGAAGAGATCTGCAAGGCTGCGACGTGGTCATCTGTCCACACATTCACATCTCATTACTGCCTGCAACAGGATACCCGACACGACAGTCGGTTCGGGCAGTCAGTGCTTCAGAATCTGTTTGGGGTTTAGAATCCAACTCCACCCCCCTAGGCCCATTTTTTATTCTGTTCCAGGCTACACTCTCAGTTAGTTGGATACGTTGTTAGGTCAATCTCAGTTATGTCCTCGCCGTTGCGAGGCCCAATTGACCATGTTTGTTGTTTTGAGTGAGCCTGAGGGACAGCCTGCTTGTCCTCGGAGAAAGCGAATGCTACATACCTGTAGAAGGTATTCTCCGAGGACAGCAGGCTGATTGTTCTCACAAACCCGCCCGCCTCCCCTTTAGAGTTGTGTCTTCCCTTGTCTTTGTCTTGCTACATACGGGACTGATGAACACGAGCCGATTCGGGCGGGAAGACGGTCGCGCATGCGCGGTGCGCATGGGCGCGCGAGGGCTAGCAAACGTCTTTGCTAGTGAAGATTCCGATTGGAGGGGGATGCCATGGACGTCACCCATCAGTGAGAACAATCAGCCTGCTGTCCTCGGAGAATACCTTCTACAGGTATGTAGCATTCGCTTTACAATTGCTGTATCTTGTCTGTGCACACCAATTCAGAGTGTTCCCACACAATCTGCATATACTTTTAACCAGGTTTTTATTATGTTGTCTTTTAATAATTTACTTTGATGTCACGTAGTTATATTTGGACATTTTATTAATATATACACTATGATTTTAGGCAGCCCTGTATTGGGCGAAATGTGGACCACATTGGGTACACTTATTAATAAAGGATTGCTTTATGTGAGAACATTATTTTGGGATCTGCTCATCTTTCTTCACTGATAACATCTGTGGCTCTTTAGAGCCTCTTCCATTTTGCTGTCTACTAAGTGGATAGTGCCACAGCAGTCAGAACAGAAAAGAACATAAGAATAGCTATACTGGGTCAGACGAATGGTCCACCTAGCCCTGTATTCTGCTTCCAACTATGGCCAATCCAGGTCACAAGTACCTGCAAGAAACCCAAATAGTAGCAACATTCCATGGTACAAATCCCAGGAAACCATGCTACCAATTCAGCGGCACTCTCCTGTTAGGTGCTGGTCCCAGTAATGAGAGTTAACTGGGTAGGAGTTATTCCTACATGGTTAACTCCTGCTAAATATTGACCTGAGTGTGGCTGAATTTTGCCACTTCAAATATAACTTTACTGCCAAGGCCCAGCCCACTCCAAACCATGCCTCTTGGTCTATGCATATGTTTTATGCATAGAACCCGTGACTATGCAGTGTATACATAAAATTATGCCTAGCGGGGGGCAAATTTTGAAACATATTGCCAAGCATGAGTCTTTTAAGAATATCAGACTCATTGTTATTTCTATTATTTGATTACACAGATTTCTGTAACTTGTTTAATTTTGATTTTACAATACTGTTGGATATTGCAATGATATTTATCTCTCCTATGCATAATGTTCACCACTTTTTGCTCTGTCATTTTTTCATGGTGGTTCATTCATTCACTCATACAGCTTTATTAATATTTGAAAATTCAACAATACCAGTGTAACACTTTGATGATTATATTGGCAATGATTATAAAGTGCTTGTTGCTCCCTTTTTTTCCATCTTCTCACATGGATTAATAGTCCATGAAAGACTCAAAATAATGCATTTTTGTTCTGTTGGAAACAGCATTTATGAAATATATTTTTGATCATGTCTGCTCCTTCTCTTCTCCTTTCCTGCCTCTCATGGGTACTGAGATGCTTCTCACCTCTTTCTCAGGAGATATGAGGTAATGATGAGGATCAGGACAAAGGCTCCACTGGTTGCATATATCATCCAGGCTGAAAGAGGAACAGGCTTATGAGAGGTCAGTCTGACAGGGGCGCTGATACCATATTTAAAATTCTGTAACACAAATACTCTAATACGATCACTGCCCTGATAGTGATAACCAATCACACTTACAGTACATTTTGAAACACAGAAACAAAATATGATGAAAGCTAAGTACCATAAAGTATATCTAATCAGCCGTAATACAACTTACTCAGATACCATCACTGACCAATAGTCAGAACCTAATCACACTCATGCTCTGACACCTTTAATGTCACAAAATGAGAACCTATCATTCCTATACACTAATATCAATGTCACAATAGGTATAACTATAGCCCTCAGGTTCCATGCAGGTAGATGGTGTGACAAAGATTAGAAATCTCAGCAGCAAATTTCGGAAATACTGTGACAATTCAGCAGCACATTTGTATTACTTTGCATATGATATAATGCAAATTGTTTTGTGTAATAAAAACAAATGCAGTTTTACAACATTACTTTTGTTTTTGTATAACTTTTGTTATGGGAGTTTTAATGAGTAGGGGGATCTCAGATATCAGATTAGGACAGTGGTTCCCAAACTTTTTTAGTTCACGGCACCCTTCATGTCCAAGCAATTTTTTATGGCACCCCCAGTCACACAAGTGTCTGCCCCCCCACCCTGGCCACACAGGTCTCTCCCCCCCCCCACCCCCCCCACCCCGGCCATACAGGTCTCCATCTTTTTATCTGCACAAATATATCAGTGCTAGGGTGTCCCTATAACCAGCCTCTCCAAATAACACACTGATTACGATTTATAACAAATTACTACTCTACCTATGAAAAGTTATTCCATTATTATACTTCCTCTTTGTACATCTGTATGCTGCACAAGGCAGCATGTTTAAAAATATAAGTGAGATTAAATAAAAAATGCTACCAACAATAAAGAATGACAACTTGGGTGCAGCAGCTCATAGATTTGATTGCTTTTTTTTGAATGGGAAAGGAAACAGAGACTGACCTATTGGCTTCAACTTTTTGACTTCATCCAATCTCCTGTTTTCATCCAATCTCCTTGGCAGTTGCCTCTGCGAGTCCAGAGTGCTGTCTGCTCCCTGACCCCAATGGCTGTGACAAAAAAAAAAAAACAAGCGCAGGGCCACAGCAGCCTTCAGGTATGCGCGCTGTTGGCTCTGCTGGTCCTCTGCCCCCGCTGATGTCAACTTCCAGTTCTGGAGGCAGAGGACCAGCAGAACTGACAGCACATGCCTGAAGGCTGCTGCAGCCCTGTGCTTGCTTTTTTTTTTTGTTTTGTTTTCTGCAGCTGCTGCGCTGCTTTCTGCAATAGTGGTTTGGGCAGGAAGGAGGTCAGGATTTGCTGCGGCACCTCAGAGAGTTTGCTGCGGCGCACCAGGGTGCCGTGGCGCACAGTTTGGGAAACACTGGATTAGGATATGGAGAGGATTTGGGGATAGGTGAAGCAAGGAGAAAGAATAGGTCTCAGAGATAGGAGAGGAAAAGGAGATTTGGGTTTGAGGAGGAGGGGGGGTTGATCAGGGTTCAGGAGGAGAAAGGGAGGGGGAAAGAGAAGGGAGTTACGGAACTAAAGAGGGGGGGGGGGGGAGAAAAGAATTGAAGTTTTGTGATCTTGGGGGAAATTTGTATGGGGAAAAAGGAGATATCTCTCCCCTGCCTTCAGTTCCACACCCCATTGCATTCTTATCTTTACTCAAACCTTTTTCCCTACTGCCTGCCACTTTCTCCATACCAGTTGCCTGCTCAATCCCCCTCCCCGATCTCCTCTACATACACAACCCTGCCAATCCCCTGACTCTTTTTTCACACATATGACAAACACCTTTCTACCTAATTGATCAAGTAATCCCCCAAGCCCTCTTTTCACAATTTATTTGTTTATTTATTTAAACAATTTATTACCCGCTTGATCTTCTATCCTTGGTGGAGTACATAATAATATATACAATCAAATAAGAACATACTTGAGTGAGTGTGCTTTCCTATTTATTTTATGGCATTCCCACTAGTTAGGTAGGTTTGGTTTTATGTAGCTTATGTATTATAAACTGTTTCGATTTGCATGCAAGAGAAGCGGTATAGCAAACCTTATAAATGATAAATGATACTTTAAAAAAATCCAACACTAAAGGGTCCTTTTACCAAGCTGTGGTAAAAGAGGCTCTGCGGTGGTGTTGGCGCATGGATTTGCCACAGCAGGTAAAATGCTTTAAAAAAAAAAAAAGGTAATGGCTGTGCAGTAGGTTAACCACTTGCCGTGTGGCCATTTCCTGAGGAAGCCCTTATCTCAGGCGCGCCCCCAATCCTATATAATAATTTGCACCTCCAACGTTCCATGACTGGCTGGCTGGCTGTCTGGGTTCATAACATCTCCTGACATCAGCCAGCCTCCAGCGTTCCATTCCCCCTCACTGTCCCACCCTCGCGTCAAGACGTAATGACGTCAGAGGGCGGAACAGTGAGAGGGAAGGGAACGCTGGAGGCGAGCTGACGTCAGGAGGGTTGTTACAAACGGAACGGAAGCCAGCGCTAGCCAGCCAGAGAACGTTCAGGTACAAATCGAGGGGAGGAGAGAATCGTGGGACATCGAGGGGAGGAAGGTTAGGGGAGGGCAGGGCAGAGGAGAATTGATAGACATGGATGGGATAGGAGGACAGTAGAGGAGAGAATTGCGGGACACGGATGGGAGGGCAGGGAAGAGGAGAATCGCTGGACATGGAGGGGAGGGAAGAATCGCTGGACATGGAGGGGAGGGCAGGGGAGAGAGAAAAAAAAGGTAACATCACAGCCTTCCTAGGGCCCGTTTCATTGCTGAGGAAACGGGCATGGTTCCACTAGTGCTTAAATAAAAAATAAATTTCTGAAGTGCTGGAAATGGCGCATGGTGAGGGCAGGAACTGCCGCCGGGCTCCTGCGGTAGGCTAGCAGTAGTGCCAAACTGGCATGTGGCAAGCCAACAGTAGGCTTGCCATGCTTTGTAAAAGGGCCCCTAAATGAGGACTCATCCATAAAATACCAATTCAATCTGTGCTAACATCAAAGGCTAATTTAAGTAAAAAAATGTATAAATTCTATTTGAAAACTTGTCTGACTCACACGTTGTTATTTGAAATTATTATACCATATATTAATACGAAACTCCTGAGGCAGGCACATTTGAGCTGAAACACAGTGCTGTGTTAAGTCATCAATAAAGATTATTCTTCACCTTTGATGTCCTTTGGTTTGATTTTGAAGTGTCATTATCTGTCTCCCAGTCCTACTCATTGTCTGTGACCTCTTGTGGGATTCTGGTGTTCCTCCACGCTTGTGGACTCCTTATGCTTTCCATAATTTTGGACCAATCGCATAAAAATAGAGAACCTATATTCCTTAACTTTGATGGTGTGAGATAAAGGAACATCAAGCCAAATTCACCTCTACTTATCCCCAAGTTTCTTTTTTAGAGACATACTACCCCTCCATTGAGGCAAGAGCTCCAGTTACTCTTTCACACACTTCCCGCATCCACCTTGCTGATCCCCTCAGCTCCTCTTACGCTACCCATCCACAATCCCTCATACACTAACTATGCAGGAAACCAGTGATCCTGGTTACAACAATATTACAATCACATTATTGACACTGACTGTTTTAAATGAGTTGATAAGTTGGGAGAAGGATGCTTTAAGGATTTGGGGAAGGAAAAATGATTTGGGACAGCATGGGGGTCAACAGCACTGGGATTTCCCTCCATCCTCCATCTTTCCCTTACCTCCAATGCTGGGGGTGAAGGGTTCAGTGCTGTGAAAATAGTTGATAGTCAATCCATCTGACAGTGTGCTAAGAACCAGTCCATCCAGGTGTTCTGTTTGTGCCAGTTCTTGATCCTGAACTGTGATGCTCTTCACACCTGTGCACATACAAACCAGAGATGAACAATGGGTTTCAGGGACTGCCTCATCTCTTAGTTTCCCTCTCTTGAAACTCCTGTACACCTCAAATATACAAGCAACTCTTTTTTCAGTGTTCACAGTAATCATAAAATGGTGCATGGTGCTCCAGTCTAGCTGCTGTTTCTACAGGATTTGTGATAGCATTTTATGAAGACACACAGGTGCTTATATGTTTTTAAAAATAAGCACTTATGTGGCTTTTATTTAAGACTAGTAAAAAAGGCCCGTTTCTGACACAAATGAAACGGGCACTAGCAAGGTTTTCCTTGGAGTGTGTATGTTTGAAAGAGTGTGTGTGAGAGTGACTGTGTGAGAGAGAGAGAGTGAATTTACGAGTGTGTGTGTGTGACAGAGGGTGAGACTGGGTGCGAGTGTGTCTGTGAGAGAGAGAGTGTGTGTGTGTGAGAATAAGAGTGTGTGCCAGGCCCCCCCTCCCTCTCTCCCTCCCTCCCAGTTTCAGGGTCGTCCCCTCCCTCCCAATTCCAGGGTCGTCTGTCCCCTCCCTCCCTCTCTTTGAGTGCCAGGGTCATCCCCTCCCTCTCTTCGAGTGCCAGGGTCGTCCCCTCCCTCCCTCTCTTCGAGTGCCAGGGTCGTCCCCTCCCTCTCTTCAAGTGCCAGAGTCGTCCCCTCCCTCCCTTTGAGTGCCAGGGTCGTTCCCTCCCTCCCTCCGAGTTCCAGGGTCGTCCCCTCCCTTCCTTCTGTCCGAGTTCCAGGGTCGTCCCCTTCTTTCTGTCCGAGTTCCAGGGTTGTTCCCTCCCTCCCTCCGAGTTCCAGGGTCGTCCCCTCCCTCCCTCCGAGTTCCAGGGTCATCCCCTCCCTCCCTCCGAGTTCCAGGGTCGTCCCGTCCCTCCCTCCCTCCCTCCGTGTTTCAGGGTCGTCCCCTCCGGATTTATCCTTTATACGGAGAAGGAAACATTGTTGATTTAAACTTAGAATGAACTCTCTACTTATGTTATGGAGGGATTGTTGCGGTCATGAGTGAAGTTCGCCTTGCTGGGGTCCCAGTCGATAAAGTGAAGTAAAAGTGGCTGTGGTGTACAGTCCAATCCCTGTTGGAGGTTTTTGATGTCCAGCCGTTAATTGGGCAGTGCTGGGATAGCCCTGCAGGGAGGGGTGGGGGCTGAGGGGGGGGGGGTGATGCGCCGAGAGGGGGGGCTTTGGTGATGTGCCGAGGAGGGGGGGTCCTGCTCCTGATCACCGCAGCCTGGCTGCTGCCAGCTGCCCTGCTCTTTCCCATTGCCTTCCCTGGTGGTGCCCTGATCCGCGTCCACGTCACGCGCCCTGCCCCCTCCCAGGTCAGCCCCGTCCCCCAGGGGTGTGGCCACAATGGCGACAGTGACGTCAGCCAGGGCTTCGGAGCCTAGCAGACCAACTCTGAAGAAAGTCACGGACACAGGTAGCCAGACGCATAGAACGTTGGAGGTAAGAATTATTATATAGGATTGTAGATTTGATGATATTGTTACTTGCTTTGAATATGATTGATTAGGGATTTGGCAGGATACAAATCTTTACATTAAACAACATTTCACACATAAGTGACTTGTTTTAAAATTACCCTCAGAAAGTCCACATGAACTTACAACAGTTAGGTGACTTGCTGAAAGATATCCAGTGAGTGAGCAGAGTAATGACTCAAGTGATAAAGGTTCACTTCTCTAGACTCTAGCTGACTTAGGTTTAGTTCTAATAAGAGACAACGAAGACCAGACTAACTTCCTTACCATGGTACCAGAGTGCGAAGCCTTGAGCCTGAAAGATTTCATTAGACTGGAAAGTCAACAGTAGGTAGTCAGTGAGCAGGATCATGACTCCCTCTGGTTTATGATGCCCATCAAATTGTGCGAGAATCCTATTGGTGTGCCCGTCCCTTAGCTCCACTCGGTCATTCTCATCCCGGATCTCAAAGATCTTAAAGTGTACTTCCATACCCACACAGCCCAAGGGGCGCACATTCCATGTGCAATTGCTGTCTGCACCATAATCATCTGGAAACTCTGGGGAGTAGATGACACCGGAGGTATTGTTGTCGTCACCCTCACAGGCACCAACTGCCACTGCACAAAAAATATATCAATGGTAAGCACTGGCCAAAATCCTTCAAGACTGACACAGATGTTCATACAAAATCATTTATGTATTTGAGGGGCACAGGGAGGGGTGGGCAGCCTGATTCAAATTTGGTATCTGTCATAGCCAGCAATTGAAAAATGATAAAATTATAGTTTGGCTACATAGTTTTTGATTAATTGTGACTGAGAAATTTAAACATTCGCATCTTTTTATAAGGCCTTAAACTAATTAGATAAAGTACTAGCTTTACAATGTCTTCTTTTATACAAAGGGCTGTTAGCTGAGCAGTGTGATATTAATTTTGGGAATCACTCATCAAAACCATGATAGCCATGTGCATATTGTGGAGCCATACTCACCATCATAGATTCCAATCCTGCCATCACCCCCACACAGCTCACTGGACTTCCCAAAGCACACTTGATCACACTCCACTGCACTGACACGATGGTTCTTTCTCATGTCTGTCTCATTCCCACAAAAGCAGGCATAGCCAGCTTCCACACCTGCATACTGTGAAGAAAAAAGGGCAGGCATCTGTCCATATGACTAGCTATTTGATTACTGATCCATCTATGTAGTCATCCACCTATCTGCCTATCCTAGAATATATATTTAAGTGAAGCCTCATCTTGCACTGGATATTGAAGTAGGAATTGGGACATCCAGGACAGGATGTTCCCAATTCTCCAAGTATTTTACAAAAGGCTCTGCTGAACATGGAGCCTTTTGTTAAATATATATAAGAATGCTACCAAATACATGTGTTCTTTCCAGTATGTCCAGAGGCAACAACCATTTCTCACACACAAAAAAAGTTCCAAAAAAGAATGGCATTATTCAGAGCTTTACATGTGTGAGTGTTGATCTTTCAATGTACACTTGTGTTTCCTGCCACTTATATATGCAATTGCTACAATTTTCAATATCATACATACAAGAGAAGCCAGTTAAAGAGCCAAGTGAATTAGCTATTTTTTGTTCTTTTTTGAGATGATGTTAGAATCACTGAGGTCAGCACAATTGCTCCTTAGAATCTGACATTTGAGGCTGGCAAAAAATATTTTTAAAGTATTTTTTTAGGGTGGGAGGGGGTTAGTGACCACTGGGGGAGAAAGGGGAGGTGATCCACGATTCCCTCTGGTTGTCATCTGGTCAGTTCGGGCACCTTTTTAAGGCTTGGTCGCAAGAAAAAATGGACCAAGTAAAGTCGGCCAAGTGTTCATCAGGGACGCCCTTCTTTTTTCCATTATCAGCTGAGGACGCCCATGTGTTAAGCAGGCCCCAGTCCCGCCTTTGTTACGTTTCCAACATGCCTCCAGGAACTTGGTTGTCCCCACGATGGAAAGCAGTTGGGGACGCCCAAAATCGGCTTTCAATTATGCCGATTTGGGCGACCCTGGGAGAAGGACGCCCATCTTCCGCTTTGTATCGAAAGATGGGCGTCCTTCTCTTTTGAAAATATGCCTGATATTATACCAAATGGAAACAGAACCAGAACACCAGAAAGAAAGGACAGTATAAACAATAGCACAAGATACAAAATGAGAGAGCAAGGGAATAAAGGGAAAGACGAACAGACTTAATTCTCTGTTATTCAGAGCACTTCATTTCTTACCCGATACCCTTTCTTTCGACAGAAACGGATGCAGACCTGCACAGTGAGTTTGGTGGAGGTGCCACTGCTACCTGCAAGAGCTAATGGATTCCCTGAATCTAGAAAACATCCCATATATCCAGGCACTGTAAGAAAAAAAGATACAAAATAGGGACTATATTATACGACCTACCACTGTGGGAAGAAAACAACAGCCACAAGACAGAGAAATCCAAGCATTCGTAGATGCCTACAGTTGAAATTAAATTACAAAAATCAACAACCTAACAACATTCACACAGTCATTTTTCCTGCTAAGAAACAGTGGCATAGCTAAGAGTGGACCCCAGGGGTGTAGCTAGGTGGGGCTATGTGGGCATGGGACCCCACAGATGGAGCCCTGGTCCCCTCTATTTTTGACCCCCCCCCCCCCGCCGCCACCCCTCCCCGCCACTTTCAATCCCCCCTCCCCCGCCGCCACCAGGTACCTTAGCTGGCGGGGGTCCCCAACCCCTGTCAGCCAAAATCTTCTTCAGTGCCGGTCTATGGCGCCTTCGCTGATCTGTTTCTGTGAGTCCTGATTCCTGACGTCCTGTATGCATGTCCTGCACGTTACGTGCACGCAGGATATCAGGAGTCAGGACTCACAGAAACAGACCAGCGAAGAAGACTTTGGCTGGTGGGGGTTGGGGACCCCCGCCAGCAAAGGTACCTGGCAGCTGTGGTGATGGGGGACAGTCGGCGGCGGGAGTGGAGGGTCAAAAGTGGCAGGGGGGGTTGGTGGCTGGGGGAGGCAGGCTAAACTGTGCCCCCTCACCTCAGGCTCTGGACCCCCTCCCGTCGAGGTCTGGCTATGCCCCTGGTGGGTCTGTGTGGGCCCAGGCCCACCCACTTTGGGTTCATGCCCATCCAGTGGCAGCACACCTATGATGTGGCTGGCAGGGATTCCCAAGCTCCACCAGCTGAAAATGCCCAACAACTGTCCCTCCTTCATACCTTGTAAATATCAGATCTTCACCTGCACAAGTAGCGACTGATACATACTGCTTGCATAGACCCCACACCACAGCCTTCCCTCTGACATATTCCCGCCTATGTGGAAACAGGAAGTTGCATCAATGGGAAGGCTATGGGGCCAGCATGAGCAGTGTGTATTAGTTGCTGCTCGCTGCTGGTGAAAATCTGCTATTTAAAAGGTATGCGGCAGAGGGGGGATGTTTGAAAGACCATATCGCATGCAGGTGAGAGAAGGAGAGACCAAATCACCTGTGGGACGGGGAGGGGTTCTTCTGCCCACTCATGTTGGGCCCAGGCCTACCCAAAATTGGGTGTCTGGCTATGCCCCTGCTAGGAAAGAAGCACATCATAGAAGCACTAGAGGTCTGATTGTCTCTGCTAATTTGACCTCCTTATGCAGATCCTAAAATGACAGCTTAGACAGCTATAAAGCTAGGCTTATACGTTACCCTTATAGGGGTAAATTCAGTAAATGGCACCTAAAGATTGGCGCCAAAAAAAATACAGGGCTTAGGGCTATTCTATAAACAGTGCTCAGTTAGGCGCCATTTATAAAATAGTGTTACGTGCCGGGAACCATGGCTACATTTAGATGCAACCATTTACAGCAACGAAACCCTGATGTAAATCCCTGCGCCTAAATTAGGTGTAGATCCCCCTTACTCTGTAACAGCGTGCATAAATTGTGGGAAGGTCCCTGATCCGCCCATGCCCCTTCATAGCCACGCCCCCTTTTTAGAGCAACACATATTTACACATGGATCCTTGCACATAAATATATGCATATAATTTTTAATGCCAATTAGCACTGATAACTGATTGTTAGCTCTTAATTATTGGCACTAATTGGCTCGTTGTTCAATTAAATTGCATGCACAAATCAGGCGCATGCCCAAATTAGCACCCGCATGTTAAAGCGCCATTTATATAATTAGGGGTTAAATTTTTCTCTGGTCTTGACTTTTTACAGCATGGCAAAGAAAAAATACAATGTGTACAATGGTTGGTTGCTTGCCTGAGTTCAAATCCTACACTGTGATTTCTCTCAGGTAGCTGGCCTCTGGCCAACTCAGCTATCCATCTACTTTCAAGTCTTAGCTGGGAGGTAAAGAAGACGGAGGAAGGCAGCGGGAAACCACTGGCTAATACTGTGTCAAGAAACTGTCAACTTGGTACTTGTATACAAAGGACTACCTCTCTCTTTACCTAAATTTCAATACAAATTAAATAAAATAAAAGAAATGATAATAAACCTGTTTTATGACTTTCCAACCACAGGCTGTTTATTTTAATCCTTCTTTGACTATTTTTGGAACTCAATAAAAAGTCGTATTTGTCAGGCTACAGTGCTGAATGAAGCAGGTTCAGATTTTGGGGGAAAGAGGCTAGGTATGTTAGCTTTCTTAAGGACCATGTGGGCCGACATCACTGTCCCTCGCAAGAGCAGAAGTGAGAGGGTCCAGAGGGATGTCTTACTTTGGCAGGTGGGAATGTCACAGTACTTCCAGTAGACGCCCTCTTCTGTCTCAGATACATAGCACCATGGTTGCACGTCACCATCTGGGTTCCTGTAGAAAACAAGTCAAAACTGTGAAACTTCTTATAACATTATCGGGCTCATTTTCCAAAAATACTTCTCAAAAACGGAATAAAGTGTCATTTGAATGAAAAACATCCAAATCACGATTTTTGAAACTCAAATTTGAGTTATTTTTCTCTGCAGTGCATTCAAATCACAAGGGGGCGTGATTTTGGTGTTCCCAAAACTTGGCTGTTTTTCCTACCGTAATGGAACAAAGCAAAAATGTCCAGAGCTAAAAAATAAACGTTGTGGTCTAGACCTGTTTCAATCACACCTAAGTCACAAAATGGTGACCTAAGTGATGAGATGACCACTGGAGGGATTAAGGCATGACACTGCCCACCTTACTCCCCCAGTGGTCACTGACTCACTCATCCAAAAGATGTGAAAGAAACAGTATATGCTAGCCTTTATGACAGGACTGGCTATAACATCTAAAGCTATTAGAGCAGCAAGCAGGTCACTGGAGCAGCCTAGTGGTTGGTGCAGTGGACTGTAGAGAAGGGGACCCAGGCCCATATCCCACTCTAACTAGTACACTTGTGGTGGAAAGCGTGAGACCTCCAAAACCCACCAAAACCTACTGTACCTACATATAGGTGACACCTGCAGGCATAAGGGCTATTATGGTGGTGTACAGCTGGGTACAATAGGTTTTTGGTGGGTTGTGGAGGAGGGCTCACCATACAATATAAGGGGGTAACAGTGAGATGTGTACCTAGCAGCTTTTATGTGAAGTCCACTGCAGTGCCCCCTAGAGTGTCCCACTGTTCTGCTAGGATGTCTATACACCATTGCAATAGCCCTTATGGCTGCAGTATATGTGGGTACCGTACACAGATTTCTGGTGGGTTTTGGAGGGCTCACACTTTCCACCACAAGTACACTTTCTCCACAGTGCACTGCACTGACCACTAGGCTACTCCAGGGACTTGCTTGCTGCTCTAATAGAACTGGCTGTAACATCTGAGGATGACATAGAGGCTGGAATGTATCATTTTTTTTCACATTTTTTGGGGGGTGGGAGGTGGTGAGTGACCACTGGGGGAGTAAGGGGGGGGGTCATTCCTTTATTCCTTCAGTGGTCATCTGATCATTTAGGGCACCTTTTTATGACTGGCGGTTGTCAGGTTTGAAGGCGTTTTTCTGAATAGAGACGAGCTGTCCAAACAATGGGAGTTTTACCCCGATCGGTTTACTCACCTCTTGCGCTACAGTTTGCAAGTTGACTGATAGGAGTTTATTGACCCCTGATGCAGGCGTTTGTATGCCGAAACACGGCCCATGTCGGGTATTTGTGATATTAAAGGACTCCATTTTTTCTCAATCCTGAAGGCCCAGTTTCTGCTTCTTTTTTGTTTGCTTAGTCATTATTATAACAGGTCTAGCTCAAAACGTCTTATTTTTATGTCCTGGACATTTTCGTTGTGTTCCATTATGGCTGAAAAACGCCCAGGTCTTAGAATGCCAACATCCCACTCTTAACACACCCTGACATGCCCCTTTGAGATTTGGATGTACTGCATAGAAAAATGTCTGGGGTAAGAAAACAAGAAGGCAATCGGTCCACAATATCTTTAATAAATCATATTGATGCTCCAAAGGTTCATACTCAAATGCCAGATACGGCCATGTTTCTCCAAGAATAAAGGCTGTATCAGGGGCATAAAGTATCAGTTGGTGCAAACCTAAACAGTCCACCAACATAAGTCAATGTGCATTACCCTTGTTCCAAACGGACCCATGAAGATGCATATTAACCTATGTTGGTGGAATGTTTACATTTGCACCAACTGGTACTTTATGCCCCTGACACAGCCTTTATTCTTGGCTAAACATAGCCAAGTTGGGCATTTGATTGTGAACCCTAGGAGCATCAATACAATTTATTAAAAACTGCATTTTCTTCACCAAGGTCTGCTTTTAAAAAAACGTCTGTAAAATGGGTTTCAAAAATACCGATTTGGACATTTTGGTGAGAAAAACGTCCAAATGGTGCTTTATGCCACTTCTTAGATGTTTTTCTCTTTCGAAAATGAACTCCATAGGCATCCACTTGTCTTTATAAAATCAGCTGCAAATAGACACCTTCTTGTCCATTCCATCTAGGCAACCTGTTGTAAAATTAGCTCAATATCAACAACTGCTTCTCATATATATAAATAAATTCTAACCAACACCTAGGCCATGTAGGAAACTAAAACTCTATACATTTTGGATGTAATTTTATAACAGGCAGCCTATGTTTGAAGGCCACATTAGCAATGCACTACTAACAGTGAGCTAAAATGAGTTCAACATTCAAGGAGAAGACTTGGTCTCTTAATTCCCAACTATTTATTACATATAAGTGAAAAAAGAACTTACCGTAAGTAGTTGAATTAAGAGTGCTGCACTGATTCTTTTCTGGGTGCAGTTTGATCAACTGATTGACTGCCTGACAAACTTAAGGAGAGGATGCAGTGGTGTAGCTGGAATAGAATGGGCTCCTTTAACACCATCTCTCCCAAGGTAGTAGGGATCAGAGGAGAGAGGGGGGGACGGACCCTTTTGAGTTCCAGTAACCAAACCCCTACAAGAAACACATTCCAGACCTATCTAGAAAATCTGTCATAATAAAGCAGCACTAATGTCTAGGACTTAGTAGCAACAACCTTACCTATAAAAGGCAGAACCCTAGAATATCAATATACTTCCTGCTGGAAAACAAACCCAGAACCAGTCAGACTGCCATAGATCCCTAAACAGATACTGGAGAAACAGAAATTATTTTCTTCTGTACTATGTAAAATAAAAAATGATCAGATTTGCACATTTCAAAAGCTGCCATATTCCAATGCCTTAGGTGAAAATAAAATTGTTCTCCATTTGTGGCCTAGGCATTTTATTTTACTAAACCACTTGGTCTCAGCCTCACCTTTCAAATTTTCTTGTGTAGTCTTAATTTAAGTCTTTTCCAGGGTCTTATTTTTATTTCTTCTTTCTTCTCCTGTCTTCTTTTCCTCTCTAAGGGGTCCTTTTACCAAGCAGCGTTAAAATGAGCCCTGCGGTAGCAGTGGTGGCAGTTTTTGCTGCACGCCAGGGCCCTTTTTAATGCAGAGGGTAAAAAAGGCCAAAAACTGACATGGCCATGCATAAAAAATTGCATTTACCATGTGGCCATGCGGGGGGGGAACACTTATCGCCATCCACTGAGGTGGCGGTAAGGACTCCTGTGGTAACCCTGTGGTAACTGGGCAGTGATTACCACCGGATTACCTCCACGCAATTACAGAAAAAATTTCCATAGTGCCGGAAATGGTGCGCACTCAAGGTGGAACTACCTCTAGCAGTTGTGTTGGGCCGCTGGTAGTTCCAGGTTGCCACTAAAAAGTGAGGTGAGGGAAGCTCTTAGAGCTAAAAGAAAATCCTTCAGAAAATGGAAGATGGTACCGACTGAAAATAATAAGAAACAGCATAAGGAATGTCAAATCAAATGCAAAGCGCTGATAAGGAAGGCTAAGAGGGACTTCAAAAAAAAGATTGTGTTGGAGGCAAAAACACATAGTAAAAATTTTTTTTTAGGTATATTAAAAGCAGGAAGCCGGCAAAAGAATAAGTTGGACCGCTAGATGACCGAGGAGTAAAAGGGGTGATCAGGGAAGACAAAGCCGTAGTGGAGAGATTAAATGAATTCTTTGCTTCGGTCTTCACCGAGGAAGATTTGGATGGGATACCAGTGCTGGAAATGGTATTCGAAGCTGATGAGTCGGAGAAACTTAATGAATTCTCTGTAAACCTGGCGGATGTAATGGGGAAGTTCTACAAACTGGAGTAGCAAATCTCCTGGACCGGATGGTATTCATCTCAGAGTACTGATAGAACTGAAAAATGAGCTTGCGGAGCTATTGTTAGTAATATGTAATTTATCCTTAAAATCCAGCACGGTAGCAGAAGATTGGAGGGTGGCCAATGTAACGCCGATTTTTAAAAAAGGTTCCAGAGGAGATCCGGGAAATTATAGACCGGTGAGTCTGACGTCGGTGCCGGGCAAAATGGTAGAGACTATTATTAAGAACAAAATTACAGGGCACATTCAAAAGCATGGATTAATGAGACAAAGGCAACATGGATTTGGTGAAGGGAAATCTTGCCTCACCAATCTAGTACATTTCTTTGAAGGGGTGAACAAACATGTGGATAAAGGGGAGCCAGTTGATATTGTGTATCTGGATTTTCAGAAGGCGTTTGACAAAATACCTCATGAAAGACTCCAGAGGAAATTGGAGAGTCATGGGATAGGAGGTAGTGTTCTATTGTGGATTAAAAACTGGTTAAAAGATAGAAAACAGAGAGTCGGGTTAAATGGTCAGTATTCTCAATGGAGAAGGGTAGTTAGTGGGGTTCCCCAGGGGTCTGTGCTGGGACTGCTGCTTTTTAACATATTTATAAATGACCTAGAGATGGGAGTAACTAGTGAGGTATTTAAATTTGCTGATGACATAAAATTATTCAAAGTCGTTAAATCTCGAGAGGATTGTGAAAAATTACAAGAGGACCTTACGAGACTGAGAGACTGGGCGTCTAAATGGCAGATGACGTTTAATGTGAGCAAGTGCAAAGTGATGCATGTGGGAAAGAGGAACCCGAATTATAGCTACGTCATGCAAGGTTCCACGTTAGGAGTAACAGACCAAGAAAGGGATCTAGGTGTCGTCGTTGATGATACGTTGAAACCTTCTGCTCAGTGTGCTGCTGTGGCTATTATTAGGAAAGGAATGGAAAACAAAAATGAGGATGTTATAATGCCTTTGTATCGTTCCATGGTGCGACCACACCTCGAATATTGTGTTCAATTCTGGTCACCAGATCTCAAAAAAGATGTAGTAGAATTAGAAAAGGTGCAGAGAAGGGCGGCGAAAATGATAAAGGGGATGGGACAACTTCCCTATGAGGAAAGACTAAAGCAGCTAGGGCTCTTCAGCTTGGAGAAAAGGCAGCTGAGAGGAGGTATGATAGAGGTCTATAAAATAATGAGTGGAGTTGAACGGGTAGATGTGAAGCGTCTGTTTACGCTTTCCAAAAATACTAGGACTAGGGGGCATGCAATGAAGCTACAATGTAGTAAATTTAAAACGAATCGGAGAAACTTTTTCTTCACTCAACGTGTAATTAAACTCTGGAATTCATTGCCAGAGAACGTGGTAAATGCAGTTAGCTTAGCGAAGTTTAAAAAAGGTTTGGACGGCTTCCTAAAGGAAAAGTCCATAGACCATTATTGAATGGACTTGGGGAAAATCCACTATTTTGGGGATAAGCAGTATAAAATGTTTTGTACTTTTTGGGGATCTTCCCAGGTATTTATGACCTGGATTGGCCACTGTTAGAAACAGGATGCTGGGCTTGATGGACCTTTGGCCTTTCCCAGTATGGCAATACTTATGTACTTATGAACCCTTTTGTAAAAGAGCCCCTAAATTTGTCTCTGACATTGATTGTTCCCCTTCTTTGTTTTTCTCTGTTCTCTCTCCTGTGCATTCCAGCTCAGCAGCTAGATTTTACCCCTCATTCTTTCCTTCTCTCACCCTCTAGTCCTCAGTTTCCCCTCTTTTAAAATCGCACCTACCTGTGAGCTTTGTATCTTCCACTCTCGTCCACTCATCTGCCCATTCTCCCATCCCCATTCCCTGTGTTAACTCCAAACCCACTTCTCCCAGCCCCAGGATCAGGTCTTTTTCCCATCAAGTTTATTTAAAGATCCTTCAGAGCTAGTGTCTCATACTTTAAATCTGATCAGACTTACAAGTCTGTTATAAAGACAACCATCTCAACATACCTGCATCAGATCCTGCAAAATGTTCTAAAACCTTGTCTGATGTTATTACAAATTAAATTACATTAAAGTTTCGATGTCACCTCAGTAAGATCAACATACAATCCGTCCACCGCAAAACACTAAGCACAAACATGGGCAAAAAACACTCAGAATCTTAACATACCATAAAAAATTAGCAGATCTCAAGAAGCAACAACCATATTGCAGAAGAAGGCAGCACTGTAAATATTACACCAGGCCCTAAAACACCAATACACTAACTAATGAAAAAACAGAACAGACTGCTACATTTTTTTTACACAGTAACTATACACAATCAAAACACATATGAAACAAGGGACCACAGAGCAGTAATACAGATATGAAGGCAACCCCCCCCCCCCAAAGAACAAAACAGAAAAGCAAACAACCCCCCCCCCCACTACCACCACAAAACTGTAAACTTCAAGAAGTCCAACTTTGCATATAAGCAATACTAGAAAAATATAAACTGAAAACCAAGATATCAGAGATGTGCATCCTAAAGCCGACATATTCTAATTAATAAATTCATTCAGAATATTCATTTTTATACCTTTGTTGTCTGTGCATTTTTCCATTTGCTTTGGTACCAGTATCTCTTTTCTGATTTTCTCTGGTTTTTCCCCAAACTCTCTTTAAATGGTCTCTTGTTCTTCTCTCTCCATGTCTATCATCATGAGTGCAAATTACTATGTTTTCTGTTTTGTCTTTGCAGGCTCTGTATTTCCTGATACCCCCTCCCACCCTGAAGCCACATCAGCATCATGTCACTGGAGGTGACATCACCCTTCTATTTTTTTTATATTTGAGTATTCTTTGTGACGCACAGCAAAGAAATGTGACAAAGGAGCCATATAGATGGAGCTCCTTTGTGCACCACTCTATATGGCTGTTTTTCTCATTCAACTCATTGCTGTTCTGCAGCTAATCACTCTGAAGAACCCATATTCAATCCCAGTTCTCTGGGGTTACCAGTTTGGAAGATTCATTTACAATTCATACAAGGTAAGATCATCTGTGCTGACAAAAGTCCTCATACAAGTTTTAGCTTCCTCCTCTTACCTAAATTCCATTTCCAGACCTGATATAGTCTCTGACTATTGGCCTTCAAAATGTTTGCTCAATTCACAAAAAAGTCCATTTCATTCATGATCTTTGTATTTAATTTGCGTGTTCTCACCACCTATTCTGATCTCATACTCCCCCAGACTGCTCTTACACAGTCCAGGAATTAACAAACTCCATAATCAGCAGGACTTGCTGGGATATAAGAAGATAGTTTATTTCAATCTCACCAATAGCAGTACAGGCAAATCAGGTATTCGTATGGTTTGAGCAGCAGTTCACGACACGTCTCTCTCTCCAGCCTTCTCTTGTAGCCTTCCTTCTCCCTTCTGATTTAATACCTCTCAGACTGCTGCTTATATACTATTCTGACCCAATTGATTCCAATGGACACTAGCTTTGTCACCAGGGTTCTTGGCCCTTATCAGTTTGATCAAAATGACTTCACATGTTATGAAGCTCTAAGTATAAACAAGATATGCTCAGAGCGCATCTTGTTAGATGACTTTGCATATTCCCCAAACCTTTCCCTAGCCCCCCCTTTGGATGTTCTCCCCCGGGGTGCAGCTGACCCAGTACTATCTCTACATAACAATAGCAACTCTTGCTCATGATGTCTTGCAGGTGCCAGTCCCAAAGCAAATGCCCCCTCCTTTGCCAGCTCAGCACTTGCTACAGTGAAATGTAACTGTGTCAAAGGTGATCTCTGATTTTTACAAGCTAGCTCTCTTTTGTATCAGAGATGATTTTGATTTTAAGAAGCCTAGCTCTTATTATGAGCCATTGGCCTGCATTTTACTGAGAGCAAGGGCTAGCAAGGCTAACATATTTCTTCATATTATAGGAGACAGTTCATTAGATTTCCTTTGCCTTCCTGAAACCTAGTTATTACATTTGGACCTTTTCTATTCAGAACAATCTTGTCCCCCAGTCTATCACTGTATGTATTCCAACCGTGTAGCAAAAAGAAAGGGAGGTGGTCTTGCAGTCTTATCTGCAGTTCAACTTACACAACTTCATTCCTATTCCTCCCCTCTCTTAGAAGGCTTATCTGTCTATATTCACTCTAAGCCCTCGCTCCAATTTTTACTAATTTACCTATCACCCCCAGTCACCCATTCCTCTCTTGTGGCTCTATATGATATTTTATCATTCCACCTAGATGATCCTCAACCATTTCTTCTATTAGAGGACTTTAACATAGATGTGTCCGTGACCTCTAATGGAACTGCTTTCAACATCAATAATGTTTTGTTGAACCATAACTTAATTCAGTATGTCCATTCACACACTCTGCAGGACACAGATTCAGTGATTTCTTCTGTGAACTTTCCTACTTTACAGATAAATATTCTTCCTGACCCACGGTTTGATCATTACTTTCTCCACTTTAAATACTTGATTCCCCAGATCTCCTTAAGGAGTCCTCCACCATACTACCAAGTGGGTAGGAATTTAAAGAATCTCACTCCTGATATGCTTCTTGCTTGGTGTGATCCTTCTTTTACTGTTTTCTAATCATTACCATTAGATGATCAAGTTTACAGTATTAATTTACTAGTAAAAAAGGCCCGTTTCTGACACAAATGAAACGGGCGCTAGCAAGGTTTTCCTCGGAGTGTGTATGTTTGGGAGAGTGTATGTGAGAGTGACTGTTTGAGAGTCAGAGTGAAAGTGTGAGTCCAATCCATGCTCCTCTGTCACCTGGCCCCTCCATTCATCCCTATCCAGCAATTCCGCTCTCTCCCTGAGGCCTGCCCTGCAATCCATATCCATCCATGCCCATCTGTCCCCTCCATTCATCCCTATCCAGCAATTCCCCTCTCCCTGAGTCCTGCCCTTCCAATCCATGCTCCTCTGTCACCTGGCCCCTCCATTCATCCCTATCCAGCAATTCCCCTCTCTGCCTGAGGCCTGCCCTGCAATCCATATGCATCCATGCCCATCTGTGCCCTCCATTCATCCCTATCCAGCAATTCCCCTCTTCCTGAGTCCTGCCCTTCCAATCCATGCTCCTCTGTCACCTGGCCCCTCCATTCATCCCTATCCAGCAATTCCCCTCTCTGCCTGAGGCTTGCCCTGCAATCCATATGCATCCATGCCCATCTGTGCCCTCCATTCATCCCTATCCAGCAATTCCCCTCTTCCTGAGTCCTGCCCTTCCAATCCATGCCCATCCATGCTCCTTTGTCACCTGGCCCCTCCATTCATCCCTATCCAGCAATTCCCCTCTCTCCTTGAGGCCTGCCCTGCAATCCATATCCATCCATGCCCATCTGTCCCCTCCATTCATCCCTATCCAGCAATTCCCCTCTCCCTGAGTCCTGCCCTTCCAATCCATGCTCCTCTGTCACCTGGCCCCTCCATTCATCCCTATCCAGCAATTCCCCTCTCTGCCTGAGGCCTGCCCTGCAATCCATATGCATCCATGCCCATCTGTGCCCTCCATTCATCCCTATCCAGCAATTCCCCTCTTCCTGAGTCCTGCCCTTCCAATCCATGCTCCTCTGTCACCTGGCCCCTCCATTCATCCCTATCCAGCAATTCCCCTCTCTGCCTGAGGCCTGCCCTGCAATCCATATGCATCCATGCCCATCTGTGCCCTCCATTCATCCCTATCCAGCAATTCCCCTCTTCCTGAGTCCTGCGCTTCCAATCCATGCCCATCCATGCTCCTTTGTCACCTGGCCCCTCCATTCATCCCTATCCAGCAATTCCCCTCTCTCCTTGAGGCCTGCCCTGCAATCCATATCCATCCATGCCCATCTGTCCCCTCCATTCATCCCTTTCCAGCAATTCCCCTCTCTCCCTGAGCCCTGCCCTCCCAATCCATGCCCATCCATGCTCCTCTATCCCCTGCCCCCTCCATTCATCCCTTTCCAGCAATTCCCCTCTCTCCCTGAGCCCTCCCCTCCAAATCCATGGCCATCCATGCTCCTCTGTCCCCTGCCGCCTCCATTCATCCTTTTCCAGCAAGTCCCCTCTCTCCCTTCCATGACCCCCCCCTCGCATCCATGCTCCTCTCTCTCCCATGTCCCAGCCTGGCCCGCCCTCTTCTCCCCCCCCCCCCTTCGCATCCATGCTGTCGTTTCTCCCCTGCCCTCCCGCTCCCATTGTTGTACTTTACTGGCCACCCTCTTCTGTCCCCCCAACATGCGTGGTTTTTTTTTTTTCTTCTTGTAAAATTTACCTCCGTGGCGGTTCCGGCAGCGAAGCGTCAGGGAAGGAGGCGGCGCTCTCGACGTCTAGGTTTCCCTTCGCTATGTTCCGCCTTCTTTTGACGTCATCCTTGACGTCAGAAGAAGGCGGAACACAGCGAAGGGAAGGCTAGACGTCAAGAGCGCCGCCTCCTTCCCTGACGCTTCGCTGCCGAGCGATGCGATTGGTTGTGTCATTGCTCCGCCCTCGACGTCATCACGTTTGACGCGTGGGCGGGGCAGACACAATGCGATCTCACCCCCTTCACTTTGCTAAGAGAGGCTTCATTAGAACGTTGGAGGTGCGTTTTATATAGAGAGATATTCTGCCTATTAACTAGGTGGATTCCATAAAACATAGATAATCAAAAAGAACAGCACACATAATCATCATCATAAAACTTATCATGCACAACAACCAGAAAAAATACATAATAAAACAAAAAGTCCAATGTTGCTTTGTGCTCACCCATCTCTCTACACATACAAATTGGTAGTACATACTACCCTGCCTCAAAACATTTCCATAAACAAGTGTATCTTTAATAATTTCTTAAAGTATCAGTGTGGTCCTCTACTCTCTCCTCTGCATTGGAGAAACCCATCCCAAAATATCAAAAGAAATTATGACCACAAACTCTACTACTGTGCCATAAGATCCATTTCCAACCTCCATTCTTTAAAACTAGTCCATGCTTCTTTCTTGCAGTTTTTTCACTGCATTATCTCCTCTAGCCTTTAGAAAAGGATTTTTCATCTCAATTGGAGCACAGTTATTGTTTTCCCCCACCTTAAAGACACCCGAGGAAACCTATCGGATCCCATCAATTATCATCCAGTCTCTCAGCAACCTTTCTATCAAAAGTAACTGAGAAACTTGTAGCTCAGCAGCTTCAATTACAGTATATCTTGATCATGTAAATGTCCTTCATCCCTACCAGACTGGATTCAAACAAGATTATTCTACCAAACTTTCTCTACTTGGATTGGTGAGTTATATTCACATAATGCTTGAAAGAGGTGATGAGGTTCTTCTCATATCTCTTGACTTGACCACGGCCTTTGACCACATTAGCCCCTCTATTATTTTGAATCATCTGAAGGACTTGAGCATCTCAGGAGCTGTACTATTTTGGTTTGTTTCCTATTTGCAGCATAGATCCTTTCAGGTTCATTGGTCTGATTCTTCATCTAAAAAACATAGCTTGGCATGTGGAGTCCCTTGGGGTTTGGTGTTGGGACCTATCACATATTTTTGGCTCTCCTAATTTAAACCCTGGGTATTTCTTTCTATATGTATGCAGATAATACCCAACTCCTTTTCTTTCTTCATTCAAGGTCAAATCACACTATTACTGACATCTCTCACAAGCTAAATGTTATTGCTAACTGGTTCTCAGATAACAGCCTTAAATTAAATGCTATCAAAACTATTGCTGTTTTCTTTCCATTATATAGGTCCCCATATCTTCCATGACTACCTTGTATACATGATATGCAAATCCCTTTATGAGACTCGGTCAAAATTCTAGGTGTCAAATCATATTTCTACAGGGAGCATCTATTCTATAATGGCATTGGTGTGCCTAAATATAGGAATGCCCACTTACCCTATCTCTACAGCAGGCATAAATGGGCATGCCTTCATGCAACAATTAGCCTGTGCAACTTACAATATTCTCTAAGTTGCGTGCATAAGTGAGGACACACCCATGTCCTGCACATGCTCTGCCCACATGTATGCCCCCCCCCCCTTCCACTTGTATGGCTATCCAGCTCATAATTGAAAGTGATCGCCGGCCATTTCCCGACACAAATCGGGAGATGGCCGGCGATCTCAGAAAAGCGGCAAAATCGGTATAATCAAAAGCTGCTTTTTTTGACAGCATCGCCGTTTT
This sequence comes from Microcaecilia unicolor, assembly GCF_901765095.1. Lineage (NCBI taxonomy): Eukaryota > Metazoa > Chordata > Amphibia > Gymnophiona > Siphonopidae > Microcaecilia > Microcaecilia unicolor. The sequence goes on from NC_044037.1 coordinate 124,802,797, forward strand.
CCCGTCGCCTCGCCGGCGAAAGTTCAAAGGGGCGTGTCGGCGGTGAAGCGAAGGCGGGACATGGGCGGGTATGGGCGTGGCTACCAGATAGCCGGCTTTCACCGATAATGGAAAAAAAATACGGCGTTAAGCAGTATTTCGCCGGGTTTACTTGGTCCTTTTATTTTCACGACCAAGCCTCAAAAAGGTGCCCAAACTGACCACATGACCACCGGAAGGAAGCGGAGATGACCTCCCCATACTCCCCCAGTGGTCACTAACCCTCCCCCACCAAAAAACCCCCATCAGCAATGCATTGTGGTGGGTGTAGGTATTGGTAGTTGGTAGGCTTTACTCCCCTGGTGCTTTCCCCCTGCTTACTGGGTCAGAGTGTGCCCTGTTTTGTTTCCTGTTGTAGTCAATGCGGTGGTGGCCATTTTTGTAAGCCAGTTTTAGTTCCCTTTCCTGTGTTACCCACGTTAGAGAATGTAGTTCTTACCTTGAATGGTGCTGAAAGAGGGCATTGTACACCATTGTGCCAGCTCTGACCTACTGCTAATCTTAGTACCAGGTGACTCTTTGCCAGTGGGCACAACCTCTGATCTACAGTTAACTGTGAGTAAACGTGCTTATTCAAATAAAGGACTTTTTCAAAGAGATTAGTCTTCAGGTGTCAACTGGTGTGCCAAAGTTATACAGCAGCAATAAGTCCTAGAGGCTGTATGCAGGTCCCTGGAGCAGTTTTAGTGGGTGCAGTACATTTGTGGGTAGTGGGTTTTGGTGGGGGGTTGGGGGGCTCAGCTCCCAAAGTAAGGGAGCTATGCACGTGGGAGCATTTCTAGAGCGCTACTAGGGTTACGCAGCGCTGTACAGTTTAACAAAGAAGGACAGTCCCTGCTCAAAGGAGCATACAATCTAAAAGACGAAATGTCAAGTTGGGGCAGTCTAGATTTCTTGAATAGTGGTATAGTGGTTAGGTGCCAAAGGCGACATTGAAGAGGTGGGTTTTGAGCAAGGATTTGAAGATGGGCAGGGAGGGGGCCTGGCATATGGGCTCAGGGAGTTTATTCCAAGCATGGGGAGAGGCGAGGCAGAAAGGGCGGAGCCTGGAGTTGGTGGTGGTGGAGAAGGGTACTGAAAGGAGTGATTTGTCTTGAGAGCGAAGGTTACGGATAGGAACGTAAGGGGAGATGAGGGTAGAGAGGTAAGGAGGGGCTGCAGAATGGGTGCATTTGTAGGTTAGCAGGAGAAGCTTGAACTGTATGCGGTACCTGATCGGAAGCCAGTGAAGTGACTTGAGGAGAGGGGTGATATGAGTAAATCGGTCCAGGTGGAAGATAAGACGTGCAGCAAAGTTCTGAACGGATTGAAGGGGAGATAGATGGCTAAGTGGGAGGCCAGTGAGGAGTAGGTTGCAGTAGTCAAGGCGAGAGGTAATGAGAGAGTGGACGAGAGTTCGGGTGGTGTGCTCAGAGAGGAAAGGGCGAATTTTGCTGATGTTATAGAGGAAGAAGCGACAGGTCTTGGCTATCTGCTGGATTTGCGCAGACAAGGAGAGGGAGGAGTTGAAGATGACTCCGAGGCTGCGGGCAGATGAGACGATGAGGGTGTTGTCAACTGAGATAGAGAGTGGCAGGAGAGGCGAAGATCCAGGCAGCAATATCGGATAGGCAGGCCGATACTTTGTCCTGGGTTTCCGCAGTGATGTCTGGTGTGGAGAGATAAAGCTGGGTGTCGTCAGCATAAAGATGATATTGGAAGCCATGGGATGAGATCAGGAAGCCCAGGGAAGAGGTGTAGATTAAAAAATGAAGGGGTCCAAGGACAGATCCCTGAGAAACTCCAACAGAGAGTGGGATGGGGGTGGAGGAAGAACCATGAGAATGTACTCTGAAGGTACGGTGGGAGAGATAAGAGGAGAACCAGGAGAGGACAGAGCCCTGGAACCCAAATGAGGACAGTGTGGCAAGAAGTAAGTTGTTATTGACAGTGTCAAAAGCGGCGGAGAGGTCGAGGAGGATTCTCCGTGTGGCAAATGAGTATATTGTTGTTATTATTGGGATACCAGTATGATCACTATTCCTCATACTAATAAACAATTTGTATTGAGATAGAACACGTCATGTATTAGTGAGGGTGTTGTATATTGCACCAGGTGCCCATGTGATCTTTATTACATTGGGCACACTAAAAGACAACTTAAGAACAGGTTGGCTGAGCATATCAGCAACCTGCGTCTTAATAAACAAGTAAATCCTTTAGTGGCCCATTGGAATGAATGTAATCATTCATGCTTCGTTGTGCAGTACTGGTTCAAATCTCCCCCTCGAGCAGAGGTGGTGATGTCAGTGCTTGCTTGTTAGCCATTGAACAACGATATATTTTCACAAGGGGTACGGTGGCCCCATATGGCCTCAATTTAGAGGTCGAATGGATTTAACACAATGTGCCTTTTAGAATAATGGGGCGTGGTTCAGCATGTCCGGTATATAACCCCGGAAGTATATGTCAGTGCAGTTAACTCAGTGGAGCGGTCCCGGACTCACGCCTATATGAGTACCCTTCGGGCAAGTAGCCGAGTACAAGAATTATAGTAAGTGATGTATTAAAGCATTAAGTGATTGTTGATACGCTTTAAAGTGATATGTAATTTGACAGTGATAGCACTATTGTGGTTTTTAGATTAACGGGTGGTTCCTCCTGTAGAAGGAAAACTAAATGCGGTCCAGTATCAGGGAACCGTGGTTTTGAGATGGACTTGATGTGAAGTACCGCTCACCCAGTACCTATAAGCTGGTTATTACGAACGCCACAGGATAACGTGGTGGTTCATTTATGGAGCAGCATTGCGGTTGAATATTAATAATACGTCATTAAGCTAATGGTTCAGTGGATCCATTAGCAGTTTGAACAAGACGGGACAAGCACCAAGGCGCTGGTTCAACCAGTTTGCACAACAATTAGTTGTGAATTCAGTAGTGGTCTATATGATATGGCTTGATGTTGGTTAACTGGACACATATAATTCACACGGATTTTTTCTGTGTGCAAATGATATTGCCAAATGTGTTTTTCGCTGTATTATATGATTTAATTTGTATTTCAATTATAAGGTACAGAGGGTGATCGGTGAATGAATGTGGAAGAGTGACTGTTTCATTAGTTTAATAATGTCGAGTGCTGATTAAAGGCACAGACGATGTAATAAAAGCATTTTGATATAAAGAAATATGTTGGAGACATGATCTTTTATACCACGAGACATGTCTTATACCATACGAAAGATTACTTGCAGCAATAATGTACTAAAATAAGAAAGGTATGTTTGCCTATGGGAGAGAGGTGTTGTTGAGCAATCTGTTTGGGTAAGTCTACCTATTTTGTGTTACAGATTCCTACACAGACACTACATGCTACCAGAATCCTTCATCTCGGTTGCACCTCAATTGGACAGATGCTCAACTGATACAGCACAGGGAACCACAAAATAAAATGTAGACAAAAGCTGAAATGAAGACCCCCCCCCCCCCCCCCCCCCACCTCCGGCCCAAGAAACCCAGACATACAATACTAGTAAAAGAAAAACAGAAATGTATTTTCTCCTGTACTTTACAAAATAACAATGGGGAAAAAAATGTGCATTTCACAAAGTAGGCACATCTCAGTCCTTAAAAAGTATTAAATAAAAATAATTGTTTTCTTTTCTACCTTTATAGTCTGGGCATTTTATTTCTATAATTAGGCTGGTCTCAATCTCTTTTCCACTTTCCATGTGTCAGTCTTCTCCTAAATTCTTTCTGGGTTGGCTTTTCCACTTCTTCTGACATAGTAGCATAGTAAGTGATGGCAGATAAAGACCTGAATGGTCCATCCAGTCTGCTCAACAGTCACATTTACTATCAATACAAGATTAAATCAACAATGAACGTGATATTATATACTTGATCTCTCCTTCTTGTGTTAACATTATACACTTTCCTCTCCTCTTGTCTTCCTTTATTTCTTGACCCTACCTGTCCTTCCAACTATCGACCCATCTCCTTCCTCCCCTTCCTTTCCAAGTTACTTGAACGCGCCGTTCACTGCTGCTGTCTTGAGTTTCTCTCATCGCATGCTGTTCTTGACCCACTCCAATCTGGCTTTTGCCCTCTTCATTCAACTGAAACTGCACTTACTAAAGTTTCCAACGACCTGTTCCTGGCCAAATCCAAAGGTCTCTATTCTATCCTCATCCTTCTCTTTCTATCCGCCGCTTTTGACACTGTTGATCACAGCCTACTCCTTGACACACTACCTTCATTTGGATTCCAGGGCTCTGTTCTTTCCTGGTTCTCCTCCTACCTCTCGCTTCGCACCTTAAGTGTACACTCTGGTGGATCCTCTTCTACTTCTATCCCTCTACCAATTGGTGTACCTCAGGGTTCTGTTCTTGGTCCTCTCCTGTTCTCCATCTATACTTCTTCCCTTGGCTCTCTGATATCTTCACATGGCTTTCAATACCATCTCTATGCTGATGACTCCCAAATCTACCTCTCTACCCCTGAAATCTCAACCAGCATCCAGACCAATGTCTCAGCCTGCCTATCTGACATCGCTGCCTGGATATCTCAACGACATCTGAAACTTAACATGGCCAAAACCAAGCTCCTCATCTTTCCCCCTAAACCTACCTCTCCTCTCCCCCCTTTCTCTATTTCGGTGGATGGCACTCTCATTCTCCCTGTCTCACTAGCTCGTAACCTTGGGGTCATCTTTGACTCTCCTTTTCTGCTCACATTCAACAGATTGCCAAAACCTGTCGTTTCTTTCTCTATAACATCAGCAAAATCCGTCCCTTCATCTCTGAGCACTCTACCAAAACCCTTATCCACACTCTTATCACCTCTCATCTTGATTATTGTAACCTACTCCTCACCGGACTCCCTCTTAGCCATCTCTCTCCTCTTCAATCAATCCAAAACTCTGCTGCGCAACTCATTTTCCACCAAAGTTGCTATGCCCACATTAGCCCTCTCCTTAAGTCACTTCACTGTCTCCCTATCCATTTCCGTATTCAATTCAAACTTCTCCTATTGACCTATAACTGCATTCACTCTGCTGCTCCCCAGTACCTCTCCACTCTTGTCTCCCCCTACGTTCCCCCTCAAGTACTCCGCTCTGTAGATAAATCTCTCTTATCCGTCCCTTTCTCCTCTACTGCTAATTCAAGACTCCGTTCCTTTTATCTTGCTGCACCTCGCGCCTGGAATAGTCTTCCCGAGCCTGTACGTCTAGCCTCGTCTTTAGCCGTTTTCAAGTCCAAACTCAAAACCCACCTCTTTACCACTGCTTTTGACTCCTAACTCACTTACCCTGTCCTTTATCCTCATCTCTTATTCCCTTACCCTTAATTGTTCTGTCTGTTTACCTGTCTTATCTAGATTGAAAGCTCTTTGAGCAGGGACTGTCTTCTGTGTATGGTGTACAGAGCTGCGTATGCCTTGTAGCGCTATAGAAATGATAAGTAGATAGATATATTTCTCTACATCTGTCTGGCATTGATCTTTCATTTTATGTTCCCCCCTCCCCCACCCCACAGTTCTCTTCTCTGCATTTATGTCCTCCCATTTGATTTTCTCTCATTATCCCTTTCTCTCACTGTCTAGTCTTTAGTCTCCTTTTTATCTTCCTATTGGTTTTTCCCATCTCCCTCCCATTGTCCCCTCTCTCTCCTTTTCCAGTCTCCTATCCCGTCCTGGAATTCGTTGCCAGAGAATGTGGTAAAGGCAGTTAACTTAGCTGGGTTTAAAATAGGTTTGGACGGCTTCCTAAAGGAAGGGGATGAGTCTCTGAAGGGGTCGTGTGAGGGTGATATCGGGGTTAGCTTCATCGCATGCCCCCTAGTCCTAGTATTTTTGGAAAGACTAAACAAATGATTCATGTCTACCCATTCCACTCCACTCATTATTTTATAGATCTCTATCATATGAGCCCTAGCCGCTTCAGCCTTTCCTCATAGGGAAGCCATCCCATCCCCTTTATAATTTTTGTCGCCCTTCTCTGTACCTTTTCTAATTCCACTATATCTTTTTTGAGATGTGGTGACTAGAATTGAACACAATACGGTCGCACCATGGAGCGATACAAAAGCATTATAACATCCTCATTTTTGTTTTCCATTCCTTTCCTAATAATACCTAACATTCTATTTCCTTTTTTAGCTGCCGCAGCACACTGAGCAGAGGGTTTCAACGTATCATCAATGTATCATCAACGACAATGCCTAGATCCCTTTCTTGGTCAGTGACTCCTAGCGTGGAACCTTGCATTACGTAGCTATAATTCAGGTTCCTCTTTCCCACATTCATCTCTCTCTCCCTCGACTCACCATAGGGTCCGCTATCTCTTTCCTTTCCTGGTCCTCCCAAATGGATTTTTAAAGAAAATGATGCCTATGCACCATAGGTATCACTATGGGGTAGCAAGTGCCTCTCCAGAAAAACAGCTTGCCACCCATCATTACCTGTCTGGCATCATCGCCCCCCTCCTCCCACTATGGGTCCACTATCTTTCTCCCTCGGTCTCCTCCGCAAGCACTGCAGTTCTCCACTCTTTTGGGCTGACGGCAGCATCAGCAATGAGAGCATGCTGCCTTCAGCTGGCCCCGGAATCCTTCTTTCTGCTACAACTTCCTGTTCCACTTAGGCGGGATGCTGCAGAGAGAAAGGTTCTGAGACCAGCCGAATGCAGCATGTCTTTATTGGTGATGCTGCCAGCAGCCTGGAAGAAAGGGAAACAGCTGGAACTGGGAAGGGAGAAAAATAGCAGAACCCATGGGAGGCGGGGCGATGCCAGACAGGTAATGATTAGTGGCAAGCTGTTTTTGTGGAGGTGGTGCTTGCTACTGCATAGTGACACCTATGGTGCATAGGCACCATTTTATTTAGAAATCCATTTGGGGGGAGCGATTGCTCCCCTTGTGCCCTCTTCCCCTCCCAGATATGCCTCTGGTAGGACCATAATGCTCTTCTTTTACTCCAGCTGAAATCTAGAGACGGATGGAAAGAAATACTGAAATATATCAGCATCTCTGATTAAGGAATCTTGAACAGTGAACACTAAGATCTTATGTGTGGAGGTAGTGCTGGCTCATACCTAATATATAGCAGTGAACTTTGATAGTACTGTTCTTCTATTTTCAATGACAATAGTCATCTAGTTGGGTTGTACAGTGAAGACTGTAATGAGACTTGATCTATAAAAACTGTTTGAGGGAAAGGGAGTTATTTTATTGATTTGGTTTTTGTTTTGTTTCAATTTATTTTATTGCATGCTATTTTACAATAGCTCACACTAAAATATTTTTAATAAACAGGAAAGTAGCCATCCCTGCCCTGCACTCTGCATTCCTCCATTGACCGCTCTGCTTCTTACTCATCTGTGAAGTCCAAAGGGGGCAAGAATGACCTGCATTTGCTCCTGTTCTACAAGTGCAATATTCCAAAATTGCACTTCATTTTGTAGCACAGCTGGACTTACTGTAGCCCCTGGGCCCTTACAACAGTATTTGTAGTTCCCCATTTGAATATATTGTTTGTTGTAAAAACCTTTCAAATATTTTAGGCATCTATACCCCTTACCGGCAATAGTTGTGGTTCCCAAGCCCCAGTTCTCCATTGGGATACTTTTCGGTGTTGTAGGCATGCTGGTGTGTTTGGTCCCAGTACAGACATGGACGTCCATTCCTCAGAGAAGTTTGGTTTTGGATTCCTCGGTAGTCAGCCCCATTAACTTTGAAGCATTCTGAGGGAACTGGGGAAACACCAGAGAACAGAGACAGTAGTTCACACTATGTGATGCTGCATGTTCCTATATGTTGAAAATATTTACATAGCTTTATTTGTAGTCCCAGATGACAGAATAGATTGGATAGTGGTATTATATACATTGTTCTCCATAAAACACAAAATAGGTAGACTTACCCAAACAGATTGCTCAACAACACCTCTCTCCCATAGGCAAACATACCTTTCTTATTTTAGTACATTATTGCTGCAAGTAATCTTTTGTATGGTATAAGACATGTCTCGTGGTATAAAAGATCATGTCTCCAACATATTTCTTTATATCAAAATGCTTTTATTACATCGTCTGTGCCTTTAATCAGCACTCAACATCATTAAACTAATGAAACAGTCACTCTTCCACATTCATTCACCGATCACCCTCTGTACCTTATAATTGAAATACAAATTAAATCATATAATATAGCGAAAAACACATTTGGCAATATCATTTGCACACAGAAAAAATCTGTGTGAATTATATGTGTCCAGTTAACCAACATTAAGCCATATCATATAGATCACTACTGAATTCACAACCAATTGTTGTGCAAACTGGTTGAACCAGCGCCTTGGTGATTGTCCCGTCTTGTTCAAACTGCTAATGGATCCACTGAACCATTAGCTTAATGACGTATTATTAATATTCAACCACAATGCTGCTCCATAAATGAACCACCACGTTGTCCTGAGGCGTTCATAATAACCAGCTTATAGGTACTGGGTGAGCGGTACTTCACATCAAGTCCATCTCAAAACCACGGTTCCCCGATGCTGGACCGCATTTCGTTTTCCTTCTTCAGGAGGAACCACCCGTTAATCTAAAAACCACAATAGTGCTATCACTGTCAAATTACATATCACTTTAAAGCATATCACTTAAACAATCACTTAATGCTTTAATACATCACTTACTATAATTCTTGTACTCGGCTACTTGCCCGAAGGGTACTCATATAGGCGTTAGTCCGGGACCGCTCCACTGAGTTAACTGCACTGACATATACTTCCGGGGTTATATACCGGACATGCTGAACCACGCCCCATTATTCTAAAAGGCACATTGTGTTAAATCCATTCGACCTCTAAATTGAGGCCATATGGGGCCACCGTACCCCATGTGAAAATATATCGTTGTTCAATGGCTAACAAGCAAGCACTGACATCACCACCTCTGCTCAATTAAATCATTTAGTGGCCCATTGGAATGAATGTAATCATTCCATTGAGCAGCTTCATTGTGCAGTACTGGTTCAAATCTCCCCCTCGAGCAGAGGTGGTGATGTCAGTGCTTGCTTGTTAGCCATTGAACAATGATATATTTTCACATGGGGTACGGTGGCCCCATATGGCCTCAATTTAGAGGTCGAATGGATTTAACACAATGTGCCTTTTAGAATAATGGGGTTTGAGGTCACGTGATGCGGTGGGAGCAGTAGCCACGCTTTAGCGCTGCTTCGGGGTCCCCGCTCGATCTTCGCCCGTTAAAATCCTCAAAACCCTCCGAAATTGAGTGACCGGACTTCCACTTGCTGTGCGCAGTGTATGGACAAATATTTAATATCCATGCCGCCGGGATCCGCGTGAAAAAGCATCAAAAACGACAAAGAAATGCTGGCGGCGTCTGGCAGTGATTCAAAGATGGCGACCGGAACGACGAGTAGCGAGGCAGAGTTTTCGGAACGCCAGGTAACACAGCTGGCGGCTGTCGTGGGAACAGCGCTCGAGCCCCGATTTGCGTCGATGGATGACCAATTCAGCAAATTAGATGGGCAGATGGCGGAACTGGTGAATCGCACTGCGGAGACAGAACAGAGGGTGTCCGCTTTAGAAGACTCCTGGCAGAGCTGTGAGCCGGAGATAGCAGGCCTGAAAGATCAGCTGGCCCAGCAAGCAGCAAAGTTAGACGAACTTGAAAACAGAGCACGTCGCAGCAACCTTCGGTTGGTGGGGATACCGGAGTCTCTCCCTGACAAGAACCTGAGCACTCTATTGGAACACATGAAGTCCATACACACTAATAGAAATGTATCAATACACTCTCTTCTGAATTCTCTTCCCCCGTATTTTCACCACATTTAAAACTCTACCCACAGATAAAATTGTTATACCCTAATGTTCTCTTGCTATTGTTTGTCGCCCTATCATTTCCCCATTGTTACATTCCATTGTTCTATTCCCCAAATGATGTTTTGACTTTGACTGTGTCTTCCCATAACTCTTCACAATGTAACCCATAATCGTACTGTAACAAATTGTATTTCCATCATTTACAATGTATTGTAAGCCACACTGAGCCCGCAAATAGATGGGAAAATGTGGGATACAAATGCAATAAATAAATAAATAAATAAGAGTGGCTGACAAAAGAATTTGCCCTACCTGATAGCTGTGGCCTGCTCTGCATTGAGAGAGCCCGTAGGGTTGGGCGGCAGCAGCAAGGCAGTCAGCGCCCCAGGGTAATCATTCTCAAAGTTCACAATTACATTCACAAGGAAGAGATCCTCAGAGGCTACCACCTGAAAAGAGAGTCTTTAACATACGCCGGCGCTCAGGTACGAATTTTTCAAGATTATTCGGCTAGCATCCAGGAGAAGAGGTGGAGGTTCCACAGAGTCTGCACAGCCCTGGTGGAAAGGAAGATGCGCTTTATGTTGTTGTATCCGGCTACCCTGAAGATTCAGCATGAAGGGAAATGGATCTCTTTTATATCGGAGCAAACAGCCCTGCAGTTTTTGAACCGAGAACTGAAAGGAGCAGAGAGCCCGACCTGATGTGGTGACATTTAGCGTCTGGAATTATAGAACACGCATTTGTTTGTTGAAAGTGGAGGTTGCGCTGTTTAACCGGTAACCTTTGAGTTATGACAGTTATGTATGTTATAATATGTAAAGCGGAGGTGCTAGCTGGTAACTTTTGAGCTATGACAGTTATGTATGTTACAATCTGTGAAGCGGAGGTGGAGGGTGGGGCGGGGGCCACAGCACTTTGTGATTTTGCTTGCATGGGGATAGTTAAGTGGAGGGTGTGTGGTGGGGGAGGGGGACCAAGGCGGAAAATGGGGAAGGGGGGGTAGAGGGTGGGGGAGGAGCGGGAGGGTTAGTGGGGAAGGTAGTGTGGGGGGAGAGGGGAGAGGGATTGCCACAAGTGAGAATAATGTTCGGAGTTGTGATTGCTGCGCACTGCGGTGGGCGATTGAAGGATTGTGACCTCTGGGTGAAGGCTGGGTGCCCGGGGGCCTTATTGGTCTTTAAGATCCTGAAAAGCAAAGAGGTGAAGTATTGGGAACCGGGTTAAATGAAGCCGCCTAGACTAATTTCTTGGAATGTATCTGGTATTGGGTCCCCCATAAAAAGAGCAAAAATTTTAACGGCCTTGCAATGTCACCAGGCCTCGATTGCATGCTTACAAGAGACAAAATTGTCTGATGCAGAACATTTAAAGCTTAAGCAACGATGGGTGGGGGAATGCTTCTTTTCCTCGGCACTAGGAAGGAAGGGGGGAGTCACAATTCTTATTCACAAAAACTTGCAATGTAAAGCACGAGTGGTGGCGCAAGACAGTCAGGGGAGATATATATTGCTGCATTTAAACATAATGGGGCAGGAGATCTTCCTGCTTAATGTGTATGGTCCGAATGTGTATGACCACTCCTTCTTTCAGCACATAGTGTGTTTGGGCATTTGCCACTCAACCGCCCCTTGGCTTTTAATGGGGGATTTCAATCAGGTGATGGATGGGCAGCAAGATCGGTCGACCCCCCTCTACGGGGACAGCAATGGGTAGGGGCAGAGGGTTGCAATATCTGTGTAAAGCACTGAACCTGGCAGATCCTTGGCGCCTGGTTAACTCCAATGTGCGCGACTACACCCACCTTTCGCAAGCTCATGGCACCTGGTCAAGACTAGATTATATACTAACGGCTGGAGCTCTTTTCCCACAGATCGTGCAAGCGGAGATTGGACCACTAGAGATTTCAGCTCACTCCCTGATATGGGTAGATATAGAATTGGGGGTGGCGAGATTAGGGGGTGATCGGTGGAAATTTCCCGCATATTTAGTAGGAGATGCCCATTTCCAAGAACACATTAGACAGAAATGGCTATTGTTTGCAGAGGCAAATGAGTGCCATGAGGAGGAGGCTCTTCTATACTGGGAAACTGCGAAAGCGGTTATGAAAGGGGAGATCATTTCCTATATGTGTGCACGGGCAAAGCGTCTAGTACAAGGCATAGTCCAGTTGGAACATAAATTTAAAATAGCAAAACGGAAATATCTTGCGACACCTAGCCCAGGACTTAGAGAGGAGATGGTGTCGACGCTTGCGGCATTAAACTCGCTAATACACGAACGAACTAAGAAACAGCTTTTTCATCGCGCTTACACCTTTCATAGATTTGGCAATAGATCAGGGAAGCTGCTGGCCAGAGTAGCGAAGACTTGGGGGGGGGGGGGGAACAGATTCATCGCTTCTTTGGTGAGACCGGACGGCACAAGAGAGGTCCAGTCTGCGGATATTGTGCAGATCTTACACAATTTTTATGCCTCTTTATATGATAAACCAGACACTCAGAGTGGCCCCTCATTAGTAGATTACTTGGAAGATTTAGGCATCCCGCGATTATCAGCAGAGGTGGTAGGGCAGCTAAACTCCCCCTTGACAGCTAAGGAAATACAGAGGGTGGTTAAGACGTTGAAAAGGGGTACTGCCCCAGGCCCAGATGGCTTTACCGCAGAGTATTAGCAGTGTATGCTGCCCCAGATATGTGGTGCCTTGATTTCTTTTTTTGAATCCTCAGTTGCAGAGGTCAGGTTTCCACAGGGCACCAATGAAGCCTGGATCACACTCATTCCAAAGCCGGGTAAGAATCCAGAGTATACAGAGTCCTATCGACCCGTCTCCCTTATTAATGTGGATTTAAAGATACTAGCTAGGGTGTTAGCAGAGCGGCTGAGTCCCCACTTTGATCGGGGAGGGACAGGTGGGGTTTGTTCGGGGTAGGCATTCATCTTTGAATGTGCGTAAAGTCTGTATGGCCATTGCCCATAGCCGCCTCCTAGACGAACCTCTGTTGTTGGTGAGTCTGGATGCCGAGAAGGCATTTGACAGGGTCAGTTGGGACTACCTGTTTGGGGTTTTAGATTATGTGGGTCTAAAGGGTTGGTTTGTGCACGCAATTACAGCACTGTATTCTCAGCCAAGGGCCTCCTTACTAATAAATGGTCTCCGCTCATCTTCATTCCAGATAGCCAGGGGGACATGGCAGGGGTGCCCACTTTCCCCCTTGCTGTTCCTGCTCTATTTAGAGCCATTGTTGCGCACTATTCAATTTCGAGAATTGAAACTCCCACGTTTGCGGTTAAGACTCTAGCATTCACAGATGATGTTATGCTGACCTTGACGAACCCTCGCCAGTCGCTCACTCATCTTCTGGATACTATAAGAGAATTTGGTTATTTTTCTGGGTTTACTCTTAACTTACAGAAGTCTGTGGCTTTTCCTGTGCAGAGTTCAATTAGGGAGACTTGGGAGGGAGAGTTCCCCCTTTCGTGGTCCATGGGCCCCATAAAATATCTGGGAGTGTTGATCCCAGCAGACTTGACCAGCCTGTATGAGGTGAATGTAGAACCTCTCTCACCAACTATTTTCAACCTAATGATTATCCCTCTAGCAAAACTCCTATCAAACCATAACCTCAATCCACATATATACGCTGATGATGTGACAATATATATCCCTTTCAAACAAGACATCAAAGAAATCTCCAACTAAATCAATCAAAGCCTACACATCATGAACACATGGGCAGACACATTACGTCTGAAATTAAATGCAGAAAAAACTCAATGCCTGGTACTCACCTCCCAATACAACACTAACGAATTCAACGCGATAAATACACCAAACCTAAACCTTCCAATCTCAGAAACGCTAAAAATCCTTGGAGTCACTATCGACCGCCACATAACACTTGAAACCCACGCAAACAACACAACTAAGAAGATGTTCTACTGCATGTGGAAACTGAAAAGGATAAGACCATTCTTCCCAAGATTCGTCTTTCATAACCTAGTGCAATCCCTCGTCCTCAGCCATCTGGATTACTGCAACTCATTATACGCAGGCTGCAAAGAGCAAACACTGAGGAAACTTCAAACAGCCCAGAACACAGCAGCCAGACTCATCTTCGGAAAACCAAAATATGAAAGGGCAACACCACTACGAGAGAAACTACACTGGCTTCCACTGAAGGAACGCATCACCTTTAAGGTATGCACACTAGTCCACAAGATCATTCACGGCGAAGCCCCAGCCTACATGTCCGAGTTGATTGACCTACCACCCAGAAATGCTAGGAGATCTTCCCGAACATACCTCAACCTCCATTTCCCTACTTTCAAGGGCGTGAAATACAAGACGCTACACGCGACAACCTTCTCTCACACGAGCACGCAGCTTTGGAACACACTGCCATGCAACTTAAGAGCGATCCACGAACAAGCATCCTTCCGCAGATTACTGAAGACCCATCTGTTTGAGACAATTTACGGAAAAAACCAAAACACATAGAGTCCACACTCACTTACATCAATGCATCACACATCCACTTATGATCTCTCATCCCCCCTAATTCCACATTACTCATACATATACTTACAGAAATATGTACACCATGTGCCTCTGTGTCTTAACACTGCCCTTAAGCTTCCCATTGTCTCCTCCCAAAGTCTCCCTGTTGATGTCCCATTGTGATATTCCTAATGATAATTCGATTATCTCGCATAACTTGTACAATGTAACCCATAACCAATTTGTAACAACTGTATTCTCATTATTCATATCTTATTGTAAGCCACACTGAGCCTGCAAAGAGGTGGGAAAATGTGGGATACAAATGCAAACAATAAAAATAAATAAACCCCTACGAATATGCACACGCCATACATTGCAGAGTTGGCATTCGCTCCCGCTGTCCCTCTTAGGTAGAATTGCCCTTTACAATATGATACTGGTGCCTAAGTGGACATATATGTTACAAATGATTCCTATCTTTCTTAAACAAAGAGATGAAAATTGGGTGACACGGTTGGTGACACCTTTTATATGGCAGGGCAAAAAGCCACGATTGACAGCCTCTCAGCTGTTCCTGCCACGCGCAGGGGGGGGGGGGGGGGAATGGGATTGCTGAATGTAAAGCTTTTTTCGATAGCAAGTAACATGTGCCATCTTACAGATTGGTTCCGGGGATCTTCTTACTTCACGTGTACCAGGGTGGAGGTGGGACTGTTTGCCCCTTCCCATTTTAGTGCTTGGTTACATGTGGCACCGGGGAAGGTGTCTACGCCCCGGGTTTTTGCACCGTTGTTATTGCCTGTGAGGAAAGCATGGTGATGGATCTATTGTTTTTATGGCTTATCTGCAGAATCTTCCCCACTGTTGCCAATCCAGGGTAATAGGGATTTCCCCCCGGGATCTACATCGGTGGGCTTTGGTGTTTGGTCGACTAGGAACTTACAATATTTATACCAGTTATACAACGAAAGTGGTGCACTTAAATCCCAGGATGAACTCCGGGTGGAATATGGGATGGAGGGTTTCCACTTCTTATCTATGTTTCAACTACGCCATTACATAAGGTCTCTTCTGCCTTCTACATTAACACCAAAGGTATGGGAAACGCTAGTTACCATACTAGGGTTAGATGCACAATTAAGGGTCCCACTTAAATATTATCATGCTACTTTACGGGAGCAGTTGGGTGAGGTGGATTATGATAATTTAGCTAACCTCTGGAACAAAGAATTGGCGGTGGGTCTCCAGAGTGATAGATTGAAGATTTGTCTCTTGGGGATGCAGAGATGGGTGGAAAATGTGACGTTGCAAGAAATCCAATACAAATTTTTAATGCGAATGTACATCTCTCCTCGCAGAGCCTTTAGGGCCTCCATGCGGATGGATGATGTATATGCAAAATGTGCCCAACCCCTGGCTGGTTTGGACCACATGTTTTGGACCTGTCCGCGGATCCTTGGATTTTGGCGGCACGTATGTCAGCCTGTGTCCAGTCTGTGGGGGGTTACCTGGAGGCCTGCTCCATTTCAGCTCTTTGAGGTGTTCTGGGTGTCCCCGTGTTTGCCCAGGGGTCTCAAATGCTTTTTAAAATGGTCAGTTCTGATGGGCAAGAAATCAATTCTTCAACAGTGGATAGTTGCAGAACCTCCATCATTACAGCAATGGCGATCCAACATGATCTCTCTCTGTGCATTGGAGCGCAGAGGAATGGAAGACTTGTCCTCACCTCGGGGAGACCTATTCTGTCAAGCCTGGTCTCCCTTCTGGGATTAATTGACTGTGGTAGCGCGTAGCAGAATCCTGAATGCGTAAACTAGATGGTGTGGCGGGGGGGGGGGGGGTGTGGGAAGATTTTGGGGGGTTGGGGGGGAGGGGGGAAGAATGTGGAAAATTGTTATATATTAGATTACTTCTTAGATGTGTTAATTAAGTACCATTGTGGAACATATTATTAGTGAAGGGATAAAAATACCTTTGGATGGCTTGTTGTGTGGAGGAGAGGATGTTGATGGGGGGGGGGGGGGGGGGGGAGATTTGCGAAGAAGTATCCAACCCTAAGATAGAGGCTATTGACCTACATCCTGCTGATACCAAAGTCTGCGGTGAAGTAAGTAGATAATAAGGGGGGGGGGGGGAGGAGGGGTATTAGAGGGGATATATAAAATGCACAGCTTGGTGAATTGTATTGAAGTTGTGTTTGTATTGTTTTTTTTTTTTCTATTTGAGATGCTTTTCACCAATAAAAACATTTAAACATAGAATAATTGGGTGTGGTTCAGCACATCCGGTATATAACCCCGGAAGTATATGTCAGTGCAGTTAACTCAGTGGAGCGGTCCCGGACTCACGCCTATGTGAGTACCCTTCAGGCAAGTAGCCGAGTACAAGAATTATAGTAAGTGATGTATTAAAGCATTAAGTGATTGTTGATATGCTTTAAAGTGATATGTAATTTGACAGTGATAGCACTATTGTGGTTTTTAGATTAACGGGTGGTTCCTCCTGAAGAAGGAAAACGAAATGAGGTCCAGCATCGGGGAACTGTGGTTTTGAGATGGACTTGATGTGAAGTACCGCTCACCCAGTACCTATAAGCTGGTTAATACGAACTCCACAGGATAACGTGGTGGTTCATTTATGGAGCAGCATTGCGGTTGAATATTAATAATACGTCATTAAGGTAATGGTATAGTGGATCCATTAGCAGTTTGAACAAGATGGGACAAGCACCAAGGCGCTGGTTCAACCGGTTTGCACAACAATTGGTTGTGAATTCAGTAGTGATCTATATGATATGGCTTAATGTTGGTTAACTGGACACATATAATTCACATGGTTTTTTTCTGTGTGCAAATGATATTGCCAAATGTGTTTTTTGCTGTATTATATGATTTAATTTGTATTTCAATTATAAGGTACAGAGGATGATCGGTGAATGAATTTGGAAGAGTGACTGTTTCATTAGTTTAATGATGTTGAGTGCTGTTTAAAGGCACAGATGATGTAATAAAAGCATTTTGATATAAAGAAATATGTTGGAGTCTTGTGTTAGTTGAAGAGTAAATATATGACTCTGGCCTATCTACTTTTTCCCCTATTTTTTGTGATAAAAGATCATGTGCCATACCAGTTGGTCTCTTGGTTATTGTCAGGTTGGAAACTCCTGAAGTGATAAGTCCCATTCAGTTGTAATATCACAATAATGATATATTTAAATATCATCTTGAACATAAGCAGGAACTGACTTACACACCTCAGATATGTAAAATATATATCTCAGGTTTCCTTTACAAACTCTTAATGTAGAGCTTCCTAACCCTGTCCTGAGTAATCCATAGCCAATTGAGTTTTTAAGACATCCACAATGAATATGCATGAGATCAACTTGTATAACTTGTAAACCCATTATGGACTGAATTCTATAAATGGTGCCGAAAAATTGGTACCAACTAAAAAAATGCGATAAGCGTTATTCTATAAGTAGCACTCAAAGGTAGGCGTCATTTATAGAACAGCACTTGATGCTGGGAACCATGCCTAACTTTAGGCTTGACCATTTACCCCAACTAAACCCTGGTATAAATCCTCATGCATAAATTAGGTGTGGATCCCCCTTATTCTATAACAGTGTATATAAATTACATGAAAGCCACTGATCTGCCCATGATCCTTCAATGGCCATGCCCCCTTTTTGGAGCCACGTGTAAAATTTGCACATGGATCTAGGTGTGTAAATATGCATGCGTAACTTTTAATTGATTCCAATTAGCACCAAAGATTGCTAGAGTCCAATTATTGGCACTAATTCACTTGTTAGTCAATTAGATTACATGCGCAAATTGGGTATGAACACAATTTTTAGTGCCATTTATAGAATTTGGGGGTATATATACAGATTTACCTTGTGCACATTCATTATGGATATCCTAAAAACCTGACTGGCTGCGTGGTCCCCAGAACAGGATTGGGAAGCTGTATCTTACTGACCGGGGCAAAGCTTAACCTATTTCATACATCCAGTCTGGGTCAGGTTACACCATTAGAGGGCAATTTTATAACAGGACAGTTAGGTTGGGAGGACAGGACAATATAGGAATCTATGAATCTTTGTAAAATATCCTCCCAAAAGCTGCCAAAATCATGACTAAAATGTAGTTGCATATATTTACACCTCTTGGGGAATAGGAATAAATGTATGTGGCTTAAATATAGACATAAGTGAATATTTTATAACCCCTACATGTACTTGATGACTCCACCCATGCCTCAAACAAACTACATCCCCCAAACACATGTATATTTCGGTCACATAACATTGGATGACATTTGCCACCGCACATACATTATACTTGTAACTCATGGGATAATTTTATAAAAGGTGCTTTGCATATGCACAACAGGTTTTATGCATGAAAAATTCTTTATAGTATTACCACCTAAGTACGTGAGCAATCCATGTTTTCTGCAATTTTCAGTTGTATTTTGTCCAAGATATGGTAGAGTTATTTGTATATGTATATGTCTTGTTGATTATTGTTATGCCATGTTGATTTTGTGTATGTTTTTATTGGTCTACTTTGGGTTTAAAGTAGAATATGAATGATTAAATGAATAAATAGAAATTTGATGGCTCAAAAGCCAAAACTGAGGCTGATCTGGTAAAAGCTTATGTATTCTTAAAAACCTTAAAATCTTATATATAGTGTTTATGTATTCAAAATATTGTTAAAATTTGTGTATTTATGATGTGAAGGTGCAACATTAAGGGGGTCTTTTACTAAGGTGCATTAGCATTTTTAGCACACACTAAAAATCAACCGGCGCTAAATGCTGAGACACCCATTATATTCCTATGGGCTTCTCAGCATTTAGTACCAGCTGTTTTTTAGTGTGAGCTAAAAATGCTAGCACACCTTAGTAAAAGACTCCCTTAATGTTGCACCTTCACATCATAAATACACAAATTTTAACAATATTTTGAATACATAAACACTATACAAGATTTTAAGGTTTTTAAGAATACATAAGCTTTTACCAGATCAGTCTCAGTTTTGGCTTTTGAGCCATCAAATTTCTATTTTGAATAAGCACCTTTACTCACATTTAACTGCAGATCAGAGGTTGTGCCCCACTGGCAAAGAGTCTCCCTGGTACCAGGGGCGTAGCCACACTACAGAATTTGGGTGGGCCTAAGCAAGAAGTGGGTGGGCACCAAGTGCTCTTCCCCACCCCCACCCCCAACCACCACCAACAAAAATATCTCAGCTGGCGGGGAAATGCTTCTTTCCACCGTGGCAGTCTGCAGTACGCATGCGCTGAAAACTGAGCATGCGCAGGTGCTGGTATCGTGGAGAGTAGTGTTTTCATTACCATTAGGGGGAAGTCTTCAGCTGGCTGAGCTTGGGATCCCCACCAGCTACCACTAAACGTATGGTACTGTTGGGTGGGCCTGAGCCCTAAGTGGGTGGGCCCCGGCCCACCCAGGCCCACCTGTGGCTACGCCACTGCCTGGTACTGAGATGAGCAGTAGGTCAGAGCTGGCAGAATGGTGTACAATGCCCTCTTTCAGCAACATTCAAGGTAATAACTAAGTTCTCTAACGTGGGTAACACATAAAAGGGATCTAAAACTGGCTTACAAAAATGGCCACTACCTCATGGACTACCGGAAAAAAAACTGGACACACTCTGACCCAGTTAGCAGGGGGAAAAGCACCATGGGAGTAGAGCCCACTACCCTACAGCCACCACAATGCATTGCTGATGTGACTCTGCAGTGCACCTAACAGAAAAGGTGTCACACTCACCCGAGAGCCACATCACAACCAGGGAAAGGCTGTCAGAGGATAGAACACATTCTGCTGTCATGGAGGTGGGTACGGCATTTGAGGTTGGCATAGAGGCTGGCAAAATATGTTTATAATTGTGTTTTTTAGTGTGGGAGAGGGTTGGTGACCACTGGGGGAGTACGGGAAGGTGATCCCTGATTCCTTCCAGTGGTCATCTGGTCAGTTGGGGCACCTTTTTGAGGCTTGGTTGTGAAAATAAAAGGACCAAGTAAACCCGGCGAAATACTGATGAACGCCGCTTTTTTTTCCCCCATTATCTGCAAAAGCCGACCATCTGGTAGCCACGCCCATGCCCACCCATGTCCCGCCTTTGCTACGCCGCCGACATGCCCCCTTGAACTTTCGCCGGCGAGGCGACGGGAAAGCGGCGATGCTGTCAAACAAGCTGCTTTCGATTATACCGATTTGGCCGCTTTTGAGAGATCGTCGGCCATCTCCTGATTTATGTCGGAAGATGGCCGGCGATCACTTTCGAAAATAAGCCTGATGGTAACATAGTAGATGACGGCAGAAAAAGACCTGCACGGTCCATCCAGTCTGCCCAACAAGATAAACTCATATGTGCTACTTTTTGTGTATACCTGACCTTGATTTGTTTCTGCCATTTTCAGGGCACAGAATGTAGAAATCTGCCCAGCACTAACCCCACCTCCCAACCACTAGCCCCGCCTCCCACCACCGGCTCTGCCACCCAATCTTGGCTAAGCTTCTGAGGATCCATTCCTTCTGAACAGGATTCCTTATTTTTATGTTCTTGTTTTCTGGTAGTCCCGAGTTAGTGTGCGGTAAGCCCATAAATATTGGCTTTGTAAAAGGGCTCATAAATATTGGCGCCTAACTGAATAAGTAGCACAATATAGCTGGCTTATTTTCGAAAGAGAAGGGCGCCCATCTTTCGACACAAATCGGGAGATGGACGTCCTCCCAGGGTCGCCCATATCGGCATAATCGAAAGCTGATTTTGGGCATCCTCAACTGCTTTCTGTCGCGGGGACGACCAAAGTTCACGGGGGCATGTCGGAAGCATAGCGAATGCGGGACTGGGGTGTGCCTAACACATGGGCGTCCTCAACCGATAATGGAAAAAAGAAGGGCGTCCCTGATGAGCACTTGGGCGACTTTACTTGGTCCATTTTTTGTTACGACCAAGCCTCAAAAAGGTGCCCGAACTGACCAGATGACCAGATGCCAGCCTCAAATGTCATACCCAGCTCCATGACAGCAGTATGCAGGTCCCTGGAGCAGTTTTAGTGGGTGCAGTGCACCTCAGGCAGGTGGACCCAGGCCCATCCCCCCTACCTGTTACACTTGTGGTGGTAAATGTGAGCCCTTCAAAACCCACCAGAAACTCACTATACCCACATGTAGGTGCCCCCTTCACCCCTTAGGGCTATGGTAGTGGTGTAGAGTTGTGGGAATTGGGGTTTGGGGGGGATTTGGGGGGCTCAGCACCCAAGGTAAGGGAGCTATGCACCTGGTAGCTACTACTACTGCTTAACATTTCTAAAGCGCTACTAGGGTCACGCAGCACTGTACAATTTTAACAAAGGAGGACAGTCCCTGCTCAAAGGAGCTTACAATCTAATGGACAAGTATGCAGTCAATCAATCAATCAAATGGGGCAGTCGAGGTTTCCTGAGTAGAGGTAAATGGTTATGTGCCAAAAGGTACAGTGAAGAGGTGGGCTTTGAGTAGGGATTTGAAAATGGGGAGGGAGGGGGCTTGGCGTATGGGCTTGGGAAGTTTATTCCAAGCATAGGGTGAGGCGAGGCAGAAAGGGCGGAGCCTGGAGTTGGCGGTGGTGAAGGGTACTGATAGGAGGGATTTGTCCTGTGAGCTGAGGTTACAGGTAAGAACGTACGAGGAGATGAGGGTAGAGAGGTAATGAGGCTGCCGATCGAGTGCATTTGTACGTTAGTAGGAGAAGCTTGAACTGTATGCGGAATCTGATCGGGAGCCAGTGAAGTGACTTGAGGGGTGATGTGAGTATATCGGTCCATGCGGAAGATAAGACGCGTGGCAGAGTTCTGGATGAATTGAAGGGGGGATAGATGGTTAAGTGGGAGGCCAGTGAGAAGTAGGTTGCAGTAGTCAAGGCGAGAGGTAATGAGAGAGTGGATGAGAGTTTGGGTGGTGTGCTCAGAGAGAAACGGGCGAATTTTGCTGATGTTATAGTGGCCTAGTGGTTAGGGTGGTGGACTTTGGTTCTGGGAAACTGAGGAACTGAGTTCAATTCCCGGCACAGGCAGCTCCTTGTGACTCTGGGCAAGTCACTTAACCGTCCATTGCCCCATGTAAGCCGCATTGAGCCT
Source organism: Microcaecilia unicolor (assembly GCF_901765095.1). Lineage (NCBI taxonomy): Eukaryota > Metazoa > Chordata > Amphibia > Gymnophiona > Siphonopidae > Microcaecilia > Microcaecilia unicolor. Next base: position 124,825,333 of record NC_044037.1, read on the forward strand.
GCCATGAGTGGGAAAGCGCGGGGTACAAATGTAACAAAAAAAAAAAAAAGAAGTGACAGGTCTTGGCTGTCTGCTGGATGTGCGCAGAGAAAAAGAGGGAGGAGTCGAAGATGACTCCGAGGTTATGGGCAGATGAGACGGGGAGGATGAGGGTGTTATCAACTGAGATAGAGAGTGGAGGGAGAGGAGAAGAGGGCTTGGGTGGAAAGACAATGAGCTCAGTCTTTGCCATGTTCAGTTTCAGGTGACAGCTGGACATCCAGGCAACGATGTCGGATAGGCAGGCCGAAACTTTGGCCTGGGTTTCCACCGTGATGTCTGGTGTGGAGAGATAAAGCCTTAGGGCTATGGTAGTGATGTACAGTTGTGGGGAGTGGGTATTGGGTTTTTTTTGGGGTGCTCAGCACCCAAGGTAAGGGAGCTATGCACCTGGGAGCAATTTGTGAAGTCCACTGCAGTGCCCCCTAGAGTGCTCGGTTGGTGTCCTGGCATGTCAAGGGGACCAGTGCACTACGAATGCTGGCTCGTCCCACGACCAAATGGCTTGCATTTGGTCATTTCTAAGATGGGCGTCCTCGGTTTCCATTATCGCCGAAAATCGGGGCCGACCATCTCTAAGGACGACCATCTCTAAGGTCAACTTAAATTTCGCAATTTGGGCGTCCCCGACTGTATTATTGAAACGAAAGATGGACGCCCATCTTGTTTCGATAGTATGGGTTTCCCTGCCCCTTCGCCGGGACGTCCTGCAAGGACGTCCTCAGGAAAACTTGGGCGCCCCTTTCGATTATGCCCCTCCACATCTCACGATTTTAGGTGGTTTCCAAAGGAACATACATAACAACATTTTGACATAAAACTAAAAAATTTTTTAAACAAAAATTAAGATTAACTACTAAAACAAAACATAGTATACATATGCAGCAGTTAAATATAATAATTCTCCACCATAGCAGCTAGCAATAAATATCAGCAAATGCTTCAATAAACATATAAGCCTTCAGTTGTTTTCTAAGCTGCATAATATTCAGCGGAGGTAACCAGTTATCTGCCATGGATTATTAGCGGTTAAGTGTCAATATGCCAACTAATCGGTCAGCAGCCATGTCTGGTTGGTTAAATAGCTTTGAATATCGGGGGGGGGGGGGGGGGGGGTTACATTGTGATTCCACTAGGGACAGAGAAAGCACCTGCATATAATATATTTAAACCACATTGGTTGTACCACAGAAAGGCAATATATCAAATCCATGACCCTATTAGAGAATGCTAGCATAACCCGGCATTGGTTTTTCATTGAGGCATCCGCAGTTCATCAGCCTTACAGCTGCTGTAACTGAGCATACCTAAATGCTTCACAGGGGCACGTAACTTGTAATAGATTGTGAGCCCTCTTGGGACAGGGAAAAACCCAGTGTACCTGAATGTAACTCACCTTGAGCTACTAATGAAAAAGGTGTGAGCAAAATCCAAATAAATAAAAATAAATAAAGTTGCACACATAACTGGGAGACATGCCCATGTCCCACCCATGTGTATACCCTCCTGTGTGAACTACAACACTTAGGAACATCCTTACAGAATAGCGCTTACAGCAATTATGCACATAAGTGCTACTTTTTGGGACATATATGCGCGTACAGTGGAGCCTAACTTCAGGTGCCTAGTTATAGAATCGCTCTTTTATTGTTTAAATAGGGGAACGGTTTCTGCATTTTTTTGTGTCTCCATGGGATGTATTCTGAAGAGAAGGTATTTTGGTTGGAAGTTTGCTTTGAACTCTGATTCTGCTGGGAGAATGTGCAGCACAAAGACCCTCAAAGTAGACAGTTTGGTGAAACACTAAATTCAGGACATTGAATGTTGTGCCTTTAACAAAGTTAAGTTCTGTGGCTATAGTTTGTTTTTGGACATTGTGGGGTCGATATTCAAAGCAATTTAACTGGCCAGAAACAGCTTCTGGCCAGTAACATTGTTTGTTTGCAGCTAACCAGTCATATTCAACAGCACTTAACCGGATAGTGCCAGTGACAATGTCAGCACTCAACTCAAAACCAGCTATTTTGTGGGTACTGCAGGGGTGGAGTCATCATTTGGCCACATAAGTGCCAATATCTGGCACTTAATTGGCCAAGGTAACCACATAAACGTTAGACGTAGCCCTATCTTTATACAATTCACCATTGCTGATTAAGGGGCCCTTTTATTAAGGCATGCCTAAAAGTGGCCTGCACTTGTGTAGACGCATGTTTTGACTGTGCGGTCAGTTTTTCAGCACACCTGGAAAAAAAAGGCATTTTTTTTTTTGGTGGCCGAAAATGGATGTGCGGCAAAATTAAAACCAGTGTGTCCATTTTCGGTCTGAGACCTTACCACCACCCATTTGACTTAGCGGTAAGGTCTCACATGCTAACCAGGCAGTAAGCAGCCAGCGAGCGTAAACTGCCAATTACCACTGGGTATTTTCTACCATGTGTTTTGGGTGCGTCAAAAATGGAATTACTACCTGGGGCACATGGTAGCCAGGCGGTAGTTCCAATTTGGCAAACTCTGGATGCGCATAGGCACCTAAGCACCTTAGTAAAAGGACCCCTAAGTGCTAACCAGCTATGATTTTGCCAGCTCCATATATTTGACAATTCAATGCAGGAGCCCAGACATGGACTGGCATTGAATTTCCAGAGATAATGCCGGTGGCAGGCAGCAAATTGCTGATCGCTGCCGGATGAATACGGGGCCCTGTATTGATTAATGTTTGGAGTGATTTAAAAAAAACATTTGAGAAGGCGCATGGTCACATACTTTGGATAATACAGATTTTGTTATAAACTATGGAATAAATGATTTTCATGACTCTTGGAGCTTGGTAAGTAGAAGCCCCAATATCATGGAGTATAACCCTGGCACAGCAATCACCTGAAGTCTCTATTATTTTATGAAGTCTCTTTTATTGAATAAATCACAGATAATTTACTCACAGATAGATGTTCAGGATACAGAGACTTCTTAATCTGGAGGCTGTGGGAGGTGGAGATCTGAAGAGAGGTAGTTGTATTGCAGGGGGCGGGGAAGGTAGTTGAACAGGTAGAAATAGTCCAAAGCTGGGTGACTGGAATGTGCGATATCTCATTTGGAAGGAGATATTCTCAGGGTAAAAATCCAGGTTCTTTACAGGGAGTTCTCAGCAGGACAGAGCTGTCTGGAGCAAGATGGTGTTAGCTCCATGTCCCTGGCTAGATGGTGTTGGAATGCCTCGTGGCTGAAAGGACAAATGTAACCAGTTGTAGAAATTGGTTTAATGTGTTTACCTTTCTGCTCAGAGAGCGGGGGGGGGGGGGGGGGGGGGGGGGGGGGGGGAAGGGGGGGTTGCTAGAGGTGTTGCTATGGAAATATTTTACCATAGAGACTCCTGCACATGAGCAGAACATACCATAGAGATTTGCACTGACACCTAAGATTTTAAAAGTGCTAAAAATAAGTTTTAAAAGTATTTGCATTAAATCTAATTGCAGAATTTAGGTGTTAGGAGATGGGGTTGATATGCTATGTACTCAAATTTGTCTAAATCATATGCAAATTAGTCCGTTTTTGGGAGGTCCTCATTTGCATATTTATGGATAAAAATTGTTAGAAGTGTTTACAGCCTTAATGCTAGAGCATGACTCTGATCAAAATTGTGAAGTTTGACCCAAAAACGAAGGGTTTATCTAGTGTTTTTTGACTAGGAATTCCCATTAGAGTGTCTATGTTAATCTACATTCAAATAGAGCTCTCTGATTGGCTGAGCAGCTCTTGTTAGAATTCTGCCCGGGAACAGAGCAGAAGAGAGCAACTGAAGATTTGATTGAGCCAGGACCTGCATTCTGTGAGCTCAGTGCAAGGTTGCCAAGTGGGCGGTTTTCCTGCCCAATTCAGCGGTTTTCTGCGACCTGCTGCGGGAAATTTTTGCCCACTGCTGGTCGCGGTTTTTTTTGGCTGGTTTTTGGTTTATTTCGGTGGTTTTTGTGCGGTTTTTCGGGCCGCTGGGGGTGGAGCTAGTGATGTTTTGGGCGGGGGTAGATGACGTTTTGGGCGGGGCTAATGACATTTTGGGCGGGGTCGATGACGGAGGAGGCAGGGCAGATGATGAAGGAAGCGGGGCCGATGACGGAGGGGGGGGTTGATGACGGTGGGGGCGGGGTTGATGACGGTGGGGGCGGGGTTGATGACGGCGGGGGTGGGGGTGTGAACCTTTTGGGCGGGTTTCGGGGCCGAGTACCTGGCAACACTGGTGTGTGTAAGAATTGAGAGAAAGAATTGATAAAAGTTGACTGATATATTAAAAGAGTGACTGATTTGGTTGAAGTAAAACAGGAAATTGAGGAGAGGTTTGTACTAGATTTGAAAGTTTTAGTTCTCTCTCCTGAGGAAAGGATTGTGAGTTTCCAAGTTGATTTGGTCCTAATAGTAAGGATCAGAAATCATTAAACATTTAAGGAAAAAGATTTATTCCTGAAAGAGATTGGTTGAGATTTACAAGTTTGAGGTTTCTCTGCTGAGAGAGGAGTGGATCTATGAATGTGTGTGTGTGGATGAGATCCAGCAGTGGGCTTCAAGATCTCAGCAGCTTGGAATAAACAAAAAGGGTTGCTCTTTAGATAGTCAGGGTAAAGTATAATAGAGCTACTTAGGAAATTAGAACTGAGGAAATTCAATTTATTTTATTTTTTCATAGTTTAGCACTCAGTTCAGGTTCCAGTTTCAGGCAGGCTGATCTAAAAGACATACTCACTGCAGGGAGGCAGTATTTCTCCTTTTATTTTATTTTTAGTTTAAGTTTAGGAAGAAGACAACTTTTAAAGGAGAGATCTCTCGAAGACTGAGTCTGCAACTGGAAGTTGAGTCTGCAACTGGAAGCTTCCTTCAGCTAACTACAGAGAGAGACAATTCACATTTTTTTCTGAAACTCCTGTTTACCTACCACACAAGTGAACTGAGATTTTACATGAAATACATCTAAGGAATATTCCTATTTTGAGTTGGAAATCTTTGAAGTGTTACAGTGGGGGAAATAAGTATTTGATCCCTTGCTGATTTTGTAAGTGTGCCCACTGACAAAGACATGAGCAGCCCATAATTGAAGGGTAGGTTATTGGTAACAGTGAGAGATAGCACATCACAAATTAAATCCGGAAAATCACATTGTGGAAAGTATATGAATTTATTTGCATTCTGCAGAGGGAAATAAGTATTTGATCCCTCTGGCAAACAAGACCTAATACTTGGTGGCAAAACCCTTGTTGGCAAGCACAGCGGTCAGACGTCTTCTGTAGTTGATGATGAGGTTTGCACACATGTCAGGAGGAATTTTGGTCCACTCCTCTTTGCAGATCATCTCTAAATCATTAAGAGTTCTGGGCTGTCGCTTGGCAACTCGCAGCTTCAGCTCCCTCCATAAGTTTTCAATGGGATTAAGGTCTGGTGACTGGCTAGGCCACTCCATGACCCTAATGTGCTTCTTCCTGAGCCACTCCTTTGTTGCCTTGGCTGTATGTTTTGGGTCATTGTCGTGCTGGAAGACCCAGCCACGACCCATTTTTAAGGCCCTGGCGGAGGGAAGGAGGTTGTCACTCAGAATTGTACGGTACATGGCCCCATCCATTCTCCCATTGATGCGGTGAAGTAGTCCTGTGCCCTTAGCAGAGAAACACCCCCAAAACATAACATTTCCACCTCCATGCTTGACAGTGGGGACGGTGTTCTTTGGGTCATAGGCAGCATTTCTCTTCCTCCAAACACGGCGAGTTGAGTTCATGCCAAAGAGCTCAATTTTTGTCTCATCTGACCACAGCACCTTCTCCCAATCACTCTCGGCATCATCCAGGTGTTCACTGGCAAACTTCAGACGGGCCGTCACATGTGCCTTCCGGAGCAGGGGGACCTTGCGGGCACTGCAGGATTGCAATCCGTTATGTCGTAATGTGTTACCAATGGTTTTCGTGGTGACAGTGGTCCCAGCTGCCTTGAGATCATTGACAAGTTCCCCCCTTGTAGTTGTAGGCTGATTTCTAACCTTCCTCATGATCAAGGATACCCCACGAGGTGAGATTTTGCGTGGAGCCCCAGATCTTTGTCGATTGACAGTCATTTTGTACTTCTTCCATTTTCTTACTATGGCACCAACAGTTGTCTCCTTCTCGCCCAGCGTCTTACTGATGGTTTTGTAGCCCATTCCAGCCTTGTGCAGGTGTATGATCTTGTCCCTGACATCCTTAGACAGCTCCTTGCTCTTGGCCATTTTGTAGAGGTTAGAGTCTGACTGATTCACTGAGTCTGTGGACAGGTGTCTTTCATACAGGTGACCATTGCCGACAGCTGTCTGTCATGCAGGTAACGAGTTGATTTGGAGCATCTACCTGGTCTGTAGGGGCCAGATCTCTTACTGGTTGGTGGGGGATCAAATACTTATTTCCCTCTGCAGAATGCAAATAAATTCATATACTTTCCACAATGTGATTTTCCGGATTTAATTTGTGATGTGCTATCTCTCACTGTTACCAATAACCTACCCTTCAATTATGGGCTGCTCATGTCTTTGTCAGTGGGCACACTTACAAAATCAGCAAGGGATCAAATACTTATTTCCCCCACTGTATACTGACTTGTAATTTGGTTAGGAGACTAACCAGCTTATAATCGAACGAGAATAACGCCCAAGTTCCGACCTAAATCGGGAGATGGGCGTTCTTCTCACAAAACAAATAAAGCGGTATAATCGAAAGCCGAACTTTGGACGCTTTCAACTGCACTCCGTCGCGGATGCGGACAAAGTTGACGGGGGCGTATCGAAGGCGTGTCGAAGGCGGAACTGGGGCGTGGTTATCGGGCGAACAGAGATGGGCGCCCTTCGCCGATAATGGAACAGTTTTGAGCTAGAATTTAGGACACTTTTCCTGGACCCTGTTTTTTGACGAATAAGGCCCCCAAAGTGCCCTAAATGACCAGATGACCCCCAGAGGGAGTCGGGGATGACCTCCCCTGACTCCCCCAGTGGTCACTAACCCCCTCCCACCACAACAAATGATGTTTCACAACTTTTTACTTTCACCCTCAAATGTCATACCCTCCTCCCAAGCAGCAGTATGCAGGTCCCTGGAGCAGTTGTTAGGGGGTGCAGTGGACGTCAGGCAGGTGGACCCAGGCCCATCCCCCCCCCTACCTGTTACAATTGTGCTGCTTAATGCTACTAGTCGTCCAACCCCCCCAAACCCACTGTACCCACATGTAGGTGCCCCCCTTCACCTCTTAGGGCTATAGTAATGATGTAGACTTGTGGGCAGTGGGTTTTGAGGGGGATTTGGGGGGCTCAACACCCAAGGGAAGGGTGCTATGCACCTGGGAGCTCTTTTACCTTTTATTTGGTTTTTGTAAAAGTGCCCCCTAGGGTGCCCGGTTGGTGTCCTGGCATGTGAGGGGGACCAGTGCACTATGAATCCTGGCCCCTCCCACGAACAAATGCCTTGGATTTATTCGTTTTTGAGCTGGGCGATTTCATATTCCATTATCGCTGAAAAGCAAAAACGCCCAGCTCACACCTTGACGAATAAAACATGGGCGTCTTTTTCTTTTAAAAAATACGATCCGCCCCGCCCCTTCACGGACCCGTTCTCGGAGATAAACGCCCATGGAGATAGGCGTTTCTGTTCCATTATGCCCCTCTAAATGTTTGATTAGTAAAGAAATTAGAGTGTATACTGGATCCAGTAGGGAATCAACAGTTTTACTGGTCTAATCCTGTACAATCTAACTGAAGAGTATTTCTTTCTGTTTACCAGTACAGTTAAATAATTTCATTCCACTTTAATAAATAATTTTTTGTTACATATATAAGTGAGTAGTATCTGGATTTATTGTAAATCAAATTGATTCCATTCCCAGGAATTTATATTCACCTTTATGCATTCATCCGGTATTATCTTTTTAGGATGATGTTTTATTCTATGTTCACTCTGTCTCTGGTGACCTGAACACAGTTAGTTCCCTCGGCTGACACGAATACATATTAGAGATATTTTGATACTGTGTGAAGTCTTACCACAGACGGGTGACACAAAGAGGTATTAGGGCTTTCCACAGGCTCATGGAGGAGCAGATAGAGGCCAATGGGAACAGAGCCTGCCATCGGGTAGCAAGGGGTAGTCCTAGAAATAGGAGGGAAAGGTCATACCTGGCTGACCTCTGAGGTCAGAGATAGTAAGACTGAACAGACAGTGACAGCAAGAAGACAAAAGAGCCAAGCTTGGCAGAGAGAGAGAGAGAGAGAGAGAGAGAGAGAAGGTCTGGGCAGCCTCAAAACCAGTGGTAACAGTTCTTACACAGCCAAATTAGTGTGGTTGCACTGCCTGTGAACTACATTACCCACAGTGCATTGCTCATGTATTTTTTTTGCAGTGAGAAACTGCAGCAATGATAGTCCTTGGAACTGAGAATAACAGTAAAAGCATTACACACATTTTAGGATCACGTTATAAACTAGTGCGAGGCTGTCGGAGGACAGAACAATGATAAAACTTGTACCAGTTTAGCCAAAATAGTTCATAAACTTTGATAGTTGGGGGTCCCATTTTGTTTACATATTCAATTTGATTTTTATGTATCTGCAGCTTATTTGAGGTTTTGGTATTCTGATATATTAGTTTTAGCAAGCATTAAAAGCACTTAAGGAGCAATTCTATGACTGTGCATGTATAGTTATATGCACTATGTGGTATAAGTGTTGAGGTAATTGGCATTTAAGCGCTTTTGTGTACTATATGCTGTTCTATAAATTTACCTTTTAAGTTCATTAGCATGTAAGTGCAAAGGAACATGCTTGCAGGTGAAGCACAGGAGTGCCTATACCTTATGCGAATAACTTTTAGAATACTATTGGGCTCATTTTCAAAACAGAAAAAAGTCTAAAAAGTGGCATAAAGCAGCATTTGGATGTTTTTCTCACAAAAATGTTCAAATCAGTATTTTCGAAAACTATTTTTAGATGTTTTTCTTTGAAGTCCGTCAGAAGTGCATCCAAATCTCAAGGGAGCATGTTCAGGGCGGGACTTGAGCGTTCCTGAGACTTAGATGTTTTTCAGCCATAATGGAAGAAAACAAAAGCATCCAGGACTAAAACTAAAACATTTTGAGCTAGAACTGTTTTTATAATGAATAAGTTTTAATCTGGTCATGAGCCCTTGAGCCCAGGCCGAGGCCTAATATAGGGTTTTGGCCAAGGCCTAGGGTAGACCAAACAGGACCTACACACCACCCCAGTCACCAAGCCCCGCACACACACAACAACCAACTTGCACCACCAGGTGGGCCTCACGGCCAATTGGGAACCCACTCGCACAGAGTCCAAGTGTGCAGGCCTCACGGCCAAACAGGAACCAACTTGTACACTGGGAAGGGAGAAAGAACAATGAAGGGTCCCCCAAAGGACTGGAGCACAAGTATACCTGGTTAAAGACTCAAGGGAAAGGGCGAGAGACAGGAGCCTCTAAAGGAATACACACGGCTATGCCACACAGCAGACAAGGATACAAGAAGCCCCTCAAGGGAACACTCTAGGCTGTACCATACAACACAAAAAGGTAAAGGGAAACCACCTATAAGAATACACAAAGCTGGCCCAACAACACACAGAGAAAAAGGGAACTGATTATAGGAATAAACAAGGTTGTAACACACAGCATTCAAGGTAAAGGGCATCCAAACACAAGAATACACAAGGCTGACCGCACAACACAGACAGGAACTGCTTAAAGAAATATACAAGGCTGTGCCACACAACACTCAAGGTAAAGGGTTAGAGTAAGCAGAGAAAGCTGCCTTAACACACACAGATCAGATAAGGAGCACAGCGTACTGGAATCAGGAGACAGACTCAGCAAACAAAGAGAAACAGGCTAAGGTAGAGGCTACTCCTGAAACACTGAACTGCAGGAAGCAGGGCTACACAGCAGACAACAGAGAGGCAAACAAAGGGAAACTAAAACAAACAGGAGCAGATACAAGGACAGGAGAACTGCCAAATAGAGGCAAGATCACAGGGAGCAGAGCCTAAGCTTAGCACAACAAAGGGAACACAGAGAGAGAGAGAGAGAGAGAGAGAGAGAGAGAGAGAGAGAGAGGGAACTAATCAAACAAACAAGGATACCAGGCACAAGCTTACCACAGACAGCACAACACTAGAGAAGCAGAGAACAGACCATATGTGGGGAAGTGAGGCAATCAGGCTCATGCTGGGAATACCCAGCACACACACACACAGAATCACCAAGCAACCAGGAGAAGCAAAACTCCTATGTAAACACAAGTGCCCTAGCATAAGCAGGCTTCAGATGAGCAATCAACGCTAAAGCAAGGGTTGCAGGGAAAGGTAGGCTTAAGTAGATCTTGGCTTCTGACGTCTGCAGCTACAGACGTCAGCTCAAATCCTGACAGGCCAACAAGAGGCAAGTTCCAGCCATTCCCCTGCCTGTTTAGCAGAATCATAACAATAAGGCAGGAAAAGGTGCCCTAAATAACCAGATGACCACTGGAGGGAATCAGGGATGACCTCCCCTTATTCTCTCAATGGTCACTAACCTTCTCCCACCCCCCCACCCCCCAAAATGTGATGAAACACATTACTTGCCAGCCTCAGATGTTATACTCAGGTCCATTAGAACAGCATGCAGGTCCCTGGAGTAGTCTAGTGGTGGGTGCAGTGCACTGCAGACAGGTGGACCCAGGCTCCTACCTTCCCCTGTTACACCTGTGGAGGAAACTGTGAGCCCTCCAAAACTCACCAGAAACCCACTGTACCCTCATATAGGTGCCCCCTTCACCCGTAAGGGCTAAGGTAGTGGAGTAAAGTTGGGGGTAGTGGGTTTTGGGGGGCTCAGCAGACAAGGTAATGGAGCAATGGTCAGATGTATACCTGGGAGCATTTTATGAAGTTCACTGCAGTGCCCCCTAGGGTGTCCTATTGCTTTCCTGGAATGTCAGGGGGACCGGTGCACTAAAAATGCTGGCTCCTCCCATATCCCAATGGCTTGATTTTGTGTGGTTTGCACTTCGATGTTTTTTTTTTCAAAAATGGACGAAAAAAATAAAACATTCAAATCATAAAACCTTCTATTTTCGAAAACAAAAGATAGGCATTTTTCCTTTTTGAAAATGACCTTCTTTGCTATTCAGATTATGGACGTTTTTTGTAAAACGTCCAAAGTCAGACTTAGACGTCATATTGAAAATGCCCCTCCACATGTTACATGCATATCATGAAAAACTTAGACATGAACATTGATCTGGCATAACTATTTGTGCCTAACTTTAGGCCCACCGATGCCGACTTAGACTAGTATTCTATACAGCATCTTGGCACACATGCTCTAATATCCAGGCAGTATAAACTTCACACAAGAAGCTTTTGTTCTTTTCTGAAATTTACTTTATTGAATAAATGTAACTAATTTATTCACGAGAGCAAGAAGAATACACAAAAGGCCAGGGGCAAGGCGTAGGGACCAATAGGAACAAAAATGGTAAAGATGATCAGGAAAAAGGAGCAGGTAGACAAAGGGCTCAAGCTCAGCTGAGGGAAAGAGGAGGTCTTTGCAGAAGAAAAGACCACTAGGAGTAAAGCTTATACACTAAGCAGGGGTGGCTGCAGTATGTATGGGACTATATTACACACAAAGCATTACTCACATACCATGATGACAGGAAGTAACTACAGCACTAAAAATCCTAAGTGAGAATAGCATTAAACACATTTTACAGCTATAAGATAAAACTAGTACAAGGCTGTTGGGGGTAGAACATATGCTATTATAGAAATTGGTGCTCAGCACTTGGCATCAGTGTGCCTTCCTTGAGGAGCCCAGTTACAGAATTTTCCCCTAGCCCACTAATTCTATAATCTTCTGCATCCAGTTTTACACTTGTACCCTAATTCTCTATATTGCACTCAACACTGTGTGTGCATGCAATCTGATTGTTTAACAAGCCAATTAGTACTGATAACTGGGCGTTAACAACCAATTATTGACATTAATTGGAATTAACACGTGCATTTTTATATTTGCTATTCTATAAAGATGTGCACGTAAAGTTTTCCATGTAGATCCAAAAAGTGGGTGTGACTGTGGGAGAAGCATGAGCGGGTCAGGGGCATTTCTAGGATTTGCGCACAGTGTTATAGAATTCAGGGGATTCATACCTAATTTAAGCACAGGGTTTTACACGAGGGTTCAGTTGCTGTAAATCCTCACTCCCAAAATTAGGCATGGATCCTAGCACTAAGCACTATTCTATAAACAGCGCCCAACTTGGAGCTCCGTTTATAGTATAGCACTTAGCCTGCATTTTTTGGGCATCAATTTACAGAACTGAGTCCTTAGTGTGCAAAACTATGCATGTAGTGTCAGTTACATATGTAATCTGATTAATTAGCTACTAATTGGTATTAACAACCAATAGACTACAATTAGTGTTAATTGGTGCTAATTGGCAGGAATTTGCATTTACACACAACTGTTTTAGTCAGTATTCTACAAATTGGGCACACAAAATCCAAAGTGAACAATTGCAAAGGGGGTGTGGACCTGGGAGGGGTATGGGTGAGTCTGGGGTATGCCTAGCACTTACACCTGTCTAAGCAGCAATTGCACACGTAATTGGCGATATAGAATTTGTGCATCCCAGCACCTAACTTTAGGCGAACTATAGAGAATTACCCCCCTATGTGTATGCAATCTTTTTTATGTGTATTAATGGCACTTTTAGGGTATAATTTTATAAAGAGCTGCCTAATTTTAGGTGGCAGAAAGGTGCATAAATGGAAGTATTCTAGTAATTTATCTGCTTAAGTGGCCAAATTAAGCTTATAAATGACCTCTTACAGAACACTACTACCTAGTGTAAAAGTATGCACCACAGTCATAGTAGATGATGGCAGATAAAGATCTGTATGGACCATCCAGTCTGCCCAATAAAATAAACTCATTGCATATGGTATGAAGAGATACATCATATGTATACCTGATCTTGATTTATCCTTGCCATTTTTAGAGCATAGACCGCAGAAGTCTGCCCGACACTGGCCTTGTTCTAAAATTTCTGAAGTTGTTGTCAAAACCCCTGAATAGCTCCACTTCAGCCTATCTAAATCTATTCAGCCTCGATCAGGGTACAGACCATAGAAGTCTGCCCAGCTTCGGCTTTCCTACTTAATTTCTGTTAAGCTTCTTTGGATCAGATTCTTCTAATCAGGATTCCCATGCATTTTTGAATTCCGTTACCATTGTCTTCTTTACCACCACCTGCGGGAGGGCATTCCAGGTATTTACCACCCTCTCAGTGAAAAAATACTGCCTGACTGTGACACAACAGCATGTTTTTAAGCCTGAAAATTGTATTGAATATTTCTTGAGGTGTAATTCTCCAGTTTGACCAGCAGGTGGTGCATGTTTATGTTTAAAATTGTTAGGGGCCCTTTTACTAAGCCGCAGGTCTATGTGCACCCAACGCATGCCAAAATGGAGTTACCGCCCGGTTACTGTGTGGCTCTTGCGGTAATTTCATTTTTTACCTGCGTCCAATACGCGCGTCCCAAAAATTATTTTCGGATGCACACCAAGTAGCATTTGAGACATGTAGATCTCTACCACCTGGTTACCACATGAATCTTGGCTGGCGGTAAGGTCATAGACCCAAAATGGACATGCAGCAATTTTGATTTTGCCGCACATCCATTTTTGGCAAAAATTTTTAAAAAAGGCTTTTTTTACAGGCGCGCTGAAAAATGGATCAGCGCATGCCCAAAACCCGTGCCTACATTAATGCAAGCCATTTTTCAGTGCACCTTAGTAAAAGGACCCCTTAAAGAGGAATGACCATTCCTTCATTTAGTTAACACACAGATTCTTCTAATCAGGATTCCTTCGTGTTTGTCCCATGCATTTTTGAATTCCGTTACCATTGTCATCTTTACCACCACCTGCGGGAGGGCATTCCAGGTATCTACCACCCTCTCAGTGAAAAAATACTGCCTGTGACACAACAGCATGTTTTTAAGCCTGTAAGTCAGTGAGTCAGCACTTAGCTGACTCACTGGGACTTATAGTCCCACCCACCCCAGGGTTTTCCACTTATTTATAGACAAGCCAAAACTCATTGACTTTACTCATCACTCATACACAGGCAATCTTACAGACTGTTCACCCCAACATAGTACACCTATTCATACCCATTTCAACGAATCAGGATGACTTTTATTCTCTGTAATAATTGTGGTGCTTTAGTTTCAAGGCCAATTATCTGGAGACTTAAGTCTTGTCCTATCTGTCTTCAGCTATCTAGTTTAAAAACAGGAGCTCAGTAAAGTAAAGCAGGAATTGAATGCACTTAAAGCAACTGCTAAGACTGCATAGAATCATACCATCTTCTCACCACTGCCTCAAAGAATAAAACTACCTAAGAATAGATGGTTCACAGTAGGCTCAGGCAGACTTCGTCATGTGACACAAAAACATCCGCCCTCACGTGTTGCCCCTACAGAATTATTTTGCTCCATTACAACATGGTGATGATCCTGAAAATAGAATTGAGGCAGAAGAGAAAGCAATGAAGTTGAAACAAAAGGATATGAAGGTACCCAAAGAGAAAAAACAACCCCAAATCACAAATGTTGAAGCACATACCAGGAAATATACATGGAAAGCGATGGCCACAAATGCTCGCAGTCTATGCAATAAAGTTCATGACCTTCAAGCCCTGATGTTGGAGGCAGACTTAGACATTGTTGCAATCACGGAGACATGGCTAAATGGTTCCCATGAATGGGATGCAAACATACCAGGCTATAATCTATTTAGGAAGGATAGAGAGGGTCGTAAAGGTGGAGGGGTAGCTCTATATGTGAGAAATGATATCACGGCAACCGAAATGACAGGGACCTGGGGAAAGGAAGAAGCGATATGGATCACCTTAAAAAGAGATGATAGAACCCCTGTCCACATGGGTGTTGTCTACAGACCTCTGACACAATTGGAGGAATTAGATAAAGACCTGATCGCAGATATTCAAAAGTTAGGAAACAAGAGAGAGGTGCTGTTGCTGAGAGATTTCAATCTGCCGGATGTAGATTGGAAGGTTCCGTCTGCGGAATCGGAAAGAAGTAGAGGGATCGTGGATGCTTTCCAAAGTGTTTTGCTCAGACAAATGGTGACGGAACCCACGAGGGAGGGAGCAATGCTGGATCTGGTGCTCACAAATGGGGATAGCATGTCAAATATCCGAGTGGATGCCCACCTGGGCAGCAGTGACCATCAAACAGTTTGGTTTGATATAACAGCTAAAGTGAAGAGCAGCCACTCAAAACTCAAAGTCCTGGATTTCAAGCGTAATGACTTTAGTAAAATGGGGGAATACCTGAGGAAGGAGATGATGGGCTGGGAGGAAGTACAAGTGGAAGGACAGTGGTTCAGGCTGAAAGAAGCTATAAATAGGGCCACGAACCTTTATGTAAGGAAAGTAAATAAAAGCAAGAGAAAAAGGAAACCAATATGGTTCTCCAAGCAAGTGGTTGAGAAAA
Organism: Microcaecilia unicolor; assembly: GCF_901765095.1. Classification (NCBI taxonomy): domain Eukaryota; kingdom Metazoa; phylum Chordata; class Amphibia; order Gymnophiona; family Siphonopidae; genus Microcaecilia; species Microcaecilia unicolor. Next base: position 124,840,934 of record NC_044037.1, read on the forward strand.
TAAAGGCTAAAGAGTTGGCGTTCCAGAAATACAGAAAAATTCAAGAAAAGGAACACGGGGAGGAATACCGGATGAAACTGAGAGAGAGAGAGAGAGAGAGAGAGATACGTTTGGTGAAAGCGCAAGCGAAAGAACAAATGGCTAGAAATGTAAGGAGGGGTGACAAAACTTTCTTCAGGTATATTAGTGAAAGGAGAATGACTAAAAAGGGAATTGTGAGACTAAAAGATACTGCGAACCGCTATGTGGAAAATGATGAAGAAAAAGCAAATTTGCTAAATAGATACTTCTGTTCTGTTTTCACAGAAGAAAATCCTGGAGAAGGACCGCGATGGACTGGAAAAAGTACAAATGAGAATGGAGTGGATAGAGCACCATTCACGGAACAGAGTGTGTATCAACAACTTGAAAAGCTAAAGGTGGACAAAGCCATGGGACCGGACGGGATCCACCCCAGGATATTGAGGGAGTTCAGAGAGGTTTTGGCGGGTCCTCTTAAAGATTTGTTTAATATATCCTTGCAGACGGGAGAGGTTCCGAGGGATTGGAGAATGGCGGATGTGGTCCCTCTTCACAAAAGTGCTGATAGGGAAGAAGCTGGAAACTACAGGCCGGTAAGCCTCACTTCGGTTATTGGAAAAGTAATGGAAGCGATGCTGAAGGAAAGGATAGTGAATTTCCTGGAAGCCAATAAGTTGCAAGATCCGAGACAACATGCTTTTACCAAAGGGAAATTGTGCCAAACGAATCTCATTGAGTTCTTTGATTGAGTGACAGGAGAATTGAATCAGGGACGAGCTATGGGCATAATCTACTTAGATTTCAGCAAAGCTTTTGACACGGTTCCCCACAGGAGGCTCTTAAATAAATTGGATGGGCTGAAGTTAGGACCCGAAGTGGTGAACTGGATTAGGAACTGGTTGACGGACAGACACCAGAGGGTGGGGGTGAATGGAATTCGCTCGGAGGAGGGAAAGGTGAGTAGTGGAGTGCCTCAGGAATCGGTGCTGGGGCCGATTCTGTTCAATATATTTGTGAGTGACATTGCCGAAGAGTTAGAAGGTAAAGTTTGCTTATTTCCGGATGATACTAAGATCTGTAAGAGAGTGGACACCCGGGAGGGAGTGGAAAACATGAAAAGGATCTGAGGAAGCTAGAAGAATGGTCTAAGGTTTGGCAATTAAAATTCAATGTGAAGAAATGCAAAGTGATGCACTTAGGGAATAGAAATCCACGGGAGACGTATGTGTTAGGCGGGGAGAGTCTGATAGGTACGGACGAGGAGAGGGATCTTGGGGTGATAGTATCTGAAGATTTGAAGGCGACGAAACAGTGTGACAAGGCGGTGACCGTAGCTAGAAGGTTGTTAGGCTGTATAGGGAGAGGTGTGACCAGCAGAAGAAAGGGGGTGTTGATGCCCCTGTATAAGTCGTTCGTGAGGCCCCACCTGGAGTATTGTGTTCAGTTTTGGAGGCCGTATCTTGCTAAGGATGTAAAAAGAATTGAAGCGGTGCAAAGAAAAACTACGAGAATGGTATGGGATTTGCGTTACAAGACGTATGAGAAGAGACTTGATGAACTAAACATGTATACGCTGGAGGAAAGGAGAAACAGGGGTGATATGATACAGACGTTCAAATATTTGAAAGGTATTATATAGTAACATAGTAACATAGTAGATGATGGCAGAAAAAGACCTGCACGGTCCACCCAGTCTGCCCAACAAGATAAACTCACATGTGCCATTTTTTGTGTATACCTTACCTTGATTTGTACCTGTCTTTTTCAGGGCACAGACCGTATAAGTCTGCCCAGCACTATCCCCACCTCCCAACCACCCGCCCTGCCACTGGCTCTGGCACAGACCGTATAAGTCTGCCCAGCAGTGGCGTAGCTAGGTGGGGCGCAGGGGGAGCGGTCGCTCCCCCAAATAGATTTCTAAAAAATATGGCGCCTATGCTGATGCATGCGCCTCGCCTTCCCACTTTCACACGGTGGCGCCGTGCCTTGGAGGTACCACCTATGCGCACTGCACTTCCACCTTCCCACTCTTGCGCCAGTGCCTGGAAACGTGCAGATGATCATCGTCGTCGCCTGCCTGAGCCCCAAAAGCGAAGAACAACAGACTGCCCGCAGCACACTCCCCGTCTCCTGTCCTGCAGAAGTGCTTGAAGCCAGGAGAAGGAGAACGTCATCCAGAGAGCCTCTCAGCCGGAGCCACAGCGCCACAGCGGCCATTGTGGTAGTAACTTAATCGTTGTTACTTACTACATGGCCCCAGGGTCCTCCTCTTCACATGGTCTGTGTCACCTGGTGTGTGGTCGGTGCAGGGCAGTTAGCTGTTTGGCGGCGGTGTTTGGCCTTGGCTTGTTGACGCTGTGATGGAAGTGAGCTCTTCTTTGACTGCTGGCTTGGCTGGGGGTAAGGTTAGAAGGATCCAGGGACTCTATGGCGCGTGCTCTGTGAGATTATTAAAAATAAATGCGTGGTCCAAAGTCTAAAGCTGTGCCAATTGGATAAGCTTTAATGGCAGTGTCTTAAAAGGTGGAGGACAAAAGATTTTGCTTTCTTGTTTACTTATTTGACAGCCTTTTAATTTATTTGAAAGCTTCCCGTAGCTAGATTTAAGTAAGAAATAAAAATTGAACATCACTAAAACAGCTTAAAATTATTATAGCTGGTAGAAACAGTAGTTATAATCTCTGTATTTTGTGCTAATTTTTCTATGTTGTTCTATACAATACAGTTGGAGAAATTTCAGTGAGAATACCCTGTTTTTTTCATCTTAACTGTTCATCTGTTTCTGTAATCTGCCTTTGGGAAGCTTGGTATTATAAAGATGGAATATATTGAAATTAAATGGAAGTAGAATTAAACTCTTTTCATTGGGGCACATGGAATCACATTTGCATCTGATGTCTGTTTTGGTCACATATGAGGCATATTTTCAAAGCACTTAGCCTTCCAAAGTTCCATAGAAACCTATGGAACTTTGGAAGGCTAAGTGCTTTGAAAATATGCCTCTTGGTGGCCCATTACAAGGTGAAAACATCTTCATGAATACAGGGGGAATCCCATAGCCAGCCCCTCCAAATGACACTGATTTAAAATGTAGAACAAATTAGTACTCTAATCGAGTAAACCAATACTTCCTCTTTGTACATCTGTATGCTGCTCAAGCCAGCATGTTTGAAAATTAAGTAAGATTAAATAAAAATGCTACCAACAATAAAGAATGACAACAAGGATGTAGCAAGCTCATAGGTTTGCTTGCTTTGTTTTGAATGTACTAGATGGCTGGGGGAAACATAGACTAACTAAATTAATTGGCTTCAACTTTTTGATGTCATCATCCCATCTCCTGTTTTCTTCAAACTTCTTGAGGCTGGACTTGATGGGATAGGAGGAGGCAAGGGAAACAAGGAGACGATACACCTTGGGAGGGCAAGGGGAGGAATGAGGAGATGCTGGATCCAGGCATAGGGAAGGAGCAGAAGATGGATGGGACTGGGAGAGGTTGGGGCAGAGGGAAAGAGTAGGAGATGGATGGGACTGGCAGGGGTGGTGAGCAGAGGGAAGGAGCAGAAGATGGATGAAACTGGGGGGGGGAGAGAGGAAGAAGTAGGATGTGAAAATGGGGATATGAGAAGAAGGGCAAGAAAAGGAGATGATGTGGGGAAAGGTTGAGAATAATGTGAATGATCTGGAAGACTGGAGAGAGGATAAGAGGCATTGAAAAGGGATTGGGGTAGTAGTGAGGGGTATAGGAGAAGGGGATGAGTCTCTGAAGGGGGTTGAGTTAGAGTAGAAAGGGGTTAAAAAGATGGTGAAAGAGAAGATATTGGGAATGGGGTATAGGGTAACAGACAGAAGAGTGGCCTTGGAGGCAAAGGAAGGAAGGATAGATGGATGGAGCTGGGACGATAGAGTGATGAGGTGCAGTGGAGGGTAGATGAGGGCAAAGAGGGTGAGTACAGAGGATGGGAATGGGGGACTAATGAATTGGGTGAAAGATGGGAGGAATTTAGGAGACTGGGTAAGGGAGAGAGAGAGGGGGAAAGGGAGTGCTGGGAGATGGTTAAAGCCAGTAGGTAGATGGATACTAAATACTAAAGAGTGAGAGAAAAGTAGGGGGGAAAAAGCATAAAATGAAAGATCAGTGCCAGACAGATGCAGAGAAGGATAGGAAGAAGACAAGAGAAGAGCAAAGAAATGGAAAAGCCAACCTGGAAAAGAATTTAGAAGACTGACACATGGAAAGTGGAAAAGAGAGTGGGACCAGCTTAACTAGAAAAATAGAATGCTCAGACCACAAAGGTAGAAAAGAAAACATTCTTTTTATTTAATGCTTTTTAAGGACTAAGATATGCCTGCTTTGTGAAATGTACATTTTTTTTCTATTGTTGTATTTTGCAGAGTACAGGAGAAAATATATTTCTGTTTCTCTTTTACCAGTATTTGCACTGCTTACAGTCTGGCTTTCTTGATGAGATCTATATTTCGGTTTTTCTGGGCATGTTTTTTGTGGTTCCCTATTTTGTATCACATGAAGGTTTGTCCATGTTCTGCATTTGTGACTGACGTGACAGATTCTGCTAGCATGTAGTGCTTGTATAGGAATGTGTAACAGTCCAGCTTGTTCCAGTTTTCCAGTAGCACGTATATTGGTGCTCTAGGGTTCAGTGTAATATTTATAGCTATGTCTTTTCATAGGTGGGTTAGGGCTATTGTGTGTTAAGTTTTATGTGAAGGTTTTGTGTTATTTCATAAAGTGTCTGGCCCTATTGTTTTTGATATACTGGTATCATATTCAGCATTTTAGTCTGGTGCTTGTGGGTGTTTGTTGTTGTTTAAAAAAAAAAATATCCATAATGAATATGTATGAGATGTGCATATGCAAATGAATATGCAAATGTCCAAGCCACACCCTTGCCCCCCCCCCCAAATGAAAAGGTCAAACTACGCCCATGTCTGGCGCCTATTTTACAAAAGTCTGCTCCCCCAAACATCAAAACCTAGCTACACCTCTGCTGCCCATCACTATCCCCACCCCCCAACCACCAGCCCTGCCTCCCACCGCCGGCTAAGCTTCTGCAAACGAACCTTTTCCGGAGATGCGAAGGCGGTACAACGAGAGGACATGAAATGAGATTGAATGGGGGCAGACTCAAGAAAAATGTCAGGAAGTATTTTTTCACGGAGAGAGTAGTGGATGCTTGGAATGCCCTCCCGCGGGAGGTGGTGGAAATGAAAAGGGTAACGGAATTCAAACATGCGCGGGATAAGCATAAAGGAATCCTGTGCAGAAGGAATGGATCCTCAGGAGCTTAGTCGAGATCGGGTGGCAGAGCCGGTGGTGGGAGGCAGGGCTAGTGGTTGGGAGGCGGGGATAGTGCTGGGCAGACTTATACGGTCTGTGCCAGAGCCGGTGGTGGGAGACGGGACTGGTGGTTGGGAGGCGAGGATAGTGCTGGGCAGACTTATACGGTCTGTGCCAGAGCCGGTGGCGGGAGGCGGGGCTGGTGGTTGGGAGGCGGGGATAGTGCTGGGCAGACTTATACAGTCTGTACCCTGAAGAGCACAGGTACAAATCAAAGTAGGGTATACACAAAAAGTAGCACATATGAGTTATCTTGTTGAGCAGACTGGATGGACCATGCAGGTCTTTTTCTGCCGTCATCTACTATGTTACTATGTTTATAAAGGAAATGCCTGTAGTGATGTAATGTAACCAGCTATTTTTGAACCTTGATCTGATGGTGCATATTTTGCTGTGGGTGTTCCCATGGGCAGAATTTAGGTGCAAAGTGGGCAGAGTGCACAGGAATGCGTATAAATTATATAATTCTATCCTTGGCGCACATACGTGCTGACATCTAGGCATGCTCAGCAATATGTAATAAGGTGCTTATGCAATACCAATTTTTTATTTTTTTCTTCAGAGCAATTTCAACAAGATAAGTGAAAGTGAAAAACTTATTTTCATCAAGCTAAATATTATATTTGCTTCACAAGTATAGAAGTGCAGAAGGGATTGAAATTACCCTTGAGATACTGGTATGGTTAAAGTGATAGTCAAAATCAAAAAATAGAAGACCGGTGACGATAGGAGAGTGGCAGCCAAGAAAATACACAGCTCCACTACTCCGTTTGACTGAGGTCTTCAAAAAATACAAAAAAATACAAAAATAAAATAATTGGTATTTATTTATTTGCAACACTTATACCCCGCGCTTTCCCACTTATTAGCAGGTTCAATGCGGCTTACATAATATAACAGATTTACAAGATAACATAGAATGGATGACAGCTGTAATATAGTGTATAAAGAGGTGGACAATTAGATGTGGGTAAGTAAGATAGGTAAGGGAGGAGGGTGGTAGAGGTAGGGAGTAGGAAGAGGGTGTATATTGGGATAGTGTGTTGTTAATTAAGGAAGAATGTATAATGAGGGTTGGAAGAGGGATGAATTCAGAAGGATTAAGTAGGGAAGCATATTTCAGGTTCTGTCTTAAAGTCTGATCCGGGTAGTGCAGATGGACTCCTAATTTATGTCAAGTCATTTGTATAGGCTTGCTTGAAGAGGTAAGTTTTTAGCAGCTTCCGGAAGGGTTTTGCATAGGCACCTTGTTACATATTGCTGAATATTAATTTTTTAGCTTATGCTAGCATTGGAGCCTTTATTTTTAGTTTGCTGACATCTAGGTACGGGCATTTATATGAGCTATTTGTATTAGTATTTCAGTGCCTATTTTTCTTTATAGAATAGACTTAAAATAGATACCATAACCAGCAGCTGTTTAAGAATGACCCTCTTAAAGTGTGCTAATTAGAGCAAAAGGAATTTATTGGCAAATTAACATAGGTTTTTGCATTAAGATACAAACCTGCATAAAAATCTTCATTATTTATTAGCAGAGAGAAAAATAACAGTCATTAAAATGTGCAAAAATGAATAAACATCTGTACCACTAAACATCAAAACCACTACGAGAGAAATTACATTGGCTTCCACTTAAGGAACGCGTTACTTTTAAAGTTTGCACACTAGTCCATAAGATCATCTACGGCGAAGCCCCAGCGTACATGTCTGATTTAATAGACCTACCACCCAGAAACGCTAAAAGATCATCCCGAACACACCTCAACCTCCACTTCCCCACTTGCAAGGGCCTGAAATACAAGACGCTACACGCGTCAACCTTTTCCCACATGAGCACGCAGTCTTGGAATACACTACCGCGCAACCTAAGAGTGATTAACGAACAAGCTTCCTTCCGTAAACTACTGAAGACTCACCTGTTTGAACAAACTTACGGAAAGAGCCAAAACACATAGAGTCCATACTCACTGTTCATCAATGCAACATACATCCACTTCTGATCCCTCATCCCGTAATCCAGTCAATCATACATTTATTCACGGAACTATGTACACCATATGTCTTTGTGTCTAACACTGCCCTTTTAGCTTCCCATTGTCTCCTTCCAATGTTTCTATGTTGATGTCCCATTGTTATATTCCTAATGATATTCGAATGTCTCGCACAACTCTGTACAATGTAATCCATAACCAAGTTGTAACAAATGTATTTCTATTATTCATATCTTATTGTAAGCCACACTGAGCCCGCAAAAAGGTGGGAAAATGTGGGATACAAATGCAATAAATAAATACATAAATATTAAAGTGCCCACTGTTAATTCTAGTAAGTTACTAGGGTGAACTGAATCTCTACATAAAGGCAGTTAATAAATCCCAATAAATAAATAAAATAAATTAATGGAAAACTTATTTGCATGCTATGAACATGGGATGTTAATGCATGCTAAATTAAAATGCTGACACACTTTAGTGCATTAGCCTTATAGTATAAAAGACTTACAAATTCAGTGAGCTTATTCTATGCCAATTTATTTTTGTAGTCAATTTTATTTTATCTTGGTTGTTTTTCTTGTTTGTGTTCTGGCTGTTTCCAGAAGGAAAGGGTTAAGCTTATCCCTGGGAAACTCCTGGGCCCTGCAGGTGTATCAAGAGAAGGAAAGTCTGTTGGAGGATCAGTCAGAGAATTAAAGGCAGGAGGTAAACAGCACCTATAATTACTGATCCCTCCCCTGCCTGCAGCAGCAAACAGATTCATCAAAATGGTTAATAACTTCAGAGCAAGCAGCAGAAAAGTCAGTTAAAAAAAAAAAAAAGGAGACCAGGGCCACAGGAATGCCAGTGCTGAGCCTGGAGGAAGGGTGCTGACAAAACATCATATCTCTCTCTTCTCTAATATGGGAGTCAGAAGGCCCCCTGGCAGAAAAATGTTTAGTTGTTTTATCCTATAATAGACAAGGTATGGATTCCCCTCAGCAACAAAACCCATTCTCCTATAATAAAATAGCAGTGCCAGCAAAATACAAGATAATTCAGCTGCCAGTTATAACAAACAAAATCATTAAAATCCTTCAACTGTTTGCTTGTTTTTATTTTTATTTAATTCATGGTAAAGATCTTAAGGGGCCTCTTTACTAAGCTGTGTTAGCTATTAAATTGCACTGACAGATATTCATATTTCACATAAACAGTTAATGCAGCTTAGTAAGGGGTCCTTTTACAAAGGTGTGCTGAAAAATGGCCTGCGGTAGTGTAGGCACGGGTTTTGGGTGCACGCAGAATCATTTTTTAGCGCACCTGTAAAAAAGGCCTCTTTTCTTTTTTTCCCGAAAATGGATGTGCGGCAAAATCAAAATTGCCACGCGTTCATTTTAGGTCTCAGACTTTACTGCCAGCCATAGAGCTAGCGGTAAAGAATTTGGGCAGTAATGACCTATGCGCGTAAGATGCCACTTGGCACACGTCTGCTACGCGTGCCAGAAAATAAAAAATATTTTTCAGACGTGCGTATTGGATGCGTGCCAAAAATGAAATTACCGCAAGAACCACATGGTAGTCGGGCGGTAAGTCCATTTTGGTGTGCGTTAGGCGTTCGTAGGCGCCTATGTGGCTTAGTAAAAGGGGCCCTCAATTATTTGTATTATCTGCTGTGTTAAGAGCTAATATGGAATAGGTGGTTTGTGGGTGAGAGTGCACCTTAAACTGCTTAGCAACAGTATACATGTGATTGGCAGTATATCAAGTCTCTGTAAATAATTAAGGGGTCATTTTAGAAGTACTATTTGCATTTTAAACATGGATATTCTGGCACATCGACGTCTAAACCCTCAAAACATCTAAAGCACAATCTTAGAACAGGTTGGAGTTAAACGTCAATATGACACAAGTTGATGGATAGGAAACAGAGAGTGGGGTTAAATGAGCAGTATTCACCAGGGACGTATCTGCGTGGGGCCACAGGGGCCTGGGCCCCTGCAGATTTCGCCCCGGACCCCCCTACCGCCGTCACCTACCCCCGAGGTCCGCTTCCTCCTGCTGGCTTTTTAAAATATTGCTTCAGCTGGCGGGGGACCCCAACCCCCCGCCAGCCCAGCCGCGGTCTTCTTTAACTTCTTCATCCTCGTCGTGCTGAAAGCTGCATGCATCCTTAGTTCCAGTTGGACGGAGTCTGACGTCGCAGCACATTGTAACGTCAACATACTGCGACGTCAGACTCCGTCCAACTGGAACTAAGGATGCATACAGCTTTCAGCACGATGAGGATGAAGAAGTTAAAGAAGACCGCGGCTGGGCTGGCGGGGGGTTGGGGTCCCCCGCCAGCTGAAGCAATATTTTAAAAAGCTGGCAGGAGGAAGCGGACCTCGGGGGTAGGTGACGGCGGTAGGTGAGGGAGGGAGGGTTAACGGCGGTAGGGGGGAGGGTTGACGGCGGTATGGGGGCGGCGGCGGCGGCGGGGGGGCTATAATGTGCCCCCTCACTCTAGCCCCTGCCCCCCCTACCGCCAAACCTCAGATACACCCCTGGTATTCACAATGGAGAAGGGTAGTTAGTGGGGTTCCTCAGGGGTCTGTGCTAGGACCGCTGCTTTTTAATATATTTATAAATGATTTAGAGATGGGAGTAACTAACGAGGTAATTAAATTTGCTGATGACACAAACTTATTCAAAGTCGTTAACTCGCGACAGGATTGTGAAAAATTACAGAAGGACCTTACGAGACTGGGAGACTGGGCGGCTAAATGGCAGATGACGTTTAATGTGAGCAAGTGCAAGGTGATGCATGTGGGAAAAAAGAACCTGAATTATAGCTACGTCATGCAAGGTTCCACGTTAGGAGTTACGGACCAAGAAAGGGATCTGAGTGTCGTCGTCGATAACACACTGAAACCTTCTGCTCAGTGTGCTGCTGCGGCTAGGAAAGCGAATAGAATGTTGGGTATTATCAGGAAAGGTATGGAAAACAGGTGTGAGGATGTTATAATGCCATTGTATCGCTCCATGGTGCGACCGCACCTTGAGTATTGTGTTCAATTCTGGTCGCCGCATCTCAAGAAAGATATAGTAGAATTGGAAAAGGTGCAGCGAAGGGCGACTAAAATGATAGCGGGGATGGGACGACTTCCCTATGAAGAAAGACTAAGGAGGCTAGGGCTTTTCAGCTTGGAGAAGAGACGGCTGAGGGGAGACATGATAGAGGTATATAAAATAATGAGTGGAGGGGAACAGGTGGATGTGAAGCGTCTATTCACGCTTTCCAAAGTGGGGGGGGACGGGACATTTTGGACCACCTCCACCCCCCCCCACCCCCGCTGCCGCCGCTGCCTCATGATGGTACCTTGGCTAGCAGGGGTCCCCAACCCCGGCCAGCTGAAGCGTTTGTCCTGCGCTGGTCTTGCATTCCCTGCCCTGCTCTGTTCTCAATCATGCTGTGTACACGTGTCGCGCATGGTCAGTTTCACTAAAACGAGTGTGCACAGTGCGATTGAGAAGAGCAGGGTAGGCAATGCGGCAAGACCAGCACAGAACAAACGCTTCAGCTGGTGGGAGTTGGGGACCCCTACCAGTCACACCGGGGCCCCAGAGCCAATTTGCAAGGAATAAGCCCCCTGTAGCTACGCCACTGATATAGGCAAAGGATATGTTTCTTGGTGTCACTAAAGAGCAGTGCATAGGGCACTTCTGCTTCAGTATGGAAGCCATTCACCATCTCTGCCAACAGTTGGACCCCCTCCTCCGCAGCACTACTTGGAGGGAACAACTCATACCCATTCACCTCAAGGTCCCCTCTACACCAACATTTCTCACCACTAGCAGTTTCCAGACTGACCTGGCAGGCACTGCAGGCTTCAGCCATCTCCCAGTGCATCACACAGTATCTCATGGATCTTCTCACACACGTCAATAACTACATTGTATTTCCCCAGACCCAGCAAGGCAGACACCAAACAATGACCCAATTCTATTAAACTGCCTGCTCCCCCTCTATCCTCACTGACTGCACACGTGACCCTCAGGCCCCCAAAAGGAGAGAGCCCACCTACCTCAACAGAAAGGCCTTCCACTTTCTCAATATGTAAATAGCGTGCAACGCACAGGGGAGATCACTGACACCTTCCCACGATTCTTCGGATCCTGTCATGACCAGTGTTTGGTATGATTTCAAATCAAGTGAATTGAAATCATGATTTTAAATTATTGTGTGATTTTTATTTGAAATCACTTTCACCATGATTTTGATTTTAGATTTGAAATTACATATTCAAGCGATTTTATATTTTTTATACTATTATAAAATAAAATATCATTTGCCGATAGAAAGCTTCAGGATCATCGTGGTGAGGACTGCTGTCCAATCACTCTTCCCCTGACAGAGCAGAAATGCAAAATAGTGATGGCTGACCCCAGATTTTAATTTGCCCCTCATACAACTCCTTTGATTTAACCCCCCCCCCAACAATTTCTACACTTATTCTTTCAAATTCTCTCCATTTCATTCACCCATGTGCTCCTCTACCTGTTTTCAGGCATTGTACAGCTGTCAATACTTGTAAACCAGGTACTGCAAATTTCAAAGTCAGAAGCTAGAGGAGACATGATGGAGCAAGTGGCCAGTTGAGGTCTACATATGGTAGTTTCCAGTCCTCTTGACCTGAAATAAGTGTAGCTAGTGGGTTAGATTTAGAAAACATTTTGAGGGGTGGAGCAGTTTGGGTGTAGTGGCATAGTCTCAGGCTGATCAGTTAATATCGCAATATGTAGTGGAATGCATGTGCCCACTTAGCCCTGTTGAAAAAAAAGTCACTCGTAGACTTGATAACAGGCTTAGCTCTTAAAAGAAGTGTCATGAGTCGAAAGACACAGTCGGGGAATATTGTGACTGCTTATAGCAATATGATTAGTAAGCTTAAACTGCTGATTCTGTATGCACAACTGCTGACATCTTGTCCACGAATAGGAAAAGCTTCTTTGGCATGATTGCTCACTAGATAACTGAGGAGTTGAACAGGTATTCTGCAGCCATCGCATGTTGGTGGTTTAAAGGAAGTAAAATGTTTGATATCATTGCAAGAATTGTCAGTGTTCATAAGAAGTTTGACCTGGCTATAAGTAAAATTATAAGTACAGTTACAGACAATGCAAACAACTTTAAAAAGGCATGTAAAGGGTACATGAAGGTTGATTCTGATGATGATGGTTCTAAATGAAGATGTCAGTGATACTGAGCAACTATCCTTGATTGACATGAGTGGGATACTAAGCTTGCCTGCTGTCAGAAGTGTTAGTACTGGGGTTTGTGCGGGTCTGTGCTGATGTTAGAATGATGCAGCTACCAAGACATGTGAGGTGTGTTAGTCATACACTGAACCTTGCAACAACAACAGATGCTGATCCAACAAAAGTTAATAACCAGCATTACAGTCATTTGTGTCACATTATAGTTGGAAAATGTCAATGCTGCAATTTGAAGCACCAAATTATCAGACACGATATCTGATATTTATGCAGGTGACTCAATCATTATACCATGTCCAACTAAATGGAATTTAACGGATGATGCAATAGCTAGTCTGCTTAAGTTCAGTGATAAGCTAGTAGAAATCTGTGAAAAGCTGAGACTGCTGAAATTTAGTTCTCTGGAGTTTAAATTTTTGAAAGAATATGCAAATGCTATGGAACCACTAGCACACTGTCTAGAAGAATTACAGGGAAACTGTGAATGTTTCTATTGCATGTTATTACCAAAGTTAGTTCAATTTCATTTCAAACTTAGGAAATTAGCTTTTGACAATTTTTAGTACTGTACTCCACTGGTGAATGCATTGTTTGGAACTAGAACGTGAGTAAACCATTTACTGGCCTTTGATCCAAATGATACGATTGAACCAACCATAAGAGATGCCATCCTTGCCACTATTTGTATTCCAATGTACAAATTGAAGTGGGTTCCTCCCCCCCCCCCCCCAAAAAGAAAGAAGATTTCACCCAGTTTGTTGACACTGTTGTGAAGGCTAACAGATCAGATAGCTAGTCTGTGAGTCAATCCACAGCAGGGCCGCCGAGAGACAACGCTGGGCCCGGGACAAACCATCTTAAGGGCCCCCCCCCACCCCGTGCACCATACATACGGCAAAAGCCAACATGTTGATAATATTTATATAACTTCACATTTAATGGTCCCCGACCTATTAATCGATATTTTTTCTCCCACACTTTACAACTTTTCAAAGTTGCCACAATACCATTATTCGTCTATTATAGGTTTCTCAAATTTAGCCTCAGTGGTGCTTAATTGTCCAATACTTAGTTTTTGGCAATTGATCTACGCACCAAATTCCTCATCGGCTTCTACATAATTATTTGAAGAATAACTTAGTTGAGCTAGCGCTAGAACGGCATAAGGGGGAAGTCCTTGACACAGCCTAGCAGGTGAAACATGCATGTCGGACAGTTTTGAGCCCCCTGTCCGAATATACTTAAGTTAAGTGCTTTAAAATATTCTTCAAATAATTATGTAGAAGCCAATGAGGAATTTGGTGCGCAGATCAATTGCCAAAAACTAAGTATTGGACAATTACACACCACTGAGTCTTTAAATAAGACAGGAATGAGCATACCAAAATATAGAAACTTATAGAAAGGGCAGGATAGGCAGGGCAGGCAGGCTTGCATTTATAAAGAATTATAAACAATAATTTTATTACCTGGTCCTGGCACCGGCACGTGACGTGTGACAAGACAACACAGCTCGGCTAGCTGGTGGTGCTGCTCTTTCCTCAGTCCAGTCCAGTGCACAAGATTGTGCACACTGAAATCCCCCGACCTGTAGCCTCCAAAACTGCTTGCTTAGGGGTCCAGTGCTGCTCTCCCACTAATTATTGCTCCAGTCCCACAACTGCAGCATTCCCGTCCCGTCCACTGGAACGGAAGTTGAACAACCAGGGCAGGCCACCAGCACTAGTAGTGCACTCCAAATTTAGCCCGCCAGGCTTGCCTTGTTCCAGTAATCTGTGAGAGCCTTGATCAAGAGGCAGTTTTCACCAGCTGACCTTAACTGATGCTGAAGTTGGCCCTGATGATGGGGCATATTTTGTTTCAAAGGAACAATAAAAAGTTCCAGGCAGAGACAGTAGAAAACAAGAGTTGCAGTGTTTGTTAAAGTGGTGCATCAGCACCAAGGCCTTGGCCTGTGCTACTGCTGCTCACCAAGCAGTTGGGAGGCGCCACCTGTCCTGATGACGATGACCCGCAGTGAAGTCCCACACGACGCGACCCGGCCGGAAGAGAGGAGCAGCAGGCACTAGCCCCACCCGCCCTGTAGCCGTAGCACGGCATAGGCTGGCGCCGCTGGCCGCACACCACCCACGCGGCACGCACGACTCACACATATGCAGGAGCAGAGCGAATCGCGAGGCTGCCTGCAACTACTGAGGACTGGCACTTTCTGCGCGAGCACGGAGCGAGCGAGCTGGAGGAAAAAAAAACATTATAGCGATCGCCGCCGGGCCCCCCTTTCAGGCACTGTCTGCGCGAGTACGGAGCGAGTGAGCTGAAGGAAAAAAAAACATTATAGCGATCACCGCTGGGCCTGGACCCCCTCTTGGCGGCCCTGATCCACAGAAAGACTGCACCATGATGACTATAGTTATGACGAGCCAGCGGCAGAGGAGACCACTGGAACTCCAAACTCTTCTGTTACTTTTAAACTCCAGGTTATGAACTACCTTACTGATCAAAGTTCTTCAGTTGGTAGTTTGCATTCATTTCCTGCTATAAAGAAACTCTTCAATAGAGTCAACACATGAATAGCCTAGTGGTTAGTGCAGTGGACCTTGATCCTGGAGAACTGAGTTCAATTCCCACTGCAGCTCCTTGTGACTCTGGGCAAGTCACTTAACCCTCCATTGTCCCTAGTACAAAATAAGTACCTGAATATATGTAAACTGCTTTGAATGTAGTTGCAAAAACCTCAGAAAGACAGTATATCAAGTCCCATTTCCCTTTCCCTCTCCTCATCAGCACCAGTGGAATGACAATTCGGTGAAGCTGGGCAGATAGAAACTCCATGTTGCAACAGACTACTGTAGAAATATATAGGACCACTGCTATTTATTTTTCCTATTTTACTTTTAATGCCTGTAACGCAAGTACACCTCTTTTATTAAGGAAGATATTTATTCTGCTTATGCTGTTTAATTGAACTATCATATGTTTTTTTTTAGTTTGTTACATCTTACCAATTTGTATAGACAAGTTTAGATTGTTTTCTCTCCATTTTTAAACTGTTGTACCTTTCATCACTGGATCTCAAATGGTAACTAAGCAGACTTTTCTCTACTATCGTTTAATTTTCTGTACAAAGGAAGAAGAAGATTATATTCCTATGTATTTTCCAAAAACACTATAACTCAACAGTGCCTTCATATATGATCTAGATCTATTACACCCAGAAGTAAGATAATGGCAAAACTATTATCTTGCTCATAATTATAAAACTACTGCTACTGCAGGTTAAGCAGTGCAACACTCATAATTATAATGCTCGTGAGTTTGTAGTAGTTATTCATTATTTGGCCAATATTAATCCTTTTTAAATGCTAAAATGAAATATTTGCTCCCTATTAACACCAGTTTCAGCTATATTTATACAATCAAAGCTGATTATTAGTCAAACTTTCAGCTTTGTAATAATGATAGATTAATTGACTACTATCACACACCCAAATTTATTGATTCCATTGTATGGTACCTAGACTTAATTGACTTCACATGTTTCCAAGTCTAGCTCCGCCCTAGAGGGGTAATTCTAGGATAGCTAAGCCCCTTGGGTTGGTTATGGTAAAAGGGGAATCCTAACGCTGCATTTCAACCAGCATATAATTATATATCCACATACTGACTCTTGCTATGGCCTTGTCCCTTGTTGTGCCAGAGCACCCCTGTCACCTCAGATATATGCATCCCCCCACAGGACTCTAAGAGCCCTCTGGAAAGGACGGCCACATCCACACTAGTAGTCATGTGTGCCAGCCCCCCCTGGGTGGCCCGGCAAGAGGGGAATGTAGAAATATGCTAGCCCTTGCTCTCAGTGAAATACAGGCCAATGGCTCATAATAAGAGCTAGGCTTCTTAAAATCAAAATCATACTGCAGCTCAAGCTGAAATGAGTTCCCAGAGAGCTAGGCTTTGTAAAAATCAGAGATCACCTTTGACACAGTTACATTTCACTGTAGCAATTGCTGAGCTGGCAAGGGAGGGGGCATTTGCACTTGTCCAAACTCCTGAGACTGGCACCTACAAGACGTCATGAGCAAGATTGTTGTGGTTAAGTAGAGATAATACTGGGTCAGCTGCACCCCGGGTGAGAACATCCAAAGGAGGGGGCTAGGGGAAGGTTTGGGGAACATGCAAAGTCATCTAACAAGATGCGCTCTGAACTTATCTTGTTTATACTTAGAGCTTGAGAATATGTGAAGTCATTTTGATCAACTGATAAGGGCCAAGAACCCTGGTGACAAAGCTGGGGTCCATTGAAATGAATAGGGCCAAAATTGTATATAAGCAGCAGTCTGAGAGGTATTAAATCAGAAGGGAGAAGGAAGGCTACAAGAGAAGACTCCAAAAGGCCAGAGAGAGAGAGAGGATGTGTCATGTAATGCTGTTCCACCATGTGACTGTCTGATTTGCTTGTACTGCTATTGGTAAGATTGTAATAAACTATCTTATTATATCTATTGAATACTGGGTTCCTTTCTAATTACAGATATAGCTACAGCTTAGTCTGTGCAGAACTGTCATGAGCAGATACCAGGTTGGGGTGATTAAGTATTTAGAAGGGATGTGCAGTCCCTTCCAGGTTAGTAGAAAGCCCATGCCGCCAAACGGGTGAGGTAGATCTAATCATTACACTACATGTTTGAGAAACTGCTACTATTGAAACAAAACAAGCTGTAGAGCAATTTATTTGTTGCATTTTGTAAGGTAATGATTTTTTTTATTTAAAATCATTTGTTGAATGATTCTGATTTGAAAGCACAACTGACTTACTGATTCTGATTTCAAATTCATTTTGTAATTAGTGATTTTGATTTGAAATCATTGTCAAAATGATTTTACTCAACTCTTCCCTCCAAGTCCTTGCATCGTTTTTGTAGATCCAATACATCTATGTCATGCTTTATAACTTTTTCCTCTTATTTGTTTAAACGCTACCCCATCCCCTCCATATTTCTATGCAGTCTCCACATCAACAGTTCTCCTGTTTCACAACTTTAATTCTTCCATTCAGCCCCACATCTCCTCCCCACTCACAGGCTGTGCTTCCCCCACAAATTCAGGTAGCTCAGAGCTACACTCCATCTGTTTCCAGGTTACAGTTCAGTGTGCACTGGCATCATGAAGTTTACCTGTTCTCCTGGCTTCATTGAATAATATGCAAACATCTTTTAATCCCGCTTCATCTTTTTACCTGCCATCCTTCTCCACACTATCACTGGTGTTTTCCACCTCTTTGTCACCTGGTTTATAGCTCCTGGGATTGCTAATTATTGCTCATTGAATCAGGGTTTGGAGGAGCTCTTCAGTTATGTCACCATCTATCAGGTGATGTCACTTCTTCCTTCTGAACTTCATCTTCCACGTGCATGTGACAGATTGATAGGGGCAGCATGTATATATTGGGTGAAGTGGCTCATGGGCACATGGCTGCCCAGGTCATTGCTGGGAGGGGCCATTTACATACTATACATATTTAGACATTTAGTGCTGAAACTGGAGCCTCTAAGGGTGGCGCTGCATGTTTTATGCCTCCATACATATAGTGCTGCATGATTCATACCACTATATGTATAGCACTGCACATTTTGTGCTGCCACTGGAACCCTGATAGACATTTTTGCCATGCAGGCACTATACAGGTAGCTTCTAAGACCAAGGGACATCGTGGACACTATTTAATCCACATGTAAGGGCAGTGCATGCCATGTTTGCCCATATGGGCCCGTTTTCTGCATCACAGGCAACTTTAAGAACAATTTGGATTTTTACTTGTACCATGGCTGTATTTTCTGAGATCTACATTTATCTTCTAAATGTTTAGTACTCATTTCAAACAACGTACACACAGAAGAACCAAAATATATATCTGATATATAAAACAACATGATCTTTTGGACACATAATCTGTAGAGTGACCAGTCATATGGACAAGTGAAACATACATTTACATGAAATGAAAATATCAAATTAAAATATAAAACTAAAATATAAAAACTATAACACTGAGATGTTATAGTGTTAAAACAATAAATCTGAGAACCCAAATATAAGTAAAATAAATGTTACAATCATATGGACAAGTTACATATGGATAAGTACATAAGTATTGCCATACTGGGAAAGACCAAAGGTCAATCAAGCCCAGCATCCTGTTTCCAACAGTGGCCAATCCAGATCACAAATACCTGGCAAGATCCCAAAAAAGTACAAAACATTTTATACTGCTTGTCCCAGAAATAGTGGATTTTCCCCAAGTCCATGTAATAACGGTCTATGGACTTTTCCTTTAGGAAGCCGTCCAAACCTTTTTTAAACTCCACTAAGCTAACCGCCTTTACCACATTCTCTGGCAACAAATTCCAGAGTTTAATTACATGTTGAGTGAAGAAAAGGTTTCTCCGATTCATTTTAAATTTACTACATTGTAGCTTCATCGCATGCCCCCTAGTCCTAGTATTTTTGGAAAGCGTGAACAGACGCTTCACATCTACCCGTTCAATTCCACTCATTATTTTATAGACCTCTATCATATCTCCCCTCAGCCGCCTTTTCTCCAAGCTGAAGAGTCGTAGCCGCTTTAGCCTTTCCTCATAGGGAAGTTGTTCCATCCCCTTTATCATTTTCGTCGCCCTTCTCTGCACCTTTTCTAATTCTACTATATCTTTTTTGAGATACGGCAACCAGAATTGAACACAATATTCGAGGTGCGGTCGCAACATGGAGTGATACAAAGGCATTATAACATCCTTATTTTTGTTTTCCATTCCATTCCTTTCTTAATAATACCTAACATTCTATTTGCTTTCTTAGCCGCAACAGCACACTGAACAGAAGTTTTAAACGTATCATCAACGACGATACCTAGATCCCTTTCTTGTTCTGTGACTCCTAACGTGGAACCTTGCATGACGTAGCTATAATTCGGGTTCCTCTTTCCCACATGCATCACTTTGCACTTGCTCACATTAAACGCCATCTGCTATTTAGATGCCCAATCTCCCAGTCTTGTAAGGTCCTCTTATAATGTTTCACAATCCTCCCGCAATTTAACCACTTTGAATAACTTTGTGTCATCAGCAAATTTAAATTACCTCACTAGTTACTCCCATCTCTAGGTCATTTATAAATATGTTAAAAAGCAGCGGTCCCAGCACAAACCCCTGGGGAACCCCACTAACTACCCTTCTTCATAAAAACCAGAATATAAGAACTGTAGCGCCAAAATGTTAGAATGTTAAAACAAATATTTTAAAAGAGTTTAGCTAATTTTTACTGCATGCTTAAATGCTATGCTAGTGTACCTTAGTAAACAGGGCCCGAAAGGGTCCTTTTACTAAAGTGCACCGAAAAAATGGCCTGTGGTAGTGTAGGTGCGTGTTTTGGGCACGTGCACAATAATTTTTCAGTGCACCTGTAAAAAAGACCGTTTTTAAATTTTTTGCCGAAAATGGATGTGAGGCAAAATGAAAATTGCCGTACGTCCATTTTGGGTCTGAGATTTTACTGCCAGCCATTGACCTAGTGGTAAAGTCTCATGCAGTAACCGGGCGGTAATGACCTATGCAACACTTGTCAAATGCCACTTGGCGTGTGTCCAATACACGCAGCAGAAAATAAAAATTATTTTTCGGCCACACATATCAGATGCACACCAAAAAGGAAATTACCACAAGAGCCACGTGGTAGCCATGCGGAAACTCCATTTTGGCACGCATGGACGCTTACGTGGCTTAGTAAAAGGGCCCCTTAGTGTCCACAAGATCATGTTATTTTATATGTAGCATATAGTAACATAGTAAATGATGGCAGATAAAGACCTTTACAGTCCATGTCAGATGTATATTTTTATTACCTTTTTATGTTTTGATCATGTGATTACTTTGTTTATTTTTTATTTATATGCTTATTCACAATTTTACCATACAAAGTAAAGAAACATCAAGAATAATTGAAAGACCAGAAAAAAAAGAAGAAAAAATATACGAAAACTTAGTCCACATCTAGGAAACTGCTATAGGCTATTAAACTGAAAATCCATAAAGCAGAGCAACAAACAAATATTTTCATATATCACTCTAGACCTCAAAACCCCATGATATTTCAAGAAACCTATTCAACAAGCAGAAGTTTATCAGAAAGAAATAATTCCAATTGAGAAGAATCAACAAAAATATAATTATTGTTTCCATACTTGACCAGGCACTTACAGGGAAATTAAGGAAAAAAAAGTTCCTTCCACAGCCAAAACTTTAGGCTTTAACTTTATGAACTGTTTTCTATACAATTGTGTCAAGCCTGGATACGTCAGGAAACATTCAGATTGGTTGACCACAGAAAGGTACAAATTATTTTTGAAAAATATAATTTAAGACTAGTGGGGGGGTTTTTCAATTTCAGAGGCAAATTTAACCAAAAAAGTAGCTCTTTTTCCTATCAAATCCTGTGAAGAATCCAAAAATTTAGATAAGTCTAACCTTTCTGCAGGGGTAGACACCCCAGTTCACCCTCTCCTCTTATCTGAATTAAGTTTCTTTGAACATAAAATATATTCTCAAGGGTTAAAACATCTGCATAAGGATACCCAAGAATATTCTTTAAATACATTTTCAAAAGCTCTAAAGGAGCCAGATAATGAGTCACTGAAAAACTGTCCTTAACAGCAGAAACTGCAGTAGATTGCAATGCAACGTCAGTTTGTTCAGTCTTAATGCTGTTTCAACTTTTATAAGTCTCTGATCTATTTCTTTCATTTTAACCAAACTTTCTTGAGAGAATTTACACAATGAAGGAATAGTTCCTTATATCGATTGTTCAATATTCTTTACTTTTTGCCAAATATCTTGAAGCAAAACCACTTAATCAGGTATAACTATATCTTCCTGAGAAGATTCAGAAGAAATTTGAACTGCTATCAGCAAAAGAGCAATCGCTCCCTGCACAATGGAAGTGCCTAAGGGTTCTTCAATAGCAATATTTGAAGAACAGGTAGAGTCTGCACACACCGGGACAGACTCACTCCCGGCCAAGGAAGTCATACCTGGCTGAAGAGGTGAAGTCCGTTCTATGGAGGAAAATGAGGCTTCAACTGTAGAAGATGTACCTGATACTCCTGACATTATTGCTGATAAAACAGGAGTCAAATGCTGATCCATCGGACCTTGTACCATTAAAGATCCAGTGTTAACTACTCGAGAGCCCTGGACTTTTCTCTTTTTCCTCATCACTGGGAAAATATTCTCCTAGCCCTGCTCCTCCAGGCTCCAAATGGGCATGGCCTACCCCTTTGGTCATGCCCCTTCGGGCATGCGCCAATGGGCATGCGACCGTGGCTCTGTCCCGATGATAATGGATACCAGAACCCAACACCAATGTCAGAAAGGAGGGTCTGTGAAAGTGCCTGCTCAGCTGTTCTGGTGATCACTCCTAGCGACTTCTGGCAGCTCCCATATTGTATGTTTTTAACTTTTTATATAGACTCCTGAGGAAGGCCAGATTGGCTGAAACACGTTGAGTCTTGGTTGTTGGACAATAAATATTTAGTTCATTTGGAGCATCATCTATGTATGTTTTGAGTCACCATCGCTATATGTTGTGTAGTACTCGTTTCAAGACATCTTTGGCAGGGGCTGGAGATATGTCTATTTTAGCATACACATTTATGTACAGCCGCTGTCTTCTGAAACATGTCATAAAGTATGCATATTTTTGATAAAACATTGATATTCCCACATCCTCAACCTATCTAAAATGGCCCTTGAAATAAATAAATGCCATTAATATGGAGGTAGTTACCATATGATAGCTGTTAATTTAGAAGATAATATGCCACAGTTAGTGTCACTTCAATATGTGTACTTAACTGCATTTTGTTATCTGTAATCTAGTTGATACAGAGAAAATGTAATTACCTTGCTATAACTGAATAGGAAACTACTGGAACATCCTCAAAAGTTAACACATAGGTTTTGTAGTTAGCATGTGATAATTTTGGCCATTAATGTACAGTAACTGCAAAATCTGACTGCACTTTCTTAACAAGGGCCCTAAGTATTTATTATTTATTTATTTATTAGGATTTATTTACTGCCTTTTTGAAGGAATTCACTCAAGGCGGTGTACAGTAAGAATAGATCAAACATAAGCAGGAGGCAATTAGAGCAGTAAAAATATTCGAACAACAATACAAAGTATGGCATGGTATACTTCTTGCAATGACAACACACACATGTACTAGAACATTATAAGTGGTAGTGAAGAATAAGGCAAAGTTATAACCTATAGATGAGTAAGAAAGTAGGAATAATTAGAAAGTAAGGTGATTGATTTGAAGAAAGTTGCACGTGAGGTCAGAGAGATGGTTAAATATTATCTCAGCTAGGGTAGGAGTGGATAAACATGTCCCGCTGCAGTATGTGCAGCCCGAGTCAATCCTTGTGTGTGTGAGTGAGACTAACAAGTTAGTTACTTCTTCTGTTAAAGGCTTGGTTGAAGAGCCAAGCTTTCACTTGCTTCCTGAAGTAGAGGTAGTCATGTTAAGTGGAGCCTTTCAGGCAATGCATTACAGAGTCTGGGGGCTACTCCGGAGAAGGCTCGCTTGCGGGTATCACATCGTGTAATTTTGAATATTAGGAATGGGCTGTCAGCTGCAACAACATGGGAAATGTTGTTGCATGTTGTTAGCGAATGAAAACAAGCAGAAAAAAAAAACATTTTGTGGGGGGTGTTTTTTTGCTGTTCATAGTACATACTTTTTCAAAAGTGTGTGTGTGTACTATTTGCAATGCGTGTGTGTGCTTTCAAAAGAGTGCACTCTTTTCCAGATAGTGTGTCCATTCAAACCATTGCAATTGCATGAACTTTGCAAATAGTGCATACTCTTTCAAAAGAGCGCACACTCAATGGTTTTGCTCCTGTGATGACAAACGAATATTAATAAAATGAACTTTCCTGGAAATCACAGGAAATGACACAAAACAAAAATTATCTGGCTACCCATCCCTAGTGCTTATATTGGATTTCTGAAGCTCCTTTGCTCAGCTGTTTCTGCTATTTTAAATCTAGATTAGCTGTTCCCTAAAATGGGGGATTAAGATATCAACTTGTACATCAGTTTAAGGTCAGATGTAACCTGCTGTGATGTTGGTTTGCTAAGTGTATTTTATGTTTTTATTGTTCACTACTTACAGCAAATCTCTTCTTTTTTTCTGACAGGCCTTCCATTGGTGTCTACAGTTTCTCTTTCCTGGACAGATCATTTTCTTGTTACTGCAGGATTTGACTTCCTTTCTGTGCCCAGTCACCAAGATCATTACTAAAAGGACTAGGATTCTCAACCAGCTGAATTTCCCCTGTAGTTTTTGAACTGTCTGTTGAGCAGCAGGAGGTGTTTTGGCACTCCACCCTTAGTGATCCCTTGCTAAGCTTGCCCTTTTCTTGAGTATACTGTACCCAACTTTTCAAAAGTATTGGGGGTGCTAAGCCCAATGGAAATTACCCCTCCCTGGACACATACAATGAATTTTCTCAATATTGGGGGTACTCAAGCACCCACAGCACCCACAGAGTCGGCTCCAATGCCAGCTGCCCATGATTACTCCTAATATCATTCCGAGCTTTGTCTGCTGACAAGACAGCTGCATTGCAGCAATGACAAAAGTGCCCAGCTACCTTTATTTATTTAAAATGTTTTTATTCTGCACATTCCATGGTGGATCAGAACTATGAACACACATATTCAAAATTCACAAAACAAATATAGTAAAAAATACAGCACATAACTCCTAAACCTAAACCTTCAACTGTCCCCTATCCCTGATATGTCCTGTCTGTCCTAACCCTTATCCCTTACTTGTCCTGTCTGTCTGTCATAATTAGATTGTAAGCTCTACTGAGCAGGGACTGTCTCTCCATGTTCAAGTGTGAAGTGCTGCATACGTCCGGTAGCGCTATAGAAATGATAAGTAGTAGTAGTAGTAAACTATAAAACAATAAAATGAGAACCGGCTCTCAACATGGGTATCAGGATACTCAAATACAGAAATCAAAGAATGATAAAAAGTTATGAAAAAGCCTTTTGAAATTAATATGCTTTAAGCTGTTTTCTGAAAAGTAAAAATGAATTAATTTTACAGAGTTCCAATGGTAATGAATTCCACAATTTAGGACTCATTACTTGGAAGGTACGTGATTGTAAACCGACGACACTGACTACATGAAAACTTGGGGCATCAAACAAATATTTATCTGCAGATCTTGAAGCTCTCGCAGGCTTATAGATTTTCAAAGTAGTAGATAAACAGATGGAGCTTCGTTCTTCAAAACCATAAAAACCAGTGTCAAAATCTTACATTGAATTCACATTGCTGTCAACGCTGATGTGATCAGAGCACTGTAGTTTTATTAATTTGTATGTTTGATACACATTGAATTGATAACCATAACAGTGCTTTGTTGGTCTGGATTTACCAGTGTGTCACAGTGACTATGGAGCTCATTTTCAAAGGAGAAAACAAAGACTAAAAAGTGGTATAAAACAGCATTTAGACATTTTTCTCACAAAAACATCCAAATCAATATTTTCAAAACCAATTTTTAGACGTTTTTCTATGAAGTCCATCAGAAGTGTGTTCAAAACACAAGGGGGCGTGTTGGGGGTATGTTAAGGGCAGGATTTGGGCATTCCTAAGACTTGGACGTTTTACTGCCATATTGGAACAAAACAAAACCGTCCAGGACTAAAACTAAGACGTTTTGAGCTAGACCTGTTTTTATAACGAATAAGGTACAAAAGGGTGTCCTAAATAAGAGATGACCACTGGAGGGAATCAGGGGTGACACACCCAATACCCCCCAGTGGTCACTGACCCCCTCCTACACCCCAAAAAAATGTGAATAGAAATATGATTTCCCAGCCTCTATGACGACCTCAGATATTAGAGCTAGGTCTATTAGAGCAGCATGCAGGTCCCTGGACTAGTATAGTGGTCAGTTCAGTGCACCATGGCTTGGGGGACTCAGGTCCCTATCTCCCTCTATCTGTCACATTTGTGGTGGAAACTGTGAGCCCTCTGAAACTCACCAGAAACCCATTGTACGCATATGTAGGTGTCCCCTTCACCCATAAGGGCTATGGTAGTGGTGTACAGTTGGGGGTAGTGGATTTTGGGGGGCTCAGCAGACAAAATAAGAGAGAAACGGTGAGATGTGTGTCTGGGAGCATGTTTTTGAAGTCCACTGCAGTGCCCCCTAGGGTGCCCCATTTATCTCCTGGGATGTCTGGGGGACCAGTCTATTAAAAATGCTGGCTCCTTCTATATCCCAATGGCTTGATTTTGTGCATTTTGCACTTGTACTTTTTTTTTTTTTTTTTTTAATGGACCAAAAAACAAAACATCCAAATCACAAAACCTTGTTGAAACAGCATTTAAAAAAAAAAAAAAAAAAAAAGAAAGATGTTTTTCTTTATTGAAAATGACCTTCTTTTCTATTCAGATTTTGGACATTTTTTGCAAAACATCCAAAATCGGACGTAGGCAGCATATCGAAAATGCCCCTCCACGTAACTTTGTAAGTCTAAGTTGTTTTGAAAATACATCTGTATATCTGCCGCAATTCATTATGATCAAAGAACACAGGGAGAAGTATAATCAGTGTGACCTGACCCTCAAACCTTTAACATTTAACACTGTTCATGACTTACAATATTCAGAAAAAGAGACACAACGGCATCAGCCATCAATGAAAACAGCTATAAGCCTATGCTATTTCAGGTCAAAGCTTGTATAATAGCTTTAATCATCTGCCAGAGTGCTGATAGAATACAGTCCAAAACTTTTATTACATCCTCCATACTTTGAAAATAGTTGCTAATTAAGTGGCGTTTGAAGCTTGGGAAGACAGCAGTGTATGCCGCCTTGGCAACTTTAGAAGTTTTAAATTGCTGCAACCGCTTTAAGGAAACCCTGGATGTAGGTCTTTAGCTGACCGAAACACCATCATTTGTAATGGGCGTCAGGTTATGTACGTTCAGTTGCTAGCAAATAGTGTGGTTAGCACAACTAAAAGATAAGTGGTCGCTTTGCCACTTAATTAACAACTATTTAATGGCCACTGACTGGTTATATAGCATATCATAGAAGCATGATGGCAGATAAGGGCCAAATGGCCCATCCAGTCTGCCCATCCTCAGTAACCACTAAACTCCTCCTCTCCCTAAGGGATCTCACGTGCCTACCCCATGCTTTTTGAAATTCTGACACAGTCTTCATCTCCACGACCTCCACCGGGAGGCCATTCCACGTATCCGCCACCCTTTCTATGAAAGAGTATTTTCTTAGATTTCTCCTAAGCCTATTTCCTCTTAACTTCATCCTATGCCTTCTCATTCTACAGCTTTCTTTCGTTTGAAAAAGGCGCTCCTCCTGTACATTAACGCCACTGAGGTATTTAAGCATCTCCATCATATCCCTTCTCTCCCGCCTCTCTTCCAGCTTATACATGTTGAGGTCCATGAGCCTGTCCTCATGTGTTTTATGACAGAGACCATCTACCAATTTGGTAGCCGCCCTCTGGACCAACTCCATCCTGTATATCTTTCCGTAGGTGTGGTCTCCAGACTTGCATACAGTACTCCAAATGGGGACTCCCAGAGACTTATACAAGAGCACTATCACCACTTTTTTCCTTCTGGCCATCCTTCTCCTTATGTACCCAAGCATCTTTCTGGCTTTGACCATTGCCTTTTCTACCTGCTTGGCCACCTTAAGATCTTCGGACACAATCACCCCCAAATCCCACTCTTCTTCCATACACAGACGCACTTCACCCCCTATACTGTATCGTTCCCTTGGATTATTGTAACCCAATAATGCATGACCCTGCATTTCTTAGCATTACATGTTAGTTGCCAATTTTCAGACCAGTCTTCAAGCTTTGCTAGCTTATTCTTCATGCCATCCACACCCTCCGGGGTGTCCACCTACTACAGAGTTTGGTATCATCCACAAAGAGACAAACCTTACCAGACAGCCCTTCCACAATATCACTCACAAAGATATTAAAAAGGGCCGGCACAAGGACCAATCCTTGTGGCACACCACTCATATCATCCCTTTCCTCATAGCAAGCTCCATTTACCACTACCTTCTGTCTCCTCCCATTTGACCAGTTTTTAACCCATGGAGGGGCATAATTGAATGGGCGCCCAAGTTTTGCTGGGGCCGTCCTCGCAGGACAGCTCCATGAAGGGGCAGGGAAACCCGTATTATTGAAACAAGATGGGCATCCATCTTTCTTTTTGACAATATGGTCGGGGACACTCAAATCTCAACATTTAGGTCGACCTTAGAGATTGTCGTCCCCGGTTTTCAGTGATAATGGAAACCAAGGACGCCCATCTCAGAAACGACTAAATCCAAGCCATTTGGTCATGGGAGGAGCCAGCATTCGTACTGCACTGGTCCCCCTCACATGCTAGGACACAAACTGGGCACCCTAGGGGGCACTGCAGTGGACTTCAGAAATTGCTCCCAGGTGCATAGCTCTCTTACCTTGTGTGTTGAGCCCCACAACCCCCCCCCCCAAAAAAAAACCCACTCCCCACAACTGTAAACCACTACCATAGCCCTTAGGGGTGAAGGGGGGCACCTACATGTGGGTACAGTAGGTTTCTGGTGGTTTTGAAGGGCTCACATTTACCACCACAAGTGTAACAGGTAGGGGGGGTGGGCCTGGGTCCATCTTCTTGAAGTGCATTGCACCCACTAAAACTGCTCCAGGGACCTGCATACTGCTGTCATGGAGCTGGGTATGACATTTGAGGCTGGCAAGAAAAAGTTTTAAAGTTTTTTTTTAGGGTGGGAGGGGGTTGGTGACCACTGGGGGAATAAGGGGAGGTCATCTGGTCAGTTCGGGCACCTTTTTGAGGCTTGGTCGCAAGAAAAAATGGACCAAGTAAAGTCGGCCAAGTGCTCGTCAGGGATGCCCTTATTTTTTCCATTATCGGCCGAGGACGCCCATCTCTTAATCACGCCCCAGTCCCGTCTTCGCTACGCTGCCAACACACCCCCATGAACTTCGGTTGTCCCCGTGATGGAAAACAGTTGAGGACGCCCAAAATCAGCTTTCGATTATGCCGATTTGGGCGACCCTGAGAGAAGGACGACCATCTCCCAATTTGTGTCGGAAGATGGGTGCCCTTCTCTTTCGAAAATAAGCCTGATAGTCATTTTAGGTCCCATACCAAGGGCACTCAGTTTATTTATCAGTTGCCTCTGCGGAACTGTGTCAACTGCTTTGCTAAAATCCAAGCACACCACATCTAGCGCCCCTCCCAAGTGCAACTGTTTGATCACCCAGTCAAAGAAATCAATCAGATTCATTTGACATGACCTGCCTATAGTGAAGCCATGCTGCCTCAGGTCCTACAGACTATTCGATTCGAGAAACCTCACGATTCTTCACTTTAGAAGCGTTTCCATTAGTTTACTCACCACTGAGGTCAGACTGACAGGTCTGTAATTCCCAACCTCCTCCTTATTTCTGCTTTGTGCAGAGGGAGTATATCCGTCCTTCTCCAGTCCTCCAGGAACACTCCAGACTCTAAGGAGGCATTGAAGAGGTCCAATAGCAGAACCACCAGAACATCTCCGAGTTCCTTGAGCACCCTCGGATGTATCCCATCAGGCCCCATCGCTTTGTCTACTTTTAGTTTAGCTAGCTCCTCACGAACACAGTCTTCTGAGAATTGGTCCCGATCTACCACACATCCATCCCCCTTAGCATTTGCTTTCTGTGATCCTACCCCCAGCCTTTTATCTGTGAACAAAGAACAGAAATAATTGTTAAGTAGTTCAGCTTTATCCTTATTGGCTTCTACATATATTTCTCCCCCTCAGCTTTGAGCCTCACAATATTATTTTGGCACTTCCTCCTGTCACTTATATATCTAAAAAAAATTCTTGTCCTCCAGTTTTACAATATTGGTTATATTTTCTTCCATTTGTCTCTTCGCTTTCCTGACAGCTTCTCCAGCTTCTCTACCAGAGCAATCATTTCCCTGATGTCACCACCTTCCTGTCTTCCCTGGGAAAGTAATGCTAAACACCATCCATCTCCTCCATAGTATATGTTTAGATGGGTTTTGAGACTACACACCTGCCACTTCACAGTGGTAAAAAGAGAAAAACACCAGAATGGCATTAATGATAGAGGTGTCAGTCCCAAATGATTAATCTGTGTATCATATTGAGAGAAACAAGATACTCAAGTACCATGAAATACAGTCTGAGAACAAGAAAATGTGGCAGAAAGATACAGAAATATTTCCCATTGTTGTTTTGGGTGCCACAAGCTTGATCAAAATGAATTTCTAAACACATCTGGAAAAGTTGCCTATACATGTTACATCTTATGAACTCCAGAGGGAAGCTCTCTTTGGGATGATACAAGTTTTACGGTGAGTGTTAGCAGTAAATTTGAAAGACTGAGATCATACTTCACATATCCTGGCTTAGGAGTGAGGTACATTCCTTTTATGGTATGTGCAAAATTAACCCATTTGGAGAAATTGCCCTAGGATAAAGCTGACAGTTCAGTTTTGGAAACAGTTTTCCTCTTTTCTGTAGCTTTCTTGATGCTGCTACTTACAGTGCAGGATGGAGCCACAAACTAGTATCAGTGCCCTCCCTTGAATGTTGCAAGAACAAAGTAGCATGCCACTGTTCAAAAGATGGCCCGTTAGTTTCCCTCTACTTCTGACACAATATGCATCCTGTGTAATGCAGATACTGAGCACTTTAAAATGCCTCCACAACTCTGATGCTTAATGGGATTTCCTCTCTGCTTCCCCAGGACTGCTGCTGGTAGAGCTGGGACTAAGGCCCAGATGCACTAAACTTTAACGACCCTTTAACGAAGAAATTTTTCAACCGTAGCATGCATTGAAGGCCATTTTCCAATGACGCTAGCAGCTAACGAAAACGGAATGCAAACGAGTCACTTACAATTGCAATGTGGACAATTCGGGATGCACTAACCATACCGACGATTGCACCGAATCATTTACCATGAAATATTTAATGTGAGGTCAGAGCTGTCATTAAGGCCTGAGCTGTCATAGAGACACTGCTCCCCGCTTCTCCCTGCAGCATAAAAATCCAAGCTGGCACGTTTGAAAATATAAATAACCCACACAAACACATGGCTCCCCGCTTCCCCCTGCATAAAAAAGAAAATCAAACCAAAAAGCAAAAAAGGATCGGGAGGGGGCAAAGGCGCTCGTCAGGAGCATCCTGTATGGGCGGCCTTGCCCTGCCCCCGCCCGAGGTCGCCACTGCTCACTGCTTCCCCCTGTATTAAATAAAAAATCAAAAGTTTAGCAGCCCCAGCCCCCCTCCCTTCCTGTGTCTCTCTCTTTCTCCTCCCACAGCTCCGCCTCCCGCCATCCTCTGCCCCCGTGCCCTGCCCCCCTGAGGTCATCACCGCCGCTCCCCCCTCCACCGGACCCCCCTCCGCCTTACCGGGCCCGTGCAGCTCCTCTCACCTCTGTGTGAAGGCACTGCACGGGCAAGAAGATCATCTGATCGCCGCGAGTGAGTCTTCAGGACGTCTCCTTCCCTGACCTGGGCCCGCCCCCATCTGACGTAAGAAACCTACGTCAGACGGGGGCGAGCCCAGGTCAGGAAAGGAGAGAGACGTCCTGAAGACTCACTCGCGGCAATCAGATGATCTTCTTGCCTGTGCAGTGCCTTCACACAGAGGTGAGAGGTGCTGCGCTGGCCCGGTAAGGCGGAGGGGGGTCCGGTGGAGGGGGGAGCGGCAGCAACAACCTCAGGGGGGCGGGGCACGGGGGCGGAGGATGGCGGGAGGCGGATCTGTGGGAGGAGAAAGAGAGAGACAGGAAGGAAGGGGGGCCGGGGCTGCTATACCTTTTTTTCCTATCTGGCAACACCGCTGCTGCATTTCGATGATAATAGAACTCTTGGCTCTCTGAAGATGACGTCGCTACACTAACTCTGCTCAAGTTGAGAGCTACAGTTTGTACGAAAGAGGGAGGGATTGGGAGTTTGTGTGCTCAGGTGAGCTGTTTTGCACCATGACGTTGGTGCAGAGAGAACCATTTAGGACCCTGCCGGGGTCTGGAGAAACGGTGGAAAGGTTCCGGTTGCAGTCGTCCTCAGTGACGGTGGAAGTCCTGTCCTTAGGGTGTATCGTTACTGCTCTGAAAACTCCAGGGTTTTTTTTTGTTTGTTTTGACGTTTGTGGCATGCGCAGAGCAGCCAGCATAACGCTTGGCTGCTCTGCGCATGCTTTAGGGGCCGATTAACGACGGGGATTACACCAGTTTGATGCATTGTACTTTACAATACCGCACCGAACATGTGCAGCTTGTTTTTGGTGCATTCTTCGTTTTTTAAAATTCGGTAAGGACTTTTACGTTTTAGATTTTTTTTTACGTTTGGTTGATGCATCTGGGCCTAAGGGTGGATCAGAAGATGAAAGGGCAGGAGCATCCATCACACTGGCCACTACTTGCAATACCTGTGTAGAGCTCTTGACTCTGCCAATATCAGTTCCTACTTCTTTAACAGTGCTTAGCATTCTAACAATTAGATTTCCCAGCCCCTCCTTGGATATAAAACTTTCAACATCTAAGGATTTTAGAAATTCTTCACATGATGATTCATCAGATTCTAGATCTGTCAAAACTCGCTGCATACACTAATCAGCAGGAAACAGGGTGCACCTCCCATTGTGGTCTGTTGGCAATGACTTTACTTGCTACTGGAGAAGAGAAAGCTAAGGGGAGATATGATAGAGGTTTATAAAATACTGAGTGGATTGGAACAGGTAGATGTGAATCGCTTGTTTACTCTTCAAAACACTAGGACTAGGGGGTATGTATTTTTTTTTTGTTCCATTTGTACTCCGTGCTTTCCCACTCATGGCAGGCTCAATGCGGCTTACATGGGGCAATGGAGGGTTAAGTGACTTGCCCAGAGTCACAAGGAGCTGCCTGTGCCTAAAGTGGGAATCAAACTTAGTTCCCCAGGATCAAAGTCCACCACCCTAACCACTAGGCCACTCCTCCACAGCTAAGTTGTAAATTTAAAACGAATCGGAAAAAATCTTTCTTCACTCAACGAGTAATTAAACTCTGGAATTCGTTGCCAGAGAATGTGGTAAAAGCAGTTAGCGTAACAGTGTTTAAAAAAGATTTGGGATAATTTCCCAAAAGAAAAATCCATAAGCCATTATTAAGATGGACTTGGGAAAATCCATTGCATATTTCTAGGATAAGCAGAATAAAATCTGTTTTGCTGTTCTGGGATCTTGCCAGGTACTTGTGACTTGAATTGGCCACTGTTGAAAACAGGATACTGGTCTTGATGGACCTTCAGTCTTTCCCAGTATGGCAATGCTTATGTTCTTATGGTCTTCTGCACTCTCCCACCTTGCACTGCCTTTGCTTTGTTTTGCTCTGCTGGATCGGGAAATGCTCTTTCTCAATTTCACTGGAAGCTGCAGCTGGACTGGAGGAGTAGCCTAACAAACACAGTAGTGGGCTAAAACCCAGGGAAGTCAGGGTTCCAATCTCACTAACACTCCTTGTGGTTTTAAACAAGTCACTTAACCCCTCCAATGCCTCAAATGCAAACTTAAATTGTAAGTCTTCTGGGGACTGTGAAATACTCACTGTACTTGAATGTAACTTGCCTTGAGCTACTACTGAAAAACAGGCAAATCTCCCCTGTTGGTACTTTCTTCTTTAAAAAATATCTTGACTGGTAGATAACAGAGAGTCCTCTCTGTTCTTCTTCATCAGGGCTGCTGCTGGACCTACATCTTTTGGGAGCATCAATCTTCCCTCTGATGATTCTATCACTATTTCCACACCTACTGTATCTGAGAATTTATTTTATAAACATTTCTAAGGGTTCTAGGGGTTTTATTAGATCCCCATTTGATCATGGGGCTCATTTTCGAAAGAGAAAATTGTCCACAAATTGTCATAAAGCACCATTTTGACATTTTTCTCAAAACGTCCAAATCTCTATTTTCAAATCCAATTTTGCAGACATTTATCTATGCAATTCGACTGCAGTGTGCCCAAATCACAAGGGGGCATGTTGAGGGCATTTCAAAGGCAGGATTAGGGTGTGCCTAACACTTGGACATTTTACAGCCATAATGGAACAAAACAAAAAAACATTCAGGACTAAAACTAAAATGTTTTGGTCTAGACCTGTTTTCAGAATGAATAAGGCTCACAAAGGTGGCATAAATGACCAGATGACAACTGGAGGGAATCAGGGGGTGACCCTGCAATATCCCCCAGTGGTCACGGACCCCCTCCCACCCCCCAAAAGTGTGAATAAAAATATGAATGAGCAGCCTCTATGACAGGCTGAGATGTTAAAGTCGGGTCTATTAGAGCAGTAGCGTAGTGTCGGTAGAGTAGTGTAGTGGTCAGTGCAGTGCACTATGGAGTGGGGGATCCAGGTCCCTAACTTCCTCTACCTGTCACACTTGTGGTGGAAGCTTTGACCCCTCCCAAAGTCAGCAAAACCATACTGTACCCACATATAGGTGCCCCCATCAGTCTTAAGGACTACTGTAGTGGTATACAGTGGGGGACAATGTGCTTTGGGTGGTTTTTGAAAGGCTCAGGGGACAAGATAAGGGAGCAAAAGTGAGATGTGCACCTGGGAGCATTTTCAAGAAGGGCACAGAAATGCCCTCTAGGGTGCCCCATTGCTGTCCTTGGATGTCTAGGGGACTAGTCAACTAAAAACGTTGGTTCCTCCTACATCCTAATGGCATGAATCTCTACGATTTGCACTTTTTTTTTTTTTTTCGAAAATGGACAAAAAAATAAACATGTCCAAAGCACAGAACCTTGTTTGAAACAGTATTTTTGGAAAAAAAAAATAAAAAAAGACACTTATTTTCAAATAGAAAAGCATCTTTCTTTCCTATTTGGATTTTGGATGTTTTATGCAAAACATCCCAAGTCGGACTTAGACGTCATATCAAAAATGCTCCTCCACACCTTCTCAAATCAAGAGTGTCCCCAGGAATGTGTTTACTAAATTGCCTCAGCTTCAGCATGTTAAAGAATATTTTTCTCAAGAACATCTTAGTTTGGTTCTTCAAGCAGTTATGTTGTCACAGTTGGATTACTGCAATTCACTTTTACCTTGGTTGTACAGTTACTTCATTGAAGTGTTTGCAACTGACCCAGAATGTAGCGGCCAAAATTATCTTTGGAGCATACAAGTTTGATAATGTCACTCCATTGTTAAAAAGACTGCACTGGTCCCTGTGGAAGCTCATTATTTAGAAGCCTTACTTTGGCTTCCAGGGTATACAGCTTACTGAGTCAGGAACATAGGCTGGATCTAAATCCTGGCATGTCCCTAAGGACTGAATCCTTTCCCTCCAGGAAAGCACTACAGGTGTGGAACAGCTCCCTTTTTGAGGCCATGCCAGGTTTCCTCCCTTCCAGAGGTTCTGTGTCTGTCCTGAGAAAGACATCACTAAGCATTAGTCGGAAGGGTTAGAACCTGGGGGAATCTGCCCTGTTGCTAATTGTGCTCGCCCCTCTCCTGCTGCAGCTCTTCCAGATAAATTCTTCTCCCTTCAAATAGTATTTGCAGTAGCCCTTCCAGATAATTCTTCTCCCTTCAAACAGTATTTGCAGGGTCAATAACATATAAAAAGACAACAGGGAGACCAGGAGGGTGTCCCATACATCACAAAAGGCATTGAGAAGGAAGTATATACCTGGTGCTCAGAAAAGAAAACTGATGAAACAAAAGGAGCATGAAAGATCTAAACCAGATAAAAAGTTGTTGAAATTGACCATTTTTTTTTTGTGCAACCCCAAATACTGCAGAACAGGAGCAATCTGTGACAGTCATGCATATGGACAATGGAGGGGTTACAACACATGATGATGAGGATAACATGGGCGTAGACTGGGGGGGGCGAGGGGGGGCATTGCCCCCCCAAACTATTCTTACCGGAAGTCGTGGGGCGCCACTCGTAAAAGCACCAAACAGGCAGCTCGATTCTATCCTTCACTTCCATGCCCTCTCAGCGTCCCCCCTTCCTCTGATGTCATTTCCTTTCGGGCGGAACGCTGAGGGCATGGAAGTGAAGGGCGGAGTCGGGGTGCTTCCTGTTTGGTACTTTTCCAGTTCGGAGACGTCTTTGCCGCTCTGCTCTTCGCGCCGGTACCAAATACCATTGGAAGTTAGTGAGCCAGCCAGTCAAGGAAGGAAGAAAGAAGGGAAGGCGCCGCAAAGCCATTTGGTAAATGAAAAATCTCAGATTTCCACTCCCCCGCGCAGCTAGCCATCGCCATTCACTCGAGTCAAAATAAAACAGCAAGCAAACCTGTGAGCTGCTGCTGCTGTCACTGTACTCTCAACACGGAGCACTCCTGAAAAGCTGCAATAAAAGAGAGTGCGAAGTTCTAAAAGCACGGCCCTAGCAAAACTCGCCCTTCAGCTGGGATTTAAGACCCAAGAGGCTCGCACCTCTCATTTCCCTCAGAACCGCCAATACCTTCCCTCACGGAATGGGAGCAGGATGTAGATAAAATGTTCGGATTTCCCACAGGTGTCTAAAATTACACGAGACTGCACTAACAAAAGGATTTTAAACATAGAAGGCCAGCACCCGAGTGTAATTTTTAAAAAATAAAGTGTCATTATTTTAATTTACGCGTTTCATTAAGTCTAAAAGGTAAAATGATGACAAGTATCTCTTTGCGTTATAATCCAAAGGTTTTCAAGTAATTCCTCATTTGGCGGCTTGATGTTTGCAGCATGAGTGAAGCCCTTGCCATCCAGCAACCCTAAGTACATAAGTAATGCAAATACCGGGAAAAGACCAAGGGTCCATCAAGCCCAGCATCTTGTCCACGACAGCGGCCAATCCAGGCCAAGGGCACCTGGCAAGCTTCCCAAACGTACAAACATTTTATACATGTTATTCCTGGGATTTTGGATTTTTCCAAGTCCGTTTAGTAGCGGTTTATGGACTTGTCCTTTAGGAAACCGTCCAACCCCTTTTTAAACTCTGCTAAGCTAACCGCCTTCACCACATTTTCCGGCAATGGATTCCAGAGTTTAATTACACGTTGGGTGAAGAAAACGTTTCTCCGATTTGTTTTAAATTTACTACACTGTAGTTTAATCAGCATGCCCCCTAGTCCTAGTATTTTTGGAAAGCGTGAACAGACGCTTCACATCCACCTGTTCCACTCCACTCATTATTTTATATACCTCTATCATGTCTCCCCTCAGCCGTCTCTTCTCCAAGCTGAATAGCCCTAGCCTCCTTAGTCTTTCTTCATAGGGAAGTCGTCCCATCCCCGCTATCATTTTAGTCGCCCTTCGCTGCACCTTTTCCAATTCTACTATATCTTTCTTGAGATGCGGCGACCAGAATTGAACACAATACTCAAGATGCGGTCGCACCATGGAGCGATACAACGGCATTATAACATCCTCACACCTGTTTTACATACCTTTCCTAATAATACCCAACATTCTATTTGCTTTCCTAGCCACATCAGCACACTGAGCAGAAGGTTTCAGCGTGTTATCGATGACGACACCCAGATCCCTTTCTTGGTCCGTAACTCCTAACGTGGAACCTTGCATGACGTAGCTATAATTCGGGTTCTTTTTTCCCACATGCATCACCTTGCACTTGCTCACATTAAACGTCATCTGCCATTTAGCCGCCCAGTCTCCCAGTCTCGTAAGGTCCTCTTGTAAGTTTTCACAATCCTGTCGCGAGTTAACGACTTTGAATAACTTTGTGTCATCAGCAAATTTAATTACCTCGCTAGTTACTCCCATCTCTAAATCATTTATAAATACATATTCCTCTACATATCAGTTTTTTTATGCTAAACAGTATTAAAAACAATAATACATTGTGCATGATTTACTATGATAACCACATCAGTAAAATAAATTATTCACTAAAAGGCAAATGAACCACTAAACTATTTGCATTAGTGATAATATTCAATAAGTCTCTCCTCCCTTCACACTAGAGAGTCCACCCTCAGAACTCTGTCCCTCATCAGGAATGCTGGAACTTGTAATCCTGCCATAAAACCCTCTACATTGGGTTTTACATTTTGGAATCACAGACCACTTACTTAGCCTTTGATCAAATAATTTGATGTCTGGCCAAAAGTCAATCTTTTAAAATTGGGAGGGATTGGAGGCATTCCATGGGTAGAGCTCACAGCCAGGTAACCATATAGGGGAGATATTCCAGTTAACTTTATCTAGTTATGTTAGCCACAGGTATAGTAGACCTAAGATATCTGAATAAAGTTATCCAGATATCTGTACCCTGCAGTATTCAGTGGCTCCTACATATCTCACTGTACATCTGTCAGGTTCTCAGGTTCAGAGCCCGTGGGGCTAGGCTCTGGATCAAACGTGAGCCCTTGGGCTGCTGACGAGGAGCGACAGCAGCAGGCAAAACCCACCAACCAATGCTGGGCAAGCACACCGACACTGGCAGGGACTGCAGGCACCGCCCAGCGAGCCGGAACACACGGACTGGAATACTGGACTGGAATTCCCCGGACTGGACACAGGACTGGAACACTGGACTGGAGCACACCGGACTGGTCCACACAGCTTCACCTGCACTTAGCTACTAAGCCCCCCAGGAGTTGAGCTCCTGGGTTCGAGTAGCCGGCAGGACTTACTGGATACCGGATGACACAGGGACCAGGACTGGAAACAGAAGTGCTCCTAAACCTAAACTGATCTACGTGCTCCCAAGCCCTAAACCAGCAGGAGTGTTCCTAACAGAAAACTGACAAAAGGACTTCCTACGCCCTATACTAAACAGGAGCTCCTAAGCCCTGCTCAAGAAAGGGACTTCCTAAGCCCTAAACTAACAGAGCAGGGAACTAAACACAAAGCTAACACAGGTGCTACTAAGCACCAAGCTACAAGCAGAGCTCTACCGTAATAAGCTAAACACAAAACTAACAAGCTACCTAAGCACTGCTCTAGCAAGCTAGATACAACTAACAAGGTGCTTCCTAAGCACTACTCTGGCAAGCAACCAGAAGAGCTCCTAGCACTAAAAGGGAAGACAGGGGAGCCACAAGGAAAAAGCAGGGAAGCTAACACATAAGCCAAAAGTGATTCTAAATCACCAAACACCAACAGCAAAGACTGCAATGCTCCCAATAGCACAAACCCAGAAGTACTTCTAACAGCAAACTCTGCAGTGTTCCTAACACCAAACCCTGAAGTACTTCTATCAACAACAGAGCTTCCAAAGCCCTACAAACAGCAATGCTTCCAAAACCAAGAGGGAAAAGCAGGAAAGCTAAACACCCAGACACTAGTGCACACTGCACTAACACTAACCTGGACCTTAGCAAAAGCAAGCAGGGAAACTAGACACAAAGTCAGAAGTGCACACTGCACCACCCTACCTAAAGCAAACACCACTGTTGCAAAGGCTCTGAAGGAAACAACACCCTCCCTGATGATGTCACACTCCCTAGACCTAGGCAAAAGCACACTGACCCAGAGAGCACACTGAAACCCATAGAGGCCCAACCCACACCAATGCAAAACCGTGAAGCACTTGAAGCCAGTACACCCAAAGAGAGATAGAGCTAACTCAGTCCACCCACCCACACAGCTGTAGTAAAGTAAACAATTAGCTCCATGCTGCTGGAAGCTGCCAGCACAGAGAGACAGAGCCAGCAGCTCAGAAAGGACAGACAAAAGAAACAGAAGCCAGCTAAGCTGACCACCAGGAAAGAGGTAAGTTTGAGAGGGGTTCTGACCCCAATCATAACAACATCTGGTGAAAGATATCCAAATAACTTTATCCGGATACCTTTAACAGCATACCTTTAACCAAATATAGGCCCCCACAACATTTCTGAAGTAGTTGTGAATAATAACAATAATAATCCAGTCACAGCAGTATAAAGTTCATTATGGCTATTCCCAAAAAAAGCCAGCTCTTTTTCCTTCCTTCCTTCCTCCATATTAGCATATTCATTTGCATATATATATATATATATATATATATATATATATATATATATATATATATATGCAAATGAATAT
Organism: Microcaecilia unicolor; assembly: GCF_901765095.1. Taxonomy (NCBI): domain Eukaryota; kingdom Metazoa; phylum Chordata; class Amphibia; order Gymnophiona; family Siphonopidae; genus Microcaecilia; species Microcaecilia unicolor. Next base: position 124,880,731 of record NC_044037.1, read on the forward strand.
GCTAATATGCTCTGCCCCATCCTTTGCCCCCCCCCCCCAAATGAAACAGTCAAACTACGCCTATGGGATAAATTACATATAAAAGTTGATGAAGAGGACAGCATTACTTGACAACAAAAAAAACAAGCATAATAGACAGTGACAAATGCCATATATAGAGACATGATACTGATAGGCCTAACAAACAGCAAACTGGTGCCACTTATGCCCCATACAGCAGTGACCCAGCAACCTGATAATCAAATATTTCTGATTCATTGCAAACTGAGTTGTTAAATCAAAGACCATGTAAAATTACTGGATTTCAGTTTCCTTTTAATGATGCAAGATGTTGATTCACTAAGGACAGTTATTACTGTACATTACAGAATGGTGAAGTTATTGAATACATCTGGCTCATTTATTCAAAGTGATGGGATCAGGATGCTGTTTTTTGTTTTTTCTTGTATGCCTTTTAGACATTCAAATCATACCAGACCAAGAATGATTATAGCAACTGGAAGTACATTTCTTCTTATATGCGAGACTATGAATGCATGTGAAACCATTTGGAAACAGGGGTATAGCCAACCTTCTAATTTTGTGGCACCCAGGGGTGGACTGAGGGGTAACTTACTCCTCCCTCCTCCTCTTATTGCCCCTGCAAATACTATTAGAAGGGAGAAGAATTTATCTGGAAGGGCTGCTGCAAATACTATTTGAAGGGAGAAGAATTTACCTGGAAGGGCTGCAGCAGGAGAGGGGCGAGCACAATTAGCAACAGGGCAGATTCCCCCAGGTTCTAAACCCTTCCGACTGATGCTTAGTGATGTCTTTCTCAGGACAGACACACAACCTCTGGAAGGGAGGAAACCTGGCATGGCCTCAAGAACAGAGCTGCCTCTTCGAATAGCGGTCATTTATCGTCCCCCTGATAAGTCCCTTTCATCCTTTCTCAGTGACTTTGACGCCTGGCTTCCTTCTTTCATGATCCTTCCTCCCCCTCTCTCATCCTTGGTGACTTTAATATTCCTGCTAATGATCCTTCCAACTCTTATATTTCCAAGTTACTCGCTTTAACGTCCTCCTTTAATCTCCAACTATGCTCCACCTCCCCCACTCATCAAAATGGTCACTGTCTTGATCTCATCTTCTCCTCCAACTGTTCACCCTCTAGTTTCCTTGCCTCTGATCTTCCCTCCTCTGATCACCATCTTATAACTTTCACACTTAAATCTCCTCCCTCCCAGTCCCGTCCTATCTTATCTAATTTATCTAGAAATCTTCACGATATTGACCCTTCATCTCTATCCTCCCATGTTTCAAACCTCCTCTCTACTGTGGCACCATCCACGTCTGTCAACGAGGCTGTTTCTTCTTACAACAATACTCTATCCTCTGCCTTAGACACTCTTGCACCTTTGATGACCCGCCCTGTAAGGCGTACAAAACCCCAACCTTGGCTGACTTCTAATATCCGCTACCTACATTCCTGTACCCGCTCCGCCGAACGCCTCTGGCGGAAATCTCGGGCCCTTGCTGATTTCTTACACTTTAAGTTCATGCTGACCTCCTTCCAATCTGCTCTTTTACGTGCCAAACAGGATTATTATATCCAACTGACCAATTCTCTTGGCTCTAATCCTCGACTTCTCTTCACCACATTGAACTCTCTCCTCAAGGTGCCCCCTCCCCCAACTCCCCCTTCATTATCTCCTCAGACCCTTGCTGAATTCTTTCACAACAAGGTTCAAAAGATAAACCTTGCTTTCTCTACCTCACCACCTCTCCCTCCACTAGTCCGTTCCCCTCTCTCTCCTTCCCCTCATTCCCTTTCCTCCTTTCCTGAAGTTACTATTGAGGAAACTACACGTCTCCTTTCTTCCTCAAAATGTACCACCTGTTCCTCTGATCCCATTCCCACCCACCTTCTTAATGCCATCTCTCCTGCTCTTATTCCTTTTATCTGTCACATTCTCAACCTCTCACTTTCCACTGCGACTGTCCCTGCTGCCTTTAAACATGCTGTGGTCACACCTCTCCTTAAGAAGCCTTCACTCGACCCTACTTGTCCCTCTAATTACTGACCCATCTCCCTCCTTCCTTTTCTCTCCAAATTACTTGAGCGTGCTGTTCACCGCCGCTGCCTTGATTTTCTCTCCTCACATGCTATTCTTGACCCACTACAATCTGGTTTTTGCCCTCTCCACTCAACCGAAACTGCGCTTACTAAAGTCTCCAATGACCTATTACTGGCTAAATCCAGAGGTCAATATTCCATCCTCATTCTTCTTGATCTTTCCGCTGCTTTTGACACTGTCGATCACAGCATACTTCTCGATACCCTGTCCTCACTTGGATTCCAGGGCTCTGTCCTTTCCTGGTTCTCTTCCTACCTCTCCCTCCGCACCTTTAGTGTTCACTCTGGTGGATCCTCTTCTACTTCTATCCCTCTGCCTGTCGGCATACCTCAGGGTTCTGTTCTTGTTCCCCTCCTCTTTTCTATCTACACTTCTTCCCTTGGTTCATTAATCTCATCCCATGGCTTTTCCTACCATCTCTATGCTGATGACTCCCAAATCTACCTTTCTACCCCTGATATCTCACCTTGCATCCAAACCAAAGTTTCAGCGTGCTTGTCTGACATTGCTGCCTGGATGTCTCAACGCCACCTGAAATTAAATATGACCAAAACCGAGCTTCTCTTCCCCCCCAAACCCACCTCCCCGCTCCCCCCCGGTTTCTATTTCTGTTGATGGCTCTCTCATTCTCCCTGTCTCCTCAGCTTGAAACCTTGGGGTCATCTTTGACTCTTCTCTCTCCTTCTCTGCTCATATCCAGCAGATTGCCAAGACCTGTCGTTTCTTTCTTTACAACATCCGTAAAATCCGCCCCTTTCTTTCCGAGCACTCTACCAAAACCCTCATCACACCCTTGTCACCTCTCGTTTAGACTACTGCAATCTGCTTCTTGCTGGCCTCTCACTTAGTCACCTCTCCCCTCTCCAGTCGGTTCAAAACTCTGCTGCCCGTCTCATCTTCCGCCAGGGTCGCTTTACTCATACTACCCCTCTCCTCAAGACCCTTCACTGGCTCCCTATCCGTTTTCGCATCCTGTTCAAACTTCTTCTACTAACCTATAAATGTACTCACTCTGCTGCTCCCTAGTATGTCTCCACACTCGTCCTTCCCTACACCCCTTCCCGTGCACTCCGCTCCATGGATAAATCCTTCTTATCTGTTCCCTTCTCCACTACTGCCAACTCCAGACTTCGCGCCTTCTGTCTCGCTGCACCCTACGCCTGGAATAAACTTCCTGAGCCCCTACGTCTTGCCCCATCCTTGGCCACCTTTAAATCTAGACTGAAAGCCCACCTCTTTAACATTGCTTTTGACTCGTAACCACTTGTAACCACTCGCCTCCACCTACCCTCCTCTCTTCCTACCCGTTCACATTAATTGATTTGATTTGCTTACTTTATTTATTTTTTGTCTATTAGATTGTAAGCTCTTTGAGCAGGGACTGTCTTTCTTCTATGTTTGTGCAGCGCTGCGTACGCCTTGTAGCGCTATAGAAATGCTAAATAGTAGTAGTAGTAGTAGTAGGGAAAGGATTCAGTCCTTAGGGACATGCCAGGATTTAGATCCAGCCTATGTTCCTGACTTAGTAAGCTGTATACCCTGGAAGCCAAAGTAAGGCTTCTAAACTGGTGGGGCCCGCTTCTCATGGGCCAAGGTAAAAAGCCTGCTGCTATCTGAAAGAGGAGAAGAGAAAGAAGGTTGCAGAAGCGGAAGACTGTGGTCCACTACGTACAGTAGTCCAAACAAAGGAGTAGTGTTACCAGCAAGGTCCTGTTTTACAGCGATCACCTGCTTTAGCGCTTCTTTAACTACCTTTCTCCTGCACTGAGCGTCTTTTTTAAGACAACAAGTGCTTCAAAATCCCAAGCTTATATATTCATACTAAGGCCCCTGAGGCAGGCACTTAATCGAAACACGGTGCTGTGTCGGGCATTACGAATACATTTTTTTCTGTTGTTATTGGAGGTCCCTTGCTGGTCACACTACTCCTTTGTTTGGATCTGAAAGAGGAGGTCAGGAGAAGGAGAGCAACCTGCCTGAGGGCAGAAGAGACCTTCCTCACAGAGAACCAGCTGCAAACGGGGTAAATGGGCTACCCAGCCCAGGGGGAAGAGGACCCTGACATTAATGCAGTGCCTGGTCAATGAAAGAAGGGGAAAGAACTGGAGCCCAGTCCTCACCAGGGAAATGCTGTCATGTGACAGGGACTGACCTGCCTGAAGAGAGAGAGGGGGTGTCAGGGGGCAACTGCCTGAATGAATGGACTTTGTTCTAGAAGAGGGAACAGTTACTAGTAGGGAGAATATGAGGAATCTCTCCTGTATAACCCATGTCTTCAGTGGCAGCCATGTGGAGGGTGCAGAGACTGTTTCTGAGCAAGCCTGTGGTAGTGATAAAGAACCTGGTACCCAGTCCTCACCGGGGGGGAAACGCTGTCGTGTGACAGGGACTGACCTACCTGAAGAGAGAGAGAGGAGGTCAGGGGCAACTGCCTGAGTGAATGAAATTTGTTCTGGAAGGAAAGAACAGTTGCCTCTGAAGAAAAATACATGAATTTCCCCGTACAACCCATATCTTCAACAGCAGCCATGTGGAGGGTGCAGAGACGGTTCTTGGGGCAGTCCTAGCTTAGGCTGTGATCAGGTTGGGAAATCACCTGGTCAAAGAGAGGTTCATTAAGGGCACATCTCTAGACTGCGTTCTGCAGGGCCAGTCTTAGCAATTGCGGGGCCCTGTGCAGACCAGTTCGGTGGGGCCCCCCAGCCCCACCTAGCCCCGCCCCTTGTTGACAAGATGTGTTTTAAACATTTTTTTATTTCAAATAAAGACAAATCAGTCAAAACATATGCAGAAAAACTAATTCAAATATGCACAATGCTATCATAGGAAACCTTTGGGTTTAAAAAGCAAAACCATGTGCATGTAAGGACTGAATGTTGAGCACCTGTTTCTCATAACATGATGTCTGATTAGTGGCTCTTTTCCAGGAGAAAAAACATCTATGCATGAATAGTACTAGGGTGTCCCAAATGACACAGCCCCTCCAAATGACACAGATATTACCTTGATATTTTTTTTACTGTATCCTCCCTTCCCTGTTCCTTTAACCAGCCGCTCCAAATGACACAGATATTTCCTTGATTTTATTTTTACAGTATCTTTCCCTCCCTCCCACTCACCTATTCCAGACCTCCTCCCCGGTCCCCCAAGCCGCAGAGTGCCCTCTCGGTACATACATGAAGCCATCATGGTGGTCTAATGGAGTCTTCGGGGCAGGAAAGATCCCCAGTCTTTCCTGCCCACTGATGGCGCCAACTCTCTTGCTGCTGCATCTTCTTTAAAATGGCTGCTGAGACTTTCAACGGTGGCCTGGCAAGACTTCAGCCATTTTTAAAGAGCAATGCAACAGCAAAAGGGTCAGCGCTGGTACCGGGCAGGAAAGGATGGATCTTTCCTGCACCAAAGACTCCACTAGACCACCAGGGTGGCTTCAGGTATGTGCCAGGAGGGCACCCTGCAGCTCGGAGGAGAGACAAAGAGTCAGATCGCGGCAATAGCAGGGAGAGGGAGTGCCGTGGGGCCCCTGGAAGTGCAAGCCCTATGCGACTGCCCCTGTTGCCCCTGCCAAAGACCGGCCCTAGTGTCCTGGAAATGCTTGTTCAAACTTATGAGAAACTTATGAACTGCTATGAATTCAAATTGCAAGCTTGCTTAGGGAAGAAAAGTGAAACCCTTCCTCTGCAGTTTTTGCATGAGTTCTTTTGAGTCCTGAGGCATATGTTAGGGGGAATTGTGCTGTGTTTTGGAGACTTAAGTCTTCTTATGGAATCTATTTATTTATTTATTTATTCTTTTGCTTAATAAAAACCCTTTATGTTTTGGAACCTGGTTGCTGTGTGAGTGCCTGAGCTGGAGAGTTGGAAATCCTGGTCCGGAGTGGAATCTGGATTAGGGGGATTTTTCCTGATCCTTTCAAAGGGAAATATAAGAGGGAGCAGACTTTGTGATACAGACTGGTCTCCGTATCTCAAAAAAGATATAGTAGAATTGGAAAAGGTACAGCGAAGGGCGACGAAAATGATAGTGGGGATGGGACGACTTTCCTATGAAGAGAGGCTGAGAAGGCTAGGGCTTTTCAGCTTGGAGAAGAGACGGCTGAGGGGAGATATGATAGAAGTGTATAAAATAATGAGTGGAATGGATCGGGTGGATGTGAAGCGACTGTTCACGCTATCCAAAAATACTAGGACTAGAGGGCATGAGTTGAAGCTACAGTGTGGTAAATTTAAAACGAATCGGAGAAAATTTTTCTTCACCCAACGTGTAATTAGACTCTGGAATTCGTTGCCGGAGAACGTGGTACGGGCGGTTAGCTTGACGGAGTTTAAAAAGGGGTTAGATAGATTCCTAAAGGACAAGTCCATAGACCGCTATTAAATGGACTTGGAAAAATTCCACATTTTTAGGTATAACTTGTCTGGAATGTTTTTACGTTTGGGGAGCGTGCCAGGTGCCCTTGACCTGGATTGGCCACTGTCGGTGACAGGATGCTGGGCTAGATGGACCTTTGGTCTTTCCCAGTATGGCACTACTTATGTACTTATGTACTTATGTACCGTGTCACGCACTGGTGAGACCTTACATTTTATACTGGGGTAGTTTAATAAAGTTTATTTTCAATTTTTCAGTGTCAATCAATTTCAAAGTACTTTACTGATGAGTTAAGTGTTACATACATACAAGAGTAATCAAAACGCATACAAAAACCACAATTGCAAACAGTGGCGTTCCTAGGCTGGCTGACACCCGGGCCGGATCGCCGATGCACCCCCCCCCCCCCGGGTGCAGCGTGGCCCCCCTGGTGAAATTACACCCCCTCCCGGGTGCAGCGTGACCCCCCCCCGGGTGCATTTTTACCTGCTGGGGGGGGGGGGGTGCCGCACGCCTGTCGGCTCCGAGTCCGCTCGTTCCCTGCTGCTCCCTCTGCCCCGGAACAGGAAGTAACCTGTTCCACGCAGAGGGAGCAGCAGGGAGGGAACAAGCAGACTCGGCCAACAGGCGCGCGGCACCCCCCCAGCGGCGTGCACCCGGGGCGGACTGCCCCCACCGCCCCCCCCCCTTGGTACGCCACTGATTGCAAACAATATGAACGTCATCTGTTGTCAGTGCCAGGCAAAACAGTACAAACTATTACAAAGACTAAAATTACGGAACACATAGACAAACGTGGTTTAATGGGACAGAGTCAGATTGGGTTCAATCAAGGGAAGTCTTGCCTCACCAATTAGCTTAATTTCTTTTGAAATTCTGAATAAAAATGTGGATAAAGGTGAGCTGGATGATGTAGTGTATCTACATTTTCAGAAAACTTTTGATAAAGTTCCTCATGGGAGACTCCTGAGAAAATTAAAGAGTCATGGGATAGGAGGCAATGTTCTGGTGTGGATTACGAATTAGTTATTAGACAGAAAACAGAGGGTAGGGTTAAACGGTTATTTCTCTCAATGGAGGAGGATGAACAGTGCAGTGCTGCAGGGATCAGTACTGGGACCGGTAGTATTTAACATATTTATAAATGATAAGGAAATCGGAATGATGAATGATGACCTTTTCCGGAGGTGCGAAGGCGGTAGAACGAGAGGACATGAAATGAGATTGAAGGGGGGCAGACTCAAGAAAAATGTCAGGAAGTATTTTTTCATGGAGAGAGTAGTGGATGCTTGGAATGCCCTCCCACGGGAGGTGGTGGAAATGAAAACGGTAACAGAATTCAAACACGCGTGGGATAAACATAAAGGAATCCTGTTCCAAAGGAATGGATTCTAAGAAGCTTAGCCGAGATTGGGTGGCAGAGCCGGTGGCAGGAGGCGGGGATAGTGCTGGGCAGACTTACACGGTCTGTGCCCTGAAAAGGACAGGTACAAATCAAGGTAAGGTATACACAAAAAGTAGCACATATGAGTTTATCTTGTTGGGCAGACTGGATGGACCATACAGGTCTTTTTCTGCCGTCATTTACTATGTAATTAAATTTGCAGATGACATAAAACTATTCAAGGTTGTTAAAACACATGCAGACTGTGAAATATTGCAGGAAGACCTTAGGAAATTGGAAGAATGGGCATCCAAATGGCAGATGAAAAGTGATGCACATTGTAAAGAATAATCCAAATCATAGTTACCTGATGCTAGGGTCCACTTTGGGGGTCAGCACCCAAGAAAAGGATTTGGGTGTTGTTGTAGATAATATGCTGAAATCTTCTGCTCAGTGTGCCGTGGTGGCCAACAAAGCAAACAGGATGCTAGGAGTTATTAGGAAAGAGATGGTGAAAAAGACCGAAACTACTATAATGCCTCTGTATCGTTCCATGGTGCGACCTCACCTCGAGTATTGTGTTCAGTTCTGGTTGTCGTATCTCAAAAAAGATATAGTGGATTTTGAAAAGGTTCAAAGAGCAACCAAAATGATAAAGGGGATGGAACTCCTCTCATATGAGGAAAGGCTAAAGAGATTAGGTCTCTTCAGCTTGGAAAAGAGACATACAGGTATGAGGGGAGATATGATTGAGGTCTACAAAATCTTGAGTGGTGTAGAACGAGTAGAAGTAAATTGATTTTTTACTCATTCCAAAAGTACAAAGACTAGGGGACACTCATGGAAGTTACATGGAAATACTTTTTAAAAAAATAGGAGGAAATACACGTAACCAATAGTTATGCTCTGGAACTCTTTGCCGGATGATGTAGTGGGTTTAAAAAAGGATTGGACAAGTTCCTGGAGGAAAAGTCCACAGACTGCTATTGAGACAGACATTGGGAAGCAACTACTTGCCCTAGGATTGGTAGCATGGAATGTTGCCACGATGTGGGCTTCTGCCAGTTACTTGTGACCTGGCTTGACCACTGTTGAAAACAGGATACTGGACTAGATGGAACATTGGTCTGACCCAGTGTGGTTACTCTTATGTTCTTACGTCACTGATATACACGGTAATATGCTGTACTGCCGATCGAATCAATAACAGGCTAAACTAAATAACGTGGCCAACGTTTTTTGGATTTGTACACCTAAACATGATTGGAATTATAGAACAATGTGGAACTGCAGACAATAACCAAAGCAGTGTTTCCCAAACCTGGTCCTGGAGGCATCCCAGCAGTCAGGTTTTCAGGATATCCACAATGAATATTCATGAAAGAGATTTCCATGCACTGCCTTCACTGCATGAAAATTGCTCTCATGAATAATCATTGCAGATATCCTGAAAACCCAACTGGCTGGGGTGCCTCCAGGACCAGGTTTGGGAACCACTGGACCAAAGCCATACTGGTAGTGCATACCAGATGAAGAACTTACATAAATTACTTTATATTTTTCAAATTTAGCAGTATGTCATTATACATTTTTAAGCAGTACAAGGCTCTCTGAAAATCCAGAGCCCCTGGCCATAGCCAAGGTTACAATTCCTTAAGATTGCCCCTTTGCATGGGTCAAGGAAGAAGGGTGTGGGTCGAGTGAGTAGGAGTAAAGTGAAAGCGTGAGGCCCACCCAGCAGCAACTGACCTGGCTAGTTTTCAATGGAAGAAGTAAGCCGAATAGAAAACCAGCCACTGTTAGTTCCTCCATTGCTGCCACTGCTTACACCAGATCACCTGAATGCCTGCATGCAACAGCAAAGTCATCCTTTGAAGGCAGCTGCGGACGCTCCCAGCTGCATGTGTGCTGACGAATCTGCAATATCTGACAATCCGTAGTCAGAGGGGAGATGTCATCCATTCCTCAGAGCTGTTAGTGAGCATATGGCTGTGCTGCAGTCTGAGGAATGGATGACATCTCCCCCCTGCCTGTCTGGGTGGAAGCATTAATGAAGGGCCAGCAGGGTTGTGGGGACAGTGAACAGGAAGATCTGGAAGAGAACTAAAGTGAGAGAGGGGTGGGTGAAATGTGATCTAGATGTAAGGGCACCATAGTAAAGGGAAAGGGAATGGGACTTTCTGTGGTTTTTGCAACTACATTCAAAGCTGTTTACATAGTATATGCAGGTACAGTGAAACCTCGGTTTTCGTTGACTTCGGATTTCGTCGGTTTCGGTTTTCGTGGATTTTTTTGGCGAAATTTTTTTTTTTTTTAAATTTAAAGATTTTAGACTTTACATTTATGCAAAATACATAAATAATAGAATATTCAGAAAAATATAATGACATGAAAAGTAATATTTTTATCTAGGCACTATAAAGTAAATATTAGTTAGTCCACATTAAGAAGATCCAAGAACTAGGAACTTAGATTTATAACACAGTTACATTTGTGTAGGAAAACATTTTCTAAGGGATGGAAGGGATTAGAGTTAGCGCAGCCGATTTAGCGTATGAGCCAGGGGTAACGCCAAGTTACTTTTACTAACAATAAATTCTAACAGCTTTCCCGGATCAAAGAATATATAATTATTGGATTCCAAAGAAATATAGCATTTACAGGGGAACTTGAGTAAAAAGGTCCCTCCCAAATGAAGGACCCTTCCCTTCATCGCTAAGAAGTCTTTTCTTCGTTTTTGAGTATCTCTAGAGAGATCAGGGAAAACTTGTATCTTAGACCCGAGGAAAGGAGTATTGATGTGGCGAAAAAAAAGTCTAAATACGTTATTTCGGTCCAGCTCTAGAGCAAATGACACCAGCAATGTTATCCTTTCAGTAATAACTTCCAAAGAGCTCTCGAGGAATTCCGTTAAATTTAAATCAGGTTGATTAGTTTGAACAGTTCTTCCCGTTCCAGCTCCAGAAATATACTGCACTTTAGTTAATGGAGGAAAACTTTCTAAGGGTAAACCCAGAACTTCAACAAAATATTTCTTTAACATTTCTTTAGCAGGAACAAGAGGAGACTTAGGGAAATTCAAAAATCGTAAATTACTCCTTCTCAATTGATTTTCCATATACTCAATTTTTCTTTTTTGGAAGTTATTGTCCTTGATAACAGCTATCACAGAAGTTTTAGCAGATAGTACCTCATTTTCTATGGAGTCCATTCTGGTTTTCTGCTCCGTCACCTTTCCCGATAAGGCATTATGGGCCTGTGATATTTCTACCACTTCTCCTCGCAAGGAACCTGCTACTTGCTGTAACGTGGCATTTAAACCCTGGATCGCTTCCCAGATGGAGTCCATTGTGACAACTGGTGGTCTTATAATCTCTCCAAGATACACGGAGGGTTCGCCCCGACTTCCCACAGGCAGGGGAGATTGTACCGCCAAACCTGCCCAGTTCGATGTTTCTACAGGCGATGAAGTAGCCAAGGGGTCTCCACTCACAGCCGCTGGGGCTCCATTTCCGGGATTCACAGCCGGCTGTGTCCCCTGGGCCATCGTATCTCTTCCTGGTCTTGGAGGTGTTGCCGTCAGAGGGGGACTCAACGTCACCCCCTCTACGCTGAGGTCCGATGTTTCCACAGGGCCCCTCGAAGCGTCAACTCGAATCCCCGGAGGCAGCATACCTGACTCTTCTAAAGTCAACTGTCGGGTGGAAGAGGGGTTTACCCTGCCTGTGGAGGTAGGCAAATTAGGTTTCCCCTTTCTCTTCCCCATAGCGAATTGGGGAAGTTTCTCACTCGCAGGAAACAATAGTTGGTCGGGAGCTGCTGCTCACACGTCCTTCCCGACCGCCATCTTGGATCTTGTGTTTGATTGGCGAAAATTTTGTCTCGGTTTTCTTTGGTCGCTTCGGAATTCGTCGGCGTGCCAACGCTGCTAATTTTGCGTTCTCACGTGGCGTTCTTCTGGGGAGTTCTTCTAGGGCGTCATTTTGCCAACACTGGCTGTAGGATCACATTGCTGCTTCTAATTGCCTGCTGTTTGATGAAAAAATTTTGTTGTTTTGCCAACACTACTGGTTGTGGGATCACACTGCTGCCTCAAATTGCCTGCTGTTTGATGAAAAAAAGTGCCTGTGCATAACTCTTCAGCCTCAGGCAGACTTGAGGCCCTCTGTGGCTTGCGCTGACCCTGACATCTTTATATTTTTAACTGTACCAAGGGAAAAATAAAAATTTTGGGGGTGGGGGAGGGGGGTTTAGTGTTGTACAGCATGCAAGAGTCTTGTTTCTTGGGGTTTCAGCTGAATTGTTACCTACGTATTTCTGTTAGTTTATGGTCACTGAGCTTGTATGTGGTGAGGGTCTCTCTGTGTTCTGTGTGAGTAGTGGAGGCCATATATTCTATTATCATGGAGTTTCTATATAAGGATTTTAGTAATCTGGTTTGTTCAAAGTTTTCCCAAAAGCTGTACTGACGTTCTAGGGCCCACTGCATGTTTATTGTTCTGCCTTTCCCTAGGTATGGTCCTTAATATGCGAGTGTTGGAAGTTATGGCAAAAAGGTAGGTTTGCTCTAAGTCCTGAGTGAATTTTTGTACAGTTTTGTATTACTTTACAATTTTGTATTACTGACTGAGTTTATGTTGCTGCTATAGAAATTGTATTAGAAGCAAATATTTTGTGTACAGCATGTTTTATGGGGAAATATCTTAGCTCTGCTGTACACCAGTTGTTGGGAGAGAGGCCAAGTGGTTCTGTGAATCCAAAATATATGTTTGAAATTTAATACTGTATGAAAGAAGAATATCTGCCCCCACCCCCTACAAAGGCAAAACACACTAATTCCATCTCATGTAATGACAAGTTAAAGCATTTTACCTTTTGGAGGGCAGATATGTATGTTGAGGGACTATGGAGAGAGCTGTGGCTCATTGGGGGCTGAAGAGAGCAACCTTTTGTACTACCAACTCCCAGTGTAGTACTACCAACTCCCAGTGTAGAATTGCTTGTTTACTCGTTCCAAAAATACTAGGACTATGGGGTACACAATGAAGCTACAAAGTAGTAAATTTAAAATGAATCAGAGAAAATATTTCTTTATTCGACATGTAATTAAACTTTGGAATTCGTTGCCAGAAAATGTAGTAAAAGCAGTTAGCTTAGCGGGATTTAAAAAAAGTTTGGCTAGCTTCCTAAAAGAAAAGTCCATAAGACATTATTAAAATGGACTTGGGAAAAATCCACTGCTTTTTTCTATGTTAAGCAGCATAAAATGTATTGTACTGTTTTGAGATCTTGCCAGGTACTCGTGACCTGGATTAGCCACTGCTGGAAACAGGATGCTGGGCTTGATGGACCTTCAGTGTGTCCCTGTATGGCAATACTTATGTACTTATGTAGCCCTCGATGTGGCCTGCAGGCGCTCAGTACTGTACTGCTGCCCTCACTGTTGGGAGCAGAATGGGGTGAAGCAAGGGGCAGAACAGAAATGGAGCAAGACAGTGGCAGGTGTCAAGTTTTTAAGTTTCAAAAATTTGGCAACCCTAGGCGTACCATTCATATAGCTGGTACAGATCTCCAAGCCCCACTAGCTGAAGACCTCTGCAGCCTGCTGAACCCCCCCATCAAAAAACTATGGCAGTCAGTGGTGCTGCTCCAAACCGCTGACACTGGCATTGTGGGCATACCTAATTCTCATGCTTGTTCAATTCATGCGTGAGAACTAAGCATGCCTGGGATGCTGATGTCAGTGGATCAGTGAACTGCCTTTGGCTGCTGGACTTTTCTAAACAAGGGTTGGTGGGTTGTGGATGTATTCAGCTGGCGGGGCTGGGGATCTTCACTAGCAAAGGTATTTACTTTTTAAAGTTCAAAGGGGGGAAGGGAAGAGGCATACCCATCCAACCCACCTATTGGCCCACCCAAAAATTGCCTTCTGGCTACGCCACTGGAGAAGAGAAAGGTCTAAGTCCTCTAAAAAGGAAACAAAATCCCTTTCAGTTCTGGAAGGCAGCTTTGGATAGTAGCTCATCAAAAGAGAACTGAGACCTTGGTATGAGATGGTAGATAACAGACAGTTCAGGGGAGTGAGAGGCTGAAATTTGAACTAGAATAACATCACTGATTACTGTTCTTTGACATTGTTAAACCTTAGCAGTGAATTGATCAGAGATTTAAAAAAAACAAACAGTGCCTCCTCAACAGAAAGCTGGAAAGGAAGAGTACTTCCTGGGACAATCCTAGAGAAGATATTGTGAATCACATCAATCTTCTAGAACTATGCAATTCTAAGCAGATCAAGTTTAAAGTGAGGAAACAGGTCATGCACCAGATAGCATTTACTTTTCAGTGAGCAAAACTTAAGAAGACCCACTTTCACCCCTTTAACCTCCCACGCTGTTGCAACAGCAGTTCTTGGAATTAGACTTTGGAGTAGGCCAAGAATAATTCTATGTGTCTATCTTTTTATCATTTCTTTTGCAGGCCCTCAATTTTATTACTATTCTTGTTCTTCCTGTTTTTATTATGTCCTCTCTTAATTCACTCTCTGACATCACTTCTTCCATTATTTCACTGTCCTCCATTTCTCTCTTCTCGGCCCTGAATCTCCCATTCGCATCTCTTCATTTTCTCTATTCACTTATATCAGGATCCCAGTCCTTCTCTTTCACGTTTCTTCTTTCCTTCACCATCTCTGCCCCTCCAGTTCTCCTTGTTCCAATACATTTTTCCTTCAGTGCCCCCTATAAGTCCTCTATGTCCCCCTCATGGGTTGCTCATCCATCAGTCTCCTGATGTTTGCATTCCTTCATTCTGCAACAGCCTGTCTGCCTTTTTACATTAATCCTCACACTGATTCTTTCTCCCCAAGACATCCCTTCTTACTTTACCACCTCAATCATTTCATTTCACTCACTACCAGTCATGTTCTGCCATCCTAGCCAGTCTGACTCTCTCACCCCATTATCCCTGCTCCTGTTTTTATCACCCCCAATTATTCCTTCTCATTTCCATCATCCTACTGGTTCACTCATGCCCACAGTCATCCTCTTGCATACTTTTTCCTTTCTGCTAAATATCCTCTCTGGCTGTCTCTCACAGGCCCTCCTATTACTCCTCCTGGCTCTCACATGGCCACCCTACCCATCACCATCTTTTTTGCTCTCTCTCTCTCTCTCTCTCTCTCTCTCTGTCTCTCTCTCTTTCTTCCACCATCAGCTCTCCTATTACCATCTTTGGCTCTCTGGTCACCCTCTTCCTTTTTCCACCTCTGTCCCTGTCACTCTCCATCCCTCTGTACCACCTCTGGTGACTTATTATATTCCCCATCACCATTTCTGCCTCACTTCTGCTCCTGTACCGTATCTGGCTTTCTTTTGTTCTTATATCACCATCTCTAGGGTTTTTGCACACATCATTCCCTTCCTTTCATACCCTAAACCCTTTATCACCAGTTTTCTTGTACTCTTTCTGAGCTCTTGGGGTCCCTGCATTCCCCCTCCCCCTCCCCCTCCCCCATACACACACACCTTCACACAAACCTGCACTCCTACATGATTCTTATGTACTGCCCTATACTGAATCTCTTTCTCATGCTCTCTATTTACCTCCTTATCCTAGGCCTGGTCTTCTAACATCAGTAGCAGATCTTGGGGAGGGGTAAGGTAGAGGGAAAGACAATATTCACCCTTTCTCCCAGCCATTCCTCCATGTGTTCATTGCAGCAATTAACTTCTTCTTCACTTCACCAAACACTGACTCACCTGTTCACCTCTCCAACATTTATCATTTATTATTCTTACTATACCGTTACAATTGCAAAGCAAGTCAGAACAGTTTACCTTGCACAGTATAAAACAATTAAGATAACTAAAAGAACTCCATAAAATTATAGGAAAGTAAACAAACTCTATGCAAATAAGAAATATAAATCCATTCATACAAAATTAATTTCACAAAAGCTAAAATTTATCATTAAACATCTCTGATATTTCCCCGTTGCACGTAACCCTGCCCAGGTAAATGAGTGAAAAATCACTGAGGGCCAAAAAACAGTTGAAAAAAAATTACATTTTCAGAACAGCACGAAAGAGCGGGTAGGACTTCTCCAACCTAATAGATTGAGATAACGAATTCCATAGCGCTGGGGTAAGAAAGAAGGCTGAGGCACGGGTAGACTCCCATCTAGCCTTAGAAGGTGGTGGAAGAACCAATCTGTTATCAGTAAGAGATTGTAAAGTGCAGCTAAATATGAAGGAGTAGCCATGCAAAAGGTTTTGTGTGTCAGGATAAGGATTTTAAATTTAATTCTATATTCTATAAGAAGCAGTGTAAATGTTGTAAGAGGGGAGTGGCCCTGTCATATTTGGAAGCTCGACAGATAATGTGAGCTGCAGTGTTCTGAAGAGTTTGTAATCTTTTAAAATCTGCCTTTGTGATACCAGCATAGATGATATTATAGTAATCATATCGAGTACTAATGTATGCATATGATAAGGTACACAAAGATTCCAAATCAACCAGGTTCCTGATAGATCAAAGTTGTCAAAGAAAGAAAAAACATGTCTTCAGGACTAAAGAAACCTGAGGGCCAAAAGAGAGGGAAGAGTCAATTATATTTGAAAGAGGCTTCTGGAATAATCTATCAAATGAAGTTAGATTTAAAGAGAGTGTTGGCAAAGAACCTGTAATCCAGATAACAGTTGTTTTATCTGGATTAAGAATAAGATGATGGTCATTAACAGGCTTATTTTTGAAAGAGAAGGGCGCCCATCTTTCGACACAAATCGCAACATGGGCGTCCTTCTCATAGGGTTGCCCAAATCGGCATAATCGAAAGCCAATTTTGGGCGTCCTCAACTGCTTTCCGTCGCAGGGATGATCAAAGTTCATGGGGGCGTGTCGGAGGCGTAGCGAAGGCAGGACTGGGGCGTGCCTAACACATGGGCGTCCTCGACCGATAATGGAAAAAAGAAGGGTGTCCCTGACGAACACTTGGATGACTTTACCTGGTCCTGTTTTCTTATGACCAAGGCACAGAAAGGTGGCTGAAATGACCAGATGACCACTGGAGAGAATCGGGGATGACCTCCCTTTACTCCCCCAGTGGTCACTAACCCCCTCCCACCCTCAAAAAAATTTAAAAAAATATTTTTTCTAGCCTCTATGCCAGCCTCAAATATCATACCCAGCTCCATGACAGCAGTATGCAGGTCCCTGGAGCAGTTTTAGTGGGTACAGTGCACTTCAGGCAGGCGGACCCAGACCCATTCCCCCCCCCCCACACCTGTTACACTTGTGGTGGTAAATGTGAGCCCTTCAAAACCCACTACAAACCCACTGTACCCACATGTAGGTGCCCCCTTCACCCATAAGGGCTATTGTAGTAGTGTACAGTTGTGGGGAGTGGGTTTTGGGGGGCTCACACAAAGCAAGGGAGCTATGCACCTGGGAGCAATTTCTGAAGTCCACTGCAGTGCCCCCTAGGGTGCCCGGTTGGTGTCCTGGCACGTCAGGGGGACCAGTGCACTACGAATGCTGGCTCCTCCCATGATCAAATGGTTTGGATTTGGTCGTTTCTGAGATGGGCGTCCTCGGTTTTCATTATCGCCAAAAATCAGGGACGACCATCTCTAAGGATGACCATTTCTAAAGTCGACCTAAATTTTGCGATTTGGGCGTCCCTGACCGTATTATCGAAACGATAGATGGATGCCCATCTTGTTTCGATAATACGGGTTTCCCCGCCCCTTTGCCGGAACGTCCTACGAGGACGTCCTCAGGAAAACTTGGGCGCCCCTTTTGATTATGCCTCTTCACGCCACCTGACAACCTCATGGAGACACTCTTGAATTGGTTTTAAGTCAATTTGGTATGATTTGTATAATGAATAAGTAGAAAATCATCTGCATAGGAATAACAGTGAATTCCAAAAGATTGAATAAGGAGTGCTAGAAGACTAACATACAGATTAAATAATAGAGGGGACAGTACTGAACCCTGTGGAACCCCACAAAAGAGAATGAGATGATGAAATGGAACTGGATTGAGAAATCCTAAATGAGTGTTCTTTTTTTTTTTAAAAAAAAGAAAACCATTTAAAGACCATACCTGTTATACCAAGAGAGTGTAATCACTGAAGTAAAAGACCATGATCTATCAGATCGAATGCTGCCGATAGATCAAGAGATGTGATAAGTGCAATCTTACCCTGTTCACTCATAAGAACTGCAGTGCATTTTTTCTAGCAAAAAAGGTGCCGGTACTCAAATGCTAGGCCACCCTTCAGGGGCGGGGTGATCACTGAGGGACCTACTCCCTTGCAACCAGTCACAGAATCTATGACAAGGCAGAATTGGTGTGTAGAGCCTGAGCTCTTTCATTAAAATGTGGGGTCCATGGGTCAATTTTAGCAGACAATGAAAAGGTGCCGGTACTCAGTACCCCCTCAAAAAAAGAGCTGTAATTACTGTCTCCATGCTATATCCTGACCGAAAACCTGACTGGTATGAGTGAAGAGCATTAATAGATTCTGAGTAAGCTTGGAGCTGAGAAAAAACAACTGTTTCCAATACTTTCATCAAAAATGGAAGCTTGGAAACTGGGCGATAGTTACTAGGTAAAAGGTGATCCATATAGATTTCTTTAGAATGGGCCTAGCCAAAGCTTCCTTCAGAATTGCAGGAAAAACACCCTCATTCAAACTATTTATTATCACAGAGAAAAGAAAAGGCAGTAGTCCCAGAGATGATATTTTCAACCAGCTCGAGGAAAAAGGATCCAAAGGACAATATTGGGCTCATTTTTGAAAGAGAAGGACACCCATCTTTCGACACAAATTGGAATATGGGTGTCCTTCTCCCAGGGTTGTCCAAATCGGTATAATTGAAAGCCAATTTTGGACATCCCCAACTGCTTTCCGTCGCAGGGACGGCCAAAGTTCAAGGGGGCGTATCAGAGGCGTAGTGTAGGCGGGACTTGGGCATGCCTGACACATGGACATCTTCGACCCATAATGGAAAAAAAAGGGCGTCCCCTACGAGAACTTGGATGACTTTACATGGTCCTGTTTTTCTTATGACCAAGGCACAAAAAGGTGGCCAAAATGACCAGATGACCACCGGAGAGAGTCAGGGATGACCTCCCCTTATTCCCCCAATGGTCACTAACCCCCTCTCATCCTCAAAAAACATCTTTAAAAATATGTTTTGCCAGCCTCAGATGTCATAGGTCCATCACAGCAGTATGGAGCAGTTTTCGTGGGTGTAGTGCACTTTAGGCAGGCAGACCCAGGCACATCCCCCTCCCTACCTGTTATGTTTGTGGAGGAAACAGCGAGCCCTCCAAAACCCACCACAAACCCACTGTACCCACATCATTTGGAGGGCTCACACTTTCAACCACAAGTGTACCAGTTAGAATGGGATATGGGCCTGGGTCCCCTTCTCTACAGTCCATTGCACTGACCACTAGGCTACTCCTAGGACCTGCTTGCTGCTTTAATAGAAATGGTCATCATAGAGCCTGGTATGTACTGTCACTGTCACATCTTAGGGGGCTGGGAGGGGGTCAATTACCACTGGGGGGGGGGTAAGGGGTTTATTCTATCCCAGCATATTCCTGACCGCTTGTTCCAGCTGCTACCTGCCTGCCTGCCTGTTAACACATCGAGTAACCTGCCTCCCTGCTTGCGAGCCTCTCAGCCATTGACTTACCTACCTGCCTGCTAGCTTGTCAGCCATTGACTTACCTACTCGCCAGTCCAAAACCCAGCTTTCCAGCTCTATCTATCTGCTTAACACCTCAGTCACCTCAGTCACTACATAGTCACCTGTTAACACCTGTTAACTGCTTAACACCTCAGTCACTACATAGTCTCCTGTTACACCTCAGTCACTACTTATGGCCCCTGTCCACGTTCTCTTCCTTGCCCTGTCCCTTCCTAATCTTCTTCCCCCCCACTCCCACTGTCTACCACTCCCGCCCTGCCTGCCACTGCAATACCCTATTCACCCTCATCCCCCACCACCTCACCATCCCTCTTGTCCCCCTCCTCCTTCCTAGCTCTTAACCTTCAACACTTCCTTCCGGCCATTAACCCATCCCCATTCCTCCTAAGTCCACCCTGTCTTCGTCGCCTTCGCCGCCCGACCTCCCCCACCCTCCTCCGCATTCTCTTGCTCCTCCTCCTGCTATCCGCGGGAGACATTAACCCTAATCCAGGTCCCCCTCACCTGTCCCCGTCCTATCCATGCGAACGATTCCGGGATGTCTCCAATCTCGTCTCTATTCCCCTCCTCCCCCCCCTTCCCTCCCCTTCTCATGCGCCTTGTGGAATGCCCACTCAGTCTGCAACAAACTGCCCTTCACCCACCATCTCTCGCTCCTTTCAACTGCTCGCCCTAACCAAAACCTGGATCTCCCCGGAAGACTCGGCCTCAGTCGTGGCCCTCTGCCATGGAGGTTATCTCTTCTCCCACACTCCCCGCCCAGTTGGCCGCGGTGGAGGCGTTGGGTTACTACTCTCGCTCTCCTGTAGTTTCCAACCCCTCCCCCTACCGCAGTCTCACTGCTTCTCATCCTTTGAAGCCCACTCCATCCGGCTATTCTACCCGCTGCCACTCAGAGTCGCAGTCATCTACCGCCCCCCCCTGATAAATCCTTCTCTTCCTTCCTCACCGACTTTGATGCTTTGCTTTCCGTCTTTCTTGAACCCTCATCTCCGTCCCTCATTCTCGGAGACTTTAACATACACGCTGATGACCCATCCGACCCTAACGCTTCTAAGTTCCTCACCCTAACATCCTCCTTCAACCTCCAGCTGTGCTCCACCACCCCTACTCACCGTGACGGCCATTGTCTTGACCTCGTCATCTCCTCCTCCGGCTCACCCTCCAATTTCCACGCTTCTGCTCTCCCTCTCTCCGATCATCACCTGATCACATTTACACTTCTTCACCCCCCTCTGCCCCGTCCAACTTTAACCATCACCTCCAGGAATCTCCAGGCTATTGACCCCCCCCCCACACTTTATCCTCTAGTATCTCTAATCTCCCCTCTATCATATCCTCCGAGACTGTAGACAAAGTGGTCTCCGCTTACAATGCCGCTCTCTCCTCTGCTTTGGACACCCTCGCTCCATCCACCTCCCGTCCCACAAAGCGTACTAATCCCCAGCCTTGGCTGACCCCTTGCATCTGTTACCTTCGCTCCTGCACCTGATCCGCTGAACGCCTCTGGAGGAAATCTCGTACCCATTCAGACTTCCTTCATTACAAATTCATGCTATCCTCCTTCCATTCCTCCCTATTCCTTGCAAAACAGGACTATTACACCCAATTGACCAATTCTCTCAGCTCCAACCCTCGTCGTCTCTTCACCACCCTTAACTCCCTCCTCAAAGTGCCTCCTGCTCCCACTCCCCCTTCACTCTCTCCTCAATCACTGGCTGACTACTTCCGCGACAAGGTGCAAAAGATCAACCTTGAGTTCACTACCAAGCCACCACCTCCTCTTCAGCCTGTAGCCCTATCCACCAACAACCAACCAACCATGGCCTCTTTCTCCTCCTTTCCTGAGATCACCGAGGATGAAACCTCCCGCCTTCTTTCCTCCTCGAAATGCACCACCTGTTCCTCCGATCCCACCCCACCAACCTACTTAACACCATCTCCCATACTGTCACCCCCTCCATCTGTCGCATCCTTAACCTTTCTCTCTTCACTGCAACTGTCCCTGACACCTTCAAGCACGCCGTAGTCACACCTCTCCTAAAAAAACCATCACTTGACCCTACCTGCCCCTCCAGCTACCGCCCCATCTCTATCCTACCCTTCCTCTCCAAAATACTTGAGCGCGCCGTTCACAGTCGCTGCCTTGATTTTCTCTCCTCTCATGCCATCCTCGATCCACTTCAATCTGGTTTTCGCCCTCTACACTCGACAGAAACAGCACTCTCTAAAGTCTGCAACGACCTGCTCCTCGCCAAATCCAGAGGCCACTATTCCATCCTCATCCTCCTCGATCTATCCGCTGCGTTTGACACTGTCAATCATGATTTACTTCTTGCCACACTGTCCTCTTTTGGGTTCCAAGGCTCTGTCCTCTCCTGGTTCTCCTCTTACCTCTCCCACCGCACCTTCAGGGCACACTCTCATGGATCTTCCTCCACTCCCATCCCACTATCTGTTGGAGTTCCCCAGGGATCTGTCCTTGGACCCCTTCTCTTCTCAATCTACACCTCTTCCCTAGGCTCACTGATCTCATCTCATGGTTTTCAGTATCATCTTTATGCTGATGACACCCAGCTATATCTCTCCACACCAGACATCACCGCAGAGACCCAGGCCAAGGTATCGGCCTGCTTATCCGACATTGCTGCCTGGATGTCCAACCGCCACCTGAAGCTGAATATGTCCAAAACCGAGCTCCTCATCTTTCCACCTAAACCCACTTCTCATCTTCTTCCAGTGGCGTACCAAGGGGGGGGCGGTGGGGGCGGTCCGCCCTGGGTGTCGGCGGGTGGGGGGGTGCTCCGCCGTCTCCTGCCACCACCCTGCATTTTTTTTAATCCATTCAGTGAGGGATGCAGGCAGCGCCTCGTGTCTGCCCTGCTGTGTGCTTTGAAAAAAGAAAATCGCTTCGCTGGCGTCGGGCCGGCCTTCTCTCGCTATGTCCCGCCCACTTTTGAGGTAAGTTCCTATTTCCTCGAGGGCGGGACATAGCGAGAGAAGGCCAGCCCGACGCCAGCGAAGCGATTTTCTTTTTTCAAAGCACACAGCAGGGCAGACACAAGGCGCTGCCTGCGTCCCTCGCTGAATGGTGGCAGGAGAAGAGGGCTCTGTCGCTCTCCACGGAGGGGGGGGGGGCTCAGATGGAAGAAGGAGATGGGGGAGCTCAGAGGGGAGAAGGGGAGGGGTGGGGGAGCTGAGAGGGGTTCTCAAAAGGGAGAAGGGAACTGGGGAGGGGTGAGGGAACTGGGGAGGGGTTCTCAGAGGGGAGAAGGGAACTGGGGAGGTGTGGGGGAGCTGAGAGGGGTGCTCAGAGGGGAGAAGGGGATTGGGGAGGAGTGGGGGTGCTCAGAGGGGAGAAGGGGTCTGAAGCTGGAACTGGGGTCTGACAAGGGGGCAGGAGGGAGAATGGGTCCATGCCTGGGGCAGGTGGGAGAATGGGTCTGGGGCTGAAAAGGGGGGATGCAAAGCATGTGGTGGATGAAGGGGGCTGGAACTGGGGGCTGAAAAGGAGGGTATTTGGGATAAGGGGGCTAGTGCTGGAACAGTGGGCTGAAACGGGGCAGGGGCTGAAACTGGGGGCTTTAAAGGGGACAGGGAGAACTGGCTGGGGCTGAAGCTCAGGACTGGTGAGAGAAAAGGGCTGGGGTTGAAACTAGGGGCTGAAAAGGGGACAGGGAGAAGTGGCTGGGGGCTGAAGCTCAGGACTGATGGGAGAAAAGGGCTGGGGACTGGTGGGATAGTGGGGCTGAAAAGGGGGGCAGGTGGGAGATGTGGGCTGGGGCTGGAACTGGGGGCTGAAAAGGGGGGGGCAGAGAGAGGGGAAGTGGGGAGTGTGAGGGAGGGCAGACCCTGGATGGATGGGAGAGGGAGGGCAGACGGATTGAAGGGGCAGAGAGAAAGGGCAGATGGTGGGTGGAAGGGGGAGAGAGAAAGAGGGCAGACTGGGGCAAATGGTGGATGGAAGGGAGAGAGAGGGCAGACAGTGGATGGAAGGGACATTAGAGAGGGCAGACACTGGATGGCGGAGATGGAAGGAAGACAGTGAAAAGAAGATGAGAAAAGCAGAAACCAGAGACAACAAACTGTAAATATATATTTTTATTATTTTGCTTTAGGATATAGTATTGTAGCTGTGTTGTTTATAAATAGAACATGTAAATAAGGTAATCTTTTTATTGGACTAATTTTAATACATTTTGACTTAACTTTCAGAGAACAAAACCCCCTTCCTCAGGTCAGGATAAGATACTGACCTGAGGAAGGAGATTTTGGCCTCTGGAAGCTAAATGTATTAGTCCAGTAAAATGATATTATTTTATTTTCTGTATTTGATTTATTTCTATTTGTTAATTTGTAAAGTGGTGATTGGTATTTGTTAGTTTTTTCAAATTTACATCTGCTGTCTTTATATTTTGCACAGTACTAGGGGACATTTTCTGTTTCTGTGGTGTTGCATTGTATGCAGAGTCTGGCATCGGGGGTTCAGTTTAATTTTGTCTAAATAGAAAGTTTATGATTACTTATTCTATAGTGGATTAGGGTGTATCTGTGTTTGTGAAAAAGACATGGCTTTCGGTTGGCATTGACTGTGCAGGATCGACGATCTGTACTAATCTGTCTGTTTTCGTTTTACAATAGGTGAATTGATGTTCTAGTGCTCACTGTAGTGTTTAAGATGCTTTCCTTTTCCTTGTGTGACTCGTAGAAATTACTGCTTATGGTATGGTAGAATTGCTCTATAGGTCCTGAGTGTTTTGTATTTTCGGTATGCCTAGTACTGGATTTGGGGGGGGGGGGGGGGGGTTAAAAAATGACCAGCCCCGGGTGTCAACTACCCTAGGTACGCCACTGTCTTCCTCCACTCTCTATCTCAGTTGATAACACCCTCATCCTCCCCGTCCCATCTGCCCGCAACCTCGGAGTCATCTTCGACTTCTCCTTCTCTGCGCATATCCAACAGACTGCCAAGACCTGTCGCTTCTTCCTCTTCAACATCAGCAAAATTCGCCCTTTCCTCTCTGAGCACACCACATGAACTCTCGTCCACGCTCTCATTACCTCTCGCCTTGACTACTGCAACTTACTCCTCACCGGCCTCCCCCTTAGCCATCTATCCCCCCTTCAATCCATTCAGAACGCTGCCGCACGTCTTATATTCCACCAGAACCAATATACTCATATCACCCCTCTCCTCAAGTCACTTCACTGGCTTCCAATCAGATACCGCATACAATTCAAGCTTCTCCTCCTTACCTACAAATGCACCCGGTCTGCGGCTCATCACTACCTCTCTACCCTCATCTCCCCCTATGTTCCCGCCCGTAACCTCCGCTCACAGGACAAATCCCTCCTTTCAGTACCCTTCTCCACCACTGCCAACTCCAGGCTCCGCTCATTCTGCCTTGCCTCACCCTATGCCTGGAACAGTCTTCCTCAACCCCTACGCCAAGCCCCCTCCCTACCCATCTTCAAATCTCTGCTTAAAACTCACCTCTTCAATGCTGCTTTTGGCACCTAACCTTTCGAGAAATATAGTATGCCCTATCAGATTGACTCTACACTTGTCTTTTAGATTGTACACTTGTCTCTAGATTGTACACCTGTCTTTTAGATTGTAAGCTCCATGTTAAATTGTACAGCGCTGCGTAACCCTAGTAGCGCTTTAGAAATATTAAGTAGTAGTAGTAGTATTCCTTAATCCCTGCAGTGGTCATTTGTTCATTTAGGGCACCTATTGGTCACTTAGTTGTGATTAAATCAGGTCTAGCCAAAAACATTTTAATTTTGTCCCTAGATGTTTTCATTTTGTCCCATTATTGCAGCACAATGTCTATCTGTTGATGCCGCCCATGTCCCACTCAAAACACGCCCCTAACATGCCCTCTGGAAATTTGGATGAACTGTAGAGCAAAACATATAAAATCGTGGTGTCGAAAAACACAATTTGGATGTTTTTGAGAGAAAAACGTCCTTCTGCCACCTTATGAAGTTTTTTTGTTTTGAAAATGAGCCCGATTTAACATTTCTTTTTAAGTTTCTATTTTGTCAGTAAAAATTGCTGAGCTAAAGTTGTCTGTACAGTGCACACATAGAGGCATATTTTCAAGGCACTTAGACTTACAAAGTTGCATAGTAACCTATGGAACCTTGTAAGTCTAAGTGCTTTACAAATGAGCCCCATAGCTTGTCAGCAAGCTGTTCTTGCTAATGTACTAATGTGAATAAAAGTTCATACAAACTTAAGTGCAGAAATTTCATATGGACAATATAACAAAATTGTTCCAAACTCAGTGTAACTGAGCCATTTCTTCACTAACCTTAGGAAGAGAGAGTAACCTGAGTATGCTCTTTAAGACATCAGGGGAATGCAGTTACACCAGTTGGTGATGACATAGTAAATATCAGCAGATAAAGACCTGCACGGTCCATCCGGTCTGCCCAACAAGGTAGCCAGAGTTGAATTTGCACAGGTTCTGCTTCTTCATTAATCTCTGTCTCTCCCTGTCAATTTTGGGGCACAAACCAAAGAAATCTGCCTGGCACTGGTTCTGCTTTCCAACTACTGGAGTTGTTGTCAAAGCCCACTTCAGCCTTGATCCTGATCTGTTTTTCTAAGTAGACAAAAGTAGGGGTGGACTGATGGCCTTTCAATGTGCCAATGAATGGAATCCAGATGATAAAAAAATAAACTCTGTAGTCCATTCACTGGCACATTGAAAGACCATTGGTCTACCCCTACTTTTTTTTTTCTTAGGATGACTTTATTTGTAGGGGCACTTTTCTCTCCTCCTCCCCTCCCCCTATTTGTGCACCTGATCTGCTTTTGCCATTGTGAACCAGTAGAAGTCTGCCTGGCATTGGCCTTATTTCCCAACCTCTAAAGCTGCCATCAAAGCTCACTCCAGTTATGAGGTCACGTAACGTTTGCTTTAACTGGATTCCATTTATTTTCTATATAGTGTTCCTCTATGTTTATCCCACACATTCTTATTGTCATCAGAACTTCCAGTGGGAGAGCATTCCCAGCACCCACTACCCTTTCTGTGAAAAAGTATTTCTTGATATTGCTCCTAAGTCTTCCACCCTGCAACCTTAACTCATGAACTCTAGTTCTACCACTTCCCCATCTCTGAAAAAATTAGTTTCCATATAAATACCTTTTAAGTATATAACATCTGTACACTAGTTATTTTCCTGTCCCTGGAGGGCTCACAATCTAATTTTGTACCTGTTGCAATAGTGACTTGCCCAAGATCACAAGGAGCAGCTGTGAGATTTAAACTGGGTACCCCTGGATGTCTAGCCTGGTGCTCTAACCACTAGGCATGTGTGTGGGTGCACTGGGAGCTGCCATGCTGCACAGATGTGTGCAGTAGGGTTAGACTATTTCCCCAGCACTATTTGGTGGTGGAAAGCTGCTTAGGAACAGTCTGCTGGTAGCAATTTCTTTCTTTTTTTTTTTTTTGCAAAGCTCTGCTAACAGGAGAAGGGTAGAGCTCTAACCAGCTAAGGTGCATGAACCCCGCGCATGCCTACTACCTGCCAAAACTTGCCTATAGCTAGGGGAGAGCTCCAGCATATTGGCTTTGTTAGTGCCATCACCAACTAGCATGCCTGCATATCCCTTGCTTATCTGCAGAGAAACGATAGTAATGGCATTGGATGCTCTGTAGATGTCCAATGAAAAATGGAATAACATAGATATGGATAGCTCAAAACTATTACAGCACAAGTTCTGTCTAGGCATGACTGCACAAATATTCAAAATTGATTCTAGTAGTTCTTGATGCATTCTGTTCCTACGTTTAGTATTTATCAGGTTCATCTGAATGTTCACTCAACACCTGCATTGCTGAATGGCAGAGCCAACAGTGATAAAGTAAACTTCCCCATGTCACTGAAATAATACTCGCCAGCTGTACCTGTATGGGATGGGGGCGGGGGGACTGGTCTTCCAGTTTTCTGTTGATACTCAGTTGGAATGAGCCTGTGTCAGGCAACAGTGCTGGGGCATTCTTATGCAAGTACATATTAAAATAACAATACACACTAAGACAATAGTATGCTACTTACAATGCCAACATAATATGTTAATAAAAACTTAATAGACAGCATAGGGTGTAAGCAGAGGTAAAACATTTAAAGAGATAACAGAGTAACAGGAGTTAGATAGAGCCTAGTGGTTAGGGTGGTGGACTTTGGTCCTGGGGGAACTGAGGAACTGAGTTCGATTCCCACTTCAGGCACAGGCAGCTTCTTGTGACACTGGGCAAGTCACTTAACCCTCCATTGCCCCATGTCAGTGGCTTAGCCACAGGTGGGCCTGGGTGGGCCAGGGCCCACCCACGTAGGGCTCAGGCCCACCCAACAGTGGCACACATTTGGCGGTAGCTGCTGGGGATCCCATGCTCTGCCAGCTGAAGACAACCCCCTGATGGTAACGAAAATGCTACTCTCCATGATACCGGCACCTGCGCATGCTCAGTTTTCAGCGCATGCCTGCTGCAGACTGCCAAGGTGGAAAGAAGTGTTTTCCCACCAGCTGAGATATTTTTTTCGTGCCCACCCACTTCTTGCCTAGGCCCACCCAAAATTTGTTGTCTGGCTACGCCCCTGCCCCATGTAAGCTGCATTAAGCCTGCCATGAGTGGGAAAGCGCGAGGTACAAATGTAACAAAAAAAAAATATATATATAGTACATCATGTGTTCATTTTCAAAGCAGATGAATGTCTCAAAATGCCACAAAAGACATCCAGCTGCCAAAAAATATGTAAACGTCAATTCTTAAAAGGCAGAATTTGGACATCTTAGACTGCAGTTCATCCAAATAGAGAGGGGGGCATGTTTTGGGGTTGTTTAGTGAGGGCCCAAATTTAGGACATCCAGCAGCAATAATTAAATGGGAAGAAAAGACTATGTCACAAAAGAAGGGTGTCCTAAGTTAGACCTGTTTCATTCACGTCCAGGGTATTAAAAGGTGCCCTGAATGAGTAGCTGACCACTGGTGGGATTAAGGCATGACCTCCTTGTGAATCTTACAGTAGTTACCTTCCCTGGAACGGGAAACTAGGCTGTCTGACAATATCAGGCATTGTGGGAATTCTGAACACAGAAGCAAGCAGGTCTGAAGGGTAGCCTAGTGGTCAGTGCAGTGCACAGTAAACCAACATGTTATTTAGCTGTGACATGCAATGTTGCAACAGCAACAATCCACCCTCTTTTATTGCAGACCAATCAGCACCTCTTTATAATGTTGAAACGTGCAAAAAGAAGTAAGTGGCGATGCCAGACTCTGGCGGCCAGAGTGAGGCTTGGAATGCATTTAATAGAGGCAACTGGAGTACCAGAATGAAGTTTGGAATGCACATAGAACCTTCAAGAACACCTGGGATGAGGCTTAGAAGGTTAATTGGTTGAATAGTGAATAATGCCCAAAAAAACCACATGTGCTGCATGAAACTAGCCCAATAACTCACAACAAAATCAAAAATTTACCACTAATGATTTTTAAAAGTAGCCTAATTTGGTGGGAAACCTACCCAACTGGCAATACTCAGCCCTGCCCCTCCTGCCTCCTTAACTGCTGCTTGCTGCCATGGAAGCAAGAGGGGATGTGCTGGTGAAGAAACAGCCACTCTGCTCTCTGCTCCAGTCCTCTTCCATTTCTTGTTACAATGATAAAAAGCAACATGTGGACGCAGAAGAGGAGGAGGTGAAGCTGAGAGTAGAATAGGTCTGTTCTGCTATTTATGCTGCAGCCCAAGGAGGTTTAATGACTGGAGAAGGCATGACATCAAAAAGTGGAAGCTGGTTTCCACAAACAGTCGCCATCTTGGTATGTCCAAAACAAACTATCAGCTGCTGCATCCACGTTGTCATTGTTCACGGTTATTTTATCTCAGCTATAGTTAGTACATCCATGTGCTGCACAAGTCAGCATGATTCTATCTGTGATAGTCTGGCTGCTGGGAATGGAGAGTGAGCATGCAGAGATGGCCTCACGGTGCTGCTTCAAAGGGGCACATGTGGATGGGTGACAGCTGGGGGAGCTTCAGAACTTGGGGACTTTCTGTGGACTTAAATATTGTAAAGAGGGAGAGAAAACCAAAACCCCCACACATCTGTTTGGGAATAAATATTCTATAGGCATATGAAAAAGCCGGGAATGGTGAATAAAAACCCAGATTTGGAGTTTGACTCCCTGCAGCCTTGCTTCTAACTAGATGAAGACGATTTCTACTTCTGTGGGCCAGACTCAGCCCCGCTGGGGGAGGATATCTGGAAGAAGTTTGTGCTGCTGCCCTTGCCGCTGCTGTCACCGAGTCGAGCCGGGCTGCAGGGTAATGCGGGCACTTAGGTAGGGGGCGGTGACTGATGAGCTGGACTTGGCAACTGAGCTGCTGCTGTAGCCTGAGGCTATTGTTTTTATGTAGAAATATCTTGAGTCATCATAAGCAAAAATAAAGGCATATAGCACAGAACTGAAATCTACAATACAGCATTGCAAATAAAGCAAGCTCTGGATCAATGTTAAAAACATTTTCAATATAACCCTCCCCCCTTCACAGACCCCTCAAAAACTCCCCAACTCTCCTTACATTCCATCCCCCCCCCCCCCCTCCTAAAAGAAAGAATGCAAAACAATATAAACCTCAAGTTTGCTATTGTTTTCAATAGCGTTTGCTATTGTTTTGGACAAACCAATGTGGTGGCAACCTCTGCCCACTGGCTTCAGCCCAGATAATGGCCCAGATAGGCTCATGCCATCTCCTGTCATTAAACCTCCTTGCTCCAGCCTCTTCCCCTCTTGCTCCTGCAGGAACAGGCAGCAGACAGGAAAGGGAAGGGCTGGAACAGGAAGTAGAGCACCTGTTCTTTGCTAAATAAGATTAGGGTACCGTCAATCAATTCGAGTTAGAGACTCCCTGTGCCCATGTGTAATGGAAGTGAATTTTAAAGATTGTTTTTCAACTCTGTCTTTGACCGAAAGTAACTTTTCTTGTAAATAGAAAAATAAGTTGGAATGCAGAAGATAAGACACAGCTCTAACTAATTTGGTATGCAAAGGGGAGGATGGTTCTTGTTTCCATGTCCAGCCTGGCCACCTGGAGTTGGAAATCATCTGACCACGTTCCCACAGTATGGCTTGTTTACCTAAACAAAGAAGCATTCTGTAATTTTCCTTAGCTCTGAACATCAGCTCAGAGCCTAATAAAAAGGGAGGGCTTATCACAGTAGAGTGGGGGCTCATCTGTGAGTAGATGTACTGCGCAGAGGATCTGTTCCTGGTCCAAGAAGCTCCTGGCTCTCACTGTGAACCGGGCCCCCCAGCTGTTAAGAGCCTGGATGATGTAAGGACCAGTGATGTATGTATTATTGCTTCTTTCCCTCATCTAAGTACTCTTTGCATTGCTTAGATGTAGAGACCAGTGATATAATGATTGTTTAGCTAATCACTGTGTGTATAGAGCTAATCATTGTATATGTGCTAACCATTGTATATACCTTAATCATTGTAGAATTTAGCTCCTCTAATAATGGTCTTATTTACTTGATACGAATCTAAAAGAATCCACGCTAATTATTGGGTAGTCTGTGTCAGTGAGGCAGGCTATAAATCCATAGCAGTTCACCATGTCTAGTGATTCCCCTTTTGCATGCATGAAATAAGGGAGCAGAAGCTAGGAAGGAGAATATCACCCTACCATTCTCTGTTCACTCACATTTGGAGGACAGAGTTCAATTTTAGGCACTCTTCCTCAAAGAAGAATATAAAAAAAAAACTAATAAAGGGGCCACATGTTAGCATGCTCTATAGACACATACAGTAGAAAGTCCCTGCCTCTTGGAACTTAGAGTCTGGTAGATTATGAAAGATTGTCCAAACTAGGGCTATTTACTTAAAAAAACAAAAAAGTGCTTAAGAGGATATTTAATTACATTATACCAGGGGAAGTAACTCCAAGCCTAATGAGCTACAAACTGGTCAGATTTTCAGGATATCAACAAAATGTGTGTATGAGATATATTTGCATATAATGGCATGTCATGCATGTTCAGTGTAGGTACTTTGAAAAACCGACTGGTTTGTGGCAACTGAGGGCTAAAGCTGCCTAAGTTTGCACAATGCAAATATATTAATGGATGCTATATGGATTTTGCAGGCAACTTAGTCATCAAGGAAGCTTTGCAAACAAAAAAGACAGCAAAGGCAAGAGCATGTAACTAAAGACTGAATGACATATGCCAGTCAGGTTCTCATTCACGATAAATATGCATGAAATATATTTACATACATACAAATATATCTCATGCATATTCAGTGTGACTATCTTGAAAACCCAACCAACTTGCAGCACTTGAGGACCAGAGTTGCCTACCTCTGGTCTAAGGCAGGGCTTCTTAACCCTTACCTTACTGGTCAAGTTTCCGGGATTACTACAATAAATATGCACAAGACAAATTTGCATACATTCGATGTATGTAATTATGTCTCATGCATATTCATTGTGGTAATCCTGAAAACCTGACTGGTAAGGTGTGCCTCCAGGAAAGGGATGTGAAGAACTGTTCTAAGGAGTGGCCCTCAAGGACTGGGAGTGAAGATGAAGGATGTAGAGAGAGTTGTTAGCCAATGGTATTCTGTTCTACTCAAGGGATCTAAATAGGTTCATGAGATAGAACTCACATACAATGGAACCAGTATTTTTGCACATCTATCTCATTTATTTATTCATGAATACCACTGGTCTTCTTTCAGATATTCCATACAAACATGATCTGGCAGAAATCACCAACGAAATCAAACTAAGCTTAAACATCATGAATTCATGGGCAAATGCATTCCAACTAAAACTCAATACAGAAAAAAACACACTGTCTCATTATCTCATCCCAATACAATACATACAAACCCACAAACATTAACACCCCAGGATACATCCTCCATGTCTCAGACAGCCTGAAAATTCTCAGAGTAACAATCGACCGTAACCTATCACTAGAGACCCAAGCAAAGTCCACTATAAAGAAAATGTTTTTCTCAATGTGGAAACTCAAACGCGTAAAACCATTCTTCCCGAGGGAAATATTTTGTAACCTGGTACAGTCCAGGTATTAAGCCACGCAGATTACTGTAATGGAATCTATGCGGGATGCAAGGATCAAATCATAAAGAAACTTCAGACTGCCCAAAATACAGCAGCCAGGCTTATATTTGGAAAAACATGTTTCGGCAGCACCAAACCACTCAGAGAAAAATTGCACTGGCTACCAATCAAAGAACGCATCACTTTCAAAATCTGCATGGCTGTTCACAAAATTATATATGGCGAGGCACCGGGTTACATGACAGACCTCATCGACCTGCCAACCAGAAACAACACAAAATCTGCACGATCATATCTAAGCCTCCACTACCCAAGCAGCAAAGGACTCAAATACAAATCCACCTATGCAACCAGCTTTTCCTACCTAAGCGCACAAATATGGAATGCATTGCCAAAAGCAGTAAAAACTACACTCAACCACCTACATTTTCAGAAAGTACTAAAGACAGACCTGTTCAGAAGAGCATACCCCACCGACCCAACATAAAAATACCGGTCACTTGCGACACAACATAACCAAAGACTGCAACGGACATTACCTGACTTTTCTTCCCCCTTTCCCTCTCTAAGTTCCCCCCCAACTGTCTCCTACCATACATATACCTCATTATACCATTATATCACTTTGTATTCATTCATACTATGTATTTGTTCAAACCGTAATCGGCTAACACCATTAATGGTTATATGTAAGCAACATTGAGCCTACAAAAGGTGGGAAAAAGTGGGATACAAATCTAACAAATAAAAATAAAAATGAACTATCTATAGGACTGATGCACTAAGGCAGTGGTCCCCAAACCTGGTCCTGGAGGCACCCCAGCCAGTCAGATTTTCAGGATACCCACAATGAATATTCATGAGAGAGATTTGCATGCACTGCCTCTACAGCATGTAAATCTATCTCATGAATATTCATTGTGGATATACTGAAAACCTGACTGGCTGGGGTGCCTCCAGGACCAGGTTTGGGAACCACTGCACTAAGGGCTTCTTTTACAAAGCTGCACTAGCAATTCCTGTGCGGCAAATGAGAGAAAGCCCATAGGAATTGAATGGGCTTCCTCTCATTTGCCGCACTGAGAATCGGTACAATGGCTTTGTAAAAGAGGCCCTAAAAGTCTTCACTTTGATTCCTAGTCTTCCAGGGCTGCCATCAGGATTCTATACAATATTGGTAGTTGGCATGCAAATCTCTTATGCTTATTCATTAGGGATATCCTGAAAATATGACCTGTTGGGGGCCCATGACTGGGCGTGAAGATTAAGGCACTAAAGAGTTTATCCCAGTTTGTGTCTACAAGAAATACTGACTCTGTGTAACACTGCATTATCATTATACTGTATTAGCCCTGAAATAACACTGAATCCGCACAAAAATAATGCAGCATGCAACTACATTCCTAAATAGCATCACTCTTTCAATACTGAAATAACACTACAAAAGTGCAGCACAATGCTGCATCAAAAGAGCAAGAACAGTATATTGATAGTGAAATAGCATCAAAATAATATTGTATCCGCACTAAAATGATACATCAGTACTACATCAGCTCTTTCACCTGCTCTGTTTCTTCCTACATGTCACTTATTATTCCAAGTTCTAACTCCTTCATATTATTATTATAATATTTTTTTCTACTTCTGGCTGTTTCTCTTTCCATCCTTTTTTTTTTTTTTTTTTTGCCTGTTTCTCACCCTCTCACATTTATCTCCATGTTTTTTCTTTGTTTCTTATTCTTTCAACTCAAGTGTCTCATTTCTCCTTCTGTCTAAGGGCTACCCTCTCAGTTGTAAGTCTGGTACTCATATGTTTTATGCTGTGCATTGAGGGAAATGGGAAATAAGCATATTTCATAACTCTAGCTTGCTAGTAACAGGCCCAAACACTTCAGAAGCAATGGAAATTGCTTATCGCTTTTGTGCACCTCTTCATATAAATGCATATGAAATGCATACTTACAAGTGCATATGAAATCTTACCCCCCACACACTTGCATGTCCACACAAAAGCAAAATGTTAAAGAGCAAAAAGTTAGTCAGGTATGCTGTGTTATTGCTAGTAATAACACAATACAGGGTGTTCCCGAGGCCAAGGGCTAAGTCTCATCTCAATACACCACACCTAAGGAACAGAGAATCATGACAAGGGGATGACGAGTCTTTCCCCTCTAGGACTGGATTACTGAGGAGAAGAGCACAAAGATACAGAACTTTCACTGAAACAGAGAAATACCGAAAGTGACTAGTCGCATACAATAAACAGCAGAGCTGGAGCATGGAACTAAGAAGCAAAAAGATAACGTGATTCGAGAGTCTGAAATAGCATTACAGTATTTATTTATTTATGTATTACATTTGTACCCCGCGCTTTCCACACATTGCAGGCTCAATGCGGTTTACATAGTAATTACAATTACAATCACAAGTCTTTAAGGAGAATATTTTAAATTGTAGCAAACATAGTGAAAGTGGGGTTTTGAGGAAAAGTGAGTTGAGCAAGTCAGGGGAAACAAAGGAAGGGTAAGCAAAAGGAAAGAGATTGGAAGGGGTAAGGAGAGGAAGAATGGAGTGGAAAAGATAAAGGGCAAAGGATGGATAGGAAAAGATAAGGGCATAAGGAGATTGGGAAATATAGTCTGAGGGATAATAATCTTCAAGATCAGTATGAGAGAAAAAGAAAGACTCAACGAGAATTTGCATGTTTGTATTACTGAACTGTCTGAATCCTCTTTGCACTTTGCTATTGCGTTCGACTAGCTTTCCCGCAAGGTTAAATGACTACTTTGCTTGTAGGCTATAATTGCTTTTCTGAGACAGGGTGAGAGATAGAGATTGATACAGACAGTGAGACGCTTACCTTGTCTTTGAAGTGTAGGATTTGCTGTTGGGGCGCCCCCTACTAGCACCAGGGGGAGGAAGGGGCATAACAAAAGCATCTTAGTGACTGCAGGTTCCTCTCCCTATTGTCCTCTCTCCTGCTTCTTTGTCCAGCAGCTCCAAAAAAGTTTGTTCCTCCCCACAAAACAAATCCCCCCCAAAACAAGAATGCATCACCCAGGCCAGAACTTCCTCAGTGCATCATACACTTCCAGCTGTGTTCAGTTCCAAACAGAAGTGTGTTTCACTCTCTTCCAGATTCCGTATGCAATTAACTAAGCAGTAAAGTCATTTCATTCCAGCCCCACAGGCCAGAAATCGTCCTCTGTTCTCATTTCACAGCTGAGACCGCCACAGAAACTGCAAGCCATCAAACTGCAGTCACGGCGAACTTTTTTCCCCCGTCTGTATCCCCTTCCCCTGAGGACACACAGTTTTCCAGGATTTTATTTATATTATGGGCAAACCACGAGGGGGAAAAAAAAGGAACAATAAATTAAAAATGTTTAAATCGCAGGGAGAAAAGCTCTGACACTTGAGAACAAGTTTCTCAGCATCGTTTTGGAGTGATGTCGGACAACTGATGAAACTGTTCCTCTGAGGATACAAGAAAATTTAAAATAATAATAATAATAAATACTCTAAGTCCTCTTCTTTCTTTCGGATTCCTGCTCTTGCTGCGAGTAGTTGTGCATAGACGCTATAGCTTATTAATTTCTGCTTACAGATGGGAAAAGGAGGAGGATCCAATATCTCAGATT
Organism: Microcaecilia unicolor; assembly: GCF_901765095.1. Taxonomy (NCBI): domain Eukaryota; kingdom Metazoa; phylum Chordata; class Amphibia; order Gymnophiona; family Siphonopidae; genus Microcaecilia; species Microcaecilia unicolor. Next base: position 124,917,083 of record NC_044037.1, read on the forward strand.
TCCCCACCCCAACTCCTGATCTGTCTACTTATTTCTGTCTCCTGATATTTTTTCTCTTTTTCCCTTTGAGTCTCTCACTTTTTCTACGTTTCAGGCCAATTTGTGCAGGTGTTGCCAATTTTTCATTAAGGCTTCTCTGTCCTTATCTGTCCTTATCAGTTTAATATCTGATATGTCCCCTATTGGGAGCCTTGTATGGAACAGATTTATGGGACAGAGAGATGGAGACGTAGCTTGCTATGTCCGTTCCAAACTTGGATCTGGTATTTCAGTACTTCCAGGCACAGTGCACTAACAATTAAAAAAAGAAAGAAAACGTCTTCTCTCCCATGCTGCGTTTATGGAAAAACACATTTAGAGGCTGATATTTATAGGATTTATCCTATTAACTTTGGGAGTTACCTGGACATATTGTCCCATTGTAAAATCACCCATCTGACTGCTTATGGCCACCACCACAGCGGCTCAGACTTGCAGAATATCCCAGATTGCCAGACTAGAGAAAATTGACATCAAAATGCAGATGAAATTTTATATGAACAAGTGCAAAGAAGAAAGACCAAAATGATAAAGGGGATGGAACTCATCTTGTATGAGGAAAGGCTAAAATGGATAGGGCTCTTCAGCTTGGAAAAGAAACAGATAAGGGGAGATATGACTGAGGTCTACAAAATTCTGAGCGGTGTAGAACGAGTAGAAATAAATCGATTTTTTACTTGTTCCAAAAGTTCAAAGACTAGGGGACACTCAAGGAAGTTATATGGAAATACTTTTAAAACAAATAAGAGGAAATATTTTTCCATTCAACAAATAGTTAAGCTCTGGAACTCTTTGCTGGAGAATGTGGTAACCGCGGTTAGTATATCTAGGTTTAAAAAAGGTTTGGATAAATTCCTTGAGGAAAAATCCATAGTCTGCTATTGAGACAGACATGGGAAGCAACTGCTTGTCCTGGGATTTGTAGTATGGTATGTTGCCATGATTTGGGTTTCTGCCAGGTACTTGTGACCTGGCTTGGCCACTGTTTGGAAAACAGGATACTGGGCTAGATGGACCATTGGTCTGACCCAGTATGGCTACTCTTATGTTTTTATGTTCTTAACAGTACTTATACAATACCTTGAAATATTCAGCTCAGTTTGTGGTGGCAGTCACAAAAGCAAAAAGAATGATAAAAATTATTATAAACCAAAAAGTTATACTGCTTTGTCACCCTCATCATCTCTCTCCTTGTCTCTCACCCACTCTGCTCTTCCCGGTTTCTCACCTAACCCACCCCACATTCTTCCTGTGAGACTGTCATTGGAATACTTTTGGGTTTAATACTCCAGACAACTGAAAAACAGCCAAACACAATCCAAAGGGTTGTGTGGAATGAATGTAAAGAAATGAGGAAAGTGGGAAATACCCTCAGAAACCAAGGCTTCTGCCAAGGTCTAATCAACAAGACACCATTATCTATAAAAGACTTTGTCCCCTTGATCAAGTTTCTTTCATGGGGTAAATATTCCCTACTCCACTCATTCAAAAATGCCCATATAGGAGCATCATGCAAAATTGCCCATAATAGAGCACAAATATTGAAGATAACTAACTAAGTTATGGGCTCTATTATGGGCTTTTTTGTATAAGAATGTGTGCTCTATTATGGGCAATTTTGCATGATGCTCCTATATGGGCATTTTTGAATGAGTGGAGTAGGGAATATTTACCCCATGAAAGAAACTTGATCACGGGGACAAAGTCTTTTATAGATAATAGTGTCTTGTTGATTAGACCTTGGCAGAAGCCTTGGTTTCTGAGGGTATTTCCCACTTTCCTCATTTCTTTACATTCATTACACACAACCCTTTGGATTGTGTTTGGCTGTTTTTCAGTTCTCTGGAGTATTAGATTACCTGTTTAGGATTAACAGCCCATACTGTTTTTTCACCATAAGATGAATACTTTTGGGTTTCACATATATTCTGTTACTTGTCAACATTTGCTCATTTCTGATCAGAAGAAGAAGGGTTACCTTTGAAAACGAATTTAAAAATGTATTAAGTTAATCTAATAAAAAAGGTATCATCTTATTTTCTTTTCTACGCTTTGTTTTGTTTTATTTCTATTTATTACCTTTAAAAGTGTACTAACATGGCTACCACACCACTTTACTCAAGAAATTAATCAGGAAAAAATGGATAATAAAACAGAGGATATTATAATTTCTCTATATAGATCCATGATCTTGAATACTATGTGCCATTCTGGCTGCCCTGTCTCAACAAAGTGGAGCTGAAAAAAGTACAGAGAAGGGCAACAATTAAAAAAAAAAAGATGGAACAGCTCCCTTAGGAAGACCTGCTAAGCAAATTGTGCTCTTCAGGTGGAAGAACAGGTGAATGAGATGGGAAATAATATAGGTTTACAAAAAGATGAACAGGATAGAACAGATTTTATTTATTATTCTACCTGACCCTAAGCAGTTTACAAATTAGCGTACATAATCATAAAAGATACAACACAAAATAACATATTACATAGATTAAAACATAATTCAACTAACAGAACCACAGGGGAAAACTCAACAAAATGCAATCAACTTCAAGAGTCAATAACTTTATGCCCAAATTCAAAAACATAGCAACATAGTAAATGATGGTAAAGACCTTTATGGTCCATTCAGTCTGCCCAAAAAGGTGGCCACAGTCACATCCGCCACTCCCTGCAGGTTGCATTCCTTTATGATTAAACAATAGTATCCCAAACAGGCCAATTTTTTTTTGTTACATTTGTACCCCGCGCTTTCCCACTCATGGCAGGCTCAATGCGGCTTACATATACAGGTACTTATTTGTACCTGAGGCAATGGAGGGTTAAGTGATTTGCCCAGAGTCACAAGGAGCTGCCTGTGCCTGAAGTGGCAATTGGCAATTCACCACCATGCCAACCATATACAAGCAGTTATAGATGATGCAATCTTGGAACACAATACCACGTAATCATACCAGTAGTTTGAAGAGTGGCTTTAGTATTATGGCTGCACCATAGTTGAATGGTGAAACCAACAAGCTAATAATATTGTTAACTACCATAGAAGGGCATAATCGAACGGCGCCGGCCAAATAGATGGCCGGCCATGTTTGGGGCCGGCTCCGCAAAGGGGCGGAGCCAACCATATTTTCGAAATACGGTTGGGGCCGGCTAAATCAACATTTAGGTCAAATGTTGCGATCACTGGGTTTAGAGCAGATGGCCAGCTTCGGTTTTCAGCCATAATGGAAACCGGGCCCAGCCAACTCAAACCCGGCGAAATGCAAGGCATTTGGTTGTGGAAGGAGCCAGCATTTGTAGTGCACTGGCCCCCCTGACATGCCAGGACACCAACCGGGCACCCTAGGGGGCACTTAAAAAAAGTAAAAAAAAAAAAAAATAGCTGCCAGGTGCATAGCTCCCTTACCTTGGGTGCTGAGCCCCCCAAATCCCCCCCAAACCCCAATTCCCACAACTCTACACCACTACCATAGCCCTAAGGGGTGAAGGGGGCACCTACATGTGGGTACAGTGGGTTTTGTTTTTTTTTGGAGGGATCAACATTTACCACCACAAGTGTAACAGGTGGGGGGGATGGGCCTATGTCCACCTGCCTGAAGTGCACTGCACCCACTAAATACTGCTCCAGGGACCTGCATACTGCTGTCAGGGAGCTGGGTATGACATTTGAGGCTGGCATACAGGCTGGCAAAAAATGTTTTATTTTATTTTTTTTGGGTGGGAGGGGGTTGGTGACCACTGGGGGAGTAAGGGGAGGTGATCCCCGATTCCCTCCGGTGGTCATCTGGTCAATTGGGGCACTTTTTGGTGACTTGGACCTAAAAATAAATGGACCAAGTCCAGCCGGCGATATGCTTGTCTGAGCCGGCCATCTTTTTTTCCATTATAGGGTGTAGCCAGCTATCTCATAACCATGCCCCGCCCCGCCCCCACTCCGCCCCGTCCCACCTTCTGTTGCCTCCCTTGAAGGTTGGCTGGCTCCACGACGAAAAGCAGTTGGCGCCGGCAAAAATCGGCTTTCGATTATACCGATTTGGCTGGGAGCAGGAGATCTATTTCGAAAATAAGCTCAATAGTAACATAGTAAATGACGACAGATAAAGACCTGTATGGTGCATCTAGTCTGCCCAACAAGATAAACTCATTTTACATGGTATGTGATACTTTATATGTATACCCGAGTTTGATTTGTCCTTGCCATTCTCAGGGCACAGACCGTAGAAGTCTGCCCAGCACTGTTCTTGTACTAGAAGTTCTGAAGCTAACATCAAAGCCCCTTAAAATTTACACTCCAGTCCATCCCATCCCTACCTATTCTCAGGGCTTAGACCAATATTTTACTTGCTAATTTCAACCTTAGGATGTCTTTCCTTCCCCAAATGAGATACACAATACCCACACTCATACCATATGATATGAATGTTTTTCTTAATACCAATTTGTGGGTTAAATGTACAATAATTACTCACAAAATATTAATTCTCCATATCACTTGACTATATAACTACACAATTGTGGAATGCACTACCAAAAGCTGTGAAAACAACATATGACCATCTTAAATTCCGGAAATCACTAAAGACCCACCTGTTTGAAAAGGCGTACCCCTCTGACCCAACTTAAGTGCCTGAACCCCTGCAACACAACATAACCAAACCTCGTAACAAACACTACATATCTCTCTTTCTCTACTATTCCTAATTGCGTCTGTAACTATGAACCTATTAGACTATAACATCTCTATGTATTTGTTTCTCAACCGGAGTTGGCGAACACCTTCACGGTACTATGTAAGCCACATTGAGCCTGCAAATAGGTGGGAAAATGTGGGATACAAATGTAACAAATAAATAAATAATATTTGTTCATCATATCTCATAACATATGCATATATTGCACAGTATACAATATAGTGTTTATTACAACCATCACAACTCTTTCATACAAAAACAAATGATGTCCAACATATTCCCTTTCTAAACAAATGTCCCAATCATAGCTGCATTGAATATATACACCAAATATCGTGTATATAAAGGAAGAGTCTTGTAATTGCCAAATGGCTTAGCGTGTAATCGATTTGTACAACAAGCACAAGAAATGTCAGAAAGGTTTCAACAGCGAGGGTACCCCTCACATACTATACATTCAGCTTACAAAAGAGCAAAATATGCCCAGCGTTGCTGGCTAGCACAAAGAAAGAGCAAAAATCAAATTGGGCACATTAATTGCATACTTCTGTACTACAAACAAATGCAAGCAATTCAAAACATCATAATGAAACATTGGTCAATATTGTCATTACATGAAGGTTTAATAGAGACGCCTAGGTTTTCCTGTACTAGAGAAAGAAATATGGGTGAAATTTTGTCCAAAAAATCTTTCAATCTGCAACCAGTTGGTGTGGAAACTGAAGGGCATGTACAATGTAATAAACGTGTGTATTGTAAGCATGCAATCTGTATGGATAGAATTTGGATAAATACCATTAAGAGATATTTTTATTTGAATGTTAGAACAGATTGCAACACACAGAATGTAGTATATGGTATACGTTGTCCCTGCTAGTTTGGGTATATAGGTGAAACTACACAAAAAATCAAAATGCGTATAGCACAACATCTGAGTAACATAAGATTACAAAAATGTGATACCCCTTTAGTTAATCACTGGCTACAACATCAACATTTAATTCAAGACCTGCAGTTTATAGTGCTTGTTCATATTCAGAAAGGTAGGGGTTGGATCGAAAAACAACTGATTCGCAAAGAGCAGCGATTAATATACAATTGGAATACTGTTGAACCCAATGGGCTCAACAAAGAAATTGATTGGCCTTTGTCAATGTCTATATAAAAGGATGTAGTGCCTAGTGCTGTTTTATATGACGCAGGTAATGACGTTAACACGCCGGAAGCTGGTGCTTACTGTGGTGTGCCTAACGGCAATGTGAGGTTGTTCAAGGTACATGTTTATATTGGTTATACATTTTATGGTTTGTAAGCATGGGAAGATGTGTAATTGTGTATATTGTTTGCTGTATAAAGTCTCCTGATGAAGTGATAAGGAAACATGGCCAGTGTTGGGACCAAAGAAAGACAGATAACTTGTTTGTTGGAATGTGTGAAAACGTTACCCAGATGAAGTTTGAAATCAGCTCCTGTTAATGAAGTTGTGAATTTGTCTCAGCTGTTGGACACGTTATAGTGAAATTCAATGTGTCTGCAACACGCTAAGCCATTTGGCAATTACGAGGCTCTTCCTTTATATAAATGATATTTGGTGTAAATATTCAATGCAGCTGTGATTGGGACATTTGTATAGAAACGGAATATGTTGGACATCATTTGTTTTTGTATGAAATAGTTGTGATGGTTGTAATAAACACTATATTGTATACTGTGCAATGTATGCATATGTTATGAGATATGATGAACAAATATTAGTCAAGTGATATGGTGAATATGATATGAATGTGATATTTATTTTATTATTTATTTATTACATTTGTATCCCACATTATCCCACCTTTTTGCAGGCTCAATGTGGCTTACAATTCATCGTGGATACTGGAAATAGAAAAGAATGTACATTTGCTTTTACAGCAAGTTTTAGGTACATGATGGTGAAATACATAGTACTGGAAATAGAAAAGAGTATACAAAAACATGGACTGATGAGACAAAGTCAGCACGGATTTAGTGAAGGGAAGTCTTGCCTCACCAATCTAATGCATTTTTTTGAGGGGGTAAGCAAACATGTGGACAATGGGGAGCCGGTTGATATTGTATATCTGGATTTTCAGAAGGCGTTTGACAAAGTGCCACACGAAAGACTCCTGAAGAAATTGCAGAGTCATGGAATCGGAGGTAGGGTATTATTATGGATTAAGAACTGGTTGAAAGATAGGAAGCAGAGAGTAGGATTGCGTGGCCAGTATTCTCAGTGGAGGAGGGTAGTTAGTGGGGTCCCGCAGGGGTCTGTGCTGGGTCCGTTGCTTTTTAATGTATTTATAAATGACCTAGAGATGGGAATAACTAGTGAGGTAATTAAATTCGCCGATGACACAAAATTATTCAGGGTCGTCAAGTCGCAGGAGGAATGTGAACGATTACAGGAGGACCTTGCGAGACTGGGAGAATGGGCGTGCAAGTGGCAGATGAAGTTCAATGTTGACAAGTGCAAAGTGATGCATGTGGGTAAGAGGAACCCGAATTATAGCTACGTCTTGCAAGGTTCCGCGTTAGGAGTTACGGATCAAGAAAGGGATCTGGGTGTCGTCGTCGATGATACGCTGAAACCTTCTGCTCAGTGTGCTGCTGCGGCTAGGAAAGCGAATAGAATGTTGGGTGTTATTAGGAAGGGTATGGAGTCCAGGTGTGCGGATGTTATAATGCCGTTGTATCGCTCCATGGTGCGACCGCACCTGGAGTATTGTGTTCAGTACTGGTCTCCGTATCTCAAAAAAGATATAGTAGAATTGGAGAAGGTACAGCGAAGGGCGACGAAAATGATAGTGGGGATGGGACGACTTTCCTATGAAGAGAGGCTGAGAAGGCTAGGGCTTTTCAGCTTGGAGAAGAGACGGCTGAGGGGAGATATGATAGAAGTGTATAAAATAATGAGTGGAATGGATCGGGTGGATGTGAAGCGACTGTTCACGCTATCCAAAAATACTAGGACTAGAGGGCATGAGTTGAAGCTACAGTGTGGTAAATTTAAAACGAATCGGAGAAAATTTTTCTTCACCCAACGTGTAATTAGACTCTGGAATTCATTGCCGGAGAACGTGGTACGGGCGGTTAGCTTGACGGAGTTTAAAAAGGGGTTAGATAGATTCCTAAAGGACAAGTCCATAGACCGCTATTAAATGGACTTGGAAAAATTCCGCATTTTTAGGTATAACTTGTCTGGAATGTTTTTACGTTTGGGGAGCGTGCCAGGTGCCCTTGACCTGGATTGGCCACTGTCGGTGACAGGATGCTGGGCTAGATGGACCTTTGGTCTTTCCCAGTATGGCACTACTTATGTACTTATGTACTTATGTACTTATTTGTTTTAGCAGAAGTTTTGGGTACATGATGGTGAGATACATGATAGTGTTAAAGCCATAGACATTAGGTACATGATATTGTGAAAGCAAAGGACATTAAAGAACATTCCTGGATATCTTAAAGAATGTAGAGTTACGCCTGTTGTTCTTTATGATATATTTTGTCGAAGAGATAAGTTTTCAGGAGTTTGCGGAAATTGGTCATTTCGTAGACTGTTTTCAGGTTACGTGGCAGTGAGTTCCAGAGCTGTGTGCTTGTATAGGAAAAGGTTGATGCATGCATTGATTTGTATTTCAAGCCTTTACATTTGTGGGAGGATGAAGGTTGAGGAATGTGCGGGAGGATTTTTTTGCATTTCTGGATGGTAGTTCTATTAGGTCTGACATGTAGGCTGGGGCATCACCATGGATGATTTTATGGACCAAGGTACAGAGTTTGAACGTGATGCGTTCTTTGAGTGGGAGCCAGTGTAGTTTTTCGCGAAGGGGTGTTGCGCTTTCGTATTTTGGTTTGCCGAATATAAGTCTGGCTGCCGTGTTCTGGGCTGTCTGGAGTTTTTTTGAGTATTTGCTCTTTGCAGCCGGCGTAGAGTGAATTACAATAGTCCAGATGACTAAGTACCAGTGATTGTACCAGGTAGCAGAAGACATTCCTTGGGAAAAATGGTCTGACTCTTTTTAGTTTCCACATTGAATGGAACATCTTTTAGTTATGTTTTTTGCATGATTCTGAAGTGTTAGGTGTTGATCAATGGTGACTCCAAGGATTTTTAGGGTGTCTGAGACTGGTAGACTTAGATTAGGTGTGTTGATGGTGGTAAATTCCTTCTTGTTGTATTGCGAGGTGAGTACTAGGCATTTGGTTTTTTCAGCATTTAGTTTCAGTCGAAATGCATCTGCCCAGGAGTTCATAATATGTAGGCTTTGGTTGATTTCGTCGGAAATTTCTCTTAGATCGTGTTTGAATGGGATAAAGATTGTAATGAGATAAAGTTTGAATGGGATAAAGATATAAAATATGCATACTTTATTCTGATTTGCTTTTGCCATTTCCGGGACACAAACCATAGAAGTCTGCCCAGCTCTGGCCTTACTTCCCAGCTACTGGAGTTGCTGCCTAAGTACCACTCCAGCCCATCATAACATATCAACAAGCACAGAAGAACAAGGAACCCTCATGCAGGTAAAACCAGGCAAACAAACACAGCGAAGGAGACAATGAAGATGATGACAAAACATCCAATGGACTGAAAGAGTTCATGTCAGAAGTTTATTTCACAAAAAATACTAGAATCGACACGCATCGTGTTTCGGCTGCAGAGGCCTGCTTCAAGAGTCCTGATAACAAAGAAGCAGATGTACACAGTCTAACTCATCTCAATTGACTTGGACAGGGGCATCAATATCTCCTTTTTTTCTGCTGGTTTGGTTATGTTGCTCTCTATGCAGCCTAGTATCCTTCTGGCTATGGTTACTGCCTTGTCCCATTGTATTACTGCCTTGAGATCCTCAGACATTATCATCCCAAGGCCCCTCTCGTAGTCTGTGCATATCAACTTCTCATCCCCTAGCACATAAAGCGCCTTTGGATTTTTCTGTTCTCCAACTGCAGCACTCTGCACTTCTTCATATTTAATTTTAACTGTCAAATATTAGACTATTGTTCTACATTTTTGTAGATTACTTCTCATGTTGTCTACTCCCTCTGTGGTGTCCACTCTGTTGCAAATCTTCCTGTCATCTGTGAAAAGGAAAACTTTTCCTAATAGTGCTTCGGCAATGTCACTCACAATAGAGTGAATACCATAGAGGGAGTAGAAACGATGAGAAGGGATCTCCAAAAGTTGGAAGAATGGTCGAGGGTCTGGCAGTTAAAATTTAATGTTACAGCTACTGGGCTGCAAATATTACTACTACTTTCAATGCGCCTGATGTGACTCCAACTCTCAGACACAACCCAGCTGTTAGAAGGTGGAGAAAAAAGGCCTCAGTAATACCACCCAGCCAACCTGTATTATCCAGCTATAAGGCGTGGGCCCGGTATACCATCATCTGGCCTGAAAAAACTCCACAGTTTCTTATGCTGAAGCGTTTACTGAAGAGTCCAAGTAACAAACCTGTGCATATGTACAGAACACAGAATATAGAAATTCAATTCAGTGTAGTTCTATGCAATGTTCAATCACATCAATTAAATATAAATGTACAACTTTGGTGCGACAGCCTCACAGCACTTATCTGAAGATCAATCTTATGTCTCCTATTCATCCAGCGCTTCGCTGCTCCAATTTACCACCAAGTTGGTTCATCCAAATCCATGAAACCCAACAGGGAGTCCCCGTTTCACATAAGCTGCATCAGGGGTTCTACACCTATGTCCAAACTGCTGAATTGCAAACATAAGCAGGTAACTGACAGTAAGACACCAACTGCTCTCTTTAAATAAATCATGCTACTGTCTCTTTCAATCGAATCGTCCAGTCGGTACTGATGGTAAACCATGATGTCAGTCCCATATCCTCAGGTGGCTTATTTAAAAAAAATGCTTACCACTCCACCCGGATGTTCAGCCCATCCGGTTCTATTGAATTAAAGAAAAAAATGCATTTCTGTTGAAGTTGTCCGAGAGCATGGCCCCTGTCACCTCCCCTCTGGGATAGCTGTAATTGCTCTATAGCTATGCATTGTAGCATATCAAATTGATGCTGTTTAGCTTCACAGTGTATGACTAAAGGAACCTCACGTTTCAGGTTCTTCAAGCATGATCGATGCTCCATTAACCTTGTTTTAAAGCTCCTGGATGTCTGGCCAATGTATATCAAATCACAAGGGCACCTAATTACATAGATCACCCCTGTAGATTCACATGTCGTATTAGCTTTTAACTGGCACATCTTCCCTGATTTCTGATGGATGAATATACTATCCTCCTTCATAATATGGCACACCGAACAATGGCCACACCTTTTGTGGCTCCCCACAGTGGTATGTAGTCTCCTAGAAGTCCACACATCATTCGGGCTGATTAAATCCCCCAGATTGCAACCCCTCTGGTAGGAGAATAATATAGTCGCATCCCTAAACAAAGAATGTGTTTTCAATAGTTCAACGTGTCTCCTTATCGCTTTACTTAGCCTCTGGGTGTTCGCATTGTATTAAATCACAAAAGGTAGTATCTCTTCACATTGTTGTATGGACTTGTATTGTAGAAGAGACTCCCTGGGGTTATACAAAGCCCGTTTAGACGCTTTCTTTATTATGCGTTGAGGATAGCCCCGTTGCAGCAATTTATTACTCAAATGCCCTAGTGTACCTTTTAAACTCATCTTCTGATGAACAAATCCGACGACAGTGCAAGAACTGCTCAAAAGGTATATTTTTCTTCATATGCGGAGGGTGCATGCTTGAAAAGTGTAGCAAGGAATTCCTGTCTGTTGGCTTTGAAAAGACAGTGGTGGAAAAACCTCTTTCTGTCTTTGTAACCCACACATCCAGAAATGCAATTTGCTGAGTACTACTTACTATTTCAAATTTAATTTGTAAATATGGCACTGATTTAAGTAATCCACAAACTGCTGCAAACCGTCCAACGTGCCAGTCCAAATGCAAAAAATATTGTCAATGAACCGTTTCCAAAAGCGAATATGTTGAAAATATATAGAGGGATATATCCACTTTTCTTCAAACATAGCCATGAAAAGATTGGCAACAGTTGGGGCAAATGTCGCCCTCATGGCTATCCCTGATGTCTGTTGAAAAAAGCGGTTATCAAAGATGAAGTAATTAGAGCCCATAGCAATACCACTAAGTTGAACCAAAAAATCTGAAGGAACAATATGTGGACGTTGTTCCAAGGCTTCCAAAAGTACATCCTGCAGGATGTTCGTATACAGCGAACAGACATCCAGTGTCACCAGTATCCAGTCGGGAGAACACTCCCCTTCCATCACCTGCAGAACCTGCAAAAAATGGGTAGTATCTTTCAGATAAGATTTGACCATGCCCAAACAAGGTTGTAGATGTTTGTCAATAAACTTACAAGATCTTTCCAATAATGAGTCTCTAGCCGAGACAATAGGACGTCCCGGCAGTTGTTCCAGGTGCTTGTGAATCTTCGGTAACAAATAAAACACTGGAACTTTAAATTTAGCGCGGGAGCCCTTACCACAACCTCAATAGGTGGCGGTAAGGGATCTCCCTTGAAATGGCTGCGCGTCACATCCTCCCAATTACTTTACTTGCCGCCCGGCCATTTCCTGCAGGAAAGCAAGACCTTCCCTTTTACTAGCTGCTGTAAAAGGGGGCCTCGGCAAGCATGTAAAACACGCGCAGATGCCAGCGCCAGCCCCCTTTTACTGTAGCTTGTTAAAAGGGCCCCTCTGCTTCCCTTCCCTCCCTCCTTGTGCTGTTCCAGCAGTTCTCTCCCTTCCCTCCAGCTCCCCTCCTCTTCTTCTTCCCACAAGTCCAACAGCTCTCTCCCTTCTCTCTAGCCACCTCTTCCTCCAACTTACATTAGCTCTCTCTCTTCCATCCAGATCCCCTCCTCCTCTTTATCACATGTCCAGCAGCTCTCACCCTTCCCTCTAGCCCCCTCTTCCTCCCAAGTCCAGCAGTTCTGTCCCATCTCTCCAGCCCTCTCTTCCTCCCACTTCCAGCAGCTTTCTCCCTTCCATCCAGATCCCTTCCTCCCACATCTAGCAGCTCTCTCCCTTCCCTCCAGTTCCCTTCCTCCCACAAGTCTGGCAGTACTGTCCCTTCCCTGCAGCCCCCCTCCTCCCCCCACAAGTCCAGCACTTCTGCCTTCCCCCAATCCAGCCTGCCCCAATCCAGCATCCCTCACTGCCTTTCCTCCCGCAGGTCTGGGTCCAGCCATCCAGGAGTGTTGCCTGCCTCTTTCTGCTCCTCCCTGCCGCTGCTGCTGTGCCTGCAGCTTTCTTTTGTGGGCCATCGCTGGCAGCAATTCACATAGGCATTTCCCCCTGCTGCATCCATCCGGCCCTCGCATAAACAGGAAGTTACATCAGAGAGGGCCGGACGCAACAGAGGCAAATGCCTGTGTGAATCGCTGCCAGTGACAGCCCGAGAAAGAAAGCTGCAGGCACCGTGGCAGCAGCAGGGAGGAGCAGGAAGAAGCAGGCAAAGATCCTGGCTGGCTGGGCCCGGATCCACGGGAGGAAAGGCAGCGAGGGATGTTAGATTGGGGGTAGTTAGGGTGGGCCAAACCCACCCATGGCTATGCAACTGGGTTAACAAGGAGAAGCTCAAGGTTGTCCACTGCAGAGCCTGCCACTAAAACGGCTGGTCATTATGCGACTCTCTCATGCTGCCGGCGAAGGACGCACAAGAAATTTAAGAGTGACTCAGGCAAGGACAAAATAAATATGAGGCAGGAAATGGAGGGACCAGCCTCAGATGGTCACAAGTAGAAGCACAGTGAGTAGCCGGCACTTGAGCACGAACACTGCTGTGTTACATGTAGCCATGCTTGGATGCCATTCGTGGACCGCCATTAATGTTCACTTTCCCACAAAGGCTTCCTCTTCTCAGCACCTCCTCAGAAAAGATGGAACTTGGGACCTTTCCTTTCTATATATGTCTTTGCTTCTAGGAGAAATGGTTTGAATAGCTCCTTTTGATGATTAACACAAATTATTTTGCCAGAGTAACTTTTGTAGCTATTCTGCCTTCCTAACAATATATTAGTTAACATCTAATTCAGCTCAACAGCACAGTTTTCTCACCTGTTAGCAAATTACAGAAAGTGCCCTTTCCATTTAAGGCAATTAAGCACTATAACAATGTTAAGGCAAAAGAATTTTAGACTTGATATCTACCTTCTAATGTTCTAGGGATGTAACAATTTAATTTAAACTAAGGTAAAAGAATTTTAGACTTTTAAGCTAATATTTCATATCTACCTGTAAATGTTCTAAGGATGTAACAAATACATTTTAAATAATTAAATTAAAAAACTCTCTCTATGCATTTCCAATACCCCTGTGGATAACAGCAAGATCACCATGGGGCTCATTTTCGACAGAGAAAACTTTCAAATCATCATAAAGCACCATTTGGACAGATATCTTCTCAAAACGTCCAAATCAGTATTTTTGAAACTTGTTTTGCAGGCGTATATCTATGCATTTTGTCTGCAGTTCATCCAAATCACAAGGGGGTGTGTTGGGGGCATTTTGAAGGTGTGCTTAGGGTGTGCCTAACACCCATAATGGAACAAAACCAAAACTTTTAAGGTGAAAACTTCAATGTTTTGGTCTAAACCTGTTTTTCTAACAAATAAGACAAAAAAGGTACCCTAAATAACCAGATGACCACTGGAGAGATTCAGGGATTACCCTCCCTTACTCCCCCAGTTGTCACTGACCCCCCTCTCACCTCCCAAAAATATGAATAAAAATAGTACTCACCAGCCTCTATGACATCCTCAGATGTTATAGCCAAGTCCATTAGAGCAGCATGCAGGTCCCTGGAGTAGTGCAGTGGTGGGTGCAGTGCACTGTACATAGGTAGACCTAGGCCCATACCTCCCCCTACCTGTTACACTTCTGGTAGAAACTGTGAGCTTTCCCAAACTCACCAAAAAACCACTGTACCCACATATAGGTGCCCCTTTCACCCCTAAGGGCTATTATATTGGTGTACAGTTGAGGATAGTGGGTTTTGGGTGGGCTTTGGAGGGCTCAGCAGACAAGATAAGGGAGCAATGGTAAGATGTGTACCTGGGAGCATTTATATGAAGTACACAGCAGCACTTTCTAGGGTGCCCCATTGCTCTCCAATCTGCTAAAAATGCTGGCCCCTCCTATATCCCAATGGCTTGATTTTCAATGTTTTTCACTAGTGTTTGTTTTTTTTTTTTCCAAAAATGGCTTGAAAAGATAAATGCACAGAGCAGAAAACCTTGTTAAAAATGGTATTAAAAAAAAGATATATGTTTTCCTTTTTCGAAAATGGTTATATTTGCTATTCGGATTTGGGACATACAGTGTATATGTTATGCATACATTGTTCCCTTTACACATGCTGGCATAATGACCTATAGGATGTATTGGAATTTTGTACATTTGATATATCTGTACATTTGATGTACCAACCAAACATCTATACTTTTTTAACAGCAAATTGAAACATTATGAGCTTGTACCCAAATAGTTTGTTAGTCTGTTTCATCAAGGTCCAGCAGAAAATCTGCATTCCAATGTGGCATGAGCTTTTCCAGGGTGGACCATGTACTGTTTTGGGATCTTGTTAGGTACTTGTTTCCTGGATTGGCTGCTGTTTGAAACAGGATGCTGGGCTTGATGGACTTTTAGTCTGTCCCAGTATGGCAATACTTATGTATAGTCCAGCATGGTTCTATATAACATAATAATCTACAGGTTAGTTTTCCGCTGCATAATAAATCCTTGACCTCTGAGATGCTGTAAGAGGATTTTCTACCTTACATTTATGAATAAGTGCAGCTCGTAGCCATTAGAAATCTCTGACCCATTTGTGCCCAACTAATGAGAGCTTCTGAAAATGTATAAAAGGATAGATGGGGGTTGTTAATTGAGGGGGCAGAACAGTCATTGGCTCCCTGTGCATTCTGAAATATTTGCTTATTTCCGAGCAGATGGGTATATAAATTTCCCTACTTAATCTTCCTCATCAGCTATTTCCTCTAGCCAGTCATTTGTAGACAACAATCTATCTGAATATTTGTATGAATATCCATGTCTGATTTTTTTTAACTCATCAAATAGTTTGCTTGAAGGCATAATTTCAGTGGTAGTGAGTGATGGGCTACTGGTGCAGAGCAGCTAAAGCTTTTTTGTTTTTAAAATCAAGACTAATTTCACATCTGCAAGACCAGGCATATTCAGCAAAACCTGCTGAGAGGAGCAAACTATCCTAGAGGGTATATAATTAATCACAGTGAAGGCAAAATATCTAAAGCTTTCCATAGTGTAAAGCTTTAAAGACAAGGCATAAAGTCTTAAGTACTGCCAATGCCACAGCTAGCCAATGATGGTTAATAAGCATCTCACCCTTTATTTCCCAGCAAAAGCATATCTGTAATATTTTGTATTACTTGCAGTAACCTAAATTCGTCTTCTTCTTCTTCTTTTAATCATCTGGTATAATGCATTGCAACAATTAATTTTGTTTACTACACATAAATGCACAAAGATTGCCTAATCTTGTGCCCTAAAAAAGAGATGAGTTTGATAGAATGCAATCAGTCCAAAATGCAGCAGCCAGAATGTTTATTCATTCATTAAAATTTGCTAAATCTGCCTTCATCACTAAAGCAAATCAAGGTGGAGTACAATAAAACAAAACAAAATAAGATAGTCAGAAAAGAACACCAAAATCAGATAGGATAGCATATCAAACACACAAGAAAAATCATTCAACCAAAATTAACTATGAAAATTACACAAATTTCATAAAAGTTTCATACAAATTTCATCTCCCATGCAGTGAACCCACAGAAACGGACACAGAGCAGTATCAATGTTATTGGGTATATCAAGTGTCACGGATTCAGGAATAGTGAGCCCTTGGACCACATCCAAGGCTGTGGCAGACAAGTCACCTAGGCTGGCACAGGGCAAGTATCAGAACAAATCAGGAATAGGCAAAACTAACACCAAGGCAGGAACAGGGCTTAGTAGGAACAGACTTGGTTTGGTAACAGGAAAAGACTTGGTTTAGCAAGAACAGACTTAGCTTGGAAGGCACAGGAATCAGGAACAACTTGACTTGGCAACAGGAACAGACTTGGCTTGGCATGATCAGGAACCAGGAACAGACTTGGCTTAACAGGAATAGGAATCAGAAATGGAGCTTAACTGTAGCAGGAGCCAGGAATCAGAGTTTGGCATTAGCAGAAAGCAAGAACAGGGGTTAACTGTAGCAAAGAACAGAGCGTAGGCTTTAGCAGAAAGCAGGAACAGGATAAAGGGGAACCACCTAAGGAAGCAAGGCTGGGTCACACGGCCACTCAAAGAGTAAAGGGGAGCCACACAAAGAAGCAACACGAGGCTGGGTAAAGGGAAGCCGCATGGCTGGGCCACACGGCCACTCAAAGGGTAAAGGGAAGCCGCACGGCTGGGCCACACAGCCACACAAAGGGTAAAGGGAAGCTACACAGAGAAACAACACAAGGCTAGGCCACACGGCCACTCAAAGGATAAAGGGAAGCCACATGGCTGGGCCACTCAGAGGGTTAAGGGAAGCCACATAGCCACTCAAAGGGTAAAAGGGAGCCACACAGAGAACAATGCTTTCAGCAACATGGTTCAGAAACAAGGCTTTCAGGTACAAAACTCAGAAACACAGGAACAAGCATTCAGGGACAAGACTCACAGGAACAAAGCCAGGCATGAATCAAGGCATACAAGAATAAGGCATTTAAGAACAAGGTTTGCAAAAGCAAGGCTTTCAGGAACATGGTTCAGAAACTAGGCTTTCAGGGGCAAGACTCAGAAACACAAGAACAAGCATTCAGGGACAAGACTCACAGGAACAAAGCCAGGCAGGAAACAAGGCACATGAATAAAGCCGAGAAGGACCTGGATCCAAAGGGACCATGAAGACAAGGTTAAAAGACCTGTTTCAAAGGCAAGGCATGAGAGTTCCAAGGTGCTTTATAAAGGACTTTGCTGATGATGTCACAACTTGAAATGATGCTTGACTAGACTATAAAGAGGCTTAGATAGTAAGAACACCAGGCAGCAGATACATCAATGCAGGGCAAAGCAGTCCGGAGATGCCACAAAGCCAGATCACTGGAAAAAGGTGAGTCTGACTCTGGACGCAGGAGCACGGCCACAACTCTGACATCAAGAAATAAGTGTGATTCCCCTATTGAGGAAACTTCATTGGCTACCAGATGTATTAAGAGTCAAATTTAAGATCTGGCGGTTGACATTTAAAGCATTGAAAAACACATGGCTGGTATACTTGTATAATACATTGAAAAGATATGTGCCAAACAGAATTTTGAGATCAAGTCAGGATCTATTGCTAGATCAAAGGCCAACACTGAGATCCAGGATGTTTTCAGCTATGACTCCAACTCTGTGGAACACTCTGCCAAAAGATCTTAGGTTGGAAACTAGTATCCATAAATGTAAAAGAAGGCTGAAAGCCTGGTTTTTCAAGGACATGATTTGATTATTGTTTGTTACTTTTTCTAACTTGTCTATTTGAGCTTATATATGATATGCTGTATGGGGAGAATTCGATTTGTGAACAGATTATATGTATTTCTTTTTTATATTTTGATTATAAATATATTGCATTGTAAATCGCTTTGAACAGATATTTCTTATCAGTATAAGTGGTATAGAACTTTTTAAAATAAAGATAAAGATGCAGGATATATAAGTTCACATGATGTCCTTGGAGGTGTGCTGTCTACCAGGTGCCAAAATTCCAGATTTGTGGAAAGTTTGCTGAGACTCATCAAGTCAAATGAGTATTATCTGATGCTGCTCGTCCATATTGGCACAAATGATGCTGCTAGGTAGAGAACAACACAGGGACAAAGTTTGTCTCTTTCCCCTCCCCATCCCAGTAGGCTCTGTCCTCATCTGCAGAAGCCTCAAACTCATATGATTTTATATTTAAATCTTTATTAAAGTATAAAAAGGAACAATATTCTGTGCAACTGTTGTTTATAAATCATACAGTGCATTCTTTCTAGCAAAAAAGGTGCCGGTACTGAAATGCCAGGTGTGGGGTAATCACTGAGGAACCCACCTCACAATAGCCAGGCCCCCTGCAACCAGTCACAGAATCAATGACAAGGCAGAATTAGTGTGTAGAGCCTGAGCAGGGCCGTGCCAACGCGGTAAGCGAGGTAAGCGTGGCAGGGGGGCGCCGTCCTCTGGGGGGCGCCCCGCCGCGCCATGCTTGCCTCGCCCTCCCGCTCCCATGTCCCAACTGCCCGCCCTCTTCTCCCCCCAACAAAATCTCAAGGAAATGACGTCAGAAGAAGGCGGGACATTGAGCGAAGGGAAGACCAGTAGAGACGTCGGGAGCGCCGCCTCCTTCACTGACGCTGCGCCGTTCGCTGCCCTGCCAGCCGGACGGAGGTAAATTTAAAAGAGATTTTGTTGGGGGGGAGAAGAGGGCCGGGCAGTTGGGACATGGGAGCGGGACGGCAGGGGAGAGAGGACAGCGATCATCTACACGGGGGGGGGGGGGGGGGCCGCGCGCGCTCCAACCGCTTGTCTGCGGGGGGGGGGGGGGGGGGCGGCGGCACCCGATCCCTTGCAGGGGGGCGCCACAGACCCTTGGCACGGCCCTGAGCCTGAGCTCTTTCATTAAAACTTGTGGACCATGGGTCAATTTTAGCAGGCAATGGAAAAGGTGCCGGTACTCAGTACCCCCAAGTACCCCCTCAAAAAAAGCCCTGATCATAAACAACAATGAGCAACTATAATAACCTCCCTTTCACCACCCTCTACCCTCTATCAGATGGCCACATTGTGGAACTCTTTATCTCTATTAATGAGAACTTGTCCTCATTATCTAATATTTAGGAAAAAGCTGAAAGCTTTTTTATTCCAAGATGCTGGACTTGTATCTTGAATTTCTAATTGATAGGAGTGTATTGTTTATGACCTGTGTTAGTTGTTATTTGTTTGTATCATAATTTCCTGGATATTTTAATCTGGTCTCTTCAGAAATAATCCACCCTGAACTGAGAGGTAAAGGTGGAATATAAATCCTGATATAGATAACATAGAACATAGAAGATGACGGCAGAAAAAGACCTGCATGGTCTATCTAGTCTGCCCAACAAGATAAACTCATATGTGCTACTTCTTGTGTATACCTTACCTTGATTTGTATCTGCCATTTTCAGGACACAGACCGTAGAGAAGTCTTGCCCAGAACTAGCCCCACCACCCAAACACCAGCCACGCCTCCCAATCTCGGCTAAGCTTCTGAGGATCCATTCCTTCTGCACAGGATTTCTTTATGTTTATCCCAGGCATGCTTGAATTCCGCTATCGTTTTCATCTCCATCACCTCCCGCGGGAGGGCATTCCAAGTATCTACCACTCTGTTTGAGGTGTTACACCAGCTGGGCCTGCTTCCTTATCAGAAAGACAGTGAACAGAAAGACAGTGAACAAACAGGAGGTGGTGGAGATGATATAACATAACATAACAGTAGATGACTTCTGTTACTCCAAGGAACCCTAGTTCACTCTGTTAAAATGACCAGGAGAACAAAATACAACCGTTCTGTATGCCCTATTGGGGGAGAAATATACCCTACAAAGCACTGTTATGATATTTTAATCTATAGATGAATAATAAGTCTAGCTCTCTTGTCTTCCATAGTCCTTCCCGCCAGGGCTGGTCTTAGCAAGTGCGGGGCCCTGTGCATACCAATTTGGTGGGGCCCCACCCTAGCTCCACCTCATTGATAAGATTATTTCATTTTTAGAAAATTTTTTTATTTATGAAATTTCAAATAAACACAAATGAAGCTAAACTTGTACAAAAAAACTGATTGAAATAATAAGCACAATGCTATCATGAAACCTCCCCTCCCCAGAAATTATTCAGTTCAAGTCCACTACAATTAGTAGTTCCAATTCTCATAACAAAGGAGAATAAAGGAAATCTGATCATTTCTATAGATCACCTATTAGGGAATCTATAAATAACAAATGAGAAATATTGAAGTAAAATAAACAAAGAAAAAAATTAATGATTGAAAAGATGCATCCGCTCTTTTTCTATTTTGAACAAAATAACAGCATGTCAGCATACAAAAAGAGTCCAAAGCCTGGACTTCTCTTAATCCTCTTAACTATTGGGCTATTCCTTCACTCCATAAAAAAAGAAAAACCACCAATAAATAGCAAAAAAGCATTAAGATTCATGATGAATCTTAATGCTTTTTTGCTATTTATTGGTGGTTTCCTTTTTTATGGAGTGAAGGAATAGCCCAATAGTCTTTAAAATTGTGAAACAGTATAATAGAGAGGGAGGAATGAAGGGAAAGGCCTAATGGAAATGAGCAGTTAGGCAACATGATTGATGAGAATAATCAGGTTCCATTCGCAATAATCAACAAGAAGACCACTTAATTTAAAAAGGTTCCTCTTATAAGAAAAAAAGCTATCATACATTACCTTGCCTTAATGGCACAAACTGTAGCCCGCCCTGTCTCTGTTGCTCCACTGCACACACTCGCTCGCACCACAGCGATGGCTCACCTCGGACCAGGCTCCAGCTTTTCCCGCTCAGTGACTCCCGCCCTCGCAGAAACAGGAAATACCTCATCAGAAGGTGGGGCATTGAGCGGGAAGTGAAAAGCTGGAGAGGTGAGCCGTCAGCGTTGCTGCAACTGTCTGTCGCCGGGGCCGTTGCTGGTTCGCTGCAAATATCGGGGTCCGGTCCGGGGAGCTCAGCTGATGGCGAGCCAAAGTGGGGGGTGGGCACCGGTGGCAGGAGCGGAGCAGCCAACTGGACAAGCGGGACCATGATGCGCATTGCGGTCATCCGAGCGGAGGTCGGAGGCAGAGTTGAGGCGTACCGCACGGGGCCCCCTTAGGCGTGAGGCCCTATGCAGCCGCCTCGGTCGCCTCTGCCTGAGACCGGCCCTGCTTCCCGCAATAGAAAATGTCTTCTCATAAGATGTGCTGATAGCAGGAATGCACAGGATCCATGTACAAATTTTGCCAATTGTGACCAGCACTTTTGTTTGTTTTTTTCAAAAAATGAAAACATCATTGCATCACTGAAACATAAATAACTATCCAACTAATCAACAGCCTTCAAAGTAGAGAATGATGGGGGTTTAAGTTTGTCCCCGTGCCCATGGGCTCTGACTCTGTCCCTGTGGGCTCTGTCCTAGTCCGTGCCCCATCCCTGCGGGCTCTGTTCACATCCCTGTCTCATTCTCTACTGCTAGGTAACGTGAGTAACATAGTAGATGACGGCAGAAAAAGACCTGCATGGTCCATCCAGTCTGCCCAACAATATAACTCATATGTGCTACTTTTTGTGTATACCTTACCTTGATTTGTATCTGTCTTTTCAGGGCACAGACCGTAGAAGTCTGCCCAGCACTAGCCCCGCCTCCCAACCACCAGCCCCACCTCCCACCACCAGCTCTACCATCCAATCTTGGCTAAGCTCTTGAGAATCCATTCCTTCTGAACAGGATTCCTTTATGTTTATCCCATGCATGTTTGAATTCCTTTACCGTTTTCATCTCCACCACCTCCCGCGGGAGGGCATTCCAAGCATCCACCACTCTCTCCGTGAAAAAATACTTCCTGACATTTTTCTTTTTTTTTTTTTAATTTTTTTATTTATAAGATTTATCAATTTCTTACAAGCATATTACTTGTTACAGAAAAACAGCATAATACAATCGTTAAAGAAATAGGTAATAAGAAAAATTATAAATGCTTCCTTAGACCTCAAATTGAGGAGGGTGTTACAGTTTAGTGGAGTTTTATACAGGCATATTAACATAAATAGATATTAAATGCGGTTTATGTGTATAATTCGTCATAGTATCATTTAACTAGTTCTAGATTAAGCTGTTTCATGTCCAGAAATGATTTTAGCTGTTCTGAGTCATAGAATACATACTTTATCCCACTAAACCTGACCAGGCATTTGCAAGGATAAACTAACAAAAAAGAACCACCCAATTTAAGAACATCCTGTTTCAATGCCAAAAATAATTTTCTACGTTCTGACATTTTTCTTGAGTCTGCCCCCCTTCAATCTCATTTCATGTCCTCTAGTTCTGCCGCCTTCCCATCTCCGGAAAAGGTTCGTTTGCGGATTAATACCTTTCAAATATTTGAACGTCTGTATCATATCACTCCTGTTTCTCCTTTCCTCCAGGGTATACATGTTCAGGTCAGCAAGTCTCTCCTCATACATCTTGTAACACAAATTCCATACCATTCTTGTAGCTTTTCTTTGCACCGCTTCAATTCTTTTTACATTCTTAGCAAGGTATGGCCTCCAAAACTGAACATAATACTCCAGGTGGGGCCTCACCAATGACTTATACAGGGGCATCAACACACCCTTTGTTCTGCTGGTCACACCTCTTTCTATACAGCCTAGCAACCTTCTAGCTATGGCCACCACCTTGTCACACTGTTTTGTCGCCTTCAGATCCTCAGATACTATCACCCCAAGATCCCTCTCTCTGTCCGTACCTATCAGACTCTCACCGCCTAACACATATGTCTCCCGTGGATTTCTACTCCCTAAGTGCATCACTTTGCATTTCTTTGCATTGAATTTTAATTGCCAAACCTTAGACCATTCTTCTAGCTTCCTCAGATCCTTTTTCATGTTTTCCACTCCCTCCCGAGTGTCCACTCTGTTACAGATCTTAGTATCATCCGCAAATAGGCAAACTTTACCTTCTAACCCTTCGGCAATGTCACTCACAAATATATTGAACAGAATCGGCCCCAGCACCGATCCTTGAGGCACCACTACTCACCTTTCCCTCATCCGAGCGAATTCTATTAACCACCACCTTCTGGCGTCTGTCCGTCAACCAGTTCCTAATCCAGTTCACCACTTCGGGTCCTATCTTCAGCCCATACAGTTTATTTGAGAGCCTCCTGTGGGGAACCGTGTCAAAAGCTCCAATTTTATCAAAAGTGACTTCATCGCTCTGGGAGAGAAGGTGAAGCAGACAGGTGTGTAGGTGGTGTTCTTATCAATCCTTCCTGTCGAGTATAAAAGCCTAGGCTCTCATCCTGGAGATAAAACCCAAGCACAGAGCAAAATAATATTCTCTTACCCAGAAAAATATCCTTTTCTCTCAGAATGCTCTCAATGACATAATCTGTGCAGATGATGTCGTTGAGAGCATTCTGAGAGAAGAGGACATTTTTCTGGGTAAGAGAATATTATTTTGCTCTGTGCTTGGGTGATTTAAAGTTTGGAGGTAGAAGAGAAATTGTAGGTTTATTGACAAATGCAGTTCGAATGTAATAAAGCAAACCTTATTAACTAGTTTCCGTGGAGGGGCATAATCGAACGGAAACGCCTATCTCCATGGGCGTTTATCTCCGAGAAAGGGCGTTTGGTTTTTTTAAGCGATAATGGAAACTAAAAACGCCCAGCTCAAAAACGTCCTAATCTGAGCCATTTGGTCGTGGGAGTGCAGTTGGAAATGCCCAAAATCGGCTTTCGATTATACCGATTTGGGCGCCTTTGCGAGACAAATGTCTATCTCCCGATTTATGTCGCACTATAGGCGTTTTTCTCTTTTGAAAATAAGCTGGATAGTGTACAACCCTTATTCCCATAGTTTTAAAGATGAACTTTCTGCCAGAGGTAGACACAGCTGTCACAGCCTACAGCATTAACAGAAAGCCTCTGGAAGGCACAGCAGGACCTAGTTCAGTTTTCATACTCATCCACCGCTAGCACATCTCTTCATATAAAATCTTAATTTATAGTTAACTGTTCTAATTAGAATAACAAGAGGGGAATTTTCAGTACAGAGTTTTATTTACATTTCATTACTTTCTGAGAAACAAATCACACAATGTACCATTTAATCTTGAGACTCTTTATATTAGTCTAATATCCCTAGTACCTCAACAAGTTTTAATTAAACAACTCAATAATACTAAGGTGTAGACAGCAGTCCATCAGTAAGAGGGGTACTATTCAGTCTTTTACATTGAGTGTCACATGTATGATTATCTTCCAGTTAACAAGAGATTTTATGTATGCTCGATGCACAAAGTTCCTATCTCTCAGAGAACGCCCATTCTCTTGAGGCTAGAGTAAGCAGGCTTGGAGGAACTGAGGGAGACAGAGAGGTACATAGAGGAGACCAACAGAGACATTGTAGAGAACTCCCTCTTCCAAGGCAGCACAGGGACTGCCAGACTGGAGGTGGGACTTCTCATATAAAGAGATTACTACCCTGGTGAAGTAGGAAGTAATGCTGTAGCCAGAACCAGCTCAACGGGATGCATATCCTCTCCCATCGAGGATGTGTCTCCAGGAGCTTCTGCCCAGGAGAGAAAGGTTAGGACAGCTGTCATAGTTAGTGATTTGATCATTAGGCATGTAGATAGCTGGGTGGCTAGGGGACATGAGGATCACTTGGTCACTTGCCTGCCTGGTGTGAAGGTGGTGGACCTCACATATCACCTAGATAGGATTTTAGATAGTGCTGGGGAGGAGCCAAGTGTCTTGGTACATTTGGATACCAATGACATAGGAAAATGTGGGAGGGAGGTTCTGGAAGCCAAATTTAGGCTCTTAGGTAGAAAGCTGAAATCCAGATCCTCCATGGTAGCATTTTCAGAAATGCTCCCTGTTCCATGCGCTGGACCCAAGAGGCAGGCAGAGCTCCGAAGTCTCAGTACATGGTTGAGACAATAGTGCAGGGATGAGGTAATAATTGTTAGGAACTGGGCAACATTCTGGGAAAGGGGGGGACCCTATTTATTATATTTATTTATTTCAATATTTGTTATGCCTGTCTAGCTGAACACAGATATCAGCGGTTCACAAACTAAGCAAAAAACTCAGAAATGAACTCCAATGTAAGATAGGATAGCAAAAACAACAAGAAAGAGAAGAATACAACTACATCTTAAGGTAAACTAAGGGGCCCTTTTACTAAGCGTAAGTGTCTACACACACCCAACGTGCGCCAAAATGGAGTTACTGCCCGACTACCGCATGGCTCTTGTGGTAATTTCAATTTTGGTGTGCATCTGATACACGTGTCTGAAAAAATATTTTTTCTTTTCGGGCGCACGTAACTGATGCACACCAAGTGGCATTTGACACACGTAGGTCACTACCGCCCGGATTCTTTACTGCTAGGTCATTGGCTGGCGGTAAGGTCTCAGACCTAAAATAGCCGTGTGATTTTGCTGCATGTCCATTTTTGGCAAAAAAAGGCCTCTTTTACAGGTGTGCTAAAAAATGGATCGGCGCACGCCTAAAATCCGCACCTATACTATCGCAAGCCATTTTTCAGCATGCTTTTGTAAAAAGACCCCTAAGGGAGGGCAAAACAAAAGGAAGGGTGACAGAAAGGAGAGGAAATGGGGGTGGAAAAATAGGATAAACTCTATGGTGGTCTGACCAATTAATCACTGAAAGCACGCTGAAAGAGCCAAGTTTTTATGGCTGTTTAAAATTTTGGTAAGGACAGCTCTTCATGGATGTCAATAGGGAGATTATTCCATAAGAAAGGTGCCAGGAAATAGAAAGCACTATTTCTGGTCCATTCATGTCTAGCAAGACAGGGGCCAGGCAAGTCCGTACGATGGTCGTTTATGGAAAGCAAGAGTAGAGTGGGGAAATAGGGAATAGTGAGGAAAACCAGGTAAGATGGAAAACCAACATGAAATGATTTAAAGGCTAACAATAGGATTTTATATTGTACTCGAAAAGAGATAGGCAGCCAGCGGTGTTCCTTAAGTTGAGGAGAAACTCGATCATATTTGCTGGCATAGGAAAGAACTCGGTTGAGCGCTTGCTATCCTAAGGTGCCATTAAAAGTCAAATA
Source organism: Microcaecilia unicolor (assembly GCF_901765095.1). Classification (NCBI taxonomy): domain Eukaryota; kingdom Metazoa; phylum Chordata; class Amphibia; order Gymnophiona; family Siphonopidae; genus Microcaecilia; species Microcaecilia unicolor. The sequence goes on from NC_044037.1 coordinate 124,943,736, forward strand.
AATAAAAGAAAATCCATTGGTGGATTACACTATTCAGGCTGGCCTTTCCTTTGAAGGCTACAAGTTTTGTGTAATTGTAATTCCAAGAAAATCATGGAGAGGAGGAGATACAGATAACCAGTGCTTTTTTTGTAGAAAAAAAGGTGCCGGTACTCATGATGGGTGGGGTCACCACATATGGCTCTACCCCTATGATAGCCACACCCACATTAGGCACACCCCTTATACCAGCTATGTCGCATATAAACAGATATCATTGAAAATATTATACTAGTATAGGAGAAAAAAATAAGAAAGTGCACAGTATGATGAGTATTATTAGGAAAGGGATGGAAAACAAACACGAGGATGTCCAATTCTGGTCGCCGCATCTCAAAAAAGATATAAAGGAATTAGAAAAGGCGCAGAGAAGGGCAACGAAAATGATAAAGGGAATGGAACGCCTTCCCTATGAGGAAAGGCTGAGAAGGTTAGGGCTCTTCAGCTTGGAGAAAAGGCGGCTGAGGGGTGATATGATAGAAGTCTACAAGATAATGAGCGGAGTAGAGCGGACAGATGTGAAGCGTTTGTTTACACTTTCAAACAACAACAAAACCAGGGGACACAAGATGAAGCTAGAATATGGTAGATTTAAAACAAATAGGAGAAAGTTTTTCTTTACTCAGCGTGTAGTTAGACTCTGGAACTCGTTGCCTGAGAATGTAGTGACAGCAGCTGGCCTTACGGAATTTAAAGGGGGTTTGGACAGATTCCTGAGGGAAAAGTCCATTGAACATTATTAATTTTTTTTTTTTTTTTTGGGAGGGGGAAGTTGCCGGGTTCTTGAAGCCTGGATTGGCCGCTGTCGGAGACAGGATGCTGGCCTTGATGGACCCTTGGTCTTTTCCCAGTATGGCGGTGCTTATGTACTTATGTACTAAGCTGTTACAGCTCCAGTATACCCAGTGCAAAATAAGACAGCAGATGTAAATTCTCAAATTGGACATATTTCAAACACTAAAATGAAAATAAAATGATTTTTTCTACCTTTGTTGTCTGGTGACTTTGTTTTTCTATCCATCCCAAACTCTGATTCTGCTGCTCTCTATCTGTTCCCTTAACTCCGTTTCCAGAGCTTCCTTTCCATTTATTTCTTTACTTTCCTCCTTTCTTCTTCATTTCTTGCCATACATCCATAAGTAAAAGCTGGGTCCTCCTCCATGGAATTGACTGGAGGAGGTATAACGTGGATCCAGCTTTTGCCTATTTTCTCCATCCATGTGCAGTTTTTCTCCTTTCTTCTCTTTCCCTCATCTCCATCCATGTGCATCTTCTTTTTTCTTTCCACCCCTCCATCCATGTCCAGCACTTCTCCTCTCTCCTCCCATCCATCCATGTCCAGCATTTCTCCTCTCTTCCCTCCCTTGTATCCAAATAAAGCAATAATTCTCTCTCCCCTCTCCTCCACCCAAGTCCAGCATTTCTCCTCTCTCCATGCCAACCCCTCCATCCATCCATGTCCAGCAATTCTCCTCTATCTCCTGTTCTCTTCTCCATCCATGTCCAGCGATTCTCCTCTCTCCCCTTCCCTCCCCTCCCATCCCTATCCAGCAATTCTCCTCTCTCCCCTGCCCTCCCCTCCCACCCACGTCCAGCGATTCTCTTCTTTTCCATGTCCAGTGATTCTCCTCTCTCCCCTGCCCTCCTCTCCCATCCATGTCCAGCGATTCTCCTCTTTTCCATGTCCAGCGATTCTCCTCTCACCTGCCCTCCCATCCATCCAGCGATTCTCCTCTCTCCCCTGCCCTCCCCTCCCATGTCCAGCAATTCTCTCTTCCCTGCCCTCCCCTCCAATCCATGCCCAGCAATTCTCCTCTCTCCCCTGCCCTCCCCTCTCCCATGTCCAGTGATTCTTTTTCCAGCCCATCCTCCTTCTCCACTGTCTGCCAGCGTCAGACTCAGCAGCGCGAATGGTGCAGGCAGCGATTGAAAGAGGCTGTCAGCATCGGAGCTTCCCTCTGCGAGTCCCGCCTATGCGGAAACAGGAAGTTGAAACAACATAGGCGGGACTCGCAAAGGGACGCTCCGACGCTGACAGCCTCTTTCAATTGCTGCCTGCACCATTCGCGCTGCTGAGTCTTGAAAAAAAAAGTAAGTAGGGGACTGAGAGGAAGTGCAGGACTCACCGGGGGGGGGGGGGGGGAAGGTGCCAGTACGCTGTACCGTTGCGTACCGGCACAAAAAAAGCACTGCAGATAACCTACTGTTAAGGACTGAGCAGAGATTTATCTTCAAATTCAAGACTCTCACCCCTCTGGACACAGACTTGTCAGTATTTCTTAGACTGTTCTTTAATGATGATTTTTTTTTCTGCATTTTTAGTTTACATATCTGTTATAGTTAATACAAATTTACAATACTGCTCATACTGACTTGCAGAGCTGAGTGGTGTACAATCTGATAAAAGCATTGAAAGGACTCCATATTATAAAATAGGACAGAAAACCATACATACTCAAAAATGACAAATTAATAGGAGTAGAATAAAAAAAAAGTAGAGTATCCAGCTCATTTTACAATGTGATCGCTGGCCATCTTCCGACATAAATCGGGAGATGGCCGGCAATCTCCTGAACCCGGCCAAATCATTATAATCGAAAGACGATTTTGGCCGGGTTCAACTGCTTTCTGTCACGGAGCCGTCAGTAGGGTAGTGAAGGCGGGACGGGGGAGGGACGGGGGTGTGCTCACGAGATGGCCGGCTTTGCCCAATAATAATAAAAAAAAGCCAGGCTTGAAGAGCATTTCGCCGGCTGTACTTGGTCCCTTTTTTTTCACGACCAAGCTTCAAAAAGGAGCCCCAACTCACCAAATGACCACCGGAGGGAATCGGGGATGACCACCCCTTACTCCCCCAGTGGTCACCAACCCCCTCCCACCCAAAAAAAAACAACAACAAAAAAAAAAGCTTTTTTGCCAGCCTCTATGCCAGCCTCAAATGTCATACCCAGCTCCCTCATAGCAGTATGCAAGTCCCTGGAGCAGTTTTTAGTGGGTGCAGTGCACTTCAGACAGGTAGACCCAGGCCCATTCCCCCCCCCCCCCCCCACCTGTTACACTTGTGGAGGTAAATGGTAGCCCTCCAAACCCCCCCCAAAACCCACTGTACCCACATGTAGGTGCCCCCCTTCACCCATAAGGGCTATGGTAATTGTATAGAGTTGTGGGGAGTGGGTTTTAGGGAGGATTTGGGGGGCTCAGCACCCAAGGTAAGGGAGCTATGCACCTGGGAGCTATTTTTTTTTTTTAATTTTTAGAAGTGCCCCCTAGGGTGCCCGGTTGGTGTCCTGGCATGTCAGGGGGACCAGTGCACTACAAATGTTGGCTGCTCCATGACCAAATGCCTTGGATTTGGCCGGGTTTGAGATGGCCGGCATTATTTTCCATTATGGCCGAAAACCCATGCCGGCCATCTCAAACCCGGCGAACTCTGACATTTGGCCGGGCCCAGCCGTATTAGCGAAAAAAAAGATGGCCGGCCATCTTTTTCGAAAACACGGTTGGCTCTGCCCACTTATGGCGCCGGCCCCAAAGATGGCCGGCGCCGTTTGATTATGCCTCTCTAAGTTGGCCATAGAGGGAAACCCTGTTTCTAACCATTGTTATACACTTGATGTAATAGCCAAGTCTTAATTGCTGATTTAAAATTTTTGAAAGAAAGCGCACCACAAATAGGCAATGGGAGGTCAAGTAAAGAGAGATAAAAAGTAAAATGCACTGTATCTAGTTATTTCAAGTTATGCAACCTTAGGTCCTAGGGGTACCAAGTGCTGATCATTTAAAGAATGCAAGACCCAAGTAGGTGAGTAGGGAATTGTATGTGATGATAAATAAACTGGTAAGCCTGTTCTAAATGACTTAAAGGTGAGTATCAGTACCTTGTAAACAATTCTCTGTTCTATAGGCAACCAGTGATGTTTAAGTAAATGAGAAATGTGATCAAAGCAGCCAGCATGGCAGCACGGTAATCTGATAGCCATATTTTGTAATGCTTTACGTTTTTTCAAAGTTGAACGTGCAAGAGCAGCATAAACAATATTTATTTTATTTATTTATTTATTAGGATTTATTTACTGCCTTTTTGAAGGAATTCACTCAAGGCGGTGTGCAGTAAGAATAGGTCAAACATGAGCAATAAGCAATTACAGCAGTAAAATATTCAAATAACAATACAAAGTATGGTATGGTATACTACTTACAATATCAACACAATATGTAAATAATAGAGCATTATAATTGATAGTGAAGGGTAAAGCAAAGATGTAACATATAGATAGGTAAGACAGTAGGAAGATTTAGAAAGTAATGTGACTGATTTAAAGAAAGTTGCACATGAGTACGGAGAGATGGTTAAATATTATCTCAGCTAGGGCAGGAGTAGATAAACATGTCCTGCTGCATTATATGCAGATCGAAGTCACTCCTTGTGTGTATGAGCAGTGGTGTTCCTAGGGGGGCTGACACCCGGGGCGGATCGCCGATGCACCCCGCCCCCCGGGTGCAACACGATCCCCCCCCCCCGGCGAAAGGACCCCCCGGTGAAGGAAACCCCCCCTGGTGCACGCCGCTGGAGGGGGGTGCCGCGCGCCTGTTCCATGCTCCCTCTGCCCCGGAACAGGAAGTAACCTGTTCCGGGGCAGAGGGAGCACAGAACAAATGTAGCAGACAGGCGCACGGCACCTCCCCAGCAGCGTGCACCCGGGGCGGACCGCACCCACCGCCCCCCCTAGGAACGCCACTGTGTATGAGTGAGACTAGCAAGTTAGTTACTTCTTCCATTAAAGACCTGAAGAACCAAGCTTTCACCTGCTTCCAGAAGTAGAGATAGTTTTGTGTTAAGTGAAGCCTTTCAGGCAGTGCATTCCAGAGTGTGGGGCTACTCCGGAGAAGGCTCGTTTGCGGGTATCACATTGTGTAATTTATTTATTTGTTGCATTTGTATCCCACATTTTCCCACCTATTTGCAGGCTCAATGTGGCTTACAATGTTCCGTTATGGCATTCGCCATTTCAGAGTCGAAATTACAGTTGGTGTTACATAGAGAATAGGTTGACATGATAAAAATAAGCAGACAGGCATAGAAGGACCCAGTCAAAATAAAGGTAGAGTGGTGATGTGTTACAGTCACAATTATTGAACGTTATGTTATGCCTTGTTGAAGAGATTTATGGAAGTTAGTTAGTTCATAGATTGTTTTTAAATTACTTTGTAGTGCATTCCACATCTGTGTGCTCGTGTATGAAAAGCTGGATGCGTGTGTTAGTCTGTATTTCAGTTTTTTACAGCTTGGGAAGTGTAGATTAAGGAAAGTCTTTTGGAGAGGGTGTGGTCAGTGAAAGTCCTTGAGAGGACCTTAGTGTCCTTGGTGGTGTGTGAAGGATCATCCTATTTTTCAGGTACTCAGGGCCATTTCCTTTCAGGGCCTTGAAGATCAGACATAGAGTTTTAAATTCACCCTGTATTGTACTGGTAGCCAATGAAGTTTTTGCAAAACTGGTGTGATGTGGTCACATTGCTTGCAACCTTCTATGAGTCTTGCTGCTGCATTCTGAATCAACTGGAGCTGGTGCAGGCCCTTTGTAGTCAGACCGTTGTATAGTGCAGTAATCCAGTCTTGATATTATCATGGCATGCACAACTGGGATAAGATTTACCTTATCGATGTAGGGCGAGAGACAGCGTAGCTGTCGCAAGTAGTAGAAGCAGCTCTTGAAGGTTGCCTGGATTTGGGGAATCAAAGTAAGTGTTGAATCTAATTGTATTCCAAGGTTCCTGACTTGTGATTTGAGGGGGAGTTTGTACTTTCCAAAAGGGATTTTGATGTCAGGTATGTATCCACTTGTGTTAGGGACTCAGAGAAGCTCAGTTTTACTTGGGTTCAAGCAAAGTTTGTTGTGGTTAGCCCATTCTTGAATTTTTTTTTTGTAATAATTTTTATTATTGTCAAGGGAAATGTACATTAACAGCAGCCAACATGCTAAAACAAACATCCATTTACAAAGCGTCATGTACATACTCTCGCAAGTATCTTGTACTACTCTTGCGGTGTTCTCTGACAGCATATACATACATGAGGTGCCAGTCCCACCAGTCATATCCAGAATGTAACATTTCCTCTTGAACATATTTTCCATTTTCACCCCTCTTCTGACCCCCTTCCCAGAAACCCAGCCCTCCCCCCTCCTTCCCTCCCTGCCCCTCCCCCCCCTGGAGCCCTACTAACAGTGAACTTCTTGTTCAATCAACTTTATTTGTTGTATGTGCAACACTCCTCGCGCTAGGTAACTGCAATGCACTCAAGGCTTCTTTTCCATATCAAATGTTCTGCTGGCAAGTGCTCTTTCTCACCCTCAATCTCAAGCTGCTTGCTTCCTTCCCATCCTGCCATTTGTCTCATAGCAGCGTACCACTGGGTAAGAGGTGGGGGTGACTTATCCACCCAATGCTGTAGAATGACTTTTTTTGCTAATACTGAAGCACAAACCTGCAGTGCAGGGTTGATAGCCCTTGGGCACCTAAATCTGAGTCTAGGCCCAGCAGTAATATCTTATAATTCCATTCTACTTTTGAGTCAACCACCTCCTCCAAGTGTGCCAACACCCCAAACCAGAACTCTCGCAACACTTTGCATTCCAGAAAGTGGTGTACCAACGTGCCTCTATGGTTTACACATTTATCACAGTTTTCTGACTCCCATAGACCCATTGCTTTTCCCTTACTTCGAGTGATATATGCGTGGTGTAAGATTTTTAGTTGAGCTTCGTGGCAGCTCACATTAGGGGTTATCTGGTATGCCAGATCAAAACTTCTTTGCAACTCTAACATCGTGACCCCCGTCCCCAGCATAGCACTCCATTTAGTTACCAGAGACACTAGGGCTGTGTGAGGAAGCCATGATTTACCCACGTGATACCAGCGTGAGAGCTTGTTATATGCCACTGGCATCTCTTTAAACACTATATCTAGTGCAGTAAAAATAGGGGTTCTCTTTTCCTCGTTGCGCAGTGAAAACAGATAATGTCTGAGCTGCAAATATGAAAATGAGAGGGCTGCGGGTAAACCCCATTTATCTTGGCATTCTGTAAAGGACAGAACTGATAGTCCCCCTTCCAGTCCCATCTGTCCCACATATCTCCTCCCTTTCTTTGCCCAACTTCGAAAGACAGAAGGCCCCTGCCCTATGGGGAAACCTGGATTGTCTTGAAATTCTATAGATGGTCCCTTAGCTCCTCCTAACCGTTGCCTCCACCATTCCAAAGCTAAGCATAACAGTTTCAGAAGAGGTGAGAGTTTGACCCTTGGCTTCCTCGCATGTAGAGCATTAAAAACTGACCAGGGGTGAGCTGCATTTTCCCACACTTCTGCAGGTGCAAATACATAATGTTCCGTATGTACCTCATGTATCCATCTCAGCACTGCAGACACATTGTACAGACGGAGATCTGGTAGGTTCACTCCCCCTTCATTCCTTTCTCGTATAAGTGTTTTATACCCAATTCTAGCCCTTCGGCCTCTCCAAATAAAAGACGATATCACCCCCCTGTACGCAGCCTCATCTTTGCTAAACACCCAAAGTGGCATCATTTGTAACACGTAGAGAATTTTGGGGAATAGCACCATTTTAACAAGAGCCACCCTTCCTAGAAACGAGACCGGTAGCTCCCTCCACTGAACACACAATTGTTTAATTTTATCTAACTTTTCATGAACATTTTTTTTGTACATACGTTAAAGTCCAAATGTAAAAAGACTCCCGGGTATTTCATTGCTCCCATGGACCAAGTGAGAGGAAAATTAGGGCTGTTTCTACATGCACAACTAGCGGATAGTGCCATGGCTTCCGACTTATCAAAGTTGATTCGCAACCCTACTTTTATTCCCTGTAGTTCCACTGTTTGCCGTATCTTACAGGCCAGGGGTTCCAGGGCTAAGACAAAAAGCATAGGTGATAAGGGACAGCCTTGCCTCATGCCCCTGAGTAACTCAAATGCCGGTGACAGTGTGTTATTTATCAGAATTTGCGCTGTGGGGTTTTTGTATAGTGCTCTGACCCCCTGTAGAAACTCTCCTAGGATGCCAAATTGCGGCAAGACCCAAAAAAGATGATCCCATAATATTTTATCAAACGCTTTTTCTGCATCTAGACTCACTAAAATATTATCTCCTTGTTTACCCCCCTTCTCCTGAATCACACTCAACGCTCTCAGTATGTTAGTAGAGCATATCTTCCTGGAAAAAATCCAGTCTGATCTGCGTGTATCAGTGAGGGGTAACACCTTTCCAAGTCTGGCAGCCATAATGCCAGCATAGAGTTTGATGTCTTGGGTTAATAGTGAGATAGGGGCGGTATGAAACCCAACAACTCCCTATCTGGCCCGGTTTTAGGCAGAACTATAACTGACGCATGATGTCAGAGTACCCGTGCTCTGCCTTCAGGTGCATTAATGCTGCGTTCACTGAATGGCCCTGACTATGTCGTCCCCCTAAGATCTTGTAGAATTCGGCCCTAAACCCATCGGGCCCCAGGGCCTTTGCTAATTTAAGCTACTTATGGCTTGATGTATTTCTATGTCCCTGAATGGGTGAATGAGGGTATCTCGTTGTTCCTGCATTAGGGAAGGGAGCCTAAGGTCTTGAAAGAATGCTTCTCTACTCTCCCTATCACAATGTCCTTTGTCATATAAGGTTTTGTAAAAATCTACGAAAGCTTTTTGTATTCCTTCTTCCTTACCTTCCAGCTTTCCTGATCCTGTTTTAATCCAGGTGATAACCTGTTTCGCAGATCTATTTCTTACCATAGTAGCCAGTAGTTTCCCCGTTTTATTTCCCCATCTGTTTAGACGATACTTATAAAGCTGTATGACCCTCATAGCTCTCATATTTAAGATATCATTAATCTGATTTTTTAACTCTCTAAAATCGCTTCGAGCTGCCTCATCCCCCCTTGCTACTGCTGCCCGAGCATCCTGAAGGTGTCGCAATTTTTCAATCAGTGCTCTTTCTCTGTTCATGCGAGAGCTAGCTATAAAAGCTATGATTTTTCCTCTCATTACTGCCTTTCCCGCTTCCCAAAGTGTAATGGGGTCAGTGTCCGCTAGCTTATTATCTGCCAAATAGAGGTCCCATTCTTATACAAGATATTCCTTAAATCCTCTGTATAGTGTAGGATTCATAAGCCAGCCCGAGTTCTTTTTAGCCCCCACTACTCCTATATCTACCCTTACTAGACTATGATCTGATACAACACACGCCTCAATTTCCGCGGATCTTCCTACCGAGAAGAGTGTCGGAGATAGCAATAGATAATCCAGCCTGGCCTGGCATTTATGCACATTAGAAAAGTAAGTGTGTCATCCGGATGTAATGCCCTCCATATGTCCACCAACCCCAGTTCTCTTTGCAAAATTCCTATTCCCCTCTCCTCTGTTCCTTTGGGTCATGGTTTTGGCGGGTTACAGTCAATTAAAGGATCCACTGTTATGTTGAAATCCCCCCCTCCCACTAGTATTTGATAGTCTTGCGCCTGTGCTAATGCAGCTAATAGATGTGAGTAAAATTTCCTGGAGTAGACATTTGGGGCATAAACTGAGCACAGAGCCACTTTCAATCCCTGAATGATACCCATCCATATCACAAACCTGCCCTCATGGTCCTAGACTATTTTGTGGCAGGTCATGTCTAAGCCTTTGCTGATGAGTATGGCCACCCTTCTTTGCTTACTATTATATGATGAGGAGGCTATTTCCCCTACCCAGTCCTGCTTCAGTTTAAGATACTCTGGGGCGGATAAGTGAGTTTCCTGAAGCATAAAAATGTCAATTTTCAATTGCTTGCCATAGTGTAATATTTTTTTCCGTTTGATCGGGGAGTGCACTCCATCTAGATTTAGGGACGCTACCCTTAAACTACCCAGTGTCCCATACCTAGATCATCCCATGGTAGCACCAATAAGTCATAGCCTCTCTACGGGGCACCATCCCAGCTTTGGTGTCCCTCAAGGTTTCCCTTGCTATTTTCCCCTGCATTTTAAGACTCCGCGCTCTCAAGCCTGTTGTGAAGTTCTTCGGTCTCTGTCTCTCGAAATCTCCCTCCTACTGGATGCCTACCCTCCCCCTTCCCTCTCTCTCCTCCGTATCCTCCCCCCTCCCCTCTCGCTGACTTACTTCTATCCCTTCCCCTATGGCCCATTCGGTACTTTCCACCCATCTTTCAATCACACCCACTTTCAACCACAACCATACCCCAACACAACTTCCCATGAGACCTAACAAAAGCCATACCCCCCTTTACCCTCCCCCCCTCGCCCCCCCTCCTCCTCAGTCGAGTTCCCGTGTTCCTCAACCAGTTCCCTCGTAGCAACAAGCAACAACTTCCTTCCCCCTCCTCCCCCTATCACTCCCAATTATTATTGTAGTATTATAACCACTTTTGCAAACAAACCCTTGTGCTCTTCACCTCCCTCTTTCGCCAATCACTTCCCCCAGCTTATATGCAGCACTTTTAACGTCTATAATATAACATATAAAATGAAAATGAAAATGTTGCTAACACTTAAGTCCAACTGTAACTCTGCGTTGTTCGGTGCCTGTCACCGCTGCCGCCCTCTGCAAGACCAGGGACTCTCCTTATGCATAGTTTTATCAGTGCCCGTACAAGGACGCCTGCCCGTCCACGTTGTGAAGCTGCAACCCGATTTCTCCCTCTTCACATGTAGCATGTGTTTCTCGCTTCCGTGGTTAAGTTCAGGCCGCAGGTTGGGTTAAAAAGATGATATGGCGGTGCAGGATTCTCGGACCAGCCACATTGCAAACGTACTGTCTAAGCAGAGGGGACGTCCTCCTGCTCAGGTCCGATTGGACTGAATATAATATTATGAATGCAAGTTATCTTATTCAGATCCTTTCACGAGGCGGTTTTCAAACTGACTTAGATACCAGGTTACTGCGCCTCCTCACCTCTGCCCACAGTATTTGGCATTTTCTCCAAAAAGGCTTGCAGCTCTTCCGCTGTAGTCAGAGTAAAGGTGCTATTATTATATGTTATCCGCACCCTTGCTGGGTATTGAAATGCAAACTTAACTCCTTTTTCGAATAGTTTGGTACAATGCGGGGCTAACAGCTTCCGTTGTTCCATAACACGTGCCGAGAAATCCTGAAACAGTAGTATCTTAGCTCCTTCATATTCCACACGGCGTATCTTTTTAAATTTTTCAAGAATAGTGGCTTTAATCGAATAATTCAGGTACCTGGCGATTACCAATCTTGGCCTCCCATTAGCCTCTCTTCTCGGCCCGATACGATGGATTCGTTCCACTTGCCCCCTGCTCGTCTCTGGGTTTATGCCTAGCTGCTTTGGGAGCCATGTTCCCGCCATGTCTTTTAGCGCCCTGTCTGTAACCGATTCAGGGATGCCAACAATTCGTACATTGTTTCTTCGCCCTCTGTTCTCCTGATCTTCTACCCAGTCCCTCAGTGTCCGCAATTGCGTTTCCAGTTCTCCTATCCGACCCTCTGCTGCCTCCATAAGTTCCTCCTGCGAGGAAATGCGTTCTTCCGCTTCATGGATTCTGGCCGCATGGGAGGTGATACATTCCTTAATCTCATCCATAACTTCGTGCAGCTTTGCTAGTTTATCATCTAAGAGCTGCGACATGTGCTTCAAATAGATTTGTACCACATCGTCGTGAGCTGGGACCAGATTCAGGGTCTGTGGTGGCGGAGCTGGCGATATCAGCGACGCCATTTTAGTTTTCGGCACGCTGCCTTTCTCCTTTCCTGATCTCAACGATTTTATTGGCATTCCGCTCTTCCACTACCTTTGGAGACGCGCTGTCCGATTCCTCGTTCTTTCATGCACTGGTTGCAATGTTTTCCACTGCTGTTCAGATACCTTAGATACTAGTAAAAGGGGTTAAAAAGGACGGTGGGAAGGGAGCCAAGCTAACAGGCGTCCATTCAGTCCTCTGGCATCACATGACCCCCCCCAGCCCATTCTTGAATTGATGTTAGACAAGTAATTAGTTTATTCAAGGCTATAGGTAAGTCAGGTTCAATGAGTATGAGTAGCTGCACCTCATCCGCATAGATGTAGAACTGAGTGCCCATTGACCGAATCAGCTCAGCTAGTGGCATGAGGTAGATATTGAACAGAATAGGTGACAGTATCGATCCTTGTGGTACCCCGCAGATCAGTGTCCGTAGTGATGATGAGTTGCTTCCAAACATTATGGATTGCTGCCTGATCGATAGGATCTGAACCAGGCAAGTACTGTTCCATTGATCCCTGTTTCTGTAAATCGTGCTAGCATGATATCATGATCCACCATGTCAAAGACTGCTGAGAAGTCTAGCAGTACTAACATCAAGGCAAATCCCTTGTCTCGGTTTCGATAAAGATCATCTAGTAGGGATACGAGGATCATTTCTGTTCCATAACAGGGTCTGAATCCAAATTGACATGGATCTAGCCAGTTTCTCTTTTCTAGCCAATCATTAAGTTGAACACAGACTGTTTGTTCTATGAGTTTTTCTAGAAATGGAATGTTGGATACTGGTCTGTAGCTTTCAAGTTTGTCCTGGTCAAGGTAGTTTTTCTTTAGCAGAGGGCGAACCACTGCCCTTTTTACAAAGAGAGAAAGAATAAGAGCATGAAAGTTATCATGGTCAAATAGATGTCTGATGGAGCGTAATTGACAGAAGATAGAAAAACTTGTTCTGCATAAAGTAGAGAGCTGAGGAATAAAGGAGAGATTAGAATCTAAAGTGATTCCTAAATAATGAAAGTGATCCAGTAAACCAGCATGCCACAGTTTTTTCTTTATTCAGGACAAATCTATGTTGAAAAAGTCATTCTTTTAGAGTCTTTTGATACGTTAATGAGTCTTTGTAACCTGCAAATTGTTAGGACACATTTTTCTAAATTGCACCGTTATTGCTGGTGTCACATTCGTATTCATCATAGAAGTGTAATAAGCAGTTGCAGGTAAAGGAAAATAACATTTATTAAAGCTGTTAGGTCAAGGGTCCTGTTCCTTCACAGGTAGGAGAAAAAGGCAACATAAAACTAGTCTGTAAATGCAACAATGTCCTCATTTGGTCTGCTCCTCCAGGGCCACTGTGTACCTTACTGCATCTCAGCACAGCTGCACACTTGACTTGTCCCTGGCCTGGTTCCTCAAAGTTGCCAGTGTAGTCTTTAGCAATTACTCAGGCAGGACCAGTCTTAGCAATTGCAGGGCCCTGTGCAGACCAGTTCAGTGGGCCCCCCCCCACCCCGCCTAGCCCCACCCCACACATAGCCCCACCCCTTGTTGACAAGGTGCTTTTTAATTTTTTTTTATTTCAAATAAACACAAATCAAGCAAAACTTGTACAGAAAAACTAATTCAAATATGCACAATGCTATCATAGAAAACCTTTGGGTTTAAAAAGCAAAACCATGTGCATGTAAGGACTGGATAAATTAATTAAAGCAAATATGTAATACTTGATAGCAATAATGAAACAATGATTGAATATTCACATAGCAAGCAACCTGAGCCAACAGATTTATTTTCCACTGAACATAATTAACTTTGTATAAACTTAGCTGCTAATAGTGTTCTGAACTGGACAATGTTGGCACAATTAGACTGACTCTGATCTGGACAGTTCTGCATGAAGGAAACCCTTCCCTCATTAATCAATACCTTCTCTGTGAAATAGTAGTAATAAAAAAAAGGCAAGTGCATTTAATATACCACTACATTCCACAAAGCAAAAAGAGCAAGCTCCCACATGCCATCTTTTTTTCTTTTGATGTAGGCACAGGAAAAAAAAAGATTTTAAATGTTCCTAGGTTTCAATCTAATTCATGTTTAATGTGGGATAAAATGTCATAAATAAGTAGATAGATAGAAACTCTGAATGTTGAGCATCTGATTCTCATAACATGATCTGTTTAGTGGCCCTTTACCAGAAGAAAAAAAATCTCTGCACAAATATAATAGTACTAGGGTGTCCCTTTAACCAGCCCCTCCAATTGACACACTGATTACGATTTATAACAAATTACTACTCTATTTATTATACTTCCTCTGTGTACAATATGTATGCACAAGCCAGCATGTTTGAAAATCTATGTGAGATTAAATAAAAATTCCACCAACAATAAAGAAAGACAACGTGGATGTGGTTGCGCGAGTCAGAGGAAACAGATATTACCTTGTTTTGTTTTTTACAGTATCCTCCCCTCCCCTCCCTCCCACCAACCTACCTATTCCAGATCTCCTCCCTGCTCCCCCAAGCCTCAGGGTGCCCTCCCGGCACACAGCTGAAGCCACCCTGGTGGTCTAGTGGATTCTTTGGGGCAGGAAAGATCCCCAGTCTTTCCTGCCCGCTGTTGCTGATCCTCTTGCTGCCACATCTTCTTTAAAATGGCTGCTGAGACTTCCAATGGCGGCCTCGCATGACTTCAGCGGAGTTCTTTTGAGGCAGCCACTGGAAGTCTCAGCAGTCATTTTTAAAAAATGATGCGGCAGCACAAAGGTCAGCGCCGGCAGTCAGCAGGAAAGACTGGGGATCTTTCCTCCCCCGAAGAACCCACCAGACCACCAGGGTGGCTTCAGGTATGTGCTGGGAGGGCACCCGGCGGCTTCAGTAGCTGGAACATGAGGATAGTGCTGGGCAGACTTTTAAGTCTATGACCCACAAATAACAAGATGAATTCAGATAGACTAGAGTGGGATTCAACGACAACTCCACTAGTTGAAACGTAAAGACAGCATCAGGCAGTCTTCTATGGTCTATGGCCCAGAAATGCCAAAGAAAGTCCATGATCAAGTATTTTATATCGCAGTCATTGTTGGTTTAATCATGACTTGATAATGAGTGTGACTGTTGGGCAGACTGGATGGACCATTCAGGTCTTTATCTGCCGCCATTTACTATGTTACTATTGGTTGCTCCTCCTCCTCAGTCTGTTGTGTAGCTGTCAACGAATTCAACTGTAAAGTGAAGGTGGGAGGGATTACGTGGCTGATTCATCCTGCTATCCTGCCTGTTACACAGAACTAGACTTTCTCCAATGATAAACAGGATATAATTAGTCACACATTGATGACTCCCAAGCTGAGGGTGCAAAGTAGGTGATATTCTCAATAGAAATGAATGACCTTTGCAGCCTGGATTCCTTTGCTTTGATAGGTTGAAGCAACTTAGGAAAACTAAGATGCTCCAGTTGAGGAGTGGTTAGCTCTGAGATCTGAGGTATGTAGAGATGAATGGTTGCAATGCAAATGTGAAGGTTAAGAAGTGGGACTTGGTTATTGATCAACATTGCTAGTACCTGCAGAGATGGAGGGGAGAAACTAGTTGGAAGCATAATGCCAGAAGAAGTAGTAGGTGCTTAACCAATAAAATTATATAACCCGAAAAGAGGCCAAAAAACTGCAAAGTCCAAGAGAAAGAACAGCACAATGAGCAACAGGATGCACAAAAATGTATTTATTTATATATACATATAAAAAAACTCTAAAAGCAAAGACAACGAGGGTATAGACACCCAAAACCACTGCAGTTCACCAGCAAAATCTCATACAGTTGTCATCTGCTCAACATGTTTCGATGATAAACCAGCATAAGGGGGCAACAGAAAACTAAAACTGGATCACTGGTAAAATCCAAAACATCTCAATCTCAAAACATCAAGAGTGCAGCCAGCATAGAAAAGCTTTTGATTAATCTCTAATGTTCACTGTATTGGTGGGGTTAACTGAATGTGACTGCAGCTAAACTGTCTTATCTCTTCTGGTTAGGGATACCTTGGTTATGCAAATGTAGTCTTTGGTTATTAGTCAATAGGACTATTGTAATTCCCTTTATAATGGCCTGTGATAAACTAGACTAGCTTCCTGTTGCCCATAGGGTGAAGTCGTAGGGGCTCTTTTGCTAAAGTGTGGTAAAATCTGCAGTTACTGCAGCTTAATGCAGAACTTTACTGCACAGTAGCTGAAACTTTTATGTGGTACCTTGGGGTGGTGGTGTGTGAAACCTGGTCCTATTAGGGTGCAGTACCTGCTGGCAGTTAACACAGAAGCACGTAATGCTACCTATTTAGGACGTGCTAAGTGATACTGTGCTAAATGTGCATTAGCTAGTTAGTTCAAGTTAAGTGCAGCATGCTAACTGGATAATGCTTCCACACCCATTCACTAATGTAGTGGTTCCAAAATTGTGTGCCATGGTGCCCTGGTACACCATGGCACACTCATGGTTGTGCCATGGAGGGAGATGAGAGATGCTGAATATAGGGCTGAGCCACGTGCAGCTGGCCCTGTAGTGGTAGAAGCAGCCACAGTGAACCTTGGGCTTGCCAGAGGGTGAGGCATGACAGAAGGCTGCAAGATCAGTGAATCCTATCCCCGCCCCCCCCCCCCCCCCCGTCGGAGGGTGAGGAACAGCAGCAGAAAGGTTCCCAGCAGAGATTCCCACACGCTGCCTGCTACTAATCTGGGGGCAGGATGTGGCAAAGAGGAGGCTTCCAGGTTAGTGACATGCAGCGTGTGGGAATCACTGCTGCTGCTGGGGATTGCTGAAGCGAGAGGGAGAGTTGTGGGTGGGGTGGGAAGGAGAGATGCTACAAGGGGGGGAAGGGGCGAGAAAGGGAGAATTGTTGGACATGGGTGGAGGGAAGGTAGAGAATGGTATGCTGCATGGGGGAGGGGGAAGATAGATGTTGGACCTGGGGCACAAGGGAGGGAGATATGTTGGACATGGGGGTGAAGAGAGGGAGGGAGAAATACACAGGATGTGGAGAGGGGAGAAAGAGGGAAATGTTGGACCAGGAGCAGAAGGGAGTGATGGAGAGATGCTAGACAATGTAAGTGAACGAAGAGAGAGGGAGAAATCCTGGGCCATGGGGGAAAGAGCAGGAAGGAAGAGAGAAGGGACGGGGAGATGTAAGGCTATGAGAATGGGAAGGTGAGAAAGGGAGCAGATGCTGGGCTAGAGTTGACAGAGAGGCAGAAAAAGAAAAAAAAAGAGAGGAAAGAGATAAAAAGGAATGAACAATATTTTAGAGGCAGGTGTAATGAGGGAATAGACAAGAGAGAGGAGAAAAGACAAATGCACAGTAGCTGCTTAAAGGAGAATTAGCAGACCACAGGCAGGAAAGCAGAAAAGAGAAACTGAAACCAACATGATGGAAAAATAAAATGTCCAGACTACAAAGGTAGAAAAAAAAGCATTTTATCTTGATTGTTTTAAATGGAATATGTTAGCTTTGGGAAATGTGCATAGCAAATGTCTTTGAATTGTGTTCAGTAGAAAAGGAAATGCATTTCTGTTTTTATTGACTTAGGGGCACCATGAAAAAATTACTGACACTTAGGATGCCTTGAACCAAGAAAGTTTGGGAACCACTGCACTAATCCCTAGCATATAAAACACTTAACATGCAGTTTACTACAAGGCAACTGTGAGAATACTGCAAAACCTCTTATTGTGGTAAACTGTGTTAAGTTCTTAATGTAAAAGGGCCACTTCATCTTGGTTTTTAAGTGCATGAAAACTGGATAGCCTACTACATTATTTTAATACATTGATTCCACATGTTCTGTAATGTACATTGTGTTCTCAGGATGAAATCTGTTGTCTATTCCTCCCTGTTCTCAAGCTCACCATGAGGTCACTGGTTATTCTGTTTTTCATATCTTAGCTCCATAGCTCTAGAATTTATGAGTAGATATTCAAAGCAATTTAACTAGCCAGAAACAGCTCCTGGTTAAATCGCCTGTCTGGGTCTAACTGGTCATTTTCAGCAGCAATTAACCAGTTATTGCCGCTTAAAATAACAGGTTAGTGTTTAAAGCAAGATCAGCTATTTTGGGGATATTCTGGGGGCAGAATCATCACTTGACTGGTTAAGGGCCAATATTCAGCACCTAAACGACCATGGTCACCACATAAATAGGACTACATAAAAATCTGTGCTATCTTTATGCGAGTCCCACAGCAGCTTAAATGCTGAATATCGTACTTAGCCAGCCTGGCCTTGAATTTCCTGGCATAACACTGGCACTGGTCAGCAAAATGCTGAGTGTCGCTGGCTTAAGCATTGTCTCTATAATCTCTAAATATCTGTGAACTGATACCTCTCTACCTCAGTTCAAGCCTGGACTGAAAGTTTACTATTTTACTTTAGTATCTGGGGAATGAAGTTGCTTGTCTATGGTTGGGCATCCTGGCGTAGCCCATAGTCTTTTTTTTCTCCTATAGTCCTTTATTGTATTGTAAACTGTTCTGATGTGTTTAATTCTTTTTATGAAGGGCAGTATATCAAGAATTGTGATAAATATTTTTGAAATACATTTTATTTCTTAAGCACCTACTTGCTCTGATTTGTATGATCTGTTGATTGCAGTTAGGCTTGCCTCTCTTGTGTTTGGTTTTTGAGCATAATGCCAGCACCATCAGAGATGTATGAAAAAGAGATCTCTGGCTGACTGCTAGGCCAGTTTGATTAAACCTCATAATACAGGAATCGCTGCATGCTTCGTTATGCAATTGTGAGTTATTCTGGAAATAAGCTTTTCTTATTTCACTTCAGTTTGTGAGAAAAAGGAGAAAAATAGGATGGGAGATGAAGTTAGATAGTAAAACATATCCACAGCTCCTAACCACTGTTCCTTCTAAGCTGAGCAGGAGTCCTCCAGCTGTATTATGGCCATTGGGGGTGGTGCTTCAATGTTGTGTTTTCAATCACTTGGGACAGGTAGGTTTGCTGGAGTCCTGCAGAACTGGCTTGTCCATTTCTATTGAAAATGTGATAGTGAAACAGCCCCCCCCCCCCCCCCCCCCACTGGCAGGACTACAGGTGGAGGACATGCGCTCAGCTTAGATGGAACAGTGCAGAACTGTACAAAAGATAGTGCACTAGAAGAATAAATGTGATGGAAATGAAGAACAATATTTTCAATGATGTAAATTTCAGTGAGGATGCTTCCCTAGGGTCAAGGGATTGCCTGAACTGGTGAGTATAATGTTGAAACACCTTGAAGTAGGTGAAACATTGAAAAGTAACTTTAAGCTGTTAAGACTCCCATGATACTTAAAACTCTCATGCACTTGTTGAGACTGTGCATCATGCATTCAAGTAGATGAAGTGGTATTAAGACCAAAGCCATATCCACAGTGTAAGACTGAAGAAGCCAACAAGTACAACAGAACCTGATGGATGCATAAGAGCAGAAACTCATAGGCAGAATACCTTCCCTGTAAAACAGCATTATTGGTAAAATGGGTTTGGAGCTCCTTGCCATATGCCTAAAGGTTACTTATCCTCTATTGCCCCTGGTACAAAATAAGTATCTGTATTATTTTTAAAAATTTCTGCAGAATGACCAGCTGGAGGGAAAGGAAGAGACCCATGCTAGTGGGACGTGATTAAGGAATTTAGATGGAAGGTGAATGAGACAATTATGAAGCAACTTATTTTAGTGGAAATCAAGGCCTGTCAAGACCTAACAGTGAACACACCCTGTACTTGATTTCAGTTGTCCATATTATACTAGAGTGCTAGAGTAGAAACTGGCATTTTTCTGATATCCTCAACCAGACTTGGTGAATAGGCAGAAGCTGAGAATACCATTCCTCTGGTTTACATAACATAAGAATGTAAGAGTAGTCATATACTGGGTCAGACCAATGGTCCATCTAGCCCAGTATCCTGTTTTCCAAACAGTGGCCAAGCCAAGTCACAAGTACCTGGCAGAAACCCAAATCATGGCAACACTCCATACTACAAATCCCAGGGCAAACAGTTGCTCCCCATGCCTGTCTCAATAGCAGACTATGGATTTTTCCTCCAGGAATTTGACCAAACCTTTTTTAAACCCTGATATGCTAACCTCTGTTACCACATCCTCCGGCAAAGAGTTCCAGAGCTTAACTATTCATTGAGTGAAAAAATAATTCCTCCTATTTCTTTTAAAAGTATTTCCATGTAACTTGCTTGAGTGTCCCCTGTTTTTTGTACTTTTGGAATTAGTAAAAATTCGATTTACTTCTACTTGTTCTACACCACTCAGGATTTTGTAGACCTCAATCATATCTCCCCTCATATGTCTCTTTTCCAAGCTGAAGAGCCCTAACGTCTTTAGCCTTTCCTCATACGACAGGAGTTCCATCCCCTTTATCTTTTTGGCTGCTCTTCTTTGTACCTTTTCTAATTCCGCTATATGTTTTTTTAGATATGGCGACCAGAACTGAACGCAATACTCAAGGTGTGGATGCACCATGGCGCGATACAAAGGCATTATAGTATTTTCGGTCTTATTCACCATCCCTTTCCTAATAATTCCTAGCATCCTGTTTGCTTTTTTGGCCGCTGCTGCACACTGAGCAGAAGATTTCAGTGTATTATCTACAATGACACCCAGATCTTTTTCTTGAGCGCTGACCCCCAAGGTGGACCCTAGCATCAGGTAACTATGATTTGGATTATTCATTCCAATGTGCATCACCTTGCATTTGTCCACATTAAATTTCATCCACCATTTGGATGCACAGTTTTCCAATTTCCTAAGGTCTTCCTGCAGTATTTCACAGTGTGCACGTGTTTTAACAACCTTGAATAGTTTTGTATCATCTGCAAACTTGATCACCTCACTCGTTCCGATTTCCATATCATTTATAAGTATATTAAATAGTACTAGTCCCAATCCCTGCGGCACTCCACTGTTCACCCTCCTCCATTGAGAAAAATGACCATTTAACCCTATCCTCTGTTTTCTGTCCAATAACCAATTCCTAACCTTGCCTCCTATCCCATGACTCTTTAATTTTCTCAGGAGTCTCTCATGAGGAACTTTATCAAACTTTATTCACTACATCAACCGACTCACCATTATTAACATGTTTATTCACGCCTTCAAAGAAATGAAGTAAATTGGTGAGGCAAGACTTCCCTTGGCTGAACCCACGCTGACTCTGTCCCATTAAACCATGTTTGTCTATGTGTTCTGTAATTTTGTTCTTTATAATAGTTTACACTATTTTGCCCGGCCCTGACATCAGGCTTACCTGTCTATAATTTCCCGGATCACCCCTGGAACCCTCTTTGTGGAATCTTCCATGAGGTGTTATCTAAAAATCTCTAAATGCTGAGGAAATTATTCTCATGCTTCAGTTAGAATCAGGAGATAAAGAAATTTGTTAGATCACAGGCTCTGGTTCAAAGTCTGCCTCATTATGGTATGAAGAGATCTGAAAATGCCCACTTTTATTCTCTCCAGATCATTTAGAATCAGGAGATGAACAGAATTGCTAGATTGAGTCAGAGGCTGCTTTAGGATGTTAGAGCAGCAGTCTTTGCTCATTTTTAAGTCACAACCACTTTGGATCCAATGGGGCAGAAGGAGAACTGACAAGTATCTTACCATGCAGGGCTGAAGCACAGCTGATTAGAGTGTGCCAATTTCATCCATTCTCACCATGTAAATTGCTTTGTTCTTCCTCCTTGTTCCCAGTAGTCCCACTCTCTCTCTCCCCCCCCCCCCCCCCCTTGACTCTAGCAATCACAGTCTATTCTCTCTCAGCCTTCTCTGGCACCTACAGGAAAAGGAATGGCTGTCACCATTTTGTTCAGTGCTCTTTAAAACCTCAGTTATATCCCAGCTTGCTGATCCATCTGGCAAATGGTTAATGGTATATATAGGTTTAGCACAACAAGAGTTTTTATTATGCACTGAATATGGATGTGCCTGACTTTTTTAATGATTCATATTTCAATCATTTCTATTGAAATGTAACATACAACAGCAAATATGAGATGCAAACCAGTTTAAGATTACATCACCCAACCTTCCCTATCCCATCCAACCCACATACTGATTCCCAATACATAATGTGACAAGAATGTTCATATGTTAAGTATGCAAATTCGCATAGCTGGAGACATTATTATATTATATATATGAGGGCTCGTATTCCAAAACGGGGACCAGCATGCTTGGAACTGTAAGCCAGAAGGAGAGGAAATCTCTCGCACTGCCATGCGTTCCATACGCAACAATCCAATCATATGGGAGCGCCACACCTGTAGGGACGGGTCACCTGAGGACAGCCAGTTCAACAGGATCATCTGTTTGCCGATGGTAATAGAATGAGACACAAACTCTTTAAATCCTTTTGGGGATGTATGACTTTAAGCAAGGAAGTCCAAAGAGCAATAGAAGAACATAACTCCATCTCATATTCCACATGTGTGATAACATCTTCACTAGGGCCTTCCAAAAGAGTTGAGACTTAGGGCATGTCAAAAACATGTGGGCTAGGGTGGCACCCGTGGAGGGGCATAATCGAAAGGGGCACCCAGGTTTTCCTGAGGATGTCCTCTGGAGGTCATTAGGTCATTAAGGGCACATTTTTGTGGCTTAGTCGTAAGAAAAAAAAGGACCAGGTAAAGTCATCCAAGTGTTCATCAGGGACGCCCTTCTTTTTTCCATTATTGGTCGAGGATGCCCATGTGTTAAGCACGCCCCAGTCCCGCCTTTGCTACGCCTCCGACACGCCCCTGTGAACTTTGGTTGTCCCCGTGACAGAAAGCAGTTGAGGACGCCCAAAATCGGCTTTCGATTAAGTTGATTTGGACGACCCTGTGAGAAGGATGCCCATCTTGCGATTTGTGTCGAAAGATGGGCGCACTTCTTTTTTGAAAATAAGCCTGATGGTGTTACATTTCAAACAAGAGCCTGTAGAGGAGAGGCCCATATGGAAGGCATGTCTCGGAGACACATACAACCGTAAAGCAAATTTACAGTGAAGTTCCAAGTGCATATAAGATGTTCTCCGACATAAGGATAAAGCATAGTCTTGAAATTGGGTTGCGTGAAGGTAGATGTGTAAATCAGCACTCCAATGAGCTGCTAAGATGAGCATAGTTAAGTTCAGTCGAGGTGTCTTTAATGTGTCAATGATGGAAGGAGAGAGGTACTAATTGCTGTGCCCCCAACATAAAAGCTGTAGATAGTTCCTCCTGAGCATCTTCAGAGAGATCCTCCCAGGATAAACTATGGACATAATGCTGCAGTTGCAAGTAATAAAACCTGTCCGTCTCTGGGAAGCAATGCTCTTGTTGTAGATCCAAAAAAGGTTTCATGCATCTATACATAAGTAATGCCATACTGGAAAAAGATCAAAGGTCCATCGAGCCCAGCATCCTGTCCCCGACAGCGGCCAATCCAGGTCAAGGGCATCTGGCAAGCTACCCAAACTACTACTACTACTACTATTTAACATTTCTAACATTTTATACAAGTTATTCCCGAAAGTGTGGATTTTTCCCAAGTCCATTTAGTAGCGGTCTGTGGACTTGTCCTTTAGGAAGTCCATAGACCGCTACTGTAATCTGTAACTACCTGAAGCAAATACTCAACTCCCAATTTCCTCCATCTTTGAAAAGCAGAGTATAGTTTACCTGGTGGAAAAGCTGGATTGTTACAGATAATTAGGAAGGGAGTCACTTTTGTGGAGAAATGGTGATGTTTACAAATCCAGCGCCAAACCGCCTTTGCAGTGGTAATAATATGTGAATGTTTAAGTACTGAGGAAGGGGGCTGCCCCCATACAGTGGGGGAAATAAGTATTTGATCCCTTGCTGATTTTGTAAGTTTGCCCACTGACAAAGACATGAGCAGCCCATAATTGAAGGGTAGGTTATTGGTAACAGTGAGAGATAGCACATCACAAATTAAATCCGGAAAATCACATTGTGGAAAGTATATGAATTTATTTGCATTCTGCAGAGGGAAATAAGTATTTGATCCCCCACCAACCAGTAAGAGATCTGGCCCCTACAGACCAGGTAGATGCTCCAAATCAACTCGTTACCTGCATGACAGACAGCTGTCGGCAATGGTCACCTGTATGAAAGACACCTGTCCACAGACTCAGTGAATCAGTCAGACTCTAACCTCTACAAAATGGCCAAGAGCAAGGAGCTGTCTAAGGATGTCAGGGACAAGATCATACACCTGCACAAGGCTGGAATGGGCTACAAAACCATCAGTAAGACGCTGGGCGAGAAGGAGACAACTGTTGGTGCCATAGTAAGAAAATGGAAGAAGTACAAAATGACTGTCAATCGACAAAGATCTGGGGCTCCACGCAAAATCTCACCTCGTGGGGTATCCTTGATCATGAGGAAGGTTAGAAATCAGCCTACAACTACAAGGGGGGAACTTGTCAATGATCTCAAGGCAGCTGGGACCACTGTCACCACGAAAACCATTGGTAACACATTACGACATAACGGATTGCAATCCTGCAGTGCCCGCAAGGTCCCCCTGCTCCGGAAGGCACATGTGACGGCCCGTCTGAAGTTTGCCAGTGAACACCTGGATGATGCCGAGAGTGATTGGGAGAAGGTGCTGTGGTCAGATGAGACAAAAATTGAGCTCTTTGGCATGAACTCAACTCGCCGTGTTTGGAGGAAGAGAAATGCTGCCTATGACCCAAAGAACACCGTCCCCACTGTCAAGCATGGAGGTGGAAATGTTATGTTTGGGGGTGTTTCTCTGCTAAGGGCACAGGACTACTTCACCGCATCAATGGGAGAATGGATGGGGCCATGTACCGTACAATTCTGAGTGACAACCTCCTTCCCTCCGCCAGGGCCTTAAAAATGGGTCGTGGCTGGGTCTTCCAGCACGACAATGACCCAAAACATACAGACAAGGCAACAAAGGATTGGCTCAGGAAGAAGCACATTAGGGTCATGGAGTGGCCTAGCCAGTCACCAGACCTTAATCCCATTGAAAACTTATGGAGGGAGCTGAAGCTGCGAGTTGCCAAGCGACAGCCCAGAACTCTTAATGATTTAGAGATGATCTGCAAAGAGGAGTGGACCAAAATTCCTCCTGACATGTGTGCAAACCTCATCATCAACTACAGAAGACGTCTGACCGCTGTGCTTGCCAACAAGGGTTTTGCCACCAAGTATTAGGTCTTGTTTGCCAGAGGGATTAAATACTTATTTCCCTCTGCAGAATGCAAATAAATTCATATACTTTCCACAATGTGATTTTCCGGATTTAATTTGTGATGTGCTATCTCTCACTGTTACCAATAACCTACCCTTCAATTATGGGCTGCTCATGTCTTTGTCAGTGGGCAAACTTACAAAATCAGCAAGGGATCAAATACTTATTTCCCCCACTGTATGAAGCAGGCAGCTAAAATGCATCTCTGCTGCTAGTCGAGTTTCTAATAATGTTGCTGAAAAGTCTTGACATGAACAAAACCAGTCGTTGATGTGCCTCATTCCACAAGCAACTGTCATGTGACGTAAGCTCAACAATCCAAGGCCACCTACTAACTACCCCACTTGTAGAAAACAACATCATCCCCATAATATTCAATCCACAAAGACTGACCAGGCACACCTCACCTCACCAAACCGATAACAATCAAAACAAAGGAAGAGCATCAACAAGCGATCAACCGCATAAAAAGGGAAAGAACCCCCACAATAAACCCACAACAACAAAGAATCGACAACTAACAAAAATCCACACAACCTCAAACCTAACTGACCCCTACCAAATAATTCAAGTGGGATATGTAAACGTCAGATCAGTAATCAACAAAACAACAATAATAACAGACTGGATTACGGCAGATAACCTCGACCTGCTACTCATCAATGAAATCTGGATCCATGATAATAAGGACCCCATAATCTTAGATTTATGCCCCCCAGGATACAAAATCACTCACTGGACAAGAAAAGGCAAAAGAGGAGGAGGAGGCATAGCACTAATCCATAGATCCCAATTCACCGTAACAACAACAGCCGAACCCATAACACCCCAACTCAAAATTGCTTCAGTTAGAATCCACCATTCAACCTTGCTTGTCCACATAAATGTCACCCTGTTTTATAGACCAGTTCAGTTTTTCCTGTTTCATGCTGAGTTCCCTACATATGTCTTAGAAAAGACATTTTCTTCTATTTGCATTGTTTTGAACCCTTGATAACGGTTTACCTTTTATTAGATGTCATACCAGGAGCTTTCAGCGAACGCCTCTTATATAAGCATCCCCCTCTTTTATTACAGTATGCCTGCACAATTTCTTTCAGCTCTTTAAAGTCAAATTCTCCCATATTGGAGGTACAGAAAAGCTAAGTGTTATTTTGGATCATTGAGATCTGAACTGGGAGCAATCCTCTCTAACTTATAAATGATGTGGTAGCAAAGGAATGCGTAAGGTGCTTAAATCTGCAGGTGAAACAAACATTATTTAAAGTAGTCAAATCACATGCAGATTGTGTGAAATTTCAGGGGAATGTGATTAGCCTGGGCATCCGAATGGCGAGTGATATTTAATTTAGACAAGTGCAAAGCGAGGCATACATGGAAGAATAACCAAAGTTACAGCAGCTTGTTACTCCAGGTTCCATATCAGCAGTTGAAAAGATCTAAGTGTCACCATGGACAACACCTTGCAATATTTCTCTGTGGTGTGATGTCATCCAAAGGCAATTTAGTGTGTGAAGTATTAGAAAAGGAAAAGAGAATAAAACAAAATATGATGATGCCTTTATCCTCATAAATCCTTTGTTTGACTTTGCTGTTCCTCTGTTGGGGTGTAAAAGTCCGAGAGTGTGAAGGCACCGGCTTCCTCTGTTGAAGGAGGCAGATCCAAAGCCGAACTAGGGCAGCAGAAACCCATGTTGTAGGGAGGTGTCTTACCTATGCAAGTCGGTATGGCAAAATGGTTGGCCCTAGTCACCGAGAGCATCCCTATTGAGAAACACCTCTCATGATCTGTGTGGGAAAGATTGGGAAACATCCCCCTAGGCATGCCTGCCAGGAGAGATACAGTGTGAAGGTGCAGTTGACATAAGCACATCTCTAAGGGTATTCATTTATGTGTGATGTCAGTGGGCACAATTCATGCTGGTGATTACATGGTTCAATCTTATTTCCTTGTCCTGTTTCTTCAGGTTTTGAGGAACAATCACAAGAGTGAAGGTGACATCTCAAATGGGGCGATTCAGCTGCCTAGGGCACTCCTAGAAGGTCGAGTTTGGCATCAACCTCTGCAGTGCTATCAGCACTGGAAATGGCTAGGGAGGGGGTGTAGGAATGTGAACGGATGAATTGAATCTCAGGTGTTGCAGTGCAAGGATTGGTAGATGCCACACCTGTGCACAAGTGCTGCTCAAAGAATCTTATTGGACAGAGGGATCTTGTCTTTGAGAGATAGATAATAACGTGCAATAACTCTTTTAATGATGGTCCCTGCCATTACCAGCTTTGCAATGGTTGCAGGAGGCATGTGAGAACCTTTTCCTTGCGCAACAACTGACCGCAGCTAATGGGGTTGCCTGGCTGGTAGTGGGAATACCCAAGCCTCAGTGATTGGATGAGTGCTAATTCATCAAGTTGTAATTTGGTGCAGATGGGTTCACTGCATCTGGGTTGGACACTCCTTGCTGCATGGCAAGAGCATCCTGGGTATAGAATAGTACATTTGTCAGTCTTGCTTATGGTGGCAGACCAGGTGTATGGTTCGGGATAAGGTTATCTTTCAAAGATATCACCAAAACAGGGAAGATACGGTATCCTGATAGTGAGGGTTGCAAAGAGAACGTAGTAGATCAGGTGTCCTTAAATAAAAATAAAAATCAGACAAAAGATTGCAAATTAATACTGTTAAAGATGTAAATAGGAACAACAAACAGTTTGAAATGCCTATATGCGAATGCCAGGAGCCTAAGAAATAAGATGGGAGAGTTAGAATATATTACACTAAATTATTATTATTTGTTGCATTTGTATCCCACATTTTCCCACCAATTTGCAGGCTCAATATGGCTTACATTATGCCGTGATGGCGATCGCCATTTCCGGGTAGAGAGTTACAGGTGGTATTAAATAAAGCGAAGAATAGTGCAATAAAATACAAGAGGTATTGCATTGACATTACTTAATGAGTTAAGATACATTAAATCATCAGATGAAGACCTGGTGGAAGGAGGATAACCAGTGGGACACTGTCATACCGGGGTACAAATTATATCGTAGTGATAGGGTTGATTGAATTGGTGGAGGGGTAGCATTGTATATTAACGAGAGCCTTGAATCAAATAGCATGAAAATTCTGCAGGAAACAAAACACTTCTTGGAATCACTGTGGATTGAAATTCCATGTGTAAAGGGGAAAAGGATAATGATAGGAGTGTACTACTGTCCACCTGTCCAGGATGAACAGACAGATGCAGAAATTTTAAAGGAAATTAGGGACGCATACAACCTGGGCAACACAATAATAATGGGTGATTTCAATTACCCCGATATGGACTGGGTAAATGTAACATTGGGACACGCTAGGGAGGTAAAATTCCTTGATGAAATCAAGGACAGCTTTATGGAGCAGCTGGTACAGGAGCCGACGTGAGACGGAAAAATTCTAGACCTAGTCCTTAGTGGAGCGCATGAACTGGTGCAGGAGGTAATGGTGCTGGGGCCCCTTGATAACAGTGATCATAATATGATCGGATTTGATATTAGCTTTGAAGTAAGTATACATAGAAAATAAAATACGTTAGCATTTAACTTTAAAAAAGGAGACTATGATAAAATGAGAAGAACTGTGAAAAGAAAACGTAGAGGAGCGACTGTGAGGGTCAAAAATTTACATCAGGCGTGGATGGTGTTCAAAAACACCATCCTGGAAGCCCAGGCCAAATATATTCCGCGTATTAAAAAAGGAGGACGGAAGACCAAACGACAGCCGGCGTGGTTAAATAGTGAGGTGAAGGAAGCTATTAGAGCTAAAAGAAAATCCTTCAGAAAATGGAAGAAGGAACCGACTGAAAATAATAAGAAACAGCATAAGGAATGTCAAGTCAAATGCAAAGCGCTGATAAGGAAGGCTAAGAGGGACTTCAAAAAAAGATTGCGTTGGAGGCAAAAACACATAGTAAAAATGTTTTTTAGGTATATTAAAAGCAGGAAGCAGGCAAAAGAATCAGTTGGACCGCTAGATGACCAAGGAGTAAAAGGGGTGATCAGGGAAGACAAAGCTGTAGTGGAGAGATTAAATGAATTCTTTGCTTCAGTATTCACCGAGGAAGATTTAGGTGGGATACTGGTGCCGGAAATGATATTCGAAGCTGACGAGTCGGAGAAACTTAATGAATTCTCTGTAAACCTGGAGGATGTAATGGGGCAGTTCTACAAACTGAAGAGTAGCAAATCTCCTGGACCAGATGGTATTCATCCCAGAGTACTGATAGAACTGAAAAATGAGCTTGCAGAGCTATTGTTAGAAATATGTAATTTATCCTTAAAATCGAGTGTGGTACCGGAAGACTGGAGGGTGGCCAATGTAACGCCGATTTTTAAAAAAAGGTTCCAGAGGAGATCCGGGCAAAATGGTAGAGACTATTATTAAGAACAAAATTACAGAGCATATTCAAAAGCATGGATTAATGAGACAAATAGTCAACATGGATTTAGTGAAGGGAAATCTTGCCTCACTAATCTACTATATTTCTTTGAAGGAGTGAAGAAATATGTGGATAAAGGGGAGCCGGTTGAGATAGTGTGTATCTGGATTTTCAGAATGCGTTTGACAAAGTACCTCATGAAAGACTCCAGAGGAAATTGGAGAGTCATGGGATAGGAGGTAGTATTCTATTGTGGATTAAAAACTGGTTAAAAGATAGAAAACAGAGAGTCAGGTTAAATGGTCAGTATTCTCAATGGAGAAGGGTAGTTAGTGGGGTTCCCCAGGGGTCTGTGCTGGGACCGCTGCTTTTTAAGATATTTATAAATGACCTAGAGATGGGAGTAACTAGTGAGGTAATTAAATTTGCTATGACACAAAGTTATTCAAAGTCGTTAAATCGCGGCAGGATTGTGAAAAATTACAAGATGACCTTACGAGACTGGGCGTCTAAATGGCTGATGACGTTTAATGTGAGCAAGTGCAGAGTGATGCATGTGGGAAAGAGGAACCCGAATTATAGCTACGTCATGCAAGGTTCCATGTTAGGAGTCACGGACCAAGAAAGGGATCTAGGTGTTGTCATTGATTATACGTTGAAACCTTCTGCTCAGTGTGCTGCTGCGGCTAAGAAAGCAAATAGAATGTTAGGTATTATTAGGAAAGGAATGGAAAACAAAAATGAGGATGTTATAATGCCTTTGTATCACTCCATGGTGCGACCGCACCTCGAATATTGTGTTCAATTCTGGTCACTGCATCTCAAAAAAGATATAGTGGAATTAGAAAAGGTGCAGAGAAGGACGACGAAAATGATAAAGAGGATGGGACGACTTCCCTATGAGGAAAGGCTAAAACGGCTAGGGCTCTTCAGCTTGGAGAAAAGGCGGCTAAGGTGGGATATGATAGAGGTCTATAAAATAATGAGTGGCGTTGAACGGGTAGATGTGAAGCGTCTGTTTACGCTTTCCAAAAATACTAGGACTAGGGGGCATGCGATGAAGCTACAATGTAGTAAATTTAAAACGAATCAACGAAAACCTTTCTTCACTCAACGTGTAATTAAACTCTGGAATTTGTTGCCAGAGAATGTGGTAAAGGCGGTTAGCTTAACGGAGTTTAAAAAAGGTTTGGACGGCTTCCTAAAGGAAAATTCCATAGCAATTATTAAATGGACTTGGGGAAAATCTACTATTTCTGGGATAAGCAGTATAAAATGCTTTGTACTTTTTGGGGATCTTGCCAGGTATTTGTGATCTGGATTGGCCACTGTTGGAAACAGGATGCTGGGCTTGATGGACCTTTGGTCTTTCCAAGTATGACAATACTTATGTACTTATGAACTAAAGGCTGTCCAGAGATAGGCTTACCCTCTACACGTTGATGATAAGCACTAATTGCACTAAGGTGAACTCTTACGGAGTTGGTCGTGAGACCAGACTCTGATAAGTGTAGAAGGTATTCAAGCAGGGTCCGTGTAGGACAAGAAAAAGGATCTAGGGCCTTGCTGTCACACCATATGGCAAACCTCCTCCATTTGAAAGAATAACACTTTTTCGTGGAATCTTTCCTGGAAGCAAAATTCGAGAGACACCCTCTGAAAGACCCAAGAAGGCAACTTCTAAGCTCTCAACATCCAGGCCGTGAGAGCCAGAGACCAGAGGTTGGGATGTAGAAGCAACCCCTCGTTCTGGGTGATGAGGGTTGGGAAACACTCCAATCTCCATGGTTCTTCGGAGGATAACGCCAGAAGAAGAGGAAACCAGATTGACGAGGCCAGATGGGAGCAATCAGAATCATTGTTCCTTGGTCTTGCTTGAGTTTCAGCAAAGTCTTTCCTACTAGAGGTATGGGAGAATATGCATACAGAAGACCTGTCCCCCAATGCAGGAGAAAGGCATCTGACGCAAGTCTGTCGTGGGCCTGAAGTCTGGAACAGAATTGAGGGACTTTGTGATTGATCTGAGTGTTAAAAAGATCCACCGAGGGGGGTGCCCCACGCTCGGAAGATCTTGTGGACAATGCCCATGCTGAGCAACCACTCATGAGGTTGCATGATCTTGCTCAACCTGTCGGCCAGACTGTTAAGGCCAGCCAGATACGTGGCTTGGAGAAACATATCATGATGGCATGCCCAAAGCCACATCCGAACGGCTTCCTGACACAGAGGGCGAGATCCGATGCCCCCCCCTGCTTGTTGGTGTAGTACATAGCAACCTGATTGTCTGTCTGAATCAGAATGATTTGGTTGGGCAGCCGATCTCTGAAAGCCTTGAGAGCATTCCAAATTGCTCGTAATTCCAGGAGGTTGACATGAAGACCCTTTTCCTGAAAGGACCAAGCTCCTTGAGTGTGGAGACCATCTACATGAGCTCCCCACCCTAGGAGGGATGCATCCGTCGTCAGCACGTTTTGTGTCTGAGGAATTTGGAATGGACGTCCCAAGGTCAAATTGGATAGAATTGTCCACCACTGAAGGGAATAGCAAAAGTCGATGGAGAGATGGATCACATTCTCTAGATCCCCTGTAACCCGGCACCACTGGGAAGCTAGGGCCCATTGAGCTCATCTCATATGTAGACGTGTCATGGGAGTTACATGAACTGTGGAGGCCATGTGTCCTAAGAGTCTCAACATCTGCCGAGCTGTGATCTGTCGAGACGCTCAAGCCATGGACATGAGGGCCAGGAGATTGTCTGCCCTTGCCTGTGGAAGATAAGCTCGAGATGTCCGTGTGTCCAACAGAGCTCCAATGAACTCCAATTTTTGAACCGGGACAAGATGGGACTTGGGATAATTGATTACGAATGCCAGTAGTTCTAGCACTCGAATAATCATCCGCATGCCTCCGAGGTGCTCTTCACCAGCCAATCGTCGAGATAAGGGAACATATGCACTCCCAGTCTGCGTAGCGATGCTGCGGCAACTGCCAGACACTTTGTGAAAACCCTGGGTGCAGACGCGAGGCCGAAGGGCAGTACACAGTACTGAAAGTGCAGAGTTCCCAACCGAAACCGGATATCTTCCTGTGAGCTGGGAGTATCGAGATGTGGGTATAGGCATCCTTTAAGTCCAGAGAGCATAGCCAATCGTTTTCCTGAATCATGGGAAGAAGGGTGCCGAGGGATACCATCCTGAACTTTTCTCGGACTAGGAATTTGTTCAAGGCCCTTAGGTCTAGGATGGGACACATCCCCCCTGTTTTCTTCTGTACAAGGAAGTACATGGAATAGAATCCCAGCCCTTCTTCCCCTGGTGGAACGGGTTCGACCACATTGACCTTTAGAAGGGCGGCGAGTTCCTCTGCAAGTACCTGCTTGTGCTGGGAGCTGTAAGAATGAGCTCCTTGTGGGCAATTCGGAGGCTTGGATTCCAGATTGAGGGTGTATCCTGACCGGACTATTTGAAGAACCCACCGATTGGAGGTTAAGAAAGGCCACCTTTGGTGAAAAATATCAACCTCCCGCCGACCAGCAAGTCGTCCGGCACAGATACTTTTTCTGAGGCTATGCTGCACTAGAGTCAGTCAAAAGCTCGTCCCTTGCTTTTGCTGGGGAGCCGCAGGGGCCTTAGTCGCACTCCGTTGACGGGAACGAGCGCGCTGGGACTGAGCCTGAACAGGCTGCCGAGAAGCAGGAGTGTACCTATGCCTATTGACGGAATAGGGAGCAATCCTCTTCCCTCCAAAAAACCTCCTGGATGAGGAGGTGGTAGCAGAAGACGCCCGGCGGGAGAGAGAATCCATAGTATCATGGTGCTTCTTGATCTGATCGACCATGTCCTCTACTTTTTCGCCCAAAAGGTTATCCCCCTGGCAAGGAACATCCGCCATTCACTGCTGGGTCTTATGATCCAGGTCAGAGACACACAGCCATGAGAGTCTGCACATCACTATACCTTGAGCAGCTACTCGGGATGCCACATCAAAAGTGTCATAAGTACCCCTGGCCAGGAATTTACGACACGCCTTCTGCTGCCTGACCACCTGGTGAAAAGGTTCGGCGAGCTCCAGAGGAAGTGCTTCAACCAAACTAGAAAGTTGCCTCACCGAGTTCCACAAGTGGATGCTCGTGTAGAGCTGGTAAGTTTGAATCCTAGCTGCGAGCATAGCGGCCTGATACGTTTTCCCCCCCCAAAAAATCCATGGGGGCGCCGAGGCATAGTCCCTAGTACTCTTGGCTCTTCTGAGAGCAGAATCCACCACCATGGAATCGTGAGGCAGTTGAGACTTCACCATTACAGGCTCTCCATGGACTCTGTATTGGGACTCAGCTTTCTTGGGGACCACTGGATTAGAAAAAGGGAAAGTGAATGATACATACCTGTAGCAGGTGTTCTCCGAGGACAGCAGGCTGATTGTTCTCACGACTGGGGTGACGTCCGCGGCAGCCCCCACCAACCGGAAAAGGCTTCGCGGGACGGTCGGCACGCAGGGCACGCCCACCGCGCATGCGCGGCCGTCCTCCCGCCCGTGCGCGACCGCTCCCGCCAGTTGAATGACAAGCAATAAAATATGAAACACAACTCCAAAGGGGAGGAGGGAGGGTAGGTGAGAACAATCAGCCTGCTGTCCTCGGAGAACACCTGCTACAGGTATGTATCATTCACTTTCTCCGAGGACAAGCAGGCTGCTTGTTCTCACGACTGGGGTATCCCTAGCTTTCAGGCTCACTCAAAACAAGAACCCAGGTCAATTGAACCTCGCAACGGCGAGGGTACAACAGAAATTGACCTACGAAGAACAACTAACTGAGAGTGCAGCCTCACCAGAATAAATTCGGGTCCTGGAGGGTGGAGTTGGATTTACACCCCAAACAGATTCTGCAGCACCGACTGCCCGAACCCACTGTCGCGTCGGGTATCCTGCTGGAGGCAGTAATGTGATGTGAATGTGTGGACAGATGACCACGTCGCAGCCTTGCAAATCTCTTCAATAGTGGCTGACTTCAAGTGGGCCACTGACGCTGCCATGGCTCTGACACTATGAGCCGTGACATGACCCTCAAGAGCCAGCCCAGCCTGGGCGTAAGTGAAGGAAATGCAATCTGCTAGCCAATTGGAGATGGTGCGTTTCCCGACAGCGACCCCTAGCCTGTTAGGGTCGAAAGAAACAAACAATTGGGCGGACTGTCTGTGGGGCCGTGTCCGCTCCAAGTAGAAGGCCAATGCTCTCTTGCAGTCCAATGTGTGCAACTGACGTTCAGCAGGGCGGGTATGCGGCCTGGGGAAGAATGTTGGCAAGACAATTGACTGGTTAAGATGGAACTCCGACACCACCTTCGGCAGGAACTTTGGGTGGGTGCGGAGCACTACTCTGTTGTGATGAAATTTGGTATACGGAGCATGAGCTACCAGGGCTTGAAGCTCACTGACCCTACGAGCTGAAGTAACTGCCACCAAGAAAATGACCTTCCAGGTCAAGTACTTCAGGTGGCAGGAATTCAGTGGCTCAAAAGGAGGTTTCATCAGCTGGGTGAGGACGACGTTGAGATCCCATGACACTGTAGGAGGCTTGATGGGGGGCTTTGACAAAAGCAAGCCTCTCATGAATCGAACGACTAAAGGCTCTCCAGAGATGGCTTTACCTTCCACACGATAATGGTAAGCACTAATCGCACTAAGGTGATTCCTTACTGAGTTGGTCTTGAGGCCAGACTCTGATAAGTGTAGAAGGTATTCAAGCAGGTTCTGTGCAGGGCAAGAACGAGGTTCTAGGGCCTTCCTCTCACACCAAACGACAAACCTCCTCCACTTGAAAAAGTAACTCTTTTTAGTGGAATCCTTCCTAGAGGCAAGCAAGACCCGGGAGACACCCTCAGACAGACCCAACGCAGCGAAGTCTACGCCCTCAACATCCAGGCCGTGAGAGCCAGGGATTGAAGGTTGGGATGCAGCAACGCTCCGTCGTTCTGCGAAATGAGAGTCGGAAAACACTCCAATCTCCACGGTTCTTCTGAGGACAACTCCAGAAGAAGAGGGAACCAGATCTGACGGGGCCAAAAGGGCGCTATCAGAATCATGGTGTCGCGGTCTTGCTTGAGCTTCAGTAAGGTCTTCCCCACCAAAGGTATGGGAGGATAAGCATACAGGAGGCCGGTCCCCCAATGAAGGAGAAAGGCATCTGACGCTAGCCTGCCGTGTGTCTGAAGTCTGGAACAGAACAGAGGCAGCTTGTGGTTGGTCTGAGAGGCGAAAAGATCCACCGAGGGGGTGCCCCACTCTCGGAAGATCCTGCGTACCACTCTGGAATGGAGCGACCACTCGTGCGGTTGCATGACTCTGCTCAGTCTGTCGGCCAGACTGTTGTTTACGCCTGCCAGGTACGTGGCTTGGAGGAGCATGCCGAACCGGCACGCCCAACGCCACATCCCGACGGCTTCCTGACACAGGGGGCGAGATCCGGTGCCCCCCCTGCTTGTTGACGTAATACATTGCAACCTGATTGTCTGTCCGAATTTGGATAATTTGGTAGGACAGCCGATCTCTGAAAGCCTTCAGTGGGTTCCAGATCGCTCGGAGCTCCAGGAGGTTGATCTGCAGATCCTTTTCCTGGAGGGACCACAGACCCTGGGTGTGAAGCCCATCGACATGAGCTCCCCACCCCAGGCGAGATGCATCCGTCGTCAGCACTTTCGTGGGCTGAGGAATTTGGAATGGACGTCCCAGGGTCAGATTGGTCCGAATGGTCCACCAGAGCAGTGAAGTGCGGCAACTGGTGGAGAGGCGGATGACATCTTCTAGATTCCCAGTGGCTTGGAACCACTGGGAAGCTAGGGTCCATTGAGCAGATCTCATGTGAAGACGAGCCATGGGAGTCACATGAACTGTGGAGGCCATATGACCCAGAAGTCTCAACATCTGCCGAGCTGTGACCTGCTGAGACGCTCTGGTCTGCGAAGCCAGGGCCAGGAGATTGGTGGCCCTCGCTTCGGGAAGGTAGGCCTGAGCCGTCTGGGCATTCAGCAGAGCTCCTATGAATTCCAGAGACTGTGTTGGCTGGAGATGGGACTTTGGGTAATTTATCACAAACCCCAGCAGCTCCAGAAGTCGAGTAGTGCACTGCATAGACCGGAGGGCTCCCGCCTCCGAGGTGTTCTTGACCAGCCAATCGTCGAGATATGGGAACACGTGCACTCCCAGCTTGCGTAGGTAGGCGAGCCCAAAGGGCAGCACACAATACTGAAAGTGCCGTGCGCCCAGGCGGAATCTGAGATACTGTCTGTGAGCTGGCAGTATCGGTATGTGAGTATATGCGTCCTTTAAATCCAGGGAACATAGCCAGTCGTTTTTCTGAATCATTGGCAGAAGGGTGCCCAAGGAAAGCATCCTGAACTTTTCTTTGACCAGGAATTTGTTCAGGCCTCTCAGGTCTAGGATGGGACGCATCCCCCCTGTTTTCTTTTCCACAAGGAAGTACCTGGAATAGAATCCCTGCCCTTCCTGCCCGGGTGGTACGGGCTCGACCGCATTGGTGCTGAGAAGGGCGGAGAGTTCCTCTGCAAGTACCTGCTTGTGATGGGAGCTGAAAGATTGAGCTCCCGGAGGACAATTTGGAGGCAGGGAGGCCAAATTCAGGGCTTATCCGCACCGCACTATTTGGAGAACCCACTGGTCGGAGGTTATGAGAGGCCACCTTTGGTGAAAAAAACTTAACCTCCCCCCGACCGGCAGATCGTCCGGTACGGACACTTTGAGGGCGGCTATGTTCCCGAGGATCCAGTCAAAAGCCCGTCCCCGGCTTTTGCTGTGGAGGCGCAGGGGGCTGCTTAGGCGCACGCTGTTGACGAGAACGAGCGCGCTGGGGCTGTCCCTGTGCCTGGCGAGGCCTTCGGGCCGGCTGGTTGTACCTACGCTTTGCAAAAGAATAGGGCGCAGCCTGCCGGGCCCAGGAAAAACGTCCACCTGCTGAGGTGGATGCTGAAGGCGCCCGGTGGGAGAGCTTGTCGAGGGCGGTTTCCCGCTGATGCAGTTGGTCCACCAGCTGCTCGACCTTCTCACCAAAAATGTTATCCCCCCGGCAAGGGACGTCGGCCAGTCTCTGCTGGGTGCGGTTGTCCAGGTCAGAGGCACGCAGCCATGAGAGCCTGCGCATCACTATACCTTGGGCCGCAGCACGAGATGCCACGTCACAGGTGTCATAGATACCCCTGGACAGGAACTTTCTGCACGCCTTCAGCTGCCTGACCACCTCCTGATAAGGCCTGGACTGCTCCGGCGGGAGCTTATCGACCAGGTCCGCCAGTTGTTGCACATTAGTCCGCATGTGGATGCTCATATAGAGCAGGTATGACTGGATGCGGGTCACGAGCATGGAGGATTGGTAGGCCTTCCAAACGAGTCCAGAGTGCGAGACTCCCGCCCCGGGGGCGCCGAGGCGGTATCCCTCGAACTCCGTGCCCTCTTGAGAGCAGAATCCACGACCGCCGAGTCATGGGGCAGTTGGGGCCGCATTAACTCTGGGTCAGAGTGGATCCTGTACTGGGACTCTGCTTTCTTGGGAATGGTGGGGTTAGTTAACGGTCGCACCCAGTTCCGAAGCAGTGTCTCCTTGAGGACATTGTGCAGCAGCACCGTGGAGGACTCTCTAGGTGGTGATGGATAGTCGAGGACCTCGAGCATCTCGGCCCTCGGCTCTTCCACAGAGACCACGGGAAAGGGAATGCTAATAGACATATCCTGCACAAAGGAGGCAAAGGAGAGACTCTCAGGAGGTGAGAGCTTCCTCTCCGGTGAAGGCGTGGGGTCCGAGGGAAGGCCCGTAGACTCCTCTGAGGAGAAATATCTAGGGTCCTCCTCTTCCCCCCACGAGGCCTCATCCTCGGTATCGGACATAAGCTCATGTAGCTGAGTCCTGAACCGGGCCCGGCTCGACGTCGAGGCACCGAGGTCTCGGTGTCGTCGAGCGGTGGACTCCCGCGTCGGCGGGGACGGAGCTCCCTCCATCGACGTCGACGGGGACTCCACCTGCGTGGCGGTCGAGACCGGCGCCGCAAGCGGCGGCGGTGTCGACGGCCCCGGCGCCGGGCTAGAGCTCGCCGGCGCCACAGACATCGGCGCCGAGGGCGCAAGCACCCCCGGCGCCGGCACAGCCTGGCGCATCAGCCCTTCCAGGATCCCCGGAAGGATGGCTCTGAGGCACTCGTCCAGGCCCGCTGCCGGGAAAGGCGGTGGGGCCGGTAGGGGTGTCGGTGCCAGAAGCTGATGGGGGCCAGGAGACGGCACCGAGGTGCCGGAACCCTGACGCGTCGGTACCTCCACAACCGACGGGGACCTCTCCTCTCGGCGATGATGCTTCGGCGTCGCCTCCTCTCCGATGTCCGGATGCACCGAGGGCGACCGGTGACGACGCTTCTTGT
This sequence comes from Microcaecilia unicolor, assembly GCF_901765095.1. NCBI lineage: Eukaryota > Metazoa > Chordata > Amphibia > Gymnophiona > Siphonopidae > Microcaecilia > Microcaecilia unicolor. Next base: position 124,982,626 of record NC_044037.1, read on the forward strand.
CCTTCTTTCGATGCGCGTCACCGGCGCCGGGAGGTATGGAGGAGGAGGAGGACGATCCCCCTCGGTCTCGAGGAGCCGGGTCAGACAGGGTTCGGTCCCGTGGACCACGGGCTGAGGGAGTGACCGGGGCCGACTGCCCACGCGGCCGCTCACCTCCACCCTCGCCGGCGGACCGGCGGGCCGACGGGACCTGTTCTCCTGGGGTCGATGCCATCGGTGCCGATGTCTCGGGCATCGATACCGGTACCGAAGGACCGGGCGTCGATACCGATGCCGTCGAGGTCGACGTCGAGGGGCCGGCGCAAGTTCCAAAAAGACGGTCCCGCAGAACTTGCCTCGCAACTTGAGTCCGTTTCCGGAGACCGAGACACAGGGAACACGACTTGATATTGTGCTCCGGCCCGAGGCACTGGAGGCACCAAGCGTGGGTGTCGGTCTGCGAGATCGGCCGGCCGCAGCGACCACACTTTTTAAATCCACTCGGGACCTTCGAGGACATCGACGGAAAAATCGCGTCGGCGAAGTCAAAGTCGTCAATGGTGGCGAAAATCACACCTCGAAAAAGGAAACGACCGTGCGGCCACTAGGCCGCAACGCGGCGTCCCCGCTGGAAGCGAGGGAAAAAGGGAGCGCGTGCTCCACACGCACAGGTTTTTTTTTTTTTTTGAAAAAGAAAAAGGAAACCGGTGGTAACAAAAACTAAATAGAAAAAATAACGATCCGCGTAAACGCGATCGACTTTCCGGCGTCTGAAAGCAGAGAGAGCGGCAAAGCACGACTCTCTCCAGACGCGGAAAAAAAGGAACTGGCGGGAGCGGTCGCGCACGGGCGGGAGGACGGCCGCGCATGCGCGGTGGGCGTGCCCTGCGTGCCGACCGTCCCGCGAAGCCTTTTCCGGTTGGTGGGGGCTGCCGCGGACGTCACCCCAGTCGTGAGAACAAGCAGCCTGCTTGTCCTCGGAGAACGACCAGTTTCGCATAAGAACTTCCCTGAGTGTGTTATGCAAGGGAGCCATTGCAACCTCTAGGTGGAGAAGGATAATCCATGACCTCGAGCATGTCGGCCCTGGGTTCATCCACAACCTCCATAGGGAAGGGAATGTCCTTAGACAATTCCCGAACAAAGGAGGAAAAAGAAAGACTCTCAGGTGGAGACAATCTTCTTTCAATTGGCGGAGTAGGATCAGAGGGAACCCCTTAAGACTCTTCTTCAGAAAAGTATCTGGGATCTTCCTCCTCCTCCCACGAGCGCTCATCATTGGTATCTGACAAAAGCTCTCTAAGAGCAGTCCGAACCCAAGCCTGTCTCGACGTCGAGGAACGACGACCTCGAGGGGGATGTCGAGAAGTCGACCCATGCCTGGACTGCGGCGAAGCTTGCTCCACCGACATCGAATTGACCCGGGTGGAGGTCGACACCGATGCCACAAGCGGCACTGAGGACGGGGACCTCACCACAGGCGAAGGCCCAGATGCCGCTTCCACAGTTGGTACAGAAGGCGCAAGCACCCCTGGCACCGAAGTAGAATGGCGCAGCAGTCCCTCCAGAAGCTCTGGAAGAAGGGCCTTGATACGCTCTTCGAGAGCTTCCATCGGAAAAGGCTGAGGGGTCAGTACAGGAGTCGGTGGCAGAATCTGAGGGGGCTCGAGAACCAGTACCAGGCTGCCAGAAGACCGATGCATCGGCACCTACTGTATAGAGGGTGAGCAGTCCTCCCGGCACCGACGCTTCTCGGGTGCTGAATCCCTCAGCTCCCCGATGCTCTCGGTACTGCGCATGGAAGGAGAACGATGACGGTGCTTCTTAGCCTTCGCTCGACGCCCGTCATCGAGACTACTCCTCGTGCCGAAGAGGACATGGAATCCTCACGCCTCCACGGGGCCAGGTCCAACGAAGGTCGGTTCCGGGGGGCCTGCATAGCAGTAGGCCTCGAGACAGGTGGAGACCCACTCGATGCCTCGCTGCTCCCAACGCAATGTGGTCGTTCGGCAGCCATTACCTGAGCTCTCAAAGTCGATGCTTCCCTTGACATCGCTGACTTCAGTACTGATGTCGATACCAACGTCGAAGGACCGGACTGATCAGCAAAATGTTTTTCCTGTTGAGCCTCCTGAGACACTTGAGTCCGTTTCTTCATTAAAGGACACAGCTTACAAGCAGATGGAAGATGATCAGGCCCAAGGCACTGGAGACACCACGAGTGGGGGTCGGTACCCGAGATGGTCCGGTTGCACCAAGTATAACGCTGGAAGCCGCTGGGTGTCCTCGATGATATGGACGGAATAGCGGCAGCTGCGAAATTAAAAGATGTGATTGTGCCAATTAAAAAGGAACAAAAAAGAGAAAAAGTAAACCCGACCGCGCGGCCTAAAGAGGGCTGTGACGAAAAGAAAGAAAACTTATAATCTGGAGAAAAAATAAGGAACTAAAACTACGTTGTTTTTTTTTTTTAAGTTTTGAAAAAAATTAAACAAAAAGAGAAGAGTAAAAGGAAAAACAGATACACTATGATCTCCTGGGCCGAAGGTAACACAGAACTCGAAAAAAACTCCGTCACCACAGTCGTGGAAAAAAAATAACTGAGGAGGGCACGCTCGCATGGCAGGCGGGAAGCCGTTCGCGCATGCGCGGTGTGTTATGCCCATGCAACGGAGAGTTCTTTGTTTTGCTATACAGATTTTGCCGGTGTTCTGGGCTGTCGCAGACGACAACTCAATCGTGAGACCAAGCAGCCTGCTTGTCCTCAGAGAAATAGCAAGTTATCTGGAGAGAGGAGAAGTTCAGACCACTATCTGGATAAAGTTATCTGGATAGTATTCAGCCTGCCCTAGCTTGATAATCAGTGCACTATCTGGATGGCAGCACTGAATATTCATGTTTAATTTAACTGCCAGCCACAGCTGGAATTGAGGAAAAAAAAAAACCTGCAACCAGTGTTTAAATATTGCCCCAGTGCTCTCTTATTTTCCCCTGGATAACCTACTTTATATAGAAACTTGTGGCTTGTTCAGTGGTCTGCTTCATTGCATTTTTATGCTAAATATTACTGTGTACATAACTCAACCAAAGTGTTTACCTAGGAGAATAAAAACAGATCAAATGTCAGTAGGATAGCAGTTGACCCACAGGAGCAAGGCTTTAGAAGCACATGCTTGGCAGTTGAACACATTGAAGCATTTTTTAGAAGGTAAGAATGCACTTCAGTGTCATTTTCTTGTCAAATGGGAGCACAGTTCTGATGCATCTTTACGTCCAATGAGACACTCAGCTTTATAGCATTTTTTTTTGTTCAATACCATAGCTTTAGGATACTCTAACTCCACACCCCAGTCTCTAAGCACCCCTTTCCTTCAGGGACGTAGCTACAGGGGTCCTTAGGAGCTCAGCTCCCCCCCCCTACTCGAGTGCATATGCTTAACATCCCACCAGCAGCAAGAGCTAATGGCCAGGCTAGTGTCATTCTCTTTCCCTTTTCCTCTCCCCACAATATTGAGGCCAGCATTTCTCTTCTTTGACTCGACTCCCTCAGCAAGTACAGTCCATCTGTCACTCCCCCTGGACCCTTCCACCTGGCTTGATCTCTAGCAGTGGCTATGATTACAGCAGACTGCCTCTGCCACCATCAAAGCTTCACCCAACATGTAATTAAACTCTGGAATTTGTTGCCGGAGAACGTAGTGAAGGCGGTTAGCTTGGCAGAGTTTAAAAAGGGGTTGGACGGTTTCCTAAAGGACAAGTCCATAAGCCGCTACTAAATGGACTTGGGAAAAATCCACAATTTTGGAAATAACTTGAATAAAATATTTGTACGTTTGGGTAGCTTGCCAGGTGCCCTTGACCTGGATTGGCCGCTGTCAGGGACAGGATGCTGGGCTCGATGGACCTTTGGTCTTTTCCCAGTATGGCACTGCTTATGTACTTTCACTATGCAGTGCCCCACCTCCTTTGACACTTCCTGTTTCCACGCTGGTGGGACACCCTACAGGCAAAACCTCCATGTTGGCATAGGCAGTCATAATCACAGCCGCTGCTAGAGATCAAGCCAGGTGGGAGGACCTGTGGAAGTGACGGTTAGAGTGGGCTCACTGGGGTGGGTTTGGGGAGAAAAGTGCTGGACTCGGTGGTGGGGGAGAGATGCTGGACCCATTTGTGTGGTTAGGAAGAGGTAGAGACACGGAATTATCCAAGGGTAGGTGAGTGGGAGGCAGAGATGTACAGGAAATGGGGGGGGGGGGTAGGGAGACAGAAATGTGCAGGACATTGGGGGGAAGTTGGGAGATGGAGGTATGCTGGACTTTGGGGGGGGGGGGGAAGTTGCGAGATGGAGGTGTGCTGGACCTAGGTGGGAGAGTGGGGAGATGGAGATGTGCTAGCCCTGGTGGGAGGGGACTAGGGACATGGAGATGTGCTGGCTTGGAGGAGGGGGAGAGATGATACTAGATTAAGTAGGGAGAAAAAAGGAACATTGGAGGATGCTGGATATAGGGTATGTAGGAAGACAGGGAAGATCAGGGAATGGTGGGGGGAGTAAGAAAACAATGGAATACAAAATATAACATCAGGGCATGCTAGGGAGGTAAAATTCCTTGATGAAATCAAGGACTGCTTTATGGAGCAGCTGGTAAAGGAGCCAACAAGAGGAGGAAAAATTCTAGACCTGTCCTTAGTGGAGCACATGATCTGGTGCAGGAGGTAATGGTGATGGGACCACTTCATAACAGTAATCATAATATGATTAGATTTGATATCGGCTTTGGAGTAAATACACACAGGAAATCCAATATGTTAGCATTTAACTTACAGGAAGGAGACTATAATAAAATGAGAAGAATGGTGAAAAATAATTCAGAGGCGCAGCAATGAAGGTCAAAAATTTATATCAGGAATAGATGCTATTCAAAAATGCCATCTTGGAAGCACAGGCCAAATATATTCCATGTATTAAAAAAGGAGGAAGGAAGACCAAACGAGAGCCTGCACGGTTACAAAATGAGGTGAAGAAAGCTGTTAGAGTTAAAAGAAAGTCCTTCAGAAAATGGAAGAAGGATCTGACTGAAAATAATAAGAAACAGCATAAGGAATGGCAAGTCAAATGCAAAGCGCTGATAAGGAACGCAAGGAGGGACTTTGAAAAAAAGATTGCATAGAAGGCAAAAACACATAGTAAAAATTTTGTTAAGTATATTAAAAGCAAGAAGCTGGCAAAAGAATCAGTTGGACAGCTACATGACAGAAGGGTAAAAGGGGCACTCAGGGAAGACAAAGCGACAGCGGAGAGATTAAATGAGTTCTTTGCTTTGATCTTCACCGAGGAAGATTTGGGAAAAACACAAGGGCCAGAAATGGTATTCAAATTGACAAGTCAGAGGAACTGGACGAAATCTCTATAAACCAGAAGACGAAATGGCGCAATTTGACAAATTGAAGAGTAGCAAATTGCCTGGACCAGATGGTATTCATCCCAGAGTACTGATAGAATTGAAAAATGAACTTGTAGAACTATTGTTAGTAATATGTAATTTATCTTTAAAATCGAGCGTGGTACCGGAAGATTGGAGGGTGGTCAATGTAACGCAGATTTTTTGAAAAAGGTTCTGGAGGTGATCCGGGAAATTATAGACCGCTGAGCCTGACGTTGGTGCCAGGCAAAATGGTAGAGCCTATTATAAAGAACAAAATTACAGAGCATATTCAAAAGCATGGATTTAGTGAAGGGAAACCTTGCCTCTCCAATCTATTACATTTCTTTGCAGGGGTGGACAAACATGTGGATAAAGGTGAGTCGGTCGATATTGTGTATCTGGATTTTCAAAAGGCATCTGACAAAGTACCTCATTAAAAACTCCAGAGGAGTTTGGAGAGTCATGGGATAAGAGGTAGTATACTATTGTGGATTAAAAACTGGTTAAAAGATAGAAAACAGAGAGTAGGGTTACATGGTCAGTATTCTCAATGGAGAACGGTAGATATTGGGGTTCCCCAGGGGTCTGTGCTTGGACCATGGCTTTTTAACATATTTATAAATGATCTAGAGAAGGGAGTAACTAGTGAGGTAACTAAATTTGCTGATGACGCAGTTATTCAAAGTTGTTAAATAGCAAGAAGATTGTGAAAAATTATAAGAGGACCTTACGAGACTGGGCATCCAAATGGCAGATGATGTTTAATGTGAGCAAATGCGAAGTGATGCAAGTAGGAAACAGGAACCCGAACTATAGCTACATAATGCAAGGTTCCACATTAGGAGTCACTGACCAGGAAAGGGATCTAGGTGTCGATCGTTGATGATACGTTGAAACCTTCTGCTCAGTGTGAGGCGGCGGCTAAGAAAAGAAATAGAATGTTAGGTATCTGCCGTCATCTACTATGTTACTATGTTATGTATTATTAGAAAAGGAATGGAAAACAAAAATGAGGATGTCATAATGCCTTTGTATCGCTCCATGGTGCGACCACACCTCAAATATTGTGTGCAATTCTGGTCACATCTCAAAAAAGATACAGTGGAATTAGAAAAGATACAGAGAAGGGTGACGAAAATGATAAAGGGGATGGGACGACTTCCCTATCAGGAAAGGCTACAGCGGCTAGGGCTCTTCAGCTTGGAGAAGAGATGGCTGAGGGGAGATTTGATAGAGGCCTATAAAATAATGAGTGGAATGAAACAAGGTAAATGTGAATCACTTGTTTATTCTTTCCAAAAATACTAGGACTATGGGGCACACAATGAAGCTACAAAGTAGTAAATTTAAAACAAATCAGAGAAAATATTTCTTCACTCAATGTGTAAACAAACTCTGGAATTCATCGCCAGAGAATGTAGTAATAGCACTTAGCTTAGCGGGGTTTAAAAAAAAGGTTTGGATAGCTTCCTAAAAGAAAAGTCTTTATTAAAATGGACTTGGGAAAAAGACACTGTTTATTTCAAGGATAAGCAGCATAAAATGTATGGTACCGTTTTGGGATCCTGCCAGGTGCTTGTGACCTGGATTGGCCACTGTTGAAAACAGGTTGCTGGGCTTGATGGACCTTTGGTCTGTCCCAGTATGGCAATACTTATATACTTATACTGAACATCGGACTGGGATGACAACAGAGAGGGGGTATGGTGGACATGGGAGGAGTAGGGATATGGGGGGGGGGGGGGGGGGGAGATGCTGACATGGAAGGAGGAGAGGGACGCAGAGGGATGCTGGATACAAGGGGGAGTTGGATGACAGGGAGAGATGCTGGATGGAGGCGAGGGAAAGAGGATATGCTGGACAGAGAGGGTGAGAGAGAATACACCAGACAAAGGACAATGAATATAGAGAGAGGGTGCTGTGCAGAAGGGAGGAAAGAGAAGGTGCTACATGAAAACTGGGGAATAATGGGATGAAGAATGGCAGGGCTGGGGTGAGGTAGATGTAAAGCTGTAGGTAGATGTGGTAAAAAAAAATTGACAACGGAATAGTAAGAATGAATGAAGGCTGAGCAGCAGTGGCGTAGCAAGGGCGGGGCGGTGGGGGCAGTCCGCCCGGGTGTCAGCGGGTGGGGGGTGCTCTGCTCCCACTGCTCCCACCCTGTCCTGCCTTAAAAAAAATTTTTTCGAAGCGCCGAAGTGGAAGGCAGCGCCTGCCCTGCTAGTAAAAATCTCCTCGACGTCGCATCGGGCCTTCCCGCATTCAGTCCTGCCCTCCTCTGAGGTAACTTCCTATTACCGCAAGGGCGGGCAGGACTGAATGTGGGAAGGCCTGACGCGACGTCGAGGAGATTTTTACTAGCAGGGCAGGCGCTGCCTGCCACTTCGGCGCTTCGAAAAATTTTGTTTTAAGGCAGGACAGGGTGGGAGCAGGACAACGGAGCTGGTAGATGTGTCGGGTGGGAGGGGGGACTCAGATGAAAGAAGGGGATTGGGGAGGGTGGGGGAGCCCAGATGGGTGCCCAGAGAGGGGAGAAGGGGATTGGGGAGGGTGGGGGAGGCCAGATGGGTGCCCAGAGAGGGGGGAAGGGGATTGGGGAGGGTGGGGGAACCCAGTTGGGTGCCCAGAGGGGATAAGAGGATTGGGAGGGTGGGGGTGCCCAGAGAGGGAAGGGGATTGGGGAGGGTGGGGAGCCCAGATGGGAGAAGGGGATTGGGGAGAGTGGGAGAGCCCAGAGAGGGAAGAAGGGGATTGGGGAGGGTTGGGGTGCCCAGAGGGGAGAAGGGGATTGGGGAGGGTGTGGGAGCCCAGAGGGGAGAAGGGGATTAGGGAGGGTGGGGACAGACCCTGGATGGAAGGGGGGGGGGCGTGAGGGAGGGCAGACCCTAGATGGATGGGAGAGGGAAGGCAGATGGATTGAAGGGGCAGAGAGAAAGGGCAGATGGTGGGCGGAAGGGGGAGAAAGAGGGCAGAGTGGGGCAAATGGTGGATGGAAGGGGCAGAGATAGAGGGCAGATGTTGATGGAAGGGGGAGAGAAAAGTGGCAGACTGGGGCAGATGGTGGATGGAAGGGGCAGAAATAGAGGGCAGATGTGGATGGAAGGGAGAGAGAGGGCAGACAGTGGATGGAAGGGGCAGAGAGAGAGAGAGAGGGCAGACAGTGGGTGGAAGGGACATTAGAGAGGGCAGACACTGGATGGCAGAGAGAGAGATAGAGAGAGCGAAGACAGATGCTGGATGGAAGGAAGACAGTGAAAAGAAGATGAGGAAAGCAGAAACCAGAGACAACAAACTGTAAATATATATTTTTATTATTTTGCTTTAGGATATAGTATTGTAGCTGTGTTAATAAATGTTTATAAATAGAACATGTAAATAAGGTAATCTTTTTATTGGACTAATTTTAATACATTTTGACTTAACTTTCAGAGAACAAAACCCCTTCCTCAGGTCAGGATAGCATACTGTAACAGCACTATACTCTATTGACCTGAGGAAGGAGATTTTGGCCTCTGGAGGCTAAATGTATTAGTCCAATAAAATGGTATTATTTTATTTTCTGTATTTGTTTTATTTCTATTTGTTAATTTGTAAAGTGGTGATTGGTACTTGTTTTTAAAATTTACATCTGCTGTCTTTATATTTTGCACAGTACTAGGGGACATTTTCTGTTTCTGTGGTGTTGCATTGTATGCAGAGTCTGGCATCTTGGGGGTTGTTTAATTTTTGTCTAAATAGAAAGTTTATTATTATTCTATAGTGGATTAGGGTGTATCTGTGTTTGTGAAAAAGACATGGCTTTCAGTTGGCATTGACTGTGCAGGATCGACGATCTGTACTATTCTGTCTGGTTTCGTTTTACAATAGGTGAATTGATGTTCTACTGCTCACTGTAGTGTTTTCCTTGTGTGACTCGTAGAAATGACTGCTTATGGTATGGTAGAATTGCTCTATAGGTCCTGAGTGTTTTGTATTCTCGGTATGCCTAGTACTGGATTTGGGGTGGGGGGTGTTAAAAAATGACTGGCCCCGGGTGTCAACTACCCTAGCTACGCCACTGCTGAGCAGATAGAGAGGCAGAAAAATAAATGAAGGAAAGACAAAAGGAAAAGATCAAAGACAGACATGGATATAGGAGAGGAAGTGACAAAGACAGGAAGGGAGAGAAAAACGTGTCAGATGGAGATGTTGTAATGAAAGTTAAGAAAAGACAGAGGAAAACAGGAACTGGAGACTGGAACAAACATAATTGGAAAAAAAAACCAAAACCAGACAACAAATGTAGAAAGAATTTTAATCTTAATTCAGTGAATGGAAAATATCAAATTTATAGTAAATTCACACTGCTTTCTTTATATTTTGCAGAGTGCAGTGTGCTGCTTCTATTTCTCTAGTGTTGGACTGCCTGCAGAGTATGGCTTCTTGGAGTTTAAATTTAATTTTTGTCTACATATTCATATTTTAACTTTGTGCTCACTTATTCTGTACCTGGCAAGGGTCTATTTGTGTTCAGTGTTTATGACTTAGGCTAGGTACTGCATGGAGCTTCTATTTAAGCATCTGTAATAATTCAGCTTCTTCAGTTTCCCAATTACCTTATCGATGTTCTACATCCCACTGCAATATTTACTGTGTTGCATTTTCCTTGGTAGGGTCCTTGTTGTATTACTTCTGTTGTGGTGTTATGATAAAGTAGATTAGCTCTACATGTCCTAAATGATTTTTGTAGGCTTTGGGTTATAGGTATTTCACAATATGCTTGGGACTGGAGAGGGTCTATGTTTTATAGGTACTTCACAATATGTTTGGGACTGGAGAGGGTCTATGTTTTTATTGAGTTTACTTCAAAATCAATTTTTCTTGTGTGGTGAGTTCCTGTGGAAATGCCCTTTTCCTGCTTTGTGTCCATTCTTAGAGGAAGAGCTATGGGGGGGGGGGGGGGGGGGGGGGGGGGGGGGGGGGGGTGGAGGGGGTGGGGGGGGGGGGGGGAGGGGGGAAATCTGTGGATGCAAAAAATATGTTTAAATTTAACAGCTTAAGTCCAGTGTTGGGGGCTGGAATTAATGATATTAGATTTCTTAGGCTGCATATATTTTGCAGACTACTATGATGTGTGTTGAGATGTTGACAGACTTAAGTCTACTATAACGGCAAAGGGAAAATTAGGTTCTCACCTTGGTAATTTTCTTTCCTTTAGTCATAGCAGATGAAGCCATTACATATGAGTTGTGTCCATCAACCAGCAGGGGGAGGTAGAGAGCACTCAACTTTTCACAGTGCCTCATGGCCAGCCAGCTCCACTGCCTCTTCAGTATTTGAAGCTTCCAAAGCAGTATGGCAAACCGCAATGGGAATAACATGAACTTTCCTCACAGCGAACGATGGCCCCTTAACAAGGGCATGAACACAAAAGGAGGGAATGAACACATCCTCCTGGAGGGAATAAACTCATCCTCCAAAACATAAACTGGAGGGAATGGACTCATCCTCCTATAACTGAACATGAATCCTGAAGACTGTTTTCCAACTTTCTCCCAAGGAAGGAATTTCAGGAAACAAGAACAGAACCTGAAACATATTCACAGCATACAGACAATCATACAGGGAGGGCTCATGGCTTCATCTGCTATGACTAAAGGAAAGAAAATTACCAAGGTAAGAACCTAATTTTCCCTTCCTTGTCATCAAGCAGATGAAGCCATTACGTATGGGATGTAACAAAGCAATCCCTATATAGGGTGGGAGCAGGTCACACCATGCGCTAGCACTTGTGCTCCAAAACGCGCAACCCTCCTAGCAGCCACATCCAGCCTGTAATGTCGGGCAAAAGAGAGCTTAGAAGCCCATGTTGCTGCACTGCATATCTCTTGACGAGAGAGTGCTCCAGTTTCAGGCAAAGAGGAAGAATTCGCTCTGGTAGAATGCGCCTTAAAGGCTACAGGCGGAGACCGGTCGGCAAGCAGATAAGCTGAAAAGATAGTTTCTTTGAGCCAGCGGGCAATAGTGGCTTTAGACGCTGGAGACCCTCTGCGAGGACCTGATAGCAAAACAAACAGATGATCATAGATACTGAAAGAGATAGTAACTCACAGATACTGCAGCAGAGTCCTGCGCACAACCAACAGGTACAACTGCCCAAAAGATTCTGGAAACTCTTCCTTATCAAAGGAGGGCAAGAAAATAGGCTGGTTTAGGTGAAACACGGAAACCACCTTAGGCATGAAGGAAGGCACGACCCCGGACTCTGAAAATTGCAGAAATGGGTCTCTACAGGACAGCGCCTGGAGCTCTGACACCCATCTTGCCGAAGTAATGGCCACAAGAAAAACAGCCTTTAGTGTCAAATCTTTCTCTGATGCTCGCCGAAGCGGCTCAAAAGGGGAAGCCTACAGGGCCTTCAAAACTAGCCCCAGGTTCCAAGCTGGACAGGGTGCTCGCACGGAAGGCCGGAGCTGAAGCACCCCACTAAGAAACCGTGCCACATCTGGATGAGCAGCTAAAGACACGCCTTCAACCTTACCACGAAGGGAGGCCAACGCTGCCACTTGCACCCGCAGGGAATTATAGGCCAAGCCTATTTGTACACCATCCTGCAAAAAGTCCAGAATCGGCGAGACAGGAGCCCGCATGGGTGTGATCGCTTTTGAAGCACACCAAGACTCAAACTGGTGCCAAATCCTGGCATAAGCCACGGAAGTGGAACGCTTGCGGGCCTGCAGGAGAGTGGAAATGACTGTGTTTGAATAGCCTTTGTCCCTCAATTGCGCCCTCTCAATCGCCATGCCATAAGACCAAAGCGGCAGGCATCCTCCATGGCTACCGGGCCCTGTGACAACAGGTTCGGTACCAGAGGTAAAGGAAGGGGAGCCTCCACTAGCATCTGTCGAAGGTCCGCATACCAAGGCCTCCTGGGCCAATCCGGGGCGATGTGGACCACTTCTCCTGGGTGCAGCCGAATCCGCAGGAGCACGCGCCCTATCAAGGGCCACGGAGGGAACACATATAGTAGGCCCGGAGGCCAGGGCTGAGTCAAGGCATCCAACCCTGCCGAGCGAGGATCTCTCCGTCTGCTGAAGAAGCACGGGACTTTGGCATTTGAACTTGTCGCCATAAGATCCATCACGGGCTTGCCCCATTTGGCACATATCTGCAGGAATACTTCGTCTGCTAGTTCCCATTCTGCTGGATCGATCTGATGCCTGCTTAGATAATCGGCTTGCACGTTGCTCTGACCTGCAATGTGAGCTGCCGACAGAAACTGAAGATGCAGCTCGGCCCAGTGCCACCTTGTTGATTTATGTAGGCCACTGCTGTCGTGTTGTCCGACATCACTCTGACAGCCAATCTTTCCAGGGTCACTTGAAAGGCCAGAAGCGCCTGAAACATCGCTTTCAACTCCAGGCGGTTGATGGACCACTCCGACTCCTCGGATGTCCATAGACCTTGGGCATGCTTCCCCTTGCAATGTGCACCCCAGCCCTTCAGGCTGGCATCTGTCACTACTAGACACCAATCGGGGAGCGCCAGCGGCATTCCTCGCTGCAGCATGCTGTCTGAGAGCCACCACTCCATGCTGAGTCGGGCCGCAGGGAGCCAAGAAAGTCTGCACTGATAATCCTGAGAAACTGGAGACCATCTTTGAAGTAGGGAATACTGTAGAGGTCTCAGGTGCGCTCTCGCCCAGGGCATCACTTCCAATGTGGCTGTCATCGATCCCAGCAGCTGGACAATGTCCCAAGCTCGCGGGCGGGGCATCCTCAGGAGCAGATGGACCTGATTCTGAAGCTTGCACTGCCTTAGCTCGGGTAGGTATACATAGCCCGAGTCTGTGTCGAACCTGGCCCCCAAATATTCTAGAGATTGCGAGGGGGTCAGGTGACTTTTGGCCATATTGACGACCCAGCCTAGAGATTGAAGTACTGAGACCACTCTGGCTGTAGCTTGATAGCTCTCTGTTACAGAGTCTGCTCTGATGAGCCAGTTGTCTAGGTACGGGTGAACCCTGATACCTTCTCGCCTGAGCAAAGCAGCTACTACCACCATTACCTTCAAAAAGGTTCGGGGAGCTGTGGCGAGGTCAAAAGGCAAGGCCCGGAACTGGAACTGTTTTCCCAACACCGCAAACCTCAGAAACTTCTGGTGCGGGGGCCAAATTGGTATGTGCAAGTAAGCTTCTTTCAGGTCTAGAGACGTGAGAAACTCTCCTGGCTGTACCGCAGCAATGACGGAGCGCAGGGTTTCCATGTGGAAATGCCGCACTCTCAGAGACCCACCTTTTCGCGGCACCACAAAGTAGATGGAGTATCGGCCGTAGCCGTATTCGGCGGGAGGTACCGGGGACACGGCCCCTAACTGAATCAGACCTTGCAAAGTCTCCTCTACCGCCGCCCGTTTGGCGGCAGAACCGCATCGGGACTCCACAAACACGTCTCTTACTGGGGCATTGAATTCTATTCTGTAGCCATCTCTGATCAGGTCCTGAACCCACTGATCTGAGGAAATATTGGCCCACTCCTCGGCAAAGAGGGAAAGACGTCCTCCGATGACAGGAAGCGAGGAGGGGGCCGGCGCACCATCATTGAGAGGGTCGCCCCTGAACTCCAGGCCTAGAGCCGGTGGCTGCGGAACGCTTGTCCAAGCGAAAGGAGTTCCTCTGCTGAAAAACGGGCACGAGAAGTGAACCCAGCAGAACGCCCCGGGCGGTACCTTCTAGCTTCACGGAAGTGAGGTCTATAAGAGGAGTGGACTGCCTGGCCCTTGGAGGAAGGCCTCGGCCTATCTTCGGGCAAGCGCTGGGGTTTAGGATCTCCCAGGCCTTTAACAATTTTTTTTTCCAACTCCTCACCAAATAGGAGAAGGCCTTGAAAGGACAACTTCACCAACTTTTGCTTAGAGGCCATGTCCGCTGCCCAATGTCGTAGCCAAATAAGACGACGAGTCGCCACTGCTACTGCCATTTGTTTAGCCGAAGCTCTGACAATATCATAAAGGGCATCAGCCAAAAAGGACAAGGCCGACTCCAGCCGCGGAGCCACATCCGAGAAGGGCTCCGCTCCATCTCCGGGCTGTTCCACTGCCTGTTGGAACCACGCCAGGCAGGCTCTAGCAGCATAACAACTGCATGCAGATGCCCGAACAGTAAGACCTGCAATTTCAAAGGACCGTTTAAGTGCTGCTTCCAGCCTACGGTCTTGCATATCCTTCAGGGCAACTCCTCCTTCCACAGGGAAGGTAGTTCTCTTTGTCACCGCAGTGACTAGGGCATCTACTTTAGGCATTGCAAAGCGAGCCAAATGCTCCTCACGCAGAGGGTATAATTGCCCCAAAACCCTGGAAACTTTCAAAGGTCCCTCGGGGTCAGCCCACTGAGCGGAAATAAGCTCTTGGATGGAGTCATGCAAAGGAAAGGCTCGAGCAGGCTTTTTGGTACTAGCCATCCTAGGATTCACAGAGGAGGCCATGCCACTGTCAGGCTCTTCAATAGAAAGGACCTGTAGGGCATCTGAAATAAGCGCTGGCAGCTCATCACGGTGGAAAATCCTCACCACGGAGGGATCATCCAGATCCTGTGGAAATTCTGCACCTGACTCTGGCTCTTCAGACCACGAAGGCCTGCCGGAACTCTCCGAATCCTCACAGCCCGACCACGGGGGGAAAAAGGAGGTGCACCACAATCTGAAGGGGAATTAGCCCTTATACGCTTTTCTTTATGCCAATTATCAGGGAAAATAGCCTCAGCGAGCAGTCCCAGGCCAGAATCCACCAGGGGGGACAATAGAAGGGGCATCAGACGACCCTTGAGGGAGAGCTCTTTTCAGCATGTATGCTTTATGCAATAACAACACAAACTCAGGGGAGAAAAACTCGCCCTTGGCACCCAGATCCCGTCCGGGGCTAGCCGCTCCCTGAATAGCCTCAATTCGAGCCCCCCCCCCCCCCCGGCCTCAGGGCTCTCCGTCTCTACGGAGGCCGCGCCATGCGGAGAATTCAAAATGGCGTCTGCTGCCAGCTCTGAGCGGGAAGAATCATCGCTCGCCATGCTCGGGCCGGCTCTTACACCTGTACAGCACGATTTACAGAGCCCCACTGCTGATTTGCGCTTGCCACACCGGGAACAGCGCTTTACATTCTCTGCAGCCATTGCTGAAAAACGGCGGGAAAATTCAAAAAGGCGGTTTCGCGCCAAAAACGCCCTGATTGCGGGCCCACTCCGGAGGAGTTAGAAAACACTCTTACCTCACCGGACCGAGTATCACAGCTCCGGTCCCATAGAAGAATCAAAGGAAAACCTCTGTTCCATTTTTTTTTTTTTTTTAACGCTTTGAGGAAAGCAGAGGTAATAAGAACTCCGGAGGCTCAGATGAGTGGGAAAGGCAGGGAAAGGCGAACCAATGTGCCTGCATCCACTGAGTGGGAAAGGACAGGGAAAAGCAAGCTAATATGTCTAAATCCACGGGGGCATGGGTAAGGCAGGGAAAGGGCTAACCTATGTGCCTTCAAAGTGAAGCTGCTATAGCCTCTAACACCCCGGCTAACAACTGGCAAGCCAGGAGCCTCCCCCAGGCAGACTTTTGATGGAGCTCGAAGAAGCTGCAGCCACCCTGCATGGGGAGATAGAGAATACTGAAGAGGCAGTGGAGCTGGCTGGCCATGAGGCACTGTGAAAAGTTGAGTGCTCTCTATCTCCCCCTGCTGGTTGATGGACACAACCCATACGTAATGGCTTCATCTGCTTGATGACAAGGATGTTTAAGTTATGGGATAATGTGACTATATTTAAAAATGTCAGTGTTTCCAAAGTTTCCATAAGTGTGTTGGGGACAGCTGTTGGGCACAGTGCTTACTTTGAAATCCCTCAAGTGCACTCTAAGGCATTATTTAGGAGTACACCAAACACTACTCACACCTAAATGCCTAGTGCCTCCCATGTTAAGTCTGGGCCCCCATAAATATCAGGTCTGGCTACACTACTGCTTTCCTTATAAGCACATTATTGCCCTATCATACATTTTTGATGATAATTACTAAGGGGCCCTTTTACTAAAGGGTTGTTGTGCGGCAACTCAGAACTACCAATGCGGCTGCTGGTGGTAGTTCTGCCCCCAGCACATGGCATTTCCGGAGGCTGGAATTTTTGAAAAATTAATACCCCAGGGGGTTACCGCCAGAACCCTTACCGCCACCTCAGTGGGTGGTGGTAAATGTTCCCCCTGAAATGGCCGCACGACAAATGCGAACTTACCACACGGCCATTTCTTTTTTTGGGCTTTTTACCCGCTGCAGTAAAAGGGTCTTGGCGCATGGCAAAAACAGCCACCACCGTTAGTGCAGGGCCCCTTTTATTGCAGCTTAGTTAAAGGGCCCCTAAAATTCTTATGTCTCTTTCATTAATGAATCTCCAGATTGAGAAAAACGTTCAAGGACAAAGTATATACAGCTACGGGTTACTATACTAATTGACCAGTTTTAAGGCCATTTTATCCAACAGGTTTTGGGTTATCTTCTTGGACAGGGAGAGCACAGCTACTAGGACACTTTCTTGACCTCTGGGTGCTCAGATTAAGATAATCTTAGCCAATGAAAGCAGCAATTTTAGGGTCATTTGTTGAGTCAACAAGAGCAAAACTTTGGGAGTAATGAGGTGGTATTTTCAACTGAACTAAGAAATAATTTTAGGTTACTTTAAAGCAATATTGATAATAAGCCAATGGAAGCACAACTGTGAGCAGCCTCACGTGACTGAGGTTGTGAGGACAAAATATTAAATCAATGGAAGCCAAACTTTGATGAAATTTTCTTGCTCCATTCAGACAATTTCTTAACTAGTTGAAGCATTACTGTACATAAGAAAATCACATTTCTTCCATAATAAATATATATTTTATTGGCAAATAGTTCTGCTCCCCAAAATTCAGTCCACAGCTCCAATCCAGGTCTAGTTGATAACAGTGACTGAATGGCAAGTGGCCTGCACTTTTATCTTTGCACAGGGAAGAAAAGCCACAGAATTTTTCTGAATGGTCTACCCCCAAAATTCCCTCTACTGATCAATAGAAAGGCTTCCTAGGACTATAGAGGGTAATTTTGAAAATTGCCCACCCATTTCCCTAAGTAAAAATAATAAAGATTTGGCACAGGAATAGTAGCCACAGAAAAAGCAGGTGAAAATAGCTGCAGGTACCTTTTCTTTGGCAATTTTCTGAATGAGGATCTTTCCTTTTTGTTGTGAAGTCCAAAAGGGAAAGTAGCTACAGACTTTCACCTGCCTGCAGATGTTTAAAAAACAGCCCCATTAATTTAGTTCTTTATTAGTTAATTTGTTCAACAGCAGGTAGGTTTGTGGACATCTGAACTGGGAATGGGAATGTGAAGTGGCTTGCTTCAAAATCTGCTTCACTCACAGAATCGGGTAATATGAACAGCTATCATCCTCCTTTCCTTCTATGTCTCTTGTATATTTTTATGACTTGTAACTGCGTTGACATGCTTTTTACTCAAAAAGCAGTTAAGAAAATGATATCTATATACGTGACTTTCTTCATTTGGAAAACAGTTCTGAACGTTGTGCCTTGCCCCAGTTCAAACTATGTCTGCTTCTGAAGGGTAAATGCATGGTGTGCTCCAGTTATAGGGTTCAAGATGGCACACAATACATAGTAAACTAGGCATATAAGACAGTAAGCAATTCCTGAGCAAGCCTGGTGGTGGTGGGAGCATCAGGCATAGAGATAGCATCAGATGAAAACTGTAGTTCCTCCTTTGCTGCAGGGAGTCAAAAATCAGCCAACACATGTTTCTGAGCAAGTTAGCTGTAGTTGGGGAGAAGATATCCACTACACTCAGTCTTCCTCTGAACTGGACTCATCTTCAGAAAGATCAGGAACTGGAAACCTCAAGATGGCCGCCACCCCTGTCAACTGGCTGAGCTCTGAGTGGAAATTAGCAGAACAAAATTAAAAAAAAAAAAAACTATTTGAAATTCACATTTGTCAAAAAATTGAAAAGTTAATTCTACAGCTAGTTTCTAGTACACTAAAAACTAGAAATTCTTTAGAAGTCACAATGTGGTATTTGGGTGTTGATGCAATTGCACTGGTTGCCACTGTCTATGTTTACTAAGCGGCGCTTACTAAGTGGCAGTCCCAAAAGATAGACATTTTCTATGCAATAATGGAACAAAATGAATATGTTTAGGGTCAAAACAAAGACCTTTTTAGCTAGACCTGTTTCAATCAGGACTAACGGGTCCTTTTTGACCCAAACCAAGGTCCCCTTTTACCGCAGCGGGTAAAAGGCTCTCTTTTTTGGTCTAAAAGAAATGGCTGTGCGGTAAGTGAACCACTTGCTGCGCAGTCATTTCAGGGGGAAGCACTTACAGCCACCCATTGAGGTGGTGGTAAGGGCTCCCATGCTAACCTGGCGGTAACCAACTAGCCTGCAAATTTTTGTAGTGCCGGAAATGGCACGCGCAGGGGGTTGGGCTTACCGACACTTAGTAAAAGGTCCCCTAAGTGACCAAAAGGTGTCCTAAATGACAAAAGGAGGGATTAAAGCATACCCCCTCTTACTCCCCCAGTGGTCACTGACCCCAAGATGTGACAGTACATACCAGGCTGTATGACAGCTTCACATGTGATGACTATTTCTATTAGAGCAGCAACCAGGTGCAAGAAGTAGCCTAGTGGTCAGTGCAGTGGACTGTAGAGCAGGGGACCCAGGTGCATATCCCACTGGTACACTTGTGGTGGAAGTTTGAACCCTCCAAAATACACTAAATATCTACTGTACCTATGTAAAGGTGACACCTGCAAGCTTGAGAGCTATTGAAGTAGTGTACAGTGAGGTATTTTAGGTATTTTTCTGCTCCTGGAGGGCTCCCCGTATAATTTAAGGGGGATATGGTGAAATGTGTACATGGGACCTTTTATATGAAGTCTACTGCAGTGCCCCCTAGGCTACCCCACTACTCTGCTGGGATATCTGTGTGGCCTGTCTACTAAGAACGATGGCCCCCAGACATCCCAATGGCTGGCTTTTGGACGTTTTTCTCTTGGACGTTTTATTTTCCACCATGGTCCCAAAAGAAATATGTAATGAGTACAAACCGTCTAGGAAAAAAGACAATTTTCAAACTAATAAGCAGGGGCGTAGCCAGACACCAAATTTTGGATGGGCCTGGGCCCAAGATGGGTGAGCAAAAGAACCCCACCCTGTCCCACAGGTGATTTGGTCTCTCCCTCTCTCGCCTGCATGCCATATGGTCTCTCTAACACCCCCCTCTCCCGCATACCTTTTAAAAAGCAGATTTTCACTGGCAGCGAGCAGCAACTAATACACACTGCTCATGTTGGCCCCACAGCCTTTCCACTGATGCAACTTCCTGTTTCTGTATAGGTGTGAATACATCAGAGAGAAGGCTGTGGGGCTGATGTGAGCAGTATGTATCAGACGCTGCTTTCTGCAGGCGAAGATCTGCTAATTTACAAGGTATGCAGGATGGACAGATGTTGGGAGTTTTCAGCTGGTGGGGATTGGGAATCCCTGCCAACCACATCATAAGTGTGCTGCTACTGGGTGGGCCTGGGCCCACTCTTGGCTATGCCACTGCCAATAAGGCAGACATTTTTCAGGTTCCAAACGGCTATGTTCACCACTCAGTTTTTGGACATTTCTAGCAAAATATCCAAAATCAGGCTTAGACATTTTATTGAAAATGCCCCTCAAAATCTGAAGAATCAAAAAAATAAACCCTTTGAGCGCAATGATTTTTTTTAAGGGAAGGTAATTCTACAAATTAAGTTAAATATTCCAGTGCCTGACCCCATAAAAAACACATTTTAAATGGGCACAAAAAAGCTATGTGGACAAAAACACTGGAGATGAATCATTTAACACCTTTTAAGAAACTTGCTAACCCCCCCCCCCCCCCCCACACACACACACAATGAATGTACTGTGACATTACTTACATTGCGCCGAACAGAAGTTCTGAATGAGCGAGTCAAATACGTAAAAAAGTCAAATTTTGTGTCAAATAAACAAGTCTGACATCACCAAAAAACTGTCTTAAATAAAAAACCCCAAAACCTTAAGAAATGGTTGTTGTATATAACATCCCCTTCATTTAAGAAAAGGTGACCAAATTTTACACAACTCTCTGTTCCTATCGTCAGCCAGGGGCGTAGCCACGGGTGGGCCTGGGCCCACCCAATTTGGGGTCAGGCCCGCCCAGCAGCACAGCGATTCCGGAGGCTCCGGTCCCCATCATCATCCATTCCCCCGTGGCGTGCCGCAACTTTCATCCCCATCTTCCCTCACCCTCGCAGGCCCGCCCAGCAGCGATTCCGATCGCAGGCAGCTCCTTCGGCTTGTGCACGCTGCCTGCCGGCTGCCGCTCAAATCTCCTTGCAGCTACTAGCAGCGCTAACCCGGAAGCCTCTCCTCTGAGCTTCCGGGTTAGCGCTGCTAGTAGCTGCAAGGAGATTTGAGCGGCAGCCGGCAGGCAGCGTGTACGAGCCGAAGGAGCTGCCTGCGATCGGAATCGCTGCTGGGCGGGCCTGCGAGGGTGAGGGAAGATGGGGGTGAAAGTTGTGGCATGCAACGGGGCAAGGGATGATGGGGAAAAGATGTTGGAATGGGGGAGGGAAGACGGGGACAGCAGCTGCACGGGGGGGGGGGGGGGGGGGGGAAGAAGATGGAAGGAAAGATGCTGCACAGGGAGGAGGGAAGATGGAATGATGAGGCATGGTGGGTGGGGGGAGAAGCTGCATGGGGAAGAAGGGAGAGATCCATTAAAGGGGTGGAGGGGTCAGGAAGGGAGAAGTCTTGGCTGCATATGAGGTGGAGGAGAGGGAGACATGCTGCATAGAGAGGGGATAGGTGGCGAGAGGGGGAGATATGTTAAACACAGGGGTGGAGAGGAGGGCAAAATGGTGGGCATAGGGGTGGAGGGAAGGGAGAAATGTTAGACATGCTGGTAGAGGGGAGGAAGGTAGATATGCTGTATGGGAAGGGGAGAGAGACGTTGGACAGTGGGAATGAGAGGGGGAGATAGACATGGGGGTGGATGAGAGGTACACAGTAGGTGGTGAGGGGGGAAATGCTGGGCCATGGAGGAGAGGGCTACTACTATTACTATTTAACAGGAATGAAGAGAGAAGGGGCAGGAAAATATAAGGCTACCATGGTGGGGTGGGGAGGGGATCAGATGCTGGTTAGAAGGGTGGAGGGAGAAGATGATGGGAATGGTGAAATCCTGTGGGAGAGGGCAAGAGGGGGAGGAGGGGGTGGCAAGGAAATGAATGAGAGATAGTGATTACAGAGGGTAGAAATATGGTAATGGGGAGTAGATTAAAGATAAAAGAGAAAGTAGGGATGGGGAGGAGTAAGATGGGGAATGGGAGAGCTAGTGGGTGAAAGAAGAAGATGGAAATTTGATAGGTAGTTGAAAAGTAAAAAGGAGACAAAGAAGGGTGAGAGAGAGGCAGAAAAGAGCTACAAAGGAATGACCAACATGTCAGAGGCAGGAATATTGAGGGAACAGACAGGAGAGAGGAGAAAAGACAAATGGACTACAGCCGCTTGAAGAAGAATTAGCAGACAGCAGAGAGGAAAGCAGAAACGAGAAACTGGAACCAGCAAGATGGAAAAATAAAATGTCCAGACAACAAAGGTAGAAACAAAGCATTTTATTTCAAATGTTTTAAATGGAATATGTTAGCTTTTGGAAATGTGCATAGGAAATGTCTTTGTATTGTGTTCTGTAGAAAAGGAAATGCATGTTTTGTGTCTCCAGTGTTGCAGTAATGCTATGTTTAACTTCTTGGGGTTCCTTTTCAATTTTTGTCTAAATATTTTTATTTCTAATTTGTGATCCCTTGTTCTGTGTTTGGTGAGGTTCTGTTGGTGTGATAGTAATGGCAGGTGGAAAATTGGAAGGGAGGCAAAGAGGAGAGGGAATCGGGGAGGGGAGCCCTCCTTTATTTTCTGACCTGGGCCAAGTAGGTCTTACAACAGTCCTAACCCTTGCTGTATAGCTGGTGAGGATTCCCAGGCATCCCCAGCTAAGGACCTCCTCCAAAGGCGGCCAGAACTCCCTTCTACCAAGCTCTGGCAACAGCATCCTTGAGCCATCAACAGCTAAGCATGTGTGGGGTGCTGGCATCAGTGGCTTAGGGTCATTGCTGCTGCCTGCCAAGCTTGGTAAAAGAGAGTTCTGGCCACCTTCAGAGAAAGTCTTCAGCTGACTGAGCTTGAGGATCCTCATTAGCTAAAATATTTATATTTTGAGGTGGAGGTAGGGCGGAGCAGAGAAAATTTTGTACCCACCCACTTTGGGATCAGGCCCACCCAAAACTGGCTGTCTGGCTACGCCACTGTCATCAGCTGTTATACAGCATCAGAGAATGCAACAAACTGAACCTGTTCAGTTCTGCATATTGGATAACACTTACTCAGAAATAACAATAACACAATTATAATATAGATGTTCTCCATAAAAATTTATAGACCAAATAAATATAGGCAACAGTCTTAATTATACCAAAAACATTAAATATAATATATAAACCATGGATGACAAACATGTGGCCCATGGGGAAGTTCCGTGTAGCCCACATCAACGTTACATAAGTACATAAGCATTGCCATACTGGGAAAGACCAAAGGTCCATCAAGCCCAGCATCCTGTTTCCAACAGTGGCCAATCCAGGTCACAAATACCTGTCAAGATCCCAAAAAGTACAAAACATTCTATACTGCTTATCCCAGAAATCGCGGATTTTCCCCAAGTCCATTTAATAAAGGTCTATGGACTTTTTCTTTAGGAAGCCGTCCAAACCTTTTTTAAACTCTACTAAACTAACCGCCTTTACCACATTCTCTGGCAACGAATTCCAGAGTTTAATTACATGTTGAGTGAAGAAATATTTTCTCCGATTCGTTTTAAATTTACTACATTGTAGCTTCATCACATGCCCTCTAGTCCTAGTATTTTTGGAAAGCGCAAACAGACGCTTCACATCTACCCGTTCAACTCCACTCATTATTTTATAGACCTCTATCATATTACTACTACTACTTATCATTTCTATAGCGCTACTAGACGTACGCTGCGATGTACACTTGAACATGAAGAGACAGTCCCTGATTGACAGACCTTACAATCCAATTCAGACAGACAAACAGGACAAACAAGAGATAAGGGAATATTAAAGTGAGGATGATAAAATAAGGGTTCTGAACAAGTGAACAAGGGTTAGGAGTTAAAAGCAGCATCAAAAAGGTGGGCTTTTAGCTTAGATTTGAAGACGGTCAGAGATGGAGCTTGACGTACCGGCTCAGGAAGTCTATTCCAGGCATATGGTGCAGCAAGATAAAAGGAACGGAGTCTGGAGATAGCAGTGGAGGAGAAGGGTGCAGATAAGAGAGATTTACCCAGTGAACGGAGTTCCCGGGGAGGAATGTAGGGAGAGATGAGAGTGGAGAGGTACTGAGGAGCTGCAGAGTGAATACACTTATAGGTCAATAAGAGGAGTTTGAACTGTATGTGGAAACGGATAGGAAGCCAGAAGTGACTAGTGAGGGCTAATATGAGCATAATGACACTGGCGGAATATTAGTCGTGCAGCAGAATTTTGAACAGATTGAAGAGGAGAGAGATGGCTAAGTGGGAGACCTGTGAGAAGCAAGTTGCAATAGTCTAAGCGAGAGGTGATAAGAGTGTGGATGAGGGTTCTGGTAGTGTGCTCAGAAAGGAAAGGGCGAATTTTGCTGATATTATAGAGAAAGAAACGACAGGTTTTAGTAGTCTGTTGAATATATGCAGAGAAGGAGAGGGAGGAGTCGAAGATGACCCCAAGGTTACGAGCTGATGAGACAGGAAGGATGAGAGTGTTATCCACAGAAATAGAGAATGGGGGAGGAGGAGAGGTTGGTTTAGGGGGAAAGATAAGAAGCTCAGTCTTGGTCATGTTTAGTTTCAGATGGCGCTGAGACATCCAGGCAGCAATGTCAGACAGGCAGGCTGATACTTTGGCCTGGATTTCGGCTGAGATTTCTGGTGTGGAGAGGTAGATCTGGGAGTCATCAGTGTAAAGATGATACTGAAAACCACTAGGATGAGATCAGAGTACCAAGGAAAGAAGTATAGATGGAGAAGAGAAGAGGTCCCAGGACAGATCCCTGAGGTACACCAACTGACAGTGGGATAGAAGTATGTAGTTTCCTCTTCAGTGATTTCAGAAAAGGAAGAAAAGGAGGCAGGGGTTGGAGGGTTGAGAGAATGGACTAAGGGAAGGAGAGGTGGAGGTGACCTGGTTGAGAATTCAAGTTTAATCTTGTGAACCTTATCATGAAAGAACTCAGCCAGAGTCTGGGGGGAAAGTGAAGGGGGGGCAGGGTCGTGCCAACACGGTAAGCGGGGTAAGCACCGCAGGGGGCGCCGACCTCTGGAGGGCGCCACCCAGGTTCGCTCACTTGCAAAATCTTTTACCTGAAGTTGTGATTCTCCTCTCTCCCCTGCCCTTCCCTCTCCACGTCAGGAAGTGAAGGCAGTCCAGCAGTGCTGAGGCAGACACGCTCTGCTAAAATTGCTTCAAAGAGTACAACCAGTGCTATATATGTCTTTGGCGTGGGAAGAACTCCTCATTCAGGGTGAGCTTGAACAACATTCAAATTAAAGAGAACAGGTTTGGAGGGAGGTGTGCAAGTGAGACTGGGGAGAAATAAAAATTAAATAGTGTAATTGTTTGTTAAAATCTGTGAGTGGTTCAAAGTTTTTTTTTTCTGAGCATGTACACTGAGAGGTGGGCATGACTTTAATGATGTGTGCATAATTATCCTGAGATAGCTACAGCTAAAAGCCATTTTACTGGCTGATGGTTCAAAGAGGAAGTTTAGCTTAGAGCTGGTAAGTGAAAATCTGATTGTTTTTTTTGTGTGTAATTACTAAATGTTTTGTATGTAATTACTAAATGTTTATTTCTTATATATCTCCACCATTCATGATGTATTGTAAGCCACCAGAATCTTCAAAACTTTTAGTACATGAACATTGCTGGGCAGACTTCTACGGTCTCTGCCCTGATTGTGACTGAATAGGTATGGATGGGCTTGAGTGTATATTTTAAGGGACTTCATCTTTACTATCAGAACTTAGCATAAGAACTTCTACAGTCTGTGCCCTGAGAATGGCAAGGACAAATCAAACTCAGGTATACATATAAAGTATCACATACCGTGTAAAATGAGTTTATCTTGTTGGGCAGACTGGATGGACCGTACAGGTCTTTATCTGCTGTAATTTACTATGTTACATTGAGCCTGCAAAGAGGTGGGAAAATGTGGGATACAAATGCAATAAATAAATAAATAAATAAAAAACATTCTGCTTGGATAGAAAGAGTTTGTAATGTGTGAAAATACATTTTGCTTTAATGAAATTGCTAAACTTTAGAGTCAGAGACTTATCAATGAGGGATACATACAGTGCTTTTTTTGTACTGGCACCTTTTTCCTGAGGTCCGGCTCACTTGCCCGCTCCCTTCTGTTCCTGCTCTCGCGCTCCAAAATCTTTTACCCAAAGTTGCGATTCTCCTCTCTCCCCTGCTCTCCCCTCCATGTCCAGCATGTCGCCTCCCTCCCCTGCCCTCCCCTCTCCATGCTGGACATGGAGGGGAGGGGAGAGGAGGGCAGGGAAGAGAGAATTGCTGGACATAGATGAGAGGGGAGGGCAGGGGGCAGAGGAGACATACTGGACATGGAGGGGAGGGGAGGTCAGCGAAGAGAGATTCGCTGGACATGAAGGGCAGGGGAGAGAGGAGAAACGTTGGACATGGATGGGAGGTGAGGGCAGGGGAGAGAGGAGAATCGCTGGACATGGATGAGAGGGGAGGGCAGGGCAGGGGAGAGAGGAGAATCGCTGGACATGGATGAGAGGGGAGGGCAGGGGAGAGAGGAGAATCGCTGGACATGGATGAGAGGGGAGGGCAGGGAAGAGAGATTCTCTGGACATGGATGGATGGAGGAGTTGGCGGGGAGAGAGGAGAAATGCTGGTCTTGGATGGAGGAGAGGGGAGAGAGAATTATTGCTTTATACGGATACAGGGGAGGGACGAGAGAGGAGAAATGCTGAACATAGATGGAGGGGATGAGAGAGGAGAAGTGCTGGACATGGATGGAGGTGAGGAAAGAAAAAAGAAGAAGATGCACATGGATGGAGATGAGGGAAAGGGAAGAGAGGAGAAAAACTGCACATGGATGGAGAAAATAGGCAAAAGCGGGATCCACGTTATACCTCCTCCATTCAATTCCACAGAGGAGGACACAGCTTTTACTTATGGATGTAGGGCAAGAAATGAAGAAGAAAGGAGGAAAGTAAAGAAATAAATGGAAAGGAAGCCCTGGAAACGGAATTAAGAGAACAGATAGAGAGCAGCAGAATCAGAGACTGGGACCAATATGGATAGAAAAACAAAGTCACCAGACAACAAAGGTAGAAAAATTTCATTTTATTTTCATTTTAGTGTTTGGAATATGTCCACTTTGAGAATTTACATCTGCTATCTTATTTTGCAATGTATAGCAATTTGTTTTCTAAAAATATTGCTGACAATTCCTGTCAGTGTGGCAAGTGGTGAGCGATCATTTTCACGGTTAAAAATCATAAAAAATGATTTGCGATCAAGTATTTCGCAAGAAAGGCTTGTAAGCCTTGCCATCTTGTGCCACACGGGGGGGGGGGGGGGGGGGGGGCGCCAACTGATAGTCTGCAGGGGGGCACCAGAGACCCTAGGCACAGCCCTGAGGGGGGGGGGGGGGTTGGAGGTGAAGGCACTTTGAGGAGAGAGTTCAGTGTGGCAAAGAGACGATTAGGGTTTGAGCCAAGAGAATTAGTCAACTGGATGTAATAGTCCTGTTTGGCAAGTAAAAGAGCAGACTGGAAGGAGGTCAGCAAGAATTTGAAATGTATGAAGTCAGCATGGGCACAGGATTTCAGCCAAAGGCGTTCGGCAGAGCAGGCACAGGAACGTAGGTAGCAGATTCTAGAGGTCAGCCAAGGTTGGGGTTTGGTACGTTTTACAGAACGGGGAATGAGAGGAGCGAGAGTATCCAGAGCAGAGGAGAGAATAGTTTTATACGAAGAGACAGCCTCATTGACAGACTTAGATTCCATATCTCCCCTCAGCCGTCTTTTCTCCACGCTGAAGAGCCTTAGCCGCTTTAGCCTTTCCTCATAGGGAAATAATCCCATCCCCTATATCATTTTCGTCACCCTTCTCTGCACCTTTTCTAATTCCACTATATCTTTTTTGAGATGCGGCGACCAGAAATGAACACAATATTCGAGGTGTGGTCACACCATGGAGTGATACAAAGGCATTATAACATCCTCATTTTTGTTTTCCATTCCTTTCCTAATAATACCCAACATTCTATTTGCTTTCTTAGCCGCAGCAGCACACTGAGCAGAAGGTTTCAACGTATCATCAACAACGACACCCAGATCCCTTTCTTGGTCTGTGACTCTTAACGTGGAACCTTGCATGACGTAGCTATAATTTGGGTTCCTCTTTTCCACATGCACCACTTTGTACTTGCTCACATTAAACACCATCTGCCATTTAGACGCCCAGTCTCGTAAGGTCCTCTTGTAATTTTTCACAATCCTCCTGCGAATTAATGACTTTGAATAACTTTGTGTCATCGGCAAATTTAATTACCTCACTAGTTACTCCCATCTCTAGGTCATTTATAAATATGTTAAAAAGCAGTGGTCCCAGCACAGACCCCTGGGGAACCCCACTAACTACCCTTCTCCATTGAGAATACTGACCATTTAACCCTACTCTCTGTTTTCTATCTTTTAACCAGTTTTTAATCCACAATAGAATACTACCTCCTATCCCATGACTCTTCAATTTCCTCTGGAGTCTTTCATGAGGTACTTTGTCAAACGCCTTCTGAAAATCCAGATACACAATATCAACCGGCTCCCCTTTATCCACATGTTTGTTCACCCCTTCAAAGAAATGTAGTAGATTGGTGAGGCAAGATTTCCCGTCACTAAATCCATGTTGACTTTGTCTCATTAATCTATGCTTTTGAATATGCTCTGTAATTTTGTTCTTTATAATAGTCTCTACCATTTTGCCTGGCACCGACGTCAGACTCATTGGTCTATAATTTCCCAGATCTCCTCTGGAACCTTTTAAAAAAATTGGCGTTACGTTGGCCACCTTCCAATCTTCCGATACCACGCTCGATTTGAAGGATAAATTACATATTACTAATAGCTCAGCAAGTTCATTTTTCAGTTCTATCAGTACTCTGGGATGAATACCATTCGGTCCAGGAGATTTGCTACTCTTCAGTCAGTTCCTTCTTCCATTTTCTGAAGGATTTTCTTTTAGCTCTAATAGCTTCCTTCACCTCACTTTTTAACCATGCTGGCTGTCGTTTGGTCTTCCGTCCTCCTTTTTTTAATACACGGAATATATTTGGCCTGGGCTTCCAGGATGGTGTTTTTGAACAGCATCTATACCTGATGTAAGTTTTTGACCCTTGCAGTGCCTTCTCTAAGTTTTTTTTCACCGTTCTTCTCATTTTGTCATAGTCTCCTATTTTAAAGTTAAATGCTAACGTATTTGATATCCTATGTATACTTACTTCAAAGCTAATATCAAATCCGATCATATTATGATCACTGTTATCAAGCGGCCCCAGCACCATTACCTCCCGCACCAGATCATGCGCTCCACTAAGGACTAGGTCTAGAATTTTTTCTTCGCTTGTCGGCTTCTGTACCAGCTGCTCCATAAAGCAGTCCTTGATTTCATCAAGGAATTTTACCTCCCTAGCGTGCCCTGATGTTACATTTACCCAGTCCATATCGGGGTAATTGAAATCACCCATTATTGTTGTCCTGCCCAGTTTGTTTGCGTCCCTAATTTCTTTTAAAATTTCTGCATCCGTATGTTCATCCTGGCCTGGCCAGGCGGACGGTAGTACACTCCTATCACTGTCCTTTCCCCCTTTACACATGGAATTTCAATCCACAGGGATTCCAAGAAGTGTTTTGTTTCCTGCAGAATTTTCAATCTATTTGATTCAAGGCTCTCCTTAATATACAACGCTACCCCTCCACCAATTCGATCCACCCTATCACTATGATATAATTTGAACCCTGGTATAACAGTGTCCCACTGGTTATTCTTCTTCCACCAGGTCTCAGAGATGCCTATTATATCTAATTTTTCATTTAGTGCAATATATTCTAACTCTCCCATCTTATTTCTTAGGCTCCTGGCATTCGCATATAGACATTTCAAACTATGTTTGTTGTTCCTATTTACATCATGCTCAGTACTTGAAAGTATTGATTTGCAATCTTTTGTCCGATTTTTATTTTTATTGAAGGATACCTGATCTACTACGGCCTCTTTTGCAACTTCACTATCAGGATACCCTATCTTCCCTGTTTTGGTGATATCTTTGAAAGATATCTTATCCAGAACCATGCGCTTTTGAGCGACTGTCGGCCTTCCCCCCGTTTCTAGTTGAAAAGCTGCTCTAACTCCTTTTTAAATGCCGATGCTAGCAACCTGGTTCCACCCTGTTTAAGGTGGAGCCCATCCTTTCAAAATAGGCTCCCTCTTCCCCAGAATGTTGCCCAGTTCCTAACAAATCTAAAACCCTGCTCCCTGCACCATCGTCTCATCCACGCATTGAAACTCCGGAGCTCTGCCTGTCTCTTGGACACTGCGCGTGGAATGGGTAGCATTTCAGAAAATGCTGCCCTAGAGGTTCTAGATTTGAGCTTTCTACCTAAGAGCCTAAATTTGGCTTCCAGAACCTCTCTCCCACATTTTCCTATGTCATTGGTACCCGCATGTACCAAGACAGCTGACTCCTCCCCAGCACTATCTAAAAATCCTATCTAAGTGACACGTGAGGTCCGCCACCTTCGCACCAGGCAGGCAAGTCACCAGGCGATCCTCACGTCCACCAGCCACCCAGCTATCTATATGGCTAATGATCGAATCACCAACTATAACAGCTGTCCTAACCTCTCTCTCCCGGGCAGCACTTGGAGACATATCTTTGGTGCAAGAGGATAGTACATCCCCTGGTGGGCAGGTCCTAGCTACAGGAGTACTTCCTACTTCACCAGGGTGATGCTCTCCTTCTGGGAGACCTCCCTCCTCCAAGGTAGCACAAGGGCTACCAGACTGGAGGTGGGACATCTCTACAACATCCCTGTAGGTCTCCTCTATGTACCTCTCTGTCTCCCTCAGCTCTACCAAGTCTGCTATTCTAGCCTCAAGAGAACGGACACGTTCCCTGAGAGCTAGGAGCTCTTTGCATCGAGCACACACATATTTGCAACAGTGTTTTCCTTGGATGTAAATCCCAAGTCCTAAAACGTCTCCAGACTGCCCAGAACACGGCAGCCAGACTTATCTTTGGCAAGTTAAGATTTGAAAGCGCCTCACCCCTTCGAGAAAGACTTCACTGGCTCCCCATCAAAGAGAGAATATACTTCAAGATCCATACAATGATCCATAAGATCATATCAGGAGAGTCCCCCAGCTATATACATAGTAAACATAGTAGATGATGGCAGAAAAAGACCTGCACGGTCCATCCAGTCTGCCCAAGAAGATAAATTCATATGTGCTACTTTTTTATTTGTACTGTCCTCTTCAGTGCACAGACCGTATAAGTCTGGCCAGCCCTATCCCCGCCTCTCAACCACCAACCCCGCCTCCCAACCACCAGCTCTGGCACAGACCCAATATGTCTGCCCAGAACTATCCCCGCCTTCCAACTACCAGTCCCGCCTCCCACCACCAGGTCTGGCACAGACCGTATAAGTCTGCCCAGCACTATCCCTGCCTCCCACCACCGGCTCTGGCACAGACCGTATAAGTCTGCCCAGCACTATCCCCGCCGCCCAACCACCAGCCCCAGCACAGACCGTATAAGTCTGCCCAGCACTAGTCCCGCCTCCCAACCACCAGCCCCGGCACAGGCTGTATAAGTCTGCCCAGCACTAGCCCCGCCTCCCAACCACCAGCTCTGCCACCCATTCTAGGCTAAGCTCCTGAGGATCCCTTCCTTCTGCACAGGATTCCTTTATGTTTATCCCACGCATTTTTGAATTCAGTTACCGTTTTCACCTCCACCACCTCCCGCGGAAGGGCATTCTAAGCATCCACCACCCTCTCCATGAAAAAATACTTCCTGACATTCTTCTTGAGTCTGCCCCCCTTCAATCTCATTTCATGCCCTCTTGTTCTACCGCCTTCCCATCTCTGGAAAAGGTTTGTTTGCGGATTAATACCTTTCAAATATTTGAATGTCTGTATCATATCACCCCCTGTTTTTCCTTTCCTCCAGGGTATACATGTTCAGGTCCGCAAGTCTCTCCTCATACGTCTTGTAATGCAAATCCCATAACCATCCTCGTAGCTTTTCTTTGCACCACTTCAATTCTTTTTACATCTTTAGCAAGATACGGCCTCCAAAACTGAACACAATACTCCAGGTGGGGCCTCACCAACGACTTGTACAGGGGTATCAACACCTCTTTTCTTCTGCTGGTCACACTCTCTCTATACAGCCTAGTAACCTTCTACTACGGCCACCGCCTTGTCACACTGTTTCATCGCCATCAGATCCTCAGATACTATCACCCCAAGATCCCTCTCTCCATCCGTACCTAGCAGACTCTCACCGCCTAACACATATGCCTCTCTTGGATTTCTACTTTGCATTTCTTCGCATTGAATTTTAATTGCCAAACCTTAGACCATTCTTCTAGCTTTTTCAGATCTTTTTTCATGTTTTCCACTCCCTCCGGGGTGTCCACTGTGTTACAAATCTTAGTATCATCCGCAAATAGGCAAACTTTACCTTCTAACCCTACGGCAATGTCACTCACAAATATATTTTGAACAGAATCGGCCCCAGCACCAATCCCTGAGGCACTCCACTACTCACCTTTCCCTCCTCCGAGCGAACTCCATTCACCACCACCCTCTGGTGCCTGTCCATCAACCAGTTCCTAATCCAGTTCACCACTTTGGGTCCTATCTTCAGCCCATCCAGTTTATTTAAGAGCCTCCTGTGGGGAACCGTGTCAAAAGCCTTGCTGAAATCTAAGTAGATTACGTCTATAGCACGTCCACGGTTCAATTCTCCGGTCACCCAATCAAAGAACTCAATGAGATTCGTTTGGCACGATTTCCCTTTGGTAAAACCATGATGTCTCGGATCTTGCAAACTCATTTTCTTCCAGGAAATTCACTATCCTTTCCTTCAGCATCGCTTCCATTACTTTTCTAATAATCGAAGTGAGGCTTACCGGCCTGTAGTTTCCAGCTTCTTCCCTATCACCACTTTTGTGAAGAGGGACCACCTCCGCCGTTCTCCAATCCCTCGGAACCTCTCCCATTTCAAAGGATTTATTAAACAAATCTTTAAGAGGACCCGCCAGAACCTCTCTGAGCTTCCTCAATATCCTGGGGTGGATCCCATCCGGTCCCATGGCTTTGTCCACCTTTAGTTTTTCTAGCTGTTGATACACACTCTCTTCCGTGAACGGTGCTATATCCACTCCATTCTCAAATGAACTTTTGCCAGTCCATTGTGGTCCTTCTCCCGGATTTTCTTCAGTAAAAACAGAACAAAAGTATCTATTTAGCAAATTTGCCTTTTCTTCATCATTATCTACATAGCGGTTTGCAGTATCTTTTTAGTCTCACAATTCCCTTTTTAGTCATTCTCCTTTCACTAATATACCTGAAGAAATTTTTGTCACCCCTCCTTACCAGCCATTTGTTCTTCCGCTTTTGCCAGACGTACCTCTCTCTTGGCTTCTTTCAGTTTCCTCCAGTATTCCTCCCAATTAGACCTCCCAATTAGAAATAGAACAAAGTCATCACGAACATACCTCAATTTACAGCTCCCCAACTGTAAAGGTATCAAGTACAAAACATACTATGCATCCAGTTTCTCCTTCCTGGATAGTCAACTTTGGAATGACCTCCCAAGACCTATCCGAGCAATTAACAACTATTTGCCTTTCAGGAAAATGTTAAAGTCCCATTTTTTCAAGTAAGCTTACCCTAATAGACCAACTTAATTCTACCAGACCACCTATGATACTCCTACTACGACGTCGACACTAACTTTGACCCCAATGATACATTTGACCTTGTTCACTAATCCCCTTATACTCAATCCCTTATCTCTCCCCTCCATCCTTTACCATTTCCCTCCCAATCTCCTTCCCTTTCACCTATCCTATCCATGTCTACCTTCCCTACTCTAACTCATATATTACTGGGCGCTGTTGCCACTGTGTTTTTTTATTTTTGTTTTTTTTCTTCTCAGTTCATAATATTCTTTTCACATGTCCTTTGTAAAGCTTTTCACAATGTAAGTAGTTATGATCATCACAGTTTATAATATTCTTCCTACATTTCCTTGTTTTACTTTATTCTCTACCATGTAAGATGCTTTCTTTTACGATGTAAGCTGCACTGAACCTGCTGTATGTGGGAAAGAGCGGGGTACAAATGTAATAAATAATAATAATAATATGACATCTCACCAACTGGGAGATAATCATACATGTGACACTCAATGCAAAAGACTGGATAGCACCCCTCTCGCTGCTAGACTGCTGACTCTATCTTAGTGTTGTTGAGTTTTTCAATAATTTAAAACTTGCTACAGTATTAAGGATATTAGCATAATATAAAAGTGACTTTTAGTTTATATAGTATATTGTATGATTTAGTTAATGTTTCCTTCTTAGATGGTAATGAAATGTATTTAAAACTCTGTAAGAGCACTCCTTGCTCGTTACCCTAATTACAATAACTGACTATAAATGAAGAGTTGTCCTAGGGGTGGGTGGGAAGACTAAACTAGATCCTGCAGTGCCTGTTAGATTCTGTTAATGCTGTGGTACAAAGTTTTTAAATCTAAGTGGAAAAGACTATGGAGATTAGTTGATAAAATTTTTTTTTTTTTTTTTTATTTTGCCTAACACTAACCTACAATTCCTCCTTAAACCCCAATCTTTAAGTTCCCAAAGCACAAAGCAAAATAGCGTTCACGTACCAGAGAAATGTTCTCTTCTCTCGGAACTTCTCTTTAGAAAATGAGCCCAATAGTAAGAGTGAGGGAGGGACAGAAGACAGAGATGAAAGAAAGAAATAAATAGAAACAGCAAAAAGATAAAGGAAGAGATACAGAGACTAGAAAAGGAAAGACATTGACACAAATGTAGTAAAAGAAAAATACAAAGGGAAAGAAAAAGATTAAAAAATAATAAGATATGCTATGAAGCGGGGAGATCTAGATTTGTATTTCTTGCAACTTGGTGATAGGTCAAACCTGCACATGTTGTGGAGATGGTGTACTCTATACCAAGGAAATGAAGTTGGCAGCCTCTGCTACAGTACCTCGCTTTGCCAGCCAATAATCCCTTGGTCCAGCTAGGGCTGCAGTGCTGCTTCAGAAAGGTACATTAAAGATGGAGTCCATAAGTGGAAAAATAAATAAAAACTAAAAATAAATGAAATAAGATCAAGAAAGAAAAGACAAGAAAAACTAGAAAAAGTGAATGAGAACAAAACTAAAATAGAAAAAATCCCATCCACAATTAAAAAGTCTATGTGCAAAGCATGTACAAACACCCAAGCACAGTCATTTTGGCAGGCTAAAAAAAGAGAAAGAAAAGAGCAATAAAGAGACAGGCAAAATGTGAGGCTTTTGAGAAAAAAAATCACGACAAGTGCAAGACTCAACTATGCAGCACTCTAAGGTTATGGGTACTCTCTGTGCTGTGCAACACTTACGCTCGCCAGACACGTGCAGGCTGGAGAAAATACTGTGAAGAAAAAAAACAAGACAGAAATATGAGGTACTGGGATTAGTATAAACAGTAAAAGCTAATTGAGGAGACAAGTGAGACATTTCTGAACAATAACTAAGGGGGTTAAGTTATTAAGCTGTGCTAAGGAACTAACCCACGTTAAATGTCTTATAAGGCGTGTTAAAGAGCTCTAACTCTGGTTCTGGTGTCCTAATGCAGCTTTAATTAGGTCACCTTGTGGTACATAGTAATGAGTTATAAAACCTGCAAATGCTTGTAAAGCAGATCATTACTATATAAATTCTATAACATGGCTTGTGATGAACATTGAGTGCACACTGTAAGCTGCGGTATAGCAGGTAAAATAATGTCACCAAAAAGCTGGAATTATTTTACCACCCCAGGTGCATATAGCTACAAACCCATAGCCCAATGCCCCCATATGGCATTTTAAAAAGAATCAAGTCCAAGAGATCAGTCCAAACACCAGGATAAGATGCTCCAAATACAACTTTATTAGGACCCTACACGGTCCGTGTTTCGGCTACAGAAGCCTTCATCAGGGGTCAATCGATGAGTGCTCAGCTTTATATCAATTGTTGACGGAGCGTCTGAAAATATGTCTCTTGGTACAAGTGTGTGTAGTATCAAGCTCAAACAAATGTGATTTTTTTTTATATAAAGCTGAGACCTGGAAGTCCCTGAGCCAATCACAACGTGTTCAGCCTGGAAAGGGAGGGACATCCAAGTAAGTAGAGTTGTGGCCGAGTGGTTAGAGCACCTGTCTTGTAATCCAGAGGTGCCGGGTTCAAATTCCACTAATAGTTTTGTTAAAAAAATAAAAAAGGCCTAGCACTTGGATTTTTTCCCCACTTTTTTAAGTTGTACGAAGTCTTTATTGAGCATTTATCAACACAGCATAACAAAATACAGCACTCCAGAACAAGTAAGTAATAGCATAACTGATCAGCTCCAGGTCTCTCTCAACCAATCCCAGCGCGTTTAGCTGTTACCAGTATCAGCTAAACGCGCTGTGATTGGCTGAGAGAGACCTGGAGGGAGGGACGTCCAAAAAGTTTTGATTTGTGTCCTCTCACGTCCCAATTTTCTGGGCTGGAAGGCTCCTCCGTATCGTCAGGTTAGTTTTTATTCTCTTGCCTCTGAACTGTACATTAGCTTGTAGCCTGTAAAAAGAACGTCTTTTTAGAGGGAGTTTTTTTTATAGTGAAGGACGTGCATAAAGGACGTCCTTGGCATGCGCAGAGCAGCCAGCATAACGCTTGGCTGCTCTGCGCATGCTCGACCGGCCGATTGGCCGACTGTTTAACGATGGAATAGAGAATGCAAGTGAGCTACAACGAGCAGCTCATTTGCATATCTATTCCTTGATGCACGCCTGTTCCTTACCAATTCACTAAGGGAATCGGTAAGGGAAGGGCTCTAACGATTGATTAGTGCATCTAGCCCATAGAGAGGAAAGGTCCCACTCAACTTTCTTTCTGAGAAGTCTGAGAGAAGAGGACATCTCTGTGGGTAAGTGACATTATTTTATTCTGAGCTTGGTAACTTATTAGGGTTTAAAAGAGGAATTGTAGGATATTGATAAACACAGAATTTTAAAATAAAAAGAGCAAGCAAACGTTATTAGATAGTCTCCATAACCTTTTCCCCATAGTTTTAAAACTTGAAGTTTCTGCCACAGGTTAAAGATTAGGGTTTAAAAATGGAATTGTAGGATATTGATAAACGCAGTTAGAATAATAAAAAAAAAAGCAGGCAAACTTTATTAGCTAGCCTCCATACCCTTTTCCCCCATAGTTTTAAAACTTGAAATTTCTGCCACAGCATTAACAGATAGTCTCTAGAAGGCACAGAAGGGCCCAGGCTGTTGGCATCGGCATTTAAAAAGGAGATAACAGCTTTTAAACTAGAAACTAGGGGAAGGTCAACAGTCACTCAAAAGTGAATGGTTCGGAATAAGTTTTAAAGATATCACCAAAACAGGGAAGATAGGGTATCCCGATAGTGAGGTTGCAGAAGAGACCACAGCAGATCAGGTGTCCTTAAATAAAAATCAGACAAAAGATTGCAAATTAATACTGTCAATACTGAGCATGATGTAAATAGGAACAACAAACATAGTTTGAAATGTCTATATGCGAATGCCAGAAGCCTAAGAAATAAGATGGGAGAGTTAGAATATATTTCACTAAATGAAAAATTAGATATAATAGGCACTCTGAGACCTGGTGGACGGAGGATAACCAGTGGTACACTGTCAAACCGGGGTACAAATTATATCCTAGTGATAGGGTGGATCGAATTGGTGAAGGGGTATGTTGAAGAGGGCCTTGAATCAAATAGATTGAAAATTCTGCAGGAAACAAAACACATCCTGGAATTCCTATGGATTGAAATTCCATGTGTAAAGGGGAAAAGGATAGTGATAGTAATGTACTACCGTCCGCCTGGCCAGGATGAACAGATGGATATAGAAATGTTATTGGAAATTAGGGACGCAAACAAACTGGGCAACATGATAATAATGGGTGATTTCAATTACCCCGATATTGACTGGGTAAATGTAACATCGGGGCATGCTAGGGAGGTAAAATTCCTTGACGAAATCAAGGACTGCTTTTGTGGAGCAGCTGGACAGGAGCCGACAAGAGAAGGAAAAATTCCAAACCTAGTCCTTAGTGGAGCTCATGATCTAGTGCGGGAGGTAATAGTGATGGGGCCGTTGATAACAGTGATCATAATATGATCAGATTTGATATTAGCTTTGGAGTAAGTATAAACAGGAAATCCAATTTAGCGTTTAACTTTCAAAAAGGAGACTATGATAAAATGAGAAGAACGGTGAAAATAAAAACGTAGAGGAGCAGCTGCAAGGGTCAAAAATTTACATCAGGCGTGGATGCTGTTCAAAAACACCATCCTGGAAGCCCAGGCCAAATATATTCCACGTATTAAAAAAGGAGGACGGAAGACCAAACGACAGCCGGCGTGGTTAAAAAGTGAGGTGAAGGAAGCTATTAGAGCTAAAAGAAATTCCTTCAGAAAATGGAAGAAGGAACCGACTGAAAATAATAAGAAACGGCAAAAGGAATGTCAAGTCAAATTCAAAGTGCTGATAAAGAAGGCAAGGAGTGACTTTGAAAAAAAGATTGATTTGGAGGCAAAAAAACATAGCAAAATTTTTTTTTACATATATTAAAAGCAAGAAGCCGGCAAAAGAATTGGTTGGACTGCTAGATGACCGAGGGGTAAAAAGGGCGATCGGGGAAGACAAAGCCGTAGCGGAGAGATACCGGTGCCAGAAATGGTATTCGAAGCTGACGAGTCAGAGAGACTGAAAGAAATCTCTATAAACCTGGAGGATGTAATGGGGCAATTTGACAAATTGAAGAGTATCAAATCTCCTGGACCAGATGGTATTCATCCCCAAATACTGATAGAATTGAAAAATGAACTGGCAGTACTATTGTTAGTAGTATGTAATTTATCTTTAAAATCGAGTGTGGTACCGGAAGATTGGAGGGTAGGCCATGTAATGCCGATATTTAAAAAAGGTTCCAGAGGGTATCCGGGAAATTACAGACCGGTGAGCCTGATGTTGGTGCTGGGCAAAATGGTAGAGACTATTAAGAAGAACAAAATGACAGAGCATATTCAAAAGTATTGATTAATGAGACAAAGCCAACATGGATTTAGTGAAGGGAAATCTTGCCTCACCAATCTATTACATTTCTTTGAAGGGGTGAACAAACGTGGATAAAGGCGAGCTGGTTGATATTGTGTATCTGGATTTTCAAAAGACATTTCACAAAGTACCTCATCAAAGACTCCAGAGGAACTTGAAAGTCATGGGATAAGAGATAGTGTCCCATTGTGGATGAAAAACTGTTTAAAGGATAGACAACAGAGAGTAGGGTTAAATGGTCAGTATTCTCAATAGAAAAGGGTAGATAGCGAGGTTCCCCAGGGGTCTGTGCTGGGACCGCTGCTTTTTAACACATTTAAGCGAGGTTCCCCAGGGGTCTGTGCTGGGACCGCTGCTTTTTAACACATTTATAAATGATCTAGAGATGGGAGTAACTAGTGAGGTAATTAAATTTGCTGACGACACAAAGTTATTCAAAGTTGTTAAATCGTGAGAGGATTGTGAAAAATTACAAGAGGACCTCACGAGACTGGGCGCCTAAATGGCAGATGGCGTTTAATGTGAGCAAGTGCAAAGTGATGCATGTGGGAAAGAGGAACCCGAACTATTGCTACGTAAAGCGAGGTTACTAACCTGTAGCAGGTATTCTCCGAGGACAGCAGGCTGATTGTTCTTACGATTGTGTGACGTCCGACGGCAGCCCCAGGATCGGAAGCTCTTCCTAGCAACAAGTTTTGCTAGCCCCCGCGTGTAGATGCGCACTGCGCATGCGCGGCCGTCTTCCCGCCTGAAGTGCGAGCATGCCCCTCAGTCAGATAGAAAGCAAAAGGCAAGGGAAGACACAACTCCAAAGGGGAGGAGGGAGGGTTTGTGAGAACAATCAGCCTGCTGTCCTTGGAGAATACCTGCTACAGGTTAGTAACCTCGCTTTCTCTGAGGACAAGCAGGCTGCTTGTTCTCATGATTGGGGTATCCCTAGCCCCCAGGCTCACTCAAAACAACAAACAATGGTCAATTAGGCCTCGCAACGGCGAGGACAGAGATGAGATTGACCTAAACAACAACAACAACAACTAACTGGGAGTGCAGCCTGGAACAGAATAAAAATTGGGCCTAGGGGGGTGGAGGTGGATTCTAAACCCCAAACAGATTCTGCAGGACCGAACTGTCCGAACCGACTGTCACGTCGGGTATCCTGCTGTAGGCAGTAGTGAGATGTGAATGTGTGGACAGAAGACCACGTCGCAGCCTTGCAAATCTCTTCAATGGTGGCTGACTTCAAGTGGGCCACTGACGCTGCCATGGCTCGAACACTATTTGCCGTGACATGGCCCTCAAGAGTCAGCCCAGCTTGGGCATAAGTGAAGGAAATGCAATCTGCTAGCCAATTTGAGATGGTGCATTTCCTGACAGCCACTCCCCTTCTATTGGGGTCAAAAGAAACAAACAATTGGACGGACTGTCTGTGGGGGCTTGTCCACTCCAAATAGAAGGCCAAAGCTCTCTTGCAGTCCAATGTGTGCAACTGACGTTCAGCAGGGCGGGTATGAGGACGGGGAAAGAATGTTGGCAAGACAACTGACTGGTTCAGATGGAACTCCGACACCACCTTCGGCAAGAACTTAGGGTGAGTGCAGAGGACTACTCTGTTATGATGAAATTTGGTATAAGGAGCATGAGCTACCAAGGCTTGAAGCTCACTGACTCTGCGAGCTGAAGTGACTGCCACCAAGAAAATGACCTTCCAAGTCAAGTACTTCAGATGGCAAGAATTCAGTGGCTCAAAGGGAGGTTTCATCAGCTGGGTGAGAATGACATTGAGATCCCATGACACTGTAGGAGGCTTGATAGGGGGCTTTGACAAAAGCAAACCTCTCATGACGCGAACAACTAAAGGCTGTCCAGAGATAGGCTTACCCTCTACACGATAATGAAAAGCACTAATTGTGCTAAGATGAACTCTTACAGAGTTGGTCTTGAGACCAGACGGACAAATGCAGAAGGCATTCAAGCAGGGTCTGTGTAGGACAAGAACGAGGATCTAGGGCTTTGCTGTCACACCAGACGGCAAATCTCTTCCATTTGAAAGAATAACACCTCTTCGTAGAATCTTTCCTGGAAGCAAGCAAGACTCGGGAGACACCCTCAGAAAGACCCAACGAGGCAAAGTCTACGCTCTCAACATCCAGGCCGTGAGAGCCAGGGACTGAAGATTGAGATGCAGAAGCGCCCCCTCGTTCTGAGTGATGAGAGTTGGAAAACACTCTAATCTCCACGGTTCTTCAAAGGACAACTCCAGAAGAGGGAACCAGATCTGACGCGGCCAGAAGGGAGTGATCAGAATCATGGTTCCACGATCCTGCTTGAGTTTCAGCAAAGTCTTCCCTACCAAGGGTATGGGAGGATATGCTACAGGAGGCCCTTCCCCCAATGAAGGAGAAAGGCATCCAACGCTAGTCTGCCGTGGGCCTGAAGTCTGGAACAGAACTGAGGGACCTTGAAGTTGACCTGAATGGCAAAAAGATCTACAAAGGGAGTGCCCCACGCTTGAAAGATCTTGCGTACTTCTCTCGAGTTGAGAAACCACTTGTGAGGTTGTTTACGCCTGCCAGATAGGTGGCTTGGAGAAACATGCCGTGCTGGCCAGCCCAAAGCCACATCCTGACTGCTTCCTGACACAGGGGGCGAGATCCGGTGCCCCCCCTGCTTGTTGACATAGTACATGGCAACCTGGTTGTCTGTCTGAATTTGGATAATTTGATTGGACAGCCGATCTCTGAAAGGCTTTAGAGTGATCCAGATCGCTCGCAACTCCAGGAGATTGATCTGAAAACCTGTTTCCTGGAGGGTGAAGCCCATCGACATGAGCTCCCCACCCCAGGAGAGACGCATCCGTCGTCAGCACTTTTTGCGGCTGAGGAATTTGAAAGGGACGTCCCAGGGTCAAATTGGAGCGAATTGTCCACCAATGAAGGGAGGTGAGAAAACTCGTGGACAGTTGGATCACGTCCTCTAGATTTCCTGCAGCCTGAGACCACTGGGAAGCTAGGGTCCATTGAGCTGATCGCATGTGAAGACGGACCATGGGAGTCACATGAACTGTGGAGGCCATGTGGCCGAGCAATCTCAACATCTGCCGAGCTGTGATCTGCTGAGATGCTCTTACCCAGGAAACAAGGGACAGAAGATTGTCTGTCCTCATCTCGGGAAGGTAGGTATGAGCAGTCTCGGAGTCTAGAAGAGCTCCTATAAATTCGAGTCTTTGTACCGGAAGAAGGTGGGACTTTGGATGATTTATCACAAACCCTAGTAGCTGCAGGAGGTGAATAGTCATCTGCATGGACTGTAGAGCTCCTGCCTCCGAGGTGCTCTTTACCAGCCAATCGTAGAGATAAGGGAACACATGCACTCCCAGCCTGCGTAGGGACGCCGCTACGACTGCCAGGCATTTTGTGAACACCCTGGACGCAGAGGCGAGATCAAATGGTAGCACACAGTACTGTGGAATCGAAGATACTGTCTGTGAGCTGGCAGTATTGGGATGTGAGTATAAGCATCCTTTAAGTCCAGAGAGCATAGCCAATCATTTTTCTGAAGCATGGGAAGAAGGGTGCCCAGAGAAAGCATCCTGAACTTTTCTCGGACCAGATATTTGTTCAGGGCCCTTAGGTCTAGGATGGGACGCATCCCCCCTGTTTTCTTTTCCACAAGAAAGTACCTGGAATAGAATCCCAGCCCTTCCTACCCCGGTGGCACGGGCTCGACTGCACTGGTGCTGAGAAGGGCGGAGAGTTCCTCTGCAAGTACCTGCTTGTGCTGGAAGCTGAAGGACTGAGCTCCCGGTGAGCAATTTGGAGGTCTGGAGATCAAAGTGAGAGTATCCTAGCCGAACTATTTGTAGAACTCACCGGTCGGAGGTTACAAGAGGCCACCTTTGGTGAAAAAACTTTAACCTCCCTCCTACCGGCAGATTGTCTGGCACGGACACTTTTATCTCGGCTATGCTCGCCTGGAGCCAGTCAAAAGCCTGTCCCTTGCTTTTGCTGGGGAGCTGCAGGGGCCTGTTGAGGCGCACGCTGTTGATGAGAATGAGCGCGCTGGGGCTTAGCCTGAGCAGGCTGGTGAGAAGGTGGCTTGTACCTACGCCTATTAGAAGCATAGGGAACATTCCTCCTTCCCCCATAAAAACACCTAACAGAAGAGGTAGATGCTGAAGGCGTCTGGTGGGAGAGCTTGTCGAATGTGGTGTCCCGCTGCTGGAGCTGTTCTACCACCTGTTCGATGCGCTCACCAAAAATGTTATCCCCCCGGCAAGGAGCATCCGCAATCTGCTGCTGGGCTCTATTCTCCAGGTCAGAGGCACGCAGCCATGAGAGTCTGCGCATCACTATACCTTGAGCAGCGGCCCTGGACGCAACATCAAAAGTGTCAAAAACACCCCTGGACAGGAATTTTCGACACCCCTTCAGCTGCCTGACCACCTCCTGAAAAGGCTTGGCCTGCTCCGATGGGAGCTTCTCGACCAAGTCCGTCAGCTGCTGCACATTGTTCCGCATATGGATGCTCGTGTAGAGCTGGTAGGATTGGATCTTGGACACGAGCATAGCAGAATGGTAGGCCTTCCTCCCAAAAGAGTCCAGAGTCCTAGACTCCCGCCCCGGGGGTGCTGAGGCGTAATCCCTAGTACTCTTGACTTTCTTGAGAGCCAGATCCACGACTCCAGAGTCATGAGGCAACTGGATCTTTATCAACTCTGGGTCCCCATAGATCCGATACTGGGACTCAATCTTTTTGGGAATAGTGGGATTACTTAAGGGTTTCGTCCAGTTCGCCATCAATGTATGCTTCAGGACATTATGAAGGGGAACAATGGACGACTCCTCGAACATCTCAGCCCTGGGCTCATCCTCAGTATCCACTGGGAAGGGAATGGCCGTAGACATTTCCCAAACAAATGACGAGAAAGACAGACTCTCCAGGGGAGAAAGCTTTCTCTCTGGCGAAGGAGTGGGGTCAGAAGGAAGACCACAAGACTCCTCGTCAGAAAAATATCTTGGGTCTTCCTCTGCCTCCCACGAGGCCTCACCTTCGGTATCAGACACAAGTTCATGAACTTCAGTCCGAAGCCAAGCCCGTCTCGACGTGGAGGAACTATGTCCTCGATGATGGTGTCGAGAAGACTCCAGTGCTG
Organism: Microcaecilia unicolor; assembly: GCF_901765095.1. Taxonomy (NCBI): domain Eukaryota; kingdom Metazoa; phylum Chordata; class Amphibia; order Gymnophiona; family Siphonopidae; genus Microcaecilia; species Microcaecilia unicolor. Next base: position 125,026,776 of record NC_044037.1, read on the forward strand.
GCGGCGACGAAGCTTCCTCCAGCAACGTCGATGCCGCAAGCGGTACCGGCGTCACAGTCTGTACCACGGGCGGGGAGCCAGCCGCCGCATCTCTCGACGGCACCGGAGGCGCAAGCACCCCAGCTACAGGAGCAGATGAACGCAGCAGCGTTTCCAGGATACCTGGAAGGATGGCCTCGAGGCGCTCGTCCAGAGTGGCTGTCGAGCAAGGCTGTGGGGCCGGTACCAGTGACGATGTCAGAACCTATCTGGAGCGAGGAGGCGGTACTGGGCTGTCCGGAGCAGAGCTAATCGACACCTCTTGTATAGAGGGGGAGCGATCCTCTCGGTATCAACGCTTCTCGGGTGCCGACTCCCTCGGCGTCTCGGAGCTCTTGGTACCGTGACGGGAAGGTGACAGATGACGGTGCTTCTTCACCTTTGCGCGAAGCATGCCAGTGGTACCTCTCGGTACCGAAGAGGAAGACGTTGAATCCAGACGTCTCCTCGGGGCCGGGCCTGAAGGTGGTCGGTCCCGGGGGGCCTGCAGAGCAGGAGCCCTCGAGGCAGGTGGAGACCCACTCGATGGCTCATTGCTACCAGCATGGAATCTCTGGACAGCCATCACCTGCACTCCGGACGTTGATGCACCCTCTGATGCCGACATCGATACCGGCGATGAGCTCGGTACCGCTGGCTCCGTCGACGTCGAAGGACCGGACCTGGTTCCAAACAGCAAGTCCCACTGAACCAATCTCGCCGCCTGGGTCCTCTTTTTGAGCTGAAGACACAGTGTGCAGGCGTTTGGGCGATGACCCGCTCCCAAACACTGAAGACACGAAACATGTCTGTCAGTCAGCGACATGGTCCGGTTGCACCGCGTGCTCTTCTTGAAGCTGCTGGTAGGCTTCCAGGCCATGGGCAGGAAAATTGCGCCGGCGAGGTCAAAGTCCGCGATGATGCCGAAAAGCACCAAAAAAGGGACAAAACCCGTACAGGCAGCCAACATGGCCGCTACCGAAAAAGAAAGGAAACTTAGAGGAAAAAACCTGAAAACTACAGGAAAACAAACTTTTTTTTTTTGAAAACAAAGAAAAGACGAGCGAACTCGTCGAGAATACTGACAAGCGGCGAAAAAACGCAACGGGGGCCTCTCTGGGGCACAGACCGACTGTAAAACAGCTGATCTGAGCCGCGGAAAAAAAGAGACTGAGGGGCACACTTACGCTGCGGGCGTGAAGACGGTCGCGCATGCGCGGTGAGCATCTACACGCAGGGGCTAGCAAAACTTGTTGCTAGGAAGATCTTCCGATCCTGAGGCTGCCGTCGGACGTCACTCAATCGTGAGAACAAGCAGCCTGCTTGTCCTCGGAGAATGCAAGGTTCCACGTTAGGAGTCACCACCCAAGAAAGGGATCTCGGCGTCGTTTTTGATGATACGTTGAAACTCTCTGTACAGTGCTGCGGCAGCTAAGAAAGCAAATAGAATGTTAGGTATTATTAGGAAAAGAATGGAAAACAAAAATGAGGACTTTATAATGCCTTTGTATCGCTCCATGGTGCGACCGGACCTCGAATACTGTGTTCAATTCTGGTCGACGCATCTCAAAAAAAAAGATATAGTGGAATTAGAAAAAGTACAGAGAAGGGTGACGAAAATGATAAAGGGGATGGGATGACTTCCCTATGAGGAAAGGCTAAAGTGTCTAGGGCTCTTTAGCTTGGAGAAAAGACAGCTGAGGGGAGTAATATGATAGAGGTCAATAAAATAATGAGTGGAGTAGAACAGGTAGACATGAATCTTTTGTTTACTCTTTCCAAAAATATTAGGACTAGGGGGCATGCGATGAAGCTACAAAGTAGTAAATTTAATATGAATTGGAGAAAAGGTTTCTTTACACAACCTGCAATTAAACTCTGGAATTCGTTGCCAGAGAATGTGGTAAAGGCAGTTAGCTTAGCGGGGTTTAAAAAAGTCTGGACAGCTTCCTATAGGAAAAGTCCATAGACGATTATTAAATTGACTTGAGGAAAATCCACTGCTATTTCTGGGATAAGCAGCAGAAAATGTATTGAACTTTTTTGGGATCTTGCCAGATATTTGTGACCTGGATTGGCCACTGTTGGAAACAGGATGTTGGGCTTGATGGACCTTTGGTCTGTCCCAGTGTGGCAATACTTATGTACTGGTACCGTGAAATCACATGTGACAATTACCAGGGAATTTTCACATAAAGTATTTGATGAATAAACACCAACACTGTACTTAATCTGATGTTCAATAGGCAGCCAATGTAACCGCTTCAAAAATGGATGAACATGCACAAACCTAGACCCATCCAAAATCAATCTGGCGCTGCATTCTTAATAACTTGGAGGCTTTAACTTTAGATGTCTGAAGTCCCAAAAATAATGCATTACAAAAATCTACTTTAACTAGAACATTCTGAGGCATATTTTCAAAGCACTTCGCCTTCCAAAGTTCCATAGAAACCTATGGAACTTTGGAAGGCTAAGTGCTTTCAAAATATGCCTCTGTACTACCAGTCGAAAATCAACAGCGGACAATATAGGTTTCAACCTACTCAATACCCACATCTGAAAAAATAAAAAAAAGCAGATTGTTACGACTGTGGTTGTGACCCCTCTCAAACTTACCTTATTTCTGGTGGTCAGCTTCTTAGCTGGCTTCTGTCTGTCCTTCCTGAGTTAGCTCTGTCTCTGTATGCTGGCTGCTCCCAGCATGATTCTAATTGCTTCACTATACTGCACCTGTGTGTGTTGCCTGAGTTAGCTCTGCCTCTGTCTCCATGTGTTGGCTGTTTCCAGCGTGGCTCTAATTACTCCACTATACTGCACCTGTGTGTTTTGATCCTCTCTGTGCTTCAGTATGCTTTCTGCCTGAGTCCTGTAGCTGTGACATCATCAGTCAGGCCCTTGATAAGGAAGTGGTGTTCTTCCATTCAGGGCCTTTGCAAACGTCAAAGGTCCAGGTTAGTGTTTGGTGCTGTTAGCACTTCTGCCTTGTCTTGCTTGCCTTGAATCCTATCCTGATTCCAGTCCCGTTGGCTCCCTTTCCCTCCTGGCTGAGAACCCTGTATTCCTTGGGCAGTTGGCACTTCTGCCTTTCTCCTGTCTGGGTGCCTGGTGGCACTTCTGAATCCTGTCTGCTTTTGGCTCCCTTTCCCTCCTGTCTGAGTACCCTGAACCCCTGTCTGCCTTGCTTTTGTCTAGGTGCCTGTGGGCACTTCTGAACCCTGTCTGCCCTGCTTTTGTCTAGGTGCCTGTGGGCACTTCTGAATCCTGATTCTTGGTGTTCCTGCCTGCTAGTTCCAGTACCAGTTTTCCTCCAAGCCCTGCCGGCTGCCTGCACCTGGGGGCTCAACCCCCGGGGAATGGCGGCTAAGTGTTGGTGAAGCCTAGGTCTAGTCCCGTGTGTTCCAGTTCAGTGCGTACCAGTCCGGTGCGTTCTAGCCCAGTGTTGGTTGGTGGGTTTTGCTTGCTGCTGCCTCTCCTCATCAGCAGCCCAAGGGCTCACGATTACTCCAGAGTCCATGCCTGCGTATTTTGAACCTGAGAACGTAACAAATTGCAAAGGCCATGAGCCCGGCAAGATCTCCCACCCACCTGGGGTCCAGCTCCGTCGTTGTTCTTGATCCTTCTATGACTCTTCATTGGTATCGTGGTAAACTTTTGTCTCATCCTGTTTTGAAGAAGACCCCTGAAGCAGCAGCTGAGAGAAAACGTGTCCGGCTGCTTGGGATCGTTGAAAACCCAGTTTCAGACATTGACCCATTTATCACGCTCTCTGAATATCGCCGCAACCGTGTCTTGAATCCAGCTTTGTGGGATACTCCTGAAGCTGTCGCTGAAAGGAGACACCTTGGGAATTCCACGCTCTGGGCTCAGCTGGAGTCCAGTCCAGCCCCCGTGGCCCGTCCAGCCAAGATTCTGAGTCCAGTCCAAGCGGCGCGTCCAGTCAAGTCTCCAATTCCAGTTCAAGTGGTGCTTCCACTCAAGCCTCGGAGTCCAGCCTGAGTGACGCTTCGAACCGAGCCTCCAATCCCAGTTCAAGTGGCGCTCACACTCAAGCCTCGGAGTCCAGTCCAAGGGACGCTTCTAACCGAGCCTCCGATTCCAGTCTGGGTGGCGCTTCGAACCGAGCCTCCAATCCCAGTTCAAGTGGCGCTCCCACTCAAGCCTCGGAGTCCAGTCCAAGGGACGTTTCTAACCGAGTCTCCGATTCCAGTCCGGGTGGCGCTTCGAACCGAGCCTCCAATCCCAGTTCAAGTGGCGCTCCCACTCAAGCTTTGGAGTCCAGTCCAAGGGATGCTTCTGACCGAGCCTCCGAATCTAGTCCGAAGGGCGCTTCGAGCCAAGCCTCTGCCGAGTTCCAGTCGAGATACTGAGTCTGGATCGAGTTGCAGCTCCGGCCAAGATGCTGAGTCTGGGTCAAGCTGCAGTTCCAGCCAAGATGCTGAGTCCGGGTCGAGCTGCGGTTCCAGCCAAGATGCTGAGTCCGGGTCGAGTTGCGGTTCCGGCCAAGATGCTGAGTCCGGATCGAGTTGCGGTTCCAGCCAAGATGCTGAGTCCGGGTCGAGTTGCAGTTCTGGCCAAGAGGCTGACTCCGGATCGAGTTGCAGTTCCGGCCAAGATGCCAAGTCCGGATCGAGTTGCAGTTCTAGCCAAGCTGCTGAGTCCAAACCAAGTTCCAGTTCCAGCCGAGCTGATTCCAGTCCTGATGTTTGTCCGCATTCCAGTCCGAGTTCTAGTCCTGATGCTAGTCCAAGTCCCAGTCCGAGTTCCAGTCCTGATGTTAGTCCGAGTCCCAGTCCTGATTCCAGTCCGAGTTCCAGTCCTGACTCCAGTCTGAGTTCCAGTCCTGAATCCTGTTCCAGTTCCTGCCCAGCTGACCATGGTCATGTGTCGAAGCTCCTCCGTAGATTTCACCATTGTTACCCATGGAGACCTGAATTTCCTTTGGAGACCTGGAGCTCCCGTGGGGACACGGGAACCTTGAGGGGGAGGTACTGTTACGATTGTGGTCGTGACCCCTCTCAAACTTACCTTATTTCTGGTGGTCAGCTTCTTAGCTGGGTTCTGTCTGTCCTTCCTGAGTTAGCTCTGTCTCTGTATGCTGGCTGCTCCCAGGATGATTCTAATTGCTTCACTATACTGCACCTGTGTGTGTTGCCTGAGTTAGCTCTGCCTCTGTCTCCGTGTGCTGGCTGTTTCTAGCGTGGCTCTAATTACTCCACTATACTGCACCTGTGTGTGTTGAGCCTCTCTGTGCTTCAGTATGCTTTCTGCCTGAGTCCTGTAGCTGTGACATCATCAGTCAAGTCCTTGATAAGGAAGTGGTGTTCTTTCATTCAGGGCCTTTGCAAACATCAAAGGTCCAGGTTAGTGTTTGGTGCTGTTAGCACTTCTGCCTTGTCTTGCTTGCCTTGAATCCTATCCTGATTCCAGTCCCGTTGGCTCCCTTTCCCTCCTATCTGAGAACCCTTTATTCCTGGTGCAGTTGGCACTTCTGCCTTGTCTGGGTGCCTGGTGACAATTCTGAATCCTGTCTGCTTTTGGCTCCCTTTCCCTCCTGTCTGAGTACCCTGAACCCCTGTCTGCCTTGCTTTTGTCTAGGTGCCTGTGGGCACTTCTGAATCCTGATTCTTGGTGTTCCTGCCTGCTAGTTCCAATACCAGTTTTCCTCCAAGCCCTGCCGGCTGCTTGCACCCGGGGGCTCAACCCCCGGGGAATGGCGGCTAAGTGTAGGTGAAGCCTAGGTCTAGTCCCGTGTGTTCGTCCAGTGTGTTCCAGTCCAGTGCGCTCCAGTCCAGTGCGTTCCAGTCCGGTGCGTTCCAGTTCAGTGCATACCAGTCTGGTGCGTTCTAGCCCAGTGTTGGTTGGTGGGTTTTGCCTGCTGCTGCCTCTCCTCATCAGCAGCCCAAGGGCTCACGATTACTCTAGAGTTCGTGCCTGCGTGTTTTGAACCTGAGAACCTAACACAGATTCAATCACAACATTCACCTGCTCATGCATACACCTAACAATTTCAAACTCTGTTTCATAGGAAACGAAACATCTCCCACAGAAACCATTTCTTCACCAATCTAGATCTTCTTGTCTCCCTACTAACATCAATTCTGTCTTCGTCAAATTCAAACCAGATTATGCTCTCCTACCCAATCACCTACTTTCTTCAAGCGTACACTTAAATGTTCCAGCAAATGCACCTGTCATGACATTGGGGGAGGGGGGGGGGGGACTGTACATAGTCTATATAAAAATGGTAACTTACAGACTAGTCTCTTAATAACTCACCCTAAAGATACAACATAAATATTAATAAATAATGCTGATAGTGCAGACCCTTGTAGCACATCTCTCTTTTATGGAACAAGATCAGAAGTAGAACCTCCACTCTTCACCTGCATAGTACATTCACTAAAATAGGACAAAAAACAATTATACACCTGTATTTGTATACCTATCTGCCTCAATTTAGACATCAATATATCTACATCCACCATATCAAACGCCGATGAGCTATTCAAAGACACCAAGCAAAATGTTTGATTTTGGCCAAGTGCACAACCAAGTTCGTCAGCAGTAGAAATCATCAAAGATTCAACACTGTGCTGATCTGAAACCATATTGAAATGGATCCAAAAGTTCCTGTTGCTCCACAAATTCCATCAGACTGACTCAAAACCACCTTTTCTATCACCTTTGCCAAAACAGGCAAAGTGGAAATTGGCCCACAATTCCCAAAGACTTCTACATTTTCCTTCTTTAACAGCGGTTTTACTGTAGCCCGTTTAAGCAATTTAGGCGTAACTCCAGACTACAAGGATTTATTCACAATAAGTGTAACAACGACACAACCTCACAACCAATTTGCCGCACAACAATGGACGAACAAGGATCAACCAATGACTGGGTCAGACGCAAGGCCTGCAAAATACCCTTAGTCTCCACCTCCTTCAACAACTAAAAATTATCCCATCCAACTTGCCTCTCAACCACATCAGCACTCACAACTACTGAATCAGCCATCTTTGTTTTTCTAACCTCTCCATTTTTTCCATGAAGAATCTCGCAAAATCTCTCAAATCCTGTTCATCCAATATAGCCTTCTCATTATACCAACACATAACTTAAACTTATAACTCTCATAATCCACATCAGCTGTTTTATGCCACTTTCTTTGTTCACAATGCAACTCCCATCTCAATGTGGCTAACACCTCCATTCTCCAAGGGCAGCACATGTCTTCATTTTTTTTAAAACACTGGAAGCAATTAGTTATTCTGCTGGTTTGCACACATTTGGATAGGCAATCGGGGACTCAGCTGTTTGGGGCTAAAGTGGGGTCCCTCCTCCAGTACCTCTGTTACTAGTGGTAATATGCATACTGAACACACTCCAGGAATTGTGTGCCAAAACAAAATAACACATCAAACCAATACAAAATATTAAACAGAAGAATATTTGCAATTTTCTGGAAACTGTGATAAAGTCACATCCAGGATAGTTGGGTTAAGGCAGCTTCAGTCTGAACTACAAGTCCCAGAAGGCATTGCAGGCAAGGAGCCAGGGGGTGAGATGGAAAACCCGGACTGGACTCCTAGCTGCCATAAGGGAGGACATGGGTGTAAGCTAACAGGAGGTGTAGATTGGCAGCCACTAGGGGGAAAGAAAGCTAGGAAACCCTGTATGCAGGAGCTCCTCATTAGGCTAATGCTCAACTCAGCTGGTATGGGTGTGTAGAGAAGCTAATGAGTGGAGAATGATTGGTTGTGAAGGCAGAAGCCAGGGATTGATTAGGCAGGTGGAAAGGAGTCTCATTAGTTCAGTTCAGGGAGAGCAGCAAGGATGGGGAGAAGCAGTGGCAGGCTGAAAATCCTTGGGCAGGGAGGTCCTTAAAGTACTGAAGTCTTGGAAGTATTTGCAGGCTGAAAATCCTTGGGGTAAGGAGAAGTCCCTAAAGTAGTGACCTTACTAGTGAAGCTGATGCAGGGGAAAACCCTTGGGTAGGGGGAGTCCCTAAAATATTGAACTCTCCTGAAAGTAAAGAGGATAGAAGGTAGAAAATGCTGCTTGGTGACTGAACTGTGATAATGAACTGAAAGAACTGTTTGTCTTGGGAATTGAATTACTGTTTGTGCACTGGATAAAGAGCCCAGACTGAAGCCTGTATTGAATCCTGGTATGTGCTATGCTGCTGTTGGAACTGTGTACTAGAAACCTGCATGGAATAAAAGTCCTTAGGATTGAAGGTACTGGTGGACATCTATTTCTTCATTGTACCGGGAGCCTGTGGCTGGAGGAGATTGTTCTATCCTTGGCTGCACAAGAGTGGTACCTGGTTAGAAATGGCACTTTCCTAGATGGGACTGAACATGGATCCATGCAAGCCAGAGAGTCTGGTCGTGGTGGCCTAAATGCTTAAATCCTGGATGCCTCAGGTAAGAGGTACCTAGGGGGGCCAAGGCTGGATAAAGAGAAGTGGGGAAGACCAGGAGTGGACCGGGCTGGCTTGAAGAGGGGGAACAGTGTAAAGATATCGCACTTGGGTCTCTTTCTTTTTTTTTTTTTGGCTTTACAGGGTGAATGTGGTGGTGTCCTGGAGGTTCCTGAAGCCCGTCGAGGGGGCCAACGCTGATGAAGGCGCATTACTAGCCTGCCCAGGTAAAGGGTACCTATGGGGGAGGCGAGGGAGGATCCTAACTGAGAAGGGCAGTTCCAGTAAACTGTAGAAAGGCTTGGTTGATGTGAATTCGGGTACGAGGCTAAGAAGTAGCGCAAGTGTAGGACTGGGGAAACAGGCAGTCCGCACTTGGATTCTTGTCTTCTGTTGCAGGCTGCATCCCATTGGATGGTCGAGGAGGACGCCGTAGCCATGGGAAGGCCGAGATGGGTCAGACCGGAAAGAAAAGTCCAGAGGCCCGAGGGGCCGGAGCCCAAGTCACCCGCAGAAGGAATGGACATGGCAGGGATGGACACCATGATCCAGGTTCTGGGACTTGGAGGAGGACTTTGTCTAAAGACTGGTGGGACTATGCTTAAGTCTGAAGGGGTGTCTAGGGAAGACGGAACCCCAAGGAGGAGAAAGAAGGTTGAGCCAGTGTGTTACCAATGTGGGGAAATAGGCCATGTTGGAGAGTGGTGTCTGGAAGTATTCAGTTCAGAGGATGAACTGGGAGACTGGGAGGATATAGGTAATCCTACAGTCAGTTGGGGGGGGGGGGGGGGGTTAAGTGACATGGCAGGCAAGAAGAAGCCCAAAGGCCATGGAAGTCCGGAGGTGACCCATTCCTCGGGGGCAGACTTCATGGTTAAGCTGGGAACCCAAGGGGAAAGAGGTGTCGGTAGGGAAGAGGGTCAGGAGGAACCCGCTGCAGGGAAGCACCCAATGTCCCAGGGAGAGGGGAGGCCAGAAACCTGAAAAGTGCCAAGAGGGAGGAGGGGTGCCTGGACAAGGAAGGAAAACCCCAGTTGCAGGATAATGGTGGTCCTGGTAAGAAGGGTAAACCCTCTAGGAAAGTGAAAGGGGGTGTAGGCCCAGGTGAGGACTTCCCAGGTGACAGGATAAAAAGTAGTCTTGATGGTGTAGGGGAAGTCCAGGTACACTGTGAGCAGGGGGGTGAGACAGCTGAAGAAAGAGGAGGCTGCCCATGCTACGGTGAAAAACTGGCAGTATTTCCATGTGGTGGGGAACCAGGGAGAGTTGCCCCAAGGGAGAAATACTGGGAAATGGGATTAATGGAATTTCCCAAAGATGGCCTTGAGTTTGGTAGGAAACTCCAGGAGGAAGTCCAGGAAAAGAATGAGAACCTGCTGTTAAAATCCCTTACAGAGAGTGTCTGGCGGATAGAAGGGGAATTACAGGCCCTATGTAAACAGGGGGAAGCCTATAGGCACTCGGAGCAATGTCTGAGGGAGGTCCTGGAACTAAACAAAGGACTGATGTTAACTTTAGTGGGCCATATACAGCAGCAGCAGGAGGCGTCCCAGAAGGTGATGGAGAATAGTCTGAGGGCGAATGAACAGAAATGGGTCCTATTCGAGTCAGCTTGTAAGGAAGAGATGGCTGCTTCAAGGCAGGCCTTAGAGGCCAAACTGGCAGACTCCCTTAGGCAGAAGGAAGGCTGTGAGGCACCACTAGCCACGGTTAGGGCTGAGCTGCACACAGAAGTTAAGCTAAGGGAGGAAAGGGAAGCAGAAGTAGCACAGCTTACAACTACCTTGAAAGAGACCCAAGCCTTAAATGAGACCCGATTAGCTAAGCTGCAGTCCACACATGAGCAAGAGATAAGGGACCTCACAGACAAGTTACAACAAGACCAGGAGCAGAGGGTATCCCTAATTAAAGCTGAGTTCCAGAATGCTCGCCAGGAGGCCCTGAAGGATATTATTAAGGAGATGGGTAAACTACAGCAAACAGCTATAGGAGAGCTGAGGGGGAGTTTAACCCAGGTAAAGGCTTGGCTGGGAGAATTAAAGGGTCAACAGGAAAGCCAGCTGAGGGAAGTACAGCAGGGATATACTGAAGTGGTGGCTCAGTTCTGTGGCATTGCAGCAGACCCAAGCTGAGGCCAGGGGCCTGAGTGAGCTTAATAGGGAGAAGGTAATCCAGATAGAAGACCTGCACAAGGGATACACCCAAAGGATAGAGGGGTTATTGGTGGTGATGCAGGCAGCCCAGGAAAGGGTAGGATACCTTACTCAGAGGAATCTTGAGTTGGAAACTCAGATAAAAGAGTTGCAACAGGTTCAAGCTCAGGTGGCAGCTGAGTGGGCGGTAGAGAGACAGCAAGCCCAGGAAACCGCAGAAAGGGCAGAAAGCTGCAGGGTGGCCCTGGAGGAGAGGTGCAGGGTGTTGACCCTAGCGGTAGATGTTCTCTTCCAGGATGGGCAGAGAAGACTAAAAGAGCTTCAGGAAGCCCAGGCCTGCATTGTGGACCTCCAGAAAAAGCTTGAGAGAAAGAAGGACCTAGGAGGGGTTAAAGTAAGTAAACTCCTATCCCTGAGTAATGATCAGGATAGGGAGAGTCAGAAGGGCACTGTTAAAACCCCAGAAAGAGGTAGTGTAAAGGTTAAGGAATTTGAGAAACCTCGGAAGGGCAAGCAGGAAAGGCAAGAGGCTGCCCAATGGAGGGAAAGGCTCAGGCCTCAGAAGAAAAGGTTGATCCTAGGGCCCAGACACCGCACGTTAGAGTTAGGTGAGGAAAGAGCTCCTAGGCAGGGGACGCCGGCTCAGGGAGGGTGCCAGGGGGAGGCTAGATCACCCAGAGGCTGGGGGGAATCTTGTACCAAGAGTGGTTATCCTATACCAAAAGGGAGGGATAGGAAACACTTAAAAGTCCCAGGGAAAAGAAGACTTAGGACCCTATACACAACCCACAAATACCAATCAGGGCCTAGTAGGCGAAGAAGTACAGCCCAGGGTTGTAGCCATGAGAGGGGTAGGACTAGGAGTTCCCCTGATGTGATAAAGGGATTAGGCCTGAGGAAAGTACGCCAGAAGCCCATAGTGGTAAAGGGGGTGTACCCATGGGTCAGGAAAGTGGGCGAAGAAATTAGACGCCTAGGCCTAGGGAGGCGTAAAAAGAAAGGACGAAGGGTTCTGTCTGGAATTGCGAATCCCTGGGAAGGTCCCAAAGGGACTCGCAATTTCTTAAGTAGGGGGGTATGTGATAAAGTCACATCCAGGATAGTTGGGTTAAGGCATCTTCAGTCTGAACTACAAGTCCCAGAAGGCATTGCAGAGCCAGGGGGTGAGATGGAAAACCCGGACTGGACTCCTAGCTGCAATAAGGGAGGACATGGGTGTAAGCTAACAGGAGGTGTAGATTGGCTGCCACTAGGGGGAAAGAAAGCTAGGAAACCCTGTGTGCAGGAGCTCCTCATTAGGCTAATGCTCATCTGGTATGGGTGTGTAGAGAAGCTAATGAATGGAGAATGATTGGTTGTGAAGGCAGAAGCCAGGGATTGATTAGGCAGGTGGGAAGGAGTCTCATTAGTTCAGTTCAGGGAGAGCAGCAAGGACAGGGAGAAGCAGTGGCAGGCTGAAAACCCTTGGGCAGGGAGGTCCCTAAAGTACTGAAGTCTGAGAGGCAGTTGCAGGCTGGAAACCCTTGGGCAGGGAGGTCCCTAAAGTACTGAAGTCTTGGAAGTATTTGCAGGCTGAAAATCCTTGGGGTAAGGAGAAGTCCCTAAAGTAGTGACCTTACTAGTGAAACTGATGCAGGGGAAAACCCTTGGGTAGGGGGAGTCCCTAAAATATTGAACTCTCCTGAAAGTAAAGAGGATAGAAGGTAGAAAATGCTGCTTGGTGACTGAACTGTGATAATGAACTGAAAGAACTGTTTGTCTTGGGAATTGAATTACTGTTTGTGCACTGGATAAAGAGCCCAGACTGAAGCCTGTATTGAATCCTGGTATGTGCTATGCTGCTGTTGGAACTGTGTACTAGAAACCTGCATGGAATAAAAGTCCTTAGGATTGAAGGTACTGGTGGACATCTATTTCTTCATTGTACCGGGAGCCTGTGGCTGGAGGAGATTGTTCTATCCTTGGCTGCACAAGAGTGGTACCTGGTTACAAAATATATGCAGGTACTTTAACACTTGGTTGTCAGTATGCCCTAGCACTCCAGTATAGCATATGCCTGTTGATCATGTAAAGAATGGTGTTCAGCAACACTAACAGATTTCTTGTGATTAATGGCAACCATACAATGATTTGGCTATCAGTTTTTGGTAGGTTGCCAAATGGTCACAAGGCTTATTTATTATCTATTTATTTACAAACACTTGATATACTGCATACGCCAGGAACTGGCTTCTAAGCGGTTCACATAAAACAAATCATAATCATGCTGTGCCAAAAAGGGATGGGGAGGAAACACCAGACAGAAAAGATAGGTTTTAATGGCTATTTTAAATTTGACAAAGGAGGATTCAGATCCAATATGTGCAGGAATGGAGTTCCAGAGCTTTGGACCAGCATAACTTATAGCAGTAGCATGAGTGATGTCAAGTCGAATTCTGGAAGGAAGTGTTATATTGGCTACCTTCTAATCTTTAGGACTACAGATGATTTTAATGACAAGTTACAGATCACTAACAGCAGATCGGCAATGTCATGTTTGAGTTCTTTCAGTACCCTAGGGTGCATACCACCCAGTCCAGGTGATTTACTACTCTTTCATTTGTCAATATATGACTCAGTAAGCTTCCAGGTTCACCGAGATTTCTTTCAATTCCTGCTGAAATGCAGGTCCTTTAAGGAGGTCACCCAGGCTTTGGTAAGAGCGCAGATCTGGTACTGGTGGACCTTTCCGTTTGGGTTGTTGGTTACCATGAAGTTCACTATGCTATTTGGAGCTTGGGAAGCATTGCAGAATGCGGGGGTCCAGAGGCCTGAGTCTCTGCAGCGGCTAGCAGGGTTCCGTTGGCGGCGCTTGAAACCTCGGCCTGCTCTGACCTACAGCCCGGGGTGACTTGTTGAACTTTATGGTTTTTTGCACTCATGTTAGCAGGACTGGAACTGAGCAATTGCTGGGAAATGAAACCGAGTCATTTAGAAGGTTGCTGGGCTGAGATGTCTGAATGTGTGTGCAGGTGCTTGTCTGGTGAGGATGTGTGTGTTATGTGGAATGGGGATTATTGGGGATGGAGAAGGAGTTTGAGAAAAGCATTTTTATCTCTTTAATGCTTTTGACTCTCGGAGGTTTCACTTCTTTGATGGAAAGGTGGGAGGAGAGAGGATTCATGCTGTGGGAGTGGGGAAGGGGGTGTAGGGAGGGGAGCTGGGTGTGGGGCGGGGATGAGGTCAGAGTGGCTGGGAAGCTTTTTCTTAAGTGCTTTTCAGTATGGGTAAAAAAACAGTGAAAGTAGCCTTTTATAATGTTAGGGGTCTTAACTCCCCAGCTAAGCTTAGCATGTTTGTGGAGTTGCGATGGTTGCAGGGTGATATAGCGAATGATACATACCTGTAGCAGGTATTCTCCGAGGACAGCAGGCTGATTGTTCTCACGACTGGGTGACATCCACGGCAGCCCTCTCCAACCAGAAAAACTTCTTGCGGGAGGTCCCGCGCGCGGGGCACGCCCACCGTGCATGTGCGGCCGTCTTCCCGCCCGTGCGCGACCGCTCCCGCTCAGTTAAGTAAAAAGCAAAAGAAATAAGGATAAGGGGAGAAGGGAGGGAAGGTGTGAACAATCAGCCTGCTGTCCTCGGAGAATACCTGCTACAGGTATGTATCATTCGCTTTCTCCGAGGACAAGCAGGCTGCTTGTTCTCACGATAGGGGTATCCCTAGCTCCCAGGCTCACTCAAAACAACAAAGAGGGTCAATTGGGCCGCGCAACGGCGAGGACATAACAAAAATTGACCTACGAAGAACAACTAACTGAGAGTGCAGCCTGAACAGAATAAAAATGGGCCTAGGGGAGTGGAGTTGGATTCAAACCCCGAACAGATTCTGCAGCACCGACTGCCCAAACTGACTGTCGCGTCGGGTATCTTTCTGGAGGCAGTAATGAGATGTGAATGTGTGGACTGAAGACCACGTCGCAGCCTTGCAAATCTCTTCAATAGTGGCTGACTTCAAGTGAGCCACTGACGCTGCCATGGCTCTAACACTATGAGCCATGACATGACCCTCAAGAGTCAGCCCAGCCTGGGCATAAGTGAAGGAAATGCAATCTGCTAGCCAATTAGAGATGGTGCGTTTCCTGACAGCGACCCCCTTACTGTTGGAGTCAAAAGAAACGAACAATTGGGCGGACTGTCTGTGTGGGCTTGTCCGCTCCAGGTAGAAGGCCAATGCTCTCTTGCAGTCCAATGTGTGCAACTGACGTTCAGCAGGGTGGGTATGTGGACAGGGAAAGAATGTTGGCAAGACAATTGACTGGTTCAGATGGAACTTGGACACCACCTTTGGCAGGAAGTTAGGGTGAGTGCGGAGGACTACTCTGTTATGATGAAATTTGGTATAGGGAGCATGGGCTACTAAGGCTTGAAGCTCACTGACTCTCTGAGCTGAAGTGACTGCCACCAAGAAAATGACCTTCCAAGTCAAGTATGTCAGATGGCAAGAAGCCAGTGGCTCAAAAGGAGGTTTCATCAGCTGGGTGAGGACGACGTTGAGAGCCCATGACACTGTTGGAGGTTTGACAGGGTGCTTTGACAAACGCAAACCTCTCATGAACCGAACTACCAAAGGCTGTCCAGAGATAGGTTTACCCTCTACACGATAATGGTAAGCACTAATTGCACTAAGATGGTTCCTTACTGAGTTGGTTTTGAGGCCAGACTCAGATAAGTGTAGAAGGTATTCAAGCTGGGTCTGTGCAGGACAACAGCGAGGTTCTAGGGTCTTGCTGTCACACCAGACGACAAACCTCCTCCACTTGAAATAGTAACTCTTCTTAGTGGAATCTTTTCTGGAAGCAAGCAAGACTCGGGAGGCAGACCTAAGGCAGCGAAATCTATGCCCTCAACATCCAGGCCGTGAGAGCCAGAGACTGGAGATTGGGATGCAGAAGCGCCCCCTCATTCTGCGTGATGAGGGTTGGGAAACACTCCAATCTCCATGGTTCTTCGGACAACAACTCCAGAAGAAGAGGGAACCAGATCTGATGGGGCCAAAAGGGCGCCATCAGAATCATGGTGCCACGGTCTTGCTTGAGTTTCAGCAAAGTCTTCCCCACCAAAGGTATGGGAGGATACGAGTACAGGAGTCCGCTCCTCCAATGCAGGAGGAAGGCGTCCGACGCTAGCCTGTCGTGGGCCTGAAGCCTGGAACAGAACTGAGGCAGCTTGTGATTGGTCTGCATGGTGAAAAGATCCACCGAGGGGGTGCCCCACTCCCGGAAGATCTTGCGTACCACACGCGAATTGAGCGACCATTCGTGCGGTTGCATGAGTCTGCTCAGTTTGTCGGTCAGACAGTTGTTTACGCCTGCCAGGTGCGTGGCTTGAAGAAGCATGCCATGCTGGCGAGCCCAGTGCCACATCCCGACAGCTTCCTGACACAGGGGGCGAGATCCGGTGCCCCCCTGCTTGTTGATGTAGTACATCGCAACCTGGTTGTCTGTCCGAATTTGGATAACTTGGAAGGACAGCCGATCTCTGAAAGCCTTGAGTGCGTTCCAGACCGCTCTCAACTCCAGCAGGTTGATCTGCAGACCAGATTCCTGGAGGGACCACAGTCCTTGAGTGTGAAAGCCCATCAACATGGGCTCCCCACTCTAGGAGAGATGCATCCTTCGTCAGCACCTTTTGCGGCTGAGGAACTTGGAATGGGCGTACCAAGATCAAATTGGAGCGAATCATCCACCAGCGGAGTGAAGTGCGAAAGCTGGCGGATTGCATCCTCTAGATTCCCCATAGCCTGGTACCACTGGGAAGCTAGGGTCCATTGAGCTGGTCTCATGTGAAGACGTGCCATGGGAGTCACATGGACTGTTGAGGCCATATGGCCCAGGAGTCTCAACATCTGCCAAGCTGTGATCTGCTGGGACGCTCTGGCCCGGGAGGCGAGGGATAGAAGTGTCTGTGCCCTCGCCTCGGGAAGATAGGCATGAGCCGTCTGTGAATTCAGCAGGGCTCCAATGAATTCGAGTGACTGGACTGGGCGTAGGTGGGACTTTGGGTAATTTATCACAAACCCCAGCAGCTCCAGAAGTCGGATAGTCCTCTGCATGGACTGTAGAGCTCCTGCCTCCGAGGTGTTCTTCACCAGCCAATCGTCGAGATAAGGGAACACATGGACCCCCAGCTTGCGTAGCGCCGCCGCCACCACCACTAGGCAATTCGTGAACACCCGTGGCGCGGAGGCGAGCCCAAAGGGCAGCACACAATACTGGAAATGCTGTGTCCCCAGACGGAATCGCAGATACTGCCTGTGAGCTGGCAGTATTGGGATGTGGGTATAAGCATCCTTTAAATCCAGGGAGCATAGCCAATCATCTTTCTGAATCATGGGGAGAAGGGTGCCCAAGGAAAGCATCCTGAACTTTTCTCGGACCAGATATTTGTTCAGGCCTCTCAGGTCTAGGATGGGACGCAAACCCCCTGCTTTCTTTTCCACAAGGAAGTACCTGGAATAGAATCCCAGCCCTTCTTGCCTTGGTGGTACGGGCTCGACCGCATTGGCGCTGAGAAGGGCGGAGAGTTCCTCTGCAAGTACCTGTCTGTGGTGGGAGCTGAAGGACTGAGCTCCCGGCGGGCAATCTGGTGGAATGGAGGTCAAATTGAGGGCGTACCCGCACCGCACTATTTGGAGAGCCCACTGGTCGGAGGTTATGAGAGGCCACCTTTGGTGAAAAAATTTTAACCTCCCCCTGACCGGTAGATCGTCCGGCACGGGCACTTGTATGGCGGCTATGCTCCCCTGGATCCAGTCAAAAGCCCGTCCCTTGCTTTTGCTGGGGAGCCGCAGGGGCCTGCTTGGTTGCACGCTGTTGACGCGAACGAGCGCGCTGGGGCTGAGCCTGGGAAGGCTGTTGGGAAGGAGGATTGTACCTACGCTTGGTGTAAGCATAAGAAGCAGTCTTATTTCCCCTGAAAAATCGCCTACCTGAAAAGGTAGGTGCTGAAGGCGCCCGGTGGGAGAGGTTGTTGAGGGCAGTTTCCCGCTGGTGAAGCTGTTCGACCAACTGCTCGAACTTCTCACCAAAAATATTATCCCCCCGGCAAGGGACATCCGCCAGCCGCTGCTGGGTCCAATTGTCCAGGTCACAGGCACACAGCCATGAGAGTCTGCACATCACTATACCTTTTATTTATTTATTTATTGCATTTGTATACCACATTTTCCCACCTCTTTGCAGGCTCAATGTGGCTTACAATACATCATGGGCAGCGGCTCTGGATGCAACATCACAAGTGTCATATATACCCCTGGACAGGAATTTGCGACACGCCTTCAGCTGCCTGACCACCTCCTGAAAAGGCCTGGCTTGCTCCAGCAGGAGCTTGTCAACCAGGTCCGCCAGTTGCCGCACATTATTCCGCATGTGGATGCTCGTGTAGAGCTGGTAAGACTGGATCTTGGTCACGAGCATGGAGGAGTGATAGGCCTTCCTCCCAAAAGAGTCCAGAGTGCAGGACTCACGCCCCGGGGGCGCAGAGGCGGTATCCCTCGAACTCTTGGCTCTCTTGAGAGCAGAATCCACGACCGCCGAGTCATGTGGCAATTGAGTCCTCATCA
This sequence comes from Microcaecilia unicolor, assembly GCF_901765095.1. Classification (NCBI taxonomy): domain Eukaryota; kingdom Metazoa; phylum Chordata; class Amphibia; order Gymnophiona; family Siphonopidae; genus Microcaecilia; species Microcaecilia unicolor. The sequence continues at coordinate 125,044,977 of NC_044037.1, forward strand.
ACTCCGGGTCAGTGTGGATTCTATACTGGGACTCCGCCTTCTTTGGGATGGTGGGATTAGATAAAGGCTTCACCCAGTTCCGAAGCAGCGTCTCCTTCAGGACATTGTGCAACGGTACCGTGGAAGACTCTCTAGGTGGAGGTGGATAGTCGAGGACCTCGAGCATCTCAGCCCTCGGCTCGTACACCGTAACCACGGGAAAGGGAATGCTCACAGATATGTCCCTAACAAAAGAGGCAAAGGAGAGGCTCTCAGGTGGCGAGAGCTTCTTCTCCGGTGAAGGAGTGGGGTCAGATGGAAGACCACAGGACTCCTCGGATGAGAAATATCTGGGGTCCTCCTCCTCCTTCCCCCACGAGGCCTCCTCCTCGGTGTCGGACATGAGTTCTCTGACTTCCGTCCTAAACCGGGCCCGTCTCGACTCAGAGGAGCCACATCCTCGATGATGGCGTCGAGAGGTGGACTCCCGCGCCGGCGGGGACAAAGCTCCCTCCATCGACGTTGACGGGGATTCCACCTGAGTGGCGGCCGACACTGGTGCCGCTTTGGCCGCATCACAGGGCCAGAGCCAGCCAGCACTTCCCAGGATATCTGGAAGGATGGCTCGGAGGCGCTCATCCAAAGTCTCTGTCGGGGAAGGCTGAGGGGCCGGTGCAGGAGTCGGTGCTAGAATCTGCACGGGGCCAGGAGACGGTACCGGACTGCCCGACGACCGACACCTCTTGGATGGAGGGGGAGCGGTCATCCTGGCGTCGACGCTTCTCAGGTGCCGACTCTCTCAACGCCCCGGAGCTCCCGGTACCGTGCGAAGGGGGAGACCGATGACGATGCTTCTTAGCCAACTTCATTCGATGCACGTCATCAGCGCTCCGTGGTACCGACGAGGAGGACGTGGAATCCACACGCCTCCTCGGGGTCGGGTCCGAAAGGGGTCGGTCCCGATGGCCCTGTCCAGCAGGAATCGCCGAGGCAGGTGGAGGCCCACTCGGCTGCTCGCTGCTCCCAGTGAAAGATGGTCGTCGGGCTAGTGGTACCTGAACTCCTGAGGTCGATACCATGTCCGGTGCCGAACTCAATGACGCTGGTGCCGATGCTGCCGAAGTCGACGCCACCAGTGCCGATGCCGTCGATGTCGAAATGCCGGCGCAAGTTCCAAAAATTCGGTCCCGTTGAGCTTGCCTCGCTACTTGTGTCCGCTTCTTCAAGCCGAGACACAAGTTACACACATTGGGATTATGTTCAGGCCCGAGGCACTGAAGGCACCAAGCGTGGGTGTCGGACAGCGAGATCTGCCGGCCGCACCGACTACACTTTTTGAAGCCGTTGGGTATCCTTGATGTCATCGACAGAAAAATCGCAGTGGCGGCAAGGTCAAAATCGTCGATGGTGGCGGCATAAAAGGCCATGAGGAAGAAAAACACGAACACGCAGCCACGAGGCTGCGACGGCGGTGAAAGGAAAGGAACGGAAAAAGAATAAGAAAAAGGGGGACCTTTTTTTTTTAAAATAAGAAGTAGGAATATGAAAAAAGGCGCAAGCGGCGCCACTAAACAAAGAAAAAAGCGGACTAGGCCGCAAACCCGTTTCCGAGGCTGATAACCGAGAGGGCCGCAAAGCAGTCTCTCTCCAAGCGCGGAAAACGAGAAACTGAGCAGGAGCAGTCGCACACGGGTGGGAAGACGGCTGCACATGCGCGGTGGGCGTGCCCCGCGCACGGTACCTCTCGCGAGAAGTTTTTCTGGTTGGAGGGGGCTGCCGTGGATGTCACCCAGTCGTGAGAACAAGCAGCCTGCTTGTCCTCGGAGAATTGTATGATACAGGCAACTCATCTTAAGGGAGTGCATGAGCATCTAGTTAACTTTTCTCATTACCCTACGCGAATTTGGGCTGCTAATGTGTGGGAACCTAGGAAAGGTGGGGTGGGGTTGCTGTTTGCTAAACATTTGTCTGTGGAGATTCGTTTGGTAAAAAGGGATAAGGAGGGACGCTTTCTTCTGGAGGTGGAACTCATCAATGGCTGGTTGTACACTATCATAAATCTTTATATTCCCAACACTGGCCAAGGACATTTTTTGGAGTCCTGTTTGGATGATATTTTGCACTACCAGGAGGGAGATCTCATCTTGGTGGATGATTTTACTTATGCTGATGCCTAGACTGGATAATACAGAGGAGGGGGGTGGACATATGGGAAGGTAGATAGGAAGCGGTTTTCTAGGTTCCTTGCTACCTTTGACCTTATAGATAATTGGAGAGAGACCCATGGGGAGGAGCGCAACTACACCTTCTTTTCCCCGGTTCATTCTAGCTATTCACGGATAGATTATATTTTTGTCACTAAGCAGCTATTCTCTAGACATAAGCGGTCCAGGATTGACCATATTTTGTGGTCAGACCACGCTCAGGTATGGTTGAAGTTGATAGTCACTCCTGAGGTAGGGGGTGTTTGGTACTGGAGGTTAAACGGTAGCTTATTAGACCACCCACAAATGGCATATTGAGGATCTTCTTGGGAACTGTCTTTCAATGATCAGGACGAGGTCTCTCCTGAGGCTCTCTGGGAGGGGCTGAAAGCAACTATGAGGAGTCATCTGACTGTGCTTGCTGTACAAAAAAGCAGTGGCAACAGGGGGAGGAAAGGGCCTTGCATTAGCTTGTCAATACTTTAGAAATCCAGCATAATAGACCTCAGGACCTGGGTCTTTTGGCTCAATTGGGGGATTGGGAGATGGAGGACTTCAAATATCACCTTCAGCTACTGAAAAAATGGTATTTTGAATTTAATAAGGGCAGTAGACTTCTTGCCCATTGCTTACATGTGTGGTGTACCAGGAATATCATCTTTAGTGTCAAAGATCAAAATGGGACCGAGCTTTGGGGAGATCAACAGGTTTGAGCTCGTTTTGTTGACTTTTTTTCGGGAGCTCCATGCCCCTGATGAGGGAGTTTCTGAGGATGAGATTGCTAGGAATTTATAAGGAGTTCCTATAGAGCATATTCTGGGGCGGGATGCAGAGCTGTTGGAGTGTCCCATTACTAGGATGGAGGTGCATGCTGCTTTGAGGCTATGAAGCCTGGTAAATCCCCTGGGTTGGGTGGCTTCACGGTGGCATTTTATAAGTGGTATCAGCACCTCTTGATGGAACCTCTTTTGAGGTTGTTTAATACCCTGGGGGAGGGGACCCAACTTCCTTATTTTATGCGTTTGGCAGGGGTAACCCTGATTCCGAAGGAGGGTAAAGATTTGATGAAATGTAGCTCCTATCTTCCCATTTCGTTACTTGGAGTGGATACTAAAATTTTGATTTGGGTTTTTATAGATAGACTGGAACGCCTGGTACCTTAGTTGGTGCTTCCTGACCAGTCGGGATTTCTTAGTGGAAGATAGTCAGGTGATAATATTCGGAGAGTGCTCAATGTGATGGCTAGGGCCTGGAGGTCGGGTTAGGCCATGCTATTGCTCTCCATTGATGTGAAGAAGGCCTTTGACTGTGTCACCTGCTCATTCCTTTTTCAGGTCCTGCAGGGGGTTGGTCTGGGGCCTTGGTTTTAGAGTTAGATCCATACCGTTTATAATCATCCCCTGGCCTGTTAGAAGGTTAATGGGGGCTATTCTGAGCCCTGTGAACTCCAGCAGGGAAATAAGCAGGGATGTCCTCTGATGCCTCTCCTGTTTGCTTTGGTTATCGAGCCCCTGGCTCAGTGGATCAGCAGAATGATCTCATACAGAGTTTGCCACATGGTATCCAGCACAAAGTTAATTTGTTTGTGGATGATGTGTTACTGACATTGTCAAATCCTGGAGATTCCCTTAGGGGGGTTCATGAGAGAGTTGGAATCTTATGGGGCAGTCTTGGGTTTTCGGGTGAATATGTGGAAGTCTGAAATTCTTAATTTTAATCTGCCTTCAGAACAGATGGCTTTGTTGCGATAGGAGTTCCCCTTTTGGTGGTGTCTTCGTTATCTGGGGATTCATTTGGGGGGCCAGAAAACATCTTTATATGATTTAAATTATCGGCTTCTCCAGCATCGAATTGGTCAGGATCTGGAGTCATGGTCCAACTTAACCACATCTTGGATTAGCAGGGTCAAGAGGTGGGATAAGATGGGATACAAATGCAACAAATAAATAAATAAATTTTACCTCATTTGTTGTACCTCTTCTTGACCCTGCCGGTGGCGAACTCCCCCATGGATCTAATGGCTATGCAGTGGATGCTCACTTGCTTTATTTGGGCTGGCAGGCAACCCTGGGTGGCCTGACAGATGATGTGGTTGGGAAGGTCTAAGGGGGATCTGGCTGTACCAAATCTTAAGCGATATTACCAAGCCTTATTGGCTAGGCAGGCTGAGGAGCTTAAACAGTGGGTTGCCTTGGAGCAGAAGGGGAAGATATAGGTTCCACTGCTATACTTGCCTTGGCAGACTCCGGGAGCTGTTTAGGGAAGAAAGAGGAGTGCCCTTACCGTGCCCTGATTCTGTGGGTTTGGGGGCGGAGGGAGTGAGAGCTGTTCTTTTGGAGGGCTGCACTTATTCCTGGTACACGCCTCTGCAATTTAGCTCTGGACAAGATCAGGCCCTGTTTCATGGTGGGAGGCAAGGGGTTTAGTCTGTTTGGGTCAATATTTTGATCCAGTGAGTGGTGGAGTGCAGGCATTTGGGGAGCTTCAGCAGAAATATGGCTTATTAGCTAGAGATATTTCCCCTATCTAAAGGTTAAGCATTATTTGAGTACTGCTCGTATATTGGGGGATTTCCGGAGGGGGCCGAGTCCTTTTGAAAGGCTATTGGGGCCGGTGATGCTAAAGGAGACCATTTCCCAGATTTGTCTTGTTTTGGTATTATACTCCCCTATTCTTTTCTAGGATGTTTGGGGGATACCTGGATGGATGTTGGAGGGGCTATGGAGTTCTGGGGACTTGTCATATATGGTGGGAATGTTCTTTTCTTGACACAGTTTTGGCATCAAGTGTTTGCTATGTTTTCCCAAATTTTGTGGAGAGACCTGGAGCACAGCGTGGAGGTTACCCTTTTGAACCAATCGGTCCCTCAACTGAATTTCTGAGAAGACTTGTTGCTGCGTCTGGCTACGACAGCTGCATGACTAGTGGTAGCTGCAGAATGGAAGCAGCCCCAGCCGCTTGAGATTGATTGGGGTGTGAGCAAATTGGATCTCTGGTATGATCTGTATTGCCTTGCGGCCCTGTGTAGTTATAAGATGCCCTTGTTTGAGAGGCAATGAGCTGCCTTTCGCCAGTGGTGTGAGGCTCATTGGTTCTCCAGGATTGGGGCTTTAAGGGTTTATTATACTGTTTTGGTTACTGGACTGAGTTTGTGTCTTTCTGGGGTTGGGTGGCATGGGAGGTGGTGGGGTGGGAGTTCTTTGCAGTGGGTTGTATGTTAAGGCAATGGGTACGCTGAAGAAACAACTGTGTATCCACATTGATTGTGTATTATTGTTTGCTGTTGTATAACCTAATAAAGATGAGTTAAAAAAAATGAATATCTACAGCATTTCTCCAGAGGTCAGAGCTTAGACAACCCCACTGCAGCCATTTAGCAGCTACTCTGGACCTCCTGGGGCTGGACTTGGATTCTCTTTTTCTTAATGTATTAAAATTCATAGTTCTTTTGTACCAATGAACAATATCTTGTATTCCTACTACTACTATTTATCATTTCTATAGCGCTACAAGGCATACACAGCGCTGTACACCATACAAAAAAAAGACAATCCGCGGCTCGCACTTGCACACTTGAAATAGAAGAAATAGTCTTCATCCTGACAGGCTGATTAAACAAATCTTCATTGCTTCTATTGTTGAGAGTTATTGGCTAGTTATCGTTTGAGGATTTACAGCAAGGTTAGCATCATAAAAAAACAGTTAAGATAAGTAAATTGGTGTAATTTATATCAACATGTGGAATTTGGGCATATAGACAATTGGGGTGGTCACAGCAATTATTTCAACATTACAGATGATTTTGTTTGTATTATTTGAACAAATGTATTTTTTTCAACAAATGTGTATGTGTGGAGGAGTGGCCTAGCGGTTAGAGCACTGGTCTTGCAATCCAGCGGTGGCCGGTTCAAATCCCGCTGCTGCTCTTTGTGATCTTGGGCAAGTCACTTAACCCTCCATTGCCTCAGGTACAAACTTAGATTGTGAGCCCTCCTGGGACAGAGAAATAACCAGTGTACCTGAATGTAACTCACCTTGAGCTACTACTGAAAAAGGTGTGAGCAAAAATCTAAATAAATATGTGGGTTTTATAATTAGTGTTATTTTGATATCTGAATAAAGAAAGTTGAATAAGTATGAATTTAGTCACAATGTGATAGAGACAAAAACAAAAAAAAGGCAAAGATCTGCCACTGAAATAGCAAACAAAAAAAAAAAAAACAACCCAAAATAGAATAAGAGTATAACAGGAGAAGTGGTTTATTATAGGGGTCAGAAACGATATCCAAAGCTCACTCAACACACCTCTCGCCGCTGTTCAGTTTGCTCCGCTTAGTCAACAGAGCGGTGCAGTGCGTTGAGTAAGCTTTGGATATCATTTCTAATTTAAGAAGTACTTATGTGGTGGTTGTATGACTACTTTTAGGGGTTTACTTTGCTTTTGACCCCTATTAGTTTTTTGTGCCCCTGACGCAGCCTGAGGGCGAAACATGGCCACGTCGGGTAACCACTTCTCCTGTTATACTCTTGTTCTATTTTTGTTTTCTTGATCTGCTTTCGTTTTGGTTTACAATGTGATAGAGGTAATGAATATGTAGGAGATAGATTTGCATGGCCACTGCCTCCACTGTGTGCATATTCATTAGGGATATCATGAAAACTCGACTAGTTTGCAGGCCTTGAGCAGCCTCTGGTGGATGTGGGCCCTATTTATATAGCACAGCAGGTTCTGAAAAATGAGGCCAAAATGTGGGGCTATGTGTGGAAAACACAGTTGCTGAATGGACTGGAATTTGAGACCTGTGAAGGGACATTCTGAAGCAGGGAGGTGACAGGAATATTCCGCACCAATCTGTTTTACTCATAGTTCCTCAGCATAAGCCAAATGCACTTCTAATGACTTGGCACTGTGTTCAAGCCTGTGAACTGAGAAAATTCAATACTCCAAAGTCCACAGTAAAAAAAAAAAAAAAAACTGCCGCGAGGGCTCCAGGACACCAAAATACATTCACCAAAGTGCTCCATGAGGCTTCTCTCATTGGGAAACAGTTACTGTACTACTACTACTATTTAGCATTTCTATAGCGCTACAAGGCGTACGCAGCGCTGCACAAACATAGAGGAAAGACAGTCCTTGCTCAAAGAGCTTACAATCTAATAGACAAAAAATAAAGTAAGCAAATCAAATCAATTAATGTGTACGGGAAGGAAGAGAGGAGGGTAGGTGGAGGCGAGTGGTTACGAGTCAAAACCAATGTTAAAGAGGTGGGCTTTCAGTCTAGATTTAAAGGTGGCCAAAGGGGGGTCATGTGATGCACGGCTAGAGAGTAGGTGTCGTCGTGCTGAGCTCCCGCCTTCCCCGCACCGGTTTTTTCAACGAAATACCTAATTTTTGCCGCTTTAAATAGCGGGAATAACAGCAACGGCGATCCGAAATATCGGGGCATCGCAGAGCACTAACACAGAGCCTTGCAGAGGTGCGATGGCGGCTAAACCCCCCAAAAAAGAGAGCGCACGGACCCATACAGCAGAATCCAAGATGGCGGACGGAGACGGCCCGAGGTCGGTGAGCTCTGCATGGGCCGTGGAGATGGCAGCAGAGGTCTCTGCCATGCTGGGTGCGTCGGTGGACCTAAAATTACAAGCGATTAAGGAGCAATTAGGGTGCATCGACGCGAAGCTGGAAAACATCCAGTCAGAGTTCTCTCAATATAAGCAGCGGCTATCTGATGTGGAAGATCGGGTGCAGCAACATGAGACAACGCAAAAAGACCTGGAAAGCAAGGTGGAATGGCTGGAGAGTAAGCTGGAGGACCTGGAGAATAGAGCTCGCAGGAGTAACATCAGGATGATTGGTTTGCCTGAGAAGATCAAAGACTCAGAATTAAGAGACTTTCTGGAAAGCTGGCTACCAAAAATTTTACATTTACAATTGTCTGCTGGGCCTTTAAGAATAGAGCGCGCTCATCGGCTGGGGCCTGGAAATTCGAAGGACCCCCGCCCAAGAATCGTCATTTTCAAAGTCTTGAACTTTGCCCACAAACAAGAAATTTTTCGGGCATTCAGAAAGGCTAGGACCATACAGTATGAAAACAACACAGTGCGCTGCTTCCAGGACTTCTCGACCGGAGTTTCTTTACAGCGAAGAGCGTTTCGTGGGGTGTGCCAACAATTATTTGAAAAGAAAATTCAGTTTGCTTTACTTTATCCTGCTCGTTTAAAGATCTGGCATAATGGGAAACACTCCATATTCTCCTCGGCGGCAGAGGTGTTGAAGCTTGTGCAGCGGGACCTGGTCCCTGAGGATCCGGCCTGAATGAATGCCCAAGGAAGCCTGGCTGGTTTATTTCAGATGGTGATCCCGAAGAGCTACAGTGGTGTGCTCATAACGAGCTGTCGGGGCACAGTTTGGTAATTTTATAACCCAAAATGTGCTTATCTGCAACTGACTGTAGAGAGGATGCATGGGTCACGTTATGTTTGCTGTTTCAAATGTTCTTTGTTTGAGGGGGACCGCAGACCCCTACTTTGAGGGAGAGGGGCACTGTTTTACAATCTGTTCCCTAAAATCTGGTAGTGTAAGTTCCCTGTTAGGGATTACAAGGGTTAGCTAAGTTTCTTGTGGGTTAGAGGATTTCACAGTGTAATTGTGGGTTCCCGTGGATGGATAGTCACTATAGCGGTGGGTTCAGTGATTATATAAGGGGGGAAAGATTTCAAGAAGTAGTATACTGGATGCAAAGTCAGAGGAGGGTGTGGGGAGGGGGGAGTTCATGTGATCTTAGCCATGAGGGAATGGTGGAGTGGTTATAGGGTAGGGATGGGGGGTGGGAAGGCTAAAGAGGGAGGGAGGTATCCGATAGTTTTGTTTTCAGGGACAGAATTCAAGGGGATTGAAGAGGGGAGCCCCATGGGCTGGGGGGTTTCTCTTCTCTTGTTTAAATGTATAACTCTTTCTATGATGCTATTAGATTTCTGGTGTATTGGGATCACTTAAAATAGTCTCTTGGAATATTGGGGGAGTGTCGTCCCCTATAAAGCGGACAAAAGTGCTTCAGGCGTTGAAAAGACAACAAGTGGATATAGCCCTATTGTAGGAAACGCATCTGTCCTCAGGGGAGCATTTAAAATTTAAGACAGGGTGGGTGGGATCTCTCTTGGAAGCCCCAGCGGTGGGGAGGAAAGCTGGAGTCCTGATTCTCTTTCGAAAAGGACTGCAGATAAAGATCACCTCCGCATTGAGGAATTCGGAGGGCCGCTATATTCTGGCGGAGATAGAGATTGAGGGCCGTACTCTAGTGCTCTGTAATGTATATGCCCCGAATGTGTATGATAAGAAGTTTTTTCAAGGGCTGATCTCCAACTTGTCCAATTTTAAAGGGGGGAATATTATCCTGGGAGGCGATTTTAACTTAGTGGTTGACCCCCAGCTTGATAGATCCGGCACTGGTGCTAGAGGTTCGGGAGGGGGTGCTCGGGCCTTGACTTTGCTCTGTGATGCATTAGACCTTGTGGATGTGTGGCGTGTTCTACACCCATCGGATCGAGATTTCACTCATCTTTCCAGAGCCCATGCGTCCCAATCTCGTATAGATTATTTATTTGTTTCAAGCCCTCTTTTTTCGCAGATGGTACAGGCAGAGATTGGTCCTTATGAGGTCTCAGATCATGCTCTGATCTGGCTGAGATGGAAGAGACCTGTGAAGGGGGGTGGACTGCGCCTTTGGAGATATCCCTTAGATCTAGTAAGTGATCAGAACTTTCAGACATTTTTAGCAGAGCGGATAGCAGATTATGAATTCCATAATGGTGTTCATAGCCAACAGCCGACTCTTTTTTGGGAGGCGGAAAAAGCTGTCTTGCGCGGAGACATCATTTCTTACTGTGCTAGAACTCGACGGATTCGAGATAAGGAGATCTTGAGGTTGGAATTGCAGGTTCGCAAATATAGGAAACTATATGGCAGGAATGCTACTGCGGAGAATAAGTCACTGCTTTTGGTTACGCAGCAAGAGCTCAATGAATTGCTGCATCAAAGGGCGGTCAAGTCCCAGTTTTATTATAAATACAAACTATTCCAATATAGTAATAAGGCAGGGAAATTGCTAGCGAACATGGTGCGGAGTAGGAGGGGAGCCTCTAGAATTTTACAACTGAAAGATTTAAATGGACAGTTATTGACAACTGATCAGGGTATAGCAGATCGATTTGGCCAGTATTATGAGGCCCTATATGCTAGGCCGGAAGATGAGGGACTGAGTGCTGACATGTTTTTAGAGTCGGTACAGTTGCCCAAGTTGTCCCCTCGCCAAATACAGAGGTTAAATAGCCCACTTGTGGAAGGAGACCTTATGCTAGCGCTACAGCAAAGTGCTTCTCACAAAACACCGGGTCCAGATGGCTACCGTGTGGAGTTTTACAAACAGTTCTATGAACATATTAAGAGGCCGCTTTTGGCCTTGTTTAATTCCATGATAGAGGAGAGGACTGTGCCTGAAACAATGAAGGTAGCACAGATTGTACTTATTCCGAAGGATGGTAAGGATATGGCAGACCCTGGATCGTATAGACCAATTTCCCTTCTCAATGTGGACGCCAAGTTGTACGCTAAGATATTGGTGAATAGGTTAGCCCAGGTACTCCCGGAATTGGTGGAAGAGGCTCAAGTGAGGTTTGTGAAGGGGAGGACAGCGGTTCAGAATCTCCATGCTATTTTGACATCCTTAGAGACGGTGCAATATAAGCGTCTGGCTTCTCTGTTAATTAGTTTTGATGCAGAGAAAGCCTTTGACAGGGTGAGCTGGCCCTACTTGTTTGAGACTTTGAAGCAATATGGTATCCAGGGATCCTTTTTAGATGCGATTCAGGTGTTATATCTGGAGCCCATGGCCTATGTTTGGGTGAATGAGGTCTGCTCCCGCTCATTTCATATCTTTAGAGGCACCAGGCAGGGATGTCCGCTGTCTCCTCTACTGTTTGTCCTGTTCTTGGATCCCTTGGTTAGGGCGATACAAACTCATCCAGAGATCAAAGAAGTGCCGATAGGTGTCTTGCGGTTCCTGCAATCGGCCTTTGCAGATGACTTACTGGTGCACTTGACACAACCATCCCAGTCTCTCCCGGCTCTGTTGGAGCTGTTTCGAGAATTTGGAGATTATGCGGGGTTTAAGCTTAATTATATGAAATCTCTGGCACTGGCCTCCTCAGAAGACCAGAAGAAGGAATGGGGGCAGACCTTCCCACTTCAGTGGGTGCAAGGGTCATTTCGCTATCTGGGAGTGTGGCTGTCTATGACCTCAGTTGATCTTTATCGATTGAATGTGAATAGATTGCTCAGTGATACGGAGACAAGGCTGAAAAGTTGGGTGACCCTGCCCCTTACACTCTATGGGCGCATCCAGCTGTTTCGGATGGTAGAATTCTCCAGGTGGCTTTATTGTTTACGGCTGTTACCCGTCCTTATAAAACATAGAGATCTTAAAGTCTTATATCGCTTACTTAGACGGTATTGCTGGGGGGGGGGGGGGGGGGGGAAGCTAAACTACCACTGCCTCTGTTAATGGGCAACTGGAAAGAAGGAGGACTGGGCTTACCAGACTTGAGAAGGTATAATAGGGCATGTTTATTGAGATATTTTGGTGACTGTTTTTTTTGACCGTGAAGATTATACACCGCGTAGAATAGAGGCTCAGTTTTTTGCTCCTTGCCACTTTTATTTTTTGTTACAGGCACCTAGGGCTAGTGTATCTGAACATCTAAGGAATAGCCTGTTGCTAACATCTTTGCGGTCTCTCTGGAAAGACCTGATGGGTATTTGGGGTATATCGAAGCACACGTCAGATATGTTACCCATCTGTGGGAATTTATTTTTTAAACCTGGGATGGATAATAAAACATTTCAGGCTTGGGGACACTTGGGTATTAGTCGTCTGGAGCATCTTTTAAATCAGCAAGGGACGCTGTTAAGTTTGGGAGCTTTGGGTATTGCTTATGACATGAATAACATTTTTGCTTATCATCAAATAACACACTATGTGAGGACGGTGGATTCGGAGGCTTTGAGACATAGACATTGTCATCGGATAAGACAATTTTTAGCAGGAGAAGGCAGGAAGCGACTCTCAGTCTCCAAGCTGTATAAGTTCTTGGGGAAACTGCCACTTCTAAAGGACCGGGAGTTAATACAAATGCGGTGGGCCCGAGACTTAGCGAGACCAGGGCTGTCTTTGGACTTTGATATGTTGATTTCTAGGATTCCGGAGATGACCGGTAATGCAGGCCTCCGTGAATGTCAATACCGAATTTTACACAGAGCATACCTCACAAAAGCTCAGATTTTTCGGATGGGAGAGGTGGAAGACCCTCTATGTGAAAAGTGTGGAAGATTGCCTGGATCTCTATTCCACTGTCTGTGGGAATGTTTTCGGGTACACCATTTTTGGATGGACGTTTTGCAGTATCTGTCCTTTTTGCTGGGCTCTAAAATAGTGGGCTCCCCGATGGGTGTTTTACTGGATAAACATGAGGTGTTTGTATTGCAGAGCATATCTGGAAGACACTTGATCCGTAGGGCCTGTTTGGTTGGTAAAAGGTTATTACTTTGTCAATGGGTAGGCAGTACTCTCCCGGATTTCTGGCACTGGAGGAATAGATTCCATGAGCTAATGCTTTGTGAGCGCCGAGGGGTCAGAGGTTCTAAGAGGAGGAGGAAAGCTTTTTTAGACATTTGGGGCCCATATATTCAGACACTGCATACCAGAGGTAGAAGTCTGGTACTGAACTCCCTTTGATTTTAAAAGAATGGTACACTTCTGGAAGATACCTCAGGGTGGGTTAGGAGGGAAGGGGAAGGTAGACGGGATGGGTATGATATAGGATGAAGGGAGTCTGTGAGATGGGGAAGGGATGATGACATTTAAAAACCGTGATGTGTCTCTCCTGCCCTGTGGGTGCTAACTTGTTGATAAATTGCAACTTTGGCATACGACGGGGGAAACATGGAAAGTAGTGAAGCACAGAAATCACATGTACTGACTACAGAATATTGACAGCATTCCATACTTTATTTTGAACTTGCTGAGCAATGCTATGGTTGCTGATTGATACAGTTCAAAGGTTCCTATAAAGCTTTCTTGACAATAATTCTGTACAGATTTTTTTTTTTACATTGGATACAGTTAATAAACATATTAATGGGGGGGGGGGGGATGGGGGGAGGGATGGGGAGAGATGGGGGGGGGGAACAGAAAATGTTGATGATAGATGTTCAGATGTGTTAGTACAGGTTTGAAATGTTTACTACCAGAGTTATATGGATTGGCATGATATTGTATCATCTGTGCATTCATCAATAAAAACATTATTACACTTAAAGGTGGCCAAGGATGGGGCAAGACATAGGGGCTCAGGAAGTTTATTCCAGGCGTAGGGTGCAGCGAGACAGAAGGCGCGAAGTCTGGAGTTGGCAGTAGTGGAGAAGGAACAGATAAGAAGGATTTGTCCATGGAGCAGAGTGCACGGGAAGGGGTGTAGGGAAGGACGAGTGTGGAGAGATACTGGGGAGCAGCAGAGTGAGTACATTTATAGGTTAGTAGAAGAAGTTTGAACAGGATGCGAAAACGGATAGGGAGCCAGTGAAGCGACTTGAGGAGAGGGGTAGTATGAGTAAAGCGACCCTGGCGGAAGACAAGACGGGCAGCAGAGTTTTGAACCGATTGGAGAGGGGAGAGGTGACTAAGTGGGAGGCCAGCAAGAAGCAGATTGCAGTAGTCTAAACGAGAGGTGACAAGAGTGTAGATGAGGGTTTTGGTAGAGTGCTCGGAAAGAAAGGGGCGGATTTTACGGATGTTGTAAAGAAAGAAACGACAGGTCTTGGCAATCTGCTGGATATGAGCAGAGAAGGAGAGAGAAGAGTCAAAGATGAACCCAAGGTTTCGTGCTGAAGAGACAGGGAGAATGAGAGAGCCATCAACAGAAACAGAAAACGGGGGGAGTGGGGAGGTGGGTTTGGGGGGGGGGGGGGGAATGAGAAGCTCGGTTTTGGTCATATTTAATTTCAGGTGCCGTTGACACATCCAGACAGCAATGTCAGACAAGCACGCTGAAACTTTGGTTTGGATGCAAGGTGAGATATCAGGGGTAGAAAGGAAGATTTGGGAGTCATCAGCATAGAGATGGTAGGAAAAACCATGGGATGAGATTAATGAACCAAGGGAAGAAGTGTAGATAGAAAAGAGGAGGGGAACAAGAACAGAACCCTGAGGTATGCCGACAGGCAGAGGGATAGAAGTAGAAGAGGATCCACCAGAGTGAACACTAAAGGTGCGGAGGGAGAGGTAGGAAGAGAACCAGGAAAGGACAGAGCCCTGGAATCCAAGTGAGGACAGGGTATCGAGAAGTATGCTGTGATCGACAGTGTCAAAAGCAGCGAAAAGATCAAGAAGAATGAGGATGAAATATTGACCTCTGGATTTAGCCAGTAATAGGTCATTGGAGACTTTAGTAAGCGCAGTTTCGGTTGAGTGGAGAGGGCGAAAACCAGATTGTAGTGGGTCAAGAATAGCATGTGAGGAGAGAAAATCAAGGCAGCGGCGGTGAACAGCACATTCAAGTAATTTGGAGAGAAAAGGAAAGAGGGAGATGGGTCGGTAATTAGAGGGACAAGTAAGGTTGAGTGAAGGCTTCTAAAGGAGAGGTGTGACCACAGCATGTTTAAAGGCAGCAGGGACAGTCGCAGTGGAAAGTGAGAGGTTGAGAATGTGACAGATAAAAGGAATAAGAGCAGGAGAGATGCCATTAAGAAGGTGGGTGGGAATGGGATCAGAGGAACAGGTGGTACATTTTGAGGAAGAAAGGAGAAGTGTAGTTTCCTCAATAGTAACTTCAGGAAAGGAGGAAAGGGAATGAGGGGAAGGAGAGAGAGGAGAACAGACTACTGGAGGGAGAGGTGGTGAGGTAGAGAATGCAAGGTTTATCTTTGAACCTTGTCGTGAAAGAATTCAGCAAGGGTCTGAGGAGATAATGAAGGGAGAGTTGGGGGAGGGGGCACCTTGAGGAGAGAGTTCAATGTGGTGAAGAGAAGTCGAGGGTTAGAGCCAAGAGAGTTGGTCAGTTGGATATAATAATCCTGTTTGGCACGTAAAAGAGCAGATTGGAAGGAGGTCAGCATGAACTTAAAGTGGAAGAAATCAGCAAGAGCCCGAGATTTCCGCCAGAGGCGTTCGGCAGAGTGGGTACAGGAACGTAGGTAGCGGATATTAGAAGTCAGCCAAGGTTGGGGTTTTGTACGCCTTATAGGGCGGGTCATCAAAGGTGCAAGAGTGTCTAAGGCAGAGGATAGAGTATTATTGTAAGAAGAAACAGCCTCGTTGACAGATGTGGATGGTGCCACAGTAGAGAGGAGGTTTGAAACATGGGAGGATAGAGATGAAGGGTCAATATCGTGCAGTTGGCTTCTGGCAGTGTTGCATAGTAACTAAGTAAATGTAACTAGCTACTTTTAATTGTAAAGAAGAACAGGAACATTTTGTTAGTTTTACTTTTACCAAAGTAATAATTTGACTATTTTTTAGTACTTTTACCTACTGACGTCTGATGCTTACAGTTAAAAGTAAAACTATTCCTAAGTTGTGGGTTTACTTCCATGGAGATTGAATAAATGTATGTTAGGTTTAGCTTCATTATATCATAATAGCTCTGCCTATATTTGAAAGACTAAGCTAGATCCTGCAGTGCCTGTTGGATTCTATCTGTTAATGCTGTGGTACAAAGTTTTTAAAACTAAGAGGAAAAGACTATGGAGATTAGTTGATAAAATTTGCTTTTTATATTTTTATTTTGCCTAACACTAACCTACAATTCCTCCTTTAAACCCCCAATCTTTAAGTTCCCAAAGCACAAAGCAAAATAGTGTTCACTTACCAGAGAAATGTTCTCTTCTCTCGGAACTTCTCAGAAAAAAGCTGCCTTGTCTTCTCCCTGTGTGCATTCTTTGGTTTCCTGTGCTAATTTGTATAGAGTTGAACGCCCTGGTCGCTGCTAGGACTAGGTTTCTCTATAGGTATGTAAGCTCAGTCACTTAACCCTCCATTGCCCCATGTAAGCCGCATTGAGCCTGCCATGAGTGGGAAAGCGCGGGGTACAAATAAATCTACTGGGGAGTATGGCTTTTGCAACTGAAGCTAATTAGGCACACTAAAGGACCCCACGGCCTTCATTTTTTATCATAGTCTCTGTTTTGGCATGGATCAAAGAAAGAGTCCAGGATTTCTCCCTAACACCAGATGGCAAATCTCCATTTAATAGAAACTAAGCAATAAGCTCTAAATAGCTCTATAGAGTGACCACGTTAATATCCGTATAATCAATGATTTTAAATAAAGAGGCCTCAATAGCCCAGGGTACCAACTCAGTGGATACACCTGATAAGGCTTTTATCATGGGCCAACAACTCTCTGAAAAACCTACAGAGTGAAATACTTCAAACAATCTGTAGTAAAAAACAGAGAAGTTGTTACTAATAATAATTCAAATATTGGACCACATTATTAACATAGTCAACAATATAAGAGCATGAGGATGACAAAATATCAATGGGAAGGGAGAAAAAATAACAATAGGAGAAAAAAAGACAAAAATAGCTGTAAACCACTTCGATAATACTTGGTACTTAGCTGAAATCCTGGGAGAAAAATAGACAGGAGGCGCCTCCACATGCAAAGAATTACAAGCAATCAGTCTTTAAATCTCTTAGATTTTCTCTCACACTCGACAGCCATAGAATTCTCACTGTTTCGTTCCTTCTTCGGGAGAGAATGTAAACATCTTCCGTATTCTCTCCTGAAGAAGGAACGAAACAGTGAGAATTCTATGGATGTCGAGAGTGAGAGAAATTCTAAGAGATTTAAAGACTGATTGCTTGTAATTCTTTGCATGTGGAGGCGCCTGAGGTTACTAAAAGGGAAAAATGTTTCAAATAGCATAAAGAAGAACTTAGAAGTCTTTCCTATAAAACACTTGAAAAGCCCTCCATGTCAATACAAGACAGAATTCTATGATCCATCTATGGCTCCACTGCAGCTGTCATAAGACAAATCATTTAATCATGCTTCACTTCAATCAATAACAGGAATTACTTCTCCACACTATCCTAACAGCTTACCGCACAGTTCCTGCATTATCACGCACGCTGTCTACAAGACGTACATAACGACTCCTTGTGGGGATATCCTGGTGCCTGCCAAAACAAAGTATTGAATCCAATTAAAGCAAAACTTAAATGATCTCATAGCTGGAGTGAGCTTTGACGGCAGTGCCAGAGGTTGGGAAGTACAGTAAAAGTCCAAAAAATCTGGACTGCTTGGGGATTGGATCAGTGCGGATTTTGGGATTTTCTGGACTCCCAGGCAGTACTTTTAAAAATTCAAATTTAAGAAAGAATAAGGAGTTGAACAGGCAAATTTTGTTGACCCTCATATAGCATCTCTCTTCCCTTTCCAGGCTCTCTGCTTCCCATGAATCTCTCTCTCCCTTACAGCCTCTCCGCTCACCATGCAGTCTCTCTCTCCCCTTTCTGCCTCCCCCCCCTTATTCAGCATCTACTTCCCCTTCCAGCATATTCTGTTTTCAAAGGAGGGGCCCAGGCCGCCCCCAAGGCTACACCTTCCCCTCCCTCCCTCTGCACATGGTCCGGCGCCTTTCTCCTCACACCTGGTCCTGCCTGTGGATCTGTCTCTCTCACCTTTCCTGAAGTCTATAGCGGCAGCCTTACTCACAGGTTGCCTCCGCATGCATGCACTGTGCCTTACCCGTTCTTCCCTTTCCAATGCAACTTCCTGTCACTGGAAGGGGTGCGACGGGTCAGAGGTGAAAGGCATGGTACATGCGGAGACAGCTGCTGCAGCAATGAAAACTTCAAGAAAGGTGAGCGTACGACAGAGCCGTGGGAAGGGCCAGGTATGAGGAGAAAGAACCAGACCGTGTTTGGAGGGAGGGAAGGAGGGAAGGAAGGGGGAGGCGTAGCCAAGGGGGAGGAGGGGGTCTGAGGCCTTGCAGAGCAGGAAAAGCAAGCAGAAAGGGCCAGGAACATATGTGTGTGTGTGGGGGGTGGGGGTGGGGGGGGTGGGGGGGGGGGAAGAGTCTGGAATATTCGGCAGTCCAAAAATTGCAATTTTGGAGGTCCGGATTCTCGGATGGCCAGGATTTCTTGCATCTGGATTTTTGGACTTTTACTGTAAGACCAATGCCGGGCAGACTTCTATGGTCAAGACCCTCTTCCCACTCATATATGATGTTTAGGAGAAAGCTTAAGACTACTATTTCAGAAATTTATTTTTCAAAATAATATTTAATTTTAATTAGCTTCTGTTATCTTTCTAACATTATCCCAGAGGTTTGCTCTGGTTTTGCCTCGCTTTGTTACCCGCTTTGAACTGTAAGATATTAGCAGAATATAAGCTTGTATAGATAGTATGGTATCCCGCAAATGACAAAGACAGATCAGGATCAAGGTTGGAGTGGGATTCAATGGCAACTCCAGTAGTTGGGAAATAGGACTAGTACTAGGCAGACTTCTATGGTCTGTGCTCAAAAATTGGCAGGGAGAAAGAGAGATTTTAGTATGCCAGTGTTTAATCATAAAGAAGTGGAAAACGCGCAAAGTGCCAGATACAACTCTGGCCACCTTCCCGGGCAGACTGGAGGGCCTGTACAGGTCTTTATCTGCCGACATTTACTATGTTACTATGTAAAACATATAAAACAAAAGAAATTCAAAGTTTCTCCCTGGAACTGTTATACCCCAAGACCCAGGTCACTAGAATAAACTGAAATTAAACCACTAATCAGAGAGAAATGTGTTTTTTTTCAGTATCATGACTAGTTATGAATGAGGTATCAGGAAATCAGCTTGAGGTAAGTTTTTCTGTTAACTTAAGTTTTTATCATTGGGATCTTGTTCAGAAGCTTATATGAATGCCTCCTAAGCAAGCTCTTCTGAAGGCCTGAATTCCTGCCTTGCAAAATCATTTCCTTTTGGATTGAGCAGTTGATACTTGCAGAAACACTGTTAAACATGAGTGCTTTTTTTTCTCTCTCTCTCTGTCCTGCTGCCTTTGTTTGTTTCTCTCCCCAGTTCCTTTCCACTTTCTATTCACTTTACTCCCCTCCACCCCTGGAAAGGAAATGATATCAGGAGAGGAGAGAAAAGGGAAGAGATTGAACTGGGAACTAGAAATGGGTAGAGAGAGAGAGAGAGAGAAAAGACAGAGGTACAGAATAAGGCAGAGGGCAGAAGTGGACAGAACTGTCCATAACATGGCACCATGTATCCGTGCACCCACGCCCCAGCTCTGAGGGGGAGGGCGAGCTGCGATAGGGCAGAGAGAGAGAGAGTAAGACAGAGGTAAAAGAAGAAAGCTGGAGATAAAAGGGCTCAGGAGGCAGAGGCAGACATGAAATAAAACAAAGGGGACACATAGACATGAAAAGCAGCTGCACAGAGCATGGGGGGGGGGGGGGGGGGGGGGGAGAAGGGACAAAATGAAGTTAACTCTGCACTACTAAAATCAGCATGGTATCCACAATTCACAAGGCTGTAAACACCAATTTCACACAAAGACAAAACAGACATGCATCATCCTTTTCATCATCTTTCATTCTTCTTGAACATTCCCTTTAGTAAATCCCTTCTCAGTTTCCTCTCCACATCACACTGTTTCATTTCTCCTCCCATCACTGTCCTCTTTGAACTTCAGGTGTGGGGAAATCCCCCTTCATATGTAGCAACCTAGCCTTCTACCAATTATCCTCTTGCCATCTCCTTGAGCCTTTGTAAAAAGTACTAAATCTTCTTTGTACCAATTTTTAAAATGATCCCACCCAACCCTCTCCTGCAACACCTGGCTCACACCTGGAAAATGAGGGCAAGGTAATAGAAGTTGCTCCAGGGATGAGATCAGGTTTAAGGACGAGTGAAGGTTGAGAAGAGGGGAGGAATTTGGACTTAACCAGAGGGAGGAGAGAGAGAGGTATTACCAGTCAGTCACTGTGAAGCTTTGATACAAGGGTTTTGTTATTTCCTTAAATCATTTAATCTTTGAAGCATCGAAACCTACCCATAATCCATTTTTGCTTTAGTTTCAGTCATATTTCATATAGTGTCAGAAGAGATTCTTCAAAGCATTTTTAAAAGTTGCATTATTCTGTTTTACACAATGCAGTATGGCTTTATTTTATTTGGATTTTGCTCACACCTTTTTCAGTAGTAGCTCAAGGCCAGTTACATTCAGGTACATATCAACAGTTAGGGTGGGTAGAAGGAGAGAGAAAGTAGTCCTTTTTCCTTTTTAACTCTTTTTATCAAAGATTTTTAAATACATTGAACAGAAATAGAATCATTTCTCAAAACAATCACCAGTATATTTCCAGATTATTTTTGAAAAACAGTGTATACAGTGCAAGAATACAGCATGGTGGCATAGTACATGGTGATAGAAAAAGGTCATAAGCCCATCCAGCCTGCCTAGTTATTCTGTCCTCATTTAAGAATATGTCCTCACTGTCAGTTACAGAATTTGACCACTTACAAGATTTCTTTTAACTTAGAATTACAAATGTCTTCTATAGTGCATTTCAGTTTGTTCCATATTCAATTATGTTTCTACCTTGTATGCCAGAGGGAAATACTAAATAAATAAATACCTAGTAGCTAGAAAATATTATGTGTATTTTAGTCTTGCCATGAGCTTCTCTATTTCCATTATTTTTCATCCATCATGGAAACAAGCTCAAGGCTATATCTGCTTCTATAGCCTAACAATAGATATTATAGCAAAAAACAAGTTATGAGCTTGTGGTAAGCCCACAACTTTCCTACGAAACAATAAAACCCTCGCCTTTTCTGGTATCAGCATTTGCAAAAATGGCTTCATTTAGGGACACAAAATACAAAAAGAAAATCAGAAATAAACTCAAAGACAACTAAGGTAAACTAAAAATGTGACATGAAAAATTAAAAACTGTATGCCAAAGTGCTAATAAATATTCAAAGCAGAGGTCATTTATGGGTGTGGAGTAGATTTCAATGAATCAAATTGTCATAAAAGGCTATAGTGCTAATTCAGCCCCCAATCACCACATCACAAGCAGGGGCATAGCTAGGTGGGGCCACGGGGGCATGGGCCCCCACAGATTAAGCCCTTGCCCCTCTACTTTGGACCACCCCCGCTGCTGCCGACCCTCCCTGCCGCCGCCAGGTACCTTTGCTGGTGGGGGTGCCCAACTTCACCAGCCGAAGTCTTCAGCGCTGGTCGACTCTGGCGCCTTCGCTGATGATCTGTTTCTGATTTTTGACGTCCTCCGTGCACGTCCTGCACGGGGCTACATACAGGACGTGCATGGAGGATGTCAGAAGTCAGAAACAGATCAACAGCGAAGGCGCCGGAGTCAACTGGCGCTGAAGAAGACTTTGGCTAGTGGGGTTTGGGGACCCCCGCCAGCAAAGGTATCTGGCGGCAGCGACGGGAGAGGGTTGGCGGCAAGAAGGGGGGTGCAAAGTGGCGGGGGGGGGGGGGGGGGTTCGGCGGCTGGGGGAGGCGGGCTAAACTGTGCCCCCCCCCCACTTCGTGCTCTGGACCCCCCTCCCGCCTCGGTCTGGCTACGCCCCTAATCACAAGGTTCTAATAAAAGCTAATGGACTACTTATAACATTAACAGTTTCAACAAATGAAATAAAACAGTGCTTTACCTGTACAGATTGGCTTTTATAAAATTACCCACAATATCCCCGGAATTCTATATATGGTGCCTTACTTTCCGGCAGAAATCAAAGCGTATTTTATAACAATGCGTGTAACTTAATTGGACTTACTCTCTATTGGGCATGAACAGAGTAGTCCAAATTTCCATGTGGCCAAAAATGCCCTTTGTTCTCCCATTAGTCCTTCTACCGATTCTCTCATTGCACTGCAGCCGCAGTTCTTGAATTGCTCACCTCTCCCTCTGCAATCCAGCCCACGTCTCATTTTTCACACTGAATTCAATAGATTTAGAAAAATTCCCCGCTTCCTTTGGAGATTATGAACTTTTTCCCATCGACTATGATCATCAACTTTGAAGAAAACCATATGTCAGCTTCCAGTCCCTTTTCCTGCAGTCTCAGCTCATATTGTAATAACTCCTTCCTTTTTTCAATGTCTCCATGCTCAGCTCAGGGAATATCTGTACATCAGCACTGTCATAGTGACAAACTCCTAATTGCCTGGCTTTCCTTACAGAACCAGTTTCTTGAAAATTAAGGAACTTGTTGATCATTGCCATTGGAAGTGTGTCCAGAGAAGTCTCAAATTCATACAGGGGTGCTGCCTCAAAGTCTGGGAAACGTGTATACTCCTCCCTATGCTTGGTCTGCAGGCCTGGCCTGCAAGCATTCAGAACTGCTGTCATCAGCATAAGTTTTGTTTCTCCTTACTGCGGCCTGTGTGCAGAGTGCATGAGCCTTGATTATCAATCGCAAATATTGTTATGCACGTCTTGTAAATCACATGACAAGGAGAAACTCCATGAGGAGCTGAAGCTATGCGGCCCATACATGGCAGACAAAAATTGATATAACCTTGATGGTGAAGTGAGACTGATGACCCTCCAAAGGAGATGTTCCTCCACAAATATGTGTTTAGAGAAGAAGTAGCCAGGTATTTCATGCTAAAGCAAGTTGCATACTGGGATCACGTATATGGGTGTCATGACTGTGACTGTATTCCATGCCTGTGCTCGCCTTGCCTCTGGGGGACCAGGTCCTATGGTTGCGGTGGACTGTTTTTTCGGTTTCCCAGATGGCTTCCAGGTCCCATTCCGGTCCTGATGTTCCAGCTCTCCCGACTTGCCGCTGTAGTTCTGCTGCCAAGCCTCACCGGTGACATCATCTGTAATTGCCTTTATTAAGCACCTGCGAACCTTCAGGCTTTGCCTTGGCAACAGAGGTCTTCAGATGTGCTTTTGCCTGAGAGTGTTTGTTCCTGCTCTAGCTCTGCTAGTATCTGCTTTGTATGTCCTTAGCTTTAGTTTCTTCTGTTTGTTTTTGCCTTGTGTGTCTTTAACTTTAGTTCCTTGCTGCTGTATCTGCTCAGCCTAGCTTCAGTTCCTTCTGTTTGTTGCTGTTTTGCTTATTGTCAGTTCTAGGTTCCCTCCTGCTGTTTCAGCCCTGTGTGTCTTTAACTTTAGTTCCTTGCTGCTGTATCTGCTCTGCCTAGCTTCAGTTCCTTACTGTTTGTTGCTGTTTTGCTCATTGTCAGTTCTAGTTTCCCTCCTGCTGCTTCAGCCCTGTGTGTCTTTAGCTTTAGTTTCTTGCTGTTGTATCTGCTCTGCCTAGCTCCAGTTCCTTATTGTGTCCCTGATCTGTCTGTCTTCTGCTATAGTTCCCTGCCTGCTTGTTCCACCCTGGTTGTCCTTAGCTTTAGCCCTTCCCCATTCGTGTCTGCCTTGCCCGAGTACTTCAATCTGGTTCCAGCCAAGCCAAGTCCGCTCCAGCTTGTGGTTCCAGCTCAGCCAAGCCAAGTCCGCTCCAGCTTGTGGTTCCAGACCAGCCAAGCCAGTCTGCTCTAGTTTGTGATTCCTGTCCAGCCTGTTGGTGTAGTCCACGCTTCCTTGTGGGGAGGTCTTCCTGCTGTTGCCAGTCTCTGGCAGCAGTCCAAGGGCACACTACTCCGGATTGTCGGCAGTGAATGGGGTAAGGGAATTGGCCAATGAGTAGTGTGCATGTAAATAGAAGCTGGAGAGGCCGGTAAAATAAAGGAAATAACTTTTTTTGTATAATGAAGAAAACAGGAACAGGAAATTCCTTTTTAGGTACAAAAGTAAGAAAAAGAGGGATCACATGTTTTAGAAGAAATGAAACGTATCTCAGTATAAAAGTACAGAATGAAAAAGCCATTTGAGCAGACTTGTAGCTCAGCCTGAACATCTTGTTGGCTGTGTGACAACAACTGCTCTAGAGGGATAATCACTTTTGTAATGACTTAGAGAAATACCAATAAAGATATTACTTGGTTGCGCCTAAACTAAGTCTGAATTGTCTCTCTTATTCCAGCGGAGTTTACCTCTGAGGGCTGAAGTGTTTCCCCTCCTAAGGGACAAAGGAGAGTAAACACAAGCATTCAGCAGCTTGCACACATACTGAATTGTGCCTCACTTTTAGCTCTTTCAGGTACCCCATAAATTCTAATATTAAATATTCATGGGTGTCTCTTGAGTTTTGACAAGATGATGAGTAATGCTCTTGGGCATTCACTACTGGGGTTGTACTGTGGGAGACACAATGATCAATGTCTTTTTGTTGAATGGTGTACTGTTCTGGAAAGTGTTTCTTCGCTGTAACAATGTGACATCCAAATAAAGATGATGTTTAAAATATATTTTGAAGCATTTTGCAGGCTTTCAGCCTCTCCTATCTCTGCAATCCTGTTTTCCTTGGGCCTCTATTCATCTTGTCAGATTATTGAATTTCTCTTCTAGCCTTGGCATAACATTATCCACCATCTCCATTTTGGCATTCTGTATCTCCTTCAAAATAAGATAACATGACTCCGCGGACAGGCAGGGTGTGCTCCCATGCACAGGTAGACACGATGATACGCTGAAACCTTCTGCTCAGTGTGCTGCTGCGGCTAGGAAAGCGAATAGAATGTTGGGTGTTATTAGGAAGGGTATGGAGTCCAGGTGTGCGGATGTTATAATGCCGTTGTATAGCTCCATGGTGCGACCGCACCTGGAGTATTGTGTTCAGTACTGGTCTCCGTATCTCAAAAAAGATATAGTAGAATTGGAAAAGGTACAGCGAAGGGCGACGAAAATGATAGTGGGGATGGGACGACTTTCCTATGAAGAGAGGCTGAGAAGGCTAGGGCTTTTTAGCTTGGAGAAGAGACGGCTGAGGGGAGATATGATAGAAGTGTATAAAATAATGAGTGGAATGGATCGGGTGGATGTGAAGCGACTGTTCACGCTATCCAAAAATACTAGGACTAGAGGGCATGAGTTGAAGCTACAGTGTGGTAAATTTAAAACGAATCGGAGAAAATTTTTCTTCACCCAACGTGTAATTAGACTCTGGAATTCGTTGCCGGAGAACGTGGTACGGGCGGTTAGCTTGACGGAGTTTAAAAAGGGGTTAGATAGATTCCTAAAGGACAAGTCCATAGACCGCTATTAAATGGACTTGGAAAAATTCCGCATTTTTAGGTATAACTTGTCTGGAATGTTTTTACGTTTGGGGAGCGTGCCAGGTGCCCTTGACCTGGATTGGCCACTGTCGGTGACAGGATGCTGGGCTAGATGGACCTTTGGTCTTTCCCAGTATGGCACTACTTATGTACTTATGTACTTATGTAAACAGAAGAATTCTTTATTACTGTGTTCTAATATACAAAAGCCTGTTGCATCACAGCTCAGTGTAGTGCTATCAGTGTTCTTCTGGAACCTAAGGAAGCAGTCTTACTAGGACTGGCTTCTGGCCCCATCCAAAACACAATGTTACCATTTCAAACACAGGTTTGCCTTCAGCCTGGACACACACATATGAGTTTTCAAGGTAATGGCAGAAATTTCCTACCTTGATTGTCTTTCCCACATAGACTGGAGATATAAGCATGAGGGCCATAATCCATTATTAAAATGGACTTGAGAAATCTAATGCTTATTTCTAGGATAAGCAGCATAAAATCTGTTTTTTGGGATCTTGCCAGGTACTTTTGACCTGGATTGGCCACTGTTTGAAACAGGATACTAAGATTGATAGACCTTTTGTCTGTCCCAGTATGGCATTACTTATGTTCTTATAGGTTTGGTCTTACACACATATGTAACTAATAGTCATCTTTCTATCACCTGACTCACTTGTGCTTGCATGGCTAATTAAGAATCTAAAACAACCCCTAGACTCAAAAATTAGATTCTTGATCTTGGCTCACTTAGATCTTCAGAGAAAAGCCGCTAACAATTGACTTAAGCTCTGTTATGAAACCAGCATGGAGTATTTGCAGCTTGTATATAAGTTTAGGAAATAGGACCACTTTGAAGAGTGCATTTCTCAATAATAACAAAGATTTGTCCAGACCACCATCTGGGTGGAGGAGTAGCCTATGGTTAGTGCAGTGCACTGAGATCCTGGGGAACTGGGTTTGATTCCCACAGCAGCTCCTTGAGATCCTCGGCAAGTCACTTAACCCTCCACTGCCCTAGGTAGAAAAACTTAGATTGTGAGCATCCTAAGGACAGAGAAAGTACCTGCATATAATGTGTACAGTGCTGCGTACGTCTAGTAGCGCTATAGAAATGATTAGTAGTAGTAGTTTGATTAAAAGTTACATCACTGTTACCCAGATTCCTTGCCTTATTGTTGGAGGCTGTGTGATGAATTGGGCACTATGAGTCATATTTGGGGGCACTGTTGGAAGGCTTGAGCTTATTGGTGGATAGTACAATGCTATGTTCAAATTATGTTGAGCTATAAAATTCCGTGAAACCTTGGAATTTTTTAGTTTAATAAATCTGCTCTGGGTCTCACTATAGCAAAACATTTTGAATCAAACAGTGTAAGATTGCAGCCCAAATAACATTAGCTCATGCTTGGAAAAGCCCTAAACCTTCTTCTTCTATAAGGGTTTGGAAGTGTCGTTTGCAATATATCTGTACCATGAGCAAGCTTAGGGCCAAGCATTTGAAGGCTTTGGGGAAATCAGTTGTTGTGAGGTGGAGTGGAGGAGTAGCCTAGTGGTTAGTGCAGTGGACTTTGATCCTGGGGAACTGAGTTTGAGTCCCACTGCACTCCTTGTGACTCTGGGTAAGTCACTTAACCCTCCATTGCCCCTGGTACAAAATAAGTACCTGAATATATGTAAACCGCTTTGAATGTAGTTGCAAAAACCTCAGAAAGGCGGTATATCAAGTCCCATTTCCCTTTCCCTCTAGCTCAATTATATTTGTAAGAGAACGCTCTCACCTTATATTGGTATTCTGAGGCATGAAGAGAGAATTTTGTACACCCTGGAGTTTGACTATGCTGGTGGATGGGGGGTGGGATTGGAGAGGGGGGAAAGAGGGGATTTAACATCAAATTTATATAAAATTAAGTTAAACAGCTTAGTTTTTGTAAGATTACACTGTTTGCTGTGTTATAAGTGCATTGTATTTCTTGGATCTGTGTGGCCATAAGAGATATGTTCATGATGATTGCTTATTTGTTTGCTGGTTCCTAGTATTGTAATATTCATGTTGCACTTCCTATATAATAATTCTCACCTCCAACGTTCTATGCGTCTTGCTGCCTGTGTTCGTGACTTCTTCGGAATTGGTCTGCTAGGCTCTTTAGCACAGGCTGATGTCAGCAAACGCATTGTGACTTCAACATCAGAACCCGGGGTAAAAAAAAAAAACATGCCTCACAGCTGATCCAACACCCCCCCCATTCCCAAACTGCCATACAGCTTGACAGCAACACACAAAAAAAAAAAGGCTCGAGCCTGACGCCACTGATGCGCTCAACAGCCGCCCTCCCGAAACACCTGGGGAGGGGGAGTGCAGCATGACCCCCCCCTCGGCGCATCACCCAAGCCCCCCCTCGGCGCATCAACCAAGCCCCCCCCCCCAAGTGCATTCTTGCCTGCAGTGTGCATGCCGCTGGGGGGGGGGGGGGGGGGTGGTTCCGTTGGTTCCCTGCTCCCTCTGCCCTGGAACAGGAAGTAACCAGTGAAGCCGACACCCCCCCAGCGGTGTGCACCCGGAGCGGACTACCCCCACCCCGCCCTTGCTACACCACTGGTCAAGGGGAAGATGCTGGATAGAGGAGTAGAGAGGATAGGAAAGACAGGAGATACTGGATCAAGGAATGATGGAAAGAAAGGAAATATGCATGCTCAGGGAGAGAAGGGTAGATAGTAGACATGGTGGGAGTAGGGTGACAGAAGGGAGATGCTGAATTGGGAGGGAGGGGGGACCCTGAAACTCAGAGGGAGGGGGGCACCCTGAAACTCGGAGGGAGGGAGGGAGGGGGCACCCTGAAACTCAGAGGGAGGGAGGGAGGGGAAGACCCTGGCACTCAAAGAGAGGGAGGGAGGGGGACGATGACCCTGGAACTGGGAGGGAGAGGGGGACCCTGGAACTGGGAGGGAGGGAGGGGGGGGCCCCTGGCACACACTCTCACTCTCACACACACACTCTCTCACAGATACACTCGCACCCAGTCTCATTCTCTCTCTGTCACACACACACACTCGCACATTCACTCACTCTCTCTCTCTCTCTCAGAGTCACTCTCACACACACTCTCTCAAACATACACACTCCGAGGAAAACCTTGCTAGCGCCAGTTTCATTTGTGTCAGAAATGGGCCTTTTATACTAGTACTTAAATAAATGACCTTGTTAAATTAAAAAAAAAAAGTGGTTTGAATATTTGTTTTGTAATTCTGTGAGGCATTACTGATTATGTAGAAGCCCAAATATTTTAAATCTTTTTAGGCCCACTTAAATGGAAAGGACCTTTGCCAAAGCAGTTTGGTATTCTTATTTAAGGGAAGTGCTTCAGACTGATTTTTAACCCTGTCCCAGAAGTGCAAGAAGGAGAAAGAAAAGCGCTTGAGATATCTGCCTCTCCCAGCAGCAATACATGAGAAGTGCTCAGGACACTTTTCCTGTGGCAATACTTTAGAGTCTCAGCCCATCTTTTAAATGGGCTACCAATTCAGCAGTAGTGCCTGCACAATGACTGTACTACATGCAGTTTAGTTTCAGTTTGCTATATTGCCTTTCATAAAGACATAAGACAATTTATAAACCATGGGGTATAAAATAAGATAAAGTAGACTATAAGGTGCAAATAAAGACATACAGTAACAAACTACAGGGTATAACACCCCATCTATAGGGTACAGACATCAAATGATGAAAAACCTGGGACATAACAGAGTACAGTCAAATGATAAAGACTTAGAATTGTATGTTCAAGTGCTTGCCTTAAGTGCCAGTGTTTAACTTGGTATGGTCAATGTACCGTCTGAATTTCAGCCTGTATATCAAAATTTAGTTGTCAAATATATGCTGTTTACCAAGTACACTAAACAGGACCATATACCTGAGTTTACAACATGAAACTGTAAAATCCACTTAGAACTTTGCAATTGGCAAAATATAAATCTTTTGAACAAATAAATACATAAACAGATGATTTGGGGTCCTGTTCATATGAAAATTACTGCACTAATACAGACTCCCATTACCATATAGGAAATTGTCACCTACAATGTGAAAAAATGAAAACAACAAAAGTGAATGCCAGGAATGTTTTCAGGACCTTAAATTTAAGAGGCCATTGCATAAAAAATTATGCTTATATTTCACCTTGGAAAGATTCTCCATTCACTTTCACAAAGCTACCAAGGAAGGAGCATCTGCTGAAAGTAGGAACACAGATGAGTGAGGGTTGGGGCTGGCTGTGTAAATTAATATAAACAGAGCATCTTGAGTTCTGAGACTTATCGCTATCTTCTTCTGGGAAAAGGAAAGGAGAAGAGGAAACAGCACAGAAGCAAAGTGATGGGGCCCCTGCCAGTTACCTGAAGAGGTCATCACTGATCAGCAAAGTGTCGACTGCCAAAGCATCATTTGCTTTTTCCACATGTTTGATCCTGCAAAGAAAAGGAATAAGTTAGAATGGAGGAATGAAGCAGGATAGGCTTAAGAAAATAAGCAATGATTCTCCAATGCCATGACAACTACCATTGACCCTGTGAATCCTTGTATCAACTCAGTTTAAGGACGATACTCAAAAGTGCTCACATCAGTGAAAACTATGCATGTACGTTTACACATGGGGTTGTAGCAATGATCAAAAAACTATCTCCTGGAGTTTTGCTTCATTGTCTAAGTAACATTACCTACAGAGATTCACAATTGCTTTCTCTGTGGGTAGTTTTTCAGAATGAAAAAAAAAAATAAGTTTTCAGTAATCAAATCTATAAACACCTCCACAATATTGAGTTATTCTATCCAACCCAATGGATGTTGGAAAGAATTCATACATAAAGGAGTTCAGAATGTCTACCTGAGCGCAAACTCTGAAAATTCAACAGAATGGATACAAATATGGTATGGACATAAAACCAGAGAAAAGACCATCAAATTAAAAAATGGATCAGATCAGACAGGAGGTTCCAGAGAAATAAATTATACCCCAAATTGTCCCAAACTATTTCTATGCAGCACCTAAACTTTGATACACACTGAAACACAGCAGTCAAGGAATATTGCTCCTTTCAAACTCCTCTACTGTCCTGGACCACAGACACACACATACGCACACAGATGAACTAGAAATTATTCCATGAGGCATGATCCACGATCCACATTCTTTATCCACCAAGCATCCTTCTCACTGCTGCCACACCCCTATCCCTGGTGGGCTAGCTCTTAGTGAATCAGATGTCTATTTAATTTTCTCTGTTGTAAATTCTATGGCAAAATCTAATGACTGAATGGTATAGCTGGAGCCACACTCTGGTTGTTTCAAAGAACAGTTTGTTCATATGGAAAATAATTTTATGATGTGGGGTAGAAAGGATAAATAAGCAATGAGTGTCTTGTCCTTTCAAATAGCACTAAAGTTCTTTTTACTCAATGTACAATTAAGCTGCGGAATTTGTTACCAGATGATGTAGTGAAGCCAGTTACTATAGCTAGGTCCAAAAAGGGGTTGGGCAAGTTCCTAGAGGAAAGGTCCACAACCATATTAGCCAGAAAGACTTTAGAATGACATTACTTATCCCTGGGTGTAAACAAAAATGACTGAGATCTTCTTCTCATATGACTCAAGTGGCTTATGTTAGTAAAGTGGAGTTACCTGCTGTTTCAGAATTTAGACTGAAAACAATATGTAACAGATCCTTTAGGAAGAAGCAACAAGAATATTCAAATGCTTACTAGTGGCACTGCGCTCTGAGGGCAATTACTTAAAATTTTGCAAACTGTTATTTTGTCCATAGCTCAATTTAGCTTTAGGCCAAAATTCAACAGAGTCACTTTTAATGTCAATGTTTGACTTTGTAAGTGTGGTTTTGATAACAGTAAACAATTTTTTATGGACTTTCTGGATATCACTGCAGTGTTTGACATGATACATCACAATATTAGGAAAGGGATGCAAAATAAGACCAAGATTATTATAATGCCTCTGTATCGCTCCATGGTGCGACCCCACCTTCAGTATTGCGTTCAATTCAATCTCAAAAAAGATATAGCGGAATTAGAAAAGATTCAAAGAAGAGCGACCAGAATGATAAAGGGGATGTAACTCCTCCCATATAAGGAAAGGCTAAAGAGATTAGGGCTCTTCAGCTTGAAAAAGAGACGGCTGATCGAGGATACGATTGAGGTCTATAAAATCCTGAGTGGTGTAGAATGGGTAAAAGTGAATCAATTTTTCACTCTTTCAAAAAGTACAAAGACCAGGGTACACTCAAAGAAATTACATGGAAATAATTTTAAAAGAAATAGGAGGGAATATTTTTTCACTCAAAGAATAGTTAAGCTCTGGTACTCACTGCCGGAGGATGTGGTAACAGCGGTCAGCATATCTAGGTTTAAAAAAGGTTTGGCCAAGTTCCTGGAGGAAAAGTCCATAGTCTGTTATTGAGATGGAAAAGGGGGAATACCACTGCTTGCCCCGCGATTAGTAGCATGGAATGTTGCTATTAATTGGGTTTCTGCCAGGTACTTGTGACCTGGATTGCCCACTGTTGAAAGCAGGATACAGGGCTAGATAGACCATTGGTCTAACCCAGTAAGGCTATTCTTATGTTCTTATTCTGCTACATCAGTTGCAAACTATGAATTGAGGGTAAGGTCTTTTATTTTAGCTTATCTGCCATCAGATTTTTCTCTCTCTGCCATCAAACACTGCTATTTCCTCCCATCCCCCACAAACAGTTTCAAACTTCTGGGTGCGTGTGACTAGTGTCTCTGCTGGGGTGAAAGCTAACAGCATTAGAGCAAGCAGTTTTAGAGAGAATCTACCCTTTTGGAGATAGGCTGCAGACAGCACTGTCCTCCTGATTTAGGCTTAGTCCCTCCCACCCTTTCCCTCTACCCACCCAACCCTAAAGTGACATTTCTTAAAAAGCCTCCCTAATAGACCATGGCCCCTGTGCACACTCTCTTCTTAATGCTGTCCCTTCCCAACCTACTTCTTAGCCCCAAAACACTTTACACTGCTGCTACACTTTACCCTTCCCTTACCCTCATCACCTCACCTTCTCTCCTTTCCCCTTCCTTCTCCTTAGCCCTCAACCTTCAACATTTCCTTCCTGCTGTTGACCCATCTCCATTTCTCCTATGCACATCCAGTCTTCGTCGCCCTACCTCCTCTACCCTTCTTCGTATTCTCTTACTCCTTCTCCTGCTATCCGCAGGGGACATCAATCCCAATCCGGGTCCCCCACACCAATCCTCATCCTATCTATACAGACCACTCTGGAATGTCTCCAACCTCATTCCTATTCCCTTCCTCTCCCCCTCTTCCCTCCCCTTCTCGTGCGCCCTTTGGAATGCCCGATCTGTCTGCAACAAACTCTCCTTTACCCATGACCTCTTCATCTCCCATTCTCTCCAACTCCTCGCCCTAACTGAAACCTGGCTCCCAACTGACGACTCTGCCTCAGTCGCTGCACTATGCCATGGAGGCTACCTCTTTTCCCACACTCCTCGCCCTGTTGGTCGTGGAGGCGGTGTCAGGTTTCTACTTTCACTCTCTTGCAGATTTCAGCCCCTTCTCATACTTCAGTCTCACTCCTTCGCATCCTTTGAAGTCCATTCCATCCGCTTATTCAACCCGCTGCCACTCCGAGTTGCAGTCATTTACCGACCCCCCGATAAGTCCCTTTCTTCTTTCCTCACTGACTTTGATGCCTGGCTCTCCGTTTTTCTTGAACCTTCATCTCCGTCCCTCATTCTTGGTGACTTCAATATCCACGCTGATGATTCCTCTGATTCTTATGCTTCCCAATTCCTTGCCTTAACGTCCTCATTCAATCTTCAGTTGTGTTCCTCTGCACCCACTCACCAAAATGGTCACTGTCTCGACCTTATCCTCTCCTCTAACTGCTTTCCCTCCAGCTTCTGTTCCTCAGATCACCCCCTTTCTGACCATCACCTATTAACCTTCACACTTAAGCACCCTCCTCCCCGATCCCACCCAATCTCAATCCCCACATCTAGAAATCTTCAGGCTATTGACCCCCTTACTCTATCCTCTTATGTCTCTAACCTTTTCTCTACCACCACTCTATCTAACTTTGTCAATTAAGCTGTTTCCTCCTATGATGCTATTCTCTCCTCTGCACTGGACACTCTTGCCCCTTCCAAACCCCGTCCTACTAGGTGTACCAAATCCCAGCCTTGGCTGACCTCTAAAATCTGCTACTTTCGTTCCTGTGCCTGCTCTGCTGAACGTTCTTGGCTTAAATCCCGCACCCTTACCGACTTCATTCCTTTCAAATTCATGCTTAACTCCTTCCAGTCTGCCCTTTCACTTGCCAAACAGGATTACTTCACCCAATTGACAAATTCCCTTGGCTCCAACCCTCGACTCCTCTTCGCCACACTGAACTCTCTTCTCAAGGCACCTCCGTCCCCAATTCCCCCATCTCTTTCTCCTCAGACCCTAGCTGAGCACTTCCACGATAAAATCCGTAAGATTAACCTTGAATTTTCATCCAAACCCTCCCCACCTCTCTCACCCTTAGTCCTCACCCCCTACTCTCCCTTCCTTTTCCTCCTTCTCAGACGTTTCTACTGAAGAAACTGCCCTTCTTCTTTCCTCCTCTAAACGTACTACCTGTTCCTCTGATCCCATCCCCACTTATCTACTTAACACTATCTCTCCTACTATCATCCCAGTCATCTGTCACATCCTTAATCTTTCACTCTCCACTGCAACTGTCCCTATGATCTTCAAACATGCTGTTGTCACTCCACTCCTTAAAAAACCCTCACTTGACCCTACCTGTCCCTCCAACTATTGCCCCATCTCCCTTTCCTCTCCAAATTACTTGAACGTGTCGTTCACCGCCGTTGTCTTGACTTTCTGTCTACACAACCTATTCTTGACCCACTCCAATCTGGTTTTCGCCCTCTTCACTCTACTGAAACTGCACTTACCAAAGTCTCTAATGACCGGCTGCTGGCTAAATCCAGAGGTCTCTATTCTATCCTTCTTGACCTATCTACTGCTGTCGACACTGTTGACCACACTATATACTTCTGGATACGCTGTCCTCTTTGGATTCCAAGGCCCTGTTCTTTCCTGGTTCTCCTCTTACCTTTGTTCTTTCAGTGTTCACTCTAGTGGATCCTCTTCAACTTCCATCCCACTTTCTGTTGGTGTGCCTTAGGGTTCCGCCCTTGGACCCCTCCTTTTCTCCGTCTATACCTCTTCCCTTGGTACCCTGATTTCATCCCATGGCTTTTAATACCATCTTTACGCTGATGACTCTCAGATCTACATCTCCAACCCTGAAATCTCAACCTCGATCCAGGACAAAATCTCAGCCTGCTTGTCCGACATTTCTGCTTGGATGTCTCAACGCCATCTAAAGCTCAACATGTCCAAAACTGAACTTCTCGTTTTTTCCCCTAAACCCACCTCCCCTCTTCCCCCTTTCTCTATCTCTGTTAATGGCTCTCACATCCTCCCTGTCTCCTCAGCTCGTAACCTTGGAGTCATCTTTGATTCCTCTCTCTCCTTCTCTGCGCATATTCAACAGATCGCCAAAACCTGTCGCTTCTTTATCTACAGTATTAGCAAAATTTGCCCCTTCCTTTCTGAATACGCTGCCAGAACCCTTATCCACACCCTTGTCACCTCTCGCTTGGACTATTGCAATTTACTTCTCACTGGTCTTCCGCTCAGCCATTTCTCTCCTCTCCAATCTGTCCAATATTCTGCGGCACGACTTATTTTCCGTCAGAATCGTTATACCCACACTAGCTCACTCCTCAAGTCACTTCACTGGCTCCCTGTCCGCTTCCGCATTCAATTTAAACTTCTCGTACTGACCTTTAAATGCATCCACTCTGCAGCCCCCCATTACCTCTTCACTCTCATCTCTCCCTACATTCCTCCCCGTGAACTCCGCTCACTGGACAAATCTCTCGTCGTCCCCATTCTCCTCCACTGCTAACTCCAGGCTTTGCTCCTTTTCTCTCGCGGCACCTTATGCCTGGAATAGACTTCCTGGACCTATACGTCTAGCTCTATCTCTACCTGTTTTCAAATCTATGCTGAAAACCCACCTTTTCACTGCTGCTTTTTTTCACCTGTAACTGTCTTGTCTGTCTGTATTATTTAGATTGTAAGCTCTTTTGAGCAGGGACTGTCTCTTTGTACCAGGTGTTCAGCGCTGCGTGCGTCTGGTAGCGCTATACAAATGCTAATAATAATAATATTTGGCTTATCTCACTTGGATCATATCACTCCTGTGCTTAAATAATTATACTGGTTATCTCTTCAACAGCGTGTGAAATTTAAGGTGCTGACTTTGATCCATAAGGCCCTGAATAATGGTGTTTTTGTTACCATTAGCAAATCCTTAAGAATTTATCGACCAACACGGGAATGACCCACGTTGGGGTTACTGCAGACCATTTTTTAATAAAAGGACCCCTTTATGAGGAGAAGAAAAAGAGAAAAAAAAATTGGAAAAGCCATAAAAAAATTAATTAAATCTAGGAAATTCCTCAATCATATCCCAGTACCAAAAACTCTTAAAGACTCCTTACACACTACATTTGGTTAAAAAAAAAAAGAAGCCAGATATATAGTCTTATTGTGCCCAAATGTCTCCAGCTTGTACATGCTAGGAAAAAACACAATTTGAAGTGTCTATATAGGCTAGAAGCCTAAAAAATAAGATGGGAGAGTTGGAGTATATAGCACTAAATGAAGAGGTAGATATAACAGGCATCTCAGAGACCTGGTGGAAGGAGGATAATCAATGGGACACTGTGCTATCAGGGTACAAATTAGATCACAATGACAGAGTGGATCAAATTGGAGGCAGGACTGTGCTGTATGTTAAAGAGGGAACCGAGTCAAACAAAATAAATATTCTACATGAAACAGATAGAATATTTATTTTGAAACAAAATAAATATTCTACATGAAACAGATAGCAGCATTGAAACAGATAGCAGACCCAAAAAGGATGTCAGGAAGTATTTTTTCACGGAGAGGGTGGTGGATGCTTGGAATGCCCTCCCGCGGGAGGTGGTGGAGATGAAAACGGTAACGGAATTCAAACATGCATGGGATATGCATAAAGGAATCCTGTGCAGTAGGAATGGATCCTCAGAAGCTTAGCCAAAATTGGGTGGCGGAGCAGGTGGGGGAAGAGTGGTTGGGAGGCGAGGATAGTGGAGGGCAGACTTATACGGTCTGTGCCAGAGCCGGTGATGGGAGGTGGGACGGTGGTTGGGAGGCGGGAAATACTGATGGGCAGCCTTGTACGGTCTGTGCCCTGAAAAAGGCATGTACAAATCAAGGTAAGGTATACACATATGAGTTTATCTTGTTGGGCAGACTGGATGGACCATGCAGGTCTTTTTCTGCCGTCATCTACTATGTTACTATGAATCCTTGTGGATAGAAATTCCATGTGTGAAGGGAAACAGTATACTGGTAGGGCTGTACTACCATCTGCCAGGATAGAATGAACAAACAGATAAACAAATGTTTACTGAAATTAGGAAAGCTGGCAAATTGGGCAACATTATAATAATGGGTGATTTCAATTATTCCAATATTGATTGGATAAATGCTACATCAGGGAGTGCCAGAGAGGTTAAATTCTTAGATGTAATAAATGACTGCTTCTTGGAGCAACTGATCCAAGAATTAACATGAGGGGGACCTGTTTTAGATCTAGACCTTAGTGGAATGCAGGACATGGTAAGCGAGGTATGGGTGGTGGATCTGCTGGGAAACTGTGATCAAAACATGATCAAACTGGAGCTGATATCTGGAGTGAAGTCACTAAAGAAATCTACTGTAGCAGCATTTAATTTTCCAAAGGTCAACTATGACAAAATGAATAAATGGTTAAAAAGAAGCTGAAAGGGTCAGCCACAAAGGTTAGGACTGTAAATCAGGCATGGACGTTGTTTAAATATACCATTATGGAAGCCCAGACCAGATGTATTCCACATATTAACAAAGGTGGAAAGAAGAGAAAACGATAGCATGGTTAAAAGATGAAGTGAAAGAGGCTATCAGAGCCAAAAGAGCATCCTTCAAAGAATGGAAAAAGGATCCAAATGAAGAAAATAAGGAGCATGATAAGCAGTTTCAAGCTAGATACAAAGCACTGATAAAGAAGGCAAAAAGAGAATATGAAGAAAAACTTGCCAAGGAGACAAAAACTAATAGTAACAACTTTTTCAGGTACATCAGAAGAATAAAGCCTACGAGGGAATCTGTGGGACCATTAGATCATGAAGGAGCAAAAGGGCTACTCAGATCAGACAAGGCCATAGTGGGGAGACTGAATGAATGCTTTACTTCAGTCTTTATGGAAGAAAATGTAAGAGTAATGGTAATGGTTTTCAAGGGTGACGATGCGGAGGAACTGAAAGAAATCTCGGTGAACCTGGAACACATACTGAGCCAAACTGATAAGTTCAACAGAGTGATAAATCACCTGGACCAGATGGCACACACCCCAGGGCACTGAAAGAACTCAAACATGAAATTGCTGATCTGTTCCAGGGGTGATCCATGAAATCCGGTAAGCCTGACTTCAGTGCCAGGGAAAATAGTGGAAACTATTCTAAAGAATAAAATTATGGAATAAATAGCCAATCCTGGTTTAATGAGACAGAGTCAGCATGGGTTCAAACAAGAGAAGTGTTGCCTCACCAATCTGCTTAATTTCTTTGAACGATCTGTCCACTACTCCCAGTATCAATATCAATTTTACTAGAGGGGGTTCTTTATAGCACATCTTTTATACCCAGCTCCACATATTTTTTAACAACATTTTTATAAATTTCATGGGAATGTAAGCAATGGATCTGTCAGATACCCATGTCACCACCATTCAGGCTATATATATGAGCCAGGCATTTTTCTTATGGTGGGCATGTATTCTTCATTGATCCAACATTTTTTAATATTTAATACTTAAACTTTCACCCATTTCCTCTTAAATGTTCTATCTTGTAATAAAATTACACTTAGCTTTTTCCAAATCTTCTATTCTTTTTTCTTATTTATTTGTATAATTAAATACGGAGACGTTCATTCATCCGACATGAACTCATGTTTTGCACACTGCTGTGTCAAGGTACATCTCCTCTATATAAGCTAGAAAAGTATCCGTAGCTCTCTCTTAGTTGTATTCATCCTAGAAGAGATAAAGGAATCGAAGACCATACTAACAGCTGTTCTTTCGTGTCCCTGTGCAGCTTTGAGATGTTAAGATCATATAGTTGAGTCAGATTCATCGGTAATTGAATTCCCAAATATCTAAAGAATCCTTGAGCCCATCGCCGATGGGCCCATTCCGCAGCCCCTCAGTACTGGCTAGTGCCTCTGGTTTTGCAAGGTTCTGCTGGAATCCGGAAAAATCACCATACTCCGCTAGGCTTTCCATAAGATGTGGCAGAGACTGATGAGGATACGTTAGTAGTATCAACAAATCATCTGCAAAAGCAGCTGTCTTAAAAATGACGTCCCGAACTCTAGCCCCTCAGATATCCATGTTACCCTGAATTTCCCGTAATAGTGGGTCAAGTGTGAGAACAAAAAGAAGCGGCGATAGAGAACACTCCTGTCTAGTTCCCCTATTAATTGGGAACCAATTGGAGAGCAGACCATTAGCTAATTAAAAAGCTAATTAAAAGGGCTGGTGTCTGCTCTATGCAGACCATTTCCAGCACCGCCAGTATTTGTCTCATGTTCTTAGCAATCACTTTGCCACAAGTGAATCCCACCTGTGGTTCCACTACCAAGGAGGGGAGAAATCTCGACAATCTATTAGCCAATATCTTGGCCAAAAATTTGGCTTCCGTGTTTAACAAAGAGATTGGACGATACGAATCAGGGTGGTTCATGGGTTTACCCAGTTTCGGTAAAACACTAATTTGGGCCAAATTAAGATGAAAGGGCAAGCGCCCCTGTTGAATAGCTGCATTAAACACTTCTGTCAGCAAGGGACTTATCTCAGATTGCAAAAGCTTATAAAATTCATGCCGCATTCCATCCGATCCAGGGGCCTTGTCCAACCTGCTTTGCTTAAGCACCCATTCCACCTCCTCAACAACAATAGGCTCATTCAACACTCCCAACTCCAAGTCAGACACCTGAGGCAGATCAATACTAGAAAGATATGCTGCACTAGGCATTGTTGACTCAATCTGCAGCGTATACAGCTGCCTAAAATTTTTTCCAAAACTGTGTTGATCTCAGCATCGGTATATACCCGGTCTCCTCTATCATCTATCAGTGTGAGTATTTTACGAGTGCCCACCTTCTTATTTGCCAGTCTAGCCAAACGTCTCCCACTTTTATTGGCAAATCTATAAAGTTGATACTTATAATACGCAAAAGATTTCTTGGCTCTCTCATGTAAAAGCTCATTCAAGGCTTGTTGTGCCTCTAGCAATTGTGCCCTAACCCGCAGCGAGTGCCCCATCCCATATTGCCTCCGAAGAGTTGTTACCCGCTTCTCTAGCCGAAGCACCTCCCTATGCCTAACTTTCCTTTTAAAGGCAACATAAGAAATAATTTCTCCCCGAAGAATGGCCTTCACTGACTCCCAAAAAAGGATTGGGTCAGTCCTATGAACTTCATTGTTATCGCTATATTCATGCCACTTAGCTAGCAAGAATGGCAAGAATTGACTATCCCGATATAAGAAAGTAGGAAATCGCCATGCTCCAGTTGAAGGAGAAGACCCGCCCAAATACATTCTAATTTCTACCCAAGCATGATCTGAAATCATTAAAGGACCAATCCGAGCATCCTCCACCAAGGTCAAGAGTTCCCGCGAAATTAATACATAATCTATTCTCAACATCGTAGAGTGAGCTTGAGAGACATGCGTATAAACTTTCTCCAAAGGATATAATGTTCTCCACACATCAACCAACTCCTGAGCAGTGCACAACCTAGGAATACCCCTCTTAGTTCTGGTCAATTCTCTCCCCGTTGGCTGAGATCTATCCATAGTGGGATCTACCACGTCATTCAAATCCCCCCAACAATATTGGCACGTCCCCAAAGTCATGAATCCTGTGGGTAATCTGTGCAAAAAATGCTCTCTCACAATTATTTGGGGCATATATGTTGCATAATAACAGTGGCTGTTGCTCCAGTACCACTGAGGTTAGGACAAACCTCCCCTTCGGGTCCACTACTACCTGCTTTGTGTCTATATTTAGGCCTTTTTGGATTAACATCACCACTCCTCCTGTTCTACCCAACGCTGGGGAATCAAAAATCTCGCCCACCCACCAGCGCTTCAGCTTAGCATGCTCCACCTTCGAGAGCTGTGTCTCTTGTAAAAATGCTATGGAAGCGTTTCGGTCATTAAGGGCTTTCAATAACTTTTGCCGCTTAATCGGGGAGTGGATTCCCCCGACATTCCAGGTTACAACCTGAAGCGCAGTCATGTTACTCTAATCTAATCATAGAGGAAATTACTAATAGCAAACCCCTGCACCAAGAGAGTGTCCCAGCCTCCACTCCCTCGGTGAAAAACAGTGTGCAAAGTATCCCCCCTTGGCTAATATCCAAACAGTACCCAATACAGTGTTCATATGGTTTGCACACAGGAATCCCCTCAAACCCACCCTCCTCCCTCCTCTGTAAAGACCTCCCACCTATCCTCTTCCCTCTCTGTTTCCGCCCCAACCCTTCCGACCCCTTGCTTCCCCCTCCGCAATCCTTACCCCCCATCATGAATCTTTGCATAACTTCCCGTAACAGAGTTCAGAGCCCTCCCCCCCCCAATAATGCTGGCGAACACATTCCCCTCCCCCCCCCTCAGGTGCTACGTTTCACAGCCCTATCTTTCTATGTATATCACCCTCATGCAGGAATCTTTTCATTGCCCTCTTGCTGATGTATACAGTAGTCCGTTGAAAACAATAGCATCCTCGGGGTCACATCCGATGATCCATATGTCTCTTCTAAAAAGCAACCTGCAATCTCATCCGCAGACATAACAGTTCACAATCCATTGCATCCCAAAGGACTCTAGCTCTCTGCATTTATGCCCAGATTTTTATCCATTTTGTTGCGCTGCCGTCATCCTGTCTACATACAGCCTTGCCTCTTCCACCCAGTCAAAAAATAACACTTGTCCGTAATCAATCAGTTTGAGCTTCGCTGGATACAAAAGGCTAAATTTGTATTTCAATCCAAAAAGTTTGGTACATAAGGGAGCAAAATCCTTGCGTGCCGCTGAAACTTTAGTCGAATAGTCCTGGAAACATAGAACACGTGAATTCTGATATTCAAGAGATTGTCCTGCCCTCAAGGCTTGTAGAATTGCCATTTTGTGGACATAATTAAGGATCCGAAAGATTACCACTCTAGGCTGATCCATTCCTTCTCTATGCTGGCCCAATCTGTGCGCTCTCTCCACCTTCAGTGACCCCATAAGATCCACCTTTGACAATGTTGTGGGCAGCCATGTCTCTAAAAACTTACATAGGTCCCGTTCTGGTAATACCTCCGGGAGTCCCACCAGACAAAGATTATTCCGACGTGAGCAATTCTCTAAATCTTCCAATTTAGCTTCCACCTCGGCCAGACGGGCGCTCAGTCGTGGCTGCTCCTCGGAAACATTTTGTATGTCGTCTTCAGCTTGCCCCACTCTATGCTGCACTGCTTGCAGCTCTGTCACCAGCGTTGCATGCCGCTCCTCAAACCCCTCCAATTTATCCAGAATGAGTTGCAGTTTCTTCCCCATCTTGGCCTCATTATTCCGGGCTTTCTCCTTGGGGTCTCTCCGGACTGATTTTGAAGCCATCCGCTGCACTAATTGCAACCCCTGCTTTCCCGAGGGCTGTCTGCTTGCTCAGAATGAAATATCTCTCTCCACACCGGAGGGAAAGGCTTTTACAGCGTGCAGATGATTCGGGTGCTCCGGAGCAGCTCTCTCTTACGTCCTCGCTACTCCATAACCCAACCGAAAGTCTACTTCATTTATTTAAGGAACAAAGCTATCCATTGTCCATATTACTCATGTGAAAAAGTAACTGCTCCCTTAGTTAACCAACCAACTAACCAAATTTAATTGATAATTTGATTCAGCTGACTGGATACAACGAGGTTTGATGGTAGCCAGTCCTGTTGAATCTAAACCTCACTATCTATATTGAACATTACCATGAGGGTGAAGTAGTCACTACAAATTTTCTATAAGAACACTATGCCATAATTGAAGGAAATTCCAGAAGAGATGAGAAAAAAAAAAGTTGATGAAAAGTATCAGTCTGGAAAGGGTTACAAAGTCATTTCTAAAGCTCTGAGACTCCACTGAATCACTGTGAGAGCCATTATCTCCAAACAGAGATTTGGAACAGTGGTGAATCTCCCCAGCAGTGAATAGCCTGAAAGTTACTCCAAGGGCACAGCGACACAAAACATCCTAGAAGAGCATTCAAAGAACTGCAAGCCTCTTTAGCCTTAGCTAAGGTCAGTATTCATGACTCCATAATAAGAGAGAGAGAGAGAGAGAGAGAGAGAGTAAAAATGAGATTCACAGGATAGAAGCATGGCAGAAACCATCATTGCTTATCTCACATTTCCAAAAGCACACCTGGACAATCCCCAAGTTTTTTAGGATAATGTTCGATGGATTGACAAAGCCAAAGAAAGTAGAGGATAACACAATGACCAAATCCACCAAGGAGATGTAGTTCAAAGCGGATTTATTAAAGCACCAGAACAAGGGGTCCTCTTATTTTGGTGCTTTAATAAATTAACATTAATAAATTTATATATTCTGCCATATACCTTTCGGTTAAATGTGGATCGCACATTAAAGTAGATTGGACATTTCCAGGAATAACAAAACATAACCTAACAAAAACAGAACATCCCTGAGCTACATATTCTATTTAACATTATTTAGCACAAATTTTCTAAGTAGGTAAGTTTTAACCTGTGTGCAGAATTGGTTATAAGAGATTTCAGACATCAAGATATCCTTAATAGCCTTATCCAAACGAACTGCTTGATATGAAAAAGAAAAGAGTATCAATTAGTCTAGTTCTTCTCATATTTTTTAGAGAAGGAAAGGTGAAAAGTTCTGAAATTCTGGTGACTCTTGTTTTGTTAGCAAAAACAAGATGATTCAATAAGTAAAGTGGGGATATAATTTTATACACAAAACAAGAAAATGAAACAAAATCCTGGCTTGCACAGGGAGCCAATGGAGCTTCACATAATAATAAGATACACTGTCATACTTTTTTAGAGAAAAAATTAGACGTAATGCTACATCTCCCTGGTGGATTTGGTCATTATGTCATCCTCTACTCCTGCTTTGGCTTCTGTGTTTGGATTTCCGTAGAGGGTGTCTTCCTGCTTCTGCTTTGGACATTCTATGGATAGACAAGCCATAAGTGGAACTCTTTGGACAACACAGGTTCTATTATGTCTGGAGTAAAGCAAATACAGAATTCCACAGTAAACATATCATACCAACAGTTAAACATGGTAGTGTGATGGTAACATAGTAAATGACAGCAGATAAAGACCTATATGGTCCATCCAGTCTGCCCAACAAGATAAACTCATTTTACATGGTATGTGATACAATTGGCCTGATTTTCGAAAGAGATCGCCGGCCATCTTCCGACACAAATCAGGAGATGGTTGGTGATCTCCTGAAGTCGGCCAAATCAGTATAATCGAAAGCCGATTTTGGCCGGCTTCAACTGCGTTCC
The DNA here is from genome assembly GCF_901765095.1 of Microcaecilia unicolor. Lineage (NCBI taxonomy): Eukaryota > Metazoa > Chordata > Amphibia > Gymnophiona > Siphonopidae > Microcaecilia > Microcaecilia unicolor. The sequence continues at coordinate 125,089,160 of NC_044037.1, forward strand.
ATCGCGGGGCCGGCAAAAGTTGAAGGGGGCGTGTCGGCATGGTAGCGAAGGCGGGAAGGGGGCGTGCGTTGAGATGGCCGGCTTCACCCGATAATGGAAAAAAAAAGCCGGCCTTCATGAGAATTTGGTCCCCTTTATTTGGACCCTTTTTTTTCAGGTCCAAGTCCCAAAAAAGTGCCCAAACTGACCAGATGACCACCGGAGGGAATCAGGGATCACCTCCCCTGACTCCCCCAGTGGTCACTAACCCACTCCCACCAAAAAAAAAAACAACATTCAAAACTTTTTTTGCCAGCCTCAAATGTTATACTCAGGTCCATCACAGCAGTATACAGATCCCTGGAGCAATTTTAGTGGGTGCAGTGGACTTCAGGCAGGCGGACCCAGACCCATCCCCCCTACCTTTTACACTTGTGGTGGTAAATGGGAGCCCTCCAACCCCCCCAAAACCCACTGTACCCACATGTAGGTGCCCCCCTTCACCCCTTAGGGCTATGGTAGTGGTGTATAGTTGTGGGGAGTGGGTTTTGGGGGGCTCAGCACCCAAGGTAAGGGAGCTATGCACCTGGGAGCTATTTTTATTTATTGTTTTACTTTTTAGAAGTACCCCCTAAGGTGCCCGGTTGGTGTCCTGGCATGTCAGGGGGACCAGTGCACTACGAATCGTGGTCCCTCCGATGACAAAATGCCTTGGATTTGGTCGGGTTTAAGATCGTCGGCTTCGGTTTCAATTATGGGCAAAAACCAAGGCTGACCATCTCAAACTCGGCCATCTCTGACATTTGGGCGGCCCCAACCATATTATCGAAAAAAAAGATGGCCGGCCATCTTTTTCGAAAATACGGTTGGCTCTGCCCCTTCGCGGCGCAGTACTCGGAGATGGCCGGCGCCTTTCGATTATCCCCCTCTTTATATGTATTCCCAAGTTTGATTTGTCCTTGCCTTTCTCAGGGAACAGACCATAAAAGTCTGCCCAGCACTGTTCTTGAACTTTCTATATCTATTCAGTTATGATCAGGGCGTAGATTGTAGACGTATGCCCAGCTCCGGTTTTGCTTCCCAATTACTGGCGTTGCCACCCAATCTCTGCTAAGCTTCCATAGATCCATTCCTTCCAAACAGGATTCCTTGGTGTTTATCCCATGCATGTTTGAATTCCATTAACGTTTTCATCTCCACCACCTCCTGCGGGAGGGCATTCAACGTATCTACTACCCTTTCTGTGAAAAAATACTTCCTGACATTACTCCTGAGTCTGCCCCCCTTCAACCTCAATTCATGTCCTCTAGTTCTACCACCTTCCCGTCTCCAGAAAAGGTTCGTTTGTGGATTAATACCGTTCAAATATTTGAATGTCTGTATCATGTCACCCCTGTTTCTCCTTTCCTCCAAGGTATACATGTTCAGGTCAGCAAGTCTCTCCTCGTATGGTTTGCAACGCAAGTCCCATACCATTTTTGTAGCTTTTCTTTGCAACACTTCCAGTCTTTTTACATCTTTAGCAAGATACGGCCTCCAAAACTGAACACAGTACTTCAAGTGGGGCCTCACCGACTTGCAGAGGGGCATCAACACCTCCTTTCTTCTGCTGGTTATACCCCTCTCTATGCAGCCTAGCATCCTTCTGGCCACGGCCGTTGACTTGTCACATTGTTTCTTCACCCTCTTGGAGTGTTGGTGTCGTAAATACTTTCTGGTGTGGGAATACTTTCTGTCTCAGAATCTGGTGTGGGAATACTTTCTCCGTCAGATCTGGAAAGGTTGCCATTATTGAAAGAATCATGAATTCTGCTCTGTACCAGAAAATTCTTAAGGAGAAGATCTTGTCTTCTGTCTGTTAGCTGAAGCAAAATTGGATTATGTAGGAAGACAATGATCCAAAACACAAAATAAGTCTACATCTGAAAGGCTGAGGAGAAACACAATGGAGATGCTGTGGCAGGATCTGAAATGAAGAAGACATGTAGTTCTTTCTCCTGAAGCAGCAACATGCGAAACAAGTGGCCAATGTCGAGGTTTTGAATGTTCCAAGTGCTAAGAATTGAGCATTGTTTATTAAGAAGTTTTATCTACCAGTTTGCAGGGAAGTCTTCGATGGAAAAGATTTTGATTCTTTCTTCTGCTGAGGCTTGGGGTCCATTGCCCTCTGAAGCTAAGTGGAATTTGTTTTTCAACGCTTCCTGCACTAGATGGGATTTGGAAGTTATATCTGGGAACTCCTATCATATATGTGTTAGAGTGTGTATTGCCGATGAATTGACCTAGTAATTTCTTGATAACCGAGGGGATTTTTTTGGAAACTGAGTTTTTCTCCTAATGATACATGACTGACCTCATAGATCTACCAACCAGAAACAGAACTGGATCATCACAAACATACCTAAACCTCCACTACCCAAACTGCAAAGGACTCAAATACAAAGCAACCTATGCATCCAGTTTCTCCTATATAAGCACAAAATTATGGAACGCACTGCCAAAAACTGTGAAAACAATCTATGACCATCTAAACTTCAGGAAATCTCTAAAAACCAACCTGTTCAAAAAGGTGTACCTTACCGACCCAACATAAATGCCTGAACTGTGCAACACAGCAAAACCAAAGATCGTATTGGACACTATATAACCTTCCCTATCTTCGACCCTAATGTGCCTGAAACATACCTACCTTATTTGACCACAACATAACCCTATATTTGTTCCTCTACTGGACTTGGCGAATGTCTTTACGGTATTATGTATGCCACATTGAGCCTGCAAATAGGTGGGAAAATGTGGGATACAAATGTAACAAATAAATAAATAAATGTTTTTTTTTTTTGAGGATTTTCTCACTGCTTGGATTTTCCTTTTGGGCATCAAAGTAGAAACTTGTGATATTATTGGACGCTGAGTGGGAAGCCAGTCAGAATTGTACTGACGGTCTTGGAGTTTTGAGGTTTCAATTTTAATTGATTAAGGTCTTAATTAGTTTTACTTCAGTGTAGTTGCAAACTCCATGAGTTTGTTTAGTTGTAGATTAGTTTCTAAATTCTATGAGCGTTATTATAGAATACACCTGAGTCTGCAACTAATTTAGGTGTTGGCATTTACATCAAGTTTTACTTGGATTAACTGCCCACGGCTTTAAATTTAATTGTGCGGATGGGTGCTTGGCATCTCTCTATATAAAACGCACCTCCAACGTTCGAATGAAGCCTCACTTTCCCAACGTTCTAAAGTGAGGCAGCAGAGACCACTTTTTGCTCCGAGTGTCTGCCCCGCCCACGCGTCAAACGTGATGACGTCGAGGGCGGAGCACAGACAACAAATCCAAAAATCGATCACTGCCTCTACCCCCCTGGCGCATCACCCAAGCCCCTCTCCTGCGAACCACGCAGGGGGAGGAGTAGGGAAACACGCAAAGCGTGTTTCCCTACTCCTCCCCCTGCCTACGAAACACCCGGACACATAAAATCCAGACCGCCCTCTTCTGTCTCCCTCCCCCGTCAGGACTCTGACCACCCTCCCCTGTGGCCTCAGGACGACAGATGACGTAGGATTACAACATTGGAGGTGCAGTATCCGCCCTCCGCCACGCCCCCCAAGTCGGCCACACCCCTCTCCCTTCCCCCCCAAGTTGGCACCACAACACCCTCCACCCGCCCAGGTCGCAACACCCAGTGATCCACACTCCCCCCCAGAAGGTCGCAGCACACACTGCTCCACCCTCCACCCCCCCAAACAGGTCGCCGACCCCCACCCACGTTGCCACCGCTCCCTCCCTCCACCCACCCCCGAGGCTGCAAGATCCACTGCTCCACCCCCTCCCAGGTCGCACCAGCCACCGCTACACCCTCCAACCCCCCCCCCCCCCAACAGGTCACCGCCTCTCACCCCCCCCCCCCCCCACATCAGCTCAGCGACGCTACCCCCCCCCCCCGTCCGATTAAAAAAAAACACTGAAAAAATGATTTTCAAAAAGAAAGGAAACGGAGCCGACACCACCCCCACCATAGCTGCGCCTCGACTGCCTCTTTCCTCTTCTTGCTACTGTTCTGTAGCTTTCGATCTCTCCTCCGGCGGAGCATGCAGTTCTCGCAAAGGAAACGGAGCCACAAGTCGCAGAGCTTTAAACTGCTGAACAAGGGTAAGAAGAAAGGGCAGTTGAGGGCCAGGTGCTCTTGGGGGGGGGGGGGGGGGGTGAAGGGAGTGCGCATGTCCAGCTGCCTAAACCCCCTAGAAAATGGTCTGTTTTGAAAGACATTTTCAAAACAAAACAAAAAAAAGGATGTGCTGTTTTCTAAATGCATGATAAGCAAGAACTTTGACAGAGGGAAGATTTATGACTCAACCTGCCTGAACTATATCCTCAGAGCAACAGATATGGGAGGAGGCAATGTCCTTGAAAAGCACTTATTCCTGGTGTTAATTTCTGATGCATATTTGTTTTGGGGGTTTGTTTTGTATTTTTGGGGAGATGAGGAGTTTCAATCTTTATTTTTATTTCATTTTTATCATTAATGTTTTCTTCTCCTAGAATTAACAAAAATAATTGGCTGCTGTTCCTGATGTTTGCTGCTCAGAGGATGAACTTCTCACATTAACACACTCTCAGTGTTGCCAGGTGGGCGGTTTTACTGCCCAATTGGGTGGGTTTTCGCCAGTGTCGGCAGGAAAATTTCGCCGGCCGCGGTTTTTTGGGCGGTTTTCCCGTCGCCGCTGTGCAAGTTCGGCGGTTTTTTCCGGGGCTTCTATTGGTCCAATTCGGTCCAATAGAAGCTCTTCCAGGGCTTCTACTGGTTCAATTTGGTCCAATAGAAGCTTTTCCGGGGCTTCTATTGGTCCAAATTGGACCAATAGAAGCCTTTCAGGGGCGGGGTTGACATCAGGGATGACCTAGGGGGCGGGGCTAGCGGCATGGGAGGCGGGGTTAGGTGATGCGGGGGGTGGGGTTCGGTGACGCAGAAGACGGGGATTGGCTATGGGCGGGTTTACGGCTGTTTCGGGCTGGCAACCCTGCACACTCTCTCACAGACACACTTGCACCCACTCTCACTGTCTCACATATACACTTGCACATTCACTCTCTCTCACACACACAGTCACTCTCTCACACACACTCTCAAACATACACACTCTGCCAAAATACTTCTCGCACACACTCATTCTCACATAAACACTCTCTCACAGACACACGCACCCACTCTCACTGTCTCACATATACACTTGCACATTCACTCTCTCTCACATACACACAGTCACTCTCACACACACTCTCTCAAACATACACACTCTGCCAAAAACCTTGCTAGCACCTGTTTCATTTCAGCCAGAAACGGGCCTTTTTTACTAGTATTCTATAAACCGCTTGGAAATTTAGGCATATTCTAAAAGTATGTCTAAATTTAGGCATACTTTATAGAATACACCTAAGCGTATTGCTTTTTTGGTGCCGGTTTTTTAGGCATGACATGTAGAATCTAACCCTAAATCCTCCAGTGGAGTTTTGGTTTCTCTGCACTTTTCCACACTCTTAACCTTGGTTTTCTTGAAGTCAGGTACTGTTTTTATCTGCACCCTCTCCTGTGGGATGGAACTATCAGCAGCTATCTAGGGGTACCAATCAGGAGGTGGTTTATATCTGAACTCTTCCTGGCAAAAAATGACAGTTATTGTGTGGCTGTTTCAGAAAGCTACCAACCAGGAGACGGGCTTATACATGAAAGTTTCCTGACAGAAAATGACAGTTATTCTGAGGCTGTTATATAATCTAGTTATTGTGTTAATGTCCCAGAAAGTAGTACCATCTAGAATCAGTTCTGAGGGAGCACGAGAAAACTTTTCTTTAAATGTTTTTTTAAAGCAAACAGTACCACAGAAATGTAAAATGGTGGTAAAATCACTTGATAACAGGTACATTTGGGGGGGGGGGGGGGGGGGGGGGAGAAGGACAATATTTATGGTATGTGAGTTTCTGTAATGTTTGGAATGTAGAAATGCTTCAAGTGAGCGTAAGCACACACTTTTGTCCCTTAAGTGCTCTGACTCCTCATTCACGCAGCAGTCAGCGAGAAGGACGATGTGCTTCTCAATCCTAAGTGTACTTGGGAGCAGGAGTAACTCCCATTGCTGATCTTTTAAAACAAATGTTTAGTCCCATTCTGAAACGGGGACTAAACGTCTACGAATTTGCCACGACCTTATCCCACCCAAAACACACCCATGCCATGGCCCCTTGCCATCTGCATGCACTTGGGTCTAATACATGCATATCTCAGGCTTTGTAAAATAGGGACTTACATAGTAACATAGTAGATGACGGCGGAAAAAGACCTGCACGGTCCATCCAGTCTGCCCAACAAGATAATTCATATTTGCTACTTTTTGTGTATACCCTACTTTGATTTGTACCTGTGCTCTTCAGGGCACAGACCGTATAAGTCTGCCCAGCACTATCCAGGCCTCCCAACCACCAGCTCCGCCTCCCAACCACCGGCTCTGGCACAGACCGTATAAGTCTGCCCAGCACTATCCTCGTCTCCCAACCACCTGCCCCGCCTCCCAACCACCGGCTCTGGCACAGACCGTAGAAGTCTGCCCAGCACTATCCCCGCCTCCCAACCACCAGCCCCACCTCCCGATCTTAGACATTTATGTTAGCTAAACATTTAAGTGCCGGTTTCTGCACATATTAAACCTGAATAGTAAAATTAGGGCCATATGCAATAATAGGAGAAATCAGGAGGGGGCAAAAACTTTTTTCACATCACTATACGTAGATATATACAGATGTGTGTATATATATATTACACACAGATGTATAACCTACATACGGAAATATACATGTGTACATAGAAGTATAGACAGGCAGAAGCCAAAAGCTAGATCTATCTCTCCTCTATAAGTTTATACCACATATAAGCAATACTTATCTAAATTTTTATGCCAGATGGGTTTATATCAGGTCATCAGGGCGTTCTACTTTGACTGTCACTGTCAGAGCACCTTTGTAATCAAGCAATGTTTAAGCAGCCGTAAATTGCAACTGCACTGCTGCATTCCAAAACATCTTTAATGCTCCAAAAGTGATTTAAGAACATTATGGAAAACTGACGGTGATCCTCAGATAAAAGAGAAATAGATTAATAGTTGAATAAAAAGAAACACTAACTTTTCCTTTATGAAATCTGTCTGAAAAGCTGGACAGAGTCTGGAAATGTCCTATGTCTGCATCCATAATTAACCACATACAGGATTCTAAGCACTATGGAGATCCTACTTGGGAGGTCCCCTATGGCAAGAATTCACAGATCCTGCTGGCCCATTGCCAGAACCCCTACAGGCAGAGGAACAGTGCTCTCAAGACGCACCTGTTCTTAAGGTTGTGACCCTAATCATATATCTGCCATTAACTGCAGGAAGAAGAGAGATGTGAATCAGAATCAGCACCTACAATAGGATAGCTAAGGTTAGTGGTTTGGAGTGGCCCTGCATGTCTTGCACAACGTTAATGTTAAGTCTAATCCTGTTGTCTGTCCTGGATGGCTGGAAACTAAACACATATATATCTATATATCTAAACTTATCAAAGTGGCATCCAAAATTAAACAACCACCATAACACGCCTCAAATAAAAACTGGGATGAATGCAACTTTATTCAAATATTAAAAGCAAAAATTCAAATTTACTCACCTCAACTAAAAGAAATCCAGCCAATATTCAGCCGGTGGTGGTCAGCGTTTTTTAAAATGCCGACTGTTGCTGGCTAAATTAGCACCAGATATTCAGTGACAGGCCATGTCCAGGCATTGGCACTGAATATCTGGGGATAATTGATTAAATGCTGGTCGATAGTCAGTCAGGACCCGCATAAGACACTCATGTGGGCCCTGGTTGAATGTCGGCCGGGACTCACATAAGGGTTGAAGGTGTCCTTTACAACCCCCAATTCCACCTCCCCCCAGAACAAGATGAAGCCTTTTTCTGATCCTCTCCCACCCCCCATCGTGCAAGATTCCTCCCTCCCAAGTCTATACGAACTCCCCCCCCATTCACTCACAATAGCACTCCCCTTGGGACTACCTAAAGTCCCTGGTGGTCCAGTGTGGGCAACAGCAAACCCCATTCACTCCTGGGCTGCTTCCTGAAAATGGCTCGAAGTACACCATGCCCATATATACCCCTGGTAGATACCTGTAGTCCTTCTCGAGAATTTTCCCCTTTTGACTCTCATATGTCTGTTACTCCTTTACCCTCTTTTTCCTTGTTCGTATCTATTGTAAACTGCTTAGATATACTTATTATAGGCAGTATATTAAATAAAGTTGAACCTGAATCTCAATACTATCTTTATGCCGAATAACTCCCAGTTTTCTCACTGCATCATAACTTTCACATAGAATCCAGATTTTGGCTCGGTTAATTGGTGGAGAAATGACTTAAGGACAGCACTGAATAAGAGAGAAAAAAAGTTCTGCAAGAAATTAAATACACCGTGGGATCTTTATGGATACAGATTTTGTGTGCAAAGGGAAAAGAATAGCAATGCGGGGGTCTACTACCAATCCTCTGCCACAAAGAACAGACAAATCCCCTAAAAGAAGAAGTCACTTTTTTATTGGACTAACTCAATAAACATTCTGACTAGCTTTCAAACGTCAGATCCACCTTCTTCAAGTCAGGACAATATGAGCAAATGATGATGATATCAGAATGTATAAATTAAAACATAAAAGCATTCCAATGACGGTTTCTAGGGGTAAAAGTTGGGGGGAGGAGCTGAGAAACAGGGAAAGATGGATATCTTATTTTCCTTTTGTTGTTTTACTTTACAAATTTGGCAACATGTTACCGCGTGATTTCAATTACCCTGGTATTCACTGGGTAAATGATACATCAAGAAATTTTATTTATTTGTTGCATTTGTATCCCGCATTTTCCCACCTATTTGCCGGCTCAATGTGGCTTACAATGCTCCATCATGGCATTTGCCATTCCAGAGTAAAAGATACAATTGGTAATGCATGATATAATAGAATTAAACAATCAGGTATAGAGAGAAAACATATAGAACATCTGGTGAGTGGTGATGTGATACAGTTTTTAATTATGGATCATTGTGGTATGCCTTGTTGAAGAAATAAGTCTTAAGTGATTTACAAAAGTTGAATAGGTCATATATTGTTTTCAGGTCCAGTGGCAATGCATTCCACAGCTGTGTGCTCATGTAGGAAAAGCTGGACGCATGTGTTATTCTGTATTTTAGACCTTTACAGCTGGGGAAGTGAAGATTTAGGAATGTGCGTGCTGATCTTTTAGTATTTCTGGGTGGCAAGTTAATAAGGTCTAGCATGTAGGCCGGGGCGTCTCCATGAATGATTTTATGAACCAGAGGGCAGAAGTTTCTTGATGATTTGCTCTTTACAGCCAGCATAAAGTGCATTACAGTAATCTAGATGACTGTCACGTCTGTGGCCGTGACCACCCTCAGCCTTATTTTCTTTCTGGGGGTCAGCAGCTCTGCTGGCTTCTGTCTGTGTTTGTCTTGTCTCTAGTCTCTGGGCTGATTGCTTCACTAGACCTCACCTATGTGGGCTATGCCTCTCTAGGGAGCCAGCATCTAAGATGGCTGCCACCGGCTCTGTGCCAGCTTTCAAGATGGCTCCTTCTTGTCTTTCCTGTGGGCTCACTTGCTATGTGTGTCAAGCCTCTCTTTGGGGTCTGTGTACTTCCTGCTTCTGCCCTACTGCTGGTGACTCATCAGTGAGAGCCTTCTTAAGGAAGTGCGGTGCTTGCAGTCAGGGCCTTTGCATAAGTGTTATGCTCTTAGGCCAGGTCAGGTTAGTAAGTGTCTGCTGCACTACTGCTTAGCCTCTCTCTGGGTTCCAGCCCAGTTTCTTTCTGTATCTGTGTCTCTGTTGTCCTTTCGTGGGGGGGTCTTCCCTGCCACTGTCTGTCTGTGGACTGCGGGTCCTTCCTGGCTTACCCTGTGTTTGGAGTGAAGCCTCTGTTCCTGGCTTACCCTGTGTTTGGGGTGAAGCCTCTGTTCCTGGCTTACCCTGGGTTGGGGTGCAGCCTTTGTCCGGGTTTGTTCTCTGTCTGTATGCGAAGCCTCAGCCTTTGTGGGTTCCCCAGTCAGTGTGTGGAACGGCTGTGGCTTCAGACCCTTGGCCTGTTCTTCCTGGTTACTCTGTTTGCTGTGCTGCCTGCCTAAGACCCTTGGCCTGTTATTCCTGGTTTACTCTCTTTACCCTGAACCCTGCCTTGCCTAGCCTGTGTGCCTACCCTGCTTGTATATCCTGAGGGTATATCCTGAATCCTGTTTCTGTCTGGCTAGTGTGTTTTCCTGGGTGATTATTCCTGTATCCTGTCTCCACCTAGCTAGAGGGTTTACCCTGTGGGTATTCCCGGATCCCCGTTCTGCCTAGTGTGTTGCTGCCCTAGTCCTTGCTCCTGCTAGCTTCTGTACGCCTTGTGTTCCTTCGTCTGTCTTCTGGGCGAGGGTTTTTTTGAAGACCCAGTTTCTGCTATGGATCCCTCTACGAAGCTCTTCCTTTACCGCTTCCAACTTCTCTCGGATCCAGCTCTGCGGAATACTCCTGAGGCCCATGCGGCAAGGAGGTGGATGAGTGGTCCTGGTCCAACTCCAGTCCAGAGTTCCAGTACTGCTCTTCTGTGTTTCCAGTCTCGAGGTGGTCTTGCCTGCCGCTGCCGCTCCTCGGCAGTGGCCCAAGGGCTCACGAACTCCAGTCCTGCCTCGAGGACCTGACAGAATGCCAAGGCCCTCAAGAACGCAACAATGGCTTAGCATCATTGCTTGTACCAGGTTGCGAAAAGTGTTCCTTGGGAAGAAAGGTTTTACTCTTTTGAGTCTCCACATTGAATGGAACATATTCTTAGTTCTATTCTTCACATGGCTTTCAAGTGTGAGATTTCGATCAATGGTAACTCCAAGAATTTTCAGGGTGTCTGAAACAGGAAGGGAAAAGTTTGGTGTGGTTATAGTGGTAATATACTTGTGTTATGTTGTGATGAAAGTATAAGACACTGTGTTTTTTCTGCATTAAGTTTTAATTGAAATGCATCCGCCCATGAATGCATGATTTGGAAGCTGTGGTTGATGTCATCAGTGATTTCCTTTAAATCATGTTTGAATGGGATGTAAATCGCGACGTCATCTGCATATATGTATGGACTGAGGCCTTGATTGGATAGTGATTTGGCCAAGGGTGTCATCATTAGGTTGAAGAGGGTAGGTGCGAGTGGAGATCCTTGGGGGACTCCGCATTCAGGTATCCATGGAGCTGACGTATTCGAATTAGATTTCACTTGGTATGTTCTTGTGGTTAGGAAGCCTCTAAACCGAGTAAGAACGTTACCTCCAACTCCGAAGTATTCAAGGATGTTTAATAATATTTTATGGCTTACCATGTCGAATGCACTGGACATGTCAAACTGTAGGAGAAGTACAGTGGTGGAAATAAGTATTTGATCCCTTGCTGATTTTGTAAGTTTGCCCACTGACAAAGACATGAGCAGCCCATAATTGAAGGGTAGGTTATTGGTAACAGTGAGAGATAGCACATCACAAATTAAATCCGGAAAATCACATTGTGGAAAGTATATGAATTTATTTGCATTCTGCAGAGGGAAATAAGTATTTGATCCCCCACCAACCAGTAAGAGATCTGGCCCCTACAGACCAGGTGGATGCTCCAAATCAACTCGTTACCTGCATGACAGACAGCTGTCGGCAATGGTCACCTGTATGAAAGACACCTGTCCACAGACTCAGTGAATCAGTCAGACTCTAACCTCTACAAAATGGCCAAGAGCAAGGAGCTGTCTAAGGATGTCAGGGACAAGATCATACACCTGCACAAGGCTGGAATGGGCTACAAAACCATCAGTAAGACGCTGGGCGAGAAGGAGACAACTGTTGGTGCCATAGTAAGAAAATGGAAGAAGTACAAAATGACTGTCAATCGACAAAGATCTGGGGCTCCACGCAAAATCTCACCTCGTGGGGTATCCTTGATCATGAGGAAGGTTAGAAATCAGCCTACAACTACAAGGGGGGAACTTGTCAATGATCTCAAGGCAGCTGGGACCACTGTCACCACGAAAACCATTGGTAACACATTACGACATAACGGATTGCAATCCTGCAGTGCCCGCAAGGTCCCCCTGCTCCGGAAGGCACATGTGACGGCCCGTCTGAAGTTTGCCAGTGAACACCTGGATGATGCCGAGAGTGATTGGGAGAAGGTGCTGTGGTCAGATGAGACAAAAATTGAGCTCTTTGGCATGAACTCAACTCGCCGTGTTTGGAGGAAGAGAAATGCTGCCTATGACCCAAAGAACACCGTCCCCACTGTCAAGCATGGAGGTGGAAATGTTATGTTTTGGGGGTGTTTCTCTGCTAAGGGCACAGGACTACTTCACCGCATCAATGGGAGAATGGATGGGGCCATGTACCGTACAATTCTGAGTGACAACCTCCTTCCCTCCGCCAGGGCCTTAAAAATGGGTCGTGGCTGGGTCTTCCAGCACGACAATGACCCAAAACATACAGCCAAGGCAACAAAGGAGTGGCTCAGGAAGAAGCACATTAGGGTCATGGAGTGGCCTAGCCAGTCACCAGACCTTAATCCCATTGAAAACTTATGGAGGGAGCTGAAGCTGCGAGTTGCCAAGCGACAGCCCAGAACTCTTAATGATTTAGAGATGATCTGCAAAGAGGAGTGGACCAAAATTCCTCCTGACATGTGTGCAAACCTCATCATCAACTACAGAAGACGTCTGACCGCTGTGCTTGCCAACAAGGGTTTTGCCACCAAGTATTAGGTCTTGTTTGCCAGAGGGATTAAATACTTATTTCCCTCTGCAGAATGCAAATAAATTCATATACTTTCCACAATGTGATTTTCCGGATTTAATTTGTGATGTGCTATCTCTCACTGTTACCAATAACCTACCCTTCAATTATGGGCTGCTCATGTCTTTGTCAGTGGGCAAACTTACAAAATCAGCAAGGGATCAAATACTTATTTCCACCACTGTATATTATTGCCAGTTGCAATTGTTTGTTTAAATTTGGTTAGAAGAGTAATTCGAACTGTTTCGGTGCTGTGGTTAGACCGAAATCCTGATTGAGAGTCAGGAAGAACTGAGAATTTACTTAAGTAGTGGGTGAGTTCCTTGGACACTATACTTCCATTAGTTTGGTTACCAGAGGGATAGATGCTACTGGGCGATAATTGTTAAGTCACTTGTGCTTTTCTTTGAGTCCTTAGGTATGGAGGTGAGTAAAATATTACCTTTATCCTTTGGGAAGAGTCCATTTTGTAACATATAATTCAGATGCATCGTGAGGTCTGAAATGAATTGTTGAGGGGCGGATTTTATAAGGTTGTTAGGATAGATGTCAAGTTTGCAGTGGGACTTTGCGAATCTTTTGATCATTTGGGAGATAGTATCATCCAAGAGTGTATCGAAGTAAGTCCACGTTCGATCAACTGGATGTTCACCAGGGATTGGGTCTAGACAGTCGAGGAATTTTACGTAGTCAATGGTATTAACTGGTAACGTGAGTCGTAACTCTATAATTTTCTCTTTGAAGTATTTCGCAAGATTATCTGCTGATGGGGTGTCTGTGCTGTTTGAAGTAATCGGTGTAGTATTTAATAATTTGTTCACAAGATGGAAAAGTTTATGTGTATCCTTGTAATCTGGCCTAATTTTAGTTTTGTAATATGATCGTTTGGTATGTCTAATAGTATATTTGTATTTTCTTTGAAGTTGTTTCCAGGCATTGAGCGTGGAGTTGTCTTTTTTTTTTTATTCCAAGCTCGTTCTAACCTTCTAACTTGTGTTTTTATTTTTTCAGTTCTTCATTAAACCATGGTATTGAGTTCTGTGTGAGGTTCTATGTTGAGGAGGTCTAGTTTCTATATAGAAATAAATGACTGCTTCATGCAGCAGCTGGTCTAAGAACCAACAAGGGGGGGAGCTATTTTAGATCTAAATTTGGGGTGGAGCAGCCTAATTAAACATGGAACACAGAAATATGACGGCGGATAAAGGCCAAATGGCCCATCCAGTCTGTCCATCCTCTGTAATCCTTAACTCCTCCTTTTCCTAAGGGATCCCACATGCTTGTCCCATGCTTTCTTAAACTTAAACAGTCCTCGTCTCCACAACCTCCACCGGAGGCCATTCCAGGCTTCCACCACTCTTTCCGTAAATGAATACTTTCTTAGATTCCTCCTAAGCATATTATTGCATTGCATATGCGTCAGCGTTCTTTTAAAAGTAGTCGCCATCTTTTTTCTGATGTGACAGATCCAATCCTTGACAGTATGGAGGTACTTTATGTGATAAGCTCTCATAAGCTGCGTTGCTTTTCACCTTTGTTCTTTTCAGCTGTTATTTTGTTTTACTCACAGTTGCTACATTGACAGTAAATCAAATCCTTCCAGGAAGCCGAGTGGTGAAACAGGTCCCTGTTGGGATCATCCAGGATCGTTCGACTGCCTTAAGCTAAGTTCAGCTGTTTAGCAACATTTTTTCATGTTTCAAGTGAAAGCTGTTTTTATGAGAGCATGTTTGAACAAAGTTAATCACATTACAAACTAAATTTAACAAAAATTTCTTTTATAAAAATTAACAAAAAAGGTTTTTGTGAAGTGAGTTGGTTTTCCACTCTTTTTTTTGGTTGATTGCTCATTTTCAAAGCACATAGACTTACAAAGTTACACAGAGGGGCATTTTTGAAAGAAACGTCCAAGTTGTGATTTGGACGTCTTTGCAAAACGTCGAAATCCGGGGGTGGGGAAAACCGTATTTTCGAAACAAGATGGACGTCCATCTTTCGTTTTGAAAATACCGTCAGAGACGGCCAAATTCAAGGACGTCCTTAAATTTCGACGTCTTTGACTTTCGGCGATTTTCAAAACCAAAGATATCCATGTCAAAAACGTCCAAATGCAAGCTGTTTGGATGTGGAAGGAGCCAGCACTTGTAGTGCACTGGTCCCCCTGACATGCCAGGACACCAACCGGGCACCCTAGGGGGCACTGCAGTGGACTTCATAAAACGCTCCCAGGAACATAGCTCCCTTACCCTGTGTGCTGAGCCCCCCAAAACCCACTACTCACAACTGTACACCACTATCATAGCCCTTACGGGTGAAGGGGGGCACCTAGATGTGGGTACAGTGGGTTTGTGGTGGGTTTTGGAGGGTTCGCTGTTTCCTCCACAAATGTAACAGGTAGGGGGGATATGGGCTTGGGTCCGCCTGTCTGAAGTGCACTGCAGTACCCACTAAAACTGCTCCTGGGACCTACATGCGCTGTCATGGACCTGAGTATGACATCTGAGGCTGGCACGAAATATTTTTAAAGATGTTTTTTTGAGGGTGGGAAGGGGTTAGTGACCACTGGGGATGTAATGGGAGGTCATCTGGTCATTTCGAGCACCTTTTTGTGCCTTATTCAATAAAAAAAACACGTCCAGGTGAAAACGTCCAAGTGTTCATCAGGGTCGTCCTTGCTTTTTTCCATTATGGGTCAAATGGAATTTATTGTATTCTAAGAAGTGTACTTTTTTCCTTTTCAGTGCAATTCTTTCTTACCTGTCACATTTTATGAAATGTGAACGTGTTTAAAAGTATATACATATAGAAAAAAGGTAGACTTGGGAAAAGGGCATGTAGCATGGTATCTATCTATTACTTGGGATCCCTTCCATGTACTTGTAAACCTGACTTGGCCATTGTTAGAAATAGGTTTCTAGGCTTGATGGACCATTTGTCTTAACTAATCTGGCAATTCTTTTTTTTTTTTCTTTTTTTTTTTTAATCTGGCAATTCTTATGTTAAGAGCCATGTAGGCAGCTATGTCATAACAAACAAAACCAGACTTCTCCTTCTTCCCTACAAGCTGAGAATGATGTGCATGTGTAGTTCTGCCCCTGTGGGGAGGTCCAAGTAGGGCAACATTCACTTCTTGACAATACCATCTCTTGCAACAATAGACCCCGCCATCTTAGAGACACGCCCACCAGATTACAAAATCACCCACTGGACAAGAAATGGAAAAAGAGGGGGCGGAATAGCCATAATCTACAAACCCGAATTCACCATCACAACCACGGGTGAATCCACCTCACCACAACTTGAAATCGCTTCGACAAGAATCAATCATCCAAACCTAATAGGACACCTTAATGCAATCCTATTCTACAGGCCACCAGGAAAATGGCAAAACTCCCAAACACAACTTATGGACTTCATCTCGAACACATGTGTCTCTGCCTCAAACATCCTTATAATAGGAGACATCAACCTACACCTTGAAGACGACACCTCAACAGGCACACAAGAATGCAAAGAATTTTTAAAACTCTGGGATCTGCACGCACCCAACACGCAACCAACACACACAAAAGGACATACACTAGACATCATTACACATAAATTCGACCCAGACTCAACTATCCTACTCACTGACACAAGATGGACACCTACACTATGGTCAGACCACCATAAAGCAATCAACAAACATGAGCGAACAACATACACCACGAGAGGAAAAATAGACCCCACAATATTCTGGCAACAGATCTACCAGAACGAATGGTCAACAAATGCTGACACCATCCAATTCCTACAAGAATGGGACGATATATGCACAACAACATTAGACAAAATCGCCCCAATTCAAACCAGAACATCACATAGGAAAAAATCAAATCCATGGTTCACCGAAGAGCTGAAAAAACTTAAAACACTAGTCAGGAAACTAGAACGCGCATGGAACAAAAAGAAAGATGAACAAACACTAAATGCCTGGAAACTACTTCGGAGGAAATACAAATATACCATAAAACAGACTAAAAGACTACATTACAAAACAATGATAGGACCAAACTACAAAGACACACACAAACTCTTCTACCTGGTGAATAAATTGTTAGACACCACACCAGTCACAAACAACAGCAAAGACATACCAGATGTTGACAACCTTGCGAAATACTTCAAGGAGAAAATTATACAATTACGACTTAAAATACCCGCCAGCACTATTGAATACTCTTGACCCAGAACACGGAATATACCCAGCAGACAGAACCTGGACCGAATATGAATTACTATCAGAAGACCTCATCTCTGGAACACTTAAAAGATTTGCCAAATCCTACTGCAAACTTGACATCTGCCCAAACAACCTCATGAAATCAGCTCCTCAACAATTCATAATAGACCTAACGAACCACGTAAACTTCATGCTACAGAACGGACTTTTCCCAAAGGAAAAAGGAAAAATTTTACTCACCCCAATACCCAAAGACACAAAGAAAAGCGCAAACGAAATAACCAATTACAGACCAGTAGCATCCATACCACTAATAACTAAAATAACCGAAGGGATGGTAACAAAACAACTCACAAACTATCTAAACAAGTTCTCAATACTGCATGATGCCCAATCAGGATTCCGGTCAAATCATAGCACAGAAACAGTATTAATCACCCTAATGACTAAATTTAAACAAATGATTGCAACCGGCAACAATATACTCCTCCTACAATTTGACATGTCAAGTGCCTTCGACATGGTTGACCACGGAATCCTATTACACATATTGAATATTTCAGCATCGGAGGAAATGTCCTAAACTGGTTCAAGGGGTTCTTAACCCTGCGTTCATATCAAGTCACATCAAATTCAACCACGTCTGCTGCATGGACACCTGAATGTGGAGTACTGCAAGGATCACCTCTCTCACCAACCATTTTTAACCTAATGATGATCCCACTGGCAAAACTCCTGTCAAATCATAACCTCAACCCATATATATACGCCGACGATGTAACAATATACATCCCTTTCAAACAAGACATTAAAGAAATCTTCAATGAAATTAACCAAAGTCTACACATCATGAACACCTGGGCAGATGCATTTCGACTGAAACTAAACGCAGAAAAAAATCAATGCCTGATACTTACCTCCCAATACAACACGAATGAATTCACCGCCATAAACACAACAAAACTAAACCTTCCAATCTCAGAAACTTTAAAAATCCTTGGAGTCACTATTGACCGCCATCTAACACTCGAAACTCATGCAAATAACACAACCAAAAAGATGTTCTACTGCATGTGGAAACTGAAAAGAATAAGACCATTCTTCCCTAGATCAGTCTTTCGCAGCCTAGTGCAATCCCTCGTGCTCAGCCATCTGGATTACTGCAACTCACTGTACGCAGGCTGCAAAGAGCAAATACTGAGGAAACTTCAAACAGCCCAGAACACAGCAGCCAGACTCATCTTTGGAAAACCAAAATACGAAAGTGCAAAACCCTTACGAGAGAAGCTACACTGGCTCCCACTTAAGGAACGCATTACTTTTAAAGTATGCACATTAGTCCACAAAATTATTTACGGTGAAGCCCCAGCCTACATGTCTGATCTAATAGACTTACCACCCAGAAACGCTAAAAGATCATCCCGAACTTTCCTCAACCTCCACTTCCCTAATTGCAAAGGCATAAAATACAAGGCGCTGCAAGCATCAACCTTTTCTTACATGAGCACGCAGTTCTGGAACACATTACCACGCAACCTGAAAACGATCTACGAACTGACCAACTTCCGCAAACTATTGAAGACTCATCTTTTTGATAAGATTTATGGAAAGGATGAAAACACATGAAGTCCACACTCACTGTTCAGCAATGCATCAATACACTCTCTTCTGAATTCTTATCCCCCGTAATGTCACCACATTCACACTTTTACTCACAGAAAACGTTACACCGAATGTTCTCTTGTTATTGTCTTGTTGCTCTATCAGTTCCCATTGTTTCTTTCCAATGTTCCATTGCTCTTTTCCATTGTTCTGTTCCCTTAATGATATTTTGACTTTGTCTTAGCATAACTTATCACAATGTAATCCATAACTGAATTGTAACAATTTGTACTCCCATCATTTACAATGTATTGTAAGCCACACTGAGCCCACAAATAGATGGGAAAATGTGGGATACAAATGTAATAAAATAAACAAATAAATATTTTCAATCTGCAACAGCTGAGTATTTTATTATTGTTGAATTGAGGAAGATATGAGCTTGAAGTCAGAACAAACACTCATCACCTGATGGGATCATTCACTAGAAAAGAATTACTAATCCGTTTTTGTTCCTCTCCTCCCCAAACCCACTTTAATATTTTAGTCAAACTCATCAAAAATAGATAATGATGAGGTTATGGGTTTCTAAAATTTCAAATACAATAAATGCAGATAAAGCCATCCCCACTCACAGATATACACTCACCCAGAGCCACATACAATTTTATTTTTATTGCTGCAGTCCTGGGAAGCTACATAGGCTGAAGCCCTGACTGCAGCTCTCAAGTTCTTCTGTAGGTGATAATTATAGATATGAAAAGCCACATCTAGCTTTCAGCTTCCAAGATACTGCAAAATGTAACTTCTCTGTGTCTGAAAGGTTAAATGCCTTAAAAACCTGTAATTTCCTCTGATCTTTTAATCTGACTTTGTGACATTCAGGAAGAGATATAGATTAAGGGAATGATTTTATAACTGACTTCAGTGTGTAGAATAATGTTTTATACACTTAAGCAGGAGCTTATAAAAGTGCCCAGAGGTGTAAGTGTGTAGAGTACACATGAATGCCTAATATATGTAAATATCAGTATTTTAGTCATTTCTGCATGTTAAGGGGCAATGTAAGTGTATAAATAAACTCTTATAAAATACAGACCAGTGTAAAACTATGCATGAATTGCATGGCGCCTATGTTTCACATAGGGATAATTTGGACATAGTTGAGCTGTGCAAGTATACACGTTCTAGCAAAATATAGATGCGATCATTTCCGCCAGCTATGGGTCTGGTGTAAATGCTCACACATTAAATGAAGGTGCATTTTCAGTCCCTTATGCTAGTATTTTATAAAGAATAGTAGGCGCCTTAAACTAGGTGTCTGGTTAAGAATATATCCTCATACTGCATACTTTAACGTGGAACATGTGTATGCTTTCTCAAAGGCACAGGTTAAATGGATCAGAGGCAGAAGCCAGATACACATGTATGTTATAAAATATGCACATACCCATTTAAACTTTGGCAGGTTATTTGCACCTGATTCAGAGCAAGTGTAAATGTTTGCATCTAATTTTCAGTGTGGTCATTTTATAAAGGTACACAGATGCGTAATTACCTTTTACAGTAGAGGCAACATATATGCTTATGTGACTTCAAAGCCTAAGAACATGTGGGGTTGGTTTGGGGGTTAATTTTATAAACAACTTGCAGAAGTAGAATATGTTACATTCTCAAATAGGCATTATAAATGTGTTCTAGTGTATGCATGCATGAAAGTAGGTGATAGAAAAACAATTCCTAGTTTTAGGTAATACACTGCAGATATCCCTGGGGGCTGAGAATAGGTGAAGAGAGTTGAGATTGCCACCTGTGTGAATGTTACAAAATACACACATAAGCACCAATTCTTAGCCACAATACATGAACAAAATTATACAAGGAGCGTAGGTGCATATGTTGCCTTTATAAAATAGGTACAAGTATGCCTATGTGCTTCAATAGCTTGGGTACCCTGTTACAAAACTGCCATATAAAAGGGTAATTTTGTAAAGTCATTTTCATATGTATTGTGCTTCTTTATAAAATTAGCCAATATATAAAAGAACACATGATGGCAAGAATATGTGCATTTGGTGTAGGTGTGTTCTGGAATGAAGTTAAGACTGGTGTAAATACAAGTAGGTTCGTTTTACCTGCGATTTCTGTATAATTTGTGGTAACATTTATAAAGACATATAGAGGGGCATTTTTGATATAATGTTTAAGTCTGAGTCCGAATAACAAATATAGCCATTTTCGAAACAGCAAAAAGTCTATCTTTTTTTTTCAAAAACAGCCACTTGCTAGATGTTTTTGTGCTCTGTGTATTTATCGTTTTGGTCCATTAAAAAAAAAAAGTCCAAATGAAAAACACAGACAATCAAGCCATTGGGATGTAATTCTTAATGCACTGGCCACACAGACATCCCAGCAGAGCAGTGGGGCAAGCTAGGGGCACTGCAGTGGATCTAAAAGCTCCCAGGTACACATCTCATCGTTAAGCTCTCATATTGTATAGTAAGCCCTCCAAAACCCACCTATACACCGCTACAATATCCCTCATGGATGCAGGTATCACCTATATGTGGGTACAGTAGGTTTTTGGTAGGTTTTGGTTCACACTTTCCACCACGTGTGTAACAGAGTGGATTATAAGCCTGGGTCCCCTTCTCCATAGTACACTGCACTGACCACTAGGCTAACTCCAGGGACCTGCTTGTTGCTCTAATAGGACTGGCTATAATATCTGAGGCTATCATAGAGGATGGTATGCACTGTTTTTTTTTATTTTTATACATTTTTAGGGGGGTGGGAGCGGGCCAGTGATCACTGGGGGAGTAAGGGGGGGGGGGTCATTCAAGGTACTTTTTTATGGCTTAGTCATTATTAAAACAGGTCTAGCTCAAAATGCCTTAGTTTTTGTCCTGGACATTTTTGCTTTATGATTGAAAAACATCCCAGGTCTTAGGAACACCCAAATCTCGCCTTTACCCACACCACACACCCTTGAGATTTAGATGCAGTACAGATGAACTGCACAGAAAAACATCTGGAAAATGAGTTTCAAAAATAGAGATTTGGAACTTTTGGTGAGAAAAATATTCAAATGCTGCTTTATGCCACTTTGTAGATGATTTTCTCTTTTGAGAATGAGCTCCATAGGCACTAATGTGTCTTCATAAAATAGTTTATTTTATTTTTTTATCTTTATTTGTTACATTTGTAACCCACATTTTCCCATCTATTTGCAGGCTCAATGTGGCTTACACAGTACCGTAAACGCGTTTGCAAACAGAAGCCCAGTTACAAAATTACCTTCTAAATTTTAACTCCATGCCTCAAGTTCTCAGGTTATAGAGAGTATGACACATGGATGTTATGCAGCCCAAACTTAAGACAAACCTCCATTTATTTATTCTAAAACTCTCAAATACTGCTTCTCTAGTAGTAACTGATCAAAACTGTGAATAAATCTAAAAACAAGATGGATAAGACCAACAAGGAAAAGGTAGACAAATTTTACAGTTTCAACTAACAGACAGGCCTTGGGATTAGACAGGAGCAAAACTGGTTATCTTTTTCATGAAGTTAGAAACTTAAGCTGTACCACTGCTGAGGACAGCTACAGAGAAAGTTAGAAATGCATGATTTCTACTTAGCATGCTTGGGTTAACAATGTGAGCTCCAGGTTCCATCCACGGTCCCCCACACCCATAGTTCCTTCTTGCCCTTCTAATTGTTTCTCTTCACACCTTTTTTGACCCCTATAACATTTTTCATCATATTATGAAAAACCTCCTTATGCAGACACTTCCAGTGTCCCCTGCCACTTTCAATCCCCTTACCCATAGAAGGCTCGGTCTGGTTCCTGCTGAAGCATCTTGTAGAAATCCTCCAAGGTTTTCACTTCTCCAGCTGCCTGAGAAGGCAAGTACAGCAGGAAAAAAAAATAACATAAGCACAAGGAATTATGGGATATATTGCATACACCAAAAGTCCTACACAACAGAGACTGAAAACATAACCAATATACACTCTAGCTTAGTGAGGTTATTTTCTGTGATGATATGCACAGAGCTAAGCCCATTTGGAGTCACTGCTCTCTGAGACAAACCAATAAGTATTTAATTCCCTTGATAAGATATATAATCATGGAAACTGTTTTTAAATAGTGCTGTTACATGTTTACAAATCAACAAAGAAAGTTGGTTAGCCCCTAGCAAAAAAAAAAAATCATAACTTCATTTATCAATAAACAGATGTGACTGTTAACCAAGCATTTTCATATGCTCTCAAATTATCATGTGAGCCAACTTAAATTAATGAGGCAAACATAGTAAATGACGGCAGAAAAAGACCTGCACGGTCCATCCAGTCTACCCAAGAAGATAAATTCATATGTGCTACATTTTTTATTTGTACTGTCCTCTTCAGTGCACAGACCGTATAAGTCTGGCCAGCCCTATCCCCGTCTCCCAACCACCAACCCCGCCTCCCAACCACCAGCTCTGGCACAGACCGTATAAGTCTGGCCAGCCCTATCCCCGCCTCCCAACCACCAGCTCTGGCACAGACCCTATAAGTCTGCCCAGCACTATCCCCGCCTCCCACCACCAGCTCTGGCACAGACCGTATAAGTCTGCCCAGCACTATCCCTGCCTCCCACCACCGGCTCTGGCACAGACCATATAAGTCTGCCCAGCACTATCCCCGCCGCCCAACCACCAGCCCCGGCACAGACCGTATAAGTCTGCCCAGCACTAGTCCCGCCTCCCAACCACCAGCCCCGGCACAGACCGTATAAGTCTGCCTAGCACTAGCCCCGCCTCCCAACCACCAGCTCTGCCACCCATTCTAGGCTAAGCTCCTGAGAATCCATTCCTTCTGCACAGGATTCCTTTATGTTTATCCCACGCATGTTTGAATTCCGTTACCGTTTTCATCTCCACCACCTCCCGCGGGAGGGCATTCCAAGTATCCACCACCCTCTCCGTGAAAAAATACTTCCTGACATTCTTCGAGTCTGCCCCCCTTCAATCTCATTTCATGCCCTCTCGTTCTACCGCCTTCCCATCTCTGGAAAAGGTTTGTTTGCGGATTAATACCTTTCAAATATTTGAACGTCTGTATCATATCACCCCTGAGCTAGGTTTGCTTTTCACATATACACTCACCCAGGGTCCTACTTTTCCTTTCAGCTATTTCATTTTGCACAGATATTCCTGTGTAACATGACACTGCCTTGTCTGCATCAGCTCCATGAAATCTCAGAAAATCTTCAACTTCCTTCCCAGTGAACTCACCCACATTGTCAGTTCATAGTGTGAATGATGTGCACTGCAATTTGTTGCTTGCCGTGGTGACACACTCCTGTAATTTGTTTAGTGATTTATCTTGCTTGTGGCCCAAATATTAATGTCAGAGTAGAATGCAGACACTGTACTGCCTATCTGCAGCAGGTCTCACCCTGGAAATAGGTGATGATCCCCCCTGTTGCCTTGTGTTTTAACAGATAAGTTCCCCTTCTAAATAAGAACACATGGCACGTCTTTTACTGGTACGCTCAATGTGCCTCTGTGTACATTGCTGCATTTTAGAAATCCTTGAAGCATACTTAAAATAAGACCTATGAGGTCAATGAAGTCAATGAGGCATTTTACTTACATAAACGGCCATGATTAAATAAATCACAGTACATTAAAAAAGAAACTGATTCAAGCCTTTCAGACAATGATTCCCGCATCAAGAATGTTCAGAAATGTAGCTCATACTACCATGACATTATGCTCCTGCCAGGCTGGTAAACAAAACAACAAAAAAAAGATAGGTCCTGGAGAAGGTGTGGAAAAGTGTGGACATTTATTTTTAATATAATTTTTATTGGTAACTTCAGAAACAATCTGCATTACACAGAAAAAAGACCAAACAGATTAGCAGTACAACAGTATGGCATGGCATGTGTGTGAAAGCATTATTTCTACTTCTGGTTCACAAATATTCTGTGCCTTTGTTGCAAGCCCCCATGCATCCTAGGTGGTTTCTCCGGTGCCCATGAGGGGAGGATTTTTATTGTGTGTCAATTCGACTGTTCCTGAAGGTGTGTGTGTGTGAGTGTTTTTTAATTATTATTATACAAGTAACCCCCTCCCCCCACCACACAGCCTCCATTCCCTACCGCCAAAAACCAGTTTATCTCAGAGAGACAGCTGCACCAAAGCTTCCTGTAATTCGTTTTCCGGTCTCTCTGATTTTTGCTTTCCCCACAGAGTTCCCATTAAGCCATTTCTTTCATGTTCTCTTTCCACACTTTCAATTCTGGTGGAGATTAATCCATCCACAAATGCATTATCCCTCTTTTTGCCAACAAGAGGGCAATAAAGACAATTTTATATTGTTCTGGAGAGAGGCACTGCTCAACTAGCATGGCTGCATATTCTATAATTAGTATTGCATACGACCATTGCACCTAAGTTTGCAAGACTTGAATAAGTATCTCCAGGACCCCTGTCCAGCAGTTACCCAACTCATGACAGTCAACCAGCATGTGTACCAGTGTACCCTTCATACATCTGCACTTCAGGCATTCATTCATTTATTTATTTATTATATTTGTATCCCGCACTTTCCCACTAAAAGCAGGCTCAATGCGGCTTACATAGTAATAGGTAACACAGAATTTTGTTATGTAAAGTAGGAAATTAAGTATAACATAATAGAAGGATGGATGGGTAGTAAATGGATGGGTAGGTAGGTAGAGACAGGTAAGCCTGCCCACAAGCCTGCCCATATACCTGGTGTCTGGTCATAAGTTCTGTGTAAGATTTTAAATTGCAATTATTTTAATTATGCATTCCTGGAACTCTGAGCTACATTCAAGAAACATTCTTGCATATCCTTAGCCATAAAAGCTTCCGCTCGGTCCATAGACCATTTGCGAACAAGGAGATGCATAAAATGCTCCTCCCTTTCCTCTCCGTGTACTCAATACCAAATGGTGAGAGTTCACAGACAACAGATGTAAGAAAATGATCTATTTTTAAGAATCCCCCTCCCCAGCATTTTGCCGCTTTTCTTCTGGTAGTATTGTCTAATTTGGAGATATGTAAAGAACCTTTAATTCAGAGTGGCCCACCCC
Organism: Microcaecilia unicolor; assembly: GCF_901765095.1. Taxonomy (NCBI): domain Eukaryota; kingdom Metazoa; phylum Chordata; class Amphibia; order Gymnophiona; family Siphonopidae; genus Microcaecilia; species Microcaecilia unicolor. The sequence goes on from NC_044037.1 coordinate 125,114,961, forward strand.
TTTTTTAGTTCATTGAAGGTAGGGAAGCTTCCCTTACCTAATTCCTCAGTGTGACCCAAATAATTGCCCTTTCTAAACTGTTCCACACCCCACCTATGTCCTCCCACACCTGGGGGAAATTCAGAGTTATTCCAAAGAGGGCAAAATGCCCAATTATCACGCCCCTTTCCTATTTTGACTTCCCACCATTTCCAAGCTCTTTTCAATGGGTCCAGCCACAATTTACAGATTCCCACCCACTCCAGATCTCTCTGCCACACTCTTAAAGAAAGACATGCCAGAGTGTCATATGTTTCAGTGCAATTATCAAACAAGCATGTGAGAGCGTAGCATGCCCCCCTTGGTGTGGGACCCACATATCCATCTCAAAAATGCAGCTACATTATAGAGATGGAGATGTGGTCAGTGGCGTAGCCAGACCTGACATTTTGGCTGGGCCCAGAGCTAATATGGGTGGGCACTATATATATATGAGAGAGAGAGAGAAACCCACCGGTGCCTACATGGCACTGCAGAGACCATCCCCACCCAAAAATCCACCAAAATGAGAGAAAGACTACTTTTTAAAAATTAAGCTAGCTTGGAACTATTAAAATTTATTGTTGGGGAATTTTTGGGTGGGGATGGGCTCCTCATTGCCCTAGGCAGTGGAACGTCTACCTCCCCCCCATTCAGAAGCCCACTACCAGACCAGAGCCATCATTTTGATTACAAAAGAGTAATCAAAACGCTGGCTGGTCATGGTGGTAGGCTTCTGGGTGGGGGTGGGCTCGTCACTGCAGGGCAAAAAAAGGTATATTTTAATCATTAAATATATACATTTTTTGCCCTAGGCAGTGAAGTGCTTACCCCACCCAGAAATTCCACAACAATAAATTTTAATAGTGCCCAGGCCCCAGCTAACTTAATTTAAAAAAAAGTTACACGATGATGTTAAAATTATGATGTAAAAAAAAAAAAAGCATTTAAAATTTTATTACCTGCAGTGCTGGGCTGGGCTGGGCTGGCAGCTGCTTGGCAGTAAAGTTGCACCACGGTTCGGTACTGTCCGAGACTGGAACTCGAAGAACCTTTCCCACGTTTCCAGGCCAGGGTCAGGCTCGCAGTAGCTGCTCCATGCTCAACCCTGCATGCACGTGCATCTACTTTTTAAACCTGCCCTGATGGCCACGAGCCGGCGAGCGGAGCGAGGCTGAGCACACCACTGCGCACAGCCACATCATACTATCATTCCGCTGCCACGTAGGATGGAACAACCAACAAGCTGCGCGACGCGACCTGCATTTCGACTGCCCGACTCACTGCCGAGTCTGCCTCTGCAAGCCTGAAAGGTAGGTGGGCTGCAGCCTGGAGATCAGCTGAGCGGTGCTGTCTGCCGCGGTGGTACGCTTCGCGATTCACAGTAGAAAACGTGAAAAGGGCTGCTTCAGTGTGCGCTTGGGTGGGCAGGCCTGGGCCTACCCAGGCCCACCCGTAGCTACGCCCATGGTTCTGGTAAGCTTAACCCTCTCCTTTCCTTGCTCTGTGTCAGTATCCAGAAGCTAATTTTAGCTCTCTGGGCCCTCCAAATAAATGTGCCCACTACTGTTTGATACATGTGTTTGTCTTGTCTCTGATGGGTAACATCTACAAGGGATAATGTATTTTGGGAGTATTACTATCTTTACTAAGGCTCCCCTACCAAATAATGAAAGGGGCAACTCATTCCTTTTTAGAAAGGACTCCCGTATTTTAGCTAATTTATCTGTGATGGTGTGTTGGTACACCTTCGCCCAATTTGCACTACAACACCCCAATGTATGAGGAACTGTGGTAACGTAAAGGATGTACAAGGTTTTGTTATGGGGAATGCTTCTGACGTACCAAAATTAATCGAGGCTAGAGAAGGAGCCAAATTGTTGGATCAGCTTTATGAGTGTACACACGTTTTTCTGGTGTTACTGTGAATAAGTTGACTCTACACTCCCAAACCCTTGCAAAATAGCCAAGCTTCTGATCTATATGGCCAGGGGCTCTAGGACCTGAACAAACAGAAGGGGAAGAAGAAGACAGCACTGACGCATGCCTCTTTGCAGAGAGAATGAGTTTGTTCTTTTCTTATTAATACCTGGGCAGTGGGGGCCCTATACAGGATGACCAGCCATTGCTGAAAAGGACCCACAATGCCATATTGTTGCACCACACAGAATAGGTATTTCCATGTCACCTTATTGAAGACCTTTTTCCACATTTAAGCTGCTAGAATGTCGTCACCTGCACTACTCTTAACCTTCCTTAGGGCCACTAATACTTTCAGAACATTTGAGGATGCAAACTGTCCTGGCAAGAATCCTACCTGTAGAACCACTCAGATGCTCTCCCAGGATTGCAGTTAAAAGTTTCATGTCCTGGTTAAGGAGTGATATGGGCCTGTAAGACCACACCAGTTCTGGGTCTCCCCCTGATTTGGGGAGGACAACCACATATGCGTGGCTCTGTTCAGGCAATAAGTCACCCCCTCTGCTAGAAATCTTCACACACAGCTGCCATTGCAGGTCCTATATGTGTCACGATTGTGACTGTTTTCCTTGGCTGTGCTTGCCTCGCCCTCTGGTGGCCGGCGACGGTGGTTGTCATAGACTGTCTTGCTGTCTCCTTATACATTCCAGACTTTCTTTCCGGTCCGGTCCAGAGATTCTAGCCCTCCAGACTTGGTTTGAAGTTTGGCAGCTAGCCTCACCCTTAGCTGCCTTGAGATTGCTGCAGCTGAGCCTCAGCTGCTGATGGGCTTTATTAATCACCTGGAAACTTTCTGCTTGGCCTTTGCAACGCCAAAGGTCCAGGTTGGTGTTTGTGCAGTTAGCACTTCTGCCTTGTCTTGCCTTGTTTCTTAGTTAAGTGTTCCTAGTCTGTGTTTCTTGCCTGTTTGAGTCTCCTGAATCCTGTCTTGAATCCAGCCCTGACTGCTCCTTCCCTGTCTGCTTTTGGCTTCCTTTCCCTTTTGTTTGTGTACCTTGTATCCTGCCTGTTTGAGACCCCGTATCTTCTATCCTGTTCTAGCCAAGCTTGTGTTTGTATCCTGCCTGTTTGAGACCTTGTATCTTCTATACTGTTCTAATCAAGCTTGTGTATGTATCCTGGTTGGAGGGTTTTGCCTGCTGATGCCACTCCTCGTCAGCAGCCCAAGGGCTCACGATTCCAGACTATCCTTGAGAACCTGACAATATGGCACCACAGGATTTTACAGAACTCCGGGTCCATGCTGTCTGGTCCTGGGGCTTTGGCCAATTTAAGTTATCCTATGGCCTGCTGGATTTCCTTTACCTCTATAGGTGCATTCGGCATTCACAATTGCTCCTAACACCGGCAGTATTTTCAAATTATTGAAAAACTCATCTTGGTTCTCTATATCATAAAAGCCTTTAGTATATAAATCCCAATAAAAGCTGACAAATTGGTCCATAATATCTGTCTTCCTAGTAAAAGGTCACTGATCCCACACCCTTGATTCGTGTAACCTGGAATAATTTACTAGATGGCTGCACTAAATTGTCTAGCAATTTCCATGCCTTGTTTCCCCAGTAGTGAAATTTATATTTGTATGCATGGACGTGTGGTGCATGTTGCGTTAAAACATTATCTACCTTAGTACCTTCTAGTCTAGTGGGGACTAGCAGGGAAACCGCCAGAGCTTACCTGTATCTGAGAAATCTGAAATTGTTGGGTGGGATTTTTTGTACAGTGTGTGTGATGCATGAATGATTAAATGAGTGTGGACTTCTTATAGCTGCGGTTCCAGTTAACGCGAGTTCAACTGGCCAGCGACGGAAGGAAGCGATTGTTGTTTGTCTACCTTATGTCTCTGGACGTGTGGACCCCTTACCACACTTCCAAAAATTTCCCTTCCTTTCTGTGTGTTGTAACTGTAAGCATTATGGGGGGGGGACATCGTCTAGTCAAACTGGTACTCCCCTAGATTGTATGCTTAAGAATTTTAAGAAAGGATTTTTAGTTAATGATTATGGACAGACTTTAAGCTTAAGTACTCTAAGAACCTTGTGTGAAGTTGAGTGGCCATCTATGGGAGTGGGGTGGCCCCCTGGTGGCAGCTTAGATATTGACGTAATCCGGAAGGTCTACAGCATAGTTGTAGGAGAACCAGAATATCTTGAACAACTCCCCTATATAGATTCCTGGGACAGCCTTGTGACTGACCCTCCCTCTTGGTTGAAAACTTATATGGGATCTCCGGTAAAGTTCATGCTGGGCCGCGTTCAAAGAAAGATTATTAGAAAATCTAAACTGGAGGAGGGAAAGAGCCCCAGGAAGCCTACCACCCAATCGGTGGCTTCCGCCCCTACCCTGTCTGAGAAACCCATACTCTCTGATGACCCCTCAGATCTTGAGCCACCACCTTATGGCCCATTGTTGGGGTTCCGCTCCACCCCCAGAGATCCACGGCGTCCAGCCCAAGTCTCTCCAGCACAGGCTTCTCCGGATAGTTCCTCCCCTTCTGTGCAAACCCCGCCACATCCTAGGTTGGACATTTCAGCCAGCATCTACCCTCCTCTGCCACATCCTTCCCTGCTAACCTCCCATGACCCACTTTGGGCCCCACTCCCTGACTCCTCAACTCCCGATAGCCCAGCCTCTCCCTCTAGTACCCCTTCCCACTTATTAGGGGCCCTGCATCCCTTTCAATGGACTGAATCACCTGTGATCACCTCTCAGTCTATAAGTACCCCTCCCCATCCCTCAGGGGTTCAACACACCTCCCCTGAATGGGTTAGACCCGCTGCAATCACGTTTGAGCATGATAAGAGGGTAGCTCCTAGCTCTACCTCAGGTTCCATTCCCACCTCCTCGAGAGCTCTGCCACTCCGTCAGGTAACCACCACTCGACCGGATCCTAATAATCAGGGTCAGGTTATACAGGCCTACCAGTATGTACCCTGCAGAACCACCGATCTCCTGAATTGGAAGACGCATTACCCCTCTTATACTGAAAAGCCTCAGGCGGTGGTGGATCTAGTGGCTAGTATTATGGCCACCCATAACCCAACTTGGACTGATTGTCAACAGCTCCTCCTGACCCTCTTCACAACTGAGGAGAGGCGGAAGATTTTACAAAATGCTGAGGCCATCACGCGAGCGCGTGTCCCCGAGGGGACACAGGACCCAGAGGAATGGGTTAAAGCTCGGTTCCCTCGCGCAGCTCCAGCTTGGGATTCAAATAATGGGCAGCACTATGAACTGTTGTCTGGCTATTGCCGGGACTTGTTGGAAGGTATGAAGAAAGGCATAAAGAGGCCCATTAATCTGGCAAAGGTCTCTGAAATTCTCCAAGGGGCAACTGAATCCCCTGGGGCCTTTTTAGAGCGACTAATTGAAGCCTACAGAACATACACCCCATTCGACCCTGAGGCACTAGAAAACCAGAGAATGGTGAATAGTGCATTGGTGGCCCAGAGTATGCCAGATATCCGGAAGAAGCTGCAGCGTCAGGAGGGATTTGCAGGGATGAATACCACCCAGCTAATTGAGATCGCAACAAAGGTTTTCGTTAATAGGGATCAGGAGATGCGCCGAAAGGCTGACCGGAAGATGCAGAAGAAGGCCGACCTTTTGGCGGCAGCCATTACTAATTCCACCCTTAACCGAGGTCGACCTCTAGCCAATGGGAAGCCAAAGTGGGACCCCGGACCGCCAGCCCGGCCTCGAGATTCCTTCAATCAATCCCGGCCACGAGGGGAGAATCCCAGACCACGATTGGAGAGGGATCAGTGCGCCTACTGCAGGAAAAGAGGGCACTGGAAAGATGAATGCCCCCAGAAGCGCCAGGGACTGAGAAGGGGACCAGGAGATCGAGGAAGCCGAGGCCGAGTTAGAGAGGGAAGGTATGAGCCTTCTGAATCTGACATCATTGGGATAGCCGAGATGGCAGAATGGGATGAATAGGACAGACCGGGTTCCTACAAACTGGGCTCCCAGGAACCCATGGTCAAGCTAACCATAGGGAGCCGCTCAATTCCATTCATGATTGATACAGGAGCTGAACATTCTGTTGTGACGGAGCGATTAGTGCCTGTGTCTGGAAAAACTGTCCGAGTGGTGGGAGCCACGGGGGTGCAGAACCGGAGGCCCTTCCTGACGACCCATAGATGCCAATTAGGCTCACACACAGTCACTCATGAATTCCTGTATATGCCAGACTGTCCAATCCCTTTGTTAGGCCGGGACCTGCTGTCCAAGCTTAGGGCCCAAATTTCCTTTGACTCAGATGGCCAGACTTCAGTCTCCTTTCGGCCCCCGACATCCAGCCCTAAGGGCATATTGAGTTTCTGCTGCCCCTTGAAGAAGAATGGCGGCTGCATCAGTCGCATGGCCAAGTTGACCTACCCCTGGCCTACAGCTTCCAGGTCAATGGGGTATGGGCAGAAGATAATCCCCCAGGGTTGGCCCGAAATATTCCCCCGTTCATGTAGATTTACTTCCAAGTGCCCGGCCAATCCGTCTTCGTCAATACCCAATTCCCCGAAAGGCTCTGGAAGGGATTCAAGCACATCTGAATCGTCTGTTATCCCATGGAATTATTCGACCTTGCCAGTCTCCATGGAATACGCCACTGTTGCCAGTCCAGAAGCCAGGGACTGAGGACTACCGGCCAGTCCAAGACTTACGAGTGGTCAACAAATCCACTATTTCATTACACCCTGTAGTGCCTAATCCATATGTCCTGCTGGGATTGATACCTTCTGGAGCTACCCATTTCACGACACTGGACCTAAAAGATGCCTTCTTTTGTATTCGGGTGGCCCCCGCCAGTCAACTGCTTTTTGCCTTTCAATGGGAAAACCCAGTAACAGGACGGAAGCTTCAGTATACATGGACCCGCCTGCCACAGGGGTTCAAGAACTCCCCCACCATTTTTGGGACTGCCCTAGGACAAGACCTTAAGACTTTTAAATCTGAGCCTTCCAGGCGAGTTTTACTCCAGTATGTAGATGACCTCCTGATTGCAGCAGTGACCCAGGAAGAGTGTTTCGAGGCTACCAGAGAATTGCTGGAGTTACTCTTGGATGCGGGCTATAAGGTCTCACGCTCGAAGGCCCAACTCTGTCAGTCAGAAGTGAAGTATCTGGGCTTCTGCATTTCCCAGGGAAGTCGGAGACTGGATGTCAGTAGGAAGCAAGCGGTTGCTGCAATTCCCCAACCCAAGTCCAGAAGGGAAGTTAGGGAATTTCTGGGAGCAGCCGGATTCTGCAGAATTTGGATTCCAAATTTTGCACTGATGGCGAAACCCCTTTACCAGGCCACAAAGGGGGGTGAAAAGGAACCATTTGAATGGGGACCTATTGCTCAACAATCCTTCATCGCCATAAAGAAAGCCCTACTCCAAGCCCCTGCGTTAGGCCTTCCTGATGTGGAGAAACCTTTCTCACTGTATGTCCACGAGCGACAGGGGGTTGCTCTGGGTGTGCTGACCCAGACGATGGGATCCTGGCAGAGGCCTGTTGCATACCTGTCTAAACAGCTGGATGGAGTGGCTAAAGGATGGCCAGCCTGCCTGAGGGCCATTGCAGCAACAGCCTTACTGGTCCAGGAAGCTGACAAGTTGACCTTGGGGCAAGGACTGGTTGTCGAAGTCCCCCACGCAGTTCTCACCCTCATGGAGTACAAGGGCAACCACTGGTTTACAAATAGCCGCATGGTTAAGTACCAAGCCAGCTTATGTGAGAATCCACGGATACACCTGGAAACAGTGGCTACATTCAATCCCGCCACTCTTTTGCCAGCATCTGAGGGACCACCGGATCATGACTGTATCCAAACCATGGATGAAGTGTACTCCAGTCGACCAGATCTCAAAGATGTTCCTTGGAGGGACCCAGATGTAATTTATTTCACAGATGGAAGTAGTTACGTGGAGAACTCCAAGCGATTGGCAGGCTATGCTGTGGTGACAGAGGATAAGGTGATAGAAGCAAGGGCCCTGCCCCAAGGAACTTCAGCCCAGAAAGCAGAACTTGTGGCCCTCATACGAGCTCTGGAGCTAGCAGCAGGACTGGTGACCAACATTTATACTGATTCCAAGTATGCCTTCACAACTCTACACGCTCATGGAGCTTTGTATAAGGAAAAGGGACTCATAAATGCCGCAGGCCAACCTGTTAAGTATGGACCCGAAATACTTCAGTTGCTAGAGGCCGTTTGGGCCCCTAAAAAGGTAGCTGTCATTCACTGCCGGGGACACCAAAGGACAGATACTCCAGTGGCCCGAGGGAACCGCCATGCTGATCGGGTGGCCAAGGAAGCTGCTCGAGGACCCCCAGCAGGTACTGTGACCCCCCTGTTCCAAATTGAACTGCAAGAATGGACGCCTATGTACACCCAAATGGAAGAGAAATGGGCTCAAGAAGAAGGGGCAGTAAGGAGACCTGATGGTTGGTTACATCTCCCTGATACCAGAGTTCTGGTGCCACGCCACCTAGCTTGGCCTGTAGTGTCTCAAGCTCATGACCTGTCACACTTAGGGAAAACAGCACTAGCCCGCCTACTCAGTCGAGTAGTGGTCCTAGAAGGATTGGATAGTCTGGTTGCCACTGCTTCTGCCCGATGTACTCTCTGTGCCCAGAATAATGCTCATCAGGGACCCCGTATTCCACCAGGAGTTCAGTCCAGAGGACTAACACCCTTTGAGTCCCTAGTCATAGACTTCACAGAAATGCCCAGGAGCGGTAGGCTCCGATACCTCTTGGTCATGGTCTGCACTTTCTCTGGGTGGGTGGAAGCATACCCTACAGTCACTGAGAAAGCCACAGAAGTAGCTCGAGCCCTCCTTAGGGATGTCATCCCCAGGTATGGACTGCCCCTTGCCATAGGCTCAGATAATGGTCCCGCTTTTGTTGAAGCCACACTTCAGGCCCTGTCCCGCGCATTGCGCATTACCTGGAAATTGCATTGTGCTTACCGTCCCCAGAGTTCAGGGCAGGTTGAGCGGGCAAACAGAACCTTGAAAAATAGCCTAGCAAAGATTTGTCAGGAAACTCAACTGAAATGGCCACAGGCACTGCCACTAGCCCTCTTCCGCCTCCGATGCACCCCAACTAAAGGAACGGCCCTCTCTCCCTTTGAAATTGTGTATGGGAAGCCCCCAGCCATTTTGCAGGGAATTAAGGGAGACATAGGGACTTTAGGGTCTGCCCAGGTGCAGGACCAGGTAGCCCTCTTGGGCCAGATAATTTCTGAGCTTCAGTCTTATGTGAAAGAAATAAACCCTGTCCCCTTCCAGGCTCAGGTACATTCCTTCCTGCCAGGGGATAGAGTTTGGGTGAAAGACTGGAGGCTCCAGCCCTTGGGGCCCCGGTGGAAAGGACCTTTTACTGTTTTGCTTTCTACCCCTACAGCTGTGAAGGTCGCAGGGATAACTCCATGGGTCCATTGGTCTCGAATTAAGTCTGCTGACCAGACTGAGCCCAGCACGGATCAGACGGAGCCTAAACAGTGGAGAGCAGAAAGTGATCCCGCGGAGCCATTGAAGCTGCGCTTGACCCGAACCAAATAATCTACTAGCTGAAAAGAAGGGTCAACTGCATACCGCAGAAGCTGCTGGAATTCGGCTTCATACTGAGACTCTTTCTTGTCCTGATTCTGGCTTTCCTGGAATTTGAGAGCTTGATCCTTGTCAGTTGAGGTTCTATCCCAACTGGTATAAGAACTCAAAGACTGAGAACATTATATTAGAGTAATCTGTGACTAGCACAGACTGTTGGAATATTATTGCTTGATTAGTTTGCTGTATTTGTTTTAGATTAGAAAGAAAGAAAATGTTAGTAGTTTGGGTGCTTTTGTTGTTTTCTACTCCTTGCCTCCTTTTTCCTAATACCCCAACTCGCTCCAACCTTTGGCTACATTCTGTCCAGGAACTAATTAGCCAGGCAAAGATTACTTCCCCTTGTATTGTGTGTTCCCGATTTTCTCCTTATACCACAGATGTCCCAGCTGTCCCTGTCCCTGTGCTGCTTACAGCTCTTATACCTCCCTACTTTTCGAGTTCGGGTTCTTGGAGCCAGGATTATACTTGGTGGTCTTTTTATAATGCAACCTCCCCCTCTGAATCTTCTCTACGGCCAGTCTTTACGTCTCCCTATCCAGCTTCTGGAGTGTTTTGTTTAACAAGAAACATCTCAACTGTTCTTCCCATTTCTTGTAACTATACCAATGTTCTCCCAGAGAAGGGGGAATCTGTGTGGGTAGTCTCTCCAGGTACTCCTATGTGCCCTATTACCGTACCTGCAGATTATGACCCAAGTGATTATCTGGCTCCTAAGCGTACCACTGAGAGGACCATAGTGTCCCGTCCTATTTTCTACTTTCATAAGTCCACGGGGTATGAAGAGTTTGAAACAAGTGAGCAGCCTGTCACAATTGGGGATTGGCACCTATGGTGTGCAAAGTCTCCATATCGTCTTCGTTCCCCCTGGGATAGGGGCTCGCATTATGGGCATCCTAAGTACCTTGTCCAGCCTGAGCCAACATTTATTGGGAACTTCCCTCACCCTCTCCTTGGCCATTACTGGCTCTGTGATAATGTCCTCCACATGATTCTTCCCCCCATGTATGATTTTTGTGTATTGGTAACCTTGAATTATTTTCCTAAAGTTATTCCTCTCCTCAGACCACCATCCCCGCACCGCTCTAAGCGAGAGGCCTTGTCCTTACCTTCCTCCGTTGCCACAGAGGATGAGGCGATTGAATTAGCCCTCCAGTACATCAACTCTACTTATCCTCTGACTAAAAAGAGACTTGTGGCCCTTTCTGCCACGGCCTGGATTCCAATTGGGGGCCCAGTAGCGGGTATCACTGAACTAGGCATGGCTACCCGGCGACTTCAGTCCCTACTCCATGTTTTAGTCCATGAGCTGAACGTGGTAGTCAACGCATTGCAGGATCAAATTAATGAATTAAGTGTAGTTTCTCGGTATAACCGTATGGGCCTTGACTACCTCTTTGCAGCCCAGGGTGGCCTCTGCACAGTGCTCAATTCTTCAGAGTGCTGTACTATTGTCATAAATAGGACGCATGTAGTTAGGCATGCCATGGATAAAGTCCTACAACTGGCCAGCCTTAATGTGGAGGATTACCGAGGAGGATTAGACCTTACCTCCTGGTGGTGGTCATTGACCTCATGGATACGTCCTCTGTTCATTTTCCTAATAGTCTTAGTTTTAGCAGGATTGTTGTTTTGTTTCTTGGCCTCATGTGCTTCGGCAGTATGCCGTCGGACCTTAACGAGTAGGGTAATGGTGATTCACAAGCCTATTCCTAGACGTTATGCCCCAGGAGGAGGTATGGAGTTGGGATCACTATAATCCCCAGAGTTTGAGTTGTGAGACTTATCTCTGCATAAGCTGATTTTAGTCTCAAAGGGGGGAATGAGGCAGCCTGGACAGAGAAATCATATTTGTTAATTCTGTTTAATTTTGGTTCAGTCCTGGAAAGTGGTAGAATGCCATCTGGGTTTAATTACTCAGAAGTCTAGCTTTTGCTAGACTAGAGGTTAGAAAGGTCAGTGAGAAATGAAACTTTCTTTGTCCCTTTTTGAGTGATGGATTGTTCATAGGTATTATTGACCACATCTGGATGCCATTCTGAGCAAGGCATACTGGACAGTTTCGCAGGCAGTTTAAAAGATTAGACTGAACGCTGTTTAGAAGGAGGTAGAGTAGATTTAAATAATTCTAGATAAGTTAGATTTTGTCTTATAAGGAATTCTGATTTCTGCTTATTTTAAAATATGTTTTATTCTGTTTAATTAATAAGTTCTATTTCTATGTAGAATATCTTTTCAATTCAGTGTTACATCTTTGTCTGACTTTTCAAGTGAGATTTGTCTGCAGTTTAAGAGGTCATCATCTGGTTTGAATTATCCACAGTCCTAGCTAGTTCTGTGTATGAAGCTAATAGGTGAAAGAGGTCAGGGAAAGTCAACTCTTCTCCTTGATTGATTATAGCTAAGTGTAGGACTGGCCTTCTGAAAGTAATAACAAACCATGTCTGTGTGCCATTAAGCAAGACTCGCCCCTTGGCCCCTTGACCCCTTAATGAATGCCAGAGTCCAGTTAGCAGTTAGTATGAAGCTATAACTGGGAATCTGAGAATTTAATAATAATAAAATGCAGGAGATAGGTGCCACATTGTCTGGTTTGAGAGGCCCCAGGTCATAGGTCAGTTTAGGAAATATCTCAAACCTATGTAACTGATATTTTTGAGTAAATGTGTAGAGATAATTAGTTCAAGACAGGGTAATCAATCTATTCTTTACCATCTGGTGAGAAAGGGGGGCTAGAAGGGTTTAGGACCCTATATAAAGGAGAGCAGAAGCAGCTTACATTAGAGAAGGAGTTGAGACGAGAGAGACAACAGACAGGAGAAGACAGGAGACACAGAGAGAGCTCAGAAGAAGAGACACAGAAGGACAAGACACAGAGAGAGCTAGAGCTGATGTCCTACTTTGTTTGCTGGCAAATAAAGAAGATTTCTCTCTCATTCTGGTGTGTGGTGTTTGACTCCTGAAGTACCACAGATTCTGCTAACAATAGTGGTAATTCCTGCAACATAATCATTTCACTGTCGTTTTGGGCTGAACTGTTGTTCCATATAGGGTATCCTGGTGCTTTGTTACCATCTTCTTGCCATTAAAAAGATTCTTTGTGATTATCCCATTCTTGTTTTAAACCCATTTACCGTACCATTTTTTAAAACTCAATTACTTCCTTTGGGAGCTTATTCCATGTATCCACTACTCCTTCTGTCAAAAAATATTTCCTGATGTTGTTCCTCCTTGGAGTTTTATATCAAGTTTTGCCATTTCTGCTCCTTTGGAAAAGGTTTCTTTGTGCATTAACACCTTTCAAGTATTTTGATTGTCTGTATTTTCTCCTTTCCTCTACAGTATATTCAATTAATATTCAACTGGTGGCGGTCAGCATATTTTAAATGCTGACTGTTGCCAGCTAAGTTAGATCCATTCACTGCCAGGCCTTGTCCAGGCAGAGTTACTGAATATCTGGATCCCAGCAGACTGTTGCTGGGTGCTCGTACTTATGCATGTCCCGACAGATATTCAGTTAGGAACCGCACAAGATTTGATGGGGTGGAGGAGTAGACTAGTGGTTAGTGCAGCAGACTTTGATCCTGGGGAACTGGGTTCGATTCCCACTGCAGCTCCTTGTGACTCTGTACAAGTCACTTAACCCTCCATTGCCACAGGTACAAATAAATACCTGTATATACTATGTAAACTGCCCTGAATGTAGTTGCAAAAGCCACAGAAAGGCAGTATATCAAAGTCTCATCCCCCCCCCCCCCCCCCCACCTACAAAGGACCTGGCTGAATCTTGGCTGGGACCTATTTAAGTGTCTCTGTCATTTCCTCTCTTGCCCTCCCCCACCCCAACCTTCCCCTGAGACAGGCGCCTCCAAACTGAAAATCAGTTAAATGCTGCTGAATATCAGTGGTTGGCATGATTTAAATGGGCAGGTGGCTCTTGCTTTGAAATCTTACCATAATATGTTTAGGTCCTGAAGTCTTATGACTTCTGCAGTCCCAGCATTATTTTGGCTTTTTCTCTGGACCATTTGCAGCCTCACTCCATCCTTCCTGAGATGTGGTCTCCAAAACGGAACACATTACCCTTAAGTGAAGTCTCCTATAATGATCTGTACAGTAGCCTAGCATTCCTCCGGCTCTAGCCACCTTGAGATAATCAGACACTATCATCTTAAGGACTCTTTCTCCATCAGTGCATATCAGCTTCTCCCTCCCTGATACTGCTGGGTAGCCATTACTGAATCAGGAAATATTCAGATATTTGATAATAAAACTAAAGTTCTTTATTATGAAAAAGAGGCTCAGTAAAACAGCGTAGCTCTAGAAATGTTTTTTTCTTGGGTTTCTTCAAGAACAGAGACATTCAAACAGTAAATTAATTATACTATTTTGATTACTGCTAACCTCATTTGCTCTGTGTTTAGAAAGTATTTTTTAGTGTCTAGTTTTGTTGCAGGATTGTACCTTTACTGACTTTTAATGGATTTCCTTTCCTCTATCTTAAATTTAAAAAAAATTGTAAACCAAAGTGACCTGCTTTCAGAAATGGCAGTATGTTAAATCTTTTAAATAAGCAAACATATATGAAATGTTTTAAAAAGAGGTGGTATGGTACCAGCAAGATATTTCACCTTCAAATACATTTTAAACATATTCAGAAAAATGGTGCTCAAAGTTCTAAGAAAAGTAAAGAAGTGCAAATCCCCTCTTCTATAAGTATTTTCCAGATCTTCTAATTTAAAGGCAAGTTTGCCCTCCACAAGGGCTGCATTCATGGCCTACAGGATTGCAAAATTTCTCTCAACCCCCAAAATCTAGTTTTATCATTCAATAAGATGTCTTAACTAATTTGGCTATTTTCTCTAAAAAAAAAAAAAAGTACAAAATTGGTTCATGGACCATGCTAGCAATGACACTACTGTCCACCATATTTCCTAGAGAGACAGATTCAGGAATATGTGGTGGCGGAACCACACACTTCACCAGTGAAGGCAATGGGACTAAAGCAACTTCAATCATTGTTGTTGCAATGGAAGTCCAAACTCACTATCCAAATGTAGCAGCAGAGTTCCAAACTCATAGAAGCTGAGAAACTGCCTATTAGCTCCTTGATCAATTCACTGGCATCTGCTGATATCAGTATCTTGAGACTAGTCTCCTCAACAGAGGCCTTCGAATTGGTTGTGCCTGTTGAATCCTGACCCCTTTACTAATCGCTCAGTCCACACAGCAGGAATAGATTGTTTACTTACCACCTTACTTACAACACAAAACAATGCCCAGAAAAGTGATTTTAGCAAAATCTAGCAGAGGCCAGGTGAAAGCTCGGCAAATTGGCTATCATCTCTCAGAGCATCATAATGTAACCAAATTGGGGACACAATTTGAAGGACAGAAAATGATTTAGATGCTTCCCAGTATCTTTGGCTAGCAGGAATAAAACCAAATATTGATCAAAATCAAAGAAGAAAGTAAATATTCTAAAATTGATGCTATAAATCCATTTGCAAACAAATGATCTAGCCAGAAACAGCACCTCGGTACAATACAGAGTTTTCCAAAATTCATCCTCCAGTCAACTTCATCACATTGCTCTAAACTTGAGGTAAACAAGGCCTTAGATATACAGGTGGCTGGGGCAATTAATGGAACAAGAGGCTATACTGTAATGATGGACTACATCTCTCTGTGGCAGGAATAAGAATCCTGAGTAAAAATTTCAAATAGGTGTTTAAACTGGAGCAAGGGTGTGGTAGATGGAAGAGAAGCATTACAACAGTGAAGAAAATAAGAAAAATCATTGCAATTCATTCACCAGCAGTAAAAAGGGAAGCACAGACCATTAAAAATCAAGTTATACAAAATAAAAGCAAGTCATCCAAACATTGCTAGAAGGCCAGGAGCACAAATACTCACTGTCTAGGCACTAAAGTCCTTAATGGTTGAAGTGGACTTGGACATAATAGCCATAACACATACATGGTTCAATGTATCCCATATAAGAGATACAGCCATATCTGGCTATAATCATCTGTTTTGGATGGGATATGGATAGAAGAAGTGTGGGGGGGGGGGGGGGGGGGGGGGGGGGGGAAGGGAAGCAGGGCTGGGAGGTTGTGGAAGAACTCTGTTAAAAATATTAAAGCAGCTGAAATGCAGGAGTGTAGAGAAAGGGAAGTGCTGTGGATTGCTTTGGAAAGAGGAAACAGAATTTCTATCCACATTGGTGTACTCTGCAGATCTCAAACTGAAAATGCAAGAACTGGACAAAGATCTTATCAAATATATTAAATAGGTTAGAATGAAGGGAGAAATGGTGTTAAGAGACTTTAATCTCCAATGTTCAATTTATTTGATATACCGTAAATAGCAATTGACATCTTAGCGGTGTACAAAGTCAAACTATATTTTATTTTATTTATTTTATTTGTTACATTTGTACCCCACATTTTCCCACCTATTTGCAGGCTCAATGTGGCTTACATAGTACCATAATGGCATTTGCCAATTCGGCTGATAACAAATACAGGTTGTATTGTGGTCTGATGAGGTAGGTGTGTATCAGGCAACAAGAGGGTCGAAGGGAATGTGGATTATATATTGTCCAGTAAGATCATTGGTTATGCTTTGTTGCTGGGTTTGGGGATTTAGGATACCAAACTAAGTTAGGGGTACATCAAGATAAGGACAAGGATCAGCACATAAGGAATGAATAGTAGGGAGAGTTACAAAAAAAAATGGCTTAAAGGGTACAAGAGGAAAGGAAGGAACAGGGAGACAGGGTTTGCCCAATCATGCTCGTGCACAACCAGCAAGTTGAATTAGCAAAGAAAATAAAAGTAAGAGGTATAGTAAGCCAATATGCTTTTCCAAGAAACTGACTAAAAAGGCAAAACGGTAGAGTTTGCAGAGTACAAGCTCTCACAAAGAGAAACAGAAAGAGATTAACAAATAAAGTTGAAAGAGGCAAAGAAAGAAATCCAAAGGCAAGGGGAGAAGAAAAGATGATTAGTTAAATAAAGGGGTCCTTTTAATAAGGAGCGCTGAAAAATGGCCTGCGCTGGTTTAGACGTGTTTATTGGATGCACGCAGGTCCAATTTTCACCGTACCTGCAAAAAAGGCCTTTTTGTTTGGCCAAAAATGGACATGTGGCAAAATAAAAATTGGTGCGCATCCATTTTCGGCTTCAGACCTTACCACCTCCCATTGACTTAGCGGTAAGGTCTCATGCGTTAACCAGGCGGTAATGGTCTACGCTTGTAGAATGACGATTACCGCCCAGTTTCCGCCACACGCCAGAAAATAAAAATTATTTTCCAACGCGCATAGTGGATGTGCGTAAAAATCAAAATTACCGCTCGGGCCACGCAGTAGACTGGCAGTAACTCCGAATTGATGTGCATTGGGCACTCGTAGGCGCCTATGTGGCTTAGTAAAAGGGCCCCTAAGTGGGGTGGTGACTTTTTTTCAGATATGTTTGGTAATAGAGGAACATCAAAGGTGGAATTGTAAGACTTAAAGGGGCTGAGGAAAACTTGCAGAACAATTTTTTTGTGTGTTAACAAAAGAAAATCCCACAAATGGCCACTGCTCAAAACTTGCAAAACTGAAAATGGACACGATGAAATACTTCTCAGAATACTATGGGACCTTTCGGCTCCCTTAATATCCTAAGATGCATCTCGTCTCCTGGTGCATCTGCTGACAAATATTTTTAATAGGCACTTGGGAGAGTGGAGTGATTCCACAAGATTGGAGAAAGGAGAATGTAGTCCTTAACTGAAGTGATAAAAAAGAAGTGGTGGGAAACTATAGGACAATAACCCTTACTCGAGTGGTGGAAAACATAATGTAGACTCTACAGAAGGAAATGATAGTGAATTATCTACTGGGTTGCAAGATCTAAGGCAACATGGTTTTACCAGAGGCAGATCATGAATTTTAAAATATTTCACAGATTGGAGGACTAGAAAACTACACTCTGGGGTCTATTTTCTGAGAAGTTCCGCGAGAAGAGAACATTTCTCTGGTAAGTACACAAGTAATGCCACACTGGGAAAAGACCAAGGGTCCATCGAGCCCAGCATCCTGTCCACGACAGCGGCCAATCCAGGCCAAGGGCACCTGGCAAGCTTCCCAAACGTACAAACATTCTATACATGTTATTCCCGGAATTGTGGATTTTTCCCAAGTCCATTTAGTAGCAGTTTATGGACTTGTCCTTTAGGAAACCGTCTAACCTTTTTTTAAACTCTGCCAAGTTAACCGCCTTCACCATGTTCTCCGGCAACGAATTCCAGAGTTTAATTACGCGTTGGGTGAAGAAATATTTACTCCGATTTGTTTTAAATTTACTACACTGTAGTTTCATCACATGCCCCCTAGTCCTAGTATTTTTGGAAAGCGTGAACAGACGCTTCACATCCACCTGTTCCACTCCACTCATTATTTTATATACCTCTATCATGTCTCCCCTCAGCCGTCTCTTCTCCAAGCTGAAAAGCCCTAGCCGCCTTAGTCTTTCTTCATAGGGAAGTCGTCCCATCTCCGCTATCATTTTAGTCGCCCTTCGCTGCACCTTTTCAAATTCTACTATATCTTTCTTGAGATGCTGTGACCAAAATTGAACACAATACTCAAGGTGCGGTCGCAACATGGAGCGATACAACGGCATTATAACATCCTCACACCTGTTTTCCATACCTTTCCTAATAATACCCAACATTCTACTCGCTTTCCAAGCCTCAGCAGCACACTGAGCAGAAGGTTTCAGTGTATTATCGACGACGACACCCAGCTCCCTTTCTGGGTCCGTAACTCCTAATGTGGAACCTTGCATGACGTAGCTATAATTCGGGTTCTTTTTTCCCACATGCATCACCTTGCACTTGCTCACATTAAACGTCATCAGTCATTTAGCCGCCCAGTCTCCTAGTCTCGTAAGGTCCTTCTGTAATTTTTCACAATCCTGTCGCGAGTTAACGACTTTGAA
Organism: Microcaecilia unicolor; assembly: GCF_901765095.1. NCBI lineage: Eukaryota > Metazoa > Chordata > Amphibia > Gymnophiona > Siphonopidae > Microcaecilia > Microcaecilia unicolor. The sequence continues at coordinate 125,133,546 of NC_044037.1, forward strand.
TAACTTTGTGTCATCAGCAAATTTAATTACCTCACTAGTTACTCCCATCTCTAAATCATTTATAAATATATTAAAAAGCAGTGGTCCTAGCACAGACCCCTGAGGAACCCCACTAACTACCCTTCTCCATTGTGAATACTGCCCATTTAACCCCACTCTCTGTTTCCTATCCTTCAACCAGTTTTTAATCCACAATAGGACTTTTCCTCCTATCCCATGACCCTCCAATTTCCTCTGTAGCCTTTCATGAGGTACCTTGTCAAACGCCTTTTGAAAATCCAGATACACAATATCAACCGGCTCCCCTATGTCCACATGTTTGTTTACTCCTTCAAAGAATTGAAGCAAATTGGTCAGGCAAGATTTCCCCCATACAAAAGCCGTGCTGACTCGGTCTCAGTAATCCACGTCCTTGGATGTGCTCTGTAATTTTGTTTTTAATAATAGCCTCTACCATTTTCCCCGGCACCGACGTCAGACTCACCGGTCTATAAATTCCCGGATCTCCCCTGGAACCTTTTTTAAAAATGGGTGTCACATTGGCCACCCTCCAATCTTCCGGTACCACGCTCGATTTTAAGGATAAATTGCATATCACTAGCAGTAGCTCCGCAAGCTCATTTTTTAGTTCTATCAGTACTCTAGGATGAATACCATCCGGTCCAGGAGATTTGCTACTCTTCAGTTTGTAGAACTGCCCCATTACGTCCTCCAGGTTTACCGTTAAGTCAGTAAGTTTCTCCGACTCGTCCGCTTGAAATATCATTTCCGACACCGGTATCCCACCCAAATCTTCCTTGGTGAAGACCGAAGCAAAGAATTCATTCAATCTGTTATCCCACCCAAATCTTCCTTGGTGAAGACCGAAGCAAAGAATTCATTCAATCTCTCCGCTACGTCTTTGTCTTCCTTGATTGCCCCTTTTACCCCTCGGACATCCAGCGGTCCAACCGATTCTTTTGCTGGCTTCCTGCTTTTAATATACCAAAAATTTTTTTTTAATATTCTTTTTTGCCTCTAATGCTATCTTTTTTTCGTAATCCCTCTTGGCCTTCTTTATCTGCGCCTTGCATTTGCTTTGACACTCCTTATTTTCAGATGGTTCCTTCTTCCATTTTCTGAAGGCATTTCTTTTAGCCCTAATAGCTTCCTTCACCTCACTTTTCAACCAGGCCAGCTGTCTTTTGGAGTTCCGTCTTTCTTTTCTAATTTGTGGAATATGTTTGGCCTGGGCCTCCAGGATGTTATTTTTGAGCAGCGTCCATGCCTGTTGTACAGTTTTTACCCTCTCAGTTGTCCCCCTAAGTTTTTTTTCCCACCGTTCTTCTCATTTTATCATAGTCTCCTTTTTTAAAGTTAAACGCTAATGTATTTGACTTCCTGTGTATAGTTACTTCAAGGTTGATATCAAAACTGATCATATTATGATCATTGTTATCAAGCGGCCCCAGTACCATAACGTCCCTCACCAGATCATGCGCTCCACTAAGGACCAAGTCTAGAATTTTTCCTTCTCTCATCGGCTCCTGCACCAGCTGCTCCATAAAGCTGTCTTTGATTTCATCAAGGAATTGTACTTCTCTATTTTGCTTTGTGCTTTGGGAACTTAAAGATTGGGGTTTAAAGGAGGAATTGTAGGTTAGTGTTAGGCAAAATAAAAATATAAAAAGCAAATTTTATCAACTAATCTCCATAGTCTTTTCCACTTAGTTTTAAAAACTTTGTACCACATCCATGGGCAGTGATATGGGTTAATGGGACCTTTTCAGAAGCTATTACCATACAGCGGGGGACATGACAAGGGTGCCCGTTGTCTCCTTTACTATTTGTTTTAAGTATAGATCCATTGATTAGAGAGATTTTATCAAATCCAGAGATTAGTGGAGTGACAATGGGGGGACAAGAATTCAAGATCTCGGCTTTTGCCGATGATCTGTTGGTGCATTTGACTAACCCCAAAGAATCTTTGCAAACGTTGATGGAGAGTTTTGCAGAATTTGGTGACTTCTCGGGATTCAAGTTGAATTTAGGTAAGTCTTTGGCTTTACCAACTAACAATACGGTGAGGAGTCAATGGGAGGGGCCCTTTCCTTTGAAATGGGCTGCGAGCAACTTTCAATATTTAGATATTAAATTGCCCCATAAGACGTCTTTGATACATGACTTGAATGTCACACATCTGTTGGAACAGACACGCCAATCCTTATCACAATGGTCCATGCTACCGGTTTTGGTGTATGGACGTATTCAGTTATTTTACATGATCCTGTTTCCCAAATGGCTATATATGTTACAAATCTTGCTGCTAAAGCTTATTAAAAAAGAACTTAATGCTTTGTACAAAATGATATCCTATTTTTGTTGGCAAAGGAAGAAACCTAGAACACCATTTAAATATTTGATAGAGGCGTGGCGACAGGGGGGATTAGGAATGCCAGATGTGCAAAGCTATAATTGGGCGTGTCTGTTGCGACACCTAGGGGATTGGGTGCTAGAAAGTCAAACGAATACGCCTAGAGCATTAGAGCAGGCCATGTATGGTAAGTGGAACATCTTCTCTGGTCCAGTGTCCGGTGGCTGGGCTTCCGGAAGAACTACGCACCAATTTTCTTTTGACATCGTTGCGGAGGTCATGGGAATATCTGGTACCGTTGCTAGAAGGGAACAAACATTAGTCAGATTTGAAACCTTTAGTGGGCAATGTAGAGTTTGCACCGGGGATGGACAATATTTGCTTCAGAAGATGGGCAAAGAAGGGGATTAAATATGTGGGAGATCTTTTAGATGCGGAAGGGAAATTATTGACATGGGAGATGTTATTATTATCAGGGAAGGTGGAGGGTTGGGACTTGTTCGCTTTTAGACAGGTGCACCATTACATTCGGAATTTGGATATAGTGGATGAGCGGTTCCCCCTTAGACAGAGACTATTAGACTTTTTTCAGCCTATTCAAGATAGAGGCGTTTCAGTGCCCACTTTAAAGCGGGCGCTGGATACTATTCAAAAACAGCAAAAGAAAGGAGAATTACAGCGTAGATGGAGTCAGGACTTGGACATACCGACTGCCTCGATAGATCTGAACCATTTAGTCAGAAGGATACCATCGGGATCGGTGAGTGCAGAGCTTAGAGAATGCAATTTCCAAGTGTTGCATAGAGCATATTTTACACAGGAACAACTATACAAAGCGGGAGGAATAGACTCCCTACTTTGTAAAAAATGCAAAAAGGAAGTCAATTCTTTTATACATGCGTTCTGAAAGTGTGTTTGGATTCAGGAATTTTGGAAGCATATTATTGTTTATCTGGAGAACTTGGGGGGGGGGGGGCAGTTAAACTATCTCCCACGGGACTGTTGGTAGATCAATATGAGGATTTGGGGCCAAAAAATAAATATTTTAAATTGTTAATTAGGAAAGCGGGGATGTTGGGTAAGCGAATAGTGTTGGGAGTGTGGACCGGCGACCAGAGACCGTCACACTGGCAATGGAGGAATAAACTACATAATTTGATGTTATTAGAGTTACAATATGCTCGACAGACATTTAAGCGGAAACAGCACTTTCTGTCCGTATGGGACAAATATATTCAATCCTTGTCACACAAAGCCCGCAGCTTGGTGCTGAATTCATTTTCTTGAGATAAAGAACAAGAGCGACAGAGAATAGGAGTGGGGGGATCCAGGGGAGAATTGTGGAAGATTGGGAAGTACCCCTGCTTGGAGGACACGGAGCCGAAGGGAAGGGGGGAGGGGAGGATAGGGGACTGGCAGTTTTATGGCTAATGGAAATATCTTGATTGAAATGTTACTAATACATGCCGGTATAGACTAAGGACTTCCACGACCCGAGGGGTTATAAGACTCTAAACCCTACGGGGCAAGGAAGGAGAGGTGCTGGCAATGGGTGAGGAGGAAGGCGGGGTAGTAACGCATCCAACAGTATGGGGCAAAGGGCCTAGTATAGCTAGAGGGGGGGTGGAGGGAAGGGGTATAAGAAGATGGGGGGGGGGGGGAAACCGTTGAAAAATATTTTTGGAGGTTGCCTCATGCTATTTGCTTGTAAACTACATGACATGTTTGTCGATTTGTATACTACAATGTTCAAAGTAGACTGTTAAGATCGCACTTTCAAGAAAAATGTTTAAACATAAAAACTTTGTACCACAGCATTAACAGATAGAATCTAACAGGCACTGCAGGATCTAGTTTAGTCTTCCCACCCACCCCTAGGACAACTCTTCATTTATAGTCAGTTACTGTAATTAGGGTAAAAAGCAAGGAGTGCTCTTACAGAGTTTTAAATACATTTCATTACCATCTAAGAAGGAAACACTAACTAAATCATACAATATACTATATAAACTAAAAGTCACTTTTATATTATGCTAATATCCTTAATAATGTAGCAAGTTTTAAATTATTGAAAAACTCAAAAACACTAAGATGGAGTCAGCAGTCCAGCAGCAGTGAGAGGGGTGCTATCCAGTCTTTTGCATTGAGTGACACATGTTGTAATAGGACAGGGTCCTTGAAACCTCCCCTGAAGCCAGTAGAATTAGAACTATCATACCCAGAAGCCAGCAGGGGAAGGGGTAGGACCCAAAACCCGGATAGGATTCCCTTACTGGGAGCGGGCCTGAGCATTAGCAGTAAGGGGGATGCAGAAACACCAGCGGTCAGGAGGGGGAGCAGGGAGGACCAGTTTTCCTGGGTCAGGAAGCAATACGTAATTCCTGCCACCTGTGTGAGAGAGAGAGAGCTGCCTTTCTGAAGTCTTTGAGGAACGGAGGACTGGAGGAGATCTGTGGTGAGGAGAAAAAGGACATGGAATGGGAGGAGAGTGGAGTTGATCTCCCAGCAGCTGCATCCCTATGAGGAGGAACAGATGGACCTGGAGAGTTAAAGATAAGTGACTTTTTACAACTGTTGGAGAGAGCAGTGTGTGGGAGGCCACAGAGTGTTTGTTGCTGTGCAGAGGGTGGAGCACTGCTCAGTCTGAGAACCAAAGTACTATGGTTCCTGACTAAGAAGAGAAACTGATTTGGACTTTGTGGAAGCCAATGACTACTAACTGTAGAATACTTGAAAATAAAGGAACCTTTATTTGGGAGGGAAGGGGAGAGGGGGGAATTGACCGAGGTTTGCGGGCTGAGAGAGGAATCTCAGCTCATCTGTTTGTTCTTTGATATTCTGGGGATTGTGGATTTCTGTTTGGACGCTGCACTTGCTAAAAGCTGAGGACCTCCGAATTGTTCCCCTGAGTTTAAAGGGGGGGGGGGGGGGGGGGGGAAGCACCCAGTGAACAGCGCTCTTGTACTGAGGAGGATTGGAACTACAATAAAAAGGAATTTTTATTCAACCAGTGTGGTATATGTGCTGTGCCCACGGGGGCAGTTGCAGCTGGTGTTGCACCTGGGGAGGAGGCCATGCCCTACGGAAGAAGAGAGGAGTTTACAATGAATGATTATCTCCCAGTTGGTGAGGTCATATGTGTGTGCCCGATGCAAAGAGCTCCTAGCTCTCAGGGAACGTGTCCGTTCTCTTGAGGCTAGAGTAGCAGACTTGGTGGAGCTGAGGGAGACAGAGAGGTACATAAAGGAGACCTACAGGGATGTTGTAGAGAAGTCCCACCTCCAGTCTGGTAGCCTTTGTGCTACCTTGGAGGAGGGAGGCCTCCTAGAAGGAGAGGATCACCCTGGTGAAGTAGGAAGTACTCCTGTAGCCAGGACCTGCCCACCAGGGGATGTACTATCCTCTTGCACCGAGGATATATCTCCAAGTGCTGCCCGGGAGGGAAAGGTTAGGACAGCTGTTGTAGTTGGTGATTTGATCAGTATTTTATTTATTTATTTATTTACAGCATTTATATCCCACAATTTCCCACCCATGGGTAGGCCCAATGTGGCTTACAACAATCTACATAAACACACAAGTCATGGACCAAACGATTAATGTCCTAGAAGAATGGAGAAAGGGCAAAAGTGAGGTAGAGAAAAAGAGAAAGAGCAGTAGTGATTAATATGACATCGGGATAAAGACAGTTCAGAAGTTAGAGATGCCAGGCAGGAGTGGTGCGTAAGCTTTGCCAAATAGAAAGGTCTTGAGGTGCTGTTTGAAGGTAGGGTGATCAGGAGTAAGTTTCACCAGTTTAGCTTCAATATTTTGGGGACTCCCAACCCCAGGCTTTGTAGCCTGCTTCTCTCAGTACTTTGGACACACAGTCCTCCCTTTGAACACACAGTTCTTTACCAGTACTTGGGACACACAGTCCTTCCTTTGAACACACAGTTCTTTACCAGTACTGGGGACACACAGTCCAACTCTAATGCTTTAGGGCCTTCTTACCCCAGGATTTTCAGCCTGCTTGTCTCCTTTGGACACCCAGTCTACCACAAGGTTAGCCAGTATCTTTCAGGGGGATTTCTTCTTCTGCTGCCAGCTCACTTCTCTTCCTTTCACGACTCAGGTGGGGTATAAAGGGGTTAATTAGCTACACAGGACCCAGCCCATAACCTCCTACACCTGTGGACATCCCAGGGCTCTCCCTGGTCCTAGCGACCTCCACCTATTCTCCTACTACCGCCCTCTAGTGGCATACCCCAGATAGGACAGCCTCATACTTATCACACCATGTATGCTGGGGCTTCACCGTAGATGATTTTATGCACCAGAGTGCAAATTTTTAAAGTGATACGGTCCTTGACAGGAAGCCAGTGCAGTTTCTCTGGCAGAGGTCTTGTACTTTCAAATCTAGATGCACCATAAATTAGCCTGGCAGCCATATTCTGAGCTGTCTGTAGTTTTTTCAGGAGCACATCTCTGCACCCTGAGTAGATGCCATTGCAATAATCAAGGCGGCAAATGACCAGTGATTGTACTAAAGTGCGAACGACGTCTCTAGGAAAATATGGTTTCACAAGTTTAAGTTTCCAAAGAGTGAAGAACATGCTTCTGACGGTAGAAGTCGTATGTTGCTCTAGCGTTAAGCTTCGATCGACTATCACTCCTAAGATTTTCAGGGATTCAGAGATTGGGAGGGCAAGCTCAGGAGTAATTAATGCTTGAGGTGCGTATTTGTTACAGGGGGAGGAGAGAATGAGGCAATGGGTTTTCTCAGTATTCAGCTTGAACTGAAAGGAGTTGGCCCAATCGAGCATGGTGTGTAATCCAAGTCTTATTTCATCATGGATCTCGCTAAGGTCTGTTTTAAAATGAATAGAGATAGTGATGTCATCAGCATAAATAAACGGGTTGAGACCAAGTTTGGAGAAGGCAGTGGCCAGAAGAACCAGCATGATGTTGAAGAGAGTCGGCGAAAGTGGGGAGCCCTGTGGCACACCGCTGGCTGCCTTCCAGATAGGAGATCAGCTTGAGCTGGAGTTCACTTGGTAGGTTTTCGATGTTAAAAAACCTTTCAACCATGCTAATACATTTCCACTGGCACCAAAGTAATCGAGCAACTGTAGTAAGATGCGGTGGTTCACCATGTCAAAAGCACTGGACATGTCAAATTGCAATAGTAGGATGCTCTTTCCCGTTTAAAGTTGGTCAGGAGCGTGACGAGCACGGACTATTTAGCAAATTTGCTAAATAGATACTTTTGTTCTGTTTTCACAGAAGAAAATCCTGGAGAAGGACCGTGATGGTCTGGAAATAGTACAAATGAGAATGAAGTGGATAGAGCACCGTTCACGGAAGAAAGTGTGTATCAACAACTTGAAAAGCTAAAGGTGGACAAAGCCATGGGACCGGACGGGATCCACCCCAGGATATTGAGGGAGCTCAGAGAGGTTTTGGCGGGTCCTCTTAAAGATTTGTTTAATATATCCTTGCAGACGGGAAAGGTTCCGAGGGATTGAAGAACGGCGGAGGTGGTCCCTCTTCACAAAAGTGGTGATAGGGAAGAAGCTGGAAACTACAGGCCGGTAAGCCTCACTTCGGTTACTGGAAAACTAATGGAAGCGATGCTGAAGGAAAGGATAGTGAATTTCCTGGAAGCCAATAAGTTGCAAGATCCGAGACAACATGGTTTTACCAAAGGGAAATCGTGCCAAACGAATCTCATTGAGTTCTTTGATTGGGTGACAGAAGAATTGAATCAGGGATGAGCTATGGACGTAACCTACTTAGATTTCAGCAAAGCTTTTGACACGGTTCCCCACAGGAGGCTCTTAAATAAACTGGATGGGCTGAAGATAGGACCTGAAGTGGTGAACTGGATTAGGAACTGGTTGACGGACAGATGCCAGAGGGTGGTGGTGAATGGAATTCGCTCGGAGGAGGGAAAGGTGAGTAGTGGAGTGCCTCAGGGATCGGTGCTGGGGCCGATTCTGTTCAATATATTTGTGAGTGACATTGCTGAAGGGTTAGAAGGTAAAGTTTGCCTATTTGCGGATGATACTAAGATCTGTAACAGAGTGGACACCCGGGAGGGAGTGGAAAACATGAAAAAGGATCTGAGGAAGCTAGAAGAATGGTCTAAGGTTTGGCAATTACAATTCAATGCGAAGAAATGCAAAGTGATGCACTTAGGGAATAGAAATCCACAGGAGACGTATGTGTTAGGCGGGGAGAGTCTGATAGGTACGGGCGGAGAGAGGGATCTTGAGGTGATAGTATCTGAGGATTTGAAGGCGACGAAACAGTGTGACAAGGCGGTGGCCGTAGCTAGAAGGTTGTTAGGCTGTATAGAGAGAGGTATGACCAGCAGAAGAAAGGGGGTGTTGATGCCCCTGTATAAGTCGTTGGTGAGGCTCCACCTGGAGTATTGTGTTCAGTTTTGGAGGCCGTATCTTAAGGATGTAAAAATAATTGAAGCGGTGCAAAGAAAAGCTATGAGAATGGTATGGGATTTGCGTTACAAGAAGTATGAGGAGAGACTTGCTGAACTAAACATGTATACTCTGGAGGAAAGGAGAAACAGGGGTGATATGATACAGACGTTCAAATATTTGAAAGGTATTAATCCGCAAACGAACCTTTTCCGAAGATGGTAGAATGAGAGGACATGAAATGAGATTGAAGGGGGGCAGACTCAAGAAAAATGTCAGGAAGTATTTTTTCACGGAGGGAGTAGTGGATGCTTGGAATGCCCTTCCGCGGGAGGTGGTGGAAATGAAAAAGGTAACGCAATTCAAACATGCGTGGGATAAGCATAAAGGAATCCTGTGCCGAAGGAATGGATCCTCAGGAGCTTAGTCAAGATCGGGAGGCGGGGCTAGTGGTTGGGAGGCAGGGATAGTGCTGGGCAGACTTATACGGTCTGTGCCAGAGCCGATGGTGGGAAGCGGGACTGGTGGTTGGGAGGCAAAGATAGTGCTGGGCATACTTGTACGGTCTGTGCCAGAGCCGGTGGTTGGGAGGCGAGGATAGTGCTGGGCAGACTTATATGGTCTGTGCCAGAGCCGGTGATTGGGAGGCGGGGCTGGTGGTTGGGAGGCGGGGATAGTGCTGGGCAGACTTATACGGTCTGTGCCCTGAAGAGCACAGGTACAAATCAAAGTAGGGTATACACAAAAAGTAGCACATATGAGTTATCTTGTTGGGCAGACTGGATGGACCGTGAAGGTCTTTTTCTGCCGTCATCTACTATGTTACTATGTTACTATGACTCAGTGCTATGAAGCGGATGGAATCCCGACTGTGAATCATGCAAAATATTGAACTTGTCCAAGTACTCATTGAGTTGCTTATTCACCATGCTCTCCATTAATTTCACGAAGAGCGGAATAAAGCAATCGGCCGATAGTTGGTAAGATCGTGACGTTTTTTCTTGGCATCTTTTGGAATCGGGGTGAGTAAGATATTTCCATAATTACATAAGTACATAAGTAATGCCACACTGGGAAAAGACCAAGGGTCCATCGAGCCCAGCATTCTGTCCATGACAGCGGCCAATCCAGGCCAAGGGCACCTGGCAAGCTTCCCAAACGTACAAACATTCTATACATGTTATTCCTGGAATTGTGGATTTTTCCCAAGTCCATTTAGTAGCGGTTTATGGACTTGTCCTTTAGGAAACCGTCTAACCCCTTTTTAAACTCTGCCAAGCTAACCGCCTTCACAACGTTCTCTGGCAACGAATTCCAGAGTTTAATTACGCGTTGGATGAAGAAGAATTTTCTCTGATTTGTTTTAAATTTACTACACTGTAGTTTCATCGCATGCCCCCTAGTCCTAGTATTTTTGGAAAGCGTGAACAGACGCTTCACATCCACCTGTTCCACTCCACTCGTTATTTTGTACACCTCTATCATGTCTCCCCCTCAGCCGTCTCTTCTCCAAGCTGAAGAGCCCTAGCCTCCTTAGTCTTTCTTCATAGGGAAGTCGTCTCATTCCCGCTATCATTTTAGTCGCCCTTCGCTGCACCTTTTCCAATTCCACTATATCTTTCTTGAGATGCGGCGACCAGAATTGAACACAATACTCAAGGTGCGGTTGCACCATGGAACGATACAACGGCATTATAACTTCCTCACACCTGTTTTCCATACCTTCCTAATAATACCCAACATTCTATTTGCTTTCCGAGCCGCAGCAGCACAATGAGCAGAAGGTTTCAGTGTATTATCGACGACGACACCCAGATCCCTTTCTTGGTCCGTAACTCCTAACGTGGAACCTTGCATGACGTAGCTATAATTCGGGTTCTTTTTTTTTTGTTACATTTGTACCCCGCGCTTTCCCTCTCATGGGCAGGCTCAATGCGGCTTACATGGGGCAATGGAGGGTTAAGTGACTTGCCCAGAGTCACAAGGAGCTGCCTGTGCCTGAGGTGGGAATCAAACTCAGTTCCTCAGTTCCCCAGGATCAAAGTCCACCACCCTAACCACTAGGCCACTGCATGTGGGAACTTTCCACTGCCAAGCATGAAGTTAATATGTAGTGTTAAATCTGCGAGGAAGCAATTAGGAGCACATTGGAGCAAGTGAGTCGGGCAAATATCTAGTTTGCAAAACTTCCTGGAGAATCTGTGGAGCTCCTGCTTGACTGAATCCTCAGAAAGGGGTTTGAAGTCTGAGAAAGAGCGGTCAGCTGGGTGTTCTACTGTACCCGGATCCAGGCCATTGATGTTTCAATTTTTTCCTTGAAATATTTGGCCAGGCTAGCAGCAGATGGGACATCTGTACTGGATGATGTGAGCGAAAGTATCCATTAATTTGTGAACAAAATGGAAGAGTTTTTTCGTGTCTTTGTAGTCCAGCCCAATTTTGGTTTTGTAGTAGAGTTTTCTAGCTCGCCTAAATGCATATTTGTACGTTCTCTGCGACTGCTTCCATGCAGTGAGATGATGGGTGTCCTGATGCTTTCTCCATGCCCGTTCAAGTCTTCTGCTAATGGTTTTTAGTTTCTTAAGGTCATCATTAAACCAAAGGGCAGTGACGGCACGCTTTCTGGTCCTTGCTCTGATGGGTGCTATGGCATCCAATACTCTTCTACATTGGTCATCCCAGTGCAAGAGGAAGTTCTTGAAATCCACCGGCTCTGGCCAAGCTGTCTCATGGTCTGCCAGAATATCTTGGGATCAATAAAACCTCTTGTGCTGTAAGATGGCTGGGGTTTGGTATGATGTGAACCTTTTACCTGTCATAATAAGGTACATTTGAGCTTAAAATGGTCCGACCAAGGGATAGCTGACCAATGAACTTTGGTTAATTGCAAGGGATGCGTATCAGCTGTCTTGAGGGAGAGGAGGTCAAGAGTGTGTCCTTTTGAGTGGGTTGCTTGGTGATTCCAGCACATGAAGTCCCAGGAGTGGAGAAAATCCAAGCAATCTCGCATGTGATTAGATAGGCAGTTTTCAAGATGCAGGTTTATGTCTCCTAGAATGAGTATATTGGGATTGAACAAACACGTGTTAGAAACGAAATCCGCAAAAATGGGATGTGCGTCATTCCAGTTGCTTGGCGGTCTGTATAATAGAATGCAGGTTAGGAAGCCTGATGAGATTTTGTTAATGATTCGGAGAGAAGCAATTTCAAGATGCGGGGTAATGGAGTCTGCAAGGGGCTCTACAAGGAAGTCTGAGCCATAAATAAGTGCAATTCCTCCACCTCTCTTACCAGATCGTGGCCAATGGACTAGTTTATAACCTGAAGAGCATAAATCTAGTAAAATTGGATCAGTTTGATTATGGACCCAAGTTTCTGTGATGAAGATCAGGTTGAGGACATCAGACGTGATCCAATCTGCAAGTATTGAAGTTTTGTTGACCACTGATATGGCATTAACATAACCAACCGAGACAGCAGAAGTGGTGGGTTTCAAGACCAGTGAAGAATAAAGTTTAACAAGTTGTCGCTCCACAGCTGGTAAAGGCTTGACATGGGAATATGTGATATGCAATGGCCGTCTGCTCGGGTATCTAAAAGGATTATGTAGAATGGGTATATTATTGTTTTCAGGTGGTGAAATAGAGAGAGAGAAGTGAAATAAGGAAAGAAAACAACAGGCGAAGAAAGACTTAAACAGGTCCATATTGAAGGCAAGCTCTATTAGTTGACAATGAAAAAAGGCCCCATCCAGTGCACCCCTCGATTAAACTGAAGTCCGTAGCGGGCGCTATCGCTCACACAACAGGGCAGAAGAGTTGACACTGGAGTCGTTCACAGGCACTGGATCCACAGAAGTGAACACCTGTTAGGGAGGTAGATGCTGGTGAGCCACTGCAGCGAAAAAGACAGGCACTTCTTCCTAGATTGCAGGGGTGAACACTGAAATCCGTCCACAGGCTCTGAATTTTTGGCAGGGATCAGCTGTGAGGAAGTGGAAGCCGACAGTTTCAGCAGGGATCAGCTGTGAGGAAGCAGAAGCTGGCGATTTCAGCAGGGGTCTGCTGTGAGGAATTGAAAGCCGGAGATTTCAGCAGTGATCAGTCGAGAGAATGGAGAGCCGGCGACTTCAGCAGGAATCAGCTGTGAGGGAGTGGATGCCAGCAAGTAACAGGTTAGAGACGGAAAAGGTGGGGCCTTGTGGACTCGCTGGAAGATGTGATCGAAAAGGCTGCCAGCATGTAGTACTCGACAACCAGCACCTCAGTGCTCAGGAGGTTCAATGATCCGCCGGAAGGCTGCCGACAATAATCATGGGTCAACTAGGTGAGTCAAAACTCCGTGCAGCTAGGCGCTGTACCTTCAACCAGAATGGGTCGGATCATGGCTGGGTGGTGGTTGGGCTGCGGAAACAGTCCGCGGAGACGGTAGAAAGCGCAATGCTGGCTGGCTGCTGATGGCGACAGGAAAACTGCCCACTAGTTTTCCCGAGACTATGCAAAGCAGGACTGCTTAGTGAAAAACAGGTCAGGTCACAGCTACGCACCGGTTGAGTATTGGTGTGTCCGGAGCAGACCGTTAAACGTCCTACTTAGTGGCGGCCATTTTCTAATGAATGTATGTAGGCATATACAGTGGTGGAAATAAGTATTTGATCCCTTGCTGATTTTGTAAGTTTGCCCACTGACAAAGACATGAGCAGCCCATAATTGAAGGGTAGGTTATTGGTAACAGTGAGAGATAGCACATCACAAATTAAATCCGGAAAATCACATTGTGGAAAGTATATGAATTTATTTGCATTCTGCAGAGGGAAATAAGTATTTAATCCCTCTGGCAAACAAGACCTAATACTTGGTGGCAAAACCCTTGTTGGCAAGCACAGCGGTCAGACGTCTTCTGTAGTTGATGATGAGGTTTGCACACATGTCAGGAGGAATTTTGGTCCACTCCTCTTTGCAGATCATCTCTAAATCATTAAGAGTTCTGGGCTGTCGCTTGGCAACTCGCAGCTTCAGCTCCCTCCATAAGTTTTCAATGGGATTAAGGTCTGGTGACTGGCTAGGCCACTCCATGACCCTAATGTGCTTCTTCCTGAGCCACTCCTTTGTTGCCTTGGCTGTATGTTTTGGGTCATTGTCGTGCTGGAAGACCCAGCCACGACCCATTTTTAAGGCCCTGGCGGAGGGAAGGAGGTTGTCACTCAGAATTGTACGGTACATGGCCCCATCCATTCTCCCATTGATGCGGTGAAGTAGTCCTGTGCCCTTAGCAGAGAAACACCCCCAAAACATAACATTTCCACCTCCATGCTTGACAGTGGGGACGGTGTTCTTTGGGTCATAGGCAGCATTTCTCTTCCTCCAAACACGGCGAGTTGAGTTCATGCCAAAGAGCTCAATTTTTGTCTCATCTGACCACAGCACCTTCTCCCAATCACTCTCGGCATCATCCAGGTGTTCACTGGCAAACTTCAGACGGGCCGTCACATGTGCCTTCCGGAGCAGGGGGACCTTGCGGGCACTGCAGGATTGCAATCCATTATGTCGTAATGTGTTACCAATGGTTTTCGTGGTGACAGTGGTCCCAGCTGCCTTGAGATCATTGACAAGTTCCCCCCTTGTAGTTGTAGGCTGATTTCTAACCTTCCTCATGATCAAGGATACCCCACGAGGTGAGATTTTGCGTGGAGCCCCAGATCTTTGTCGATTGACAGTCATTTTGTACTTCTTCCATTTTCTTACTATGGCACCAACAGTTGTCTCCTTCTCGCCCAGCGTCTTACTGATGGTTTTGTAGCCCATTCCAGCCTTGTGCAGGTGTATGATCTTGTCCCTGACATCCTTAGACAGCTCCTTGCTCTTGGCCATTTTGTAGAGGTTAGAGTCTGACTGATTCACTGAGTCTGTGGACAGGTGTCTTTCATACAGGTGACCATTGCCGACAGCTGTCTGTCATGCAGGTAACGAGTTGATTTGGAGCATCTACCTGGTCTGTAGGGGCCAGATCTCTTACTGGTTGGTGGGGGATCAAATACTTATTTCCCTCTGCAGAATGCAAATAAATTCATATACTTTCCACAATGTGATTTTCCGGATTTAATTTGTGATGTGCTATCTCTCACTGTTACCAATAACCTACCCTTCAATTATGGGCTGCTCATGTCTTTGTCAGTGGGCAAACTTACAAAATCAGCAAGGGATCAAATACTTATTTCCACCACTGTAGACAGCTGGGTGGCTGGTGGACGCGAGGATCACCTGGTGACTTGCCTGCCTGGTGCGAAGGTGGCAGACCTCACGCGTCACCTAGATAGGATTTTAGATAGTGCTGGGGAGGAGTCGGCTGTCTTGGTACCAATGACATGAGAAAATGTGGGAGAGAGGTTCTGGAAGCCAAATTTAGGCTCTTAGGTAGAAAGCTCAAATCCAGATCCTCTAGGGTAGCGTTTTCTGAAATGCTACCTGTTCCATGCGCAGGGTCCAAGAGACAGGCAGAGCTCCAGAGTTTCAATGCGTGGATGAGATGATGGTGCAGGGAGGAGGGTTTTAGATTTGTTAGGAACTCGGCAACATTCTGGGGATGGGGGAGTCTATTCCGAAAGGATGGGCTCCACCTTAACCAGGGTGGGACCAGGCTGCTGGCATCGGAATTTAAAAAGGAGATAGAGCAGCTTTTAAACTAGAAATAGGGGGAATGCCAGTAGTCGCTCAAAAGTGCATGGTTCGGGATAAGGTATCTTTCAAAGATATCACCAAAACAGGGAAGATAGGGTATCCTGATAGTGAGGTTGCAAAAGAGACCGTAGTAGATCATGTGTCCCTAAATAAAAATAAAAATCAGACAAAAGATTGCAAATTAGTACTGTCAAGTACTAAGCATGATGTAAATAGGAGCAACAAACACAGTTTGAAATGTCTATATGCAAATGCCAGGAGCCCAAGAAATAAGATGGGAGAGTTAGAATATATTGCACTAAATGAAAAATTAGATATAATAGGCATCTCTGAGACCTGGTGGAAGGAGGCTAACCAGTGGGACACTGTCATACCGGGGTACAAATTATATCGTAGTGATAGGGTGGATGAATTGGTGGAGGGGTAGCATTGTATATTAACAAGAGCCTTGAATCAAATAGATTGAAAATTCCATGTGTAAAGGGGAAAAAGATAATGATAGGAGTGTACTACCGTCCGCCTGGCCAGGATGAACAGACGGATGCAGAAATGTTAACGGAAATTAGGGACGCAAACAAACTGGGCAACACAATAATAATGGGTGATTTCAATTACCCTGATATTGACTGGGTAAATGTAACATTGGGACACGCTACGGAGGTAAAATTCCTCGATGAAATCAAGGGCAGCTTTATGGAGCAGCTGGTACAGGAACCGACGAGAGAAGGAAAAATTCTGGTGATGTGGTGCGGGAGGGTAATGGTGCTGGGGCCGCTTGATAACAGTGACCATAATATGATCGGATTTGATATTAGCTTTGAAGTAAGTACACATAGGAAATCAAATACGTTAGCGTTTAACTTTAAAAAAGGAGACTATGATAAAATGAGAAGAACGGTGAAAAGAAAACTTAGAGGAGCGACTGAGAGGGTCAAAATTTTACATCAGTCGTGGATGCTGTTCAAAAACAACATCCTGGAAGCCCAGGCCAAATATATTCCACGTATTAAAAAAGGAGGACGGAAGACCAAACGACAGCTGGCATGGTTAAATACAGAGGTGAAGAAAGCTATCAGAGCTAAAAGAAAATCCTTCAGAAAATGGAAGAAGGAACCGACTGAAAAATAATAAGAAACGGCATATGGAATCTCAAATCAAATGCAAGGCGCTGATAAGGAAGGCTAAGAGGGACTTCGAAAAAAAGACTGCGTTGAAGGCAAAAGAATCGGCAAAAGAATCAGTTGGACCGCTAGATGACCGAGGAGTAAAAGGGGTGATCAGGGAAGACAAAGCCCTAGCGGAGAGATTAAATGAATTCTTTGCTTCGTTCTTCACCGAGGAAGATTTGGGTGGGATACTGGTGCTGGAAATGGTATTCAAAGCTGACGAGTCGAAGAAACTTAATGAATTCTCTGTAAACCTGGAGGATGTAATGTGGCAGTTCTACAAACTGAAGAGTAGCAAATCTCCTGGACTGGATGGTATTCATCTCAGAGTAGTGATAGAAGTGAAAAATGAGCTTGCGAAGCTATTGTTAGAAATATATAATTTATCATTAAAATTGAGAGTGGTACCGGAACATTGGAGGGTGGCCAATGTAATGCCGATTTTTTAAAAAGGTTCCAGAGGAGATCTGGGAAATTATAGACCGGTGAGTCTGACATCGATGCCAGGCAAAATGGTAGAGACTATTATTCAGAACAAAATTACAGAGCATATTCAAAAGCATGGATTAATGAGACAAAGTCAACATGGATTTAGTGAAGGGAAAGCTTGCCTCACCAATCTACTACATTTCTTTGAAGGGGTGAACAAACAGGTGGATAAAGGGGAGTCGGTTGATATTGTGTATCTGGATTTTCAGAAGGCGTTTAACAAAGTACCTCATGAAAGACTCCAGAGGAAACTGGAGAGTCATGGGATAGGAGGCAGTGTTCTATTGTGGATTAAAAACTGGTTAAAAGATAGAAAACACAGAGTAGGGTTAAATGGTCATTATTCTCAATGGAGAAGGGTAGTTAGTGGGGTTCCCCAGGGCTCTGTGCTGGGACCGCTGCTTTTTAACATATTTATAAATGACCTAGAGATGGGAGTAACTAGTGAGGTAATTAAATTTGCTGATGACACAAAGTTAATCAAAGTCGTTAAATCACGGGAGGATTGTGAAAAATTACAAGCAGACCTTACGAGACTGGGAGACTAAATGGCAGATGACGTTTAATGTGAGCAAGTGCAAAGTGATACATGTGGGAAATTATAGCTATGTCATGCAAGGTTCCACGTTAGGAGTCGCCAGTGCTTTTTTTGTAGAAAAAAAGGTGCCGGTACTCATTATGGGCGGGGTCACCACATATGGCTCCACCCCTATGATAGCCACACCCACATTAACCACACCCCCTATACCAGCCATGGCGCATATAAACAGACATCATTGAAAATATTATAGTACTATAGGAGAAAAAAATAACGTGATTTTTTTTCATTATAAATAATCTTTGTAAGCTCTTACAGCTCCAGTATACCCAGTGCAAAATAAGACAGCCAATGTAAATTCTCAAATTGGACATATTACAAACACTAAAATGAAAATAAAATGATTTTTTTCTACCTTTGTTGTCTGGTGACTGTTTTTCTTTCCATATTGGTCCCAGTCTGTGATTCTGCTTTCCTTTGTTTTCGCTTAACTCTTCTGTGCCATTTGTCATTTTTGTCTCCTTTTTCTTTGCTTTCTTCAATATTTTTCAGGCTCTCTCTCTGTCCAGATTTAATTCATTCTTACTATCCATTCTTTAATGTCCTTCATCTACCTGTGGCTTTTCATCTTTTCCTCACCCTTGTTCTCCCCATGCCCCTTCCTCTTATTCTCCAGTCTTTCTCTATTCCCCTTTTCCATCCAGCAGCTCTGCTTTCTCTCCCCATCCTTCCAGTGTCTCCCCTATTTCTTTCTGCATTCTTCCATCCAGCGTCTTCTCTTTCTCTCCCTATCCTTCCGTTTTCCCTCTCTCTCTCTCCCCAGCCTTCCATCTGTTTTTCCCCCTCTCTCTCCCCATCCTTCCATCTGTTTTCCCTCTCTCTTTCCCCATCCTTCCATCTGTTTTTCCCTCTCCCCAATCCATCTGTGTTTTTCCCTCTCTCTCCCCATCCTTCCATCTGTTTTTCCCTCTCTCCCCAATCCTTCCATCTGTGTTTTTCCCTCTCTCTCCCCATCCTTCCATCTGTTTTCCCCTCTCTCCCCAATCCTTCCATCTGTTTTCCCCTCTCTCCCCATCCTTCCATCTGTTTTTCCCTCTCTCTCCCCATCCTTCCATCTGTTTTCCCCTCTCTCTCCCCAATCCTTCCCTCTGTTTCCCTCTCTCTCTCCCCAATCCCTCCCTCTGTTGTTTTCCCTCTTTCTCTCTCTCCCCAATCCTTCCCTCTGTTGGTTTCCCTCTTTCTCTCTCTCCCCAATCCTTCCCTCTGTTGTTTTCTCTCTTTCTCTCTCTCCCCAATCCTTCCCTCTGTTTTCCCTCTTTCTCTCTCTCCCCAATCCTTCCCTCTGTTGGTTTCCCTCTTTCTCTCTCTCCCCAATCCTTCCCTCTGTTGGTTTCCCTCTTTTTCTCTCTCCCCAATCTTTCCCTCTGTTGGTTTCCCTCTTTCTCTCTCTCCCCAATCCTTCCCTCTGTTGGTTTCCCTCTTTCCCTCCCTCCCCAATCCTTCCCTCTGTTTTCCCCCTTTCTCTCTCTCCCCAATCCTTCCCTCTGTTGGTTTCCCTCTTTCTCTCTCTCCCCAATCCTTCCCTCTGTTGGTTTCCCTCTTTTTCTCTCTCCCCAATCTTTCCCTCTGTTGGTTTCCCTCTTTCTCTCTCTCCCCAATCCTTCCCTCTGTTGTTTTCCCTCTTTCTCTCTCTCCCCAATCCTTCCCTCTGTTGGTTTCCCTCTTTCTCTCTCTCCCCAATCCTTCCCTCTGTTGGTTTCCCTTTCTCTCTCTCTCCCCAATCCTTCCCTCCGTTGGTTTCCCTCTTTCTCTCTCCCCAATCCTTCCCTCTGTTGTTTTCCCTCTTTCTCTCTCTCCCCAATCCTTCCCTCTGTTGGTTTCCCTCTTTCTTACTCTCCCCAATCCTTCCCTCTTTCTCTCTCTCCCCAATCCTTCCCTCTGTTGTTTTCCCTCTTTCTCTCTCTCCCCAATCCTTCCCTCTGTTGGTTTCCCTCTTTCTCTCTCTCCCCAATCCTTCCCTCTGTTGTTTTCCCTCTTTCTCTCTCTCCCCAATCCTTCCCTCTGTTGGTTTCCCTCTTTCTCTCTCTCCCCAATCCTTCCCTCTGTTGGTTTCCCTCTTTCTCTCTCTCCCCAATCCTTCCCTCTGTTGGTTTCCCTCTTTCTCTCTCTCCCCAATCCTTCCCTCTGTTGGTTTCCCTCTTTCTCTCTCTCCCCAATCCTTCCCTCTGTTGGTTTCCCTCTTTCTCTCTCTCCCCAATCCTTCCCTCTGTTGGTTTCCCTCTTTCTCTCTCTCCCCAATCCTTCCCTCTGTTGGTTTCCCTCTTTCTCTCTCTCCCCAATCCTTCCCTCTGTTGGTTTCCCTCTTTCTCTCTCTCCCCAATCCTTCCCTCTGTTTTCCCTCTTTCTCTCTCTCCCCAATCCTTCCCTCTGTTGGTTTCCCTCTTTCTCTCTCTCCCCAATCCTTCCCTCTGTTGGTTTCCCTCTTTCTCTCTCTCCCCAATCTTTCCCTCTGTTGGTTTCCCTCTTTCTCTCTCTCCCCAATCCTTCCCTCTGTTGTTTTCCCTCTTTCTCTCTCTCCCCAATCCTTCCCTCTGTTGGTTTCCCTCTTTCTCTCTCTCCCCAATCCTTCCCTCTGTTGGTTTCCCTCTTTCTCTCTCTCCCCAATCCTTCCCTCTGTTGGTTTCCCTCTTTCTCTCTCTCCCCAATCCTTCCCTCTTTCTCTCTCTCCCCAATCCTTCCCTCTGTTGTTTTCCCTCTTTCTCTCTCTCCCCAATCCTTCCCTCTGTTGGATTCCCTCTCCCTGCCAAGTTTGGCGCGAACGGCGCAAAGTCGCGACGCACGCGGCACCAGCTCCTATTTCCGGCCGCTGCTGCTTCTCCTGTTGAGCAGCAGCGGCCGCTACACAAAGAAAAAGATTAAAAAAAAAACTTCAAACCTGGCTGAAACTCGGCACCCCGGCACTGTAGACAGCCATTAGGCATTGGCTGTTGCCCCGCAGCCGCTCCTCCTCTTGCCTCTACGTCACTGCCCCAGGAGGAAGACCCCGGAGGAGCGCAGTGACGTAGAGGCAAGAGGAGGAACGGCTGCGGGGCAACAGCCAATGCCTAATGGCTGTCTACAGTGCCGGGGTGCCGAGTTTCAGCCAGGTTTGAAGTTTTTTTTTAAATCTTTTTCTTTGTGTAGCGGCCGCTGCTGCTCAACAGGAGAAGCAGCAGCGGCCGGAAATGGGGGCTGGCACTGCGTGCGGGACATGGACTCACGGGGCGGGGTGAGCAAAAAAAAAAAAAAAAAGGTGCCGGTACGCCGTACCGTTGCGTACCGGCACAAAAAAAGCACTGGGAGTCGCAGACCAAGAAAGGGATCTAGGTGTCGTCGTTGATGATACGTTGAAACCTTCTGCTCAGTGTGCTGCTGCGGCTAAGAAAGCAAATAGAATGTTAGGTATTGAGAGGTCACGTGATGACGTGGAGCTGAGCGGAGACCTCTGAAACGGGCTCCGACTCGAACGCTTAAAAATCAGCTAATTAACACCGCTCCCCCCCCGGGATTACCTTAAAATCCACAACTGCAGACGGCGGAAAGTGAGAGGCACAACGAAAACGAATCGCGGACGCGCTGCGTTGAGAGAGCAGGAGGTTATGCCCGCTAAGACCCCGCGGGGGAAGCAAAACACTAACGCGACGCAAGGCAAGATGGCGGCGACTCCGCAGACAGAGACGGTGACCCCACTACCAGCTGAAATGGTGAGAGACATGGTACAACAAATATCCACAATGCTAGAAGACAAGTTCACCAAATTGCAAACGTCGGTAGATCAAATCCGCGAAGCGCTGGAGCGCCAGAGCGCCAGACTACAGCACGTGGAGGATAGAGTCTCGACATGTGAGGACACAGCGGCGAACACGAATGAGCGAGTGGCAGCTTTGGAAAGAAGATGTGAGCAGCTGATCCAGAAAGCTGATGATCTGGAAAACCGCAGCAGAAGAAATAATTTACGAATTGTGGGCATACCAGAGTCAGTGAAAGCAATGGACCTAAGGAAGATGGTGAAACAATGGCTGCCTAAAGAGTTGGGCCTGGATGCTAATAAAATCCCCCTGCAAGTGGAGAGAGTACATAGAGTTGGTGTGATAAGAGAGAATGAGAGCAGGCCAAGGCAAGTGCTTGCAAAATTACTGAATTATATGGACAAGGAAGCACTGATACAAGCATACAGGAATAAATCGGGCCTTGTGTATGAAGGGGAGAAAATCTTGCTTTTCCAAGATTACTCGGCTACAGTTTCTGATCAGCGGAAAGCTATGGGCCGTCACTGTAAAAGATTGTATGACAAGGGAGTCCGATTCGCCCTACTATACCCGGCAAAGGTGCGGGTGGTGCATGAGAATAAAACTTTGTTTTTCAGCGAAGCAGCAGAACTGGAAAAATTTGTGACTATACTAAAATGAGAGGGAACAGTTGAAATTTGTTGGTGAAGCCTTTCTTCGTCTCTATGGAATGTAAGAGCTGTGGAGATGGCAAGGATACCAGGCGTTCACAGAAGACAACGAATATGCAATGGACTAGAACAGTATGTAAGCGCAGTCATAGATATGAAAGGAAATCCTGTGCCATGAGTTGTTCAGTTTAAGTTACGCAGTTTACAAGTTGGAACTTTAAGCATGCACAAGTTTTTATTAATATTCATGTTTTCTCTTCTCTAAGGGGCATAAGTGTCTGGTTATAGGAATATAATGGAATGACTAAGATAAATCTGTGCTGCATGAGGTGTGGGATATCCTGGGGGGAGGGGGGAGGTAAGAGTAATGAGGATGGAACTCGGGAAAGTTGGTGATGTGAAGGGGAGTGAGTATGTTGTGCATTGGTACGCATAAGGGGTATGTGTGCTCAAGGGACAAGAACAGTAGGGGGGAAAGGGGGGGGGGGGAGGGAAGCAACTAAGGGAGGGGAAAGGAGGGCGGGAAGGAGCAGAAGTTTCTCAAAGAACACCTAAGTGGAGATTGAGCAGGAGAAGTGATAAAATGAAAGAGGAGTGTGAGATCCAACAGATTCAAGTACAAGGTATGTTAAAACTGGGGGCTCAGCTGGGAGGCCCACAGACTGTGCTGGGAACTAGAGCGTGAGTTGAAAAGAAACACTTCATCCTTGGTGGCTAATCTTAAGATTGTGTCATTGAATGTGGATGGAGTACACTCCCCAGTAAAGAGAACAAAGATACTACAGACCCTTAAGCGCCAAAAAGCGGATGTGGCTATGCTGCAGGAAACCCATCTAAACAAATTAGAACATCTTAAGCTAAAGAAAGATTGGGTAGGGGAGGTATTCTTTGCAGCATATAATGGAAGACAAAGAGGGGTGGCAATATTGATAAAGAAAAATGTGGTTTTTGACTTACATAACATGTATCAGGATCCTGAAGGTCGATTTTTAATAGTGACAGGTGAACTGCAAGGGAAAAGAGTGGGATTATGCAGTGTTTATGCCCCTAATATTTACAATCAGAACTTTTTTGTTACACTAATAGCCAAGTTGATAACCTTAGACAGCTACCAGCTTGTAGTTGGAGGGGACTTCAATATAACAAGCGATCCATCAATAGACTGTAAGCCAGCGCGGAGGGCGGGCAGAGATCAGGAGGAGAAGGGAGTAAACTTGCTAATGAAAGATTTAACATTAGTGGACATATGGAGGCAGCAACACTTAGAAGATCACGATTACACCTTTTTTTCCCACCCTCACGGGACCCATTCACGCCTGGACTACTTATTGGTATCGCATGCAATTAGTGTCGCAGCGACACGTTCGGGTATTGAAGAGACAGCTGTGTCGGATCACGCTCTAGTGTGGGTGGAGTTATCCTGGGGAAAGAGGGAGGGAAGAATCCGATGGAGGATGAACCCAGCATTATATCAAAGCAGAGATTTTTGTACATATCTGAGAAGGTGCTGGTTGGACTATATAGGAGACAATGATACAAAAGAGGTGAGCCCAAGAATATTCTGGGAAGCTGCAAAGGCAGTGTTAAGAGGGAAGATAATTTCATATGTAGCGTCCACAAATAAAGCTAGAGGGGAGAGGATGAAGGTGCTCACTATGCAATTACGGGAAGCACGCGGGGCACTGATAGGTTGCACAAATGAAGATAACAGACAGGCATATATGGAGTGTAGGAAAAACATACAGGCTTTGTTGGATGAAGGTGCGATGTATAATATTAAATTGTACAAATATAAATTACAACAATGGGGTAATAAAACAGGTAAAATGTTGGCGTCTCTTGTAAATCAGAGGTCAACGAGGAAATATATAAGCAAAATAAAAAATGAACAAGGGAGATTATGTGCCACGACAGCAGAAATCCAAGGGGAATTTGAACAGTTCTTTACGTCCTTGTATGAAGAGGGATCCTTTCCAGAAGATAGATACAGAAATTTCCTTGAAGGGGTGGGGTTGGCCAGGATGTCGGTAGAGCAGCAGCAGATGTTGAATGCCCCAATTCAGGGGAAGGAGGTACAAAATATCATTAAACGATTAACCCTGGCAAAAGCACCAGGCCCAGACGGTATGGGAGGGGAATATTACAAAATCCTTCAAGATATGATAGTGGGACCGTTCATTGCAATGTGTGAAGATATTAGAGAAGCGGGTAACATGGGATCGGTGCTAAACCATGCACATATAGTGGTACTCCCCAAGCCAGGAAGAGATGGAGAATTGGTGAGTTCCTATAGGCCAATTTCATTGCTGAACCAGGACGTGAAGATACTAGCGGCAGTCCTTGCAGCCCGCCTGGGGAGTGTGGTGCCCTGTTTGGTACACTCTGACCAGGTCGGATTTGTGAAGGGAAGGTATGCATCGGCTAATATCTTAAAAGTATGTAGAGTTCTAATGGAGGGGAAGGGAAGGAGAGGAGATGCCATTTTGGCCAGCCTGGATGCTGAGAAAGCCTTTGATAAGGTGATTTGGAAATATATGTTCTGGATCTTGGGGCGTTTCGGCATCCGGGGGGAATTCATGGATTGGATTACGGCGCTATATAGCTCCCCGACGGCTCAAATACTAATAAACGACTCACTATCGGGCGAAATTGCTTTGGGAAGGGGGACTCGGCAGGGGTGCCCTTTGTCGCCTTTATTATTTATACTAACTTTAGAGCCACTGGCAGCTAAAATAAGACAGGAAGCAAGCTTGAAAGGGATAAGAGTGGGGGGAGAAGAACATAAAATAAATCTGTTTGCAGATGATATGCTCCTACTAATAGATGATGCAACTGAAGTTTTACCATTAGTAATGCAGATTATTCGTGAGTTCGGGGCCTTCTCTGGTCTTATAATAAATTTTGAAAAGTCAGAGGCATTGGCGGTTAATAATGAGTGTCAATGTTTCGAATCACGGAACTTTCCACTACGACGGGCACAAAAAGGTATCAAATATCTTGGGGTATACCTCAGCGCAGATAAGGCCTGGGTATATAAAAGGAATCTAGTTGATCGTATAGAAGAGATAAAACAACTGTGTAAAAAGTGGAAGGAATTCCCAGTAAATTTCATGGGTAGGATTGCACTCACAAAGATGGTGCTATTGCCTAAGTTACTGTACCCAATGCAAATGCTGCCACTATGGGTGGGAAGAGCAGAAGAGAAGCAATATAAGAGCATAGTGAGCGCCTTCATTTGGCATTCCAAACGCCCAAGGATAGCATTCACTAAACTGATACACGGCAAAGCACAGGGAGGGCTTCGACTCCCAGATCTGAGGAGATATAATGTGGCGTCGTTAATGTGATGGATACATGAGCTGATATCAGGAGAGGGACATTATGCACTCACGGGTTTTTGGGAGAGTTGGTGCAGTCCAAATGATCCCTTCACAATACTAGAGTCCTGGGCAGTGCGGGGAGCTAGGAAAATAGTGGGGAACCCCTATGTGGCTGCTCTACAAAGGGCATGGAGATGGTGGAGGGGTCACGGAGAGGCGGGCAAAGGGGTCAGTCCATTCATGCCATTAGTGGGAAACATGGCCTTCCCAGCAGGACAGGGTGTGTCGATATTTGGGAGTTGGCGAGACAAGGGATGTAGATTTATAGGACAATTCCGGAAAGAGGGAGATGACACCTTTCCAACCTTTGATACGGTAAAACATGAACTGCAGATAGCTGGCTCACAATTTTTCGCCTATTTGCAAGCTCGAAACTATGTGTTAAGTGAAGAACGTAGGACTCGGTCAATAGCTCGTTTCACTAAATTAGACCTAATGTTTATGCAGACTAGCCCACTCAGTAACGGGTTGTCAAGGTGGCATCAAGTGATCAGAGATCATAAAAAAGCGCCTCATATGTCACATTTAGCAGAGGAATGGAGTAGAGACACAGTAGAAGAGGTCACAGTAGAACGATTGGGGGCAGTATTTCGAAGTCTGGGGAAGATAACACCAAATGCATCACTACAAGACATTCAATACAGGATTCTATACAGGGTGCATATCACTAAAGCAAGAGGAAAGATACTGGGGATGTGGGAAGAGGATAAGTGCAATAAATGTAGGAGGACTGTGGGCACATTTTTACATTCCTTTATGGAGTGCCCCTCATTACATGAGTTCTGGACAAAGGCACTGCAATTGCTGGAAGAGATACTGCAACGTACAGTGGAATGGCAGTATTCTGTCACCTTGATGGGATGTGGGGAGTCACTCCAAAAGCAGGGACTGGGTGCGGCCCAGTCCAAATTTTTATTACTAGCAATGATAATTTTGAAGAAGTGCATATTAAGGATGTGGGTTGATGAAAACCCCCCGGACCTGGAGTTGTGGAAGTCATATATGGTAGAAATGGGAAGCTGGGTAAACATGACATATAAATCTGCTAATGCTCTCAGACTTCGCCAATACCGCGATCTTTGGGGAAGAGCTCAGGCTCGGTTCTCACAACACTGCTCTAAGCCTGAACAGTAGAAAATATGTGTAGTTTGGGAAACTCACAGAGGAGGGGTGAGGGGGAGGGGTGAGGGGGAGGGGAGGGGGTTGGGAGGGGAGGGGGGTAACAGGGAGAAAAGGGATAAGAACTAAAAGATGTGGAGATCAGATGGATTTAGAGTTATTACAAGTTGATGTATAAAGAGTGTTATTATATATATTTGTATAGATTTTGTTTTGACGGTGATATAAGCTGTATGGTCACTGACTCTTCACGTAATAAAAATATTTTCAAAAAAAAAAAAAAAGAATGTTAGGTATTATTAGGAAAGGAATGGAAAACAAAAATAAGGATGTTATAATGCCTTTGTATCGCTCCATGGTGCGACCGCACCTCAAATATTGTGTCAATTCTGGTCGCTGCATATCAAAAAAGATATAGTGTAATTAGAAAAGGTGCAGAGAAGGGTGACGAAAATGATAAAGGGGATGGGACGACTTCCCTATGAGGAAAGGCTAAAGTGGCTAGGGCTCTTCAGTTTGGAGAAAAGGCGGCTAGGGGGAGATATGATAGAGGTCTATAAAATAATGAGTGGAGTTGAACGGGTAGATGTGAAGCGTCTGTTCACGCTTTCCAAAAATACTAGGACTAGGGGGCATGCGATGAAGCTACAATGTAGTAAATTTTAAAAAAATCTGAGAAAATATTTCTTCACTCAACGTGTAATTAAACTCTGGAATTCGTTGCCAGAGAATGTGGTAAAGGCGCTTAGCTTAGTGGAATTTAAAAAAGGTTTGGACGGCTTCCTAAAGGAAAAGTCCATAGACCGTTATCAAATGGAGAAAATCCACTATTTCTGGGATAAGCAGTATAAAATGTTTTGTACATTTTTGGGATCTTGCCGGGTATTTGTGACCTGGATTGGCCACTGTTGGAAACAGGATGCTGGGCTCGATGGACCTTTGGTCTTTCCCAGTATGGCAATACTTTTGTACTTGGGTTTCAGGACAGCCATGATACTGTTTCCAGGGTTGCCAGGTGGAAAATTTTTTTCTAGCCCAATCCAGCCCAAAAACCAGCCCAAAACCCGCCCAAACACAAACCCCGCCCCTGACACCCCCACCCCCGCGTCATCACGCCCGCCCCCGCCGTCACCGGCCCCGCCCCCGCCGTCACCGGCCCCGCCTCCCACGTCACCGGCCCCGCCTCCCCCGTCATCGGCCCCGCCTCCCCTGTCATCGGCCCCGCCTCCACGTCATCGGCCCCGCCTCCCACGTCATCGCCCAAAGCGTCACTAACCCCGCCCAAAAAACGTCACTAACCCCGCCCCCCCGCGGCCGAAAAAGGCAAAAAGCCGCCCAAAAAAACGCACAGAAACCCAAAAAGCCGCCCAAAAAACCGCAACCCGCCGCGGGCAAAAATTTCCCGCGGCGGGTCGCGGAAAACCGCCCAATTGGGCGGTAAAACCGCCCACCTGGCAACACTGACTGTTTCCCATAGGAGGTTCATGAGTAGACTGGGAGTGGGTCTCAATGAAGTGAACTGGATTAGAAACTGTTGACCAACAGATGTCTGAAAGCAGCAGTAGTAAATGGAATTCACTCAGAAGAGATCAAACAAAATAAAACATGGAAAAGAAAATAAGATGATACCTTTTTTATTGGACATAACTTAATACATTTCTTGATTAGCTTTCGAAGGTTGCCCTTCTTCGTCAGATCGGAAATAAGCAAATGTGCTAGCTGACAGTGTATATAAGTGAAAACATTAAAGCATTACTATGACAGTCTGACAGGGTGGGAGGATGGGGGTGGGTAGGAGGTATGCATGGGGACATCAAAGCATATCATTGATATTCTAACAGGATGGGTGTGGATAGGTGAGGGGTGGGGTGATCAACAGAGACATACAGCTTTATGGTTTATAATGGGCTAGGAACCCCAGATCCTTGTTAAGTCCTTTCTATCCACACCCATCCTGTTAGAATATCAATGATATGCTTTGATGTCCCCATGCATACCTCCTACCCACCCCCATCCTCCCACCCTGTCAGACTGTCATAGTAATGCTTGAATGTTTTCACTTATATACACTGTCAGCTAGCACATTTGCTTATTTCCGATCTGACGAAGAAGGGCAACCTTCGAAAGCTAATCAAGAAATGTATTAAGTTATGTCCAATAAAAAAGGTATCATCTTATTTTCTTTTCCATGATTTATTTTGTTTGATTTCTATTGATAACCTTAAGAGTGGACTAACATGGCTACCACACTCCTCTACTCAGAAGAGAGAAAGGGAAATAATGAAGTACCTTAAAAATTGGTCCTGGGGCTGGTTCTGTTTAATATCTTTGTGAACAATATTTGCAGAGGGTTCAGAAAGAAAGGTTTGCCTTTCTGTAGATGACATGAAGAGATGCAACAGAGTGAACATCTTAGAGGGAGTAGACATTATGGGAAACCGGGATCGATTCTCACTGCAGCTTCCTGTGACCCTGGGCAGATCACTTAACCAGTGGCGTACCTAGGGTAGTTGACACCCGGGGCCGGTCATTTTTTTAACACCCCCCCCTCCCAAATCCAGTACTAGGCATACCGAGAATACAAAACATTCAGGACCTATAGAGCGATTCTACCATACCATAAGCAGTAATTTGTACGAGTCACACAAGGAAAAGGAAAGCATCTTAAACACTACAGTGAGCACTAGAACATCAATTCACGTATTGTAAAACGAAGACAGACAGATTAGTACAGATCGTGGATCCTGCAGTCAATGCCAACCGAAAGCCATGTCATTTTCACAAACACAGATACACCCTAATCCACTATAGAATAAGTAATCTATTTAGACAAAAATTAAACTGAACCCCCAATGCCAGACTCTGCATACAATGCAACACCACAGAAACAGAAACTGTCCCCTAGTACTGTGCAAAATATAAAGACAGCAGATGTAAAAAAACTAACACCAATCATCACTTTACAAATTAATAAATAGAAATAAAACAAATACAGAAAATAAAATAATACCATTTTATTGGACTAATACATTTAGCTTCCAGAGGCCAAAATCTCTTTCCTCAGGTCAATACAGTATAGTGCTGTTACAGTATCCTATCCTGACCTGAGGAAGGGGGTTTTGTTCTCTGAAAGTTAAGTCAAAATGTATTAAAATTAGTCCAATAAAAAGATTACCTTATTTACATGTTAAAGCAAAAAAATAAAAAAAATGTATTTTATTTACAGTTTGTTGTCTCTGGTTTCTGCTTTCCTCATCTTCTTTTCACAGTCTTCCTTCCATCCAGCATCTGTCTTCGCTCTCTCTCTCTGCCCTCCAGTGTCTGCCCTCTCTAATGTCCCTTCCATCCACTGTCTGCCCTCTCTCTCTGCCCCTTCCATCCACCATCTGCCCCAGTCTGCCATCTCTCTCTCTCCCCCTTCCATCAACATCTTCCCTCTCTCTCTCCCTTCCATCCACATCTGCCCTCTATCTCTGCCCCTTCCATCCACCATTTAACCCCAGTCTGCCCTCTTTCTCTCTCCCCCATCCACCCACCATCTGCCCTTTCTCTCTGCCCCTTCAATCCGTCTGCCCTCCCTCTCCCATCCATCCAAGGTCTGCCCTCCCTCACACTCCCCACTTCCATCCAGGGTCTGTCCCCTCTCTCTCTGCCCCCTCTTTTCAGCCCCCTTATTCCACCTGCCCCTAGTTCCAGCCCCAGCCCACATCTCCCACCTGCCCCCCTTTTCAGCCCCACTATCCCACCAGTCCCCAGCCCTTTTCTCCCATCAGTCCCGAGCTTCAGCCCCAGCCAGTTCTCCCTGTCCCCTTTAAAGCCCCCAGTTTCAGCCCCTGCCCCATTTCAGCCCCAGTTCCAGTACTAGCCCCCTTATCCCAAATACCCTCCTTTTCAGCCCCCAGTTCCAGCCCCATTCATCCACCACATGCCTTGCATCCCCCCTTTTCAGTCCCAGACCCATTCTCCCACCTGCCCCAGGCATGGACCCATTTTCCCTCCTGCCCCCTTGTCAGACCCCAGTTCCAGCTTCAGACCCCTTCTCCCATCTGAGCACTCCCCTCCCCAATCCCCTTCTCCCCTCTGAGCTCCCCCACCCTCCCCAATCCCCTTGTCCCCTATGAGCACCCCCACCCTCCCCAATCCCCTTCTCCCCTATGACCACCCCCACCCTTCCCAATCCCCTTCTTCCCTCTGAGCACCCTCACCCTCCCCAATCCCCTTCTCCCCTCTGAGCACCCTCACCTTCCCCAATCCCCTTCTCCCCTCTAAGCACCCTCACCAATCCCCTTCTCCCCTCTGAGCCCCCTCTCCCATCTGGGCCCCCCCCCTCCGTCGAGAGCCCTGAGCCCTCTTCATCCTAAAGCCACCACCCTGCTTTTGTTTTTAAAAAATCCGTGCAGCGATGCAGGCAGCGCCTCACGTCTGCCCTGCATGAACTGAAAAGAGAAAATCGCTTCTGGCGTCGGGCCTTCCCTCGCTTGTTGTCCCGCCCTCTTTTGAGGTAACTTCCATCGGCGATCGCTGCACAGATTTAAAAAAAAAAAAAAGCTGTCGGCTCTCGCGGAGCACCCCCCACCCGCTGACACCCCCCTTGGTACGCCACTGCACTTAACCCTCCCATTGTTCCAGGTACAAAAACTTAGATTATGAGCTAAATAAGGCCAGAGAAACTACCTGTATATAAAATGTAAACCGCTTTGATTGTAAGCACAGAAAGGAGGTATAATCAAATCCCATTCCCTATCTTACATTATGAGAAGTGATCTACAAAAACTGGAAGACTGGTGAATGTTTGGAAGTTAAGCTTTAATGTGAAGAGACAGAGTGACATTTGGGTGTAGAAATACAAAAATAGCTCTCTGCAAATATTGAAAAGAGGCTGATGTACACTGACCAGGACAGTGATAGTGTCTGATGATCTCAAGGTAGTTAAGCAATGCAATAACAGTGACTAAAGCCACATAGATACTGAGCTGCACAGAAATGAGGCATAACCAGTAGTAAGAAAGGTGATGATGCCCTTGTACAAGTCACTGATGAGGCCTCACTTGGAATATTGTTTAGTTTTGGAGACTGCATTTCAGTAAGGATATAAAGGGAATAGAGGTGGTCTAGAAAAAAGTAACCAAAATGGTGTACGGTTTACACCAGAAGACATATGAAGAGAGACTTCTTGGCCCTTTCCATAAATATAGTCACATATATCCATTTGGGCTTCCAGTGTTAACACAATGGATATGCATTAGACAGATTTGCATACAAGAGGCCTCCACAACACACATCTCATACATATTCATTGTGGATATCCTAAACCCAACTGGCTAAATGTACCTTCAGTAGAGTGTTCAAAAGCACTGCCCTAGAGAAACATGGGAAATGTGATACAGATTTTTAAATACTTGAAAGGTATTAATGCTCAAAAAACAAACCTTTCCCAAAGGAAAGGAAGCTGCACAAAATTTCAAGTTTATTTAGTTTTGATATACTGCCTTATTGTCACGTCTGGGAAAGTGAGCCCTTGTGCCCTGGCTGAGCACGGCGAAGATGGAGCAGCACCGCGCTCGGTCAGGCAGCCAGACAACCCCTAGCTTCACCTGGGAAGCGACCGCCGTTCCCTGGGAGTTGAGCCCCCAGGTGCAGGCAGCCACCAGGACTTCCGGAACCAGCGGGGTGTGAACGGCCACCAACCAGACAGGCGGGAAAGCTGACACAGTCCAGGAGCCAGGGAGGCAGCAACACAGCAGAGTAGTCAGGAGTCAGTCCAAAGTCTGGGCAGGCAGCAATACAGCAGAGTAGTCAGGAATCAGTCCAAAGTCTGGGCAGGCAGCATTACAGCAGAGTAGTCAGAAAACAATCCAAGGGTCAAAACACAGGATCATAAGCTAACCGGCAGAAGAACACAGACGAGGACCGCGACCTCTACAGCAATAGAAGCCGAAGCATGGAAGGACTGGTGGCAGGGCTTTAAATAGTGCAGGAATTAGGCTCAAACATGTGCAGCTGTTCCAAGATGGCTGCCTCCATCAGAGGAGATGTCTTACGCCCAAATATGGGCTTCCTTCCTGAAGCCGCCCAACTCCAAGATGGCTGCCACATCCTTGAATGCCCATACCCTGTGCAAGCAGGGTGTACACCTGGAGAAGTGTAACAGAGTGTAACACTTATAGACAAACTATCCAAGTGCTTTACAATATAATTATAATACAGTTGTTAAGGTAATATAATTGAAATGAAGGTGAACTACAATTCAGACAGTAAAGTAAAAGACATTCTGCTGCAGCATTCCCAGACCCCAAAGCATTAACGATTCACCCCTCAACAATCAAATGCCCATATAAAAAGAAATGTTTAAGAGCAGATTTTAAGATGAGATTTTTAAGTGAAAGAATAAAGGGAATCCGTTCCACAGTGTGGAGCCTGTGACACTAAGGGCTCCTTTCACAAAGTCGCAGTAGTGATTCCCATGCAGCAAATACGATGAAGCCCATAGGAATTGAATGGGCTTTGTCGCATTTGAGGCGCCAGGAATCACTACCGTGGCTTTGTAAAAGGAGCCCTAAATATGGAATCCCTAAAAATACCCAGAAAAACACTACAGAATGATGGAATAACTAAAAAACATGACAAATGATGGGACAAGCAAAGAGTGAATGAGGTACAGTATGGGATTAAATATCTGGAAAGAAAGAGAAGCTAAGTAGTACGTTTTGTTTACTTGGGTCAATATCTTATAAATAAGAGAATCGATAGGTAACCTACGTTCCACTTTTAAAAGTGGGCAGTTGATACAATTTACAGTTCAAACAGAAGTTCGATAATACACCACCATGCATTAATAAATAAAAAAAAGTGAAAGAAAAAAGCATTTATACAAAACAAAGAATATAACAGAGTAGTACTACCCTTGAACTAGAATAGATTTAAAAAATCATGCCCTACAACTTGAAGGACAACAAAGCCATTTACATTAAATATAAATTAATATGGGTCACAACAGCATTTATGGGTCAAATCATAAAATAAATACATACATAAAAATCAATAAAGAGGACAAGTGAAGATGAAGAACCCTGGAGGCTTAACAGACAATAAGGTGCACGTAGACCACAGGGAACCAACAACTCGGGGTGCAGCAAATCAAATCAACAGTGAAGTGGCCCTCAGATGAAACGACTGGAGGCAAGGATAGTAGAGGCCAAGTGGAGGAGTAGCCTAGTGGCTAGTGGGAACTGAGTTTGATTCCCACTGAAGCTCCTTGTGACTCTGGGCAAGTCCACTTAACCCTCCATTGTCCCAGGTACAAATAAGTACCTGTATATAATATGTAAACCACTTTGAATGTAGTTGGAAAAACCACAGAAAGGCGGTATATAAGTTCCACTCCCTTCCCTTCATTTGAAGACCCAACTCAGCCCGTGTTTCTAGGCGTTTGTGCGCAAATGCAGTGGTAGTAGAAACATGATACCATAAAGGGGTTTGGATAGAGCAAAGTTCTATAGGCTTTTCTCTGGGCTTTTGATGAATCACAGTACTTGCATGCAAATGCCTAGAGAGTATGCACATAGCAAGAGTGAGAGTCTGTGAAAGTCTGGCACCATTTTTGTGTTAAAAGTGTAATAGATCTGTGTGTCTGTTTACTCTTATACTGCGCTATCTTCAAGATACATTTTGTCATGGTGAGGCCGATATTTTTTCTATATTTATTTCAACAATGGTCATCTATTTTGAATAACATCTTCCTTAGCCCTAGTAACCGTACTTTAAGTATGATAACTGTGCATAGTAACCATGTCCATTGATTAAACTGGATCTATGCCCATGTTATAAAACAGGCACACAGTGAACAATAAGCAGATGTTTGGCATGTGTTTGTGTCGTATACCTATATCGGGTTCGTGGGTCCTACTATTCTGACTCATGTTAGTCTCTTAATGCACAATGTGATCATTTTAAATAAGTTAATTAGCCGTTTGAAGCTTTACTTTTAGTACTACACTTGTAACTTCTTATAAATTGATGTGGTTGATACTGCCAATGCGATGCTTCTTAAACGCTGTTTTACCAAAGATAGGGTTCAATGCGGTGTACAGTATATAAATACACTAACAATGTAGCACATTACAATATCTAACAAAATCAATAAAATAACTGTTTTTAATAACTTACGGTATTTCAAATAATTTTGTTCTACCCAACTACTGGGAGAGAATTCCATTCAGGAATAATAACCAAAAAATAGTATTAATTATCCTTAAAAAGTGCATTTTTCTAAAACAAGGGGAACGTAAAATTAGCTGATCCAGTAATCGGGGAAAGTGACCAAATAATGTACCATGTCTATTAATAAACAAGAAGTAGAACCGTACACAATTTGAAACAGCAGACAAAATGCCTTAAAAAGGGTATCTTTACTAAGGCGCGTTAGCGTTTTTAATGTGCCTTTAAAGTTAAGGCATGTTAAACACTAACGCGCCCATACATTCCTATGAGTGCGTTAGCATTTAATGTGTGTCAACCATTAACGCGCATTAAAAATGCTAACATGCCTACAGCGCATCTCAGTTAAGTTCTTTTATTTTTATTCAGCACTCAGAACTAAACTTGTATGCCAGTAAGCTGAGTAAGCCAAAACACGGGCCGTGTTGGGTCTTCAAATGTGAAGTCTTGGCTTCTACTACCCTCTCCTCCAGCCACTGTTTCATCTGAGGGCCACTTCACTGTTGATTTGGTTAATGGACATAAGGCATTATACAAATCTCTAAATAAGACAGGAGGGACCACAAAGAACAATACAATTTATTGTATCACTTACACAATGGAGATCAGATTCCATAGGAGGCCATGCCAGCTGATACATTGTATATGGTGTTCTATCTACATTAGCAGCACCGGGAATACCTTGGCCTCTGACCATACTGTTTGTCACCATAATGTTTCAAGATCCAGAGACAGCAAGACACTATTTTTGTGTGAGGGGGGAAGATCTCTTGCAGGATGGCAAAGGGATCCAGGCATTTCTATATTTTGTTGACAACCCCATAGGTGCCATCCTCTCAGTAATTTAAAAAGAAAAAAATAACAAAAAAAACAGCTTGCTTTGTCTACTCAGATAGCTGATAGGCCTCTTTTCAAGCTCTGATGTCCCAGCTTCTTCTTCCTTACCCTAGTGGCATGTCCCCAGTTGTTAATTCTACCCTCACCTCTACAGTCCATGAAGGGCCACAGATGTCACAGACTCTTTTCCCATTGGCCCATGCAGAGACATTCACATCTCCATCTTTTTGTTGGCTACTGACATGAATGCCTTATCTGATGACCACATTGTTTTGAACCTTGCTATTCCTTGGCAGGGCTGCCTTTCTCTGGCAGTCCTATTGCTGTGTACATATACATACACATATCACTTTAGATACCATATACAGAGCAGTGGTTAAAAAATGGTCCTGTGACCCCTGAAGCAGGTGGCTAGACTGCCAAACACGGAGCCTTGTCGGGTCTTACTTTGGTGCCTTAATAAAGGCTTTTCATCTGCTACTCCCATCTTTAGAGACTGGTGAGTCACCCTCTACTCTGTGTAGTATCTTGTTTCTTAGAGATATATCCCTGTTTTCCTTGTGCTTCCTCTGCCAGTCATGCAAGCCACTGACGGTGACTCTCATTAGCCTGCAAATTTCATAGGCACCACTCCAATTTTTCTGATCTCCATGAGTTTGGTAGGCCCCTACTTAAATCATTATAAAATTTATTTGTAGGTTATACATTTTTAGATAATTTATTTTATATGCAATCATTTTAATTTTTAAATGTTAATTTTGAACTGTTTTGTCACTTTTGTTGGATTTGTATTTTAGTTTATTTATTTATATTTCAAATCTTATTCACAAGATAAATCTTGTACAAGAAACAAAGAGATAATATCTAGTACAACAAAAAGAAAATTCTAATAAAGCAAATAATCCTCTTTTCTTAGACCACAATTTAGAGGGGGGGGGGGGTCAATTAAGTTGAGGAGAACATACATCATATTAATTCAAAATAGGAAATAAGGCCTGGAATTAAACCACGGGTTATTTTAAATTATATTACTCAACAACTAGCCCCGAAAGTCATTTGGTAATTTTCTTTAAGTCTATAAAACTTTTCAGCTGGTCCAGTTCATAGAAAACATATTTGTTGTCCAAGTATTTTATCATACATTTGCATGGGTATGCCAGTAAAAAACTGGCCCCCAGTGCCTTAGTTTCTTCTTTCAATGCTAGAAACTTTCTCCGTTTCTCCTGAGTTGCTCTTGTAACATCCAGGTATATGCAAATTCGTGCACCCAAAAATTCTTTTAAAGCATTTTTAAAGTATAACTTCATTATTGAATTCAGGTCTTGCTCGAAGACTAGGGAAACCAACAAAGCAGAACGGGTTTGAATTTCAATTAAAGATTGCTCCAAAAATGCAGTCAAATTTTGTAGTCCGGAAGCTTGATGCACTTGATTCTCTGAGCTTCTCTTTTCCTCCTCTTTCCTTTTTTGCGGTATTGGAAGATAGTATATTTTATTTATCGGGGGGATATGATCAGAGGAGTAATTGAGAATATCAGACAAATATTTTTTAAACAGTTCAAGGGCACTCAGTTCTACCATTTTAGGAAAATTCAATATTCGAAGATTGAGCCGCCTGTTAAAATTTTCAACCTGATCAATTTTATTACGAATAATAATTTTGTCTTTAATCAGGCACTCAGTTGTAGTTTTAAGTGAACTTATTTCTTGTTGAAAAAATGTTTTCTGACTATCAGTATCTTGGGATTTGTATTTTAGTGATGTGCAGATTTTTATCTCAGGTTATGATGTCTGTTTTATGTTCTTATTGATTGGCTCTTGTATTTTATGTCTGACTGTTGCCTGGCTTGAGCAATTTCTTTTAGAAACATGGTCTAAAAACTGGGATATACCTATATCTATATATATATATCTATATATCTATATCTCTGTATCTATATCTATATATCCTGAATTTGAGCCAGGTCTTTCTAAAGGAGTGTTTGGTCAATGAGAGGCTCAAGATCTGAAGTCATTGAAAGTATCTCTTAGTGAAAAGACCAACAAATGCTTTAAGATTTAAAAACTTAAATTATCTAGGAAATTGTGAGCTTTACATCTTCCTGCAGGTTAAACATTATTTGAACTCTGTTCAAGGGATCAGCAATTACTGGTTTATACCAAATACATCTGAAAACTGCTTACACTCCATTTTCAAAGGATTTTCCATTTAAATTGCTTATCAAGCTCCCTCTATTATATAAACTGCTAGAGATTTGGATAATCTTGCAATGAAAAGGCACATGGTTACCAATATAGAAGTGTAGAATCATATCCTTTAGAAAGGATTTACTGAGCTTAAATAGCTGACAGAAAATATTCCCTTGAGGGATATACAATTTAAAATGATATATACTAATGCTACTTCTATAGGGCTATTAGGTTTGGGGTTTTTTTGTTACATTTGTACCCCGCACTTTCCCACTCATGGCAGGCTCAATGCGGCTTACATGGGGCAATGGAGGGTTAAGTGACTTGCCCAGAGTTACAAGGAGCTGCCTGTGCCTGAAGTGGGAATCGAACTCAGTTCCTCAGTTCCCCAGGACCAAAGTCCACCACCCTAATCACTAGGCCACTCCTCCAGCCATACGCTGGGCTGTATAAATATGTACAAGACGATTCTCGTTGTGCGAAGGGACTCTGGGCATGAGGAGCTGAATGAAGTCCAGAACAAATCACTTCCAACACCAGAAGAAGGATGTGGACTTCAATCAACCCCTCAGGTTGAATCCTCGAATGTTGAAGGCCATTAGGCCCTGGCTGAATAAAGGAGTCCTTTTACTAAGGCGCACTAACGATTAGAGCATGCTAAATGATAAGATGCCCACAGGAATATAATGGTAGTCTTTATCATTTAGCATCCACTAAATCTGTTAGTACACCTTAGTAAAAAGACCCCAAAGTCAGAGCCTGAGGGTGCAATACCAGATACAGCAAAAAAGTTCCCTTATTTGTCAGACCCCTTGAGGTGTTGGCTTTCAATAAATAATCTTTATGACTATTAATACACTCAAGCTTGCAAGTAATTAATTTGAAACTCCCAAACCACAGCTTCACACTTCCTGTGTAGAACAAAGGATACAGGAACAAGTCATCACCCTGTGTTAAATAAGAATCAATCAACATCTAAAATGGAGAAAAAGGGGTACAGTAACGCCACCCAGCCAGCCCGAGATAATCGGACTATAAGGCGTATAGACCGATTATCTCGGGCTGGCTGGGTGGCGTTACTGAACCCTTTTTTCTCCACTTTAGATGTTGATTGATTCTTATTTAACTCAGGGTGATGACTTGTTCCTGTATCCTTTGTTCTACACAGGAAGTGTGAAGCTGTGGTTTGGGAGTTTCAATAAATAATGCCACGTTAAAGTTTAATACAAGCTGTGTTATTCATTTTGCATAATAGCGTGTTTCACAGCTCATTATTAATATGCATTGCATTAAAATTTCTGGTGTTAAGCTGTGCAATCAGCAAATAACATGTGTTGCTGCTATAATACAGCTTAGTAAATAGGGGCCTAACTTTAAGACTGGGGGAGTACCTTGAGGTGTCATTAGCTGGATGGGAGAATGTACGAGAATACAAGAGTAGCTGGAAAACAACTGTAAGGGCTAACA
The DNA here is from genome assembly GCF_901765095.1 of Microcaecilia unicolor. Lineage (NCBI taxonomy): Eukaryota > Metazoa > Chordata > Amphibia > Gymnophiona > Siphonopidae > Microcaecilia > Microcaecilia unicolor. The sequence continues at coordinate 125,172,835 of NC_044037.1, forward strand.
AACCTGTTGCACTTTGATCCAGAGCAGTGACTGTTAACAAGCACAGCTTTTTTTGAAGGGGTATGTTGATCACCCCTGATTTTTAGGTGTGCTCCATCCATTGCAAGGGAAATGAAACTAAGTGGCACATGCTGCTGCAACCCGAGGAAGGAGTGCAGCTGAGAATGTAGACTACTGGGGCTTATGCAGTCGCATCTCCTGCCTTTGTGTTTCCCACTGTTGCTGCTACCCCCTCCCCTTCAGAGCTGCTGCCCCCTCACAACCACATTTGAGAGATATTGCTTGGGAAGAAGCTGACCTGCTGTTTATATGCCTTTGCTTTGTTTAATATCATAGCAACTGAAAGCCCCTGATGCAGCCCTTGTGGGCGAAACACAGTCTGTGTCGGGCAATTATTTCTCCAATAAAGTCTGATTAATACCACCTAGTGATCTGCTCTTTTGTTTGCTTCCACTCTGTTAAGAATGTAATAAAAATAAGAGGAAAAAGAGGGCACTATTTATAAAGCAGAAGAGTAGAAGCTGAAATGGTAAGGAAAAAATGGTTAAAAATTCATTAGATCACAGAAAGAGGAAAACTGGCAACAACAACTAGAAGAGCTTAGAGAACTTGAGAAAGTAGTCAGACCAAAGATGAAAAGTGAAGAAAAATGGCTAGTACAATAAAACATTCCAAGGGGCTACCTCTGGACTCCCCCCCCCAACAGTAAGGGCCTGGTGGCCTAGTGCCCCCCCAATACCCTCCCCCAACAGAATTGAGGGCTGAAGGTCACTGTAGAATCTCCCTTATATGGTATGGAAGCCCCGCCCAGAGCATCCCATGATGAACTGGGCATGGCGGCGCCATTTTGGAGGCAGGACTGGAAGGAGGAGGGAGTGCTCTCTCCTCTGCCACCTAAAGGTATGGGGGGGGGGGGGTGCTAGACCACCAGGTGGGGGCTGGAGGTCCACTGGACGGGGGAGTGGGCAGGCATGCACTTGGGTCCTCTGGGTGGGGGGCATACAGTAGACCACCAGGGCCTTCTGGCCAGAGGGGTTAGAGGGTCTACTGGATCCCCAGGACTGGTGGCAGTCCAGGTTGCCTGGCATGGACTTGGGGGGGGGGGGGGAGGAGGAAGACAGCCTTATCCCAAACTATTCTGCCCGTACAAACAGAGTGCAGTGCTCTATCAATACGAGCGGAATACCATAGAGGTCATTTAAATATAATTTTAATGAGCTCTGCGGTATTCCCTGTACACTCACCCGAGACCCCCTCTGATCATCTGCACTGGGTAAATGCAGGCACTAGTCCAGCGCTAGTGGCCTCTAGCACCCACATTTATTTTTGATCATTGGGTACAGTGCTTTGGAGCTTCCTGCCAATGTTGATGCTGCAATCACCACCAAGAAAGGAAGCTAAATGAACTTAATGCACAGGTTTTTTTTCATTGCTCAAATGCTTAAATTGCCATCAGTGGACTTGTTACAGCCTTGTAAGCCAGGAAGATGAAAATAAACCTACTGAAATAGGGGCAAAGAAGATACATACAACACAAGCTGGCTAAAATCAAAAAACAGAAAACGGAAGATCTTTGACACCTGAGAAAGCAAACAAAGCATGGTTCAATGTCTGCTTGCCCAGGGTATGTTGCTTCTTCTAGTTTCAAGAATCCTAGACTCCCACACTGACAAGGCTCAGGAATCTGACACAGCTCAGAGATGGGCAGGTTATATCTGAGTCTGTTGTGGCTCTTATTAACTTTAAGCCATACAGTGTGCAAACTCTGCTACAAGTCTCATGGTCTCACAAGACTTGCACCCGATTTTCCTGCACTCAGAGCTTAAATCTAATGAGAGCCATGAGACAAGTTAGATGGAGAAATTAAGTCTTATCTAATTTACTTTCTTTTAGTTGCTCCAGACTATGCCCTACAAAGTGGGTATATGCCATCCTACCAGCAGATGGGGAGACTGAGACAAACTGTAAAGTGCATATACTTGGTGCTGTGGAGCCTTGCGCCCCTCAATATTTCTATTGACAAAGCAACTGTGAGAAACAAAGAAACAACAGATCCCTCTATAGAATCCTATGGAGAACCGGAACAACCAGAACCAAAACGGGAGCTGCCTGATGCTGGCAGAGAAGAACTGTCCTGCAAAAGCACAAAGTAGAAACTGAGCTAAATCTTTTGACTTGTGTTGTTTCCTTTTATATTTATTTGTTTGTTTGTCTATATTGCAGCAAAGGTCTACCAACACACCAGAAGCCATCTGGCTTCCGCCTCCTGCTACTCAGTGAAATCCTGATCGGCAACGTACACGAAATAGCAGACTGAAAGTAAGGGAGAGAACGGGCACGGTATGGAGCAACTAAAGGAAAGTAAATTTATATATTTATTTTAGGGCATTTTAACAAATTAACAACATCTCTCCCCCGCCAGCCAGCACCTGTTCTTACCTCTCCCGGCACAGCACTCCAGCAGCCCCTCTCTCCTCTGCATGCTCCTTCTCCCTGCCCCTCACCGCTGACCATGGGATGTGCGGGAAGACAAGCAAGCACGAAGTTCCGGCAAGCGCAACACCATGGACTCCTCTAAGTCCTTTACCAACTTCTTGAGATCTGCCTCCAAAAGGCAACTGGCTGAGGCAGACTTTGGATGCCACATCCGCCACCCACTGGCTTAGCCACAAAAATCAGCATTCTGCCACAGAGAGCAACAAGTTCCTAGCCGAGGACCTAACCAGATTATAAAGTACATCAAACAAAAAGGCTGTGCCCACCTCCAAATTAGCCAGGTCCTCCAACGTCAGTTATCGGACCTGTTCCACAATGCTAGACATAAGGCAGGAAATTAATATACAATTTGGATGAAGTTTTTTTTTTTGTGAGCAGTACTGGTGCAGTTTTTTTTATGTCAATATCAATATCCCTTTTAATCATTGCGAGAGTATTAGTACAGACTCCTGATGCAGGCCTTTTGGCCAAAACATGGCTCGTTTTGAGTCTTTCCTGTCTACTAATAAAATTTCTGCACCACACCATTTGTTCTTGGGGCTGTTTTGTCACCTTTGCTGTTGTCACTTCTGTTTATTTTGTGCAAAGGCTAGTTCTTCCCCTTTCTTGTGTTTTCATTGAACTACTATAATGCCATACTGAATTCTGAAAAGGGGAGACAGTGGTCTATAAGAATTATTTTGATTTGATTTTCTCATATGTAGGTGATAGCATCCACAGAGCTCCGGTTTGGACACTTTTAAAGTGGCAGTGCCCTATGGCACTTTGAGGCAGTGCCCCCACTGTATATGTGCGGGTGCCTTCCTTCCTGACACTCAAGAACAAGACCAGCAATCTAGTGGTTTCCACAGAGCACAGAGGTTGGTTTTCTAATTTCTCCTCAGCACGTCAAACTTTTCCTTTTTGGTGTATTTCTTTTTTCGGGATATATTTTCTCATATTCATCTTTTTTTCTTTCGGTTCAGTTTATTGATTTTCCAAATTATTTTTCATTTTTTCAGCCTTTGGGGCCTCTGAGTCCATCTTTTGGCTGGGAAAGACATACACTGTGGCCTCTGTTTGTGCATGCAAGTGAAGACACTTAAAGCCCACAGAGTCCAGCATGGAAAACATTTTGGTTCTGCACTGGCATCTAGTACAGCAAGGGATTAGATGATGGACACGGAACCTGCATCAGCATCGACATCAGGTGCACTGACACAACATCAAGAATATCTGACATCGGACTCAGTACTGCAACTGTGTAAGGATTCTACATCCTCTTCGTCAGTGCTGCATGCAATGAGGGGCCTGTGTAAAAAACCTAAGAAGCATTACCAACGTTCTCCCTTCAGGCACTCTGCAAGGAAAGCGTCCATGCCACGCTGACTGCTCTCCTTCTCTACAACTTACTTCTCATTGAGAGCCTTCCTCAAGATCTCATATGCCTGCATAGGCTATAACTCAGGTTGCCTCCACACCGCTGTCTGGGCTATGCTCAAAGAAGAGCTTTCAGGGCTACTGCATATGCAGTCTATTCAGGCTTACAGGGTGCTTGCGCCAGCCTCCGGCCAGCCCATAGATACATTGGAGAAACAGTGACGAGAGAGGTCCCGCACCCTGGCTCGGCGTCAACCATCAGGGGCACCATGAACTCGACCGAACGCACTGACATCAGCAAAGGATCTTTCTCCAGCATCGAAGAGTCATCTGCCTTGATGCACTCTGATGCAGAGCCAACGCTCTAGTCGACACTCTTCCACGTATTTCCTAAGAACAGTACTTTGAAGAGTCAGACTCAGACCTCTCTTGGGAGACAGAACAGGACCCATAGGACTTTTCAGCTGAGGAGTCCTATGGCATTCCATCTGATCCTTATCCATCTCATGAGAGGTGCAAGTATCCTCCACAAAGTATATCCTTTCGTGGCTTTGTTCGAGAGATAGCCTAAGCCATACTTTACAGACCACAACAGAAGAACCACCTTGTTCGGAACTTTGAGGTTTTCGATTATGTTTATGTTTATTGGGACACTCATAGCAAATCAAAGTGGTATAAAACACACACAAAAAAAGTATCAGAAAAGGAATGCCATAAATAAGATAGAGCAGATAGAGGAAAAGGGGAGGAGTCAAAGGGTTTAAGAGAAGGGGATAGCAGCAGAACATCTCCTAGAGAGAGAATCACTGTTCTACTTCATACAATTATGAGGAATACCCTGATCAAAAACTGGGAAACTCCACTAACAGTGCAATGTACAGGATACAGAAATATGCTGGGGTTGAGGAAACGCAGTTACCCCATTATTCCTTAGTACAAGACATACACTGTAGTATTAACCATCTACAAAAGAAATCATTAGCTTACAATCCAAACTATGGATACTCAAGCACACATAAATCCAAAGCAAAGATAACAAGTAGGATAACCAGGGAAGGGGAAATCCCCTCCCCAAATATTATTTCTAAAAACTTAAGAACCCATACAATTCATCCTATTAAACAAGATAAAAAGCAAATATCAATACAATCACCAAGAATGCTGAATAAGAAATCTTTTAAGATAACTAGGATCCATAAATGTGTAAGTCTTTTTTCCCTTTTTCTCCTTATATTATATATGATTTTTATTGTAATTCCCTTGTGACCTTGGGCAAGTCCCTTTACCCTCCATTGCCCCAGGTATAAAACTTAGATTGTGAGCCCTCTAGGGACAGAGAAAATACCTGCAACATAATGTGTACAGCGCTGCGTATGTCTAGTAGCGCTATAGAAATGATTAGTAGTAGTAGTAAAGTAAAGTAAGAAAGAGAGAGGAAGAGGAGTCTATGACAGTAAAGATCATTCTGCTCTGGAACCAGAAGGGGGTAGAATAATCTGTTTCAAGGAAGAAGACCAGAGCGTTTGTTCCAGTTTTGCCTATCCTACTTGATTAATTACCTATGTCAGAGAACTGTCTTTTTGCTATGTTCACTTTTACATTTCACTCTTTAGAGATTTTTTTTACTTTTGACAACGAAGTCCTACCTGGACAATGAAATTACTGGAATTTATTTATTTATGAACTAGTAAAAAAGGCCCGTTTCTTTCAGAAATGAAATGGGTGCTAGCAAAGTTTTCCTCAGAGTGTATGTTTCAGAAAGAGTGTGTGTGTCAGAGAGAGAGAGAGAGACAGTGTGTGTGTGTGTTTGTGTGAGAGTGTGTGTGTGAGAGAGAGGGGGACAAAGAGATAGAGACTGTGTGTGTGTGTGACAGAGAAAGTGTGATAGACAGAGAGTGTGTCAGAGAGAGTGTATGTGAGAGACAGAGAGTGAGTGAGTGACTGGTCAGAGGACCCCCTCCCCTGCCCCCCTGCACCCACCCCTGTGCAGCGACCCTGCTCTCCCCCATGCAGCCACCCATGTCCAGTGACCCTCCTCTCCCCCTGCAGCCACTCATGTGCAGCATCCCTCCTCGCTCCCCTGCCCCCCCTGCAGCCACCCATGTCCAGCGACCCTCCTCTCCCCCTGCCCCCCCTGCAGTCACCCATGTCCACCAACCCTCCTCTCCCCCTGCAGCCACCCATGTCCAGCGACCCTCTTCTCGCCTGCCCCCCCTGCAGCTACCCATGTCCATCAACCCTCCTTTCCCCCTGAAGCGTCCCTCATGTCTCTCCTGCCCCCCCCCCTGCAGCCACCCATCTGGTCTCAGACCCCTTCCCCACCAACCATCCTCTCCCCCTGCAGCTACGCATGTGCAGCGGCCCTCCTCTCTCCCCTGCCCCCCCTGCAGCCACCCATGTCCAGCGACCCTCCTCTCCCCCTGCACCCCCCTGCAGCCACCCATGTCCAGCAACCCTCCTCTCCCCCGCAGCTACCCATGTCCAGCGACCCTCCTCTCACCTGCCCCCCTGTAGCCACCCATGTCCAACGACCCTCCTCTCCTTTCTCCTAGCCCCCCCTGTAGCCACCCATGTCCAGCACCCACCTCTCTCCCCTGCCCCCCCTGCAGCCACCCATGTCCAGCGACCCTCCTCACCCCCTGCCCCCCCTGCAGCATTCCTTCTGTCTCCCCTGCCCCCCACTGCAGCCACCCATCTGGTCTCAGGACCCCCTCCCCACCTCCCTCTTCCCTGCCCCCACTGCAGCCATCCATGTCCAGCGACCCTCCTCTGCCCCTGCAGCCACTCATGTCCAGCAACCCTCCCCTTCCCCATCCAGCGATTCTCCCCTCCCGCCCCCCCAGGCGCATCACCCAAGTCCCTACCCCCCCCCCCCCCGGGCGCATCACTCAGGCCCCTACCCCCCCCCCCCCGGGCACATCAACCCCCTCGCCACCCGCAGCCGCCAATACTAACGCTGTCCAGCCGCTGCTGCTTCTCCTGTTGAGCAGCAGCGGCCGGTACAAAAAGAAAAAAGCAAAAAAAATATTTTAAACCTGAAACGCGCCTCCATAGACAGCCATCTGGCATTGGCTGTCGTCTGCAGCCGCTCCTCCTCTCCCCTATGACGTTGCTGCGCTCCTCAGGGGTCTTCCTCCAGGGGCAGTGACGTGCAGGGGAGAGGAGGAGCGGCTGCAGAGACGACAGCCAATGCCAGATGGCTGTCTATGGAGGCGCGTTTCAGCTTTAAAATATTTTTTTTGCTTTTTTCTTTTTGTACTGGCCGCTGCTGCTCAACAGGAGAAGCAGCAGCGGCCGCACAGCATTAGTATTGGCGGCTGCGGGTGGCGAGGGGGTTGATGTGCCCGGGGGGGGGGGGGGGTAGGGGCCTGAGTGATGCGCCCGGGGGGGGGGGGTAGGGACTTGGGTGATGCGCCTGGGGGGGGCGGGAGGGGAGAATCGCTGGATGGGGGAAGGGGAGGGTTGCTGGACGTGAGTGGCTGCAGGGGGAGAGGAGGGTCGCTGGACATGGATGGCTGCAGTGGGGGCAGGGAAGAGGGAGGTGGGGAGGGGGTCTATGATTATATTTGTCATATAAGTGGGGCACGCCATAGTTGGCGGTGAGAAGAGAAAAGAGGTCCACTATGACTGTATGAGACCCTCCCTTTAATAAGTACAAATACACACGATTATTTCCACTGATTAAGTAGAATATATGTGATATAAGTGTAGTGGAATTTTGCCAGCTTGTTGGATCAGTTTCACTGGATATCCTAGAAATAAGCAGCAGATCTTCCAAGGCCATCTTAATAATGGCTAATGGACTATTCTTTTAGGAAATTATCCAAACTTTTTATAAACCCTGCCAAGCTAACTGCTTTTACCATATTCTCTGGCAACGAATTCCAGTGTTTCATTACACGATGAACGAACAAATATTTTCTCTGGTTTGTTTTAAATTTACTACTTAGTAGCTTCATTGTGTGCCCCCTAGTCCTAGTATTTTTGGAAAGGGTTAACAATCGATTCACATCTACCCATTCCACTCCACTCAGTATTTTATAGTAACATAGTAAATGATGGCAGATAAAGACCTGTACGGTCCATCCAGTCTGCTCAACAAGATAAACTCATTTACATGGTAGGTGATACTTTATATGTATACCAGAGTTTGATTTGTCCTTGCCATTCTCAGGGCACAGACCATAGAAGTCTGCTCAGCACTGTTCTTGTACTAAGTTCTGAAGCTATCATTGAAGCCCCTAAAAATTTAAAATTCAGCCTACCCCTATCTATTCAGTCACGATCAGGGCATAGACAGTAGAAGTCTGCCCAGCTCCCATTTTGTTTCCCAGTTACCCACGTCGCCACCCAATCTCCGCTAAGATTCCACAGAACCATTCCTTCTAAACAGGATTCCGTTGTGTTTATCCCAAGCACGTTTGAATTCCATTACCGTTTTCATCTCCACCAAATCCCGTGGGAGAGCATTCCACATATCCACCGCCCTCTCCATGAAAAATACTTCCTGACATTAGTCCTGCGTCTGCCCCCCTTCAACCTCAATTCATGTCCTCTAGTTCTACCACCTTCCCATCTCCGAAAAAGGTTCATTTGCGGATTAATACCCTTCAAATATTTGAACGTCTGTATCATGCCACCCCTGTTTCTCCTTTCCTCCAAGGTATACATGTTCAGGTCAGCAAGTCTCTCCTTGTACAGTTTGCAATGCAAACCCCATACCATTTTTGTAGCTTTTCTTTGCACCACTTCCAGTCTTTTTACATCTTTAGCAAGATATGGCCTCCAAAACTGAACACAATACTCCAAGTGGGGCCTCACCAACGACTTGTAGAGGGGCATCAACACCTTCTTTCTTCTGCTGGTTATGCCCCTCTCTATGCAGCCTAGCATCCTTCTGGCCACGGTCGTTGCCTTGTCGTATTGTTTCTTCACCTTTAGATCCTCAGACACCAACACCTCAAGGTCTCTCTCCTGAGTCGAGCTTACTAATCTCTCCCCTCCTATTCGGTATCTCTCTTTTGGGTTTCTGCACCCCAAGTGCATCACTCTACACTTCTTGGCATTAAATTTTAACTCTTGATTGTATAGAAACCTACCAGTTTATCATACTCATAATTCAATAATGTTGCTTTGTATATTAAAATGTTATGTGATAGTGCTCAGTGATCAGTGCCTGTCTTTAAGCTATATAGCAGCGCACTAGTGCGCTGGTATAAGCTGCCATATAGCTTAAAGACAGGCACTGATCACTGAGCACTATCACATAACATTTTAATATACAAAGCAACTTTATTGAATTATGAGTATGATAAACTCGTAGGTTTCTATACAATCAAGAGTAATAACATCCCACGAGAAACCGAACAATTTTATGTTCCCAGAAGATATTTGAATTAAATTTTAACTGCCAGATCATCGACCATTCTTCTAAGGTTTGGAGATCACTTCTCATCGTTTCTACTCCCTGCAGGGTATCATATCTCCCCTTAGCCATTTCTACTCCAAGCTGAACAGCCCTAGCCACTTTAGCCTTTCCTTATAGGGAAGTTGTCCAGTCGCTTTATCATTTCTCGCCCTTCTCTGTACCTTTTCTAATTCTGCTATATATTTTTTGAGATACAGTGACCAGAACTGCACACAGTATTTGAGATGCAGTCGCACCATGGAATGATACAAAGGCTTTTTTACATTTTCATTTTTGTTCTCCATTACTTTCCTAATAATTACTAACAATCCATTTGCTTTCTTAGATGCCGCTGCATACTGAGCAGAGGTTTTCAGTGTATCATCAACAACAACACCTAGATTCTTTTCCTGGGTGGCAACTCCTAAGGTGGAACTTTGCATCATGAAGTTATAGTTTAGGATCCTCTTTCCCACATGCATCGCTTTGCCCTCTGGCCCATCTTACCCCCCCCCCCCCCCCCCACACACACACCCAGAGTAAGCAGTGGCTGTTCCCAGGTCTACCTTTAATAACAGTTTTATGGACTTTTCCTCCAGGGATCTTTCCAAATCATTGTTAAACCCGTTACATTACCTGCTTTTTACCACGTGCTCCAGAAATGATTTCCAGAGCTTAAATATGCTGAGTGAAAATTATTTTCTTCTATTTGTTTTAAATGTACTACTATATAACTTCATGTTGTTTCCCTTAGTCTTTATACTTTTGAAAGTGTAACAATTGATTTGCGTTTATTTCATTCCATTTCATGTAAGATTTTATAGACCTCTATTATATCTCCCCTCAGCTCTCTCTCCTCTATGATGAAGAGCCCTAAACTCTTTAGTCTTTCCTCAAATGAGAGTTGTCCAATCCCCTTATAATTTTGGTCCCCTTCTTTGAACCTCTTCCAATTCCACTATATCTTTTTTGAGATGCAGTGACCAGAATTGCCCAAATTACTCAAAATGCAGTCTCACTGAGAGGTATTATGATATTGTTTGTTTTATTCTTCACTTCTTTCCTAATAATTGCTAACTTTGTTTGCTTTCTTAGCACTGAGGAAAATGGAAGCCAAATTTAGGGTCCTAGGTAGAAAGCTAAAATCCAGATCAGGTTGCATTTTCAGAAATGCTCCCCGTTTCACGCACAGGCCCCAGAAGACAGGCAGAGCTCCAGAGTCTCAATGTGTGGATAAGGTGATGGTGCAGGGAGGAGGGTTTTAGATTTGTTATGAACTAGGCAACATTCTGGGGAAGGGGGAGCCTATTCCAGAAGGATGGGCTCCACCTTAACCAGGGTGGAACCAAGCTGCAGGCATCAGATTTTAAAAAGGACAAAGAGCAGCTTTTAAACTAGAAACTGCTCAAAAGCACATGGCTCGGAATAAGGTATCTTTCAAAGATATCACCAAAACAGGGAAGACAGGGTTCCTGATAGCGAGGTTGCATAGAGACCATAGTAGACTAAGGGGCTCATTTTCAAAGCATTTAGACTTACAAGTTCCATAGGTTACTATGGAAGTTTGTAAGGCTAAGTACTTTGAAAATATGCCTCCAAGTGTTTTCAAATAAAAAGCAGATTGTCAAGATTGAACATTATCACTGCCAACTGCTGAGCAAGACATAAATAGGAACAACAAACATAGTTTGAAATGTCTACATGCAAATGCCAGAGGCCTAAAAAATAAAATTGCAGAGTTAGAATATATACACTAAAAGAAGAAATAGATGTAATAGGAATCTCTAATGGATCAATTGGTGAAGGGATAGCATTACAGTGAAGGGGGCCTTTAATCAAATAGAAATTCTGAATGACACAATGCACATCTAGGAAGGAAGGAAGGAAGGAAGGAAGGAAGGAAGAAAGAAAGAAAGAAAGAAAGAAAGAAAAACAAACAAACAGAGGAGTAGCTGCAAAGGTCTAAATTTTACATCAGGCATAGATGTTGTTCAAAAATACCATCCTGGAAGTTCAGGCCAGTTATATTCCATGTATTAAAAAAGAAGGAAGGAAGACCAAATGACAGTCAGCATGGTAAAAAAGTAAGGTGAAGGAAGCTACGGAAGGATACAACTGAAAATAATAGGAAACATCACAAGGAATGTCAAGTCAAATGCAAAGCGCTGATAAGGAAGGCAAAGAGAGACTTTGAAAAGAAGATTTCATTGGAGGCACCTTTAGATGGAGTACTAGATTGTCTGGTGGAGGGAAGGAAGGAGGGTGGGCGGAGGGGTATGCAAGGGCTTGACTGTGGGAAAAGAGTTGGCTCAATGCTATGGAGTGGGGCATGAGGCCAGTGGGGTATATAGTGGAGATGGTAGCTGTCTACGCACCTTACACACCAAGGAGCCTAACTTGGGGGCTCAGTATTGGTGTTCAAGTCATTGTTACTCATGTTTGATCAAGTGTTTGCCCACTGAGTACTGCTGATCTAAAATTAGTTAAGCCTAATGCAGATGGCATTAAATCACCCATAAAGCACCAGGGTGCTCATGTGTCTGAAAAAAACCAAGGGCTGACATTGCATGTTAGCGAATGATACATACCTTAGCAGGTGTTCTCCGAGGACCAGAAGCGTGATTGTTCACACGACTGGGTTGACGTCCACGGCAGCCCCCTCCAACCGGAACAAAAACTTTACGGGCGGCCCCGCACGCAGGGCATGCCCACTGCGCATGCGTGGCCGCCTTCCCGCCCGGCGCGACTGTTCCCGCTCAGTTTGAATGACAAGCAAAGGAATGAGGAAAAATGCAACTCCAAGGGGAGAGTGGAGGGTAGGTGAGAACAATCAGCCTGCTATCCTCGGAGAACACCTTCTACAGGTATGTATCATTCGCTTTCTCCGAGGACAAGCAGGATGCTTGTTCTCACGACTGGGTTATCCTAGCTCTCAGGCTCACTCAAAACAAGAACCCAGGTCAAATGAACCTCGCAACGGCGAGGGCATAACCAGAAATTGACCTACGAAAGAACAACTAACTGAGAGTGCAACCTGAACAGAAACAAACCGGGTCCTGGAGGGTGGAGTTGGATTCAAACCCCAAACAGATTCTGCAGCACCAACTGCCCGAACCGACTGTCGGTGTCGGGTACCTGCTGGGAGCAGTAATGTGATGTGAATGTGTGACAGATGACCACGTCGCAGCCTTGCAAATCTCTTCAATAGTGGCTGACTTCAAGTGGGCAACTGACGCTGCCATGCTCTAACACTATGAGCCGTGACATGACCCTCAAGAGCCAGCCCGGCCTGGGCGTAAGTGAAGGAAATGCAATCTGCTAGCCAATTGGAGATGATGCATTTCCCGACAGCGACCCCCTTCCTATTGGGGTCGAAAGAAACAAACAATTGGGCGGACTGTCTGTGGGGCTGTGTCCGCTCCAGATAGAAGGCCAACGCTCGCTTGCAGTTCAATGTGTGCAACTGATGTTCAGCAGGGCAGGTATGTGGTCTGGGAAAGAATGTTGGCAAGACAATTGACTGGTTAAGATGGAACTCCGACACCACCTTTGGCAGAAACTTAGGGTGAGTGCGGAGGACTACTCTGTTATGATGAAATTTGGTATACGGCGCATGAGCTACCAGGGCCTGCAGCTCACTGACTCTACGAGCTGAAGTAACTGCCACCAAGAAAATGACCTTCCAGGTCAAGTACTTCAGATGGCAGGAGGTTTCATCAGCTGGGTGAGGATGACGTTGAGATCCCATGACACTGCAGGAGGCTTGACAGGGGGCCTTGACAAAAGCAAGCCTCTCATGAATCGAACGACCCTAAGGCTCTCCAGAGATGGCTTTACCCTCTACACGATAATGGTAAGCACTAATCGCACTAAGGTGATTCCTTACTGAGTTTGGTCTTGAGGCCAGACTCTGATAAGTGCAGAAGGTATTCAAGCAGGTTCTGTGCAGGACAAGAGCGAGGTTCTAAGGCCTTGCTCTCACACCAAACGACAAACCTCCTCCACTTAAAAAAGTAACTCTTTTTAGTGGAATCCTTCTAGAGGCAAGCAAGACGCGGGAGACACCCTCAGACAGACCCAACGAAGCAAAGTCTACGCCCTCAACATCCAGGCCGTGAGAGCCAGAGACTGGAGGTTGGGGTGCAGAAGCGCTCCGTCGTTCTGCGAAATGAGTCGGAAAACACTCCAATCTCCACGGTTCTTCGGAGGACAACTCCAGAAGTAGAGGGAACCAGATCTGATGGGGCCAAAAAGACGCTATCAGAATCATGGTGCCGTGGTCTTGCTTGAGCTTCAGTAAGGTCTTCTCCACCAAAGGTATGGGAGGATAAGCATACAGGAGGCCGGTCCCCCAATGGAGGAGAAAGGCATCCGACGCCAGTTTGCCGCATGCCTGTAGTCTGGAACAGAACAGAGGCAGCTTGTGGTTGGTCTGAGAGGCGAAAGGTCTCCACCGAGGGAGTGCCCCACTCTCGGAAGATCTTGCGTACCACTCTGGAATGGAGCGACCACGCGTTGCGGTTGCATGACTCTGCTCAGTCTGTCGGCCAGACTGTTGTTTACGCCTGCCAGGTATGTGGCTTGGAGAAGCATGCCGAACTGGCAAGCCCAATGCCACATCCGACGGCTTCCTGACACAGGGGGCGAGATCAGGTGCCCCCCTGCTTGTTGATGTAATACATTGCAACCTGATTGTCTGTCCGAATTTGGATGATTTGGTAGGACAGCCGATCTCTGAAGGCCTTCAGCGCGTTCCAGACCGCTCGGAGCTCCAGAGGTGATCTGAAGATCTTGTTCCTGGAGGGACCACAGACCCTGGGTGTGGAGTCCATCGACATGAGCTCCCCACCCAAGGCGAGATGCATCCGTCGTCAGCACTTTCGTGGGCTGTGGAATTTGGAATGGACGTCCCAGGGTCAAATTGGTCCGAATGGTCCACCAGTGCAGCGAATTGCGGCAACTGATGGACAGACGGATGACATCCTCTAGATTCCCGGCAGCTTGACACCACTGGGAAGCTAGGGCCCATTGAGCCGGTCTCATGTGAAGGCGAGCCATGGGAGTCACATGAACCGTGGAGGCCATATGACCCAGGAGTCTCAACATCTGCCGAGCTGTGACCTGCTGAGACGCTCTGGTCTGAGAGGCAAGGGATAGAAGGTTCTGCGCCCTTGCTTCGGGAAGGAAGGCCTGAGCCGTCTGAGAATTCAGCAGTGCTCCTATGAATTCCAGAGATTGGACTGGCTGGATATGGAACTTCGGGTAATTTATCACAAACCCCTGCAGCTCCAGAAGGTGGATAGTACACTGCATGGACCGCAGAGCTCCTGCCTCTGAGGTGCTCTTGACCAGCCAATCGCCGAGATACGGGAACACATGCACTCCCAGCTTGCGTAGATACACCGCAACCACCACGAGACACTTCGTGAATACTCGTGGTGCAGAGGCGAGCCCAAAGGGCAGCACACAATACTGAAAGTGCCGTGTCCCCAGACAGAATCGGAGATACTGTCTGTGAGCTGGCAGTATCGGGATGTGAGTGTAAGCGTCCTTTAAATCCAGGGAACATAGCCATTCGTCTTTCTGAATCATTGGTAGAAGGAAAGCATCCTGAACTTCTCTTTGACCAGGTATTTGTTCAGGCCTCTCAGGTCTAGGATGGGACGCATCCCCCCTGTTTTCTTTTCCACAAGGAAGTACCTGGAATAGAATCCCTGCCCTTCCTGCCCGGGTGGCACGGGCTCGACCGCATTGGCGCTGAGAAGGGCGGAGAGTTCCTCTGCAAGTACCTGCCTGTGATGGGAGCTGAAGGATTGGGCTCCCGGTGGGCAATTTGGTGGATGGAGGCCAAATTCAGGGTGTATCCGCACCGCACTATTTGGAGAAACCACTGGTCGGAGGTTATTCAGAGGCCACCTTTGGTGAAAAACTTTCAACCTCCCACCCGACCGGCAGGCCATCCGGTACGGACACTTTGATGGCGGCTATGTTCCCATGGATCCAGTCAAAAGCCCGTCCCCGGCTTTTGCTGTGGAAGCGCAGGGGGCTGCTTAGGCGCACGCTGTTGACGGGAACGAGCGCGCTGGGACTGTCCCTGTGCCTGAGGAGGCCTTCGGGCCGGCTGGGTGTACCTACGCTTGTTGTAGGCGTAGGGCGCAGCCTGCCTGGCCCAGGAAAAACCGTCACACCTGCTGAGGTGGATCCTGAAGGCGCCCGGTGGGAGAGCTTGTCGAGAGAGGTTTCCCGCTGGTGTAGTTGGTCAACAAACTGCTCGACCTTCTCGACAAGATGTTATCCCCCTGGCAAAGGACATCCGCCAGTCGTTGCTGGGTGCGGTTGTCCAGGTCAGAGGCACGCAGCCAGGAGAGTCTGCGCATCACTATACCTTGGGCCGCAGCTCGAGATGCCACATCACAGGTGTCATAGATACCCCTGGACAGGAACTTTCTGCACGCCTTCAGCTGCCTGACCACCTCCTGAAAGGGCCTGGACTGCTCCGGAGGGAGCTTGTCAACCAGGTCCGCCAGTTGCTTCACATTGTTCCGCATGTGAATGCTCGTGTAGAGCTGGTATGACAGGATGCGGGTCACGAGCATGGAAGATTGGTAGACCTTCCTCCCAAACGAGTCCAGAGTGCGAGATTCCCGCCCCGGGGGCGCCGAGGCGGTATCCCTCAAACTCCGTGCCCTCTTGAGAGCAGAGTCCACGACCGCCGAGTCATGAGGCAATTGGGGCCGCATCAATTCTGGGTCAGAGTGGATCCTGTATTGGGACTCCGCTTTCTTGGGGATGGTGGGGTTAGATAAGGGCTTCAGCCAGTTCCGAAAGCAGTGTCTCTTTGAGGACATTGTGCAACGGCACCATGGAAGACTCTCTAGGTGGTGATGGATAGTCGAGGACCTCGAGCATCTCAGCCCTCGGCTCATCCACAGAGACCCGGGGAAGGGAATGCAAATAGACATGTCCCTGACGAAGGAGCAAAGGAGAGGCTCTCAGAGGGCGAGAGCTTCCTCTCCGGTGAAGCAGTGGGGTCGGAGGAAAGGCCCTCAGACTCCTCTGAGGAAAAATATCTGGGGTCCTCCTCCTCCCCCCCCCACGAGGCCTCTTCCTCGGTGTCGGACATGAGCTCTTGCAGCTCAGACCTGAACCGGGCCCCGACTCGATTGTGAGGAACCATGTCCTTGATGACGGCGTCGAGTGGTGGACTCCCGCGCCGGCGGGGATGAAGCTCCCTCCATCGACGTCGACGGGGATTCCCACCTGCGTGGCGGTCGACGTCGGTGCCACAAGCAGTGTCGGTGTCGGAGGCCTCGGCATCGGGCTAGAGGCACACCGGCGCCTCCATCAACGGCGCCGGGGCCGCAAACACCCCCGGTGCCAGCAAAGCCTGGCGCATCAGCCCTTCCAGAATCCCTGGAAGGATGGCTCGAGGCACTCGTCAAGGCCCGCTGTCGGGAAAGGCAGGGGGGCCGGTTGGGTGTATGTGCCGGAAGCTGCTCTGGGTCCAGGAGACGTATCGAAGCACCCATGGACTGACGCAGCCACACCTCTTCAACCGAGGGGGAACGCTCCTCTCGGCACTGCCGCTTCCCTCGGCGTTGAATCATCTCTGGAGGCGCCGGAGCTGGTAGTCCCGTGCGCCGTGGGCGACCGATGACGGGCACCGAAAGAAAAACAAAAAGCACCGTTTCTTTCGGTGCCCGTCATCGGCGCTCGGCGGCAGAGATGAAGAGGTGGTATGAACCCCCCCGGCCTCGAGGGATCGGGTCTGACAGGGTTCGGTCCCGATGGCTCTGGGTAGAGGGAGTAGCCGGGGCCGATTGCCCGATTCGTCGGGCCAACGGTACCTGTACTCCTGGGATCGGTTTGCCGATTTCGTCGACATCGGTACGGTACCCGAAGATCCAGCGTCGAGGGCCGGCGCAAGTTCCAAAAAGACGGTCCCGAAGAACTTGCCTCGCCACCTGTGGCCAAGGGCATGTCTTGGTATTATTGCTCCGGCCCAAGGCACTGGAGGCACCAGCGTGGTATCGGTTTGCGAGATCTGCCGGCCGCACCGACCCACACTTCTTGAATCCGCTCGGGACCTCGAGGACATCGACGGAAAAATTGCGTTGGTGAAGTCAAAGTCGTCGATGGTGGCGGTGAAAAGCACACCCAAAAAAGAAACGAATCTCGGCTGGCCAAAGAGCGACAACAAAGCGCACCCGAGGCCTAAGAAGACGAGGGGACAAACTTCTTTTTTTTTTTTAACAGAAGAAAGGAAAGAGGCGCGAATGCGCACAAAAAGAGAAAAACTCGCGGCTAGGCGTGATCTGGTTTCCGGGGCTGACAGAGAGAGAGACGATAACACGTCTCTCTCCAGCGCGGAATCGAAAAAAACTGAGCGGGAACGGTCGTGCACGGGCGGGAAGGCGGGCCGCGCAATGCGCGGTGGGCTTGCCCTGCGTGCGGGACCGCCCGCGAAGTTTTTGTTCCGGTTGGAGGGGCTGCCATGGACCTCAACCCGATCGTGAGAACAAGCAGCCTGCTTGTCCTCGGGAGAATACAAGAAACCACCTTACAAGCGTTGAACATTCAAAACTCAGGAGAACCTGAGTTGGTGATATCTATTACTCTGCATTCAGCGGCCACCAGAGAGAGTTGGCGATCTTGGTGCAGACACCTACCATTCCAGTTACACAAGCAAATACAAGACAAAACGGGAAAGTTTATTATTTTGTTGGGAGAACTCTGGGAAATTAAGTTACTGTTGTTCAATGTGTACTCCCCAGATGTATATTGCCATAAATTCTTTTCAGTGTTGACTGCCAGTCTGACTGGTTATCAAAATTACAAACTGGTCTTGGGGGAGTGATTTCAACATTACAGCAGATCCATCTCTAGATTGTAAGCCCCCTAAAAAAATAAGGGGGAAGGATCATGATGCCAGGGGAGTGAATTTTCTGACTTGGCACCTTGAGCTCTTGGACATATGGCGCATCCTGCACCCTTAAATCATGATTACACTTTTTACTCTAGTGTCCATAATATCTACACTAGATTAGATTAGATTATTGACAAGAGCCTTTTTTTTCCTAAGGTGAATGATGACGAAATTCATACTTCTACAGTCTCATGTCATGCTCCAGTGAGGCTGTCTTTGACTTTAACTTCAAGGCAGGAGGATTCCTCCTGGTGTCTAGCGCCTCATCTGTACAATGATCCAGACTTCTGTGTTTATTTGAGGGCTAAATGGCTTCGATATTGGTCAGATAATGATACACCAGATGTTGGCCCAGTTGGCTTTTGGAACACTTCTAAGGCAGTGTTAAGAGGCCACATCATATTCTATATGACTTATAAGAAATGAGAGAGAGACAGAGAGAGAGAGAGAGAGAATTACTGCACCTTACCAAGCGGCTTCAAATGTTAGAAAAGAACATATTAAGGCACTGAATGCTCTCTCTAAAGCAGCATATCAGGACATTAGGCGGAAAGTAGAGGCATTACTAACCAAAAAGCAGAGCAGTCCATGTACTATCAGAGATATAAGCTGTTTTCGTTGGGGTGGAAAGATGGGTAAGATCATGGCCGACCTAATACGCCCCCCCCCCCCCCCCCCCAAAAAAAAGAAATGGATAATAACAGTTATTAAGGATGTGCATGGAAATAAATAGAAGGAATAGCAAATATTGGAGCAATTTGTCCTATATTACAAAGCTTTGCATGAGAGAAGGGATCTAAACACAGAAGATCTTATCAAATTTTTTTCATGGCCTACTGCTACCTCAGTTTAGTGTGGACTGAGGAGCTTGACAGCCCCGTTAACAGAAATGGAGTTACTGGTTAGTATCAAGTCTCTCAAACTCAAGAAGGCCCCAGGCACAGATGGATTCAGTCCAGAATTTTACAGAATCCTTCAGGACCTGGTGGCAAAACACCTAAGCACAATGCGTAATGCATTAGCAAGGGAGGCTATTCGAGTTCAGGATAATGTGGCCATGTGGAGTCAAGAACTGTTCCAGAAATTTAAAAAGGCATGGGATAAGCATGTGGGATCACTTAGGAACAGGAAGAATTAGGGGTTACAGAGGATGGGCAGACTGGATGGGTCATATGGCCTTTTTCTGCCGTCATGTTTCTATGTAGTGCTGCTTTCCAAGCCTGGGAAAGATCCATAACAAGGTAGTTTGTACAGGCCTATCTGCATCCTGAATCAGAATATGAAATTGATGTCAGCCATGCTGATGCGGAGGCTCAGTACATTACTGCCCTTCATTATCCATCCTGTTCAGATGGGATTTGTACCAGGCCATTATGCCTTCATGAACCCGATGAAAGTAAGGGATGCACTTCATGATCATAGAGGGAATGGTGGAACGTCTGCTATGCTGTACACATTTGCTGGTCAATGGGAGGCTGACTGGTCCTTTGAGCTGCAAAGGGGTACCAGACAGGAGTATTCCTCTCTTTTACTGGCAAAGCGGAGATAAGGAGGGCAAAAAAGGACTTTGAGAAGAAATTAGCGTTGGAAGCAAAAATACATAGTAAAAACTTTTTTAGATACATTAAAAGCAGGAAACCGGCCAAAGAGTCGGTTGGGCCGCTGGACGAAAATGGTGTTAAAGGGGCGATCAAGGAGGACAAAGCCGTAGCGGAGAAATTAAATGATTCTTTGCTTCGGTCTTCACCGAGGAGGATTTGGGGGGACACCGGTGCCGGAAAGAATATTTGAAGCGGGGGAGTCGGAGAAACTAAACAAATTCTCTGTAACCTTGGAGGATGTAATGGGTCAGTTCAGCAAGCTGAAGAGTAGTAAATCACCCGGGACCTGATGTATTCATCCAGAGTATTATAGAACTAAAAAATGAACTTGCGGAGCTACTGTTAGAAATATGCAATCTGTCCCTAAAATCGAGTGTAATACCGGAAGACTGGAGGGGTAGCCAATGTTACTACTCCGATTTTTAAGAAAGGTCCAGAGGAGATCCGGGAAATTATAGACCGGTGAGTCTGACGTCGGTGCCGGGCACGATGGTGGAGGCTATTATTAAGAATAAAATTGCAGAGCATATACAAAAACATGGACTGATGAGACAAAGTCAGCACGGATTTAGTGAAGGGAAGTCTTGCCTCACCAATCTAATGCATTTTTTTGAGGGGGTAAGCAAACATGTGGACAATGGGGAGCCGGTTGATATTGTATATCTGGATTTTCAGAAGGCGTTTGACAAAGTGCCGCACGTCAAGACTCATGAAGAAATTGCAGAGTCATGGAATCGGAGGTAGGGTATTATTATGGAATTAAGAACTGGTTGAAAGATAGGAAGCAGAGAGTAGGATTGCGTGGCCAGTATTCTCAGTGGAGGAGGGTAGTTAGTGGGGTCCCGCAGGGGTCCTGTGCTGGGTCCGTTGCTTTTTAATGTATTATAAATGACCTCGAGGATGGGAAATAACTAGTGAGGTAACTTAAATTCCGCCGCTGACACAAAATTATTCAGGGTCGTCAAGGTCGCAGGAGGAATCGTGAACGATTCAGTGAGGACCTTGCAGAGACTGGGAGATATGTGGCGTGCAAAGTTGCAGATGAAGTTTCATGTGACAAGTGCAAAGTAGATGCATGTGGGTAAGACCGGAAACCCGAATTAGATGCTACGTCTTGCAAGGTTCCGACCGTTAGGAGTTACGGATCAAGGAAAGGGATGCTGGTGTCGTCGTCGATGATAGCTGTGAAACCTTCTGCTCAGTGTGCTGCTGCGGCTAGGAAAGCGAATAGAATGTTGGGTGTTATTAGGAAGGGTATGGAGTCCAGGTGGTGCGGATGTTATAATGGCCGTTGTATCGCTCCATGGTGCGACCGAACCTGGAGTATTGTGTTCAGTATTACTGGTCTCCTTATCTCAAAAAAGATATAGTAGAATTGGAAAAAGGTACAGCGAAGGGCGACGAAAATGATAGTGGGGATGGGACGACTTTCCTATGAAGGAGAGCTGAGAAGGCTAGGGGCTTTTCAGCTTGGAGAGAGACGCTGAGGGGAGATATGATAGAAGTGTATAAAATAATGAGTGGAATGGATCGGTTGGATGTGAAGCGACTGTTCACGCTATCCAAAATACTAGGACTAGAGGGCATGAGTTGAGCTACAGTGTGGTAATTTAAAACGAATCGGAGAAATTTTTCTTCACCCAACGTGTAATTAGACTCTGGAATTCATTGCCGGAGAACGTGGTACGGGCGGTGTAGCTTGACGGAGTTTAAAAAGGGGTTAGATAGATTCCTAAAGGACAAGTCCCTAGACCCGCTATTAAATGGACTGGCAAAATTCCTCATTTTTAGGTATAACTTGTCTGGAATGTTTTTTACGTTTGGGAGCGTGCCAGGTGCCCTTGACCTGGATTGGCCACTGTCCGGTGACAGGATGCTGGGCTAGATGGACCTTTGGTCTTTCCCAGTATGGCACTACTTATGTACTATGTACTTATGGCTATTGAGCACTAGCCATTAAGATTTAGCTGTCGGACACCAGTCAAATGGAATGATATAGGAGGAAATAAAAGTAAAATCAACCTTTCTGATGAAATACTATTATACTTAGATCAAGTCTGTTATACTTGGACCCTGCGTGGCACATAGGGGGCCCTTTTACTAAGGTGAGCTAACAGATTTAGTGTCATGCTAACGATTAGCATACACTAAATGTTTAAGACGCCCAAGAAATATAATGGGCATCTTATTTAGAACGTGCTAAATCTGTTAATGTGCCTTGGTGGTGGTGGGGGGCCTGAATGTTTATTGGAATGGCAGGCTGGTTCTGTGGAGGGCTGCTCAGAAAAGGTAAGCGTGGGGATGAAGGAATGAGTGGGGGGGGGGGGGCATTTCATAATATCAGAAATATGGTGGGGAACAACTTTTTGCTTTACTGCCACACTGCATACTCTAGGAGGCCATCAGTTCTATGTTTGTTCTTATTAATATTACTAGTTAAATTGATTATATTAATTCTAGTGAGTATGCCCTATTGTAAGGTTCACCAGATAAATATCTATCTGTATGTTGTTTAATTATTATTGTGTAAACTAATTGTTCTGCTATACCTACATCTGGCCACTGGCAATATATATATATATAAAGAGAGAGACCTGAGACTACAAGACTTGCAACAGAAACGAGTACTACTCTACCTCTACCATGAGTAGAGGTGGAGCAGCGCTTGTTTCTGCAGGAGCAGCCAAATGAGGGAACAATATCCCAAGTGCTAATATTCCATTTTCAGGCACCATGACAACCTAGCACCTGGGATTTGTCAAGCTCTGTATTATGTAATTGGGGAACACCCTATATAGCTGGGCTTGTGACACCATAGCTCAATAGAAGCTAGTCTCAATGAGTTGTAAGCCCAAAGAAGCAGGAGGAAACATCAAGACCAAAAAGAGAAGAAGTTTTGTTTTTGTAATCTATTCCATGCACACTTGTTAATATGTTTATATATGTTCAACACAGGGTTGTTGTTTTTTTGTTTGTTTTTATCTAATAGACATTAGGGGGCCCTCTTATAAGACTCTTTGGCCTGTTACTGTGTTACATAATATCTACTGAAGTCATATATTGTGAACCCTCCTGGGACAGGGAAATACCCAGGGTACCTGAATGAATTGAAAAATAAACTTGCAGAACTATTGTTAGTAATGTGTAATTTATCTTTAAAATTAAGCTTGGTACCGGAAGATTGTAGAGTGGCCAATGTAATGCTGATTTTTTTAAAAAGGTTCCAGAGGTGATCCAGGAAATTACAGACTGGCAAGCCTGACGTCGGTGCTGGGCAAAATGGTAGAGACTATTATAAAGAACAAAATTACAGAGCATATTCAAAAGCATGGATTAATAAGACAAAGTCAATATGGGTTTAGTGAAGGGAAATCTTGCCTCACCAAAACTATTACATTTCTTTGAATGGGGGAACAAATGTGGATAACGGTGAGCCGGTCGATATTGTGTATCTGGATTTTCAAAAGGCGTTTGACAAAGTACCTCATGAAAGACTCCAGAGGAAATTGGAGAGTCATGAGATAGGAAGTATTGTGGATTAAAAACTGGTTAAAAGATAGAAAACAGGGAGGAAGTGACGTCAGCCGTCAGCATGGCAGCCTGAATTCATAGCTCCCTCTCCCAATGCTGCAATATTGGGAAAAACTACGATCCAAACGGCGATAAACATCGTGAAATTGTAAGAACTTACCTCCTGACTCACTGGAGCCATGAGTAAAGCGGCCTCGACCCGAAAAAAAGAGATGGCCAAACCGGAGAAAAGCACGGCGAGCAAGGCCTCTAGACACCGTGAGTCCCCGGAGCGCGGATCTCCGTCAGACTCAGACTCAGCGCTATCCATGTCTGAAGCGCGAGCCCCTCCTTCCAAGAAAGGAATGTCTGTTGAGCTCCGTAAGTTATTTGCCACTATCCAGTCGGAGATCAAGCAGTCAAAAGACGAAATCTTAGAGCGGATGGATACGCTCAGCGCGGATCTTAGAGAACTGGGCGGCAGAGTGGAGGAGGCAGAATTAAAAATAGACGAGCACGCCAAAATGCTAGATAAGCACGCTAACATGCTGCAGACGATGGAACAAAAACATGAACTCCTGCAATATAAATTAGATGATCTTGAAAACAGGGGACGGAGAAACAATCTCCGTTTCAGAGGAGTTCCTGAGGGCGGAGACACGGAGAACGTGGCAGAGATAGTGCACACATTATGCTCTACCTTGCTGGGCTCTGAGGCAGATAAACTGAGATGCGAGCTGGATAGAGCGCACAGAGCTCTTGGTGCGCGAAAGGAGCAGCAGACGCGGGACATCATTGTGAGATTTCACAAATATGAGACCAAGGAGAGAATTTTAGCGTCAGCTAGGAAGACAAAGAGCCTGGAGTACGGTGGAGCCCCGATTCAGGTCTATCAGGACCTCTAGCTATATACACTCCAGATGAGGCGGCAGATGAGACCGGCGCTGGAAGCCCTGAGCAAACACCAGATACAATATAGATGGGGCTTCCCCTTCTCATTAAACTTCACCCTGAAGGGCACCAAACATCAGGTGCAAACGCTTCAAGAGGCTTGGGAGGCCCTGCACGCTGTTGAAATGGTGTCCGCAAAGACTGCACCTGGAGTGGTGGCACCAGCTACGAAGTCGAAGCTTCAGCGATGGCAGAGAGTCCCGGGACCCACAAAGCATAACAACCAGAAGCGCTGAATTCGGCTGGATCATGGTTGGATCGGGACACTGGGACTATGCTTCCAGGGGATTACTCTGATGGGTAGGAATAGCAGTTTTTGCTAATTGACTTTGAACACTGATGTTAGGTCTGACAATAGCCCTACACCCCAGGGCTTTGGGGAGCATTGAAATGGTAAACTGAAGGGAGGGATTAGTAATGAAGCATGTAAGGGGTAGGTGTATTTGGGATCGTGTGTAAGCTGATACTGATGGGGGAGGGATAGATGTGGGTTTGGGCACTGTGTGGTGGGTGGAGTCCCACTTGGATGACATCGGTCTTTCAATTGGTGTGAATGGAGGGGGCGGGAGGGGTTGTGTGGGAGGGAGGGGGGACAGTGGGATGTGGGAAAATAGGGGAGAGAGCGGGGCACTGCTGGGTATGAAGGGCACACACTTTGCACTATGGCACTGTACAGAGATGTCACGAAGGGGTGCGACAGATCAGCTTTGCTACACTTCTGAAGATGGGTACAGACTTAAAAATTCTCTCGTATAATGTAAAGGGCCTGAACATGCCCTCAGAAGAGGCAAAAGTTCTATAAGGAAATAAAGCAGCACAGGCCACATGTGGTTCTTCTGCAGGAGACGCATTTGGTGGGTAGGCATGAAAGGCTTCTTTCCCACTCAGAATATCCAGTGGTGCATTTTGCCTCCGCAGCTGGGTCAAAGAAGGGAGGAGTTGCGATCTTGATCCATGCTGCGGTTGGGGCGCAGGTTCTTAAGGTAAAGAGGGACATGGGTGGACGTTATATTTTTATGCATATCAAAATTGACAATGTTGACCTAACCCTGGCATCTATATATGCGCCCAACACTGGACAGGCTGGCTTCCTAGAAAGAGTTAGAAACTCTCTGGCCACTTTTGCGCAGGGCTCACTTGTAATAGGAGGGGACTTTAACATAGTGATGAACCCAGGCCTAAATCGTTCAGGGCTCCCTAGAAGTGAGGGTCAGAGGGATTCCCTGGCCTTGAGGTCTTTGGCGCTCTCACTGGGCACAGTGGATCTGTGGAGGGTGAAAAATCAGAGGGCGCGACACTATACATTTTACTCTGCAGTACATAATTCCTATTCACGCATTGAATACATCTTTGTGGATGCAACCCTAGTGGAGCACGGCCCTGATGTGGGGATAGGTAATGTGACTGTCGGACCATGCT
Source organism: Microcaecilia unicolor (assembly GCF_901765095.1). Classification (NCBI taxonomy): domain Eukaryota; kingdom Metazoa; phylum Chordata; class Amphibia; order Gymnophiona; family Siphonopidae; genus Microcaecilia; species Microcaecilia unicolor. The sequence continues at coordinate 125,198,504 of NC_044037.1, forward strand.
CCAATATGGGTGACCCTACCAAATATTAGGACTGAGAAAAAAAATAAAAGATGGATACTGAATGTTAGTCTCCTGCGGGAGGGGGCAGTGATGGATGGCTATAAACAAATGTTGAAAGAGTATCTTGAATTTAATTTAGGCTCAGGGCCCTCGCTTAGCACGATATGGGATGCTATGAAGGCGGTGACCCGGGGATATTTCCTACAACTGGCTAGTAGACAATCGAAGGCCCGTAGGGTGCAGATCGCGAGTTGTCTGGAAAGCATCCGCCTGCTAGAGGAACAGCATAAGACCACTGGATCCGCACGGGTCTTGAGAGAACTTAGTGACCAGAGATTGCGCCTTGACTCCATATATTCAGAGCACCTAAGTATGCTACAGGCAAAGAACAGGTTCAGCTCCTATGCACACGCCAACAAAATAGGGCGCCTTCTCGCCATAAAGCTGCGCAGGCAAAAAGTTGAGCGGAACATCTTAAAGATACGAGATGCCGGAGGAGGTACCTTAAGTACGTCCGAGCAAATACGAAACAGATTTGGGGAATTTTATAAAGACCTGTATGCTCAGGAGCTCAATCCTTCGATGGACCTGATAGATCATTACTTACAGGATAGTGAGCTTACCTCTCCGAGTCACCAGCAGCAGGCACTGTTACATGAGCCGATCACCCCTGGGGAAATCCAGGAGAAAATCAGCAGTCTCCCCTCACATAAGTCGCCCGGGCTCAACGGACTGCCCAATGAATTCTATAGGAAGTTTGCCCCTGAGATAGCTCCGCTCCTAGCAGATCTGTTTAACCAGGTGGAGAGAGGGGGGTCATTGCCTCAGTCAATGATGGAGGCATGGATAGCGGTCCTACCCAAACCAGGTAAAGATCATTCTGACTGTGGATCTTATAGACCTATATCTGTGCTCAATGCAGATGTCAAAATATTGGCTAAGGTACTGGCAAACCGTCTGGCCCCTATTCTACCAGTACTTATCCACCCAGACCAAGTGGGCTTTGTACAGTATCGAAAGGCGATGGACAATATTAGAAGGGTGGTGGATATAATGAACTTGGCAAAAAACAACCAGAAGCCGTTATGTCTTTTAAGCCTTGACGCGGAAAAAACCTTCGACTGGGTCCACTGGCCCTTCATGTATAGGGTGATGGAAAATATGGGGTTTGGAATACAGTTTCGTAGTTGGATTCGGGCCTTATACGAGTCCCCCAAGGCTTGTGTCCGGGTCAATGGCGGAAATTCAGAATTATTCACTCTGCATAGAGGTACTAGACAGGGCTGCCCCTTGTCTCCCTTGTTATTTGCGATGGTGATGGAGCCTTTTGCGGCCCGTGTGCGGTCTGATCCTAATATCTCGGGAGCCAAGATAGCAGATAGAACCCACAAAATGGCCCTTTTCGCAGATGATGTACTGCTGTTTGTCACTCGACCCTTGACCACTTTCCCGTATCTCGAACAAATGATACAGCAGTACTCCGCAGTGTCCGGATTTAGGGTCAATATGGCAAAATCTGAGGCCCTGAACGTGACACTCCCGGAGGATGTGGTGGAGTCCTTAAAGATCTCTTCTCCCTTTCGGTGGGCTCACAAACAATTAAAATATTTGGGGGTGAACTTGACTAGGGAACCTTCGGAGCTCTTCAATGCAAACTATAAGGGGCTGGGTAAAATTATTATGGAGGATCTAGAGCGGTGGGGAGATCTGAGAACATCATGATTTGGTAGAATAGCCATCCTTAAAATGAACATCTTGCCACGATTGCTATACCTTTTTCAGGTGCTGCCTGTGATAATGCCCAGGCAATTCTTAGCTACTTTACAAGATAAGCTGGTGCGATTCGTCTGGGCAGGAAAACGTCCTAGGCTAGCGAGATCGCTCCTATATAAGGAGACGAAGAGGGGAGGACTGGGGGTACCCAATCTCGCATGGTACTATAGGGCAGCGCAGGGGAAATCAGCACTTGAATGGTATCAAGAATACCCGGATCGTCAATGGGTGCATATAGAACAGCATTCGGTGGGTGACAAGCCATTGAGTGCACTAATGTGGCTGCCAAAGTCTTTTAGAAGTATGACTGACAGAGCTTGTCCCTCCATAGCTGTAACACTCCATTACTGGGATAGTCTGTGCCCTAAGAGACAATGTATATTGACCCGGTATACTCCAATAGCCTTCAACCCTTTATTTTTACCTGGTACTGTAAAAGGGATTTTCACCAAATGGTATGAGATAGGGGTGAGAACCTGGGGCCAATTATTTGAAGCTGACTCCCTGGTACCTTTTAGTGCATTGCAGGACAGATACCCAGGGGTGGAGGGAGGTGACTTTGCCTATTGTCAATTGGTATCCCTCCTTAAAAGTAAGGCGGTGAGGGAGGTGATGCAGCGTAAGAAATTAGACCTAGAGGAGATATGCGAGCGACATGCTTCCTCTCGAGGATTGATAGGTTCCCTGTACCATAATATAAGCAAGCAGTCGCCCAGCTACGGGGTACACAGGAGAAGCTGGGAACGAGAGCTGGGTGTGAGTTTGGGAGACCCTGGGTGGGAGAGCATAGAAAAAGCAGTTGTGAGGGTGTTGACCCATGTTCCCCTGCAGGAGAATGCTGTGAAAGTACTATATCGATGGTACCTTACGTCTGCTCGATTGCGGCGGATCTTTCCGACTGCTTCGGGCACGTGTTGGAGAGGGTGCGGCCAAGAGGGTACCATGGGGCACATATGGAGGAAGTGTGTTAAAATTTGTGCCTTTTGGAAGGCGGTGCACTATAGGTTGCAGACCTGGTTAGGGTGCGCAGTGCCTGGACCCCCGAGGGTGTTCCTGTTTTCTGCTAGGATCGCAGGCCTATTGTCATGTCAACAAACCTTGGTTAAGCATGTGGTTGGCACAGCAAGGGTGGTTGTAGCCTCACAATGGCGGAGGGGGGGGGGGGGGGTTCCCCCGCTAGCTAAGTGGCTTAATAAGTTGAGGTATATGCGTGAAATGGAGAGACTGGTGGCTGAGCATACACAACAATTAGGGAAATGGCATTCTTTTTGGAAGTACATTCCTATAGACGCTCTGACGATCTAGTATGTCTGTAAAGAGAGTGCTAAGAAGGGTAGTGCTCAGTGGTGCCCTCCTGGCGGGGTGGAGTAGGGGGGGTGGGAGGGGGGGGTAATATTTGCTCTATTAAAAAGTTGAAAAAATTTTGAAGTTCCGTGATGTTGGTATTCGAAAGCTGAAACTACGGTGAGTTATAATGTAAGAAGCACTAGCAGAATATTGTATTAGTCATAGGAAAATGTGTTCTGATGGAATGTACTTTGCATTTCTTGTGTTCTTTCAATGAACAATAAAGACTTCTTACAAATTAAAAAAAAAAAAAGATAGAAAACAGAGAGTAGGGCTAAATGGTCAATATTCTCAATGGAGAAAGGTATACAATGGGGTTCCACAGGGGTCTGTGCTGGGAACAGCTTTTTAACATATTTATTACCTAGAGATGGGAGTAACTACTGAGGTAATTAAAGTTGCTGATGACACAAAGTTATTCTAAGTTGTTAAATCACAAGAGGATTGTGAAAAATTACAAGAAGACCTTACGAGACTGGGAGACTACTGGGCATCCAAATGGCAGATGACATTTATGAGTCAACAATTTTTATTAACAATTCAGCATGTGAAACAGATATATACATTTCAATAAATCAAATATCCAAAATCTGCACATACTCATATGCAATGGTCTTTAAATTCTGCTTTCTGGAGTTTCTCCCCTGACCCTCCCCCTTCCCCCCCATGCATTTACGGACTTATTGTACATTTCACTGCAGGACTAACCCAGTCAAAGCCTTGACTGTAATTGTTTGGTTTCTGCTGAGATGTTGCTGATTAGCACTCTGTCCGTATCTGCACCCCTCCCCTCCCTCCCTTACCCACGTGGATGCAAATGTTGTGGAGAATCTACTTAGTTCATATGCAGTAAAATCCACCACGTATCTTCACAGCTATTATCAATCATTAATGGGTCTTCAGACTAATAAAGTGTTAGCTACTCCCTAGCCACTCTACAATCACCCCAACTCATTCAACACCTGACTTCTAGCTCTAGGAGCAATTACAGTCAGATATGCTTTCCGTGTTCTAATAAACTGCAGTCGCCGTTTTGCTGTGTGTTGGGCACCCTTCGCCTCCCATAACATAAGCGCATGCAATTTGTTTCTCCAATACCAATATGAAGGCAGCGTGTCTGAGATCCAGTGATTTAGAATACATTTTTTCCCCAGAATGCATGATTTGCTGAGAAATAATTTCTCTTCTTTCGTCCCTACATCCCACATCGATACGGAACTGAACATTATTCGAGCAAATGAGAACTGTATCCTACTTCCCAGTATCTCTGAGACAAATTGAGCGAGAGCCATCCAGAAACCCTGAATGGGCCTACACTGCCACATCCCATGAGCTAATGAGGGCATGCTCATTGCACATTTCCTACATTTATCCGAGCCTTGTATTCCCGCATGCCACGCTTGTTTGCCCAAAAAATAGGTCCTAAGTATCAATCTAAAATGGCATTCCTGTAGTTCTGCACTGTGCACTACCCCTGTGATTCCTTTGAGTGCTGCCATGACCCTCTCCCTTCTGCTACTTTCCCCCCACCTCTTTCTCCCACCGTTTGACCACCTCTCCTATGTCCTTCTTTGGTTTAAATTCTCCCAATGCCTTATGGAACCAGGATACTGATACTTGTCCAGCTGCATCTCCACCCAGCAAGTCTCTGATTTGCCCCCCCCAAATGCAAGTGAGAGTGTTGACCGAGGTAATCCTCTAATCTAGTGCACTAGTTGTAAATACGCCATTCTTGTCAGCGGGCCTCCCGCACATCGCCCCTCAAACTCTGCAAAGGCCAGCACCGTCCCATCTGTCTGGATGAAGTTCTCTAAAAGTGTCACCCCCCGACTTTCCAGATCCCTGAAAATTCGGTTGTCCCTTCCTGCTGGGAATGGCAGATGACATTTAATGTGAGCAAGTGCAAAGTGATGGATGTTGGAAAGAGGAACCTGAACTATAGCTATGTAATGCAAAGTTCCGTATTAGGAGTCACTGACCAGGAAAGGGATCTAGGAATCATCATTGAAACCTTTTGCTCAGTGTGCGGCGGAGGCTAAGAAAGCAAATAGAATGTTAGGTATTATTAGGAAAGGAATGGAAAACAAAAATGAGGACATTATAATGCCTTTGTATCGCTCCATGGTGTGACCGCACCTTGAATATTGTGTTCAATTCTGATCACCGCATCTCAAAAAAGATATAGTGGAATTAGAAAATATACAGAGAAGGGTGATAAAAGCTCTCTTGAGAAGGGACTGTCCTTCCCCATGTTTAAACTTGTACAGCGCTGCGTAACCCTGGAAGCTATAGAAATGCTAAGTAGTAGTAGTAGTAGGAAAGGCTAAAGCAGCTAGGGCTCTTCAGCTTGGAGAAGAGACAGCTGAGGGGATCCCCAGAAGCTTAGCCGGTGGTAGGAGGCAGGGCTGGTGGTTGGGAGGTGGGGATAGTGCTGGGCAGACTTATACGGTCTGTGCCAGAGCTGGTGGTGGGAGGCAGGGCGGGTGGTTGGGAGACGGGGATAGTGCTGGGCAGACTTATACGGTCTGTGCCCTGAAAAAGACAGGTACAAATCAAGGTAAGGTATACACAAAAAATGGCACATATGAGTTTATCTTGTTGGGCAGACTGGATGGACCATGCAGGTCTTTTTCTGCCGTCATCTACTATGTTACTATGTTATATGATAGAGGTCTATAAAATAATGAATGGTTTGGAATGAGTAGACGTGATTCCCTTGTTTACTCTTTCCAAATATACTAGGACTAGGGGGCATGCAATGAAGCAACAAAGTAGCAAATTAAAAATGAATCGGAGAAAATATGTGTTCATTCAATGTGTAATTGAACTCTGGAATTTATTGCCAGTGAATGTAGTAAAAGCAGTTAGATTAGCGGGGTTTTAAAAAGGTTTGGATAGCTTCCTAAAAGAAAAGTCCATAAGTCATTATTAAAATGAACTTGAGGAAAATCCACTGCTTATTTCTACAATAAGCAGCATAAAATATATTGTACTGTTTTAGGATTTTGCTAGGTACTTGTAACCTGGATTGTCCACTGTTGGAAACAGGATGCTGGGCTTGATGGACCTTCGGTCTTTTCCAGTATGGCAATACTTATGTATTTATATACTTATGTACTTAGCTCACCTTGAGCTACTACCGAAAAAGGTGCGAGCAAAATCCAGATAAATAAATAAATAAATTGTCTGTTGCAAGAGTGGGATTATGATCTTGACTTTAACTTCTGTAAAGTACTGGCAGTGATTAAATGTGCATATCACCTTTTCTGAAACATAAACAGACATACCACATGAAAGAGAGAACAGTATCCTAAAGAGACAGACCATGGGGGTAAAATTCATGGTGTAACCACTCCCTAGGCCAAGTTGCTAGCTCGTGCAGGGGCTTGCTAGCAATAGAAAAAGAGGAAAAGACACAAATACATCTCCCCTTTCAGAAAAGCAAAGCAATTCTATGGCATTTCCAGCACCTTTAGGGCTTAAGATCAAAGATTGTACTTAAAAAGGAAACTAGGAAATGATTGAGAAGCAGGTCTGAGCCTGAATCGAGAGGATGGAGCTACAGAGAATGACAAAACCCCAGAGAGACAAACTGATCTGGAAGGAAATACAAGCTGTAGAATCAGAACTATTTATGTTGCAAATGATGGCTTGTTATGCTTATGATGGAAGTAAATAGAAACCTCCAGCAATACCCTTACAGTTATAATAGATGTTGCTGGTTATAGGTTCCATTTACTAATCTGTGATGCACAGGAAAATGCATTCAAGCTTTTACTACATCTCCCATTATTGTCAGCAAGCAGTGTTCACAGGTTAGTAATAGATGAGAACATCTGTTTATATTCTGCCACACAGAAACATAATAACAAAATAACATACACACAAAAAAAGCTATATGTGTGAATTGGCCTCAGCAGTAAAAATATATAATTTATTTCAACCCACTCTGCTTAAAATCAGCCAGTTTTTCTCACACTTTTGTGTGTACTGGTCTAACTATGTACCTAAAACTATTTTTTGCATACAAAAATAATCAGCAATTACCTTCTTTTTTTTAAATCTTTGTGTCCTTCACATCTTTAATGTAACAAATAAAAAAAAATAAAACAAATAAAAGTTCACTCCAGCTATCTGTATTGGGGATATCTCCTGAGGAAAGCTAACTAGAGTAAGCTACAAGATGCTAGGTTCTACATTAGGAATCGCTACTGAGAGAAAGGATGTAGATGTCATAATGACATAAAAGTTGCCATACTGGGACAAAGTGAAGCTCCACCAAGCCCAGCATCCTGTTTCCAATAGTGGCCAATCCAGGTCACAATTACCTGGCAAGATCCCAAAACAGTACAATATATTTTATGCTGCTTATCCTATAATAAGCAGTGGTTTTTCCCAAGTCCATCTTAATAATGGCTTATGAACTTTTCTTTTAGGAAGATAAACAAACCTTTTTTAAACCCTGCTAAGCTAACTGCTTTTACCATATTCATTGATAATGAGTTCCAGAGCTTAGTTACACATTGAGTGAAGAAATATTTTCTCTAATTTGTTTTAAATTTACTACTTTGTAGTTCAATGCTTGTCCCTTAGTCCTAGTATTATTGGAAACAGCAAACAAGTGGTTCACAGCTACCTGTTCCACTCCACTTATTATTTTATATACCTCTAAAATATCTCCCCTCAGCCGTCTCGTCTTCAAGCTGAAGAGCCCCAGCTGCTTTAGCCTTTCCTCAAAGGGAAGTCATCCCATCCCCTTTATTATTTTTGTCACCCTTCTCTGTACATTTTCTAATTCCACTATATCTTTCTTGAGATGCGGTGACCAGAATTGCACACAATATTCGAGGTGCGGTCACACCATGGAGTGATACAAAGGCATTATAACGTCTTCATTTTTGTTTTCCATTCCTTTCCTAATAATACCTAACATTCTATTTGCTTTCTTAGCCTCCGCCGCACATTGAGCAAAAGGTTTCAACGATGACGCCTAGATCCTTTTCCTGGTCAGTGACTCCTAATAACTAGCATTGCGTAGCTATAGTTCAGGTTCCTCTTTCCAACATGCTGTCACGTCTGTGGCCGTGACCACCCTCAGACTTACCTCATTTCTGGGGGCCAGCAGCTCTGCTGGCTTATGTCTGTCTTTGTGTTAGTCTTGTCTCTGGCTCTGTGTGCTGATTACTTCACTAGACCTCACCTGTGTGTGCTATGCCTCTCTAGGGAGCCAGCATCTAAGATGGCTGCCACCGGCTCTGTGCCAGCTTCCAAGATGGCTCCTGCTTGTCTTTCCTGTGGGCTCACTTCCTATGTGTGTCAAGCCTCTCTTTGGGGTCAGTGTACTTCCTGCTTCTGGCCTACTGCTGGTGACTCATCAGTGAGAGCCTTCATAAGGAAGTGCTGTGCTTGCAGTCAGTGCCTTTGCATGCTCTTAGGCCAGGTCAGGTTAGTAAGTGTCTGCTGCACTACTGCTTAGCCTTTCTCTGGGTTTCAGCCCAGCTTCGCTCTGTGTCTGTGTCTGTTGTCTTCCTGTGGGGGGGCCTGCCGGCCGCCTGCACGCTGGAGTTCAACTCTAGCGGAACGGTGGCTAAGTGTAGGTGAAGCGGTTCCTGTCCTGCCGGTTCCAGTTGCCTACTTCCGATCCCGAATTCCAGTCCTGTCCTTCCGTATGTCCAGTTCCAAGATGGTATTGCCTGCCGCTGCCACTCCTCGGCAGTGGCCCAAGGGCTCACGAACTCCAGTCCTGCCTCGAGGACCTGACAGAATGCCAAGGCCCTCGAGAACGGAACACATGCATCACTTTGCACTTGCTCACATTAAACGTCATCTGTCATTTGAATGCCCAGTAGTCTCCCAGCCTCGTAAGGTCTTCTTGAAAGTTTTCACAATCCTCTTGTGATTTAACAACTTTGAATAACTATCAGGCTTATTTTCGAAAGAGAAGAATGCCCATCTTTCGACACAAAACGCAAGATGGGCATCCTTCTCACAGGGTCGTTCAAATCGGTATAATGGAAAGCCGATTTTGGGTGCCCTCAACTGCTATCCGTCGCAGGGACAACCAAAGTTTCCAGGGGCGTGTCAGAGGCGTAGTGAAGGCTGGACTTCGGCATGCCTAACACATGGGCGTCCTCAACCCATAATGGAAAAAAAAGGGCATCCCTGACGAACACTTGGACGACTTTAGCTGGTCCTTTTTCTCTTATGACCAAGCCACAAAAAGATGCTCGAACTGACCAGATGACCACCGGAGGGAATCGGGGATGACCTCCCCTTACTCCCCCAGTAGTCACTAACCCCCCCCCCCCCCCAAAAAAAATTTTTTTTTAATATTTTTTGCCAGCCTCAATCATACTCAGCTCCATGACAGCAGTATGCAGGTCCCTGGAGCAGTTTTAGTGGGTGCAATGCAATTCAGGCAGGCGAACCCAGGCCCATCCCCCCCTACCTGTTACACTTGTGGTAGTAAATGTGAGCCCTTCAAAACCCACCAGAAACCCACTGTACTCACATCTAGGTGCCCTCTTCACCCATAAGGGCTATGGTAGTGGTGTACAGTTGTGGGGAGTGGGTTTTGGGGGGCTCAGCACACAAGGTAAGGGAGCTATGTACCTGGGAGCTTTTTCTGAAGTCCACTGCAGTGCCCCCTAGGGTGCCCGGCTTGTGTCGTGGCATGTCAGGGGGACCAGTGCACTATGAATGCTGACTCCTCCCACGACCAAAGGGCTTGCATTTGGTCGTTTCTGAGATGGGCGTCCTTAGTTTCCATTATCGCCGAAAATCAGAAACAACCATCTCTAGGGACGACCTAAATGTTAAGATTTGGGCGTCCCTGACCATATTATCGAAACGAAAGATGGACGCCTGTCTTGTTTCGATAATAAAGGTTTCCCCGCCCCTTCGCCGGGACCTCCTGCGAGGACGTCCTCAGGAAAACTTAGGCGCCTCTTTCAATTATGCCCCTCATCAGCAAATTTAATTACCTCACCAGTTACTCCCAATCTCTAGGTAATAAATATATTAAAAAGCAGTGGTCTCAGCACAGACCCCTTTGGAACCCCACTATCTACCTTTCTCCATTTACTTATTTATTTATTACATTTGTACCCCGCGCTTTCCCACACACAGCAGGTTCAATGTGGCTTACATAGTAAATAGAGTTACATAGTATTGTAAGGAGAATATTACAAACTACAATAAATATAGTAATAGTAAAGTTTTAAGAATATGTGAATTGAACATGAAAAGGTAAACAAGGCATGATAGGCAAAAGGAAAGAGATTGGGAGGAGTATGGTGTAGGGAAGATGGAGACGAGAAGACTGGGGGATGAGTATAAGGAGTTTGGGAGACATGGTTTAAGGTATAATCATCTTCAGAGCAAGAGTTGTGTGGGTGGGCTTATAAGGTTAAGTTGGGTTGATAGGGTATGTCATGATTATGACTGTTTCCTGGTTTGTGCTCCCCTTGCCCTCTGGTGGCCAGTACCAGTGACTGCTATAGACTAACTGTTGCTGTTTCCCAAGCCTGTGTCAGAGGCCAGTCTGGGCCGGATCTTCCTGTCTGCCAGAATTGCTTGCCTTGTTTGTCCATAAGCAGCACCCGTACTTGTCTTGGGATTCCTGCAGCTGAGCCTCAGCAGGTGATGGTCTTTATTAAGCCTCTGTGGGCTTTGCTAGTTTGCCTTTGCATTGCCAAAGGTCTCTGGGTGAGTTGGTGTGCTCTGTTGCACTTCTGCCTAGTTTAGCTTTTTGTCTGAATTCCTTGTCTGGTTCTTGTTTAGTCTGTGTTGGTTAGCTTAAGTTTTATTACTTCCTAGGCTTGTTTCTTGTCTGTTTGTCTTGCCTGGTTCCTGTTCAGTCTGTGTGTAGTTTAGCTTTTAGCATATTGATTGTATCTCTCCTAGTGGCTGCTTGACAGCTTTCAGTCCCTGTTCCTTAGTCTGTCTGTTTTCTGCATAGTGTTGTGTTATTTGTCTGTGAGTCCTAGCCTAGTATTCTGCCTTGCCTCTCATGTTTATTCCTTTCCCCTCTGAACCCTAACTCTGCTTCAGTCTAGCTTGTTCCTGTACCGTGTGTCTTGTGTGGAATCCTGAAGTCCTGCAGGTCGCCCGCACCGAGGGGCTCAACCTCTGGGGAACGGCGGCCACTGCAGTTGAAGTCCAGTTGGTCCAGTGCTGTCTTTCCAGCTTTGCTTGCCTATAGCTTAGTTCCACTCCTATCTCTAGCCCTGTGTGTTCTTGCCTTGTTTGTCTGCATCTGCAGCTCCTGTCTTTGTTTGTTTGGTAATCCAGTTCTGGTTGGGGGTTTTTGCCTGCTGCTGCCGCTTTACGGTAGAAGCCCAAGGGCTCACGTTTATCCCAGTGTCAGAGAAGCCAGAGATCGTGACAGGGTAAGCTTGCTTGAAGAGATGTGTCTTCAACATTTTCCTGAAGGGTAGATAGTCATTAATTGTTCAGATGGATCTTGGTAGAGCGTTCCAAAGCTGGCTGCCCAAAAATGAGAAACTGGATGCATAGGAGGTTTTGTATTTAATTCCTTTGCAGTTGGGAAGGTGTAAATTGAGGTAAGTACGTGAGGACATTGATCTGTTTCTGATTGGGAGGTCGATCAGATCATTCATGTAGCTAGGGGATTCTCCATATAAGATCTTATGAATCATTGTATGGACTTTGAAGTTTATTCTTTCTCTGATGGGGAGCCAATGAAGCTTCTCTCGAAGAGGTGATGCGCCTTCAAATCTTTATTTGCCAAAGATAAGTCTGGCTGCCATGTTCTGGGTAGTCTGAATTTTTTTCAGGATTTGGGTCTTACATCCTAAGAAAACACTGTTGCAATAGTCTACGTGGGTAATAACTGTGGATTGTACCAGGTTCCGGAAAGTGACCAAGGGAAGATATGATTTCACTCATTTCAGTATCCACATCATATTGAACATTTTTTTCGTGATGGACTTAGCATGGTTATTGAACGATAAATGGATATCTATCATTACTCCAAGGATTTTTAGGTTGTTGGATATGGAAAGTTTAACGTCTGGGGTGCTGAGAGTAGTCGGGAGGAGTGGAGAGTATTGAGATGAAAGGACGAGGCACGGTGTTTTCTCTTTGTTTAATTTCATCTTAAAAGCGTTAGCCCAAGAGGTTAGGGTGGTCATACCAGTAGTTATTTTATCGGAGATTTCTGATAACTTGGAAGGGGATAAATATGGTGACGTCATCAGCATAGATGAAGGGATTAAGGCCATGTTTGGTTAGTAACCTGGCCAGTGGAATCATCATAAGGTTGAAGAGTATCGGGGAAAGCGGAGATCCCTGTGGTACCCCGCATTCTGAAGACCATGGGGATGATATATTTGTGGTCCCTTTGACTTGGTAGGATCTTGTGGTAATGAAGTTTTTTATCCAGTTGATGATATTGCCGCCAATCCCACGCTTGTCCAGAAGTTTAGTAAGGATAGCATGATCTACCATGTCAAAAGCGCTGGATAAGTCAAATTGTAGAAGGAGGATGTTGTTTCCAATTGCTATTTCTTGTTTGAATTTGGATATTAAGGTAAGAAGGACTGTTTCTGTGCTGTGGACAGAATGAAAGCCCGACTGCAACTCATGAAGGATAGAAAATTTCTGAATGTATTCATTGAGTTGCGAGGCCACTCTGTTTTCCATCAGTTTAGTAATTAGAGGAATTGAGGCAATTGGACGGTAGTTGGTAATGTCATTTGCAGGTTTCTTTGGGTTTTTTGGTATAGGTGTTAGTAACATGTTGCCATGTTTGGTGGGGAAGGAGCCTCGTTGAAGTAGGAAGTTTATGTGGGTGGTGAAATCTGAGATAAAGCATGTTGGGGCGCCTTTCAAAAGGTAATTGGGACAAGAGTCAAGGTGGCAGTGAGACCTGGAGATTTTAGAGATGGTTTTAGTGACTTCTTCTGTGGTAAGGAGGGTAAAATTAGTACAAGATTGGTCGGCCGGTACTTCATCTAATCCAGGGTCCAGTTTGTCAAGAAAGGTGTCAACAGTGGAATTGTCTTGAGAAATCGATTTGCGAAGATTGATGATTTTGTCATTGAAGTATTTAGCTAACTGGTCAGTCGAAGGACGGTTTGAAGGTGATGTTGTCACTGGATCTGTGTTTAGAAGATTTTTTATAAGTTTGAAATTGTTTTTTTATATCTGTACCAATCACTGTAATTTTTTGTGTATAATAGGCTCTTTTGAATATTCAATGAAAATATTGACCATTTAGCCCTACTCTCTGTTTTCTATCTTTTAACCAGTTTTTAATCCACAATAGGACACTACCTCCTATCCAATGACTCTCCAATTTCCTCTGAAGTCTTTCATGATTGTTTATTTGTTTAGGACAGTATAGGCCTCAGAATCACAACTGGAGACATCTCAGAACCAGAACCTCCAGCACAAGAGAGCCAAGCAAATCAGGAGATAAATAATTTGAGATTCACAATTGCCATTTATGGACGTTATGGACTCATATTTTGTTTTATTTTTAGTTTAGCATTAATTCTGTTTACATAGGAAAGGTTCTATTTTATTTTCCTCTCACTCTCTTTTAGCTAATTCATGTTGCTAATGACACAGTTTCCATTGTAATTTTAGCATTGGTTTTGATGCTTCTTGAAAAATTTTGTATTATTTCTGCTTATGGAATTCGAACTGATATTGCTTATACAAGGATAACACTAAACCCTAATACTGAATAAGATATTACCAAGTATGTGCAAATGCAAGATGTTTTAGATGCTATAGACATTTAAACCCCTGTTTAGATATCATTTAGCTATGCATCAACAGGAGAAACAAACATCAAAGAACGTTAATTGGATAGAAGGCGGCAAAAGGTAACCAGTTAGTCAACTTGCATGGGCATAATCAAAACAGAAGGATGCCCATCTTCCGACACAAATCGGGAGATGGGCGTCCTTCTCTCAGGGTGGCCTAAATTGGCATAATGGAAAGCCGATTTTGGGCGTCCTCAACTGCTTTCCGTTGCAGGGATGACCAAAGTTCATGGGGGCGTGTTGGCAGTGTGCCGAAGGCGGGACGGGGGCGTGGTTAAGAGATGGGTATCCTTGGCCGATAATGGAAAAAAGAAGGGCGTCCCTGACGAGCATTTAGCCGACTTTACTTGGTCCTCAAAAAGATGCCCGAACTGACCAGATGACCACCAGAGGGAATCGGGGATGACTTCCCCATACTCCCCCAGTGGTCACCAACCCACTCCCACCCGAAAAAAAAAATTTTTTTTAACATTTTTTTCCAGCCTCTATGCCAGCCTCAAATGTCATACCCAGCTCCCTGACAGCAGTATGTAGCTCCCTGCAGTTTTAGTGGGTGCAGTGCACTTCAGGCGGCGGACCCAGGCCCATCCCCCCCCACTACCTGTTATACTTGTGGTGGTAAATGTGAGCCCTCTAAAACCCACCCGAAATCCACTGTACCCACATGTAGGTGCCCCCCTTCACCCCTTAGGGCTATAGTAGTGGTGTACAGTTGTTGGGAGTGAGTTTTTTTTTTTGGGGGGGGGGGGGTTGGGGGGCTCAGCACACAAGCCTGCAAATAGGTGGGAAAATGTGGGATACAAATGCAACAAATAAAAATAAATAAAGGTAAGGGAGCTATGCACCTGGGAGCAATTTGTGAAGTCCACTGCATGCCCCCTAGGGTGCACAGTTGGTGTCCTGGCATGTGAGGGGGACCAATACACTACGAATGCTGGCTCCTCCCATGACCAAAGGGCTTGCATTTGGTCGTTTTTGAGATGGGCGTCCTCGGTTTCCATTATCGGTGAAAACCGAGGCCGTCTATCTCTAAGGTCGACCATCTCAACATTTAGGTCGACAATCTCTTAGGTTGACCTAAATTTTGAGATTTGGGCATCCCCGACTGTATTATCGAAACGAAAGATGGACGCCCATCTTGTTTCGATAATACGGGATGCCTCGCCCCTTCGCAGTGACATCTTCAGAGATGGGCGTCCCCGTTCGAAAATGCCCCTCATGCTGTCTTTTTTTTCTGGATTAAGGAAGGACCAGCTGATGTTCCTTAAGCTAGTTACATAGTAACATAGAGGGGCATAATCGAATGTCGCCGGCGATCTATTTTGGCGGCGGCGCAACAGCTGGCCAGAACCGTATTTTCAAAAAAGATGGCCGGCCATCTTTTATTTCGATAATATGATTTAGCCCGGCCAAATGCCAGAGTTCGCTGGGTTTGAGATCGCCGGTTTTGTTTTTCAGCAATAATGGAAAAAAATGCCGGCCATCTCAAACCCAGCGAAATCCAAGGCATTTGGTCATGGGAGGAGCCAGCATTTGTAGTGCAGTGGTCCCCCTGACATGCCAGGACACCAACCGGGCACCCTAGGGGGCACTTCTAAAAATGTTTTAAAAATATACAAATAGCTCCCAGGTGCATAGCTCCCTTACCTTGGGTGCTGAGTCCCCCAAATCCCTCCCAAACCCACTCCCCACAACTCTAAACCATTACCATAGCCCTTATGGGTGAAGGGGGGCACCTACATGTGGGTACAGTGGGTGGGTTGGAGGGCTCAACACTTAGCACCACAAGTGTAACAGGTGGGGGGGGGGGGGGGGGACCTGGGTCCACCTGCCTGAAGTGCACTGCACCCATTAAAAACTGCTCCAGGGACTTGCAAACCGCTGTCAGGGAGCTGGGTATAACATTTGAGGCTGGCATAGAGGCTGGCAAAACAGTGTTTTATTTTTATTTTTTTATTGTGGGAGGGGGTTGGTGACCACTGGGGGAGTATGGGGAGTTCACCCCCCATTCCCTCCGGTGGTCATCTGGTCAATTGGGGCACCTTTTTGAGGCTTGGTCGTGAGAATTAAAGGACCAAGTAAACCCGGCGAAATACTGATTAACGCCGCTTGTTTTTTTTTCATTATCCACAAAAGCCGGCCATCTGGTAGCCACGCCCATGCACTGCCGTCGCTTCACCGCCGACACGCCCCCTTGAACTTTCGCCGGCACAACGACGGGAAAGCAGCGATGGTGTCAAAAACGCAGCTTTCGATTATACCAATTTCGCCGCTTTTGCGAGATCATCGGCCATCTCCCGATTTATGTCGGAAGATCGCTGACAATCACTTTCGAAAATAAGCCTGATAGTAACATAGTAGATGACGGCAGAAAAAGACCTGCACGGTCCATCCAGTCTGCCCAACAAGATAAACTCATATGTGCTACTGTTTGTGTATACCTTACCTTGAATTGTTTCTGCCATTGTCAGGGCACAGACCGTATATGTCTGCCCAGCACTAGCCCCGCCTCCCAACCACCAGCCCTGCCTCCCCCCACCAGCTCTGCCACCCAATCTCGGCTAAGCTTCTGAGGATCCCTTCCTTCTGAACAGGATTCCTTTATGTTTATCCCACGCATTTTTGAATTCCGTTACCGTTTTCATCTCCACCACCTCCCCCCGCGGGAGGGCATTCCAATTATTCACCACTCTCTCCGTTGGCAATTGAGTGTAAACAATTTTGTAAGGGACATATATCAGGGTTGTTAGAGGTGGTAGAATGAATGAGAAAAATATCATATGTATAAGAGCCACCAATTCAAGATGCCTGCACCAGGGAAGCAAGGGAACTAAGGAAAAGATGAAAAAGGATGGGTGACAAAACTGAACCCTGTGGGATACCACATGAAAAAGGGTAGGAATCAGAAAGGCCTTCGGGAGAAAAGATAGAAAATGATCTACCCTGAAAAGAAGAGAATCATAAATAAACTGTACCTGAAATACCTACATCTGAAAGGCATGACAGTGAAAGAGAACAATCAATTATGTCAAAAGTGGCTGAAAGATTGAGAGAAACAACCAGTAGTGACATCAGAAATAAGAAGAACTCCTGCTACTAGAGCCAAACATAATAAATTGACCTTTAAAGCTACTGAGCAATCTAGAAGGCAATTCCTTTTACGCTGGTCTGTTCAGCCAATCTATAAATGATGTTGCCTTCTCTACGTTCTGTAGAATCACCGTCCTACCAGCATACCAGAGTTCAGTGGGAAACATCAAAGCAAACTGTATTCCTTTCCGATGTAACTCAGTACAATATGGTGCCGTAAGTTTCCTTTGCGACGCCAGTCGCACAGAATAATCACTGAAGAGTAAGGGTTTTGCCCTTTCCTACTCCATTGGGCCCAACCTCCGGTAAGTCCTTAGAATTAGTTTATTTGTTTTTCTTCCAGTTGAGGTACTGGGCTATCACCGTTCAGGGTCTTCTCTCTTCCTGGGCTTTAGGCCCTATTTTGTGCACAATTTCACAGCAATATTTTATACTTTCAGGTTTAAGGCCCAATTTTTCAGGGATCCATTTGCAAAATATTTGATACAGTTCACTTTTGGTTACATTCTATGGCAATCCTACCAGGCATAAATTGTTGCGTTGACTCCTGTTTTCCTGCAAGTCTGAGGTTTCCTTCTGCAGCTCTTCAATTTATAATTTTCCTGTGGAAAAACCCATTGTTTGACCTCCTACTTTGAGAATCAAACTTCTCATTCAACTCATCCACAGCTGACTGCAGCTTATTTAGTCTATCTGCTAATGCGGCCGACACAGAACTATTAATTTCCTGGACTCATTCGCCTGCAGATACTGTGAATGACGCTGGTTCCTCCGCCATCTTAGCCACATTGTTTTTTGCCTTTTCCTGAGATTCCTTCGGGGTTTCTATACGTATACCTCACACCTTTGATTCAAAGTCAGCCAGATATTTTCTCACAATTTCCCCTACTCTGTACAGAACCAATCCATTAGGGGTAAATGCTGATTTTAGCTAGATCTTCCAAGGTCCCCACCAGAGCTCCACTCTCCCACATCTTCTCAGGCAGACTGCATCACATGACCCCCTCCGTCGAGTCTCTCTAA
This sequence comes from Microcaecilia unicolor, assembly GCF_901765095.1. Classification (NCBI taxonomy): domain Eukaryota; kingdom Metazoa; phylum Chordata; class Amphibia; order Gymnophiona; family Siphonopidae; genus Microcaecilia; species Microcaecilia unicolor. The sequence goes on from NC_044037.1 coordinate 125,216,533, forward strand.
TAAAGGTTGTGTTTGTAGAGGTAGATCCTTGTTCCTGCATTGATAATAACAGACAGCAATTGGAATAACAAGTAGGATAATCCTGATGTCTGGCTTTGAAGAATGTCCTTCAAAGGAAGGGGTTTGGGAGTGAAGAATGTTTGGACAATTCAGGGGAAGGCTTGAAGGTGGAACAGAGGCGGAGGAGTGGATGGCTAGTTCAAGGAGTGCTTGGCTGAAGTGGTGCCAGTTGGCTGGCTGGCGGGCTAGTAAAGAGATGGGAGAGGGGCTAGTAAACAGAGACAGAGCAAGGGGGAGGTGTTGAGGCCGGTAGTTCAAAATTGACGCGAGTAGGACACGTGTATGCGCCTTAGAAAAATGATCCCTGAATGCACAGATGAACTTGCTGAATTAAACTGGCTGAACTGTTGATGAAAATGAATAGTGTGGAGAACTGGTAACAAGGCCTCTAACGGGCCCCCTTTTGGGGGGGGGGGGATCCTTAGGGGAAAACCTTATGAACTGACAAAAAAAGAAAAAGTGCTCCTTGAGAGGATTGTTTGGGAACTGTGTTTTTCCTCTGCTTACAGGGGGAGGGGGCAACTCCATGCTTAACTTTTGAGGACAATTCTGGAACTGAAAGGAAGTCTTGTGAGAGGAACAGGCTTTCAGAGAAAGACCAGTAGCAGCCCTTGGAAACCTTCTTACAATTGGCACCCCAGATGGGACTTGAAGAATAGAACAGTGTGGGTATTGCAGGATACTAGGGAAAGCTAAGGGGGACAGAAGCAGGGCCTTACAAGACCCAGGCTGTATTTGTAAGAGCGGAAAAAGCTTATAGGGAGCTGCACTTTTTTTGTGTGTGTGTGTTTTGTTTGCAGGATCCCCGCGGTGGAAGATGGAGCAAAAAGAGTTATTACATTGGATGACGGTCCAGTTTCAAAAGAAGAAGGATCTCAGCAAGTCTTGGACAGGGTGGTAGAAGCTGCAAAGGAGCAACAGGGCCCACTCCTACAAGCGCTGCAGGTCCAGCTGCAGGCAATAGAAGAATTGCTGCAGAAAGTCACTCCACCCGTCACCCCAGAACACCCCCACATGGCGGTAGGACTTACTAACTTTGAACCTTTTTCTTTGGGGAATATGGGAGAGAAGGACAATGTAGAGGATTTTGTAGTGACTTTTGAACCAATTGCCACTGCGGTAAAATGGCCCCAAGAACAGTGTGCCGTAAGGCTAGCGAGCTGTTTAATAGGGGAAGCCTTAGCAGCATATAGGGCCCTGTCACCTGCCCAAGTCTTGGACTATGAACAGGTTGTAGCAGCCAATAAAAATAGATTGGGATTAACTAAGGATTATGATAAGAGGCTTTTTTGGGAAACTACCCTGGGTGAAGAGGAGAGACCTTGGGCATTGACCCAAAGACTTAAAGATCTAGCATATAAGTGGCTAGAACCCGACAAAAGACAGCTGAGCAGGTGGCCAAGGAGATAATAGTGGAACAATTTCTGTTTGCTATACCAAACCCCATCCAAGAGTGGCTGGTCATGCAAGAGGCCCGCTCCTTAGAGGAAGTGACCAAGGGAGCGGAGCTGTTTTATGAAGCCAAAAGGCTCCCCTCTAACCCCTTTTCTCCCAAAAGTAAGGAGAACCTAGGTCAAGCAGCCTCCCCATCCCAGGAAAAGGTTAAGGAAAGGGTAAGAGAGAAATAAGGAGGAATCCAGAGCCCAAGCAAAAGGGAGGAATGTGTTTCAAGTGTGGGAGAACAGGTTATTTCCTTAGAGAATGCAAAGAAAAGATGGAGTTCATTGGGCAAACAGTAAAGGACCAAGATTCCTTTTTCTTCTATGAAGTCCAGTTGGAGGGAATGGCAGTAAGGGTGCTGTTGGACTCAGGGGTCAACCAATCCATGCTATCTTGATCCTTGTGGAATAAGATAAGGGTTAACATTAAGGAGGAGGAGGGGAGGTACTGTGGCACTATAAGGATAAAGTGTATCCACGGGGCTGCTACCGCACACCCGGTATTTAGATGAGGGCTCTGCAGCCCCCTCTTCAATGGGCATCTGAATCTGGCTGCTTTACCTAAACTACGCTTTGATCTGATCTTAGGAAGGGGTCCTTTTACCCGATGTCTGCAGGGACTACCAGGTTGGGTAACCACCCGAGCCCAGTAGGTCAACATAGAGACTCCCCACGCTTCTGATGACTCCATTGGCCAAATATTCCCTTTTCACGAAGAGATACTGGGGGAACCCAAATCCCAGCCTTGGCTGATCTCTAGAATCTGCTACTTACGTTCCTGTGCCCGCTCTGCTGAATTCCTTTGGCTGAAATCCTGTACCCATGCTGACTTCATACATTTCAAATTCTTGCTGACCTCCTTCCAGTCTGTTCTTTTACTTGCCAAACAGGACTATTACATCCAGTTGACAAATTCTCTTGGCTCAAACCTTTGACGTCTCTTTGCCACACTGAACTCTCTCCTCAAAGTGCCTTCACTTCCAACCCCCCCTTCACTTTCTCACCAGACTCTGGCTGAGTACTTTCATGATAAGGTTCACAAAATTAAACTTGAATTCTCAACCAGGTCACCTCCACCTCTCCTTCTCTTAGTCCATTCTCTCAGACCTCCAACCCCTGCCTCCTTTTCTTCCTTTTCTGAAATCACTAAAGAGGAAACTACACATCTTCTATCCTCCTCGAAACCAACTACCTGTTCCTCTGATCCTATTTCCACCCATCTACTTAACACTATCTCTCCTACTGTCATCCCTTTTATCTGTCATATCCTCAATCTTTCACTGTCCACTGTGACTGTTCCTGATGCCTTCAAACATGCCATAGTCACACCACTCCTTAAAAAACCTTCATTGGACCATACCTGTCCTTCCAACTATCGCCCCATCTCCCTCCTCCCTTTCCTATCCAAGATACTCGAACGTGCTGTTCACCGCCGTTGCCTTGACTTTCTTTCATCTCAAGCTATTCTTGATCCACTTCAATCTGGCTTTTGCCCCCTTCATTCAAATGAAACAGCGCTTGCTAAAGTCTCCAATGATCTGTTCCTGGCCAGATCCAAAGGTCTCTATTCTATCCTCATCCTTCTTGATCTATCTGCTGCTTTTGACACTGTTGATTACAGCCTACTCCTTGATACGCTGTCCTCACTTGGATTTCAGGGCTCTGTTCTTTCCTGGTTTTCTTCTTATCTTTCCCAGCGTACCTTTAGTGTATACTCTAGTGGATCCTCCTCTACTTCTATCCCACTGTCAGTTAGTGTACCTCAGGGATCTGTCCTGGGACCTCTTCTTTTCTCCATCTATACTTCTTCCCTTGGTACTCTGATCTCATCCCATGGTTTTCAGTATCATCTTTACGCTGATGACCCCCAGATCTACCTCTCCACACCAGAAATCTCCGCTGAAATCCAGGCCAAAGTATCAGCCTGCCTGTCTAACATTACTGCCTGGATGTCTCAGTGTCATCTGAAACTAAACATGACCAAGACTGAGCTTCTTATCTTTCCCCCTAAACCAACCTCTCTTCCTCCCCCATTCTCTACTTCTGTGGATAACACTCTCATCCTTCCTGTCTAATCAGCTCGTATCCTTGGGTCATCTTCTACTTCTCCCTCTCCTTCTCTGCACATATTCAACAGACTGCTAAAACCTGTCATTTCGTTCTCTATAATATCACCAAAATTCGCCCTTTCCTTTCTGAGCACACTACCAGAACCCTCATCCACACTCTTATCACCTCTCGCTTAGACTATTGCAACTTGCTTCTCACAGGTCTCCCATTTAGCCATCCCTCTCCTCTTCAATCTGTTCAAAATTCTGCTGCACGACTAACATTCCACCAGTGTCATTATGCTCATATTAGCCCTCTCCTCAAATCACTTCACTGGCTTCCAATCCGTTTCCACATACAGTTCAAACTCCTCTTATTGACCTATACGTGTATTCACTCTGCAGCTCCTCAGTACCTCTCCACTCTCATCTCTCCCCGGGAACTCCGTTCACTCGGTAAATCTCTCTTATCTGCACCCTTCTCCTCCACTGCTATCTCCAGACTCTGTTCCTTTTATCTTGCTACACCATATGCCTGGAATAGACTTCCTGAGCTGGTATGTCAAGTTCCATCTCTGGCCGTCTTCAAATCTAAGCTAGAAGCCCACCTTTTTGATGCTGCTTTTAACTCTTAACACTTATTCACTTGTTCAGAACCCTTATTTTATCATCCTCACTTTAATATTCCCTTATCTCTTGTTTGTCCTGTTCGTCTCTCCTAATTAGATTATACCCTCTGTTAAGCAGGGACTGTCTCTTCATGTTCAAATGTACAGTGCTGCATACGTCTAGTAGTGCTTTAGAAATGATAAGTAGTAGTAGTAGGAACCGGGGAATGGACAAAGAACGAAGGAGATTAGAAACCGTGAAAGACGGGATTGGGCTAGTGCTATGAGGGAGATAGATAGAGAGGAGGTTATGCCATGGATTCCTGAGGAGGTGATAAGGAAATTCCCCACGTTTGGTCAGGAGCAAAGAACTGATCCTGCTTTAAAGAGGGCTTTTGAGCAAACAGAAGGGGAATCCTCAATGGGTTGTTACCCGTGTTTCCATCTAGAGAATGATTTATTATACAGACAGTTTTGGGAACCCGTAGAAGGGGCGGTCAGACAACAATTGGTAATTCCTAGGGCCTTTAGGGGAATTATTCTAAGAGGAGCCCATGACCGCCCGTTAGCCGGTCATAAGGGATCTCAAAGTACCCTGAAGCAAGTACTAGAGCAGTTTTACTAGCCTGGGATACACAGGGAGATCCAAAACTACTGTCATAGTTGTCCCCAGTGCCAAAGGCTAACAGACCGGTATCCCCCGCCGGTTCCCCTGCAGCCCTTGCTGGTAATAAAGGAACCCATGAGTAGCCTAGCTATGGATATCATTGGTCCCCTTATTAAAACCCCAAGGGGATTTTTATATATCTTGGTAATCAAGGATAGAGCTACCTGGTTCCTGTGGGCAGTACCCCTTCGCAATATAAAGGCTCTTGGGATTGCGGGCGAGTTGGTGAAGCTATTTTGTAAGGTAGGCTTTCCAAGAGAAATTCTCACAGACCAAGGCTCCAACTTTAAATCAGAAACAATAAGGCAGCTCTGGGAGGCGTCTGGCATCCGGCAAATCACCTCAACAACATGGTTGAGCGTTTTAATAAGACCCTCAAAAATATGTTAGGGAAAGATTTACTCCCCTTCGCATTGTATGCATGTAGGGAGAACGTTCAGGCCTCATTAGGCGTATCCCCATTGGAATTAGTGTATGGGCGATTACGAGGGATTCTTGACATACTGCAGGAGCAGTGGGTGGAAAAGAAGGATGAACCAAGGTCTGTGGTCTCCTATTTAAGAAAGTTAAGGGCAAGAATCCAGTGCCTCTCTAAATATGCACACAACAATTTAGAGAAGAACCAGGAGATGCAAAAGCTATATATTATGACAAAACCACAAAAGACAGGAGGTTTCGGACCAGGGATAAGGTTCTAGTATTGATCCTGTCCTCCCCACACAAATTCACCTCACAGTGGAAAGGCCCTTTCATGGTAAAGGGGAAAGTGGGACCGTTGTCATATGAGGTGAGAAATGAAAAGGGAAAGGTGCAGATTTATCGTATCGATGTGTTACATCCGTGACTAGAACAGGAAAAGATGGTAGCTACCTAGAAGACCTAGGACCCCAGCTGAGTGAAGTGGGAAGTGAGTATACCTGTCACTGGCACTTCATTAACTCCCCAAGAGAGACAAGCAGTAGAGACCCTAATAAAGGAGTTTCAGGATGTCCTTAATCCCCTTCCAGGAGAAACTCACCTGATTTCCCATGCCATTCATACTGACCCAGGAAAAGTAGTCATGCAAAGACCTTATAGGATGCCTGAAGCATGGCATAGAGAAATTGTGAAACAGGTCCAGGAAACGTTAGAGATAGGGGTAATAGAGGAGTCTTGTAGCCCGTGGTCTAGCCCAGTAGTCTTGGTGCCGAAGTGAGACGGATCCCAGAGCTTCTGTATTGATTTTCGTAGGGTGAATGCTATATCAAAATTTGATGCCTACCCTATGCCGTGAATAGACAAACTGCTGGACAGGCTAGGACAAGCCCAATATCTAACGACTTTAGACCTTACAAAAGGATATTGGCAAATTCCGTTGACTGAGGAAGCCAAACCCAAAATGGCTTTCAATACTCCTATTGGCCTATTCCAATTTAAGAGAATGCCCTTTGGCTTGAATGAGGTGGTTGCTTGCTGCCAACAATTCACTAACCACATTCTTCATTGGCATCAAGAGTACACAGCCACCTACATGGACAATACCATAATTTTTAGCCAGACTGGGAATCCCATTTGCCCCGGGTGCGGGCAGTGCTAAAATCTCTGAGGAAAGTAAGGGATTATTCTAACCCCCCCCCCCCCCAATGCATATTTGCCATTACTGAGGTGAAATATTTAGGGTATAAAGTAGGTGAGGGAGTTATAAAATCTATGACAGACAAGGTCCAGGGCATAAGGGATTTTCACTTACCAACAACAACAAAAAAATTACGAAGTTTTCTCAGGCTTATAGGATACTATAGAGGTTGATTCCCCGATTTGCAAGGATTTTTAGCTCCCTAACTGACATGCTTAAAAAGGTTGACCCCAATTTGTTAGTCTAGTTGGAAAAAGGGAAATATGACTAAGTCCCTCCAGAATAGTCTGTGTAATGAGCCCGTTTTGAAAGGGGTAGATATTGGGAAACCCTTCCTTTAACAACCTGACACCTCAGAAACTGGCTTAGGGGCGGTTTTATCTCAGAGTTTGATGGTGAGGAACACCCAGTCCTATACTTAAGCAGGAAACTAACATCGGCCAAACAACCTTATACAGTTATAGAAAAAGAATGTTTAGCTGTAAAGTGGGCGGTGGAGGCTTTAAAATATTATCTGCAGGGTCGAATGTTTACCCTCATCACGGATCACGCCCCACTGAAATGGATAAAGCAATGAAGGGTCACAATGCCCACCTTACCAGGTGGTATTTGGCCCTACAAGCCTTTCTTTTACCACACCGCATACAGCAGGGAGACTCCATGGGAATGCGGATGCATTATCCAGGACTGCGGACTCTTCAGGAAAATTTCCTATGGATCCCAAGAGTCGCAATATCTTCAGGGAGAGGGTAAGTGATCAGGTTAGTAACCAGGTCTCCAATAAGAAACAGCAGCACTCAAAGCTACAATACCCAGAACCCCTTGAGACACAAAAGGAGAAAGGCAGGCCAGAAAACCCGGAGTGGATCCTTAGCAAGGACAGGTGGGGAAATAGCTCAGGAAAAGGTGGGCCCTTTATCCTATTCGAAAGCAACAAAAAGAGTCCAATTCTCCCGTAAAAAACAACAGAAAAAACAAAAGAACGGAAGATATCAAAAAGACCAGACTCAAAGATATGAAAAGCCAAATTTATTGCACAAGACCCTACACGGTCCGTGTTTCGGCCAAAGAGGCCTTCCTCAGGGGTCTATGAATTGACTTATACAAATGTTCATATATTCATCCAAAGGTTCATTCAAATTCGGACAAATCCGCGCCAGCTCAACCATTAGGCAAGACTAGGAGATCTAGAGCAGCAACTTCTTGGAGGCAGCAAAAACCAGCTGTAGTCAAAGCAACGTAATAGTTCTGACAGCCAACCTTTGGATAAATATATGAACATTTGTATAAGTCAATTCATAGACCCCTGAGGAAGGCCTCTTTGGTCGAAACACGGACCGTGTAGGGTCTTGTGCAATAAATTTGGCTTTTCATATCTTTGAGTCTGGTCTTTTTGATATCTTCCGTTCTTTTTTTTTTTTTTTTTTCTTTTTCCCTTTATCCTATTCACCATTAGAGGGAGCAGGAGGGAAGATGCCCAATTCTCTTGGCTGCGAAAGCAGTATATAATTCCACCCAGCTGTGAGGAGAGCAGAGAGGATTTCCTGAAAGCTCTCAGAAGCACAGAGGCAGAGAAAGCCATCTCAGAGGAGAGAGAATCTATGGAATAGGTGGAGGAGGGAAAGGACCTATCCCCAGAACTTTCAGAGGAAAAGACAACAATGGATTGGGAAAATATACATCCAGAGAATTCCAGCACATAAAGGCAGTGTGGGAGACCACAGAAGGATTTTTTCGCTGTGGAGGTGATCTGCCAGCCCTGCTTGCTGCAGGGTAATTGAAGTGGAGAAAGAAAGGTAATAATTATTTTATTTGTTGTTGTTGTTGTTATTCTTGCTAATTGAATGCACAGATGAACTTTCTGAATTAAACTGGCTGAACTGTTGATGAAAAAGAATAGTGTAGAGAACTGCTAACACGGCCTCCAAAGGGCCCCCTTTTTTGAGTGGGGGAAGGAGGAATACAAGTACATAATTATTGCCACACTGGGACAGACCAAAAGTCTGTCAAGCCCAGCATCCTGTTTCCAACAGTGATCAATCCAGGTCACAAATACCTGGCAAGATCCCCCAAAAAGTTCAACACATTTTATTCTCCTTATCCCAGTAGATTTTCCCCAAGACATTTTAATTACACGTTGAGTGAAGAACAATTTTCACTGATTCGTTTTAAATTTACTACTTTGTAGCTTCATCTCATACTCCCTAGTCCTAGTATTTTTGGAAAAAGTAAACAGACAACTCACGTCTAACCGTTCCACTCCACTCATTATTTTATAGACCTCTATCTCCCCTCAGCCGTCTCCTTCTCCAAGCTGAAGAGCCCTAGCCACTTCAGCCTTTCCTCATAGGGAAGATGTCCCATCCCCTTTATCTTTTTTGTCATCCTTCTCTGCACCTTTTCTAATTTCACTGTATCTTTTTTGAGATCTGGTGACCAGAACTGAACACAATATTGAAGTGCGGTTGCACCACGGACTGATACAAAGGCATTATAACATCCTTATTTTTGTTTTCCATTCCTTTCCTAATAATACCTAACTTTCTATTTGCTTTCCTAGCTGCCGTAGCACACTGAACAAAGGGTTTCAACGTATCATCAACAACAACACCTTTCTTGGTCTGTGACTCCTAACGTGGAACCTTGCATGACGTAGCTATAATTCGGGTTCCTCTTTCTCACATTCATCATTTTGCACTTGCTCACATTAAACTTCATCAGCCATTTAGATACCATTTAGCCATTTCTGGTGGGTTTTGAAGGGTTTTGAAGGGCTCACATTTACCACCACAAGTGCAACAGGTAGGGGGGATGAGAATGGGTCCGCCTGCCTGAAGTGCACTGCACCAGGGACCTGCATACTGCTGTCATGGAGCTGGGTATGACATTTGAGGCTGGCATAGAAGCTGGCAAAAAATGTTTTTTTTTTTAGGGTGGGAGGGGGTTGGTGACCATTGGGGGAATAAGGGGAGGTCATCTGGTCAGTTCGGGCACCTTTTTGAGGCTTGATCGTAACAATAAATGGACCAAGTAAAGTCGCCCAAGTGCTCGTCAGGGACGCCCTTCTTTTTCCATTATCGGTTGAGGATACCCATGTGTTAGGCACGCCCCAGTTCCGCCTTCACTACGCTTCCAACACGCCCCCATGAACTTTGGTCATCCCCAGGACGGAAAGCAGTTGAGGACGCCCAAAATCAGCTTTCGATTATGCCGATTTGGGCGACCCTAGGAGAAGGACGCCCATCTCCTGATTTGTGTCGAAAGATGGGCGCCCTTCTCTTTCGAAAATAAGCCTGAATATCAACCGACTCACCTTTATCCACATGTTTGTTCACCCCATTCAAAGTAATGTAAGTTTGGTGAGGTAAGATTTCCCTTCACTAAATCCATGTTGGCTTTGTCTCACTAATCCATGCTTTTGAATATGATCTGTCATTTTGTTCTCTGTAATAGTTTCTACCATTTTGCCAGGCACCGACGTCAGACTCAATGGTCTATAATTTCCCAGATCTCCTCTGGAACCTTCTTTAAATATCGTCATTACATTGGCCACCCTCCAATCTTCCGGTACTACGCTCGATTTTAATGATAAATTACATATTACTAACAATAGTTCCGCAGGTTCATTTTTCAATTCTATCAGTACTCTGGGATGAATACCATCCGGTCCAGGAGATTTGCTACTCTTCAATTTGTCAAATTGCCCCATTACATCCTCCAGGTTTATAGAGATTTCATTGTTTCCCCGACTCGTCAGCTTTGAATACCATTTCTGGCACTGGTATCCCTCCCAAATCTTCCTTGGTGAAGACCGAAGGAAAGAATTCATTTCATCTCTCTGCTATGGCTTTGCCCAGCCATTTTACCCCTCGGTCATCTAGCGGTCCAACCAATTCTATTACCGGCTTCTTGCTTTTAATATACCTTAAAAAAAATTTTACTACTTGTTTTTGCCTCCAACGCAATCTTTTTTTCAAAGACCCTCTTTGCCTTCCTTATCAGTGCTTTGCATTTGACTTGCCATTCCTTATGATGTTTCTTATTTTCAGTCAGTTCCTTCTTCAATTTTCTGAAGGATTTTCTTTTAGCTCTTACTGCTTCCTTCACCTCACTTTTTAACCATACCAGCTGTTGTTTGGTCTTCCTCCCTCCTTTTTTAATACACGAAATTAATTGGGCTGGGCTTTGTGAGGAACCCATGAGGATACAGGGAGAAGGGGCCACAGAAAGGAGCAGGACAGGAACATGTTCTCGCCCTGAGTCCAACCACAAATACCCAAGTTCACAGGGGCCGGGAGGACACTCCTCCGGGGAAGTAAAGGTATGGCGAGCAGAGGGGCTAAAAAAGAAAAAGAAAAACTGAAAGCGTCGGAGGTTGGGGCACAGAAGTCGCCATCAAGTGCTGGGCCGACGTTCTCTGTGGAACAACTGGCGCAGATGACAGAGGTGATTACAGCAGCGCTAGAGCCCAAGTTTGAAAAATAGACTAATCAATTTGAGACCTTTGAGGCGCGACTTGCCAAGACTACGAAGAGGACCGGAGAATTGGAAAAGAGGGTATCTGATCTAGAAGACACCACCAACCCGCTACAGACAGACATAAAAAAAACTTACCGGCACGACTGAATCTTTGTCTACAAAGTTAGACGATTTAGAGAACAGGTCCCGGCGGTCGAATTTGCGGATCGTGGGACTGCCTGAATCAATCGGAGATCGGGTGCTGGCAACAACACTGGAGCGCTGGCTGGCCTCCGAGTTCGCCTTGTCAGACTCGTCGGGGCTGCTTTGTCTTGAACGAGTGCACCGCATGGGACGAATCAAAGATGGCAGACAACTGCCTCGGGTGGTGATCTTGAAAGTTCATAATTACCTGCATAAAGCAAAAATCCTGCATGGATACCGGCTAAAGCGAGATGAGGTAAAGTTTGATGGGCACCTTATACGTATATTTCAAGATTATTCTGCCCAGCTACAAGACAGCCGGAGAAAATTTACACCAGTGTGCAAGCAGCTGGCTGTACTCAACGTCAAATTTATGCTTCTTTATCCAGCCATACTAAAGATCAGACAGGATAACAACTGGAAAGTTTTTGATTCAGTCCAAACAGCACAAGACTTTGTCTCCGGCCTAGAAAGCAACCAAAGGGAAACAAGGAGCAGCCCTTCAGGAGACTGAGAGACGTTGTAATAAGGTTTGGCTAGCTGAGTATACAGGCTAATGCTGTTAATAACATATTGTTGTGGGTTACACAGAACTATGTTGAAGTAAGAAGGGGTGTGGAGGCCTTGAGCACTGAAGTGTCCCTTAATGCTATAGGTTGGGAACTGGTTAAGGGGAGATGGGCAGTGGGAAGGAATCCCGGGAGGGAGGTGGGGAGGGTGAGATATGGGAATAGACATAAGGGAAGAGACGGGAGGAGGGAATGTAGAAGACTAGACTACTGGGGTAGAGTTAGGGGCAAGGTTAAAGAACGCAAAGGTGGTGTAGCGAGACAGAAGACCCTAAGGGTGAGGCTAGGCGCCCTAGGGTGGTATGTACAAAATACGCTGAAAGAAATTTCTGGAAGAGGACCTGGCTAGATTAGGACTTAAAAAGGTACGCCTGGTCTCATGGAATGTGTGTGGTATTACATCCCCGGTGAAACGCACAAAACGTTTGGCGGCCCTTAAGCATCATGGGGCGCAAATAGCCTGCCTACAGGAAACGAGGTTGTCACGAGAAGAGCATGATAAATTAAAGAGGCATTGGGTGGGAGAGATGTTCTGGTCCCCGGCAATGGGACGAAAAGGTGGGGTGGCAATTTTGATACAGAAATCCCTTGTGTGCATGGCTAAGTTAAGGTTTAAAGATGGGGAGGGGAAGTACCTTGGAGTTTAAATAAACGTACAAAGAAAAGAGATACTATTGGTAGTGGTTTATGCACCCCTTGTGAAAAGCAGAAGTTTTTACACACAATTGTTGCACAGATGTCAGCAATACACACACCTGCCACTGATAATAGCAGGAGATATGAATCAGGTATACGATGCACAGGTAGATAGGTCAAGTGGGTAGACACAGGGCGGAAAAAGTGGCGAGACCATATTAGAATCCTTCTGCACGCTAGCAGGGCTAATAGACCCTTGGAGATTGCTGCATCAGGAGGAAAGAGATTACACACATACATCTCAAGTACATCGCACGCAGTCTAGACTAGATTATATATTTAAGTCTCAAGCTCTGTTCCCTCAAGTGTTAGACGCTCGCATAGGCCCGGAGGAAATCTCTGATCATGCAATGATATGGGTAGATTTAGAAGCACAGTCTTTTTTTCAGAAGCCTTCGGGCTGGAGATTTCCCACATACCTCTACTCCTCCCCAGATTTTAATAAATACATTCGCGAGAGATGGGAGGAATATCTGAGGAATAATGAGCGCCACTTAGAAGACCCGGGCCTTTTTTGGTCTGCGGCAAAAGCAGTATTGAGGGGAGACATAATAGCGTATGTATGTAAGCGTAATCAATGTCTTAATCAAAAAGTCATTGCCTCAGAACGCAAGTTGAGAGAGGTGAAAAGAGCATATACCAAAACTCCCACGCCGGCTTGTTATGATGCCCTGATGGTGGCACGGGCGGCATTGAATAGCCACGAGAGAATGACTCGTTCCCTTATTTATCGGAAATTACGGCTCCAGAAATTTGGGGACAAATCTGGAGCATATCTGGCTAAAGTAGTGAAAAACGCCAGAAAACATCACTTTATACAGCACACGGGAAGGCGGGGTTTCCACCAACATAGAAGAGGTTGCGGGAATATTTAAAGAGCACTTTGCAACACTCTATAAAGATACAGGGGAGGAAGAAACAGTGGAGACCAGAATACAAGACTATTTGAATATCTTGAAAATGCCCAAACTGTTACCAAATGCAATAGAGGCCATAAACGCCCCAATAACAGCGAAAGAAATTATGCGTAGCATTAAAACACTTCAGCTTCATACTGCGCCCGGGCCAGATGGTTACACTAGCGAATTTTACAAAATGCTCAAAAACCAAGTAGTGGGACCACTAATAGATGTTTATAATGAAGCGGTACAACAAGGAAATTTCCCCCGCCATGCGAATTCGGCTTTGATTAGCTTGATCCCCAAACCAGGGCGAGACCCATTACAGCCCGCTGAGTACGGCCTTGACACTGGGATCCCAAAATGAAGTCCCGCTGAAATACCATACAGGAAGCGGGCACAGGACTGGTCTGAAGACTTTGCTGTTGAAGTGCCAGAAAGTGTGATACAAAACTTCCTGTTGTCTGTTCTACGCAACTCCCCATTCACAAGATATTGGGAGCTACAATATAAATTTGTACTCTGTTTGTATGTGTCACCACAAAGAGCCCAGAGAGCAGGCTACGGAACAACTGGGAACTGTCCAAGATGTGCCTCCCCTCGGGCCACCTTGGGACACATGTTTTGGGCCTGCCCGAGAGTGCAAAGATTTTGAAAGCAAGTGCTCGAGGCGGTATGGATATACTGGCATAGAAGGACAGTGTTACAGCCATTGATGTTATTAGAAGTATACAGATACGTCAAGCCGGCATTGCCAGGATATCGGAGATTTTTGCAACGAGCGATACTGACAGGAAAGAAAGTGATTTTAAATGGCTGGATGGGCCAGAAAGGACCGAATATTACCCAATGGAGAATACTTATGATAGATTTGTCTAAATTGGAACGGTGCGCAGTCCGAGACCTAAATTCTGAAGAAGGAAGGCGACTGCAACAGACTTGGGGCAAATTCTGGAATACGCTACAACCATCAGCAAAGAGACAATTACTTGTCACCTAATTCCCAATGCTCTTTTTTATAGATATTTCTAGAAGCTAGTAAGGGAAGGGAGAGAGGGGAGGGGGGGAAGGGAGTTTCTTAGTTATATAATGTTTGATAGCAAAGAAACGACATGTAAGTTTCCTATGTGGATTTAACTGTATTTGAATTTGCTGTCAATAAAAATTTTTGAAACATAAAATACCTTTGCTATTATGTTTCAACCTGGTTTTTCATAGTTAATGTAGTGTCAAGTTGCACCCCCAAATTTCTAATCTGATGGACAATAGGGATATTAGCAGAGTCAATATTAAAAATCTAGTCAATATCAAAAATCTCAGGACAATTTACCCCTTTTGTACCAATTTCCCTCCATCCATTGCAATATTTTTGAAAGGTAAAATCTCAATTTAACGAAGTATCTTCAAAAGAGTTCTCGTCAGGCAGTACAAACTGTATGTCATCAGCATACAACTTGTATTGCACCCCCAAACATCTCAACAATGTACATAAAGGTAAAAGATTAAAAACACCGCTAAAAGACAGGAGCCTTGTGGAACACATGTCAAACAGACCAGAGACTTCTATTTTTCTGTTCCTTCAACCACACAGAACTTCCTGCTTTCAAATAAAAGATTTAAACCAGCTTAATACGAAGCCGGATAATCCGATCCCATTATTATCGTGTTGCCCAATTTGTTAGCCTCCCTAATTTCCGATAACATTTCTACACCTGTATGTTCATCCTGGCCAGGCGGACGGTAGTACATTCCTATCACTATCCTTTTCCCCTTTACACATGGAATTTCAATCCATAGAGACTCCAAGATGTGTTGTGTTTTGTTTCTTGCAGAATTTTCAATCTATTTGATTCAAGGCCCTCCTTAACATACAATGCTACCCCTTCACCAATTCGATCCACCCTAGCACTACGATATAATTTGTACCCCATTATGACAGTGTCCCACTGGTTATCCTCCTTCCACCAGGTCTCAGAGATGCCTATTATATCTAATTTTTCATTTAATGCAATATATTCTAACTCTCCCATCTTATTTCTTAGGCTTCTGGCATTCGCATATAGATATTTCAAACTATGTTTGTTGTTCCTATTTACGTCATGCTCAGTATTTGACAGTATTAATTTGCAATCTTTTGTCTGATTTTTACTTTTATTTAAAGACACCTGATCTACTATGGTCTCTTTTGCAACCTCACTATCGGGATATTCTATCTTACCTGTTTTGGTGATACCTTATTCCGAACCATGCTCTTTTGAGCGACTGTCGGCCTTCCCCTAGTTTCTAGTTTAAAAGCTGTTCTATCTCCTTTTTAAATGCCGATGCCAGCAGCCTGGTCCCACCCTGGTTAAGGTGGAACCCATCCTTTCGGAATAGGCTCCCCCTTCTCCTGAATGTAGACCAGTTCCTAACAAATCTAAAACCCTCCTCCCTGCACCATCGTCTCATCCACGCATTGAGATTCCCGAGCTCTGCCTATCTCTTGGACCCTACACATGCAACGGATAGCACTTCAAAAATGCTACCCTAGAGGTTCTGGATTTGAGCTTTCTACCTAAGAGCCTCGCTTTGGCTTCCAGAACCTCTCTCCCACATTTTCCTATGTCATTGCTACCCACATGTACCAAGACAGCCGGCTCCTCCTCAGCACTATCTAAAATCCTATCTAGGTGACGCGTGAGGTCCGCCACCTTCGCAACAGGCAGGCAAGTGACCAGGCGATCCTCACGTCCACCAGCCACCCAGCTATCTACATAATAATTGAATCACCAACTACAACAGCTGTCCTAACCCTTCTCACCTGGGCAGTAGCTCCAGGAGACACATCCTCGGTGCGAGAGGATATTGCATCCCCTGGTGTGCTGGTCCTGTCTACAGGATTACTTCCGGCTGCACCAGGGTGATGCTCTCCTTTTAGAAGACCTCCCTCCTCCAAGGCAGCACATATGACATCTTAGCAAATGGGAGACAGTCATACATGTGACACTCAATGCAAAACTTTATGAAATGACAAAAAAAGAAAAAGTGCTCCTTGAGAGGATTGTTTGGGAACTGTGTTTTTCCTTTGCTTAAACGTGGAGGAGCCCACCCCATGCTGAACTTTTGAGGACGTTTCTGAAACTGAAAGGAAGTCTTCTGAGAGGAACAGGCTTTCAGAGAATGGCCAAAAGCAGCCCTTGGAAACCTTCTTATACTACTTATTTTCTTTTTTTAGACCAATTCATGTTTGTTTGTTTTACCAGACACTTTTACCAAGGATATATGTGAATGTCAAGTATACACATCTAGGTTTGTTCACTTGTTTTTAACCACATATACATCATTCATTCTACACTTCCATAACAAACATGTAACAATCCTTCATTTTTTAATTCTTATATATATATATATTTTTTTTTTTAATTTATAAAACTTTTTTATTAATACTTCAAAGTAACAAAATCTTGGAGAATGAATCTCCCCTTACCATCTAATACAATAGTAATCCTACTGTATCTGAATATCAAACATTTGGAGATCAATTCCCCCATAACTATCTAATACAACAATAATCCTGCTATGTCAAACATCCTTTTTCCCCTTCCCCCTTTTCAGCCCCTCCTCCCCACCCCCCTCCCTCCATCCTCCCCTTGCATCCGTATGGCCTTTCCCTCTTCTCTCTTTCCCCCAGCATTCATTTCATTGATCACTATTTTCACTTCTCCCCATCTTTCCCCTTCTGCAGTTCTAATAGATGTACCCATTCCTCCGCATTCGGGTTATACTTCCCCTTACGTTTATCAGTCAACTTTTCCATTCCAATCAATATAGTTAGCTTATTAATCCACTCTTGCTGTGTAGGGCCTATCCTATGCTTCCATTTTACTGCAATCATTGTTTTAGCTGCCACCAAGCATATCCGTTTAACTCTAATTTGCCAATGTTTTCCCCTTTTATTCCCGTACCCCAACAGACACCACTTTGGATCACACGGAAATTGACTTCCTATGGCTCGCGTTATTAAAGCCGTGATCTGCCCCCAGAATTCCTGTATTACTGGGCACCCCCACCAAATATGAAAATAAGTTCCCTTCTCCTTTCCACACCTCCAACAGATATCTGTGGCATTAGGGTACATTATCTTTATTTTATCTGGCGTATAGTACCAACGACTCAGAACCTTATATGCGTTTTCCTTAACCAGTACACAAATTGATGTCTTTTTGGCCTCAAGACAAATATTCGTCCAATCTCCTCTACTGAGCTCTTGTTGTATATCTTGTTCCCAAGCTTTCATATATGGCAACTTCACAAGGTCAGTGCCCCTAATATGATCATATACCTTAGAGATCCCCTTCCTCCCTACCTTTATTGCCCCCAAGTTTTCGAATTTTTCGCTTTCTAGCCAATTACCTTTATGCCATTTTGCTACCATCATGTAATTCTTGACCTGAAGGTAAGCGTAATGGTCCGTCTCAGGTAGATCATATTCCTGCCTGAGCTCTTCAAAGCTCTTTATGTTTCCCTCTCTCGTGAATTCCCGAAACCTGATCAATATCTATCCAAGATATCGTCTTGTTCCCTGTCCCTCCAGGAAATCCCGGTTCCTGAGTTAACCAAGCATAAGTTGATCTGTTCTGGGAACCTCGGAGCTTCATTTTAAGACCCCCCCAGAGGGTGAGTAGGTGTGAGATAAAGGGATTTAGGGTTAGAGTTTTGTATGTATGTTTCGAAAACGACCCCCATAGTAATGCATCTAGTCTACCTTTCTGCACAAAGATCTGTTCTAGTCGAGTTACCGGCGAGAGGTCTACCCTACTCCAAACTTCAATTTGCCTCAGTTGCGCTGCCCAGTAATACCAAGTGATGTTAGGGACTCCCCTTCCTCCCTGTTCTACCTTACCCCACATTATTTTCCTGGACAGTCTGGCCTGCCGCCCTCCCCAGATAAATTCCCCTAGCTCTGTCTGTATTTTCTGCAGCTCCCTTTTAGAGACCCTAATTGGTAGCGTGTGAAATAAAAATAACAGTCGGGGTAATATATTCATTTTGACCGCCGCTATTCGGCCCCACCATGACAACCACCCCTCCCGCCACTTGCGAAGGTCCCTTCTAATTGCCACAATGAGTGGAACATAATTTAACCGGTATAGGTCATCTAGGTCTCGTGATATCTGTATACCTAAATATCGAAAGCTTCTGCCCGTCCAGCGAAAGTTATATCTCAGCCCTAACTGTTCTATTTTGCGATTATCGACTGTTATCCCTATGAGTTCAGATTTGTCAAAATTTACTCGGAAGCCAGATAACCTTCCAAATTCTTTTAATTCTTTTATAAGCACCGGAAGCGTATCTAGTGGGGATCCGATGTAAAATAATATATCATCTGCAAATAGGGCTATTTTATGTGTCTTCCCACCCATTCGAACCCCCTGAATTTCCTTTAAAGCGAATGCTACATACCTGTAGAAGGTATTCTCCGAGGACAGCAGGCTGATTGTTCTCACTGATGGGTGACGTCCACGGCAGCCCCTCCAATCGGAAACTTCACTAGCAAAGTCCTTTGCTAGTCCTCGCGCGCCCGAAACCGGCTCGAGCCGGCCAGTCCAGTATGTAGCAAGATAATACACTTCAAGGGAAGACACAACTCCAAAGGGGAGGCGGGCGGGTTTGTGAGAACAATCAGCCTGCTGTCCTCGGAGAATACCTTCTACAGGTATGTAGCATTCGCTTTCTCCGAGGACAAGCAGGCTGCTTGTTCTCACTGATGGGGTATCCCTAGCCCCCAGGCTCACTCAAAACAACAACCATGGTCAATTGGGCCTCGCAACGGCGAGGACATAACTGAGATTGACCTAAAAAATTTACAAACTAACTGAGAGTGTAGCCTGGAACAGAACAAACAGGGCCCTCGGGGGGTGGAGTTGGATCCTAAAGCCCAAACAGGTTCTGAAGAACTGACTGCCCAAACCGACTGTCGCGTCGGGTATCCTGCTGTAGGCAGTAATGAGATGTGAATGTGTGGACAGATGACCACGTCGCAGCTTTGCAAATTTCTTCAATGGAGGCTGACTTCAAGTGGGCTACCGACGCAGCCATGGCTCGAACATTATGAGCCGTGACATGACCCTCAAGAGCCAGCCCCGCCTGGGCGTAAGTGAAGGAAATGCAATCTGCTAGCCAATTGGATATGGTGCGTTTTCCTACAGCCACTCCCCTCCTATTGGGATCAAAAGAAACAAACAATTGGGCGGACTGTCTGTGGGGCTGTGTCCGCTCCAGATAGAAGGCCAATGCTCTCTTGCAGTCCAATGTGTGCAGCTGACGCTCAGCAGGGCAGGAATGAGGACGGGGAAAGAATGTTGGCAAGACAATTGACTGGTTCAGATGGAACTCCGACACGACCTTTGGCAGAAACTTAGGGTGAGTGCGGAGGACTACTCTGTTGTGATGAAATTTGGTGTAAGGGGCCTGGGCTACCAGGGCTTGAAGCTCACTGACTCTACGAGCCGAAGTAACTGCCACCAAGAAAATGACCTTCCAGGTCAAGTACTTCGGATGGCAGGAATTCAGTGGCTCAAAAGGAGGTTTCATCAGCTGGGTGAGAACGACATTGAGATCCCATGACACTGTAGGAGGCTTGACAGGGGGCTTTGACAAAAGCAAACCTCTCATGAAGCGAACAACTAAAGGCTGTCCTGAGATCGGCTTACCTTCCACACGGTAATGGTATGCACTAATCGCACTAAGGTGTACCCTTACGGAGTTGGTCTTGAGACCAGACTCAGACAAGTGAAGAAGGTAATCAAGCAGGGTCTGTGTAGGACAAGAGCGAGGATCTAAGGCCTTGCTGTCACACCAGACGGCAAACCTCCTCCAATGGAAGAAGTAACTCCTCTTAGTGGAATCTTTCCTGGAAGCAAGCAAGATGCGGGAGACACCCTCTGACAGACCCAAAGAGGCAAAGTCTACGCCCTCAACATCCAGGCCGTAAGAGCCAGCGACTGGAGGTTGGGATGCAGAAGCGCCCCTTCGTCCTGTGTGATGAGGGTCGGAAAACACTCCAATCTCCACGGTTCTTCGGAGGACAACTCCAAAAGAAGAGGGAACCAGATCTGACGCGGCCAAAAGGGAGCAATCAGAATCATGGTGCCGCGGTCTTGCTTGAGTTTCAACAAAGTCTTCCCCACCAGAGGGATGGGAGGATAAGCATACAGCAGGCCCTCCCCCAATCCAGGAGGAAGGCATCCGATGCCAGTCTGCCGTGGGCCTGAAGCCTGGAACAGAACTGAGGGACTTTGTGGTTCACTCGAGATGCAAAGAGATCTACCAAGGGGGTGCCCCACGCTTGGAAGACCTGGCGCACCACTCGGGAGTTGAGCGACCACTCGTGAGGTTGCATAATCCTGCTCAACCTGTCGGCCAGACTGTTGTTTACGCCTGCCAGATATGTGGCTTGGAGCACCATGCCTTGACGGCGAGCCCAGAGCCACATGCTGACGGCTTCCTGACACAGGGGGCGAGATCCGGTGCCCCCCTGCTTGTTGACATAGAACATGGCAACCTGGTTGTCTGTCTGAATTTGGATAATGTGGTGGGACAGCCGATCTCTGAAAGCCTTCAGAGCGTTCCAGATCGCTCGTAACTCCAGAAGATTGATCTGCAGATCGCGTTCCTGGAGGGACCAGCTTCCTTGGGTGTGGAGCCCATCGACATGAGCTCCCCATCCCAGGAGGGACGCATCCGTGGTCAGCACTTTTTGTGGCTGAGGAATTTGGAAGGGACGTCCCAGAGTCAAATTGGAGCAAATCGTCCACCAATACAGGGAGTCGAGAAAACTCGTGGACAGGTGGATCACGTCCTCTAGACCTCCGGCGGCCTGATACCACTGAGAGGCCAGGGTCCATTGAGCAGATCTCATGTGAAGGCGGGCCATGGGAGTTACATGAACTGTGGAGGCCATGTGGCCCAACAATCTCAACATCTGCCGAGCTGTGATCTGCTGGGACGCTCGCACCCGCGAGACGAGGGACAACAAGTTGTTGGCTCTCGTCTCTGGGAGATAGGCGCGAGCCGTCCGAGAATCCAGCAGAGCTCCTATGAATTCGAGTCTCTGCGCCGGGAGAAGGTGGGACTTTGGATAATTTATCACAAACCCCAGTAGTTCCAGTAGGCGAATAGTCATCTGCATGGACTGCAGGGCTCCTGCCTCTGATGTGTTCTTTACCAGCCAATCGTCGAGATATGGGAACACGTGCACCCCCAGCCTGCGGAGTGCCGCTGCTACCACAGCTAGGCACTTTGTGAACACCCTGGGCGCAGAGGCGAGCCCAAAGGGTAGCACACAGTACTGGAAGTGGCGTGTGCCCACCTGAAATCGCAGATACTGTCTGTGAGCTGGCAGTATCGGGATGTGTGTGTAGGCATCCTTCAAGTCCAGAGAGCATAGCCAATCGTTTTGCTGAATCATGGGGAGAAGGGTGCCCAGGGAAAGCATCCTGAACTTTTCTTTTTCGAGATATTTGTTCAGGGCCCTTAGGTCTAGGATGGGACGCATCCCCCCTGTTTTCTTTTCCACAAGGAAGTACCTGGAATAGAATCCCAGCCCTTCTTGCCCGGATGGCACGGGCTCGACCGCATTGGCGCTGAGAAGGGCGGAGAGTTCCTCTGCAAGTACCTTCTTGTGTTGGAAGCTGTAAGACTGAGCTCCCGGTGGCCAATTTGGAGGTTTTGATGTCAAATTGAGGGTGTATCCCTGCCGGACTATTTGCAGAACCCACTGATCGGAGGTTATGAGAGGCCACCTTTGGTGAAAAGCTTTCAACCTCCCTCCGACTGGCAGGTCGCCCGGCACGGACACTTGGATGTCGGCTATGCTCTGCTGGAGCCAGTCAAAAGCTCGCCCCTTGCTTTTGCTGGGGAGCCGCGGGGCCTTGCTGAGTCGCACGCTGCTGACGAGAGCGAGCGCGCTGGGGCTTAGCCTGGGCCGCAGGCTGTCGAGAAGGAGGATTGTACCTACGCTTGCCAGAAGAGTAGGGAACAGTCTTCCTTCCCCCGAAAAATCGTCTATCTGTAGAGGTAGAGGCTGAAGGCTGCCGGCGGGCGAATTTGTCGAATGCGGTGTCCCGCTGGTGGAGAGACTCTACCACCTGTTCAACTTTTTCGCCAAAAATATTGTCCGCACGGCAAGGCGAGTCCGCAATCCGCTGCTGGAGTCTATTCTCCAGGTCGGCGGCACGCAGCCATGAGAGCCTGCGCATCACCACACCTTGAGCAGCGGCCCTGGACGCAACATCAAAAGTGTCATAAACTCCTCTGGCCAGGAATTTTCTGCACGCCTTCAGCTGCCTGACCACCTCCTGAAAAGGCTTGGCTTGCTCGGGGGGAAGAGCATCAACCAAGCCCGCCAACTGCCGCACATTGTTCCGCATGTGTATGCTCGTGTAGAGCTGGTAAGACTGAATCTTGGACACGAGCATAGAGGAATGGTAGGCCTTCCTCCCAAAGGAGTCTAAGGTTCTAGCGTCCTTGCCCGGGGGCGCCGAAGCATGTTCCCTAGAACTCTTAGCCTTCTTTAGGGCCAAATCCACAACTCCAGAGTCATGAGGCAACTGAGTGCGCATCAGCTCTGGGTCTCCATGGATCCGGTACTGGGACTCGATCTTCTTGGGAATGTGGGGATTAGTTAAGGGTTTTGTCCAGTTCGCAAGCAATGTCTTTTTTAGGACATGGTGCAAGGGAACAGTGGACGCTTCCTTAGGTGGAGAAGGATAGTCCAGGAGCTCAAACATTTCAGCCCTGGGCTCGTCCTCCACAACCACCGGGAAGGGGATGGCCGTAGACATCTCCCGGACAAAGGAAGCGAAAGACAGGCTCTCAGGAGGAGAAAGCTGCCTTTCAGGAGAGGGAGTGGGATCAGACGGAAGACCCTCAGACTCCTCGTCAGAGAAATATCTGGGGTCTTCCTCTTCCTCCCACGAGGCCTCACCCTCGGTGTCAGACACAAGTTCCCGAACCTGTGTCTGCAACCTCGCCCTGCTCGACTCAGTGGAACCACGTCCACGACGGGGGCGTCGAGAGGAAGACTCCCTCGCCCGCATCGGCGAAGCTCCCTCCGCCGACGTAGTCGGGGAGCCCTCCTGGGAGGTGGCCGCGGTCGGCACCGCACGCGGTACCGACGTCGGGGACCTCAACCTGGGCGATGGGCCAGCCGGCGCCACGCTCGACGGTACCGGAGGCGCAAGCACCGCCGGTACCGGAGGGGTAGGGCGCAACAGCTCTCCCAGAATCTCTGGGAGAACGGCCCGGAGGCTCTCGTTCAGAGTGGCTGCAGAAAAAGGCTGAGAGGTCGATGCAGGCGTCGACGTCAGAACCTGTTCCGGGCGAGGAGGCTGTTCCGGGCTGTCCAGAGTGGAGCGCATCGACACCTCTTGAACAGAGGGTGAGCGGTCCTCTCGGTGCCGATGCCTGCTGGGTGCCGAATCCCTCGGCGACCCAGAGCTCTCGGTGCCGACACGGGGAGGAGACCGGTGTCGATGCTTCTTCGATTTCTTCCGAAGCATGTCACCGGAGCTCCCCGGCACCGACGAGGAGGACGTAGAATCCATCCGTCGCTTCCTCGGGGCCGAGACCGAAGAGGGTCGATCTCGGGGGGGCTGTACCGCAGGAGCCCTCAGGGTAGGAGGAGACCCACCCGAGGGCTCACCGCCACCAGCAGGGGAATGGACAGCCCTCACCTGCACTCCACTCGATGCACCACCGTCCGACGACATCAGGAGACGAGGTCCCGGTACCACCGACGTCGATGCAGCTATCCGATGTCTCGGCGCCGATGCAGAGGCCCGATGCCTCGATGCACTCGATGCAAGGGCGGCCGAGGAAGATGGTCTGGACGCTGACGACGTCGATGCACTCGAAGATCCCGGTGCCGATGCCGACGAAGAGCCCGAGAACAACACGTTCCACTGGGCTAGTCTCGCTACCTGAGTCCGCCTTTGAAGCAGGGAACACAGACTGCAGTTCTGAGGGCGGTGCTCAGCCCCCAGACACTGAAGACACGACGAGTGTCGATCAGTGAGCGAGATAACCCGGGCGCACTGGGTGCACTTCTTGAAGCCGCTGGAAGGCTTCGATGTCATGGGCGGAAAAATCACGCCGGCGAAATCAAAAGCCGAAATGGCGAAAATTGAAGCACCAAAATTTAGAGGGAGAAAAATCTCGACCGAGGCCGAAAGAGGCCTACCCCGACGACGAAAGAAAACTTATCGGGGCAAAAAGCTGGAAGTACGGGGAGGATTGACACGAAACCCGGGAAGGGTTTCCGGAGCACTTCCCGCACTAGAAGAAAGCTTTTCCGAAGAAAAAACACGCTCAAAAAAACTTTGGACGCGCGAGGTCGACTTTCCGGGGCTCGACACGGCGAAAAAACGACCGTACCGAGTGCGGACAAAAGAAGACTGGCCGGCTCGAGCCGGTTTCGGGCGGGAAGACGGCCGCGCATGCGCGGTGCGCGCGGGCGCGCGAGGACTAGCAAAGGACTTTGCTAGTGAAGTTTCCGATTGGAGGGGCTGCCGTGGACGTCACCCATCAGTGAGAACAAGCAGCCTGCTTGTCCTCGGAGAAAGCCCGAATACGTTGAGCTAGAGGTTCAATTGATATGGCGAATAACAAGGGTGATAGAGGACACCCCTGCCGCGTCCCCCGCTGAATATTGAATGGAGCCGACCACCCTCCATTGACTTTAATCCTTGCCCTCGGTTTCTCATACAACCCTTTGACCCACCCTACAAATGGCCTGCCCAACCCCATTTCCAACATGACCTCCCATAGATAGTCC
This sequence comes from Microcaecilia unicolor, assembly GCF_901765095.1. Taxonomy (NCBI): domain Eukaryota; kingdom Metazoa; phylum Chordata; class Amphibia; order Gymnophiona; family Siphonopidae; genus Microcaecilia; species Microcaecilia unicolor. The sequence goes on from NC_044037.1 coordinate 125,241,611, forward strand.
CATTCGACCCTATCAAACGCCTTTTCAGCATCCACAGTTAATAATGTCATGGAGTCTCCTCTCCTCTGTGCTCCCCAGGCTAGATTAAGGGTTCTTCTTATGTTATCACCTACCTGTCTATGTCTAATGAATCCGGATTGGTCCTCATGGATCTGGGAGGGTAGAATCCCACTTAACCTGTCAGCCATTACTTTGGCTAATATTTTAACATCAACATTCAGCAGGGATATCGGTCTATAAGACCCACAAAGTGCGGGATCTCTCCCAGGTTTCAACAGTACCGATATCCCCGCCTCCTGCATACTATCCGGAAGGCCATTCCCCGCAAAACATGCGTTACCTAGCCGCACCAATAGGGGCCCCAATTCTTGTTGAAATAATTTATAATATTTGGCTGTAAATCCATCCACCCCTGGGGACTTCCCTCCCTTTAACCCTCTAATAACCCCAATCACTTCTTTTAACGTAACTGTAGCCTCTATCTCCCATCTCTGTTGGGCTGTCACTCTCTGTAGGCCTAATCTCTGTAGGTAGGTCCTGATATCTTCTGCCGTCACTGAGGATTCCTTTTTATATAAAGTTTCGTAAAAGATCCTAAATTGCTTCCTAATTTCCACATCTTGATACAATATGGAGTCTTTGGGGCCCTTTATTTTATTGATCGTATTCTGTACCCTTCTGTCCCTCAAACCCCTAGCTAGTAAGGTCCCTGCTTTGTTACTGAACTCAAAGAATCTCTGTTGCATTAATTGTCGATGGAACTCCATCGTTTTCAGTTGGATCTTTTGCAATTCTGTTCTCCATTTTTTTAATTCCTGGAGATGCTTTAATCCCCCCTCCCTTTGATGCAGTGCTTCTAGCCTTGTCAATTGCTTACGCACTTCCAGTTCCCATGCTATCCTCAGTTTCTTCTTATATGCCCCTTTCTTAATTAACACCCCCCGTATTACCGCCTTCAGGGCATCCCATAGTATTCTCTCCGAGACTTCTCCCGTATCATTTGACACCAAATAATCCTTAATAGCCTTCCTAATATCTTGACAGTCTCTCTCCCCATCAAGTAATGATTCATTTAGCCTCCACATGCACCCCTTCCCTTCTTGCTCCACCCTTTCTATAGTGACCCATACCGCTGCATGATCAGAGGCATGTATGCTCTCAATTTCTGCTGCTTTTACTTCACCCCATACGCTCCGGCTACCCCAGAGTGCATCAATTCTAGCATATGTTCCTTGTACATGGGCATAGTGTGTATATTGTCTCTGACCTGGGTGTTTCAATCGCCATATATCTACTAAATCTAACTCTCTCATCATCATGCGAATTTGCCGTTCCACGTAGCTTCCCCCCCTCTCCCGTTTGCTGGAATGATCAAGTTTCCCCACCGGGTAATTGAAGTCTCCCCCCATTATCACCATCCCTTCCGCAAAGGCGGCAAGATCCGTCCTAATAGACTCAATGTATTGCCCCTGCCCCGTGTTTGGTGCATAAAGATTTATGAAAGTAGTTTTATGGTTGTTAACCCTTCCCTTTATTGCGAGGCATCGTCCCTCTTTATCTTTGTATATGGACTCCTTAACAAACTGCAGATGCTCCTTCACATAAATCACCAACCCTCCCGTTTTATTCCCTCTGGAATCAGCTAATGCATATCCCACCCCTAGACCTTTATTCAATAGAAGTGATTCATCTTTTTTCCTCAGATGAGTTTCCTGTAGCATTATTATGTCACATTTCAGTCTACGCAATTCTCGTAAGATTATACTCCTCTTACCCGGATTGTTAAGCCCATTAACATTCCATGATACAATCTTCAGTCCTCCATACCCCCTCCCACCAGCAGTTATCCCCATCCCTTCCCCCTTCCCTCCCCCCTGTAACTGGCATCCTTTGCTACGTGCCAGTGTTTCCCCCTTAGGAAGTGCGCCCTCTTCAGAGCCTGGCGCCTGATCAATGAACCTTTTAAGCATCCCCCCTATTTCCCTTTGTGTCCACATCTGTAAGTAACCCCTCTATCATGTTTTCAATACTCTTTTTACCTTCAATAGCTAAAAACCAAAAAGGAAACTAATGTTAAATTCTCATTCAGTCCAGATGAAGTTCAGGTACCATCCTCAGTGCCTGCCGTCTCCTTTTCTCCTCGTGACGACCGCGGTGACTTTCCGCCTTCGACCCGCTGCCATCCTGACTGATTCTTTCTCTCAGAACTTCGTTGAGTTGGTTGCTTTGCATCATCCTTTCTAGGAATGTCTGTGCATCCCATCTCTTTTAAAGTTTTCCATGCTCCTTGGAGTGTTTGAAGTCGTCGTGTAACATTTCCCACAGTTACTTGCAAACCAAACGGGAACAGCCATCTATAGCGGAGTCCAGACTTTTGCAGATAGCTGGTTATATCCTTAAAGTCTCTTCTGCGTTGTAACGTTTTCCTGGCTAAGTCCTGAAATATCCGGATTTTGGCTGACTTCCAGGTTATGTCTCCCACTTCACGGGCCCTTCTCCACACCTTTTCTTTAACTTGGAAACGAAGGAAGCAGGCAACTATATCTCTAGGTACTCCATTTCTAGGAGATCCCAGACTTCTGTGTGCACGTTCCAGTTCCACTAGTTCACTTTCACCCTCATTATTTGCCTGATTTAGCAGTTGAGCACAAATTTCTCTTACCACTTTTTCGGAGTCCTTGAACTGATCTTCCTCGGGGATGCCCCGGAACCTCAAATTGCACCTTCTAGTCCGGTTTTCTAAATCTTCTAGCAAGGTATCCATCTCTGCCCTTGCCTGTTGTTCGACTTTTAGGGCTCCCCGAAGCTCCTGCACCTCCGTAGTCATTGCTTCTATTTTTTCCTTGTTATCTCCTAGCCGGTTACCAATCTCTTTGACTTCTCCACGTAACTCAGCCACTGCAGTTTGTATACTGCGTCTTGTAGTTACCATCTCTGCTTTCAAATCTTTGAACCAGCGGATGAACTCACTTTTGCTGATCTCTTCTTCATTTTCAATCTGCTCTTCGGGATCTAGGTCCGATTTGCTTTCTTCGGTCGCCATCTTGGCTCCTCGTGACCGGGACCCTGCTCCCGTTTTAGCGCTTGGAGCTGTCTGCGTAAATTTAAATTTCACCAGCTTCTTTTTTGCTGCCATCACTCCGACGCGTTTTAGCTAGCGATAGAGGGTATTTTCGCCGGTTCGGCGTGGGGGATGCTTTGTTTTCGCTCTAAAGACAGCGGAGCTCAATAATCAAGCTGCCATCTCCTTCAGCTGACGTCACTTCCTTTCCTTATATATATTTTATCATCTTTCCAATGTGACCGTATTCTGCTCATCTGTTTTTATATTTTTTTCATTATTTCATATGATTGTTTTATTTTTATACATGAATTTATCACTTGTCCTTCAGTTATTAATTTTTATATGTACTTCATTCATCATATTCCAATTTGATCGCATCCTTCTCATATTTCTTACATCATTTTCATTATGTATGATTTTAAGATTTATGTAGTCATCTTATATATGTATCTGTTTTTGAGTTATATAACTCCTGAGGCAGACATATATGTGCCGAAACATGGTGTCATGTCAAGTCAGCTTAAATAAATACCTTTCATTTTAGAGTCCAGAATCTGTTTTTGAAGAACTTGATTCAGTTCCCACTCCTTGTTGTTTGACTGTCTACTTCATAGGACCTTTGTGTTCTTTCCACTCTTTGTGGGGAGTTTTTTCCCCTAAGTTAGCCATCAGGACAAGAGAGGAAATAAACATCACCTTCCCTGAGGACCCCTTCCCATCTCCTTATAAACACTCCCCCCAAAAGCACCCCACTGTCTCCCCTCAGTGGCACCTTCCGCTCCCCCATGTCTTTCCTTTCATCTCTCACACAGCATTAATAAAGAAGGCTAAAAGAGAATATGAAAAGAAACTTGCTGCACAGGATAAAACTCACAGTAACAACTTTTTCAAGTACATCAGAAGTAGAAAGCCTTGCGAGAAAATCCGTGGGATCGTTCCATCACAAAGGAGCAAAAGGGGCACTCAGGGAGGTCAAAGCCATAGCAGAGAAACTGAATAAATTCTTTAGTTCGGTCTTTACGGTAAAAGATGTAAGAGATCTGCCTGTACTGGAAATAGTTTTCAAGGGTGATGATGCAGAGGAACTGAAAGAAATCTTGGTGAACCTGGAAGATTTACTGAGCCAAATCAACAAATTAAAGAGCAGTAAATCATCTGGACCAGATGGCATATATCCAAGGGTACTCAAAGAACTCAAGCATGAAATTGCTGATCCACTGTTAGTAATATGTAACCTGTCATTATAACCTGTCACACCAATTTTTAAAAAGGGATCCAGGAAATTACAGACAAGTAAGCCTGATGTCAGTGCCAGGAAAAAGAGCGGAAACTATTATAAAGAATAAAATTACGGAACACACAGACAAACATGGTTTAATGGGACAGAGTCAGCATGGGTTCAGCCAAGGGAAGTCTTGCCTCACCAATTTGCTTACATCTTTGAAGGCGTTAATAAACATGTGGATAAAAGTGAGCCGGTTGATGTAGTAGTGTATCTAGATTTTTTAGAAAGCTTTTGATGAAGTTCCTTATGAGAGACTCCTGAGAAAAATAAAGAGTCATGGGAAAGAAGGCAAGGTTCTGGTGTGGATTATAAATTGGCTATTGGACAGAAAACAAAGGACAGAGTTAAATGGTCATTTCTCTCAATGGAGGAGGGTGAATAGTGGAGTGCCACAGGGATCATTACTGGAACTGGTGATATTTAACATATTTATAAATGATATGGAAATCAGGGCGACGAGTAAGGTGATTCAATTTGCAGATGACACAAAACTATTCAAGTTGTGGACTGTGAAATATTGCAGGAAGAACTTAGGAGATTAGAAGACTAGGCATCCAAATGGCAGATGAAATTTAATGTGGAGAAATGCAAGGTGATGCACATTGGAAAGAATAATCCAAATCATAGTTACCTGATGCTAGAGTCCACCTTGGGAGTCAGCACCCTCACATCACCCGAGACATTATCCCCTGTTTTTCACTCTGCAGTAGTGTCCACTGTTAACAACATTCTTCCTCCCTCACACTAGACCTCTCTTGTGGCTCCCCACACTCTCACTGTCCTCCGAGGTCTTTCGCGATTGACGCTTGTCACCTTCTGCCATTTACTTCCAACTACTTCCTCCAGATTTCTCCCTTCTCTCAGCTCGTCCAAGGCTTCAAACCCCAAGTCATTCATGGAACTCCAAGCCTCTTCAATTATTTGCACCATTTTGTGCATGCCACCCACAGTGTATACAAGCTTGAAGGGAAAGATTCACCTGTATCTCTATTTTTTTTGATACTCAGCAGTAACTTCACAAAATTCAATCTGCAGCATAACCCCTGCTAGGTCTGGCATAACAAACACTTCATGCTGTTCCCAGTTCACTGCCCTCATCTGCCAAAGTATCTCTGCAATTTCCTACTCATGAACACAGGTGGCAATGTCCCTCAGTTTGTTACTGAATAGCTTTTCCAGTGCTCTATGGGTATGGTCCAACTTGATCTCCATTGTTGCCTCCTCCATTGTTGTGCTAAGTACTGCTGAACAGATCTGTTTTGCAACTGCTTTGCAATTTTTATAGGAGTCCATTTCTGGGATGTCGCGAAGATGTAAATTACTCCTTATTCTATTCTCAAATTCTCCTGAAGCTCCACCATGTCCGGTTTATATAGGCTGTGTATACATACCACCCACCTCTTCTCCTTGCTCCTTCACTCATGCCTCCATAACCTCAAGTGTTTTTATTTATTTTAGAAAACTTGATATACCACCATATAATGCACAATATGCCACTAGGCTGCTTATAATTAAAAAAAGAACAGAAAAGAAAAAGAGGAGAAAGATTATTAGAAAAGAAATTACAATCACAGTGTGAGAGGATGGGAAGAGTAATTAAAAAGGACGAGAAAAAATAAACGTGTTGGTTTTACCCAGCGCATTCCTTTAGTTCTCCATCCATAACCACTAACTCATTCCACATCTCCCTTTAAATCTCCAAACGACAAAAAAAAAAAAAAAAAAAATCCCCTCAGGTTTTGGGTGCTTCACTCTCCTTCAGCAGTAGCTTGTCACATGGCAGCATGGCCTTCTTGCTACTTCCCTGCAGTTCTCAGGCACTAGTTCGCCACTCTCTGGTGCAGCCCTGTCACCATTACCAAATCTGAACTCTTGCAAATCTACCATTCTTCTTCAGGTAGCTGCCATCACCTCAGATTCTGCCTGTGTTCAGAGACCTATACCTGTACCTCCGAGCACTATCAAATGAGTTAGGGATGCTTTTTATACATTTTCATTGGGTCCTGGATTGGAGCTCGCTCAGCTCAAGTTCATTCAAGTGAGTGATGTCACTTTCTTCATGCCATGTGTTGATGGCAGTACTTTGATGGGGGCATGCACATGGGTGGAGTATGGGCAGAGCACACAAATATGCACATAGTTTATAGTGTTCTCCAATTTACCGAATTCTGGCTTACATCTAAGCACAAGTATTTACACCAACCATATCTTAAACGTAGGTGTGTTTTCTCCCACTTGTACTAATATTCTATAAAGAAAAGTAGATGTCTACTTTATTATTTTTTAATTCAATCTCTTTATTAACGAAGAAAACAATACAACCCCAACAACCCTAGGTTACACAAACTTTGTCACATATTACAAAATAAGCTGAGATTTCATTCAAAGTTATACCTTAACAGTTTGAGAATACAAATCTATAAAGAGCTCAAACTTTTTTAAACATTGAGAAGCTCCATCTTTTAATCGTAGCAGCCTCCTCATACTTTCTAGCTAGACATACAATACTCCACCAAACATTCATGGACAAAGAAGTATTATTCTTTCAATCAGACAATATGGTCTGTATTGCTGTGGTCATAAGTACATCAAACAATCTATCCTTCTCTTTACCTATTAGATATGTTTATGATTTATGTTTTATTAAACTTGATATACCACCTAACTTTATCAGATCAAAGCAGATAAAGCAACTGACCTCCAAATAACTATTTTATAAGTCAAATCAAACCGAATTTCTAACACACTACAAATCCACTCCCACAACGGAACCCAAAACTTCTTCAAATTCACACAAGCATACAATATGTAAGACAAAAGTACCCACAGCAGACCCACAAGATCAACATCTATTAAAGCCACTAACAGTCAATTTTGTGATATTTGAAGGGGTCCACAAAGCCCAATGGGCTACATAACACAAACACTGAATGGCTGCTGCTGATGGTCTGCAGACTCTAGTTAAAAATGCAGAAGGGCCCCTCCAAATCGCACTCCCAAACCTTCTTAAGAGTATGACATGCATATCCACAACCGAGCTTTGCCCTTTTATATACATTAGATGCCTGCTTAGGCAAAATCTATTTATTTTATCTTAAAAACGTATAACCCACTGAAACCTAAGCGGCTACCATTAAAAAACCAGAATGTAATAATAACAAACCATACTTATACAATCAAACAAATATGCTGCAAAGCAACATAAAAATCACTTAACTCAGTGGTCAGGCTCAGAGACCAAACATCTACTCAGTTGCAGCCACTGATAATAATGCTTATACTGTAAATTACGCTCCTTACTAATAAGCAAACTCTGGTGCTAGAGGCTGTTAACGCCATACTAGCGCCAGAGTTTGCAGCCAATCCATGATCAGAGCCCTCGAGCGCCTGAAACAGTGCACTCGAGGGCTCTCAGCGCAAGTAGCATGCAAATGCATGCTAAACAGGGCTTCTAGCGCAATTAGCTTGCAAATGCATGCTAATTGGTGCTTAACGCATTCATCCCCAATGATCAGCAACCAGCGCGCCAAAGATTGGGTCGCTGGCCGCAGCAAAATCAACGCCAGCTCCGAGCTGGCGTTAGATTTTGCGGATCATTGGGGAGGAATGGTGAGCCCTGTCCAGCATGCAGTTGCATGCTGGCAGGTCCCCCTTCCCCCCCCAAGGCAAACGCGACCGGGGGGCCAGAGGTCCGGTCCCCCCCGATGATCGCCCCCCCCCCCCCCATGTTCATGGAGGGCTGGATATCCGGTGGGTCTCCAGCCCCCGAAACCCCCAGAAATCATTGATTGGCCGCCTCCGGCCAAAGGATCTCCTACTGTGATCCATCGACGAGGGGGGGGTGGGGGCTGGAGGTCCGGTGGACTTCCAAGCCCACCCCAAATCCTCCCCGCAGCGTTGTCCTTAGATTCCCTGGTGGTCCCTTACATGTCTATAGCCCCGCCCAGCGCATCCCAGGATGCAATTGGCGGGGCTGGGCGCCACCATTTTGTGCCTCGACTGACTGGAAGAGGAGGGAGGCAGGCAGGCTGTGTCCCTCCTCCAACAAAAGGTAGGGGGGCCGGGAGGGGGCCGGCATGACGTCACAACACACCACGGACCACCAGGGAATCTAAGGACAATGCTTGGGGGAGGATTTCGGGTGGGCTGGAGGTCCACCGGACCTCCAGCCCCCACCCACCCCCTCGTCGATGGATCACAGTAGGAGATCCTTTGGCCGGAGGCGGCCAATCAACGATTTCTGGGGGTTTCGGGGGCTGGAGACCCACCGATCCTCCAGCCCCCCCCCCCCCCCCCGTCGGTGGGTGGGGGGGGGAGGGTTTGGCCGCCGGCGGCCACGACGTTTTCTGGGGGTTTGGGGGGGGGGGGGCCTCATTGTTCGGGCCTCAGGACAGGCTGTTTGACAGGTTTGGGCTTTTGACAGCCCAGACCTGTCAAACAAGTGCGGGAGGATTGTGCTGAGCGCATGCTCGGCACAATTCTCCCGCACTTTAAACATGATAATCAAAGATAATAGCGCTGCTTAGATTTGCATGCATTATCTTTGATCATCGATGCAGAAAAGCCCTGTGCTGTCCCGGCGCTATTTTTAGGGCGCTGTTTGGAACAGCGCAGGGCTTTTGATCATCTGCCTAAGAGCCTCAAGTGGCTTAAATTGATCACCATAGAAAAGCTGGTGTACTTACTAAACACCCCTATCCTGCCATTCATCACAACTAAATCCTTTATCTTGTATCCTTAAGTCAGAATTGAACCAAAGGAAAACGGACCCCATATCAGACCAAAACAATGTCAAACATGTGGCCTTATACTGTAGTACCCTTTGATGTAGCAAGCATAATTGGAAAATGAGGCACAACTATTTGAGCTTAGACGTGACCAAGCTACTCAAAGGAAAGGGACTCGTTAGAGCCCTTTCCAACTGCAACCACCTTGGGTACTATCCATCAAAGCTATTGGTAAACCATGTAGTGGCAGTGGCCAAGTTTAAAATCTGGAAAATTAACGCCACCCCTTTCCTTACCCAGTTTTAATATCTAGAGAGATTAAGATAAAAAGAGGTGCATGCTTAGCCTCATTTGTTAGGTATCCAGTTATGGAAACATCCTTGGAGTGCCCAACCTATGCCATTTTGAAGCATCTCCAGTTCCAAAACACTCAAATTGTGGCCAGGTTCCTTGGGCAAGAACTGTCCTCCCAACCCAACATAATAGTCCCTGTCTCTCCCTCTATTTTGTAGCACTCACAATATCCCTGTATAAATGTGTCTTAGCAAGTCTCATAACAGTTCTGAAGACAGTGCAGTATAGAAAAAGATTAGTAATAACAATAACATTTTCTGTCTTTAATAAAGCATTGCTGCCTCCCTATGGCCACTCATCACAAAGCAGCTGCCTACTGAATTTCAATTAAGGCAGAAGTACTAGCAAAATTAAATGAATAATTATGCTCACTTAATTACACAAGCAGGCTTGACTGAAAAATATCAGGGCTCTGTTAACTCCAGACTCTTTCTGATAGCTAAATCTATTCAAATGTTGGTTTAATGGAAAAAGGGCTACCAACCTTGGTATCAGCCAAGCGACTGGTGACAGAGGGGTCAGACAGCACCTCTAGAGAAAGAAGAGAACAGAAGTTACAAATTTGGTCAAATACAGAGACCTGACAACAAAAGTATGTTAATATCTGTTGTTGATGGATGTTGACCTAATTGGGAGACCAGAAATTTGCACCCTAATTCACTAGAGGTAACTGATCAAAGTAAGCTTGATACAAAGGAGCAGACTGTGGCTCTGCTGTGAGAGTCAGAGACCCAACCCTTAAGAGACAACTTTATTACTCTCTATGTGTGGTTGTCAACTATTCTTGCTCTAGGGCTTATGGGAACTTGTATGAGTTGAATCTTTGTGGTAAAGAGGATCAGTGTACCTGTTCCTGGTAGACCAGTTTATAAAAAAAAGTGGTTTAAATGTACTCAGGCTCAGAATGTGATAACAACACAAGATAACATCAGAACCAGCTCAAAGGACTATGATTCCCTGAGCCAATATTTATATTGGCTCTCCCCCTCCCTACTTCCATCCCCACCGCCCGTCATCTGTTATCTTTTCTTCCACTCTACTCCCTCATCTACCTTCAACCTTGTCTTTACTCCTAGAAATTGCCAGTAGAAGCAGCAATTCACACTCGCTACCTATGGCCATCCCCAGAGCATTCTCTGTGCCACATGCAGCCCTGCTAGAAACAGGAAGTTGCATTAGAGGCGGCGAAAAGGTATGGGGAACGTATCTGGGTGACTCAATAGATCATAAGAGTTTGATCCTGTCTTGGACCCATGTAATTAGAACTTTACTATCTGCCTCAATTATACAAACTATGTACTTTTTGGACCACACGGCTATTTGGACCCTGGTTAAAATTGCTAAATTGATTACAGATACATCAAAACTTTATTGGTCATGTAAAACTTAAATAGGTACTCCTACCCATCTGTATATTACTCTTATATACAGCAATATTGGAAAGATGTCTGGAAATGCATTTCAGATATTTTAAATATTCATGATCTGCTGACTTATAAAATCATAATATGGAAATCCATCGGAATCACTTGCTTTCTAGCAAAGGATAAGATATTTTTGTACGAAGAGAAGCTTATCTTCATAGCTGGTCAAAGAAATGGAAGGTGCTGAAACAATATATGGATCACTCTGTTAACTGCTAATCTTCAGAGACACAAGCACGTTTTTGTACTGTTTTTCTGTTTGTATGCTTTATTGATGTTTTTCTAAAAAACTTTAATTGGAAAAAAAAAAGGTATCGCTCCCAGTACAGATCCCTGTGGTACTCTTTATTCACTTCCTCGACTGAGAGGATTGGCCATTTAAGCCTACTTTCTGTTTTTAAATCTTTTAACCCATTCCCAATCCACAACAGGATATTGCCTCCTATCCCATGACTTAATTTCCTCATGAGTCTTTTATGAGATGCTGTCAAAAGCTTTCTGAAAATGTAAGTAGACCGAGGAGCTCATTTTCAAAGCAAAGTTCCATAGGTTACTATGCAAGTCTATGTGCTTTGAAAATATGCCTCTCCATATTAAGTGCTTCACCTTTATCCATGTTTAATCACACCTTCAAAAATGCTGAGGCAAGACTTCCCTTGGCCATGCCCAAATTGACTGTCTCATTTAACTGTCTACCTATATGTTCAGTAATTTTGCTCTTTATAATAGTTTCTACCATTTTGCCCTGCACTAACATCAGACTCACTGGTCTGTAGTTTCCTGGATCACAACCTGGAACCTTTGGAAAAACTGGCATTACAATGTCCACCCTCCAAACTTCTGGAACAGTAGACAACTTTATTGATAGGTCACAGATTACTAACAGATCTGCAATTTCATTAAAAAAAAAAAAAAAAGCAATAAAATAAAGCAATTACAGAGGTGCCTCCAGCACTGGCTGAGTTGTGAGAGACTTCTAGATCCAAAGGTCTTTTAACAGGCCTATGCCCAATCTTACATGGGAACGGAGTGTGCTGGTGCAACATACCCTCAATACAGGTCCCCCAACTTTGGCAAGTTGTTGGAAAGAAGTGGCATGCCAAACAATGATTAAGTCACTGACACAACTGGATTATATTTGTGAGAAAGAAACTTTGACTGCCAGTATAATAAGACCGTGCTCACATTGGAAAAGATTTGGGGTCCCTTCTTGGTTACAGGTGATAAGAGGTAGGAGGTGGAGGCTCACATTTGTAAGCTTCTTGCTGTGATATTCTATAGAAGCAGTTGTTTGTGCACTGTACACTTTATCAGAACATCATCCTTGGCTTGCTTCCCTCACAAGGGTTTTTTATTTCTGAGGGTGTGGATGAGCAGGGGCAGCGGAACATCTTTTTGTTTGGGGGCACCCAAGCTCCACCCCTAATCCCACCTCCAGATCCATCCTAGATCCTGTCCCAAGATAATACCACTGATGCTCTCTCCTCTCCAGTCTTCCTCCCATGCTTTCTTTAAATAGGCAAGTCTTTCCTGGTACTGATCCATGAATCTCAGGTGGGGCTTGTTAGGCCGCAGGCTGACCACAAAAAAAAACAAAAAAACGTATGGTGGATCTGGGCACCTATGCATCAACTTTCTCCTACTCTAGCGCTCATCTCTGGAATGAACTGCCTAAACTGGTGAAACTTACTAACGATCACCCTACTTTCAAAAAGCGCCTCAAGACCTTTCTATTTGGCAAAGCGTATGCATCACTCCCGCCAGGCATCTCTACCTTCTGATCTGTCTTACCCCGGTGTCACATTACTCACCGCTGCTCTCTCTCTTTTACTTTACCTCACTTTGCTTTTTCCCCATTATACTTCTAGGACATTAATTGTTTGACCCCTGACATGCTGTGTTTTTATGTAGATTGTTGTAAGCCAAAATGGGTGGGAATACCTTCCCACATTGATAAGCTTTGATGCAGAGAAGGCGTTCGATTGTGTGCATTGGGACTTTCTCTACGTCATGTTGGACACCTATAGGTTCTCAGGCCGGTTTGTTTTGGCTATTAAAGACCTTTACTCTTCAACACATGCAAAACTCCAGGTTAACAGAATGGAGTTAGTGTCCATTCCTATTCGAAGAGGCACGAAGCAGGGAGGTCCACTCTCTCCTCTGTTCTTCATATTAAAACAAGACCCACTACTCCGAGACATTCAGGAGTCCCCTGACATCCCAGGGATACTGCTGGGCCCCCAATATTTTAAAGTGGCAGCTTTTGCAGATGACATCCTAGTGTACATAACAAACCCTAAACAGTCCTTAGCAGCCCTTTTAGAAACCATTAGAGAATAAATAAATACATACATACATACACATATACTGGGATTTTGCAGGGCTCCACCTAAATCTGGCAGAATCTGGAGGAATTACTGTCCTCCATACAGGAGGACAGTACATAATTGAGGCTCAGACTTTCCTCTGCAGTGGGCCGGAGGTTCTTTCACACAGTTGGGGATTCAATTGGCAATGGATGTGGCCTCACTATAGAAGTTAAATGTCCCTAGGCTGTTGGGGAACACTAGGCATTGATTGGAGGGTTGGGTTGGACAGATTTGCGCTTCTCCCTATTGGGGAGAATTAGTCTCAAGCACATGGTAATTCTGACCAAACAGCTGCATCTTTTACAACTTTGCTGCTCTTCCTGTTGGAGAGAGGTGAGGTGTCTCTGCCAACCTTTTCCAAATTCTGTTGTGCTAACAAGAAACCCAAATTGAAATTTTCTTTGCTATTGAGTAACTGGGTTCAAGGGGAGCTGAGATTGCCAGATATTCACCTCTAAAATTAGGCCTGCTTACTCTGACATATCACAGATTGGCTGTTTGGGAAATCCCAATTCACTCAACTCAATTTGGAACAATCTTATTATGCACCTTTTAACCTCCTTTTGTTACTACATAATACTAACTCACAGGTTCCACAACGGTTAAGGAGAAGTTTGCTCCTGCGCCCTCTAAGGGAAGAGTAGCATACATTTATAAGATGTCTGGGAAGGCATCCTTTTATAATGGATCAGATCACGTTGAGGAGTAATGTGGTTTTTGACCCAGGATTGGGTAATACCACATTTGCCCTCTGGGACGCAAAGGGGTCATTGAGCATCTTCTGAATGAGGAAGGGAAAATTTTAGAATCTGAGAAGCTTCAGCAGAAGATAGGGGCTAGTTGAGCTAATCGACTTGAGTATTGCCAGGTCAAACATTACATTGCAACACTGGAAAGTGACCCTCTTAGAAAATGGGTGGGACAGAAGGTCAGGGATTTCTTCAATGGTATTTCTGAAAGGTGGATTTCTATTTTTGAAGCTCAAAGTCCCCTAAATAAAGTGGAACTATAGAAGGATCTAACATATCCATAGGCGTTGGGCAACAGAACTGGGGGGAGACCTTATAGATTGACCTTATAGACATATGGGACACTTTTAACCCAATGAGAGGAGAGCCTTGATAAAATCCTAAGAGACCTTCGACCAACTACCTGTTCCCTCGATCCCTGCCCATCAAAGGAGTGGAAGAGTGGCCTAGTGGTTACAGCACCGGTCTTGAAATCCAGAGGTGGCCGATTCAAATCCTGCTGCTGCTCCTTGTGATCTTGGGCAAGTCACTTAACCCTCCATTGCCTCAGGTACAAACTTAGATTGTGAGCCCTCCTGGGACAGAGAAATATCCAGTGTACCTGAATATAACTCACCTTGAGCTACTACTAAAAAAGGTGTGAGCAAAAATCCAAATCCCAAAAAACAGGGCAGCAGGCAAGTATGGGCCTCATAGAAGGCGCCACAAAAACTATGAACACCTCTTTCTAATGGGCAGCTACCACCAGCATTAAAAAGGGAAGTGGTCTGCCCTCTGCTGAAGAAAAACAACCTTGATCAGGACAAACTTGAAAAGTTACAGGCCAGTATCCAACATCCCATTTCTAGAGAAACTCATAGAACAGTCTGTGTTCAACTTAATGACTGGTTAGAAAAGAAAAACTGGCTAGATCCATGTCAAATCTGGATTCAGACCCGGTTATGGTACAGAAAAGGTCCTCATATCCCTACAGAAACCAAGACAAGGGATTCACCTCGATGTTAGTACTGCTTAACTTCTCAGCAGCTTTTGACACTGTGGATCATGATATCATGCTAGCACGACTGACAAACAGGTATCAATGGAACAGTACTTGTCTGGTTCAGATCCTACCTATCATACAGGCAACAATCCATAATGTTTGGCAGCAACTCATCACCACCATGGACAATGACCTGCGGGGTACCACAAGGATCGATACTGTCACCTATTCTGTTCAATATCTACCTCAAACCACTAGCTGAGCTGATTCGGTCAATGGACACTCAGTTCTACATCTATGCGGATGATGTGCTGCTACTCATACCCATTGAATCTGACTTACCTACAGCCCTGAATAAACTGATTACCTGTCTAACATCAATTCAAGAATGGGCTAAACAGAACAAACTTTGCCTGAACCCAAGTAAAACCGAGCTTCTCTGGGTCCCTAACACAAGTGGATGCATACCTGACATCAAAATCCCTTTTGGAAGTACGAACTCCCTCTCAAATCACAAGTCAGGAATCTTGGAATATAGTTAGATTCAACACTTACTCTGATTCCCCAAATCCAAGCAACTTTCAAGAGCTGCTTCTACTATTTGCCACAGCTACGCTGCCTCTCTCCTTACATCGATAAATCTTATCCCAGTTGTACATGCCATGATAACATCAAGACTGGATTACTGCAACGCACTATACAATGGTCTGACTACAAAGGGCCTACACCATCTCCAGTAGATTCAGAATGCAGCAGCAAGACTCATAGAAGGTTGCAAGCGATGTGACCATATCACACCATTTTTGCAAAAACTTCATTGGCTACCAGTACAATACAGGGCTAAATTTAAAACTCTATGTCTGATCTTCAAGGCCCTGAGTATCTGAAAAATAGGATGATCCTCCACACACCGCCAAGGACACTAAGGTCCTCCCAAGGACTTTCACTAACCACACCCTCTCCAAAAGACATTTCATGATGTGATACCCATAAGCGAGCCTTCTCCGGAGTAGCCCCCACACTCTGGAATGCACTGCCTGAAAGGCTCCGCTTAACACAAGACTATCTCTACTTTCTGGATCCAGGTGAAAGCTTGGCTCTTCAACCAGGCCTTTAATGGAAGAAGTAACTAACTCGTTAGACTCACTCACACACACAAGGAGTGACTCGGGCTGCATGTACTGCAGCAGGGTAAAATTACGTATCATACCTGATCATTTTCTTTCCATTAATCATAGCAGATCAATCCATAGACTGGTGGGTTGTGTCCATCTACCAGCAGGTGGAGATAGAGAGCAATCTTTGCCTCTCTATATGTGGTCATGTGCTACCAGGAAATCCTCAGTATAGTCGATATCAAAGCTCCATCCGCAGGATTCCAAGATGGCGCTCTGATCGGACGCAACTGAGTTTGCTTTCGTGGCAGCTCCGTTGTTCAGCCTCTTCGCTACCTCTGTAGCCTCGTCCCTTTCGATGGGGAAACGGAGGGGGAAAGTTAAGGAGCAGTCCTCGGTTCCTGAAGCATCTTTGGCGTGGCGGCAGACGACCTTGCGATTCCCGAAGCAACAACCGGGACCCCGGGGAACTTCGACCCCTTCTGCAGCTCTCGACGCGTCGGCGTCGATTGAGAGCGCTAACGGGGCTTCCCTGAGCCCTGTGGAGCGCATTGCTCCGCCTCAGCCCAGAAGGGAGTTGCTGACAGCCCAAGCAGAGACGGAGACCGATGGGGTTCAATCTAATCTGCTCGAGGGAAGGTCTGCAGCGACAGAGAATGGACTCCAACCAAGAGAGGCACTAATTCAATCAGCACAACAGGTACTTCCTCAAGACATTGTTACTAGATTGTCTCAAGTTGGGGCTCAAACTCAATCCCTCCCTGGTGCTAGTGGCGTGGTTAGACCAGCAATTGTGACACTAGAGTCACTATGGGACATGGTCTACAACATTCAAACCTCTATGCAAACTACATTAAAAGAAAATACTGACAATATAAAAACTCTTTCTGAAGCTGCACTACTCCAAGCACAGGTGTCTGCACAGCAATCCTCGAAATTGGAAAATGTGAATACCAAGTTGCAAGAAATGGGAACTTTAGAAACTGCATTGGTTAAGGATAACAATTTTCTGCATAAACGAATGGAGTATTTGGAGAATCAGGCTAGGAGACTTAACCTCAGGTTTCTTAACTTCCCTAAATCTCCTTTAATTCCTCCTGTTGAAATGGTTAAAAAATATATGGTGGACATTCTTGGAATGGATAAGGACTCGTTACCCCCCATAACACGGGCCTATTACATCTGGAACCCAAAGGGGGCCGATGGAAACCCCCCAGTAGTGGGAGATGGAATGAATCTGACTTCATTCCTCGAGAGTTCACTGGAAATTATCACCCAGAGATCTACTATGCTGGTCACTTTTGTCCTGGAGCCTGATCGCAATGCTATATTAAGACTTTCCTTAAGACATTTAGAAAATCTGTTTATGGGATCAAAGATCCGTATTTTTCCAGATCTCTCAAGGCCTACAGAAACTAGACGCAGGGCCTTTTTGGAACAGCGTCCTAGAGCGTTGGCATTGGGAATAAATTTTGTATTACGATTTCCTTGTATATGTAATTTACTGCTTGAGGGTAAACAGTTTCAATTTGTGGACCCAAAACAGTTAAAAGAATTTCTTGATGCTAGAGTAGATATGAATGTTGTATGCCTTCCATAAATAGCAGGCTAGGGTCGTTAACCCGAGGTAGCAACTGGTAGATTATTTTCTTAAATACTTTATGCTACTTATGTTTTTGAATTCTTGGAACCTAATTTTTCTTAATTTGTGGACGAATAGGCCTTAAAGAATTTTCTTTATATGGATTTCCTGATTGTAATGCCGATTGCATATTCACAGTTTGTAGTGAAATATTGAAATATATTAATAAATAAATAAATTAAAAAAAAAAAAAAAAAGCTCCATCCGCAGGAATCACCAAACATAGAGAATTACACCCACAAAGGGACACTCCGCCACCCAAACTCCGCCGAAGCGCGGGGGGGGGGGGGGGCACCCACACCCGCCGACGCGGGGGGAACTGGCATGTCCTGCTACTGCAACCGCGGGAGGAGCTGGCTTAACCCATCACCGCCAAAGCGAGAGGGAAACAAAGCTACCCTACTACCGCACGAAGCGGGAGGGGGCACTGGCATAATTTAGTTATGAATCCAACCACCATCGAAACGGGGGGAAAGAAGCAGCAGCTCACTGTAACACAAAGTCGTCCCAACTCCAGGGAAATCCAAGTGGAAGAACTTGAACTCGAACTCCTCCTGAACAGGAACTGAAGTCTAAACTTGAACCTGAAATAATATAACTGAACTAGAACAAACAGTACAGATATCTGGGAGGGACTATGGATTGATCTGCTATGATTAATGGAAAGAAAATTATCAGGTATGATACATAATTTTACCTTTCATATCATCAAGCAGATCAATCCATAGACTGGTGGGATGTACCCAAGCAGTACTCACCCAGGGCGGGACATGGAAATCCCAGAATGCAACACTGAAGCTCCAAACTGGGCCTCGGCCCGTGCTGCCACGTCCAAGCGATAATGCCGTGAGAAGGTATGAGCCGACACCCAAGTCACCGATCTGCAAATCTCCTCCAAAGAAACGGACCTGGACTCTGCCATCGAAGCCGCCTGTGCTCTAGTATAGAGTGAGCCTTCAGCTGGATAGGCGGCACCTTCCCTGCAGCCACATAAGCCGCTGCAATCGTTTCCTTGACCCAACGTGCCACGGTAGATTTAGATGCCTGCAGACCCCTACGGGGGCCGCGAACAGCACAAACAGGTGATCCAACTTCCGGAAATCGTTGGTCACTTCCAAGTATCTGATGATAACTCGTCTAACATCCAGGCATCTGAGAGCACGATATTCCTCTGGATAATCCTCCCTACGAAAGAAGGGTAGACAAAGCTGCTGATTCACATGGAAGCGAAAAACAATCTTGGGCAGGAAGGAAGGCACTGGGCGAATAGACACTCCTGCCTCCGTGAACCGCAGGAACGGTTCTCTACACGAGAGCGCCTGGAGCTTGGAAACCCTCCTGGCTGAAGCGATTGCCACCAAAAAGACCGCTTTCAACGTCAGGTCCTTCAGAGACAGCCGCGATAATGGCTCAAAGGGCGGCTTCTGCAAGGCCCGCAGCACCAGATTGAGATTCCACATAGGCACTATCGAGTGCAGAGGAGGGCGAAGGTGATTAACCCCTTTGAGAAAACGCACCACATCTGGCTGAGAAGCCAGGGAAGCACCCTTCAGGCGACTCCTGAAGCAAGCTAGAGCCGCTACCTGGACCTTAAGAGAACTGAGCGACAGGCCTTTCCTGCAGAGGGGTCATCTCCCCCATCAGGGCGAGGATCAGCCTCCTCCAAAGAATCCCCAAGGGACCTTTGGGAGAACTCAGAAATGCTGCCCTCATCTACATCAGAGGAGACCCCCAAGACCTGAAGATCCACCCGAGGGTGCTTGATCAGGGAAGCCTCTTCCCCCATATCTGACAGGGGAGCAGGAGCAGCGTTTTGCAGTTGAAAGGCCTGATGCAGCAACAAAATAAACTCGGGAAAGAAACCCCCCTGTTTGTGCACATCTGCAACCTGGGCCACAGCCCTAGAGGAACTCTCAACCTCCACTCCATAGAGCGGGGGAGAGGCGCGCTGTGCATCCAAAATGGCGACCAGCGCGTCACTCCGTGAAGGAGCTGCGCGGGAAGCATGGCGCTTAAACTTCGCCATCTTCTTACCGCCGCCCAACTCAAAGCTGGCCATACCAGAGGCCGTCCAAGCTGCATGGGCGGCCGACATCGGAAGGGCGGACATCGAGGGATGGGCGCCTAAGGCGGGAAAGACCGCCGATGCCCCCGCGGAGGAAAAACCGGCTAAATCAGCAAAGTCTGGAAGGGCGCCCAAAAAGGGCTTCTCTGCCTCCGATCCCAGCGCCTCCCCACTAGCCGCGCGATCGCGGTCTGGGGAGCGCTTTTTCACGCCCTTACCATCCGACGCCATGATCCACAAGGGAAACGTTCGGGGAACCCCCTGCCCACTAGGAAAAGGTAAAATTACCTGCTTCTTGCTCCGAGCTGCAACGAATTGGTGTCCCAGTGAGCAGCTGCAAGTAAAATCCTTTCTACGTCAAGATTGTTATGGGGGGGGGGGGGGGTTTAACGGAGCCAGCGGGAGGGGGAGAAAAGGAGGGACATGGCACCACCAGGTTTGCACTTGCTCACAAAGAGCCCTCAACCCCAGGTACTCAACAAAGCCGAAGTAAATAGGCGTGGAGACCAAGCCAGAGCTGCTGCGTGTGACCACACACCTGCTAGATAGAGAGAATACTGAGGATTTCCTGGTAGCACATGACCACATATAAAGAGGCAAAAGATTGCTCTCTATGTCCACCCGCTGGTAGATGGACACAACCCACCAGTCTATGGATTGATCTGCTTGATGATATGGAATACATGTTTATCCACTCCTACCTTAGCTGAGATAACATTTAACCATTTCTCTGATCTCATGTGCAACTTTCTTTAAATCAATCACCTTACTTTCTAACTCTTCCTACTTTCTTATCTATCTATATGTGACATCTTTGCTTTACCCTTCACTAGCTATTATAATGTTCTATTACGTATTGTGTTGACATTGCAAGTAGTTTACCATACCATACTTTATATTGTTGTTTGAATATTTTTACTGCTGTAATTGTCTATTGCTCATTATTTGATCTATTCTTACTGTACACCGCCTTGAGTGAATTCTCAATTGTTCAAAGGTTTGGAGCGCCACTAAAATTTATAATTAAAATCAAAATCCTATACGCAAAACCCACAGCTAGAATTATTGTTTATAATCACCTATCAGATTATATATTTCTACGAAGAGGTACATAACAAGGGTGCCCTCTATCTCCCTATTTGTTTAATTTAGCTTAGGAACCACTTTTACTAGCTATTAATTCTCAAGTTAATATTACAGGAATAACTTATCAAAATATACATTTTAAAACTTCCGCATATGCAGATGACATACTGATCTACATTTCTAATCCCACGACTTCCATACCTTCACTCTTTTCCCTTATACAATCTTTCTCGACATTTTCTGGCTACAAAATCAATCTAAAACAGAAGTCCTGCCACTAAATATACATGCAGTACCCAATTTAATTCAACCTTACAACTTAGTATGGTCCTCTAAAAAGCTCAGGTATCTTGGTATAGACCTACACTATACAATACAAGACACTATCAAATACAATGGTGACAATATAATTAAATTTCTTAAGAATCTCCTTCTAAAATGGCATTCCTTACACATCTCTTGGCGAGGAAGACTTGAAACCATTAAAATGATAGTTTCTCCCAAAATAGACTTTATACTAAGTATGATCCCAGTCCTCTTTCAAGCCTCATTCTATAAATAAATAGAAAAATTATTGATCTCATTTCTTTGGAAATCCAAAACAGCCAGAATCTCTCTAATTAAACTTAAAGCTCCAAAAGAAAAAGTTGGAGTCTTATTTCCTGATTTCCTATTATATCATAAAGCATTTATAGCACAACAAGGCTTTTACTGGTTCACTGTTGACAAAGAGTACACACCTATATGGTTTCAACTTGAACAGCTCATATTATCGCCACCACCATTGCAGAATTTGAAACTGAAGGAAGCTTTGCTGCAACGGAAGAGAGGACTTCGGCCGGCGGGGGTTGGGGTCCCACGCCAGCTTTGCAACGGAAGAAGAGAGGATCTTGGCTGGCGGGGGTTGGGGTCCCCCGCCAGCTTTGCAACGGAAGGACCTCGGCTGGCGGGGGTTGGGGTCCCCCGCCAGCAAAGGTAGGCGACGGCAGCGGGGGAGGGTTGGCAGCGGGAGGAGGGGTGGAGAGGGTCGGCGGCGGGGGGGGGGGGGGGTCACAGTTGGCGGCGGGGGGTCCGGCAATGGCGGGGGGGGGGCTAAAATGTGCCCCCTCACTCTGGCTCTGCCCCCCCCCCGCCGTAGTCCAGATACACCTCTGCTGCCGCCTACCACTAGAGAAGAGAGGTGCTTATTTAAAGGTAGACTGGGGAGGCGCTGCTGGATAATAGGGACTTGGGAGGGGAGGCACTACTGAATCACGGGAAGGAGGCAGTGAAGAGAGAGGGGATGCTCAACCAGGTTGATTGTTGAAGATGGAGAAGGAGGCAGAGCAATTGCTCAATGGCTACAGCAGTAAGAAATGTTTGGGGATGCCACATGTGGCACCTGTGGCTACCCCAGTGCTGACATCTATGGAGGTGAGAGTGGGGTTGTCAGAAAACAGGGGTATTATAAACAAAGTTTGCAAATCAACGGTGTCTGTAATGCTCAATATTCATTATGTCTGCTTTGAAGATGTTTTGGTTTTACATGCTGTTTTGCGAACTTGGAGTTTGTAAATAAATATACCTCTCAAAAAATACAAACAAACAAAACAATAAAAAACAAACCAAAACAAAAACGTTTGTGGCAAACCATTCTAGCCTCCTCCCCCATCACAATCTGCACATTCCCCCCAAAAACATTACTCACCCATCCCAGATATCCCTAAGCACCCATCACAGAAGAAGCAGCAAATCTTTCCCAAATAATTCACCCATTCTTAGACAAGAGTTACCTACTGTTGCTTCTATAAGATCTTGGAATCAGAGCCAAAAGATTTTCTTCTCCCAAAAGGATCCATCTTGAATTGACATACCGTTCTGCTTTTAGGTATCTGACGCCTTCACTTTGGAACTCTGAGTTCTGGCTATACTTATTCCTTTTTCTAAAAAGTCCTTCAGACCTGGTTGTACACTTAAGTTTTTGACCTACAACCTACTGCTACTCTGTCTCATTGTATTTTTTTCCAATGCCCGAATGTGTGTGCCCAAGTCATATTGTACTCTGTCAATATGTTTCTGGATAATTAACTATTCTCTACCTGTAAGCTCTTCTGCATTCTCTTTAATTTGGTCTTACACAAGTCAGAGTCTGCTGTCTCTTCCTTGGAAATTTGGAAAACAATATAACCTTGTGTGTCTCCTTTTCTCTATTCCTCCCCATAAAACATAAAGCCCTGTATTTTTCTCACCTGCAGACCTTCGCCTCTCTTCTCCATCCATTATATGCATCCCTCCAGGTTTCTCAACCCCCACACATCCCTTTGCATCTCTTATCCTTTTAACTGTATAAGTAGCCTAATGATTACTACAGTGGCCTGAGAGCCAGGGGAACTGGGTTCAATTCCCACTGCAACTTCTTTTGACTATGGGCAAGTCATTTAAACTTCCATTGCTCCAAGTACAAAGTAAGAATCTGTATATAATATGTAAACCGCTTTTATTGTACCCACAGAGAGGCGGTATATCAAATCCCATCCTCTTTCCCTTTCCCAAAGCTTCTCTCCCCTATCTACCAATGGATAATTGCTCTCACCAGCTGTTGCTGCTCTTACTCAAGCCCATGTCTTATTTTTACCAGAGCCAGCTCTTTGTACTGGCTATTTTGGTTGTCTTTAAATCCCCACAACAAAGGATGTTGGCAGGAAAAGGTTGATGTACTACATCACAAAGAGGCATATTTTCAAAGCACTTAGCCTTCCAAAGTTCCATAGGTTTCTATGGAACTTTGGAAGGCTAACTGCTTTGAAAATATGCCTCTTAAAATGAGCTTTGGCACATTTTTGAAATATAATACCAGAAAAAAGCATATATTTGTTAATGGTTAATATCTAACAGTACTTTTAAGAAACACTTTTAACTACAGAAAGAGAAAAAGGAGAGGAGTACCTTTTAAGGAATACTTGTGCCCAGAGGAGGAATGGACTTGCACAAATTTGGAACGATTTTCCAAGAGCAACTTGTTATCCATTTTCACAGCTTGCTGAAACATGTAATCATAGAACTGTTCTCTGACAAATCCTGGACTGGCTATTAGCACACACTTGACCACTAAAGGGGAAAGTATATTAAACCAATTAGAAATGGGATAAAGAGGGAGAGAAAATCACAGAGAGACAAGTAAGTGGTGCAGCATCTTACCATCAAAGTTTATGTGCCTCAGGATCCCCTGCATGACCTGCTCATAAAACCTATCCAGAGCCTGTCAGGAAGAAAGAACAAACGTCACTAACTGACAGCATTACTGTACCAATGGTCTTCTGTGCATAATCACTTTGAGGGTAATTCTATAACAGGGTGCCTAGGCAGGGAAAGCACATATGTTGCACCTATTGTATAAAAGGAAACAGTATGCACCTATGTGCCGTTATAAAATAGGGATGGACACCAAGGAAATTTTTGTTTCTTGCCATTCCTAATGTTGTTTAGGGGAATGTTTGATTTGTTTGGGAGTGTCCCCTCCTTTGTTGTCACAGGAGATGACACAAAACAAAAATTTCCAGGGCCTTCTTCTCAAGCTTCTCCCTCCAGCCAGGCTGCAAAGAGCAGACAACCCTCCTCAACTTTCCTGTGGTCCCCTCCCTCCATTGCCCCACCCCTAAACCTAACTGAATACCACCTATGGCTGCAGTCACATCCAAAAAGGCAGTCGTGACCTTTCACCTAACTAGGGACCATCAGGGATTCAGGTAGTCTGGGGGGTGAGCCTACGGGGAGTGTGTTTGTATGTGTGTGTGAGGGGTGGGGAAGGGGAGCTGTTGCTGCCAAATCTGTCATTGGCAAATGAAATGCTGCCTGCTTTCATTTGCCAATGACATGAAATAGTAACACAGTAATTGACAGCAGATAAAGACTTTAACTGTCCATCCGGTCTGCCCAACAGTCACACTCATTATCAATTCATGATTAAATCAACAATGAAAGTGATATTATATACTTGATCATAGTCTTTCTTTGGTGTTTCTGGGACATAGACTGTAGAAGTCCACCCTGTTCTTATATTCCAACTACTGGAGTTGCCATCCAAGCCCACTCCCAGAATATAAAAGTCTGCCCAGCACTGTCCTCGATTCCAGCTTCTGAATTTGCAGTTGAAGTCCTTTGCAGCCCATCCTAAACTAGATTGACATATACAGAACACAGACCTACAAAGTCTGCTTGGCACTGGTCTTAGTTCTTCACAGCTGGAGTAGCCATCCAAGCGTCACTCTTGTCCACACACATGCAGCCATTTAAGGGTTTTGTTTTGTTTTTTAATACCATCCATTTTCTAAATAGAGATCCTCTGTGTTTTTTATTTATTTTTGTTACATTTGTACCCCGCACTTTCCCACTCATGGCAGGCTCAATGCGGCAGGCAATGCTCAATGCGGCAGGCAATGGAGGGTTAAGTGACTTGCCCAGAGTCACAAGGATCTGCCTGTGCCGGGAATCGAACTCAGTTCCTCAGTTCCCCAGGACCAAAGTTCACCACCCTAACCACTAGGCCACTCCTCCACATCCCACGCCTTTGAATTCTGTCGTGTTTTTGTCTCTACCACCTCCCTTGGGAGGGCATTACAGGCATCAACCACCCTCTCCATGAAAAAGAATTTCCTGACATTACTCCTAAGTTTACCACCCTGCAACTTCAGTTCCTGTCCTCTAGTTTTACTGTTTCCCATTCTCTGGAATAGATTTGTTTTATATTAATACCTTTCAAGTATTTAAACAAGGAAACGTAAGACTGCATGATATTCAGACCAATTAAGAGAACTGAAAAGAAGTTATAGAAAGATAGAAAGGGCCTGGATTAAGTCGAAAGATCCTCAGGCAAGAAAAAGCATGGCGGCTTTCTATTAAAACTTACCTATTAGTGATTGTGAAAGCTAAGAGACTATATTATAGACAGTAGGTGAAAATAATTTTAATCCAAAAATGCTTTTTGGGATATTTAATAGCCTTACTAATACTGCAATAATAAATGTGATTCCTGAAACACAGCATCCATCAGCAAAGGAATTGGCAAAATACTTTGTAGATAAATTGGAAAAAATTAGAACTTCCTTATCAGATATAGTTACTGCATGTAATATCGAGTGAAGAAATGAAGAGATCCCTCTTAGGGATATTCCACTTAATCAAATATAGACATCATTTCAAATCATTCAGGAGAGTGAGGTAACATGGAGGGGCATAATCGAACGGGGACGACCATCTCTACGGGTGTCCATCTCTAAGGACGTTCCGGCGAAGGGGCAGGGAAGACAGTATTATCGAAACAAGATGGACGTCCATCTTTCGTTTCGATAATACGGTCGGGGACGTCCAAATCTCAACATTTAGGTTGACCTTAGAGATGGTCGTCCCCGGTTTTTGGCCATAATGGAAACCGAGGACACCCATCTCAAAAACGACCAAATCCAAGCCCTTTGGTCGTGGGAGGAGCCAGCATTCGTAGTGCACTGGTCTTCCTCACATGCCAGGATACCAACCGGGCACCCTAGGGGGCACTGCAGTGGACTTCACAAATTGCTCCCAGGTGCATAGCTCCCTTACCTTGGGTACTGAGCCCCCCAAACCCCCCTAAAACCCACTCCCCACAACTATACACCACTACCATAGCCCTTAGGGATGAAGGGGGGCACCTACATGTGGGTACAGTGGGTTTCCAATGGGTTTTGGAGGGCTCACATTTACCACCACAAGTGTAACAGATGGGAGGGGGGATGGGCCTGGGTCCGCCTGCCTTAAGTGTACTGCACCCCCTAAAAACTGCTCCAGGGACCTGCATACTGCTGTCATGGAGCTGGGTATGACATTTGAGGCTGGCATAGAGGCTGGAAAAAATGTTTTTTAATTTTATTTTTTAGGGTGGGAGGAGGTTGGTGACCACTGGGGGAGTAAGGGGAGGTCATCCCCGATTCCCTCCGGTGGTCATCTGGTCAGTTCACGCACCTTTTCAAGGCTTGGTCGTGAAAAAAAAGGGACCAAGTAAAGTCGACCAAATGCTCGTGAGGGACGCCCTTCTTTTTTCCATTATCGGCCAAGGATGCCCATCTCTTAACCATTCCCCCGTCCCGCCTTCGGTACACTGCCGACACGCCCCCATGACCATTGGTCATCCCCACAACGGAAAGCAGTTGAGGTCGCAAAAAAATCGGCTTTCGATTATGCCAATTTGGGCAACCTCGGGAGAAGGACGCCCATCTCCTGATTTGTGTCGGAAGATGGGCGTCCTTTCCTTTCGAAAATAAGCTATAGGGGCATAATCGAATGCGAACGCCCATCTGCATGGGCGTCTATCTCCGAGAACGGGTATGTGAAGGGGCGGGGCAAACCGTATTTTGGAAAAAAATGGACGTCCATCTTTTTTCCGATACTACGGTTTGTGCCAGCCAAATGCATCGGATTTGTGCGGATTTGAGCTGGGCGCTATCGGTTTTTAGCGATAATGGAAACCGAAGGCGCCCATCTCAAAAACGAACATTGGGTCGTGGGAGGGGCCAGGATTCGTAGTGCACTGGTCCCCCCTCACATGCCAGGACACCAACCGGGCACCCTAGGGGGCACTTATAACAATTAAAAAACTAAAGTTAACTACCTCTGAAGTCCATAGCTCCCTTACCTTGGGTGCTGAGCCCCCCAAATCCCCCCCAAAACCCACTCCCCACAACTCTACACCATTACCATAGCACTTATGGCTGAAGGGGGGGCACCTAGATGTGGGTACAGTGGGTTTGGGGGGCGGTTTGGAGGGCTCCCATTTACCATCTCCCATCTCCCGATTTGGGTCAAAAATCTGGGCGCCCATCACTTTCGAAAATAAGGCGGATAGTAACATAGTAGATGACGGCAGAGAAAGACCTGCACGGTCCATCCAGTCTGACCAACAAGATAAACTCATATGTGCTACTTTTTGTGTATACCTGACCTTGATTTGTATCTGCCATTTTCAGGGCACAGACCGTAGAAGTCTGCCCAGCACTAGCCACGCCTCCCAACCACTAGCCCCGCCCCTACCGGCTCTGCCACCCAATCTCTGCTAAGCTTCTGAGGATCCATTCCTTCTGAACAGGATTCCTTTATGTTTATCCCACGCATTTTTGAATTCAGGTATCAGTCAAATTGAATTCTCTCGCTAAGAAATCTTGTTTGCTCGATTTTAGCCCTTATTTGTTGAAGAATGTCCCTAAGGAAGTTATAAGTTGGTTGACCATTTTTAATACAATGCTTAGGGAAGGTCTGTTTCCCTCCGAATTGGGAGAAAGAATTTTAACACAAGTTCCAAAATTGGAGGGAGCAGATCTAACGGTTCCCTCTAATTTTCATCCTATAGCAAGTATACCATGGATGACCAAGTTTGTTGAATCATTGGTTGCAATTCAAACAATGTCTTTTTTAGAAGTTTTTCAGTGTTTGTATGATGCACAATATGGCTTTAGGCCTATGCATAATACAGAGACTTTATTCGTAGCTTTAGTGTCAAGAGTGAAACTATTATTAAGTCAAAAAAACACCATCAGTTTTACTTCAATTTGATATTTCAGGTACATTTAATGCCATGGACCATACTGTATTATTGTGTACGCTAGGTGAATTTGGAGTTTCTAGGGGAAATCCTTGATTGGTTTCAGAATTTTTTGAAAGACAGAAGATATAGAGTTAAAAAGGGTAATGCTTTTTCTAGAATTGGTCATGTAGGTGTGGAGTCCCACAGGGCTCGCCTTTATCCCCAGTTTTATTTAATATTTTCATGAGTTCATTGGGATTTTATATGAATTCTTCCATATATTACATCTCTTCCTATTCAGATGATATTTTTATACTAGTGCCTATTATTTCAGGTCTTGAAAAGGGTTATAAACTGATACAGGACTATATAAAAAATATGAAATTGGGCATTTGAAAATTATTTAAATCTTAATACAGATAAAATGAAATTACTTTACTTTTGTGGGCTATGCCAAGGACCATTACAATAAACTCAGGAGAGAACCTAAAGTTTGAAACTTCAAGGGTATTAGGAGTAGTACTTGATACACAATTGAATATGAAAAATCAGGTAAATTCTCTATGTAAAAGAATTTTCTTTAATTTACGTCAGTTACGGGCAGTGCGATTTTTCTTTTTTTTTCCAGAACAGTTTTGTGTGATAGTGCAGATAATAATTCTCTCACAGATTGATTACTGCAGTGTTCTGTATGCTGGTATACATCAAAAGCTATTGAATATAGACTACAACTGTTACAGAACACTGCAGCCAGATTGATATTTGGCTGTACGAAACATGAGAATTTCATTGGTTGCTGGTGAAAGCGTGGGTGGAATTTAAAGTGGCCTGTTTATAGGATTTTTTTCAGGTGCTTGCCCACTTTCTCATAGTCAGCTATTAACTTACACTTCTAACAGAACAACAGTTCGTGCTACCTCTTTTTTCCATCGGTTAAAAATGTGCGATATAAAAGTATACATGACAGTTCTTTTGCTTATCAATCTTGTAAGATTTGGAATATTATTCCTGTCTTCATTCGTAGAACTGAAAAATACTTAAAGTTCAGGAAGGCTTTGAAGTCCTATTTGTTTGATAGGTAATAAGATAACTTTCTATTAATCTGTATATTTTTTGTGAACCACTTTGATTCCTTGGTCGATTTAAGCAGTATAGAAGCAACGGAATGGAATCGAGTATCATTATCTCCCCTGTCCCTTCTTTCCTCTAGGCTATACACAGTGGTATGCTGGTAAATGTTTAACAACAGGCTCTCTTCCCCGGTCCACTTCTGCGCCCCCCCCCCCCCCCCCCCCACCACCACCACCAAATTGCAGAGCTGGCTATAGCCGGGGAGAGAGCCTTGGGGGGGGGGGGGGGGGGGGCAATGCATTACTCCAGGAAAAAAAAATTACATTATCCCAGATTCCAATCTAATTCATGTTTAATGTGGGATAAAATGCCATAAATAAGTAAATAAATAAATATAAACTTTTAATGCTGAGCACCTGATTCTCAAAGTGGACAAATTCCAAACACTATAATGAAAATAAAATTATTTTTTTCTACCTTTGTTGTCTTGTGACTTTGTTTTTCTGATTATGCTGGCCCAGTATCCGATTCTGCTGCTATCTGTCCTCTTAACTCCGTTGCCAGGGCTTCCTTTCCATTTATTTCTTTACTTTCTGCCTTTCTTCTTCATTTCTTGCCCTGCATCCGTAAGTAAAAGCTGGGTCCTACTACTACTACTTAACATTTCTAGAGCGCTACTAGGGTTACGCAGCGCTGTACAATTTAACAAAGAGAGACAGTCCCTGCTCAAAGAGCTTACAATCTAATAGACAAGTGAACGGTCGGTCCGATAGGGGCAGTCAAATTGGGGCAGTCTGGATTCACCGAACGGTAAGGGTTAGGTGCCGAACGCAGTATTGAAGAGGTGGGCTTTAAGCAAAGACTTGAAGACGGGCAGGGAGGGGGTCCTCCGCAGACTTGACTGTCCAGTGAATCCAGCTTCTGCCTATTTTCTTCATCCATGTGCAGTTTTTCTTCTCTCTTCCTTTTCCCTCATTTCATCTCCTTCCTCACTCTTCCCTCCCCTCCATTCATGTCCAGCATTTCTTCTCTCCCTTTCCTCTCCTCCATCCACCCATGTCCAGCAACCCTCCTCTCCTCCATCCACCCATGTCCAGCAACCCTCCCCTCCAGCCACCCATACCCAGCAATTCTCTTTGCTCCCCTGCCCCCCCCCCACCAGCCACCCATATCCAGCGATTGCCCCCTCTCCCCTGCCCCTCCTCCAGCCACCCATACCCAGCGACTGTCCTCTCTCCCTTGTCCCCCCCTCCAGCCACCCATACCCAGCAATTGTCCTCAGCTTGGAGAAGAGACGGCTGAGGGGAGACATGATAGAGGTATATAAAATAATGAGTGGAGTTGAACAGGTGGATGTTTGGGTATCTTGCCAGGTGCCCTTGACCTGGATTGGCTGCTGTCGGGGACAGGATGCTGGGCTCGATAGACCTTTGGTCTTTTCCCAGTATGGCATTACTTATGTACTCCCCTGCCCTCCCCTCCAGCCACCCATACCCAGCAATTGTCCTCTCTCCCTACTACTTACTACTACTACTTATCATTTCTATAGCGCTACAAGGCATACGCAGCATACAATTGTCCTCTCTCCCCTGCTCCCCCTCCAGCCACCCATACCCAGCGATTGTCCTCTCTCCGCTGCCCCCCTCCAGCCACCCATAACCAGCGATTGTCCACTCTCCCCTGCCCCCCCCCCCAGCCACCCATACCCAGAGATTGTCTTCTCTCCCCTGCCCCCCTCCAGCCACCCATGCCAGCGATTGTCCTCTCTCCCCTGCCCCCCCTCCAACCACCCATGCCAGCGATTGTCCTCTCTCCCCTGCCCCCCCCAACCACCCATACCCAACGATTGTCTTCTCTCCCCTGCCCCCCTTCAGCCACCCATGCCAGCGACTGTCCTCTCTCCCCTGCCCCCCCCAACCACCCATACCCAACGATTGTCTTCTCTCCCCTGCCCCCCTTCAGCCACCCATGCCAGCGACTGTCCTCTCTCCCCTGCCCCTCTCCAACCACCCACGCCAGTGATTGTCCTCCCTCGCCCCCCTCCAACCACCCATACCCAGCGATTGTCTTCTCTCCCCTGCCCCCCCTCCAGCCACCCATACCCAGCGATTGTCTTCTCTCCCCTGCCCCCCCTACAGCCACCCATACCCAGCGATTGTCCTCTCCCATACCCCCCCTCCAGCCACCCATACCCAGCGATTGTCCTCTCTCCCTTGTCCCCCCCTCCAACCACCCATACACAGCGATTGTCTTCTCTCCCCTGCCCCCCTTCCAGCCACCCATACCCAGAGACTGTCCTCTCTCCCCTGCCCCCCCTCCAGTCACCCATACCTAGCAACTGTCCTCTTTCCCCTGCCCCCCCTCCAGCCACCCATACCCAGTGATTGTCCTCTCTCCCCTGGCCCCCCTCCAACCACCCACGCCAGCGATTGTCCTCTCTCCCCTGGCCCCCCTCCAACCACCCATACCCAGCGATTGTCTTCTCTCCCCTGCCCCCCCCTCCAGCCACCCATACCCAGCGATTGTCCTCTCTCCCCTGCCCCCCCTCCAGCCACCCATACCCAGCGATTGTCCTCTCTCCCTTGTTCCCCCTCCAACCACCCATACACAGCGATTGTCTTCTCTCCCCTGCCCCCCTTCCAGCCACCCATACCCAGCAACTGTCCTCTCTCCCCTGCCGCCCCCTCCAGTCACCCATACCCAGCGACTGTCCTCTCTCCCCTGCCCCCCCTCAGCCACCCATACCCAGTGATTGTCCTCTCTCCCCTGCCCCCCATCCAACCACCCATACCCAGTGATTGTCGGTTGTTGATTCTTCTGGGCAGGCAGGAAATATCCCCAGACTTTCCTGCCCGCTGCCGCCGCTGACTCTCCCGCGGCGCTACTGCATCGCTCTTCAAAATGGCCACTGAGACTTACAAGGGTGGTCTGCAAGACTTCAGCAGAAGTCTCGCGAGGCCGCTGCTGAAAGTCTCGATGGCCATTTTTAAAGAGCGATCCAGCAGTGGGGGAGGATCAGCGCTGGCAGCGGGCAGGCAAGACTGGGGATCTTTCCTGCCTGCCCCGAAGCATCCATTGGACAACCAGTTGCCTTCTTCAGGTATGGGACCCTGTAGTAGGCGGGAGGGAGGGCGGAGAGCCGGCTCGCCCTGAATAACAACTGGCTCGCAAAATAGTAAAAAATTTAACAACCGGCTCTTGCGAGCCAGCTCCAGCACACCACTGGCTATACATATTCAGGTCTTCCATTCTCATCTTTGTCGCCATTCTCTGGACCACTTCTAGTCTTTTTTACATCCTTAGCAAGATACGGCCTCCAAAACTGAACACAGTATTCCAGGTGGGGGCCTCACTAGTGATTTGTACAAGGGCATCAATACCTCCTTTCTTCTGCTGATTATGCCTCTCTTGATGCACCTAGCATCCTTCTGGCTACAGCCACCGCCTTGTCACACTGTGTTGTTGCTTTAAGATTCTCAGATACCATCATTCCAAGATCCTTCTCCCTGTCTGTGCACATCAGCCTCTCACCTCCTAGGACTTATGGCACCCTTGGATTTCTACTCCCCAAATGCATCACTTTGCACTTCTTTGCATTATATTTTAATTGCCTAACATTAGACCGTTCTTCTAACTTTTGCAGATCCCTTTTCATGCTTTAAACTCCCTCCGGGGTATGCACTCTATCACAAATCTTGGTATTATCCACAAAAAGGCAAACCTTGGGCAATGTCACTCACAAATATATTGAACAGAATTGGCCCCAGCACCGAGCCTTGAGGCACTCTGCCACTCACCTTTCCTTCCTCCAAGTGAATTCCATTGACCATCACCTTCTGGCATCTGTCTGTCAACCAGTTCCTAATCCAGTTCACCACTGTGGGTCCTAACTTCAAGCTGTCAATTTTATTTAAGAGCCTCTAATGAGGAACCATGTCAAAGGCTTTGCTGAAATCCAAGTATCCTCGATCCAATTCTCTGGTCGCCCAGTCAAAGAATTCAAGCAAATTCGTTTGGAATGAGTTACCTTTGGTAAAACCACATTGCTTGGATCTTGTAACTCATTGGATTCCAGGAAATTCACTATCCTTTCCTTCAGCAAAGCTTCCATTACTTTTCCAATAACCAAAGTGAGGCTTACCAACCTGTAGTTTCCCACTTCTTCTCTGTCGTTACTTTTGTGAAGAGGGATCACATCTGTTCTTCTCCAATCCCGCGGAACCTCTCCCATCTCCAAGGATTTATTAAACAAATCTTTAAGAGGCCTTGCCAGAACCTCTCTATGCTTCCTCAACATCCTGGAATGGATCCCATCAGGTCCCATGGCTTTGTCCACCTTCAATTTTTTAAGTTGTTCATAAACACGTTCTTCCATGAGTGGTGCAATATTCACTTCATTCACATATGTACCTTTATCAGCCAATTGTAGTCCTTCTCCAGTATTTTCTTCCGTGAACACAGAAGTACTTCAGCATGTTCGCTTTTTCATTGCTCTCCACATAGCCATCCATAGCATCTTTCAATCTCACAATTCCATTTTTAGCCTTCCTCCTTTCACTAATATACCTGAAAAAATCATTGTCTCCCTTCCTTACATTTCTAGCCATTTGTTCTTCCGCCTCTGCTTTTGCCAGACGTATCTTCCTCTTGGCTTCTTTCAGTTTCATCTGGTATTTTTTTTCTGTGCTCCTCTTGTTGGGCAGACTGGATGGACCGTACAGGTCTTTATCTGCCGTCACTTACTATGTTACTATGTATTATTAAAAGATTTAGATCTACTTTACTTTCCACAGGAATGGCTTTGACATTGTTGAGAATTATGTTTCGGTGCTAACATTCCATACCTATCCTGCCAAATACAAACCGGAATCTGTTATCCTCACAAAAAACATATAAAGTCCAATGCCAACAAAAAGTCTGCTTTATCTATTGAAATAAAAAAAAGTTGAAAGAAAAAATAGTACAGTAAATTTTCTTTTGCCTTTATTTTCTCAGTCACTTGTTTGGATAACCATATCGATTTCCTTTTTCTCTTGCTTTTATTTACTCTCCTCATGTAAAGGTCAGTAGTAATTCTAATAGCTCTTTTCAACCTGGACCGCTGTCTTTCCACTTGTCGTACAGTGGGGGAAATAAGTATTTGATCCCTTGCTGATTTTGTAAGTTTGCCCACTGACAAAGACATGAGCAGCCCATAATTGAAGGGTAGGTTATTGGTAACAGTGAGAGATAGCACATCACAAATTAAATCCGGAAAATCACATTGTGGAAAGTATATGAATTTATTTGCATTCTGCAGAGGGAAATAAGTATTTGATCCCCCACCAACCAGTAAGAGATCTGGCCCCTACAGACCAGGTAGATGCTCCAAATCAACTTGTTACCTGCATGACAGACAGCTGTCGGCAATGGTCACCTGTATGAAAGACACCTGTCCACAGACTCAGTGAATCAGTCAGACTCTAACCTCTACAAAATGGCCAAGAGCAAGGAGCTGTCTAAGGATGTCAGGGACAAGATCATACACCTGCACAAGGCTGGAATGGGCTACAAAACCATCAGTAAGACGCTGGGCGAGAAGGAGACAACTGTTGGTGCCATAGTAAGAAAATGGAAGAAGTACAAAATGACTGTCAATCGACAAAGATCTGGGGCTCCACGCAAAATCTCACCTCGTGGGGTATCCTTGATCATGAGGAAGGTTAGAAATCAGCCTACAACTACAAGGGGGAACTTGTCAATGATCTCAAGGCAGCTGGGACCACTGTCACCACGAAAACCATTGGTAACACATTACGACATAACGGATTGCAATCCTGCAGTGCCCGCAAGGTCCCCCTGCTCCGGAAGGCACATGTGACGGCCCGTCTGAAGTTTGCCAGTGAACACCTGGATGATGCCGAGAGTGATTGGGAGAAGGTGCTGTGGTCAGATGAGACAAAAATTGAGCTCTTTGGCATGAACTCAACTCGCCGTGTTTGGAGGAAGAGAAATGCTGCCTATGACCCAAAGAACACCGTCCCCACTGTCAAGCATGGAGGTGGAAATGTTATGTTTTGGGGGTGTTTCTCTGCTAAGGGCACAGGACTACTTCACCGCATCAATGGGAGAATGGATGGGGCCATGTACCGTACAATTCTGAGTGACAACCTCCTTCCCTCCGCCAGGGCCTTAAAAATGGGTCGTGGCTGGGTCTTCCAGCACGACAATGACCCAAAACATACAGCCAAGGCAACAAAGGAGTGGCTCAGGAAGAAGCACATTAGGGTCATGGAGTGGCCTAGCCAGTCACCAGACCTTAATCCCATTGAAAACTTATGGAGGGAGCTGAA
The DNA here is from genome assembly GCF_901765095.1 of Microcaecilia unicolor. NCBI lineage: Eukaryota > Metazoa > Chordata > Amphibia > Gymnophiona > Siphonopidae > Microcaecilia > Microcaecilia unicolor. The sequence goes on from NC_044037.1 coordinate 125,277,404, forward strand.
GCTGCGAGTTGCCAAGCGACAGCCCAGAACTCTTAATGATTTAGAGATGATCTGCAAAGAGGAGTGGACCAAAATTCCTCCTGACATGTGTGCAAACCTCATCATCAACTACAGAAGACGTCTGACCGCTGTGCTTGCCAACAAGGGTTTTGCCACCAAGTATTAGGTCTTGTTTGCCAGAGGGATTAAATACTTATTTCCCTCTGCAGAATGCAAATAAATTCATATACTTTCCACAATGTGATTTTCCGGATTTAATTTGTGATGTGCTATCTCTCACTGTTACCAATAACCTACCATTCAATTATGGGCTGCTCATGTCTTTGTCAGTGGGCAAACTTACAAAATCAGCAAGGGATCAAATACTTATTTCCCCCACTGTATATCTTCCCATCCCATCACGTCTTTCTTCAGGTACACCCCCCAATTTACTGAAGTCAGCATGTTTGAAATCCAGGACTTTGAGTTTTGAGTGGCTGCCCTCTCCTCTAAGCTGTTATATCAAACCAAACAGTTTCATGATCACTACTGCCCAGATCAAGTGTCGCTCTTTGTGGGTTCCGTCACCATTTCTCTGAGTATAGCACTTTGAAAAGCTTTGAAAGGCATTCACGATCTCCATATTTGTCTCAGTCTGCAGATGGAACTTTCCAGTCCGCATCCAGAAGGTTTAATTCTCCCAGTAACAGCAATTCCTCTTTCTTACCCAACATTTGGACATCTGCAACACGATCTTTATCAAGCTGCTCTAATTGTGTCAGAGGTCTGTAGACATGTATGTGGATAGAGGTTCTGTCTTCTCTTTTCAAGGTGATGCATATCACTTCTTCCTTTCCCCAGGCCCCCTGCATTTCAGTCACTTTAATATTCCAGTCCAAGTGGCGCTTCCTGCCAAGCCTCCGAGTCCAGTCCGAGTGGTGCTTCCAGTCAAGACTCGGATTCCTGTCCGAGTGGCGCTTCTAACTGAGCCTCCGATTCCAGTCCAAGTGGCGCTTCCAGCCAAGCCTCGGAGTCCGGTCCGAGTGGCGCTTCTAACCGAGCCTCCGATTCCAGTCTGAGTGGCACTTCATGCTGAGTCCACTCCGAGTTCCAGTGCCAGCCGAGATACTGAGGCCACTCTGTGTTCCAGTTCCAGCCCAGATGCTGAGTGCAGTCTGAGTTCCAGATCCAGCCTAGAGGCTGAGCCTATGCCGAGTTCCAGTTCCAGCCATGAGGCTAAGTCCAAGCTGAGTTCCAGTTCCAGCCCAGATGCTGAGTCTAGTCCAAGTTCCAGTTCCAGCCAAGATGCTGAGTCTAAGCCGAGTTCCAGTTCCAGCCAAGATGCTGAGTCTAAGCCGAGTTCCAGTTCCAGCCAAGATGCTGAGTCTAAGTCGAGTTACAGTTCCAGTTCCAGCCAAGATGCTGAGTTCATGCCAAGTTCCAGTTCCAGCCCAGATGCTGAGTTCACTCCAAGTTCCAGTTCCAGCCCAGATGCTGAGTTCACTCCGAGTTCCAGATCCAGCCAAGAGGCTGAGTCCAGACCGAGTCCCAGTTCCAGCCTAGAAGCTGAGTCGGAGTAGAGTTCCTGTTTCAGCCAAGATGCTGAACCAAGTTCCAGTTCCAGCCAAGATGTTGAACCCATTCTGAGTTCCAGCTCCAGCCAAGAGGCGAGTTCCAGTCCTGATTCCAGTCCGAGGGCCAGTCCTGATGCCAGTCCAGGTTCCAGTCTTGACTCCTGTTCAAGCTCCAGCCCAGCTACCCCTGGTCATGTTTTGACCATTCTTACCCATGGAGACCTGAATTCCCCGTGGAGTTTGAGGGGGCCTTGAGGAGGAGGTACTATCACGATGGTGACTGTTTCCTTCTCTGTGCTCACCTCGCCCTCTGGTGGCCAGAACCGGTGGCTGCTACAGACTGTCACACATTCCAGACTTCAGCCCAGTCCGCTGCCAGACTTGCTTTTCTTGTTTGTGCCTGAACAGCACCCGTGGCTGCCTTGTGATTCCTGCAGCTGAACTTCAGCTGCTGATGGGCTTTATTAACCACCTGGAAACTTCTGTGTTTGCCTTTGCATCGTCTAAGGTCCCTGGTATGTTGGTGTGCTCTGTTCACTTCTGCCTAGTCCAGTTTCTAGTCTGAGTTCCTTGTCTGGTTCTAGTTAGTTTGTGTGTAGTTTAGCTTTGGTTTTAAAGCTTGATTCCTAGTCTTGTTTCTGGTCTGTATTCCTTGTCTAGTTCTTGGTTGTCTGTGTTTCTTTCTTAGTGGCAGCTTTCAGTCCTCTTTCCTGTCTGTGTTCTTTTCGTAGTGGCTGCCTGGCAGCTTTCAGTCCTTGTTCTTGAGCCTGTCTGCTTTCTCCCTAGTGTGGTATTGTTTGTCTGAGAGTCCTAGTCTAGTATTCTGCCTAGCCTCCCTTGTGTATTCTAGACCCTGTTGGTATCCAGTTCCTGCCCTGTTCTGTAAGTCCTGCTGGCCGCTTGCACCCAGGGGCTCAACTCCTGGGGAACGGCGGTCAAGCGCAGGTGAAGTCTAGGTCTTCCTGCTCTGCCTGTTCCAGCTTGTTTGCCTCAGCTGCAACTCCAGTCCGGGGTTCCAGTCCTGTTCTGCCTTGTCGCTGGTTTGGGGGTGGTTTTACCTGCCACTGCTGCTCCATCGCAGTGGTCCAAGGGCTCACAAACCTAGTGTGTCCGTGGGAAGCCTAACAGCAAGTCTCTCCTCGTACGGATTGCAACACAAATCCCATACCATTTTTGTAGCTTTTCTTTGCACAGCTTACAGTCTTTTTACATCTTTAGCAAGATACGACCTCCAAAACTGAACACAATACTCCAAGTGGGGCCTCACCAACGACTTGTAGAGGGGCATCAACACCTCCTTTCTTCTGCTGGTTATGCCCCTCTATATGCAGCCTATAATCCTTCTGGACACAGCCGTCGCCTTGTCGCATTGTTTCTTCACCTTCAGATCCTCAGACACCAACACCCCAAGGTCTCTCTCCTAAGTTGAACTTACTAATCTCTCCCCTCCTATTCAATATCTCTCTTTCGGGTTTCTGCACCCCAAGTGCATCACTCTACACTTCTTGGCATTAAATTTTTAACAGCCAGACCCTCAACCATTATTCTAAGGTTCGTAGATCCCTTCTCATTGTTTCTATTCCCTCCAGGGTATTTTGTTTGTTTGTTGCATTTGTATCCCACATTTTCCCACCTATTTGCAGGCTCAATTTGGCTTACATAGTGCCGTAGCAGCAGTCGCCTGTTCCAGTCTGAACAAATACATAGTGTGCTCAAGTACAAGGTGTGATTGTGGTAGGGTATGGTTCACATTCGATAAATGCATTGGGAAACATTAAGATTGAAGAGGGAGATAGGGGTGAGTCCATTAAAGTCTTAAAAGTATCCACTCTATTGGCTATTTTCGTGTCATCTGCAAAATGGTACACCTTTCCTTCCAACCCTTCAGCAATATCTCCCACAAATATATTAAACAGAATAGGCCCCAGTACCGACCCCTGAGGAACTCCACTGCTCACCTTTCTTTCCTCCAAGCGGATTCCATTTACCACCACCCTCTGCCACCTGTCAGTCAACCAGTTTCTTATCCAGTTCACCACTTTCGGTCCTAAGTTGATCCCTTTCAGCTTATTCACAAGTCTTCTGTGGTGGACCGTATCAAAGGCTTTGCTGAAGTCCAAGTAGATTACATCTAGGGCACATCCTTCATCCAGTTCTTTGGTCAAAGTCAAAGAAGTCAATAGGATTCGTTTGGAAAGATTTTCCTTTGGTAAAGCCATGTTGCCTCGGGTCCTGTAATCCATCGGCTTCTAGAAAGTTAACTATTTTTTCTTTTAGCAGCGACTCCATTATTTTTCCTACCACCACCGTGAGACTTACCAGTCTGTAGTTCTCCACTTCTTCTCTTTCTCCACTTTTGTGAAGAAGAACCACATCCGCTCATCTCCAATCCCGCGGAACATCTCCCGTCTGTAAAGATCTATTAAATAAATCTTTGAGAGGTCCCACCAGGACATCTCAGAGCTCCCTCAGTATCCTGGGATGCATCCCATCCGGCCCCACAGCTTTGTCCACCTTCATATTCTCAAGCTGTTTATAAACTCATACATGCTCTGTAAGAAATAAAGTAACAATTTTTTTTTATTTAATATGCCCTTATAAGCTGGATTTAATGTGCATCACAGAATCCTGACTAACCAAGAATGATACTGTGATTTTAAATCAGCTATGTCCTCCTAATTATTTGTTTGTTTGGGGTTTTTTTTGTACACCTCGGAAAAGAAGAGGAAGTAATGGTTTACTGGTAACTGCTAAGAACAATCTGGGTGTTTTAGAAAAAAATGTATGTCTCTGGAGCGAGAGCCTCCACCAACAAGGAACCATGCGGTTGGGCACCGACTTGCCTCCTCATCCGCCAACCCACCGACCCTCTGATGACGGTGGTGTGAGAGGAGCCAAGACCAACGGAACTGCCGAGACAAGAGGGAGGACAAAAACCTGAGTGCGCTCCTGCCGGTGGTCGCCAACAACCAGCGAAAGCCAGCCAGCGGTACCTCGCGGTCGGGACAGTGGAGACAGCGGCGGAACCACACAGTTGGGCGCCGGCTTGCCTCATCATCCGTCAACCCACCAACACTCTGATGATGGCGGTGCGAGAGGAGCCGAGGCCGGCGGAACTGCCGAGATGAGAGGGAGGACGAGAACCTAAGGACGCTCCCACCGGTGGTCATCAACGACCAGCGAAGGCCAGCCAGCGGTGCCTCGCAGGCGGAAACACACAGTTGAGCGCCGGATTGCCTCATCATCCGCCAACCCATTGACCGTCTGACGGCGGTGCGAGAGGAGCCGAGGCTGGCGGAACTACCGAGACGAGAGGGAGGACGAGAACTTGAGGGCGCTCCCGCCGGTGGTCGTCAACGACCAGCGAAGGCCAGCCAGCGGTACCTCGCAGCCGGGATAGTGAAGACGGCAGCGGCAGCGTGGGAGCCATGAACAGATTTCTGACGCAATTCTGGATCTATGAGAACTTCCTTTGTTTACAGCAATATTTATAAATTTCTTTCTTGCCTCTTTCTTTTCATCCTCCGATTGGAAATTGTCTGAGTGCCACTGCTGTGCCAGTTCAACCTCCTCAGCTCTGGAAACCTTCACTCCAAGTTCAGCTCTGATTTTCATAATATACAGAGTCAAGAGATTATGGAATGTTGCTAATGCCGGAAGAGTCAATCTAATGCCGGAAGAGTCAATCTACCTTGTTAAACTTCCTCTTAAATTAAAAGATTTTTATAAAGCACATAAGCTAGTGACTGAAAAAAGACGTGTTACACATGATCCACCTGGTCTAATACGTCTTATCCTAAGGCTCAGACAGATGTTTCTTTAAAGCCAAATTCCCTAGTTATGTCAATTTCATCTGCATCCACAGAATGACCCCGCACACAGGGGCCAGCATTTTGCCCGATCGTTTAACAACCCAAAGCGAAATAACACCAAAATGAATACCACCAAACTACTCGTAATAATTTACTCACTATCCCTAACTCACTGCACACTAACCATCCCTCTCACGGACACCAACAACATACCCACAATACACATGCTCAACAGACTACCCAGATACAATACACCTCACCAGAATAACAACAACCAAAACAATGGAAGAACTACCATACGTGGACAAAATCACTACAAAGGAAAGAAAGGTCACAATAAGCCCACACTAGAGGAGAATAGACAACTTACAAAAATCAACACAACCTCGAACCCAACTGACCCCTACCAAAACATTCAAGTGGGATACATAAACGCCAGATTAGTAATCAACAAAACAACAACAACAACAGACTGGAACATGGCACACAATCTCGATCTACTATTCATCAGCGAAACCTGGATCCACGATCATAAGGACCCCATAATTTTAGAACTTTGCCCCCCAGGCTACAAAATCACTCATTGGACAAGGAAAGAAAAAAAGAGGGGGAGGCATAGCACTAATCTATAGATCCCACTTCACCGTAACAACAGCAGCTGAGTCTATAACACCAAAACTTGAAATCGCCTCAGTTAGAATCCACTGTACTACCCTGCTTGACCACATAAACGTTGTCTTGTTTTACAGACCACCAGGTAACTGGCAAGAATCCCAACCACAATTTATGGATTTCATATCAAATACCTGTGTATCTAACTCTAATCTACTTATAATAGGGGACATAAACCTCCACCTTGAAGACCCCAATGCAGCCAATGGATGTGAATGCCTGGATTTCCTCCAACTATGGGACTTCATCTGGCCTGATATGCAAGCTACCCATGTTAAAGGACACACACTCGACCTCATCACACACAAACTGTCCTCAGACTTTAACCTTATACTAACAGATACAAAGTGGACAGACATACCATGGTCAGACCACCTCAAACTAAACCTAGCCCTACAATGGCGGAAAAAAGGCACATACCACAAGCAAGAACGCATAACCTATACCACGAGAGGCCAAATTGACCCTGTAACATTCTGGCAACAGATCTACAAGAACGAATGGATAGCACAAACAGACTCCAAACACTACCTCCTAAATTGGGACTACAGATGCAGGCGCATATTAGACAAAATTGCACCATTACAAACAAGAACCTCACGAAGACACACCTCGATACCTTGGTTTAACGATGAACTGAAAAAATTAAAAACACAAGTTAGGAGGCTCGAACAAGCATGGAAAAAAATGAAAGATGAACACACACTTAACGCATGGAAACAAATGCAAAGAAAATACAAATATACAATAAGACAAACCAAAAGGGCATACTACAAAACCAAAATAGGGCCAGACTACAAAGACGCGCATAAACGTTTCCAACTCGTGAACAAACTACTAGATACCACGCTGGTTACCATAACCAACACAGACACCTCATCAACAGACAACCTTGCTAAATACTTCAATGAGAAAATTATAAAACTACGATTCACGTTACCACTTAATACCACCGACCATGAAAATTTCATGGACTGTCTGGACCCAATCCCCGACGAATACCCAGCAGACCGAACCTGGACAAACTTCGAACTACTGACTGACGAAACAGTCCCCAAGCAATCAACAGATTCACCAAATCCCAATACAAACGGGACATAGGTCCCAACAACCTAATAAAATCCACCCCTCAACGCTTCATAACTGACCTCACGTTCCATCTAAACTGCATGTTACAGCATGGACTCTTCCCTAAGGATAAAGGAAACATACTACTCACCCCAATACCTAAAGACTCGAAGAAAAAAACAAATGACATAGCCAACTACCGCCCGGTAGCATCCATTTCTCTGGCAGTCAAGCTAATGGAAAGTATGGTAACCAAACAATTACCGACTACTTAAACAAATTCTCAATACTACAAGAATCACAATCAGGATTTCGATGCAACTACAGCACCGAAACAGTACTAATCACACTCCAAATTCATACAAACAATTGCTACTGGCAATAGTGTACTTCTCCTACAATTCGACATGTCCAGCGCGTTCGACATGGTTAGCCACCAAATACTATTGAACATCCTAGAATACTTCGGGATTGGAGGAAGCGTACTTAGATGGATCAATGGCTTCCTAACCGCAAGAACATATCAAGTGATATCAAATTCGAACACATCATCACCATGGAAACCTGAATGTGGAGTACCCCAAGGATCACAGCTCTCACCAACCTTTTTTAACTTAATGATGACACCCCTAGCCAAATCGCTATCCAACCAAGGCCTCAATCCTTACATCTACGCAGACGATGTCACGATCTACATCCCGTTCAAACATGATCTAACTGAAATTACAAATGAAATCAAACACAGCCTCCAAATAATGAATTCATGGGCGGATGCATTCCAACTAAAACTCAACGCAGAAAAAAACACAATGTCTCATCCTCTCTTCACAATATAACACGAACAAACCCACCACCATAAACAACCCAGACTACACCCTTCCTGTTTCGGACAGCCTGAAAATTCTCGGAGTTACAATTGACCGAAATCTCACACTAGAAAGCCATGCGAAAAATACAACAAAGAAAATGTTCCACTCAATATGGAAACTCAAAAGAGTAAAACCTTTCTTCCCAAGGGAAATATTCCACAGCCTGGTACAATCAATGGTGCTAAGCCACCTAGATTACTGCAATGCCATATATGCCTGATGCAAAGAACAAATCATTATGAAACTCCAAAATGCCCAAAATACAGCAGCCAGACTAATATTTGGAAAAACGAAATACGAAAGCACCAAACCCCTAAGAGAAAAACTACACTGGCTCCCAGGGGAGATCCTGGAAATTATAGACCGGTGAGTCTGACGTCGGTGCCGGGGAAAATGGTAGAGGCTATTATTAAAAACAAAATTACAGAGCACATCCGAGGACATGGATTACTGAGACCGAGTCAGCACGGCTTTTGTGTGGGGAAATCTTGCCTGACCAATTTACTTCAATTCTTTGAAGGAGTAAACAAACATGTGGACAAAGAGGAGCCGGTTGATATTGTGTATCTGGATTTTCAAAAGGCATTTGACAAGGTACCTCATGAAAGGCTACAGAGGAAATTGGAGGGTCATGGGATAGGAGGAAAAGTCCTATTGTGGATTAAAAACTGGTTGAACGATAGGAAACAGAGATTGGGGTTAAATGGGCAGTATTCACAATGGAGAAGGGTAGTTACTACTACTACTACTACTATTTAGCATTTCTATAGCGCTACAAGGCGTACGCAGCGCTGCACAAACATAGAAGAAAGACAGTCCCTGCTCAAAGTGCTTACAATCTAATAGACAAAAAATAAAGTAAGCAAATCAAATCAATTAATGTGTACAGGAAGGAGGAGAGGAGGATAGGTGGAGGCGAGTGGTTACGAGTCAAAAGCAATGTTAAAGAGGTGGGCTTTCAGTCTAGATTTAAAGGTGGCCAAGGATGGGGCAAGACGTAGGTGCTCAGGAAGTTTATTCCAGGTGTAGGGTGCAGCGAGACAGAAGGCGCAAAGTCTGGAGTTGGCAGTAGTGGAGAAGGGAACAGATAAGAAGGATTTATCCATGGAGCGGAGTGCATGGGAAGTGTAGAGAGAGTACATTTATAGGTTAGTTGAAGAAGTTTGAACAGGATGCGAAAACGGATAGGGAGCCAGTGAAGCGACTTGAGGAGAGGGGTAGTATGAGTAAAGCGACCCTGGCGGAAGATGAGACGGGTTGCAGAGTTTTGAACTGATTGGAGAGGGGAGAGGTGACTAAGTGAGAGGCCAGCAAGAAGCAGATTGCAGTAGTCTAAACGAGATGTGACAAGGGTGTGGATGAGGGTTTTGGTAGAGTGCTCGGAAAGAAAGGGGCGGATTTTACGGATGTTGTAAAGAAAGAAACAACAGGTCTTGGCGATCTGCTGGATACGAGCAGAGAAGGAGAGAGAAGAGTCAAAGATGACCCCAAGGTTTCGAGCTGAGGAGACAGGGAGAATGAGAGAGCCATCAACAGAAATAGAAAACGGGGGGAGTGGGGAGGTGGGTTTGGAGGGAAAAATGAGAAGCTCGGTTTTGTTTAATTTCAGGTGGCGTTGAGACATCCAGACAGCAATGTCAGACAAGCACGCTGAAGCTTTGGTTTGGATGCAAGGTGAGCTATCAGGGGTAGAAAGGTAGATTTGGGAGTCATCAGCATAGAGATGGTAGAAAAAGCCATGGGATGAGATTAATGAACCAAAGGAAGAAGTGTAGATAGAAAAGAGGAGGGGACCAAGAACAGAACCCTGAGGTACGCCGACAGGCAGAGGGATAGAAGTAGAAGAGGATCCACCAGAGTGAACACTGAAGGTGCAGAGGGAGAGGTAGGAAGAGAACCAGGAAAAGACAGAGCCCTGGAATCCAAGTGAGGACAGGGTATCGAGAAGTATGCTGTGATCGATAGTGTCAAAAGCAGCGGAAAGATCAAGAAGAATGAGGATGGAATAGACACCTCTGGATTTAGCCAGTAATAGGTCATTGGAGACTTTAGTAAGCGCAGTTTCGGTTGAGTGGAGAGGGCGAAAACCAGATTGTAGTGGGTCAAGAATAGCATGTGAGGAGAGAAAATCAAGGCAGCGGTGGTGAAGAGCACGCTCAAGTATTTTGGAGAGAAAAGGGAGGAGGGAGATGGGTCGGTAATTAGAGGGACAAGTAGGGTCGAGTGAAGGCTTCTTAAGGAGAGGTATGACCACAGCATGTTTAAAGGCAGCAGAGACAGTTGCAGTGGAAAGTGAGAGGTTGAGAATGTGACAGATAAAAGGAATAAGAGCAGGTGAGATGGCATTAAGAAGGTGGGTGGGAATGGGATCAGAGGAACAGGTGGTACATTTTGAGGAAGAAAGGAGAAGTGTAGTTTCCTCTATAGTAACTTCAGGAAAGGAGGAAAAGGAATGAGGGGAAGGAGAGAAAGGGGAACGGACTAGTGGAGGGAGAGGTGGCGAGGTAGAGAATTCAAGGTTTATCTTTTGAACCTTGTCGTGAAAGAATTCAGCAAGGGTCTGAGGAGATAATGAAGGGGGAGTTGGGGGAGGGGGCACCTTGAGGAGAGAGTTCAATGTGGTGAAGAGAAGTCGAGGGTTAGAGCCAAGAGAGTTGGTCAGTTGGATATAATAATCCTGTTTGGCGCGTAAAAGAGCAGATTGGAAGGAGGTCAGCATGAACTTAAAGTGTAAGAAATCAGCAAGGGCCCGAGATTTCCACCAGAGGCATTCGGCGGAGCGGGTACAGGAACGTAGGTAGCGGATATTAGAAGTCAGCCAAGGTTGGGGTTTTGTACACCTTATAGGGCGGGTCATCAAAGGTGCAAGAGTGTCTAAGGCAGAGGATAGAGTATTGTTGTAAGAAGAAACAGCCTCGTTGACAGACGTGGATGGTGCCACAGTAGAGAGGAGGTTTGAAACATGGGAGAATAGAGATGAAGGGTCAATATCGTGAAGATTCCTAGATAAATTAGATAAGATAGGACGGGACTGGGAGGGAGGAGATTTAAGTGTGAAAGTTATAAGATGGTGATCAGAGAGGGGAAGATCAGATGCAAGGAAACTAGAGGGTCAACAGTTGAAGGAGAAGATGAGATCAAGACAGTGACCATTTTGATGAGTGGGGGAGGTGGAGCATAGTTGGAGATTAAAGGAGGATGTTAAAGCGAGTAACTTGGAAATAAAAGAGTTGGAAGGATCATTAGCAGGAATATTAAAGTCACCAAGGATGAGAGAGGGGGAGGAAGGATCATGGAAGAAGGCAAGCCAGGCATCAAAGTCACTGAGAAAGGATGAAAGGGACTGATAAATGACCGCTATTCGAAGAGGCAGAGGAGAGAAAAGGCGGATAGAGTGGACTTCAAAGGAGGAAAAACAATGAGATTGAGGTGGAAGAAGGGGTTGAAATCTGGAGGAGGGAGAGAGAAGTAGTCCAACACCGCCCCCGCGACCAGCAGGGCGAGGAGTATGTGAAAAAAGATAACCGCCATGGCAGAGGGCTGCGACTGAAGCAGAGTCATCAGGGCAGAGCCAGGTTTCTGTTATGGCGAGCAGATGGAGGTGATGCGAGATAAAGAGGTCCTGGATATAGGGGAGTTTGTTACAGATAGAGCGGGCATTCCATAGGGCCCAAGAGAAGAGGAGGGGAGTAGAGGAATAGAGATGAGGTTAGAGCGGTCGCGGTGAAATCTGTAGAGTTGGGATAATAGTTGGTGAGGAGGGCCAGGATTGGGATTGATGTCACCGGCTGAGAGTAAGCAAAGGAGTAAAAGAGAGCGGAGGAGAGTAGGAGAGGTGTGGCCACGAAGGCGTCGAAGGCGAGAGGTATTTAGGTGGAATGGGGAAGGCAAAATGGTGGGAAGAAAGAGACGGAGATTAAAAGCCAAGAGGGAGTAAGAGGGTAGGAGAGAAGATGAGGTGATGAAGTCAATGGATGGGCAGTGAGTTCCTGTAGCGGAGAGAGGTAGGGGGTGAGGGAAAAGATTAGGAAGGGACAGGGCTAGAAAGAGAATGTGAATAGGGACCATAAACGACTGAGGTACTTTAGCAACTGGGAAGAAGATTAGATGTAAAGAGAAAAATGCCCCTGAGTGGGATCGGAGTGGACCTGGGTGTCACCCCGGAGAAGGCTGTAAGGTTATGCAGATGAGCTACAAGTCCTCCACAGCACCTGAAAGGCAGCTGGTGGTAGAGCTGGGCACCTCTCAGCTGAGGAAAGGCTTACCAGGGGTTAGGCTGAAGCCAGCATTCCTCCCCCTGAGGGTCGCCTCAGGGGTCTGTGCTAGGATCGCTGCGTTTTAATATATTTATAAATGATTTAGAGATGGGAGTAACTAGCGAGGTAATCAAATTTGCTGATGACACAAAGTTATTCAAAGTCGTTAACTCGCGACAGGATTGTGAAAAATTACAGAAGGACCTTACGAGACTGGGAGGCTAAATGGCAGATGACGTTTAATGTCAGCAAGTGCAAGGTGATGCATGTGGGAAAAAAGAACCCGAATTATAGCTACGTCATGCAAGGTTCCACGTTACGAGTTACGGACCAAGAAAGGGATCTGGGTGTCGTCGTCGATAATACACTGAAACCTTCTGCTCAGTGTGCTGCTGCGGCTCGGAAAGCGAATAGAATGTTGGGTATTATTAGGAAAGGTATGGAAAACAGGTGTGAGGATGTTATAATGCCGTTATATCGCTCCATGGTGCGACCGCACCTTGAGTATTGTGTTCAATTCTGGTCGCCGCATCTCAAGAAAGATATAGTGGAATTGGAAAAGGTGCAGCGAAGGGCGACTAAAATGATAGCGGAGATGGGACAACTTCCCTATGAAGAAAGACTAAGGAGGCTAGGGCTTTTCAGCTAGGAGAAATGACGGCTGGAGACATGATAGAGGTATATAAAATAATGAGTGGAGTGGAACAGGTGGATGTGAAGCGTCTGTTCACGCTTTCCAAAAATACTAGGACTAGGGGGCGTAATTAAACTCTGGAATTCGTTGCCGGAGAACGTGGTGAAGGCGGTTAGCTTGGCAGAGTTTTAAAAAGGGTTAGACGGTTTCCTAAAGGACAAGTCCATAAGCCGCTACTAAATGGACTTGGGAAAAATCCACAATTCCGGGAATAACATGTATAGAATATTTGTACGTTTGGGAAGCTTGCCAGGTGCCTTTGGCTTGGATTGGCCGCTGTCGTGGACAGGATGCTGGGCTCGATGGATCCTTGGTCTTTTCCCAGTGTGGCATTACTTATGTTCTTATGTCCATAAAATTGTTCACAGTGAGGCCCCGGTCTATATGTCAGACCTCATAGACTTGCCAACCAGGAACACAAAAAGGTCAGCATGCACATTCTTGAATCTTCACTACTCCAGCTGCAAAGGACTTAAATATAAATCAACATATGCATCCAGTTTCTCCTACATAAGCGTGCAACTATGGAACGCACTACCAAATGTCATAAAAACAATGCACGACCTAACAATCTTCCGAAAATTACTAAAAACCAACCTGTTCAAAAAGGAATACCACAATGATCCATCCTAAATACTAGACAATGAAACTCTACTTAAACTAGACAAAATCGAACTCTCTACACTAGACTGCATCATGTACGTAGTCACTAACAAACATTAGGCGTTACACACCACCACTTTATTTCTCATGCCGGAAATGAACTTTCTATATTTGATTGTCTAACTAACTCTATAATTTACTCTATCATTTATAACTTTAATGCAATACCACTTTGTAATCTACTCTACCAATTATTCACTTTAATGCAATACCACTTTGTATTTCTCAATCTGGAAATGGGGATCGCCATTACGGCATAATGTAAGCCACATTGAGCCTGCAAATAGGTGGGAAAATGTGGGATACAAGTGCAACAAATAAATAAATACTGAAATATTTACTTTCTTCTACAAATTTTAATGTTCTTTTATTTTACAGTAGGCCAGGTGGCCTCAATGCTGATTTTTCAAGTTCAGGTTTATTTATATCTTGATATACCTCTCAAGAGTTTACTATCTCAGCAGTTTACAATTTAAAAAGTTAACAAATCTAGTATACAAATATAGAAATGAACTTCAAACACTGACAGTTAAGAAGTAGTGAAGTAGATAGCGTTTATAACATTATAGGCAAAAAGAAATTGTTAGCCCAGAACAACTATTCCTATAATACCATCACACACCTGACCCAACACACTGATACTATTCCTCTGTTCTGTTCTGCTGGTTCCTGGCCCCATTCACCTGACACACCAAAACTGTTTTTCCAATCTATGACTACTTGAACTGCCCCTTCTTTGCCAGCTTGCCCACCTGACCTGGATGCACTGACACTGTTCCCCCATTCTGTGAATGCTTCTTAGCCCTGCCTACCTGACTTGACACACCAACACTGACATCAGCTTATCTCACCTAAAATTCAAGCACAGTGCAACATTTCATGTCATGGGCACAGGCTGAAGGAGTGCACACAAGTAAGTCATGCTCCGTAGGTGATCTGTACAATGACCTTGCCTTTTACCAAACAGGTCCTTCTAATCATTTACTCCTGTCTCTTTTCCCTGATGGTACTTTCTATAAGATGCCTATGACTTGTATCTCCTCTTCTGTTTCTAATGAGTTATTTGCTGCAGTGCAGAAATTGACATCTAACAACCAAATTTAAGCTCGAGACTAGGATTTCTTGTCAGATGTTTGCAAATGTGTTTTGTAAAAAATGTTCAGGACATTACGGACACATTTGATAATTTGAAACCTGAACCAACAGCCTGTTGTAGTGAATTTATTCTTGTTTCACCTCCTCATTTTGCCCTTTGAATTGTTATTCTCTTGCTATATTAAAATTTCTTAGCCAAGATCTTGCTGGGATAATACAAAATGTACCCAATAAATCTTTCACTGAAGGGTGTGTTTCAGACATTTTGAAACAAACTGTTGTTCGTCCTTTATTAAAGGATGAGAAGCTAGATGCAAATTCAACAGGGAATTATTAACCTACTTTTTTTCTTTTCTTTTTTTTTTTTTTTTAACTCTGTTGATTCAGAAAGTAAGTACAGTACAGCAACATATCAATACAAAACACAAATGCATAAATGCAATGGACAATACCAGCAACATCAACAACAACACAGTGCTGAGCTGCAGACCACTGCCAGTTTTTCATTTACTCCCCTCTCCACCCCCACTTCCCCCTCCCTCCCCTTGTCTGTGTCTGCAGGCCCCCCAGAAACAAATTCCTGGAATTGTTGCCAGAGATTACAATAAGCGATGACCTTCCCCCCTCCCTTGTGGGAAACTCACATGCATTCCCAAGCAGTCATTTGCAAAATACACGCATTCCCCATTGGTGCAGAGTTGGGGGATCCTTACCCACCCAGTGGCGCAGTATAGTCTTCTTGGCCAGCAACACCACCACCAGAAGACATTTACATTGATAGAATTGCACCCCTTGCCTCACCAAATCAACATCCAACCCCAGAAGGAGAGTGTTATAGGGCCACTCACATTGCACTTCCAACACAATTGCCAAGGTATTCAGAATCCCCGCCCAAAACAATCCAAATGTAGGACACACAAAAAAAAAAATGGACCAAGGTTCCCAGCCAAAACTACATTTATCAAAGGTATCTGTCTCCCAGATCCCTGTATCTCTTCCCTTAAATGTTTGACATAAGCATTATGCAAGTGCTTGTACTGGATCTCATAGAGTCCTGCATTGGGTGTGACATGAAAGGTGGGGACAAAATTAAGACAACTCTTGCACTGAGACCTCATCAACCAATTGGGAACTCCAGAACTCAGCTAAATGGAAAAAGCACAAAGATGGCCGCTGTTCCCTACTCCAGCTATACCACATCGCTGATTTATTATTGCACATAGGAATATGCATTAAAACAATATCAACGTGCTAAAATCTGGTTGGCAGAGACGATGAACATAATACCTGAGCTGCAGGTAGGCAAACAAACCCCCGAATGAGGTAGCTTCCACTGGGACTGACATTCTTGAAAGGAAGGGAAAGACCCTGCACCCACTACAGCCTATTCAATGCACCAACAGAAAAATTGTTTTTTGGTTGCTGTTAAGGCTTAGTGGTACAAATTAAGATCTTATGAGCCCTTTGGGCTGAATAGCAGCATTGAATGGGCATCTTTTTTATATGAAAGAAGATTTGAGAAGTGACCCTTAAAAGTTGCTATGACACTATACAGGCATATTTTCAAAGCACTTAGCCTTCCAAAGTTCCATAGGTTTCTATGGAACTTTGGAAGGCTAAGTGCTTTGAAAATATGCCTCTATGATGCCTCTTCAAATCACTGGATGTGCACAAGTTGGCGTCCTGGATTTATTTGTCATTTTTTGCCTTCTAGAGCTAGCAGGTCTGTAATAAAAAAAAAAAAGGAGTACTAGATTTGCACAGTAAGTTAAGCCATGAATTATTGAGACTGACTCACATTTTATTTATTCATTTATTTTATTTTTATAAACACAATACAACAGTGTGTGCATACAAGCACTCAAAACTTTCAGTTGCAGTTATACATTGGATCAGAGAAACCGCTAATTGAACCTTCCAAGTTATCGATAGATAATCCACCTGCATGGTTCACACCACATACTGTATTTTCCTTTTTTACCCCGTTCTCCGTCATATTCCCCCGCATCCATCCTCCATTCTCACCCTCTTAACCATACCATTACTCATCATTCGCACCCCATGCATCACCCTCCTACCCTCCCTTTTCCCCCCCCCCCCCCCCCCCCTCTGCATCCCCTTGTAAGGATAGCACTTTTAAGCAGCCCTTCCACAGGCTATGATATTGCTTGCTAGCAAGCTTTGCTGAATTAGAGTAGATACGGCACTCATTCTCACCAACGGCTCTCATCTTGGTATGCCACACCTCCACCGGGACACTCTCCGGGGATGTCCAGAATTGTAGTATGGATTTATCAATAAGAGGGAGATATATATGAATTTCCTGCAAGGTTCAGAAAGGCCCTGGGCTATTAGCAGAGTTTGATCCCCCAACAGTAAGGTTGCATAGTCCCACTCGATCTGCCTATTTGTGACTTCACTGATCACCTGAAATGCCCGATTCCATAAAGAGAGAGACGGGCACTCTAAAAAGGAGTGGGTGAGATTTCCCCATCTTTGCTTACATTTAGTGCATTGACCTTCCCCCCATAGACCCATGACTACCCCCCTGGCCTTAGTAATGTATGCCCGTTGCAGTATCTTATATTGCATTTCTTGCAGGTCCGCTGCCTTTACCATATCATAGATAGTGGAAAAGAGCTTACTAAATTGTTTTATGGTATAGTTCGTGTTCAGCTCTCTATTCCACTGGTCCATCAGTCTCTCTACCCCCCCAAGGGCATATTCATGTGTAAGATTTTATACCACGTGGAGAGGCTGTTCGCCTTGAATGGTGTACGTAGAAGGATCTTGTCTAGGGGCCCCCACTGCCATCGGTCCCCATAGGTCCTCACTAAAGAAGAAAAATAGTGCCGCACTTGAAGATACTGCAATAAATGATTATTTGGAATGTCCCACCTGTCTTTCAGCTGATCAAAGGATTCTAAGTGTTCCTGCCCCTGCTCCATAAGGTGGCCTAGCATCACACAGCCCTTCTCCTTCCATTTGTCAAACACAGAATGTCTTATACCTGCTGGGAAGTCCGCATTGCCCACAAAGCCTAAGAAGGGGGAGACCTCCGGTGCCCGATTCTGGTGCCCTCTCCACCACACCCACGCCCTCCGCAAGGGCTGTAGAAAGGCCAATTTCCCTGCAGTGTCATATATATAACTAGGTTTCATATGTATTAAGTTTGTAAAAGACCATGGGGCACACCAATCTTCTAACCCCCTGCCCGGCAAAAACCGGTATTGGCCCGTCATGCCCTCAAGATGAGTCACATAAGCATAGCTATGCTATATAAGCGTAATTCGGGCAATGCCAAGCCCCCTGCGTTCCTGCTGAGAGAGAGCTTCTGGTGTCCGATCCGTGCCCCCTTCCACCGCCAAATGAAAGAGCGAATAATAGATCGGTACAGCCTTTCATCTCTCCTCAGTAACCTGATGGGGGCCGCTTGTAAAGGGTATAATATTTTTGGCAATAAGATCATTTTAACTAGGGCTATTCTGCCCATTAGGGAGAGTGGTAAATGCTTCCATCGGTCGCATAGCTTCCTAATCTTTTCCAATGGATCAACTACATTTTTTTATAGAATATCAGGGCATTAACACTAAGATAAATTCCCAAGTATCGCATGGCTCTCCTTGCGAGCGGTATTGCTAACCCCGACATATAGGATCCGCAGAGCCGCCCGACAACGGAAGCAGCTCCGATTTGGAACAATTTACCCGCAGATTATTTTTGTATTAATATGTGCTTTTTGTATTTGTTAGAGAATTGAAGCACTAGTTAATCCCCCGATGAAGCCGTGGGTGAAATGGGATATGAAGAGCGCTAAGTGCTATCTTTATCCTGCTTAAAAGCATAAAATTATACCATATTATTGAATATTTGAGTATTTTTGAGTTTGTCACAATTTGCTCAATTTTGTATTTGGAAGTTTTTGGCCAGTGATTGGTTCTAGTCTGTTGGCAACAATATATTCATCCACAAAATAACTGGACGTTGAATTGCTGAGCCATAGGCTTCTGAGATTTTTCCTCCAATCTTTTCTTTGATAGCACCAGTTATGTTCTGAGTCTATGGAGTTCCACAATTGAGGTTTTGTACTATGTTACAACTACTATAATCTTGGAAAATATACTCAGAACCCTGGATAACTCAAAAAGAAGAGTCCAAAATTGGAACTGCTTTCCCAGAACCATAAAACGCAGGTACTTCAGGTGATCCACACAAATGGGAATGGGCAGAAAGGTCTCTGTGAGATGTAAAGAAATCAGAAAAACTCCCTTTGATATACAATTGCTATTACTGAGTCTATTGAAACCTCAGGACCCGCAGAGCCTTGAACCACTTTAAGTCCAGAATATAGTGTTACAAAATAAGTGGAGTACCTCCCAAGTACTCCTTCATCTGGAGGAACTAGTACAATGGCCTCAGACTCCCCACCTGTAAGGGACTATCTTGGACAACAGCATACAGTAGATGGAGAGACAAAGCCCAGGGCAGGATTGAGCAAGGTAGATCAGGAACAAAACCTGAAGTAAGAATCAGGCATGGCACAGGAATCATAGGTAGAGCAGGAAGTACCCATGGAACAGGATCAGGCATGAAACGAACCACAGGTAAAGCAAGAACCAAACATGGAGTAAAAAATAAAAATAAAAGAACTTGCATTATGAGGTAGCTTCCACTGGGACTGACATTCTTGAAAGGAAGGGAAAGACCCTGCACCCACTACAGCCTATTCAATGCACCAACAGAAAAATTGTTTTTTGGTTGCTGTTAAGGCTTAGTGGTACAAATTAAGATCTTATGAGCCCTTTGGGCTGAATAGCAGCATTGAATGGGCATCTTTTTTATATGAAAGAAGATTTGAGAAGTGACCCTTAAAAGTTGCTATGACACTATACAGGCATATTTTCAAAGCACTTAGCCTTCCAAAGTTCCATAGGTTTCTATGGAACTTTGGAAGGCTAAGTGCTTTGAAAATATGCCTCTATGATGCCTCTTCAAATCACTGGATGTGCACAAGTTGGCGTCCTGGATTTATTTGTCATTTTTTGCCTTCTAGAGCTAGCAGGTCTGTAATAAAAAAAAAAAAGGAGTACTAGATTTGCACAGTAAGTTAAGCCATGAATTATTGAGACTGACTCACATTTTTATTTATTCATTTATTTTATTTTTATAAACACAATACAACAGTGTGTGCATACAAGCACTCAAAACTTTCAGTTGCAGTTATACATTGGATCAGAGAAACCGCTAATTGAACCTTCCAAGTTATCGATAGATAATCCACCTGCATGGTTCACACCACATACTGTATTTTCCTTTTTTACCCCGTTCTCCGTCATATTCCCCCGCATCCATCCTCCATTCTCACCATCTTAACCCATACCATTACTCATCATTCGCACCCCATGCATCACCCTCCTACCCTCCCTTATCCCTCCCCCCCCCCCCCCCCCCCCCCCCCTCTGCATCCCCTTGTAAGGATAGCACTTTTAAGCAGCCCTTCCACAGGCTATGATATTGCTTGCTAGCAAGCTTTGCTGAATTAGAGTAGATACGGCACTCATTCTCACCAACGGCTCTCATCTTGGTATGCCACACCTCCACCGGGACACTCTCCGGGGATGTCCAGAATTGTAGTATGGATTTATCAATAAGAGGGAGATATATATGAATTTCCTGCAAGGTTCAGAAAGGCCCTGGGCTATTAGCAGAGTTTGATCCCCCAACAGTAAGGTTGCATAGTCCCACTCGATCTGCCTATTTGTGACTTCACTGATCACCTGAAATGCCCGATTCCATAAAGAGAGAGACGGGCACTCTAAAAAGGAGTGGGTGAGATTTCCCCATCTTTGCTTACATTTAGTGCATTGACCTTCCCCCCATAGACCCATGACTACCCCCCTGGCCTTAGTAATGTATGCCCGTTGCAGTATCTTATATTGCATTTCTTGCAGGTCCGCTGCCTTTACCATATCATAGATAGTGGAAAAGAGCTTACTAAATTGTTTTATGGTATAGTTCGTGTTCAGCTCTCTATTCCACTGGTCCATCAGTCTCTCTACCCCCCAAAGGGCATATTCATGTGTAAGATTTTATACCACGTGAGAGGCTGTTCGCCTTGAATGGTGTACGTAGAAGGATCTTGTCTAGGGGCCCCCACTGCCATCGGTCCCCATAGGTCCTCACTAAAGAAGAAAAATAGTGCCGCACTTGAAGATACTGCAATAAATGATTATTTGGAATGTCCCACCTGTCTTTCAGCTGATCAAAGGATTCTAAGTGTTCCTGCCCCTGCTCCATAAGGTGGCCTAGCATCACACAGCCCTTCTCCTTCCATTTGTCAAACACAGAATGTCTTATACCTGCTGGGAAGTCCGCATTGCCCACAAAGCCTAAGAAGGGGGAGACCTCCGGTGCCCGATTCTGGTGCCCTCTCCACCACACCCACGCCCTCCGCAAGGGCTGTAGAAAGGCCAATTTCCCTGCAGTGTCATATATATAACTAGGTTTCATATGTATTAAGTTTGTAAAAGACCATGGGGCACACCAATCTTCTAACCCCCTGCCCGGCAAAAACCGGTATTGGCCCGTCATGCCCTCAAAGATGAGTCACATAAGCATAGCTATGCTATATAAGCGTAATTCGGGCAATGCCAAGCCCCCTGCGTTCCTGCTGAGAGAGAGCTTCTGGTGTCCGATCCGTGCCCCCTTCCACCGCCAAATGAAAGAGCGAATAATAGATCGGTACAGCCTTTCATCTCTCCTCAGTAACCTGATGGGGGCCGCTTGTAAAGGGTATAATATTTTTGGCAATAAGATCATTTTAACTAGGGCTATTCTGCCCATTAGGGAGAGTGGTAAATGCTTCCATCGGTCGCATAGCTTCCTAATCTTTTCCAATGGATCAACTACATTTTTTTATAGAATATCAGGGCATTAACACTAAGATAAATTCCCAAGTATCGCATGGCTCTCCTTGCGAGCGGTATTGCTAACCCCGACATATAGGATCCGCAGAGCCGCCCGACAACGGAAGCAGCTCCGATTTGGAACAATTTACCCGCAGATTATTTTTGTATTAATATGTGCTTTTGTATTTGTTAGAGAATTGAAGCACTAGTTAATCCCCCGATGAAGCCGTGGGTGAAATGGGATATGAAGAGCGCTAAGTGCTATCTTTATCCTTCTTAAAAGCATAAAATTATACCATATTATTGAATATTTGAGTATTTTTGAGTTTGTCACAATTTGCTCAATTTTGTATTTGGAAGTTTTTGGCCAGTGATTGGTTCTAGTCTGTTGGCAACAATATATTCATCCACAAAATAACTGGACGTTGAATTGCTGAGCCATAGGCTTCTGAGATTTTTCCTCCAATCTTTTCTTTGATAGCACCAGTTATGTTCTGAGGTCTATGGAGTTCCACAATTGAGGTTTGTACTATGTTACAACTACTATAATCTTGGAAAATATACTCAGAACCCTGGATAACTCAAAAAGAAGAGTCCAAATTGGAACTGCTTTCCCAGAACCATAAAACGCAGGTACTTCAGGTGATCCACACAAATGGGAATGGGCAGAAAGGTCTCTGTGAGATGTAAAGAAATCAGAAAAACTCCCTTTGATATACAATTGCTATTACTGAGTCTATTTGAAACCTCAGGACCCGCAGAGCCTTGAACCACTTTAAGTCCAGAATATAGTGTTACAAAATAAGTGGAGTACCTCCCAAGTACTCCTTCATCTGGAGGAACTAGTACAATGGCCTCAGACTCCCCACCTGTAAGGGACTATCTTGGACAACAGCATACAGTAGATGGAGAGACAAAGCCCAGGGCAGGATTGAGCAAGGTAGATCAGGAACAAAACCTGAAGTAAGAATCAGGCATGGCACAGGAATCATAGGTAGAGCAGGAAGTACCCATGGAACAGGATCAGGCATGAAACGAACCACAGGTAAAGCAAGAACCAAACATGGAGTAAAAAATAAAAATAAAAGAACTTGCATTATGAGGTAGCTTCCACTGGGACTGACATTCTTGAAAGGAAGGGAAAGACCCTGCACCCACTACAGCCTATTCAATGCACCAACAGAAAAATTGTTTTTTGGTTGCTGTTAAGGCTTAGTGGTACAAATTAAGATCTTATGAGCCCTTTGGGCTGAATAGCAGCATTGAATGGGCATCTTTTTTATATGAAAGAAGATTTGAGAAGTGACCCTTAAAAGTTGCTATGACACTATACAGGCATATTTTCAAAGCACTTAGCCTTCCAAAGTTCCATAGGTTTCTATGGAACTTTGGAAGGCTAAGTGCTTTGAAAATATGCCTCTATGATGCCTCTTCAAATCACTGGATGTGCACAAGTTGGCGTCCTGGATTTATTTGTCATTTTTTGCCTTCTAGAGCTAGCAGGTCTGTAATAAAAAAAAAAAGGAGTACTAGATTTGCACAGTAAGTTAAGCCATGAATATTGAGACTGACTCACATTTTTATTTATTCATTTATTTTATTTTTATAACACAATACAACAGTGTGTGCATACAAGCACTCAAAACTTTCAGTTGCAGTTATACATTGGATCAGAGAAACCGCTAATTGAACCTTCCAAGTTATCGATAGATAATCCACCTGCATGGTTCACACCACATACTGTATTTTCCTTTTTACCCCGTTCTCCGTCATATTCCCCCGCATCCATCCTCCATTCTCACCATCTTAACCCATACCATTACTCATCATTCGCACCCCATGCATCACCCTCCTACCCTCCCTTATCCCTCCCCCCCCCCCCCCCCCCCCCCCCCCCCCCCTCTGCATCCCCTTGTAAGGATAGCACTTTTAAGCAGCCCTTCCACAGGCTATGATATTGCTTGCTAGCAAGCTTTGCTGAATTAGAGTAGATACGGCACTCATTCTCACCAACGGCTCTCATCTTGGTATGCCACACCTCCACCGGGACACTCTCCGGGGATGTCCAGAATTGTAGTATGGATTTATCAATAAGAGGGAGATATATATGAATTTCCTGCAAGGTTCAGAAAGGCCCTGGGCTATTAGCAGAGTTTGATCCCCCAACAGTAAGGTTGCATAGTCCCACTCGATCTGCCTATTTGTGACTTCACTGATCACCTGAAATGCCCGATTCCATAAAGAGAGAGACGGGCACTCTAAAAAGGAGTGGGTGAGATTTCCCCATCTTTGCTTACATTTAGTGCATTGACCTTCCCCCCATAGACCCATGACTACCCCCCTGGCCTTAGTAATGTATGCCCGTTGCAGTATCTTATATTGCATTTCTTGCAGGTCCGCTGCCTTTACCATATCATAGATAGTGGAAAAGAGCTTACTAAATTGTTTTATGGTATAGTTCGTGTTCAGCTCTCTATTCCACTGGTCCATCAGTCTCTCTACCCCCCCAAGGGCATATTCATGTGTAGATTTTATACCACGTGGAGAGGCTGTTCGCCTTGAATGGTGTACGTAGAAGGATCTTGTCTAGGGGCCCCCACTGCCATCGGTCCCCATAGGTCCTCACTAAAGAAGAAAAATAGTGCCGCACTTGAAGATACTGCAATAATGACTTATTTGGAATGTCCCACCTGTCTTTCAGCTGATCAAAGGATTCTAAGTGTTCCTGCCCCTGCTCCATAAGGTGGCCTAGCATCACACAGCCCTTCTCCTTCCATTTGTCAAACACAGAATGTCTTATACCTGCTGGGAAGTCCGCATTGCCCACAAAGCCTAAGAAGGGGGAGACCTCCGGTGCCCGATTCTGGTGCCCTCTCCACCACACCCACGCCCTCCGCAAGGGCTGTAGAAAGGCCAATTTCCCTGCAGTGTCATATATATAACTAGGTTTCATATGTATTAAGTTTGTAAAAGACCATGGGGCACACCAATCTTCTAACCCCCTGCCCGGCAAAAACCGGTATTGGCCCGTCATGCCCTCAAAGATGAGTCACATAAGCATAGCTATGCTATATAAGCGTAATTCGGGCAATGCCAAGCCCCCTGCGTTCCTGCTGAGAGAGAGCTTCTGGTGTCCGATCCGTGCCCCCTTCCACCGCCAAATGAAAGAGCGAATAATAGATCGGTACAGCCTTTCATCTCTCCTCAGTAACCTGAAGGGGGCCGCTTGTAAAGGGTATAATATTTTTGGCAATAAGATCATTTTAACTAGGGCTATTCTGCCCATTAGGGAGAGTGGTAAATGCTTCCATCGGTCGCATAGCTTCCTAATCTTTTCCAATGGATCAACTACATTTTTTTATAGAATATCAGGGCATTAACACTAAGATAAATTCCCAAGTATCGCATGGCTCTCCTTGCGAGCGGTATTGCTAACCCCGACATATAGGATCCGCAGAGCCGCCCGACAACGGAAGCAGCTCCGATTTGGAACAATTTACCCGCAGATTATTTTTGTATTAATATGTGCTTTTTGTATTTGTTAGAGAATTGAAGCACTAGTTAATCCCCCGATGAAGCCGTGGGTGAAATGGGATATGAAGAGCGCTAAGTGCTATCTTTATCCTGCTTAAAAGCATAAAATTATACCATATTATTGAATATTTGAGTATTTTTGAGTTTGTCACAATTTGCTCAATTTTGTATTTGGAAGTTTTTGGCCAGTGATTGGTTCTAGTCTGTTGGCAACAATATATTCATCCACAAAATAACTGGACGTTGAATTGCTGAGCCATAGGCTTCTGAGATTTTTCCTCCAATCTTTTCTTTGATAGCACCAGTTATGTTCTGAGTCTATGGAGTTCCACAATTGAGGTTTTGTACTATGTTACAACTACTATAATCTTGGAAAATATACTCAGAACCCTGGATAACTCAAAAAGAAGAGTCCAAAATTGGAACTGCTTTCCCAGAACCATAAAACGCAGGTACTTCAGGTGATCCACACAAATGGGAATGGGCAGAAAGGTCTCTGTGAGATGTAAAGAAATCAGAAAAACTCCCTTTGATATACAATTGCTATTACTGAGTCTATTTGAAACCTCAGGACCCGCAGAGCCTTGAACCACTTTAAGTCCAGAATATAGTGTTACAAAATAAGTGGAGTACCTCCCAAGTACTCCTTCATCTGGAGGAACTAGTACAATGGCCTCAGACTCCCCACCTGTAAGGGACTATCTTGGACAACAGCATACAGTAGATGGAGAGACAAAGCCCAGGGCAGGATTGAGCAAGGTAGATCAGGAACAAAACCTGAAGTAAGAATCAGGCATGGCACAGGAATCATAGGTAGAGCAGGAAGTACCCATGGAACAGGATCAGGCATGAAACGAACCACAGGTAAAGCAAGAACCAAACATGGAGTAAAAAATAAAAATAAAAGAACTTGCATTGAAGCAGTACAAGGAGCTGGGATGGCAGTAGATGCAGGATAAGCCAACTGAAAACTAATGAACCAGCAAGGGCACATTTAGCTGGGTTTCCTTATATACAGTAGCTGATAAGATATACTTCTTGCTGGTCCAATGGGCTCCTCCAGGGGTGGGCTTCTCCTTCTGCCACTTATGACAATGGTGCTTTACCGCTTCTGCAAATACTTTCCCCTTACAAGGTAATTCTCATCTCTGAAGCCACGTCTGCTGACCAACTTCTTAACTAGAGAAGATGAGAAACCATCACAACCTTGCCATGTTGGTTGTGGAAACCTGTACAAGGCATCCACCAAGAATGTGTCAGATGTCAGAGATAAGCGAGACTAACAAGGGAGGCCTTGTAAAAATACTTGAAAAACCAGGCACAGAGATTCAGTGCAAACAAGATGTGTCACAAAGCTATGCTACCCATAAAGACACATGGTGATCAATCTAAGACAGCATGTATGAGCTGACAGGGCTAGTTGAATAAAACCAGTAGTGACAAGTTCTGGTAGCTGCAAAAATTGGGGAAGTGAAACAGCAGAAAAAACTGACCATTGCAACAGATATAACTGTAACCTGATCCATACAGGGACTTTGACTACAGGACTTGTTTTTCTGCTGACTGTATTAAACAAGTAAAATCAGACTACATTGCGAAGGCGGGGCTGATAGGCTGCACCAGATACCAGTTGAGACAGGGAATGTTGTCAGTCAAAGGCAACAGGACTGCAGGGGGCTGCAGGGGAACACAGATAAAGCTTTACACGTACACAAACGCTATATAAGGAAACAGCATTGGGAAGGTGAGGGAGGGTCAGATGCAGTGGGCTAAGAAGTTAGTTCATTTTGTCCCCTCTCTTACTAATGTAGGATCTTTTCGTTTTTCTGCAGAAGCCCTATTTTTTACTTGTCTGCCTAGTTGCTGAATAAATAAGAAAGATTATTCATGCAGAATTCAGGGTGTAAGTGTGTTATAGTTAGGGTATCCTCCACATGGGTGAGTGTGGGAGAGATTACTTGGGTAGTGTGATTGGTGGCCCAATAACTGCCTCCCCCCCCCCCCCCCACCAGTACTTTCCACAAATGCTGACCCGGACTCCAAATGTGCTGCATCTGAGAAGCTTTCCAAAGATCCTAACAAGATACCTCATGACCTTAAACAAGCCTTCACTACATAACTTCTGCAGATAGCTACCTGCTAGGCCAACGCCAATACCTCAAATGATTGCTTTTGCTGCATATGCATCCAACAACCTTGCAGGTTCTTCAGAGATGCTCCATCCATGACTGGAATGGAAGTCTTCTTGCTTACAGCAGGCACCAAGGCATTCACTCAGAGCAGATGCACGATGCCAACACTCAACCTTGCATTAGGCTGTAGCTAGTCTATGGATACCTGGTCTTCCTTTGTCTTAGCCTCCAAAGGGAGGGCTTCAGGGATCTTCAGGACCACCAGGATTTAGGAAAGAGATGTTAACTCACTCCGGCAAAAAATACAAATCGTCAAGGCATCTTACTCTGAAGGAACTCATCTTCCTTTAGCGCTTTCTCTCTGACATCCGGCTATTACACAGATGGCCTTGCAGAGGCTAAAATGAATCACTGATTCTATGGAAGCCACCCTCTTCCGTATCTTCCATCAACTTCTTCTTGGACCTCTTACTAACTGGTGGGCCTTCTGGGGTCTGCAGTTCCAGAGCTTGGCTCTGCCTGCCACAGCCCTTACTTTAAATCAAAGGCCAAATTCACGATAGAATCCAACCTCTGCCATTGCCCACACAGAGAAGCTTGCAGAAACTTCCCCCAGAACCCCAAAAGGACTCAGTATCAGCAGTTTCTCCACAATCTAATATCTGAATTTGAACCTGACAGAATGGAGGCTTATCTTGTTGGAGCCTAAAGCCCCGCAATTTTAGAATAGCCCACCATTCTCACTAGTGTCTCCCCTCCCTGACACCAGCGCTCAGTTAAATCATCTCCTGGAACTTATGCAATCTTCCTGATGATCTCTCTCTCTCTCTCACAGTCGAAGCACTGGCTGGATGAGCTAAGAGCTGCGCTGTGATTGTCGCAGGCCACACAGTAGCAGCTGTGCTTGATCTGCTCGAACATGGCCTGATCCCATTTGCAGTCCACTTCTTCCTGAAACCTCCACAGACTCAGCTCTATAGACTGGCCAGACGTTCCCCTTCTTGAATTAAACAGCCTTCATTTCTCCATTTGGTGAGAATCCTGCCTATTTTTTAATTCATTTATCTATTTTTTTTTTTTAACTCAGTTCACATGTCCTGCACTCTGACTCCCTCCCAGCAGTAGGGGAGACAGACAAGACTAAGTAGGCACTATCCCATGAACTTTCAAGAAGGCACAGATGGGAGGGATGGACCATCAGGTTTTGCACCTGTACTGCTAGTCCAACCCCTCTTGATCCCCAACACTCAAAAATGGACTTCTGGGATCAAACTCCTGTCAATCCTTCCACACCAGCACAGCCACATGTCCTTCCATCTTCTGGAGACCGAGATGTATTTTTTTTTTTTAAGTTTAATTTCTTATAAGCCAAAAAGCTATCAAAGCCATGTACATTTCATTTATTAGCATTTATATTCTCCTCTTATCCAGAGCAGAGTGCAATATAACACACAATAAAAATATACATCAAACAAAAAATATAGACATAAAATACAGTTAGACTTATCAAAAAACCATGTCCCCATCATACTAGAATCAGTTTGGAGCCTGCAACAACAAATGCTGTTTTAATAATTTCTTAAGCAAAATCTAATTGTTCTGTCTCCTGAGGATAACAGGTAGTTTATTCCACTCCATAGGATCAGTTATGGAGTAAACTCTCCTCTTGGTATATCAAGTCAAAAATCAGGCACTTCTAAAACACATGAGTTCTCAGAATAAAGTGTATATTGGAACATTCAGGTATAACGTATTTTTCTGTCTCTGGAGAGCTTACAATCTGAGATTTCACCTGAGGAAATAGAGGGTTAAGTGACTTGCCCAAGAAAGACAAGAGCTGTCGTGGTATTTGAACTGGGTCCCCCTGTTCTGAGCCTTCTGCTCCTCCACTGAAGTGCTGGCTGGCTGTAGGAGATATCAAACCAGTGGCTCTCAGTCTCCATTTACTAGTAGGAGAGCATAAACAAAACAGTAAACACTTGTACGGAAAAGTTTTAAAATGGCAACATCTGGAAAGCTATTGTACTAATGTCCATAACAGGAAATACGTTTCTGGATTTCGAGGCTATAATGGAAGAAAATGAGTTGCATTTGTTCCTAATCATACATTATTAAACTTCACCATTACTATGTTTTTTACAGTTTGAAATTTTTTCTCCTTTAAGACTTTGTATTTGTGATTACTATGTAAGCCGCATTGAGCCTGTGTGCGGGGAAAGCGCGGGGTACAAAGCAACACAATTCCAGAGATTTATGAGGTAAGGAAGAGACAGTGGAAAAAGGGATTGATCATCTATTTATTTATATTAGTGCAATATATGGGCCTCCCTCAAAAGCAGAAGAAATAAACAGATTTAACCAAAGACATTCACAGTGTTGCTATGAAAGAAGTATAATTGCTAGGAGACTAGTTTGCTACAGGTTGATTGAAACCTTCTTAGCAGTAGTGCCATCTAGAAGGGAGATCCTGGATTCTTTGCAGGAAGAACTGTTCTGGCAACCGATAACGGAACTCATGCAGGAGGGGGTGATATTGGACTTGGTATTTTCCAATGGGGAGAGTGTTTATGATGTTCTAGTGCAGCAATTCTCAACCCAGTCGTTGGGACACACTTAGCCAGTCAGGTTTCAGGATATCCACAGTGAACATGTGTGAGAAATTTTAAAGCACAACTTCCATTCTATGCAAATTTATCTCATGGGTTCAGACCCCCCCCCCCCCCCCCCGTTCTAGAGGGAGATCATCCAGATATCACCAGATGGTGTGGTTCAGGATTATAACATGGGTGGAGATGGTTTATTTCAAAGAGAGGGTCCTAAATTAAGGAAAATTAGATTTATGTCAACATGGGGGAATACCTAAGAGTTATTAGCTAGATGAGAACATCCGAGTAAAGTAGAAACTAAACTGGCCAAAACTAAAAAGGAGATTTTTTTTTTAAAGGGAAATTAAAAAATTTTTTATTTAAAAAAAGAGCCCACTCTGGTTTATGACAGAAGTAGTAGAAAAAAAGTAAGGAACAAGAAATCAGCAATCAGTTTGCAGAAAAGACAAACAATATCTGGAAAAGCTGTTTTGTATTGAAGTCCTTTGCAGCTTGGGTAGTGCAGACTTAGATAAGATCGTGTTGATTCAGATGTATTTCTAATTGGTAAGTCGATTAAGTCTGTCATGTAACTCGGGGCTTCTCCGTAGATGATTTTGTGAACCAGGGTGCAGATTTTGAAGGCGATGCGTTCTTTGCTTGGGAGCCAGTGTAGTTTTTTGCGGAGGGGGTTTGCTCTTTCAAATCGTGTTTTACCAAATATAAGCCTAGCTGCCGTGTTTTGAGCGGTCTGAAGTTTCTTTAAGGTTTGTTCTTTACATCCCGCATAAATTCCATTGCAGTAATCTAAGTGGCTTAGTACGATTGATTGTATCAGGTTGCGAAATGTTTCCCTCAGGAAGAATTGCTTCACGCATTTGAGTTTCCACATTGAGTGGAACATTTTCTTTGTTGTGGATGCCACTTGGCTCTCTAATGTTAAGTTACAGTCCAATGTAACGCCAAGGATTTTCAAGCTGTCTGAGATAGGAAGGGTGTGATCTGGGGTGTTGACACTTGTGGGGATGTCCGCGCTGTTTTGGGATGAGAGGATGAGACAATAAGTTTTTTCTTTATTGAGTTTTAGTTGAAATGCATTTACCCATGAATCCATGATGTTCAGGCCGAGCTTGATTTCGTTGGTGATTTCTGTCAGTTTGGTTTTGTAAGGAATGTATATTGTGACATCATCTGCATATATGAAAGGGTTAAGGCCATGGCTGGATAAGGACTTGGCAAGTGGGGTCATCATTAAGTTGAATAGGATCGGTGATAGCGGTGATCCTTGCGGTACTCCACAGTCTGCTTTCCACAGTGATGATATGTTTGAATTTGATTTTACTTGATATGTTCTTGTGGTTAGGAAACTGTTGATCCAGTTAAGTATGTTTCCACCAATCCCGAACTTCTCTAGTAATCTTATTAATATATTATGGTTTACCATGTCGAATTGGAGTAGAAGGATGTTTTTACCTATTGCTATTTCCTGCTTGAATTTAGCTAGAAGAAGTGAGTAATACTATTTCCGTGCTGTGGTGGGGGCGGAAGCCTGACTGTGATTCGTGTAATATTGAGAATTTGTTTATGTAATCTATAAGTTGTTTGGTTACCATGCTTTCCATCAGTTTGACCACCAATGGGATAGATGCTACTGGACGGTAGTTAGTGATTTCATTTGGTTTTTTTCTTGGTATCTTTTGGTATTGGGGTGAGTAGGATATTGCCATTTTCCTTAGTGAGTGGAAGAGTGGCCTAGTGGTTAGGGTGGTGGACTTTGGTCCTGGGGAACTGAGGAACTGAGTTCGATTCCCACTTCAGGCACAGGCAGCTCCTTGTGACTCTGGGCAAGTCACTTAACCCTCCATTGCCCCATGTAAGCCGCATTGAGCCTGCCATGAGTGGGAAAGCGCAGGGTACAAATGTAACAACAACAAATAAAAGCCTTGCTGAAGCATGTAATTTAGGTGGGATGTGAGGTCTGCTATGAAGCGGTCAGGGGCGGATTTCATTAGGTAGCTGGGACAGATATCTAATTTACAGTGAGTGTTGGAAAACCTACTAATCGCCTGGGTAACTGTTTAGACAGTAAGGAGGGCGAAGTTTAACCAAGTCCTATCTGCTGGGTATTCTCCAATGGTTGGGTCCAATTCATTAAGGAAATTTTCAATGTCAGTGTTGTTCTGAGGTAGCGTGTTGCGTAGGTTTACACTTTTTTCATTTAAGTACTTCACAAGTTTATCTGCAGATGGGATGTCTGTATTCGTGGTAGTGACCAAGTTGGTGTATAGGAGTTTGTTCACGAGTTGGTATAATTTCTTCATATCTTTGTAATCTGTCCCTATTTTGGTTTTATAGTATGATCTTTTGGCCTGTCTTATTGCGTATTTGTATTTTCTTTGTATTTGTTTCCATGTGTTGAGTGTATGTTCATCTTTTGTTTTATTCCATGCTCGTTCGAGTTTCCTGGTTTGTGTTTTTAACTTTTTCAGTTCATCGTTGAACCATGGTGTCGAGTTATGCTTGCGTGGGGTTCTTGTTCATAAGGGCGCAATTTCATCTAGTATGCTTTTGCATCTTTTGTCCCATTCTATGAGGTAGTATATGGAGTCTGTTTGTGATAAAAGCAGACTTGCTTAACAAATATTTCTGTCCTGTGTTCACAGATGAAGGGCTGGAGTAGGACCACACAGAAGAATGAAAATGAGGTAGAACAATTTTCAGAAAATTGTGCTTATGAAGAGCTATCTAAATTTTAGACAAAGCGATGGGGCTGAACATGATACATCTAAGGATATTGAAGGAACCTGAGAGGTTTGGGCTATTCTGTTGTCTGAATTTTTCAATGCTTCTTTAGATTCTGGAGTGTTCCCAAATACTTTGCCCAGATCACATTGTTACTCTTCCAATGGCTTTTACAATCCAACATAAAATTCTGACCTTTAATCAAAGCTTTCTATGGTGAAACCCCCTCTTATCTTGCCATCCTGATCACCCTTTATACTCAAAATAGAGCTCTTCATTCTGCCCACAAACACCATGTTTTCAGATCTTGACTTGGCAAAGCACTTTTTTTCTGTACTGCCCCATCCCATTGAAACCTCTGGCCCTTTCATTTAAAATTCAAAGTGGCTCTGAGGGCTGGGGAGCACGTAAGCAACAGCAGCCTCCCCGCTATCCCTCCTCCCACCCCCACTCTCCTTGCTCCCTTTAAGTACCTTCCTGTCTAATAATGTATTTTCCTTATTGTATTTCCCATTTGTATTTGTAAACTACTTTGATTGCTCTTGTGAAAGGTGGTATATCAAGCACCAATAAATTAGACTATTAAACATCAAGGGTTCTCACACCATATGTTGTGGAAGACCATTCCTGTGTCTGTTAGCAACTATGCTTTCTTTCTAGATCTACAGAGAAATGTTGTTTGTTAAGTAAAAATGAAAAAAAAAAAAAAACAACAGAAAATACAGTAATAGCTTTGTATTGGACTAAAATAATACATTTTTTTGAATAGCTTTCACAATGAGTTCAGCAAGATGCACAGTTTTTCATCATTGGCACCAGGTAGTTACTGATCAACATTACAGGCTACCAATAGATCTAGGAATACAATGCCCTCAAATTAAATCTTTATGAATACCATCCTCATAAACATAGGCGGTCGGTGGCTCAACTGTTTGGGGAGGCTAAAGGGGGTGGGGTTAGGGGGGTGAATCCAGGGGCGGAGCTTATAGCCACAATTAACACAGAAAAAAGTAAAAATAAAATAGTCACAATTAATACCTATTATTAAATTTAGATATTAGATATGTATCATATGTCAAAGAATAAAGTGGTTGCTCAAAGCATATACTAACCACAATCGCTCAACTGCAAAACACTATGCACAAATTTGTGCAAAAACACACTCAGAACCTTACTGTACCATAACACAAGGCAGACCCTAATACACCAATATACCACCCATATAGAAAATGCAGACCGTCAACAATATGAAACAAGGGATCATAATATCACAATTCTCATGTAGAGCCACAAAACACCCTTTTAGGGTGGATAGTGTTCACAATGAGCTCCTTTTATTAACAACTATATGTAGATCCTTCAAGAGGTACTGTGTCATGATTTAGGCTCTAAAACCCTTTTTGATGTTTTGGTGCCACCTCAGTAATGCCAATACACAATCTCTCCACTGCAAAACACTATACACAAACTTGTGCAAAAACACACTCATAACCTTAGCAAACCATAACAGCACTAATTCCAAGGACAGGACGAGCTACAATCTTATGCGTGGAAAAGCAGCACTGTAATTACACTTGGCTCTAAAACACCAGTACACAACCTAGTGAAACAAAAAAAAAAAACCCAAAAAGGGCTGTAAATACTACACACTAGTAGAATACTGCACCTTGATTACACATGAAAAACACATGACACATCAGATATGAAGGCAAAACTGGAAAGTTACCTCAAGAAGTCAGACTCAGCATGCAGCAATACTAAAAAAATTGAAACTTACATGCAAAATATTACAGATGCACATTTCCAAAAGCTGACATATTCCAGTTAATAAATTCTGAATAAAATACTTTTTTCTACCTTTGTTGTCTGATCATTTAGTTTTTCTATTCGCTTTGGTCCCAGTGTCTTCTTTCCATTTGATATTTTTTCTCTCAACATGTCCACCATCCTCCTGTGTCCTTATGCGTCCCTATCCTTTCTCCAGTTTCAGCATCTGCCCTCAAAGTGTTCCAATCCAGCCCTTAAATTCAGCAATTTTCCCTCCATCCATATCCAGCATGTCTCCCCTCCCCTCCATCCATGTGCATGAACTTCCTCTCTTTCCTCCCCTCCATCCATGTCCAGCATTTCTCCTCTCTCCTTTCCACTCCATCCGTGTGCATCTCCTTCCTTTGTCTTTCCTTCCCTCCATCCTGGTTCAACATTTCTCCTCTCTTCCCTCTCCTCCATCCATCCATGTCCAGCACCTTCCCTCTTTCCCTTCTACCCTTCCATCCAGTGTCATCCCTCTTTCTCTCTCCATCCTTCTACCCATTACCCTCTCCCAATCCTTCCGTCTATTGTCTCCCTCTCCTTCCATCCATTGTCTCCCTCTATCTCCCCTTCCTTCTAAACAGTTCTCTCTCTCGACCCTTTTCCATTCAGCATATCCTCTCTATCCCCATCCTTCCTGTCTTTCCTCTTTCCCTCCCTACCCTTACGTCCAGTGTCTTCCCTCTTTCTCCCTCCTTTCATTCAGCATTTCTCCGTCTGAAAGCTAGGGTCTCCCCCAGTTTCTCCCCAGCAGCTTCTCTCTCTCTCCTGCCCATATCCCCTCTTTATCTCCCCCATCTTTCCACTAATCTCTCTCTCTCTCGCCTCTTCCATCCAGCATCTTCTCTCTGGCTCTCCCCTGCTCTCTTCCATGTCCCCTCTTTCTCTCCCCATCTCTCTCTGGCTCTCCCCTGCTTTCTTCCATGTCCCCTCTTTCTCTCCCCATCTCTCTCTGACTCTCCCCTGCTCTTTTGCATGTCCCTGGCTCTCCCCTGCACTTTTCCACTTTCTCTCTCTCTCCTCCAGTGTCCTCATGCATCCCACCTTTCTCTTCCCTCCCCTTCTTGCTTCCATCACTCTCACTCCTTTCTCCACCCCCCTTTTCCCATTCCCTGCCATTGCTTTCCTTCTTCCCTCTTCCCCTTAGATGTGGCACCTCACATCCTCCTCTCTCCACCCCCTTTCCCTTTGGTCTGGCAGCTGGCTGGCATGATGCATCGCTCGCTCCCCCCCCCCGGACTAGTTCGGTATCGCTCTCCCCCTCCGCTCCTGTCATGTCTTTGAACTTCGAGGCTTCCTTCCGGTAGCAGCAGCAGCATCGGCAATGATGTAAGCGCTGCTTTCAGCCTGCCCCGGAAGAACTCTCTGTACAGTTTCCCGCGTAGGAGGGACTCTGTCCAGAGAGTGCTTCCGGGGCAGGCTGAAAGCAGCACTTACATCATTGCCGATGCTGCTGCTGCTGCTACCGGAAGGAATCCTCGACGTTCGACGATGTGACAGGACAGGAGCGGAGGGGGAGAGCGATACCGCAGTAGTCGGGGGGGTGGGGGCGGTAAAGATCGCAGGTCCACGCACCAGTCGGGGGGGAAGGGAGGGAGATGTTCAAGGCAGCTGGAGCTGCACCCCGGCGGTCCGCCCCGCCCTTGCTGCACTTCTGGCTGGGGAGGCTTAGCCTCCCCAAGCCTCTTATACTGGGCGCCTATGCTCATAAAATTAAACAACCCATCAAAATCAGAGGTGATGTGATTTATTAAATAGGTGTTTTCCACTGACCATACCTCTCAAGTACACTGTTACCTCCTAAGGAGGTTATTTCTTCTTTAGGGAGCTCATTTTCAAAAGCGAAAAACGTTTAAAAAGTGTCAAAAAGCAGAATTTAGACAAAAATAATCTCAAAACGTCTAAATCTGTATTTTAGAGACCTGTTTTGCAAACGTCTATCTATACAATTAATCTGTAATGTATCCAAATCACAAGGGGGCGTCTCGGGGGTGTTCGAAGGCGGGATTAGGGCAGGCTTAAGGCGTACTTAACACGTGGATGTTTTATAGCCATAATAGAACAAAATGAAAATGTCTAGGCCTGAAACTTCAACATTTTGGTCTAGACCTGTTTTTAGAATGAAAAAGACACAAAAAGGTGCCCTAAACGACCAGATGACCACTGGAAGTCAGGGATGATCCCCGCTTACTCGGCTCAGTGGTCACTAACCCCCACCCACCCCCAAAAATGTGAATAAAAATAGTACTTACCAGACTCTATGACAGCCTCCAGATATTATAGCCAGGTCTATTACAGCAGCATGCAGGTCCTTGGAGCAGTCTAGTGGCTGGTATCTATAATGGCTTAGATACACCCTTTAGCCAATATAAAACTGGTGTAAAGCACACCACTTTGTCACAATTAAAATGAGGTGCCAATTTATGGAACTTCCACCTTATAATTTGACTGTTGTGACATATTTTCTCTCCTACTTCACGTGTTACCTCATCAGAGGCATTTTCGAAAGAGAAGGGCGCCCATCTTCCGACACAAATCGAGAGAAGGGCATCCTTCTCAGGGTCGCCCCAAATCGGCATAATCGAAAGCCAATTTTGGGCGTCCTCAACTGCTTTCCGTCGCGGGGATGACCAAAGTTCCCGAGGGTGTGTTGGCAGCGTAACGAAGGCGGGACGAGGGTGTGCTTAAGAGATGGGCGTCCTCGGCCGATAATGGAAAAAAGAAGGCATCCCTGACGAGCATTTGGCCAACTTTACTTGGTCCATTTTTTTTCACAGCCAAGCCTCAAAAAGGTGCGCGAACTGACCAGATGACCACCGGAGGGATGACCTCCCCTGACTCCCATAGTGGTCACTAACTACCTCCCACCCCAAAAAAAACAACTTTAAAAACTTTTGTCTTTTTTTTTTTTTTTAGAGTAAGGGTGAAGGATGTCCTTCGCTATGCCTCCATCCCTGCAACGGCAGTTCGTCCTTCGCTATGCCTCTGTCCCTGCAACGGCAGTTGAGGACGTCCAAAATGTGATGTTTCTGTGAGAAGGACGTCCATGCATGCTATGCCTCTGACACCCCCTTTATTTATTTGGATTTTGGATCACAGGTAGCAGCAGTGGGATTTGAACTGGCCACCTCTGGATTGCAAGACCAGTGCTCTAACCACTAGGCCACACCGCTACTCCCTTGAAATTTGCAGGTCCCTGGGGGGGGGGGGGGGGGGGGGGAGGTATGTGTGTGCCAGCAGAGGCATAACTAAGGCGTGGACGTCCTTCTTTCAAACATTTTGGATGTCCTCAACTGCCCTCCCCCCCCCCCCACCCCCCCACAGGAACGGCCAAATTTCAAGGGAGTGGAATGGAGTGGAGGAATGGAGGAGTGGCCAGAGCACTGGTCTTGCAATCCAAAGGTGGCCGGTTCAAATCCCACTGCTGCTACTTGTGATCCAAAATCCAAATAAATAGTGGGGGTGTAAGAGGCACAGCAGGCATGGACGTCCTTCTCACAGAAACATCACCAGGCATGGACGTCCTTCCCACAGAAACATCACATTTTGGACGTCCTCAACTACCGTTGCAGGGACGGAGGCATAGCAAAGGACGTCCTCAACTGCCGTTGCAGGGACGGAGGCATAGCAAAGGACGTCCTCAACTGCCGTTGCAGGGACGGAGGCATAGCGAAGGACATCCTTCACCCATACTCTTAAAAAAAAAAAAAAAAAAAAAAAAAAGACATCCCTGACGAGCACATGGACGTTTTCACCTGGACTTGTATTTTTCTAAGTTTGTAGATGGCAATTTATTTAAGGTTGTAGACAGCTATTATACACACAGCTTGTCTGCATGTATGAAGCTGTCTTTGGCACTGGCTTCCCCTCCTTAGGAAGGAAATCGTGTGCAAATGAACTAACAGCGAGCAGCTCATTTGCATGTGATTTCCTTCATGAATGCCCGTTCCTTTCCGAATCGCTAAGGGAAGGGCTTTTTCCGTTCAGTTAGTGCATCAGTTAGTCCACTGCAGTGCCCCCTAGGGTGCCCGGTTGCTATCCTGGCATGTCAGGGGGACCAGTGCACTACGAATGCTGGCTCCTTCCACGACCAAATGACTTGGATTTGGTCGTGTTTTAGATGGGCATCCTCGGTTTCCATTATGGCCGAAAACCAGGGATAACCATCTCTAAGGTCGACCTAAATGGGCACCCATCTTGTTTCGATAATACGGGTTTCCCCGCCCCTTCGCCGGGACGTCCTTAGAGATGGGTACACTTAGAGATGGTCATCCCCGTTCGATTATGCCCCTCCTTGTGTTTTTACTATTGTCTATTTTTTGCTATTATTTATATTATATTGTAAATTGTTAGTTTTGTATTTTTTTTTTTATTTTAAATGATAGCATATCAAAAACTACAAATAAAGTATTAATGTTGCTCAGCTGGTTTCAGCATGATTTTCCTGGGCAAAACCCTGCTTGCACTGGAATAAACTTAAGAAGATGTGGTGCAATGTGATTCAGCAAGAATTCTTTGAAAGTCTGAATATGCACACAGGAAGAAACAGGTCTAAAAACTAGTGGCCTCCAATAGGTCTTTTTCAGGTTTACGGACAGTCACTACTTTGGTTTAGCTTCCAGATTTTGAGGATTCAGGAGAAGAGGAGTAGCTGAACACAAAACTAGAAGTGTAGTAACCTAACCTTCTTAGGAGTAGCCCCCACACCCTGGAACTCACTCCCAGAAGGGCTATGTCTGCTACCTCTACTTCAGAAAACAGGTGAAAGCCTGGTTCTTCTCCTAAGCCTTAATACATGTGGTGACTATCCACTCACCCTATACCTGGACTAGCTTGCTGCACTTCCAACTAGGATGGGTTTGAACTGAGCATGCTTGGGGAGTGCAAGCATTGGTGGCTGAAGGCACCCTGCTGATTTCATCGCTCCTGAGGCAGAACGAGGAAGAAGGAGGTGACTCAGGCAGTGGATTTCTTCAGCTGGCAGGGCTTCAGCTACACCACCAGTTATTGAACAGGTACTGCAGCTTTACGGGGGGGACTAAGCCCAAAGGGGGGCAGGGCAGGTCTCCAAGGCCCCTCCCCTACCCAGTGGCTATGCCTCTGAATAAAGGCCCTCTTCTTTCTCCCACCTCCAGGTCCAACTCCCTCTCCTCGGCCCCCCCCCCCCCCCCCCGTCCATTATCGCTCTTTCTTCCCTCTCTCCCAACCCACCCAACCCCCAATACAACAGCTCTTTTTCTTCCTTCCCTCCACCCTAGGTCCATTATCTCTCCCCTCCCTCCCTCCACTACCCTCCCTCCATTCTTCTCTCCCTTCTCCATCCTTCTCTCCCTCAATTCAGCATCTCCCATTTCCCCTTTCCCCCTGGGCACTGTCCATCATCTCTCCCCTCCCTGCAGTTCTCTCTCCCTCCCCCCCCCCCCCAAGGTTCTCCATCCCCCCCCTCCTCCGCGGTTCTCTCTGAATTCCCTCCCTTCCTGGACCCTGGCAGCTCCCTCTCAGGTCCCCTCCCCTTCCAACCCAGTTTACCTTGTCAGCAAGTCTTCGGCCCTGCAGCGCCAGCAGCAGCCATACTGAAAAGAGGATTGCGGCTGCACCGAGCCTTTCCCTCTGACCCGTACCACCCCTTTCTGACACAGCTTCCTGTTTTCAGGTGGGATGGGTCAAAGGCCTGGTGCACGCCGCAAGCCTCCCTTCAGTACAGCTGCTGCTGGCATTGCAGGACCAAAGAATTGATGACAAGATAAACTAGGTTGGAAGGGGAGGGGACCTGAGGAAGAGAGCCACCGGCAGTCCAGGAGGGAATGGAGAGGTACTGCACCATGTTTGGGGGGGGGGGGGTGCAGGAGGGAGGAAGAAGGTAGGCAGCATACTCATGATTAATGTGCAGCCCTAATATTTATATTTCTGGTGCTGTATCATGTTAGTCCTATTACTAGGTTTTAATTTACCATATCCAAGTTTACCTTGCTGATTGTATTTATGCTTATATTTGGTCATTTTACTGTTATGCTGTTATGAAAATTGCAAGTTTTATGTTAAACTGTACCTGCTGTACACTACCTTGGGTGAATCTGTTCATAAAGACAGTTAATAAATACCAAAAAATAAATACATAAAATAAAAGCGGTACTGCTGAATAGCATATCAGTGTCAGGAATCTCCAGTCCAAAACTGAGAGATCTGACCAGTCATTCGGCACCAAGTCCCACATTCCTCTCATCTCCTCCTCTTCAAGTTTAAAAGTTTATTATACCTTAAGAATTCAGTACAGAAAAAATGGGTCTGAAAACATCTCATTGTTATCTTATTCTATTTCACTTTCTCATTCTGAATCTTTTTCTTAAATCTTCCTTTCCTCTTACCTTTTCATGCTGGCTGCAATTTCCCCTCCTTTTCCTGGGAATAGTTGTCTCGACCTTGGCTCGCAGCATGGTCATGCTGGGAGTGACCAGGCAAATGTTGGCCAGCCCTTCCTGCATCACCACAGCAGCAACATCAGCCTTTGATGCTGGATCACAAGCTTGATCTGGAGACATGAGATGGCATCAAAAGAGATACCACAAAGAAGAGAATCAATGACTTGGATACTATTAAAGAACACCATGTTGAGAAAAAGTTATAATTTTATGGAGATGCATGCATAACTCATTCAAAAAAAAAAAGGAAAAAGAGGAGAACTGGTACTCCAACTGAATTATGGAGCAAAAATGGTCAAGAAGTCCTCTGAAATGGGAACTTTGTCAAAACATCATAGCACATAAAGAAGGAAACATCATCACTCGCTAAATGAAGGTAGAGATCTGATAGGAGCTCTATCAGCGTTTATCATAAAATCTTGATGCACATGTTAAGAGTTGTGTAGTGTCAAAGGCTTAGCTTTAAAATATTTTGAATATATCTGAAAAGATCAGAGTTTATTTAATAAGAGAATGTTCTCTCCCTGGAAAATATCGTGTGGGGTTCCTCAGGAGTCAATTATTTTAACTACATTAATTTATATATGAGGCCACTAGCAAATTTGATAAGATCAGAGGAGAAATATGAAACTCGGCCAACAAAGGAGGCAGCAGAACTTAAAACACAAAAACTGTACAGAGAAATAAATAGTTAACAGACTTACCTTCGAAAAACAAAAACAAAAATCTACTAATAAAGGTTAATTCTATAA
The DNA here is from genome assembly GCF_901765095.1 of Microcaecilia unicolor. Taxonomy (NCBI): domain Eukaryota; kingdom Metazoa; phylum Chordata; class Amphibia; order Gymnophiona; family Siphonopidae; genus Microcaecilia; species Microcaecilia unicolor. The sequence continues at coordinate 125,318,970 of NC_044037.1, forward strand.
GGAAGGCATCAAGATTTAGGTGTCACTCACATGACTAAATAACCTGAATACTAGCATTTATGCGCATAAATGCCAATATTCTGACTATGCGCTACTCTGTAAAATGGCACCTAAATGCGATGGCATTTAGTTTGCAGGTAGGCCTAGGGTTACCATATTTGCCTTGAGAAAAAAAAAAGAGGCCACCAACAGCCATGCTCCCTCCCCACCACCATACCACAGTCACCTTGATCTCCCCAAAGAAACCCCCTATCCACATCCCATCCATGATCCACCTCCCCTCCCCTACCTTACCATGCCCTGGTGGTCTACTGGCCTCTTTGGGGCAGGAAATGATCCCACTCTTTTATGCCCGGTGATGCCGCTCCTGTTTGCTGCTGGCACTGATTCGCCAGGCAGGAAAGAGTGGGGTCCTTTTCTGCCACGAAGAGGCCACTAGACCACCATGGCACGATAAGGTAGGAGAGGGGAGGACACCCTGAGACCCGCCAGCCTCAGCCCGCCCGCTTGACCGCAAACCTGGACAAATGGGCAGGCTGGATAAACCCGCCCAGACATCCCGCGGTGTCCTCAAATAGAGGACATGTCCAGTGTAAACAATGCTCCTACTGGCTAAGTCCGTGAAGCCTCCTCACCACCAGCACCGAGCTCTCTGTTTTCCTCTTTATGTGTTTCTTCTTCTTTCTGGGGCCTATTTTTGGGATTTGCAACCCAGCCCCCTTTTCTTCAACAGCTCCTCGGCTGTTTTAAACCCAGTCCAATTACAGCCAGGGTTCTCTCAGCACAGCTCAATAAAGTCAGGCTGTTTCTAACACAGTCCAATTACAGCCAGGCTTCTCTCAGCACAGTTCAATGGAGCTAGGCTGTTTCAAACACAGTCCAATTACAGCCAGGCTTCTCTCAGCACAGTTCAATAAAGTCAGGCTGTTTCTAACACAGTCCAATTACAGCCAGGCTTCTCTCAGCACAGTTCAATAAAGTCAGGCTGTTTCTAACACAGTCCAATTACAGCCAGACTTCTCTCAGCACAGTTCAATGGAGCTAGGCTGTTTCAAACACAGTCCAAGTACAGCCAGGCTTCTCTCAGCACAGCTCAATAAAGTCAGGCTGTTTCTAACACAGTCCAATTACAGCCAGGCTTCACTTAGCACAGTTCAATGGAGCTAGGCTTTGCGCGGGCTCAAAGCCTTGGGTCCCACCCTCTGGGTCAGTCTCTATTCTCCTGACCTCCCTCCCGCTTTGACCCAGGCCTCTCCCCTATACCTCCAGTGCTGGCTGAGCCATAGCCAAGAGCTCCATGGGTTCGTCTAAGACCAGCTCAGCCTCCTCTTGCTCCATCGCCTCTGGTTCATTCTCCCCTTCTCCTTCAGTAGCCCAGTCCATTTTCTCCTCCCCCCACCCCTTTTCCAGCTGATTACACTTTTCTTCATTAACTCTGCTAGGCTGCTTTTCCTTCTCCTGCCACCGGTTCCACCACCTCCTCCACCAGGTGGGAGAATCAGCTTTTCCTTTTCCCTGGTGGCCCTCTTCTGGAGCTCCTTGGTTCTGCACCCTACTTCTCCTTCCCCGGAGCTCTCCTGTGGCCTTCTGGGAGTTGTAGTTTCCCATCTTTATGTCCCTTTTGGGCATAACCTGAGCATCCCTAGGGTCTTCCCTCCTACCCTCCGGCTCTCTTTTCTCCGGTGGGTAGCTGGGGTCCCTCTTCCTTTCGGCATATTCCTTACACCAGGTAAAACCAGACATATGGTAACCCTAGGTAGACCTTCATATGGAAGGAGTTTGGGTAGAGCATAGGCAGAGAGTACACGTGCATGCATAGATTATAGTTTTTCTCCTTATATGGTGCTTAGCCTCTACCACTACATCCCAGAATGCACCAGGTAGGGGCTGGGCGTTGACATTTTGCAAAGGGTGGACCCAGTGGCAGGAGGTGTTGCTCCTGCCTCCAACGTTTTAAGATAGAATAGGGAGGGGAGGGGGGTCACTAGACCACCAGGTTGTTTGCTCGGGGAGGGGGGGGCGGGGTACACGGACCACCCGGGATTTACTGTGAGGGGTGAGGGTCACTAGAACACCACAGAGTTTTTAGTTGAGGTGGGAGACTTGAGAGTGGGTCCGCTAGACCTCCGGTGGACCCCCTCTCGAGCGCTCCCCCGCCCTACTATGCGCAACTCTAAAAACTGTGGTGTGCAAACTGTGAAATGTATTTGACAGCAGTGTCTAATGCATTTGACAGATTCGAATCGCAAACAGCAACCGATGCATGAAGGGGAATCCGTGCATCTCATTTGCATGACATCCCCTTTGTGCATTGGCACCCGTATTTAACGGTTGCCTTTGTGCATCTGCCCCCAAGTCTTTTGTATATGCAAGATGCCAACAGAGCCCTTCCTCTCAGAAACAAAAAACCTGTGTTGGGAGGGGGCAGGGAAGTGATAAGAGCCCTGAGCATGTGAATAGTAGAAAACACTTGTGCTTTTGTATTCAATTCTGCTATTACTGCCAGGTGTTGCAGTGTAGAGGTGGAGGTCAGGAGATACAGTGGCAGCAACAGAGAGAATCAATGTTGGACTACAATGGTGGGTGCAGTGAAAAAAGGGGAGATGCCGAATAGACGGTGGGGAGAGACTGGGCATGCTAGAACCATGAGGGAGAGGTCATGAGAGTGGAGAGGCTGGCAAGGAGAAACGTATGAGAAAAATGAAAATAGATAAAAGGAGGTGTTGTGCGGAGAAGAGAGACAGAAGAAAAGAACTGGAGACTGCAAAGGGATGTCTCTCAGGGAGGTGCTGGGATTGGTGAAAGAATATGAGAATAAACTAGATGGGGGTTAAATACAGAGGATGAAAATGGGGCACGGGTGACAGGGAACGAGGGAGCTAGAGTGGGTAAGAAGAGAGATAGACTACAATGGAAGTGAGAGAAGTAGATGGAAAACTGGTAGATAGATGAAAGGTTTGAAAAGGGAGGATTAAGGACTAGAGGAGGTGTGAAATATGAATTTATAAAGAGGCAGCAAACAATGACACAAAGGAAGAAGATGAAACGGAAAGATCATTGTCAGAGACAGGTATAAGAAAGAAATGGATGATGATAGAAGGAGAGATGCAAACTGGAAATGGACAGGAAACCTTAGAAAGAGTTAAGAGAACACAGAGAAAAGCAAAAAACAGACTAGGACCAGCATGAGTGTAAAAATAAAATGTCCAGAAAAAAAAGGAGTCCTTTAATGCAGTAAAAAAAGGCTTACCACAGTAATCTGCCTGTCGGCATGTGCTTAAGTGTGTACTTTTCTTGTCATTTTTCGAAAGATGGTGTTTCGGGTACTACATAACATTAGCATGCACTAACTGGATAACACAAACTTAACGTGGGAGCACTCTGCCCCCTCCTTAACAGGACTATATTTACTAAACACCATCACTCTTGGTTCACAATAAAGTATCTGTATGACCTTCAAAAAGTACCCTTCAAACCTAAATTGAGTATGCGGAATAAATACAGCCAATGAACTTAGTCAAACACTTTGTTTAGGTCATAACTAATTGCTAGGGCTTCAATATCATAACAGGCAATATTCCTAGGCCCCTATAATTTATGTACATTATATAGAATATCATCCTCGTACATTATATAGAATTTCATGCTCATACAAACCCCGCTTTGTCTATTTTACTAAACAGGAAATGACATTCATCAATCAATTTGCCAAAATATTTAAGCCTACATTTAATAAGGAAATAAGGCGATAGGAGGAGGAGGAGGAGTGTTTAAATTTTCCCCACTTTAGGCATAAGGGCAACTAATGCCCAACTAATCTTTATTGGTAAACTCAATGCCTTAATTATCATAGCAAAGTAACTCTCCAGGGGCCCCCACAGTTGAGTTTCAAGATGACAACAGAACTCTCTCAAAAACTCATCTGGACCTGCTGCTTTATTTAATTTAAGCCTATGGATAACTTTTTTAATTTCCTGGGCCACTACTGGAGCATGCAACTCTTTGTGTTCTTCCTATGACAATCTGAGTAGCACTAGATCATCAAAAAAAAAATTAGAGGGTGGGAGGAAATCTGTAACCATCATCGCACCTGTATATAGTCTTATTAAAAACCTGACAAAACAATTGGTTATATCTTTATTTTTCCTCAATAATATTCCATCTTTATCATAAATGGTATCTACATAATTTGAATCCAATTGAAAGTCTAGTTGTCAAGCTAGGCAGTTCTCAACTTTTTATACATACAGTGGGGGAAATAAGTATTTGATCCCTTGCTGATTTTGTAAGTTTGCCCACTGACAAAGACATGAGCAGCCCATAATTGAAGGGTAGGTTATTGGTAACAGTGAGAGATAGCACATCACAAATTAAATCCGGAAAATCACATTGTGGAAAGTATATGAATTTATTTGCATTCTGCAGAGGGAAATAAGTATTTGATCCCCCACCAACCAGTAAGAGATCTGGCCCCTACAGACCAGGTAGATGCTCCAAATCAACTCGTTACCTGCATGACAGACAGCTGTCGGCAATGGTCACCTGTATGAAAGACACCTGTCCACAGACTCAGTGAATCAGTCAGACTCTAACCTCTACAAAATGGCCAAGAGCAAGGAGCTGTCTAAGGATGTCAGGGACAAGATCATACACCTGCACAAGGCTGGAATGGGCTACAAAACCATCAGTAAGACGCTGGGCGAGAAGGAGACAACTGTTGGTGCCATAGTAAGAAAATGGAAGAAGTACAAAATGACTGTCAATCGACAAAGATCTGGGGCTCCACGCAAAATCTCACCTCGTGGGGTATCCTTGATCATGAGGAAGGTTAGAAATCAGCCTACAACTACAAGGGGGGAACTTGTCAATGATCTCAAGGCAGCTGGGACCACTGTCACCACGAAAACCATTGGTAACACATTACGACATAACGGATTGCAATCCTGCAGTGCCCGCAACGTCCCCCTGCTCCGGAAGGCACATGTGACGGCCCGTCTGAAGTTTGCCAGTGAACACCTGGATGATGCCGAGAGTGATTGGGAGAAGGTGCTGTGGTCAGATGAGACAAAAATTGAGCTCTTTGGCATGAACTCAACTCGCCGTGTTTGGAGGAAGAGAAATGCTGCCTATGACCCAAAGAACACCGTCCCCACTGTCAAGCATGGAGGCGGAAATGTTATGTTTTGGGGGTGTTTCTCTGCTAAGGGCACAGGACTACTTCACCGCATCAATGGGAGAATGGATGGGGCCATGTACCGTACAATTCTGAGTGACAACCTCCTTCCCTCCGCCAGGGCCTTAAAAATGAGTCGTGGCTGGGTCTTCCAGCACGACAATGACCCAAAACATACAGCCAAGGCAACAAAGGAGTGGCTCAGGAAGAAGCACATTAGGGTCATGGAGTGGCCTAGCCAGTCACCAGACCTTAATCCCATTGAAAACTTATGGAGGGAGCTGAAGCTGCGAGTTGCCAAGCGACAGCCCAGAACTCTTAATGATTTAGAGATGATCTGCAAAGAGGAGTGGACCAAAATTCCTCCTGACATGTGTGCAAACCTCATCATCAACTACAGAAGACGTCTGACCGCTGTGCTTGCCAACAAGGGTTTTGCCACCAAGTATTAGGTCTTGTTTGCCAGAGGGATTAAATACTTATTTCCCTCTGCAGAATGCAAATAAATTCATATACTTTCCACAATGTGATTTTCCGGATTTAATTTGTGATGTGCTATCTCTCACTGTTACCAATAACCTACCCTTCAATTATGGGCTGCTCATGTCTTTGTCAGTGGGCAAACTTACAAAATCAGCAAGGGATCAAATACTTATTTCCCCCACTGTATATGTTTTATTACTTTGGTAACAAGTTACTAGTTCTCTTAGCCCAGTCATGAAGCAGAGTATTTAGAGTTACCTGGCTGCCAACAGTCTTTATAAGCCCTAGTGGGCGCATGCTTAAACTATTGTTTTTCCTTTTCTAATTCTTTTTCAAGGTTCTGACAGGCACTGAAGACCTCCCACCGAGCTGCCCTTATAGAATGACAACCTGGATATGAGGTTAGTGACCCATTTGTACAGTTAGGGTGAACACATTGGGGGCCCTGCTTGGGAGGTTGTAGCTTGTCAGAGAAGGCTATGTGGAATGTGGCGGTGAGGGGGGGACGGGGACTAACCTTTCTGGATTCTATACAATTCCCTGAGCACTGGGAGCAAGAAAAGAATACCCAGCAACTGAACTAAGAAAGATATCAGCATACAATTTGCATAGGCACATGAACAGTGGACAATGCTTGCTAATAAGATCCAGGAAGGGAAAAAAAGGCCTCAAAGGGTGGGATATCTGTTTACCACAGGACTTTACATGACCAGAAGGTGGTTGATAACTGGGGATCATGGACTCACCCTAACTGTAAAGGGACCCAAATAAAGGCCATAAAGCTGGTGAGCCTAAAGAATTAGAGACCAAAGGAGGACTGTGGGACCAACTTCTAATCAGGAGGAGTGAAGCCAGAGAACAATGGTTGAAACAGGTACAAAATACCTCTTCTTAAATCTTTCTTGACACATAATTTTCCCCCTTAACACTGCTTTAGCAGCTTCTCAGAAAAGGGTGAAATTATCCTCATGCATTTTATTATGACTGCAATGTAGACCTCATTTTTCCAGTATGTAGGGTAGAAAATTGGGGTCAGTACAGAAGTACTTAGGAAACATCCATCTTCTACTGCTCTCAAAATCTACGATTCCCTCAAGTTCTCCATGGTGCAGGATAATGCAAACACACTGGTGGCCCTCGCCACGGGCTGCCTGCCTGGACGCATACTCCCAGTTTAAAGCTGATTAGATTAGATTCAACCAATAAGCTTAGAGTGACAGCTTCCCACCTTGTTCTCGTACAGCAAATCAATAGTTTTTCCTTTTCCATGTATTGCTACAGATGTGCTCTCTCTTTTCCCGCACAGGAAAGCTGCGGTTTTATCTTTTCATTCATGGAGCAAATAAGTGCCGACCCAACGGGCCTTGTTAAGGTACCAGTGGGCTCTCAAGCAGTACCAACGGGTCCCGGTACCAACCTTTTCTCCCCTCAGGGGAATTTGAGTTCAGACTCAAATGACGATGATTACACCCTCCAAAGAGAAGACTGTCAAAAAGTTTAAGGAGTCACCAATAACAGCGCCAGTTACGGCACTGACACAAACACCGGTCACCAACTCCTCTTTTTTCAAAGTGCTCCAGGGATTCTACTCCCTCATCGAAGATGGCGCAGAAGGATATAATGCCAGAGACACCTCAAAAGAGGTTCAAAAAGGTGAGCAAAACTAAACATTTACTCGCCTGTCAATCAGCAGGCTACTGTGCAAATACCTCCTATTTAGTCAGGACCAGCCACACATGAAGCAGCTTCTCTGCAGTTCCAATGTTTTCAGCAAATGTTACAACAGCCACAGTTGCTGACACAGATTGCTTTCCTGCCTTCTGTACCAACTACAGTTCCATTGCCAGTACTGCATACTCCCTCACCAGCTCCTTCTATGCATCCAGTCAGCCCTGCTCTGTCCTCTTAGCAATGCCTTTTTTTCTCAGTCTGAATCTACTGGGGTTTACTCTTCTGAGGAAGACAAGCCTGTTCCAAATCAGCTGCCTTCAGACACTGTAATTGAAGTTTTACTGCAGAACTAGTAAAGACAGAAATTCCTAAAAAGGTCAGTTATAATAAATTTATTCAAAAGCTGCTGAAAGATCTTGCTTTAGGAACACAAGCAAGTACTATGAATAAAAAAGACTTTTGAAGCATTCTTACTTGTACTGACACTTCCTCAGGACCAGTGGCGGTTCCTACAGACAAAAATATGGCAAAACCCCTATACTCAGTAATCTACTTCAAAGTGCCTAGATGCTAAATACAAAGTTCACCTTGCACCAGGTCATGAAAACTCAGTGATATTTGAGGCTGTGATCAATAAGTCAAAGTCTATGAATTCTCAACCTTAGTTTTCTCCTGGAAATACCCAAAGACTTTATATGCAGTCGGCCACAAGGGTTTTGCAGGAGCTATGCATACCTCCAGAATAGCTGCAAATCAATTGCAGATATTGCACTATCAGCACTCTAAACTATGTTCTGCATTGGAAGCTGTTTCTTCACCTTTACTAGAACAGGTGGCACATTTTTTATCTGTACTGGAAGAAATTACTTTTCATCTGATCAACAATACTTATCACTTCCAGGCTAGTAGCTCTCTCCATTGCATCACGAAGAATTGAATGGCTGCATGCGTCAGGTCTTAGAGATGATCTTCATGACAGACTAACGGATGCCCCATGTCTGGGAGACAACTTGTTTGGGGATAAAGTAAAGGATACAGTATTCCAAGTTAAAGAAGACAGATCTACTTTTACGGAGCTTTCTAATCCGTCTATTAACTGTACTTCATCTTTTAAAGACTGGAATAATGTATCCTTTCATAAAAGTTTTCAATATCAACCTGCATACTGATGCAACCATCATTTGAGCCTTTAGCATCAGCTTCTTTGCAATTCCTTACATGAAAAGCATTATTTCTGGTAGCCAGATGAGTAAATGAACTACAAACATTGGTGCATTATCCTCCGTATACACAATGTTACCCTTTTAAGGTAATCTTACGTACTCCAAGTATCAGGCAAAGGTGGTCACTGCATTTCATTTCAATCAGAATATTGTTTTACCTGTGTTTTATTCAAAACCTCATTTTTCCACTGCAGAAGTATCTCTTCATACATGGATTGTCGAAGAGTTTTGTTATTTTATCTTCAGCATACAAAATCTCACAGACATTCTTCTCAGCTTTTCCTGTCTTATCACCAAAAGTCTCATCAGTAACCAAACAAACTTTATACTCCTGAATTGCAGCATGTATCTCTTCTTCTGGTATCAACAGAATCAGCAAGTTCCAATTGCCATTGGAGCTCATTCTGTGCATGCATAGGCGATGTCTGAAGCTTTCCTCAAAGGTCTTCCTTTTCTGGACATTTGCAAAGCGGCCAAATGGTCTATGACACATACATTTGCACAGCACTATTTGTCTTGAAACTGCTTCCTGTGCAGATGCTGTTTTTGGTCATACGATTCTTCAAAACTTGTTTACATGACTGTCCACTCTTTTTCACTGTTACGGGTTGCATTCCGAACATTGCAGGGTATTTAGCAACCCTATGCTAGAAAATTACCAGTGTGTCTGCGTGATCCTGCCCCGCCAAAAAAGTGTTGTTGCTTACCTGTAACTGGTGTTCTCCATGGGTAACAAGATAATGTAGACACACCATCCCTCCCTCCTTTCCCACTTATTGGGATGTACTGTTATAGGAAGGTAAAAAAAAAATAACGAATGAATGTATTCTCAGTTCTGCATGTTCTTTTTTTTCCATTACTTAATAAATACGCTTTTATTCTGAAGTTTTTTTCTTTGCTTTATTTATCATGGACTGTTTTTCTTGTTCTTTATGCTGATCTATCTTTTGGACGTTTTTGTGACATCCTGGCTACTTAGTTAACCGGTGACTTGCTGTTCGAGAGCAAGGTGGGAAGCTGTCACTCTTTGCTGATCGGTCGAACCTAATCCAATCAGCTTTAAGCTGGGAGAGTGCATCCGGGCAGGCAGCCCACAGAGAGGGCTACCAGTGTGTCTGCATTATCCTGTTACCCACGGGGAACACCAGTTACAGGTAAGCAACAACACTTTCACCCAAACTGGGGAATGGTCAGAAAACGCCCACTGGATTTATCTCCACATCAGAAATGAAGACATAATCCAACCTAGGTGCAGACTTGTGTGCCTAGGCTATAAGAGTAAATCCCTTTTCCATAGGATGCAAAATTTGCCAAATGCAGGCACATCCATAATCCCTCCTGGTTTTGCAGACATCTATCTACTTGTGGATCCATGACCATACTATACTCCCGATGCCATATATTGCTGTATAAAAGGCTCCCCCCTCCCAACAAGAATTCATGTCCACCCATGTTCAGACAAAGCGAATGCTACATACCTGTAGAAGGTATTCTCCGAGGACAGCAGGCTGATTGTTCTCACTGATGGGCAGCCCCTCCAATCGGAAACTTCACTAGCAAAGGCCTTTGCTAGTCCTCGCGCGCCCATGCGCACCGCGCATGCGCGGCCGTCTTCCCGCCCGAACCGGCTCATGTTCGTCAGTCCCATATGTAGCAAGACAAAGACAAGGGAAGACACAACTCCAAAGGGGAGGCGGGCGGGTTTGTGAGAACAATCAGCCTGCTGTCCTCGGAGAATACCTTCTACAGGTATGTAGCATTCGCTTTCTCCGAGGACAAGCAGGCTGCTTGTTCTCACTGATGGGGTATCCCTAGCCCCCAGGCTCACTCAAAACAACAAACATGGTCAATTGGGCCTCGCAATGACGAGAACATAACTGAGATTGACCTAACAATTTATCCAACTAACTGAGAGTGTAGCCTGGAACAGAATAAACATGGGCCTAGGGGGGTGGAGTTGGATTCTAAACCCCGAACAGATTCTGAAGCACTGACTGCCCGAACCGACTGTCGCGTCGGGTATCCTGCTGCAGGCAGTAATGAGATGTGAATGTGTGGACAGATGACCACGTCGCAGCTTTGCAGATCTCTTCAATAGTGGCTGACTTCAAGTGGGCCACTGACGCAGCCATGGCTCTGACATTGTGAGCCGTGACATGACCCTCAAGAGCCAGCCCAGCCTGGGCGTAAGTGAAGGAAATGCAATCTGCTAGCCAATTGGATATGGTGCGTTTCCCCACAGCCACTCCCCTCCTGTTGGGATCAAAAGAAACAAACAATTGGGCGGACTGTCTGTTGGGCTGTGTCCACTCCAGATAGAAGGCCAATGCTCTTTTGCAGTCCAATGTGTGCAGCCAACGTTCAGCAGGGCAGGAATGAGGACGGGGAAAAAATGTTGGCAAGACAATTGACTGGTTCAGATGGAACTCCGACACCACCTTCGGCAAGAACTTAGGGTGAGTGCGGAGGACTACTCTATTATGATGAAATTTGGTGTAAGGAGCATGGGCTACCAGGGCCTGAAGCTCACTGACTCTACGAGCTGAAGTAACTGCCACCAAGAAAATGACCTTCCAGGTCAAGTACTTCAGATGGCAGGAGTTCAGTGGCTCAAAAGGAGGTTTCATCAGCTGGGTGAGAATGACATTGAGATCCCATGACACTGTAGGAGGTGCAGAAGGTAGTCAAGCAGGGTCTGTGTAGGACAAGAGCGAGGATCTAGGGCCTTGCTGTCACACCAGACGGCAAACCTCCTCCATAAAAAGAAGTAACTCCTCTTATTGGAATCTTTCCTGGAAGCAAGATACGGGAGACACCCTCTGACAGACCCAAAGAGGCAAAGTCTACGCTCTCAACATCCAGGCCATGAGAGCCAGAGACTGGAGGTTGGGATGCAGAAGCGCCCCTTCGTCCTGTGTGATGAGGGTCGGAAAACACTCCAATCTCCACGGTTCTTCGGAGGATAACTCCAGAAGAAGAGGGAACCAGATCTGACGCGGCCAAAACGGAGCAATCAGAATCATGGTGCCTCGGTCTTGCTTGAGTTTCAACAAAGTCTTCCCCACCAGAGGTATGGGAGGATAAGCATACAGCAGACCTTCCCCCCAGTCCAGGAGGAAGGCATCCGATGCGAGTTTGCCGTGGGCCTGAAGTCTGGAACAGAACTGAGGGACCTTGTGGTTGGCTCGAGATGCAAAGAGATCTACCAAGGGGGTGCCCCACACCTGGAAGATCTGGCGCACTACTCTGGAGTTGAGCGACCACTCGTGAGGTTGCAAATCCTGCTCAACCTGTCGGCCAGACTGTTGTTTACGCCTGCCAGATATGTGGCTTGGAGCAACATGCCGTGACGACGAGCCCACAACCACATGCTGACGGCTTCCTGACACAGGGGGCGAGATCCGGTGCCCCCCTGCTTGTTGATGTAATACATGGCAACCTGGTTGTCTGTCTGAATTTGGATAATTAGGTGGGACAGCCGATCTCTGAAAGCCTTCCAGACCACTCGTAACTCCAGGAGATTGATCTGCAGATCGCGTTCCTGGAGGGACCAGCTTCCCTGGGTGTGAAGCCCATCGACATGAGCTCCCCACCCCAGGAGAGATGCATCCGTAGTCAGCACTTTTTGTGGCTGAGGAATTTGGAAAGGACGTCCCAAATTGGACCAAATCGTCCACCAATACAGGGATTTGAGAAAACTCGTGGACAGGTGGATCACGTCTTCTAGATCCCCAGCAGCCTGAAACCACTGGGAAGCTAGGGTCCATTGAGCAGATCGCATGTGAAGGCGGGCCATGGGAGTCACATGAACTGTGGAGGCCATGTGGCCCAGCAATCTCAACATCTGCCGAGCTATGATCTGCTGGGACGCTCGCACCCGAGAGACGAGGGACAACAAGTTGTTGGCTCTCGTCTCTGGGAGATAGGCACGAGCCGTCCGAGAATCCAGCAGAGCTCCTATGAATTTGAGTCTCTGTACTGGGAGAAGATGGGACTTTGGATATTTTATCACAAACCCCAGTAGCTCAAGGAGGCGAACAGTCATCTGCATGGACTGTAGAGCTCCTGCCTCGGATGTGTTCTTCACCAGCCAATCGTCGAGATAGGGGAACAAGTGTACTCCCAGCCTGCGAAGCGTCGCTGCTACTACAGCCAGGCAGTTCGTGAACACTCTGGGCGCAGAGGCGAGCCCAAAGGGTAGCATACAGTACTGGAAGTGACGTGTGCCCAGCTGAAATCGTAGATACTGCCTGTGAGCTGGCAGTATCGGGATGTGTGTGTAGGCGTCCTTCAAGTCCAGAGAGCATAGCCAGTCGTTTTCCTGAATCATGGGAAGAAGGGTGCCCAGGGAAAGCATCCTGAACTTAGGTCTAGGATGGGTCTAGGATGGGACGCATCCCCCGTTTTCTTTTCCACAAGGAAGTACCTGGAATAGAATCCCAGCCCTTCTTGCCCGGATGGCACGGGCTCGACCGCATTGGCGCTGAGAAGGGCGGAGAGTTCCTCTGCAAGTACCTGCTTGTGCTGGAAGCTGTAGGATTGAGCTCCCGGTGGGCAATTTGGAGGTTTCGAGGCCAAATTGATGGTGTATCCTTTCCAGACTATTTGAAGAACCCAACGGTCGGAGGTTATGAGAGGCCACCTTTGGTGAAAAACTTTCAACCTCCCCCCGACCGGCAGATCGCCCGGCACTGATACATTGATGTCGGCTATGCTCTGCTGGAGCCAGTCAAAAGCTCGCCCCCTGCTTTTGCTGGGGAGCCGAGGGGCCTTGCTGAGGCACACGCTGCTGACGAGAGCGCGTGCGCTGGGGCTTAGCCTGGGCCGCAGGCTGTTGAGAAGGAGGATTGTACCTACGCTTACCAGAAGAGTAGGGAACAGTCTTCCTTCCCCCATAAAAACATCTACCTGAGGAGGTAGATGCTGAAGACTGCCGGCGGGAGAACTTGTCGAAAGCGGTATCCCGCTGGTGGAGCTGCTCTACCACCTGTTCGACTTTCTCTCCAAAAATGTTGTCCGCTCGGCAAGGGGAGTCCGCAATCCGCTGCTGGATCCTATTCTCCAGGTCGGAGGCACGCAGCCATGAGAGTCTGCGCATCACCACACCTTGAGCAGCGGCCCTGGATGCAACATCAAAGGTATCATATACCCCTCTGGCCAGGAATTTTCTGCACGCCTTCAGCTGCCTGACCACCTCCTGAAATGGCTTGGCTTGCTCAGGAGGGAGCTTGTCCACCAAGCCCGCCAACTGCCGCACATTGTTCCGCATATGGATGCTCATGTAGAGCTGGTAAGACTGAATTTTGGCCACGAGCATAGAAGAATGGTAGGCCTTCCTCCCAAAGGAGTCTAAGGTTCTAGAGTCCTTGCCCGGGGGCGCCGAAGCATGCTCCCTAGAACTCTTAGCCTTCTTTAGGGCCCGATCCACCACACCAGAGTCATGAGGCAACTGAGTGCGCATCAGCTCTGGGTCCCCATGGATCCGGTACTGGGACTCGATCTTCTTGGGAATGTGGGGATTAGTTAAAGGCTTGGTCCAGTTCGCCAGCAATGTCTTTTTTAGGACATGATGCATGGGTACTGTGGACGCTTCCTTAGGTGGAGAAGGATAGTCCAAGAGCTCAAACATTTCAGCTCTGGGCTCATCCTCCACGACCACCGGGAAGGGGATGGCCGTAGACATCTCCCGGACAAAGGCCGCAAAAGACAGACTCTCGGGAGGAGAAAGCTGCCTCTCAGGGGAGGGAGTGGGATCAGAAGGAAGGCCATCAGACTCCTCGTCAGAGAAATATCTGATGTCCTCCTCCTCCTCCCACGAGGCCTCACCATCGGTATCAGACACAAGTTCATTAACCTGTGTCTGAAGCCGTGCCCGACTCAACTCCGTGGAAACACGGCCACGGTGGGATCATCGAGAGGTAGACTCCCTCGCCAGCACTGGCGAAGCTCCCTCCGCTGACGTCGTCGGGGAGCCTTCCTGGGAGGCGGCCGCATTCGATACCGCAAGCGGTACCGATGTCGGAGACCTCACCCCGGGCAAGGGGCCAGCCGGCGCCTCACTCGACGATACCGGTGGCGCAAGCACCCCAGTACCGGAGGGGAAGGGCGCAACAGCTCTCCCAGGATCTCCGGGAGAATGGCCCGGAGACTCTCGTGCAGAGCGGCTGTGGAGAAAGACATGGAAGCCGATGCAGGCGTCGAGGTCAGAGTCTGTTCCGGGCGTGGAGGCTGTTCCGGGCTGTCCACGGTGGAGCGCATCAACACCTCCTGAACAGAGGGTGAGCGGTCCTCCCAGTGCCGATGCCTACTGGGTGCCGACTCCCTCGGCGACCCAGAGCTCTCGGTACCGTTGCGGGAAGGTGACCAGTGTCGATGCTTCTTTGATTTCTTCAAACGAAGCATGTCACCGGAGCTTCCCGGTACCGACGAGGAGGACGTAGAATCCAGCTGTCTCTTCCTCGGGGCCGAGGCCGAAGAAGGTTGGTCTCGGGGGGGCTGTACCGCAGGAGTCCTCAGGGTAGGAGGAGACACACCCGAAGGCTCACCACCACCAGCAGAGGAATGGACAGCCCTCGCCTGCACTCCAGTCGAAGCACCACCGTCCGACGACATCAGCAACAGCGGAGGTCCCGGTACCACCGACGCCGAAGCAGCCTTCCAATGTCTCGGTACCGACGATGCAGAGGGTCGATACCTCGATGCAGTCGATGCCAAGGTCGAAGGTCTTGATGCTGCCAACGTCGATGCACTTGATGCCTCCGGTGCTGTTGTCGACGAAGAGCCCGAGAACAACACGTTCCACTGGGCCAATCTCGCAACCTGAGTCCTCTTCTGTAAAAGAGCACAATGACTGCAGGCCTGCGGGCGGTGCCCAGCCCCCAGACACTGAAGACACGACGCGTGCCTATCAGTGAGCGAGATTACCCGGGCGCACTGGGTGCACTTCTTGAAGCCGCTGGAAGACATCTATGACATGGGCGGAAAAATCACGCCGGCGAAATCAAAATTCGCGATGGCGACGAAGGGCACCAAAAACAAGGGAGAGAGAAAAAACCCGTACCGAGGCCCCAAAAAAGGCCTACCCCGAAAGCGAAAGGAAACTTACGTCGGGGAAACAAACTGGACACACAGGAAGGGACAAAGACCGAGGTCGTCTTCTTTTTTTTTCTAGCGAAATCGCGAAGACGCGCGAGGGTCAACTTTGAGGGGCGCGAAACGGCGCAAAACACGACCGTCCCGAGCGCGGACAAAAGAAGACTGACGAACACGAGCCGGTTCGGGCGGGAAGACGGCCACACATGCGCGGTGCGCATGGGCGCGCGAGGACTAGCAAAGGCCTTTGCTAGTGAAGTTTCCGATTGGAGGGGCTGCCGTGGACGTCACACATCAGTGAGAACAAGCAGCCTGCTTGTCCTCGGAGAATAAGAGTTTTGCCAGAATCATCTCATCTGCTCTTATTCCTTTTATCTGTCACATTCTCAACCTCTCACTTTCCACTGCAACTGTCCCTACTGCCTTTAAACATGCTGTGGTCACACCTCTCCTTAAGAAGCCTTCACTAGACCCTACTTGTATCTCTAATTACCGACACATCTCCCTCCTCCCTTTTCTCTCCAAATTACTTGAGCGTGCTGTTCACCACCGCTGCCTTGATTTTCTCTCCTCACATGCTATTCTTGACCCACTACATTCTGGTTTTCGCCCTCTCCACTCAACCGAAACTGCGCTTACTAAAGTCTCCAATGACCTATTACTGGCTAAATCCAGGTCTCTAGTCCATCCTCATTCTTCTTGATCTTTCCGCTGCTTTTGACACTGTCGATCACAGCATACTCCTCGATACCCTGTCCTCACTTGGATTCCAGGGCTCTGTCTTTTACTGGTTCTCTTCCGACCTCTCCCTCTGCACCTTCAGTGTTCACTCTGGTGGATCCTCTTCTACTTCTATCCCTCTGCCTGTCGGCGTACCTCAGGGTTCTGTTCTTGGTCCCCTCCTCTTTTCTATCTACACTTCTTCCCTTGGTTCATTAATCTCATCCCATGGCTTTTTCTACCATCTCTATGCTGATGACTCCCAAATCTACCTTTCTACCCCTGATAGCTCACCTTGCATCCAAACCAAAGTTTCAGCGTGCTTGTCTGACATTGCTGTCTGGATGTCTCAACGCCACCTGAAATTAAACATGACCAAAACCGAGCTTCTCATTTTTCCCCCCAAACCCACCTCCCCACTCCCCCCATTTTCTATTTCTGTTGATGGCTCTCTCATTCTCCCTGTCTCCGCAGCTCGAAACCTTGGGGTCATCTTTGACTCTTCTCTCTCCTTCTCTGCTCATATCCAGCAGATCGCCAAGACCTGTTGTTTCTTTCTTTACAACATCCGTAAAATCCGCCCCTTTCTTTCCGAGCACTCTACCAAAACCCTCATCCACACCCTTGTCACCTCTCGTTTAGACTACTGCAATCTGCTTCTTGCTGGCCTCCCACTTAGTCACCTCTCCCCTTTCCAATCAGTTCAAAACTCTGCTGCCCGTCTCGTCTTCCGCCAGGGTCGCTTTACTCATACTACCCCTCTCCTCAAGTCGCTTCACTGGCTCCCTATCCGTTTTCGCATCCTGTTCAAACTTCTTCAACTAACCTATAAATGTACTCTCTCCACACTCGTCCTTCCCTACACCCCTTCCCGTGCACTCCGCTCCATGGATAAATCCTTCTTATCTGTTCCCTTCTCCACTACTGCCAACTCCAGACTTCGCGCCTTCTGTCTCGCTGCACCCTACGCCTGGAATAAACTTCCTGAACCCCTACGTCTTGCCCCATCCTTGGCCACCTTTAAATCCAGACTGAAAGCCCACCTCTTTAACATTGCTTTTGACTCGTAATCACTCGCCTCCACCTACCCTCCTCTCCTCCTTCCTGTACACATTAATTGATTTGATTACTTTATTTTTTGTCTATTAGATTGTAAGCTCTTTGAGCAAGGACTGTCTTTCCTCTATGTTTGTGCAGCGCTGCGTACGCCTTGTAGCGCTATAGAAATGCTAAATAGTAGTAGTAGTAATCATCTGTTGCCCCTATCATTGCAATACAGCAGTGGCGTACCAAGGGGGGGGCGGTGGGGGCGGTCCGCCCCGGGTGCCAGTGGGTGGGGGGTGCTCCGCTCCCGCCACCTCCCGTGGCCGTTCCCGCGGCGCCGCACATTAAAAAACCGGCGAAGCAGCGTCGCAGGCAGCGCCTCGTGCCCTGCTTGTAAAAAAAAATCAAATCTCCTTCCTTCTCCGCCTCGTCTTGACGTCGACTCGGGCCTTCCAATCAATTTGATTGGAAGGCCCGAGTCGACGTCAAGACGAGGAGAAGGAAGGAGATTTGATTTTTTTTTTACAAGCAGGGCACGAGGCGCTCCCTGCGACGCTGCTTCGCCGGTTTTAACGGGACTGAGGTGGAAAAGGAGAGGGGCGAAAGGGACTCGGGTGGGGTTATTCAGAGGGGAGAAGGGGACTGGGGTGGGGGTCTCAGACAGGGGAGGGGAGAAGGGGACTGGGGTGGGGATCTCAGAGGGGAGAAGGGGAGGGGAGAAGGGGACTGGGGTGGGGGGGTTCAGAGGGAAGAAGGGGACTGGGGTGGGGATCTCAGAGGGGAGAAGGGGACTGGGGTGGGGGTGTTCAGAGGGGAAAAGGGGAGGGGAGAAGGGGACTGGGGTGGGGATCTCAGAGGGGAGAAGGGGACTGGGGTGGGGATCTCAGAGGGGAGAAGGGGAGGGGAGAAGGGGACTGGGGTGGGGGTGTTCAGAGGAGATAAGGGGACTGGGGTGGGGGTCTCAACAGGAGAAGGGGAGGGGAGAAGGGGACTGGGGTGGGGGTGTTCAGAGGGGAGAAGGGGGCTGGAACTGGGGGCTGAAAAAAGGGGCAGAGAGAGAAGGGACAGATCCTAGAGGAAGGGGGAGCGAGAGGGAGGGCAGACCCTGGATGGATGGGAGAGGGAGGGCAAATGGTGGATTGAAGGGGCAGAGAGAAAGGGCAGGCAGTGGATGGAAGGGACGGCAGAGAGGGCAGACACTGGATGGCAGAGAGAGAGAGAGAGAGAGAGAGTGAAGACAGATGCTGGATGGAAGGAAGACGGTGAAAAGAAGATGAGGAAAGCAGAAACCAGAGACAACAAACTGTAAATAAAATATATTTTTTATTTTTTTTGCTTTAGGATAAAGTATTGTAGATGTGTTAAATGTTTATAATAGAACATGTAAATAAGGTAATCTTTTTATTGGACTAATTTTAATACATTTTGACTAACTTTCGGAGAACAAAACCCCCTTCCTCAGGTCAGGATAGGATACTGTAACAGCACTATACTGTACTGACCCGAGGACGGAGGTTTTGGCCTCTGAAAGCTAAATGTATTAGTCCAATAAAATGGTATTATTTTACTTTCTATATTTGTTTTATTTCTATTTCTTAATTTGTAAAGTGGTGATTGGTACTTGTTAGTTTTTTTCAAATTTACATCTGCTGTCTTTATATTTTGCACAGTACTAGGGGACAGTTTCTGTTTCTGTGGTGTTGCATTGTATGCAGAGTCTGGCATTGGGGGTTCAGTTTAATTTTTGTCTAAATAGAAAGTTTATGATTACTTATTCTATAGTGGATTAGGGTGTATCTGTGTTTGTGAAAAAGACATGGCTTTCAGTTGGCACTGACTGTGCAGGATCTACGATCTGTACTATTCTGTCTGGTTTCATTTTACAATAGGTGAATTGATGTTCTAGTGCTCACTGTAGTGTTTAAGATGCTTTCCTTTTCCTTGTGTGACTCGTAGAAATGACTGCTTATGGTATGGTAGAATTGCTCTATAGGTCCTGAGTGTTTTGTATTCTCGGCATGCCTAGTACTGGATTTGGGGGGGGGGGGGGGGTTAAAAAATGACCGGCCCCGGGTGTCAACTACCCTAGGTACGCCACTGCAATACAGTCACAGCATATAACTTCCAACTGAATCTGCCAGCACTTTGTCCACTTTACAGGGCATAGCTTGACATCTTAAAATAGTCACCCCACCCGTCCTTCTCCAGAGGATGCAAAAATCATCTCCCTCACCCAATCCCATTGCAATTTCTGGTATTCAGTCTCATCCGCCGTCTAATGTAAACATGCTACCTGAGCTTTTTTGCAGTGTAATTCTGTTAATATTTTAGGATCTCCAATAAAGCTTAGATACTTACCTGTAGTAGGTATTCACCGAGGACAACAGGCTGACTGTTCTCACATGTGGGTCGACGTCCGTGTCGGCACGGGAATCAGCGTTTTGCAAAAGCAAAAATAAAAAAGGTTTTGCCAGAGTCTTCTAGCGCACATATAGCGCGCACCGTGCATGTACGGACTGACTTCCCACCTGCTGCGAGAGCGCGTCTCCTCAGTTAAATCAAAAAGCATAATAAATAACAAATAACTCCAAAGGGGAGGTGGGAGGGTTTGTGAGAACAATCAGGCTGCTGACCTCGGAGAATACCTGCTACAGGTAAGTATCTTTGCTTTCCCAAAAGGACAAGGTTCTCACGTGTGGGGTATCCCTAGCATCCAGGCTCACTCAAAACGATGAACATTGGTCAATGGGGCCTTGCGACGGCGAGGACATAACATAGGTTAACCTGAAACTATATACAGCTAGCTGAGAGTGCAACCTGGAACAGAATAAAAACGGGCCTAAGGGGGTGGAGTTGGATTCTAAACCCCGAACAGATTCTGCAGCACTGACTACCCAAACCAACTGTTATGTCGGGTATCCTGCTGAAGGCAGTAGTGAGATGTGAATGTGTGGACTGATGACCAATGTGACAAAGCTAGCACTCGGGGCCCCACAGAGAAGCAGCTAATCCCTGAACTATGGTTCCCAGAAGCCCTTGCAAGCAGGAGAGAGGATGGTAGCCCCAAAAGGGTGGAATGGATTTCCAACCCTAGCAGGGGGAGCAGTGACTCAGTGCTAGGGGAGCCAGTTACTCCCTTCCCCACTAGAATGTAAAGGTAGCCCTGTCCAGCACATGAAGGCAGTGTGAGAGGCCACAGGGGTGTGGTGCTGTGAGGTAAGAGGAAAGCTGCCAGCCCTGTTTGGTACAGGGTCCTCCTGGGTGCTGTGAAGAGGACAGGGGCATTAAGTAGTGGTTTCCTTTGAAGAGACTGTTTGTGAAAGGTTTGAATTATTGGGATGTATAGAACAGCAGGCTGAACTTTGACTGAGTCCTTCTGAGGGAGAGGGGAAGGTAGGGCAAAGGAAGTGGGCCTGAACTGTTAAGGGACTGAATGTTGGCTGGAGTTTGGACCCGGCCTAAACCCTGTTTGTGAACTGCATTTCAATTTTGAGAGTGGAACTGAATTGAGAATAAAGCACTTTGGTCTTAAGTCCATATGGCAGTCTGGTTCTTTGCTGGAAACCTGTGAGCCTAACAGGGCTGCCGGCCCCAACCCAGAGTGGAGAAGCGGACCCCTTTACACCATGTTGAAGCCTTGCAAATCTCTTCAATGGAGGCTGACTTTAAGTGAGCCATCGATGCAGCCATGGCTCTAACATTATGAGCCATCCAGAGTCAGCCCAGCTTGGGCATAAGTGAAGGAAATACAATCTGCTAGCCAATTGGAGATTGTGCGTTTTCCACTGGTGACTCCCCTCCTGTTGGGATCAAAAGAAACAAACAACTGGGCAGACCGTCTTAAGAGCTTCGTCTGCTCCACATAAAAGGCCAATGCTCTCTTGCAGTCCCAAGGTGTGCAAACTGCTTTCACCAGGGTGGGCATGAGGACAGGGAAAAAATGTTAGCAAGACAATTGACTGGTTCAGATGGAACTCCGACACCACCTTCGGCAGGAACTTACGGTGCGTGTGGAGGAATACTCTGCTGGTGTCACGATTGTGGTCGTGACCCCTCTCAGACTCACCTTATTTCCGGCGGTCAGCTTCTGTCTGTTCTTCCTGAGTTAGTTCTGTCTCTGTGCGCTGGCTGCTTCCAGCATGGCTCTGATTACTCCACTATACTGCACCTGTGTGTGTTAAGCCTCTCTGTGCTTCAGTATGTTTTCTGCCTGTGTCTTGGTTTGTGTTCCTCTTGCCCTCTGGTGGCCAGAACCGGTGGCTGCCATAGACTTTACAGACTTTTTCTGGTCCGGTCCAGTCCAGATATTCCAGCCCTCCAGACTTGGTTTGAAGTTTGGCAGCTAGCCTCACCCGCAGCTGCCTCATGATTCCTGCAGTGAGTTCAGCTGCTGATGGGTTTATTACCACCTGGAACCTTCTGAGTTTGCCTTTGCATCGTCTAAGGTCCCTGGTTTGTTGGTGCTTTGTTGCACTTCTGCCTAGTCTGGTTTCTTGTATTATTCCTTGTCTGATTCTAGTTAGTCTGTGTGTAGTTTAGCTTAGGTTTATTTGCTTATTTCCCTAGTCTTGTTTCTGGTCTGTATTCCTTGTCTAGTTTCTGCTTGTCTGTGTCTCTTGCTTAGTGGCTGCTCTGCAGCTTTCAGTCCTGTCTCTTGTCTGTCAGTATTTGTACCCTGTTTTAGTGGCTGCTCTGCAGCTTTCAGTCCTGTCTCTTGCCCGTGAGTATTGGTACCCTGTTTCAGTGGCTGCGTGGCAGCTTTCAGTTCCTGTCTTTTAGCGTGTCCATTTTCCTGTTTTGTGTAGTATTGTCTGTCTGTGAGTCCTAGCCCAGTTTCCTGCCTTGCTGCCCATGTATATTCCTTTCCCCTCTGACCCTCAGTCCCTGTTCAGTCTAGTTGGTATCCAGTGCCTGCCCTGTAAGTCCTGCCGGCAGCCTGCACCCAGGGGCTCAACTCCTGGGGAAGGGTGGTCAAGCGCAGGTGAAGTCTAGCTGTTTCTGACAGAGTTCTGCCTTGTCTCTGGTGTGGGGTGGTTTTGCCTGCCACTGCTGCTCCATGGCAGTGGCCCAAGGGCTCACGAACCTAGTTTCTGCCTTGAAAGCCTAACAGTTGGGATGAAACTTGGTATAATGTGCATCCACTAAGGCCTGAAGCTCACTGACCCTACGAACTGAAGTAACAGCCACCAAGAAAATGACCTTCCAGGTCAAGTAATTCAGATGGCAGGAATTCAGTGGCTCAAAAGGAGCTTTCATCAGCTGGGTGAGAACGATGTTGAGATCCCATGACACTGGTGGAGGTTTGACAAGGGGCTTTGACAAAAGCAAACCTCTCATGAAGCAAACAACTAAAGGCTGTCCAGAGATAAGCTTACCCTCTACATGCCGATGATAAGCACTAATTGCACTGAGGTGGACCCGTACGGAGTTGGTCTTGAGACCAGACTCTGACAAGTGTAGAAGGTAATCAAGCAGGGTCTTTGTGGGACAAGAAAGAGGATCTAGGGCCATGCTGTCACACCAGAGGGCAAACCTCCTCCATTTGAAAGAGTAACACCTCTTTGTGGAATCTTTCCTGAAAGCACGCAAGACTTGGGAGACACCCTCTGAAAGACCCAAGGAGGCAAATTCTAAAGTTTCAACATCCAGGCTGAGAGAGCCAGGGACTGGAGGTTGGGATGAAGAAGCGACTCTTCATTTTGAGTGATGAGAGTTGGAAAACACTCCAAACTCCACAGTTCTTCGGAGGACAACTCCAGAAGAAGAGGGAACCAAATCTGACGTGGCCAGAAGGGTGCGATCAGTATCATGGTTCCACGGTCTTGCTTGAGTTTCAGCAAAGTCTTCCCTACTAGAGGTATGGGAGGATACGCATACAGAAGGCCTGTTCCCCAATGAAGGAGAAAAGCATCTGACGCAAGTCTGTCGTGGCCCTGAAGCCTGGAACAGAACTGAGGGACCTTGTGATTGATCTGAGTGGCAAAAAGATCCATGCCTTGACGGCGTGCCCAAAGCCACATCTGAACAGCTTCCTGACACAGAGGGTGAGATCCAGAACCCCCCCCCCCCCCCCCCGTTTGTTGGTGTAATACACTGCAACCTGATTGTCTGTTTGAGTCAAGATAATTTGGTTGGACAGCCTATCTCTGAAAGCATTCAGAGTGTTCCAGATCACTCGTAATTCCAAGAGGTTGATCTGAAGTCCGATTTCCTGGAAGGACCAGGCTCCTTGAGTGTGAAGCCCATCTACATGAGCTCCCCACCCGAGGAAGCATGCACCCATCGACAGCATTTTTTGTGGCTCAGGAAGTTGGAATGGTTGTCCCATGGTCAAATTGGACCGGATTGTCCACCACTGAAAATCGGTGGAGAGTTGGATCACATCCTCTAGATCCCCTACAGCTTGATACCACTGGGAAGCTAGGGTCCATTGATCTGATCTCATACGCAGACATGCCATGGGAACTACATGAACTGTGGAGGCCATATGGCCCAAAAGTCTCAACATCTGCCAAGCTGTGATCTGCTGCCTGCAAATAGGTGGGAAAATGTGGGATACAAATGTAACAAATAAATAATAAATAAATAAGCCCAAGCTGTCTTCATGTCCAGCAGTGCTCCAATGAATTCCAATTTTTGAACAGGAGTGAGATTGGACTTGGAGTAATTTATTACAAACCCCAGTAGCTCTAGCACCTGAATAGTCATTCGCATGGACTCCAGAGCATCTTCCTCCAAGGTGCTCTTCACCAACCAATTGCTGAGATAAGGAAACACGTGCACTCCCAGTCTGCGTAGCGACGCTGCGACTACAACTAGACACTTTGTAAACACTCTGGGCACAGACGCCAGGCACACGGTACTGAAAGTGCTGTGTTCCCAGCCAAAATCGAAGATACTTCCTGTGAGCTGGAAGTATCGAGATGTGTGAGTAAGATTCCTTTAAGTCTAGAGAACATAGCCAATTGTTCTCCTGAATCATGGGAAGAAGGGTGCCCAGGGAAACCATTCCGAACTTCTCAGACTAGGAATTTGTTCAGGGCCCTTAGGTCTAGGATGGGACACATCCCCTCCCCCCCCCCCCCAATTTTCTCCTGCACAAGGAAGTACCTGGAATAGAATCCTAGCCCTTCTTCCCCTGGTGGAACGGGTTCGACCGCACGGGCCTTCAGAAGGGCGGAGAGTTCCTCTGCAAGTACCTGCTTGTGCTGTAAGAATGAACTCCCGGTGGACAATTTGGAGGTTTGGATTCCATATTGAAGGTGTATCCTAACTAGACTATATGCAGAACCCACCGGTCAGAGGTAATGAGAGGTCACCTTTGGTGAAAAAACATTAACCTCCCTCCAACCGGCAAGTCGTCCGGTACGGACACTTTTACTGTGGCTATGCATATTTATTTATTTAATTTATTTATTGCACTTGTATCCCACATTTTCCCACCCATTTGCAGGCTCAATGTGGTTTACAAAGACCTGTTATGGCATCGCCATACCAGGGTAACGAGTACAATTGGTGTTACAGAGAAGTCAAGGAAAGCAAGAGGATTTGATCAAGCAGTCGTAAAAAGATACATTCTGAATTAAGTTGAATAGGTGTTGTGTTAAGGTTAGTTATGGGTTCTCGTGGTAGGCTTTGTTAAAGATGTAAGTCTTCAGAGATTTGCAGAAGTTCATTAATTCGTTGATCGTTCTCAAGTGAGTTGGAAGTGCATTCCACAGCTGCGTGCTCATATAAGAAAAGCTGGTCGCGTGTGTTAGTTTGTATTTTAATCCTTTACAGCTGGGGAAGTGTAGGTTATGAAAGGTGCGGGAAGATCTTTTAGCATTTCTGGGTGGCAGGTCCACGAGGTTTAGCATGTAGGTCGGGGCATCTCCATAAATGATTTTATGAACAATCGTGCAGATCTTGAACGTGATACGTTCTTTAAGTGGGAGCCAATGTAATTTCTTTCTTAGGGGTTTTGCACTTTCATATTTCGTTTTCCCAAATATAGACTGCGGTGTTCTGGGCTGTTTGGAGTTTTTTGATGGTCTGTTCTTTACAGCCAGCATAAAATGCATTGCAGCAATCCAGGTGACTTAATACAATTGACTGTACCAGATTCTGAAAGATGGCCCTTGGGAAGAAAGGTTTTACTCTTTTGAGTTTCCACATGGAGTGAAACATTTTCTTAGTTGTATTCTTCACGTGATTTTCGAGTGTGAGATTTCGATCAATGGTAACTCCCAGAATTTTCAAACTGTTTGAGACGGGGAGGGAGAAGTTTGGGGTGGTTATGGTGGTGAATTTATTTGTATTGTGTTGTGAGGTGATTATAAGACATTGGTTTTTTTTCTGCATTGAGTTTTAGTTGAAATGCATCCGGCCCAGGAGTGCATGATTTGGAAGCTTTGGATGATTTCGTTGGTGATTTCCTTTAGGTCATGTTTGAATGGGATGTAAATCGTGACATCGTCTGCCTATATGTATGGGTTGAGATTGTGATTGTCTAATAGCTTGGCTAGGGGTGTCATCATTAGGCTAAAAAGGGTTGGTGAGAGGGGGGATCCTTGGGGAACTCCGCATTCAGGTATCCATGGGACTGATATCTCCGCGTTAGTTGTTACTTGGTATGATCTTGTAGTCAAGAATCCTCTAAACCAATTAAGAACGTTACCTCCCACTCCAAAGTATTCCAGGATGTGTAATAATATTCCATTGTTGACCATGTCGAAGGCACTGGACATGTCAAATTGTAGAAGGATGTTTTTACCGGTTGCAATTGTTTGTTTAAATTTATTCATTAAAGTTACTAGTACTGTTTCCGTACTGTAGTTCGATCGAAATCCAGATTGGGATTCGTGCAGAATTGAGTATTTATTTAGGTGGTTAGTGAGCTGTTTCGTCACTACGCCTTCCATAAGTTTGGTTATCAGCGGGATAGATGCTACTGGGCAGTAGTTGGTTAAGTCACTTGCATTTTTCTTTGCGTCTTTAGGTAAAGGAGTAAGTAATATATTTCCTTTATCCTTTGGGAAGAGACCATTTTGTAGCATATAGTTTAGGTGTTTCGTGAGGTCTGTTATGAATTGTTGAGGGGCAGATCTTATAATATTACTAAGACAGATGTCTAGTTTGCATTGCGATTTGGCGTATCTTTTGAGTGATTGGGAGATGTTTTCGATTGACAGTGAGTCAAAGTTGGTCCATGATCGGTCTGCTGGGTATTCCCCATGAATTGGGTCTAGACACTCAAGGAGGTTTATATATTCAATTGTGTTGCTGGGTATCTTAGTTCGTAACTTTATGATTTTCTCTTTGAAGTAGTTCACAAGGTTGTTTGCTAATGGGGTATCTCTGTTGTTAGAAGTAACCGGCGTGGTATTTAGTAGGTTATTTACGAGTTGGAAGAGTTTGTGTGTATCCTTGTAGCCTGGTACAATTTTAGTTTTATAATATGATCTTTTGGTCTGTCTGATGGTGTATTTGTATTTTCTCTGTAGTTGTTTCCATTCGTTGAGTGCAGAGTCATCTTTTTTCTTATTCCATGCTTGTTCTAGTCTTCTGACTTGTGTTTTTAGTTCTTTCAGTTCTTCATTAACCCATGGTAATGAGTTTTTTCTATGTGAGGTTCTGGTTTGGGGTGGTGCTATGTTGTCTAATATCGTTCTACATCTGTTGTCCCAGTCATGGAGAAATTCGGGTGAATCTGTTGGTGTTGTCCATTCGTTGTCGTAGATTTGTTGCCAGAATATTAATGGGTCTATTTTGCCTCTCGTGGTATAGGTTGATTGTTCTTGTTTGTGTTGTGATTGTTTTGTTCGCCAGTGAAGGGAGAGGTTCGCTTTGTAGTGATCGGACCATGGTATGGCTGTCCATTTTGTATCTTTTAGTGTGCGATTTAGTTCATGTGAGAATTTGTATGTAATTATGTCTAGTGTGTGTCCTTTAATATGGGTCGGTTGCATGTTTGGCCATTGGAGCTCCCATAGCTGAAGGAAGTCTTTGCATTCCCTCACATTTGTTAGATTACTATCCTCGAGGTGGAGGCTGATGTCACCTGCTATAAGAAGGTTTTGGGTAGAGACACATGTGTTCAATATGAAATCCATGAGGTGTGTTTGGCAATCTTGCCAATTGCCTGGTGGTCTGTAGAACAGAATAAGGTTTAGGTGATCCTGTAGGGTTGGGTGGTTGATTCTGACTGAGGCAATTTCAAGTTGGAGAAGTATGGATTCGGCTGTTGTTGTGACGGTGAATTGGGATCTATAGATTATAGCTAAGCCTCCTCCTCTTTTTCCGTTCCTTGTCCAATGGGTGATTTTGTACCTTGGAGGGCATAGTTCTAGGATTATGGGGTCTTTGAGGTCATGAATCCAGGTTTCGCTTATAAAGAGAAAGTCGAGATTGTCTGTTGTGATCCAATTGGTTATTCTCGTAGTTTTGTTAACTGCAGATCTGGCGTTTATATAACCCATTTGTATTAGTCGATGGGGTTCAGTTAGAGTCGGGGATGTGATGATTTTTATTAGTTGTCTGTCTTCTTGGTCTTCGAGTTTATGGTGTCCCTTCTTTCCTTTCTGTTGGTTGTTTCCGTAGGTGGAAGATTGTCCATTCCATTTCTTAAACTTTAGGTTAGATGTATTATATTTGGGTTGTGTGCATGGTTTGTGTATTGTGGGAAGAGTATTGTCTGCGAGAGGGGTTGTCAGTACGTGGTGAATTAGATAAGAGACAATAGATAGTAAGGAGTAGTTTGTTAGTGTTCATGTTGACGTTAATGTATGCAGTGTTCATTGTGTGACAAAATGGAGCATAGGAGCAAATGGAGCATAGGAGGTGCTTAATTGGAGCCAGTCAAAAGCTCGTCCCTTATAGTTTTGCTGGGGAGCAGCAGGGGCATACTTTCAGTTATTCAAGTTGTACATAAACATTTTATTGACCGCGTTCTGGATGCCCAGCCTGCCAACTGATAATAAATGTAATATTCTTTACTAATTTAGGTTCTGTGGTCCATCCCATTAGTCTAACTCTTCCTCTCCTGAGTCTCCCATCCCCCTACTCCTCACCACCTCTTTTCCTTACACCACCTTCACCACTCATCTTAAGAGTATAATCACTGTGACTTTCTCCACTCAAAGGTCTCCCCATCCTACCTCACTCAAAAACACTCTCCCAGCATTAATGTAACCCTATGCCACGGCTGTGCCCAGGTCCCTGGCTCGCAGGCACCTCGGTCCCCAGGGTTTAGACCTGGGGAATGCTGCGAAGTGATGGTTTACCGTTTCCCGTGTTCCAGAAGATATGCTGGTCCGGTGCGGATCTTCCAGCTCTCCAGATTGTTTGGGGATTTTTTGGAACCAAGCAGCACCCATACCTGGTGAACTCCCTTGTGACCTGCCTTTATTAACCACCTTGCAACAGTGCTCTTCAGAGGCGTTCCTTTGGTGTGAAGTGTTGCAGTGCCTTTGTGCTTTTCGTGTTGGTGACTTTTACTCTGCTTGTTTTTTGGATTATTCTTCTGCCTGCAGCCTGTCCAGACCCGGATTGTCTATTGGACTATTCTTCTGCCTGCCGCCTGCCCAGACCCGGATTGTCTATTGGACTATTCTTCTGCCTGCCGCCTGCTCAGACCCGGTTTATTGGACTATTCTTCTGCCTGCCGCCTGCCCAGACCCGGATTGTTTATTGGACTATTCTTCTGTCTACAGCCTGCCCTGACCCGGCTTGTTTCTGGATTGTTCGTTTGCCTGCTGTTTTTCCTGGAACCCAGCGTGTTTCTAGTGTTCCTGGTATTTGTCAGCTTGCTGCTGTGTCCTGCCTTGTCCTGCAAGTCCTACCGGCCGCCTGAAGCCCAGAGCTCAACTCTTGGTGAAAGGTGGCCAAGTGTAGGTGAAGCCTTACTCCAGTCCACTGTGTTCCAGTTCCGGTCTGCCTTATCTGGTGTTGGGGTGATTCTCCTGCCGCTCCTCGGCAGTGGCCCAAGGGCTCACAAACCCAGGTTCCTGCTGTGTATACGTGACAGTTTGCAAGGCCATGAGCTCGGAGGTATCATCCCTCACGCAGGCGCTGCAGGAGCATGCCAGGATACTTCATACGTTGGGAGCACGTATGGAGCAGCTAGAGCGACTGATGGCGGCCTCTATGGGGGCCGCAGCGGACGCCTCCGGTTTAGCACCAGCGAGAGCTCCGGCCACATCAGGAATCCGTCTAAAGTCACCTCCTAGATATGATGGTAATCCCAAGGCCTGTAGAGGGTTTCTTAACCAGTGCGAAATAATTTTTGAGCTCCAGGCCCAAGATTTTCCTACGGAGAGAACCCGGATAGCTTATATAATGTCCCTGCTGTCCAGCCAAGCCTTAGATTGGGCGTCCCCGCTTTGGGAAAAGAACGATCCGGTGCTTCAGGATTTCCGGGGCTTCGTGGAGCACTTCAAACGAGTGTTTGAAGAACCAGGGAAGGTTACTTCAGCTACTTCTGCACTCCTGAGACTCAAACAGGGAACCCAGACCTTAGGGTTCCGCACCTTGGCCTCTGAATTGGACTGGAATAATGAAAGTCTGCTCACAACCTGCTGGCACCGCAGATTAAGGATGAGCTGGCCGGACGCGAACTTCCCACCAGGCTGGATGACCTGATTAAACTGTGCACTATGATTGATATTCGATTTCAAGAGCGGGGCAAAGAACGGCGTTCCATTGAAAGGATAGGTATGAAGACGCAGAGTCAACAAGGGCTACCACCGGCTCCTCGTACACGGGAGATTCCCCCGCAACCACCGGCAGAACCCATGCAATTAGGTCACACCCCTCTCACAAGTCAAGAAAGACAGCGACGTCGGACCCTCAACCTCTGCTTGTACTGTGGTGAGACGGGATACTACGCGGTCAACTGCCCACAGAAACCCGGCTCTTTAGGGCCAGGATTAACTGCAGGAACTGTAGTAAGCCAATCCTCTAACCTTCTGCGCACTCAGTTTCTCATGCCAGCGGTTCTTGACCTAGGTCATAAACAGGAGCACACTGAGGTCTTTTTGGATTCTGGGGCAGGTGGAAGCTTTATAACCGCATCTCTAGTCCAGCAACTGAACATTCCTACACAAGAACTACCTAAGACCATCCCGCTTTTTTCGGTGTATGGTACTATCCAAGGCTATGTAAATACTCAAACGGTGCCTTTGGGCCTACAGATTGGCGATCACCGGGAGGATATCTCTCTATATGTCCTTCCTTTAGCAGTACAACCCATCGTTTTAGGTCTTCCCTGGCTACAGACACACAACCCGGTCCTAGACTGGGGTAAAGGTGAGATCGTGGACTGGGGCGAGTCGTGCCAAAAACTTTGTTTCATCCCTGACACCGATAGTGTGGTCGGCAAACAGTTGGACCAGGATTCAGATGCATGGACGAATATTAGTGACTCTCAGGACTCTACGACTTTTACAAGGGGGATGACCTGTGCATGTGCCTTACCCCCGATCAGCCAGTGCCAAGTGGAATCCGGTAACGGGCCCAGGTCTCCAGATCTGGCCAACAGGACTGCTGAGACGCCTCCTTGGGGCCAGGGATCCCGCACTTTACGTAAGAAGTCGACCCCAGGACCTAAGCTTCAGGACAATCCGGAGCGCCGGAGATCTAAGAATCAAAAGACTAGTTCGCAGCAAACCATGGCCTGTAGCTCCACTCCAGTGCCAGGCACTCAACACCGCTTGGTAAACAAAGCCCAGTCTCGCCCTCAACTGGCCAGCTCCCGGCCGGTGCCTAAGGATATGGACATTGGAAGACTACCTTATTGTGCCAGCCAATTTCACCCAGAAGATCCAGGGAAACCCAGACCTCCCGAGAAGCCCGGGGAGGCCTTAAGGGAGGGATACTGTCACGGTTGTGCCCAGGTCCCTGGCTCGCAGTCACCTCGGTCCCCAGGGTTTAGACCTAGGGAATGCTGCGAAGTGATAGTTTACCGTTTCCCATGTTCCAGAAGATATGCTGGTCCGGTCCGGATCTTACAGCTCTCCAGATTGGGGAGTTTTTTGGAACCAAGCAGCACCCATACCTGGTGAACTCCCTTGTGACCTGCCTTTATTAACCACCTGGTAAGGTTCCTAGTTGCCTTGCAACAGTGCTCTTCAGAGGCGTTCCTTTGATGATGTAAAGTGTTGCAGTGCCTTTGTGCTTTTCGTGTTGGTGACTTTTACTCTGCTTGTTTTTTGGACTATTCTTCTGCCTGCTGCCTGCCCAGACCCGGATTGTCTATTGGACTATTCTTGTCTACAGCCTGCCCTGACCCGGCTTGTTTCTGGATTGTTCGTTTGCCTGCTGTTTTTCCTGGAACCCAGCGTGTTTCTAGTGTTCCTGGTATTTGTCAGTTTGCTGCTGTGTCCTGCCTTGTCCTGCAAGTCCTACCAGCCGCCTGAAGCCCAGAGCTCAACTCTTGGTGAAAGGTGGCCAAGTGTAGGTGAAGCCTTACTCCAGTCCACTGTGTTCCAGTTCCGGTCTGCCTTATCTGGTGTTGGGGTGATTCTCCTGCCGCTGCCACTCCTCGGCAGTGGCCCAAGGGCTCACAAACCCAGGTTCCTGCTGTGTATACGTGACACCCTAATATAACATATTCCGCCTTCCCCTCAACTGTAATAACTGTTAGAGGGTAGAAAAAGAAGACACTCTAATGCCCAACCCCAACTAAACAAATATTTATTTTTTGTCTATTAGATTGTAAGCTCTTTGAGCAGGGACTGTCTTTCTTCTATGTTTGTGCAGCGCTGCGTATGCCTTGTAGCGCTATAGAAATGCTAAATAGTAGTAGTAATATCTCAATGCAGTTTCTAGCAAGTCCACAATACACAAACAGTGGATCCAAAAGAGTCCTCTCACAAGTGGTGTTTTCTTAAACAAGGTCTTTATTTCAAATCAATAAAAGCAACCCGACACGAATCGTGTTTCGGTCGTAAAGGCCTGCGTCAGGGGTCTATGAATAAACATAAATATAATCATCAAAACCAAGTAAATCCATATATAAAAAAACATATATTTAAAAAAACATATATAGAAAATATTATATCTCTCTAATTTCTAAAAAAATATATGTATGTAAATGAAAATAAAACAACATATCTCTCTATATAAAACACACCTCCAACATTCTAATGAAGCCTCACTTTCCCAACGTTCTAAAGTGAGGCGGCAGAGACCACTTTTTGAACATCAGTGTTTGCCCCGCCCACGCGCTGCTGATTGGCTGTGCCTCAGGTGATGCACACAAAGTACGGTTCCACCCGCCCACGCACTGCTGATTGGCTGTGCCTCAGGTGATGCATACAAAGTACGGTTCCACCTCCCAAACACTCACATGGACTTAGAAACCACCAAGCCTTTGAATGGGACCGGTGCTGCAGAGGAGCAGGAGTGGGACAGCGAAGAAAATGCAGCGGCGTTCAGGAAAAAAAAAAAACGAAACGAACACACACGAGTCCCCGCCCCTTCCTGAGGAGGGGGTAGCTACCATTACGGGGACCAACCGCGAGGAAAAGCGCGGACGAAGAACGCCACTAAACAACCACTACATCGCGGACCTTACTCTGCAAGCTGTTCATAGCGGTGAGTCTCCAAGCCGGCGTTCAGTGCCTACAACAGAGACTTCCAAACACATGCGCCCTCAGCCCCGCCCCCCCTACAGAACGCCACCCACATTCCACACTAAAACCAAACCAACCCTCCCCCCAAAAAAACACCCAAACGGAAACCTCCGGCGCCCAACCCCCTCCTAAAAAAAACGGATCACAGCCCACCTGAGTGCCCAGCTGAAATCAGTGCCTACAAGGAGACCTCCAGATACATGCGCCCTCAGCCCCGTCCCCCCTACAGACCACCACCCACATTCCACACTCGAAAAAAACCCCATATCTACTCCTACTGCCTGCCTGCAACGGATCCCTCTGGTTTCAACAAAAATACAAGTGCCTACAAATACCACATCAGAGTGCCCTGCTGAATTAAGATTACTGTATCACACTCACACGCAGAGAATCACCCCCCTACCAGCCACAAAAAAAACCCCACATCTAATATGGACAATCAGCATCACTCACTAACACACATACATACAACCAAACTGCCCACCACCCAAAATGCCACACATTGCCATGGACAGACAACATCTTGCTTTCACACTCATACACACACACTCCCTCCCCAACCCCCTTAATACAAAAACTGAAACAGTAAAACCTACATCTCTCTCTTACAAACACCCACAGAATCCCATAATCCCCCCCAAAAAAACACAAACACTCATACAGAACAACCCTACCCCACAAACACCCCCCCACAAAATGGCACACACACCCACAAACACCCACAACCCCCCTCAAAACCACAAACACTCATACAGAACAACGCTACCCTACCCCACAAACACCCCTCCCCCCCAAAAAAATAGCATACACCCATAAACCCCCACAACCCCCCCTCAAACCACAAACACTCATACAGACTTTACAACTTTTAAAAAAACTCTTTTCCTTTTTAAAAAAAAAATATATCCCTTAATATCAAACAGAAAAAGAAAAAAAAAAAAAAAACCACATGCTAGCGCCCGTTTCATTTGTTTTGGAAACGGGCCTTTTTTACTAGTATTTATATAAAGGAACATACCTATTGATTTCCAATACAGAAAATAATCTTGCAGATCAAACTGACAAACAGTTAACTTCCTGCTAACTGAGATAATCTATGACAAAGGGATGATAGAAACATATTACATATCATATCATGAGATGCATGTAAAAGCATTTTTTGTATTGCACAAAAGCATATGACAATAATAAACATAAATATCCAAATATGTGAAAAATATATATAATAAATATATTTTAAAAACATATATAAAAGATATACAAAAAAAGGATGGATGGTTTATATTAACATTAAAAACAACTGCGGATGTGTGTACATGCATATTATGAAAACAAAGTATTATGATGAGGAATCCCAAATACATCTCAGCTTAGTTAAAAAATCAATAATACCCATGGAGTCATTATGTATATTGGTAACTATGCACCAAACAGAAACCGGGT
The DNA here is from genome assembly GCF_901765095.1 of Microcaecilia unicolor. Lineage (NCBI taxonomy): Eukaryota > Metazoa > Chordata > Amphibia > Gymnophiona > Siphonopidae > Microcaecilia > Microcaecilia unicolor. The sequence goes on from NC_044037.1 coordinate 125,353,433, forward strand.
AATAAAGATACAGATCTCAAAAAGACAATACAAACACAGATATATATGCAAAATGTGCCAAAGAAACAAAAAAAATCCTTTAAAAATTAAAATAATAACAAAATGTAAAAATGTATGGACATGATTGGAAAAGAATATATAAAATGGAAAAACATAAATCAAAAAAAAAGGGAAAAAGAATATATTATAAGAAAAATATGTATTTGTATAATAAAAAATAAAATAATAACAACATTTAAAAATTATTATAAAAAGAGATGATTTTCAAAGTAATTATGAAGATATATGGAAATATATGTAATATATGTAAATTGGAAAACAGGATGGCATCACTGACAATAAGTTTTGAACTAAAATGTATTTCCATAATGACGTCCCAGCATACATGCAGCGCTAGTATAAAAGAAAATAGAAAAAAATATAAAATAAAAGGAATATACCACATGTGCCCATGTATTCTGACTCAAAAGGCAAAAAAAAAGAAGAAGTGAATCCACTTCTTTTGGCGCACAAAGTACATTTAAAAGGGAAATAAAATTCATACAGTGTAGCCGAAAACAGCGTTGCTTGTTATGACACTAAGCAACTAAGTTAAAATGAATAGCATGATGGCGTCGCAGCAAATATGCTGCGCCGGTGTAAAAGATAATGGAAAAATAAAATATCCTATATAATAATTCTCACCACCAACATTCTAATGTGTCTGCTTGTGTCCATGGCTCCTTCGGAGTTGCTGAACTAGGCTCCGTAGCCAGGTTGACATCACTCACAGCTGATTCCCAGGCAGGGGGAAGAGTAGGGAAACACGCGGAGCAAGTGACAGGGAGCAGCGCATCAAACAACAACCCTCCTCTCCCCTGCCCCCCTCCAGCCACCCATGTCCTGCGATCCTCCGTTCCCCCTGCCCCCCCCCCTCCAGTCACCCATGTCCAACGATCCTGCTCTTTCACCTGCCCCTCCTTCATCCACCCAGGTTGTGTAACCAATTCTTCGGGGCAGGCAGGAAAGATCCCTAGTCCTGCCTGCCCGCTGCTGGCACTGGTGCTCCCCCGCTGCCGGATCGCTGTTCAAAATGGCCACCGATACTTACAAGGGCAGCCTCCAAGACTTCAGCAGAAGTCTCGCGAGTCTGCCATTGGAAGTCTTGGTGGCCATTTTGAACAGCGATCCGGCAGCGGGGGAGCGTCAGCGCCAGCACCAGCAGCAGGCAGGCAGGACCGGGGATCTTTCCTGCCTGCCCCGAAGAATTGGTTACACAACCTAGGTGGATGAAGGAGGGGCAGGTGAGAGAGCAGGGTCATTGGACATGGGTGGCTGGAAGGGGGGCAGGGGGAGAGTAAGGTCGCTGGACATGGGTGGCTGCAGTGGGGGCAGGGGAGAGGAGGGTCGCAGGACATGGGTGGCTGGAGGGGAGGCAGGGGGAGAGTAGGGTCGCTGGACATGGGTGGCTGAAGGGGGGGCAGGGGAGAGGAGGGTCGTTGTTTGATGCGCCGCTCCCTGCCACTTGCTCCGCGTGTTTCCCTACTCCTCCCCCTACCTAGGAATCAGCTGTGAGTGACGTCAGCCTGGGTGGCTGGAGGGGGGGCAGGGGAGAGGAGGGTCGCTGGTTATGGGTGGCTGGAGGGAGGGGTGAGGGGGGTCCTGAGACCAGAAAGGTGGGGGTGGAAGGGGGGCCTCAAACCATAAAGGGAGGGGGAAGGGGGCACACACTCACTCACTCTCTGTCTCTCACATACACTCTCTCTCTCTCAAACATACACTCCGAGGAAAACCTTGCTAGCGCCTGTTTCATTTCTGACAGAAACGAGCCTTTTTTACTAGTTAGTTATAAATATGTTAAATAGCACAAGTCCCAATACAGATCCACTGTTCACCCTCCTCCATTGAGAAAAATTACCATTTAACCCTACCCTCTGTTTTCTGTCCAATTACCAGTTCCTAATCCATACCAGAACCCTGCCTCCTAATCCACGACTAATTTTCACAAGTCTCTCATGAGGAACTATCAAACAAAAATAGGAGCAAAAGGTATAATCAATAGCTTATGTTACATTCCAGGGAGGGGGGTGGGATATTAGGGGACTAAGGTTATAAATGGAGTGAAGGGGGGGATGGGGTAGGGGGAAAGGCACTGGGGATATTACAGATTTCACCTTATGGGATGGAAAGGTGATTAGAATAGCAGGGGAATTCATAGGGGGGAATATAGTGGGTGGGAATTGTGCAAAGGGACCAGCTAGAAATTAACCGGTTGAGATGATGTTCTGTTATAAGAGTTAGAGGAACAGTTTGCAGGTTGTGACATTAGAAGGAGATAATGTAACGTGACCAACATACAAGCTGTTGTACAGTTAATGCTTTTATGGCATGATGGTTTCTAAATGTATAAACTATTCAATAAGAATTTCAAGTTAAAAAAAAATCAATAGTTTATCCCGTAAGCAGAGCAATCTATGATACAGTGGGTATAATGGTGAACAGTGATTCTATACAAACTCACATATACTCAGATAAGTAAACTCTTGTTGCAAATGATAATGTACAATTAGTAGGAAAGGGTGCAAAAGGGGGAAAATGTAATAAAAAAATAAAGGAAATGTGGAGTGAACAATGTGACAATAAATGAAATGCTGGACATTTCTATAAAAAAAACATTATAGCAAACATATAAATTGCGAGTGACCGTACTCACCGCAAATGCGCAGTAGAGACCAACATTCAAGGAGCAACACTCCAAACCCCGCCTCCACCAGCAGCTCCTGTACCGAACGTAATGCAGCCAATAGGGAGGTTAGGAGGGGGCGTGGAAATTGGAGGAGGACATAATGCAGCCAATAGGGAGGGGAGGGGCGTGGAAAACGGAAGAGGACGTAATGCAGCCAATAGGGAGGGAAGGAGGGGGCGTGGAAATCGGAGGAGGACATAATGCAGCCAATAGGGAGGGGAGGGGGCATGGAAAATGAAGGAGGATGTAATGCAGCCAATAGGGAGGGAAGGAGGGGGCGTGGAAATTGGAGGAGGACGTAATGCAGCCAATAGGGAGGGGAGGGGCGTGGAAAACGGAAAGAGGACGTAATGCAGCCAATAGGGAGGGAAGGAGGGGGCGTGGAAATCGGAGGAGGACATAATGCAGCCAATAGGGAGGGGAGGGGGCGTGGAAAATGAAGGAGGATGTAATGCAGCCAATAGGGAGGGAAGGAGGGGGCGTGGAAATTGGAGGAGGACGTAATGCAGCCAATAGGGAGGGGAGGAGGGGGCGTGAAATCGGAGGACATAATGCAGCCAATAGGGAGGGGAGGGGGCGTGGAAAACGGAAGAGGACGTAATGCAGCCAATAGGGAGGGGAGGGGGCGTGGAAAACGAAGTAGGACGTAATGCAGCCAATAGGGAGGGAAGGAGGGGGCGTGGAAATTGTAGGAGGACGTAATGCAGCCAATAGGGAGGGGAGGGGGCTTGGAAAACGGAGGAAGATGTAATGCAGCCAATAGGGAGGGGGCGTGGAAATCGGAGGAGGACGTAATGCAGCCAATAGGGAGGGGGCGTGGAAATCGGAGGAGGACGTAATGCAGCCAATAGGGAGGGGAGGGGGCGTGGAAATCGGAGGAGGACCTAATGCAGCCAATATGAAGGGGAGGGGGCATGGAAATTGAAGGAGGACGTAATGCAGCCAATAGGGAGGGAAGGAGGGGGCGTGGACATCAATGGGGGAGGGAGGATGGAGAAGAGAACCACCATGTACAAGGGCACAGCAGGAACGACGAAGTGGCCGAGGCAACTAAAAAAACCCGCAGCAGAAACCAAGCAGGGATCAAAAAACGTTCTGGGGCCAACAGAAAAAGGTAAACAGGTGTATTCACACACAACACACACACACACTCTAAACACACACACACACACACACACACACACACACACACACACACACACACACACACAACAGCAGGAGGCAGCAGAAGGGGCGGAACAACAACATGTATGCGGGAAGGGGGGAGGGAGACCGGCACACGACTGAAAAATGAGCCTGCGTTTCAAACTGCTCTAACAACTGCCTAAAAGGAGACACTGAACCTCCACTGCCACAAAGCTCCAACAACTGACTACAAGGAGACACTGAACCTCCACTGACACACAGCTCCAACAACTGACTACAAGGAGACACTGAACCTCCACTGCCACACAGCTCCAACAACTGACTACAGGGAGACACTGAACCTCCACTGCCACACAGCTCTAACAACTGACTACAAGGAGACACTGAAACTCCTCTGCCACACAGCTCCAACAACTGACTACAAGGAGACACTGAACCTCCACTGCCACAAAGCTCCAACAACTGACTACAAGGAGACACTGAACCTCCACTGCCACACAGCTCCGACAACTGACTACAAGGAGACACTGAACCTCCACTGCCACACAGCTCCGACAACTGACTACAAGGAGACACTGAACCTCCACTGCCACACAGCTCCAACAACTGACTACAAGGAGACACTGAACCTCCACTGCCACAAAGCTCCAACAACTGACTACAAGGAGACACTGAACCTCCACTGCCACACAGCTGCAACAACTGACTACAAGGAGACACTGAACCTCCACTGACACACAGCTGCAACAACTGACTACAAGGAGACACTGAACCTCCACTGCCACACAGCTCCAACAACTGACTACAAGGAGACACTGAACCTCCACTGACACACAGCTCCAACAACTGACTACAAGGAGACACTGAACCTCCACTGACACACAGCTCCAACAACTGACTACAAGGAGACACTGAACCTCCACTGCCACACAGCTCCAACAACTGACTACAGGGAGACACTGAACCTCCACTGCCACACAGCTCTAACAACTGACTACAAGGAGACACTGAACCTCCACTGACACACAGCTCCAACAACTGACTACAAGGAGACACTGAACCTCCACTGCCACACAGCTCTAACAACTGACTACAAGGAGACACTGAACCTCCACTGCCACACAGCTCTAACAACTGACTAGAAGGAGACACTGAACCTCCACTGCCACACAGCTCCAACAACTGACTACAAGGAGACACTGAACCTCCACTGCCACACAGCTCTAACAACTGACTACAAGGAGACACTGAACCTCCACTGCCACACAGCTCCAACAACTGACTACAAGGAGACACTGAACCTCCACTGCCACACAGCTCTAACAACTGACTACAAGGAGACACTGAACCTCCACTGCCACACAGCTCTAACAACTGACTAGAAGGAGACACTGAACCTCCACTGCCACACAGCTCTAACAACTGACTACAAGGAGACACTGAACCTCCACTGCCACACAGCTCTAACAACTGACTACAAGGAGACACTGAACCTCCACTGCCACACAGCTCTAACAACTGACTAGAAGGAGACACTGAACCTCCACTGCCACACAGCTCCAACAACTGACTACAAGGAGACACTGAACCTCCACTGCCACACAGCTCTAACAACTGACTACAAGGAGACACTGAACCTCCACTGACACACAGCTCCAACAACTGACTACAAGGAGACACTGAACCTCCACTGCCACACAGCTCCAACAACTGACTACAAGGAGACACTGAACCTCCACTGACACACAGCTCCAACAACTGACTACAAGGAGACACTGAACCTCCACTGACACACAGCTCCAGCAACTGACTACAAGGAGACACTGAACCTCCACTGCCACACAGCTCCAACAACTGACTACAAGGAGACACTGAACCTCCACGGACACACAGCTCCAACAACTGACTACAAGGAGACACTGAACCTCCACCGCCACACAGCTCCAACAACTGACTACAAGGAGACACTGAACCTCCACGGACACACAGCTCCAACAACTGACTACAAGGAGACACTGAACCTCCACCGCCACACAGCTGCAACAACTGACTACAAGGAGACACTGAACCTCCACTGCCACACAGCTCTAACAACTGACTACAAGGAGACACTGAACCTCCACTGACACACAGCTCCAACAACTGACTACAAGGAGACACTGAACCTCCACTGACACACAGCTCCAACAACTGACTACAAGGAGACACTGAACCTCCACTGCCACACAGCTCCAACAACTGACTACGAGGAGACACTGAACCTCCACGGACACACAGCTCCAACAACTGACTACAAGGAGACACTGAACCTCCACCGCCACACAGCTCCAACAACTGACTACAAGGAGACACTGAACCTCCACTGCCACACAGCTCCAACAACTGACTACAAGGAGACACTGAACCTCCACTGACACACAGTTCAAACAACTGACTACAAGGAGACACTGAACCTCCATTGACACACAGCTCCAACAACTGACTACAAGGAGACACTGAACCTCCATTGACACACAGCTCCAACAACTGACTACAAGGAGACACTGAACCTCCACTGAGACAGGGAGTACTAACAGCTCACAAGCACTCTCTCTCACTCACTCACACACTCTCTCTCATTCACTCACTCACACACACACACAGAGACACCCAAGCACACACACACTAGCTGCTCACTCTCACACTCACTGTCTCTTTGGGAGGGCAGGGAACAGAGGACTGTGGCTTGACATGGGGTGAGGGAAGAGGACAGAGGAGGGTTGCTGGACATGGGGGGAGGACAGGGGACAGAGCAGACTTGCTACACATGGAGGTGAAATTAAAAAAAAACTCGCCCGTTTTAACGGGCTTAACGGCTAGTATCTATATAAATAAAACCCACCTCAAACATTCTGAAGCTCACTCCGTGGCAGTAAAGCACTAAAGCACTGAACTCCTGCACTCTTGGTAGGACTCTTGGTAGGCTAGGGTATCAGGAACACTCACCCTCACTCATAGGTCCGCCCTCAGCCACGCCCCATCTCTCTATATAAAACGCACCACCAACATTCTGAAGCCTCACTTTTCCAACGTTCTAAATGTGAGGCGCTAGAGATCAATTTTTCATCCATGACTGTCTGCCCCGCCCACACGTCAAACGTGATGACCTCGTGGGCGGAGCAATGACACTCACAGACCGTGTAGCACGTCTGATTGGCTGAGTTGGGTGAAGCCAAGGATGACGTCGCCAGCACAGCTGCTCCACAAAAAAACAAGGAAAGGGGGAGGAGTAGGGAAACACGCGTAGCGTGTTTCCCTACTCCTCCCCCTGCCTAGGAATTCATGCAACTCAGCACCCCCCCCTTCCGATACAAACACTAAACAAAACTCCCCCCCCCCCAATGCATCGGCACCTTTTTTTGCCCGCCCCGCGCCCCTCCCCCCCCCCCCCCGACACTCCGGCCGAGTCCTTGCACTTAGTTTTTTTTTTTTAACACTCACAACGCACGAACGATGCAGCCGGCAGCGATTGAAAGAGGCTGTCTGGGCTGGCAGGTGTCTGCGTCGGAGCTTCCCTCACCCTCTGCGAGTCCCGCGAAACAGGAAGTTATAACAACGAAGGCGGGACTTGCAGAGGGTGAGGGAAGCTCCGACGCAGACGCCAGCCCAGACAGCCTCTTTCAATCGCTGCTGGCTGCATCGTTCGCACGTTCTGAGTCTTTAAAAAAAAAAACTAAGTGCAGGACTCGCCCGGAGTGTCGCGGGGAGGGGGGGAGGATTGGGGAGAGAAAGAGGGAAACCAACAGAGGGAAGGATTGGGGAGAGAGAGGGAAACCAACAGCGGGAAGGATTGGGGAGAGAGAGAGAAAGAGGGAAACCAACAGAGGGAAGGATTGGGAGAGAGGGAAACCAACAGAGGGAAGGATTGGGGAGAGAGAGAAAGAGGGAAACCAAAAGAGGGAAAGAGGAAAACAAACAGAGGGAAGGATTGGGGAGAGAGGGAAAGAGGGAAACCAACAGAGGGAAGGATTGGGGAAAGAGGGAACCCAACAGAGGGAAGGATTGGGGAGAGAGGGAAAGAGGGAAACCAACAGAGGGAAGGATTGGGGAGAGAGAGGGAAACCAACAGAGGGAAGGATGGGGAGAGAGAGGGAAAAACAGATGGAAGGATTGGGGAGAGAGGGGAAAAACAGATGGAAGGATTGGGGAGAGAGAGGGAAAACAGATGGAAGGATGGGGAGAGAGGGGAAAAACAGATGGAAGGATGGGGAGAGAGAGGGAAACACAGATGGAAGGATTGGGGAGAGAGGGAAAAACATGGAAGGATGGGGAGAGAGAGGGAAAACAGATGGAAGGATGGGGAGGAGAGAGGGGGGAAAAACAGATGGAAGGATGGGGAGAGAGAGGGAAAACGGAAAGGATGGGGAGAGAAAGAGGGAAGACGCTGGATGGAAGAATGCAGAAAGAAATAGGGGAGACACTGGAAGGATGGAGAGAGAAAGCAGAGCTGCTGGAAGGAAAAGGGGAATAGAGAAAGACTGGAGAATAAGAGGAAGGGGCATGAGGAGAACAAGGGTGAGGAAAAGATGAAAAGCCACAGGTAGATGAAGGACATTAAAGAATGGATAGTAAAAATGAATTAAATCTGGGCAGAGAGAGAGCCCGAAAAATATTGAAGAAAGCAAAGAAAAACGAGACAAAAATGACAAATGGCACAGAAGACTTAAGCGAAAACAAAGGAAAGCAGAATCACAGGACTGGGACCAATATGCAAAGAAAAACAGTCACCAGACAACAAAGGTAGAAAAAATCATTTTATTTTCATTTTAGTGTTTGTAATATGTCCAATTTGAGAATTTACATTGGCTGTCTTATTTTGCACTGGGTATACTGGAGCTGTAAGAGCTTACAGAGATTATTTATCATGAAAAAAAAAAACACGTTATTTTTTTCTCCTATAGTACTATAATATCTCTCTATATAAAACGCACCTCCAACGTTCTAATGAAGCCTCTTGTTAGCCAACATTCTAAGTGAAGGGGGTGAGATCGCATTGTCTGCCCCGCCCACGCGTCAAACGTGATGACGTCGAGGGCGGAGCCATAACACTCAACCAATCGCATCGCTCGGCAGCGAAGCGTCAGGGAAGGAGGCGGTGCTCTCGACGTCTAGCCTTCCCTTCGCTGTGGTCCGCCTTCTTCTGACGTCAAGGATGACGTCAAAAGAAGGCGGAACACAGCGAAGGGAAACCTAGACGTCGGGAGCACCGCCTCCTTCCCTGACGCTTCGCTGCCGGAACCGCCACGGAGGTAAATTTAAAAACAAGGGAAAAAAAAAAAAACATGTTGGGGGAGAGAAGAGGGTGGCCACTAAAGTACAACAATGGCAGCGGGAGGGCAGGGGAGAAACGACAGCATGGATGCGAAGGGGGGGGGGGGGAGAAGAGGCCGGGCCAGGCTGGGACATGGGAGAGAGAGTAGCATGGATGCGAGGGGGGGTCATGGAAGGGAGAGAGGGGACTTGCTCGAAAAGGATGAATGCAGACGGCAGGGGACAGAGGAGCATGGATGGCCATGGATTGGGAGGGGAGGGCTCAGGGAGAGAGGGGAATTGCTGGAAAGGGATGAATGGAGGAGGCAGGGGACAGAGGAGCATGGATGGGCATGGATTGGGAGGGCAGGGCTCAGGGAGAGAGGGCAATTGCTGGAAAGGGATAAATGCAGGGGACAGATGGGCATGGATGGATATGGATTGCAGGGCAGGCCTCAAGGAGAGAGGGGAATTGCTGGATAGGGATGAATGGAGGGGCCAGGTGACAAAGGAGCATGGATGGGCATGGATTGGAAGGGCAGGACTCAGGAAGAGGGTATTGCTGGATAGGGATGAATGGAGGGCACAGATGGGCATGGATGGATATGGATTGCAGGCAGGCCTCAGGCAGAGAGGGGAATTGCTGGATAGGGATGAATGGAGGGGCCAGGTGACAGAGGAGCATGGATTGGAAGGGCAGGACTCAGGAGAGGGGAATTGCTGGATAGGGATGAATGGAGGGCACAGATGGGCATGGATGCATATGGATTGCAGGGCAGGCCTCAGGCAGAGAGGGGAATTGCTGGATAGGGATGAATGGAGGGGCCAGGTGACAGAGGAGCATGGATTGGAAGGGAAGGACTCAGGAAGAGGGGAATTGCTGGATAGGGATGAATGGAGGGCACAGATGGGCATGGATGGATATGGATTGCAGGGCAGGCCTCAGGCAGAGAGGGGAATTGCTGGATAGGGATGAATGGAGGGGCCAGGTGACAGAGGAGCATGGATTGGAAGGGCAGGACTCAGGAACAGGGGAATTGCTGGATAGGATGAATGGAGGGCACAGATGGGCATGGATGGATATGGATTGCAGGGCAGGCCTCAGGCAGAGAGGGGAATTGCTGGATAGGGATGAATGGAGGGGGCAGGTGACAGAGGAACATGATGGCCATGGATTGGGAGGGCAGGGCTCAGGGAGAGAGGGGAATTGCTGGAAAAGGATGAATGGAGGGGCAGGTCACAGATGGCATGGATTGGGAGGGCAGGGCTCACACTCTCTCTCTCATATACAACGTCTTTCTGACTCTCACTCTCACACACTCTATCTCACACTGTATCACATTCACTCTCTATGTGCCACACACTCACTTGATCTCATACACTCACTCTCACAGAGAATCTGTGTCTCACACACACTCTCTCTCTCGCCCACACACTCTCATTCTCACACACCACTCTGTCACAAACACACTCACACCCACACTCACTCTCTCTCTCACACACTCACTCTGACTCTCAAACAGTCACTCTCACATACACTCTCCCAAACATACACACTCCGAGGAAAACCTTGCTAGCGCCCGTTTCAATTTGTGTCAGAAACGGGCCTTTTTTACTAGTATTAGTAGAAAAGGCCCGTTTCTGGTTCTAATGAAACAGGCGCTAGCAAGGTTTTCCACTGAGTGTTTATGTTTGAGAGAGTGTCTGTGAGAGTGACTGTGTGAGAGAGAGAGTGAATGTGCAAGTGTGTGTGTGTGACAGAGTAAGGGTGGTTGCAACTGTGTCTGTGAGAGTGGGTGTATGTGAGAGTGAGTGTGTATGCGAGACAGTGAGTGTCCTCCCCTCTCCCCCCTCTCATGTCTCAGGACCCCCTCCCCCTTTGGTTTGAGGATTCCCTCCCCCCCCCCCCCCGTGTTCTTGGGGACCCCCCTTCCTCCCTCTCTGGTCTTAGGGAACCCCCTCTCTGTTATTTGGGACCCCCCCTCCCCTCCCCTCTCCATAGTTTACCTTTCAGTTGTAAGGTGCCCCCTTTCCTTCCTTCCTTCCTTTCCTCCCTCCCTCCCAGTTTCAGGGTTTGTCTGATTCCCCTTTCTTTGTAGCAGCAGTAGCTCCTATGTTTGTTTTTTTAGTGTACTGGAATGACAGTTGCGTATTGGAGTGGAAACTGAGATTAACCAAAGGGCTTCCTTGCTTAGTGTGGTGTGCTTGGCTCTCTTCCACTCTTGTGGGTTATACTCCTGGGGCATGTCATAGGTTTGTTTGGTGGCAGCGCTGGAGTCTGACCCAGTGCTCTTTCCCTCCCCCCTGTTGCGAGTCGCCAGTGGACCCTGTCCATGACCCCGGCCTGAGCCCTCATCTGCCGGCGCCCTCCCTCTTTTTCCTGTCCGTGAGTCGTTCTGTTTTTGCAGATGGGTGGGGGGGCGGGGTTTTGTCTCTGAGGGGTCTCCTTCTGGAGGTCCGTTTCTCTTGTTCCACCCTGGATTTGTTTAGGCATTGCTGCGCCCACGACGTCATCACGTTTGATGCGTGGGCGGGGCAGGCATTCATGGTTGAAAATAAAACGCACCCTCGTTCAGAGTGCCCTACTGTTGTCGCTGTGCTTCGGGGGGGGTGGAGGCCCTGCGTAGGTCGCTGTTTCTCGCTGTGCGTCGGGGGGGGGAGCGTAGGAGGGCGGTGGAACTGTCGATTGCTGAGTGTCATAGCCCCACCCTCCATGTCATCACGTTGTGACGCGAGGGCGGGGCAGACACTCATGGATCTTGCAACTACAAATTTACATTTAGAATGTTGGGGTTGTGAATTATGTGTGGATGGGACGTGGCTGAGGGCGGGGTCTATGAGTGAGAGTGAGTGGTGCTGACAGCCTAGAAGACTACAGGGCTTCAGTGTTTCCCACACAGCGAGGTTCAGAACATTGGAGGTGAGATTTATATATATATATATATATATATATATATATATATACACTGACACACACACACACACACACATAATATATACACAAAATGCTTCTGAAAAACAAAAGAAAAAAAAAAGAGGTGTATCATGCATGAAGAAGTAATTAAAAGAAAAAAAAAGTGAATTAAACACTCTGAGAAGCAGCGGAGGTAAAAGTAAAAAGTACCTGTAATAGTTTTATATTGAAATGACTGCGAGGGTACACTGATGGAAAGCCTATAGGGAAAATCGCATGGAAATGACAAGTGATGACACAAAAAAGTGATGATTGGGGAACGAGTGATTGTGAAGAAAGACAATCAAGAATCATGAATCAGAGAAAAGTTCTAGTAAGAAAATGTCAAACATGCAAAAGGCTGCATGAAACTTAAATGCAAATGGAGGGCAAGAGATGGCAGACTTCTGGATTTGAGTTTGACTGAGTGAGCTCAAGAATATTTATCAAAAGAGCATATATCCCTCACAAATTTGGCTGATTTTTTGAGATACATGTGAAAGTCTTGCAAGACATATGCTTAAAGTTTTGCTTCATGAACAAAATTCCTTTGACAGATTCAACAAGCAGGGAAACAGAGGAGATCGGCAATGCCTTTCTTTCTCTTTAGAACCCCCATATGTACAGACTGACTGATGGTTTCTCTCAGGACGTGGGTAGATGTGTTGGTCAGGATGTGGGTAGATGTGTTGGTTATTGGCACATAACAAAAAAAAAAAAAGAGGATATTTTCCTAAAAATTAAAAACTTGAAGGATATATTTGAAGAAGTCTAAAAGGAGGACATGTTCTTTTAAAAGAGGCCTTATGGTAACCCTACACAGACCTGATTAAAATAAATTTTTGAGCACACTTGGATAAGCTGCCTCCAGAGGGAAGCTCTCTTTGACACGATTCAAATACTACAATGAACGTCAGCAGTAAATTTGAGAGACTGAGATCATACTCCACATACCCTGGGGCTTAGGAGTGAGGGTTCATTACTGTGATAGTATGCACAAATGAACTAATTTGAACATACTGACCCCTCAAAAAAAGTTACACATCACAATCCATTTACATATACAACTGTATGACACATTACCCTTCCAAACATACCTACAGATCCCCACATTTATAATTGCCTTTCAAAAATATATTAAAGTGGTTTACAATGAATTATAAAGTTTAATACAAACAAAATGATAAATTAAAACAACCAAAATGACATCAATGCAATAAAACCTAATTCTAATCAATTTAAAAAAAATCAACAATTCATGTTATTTGAAGGATGTTATTAGATGACAGATAGACAGGCTGTCTTATCTTACCTCACACACCACCTACAAATATAAAAAAAAAAAAAAAACATATTGCCTCCTCCCAAAAACTTCCCACAAACCTCCATACACGAACCACCTCACCACAAACTCCCCCACACACAACCCACTAATACACAAACCACCTCACCACAAACTCCCACACACACAACCCACTACCCACCAATACGCATGCTTGCACATCCATCCTAACATAGCCCTATACTCATCACACACAACCCAACTATACCACCCACACTATCATCTACAAATCTATGTTAAAATGCATTCCCCAAGCTATGCCTCTGTATGCCTTCTCTACTTATCTAGTAATCACGGCTTGAGACATTTTGAAGATCGCTGGAACACCTAGGAATATTTTCTTTTCACTGGAACAAAATTTGTCAGGAAAAAAACAAAGAGACCAATGTTTCCCCAGTACCATCCAGTACTATGGAAGTTAAAGATATGTTGTTAATACCCAGTGTACCTGAATGTAACTCAGCTTGAGCTACTACTGAAAAAAGCTGCAAGCAAATCCAAGTAAATTAATTGGCTGAGAGTTTAGCAGGTACTCACCTATTCTCTCCAGCACAACACTATCCCACTGCTTCTTGGCCAGTGTAAACTTACGATTCAGTTTCCAGCTCAATAGTGTGGTAAGCTCCCATCTACAAGAAGAAGAGATCTGAGTGAAGAGGGATCTCATATACTGAAATGCCACAGTTCTCAATTTCAAGGACACAGCTGGGTGATTAGATTTCAAATACTGAAGGTTGCAACTCCCTCTCCTTAGTACCGTACATAATCGTTTTCCTGAATATTGGTGCCTTTCACCCGTAGCTGGCAAGCCTGGGAGTCAAAGTCAATAGTCTCAACGCAGATAGTGAGAGTGGTGCGGATGCGATTGCTGCCCACGCTGCCTGTGGAGGATTCCATTTGCACTTTCCTGTCACAGGAATAGCACATGTTATTTATTAAATTATTAGGATTTATTTAACATCTTTTTGAAAGAATTCACTCAAGGCTGTGTACAGCAAGAAATAAATCAAACATAAGCAATAGATAATTACAGCCATAAAATTATTCAAATAACAATACAAGTATGGCATAGTATACTACTTACAATGTCAACACAATACGTAATGCAGCACGTTAATTTTATAAGGACCACTGCTCCTATAAATTTCAGCTCCGCTTTCAGCTTATGGGAATATATATGAGCAACCCACTCCTCTCATCATTCACTGTCTGGTCCCTTCTCTCTGCCCTCTATTTCTTTTCACCTTATCTCCTTACTCTATACCATCCTTTCACCCATTGGTGAAGCTTTTAAGTTGCCCTATCTTCCTTTTTCTCAAAACCCATGCTGTCTCTCTGCCTTCCTCCGACTTGCTGGTTTGTGCTTCTCAGGAAGTCTCTCTTGATAGGAGGTCTCAGGTTATTTCTTCTGTCCATTCTCTCACCTGATGGTGGAGGCTCTCAAGCTGTCTCCTATCTGCAGCAAGTTGTAGGTGTGCCACATGTCCTGGCTCCTCTGGAACCAGCGTCACCTGGCTTGAGATCCAGCATCCAGCAGAAAAACAAACAAGGAAAGAAACAGAAGGGAGCATTTTAATCAACTTTCCTCCTGTCTTGGTACAGATCACATCAAAGAGCATCACTTTTTTTATATAATTAAAGTAACTCCACCCCTCTCCTTTTACACTTGAAAGGCTACTAATACTTGGAGAGCAATTTATGAGTTGTTCACATTAAGACACAACCCCAGGTATATTTTACCCCAAATCTACACCAATTTTCAGTATGAAAGCACATGCATTCTTTTCCTTTGAAGCTTGATGCAGAGGGATATTTGCACCTGATTTTGTGAAGGAATTATTTCAAGGAAAATATACGTAGATTTTATTTTTTAAACACCATCTTTTTTGGATGTCTCACCATTTCAGAGAAAAACACTGTTCAGAACAATAGTCAAACCAACAGAAAAAGCATTAATCATTGTGTCTCTCAAACCACATCACCATTAGTTATACGTAACACATGCCATTATCCGGCCGTTAGTCAAATCCCAAGAAACATACATCACATTTTTCATGTATAACCCCTCTAACCTCCCTACCCCCACCCTCCCACTCCCCTAACCAAAACAGGAAAAATCATGTTAAACATAGGAGGAAGCTAAATACATCAGCCCATTTTCAAAGCACTCAGCCTTCCAAAGTTCCATAGGTTTCTATGGAACTTTGGAAGGCTAAGTGCTTTGAAAATATGCCTCCTAACATTAATTTGTGCAAGGTACTGTATTAAGCCCATAAATATCATAATACAAAGTTGCCACTCAATATTTGGATAGCCCAACAGACATACCCCTTATACATTCAAGAGCAGACTACGCTCCTTATGTGTAAGCATAGACCAATAAGGTTCCCAAACGTCCTGGAAAAGTTTCCACTGAGACTAAGGTCTTTTACCCACTAACTTGCGCTTGAAGAGGGCCATATCAAAAAATAATGTATGCCACATTGATAACCGGGGAACTCTGTGCATTCGCCACTGGGTAAGAATAACCTTTCTGGCCAAAGTAAGGCCTTTGCCAAAAAAAAACACTGCGCGTCTGACTCCACCTGCAATTGTGTCCCATCCCGGAACAAAAAGCCCACAGGATGGAGCAGAATCCTCCTACCCAGACATCGGGACAAGAAACTCTTCACCCCTTCCCAAAAGACCTGAGTCTTTTCACAAGTCCAGAACATATGGCCTAGTGTAGCCCCACCTGCCCACATTTGGGACATCTGCCTGATTCAGCAAACCCGGCTTTAAAAGCCCTCCAGGGAGCAATATAGGTACGTAATAGAAATTTATATTCCTGTTCTCTATGAAGCATATTTATAGATGTTTTAGCAATATTATTAAGAAAGGTCTGAAGCACTGCAATTCAATTCCCCCGACCACGCCTCTGCCACATTCTGCAGAGATAGGTCAGGTTGAGCCTCAAAGAGGCTTTTAAGTTCTGGCAGAGGCAAGGGTGCACCGGATCTTCCAACCTCAAATATAATGTAACCTGCTGAGCAAAAGAAGCCCCAAAGCGGGTCACAGGCAGGGAGGAAAAGTAGTGCCTCATCTGCAAAAACATAAAAATATCAGAGTCCACCAACTCGTATCTCTCTCGCAATCTCGCAAAGTAGAGAAGGGAAGCATTTTACCCTCCTCATCCAGCAGATCTCCTACCCAACGTACATCCCTCCCCTTCTCTTCCCCAAAAATTCCTACACACCCCATACCAGGAGGAAAATCAGGATTCCCCTTCAGAGTCAGAAAAGGGGAGACATATCTAAAACCCCTTAGGGAGATACACAGAGCCCTCCAAACATTCCTCATATATCTCCAAATCATGTCTCCCGAAAGCCTCCCCCAAATTTGCTGCCCGAGCATGTAACATATATGATGCCGACAAGGGATGCACAAACACAGCCTCCACCTCCCAAGGTGTAAAACCCAATGTACCCAAAAACCAAACCCTTACGTGTCTCATTCCACAGCCCAAATTGTACTGTCTCAAATCCATAAGCCCCAGTCCACCCTTCGACTGAGGTATCATGAGTGTAGATAGAGGAATCCTAGCCCTCTTACCCTTCCACAGGAATAGCCGCAATGCCTTATACAACTTCCGCAAATCCGCCTCTCTTAACCACAAAGGTAGTGTCAGCAACTGATATAACCATCTGGGCACTATAAGCATGTTATACAGAAATATTCTGCCCGAAAGGGCAAAAGGCAGCTCTGGCCATAACCGCAAGCAATCCACAGATTGAAGACACATTTAACTCATACAACCTGCTCATATCAGCTGGTATATACGTACTCAAACTTAAGGAACCTACTGCCTCTTTCATCGGGAAATCAGCCCCCAAAGCCTCAACCCGCAAATTAATCGGTAAAGCCTCTGACTTCGAGACGCTCGACTTAAGCCCAGTTATTTGACCAAAATCTACGAACATCTGTAGCACCAGAGGCAGTGTCCGCCCCAGTTCTGTCACAAGTAGCATTATATCATCTGCAAAAGCCATGAACTTTAGTGTACCACACATCTTTGATACTTCAATCCCCATTATATGCGTGCTACCTTGAAGCTGCACCAACAAAGGCTCTAGTAAAAGTATATAGTTGTGGCGAGAGCGGCAGCCCTGTCTTGTTCCTCTCCCCAGAGAGAAAACCTTAGATGATATTCCATTCAGTAACATGGCCGCTGTAGGGTTTGTATACAAAGTTCGTATGGCCTGGAGAAAAAAAACATCTATACCGTATGAGCCCAGTAAAGAAAATAAAAAAGACCATTCTACCCTATCAAAAGCTTTTTCAGAGTCAAAACTAATAGCCAGAGCAGGGATGGACAATTGAGCACAACGCTCCAGCCCCAGGATCAGACGCCTTACATTTACTCCAGCATGCCGACCCTTCACAAAACCCACTTGATCATATCCCACAAGGTTAGGTATTAATAAGGCTAGTCTCTCAGCTAGAATTTTCGCTAACAATTTAAGATCTACATTTATGAGAGAGATAGGTCTATAGGACTCTGGCTGCAGAGGGTCCTTCCCAGGCTTGGGCAAGACCGTAATCAATGCTTGGTTGGACCACTGAGGAAAAAGCCCTCTCTGTATAGCTGTGTCAAAGTAAGCTCCCAACAGACCTATCACTCCAATATTTAAGATTTTATAAAATTCTCCACTGAACCCATCGAGCCCGGGCGATTTATGCAGCTTCAAACTCTTTATAGCTCTCTGTATTTCAGGTCCAGATAAAGGCTCATTCAATTTAGTTTTTTCCTCATCCGATAAACAAGGGACTCCGCAAGTATGTAGGAAAGAGACTATTTTCTCCTGCTGACCACTGCCCTATACCGAGAACTATAAAATTAAGTAAAGAGTGACTCTAGCTGCCTTTGCTCAGTCACAACCTGACCCTTCGAGTCTCGGAGCACAGATATTGCAGTTGGCCCAGCCCAGCTTTTTGTAAGATTTGCCAAAAGTTTACCAGTTTATTTCCAAATCTAAAAAGATGAAACTTATAATAGAAAATATTTTTCTGAGCCTGCTCCTGAAAAAGATTATTCAAAGCAGCCTGCGCCTGTTCGAGAGAGTGCCTACATGCCACAGTTTGATGTGTCTGCATCAGTCTTTAACATTCAAATTCTCCTTTCTAAATCAACCATACGACTGGGCTTGTTGTTTTTTCTGCTTGATAAAGAATATAATATCCACTCTATTTTATTTTTTTTAGGATTTATTTACTGACTTTTTGAAAGAAATCACTCAAGGCGGTGTACAGTAAGAATTGATCAAACACGAGCAATAAGCAATTATAGCAGTAAAAATATTCAACTAACAATACGGAGTATGGCATGGTATACTACTTACAATGTCAACACAATACATAATAGAACATTATAATTGGTAGTGAAGGGTAAGGCAAAGTTGTAACATATAGATGGGTAAGAAGCAGGAAAAATTAGAAAGTAAGGTGACTGGTTTGAAGGAAGTTGCACATGAGGTCAGAGAGATGGTTAAATATTATCTCAGCTAGGGTAGGAGTGGATAACATATCCCGCTGGAGTGTGTGCAGCCCGAGTCAATCCATGTGTGTGTGAGTGAGACTAACAAGTTAGTTACTTCTTCCATTAAAGGCTTGCTTGAAGAGCCAAGCTTTCACCTGCTTCCTGAAGTAGAGATAGTCTTGTGTTAAGCGGAGCCTTTCAGGCAATGCATTCCAGAGCGTAGGGGCTACTCTGGAGAAGGCTCGCTTGCGGGTATCACATCGTGTAATGTCTTTTGGAGAGGGTGTATTTAGTGAAAATCCTTAGGAGGACCTTAGTGTCCTTGGCGGTGTGTGGAGGATCATCCTGTTCTTCAGATACTCGGGGCCATTTCCTTTCAGGGCCTTGAAGATCAAACATAGAGTTTTAAATTTCACCCTGTATTGTACTGGTAGCCAATGAAGTTTTTGCAGAAATGGTGTGATGTGGTCATGTTGCTTGCAACCTTCTATGAGTCCTGCTGCAGCATTCTGAATCAACTGGAGCTGGTGCAGGCCCTTTGTAGTCAGACCACTGAATAGTGCATTGCAGTAATCCAGTCTTGATGTTACCATGGCATGCACAACTGGGATAAGATTTACCTTCTCAATGTAAGGAGAGAGGCAGCGTAGCTGCTGCAAATAGTAGAAGCAGCTCTTGAAGGTTGCTTGGATTTGGGGAATCAGAGTAAGTGTTGAGTCTAACTGTATTCCAAGATTCCTGACTTGTGATTTGAGGGGGAGTTCATACTTCTCAAAAGGGATTTTGATGACAGGTATGTATCCACTTGTGTTAGGGACCCAGAGAAGCTCAGTTTTACTTGGGTTCAGGCACGTTTTGTTGTGTTTAGCCCATTCTTGAATTGATGTTAGATAAGTAAACAGTTTATTCAAGGCTGCAGGTAAGTCAGGTTCAATGGGTATGAGTAGCTGCACATCATCCGCAAAGATGTAGAACTGAACAGAATATGTGACAATATCGATCCTTGTGGTACCCCGCAGGTCAGCATCCATGGTGACGATGAGTTGCTGCCAAACATTATGGATTGTTGTCTATCTAATCACTGCCTTTCCTGCATCCCACATCAAATCATTCCACATATTCTTTATTATTATTGAGAAATTCCTCCCATCTTTGGGTGAGATATTGTCTAAAGACTTGGTCTGTGTAAAGATGAGCCGGGAATCGCCACCTACCTCTTTTTCCCCTCCCTGGGACCTCCCAAATCTACAATTATATGGATAGGTGAGTGGTCTGAAATCACTAAGGGTCCAATTTCTGCCCCTCTATCTTATGGAACAAGTCTTTAGAGACAAATATAGTCTATTTGAGAATGCGTTGCATGGGCCTTGGAGACGTGCGTAAAATCTCTCTCTTGTGGATGCAACGTTTTCCATGGGTCCACCAAGTCTAAACTACGTAAAAAGACCCCTAGGCCTTCTGTAGATCTACTACTACTACTACTACTACTTAACATTTCTAAAGCGCTACTAGGGTTACGCAGCGCTGTACAATTTAACATGGAAAGACAGTCCCTGCTCGAAGAGCTTACAATCTAAAAGACAAATGTACAGTTAATCTGAAAGGTCAGGCAGATTGGGGCAACCTATATGTTCGAAAGGTTAGGTTCCGAAAGCAGCATTGAAGAGGTGAGCTTTAAGCAAGGATTTGAAGATGGGTAGGGAGGGGGCTTTGCGTAGGGATTCAGGAAGACTGTTCCAGGCATAGGGTGAGGCAAGGCAAAATGAGCGGAGCCTGGAGTTGGCAGTGGTGGAGAAGGGTACTGAGAGGAGCGATTTGTCGTGTGAGCGGAGGTTACGGGCAGGAATGTAGGGGAGATGAGGGTAGAGAGGTAGTGAGGAGCAGCAGACCGGGTGCATTTGTAAGTAAGGAGAGAAGCTTGAATTGTATGCGGTATCTGATCGGAAGCCAGTGAAGTGACTTGAGGAGAGGGGTGATATGAGTATATCGGTTCTGGCGGAATATAAGATGTGCGGCAGAGTTCTGAATGGATTGAAGGGGGATAGATGGCTGAGAGGGAGGCCAGTGAGGAGCAAGTTGCAGTAGTCGAGGCGAGAGGTAATGAGAGCGTGGACGAGAGTTCGGGTGGTGTGCTCAGTGAGGAAAGGGCGAATTTTGTTGATGTTGAAAAGGAAGAAGCGACAGGTTTTGGCAGTCTGCTGGATATGAGCAGAGAAGGAGAGGGAGGAGTCGAAGATGACCCCGAGGTTGCGGGCAGATGAGACGAGGAGGATGAGGGTGCCATCAACTGAGATAGAGAGTGGGGGAAGAGGAGAAGTGGGCTTAGGTGGAATGAGAAGCTCGGTCTTGGACATGTTCAGCTTCAGGTGGCGGTTGGACATCCAGGCAGCAATGTCATAGGCAGGCAGATACCTTGGCCTGGGTCTCTGAGGTGATGTCTGGTGTGGAGAGATAGAGGTGATGTCATCAGCGTAGAGATGATACTGGAAGCCATGAGATGAGATCAGTGAGCCTAGGGAAGAGGTGTAGATAGAGAAAGAAGGGGTCCGAGGACAGATCCCTGGGGAACACCAACAGATAGCGGGATGGGAGTGGAGGAAGATCCATGAGAGTGCACCCTGAATGTGCGGTGGGAGAGATAGGAGGAGAACCAGGAGAGGACAGAGCCCTGGAACCCAAATGAGACCAGAGTGGCGAGAAGTAGATCGTGATTGACAGTGTCAAAAGCGGCAGAGAGATCAAGGAGGATGAGGATGGAGTAGTGGCCTCTAGATTTGGCCAGGAGCAGGTCATTGCAGACTTTAGAGAGTGCTGTTTCTGTCGAGTGGAGAGGGCGGAAGCCGATTGGAGTGGGTCGAGGATGGCATGAGAGGAGAGAAATCAAGACAGGAAGGGTAGGAGAGAGATGGGGCGATAGTTGGAGGGGCAGGTAGGGTCAAGTGATGGTTTTTTGAGGAGAGGTGTGACTAGGGCGTGCTTGAAGGTATCAGGGACAGTTGCAGTGGAGAGAGAGAGGTTAAGGATGCAACAGATGGAGGGGTTGACAGTATGGGCGATGGTGTTAAGTAGGTTGGTGGGGATGAGATCAGAGGAACAGGTGGTGCATTTCGAGGAGGAAAGAAGGCGGGAGGTTTCATCCTCAGTGATCTCTGGAAAGGAGGAGAAGGAGGCCTGGGTTGGTTGGTTGAGGGAGAGGGTTAATGGGTGAAGAGGGGGGGTGGGGGTGATGGCTTGGTAGTGAACTCAAGGTTGATCTTTTGCACTTTGTCGTGGAAGTAATCAGCCAGTGATTGAGGAGAGTGAGGGGGGAATGGGAGCGGGGGTACCTTGAGGAGAGAGTTAAGGGTGGCGAAGAGACGACGGGGGTTGGAGCTGAGAGAATTGGTCAATTGGGTGTAATAGTCCTGTTTTGCAAGGAATAGGGAGGAGTGGAAGGAGGATAGCATGAATTTATAGTGAAGGAAGTCTGGATGAGTACGAGATTTCCTCCAGAGGCGTTCAGCAGATCGTGCGCAGGAGCGAAGGTAGCGGATGCAAGGGGTCAGCCAAGGCTGGGGATTAGTACGCTTTGTGGGACGGGTGGTGGAAGGTGCAAGGGTGTCAAGGGCAGAGGAGAGAGCGGCATTGTAAGCGGAGACCGCTTTGTCGACAGTCTCGGAGGACATGATGGATGGGAGGAATTAGAGATACTAGCAGATAAGGTGAGGGGGTCAATGGCCTGGAGATTCCTGGATGTGGTGGTTAAGGTTGGGCGGGGCGGAGTGGAGAAGTGTGAATGTGATCAGGTGGTGGTCGGAGAGAGGAAGAGCTGAAGCTTGGAAATTGGAGGGTGAGCCGGATGAGGAGAGGACGAGGTCAAGACAATGGCCGTCACGGTGAGTAGGGGTGGTAGAGCACAGCTGGAGGTTGAAGGAGGATGTTAGGGTGAGGAACTTAGAAGCGAGAGGGTCGGATGGGTCATCAGCATGTATATTGAAGTCTCCGAGAATGAGAGACGGAGATGAGGGTTCAAGAAAAACAGAGAGCCAAGCATCGAAGTCGGTAAGGAAGGAAGAGAAGGATTTATTAGGGGGGCGGTAGATGACTGCCACTCTGAGAGGTAGCGGGTACAATAGCCGGATGGAGTGGGCTTCAAAGGATGAGAAACAGTGAGACTGCGGTAGGAGGAGGGGTTGGAAACTACAGGAGGGCGAGAGTAGTAACCCAACACCTCCACCGCGGCCAACTGGGCGGGGTGTGAGAGAGAGGTAACCACCATGGCAAAGGGCTGCGGCTGAGGTAGAGTCGTCCGGGGAGATCCAGGTTTCGGTTAGGGCGAGCAGTTGAAGGGAGTGGGAGATGAAGAGATCATGGGTGAAGGGCAGTTTGTTGCAACTGAGTGGGCATTCCACAAGGCGCAAGAGAAGGGGAGGAAGGAGGGAGTAGGGGAATAGAGACGAGATTGGAGACGTCTCGGGATCGTCCGCGTGGATAGGATGGGGACAGATGAGGGGGGCCTGGATTAGGGTTAATGTCTCCCGCGGATAGCAGGAGGAGCAAGAGAGAGCGGAGGAGGGAGGGGGAGGACGGGCGACGAAGACGGGGTGCACTTAGGAGGAATGGGGATGGGTTAATAGCAGGAAGGAAGTGTTGAAGGTTGAGAGCTAGGATGGAAGGGGGACAAGAGGGATGGTGGTGAGGGATGGGGGTGAGAAGGGTATTGCCATGGTGGGCTAGGCGGGAGGGCAACGAGTTCCAATGGTGGACAGTGGGGGTGGGGAGGAAAGAGATTAGGAAGGGACAGGGCAAGGAAGAGAATGTGGATAGAAGCCATACGTAGTGACTGAGGTGTAGCAGGTGACTGTGTGGTGACTAAGGTGTTAAGCAGATAGATAGAGTGGAGAGCTGGATTGGGGTTTGGAATTGATGGTGAATAGTTACAAGCTAGCAGCAGGCAGGCAGGTAGGTCAATGGATGAGAGGCTCGCAGGCAGGCAGGCTCAGGTAAGTCAATGGTTGACAAGGTAGCAGCAGGAAGGCAGGTTGACAAGGTAGCAGCAGGCAGGCAGATGAGAGGCTTGCAGCGGTCAGGCGGACTGGAGCACGCTGGAGCAGATGAATGGATCAGGCAGGCAGGGCAGGTGTACCGGAGCAAGTAGGCCGGAGCAGATGGAATGGAGCAAACAGGGAGGAGGTGGAACAGGTGGACTGGAACACTGGAGCAAGCATGGGAGGATGGATCGGTGGACTGGGACGAGCTTGGAGCAGTCGGATCAGGCGGACTGGAACACACTAGAGCATGTGGTCTGGAACAGCAGGCTGGGGCAGATGGACTGGAACAAGCAAGGGGAAGCCGGATCATGCAGACTGGAACGAGCTTAGAGCAGGCGGATCACACAGATTGGACACACAAGAGCATTTGGATCGGCACAAGCAGGCTGGCGCAGATGGACTGGAACGAGCAGGGGAAGCTGGATCGGCGGACTGGAACAAGTGGGATCAGGCGGACCGGAACACGCTGGGATCAGGCAGACCGGAACATGCTGGGATCAGGCAGACCGGAACACGCTGGGATCAGGCGGACAGGAACACGCTAGGATCATGCGGACTGGAACACGCTGGGGCATATGGACTGGAACAAGCAGACTGGAACACGCTGGGATCAGGCGGACTGGAATACGCTGGGATCAGGCGGACAGGAACGCGCTGGGATCAGGCGGGCTGGAACACGCTGGGATCAGACGGACTGGAACACGCTGGGGCATCTGGACTGGAACAAGCAGGCTGGAGCAGGAACCGGAACAGGCAGGGGGGGGGAAGCTGGAGCCGTCGGTCTGGAGCGAGCAGGCAAGCAGGCAGAGAGAAGCTGGCACGGGAAAGCTGGAGCAGCTGGGCTGGTCTCAGAGTGACCGGGCAGGACTGCCCTCAACGCAGCAGAGCAACCAGGCCGCCTGGGGAAGATCGCCTCGCTGTGCGCTACCCGCCAACTGCCCCAGGCCGTGCCACGGGGCGGAAGGGGCAGCGAGGGCGTTGGACTGGTGGGCCCGGGACCACAGGCGAACTCCTTCTGGTTCTATCTGGGTCATCAGGAACTCCCAGCCGACACAGTCCCGGGCAATTCCTGCCGGGGAGCGCGACGGCCGAGGGCGGGCTCTCAGACCAGGGGAATTGGGCCTGTGGGCAGCTGATAATGCGAGAGACCATCTCACCTGGGCCCACGCACTCTGCCTCTCTCCTCCCGCTCAGTTGCAGCGATCGGCACTCACCCCTGGGTGAGCGAGTCAGTGCTGGAGCAGTCGGCGGGTCCGCGGATGTGCCGCGCTGCTCTGCCCTCCGCTGTCGCTCCTGCAAGGTTGCCGGCTCCGCTCCTCAGCGAATCCGCTCCGGTGCAGTCGGCGGGTCTGTGGATGTGTCGCGCCGCTCCGCTCTGGCTCGGTCGCCGGCTCCGCTCCCCAGCGGCTGGGCCACAGCCACCAGGGTCCACGTGGCTGCAGATTCGCCCCCCGGGCCACCCTGGACCTCCGGGCTCGTTCGGATCGGCCCAGGTACGCTGCAGCTTGAATCCAGCTCGCCACAGACCGTTTCGCAGCGTAGGATGGTCCAGGCAGGTCGAACTCAGGAGCTCTCAATCACAGCTCCTTACCTGTCGGCCATCTTCAACTGAGTTCCACAAGGCCTAGATCTCTGTGACCCTGCAGTAGTATCTAAAAACGAATCCAAGATAGCATTGAAATCACCCAGTAGAATTTTAGGTCAAGCAAGAGTGGACAATTTTGCTATTATAATCCTAAAAAGAGCTTCTGTGCAGCATTAGTGCATAGATTGAAACCAGAGAAATGTTAGAGTGATTTAGTTTTTCCTTCACTATGATATACCTCTCCTCTGTGTCCTTAGTGACCCGGTGTTGGATGAAGGGCACTGATTTACAAATCAATAGGGCTACCCCCGCTTTATTTTTGGGTGCAGAAGCATAATAACACTGAGCTACCCATGATCTTCTTAGTTTCTGATGCTCAATGTCATTTAGTTTCCTGCAATCCCACAATATCAGCTTTGTGTCTTCCCAGGTACTGCAAAATCTTAGATCTTTTTATTGGTGAGTTAACACCCGACACGTTCCACGATAGTAATTTCAAACCCTTAGGTGTCATCATGGGCAACATGGAAGAGAGTACAGATACACAACATAGCATTTGCATAAGAACTCCACCAAAGAGCCCAGCCTCCCCTCTGGTAAGCATCCAACCACGCACGCTTTCCAATACTAATTGAAATCATATTCTTCCCATAAGACTCCCATATTTGTTCCTCATTACTCAGAACATCCCCCCTCCCCCCCCCCAGTCCCGTCCCCCCATCATACCCCCACACTCGTCAAGGTTAGCATTATGATGCATCTCGCCCCCCCCTCCCCACACACACATTCCCCTTTTCCTCATGTCAGACTGCTTATAACCCCACAATCACACAAAATCACCCCTTAGTAATCTAGGATATTGACAGGAAAGCGGGAACAGAAAGAAGTTGGTTGTTCGGAATCCTTGGAGGAAGTTGGAGCTTGCAAGAAGACGAGAGAGACCTGATAAGGTCCACAACCTTGTGAACTGCCTATCTGGAGAAAGTACCGGTTGGTTCAGCCTTACCGACCTGGATTGTGACCCTGCTTGCTGCAGAGACCCCATCCTATTTCTGAGACGAGAACTCGCTGAGAGAGAGACAGCTCGAGTCTGGGAAGGAATTCACTCTTATCTCATCCTAACTGCTGGAGAGACAGCGTGGTGAGACACAGAGATTTATTTCCTATTAGTCTGGGATTAGAGTTTAGTGGTCCTAGCCAAGACTGGTTACGTCGTAGCTGGTGGTCAGGAGATTGCTGCTAATAACCGTATTTACCTCAACATAGTTTCAGTAATTACAAATCAGGTTGTGTAATTTACCTAGTAACCAGTAAGAATTAGTGTTTAGTGAGTGACAAGATATTTTTGTAGTTCTTACCAAGTTATTTTTGTATTCGGCTAAGCTTTGCTACAGAGTGGTTTATTTGTATATCTCTCTTATATCTATAATAAAATCTAATATATTCCAGCTGGCTTTTCAGTTTCGTTTCTTTTGGAACTATTGGCTTGGTGCCAATCCAGGTTCCCTGCTTCCCCTAGACAGAAAACAGATTATTCTGCTTGCAAATAATTCTGTATTGGTAACCTTGGGCGCAGATGGACTGTTGGAGTTGCTTTCTATAACTATCATTTGTGATTACCTACAATACCGAAAACCTAACTAGGTATACTGTGCAACAGAGATATAAAGAGAAATACGAAATTTCCAGCACTAGTTCAACAGATGGGTAATCAACCACCCCTTCCCCCGGGTATAAGTAGGTAATCCTGTAAAAGTATTCCATGGTTGTATCAGTTCAGGAACCACTGTTGCACTTGTAAGTTAGCCGTTTCGCTGGTATCAAAAATATGGACTTTTCCCTCCTTAACGACACGGAGTCGGGCAGGGAACTGTAGAGTGAATCTTAATTGTTTCTCCACCGATATTTTACATATCTCCGAGTAGCCTTTACGGAGTTGCGCCACAGAAGCCGAATAGTCCTGGAACAATAGTACTTTAGTATTCTGGAACTGCAAGTCCTGCATCGATCTATATTTCCGTAAAATTTGTTCTTTATACGCAAAATTCAGAATCCGTGCCACCACTACGCGGGGCCTGGCCGCCCCTTCCACAAGACTTCCTATGCGATGTGCGCATTCTATCTGATTAGGCCCCATTGAGGACTCAGCAAACAGCGAATCCGTGAACCATTTTTCTAACAACTGCTTGAGGTCCCTTTCTTTCACAGCCTCCAGCAGCCCCACCACTCTTATATTGTTGCGGCATGACCTGTTTTCCAAGTCATCCATTTTATTAGTACAGCCTGCGACTTCTTTCCTGAGTTCGCAAGTTCTTCCAAAACTCCCTGGACACCGTCTTCCCAGGAACATGTTTAAATTGGGGGAGAAAAATAATGCACAAATATGGCTTTTAAAAATCTACGTATGGGGTCACTTGATGAAGCTGAGCTAGGAGGCTGTGTTCTCTTTGAGCTCCATGGCCCCCCCTCTCATTTCGAGCGTCTTTGTGCTATGATCTTTGGAACTTTTTCCCTTTTTCTGGTGAAGGACGAAGTGCCCCAATACTTATGGACAAATATCTTCTGAAATCTGGGGTGGAAATGACTTCTAAAAGCGCTAAAAAGGACAGCGCTAAGGCGTGCTCCGTGTCAGCGAATGAAAACAAGATGGCGGATGAGCAAGCGGAAGGCCCCGCGATTTCTGACACGCTCATTGAAAAACTTTCAGTAGCGGTGGTAACAGCACTTGGTACAAGACTAGATGGGATTCATTCTAGTGTGCAGGGGCGGACTTCAACGCCAGAGTGACTGAGCTAGAAACTAGAATACCACCATTAAATTGATTACAGGATCGAGAAATTTTGATCATGTCACTCCTCTTCTAAAGGAATCACACTGGCTTCCTGTACCGTACAGAATTATCCAAAATATTACTTTTAGTGCACAAGACTCTTGTATCTGGTGAAACTCCTGTCTCGTCTTTTGACTCTCTTTACTACTTCACGATCATTAGATCAGCAAATCAACACTGCCTGGTGGTTCCCTCATTTAGGGAAATTTTTCATGAGCATACTAGGACAGCTATTTTTTCGGTAAAGGGTCCCAAAAAATGGAATAAACGCCCACAAACCCTGCGTGAAAACACAGCACTAGATCAATTTAAGACTAACTTGAAGGGTCATGTTCTTAATTACATGCATCCTGAAAATAAATGTTTTCATTTATGACCATCCCTGTTTTGAAGATAAGCCTGGATAACAGCTTATCCCCTCCTTCTGTATATTCCAATGCTAACCTATTAATATTGTTGTTCCACCCCTTTTTCCTATTGTTTCAGTCTAGTTTTCCCTACCTCTTTTCTCTTTCTTTTTAGAATGTAAGCCACCTAGATGTATTTGTTAAGGGCAGGGTAGTAAACTCCTTAATAAACTTGAAACCTGATATACCCTTTAACCCTCTTGGGACTCTGACACTGGTAGCACACAACCATATCTAAACAGATGTTTTTCGTGTTTGCATTAATAAATCACACTGCCCTTTTATTAGTTCTTATGTAACTGAAAGAGAGTAAGAGAAGGGTTTAGTCCAATAAATCACTTTTGACTTTTAATAATAGAGGGATTGGGGGTAAAGGGTCATGGGTTTAATAAACCAAAGAGTTACAACCACAAAGTTTTACATACATGCAGGTACTTTCTCCATCCCTAGTGGGCTCACAATCTAAGTTTTGTACCTGGGGTAATGGAGGGGTAAGTGACTTGCCCAGGGTCACAAGGAGCCAAAGTAGGAATCAGACTCAGTTCCCCAGGTTCTCAGCCCACTGCACTAACCATTAGGTTACTCCTAGTGGTAAATGGGACAAGGGAAAAGATCATCTCAATGTCAAGTTCAATGCTTTGTAACACTGATGTTATTGTTACATTTACTGCTTATCTTTTCCTTTGTATTACTAATGTAAAGGTTTTGACAAGAATTTATATGCAGTATAGGCATTTTTTGCAGTTATTTGATGAAAAACTTTGAATAAAAATGATTTAAACATATACATACCTATGTTTGGTTTTCTATGTTCAGAAACTCTATACTCCATGCTGATGGGAGTATGGAGTGAAGGCACTTTTACACATATATGTTAAAACTGTAGTTATGTCCAAGATTTTTGGAAAATGGGTGAAGGGGAAATGAAAGTTCTGAACAAGGACAGTGGGATGCAGTTGATTAGAATGCCTATGTAATTAGATTTTATTGCATCTGGTATAAGCTGCAAGATTCACATTAGTGTTCTACTTGAAAACTATGCCCCAAGTTTCCCACCGAAGACACTAGGGGGTCCTTTTACTAAGGTGCGCTGAAAAATGGGCTGTGCTAGTGTAGGCACATGTTTTGGGCGCACACAGACCCATTTTTCAGATTGCCTGTAAAAAAAGGCCTTTTTTATTTTTGCCGAAAATGTACGTGTGGCAAAATTAAAATTGGCACACGTCCATTTTGGTCCAAGACCTTACCGCCTGCCATTGACTTACTGGTAAAGTCTCTCCAATTAACCATGTGGTAATCGCCTATGCACATCAAGTTGGAGTTACTGCTCAATTTTCACCGTGCGTCAGAAAAAAATATATTTTGTGGCACGCATAGCGAACACGCGTCAAAAATGAAATTACACACACAGGCCACGCAGTAGCCAAGCAGTAACTCCAAATTGACGCACGTTGGGTGCACGTAGGAGTCTACGCAGCTTTGTAAAAGGGCCCATAAAAGTGGCTGACGTGGCAATAATGCAAAGCTCCAAGACAGATACTGGCAATGGAGAACAGCTGGAGTTCAACAGAGCTTTTTGGCCTGGATTGCTGTTGCAAGACAAGGGATTTTATATATATATATATATATATATAGAGAGAGAGAGAGAGAGAGAGAGAGAGAGAGAATAATAATAATTATATTATTATTAATATCACCCTTGTGAATAATGTCATTCAGGATGTGTCCACAAACTAAACAACAAAGACTTTAAAAAAGAACAAACAGGGAATAAAACTGCTATGTTACTTGTGGTTGTTGCCCAAGATCCAGGATGTGCTTTTAACTTCTTTTCTTTTCATATTTAAAATAAAATTGCCTCTGCATTTCTCCCATCATTCCCTGTCTCTTCCATGTTCCTCCTTGATGCCAGCTCATATGGGCCAATGCAGTCTCAGACCTCTCCCTTTTTGTAGTGTGCAGACTGCTGCCACTAAGACAGTCACACGAAATTTCTCCAACAGATGGTGGCTATGGGCTGTCTGCCAGTACACGAGCACAGAGCAGTGAAACGTATACAAGCACTGCTTAAACACACAAGAAAAAAAGGGATACCTGAAGTGTTCTTAAGTTCTCAGTTATGGACAGAATAAAACGGGATGCTTCAACAATACAAAATAACTCCAGTTCCCAAGATTTTCATGAGCCTGTTTTTTTTTTTAAAGACAGTATCTTCTGATGCGTGGTACTACAAACCCCACAATGCAATACAAATAAAAACCTTTCCCTAATCCTGAAAACTGAATCAAAATCTTCCTCAAGCAACACAACGAACTCACCCCATACTGTCCTTATCAATGTCTTTACTCAATAACTTCATTCTTCAACCACTGTGTACCACGCTGCTTCCGTGGCTAAAACCAAGACCGGGCTAATGCTCCGGAAAACACACAGTACATTAGAGGAAGAGGCAGAGTCTAAGGACGTCCTCAGCGTATTGGGCAAAGTGGGATGACGTCAAAACGTTGAAGCCACTTAGTTCCATCTTCCTTTCCCCTCCCCAGCGCAGCCGTCATTCAAGTATACTCAAAACAAAGCAAGCAAACCGCTGAATTGCTGTATCCATGTTGTCCTTCTTTATTGCTGGTAGCATTTTTATTTGATCCCACTTATATTTTCAAACATGCCAGCTTGTGCAGCATACGAATGTACACAGAAGAAGTATAATAATGGAATAACTTTTCATAGGTAGAGTAGTAATTTGTTATAAATCCTAATCAGTGTGTCATGGAGTGGCTAGTTACTTATAGGGAGACCCTAGCATGAGTTATATTCGTGCAGAGATTTTTTTTCTCCTGGGTGCAGTGGCGTAGCCAGACCTGAGAGTTTGGGTGGGCCCAGAGCTAATATGGGTGGGCACGCACTGTCTATATAAGTTTGAGTAGTGTCTCTTGGGATCCTACAAAATAATGCCTTAGAATTCACTTGATGCCCAACAGCTGCCCTGCATCAGAATAACCACATACATACTTAATGGAAAAATTGATATTTTTAAATATAATTACATTATCCCACAATCTCTCCACTGCAAAATGCTATACACAAACTTGTGCAAAAACATACTCAAATCCTTACTAACCATAACAGCACTAATTTCAAGGACAGGACGAGCTACAACCTTATGCTTGAAAAGGCAGAACTGTAATTACACTAGGCTCTAAAACACTAATACACTACCTTGTGAAAAAAAAAGCAAAACAAAAAGGGCTGAAAATACTACACGCTAGCAGAATACTGCACCTTGATCACACATGAAAACACATGACACAACAGACATGACACAAGGAACTAGAAATCACAAAATATGAAGGCAAAATACTGAACTGGAAAGTTAACTCAAGAAGTCAGACTCAGCATGCAATACCAGAAAAATTGAAACTTACATGCAAAATATCACAAATTCACATTTCCAAAAGCTGACATATTCCAATTAATAAATTCTGAATAAACTTTTTCTACCTTGTTGTCTGATGTATTTGCTTTGGTCCCAGTGTCTTCTGTTTTATGCAGTGTCTTCTTTCCATCTGATATTTTTTCTCTCACCATGTCCACCATCCTCCTGTGTCCTTATGTGTCCTGTCCAGTGGGCGTACCAATGGGGGGGGGCGGTCCGCCCCGGGTGTCGGCGGGTGGGGGTACTCCGTCGTCTCCTGCCATCACCCTGTGTTTTTTTTTTGTAATCCATGCAGCGGTGACGCAGGCAGTGCCTCGTGTCTGCCCTGCTGTGTGCTGTGAAAAAAGAAAATCGCTTCGCTGGCATCTGGCCTTCCATCTCGTCGCTATGTCCCGCCCACTTT
Source organism: Microcaecilia unicolor (assembly GCF_901765095.1). Taxonomy (NCBI): domain Eukaryota; kingdom Metazoa; phylum Chordata; class Amphibia; order Gymnophiona; family Siphonopidae; genus Microcaecilia; species Microcaecilia unicolor. Next base: position 125,386,091 of record NC_044037.1, read on the forward strand.
TGAGGTAACTTCCTATTTCCTCAAGGGCGGGACATAGCGAGAGAAGGCCCCACGCCAGCAAAGCGATTTTCTTTTTTCACAGCACACAGCAGGGCAGACACGAGGCGCTGCCTGCGTCGCTCGCTGCATGGATTTAAAAAAAAAACACAGGGTGGTGGCAGGAGAAGAGGGCTCTGTCGCTCTCCACGGAGGGGGAGGCTCAGATGGGAGAAGGAGGTGGGGGAGCTCAGACGGGAGAAGGGGGACTGGGGGGGTGTGCTCATAGGGGCTCTCAGAGGGGAGAGGGAATTGGGGAGGGGTGGGGGAGCTGAGAGGGGTTCTTAGAAGGGAACTGGGGAGGGGGAGCTCAGAGGGGTTCGCAGAGGGAAGAAGGGAATTGGGGAGGGGTGGGGAGCTCAGAGGTGTTCTCAGAAGGGAAAAGAGAATTGGGGAGGGGTGGGAGAGCTCAGAGGGGTTCGCAGAGGGGAGAAGGGAACTGGGGAGGGGTGGGGGGGCTGAGAGGGGTGCTCAGAGGGGAGAAGGGGTCTGAAGGCTGTAACTGGGTCTGACAAGGGGGCAGGAGGGAGAATGGGTCTGGGGCTGAAAAGGGGGATGCAAAGCATGTGGTGGATGAAGGGGGCTGGAACTGGGGGCTTTAAAGGGGACAGGGAGAACTGGCTGGGGCTGAAGCTCAGGACTGGTGAGAGAAAAGGGCTGGGGTTGAAACAGGGACAGGGAGAAGTGGCTGGGGGCTGACGCTCAGGACTGAATGGGAGAAAAGGGCTGGGGACTGGGTGGGATAGTGGGGCTGAAAAGGAGGGGCAGAGAGAGAGGGGACAGACCCTGGATGGAAGGGGGGAGCGTGAGGGAGGGCAGACCCTGGATCGATGGGAGAGGGAGGGCAGACGGATTGAAGGGGCAGAGAGAAAGGGCAGATGGTGGTGGAAGGGGGAGAGAGAAAGAGGGCATACTGGGGCAAATGGTGGATGGAAGGGAGAGAGAGGGCAGACAGTGGATGGCAGAGAGAGAGCAAAGACAGATCCTGAATGGAAGGAAGACAGTGAAAAGAAGATGAGGAAAGCAGAAACCAGAGACAACTGTAAATATATATTTTATTATTTTGCTTTAGAATATAGTAATTGTAGCTGTGTTGTTTATAAATAGAACATTGTAAACGGCCTGCTGCTCCAATTTGGAGAGGGCACTGCCTCCCCTGAATAGCCTAACTTCACAAACTGCCACCAGGAAATACTTCAAAACATTCCTTTATTTTCCAGATTCATAACAAACTTCACTCCAGAGTAGAGACTTGCTTCTCAGGCAGGGCTGTTCTGCCTTGCTTAGTACATCAACCATTACACAAAGACTTTGCCCCCTTCCCGGAGGGGAATGCATTAGGTCCTTTGGAAATCACTCACTGCTTTTGTGGTCAGTCAGTAGCAAACAAATAGTACTTGTCCCACAAGCAGGATTTCCCCTCAAGACAAGTGTTAATCACCAAGACAGCCTTTACTTTCAGGAGGTTCAATACTTGTGGGACCTTCCTTCCACCCAAGGTATTTCAGCCTGCTTCAGTTCTTTAGGGACCTGTCTTGCCCAGGATTTTCAGCCTGCACTGCTCCTCTCCTCCTGAACTAAACCCCTCTTCCCACCAGGCAGCCCTCCTTCATAACAAGCCTTCCAACTTCAGAGGATTCTCACAATAATCAGGTTTCAAAACAGATTAGTAATTCCCCCACCACTTAGGTTTCCCAAAAAGAAACCAGGCTTCTCTACTTAAGCAGAGTTTAAACCAAAATAAATTCCCAAAACCATGTAGGTTTCCAAACCTTCAGGGGCTGCCTTCCCCAGCTCTCAAGCTCCCATTCCATTCTGCTTTCTTCCCCTGCTCAGGCTGATTAATTCCCGCTTCCATCCAATCCTCCTGCTTCTCAGCCCCCCCTCCCTATCACAGGTGGGCAGCATGATATACTGGATTGCTGCTGGTCCCGGGAACTGGCTCCCTTCATTCACCCTCCCTCTTGTGGTCAGAGACGGTATATGGCCAGCTTGCCTATCCCCTGGGATCTCACTGCTAGGACTGGAAATGCATTGCTGGGATATGTAGTTCATGGTTCTGCTGCTTCACTCTATACATCGGGGATGTAGCCTTGTCACAACATGTAAATAAGGTAATCTTTTTATTGGACTAATTTTAATACATTTTGGCTTAACTTTCAGAGAACAAAACCCCTTCCTCAGGTCAGGATAGGATACTGTAACAGCACTATACTGTACTGACCTGAGGAAGGAGATTTTGGCCTCTGGAAGCTAATGTATTAGTCCAGTAAAATGGTATTATTTATTTTCTGTATTTGTTTTATTTCTATTGTTAATTTGTAAAGTGGTGATTGGTATTTGTTAGTTTTTTCAAATTACATCTGCTGTCTTTATATTTTGCACAGTACTAGAGGACATTTTCTGTTTCTGTGGTGTTGCATTGTATGCAGAGTCTGGCATTGGGGGTTCAGTTTAATTTTTGTCTAAATAGAAAGTTTATGATTACTTATTCTATAGTGGATTAGGATGTATCTGTGTTTGTGAAAAAGACATGGCTTTCGGGTTGGCATTGACTGTGCAGGATCGACGATCTGTAATAATCTGTCTGTTTTCGTTTTACAATAGGTGAATTCATGTTCTAGTGCTCACTGTAGTGTTTAAGATGCTTCCTTTTCCTTGTGTGACTCGTAGAAATTACTGCTTATGGTATGGTAGAATTGCTCTATAGGTCCTGAGTGTTTTGTATTCTCTGTATGCCTAGTACTGAATTTGGGGGGGGGGGGGGGTGTTAAAAAATGACCGGCCCCGGGTTTCAACTACCCTAGGTACGCCACTGGTCCTGTCTACAATCTGTAGCCCTGTCACTATCCTTCCTCGAGTTCAGTATCTGCCCTCAACGTGTTCCAAACCAGCCCTTAAACTCAGCAGTTTTCCCTCCATCCATATCCAGCATTTCTCCTTACTCCCCTCCATCCATGTGCTTCTACTTCCTCTGTCTTCCCTCCCCTCCATCCTTTTCCAACATTTTTCCTTTCTCTTCCCTGCCCTCCACTCCATCCATGTCCAGCATTTCTCCTCTCGTCCCTCCCCTCCATCCATGTGCATCTCCTCCCTGACTTCTCTCCCCTCCCTCCATCCATCCATCCATCCATCCAGCAACTCTCCATTCTCCCCTGCTCTCTCCTCCATCCACCCATATCCAGCAAATGTCCTCTGTCCCCTGCATTCATCCATCCATGTTCAGCAATTCTCCTCTCTCCTCTGCCCTCCCCTCCATCCATCCATACCCAGCAAATTTCCTCTCTCCCCTTTCCCCTCCATCCATCTATGTCCAGCAATTTTCCTCCTTCCCCTGCCCTCTCCTCCATGTCCAGCAATTTCTATTCTCTCCCCTGCCCTCCTCTCCATCCATCCATGTCCAGCAACTCTCTATTCTCCCCTGCCCTCTCCTCCATCCATCCATACCCAGCAAATTTCCTCTCTCCCCTTTTCCCTCCATCCATCCATTTCCGACACCGGTGGGATACCGGTGTCGGAAATGGTATTTCGAGGCGGACGAGTCAGAGCAACTTACTGACTTCACGGTAAACCTGGAGGACGTAATGGGCAGTTCGGCAAACTGAAGAGCAGCAAATCTCCTGGACCGGATGGTATTCATCCTAGAGTACTGATAGAACTGAAAAAATGAGCTTGCGGAGCTACTGCTAGTGATATGCAACTTATCCTTAAATCGAGCTTGGTACCGGAAGATTGGAGGGTGGCCAATGTAACGCCCATTTTTTAAAAAGGCTCCAGGGGAGATCCGGGAAATTATAGACCGGTGAGTCTGACGTCGGTGCTGGGGAAAATGGTAGAGGCTATTATTAAAAACAAAATTACAGAGCACATCCGAGGACATGGATTACTGAGACCGAGTCAGCACGGCTTTTGTGTGGGGAATTCTTGCCTGACCAATTACTTCAATTCTTTGAAGGAGTAACAAACATGTGGACAAAGGGGAGCCGGTTGATATTGTGTATCTGGATTTTCAAAAGGCGTTTGACAAGGTAACTCATGAAAGGCTACAGAGGAAACTGGAGGGTCATGGGATAGGAGGAAATGTCCTATTGTGGATTAAAAACTGGTTGAAGGATAGGAAACAGAGAGTGGGGTTAAATGGGCAGTATTCACAATGGAGAAGGGTAGTTAGTGGGGTTCCTCAGGGGTCTGTGCTAGGACCGCTGCTTTTTAATATATTTATAAATGCTTTAGAGATGGGAGTAACTAGCGAGGTAATTAAATTTGCTGATGACACAAAGTTATTCAAAGTCGTTAACTCGCGACAGGATTGTGAAAAATTACAAGAGGACCTTACGAGACTGGGAGACTGGGCGGCTAAATGGCAGATGACGTTTAATGTGAGCAAGTGCAAGGTGATGCATGTGGGAAAAAAGAACCCGAATTATAGCTACGTCATGCAAGGTTCCAAGTTAGGAGTTACGGACCAAGAAAGGGATCTGGGTGTCGTCGTCGATAATACGCTGAAACCTTCTGCTCAATGTGCTGCTGCGGCTAGGAAAGCGAATAGAATATTGGGTATTATTAGGAAAGGTATGTAAAACAGGTGTGAGGATGTTATAATGCCGTTGTATCACTCCATGGTGCGACCGCACCTTGAGTATTGTGTTCAATTCTGGTCGCCGCATCTCAAGAAAGATATAGTAGAATTGGAAAAGGTGCAGCGAAGGACGACTAAAATGATAGCGGGGATGGGACAACTTCCCTATGAAGAAAGACTAAGGAGGCTAGGGCTATTCAGCTTGGAGAAGAGACGGCTGAGGGGAGACATGATAGAGGTATATAAATAATGAGTAGAGTGGAACAGGTGGATGTGAAGCGTCTGTTCACGCTTTCCAAAATACTAGGACTAGGGGGCATGCGATTAAACTACAGTGTAGTAAATGTAAAACAAATCAGAGAAAATTTTCTTCACCCCACGTGTAATTAAACTCTGGAATTCATTGCCGTAAAATGTGGTGAAGGCGGTTAGCTTAGCAGAGTTTAAAAAGGGGTTGGACGGTTTCCTAAAGGACAAGTCCATAAACCGCTACTAAACGGACTTGGAAAAAATCCAAAATCCCAGGAATAACATGTATAGAATGTTTGTACGTTGGGAAGCTGCCAGGTGCCCTTGGCCTGGATTGGCCGCTGTCATGGACAAGATGCTGGGCTCGATGGACCCTTGGTCTTTTCCCTGTATGGCATTACTTATGTACTTATGTCCAGCAATTCTCCTCCTTCCCCTGCCCTCCGCTCCGTCCAGCAACTCTCCATTCTCCCCTGCCCTCTCTTCCATCCATCCATCTCGAGCAAATTTCCTCTCTCCCCTTTCCCCTCCATCCATCCATGTCCAGCAATTTTCCTCCTTCCCCTGCCCTCCGCTCCATGTCCAGCAATTTCTATTCTCTCTCCCCTGCCTCCTCTCCATCCATCCATGTCCAGCAACTCTCCATTCTCCCCTGCCCTCTCATCCATCCATCCATACCCAGCAAATTTCTTCTCTCCCCTTTTCCCTCCATCCATCCATGTCCAGCAATTCTCCTCCTTCCCCTGCCCTCCGCTCCGTCCAGCAACTCTCCATTCTCCCCTGCCCTCTCCTCCATCCATCCATCCTCCAGCAAATTTCCTCTCTCCCCTTTCCCTCCATCCATCCGTCCAGCAATTTTCCTCCTTCCCCATGCCCTCTCTCCATCCATACATGTCCAGCAACTCTCCATTCTCCCCTGCCTTCTTCTCCATCCATCTCCAGCAAATTCCTCTCTCCCCTGCCCCCTCCATCAATCCCTGTTGTCCGGCAATTCTCCTGTCTCCCCTGCCCATCCTGTTTATTTCAATCCCCTTCCCCATTCTATCTGGCGTCTCCCCCGCCCCCCCCCCTCAAAAGAACGACAACGTGGATGCAGCAGCTCACAGGTTTGCTTGCCCTGTGTTTTGAGTGAACGGCGATGGCTGCGCGGAGGAGTGGAAACCAAATCGCTTCTTTCTTTTTTTACAATGGACTAGATGGGCGGGCGGGCTGGCTGGCTCACTTCCACTCCCGAAGTTGCAGCGTTAAAAGCAGCAAGCAGCGAGCCAGTCTCGACTCTGTCCTTCGCTTCCTGCCCTCTCTCGTGTGCCGTCCCGCGTCTGATGTCATTTCCTTTCAGGCAGGCGGGACACTGAGAGGGCAGGAAGCAAAGGACAGAGTCGAGACTGGCTCGCTGCTTGCTGCTTTTACGCCCTCTTCGCCGCTGCGGGCAAAAAAACGAAGTCGTCGTCATTGGAAGGTGAGGGTCGCAAAAGACTGGGCGGGTCTGGGCCCCACCCAGGCCCACCCGTAGCTACACCCCTGCCTGGGTGAAGAGGGCAGCTATATGTGGGTACCGTGGGTTTCTGGTGGGTTTGGGAGGGCTCACAGTTTCTTGCACAAGTGTAACAGGTAGTGGGGAATGGGCCTGGGTCCACCTGTCTGAAGTGCACTAAACTACTCCAGGGACCTGCATGCTGCTGTCATGGACCTGAGTATGAGTAAGACATCTGAGGCTGGCAAGTAATGTTCTTCAACACATTTTTTTGTAGTGGGAGGGGTTAGTGACCACTAGGGGAGTAAGGGGAGGTCATTCCTGATTCCCTCCAGTGTCATTTGGGGATCCTTTTGTGCCTTATTCATAAGAAAAACAGGTCTTGCTCAAAACGTCCAAGTTTTAGTGCTGGATGTTTTTGTTTGTTCCATTATGACTCAAAGATGTTCAAGTCTTAGGAATGCCCAAGTCCCGCCTGAACACGCCCCCTTGAGATTTGGACGTCCTTCCAACGGACTTCCGAGAAAGACTGTCCAAAAGGCCGTTTTGATTATACCGCTTTGAACGTTTCTGTAAGATGGACGTCCAAATGCCAATTTATGTCACTTTTTTGACGTCCATCTCTTTCAAAAATGAGCCTGATAGGAACATAGTAGATGACGGCAGATAAAGCCTGTATAGTTCATTCAGTCTGCCCAATAGATATAAATGTTTTTTTTTAATCCTTTATCTTCCACCTTTTAAGACACTGCCTGCCACTGGATAGTGATGGCACAAGGAAAGCAAGTTTGGTCCTGTGAAGACTAAGTTAAAATAATCTGTTCCTTAGCTGGGTCAAGTATTACCATATTAAAAATGTGACCATACCATGCCTCTGTGGTTATGTTCCACTAGTAAGATAAATGATTAACTGGAATTCTTGAAAGGATTATATAAATTTTTGGATGCATGACTAGGAACACAAACATACACTTATTTATCAATATCACATTCCTCATATACAGCTACAAAACAACCTTTTAGGGTGGATAGTGTTCACAATGTGCTCCTTTTATTATTGACCAGATAGGGATAAGAGTTTTCAGTTTTGGCACAGTACAAGTCATTCTGAATTTCCAATAAGAAACTCTATAGGATATTACCCAACTAACATGTAACAATGTGATCAACTACAATATCCTAGAATTCTAACGATATTATTGATATTATTAAGAGGAGAAAAAGCCTCAATTATAAGGGATTACTCCGTCGTTGGTGCACCAACATAAGGGAGGTCCTTCATATCATCATGGGCAAAAAACTCCTTACATGATATAAAGCTACTGCTCAAAGTGTTTTCCAAAAAATATATATTATTTGTAGACATACGGCTACTGCTCAGTTACAAATCCTGTGCACTTATCTTTTAAGTCTTTTGGACACCTTCCACGGCCCGACTTTGGCCTAAGTTTCGAATCCTTCCTCAGGGTCCGTGGTATCTGACTCTAAAGATCTAACAAAAACACAAACGTGTAACAAATGAATCTCTCGGAACATGACTTCATCAAATATATTCTCTAACTCAGTGGTTCTTACCGGGTACTTTATGATCTATTCTCTCTGGCTTCTCAAAGCTATAAAAATGGCCGCGCTTATCGAAGGCTGACGTAAGACGCCTCCAGCTTAGAACCTCCCTCTGTAGTGTCAATCAGCAGGAATCATAATGTATTTAAAGGTACAACGCCAGTTCAGAAGAACTTATTCCATTCTATTCTAGTGTTCATTCCATTTCTAACTTTGCTCAGGTGCTGACCTCTCTGTCTGTACCTGAAGCAAACTCCTCCAAAGTATAACAATTTGGACCTTTTAAATTCCAAACCCCAACTTTCTGGCTATAGGGCAATTTTGGAAGTTAAATCATTTTGAAAATTCTGGTCCCACCCAGAAATTGCCTTAACAGTAGTTAGCTGGCACTTGGGACTTAATGATTACACAGCAGGAGGTAAGGGTTGAGCTCTGAATAGGGTCAAACCATTTCTAACTTTGCTCAGGTGCTGACCTCTCTGTCTGTACCTGAAGCAAACTCCTCCAAAGTATAACAAATTGGACCTTTTAAATTCCAAACTTCTCAACTTTCTGGCTATAGGTGAGATTCCTGATATTCTCTTTAATTTAATGCTTAGTGCTTAATTAATTTTGCCCTGTGAAACCTCTTATTTTCTTTCTTTTTCTCTTCCTACCAAGCTCTGAGAGGGAGGCTGTATTGTATTGGGGCTCTAAAGTGCATTTTACATTGTTGAAACTGATATAATTATTGGAAATATCTGGATTTATATTACAACAAGGAAAGTTTATTTTTTATATTCTAGGGCAATTTTGGAAGTTAAATCATTTGAAAATTCTGGTCCCACCCAGAGAATTGCCTTAACAGTAGTTAGCTGGCACTTGGGACTTATAATCCCACCCACCCCAGGGTTTTCCACTCATTTATAGACAAACCAAACCTCATTAACTTAATCATACATAGGCAGTCTTACAGACTGTTAACCCCAACTAAGTACACCTGTTCATACCCAATTCAACAAATCAGGATGACTTTTATTCTCTGCAATAATTGTGGTACTTTAGTTTCAAGGCCAATCATCTGGAGACTTAAAGCTTGCCCTATCTGTCTTCAACTATCTAGTTTTAAACAAGAGCTCAGTAAAGTAATGCAAGAATTGGATACAATTAAAGCAGCTTCTAGGACTGCATAGAGAAATAGCTTCTCACCACTCCCTCAAAGAATAAAACCACATAAGAACAGATGGTTCACAGTAGGCTCAGGCAGACTTCGTCATGTGACACAGAAGCATCCACCCGCACAAGTGTTGCCACTAAAGAATTCTTTTGGTCCATTACAGAACTGTAATGCTCCTGAAAATAGAACTGAAGCAGAGGAAAAAGCAATAAAGTTGGAACAAAAAGACATGAAGGTACCCAAAGTGAAAAGACACCCCCAAATCACTAATGTTAAAACACATACCAAGAAATATAGGTGGAAAGCAATGGCCACAAATGCTCGTAGTCTAAGCAATAAAGTTCATGACCTTCAAGCCCTGATCTTGGAGGCAGACTTAGATGTTGTTGCAATCACAGAGACATGGCTCAACAGTTCCCATGAATGGGATGCAAGCATACCAGGCTATAATCTATTTAAGAAGGATAGAGAGGGTCATAAAGGTGGAGGAGTAGCTCTGTATGTGAGGAATGATATCATGGCGACTGAAATGACAGGGACCTGGGGAAAAGAAGAAGCGATATGGATCACCTTAAAAAGAGAGGATAGAACTTCTGTCCACATAGGTGTTGTCTACAGACCCCCCACACAATTAGAGGAACTGGATAAAGATCTGATAGCAGATATTCAAAAATTAGGAAAGAAAAAAGAGGCTCTGTTGATGGGAGATTTCAATCTGCCGGATGTAGATTGGAAGGTTCCGTCTGCCAAATCGGAAAGAAGTAGAGAGATCGTAGATGCTTTCCAAAGTGCTCTGCTCAGACAGATGGTGACGGAACCCACGAGGGAGGGAGCGATGCTGGATCTGGTGCTCACAAATGGGGATAGTGTGTCAAATGTGCGAGTGTGTGCACATCTGGGAAACAGTGACCATCAAACGGTTTGGTTTGATATAACAGCTGAAGTGGAGGGCGGCCACTCTAAACTCAAAGTCCTAGATTTCAAGCGTGCTGACTTTAGTAAAATGGGGGAATACCTGAGGAAGGAGATGATGGGCTGGGAGGACGAACAGGAAGTGGAAGGGCAGTGGTCCAGGCTGAAAGAAGCAATAAATAGGGCCACAGATCTTTATGTAAGGAGAGTAAATAAAAGCAAGAGGAAAAGGAAACCAATATGGTTCTCCAAGCAAGTGGCTGAGAAAATAAAGGCTAAAGAGTTGGCGTTCCAGAAATATAGAAAATCTCAAGAAGAGGAACATGGGGAGGAATACCAGATGAAACTGAAAGAAGCCAAGAGAGAGGTACATCTGGCGAAGGCGCAAGCGGAAGAACAAATGGCTAGAAATGTAAGAAGGGGCGACAAAAATTTCTTCAGGTATATTAGTGAAAGAAGAAGGACTAAAAAGGGAATTGTGAGACTAAAAGATACAGCGAACCGCTATGTAGATAATGATGAAGAAAAAGCCAATTTACTAATAGATACTTTTGTTCGGTTTTCACTGAAGAAAATCCTGGAGAAGGACCGTGAGGGACTGGCAAAAGTACACCTGAGAATGGAATGGATAAGGCACCGTTCACGGAAGAGAGTGTGTATCAACAACTTGGAAAGCTAAAGGTGGACAAAGCCATGGGACCGGACGGGATCCACCCCAAAATATTGAGGGAGCTCAGAGAGGTCCTGGCGGGTCCTCTTAAAGATTTGTTTAATAAATCCTTGGAGACTGGAGAGGTTCCGAGGGACTGGAGAACGGCGGAGGTGGTACCTCTTCACAAAAGTGGTGATAGGGAAGAAGCTGGAAACTACAGGCCGGTAAGCCTCACTTCGGTTATTGGAAAAGTAATGGAAGCCATGCTGAAGGAAAGGATAGTGAATTTCCTAGAAGCCAACAAGCTGCAAGATCTGAGACAACATGGTTTTACCAGAGGGAAATCGTGCCAAACTTATCTCATTGAATTCTTTGATTGGGTAACTGGAGAATTGAATCATCGACGTGCTATAGACGTAATCTACTTAGATTTTAGCAAAGCTTTTGACACGGTTCCTCACAGGAGGCTCTTAAATAAACTAGACTAGATGGGCTGAAGATAGGTCCCGAAGTGGTGAACTGGATTAGGAACTGGTTGACGGACAGACGACAGAGGGTGGTGGTAAATGGAGTTCGCTCGGAGGAGGGAAAGGTGAGTAGTGGAGTGCCTCAGGGATCGGTGCTGGGGCCGATTCTGTTCAATATATTTGTGAGTGACATTGCCAAAGGGTTAGAAGGTAAAGTTTGCCTATTTGCAAATGATACTAAGATTTGCAACAGAGTGGACGCCGGGAGGGAGTGGAAAGCATGAAAAGGGATCTGAGGAAGCTAGAAGAATGGTCTGAGGTTTGGCAATTAAAATTCAATGCAAAGAAATGCAAAGTGATGCATTTAGGGAGTAGAAACCCACAAGAGACGTATGTGTTAGGCGGGGAGAGTCTGATAGGTACTGAGGGGGAGAGGGATCTTGGGGTGATAGTATCCGAGGATCTGAAGGCGACGAAACAGTGTGACAAGGCGGTGGCCGTAGCGAGAAGGTTGCTAGGCTGTATAGAGAGAGGTGTGATCAGCAGAAGAAAGGAAGTGTTGATGCCCCTGTACAAGTCGTTGGTGAGGCCCCACCTGGAGTATTGTGTTCAGTTTTGGAGGCCGTACCTTGCAAAGGATGTTAAAAAAATGGAAGCGGTGCAAAGAAAAGCTACAAGAATGGTATGGGATTTGCGTTCCAAGACGTATGACCAAAGACTTGCTGACCTGAACATGTATACCCTGGAGGAAAGGAGGAACAGGGGTGATATGATACAGACGTTCAAATACTTGAAAGGTATTAATCCGCAAAAAAATCTTTTCCGGAGATGGGAAGGCGGTAGAACGAGAGCACATGAAATGAGATTGAAGGTGGGCAGACTCAAAAAAGATGTCAGGAAGTATTTTTTCACGGAGAGGGTGGTGGACGCTTGGAATGCCCTCCCGCGGGAGGTGGTGGAGATGAAAATGGTAACGGAATTCAAACATGCGTGGGATATGCATAAAGGAATCCTGTGCAGCAGGAATGGATCCTCAGAAGCTTAGCTGAAATTGGGTGGCGGAGCAGGTGGGGGGAAGAGGGGTTGGTGGTTGGGAGGCTAGGATAGGGGAGGGCAGACTTATACGGTCTGTACCAGAGCCGGTGATGGGAGACGGGACTGGTGGTTGGGAGGCGGGAAATACTGCTGGGCAGCCTTATACGGTCTGTGCCCTGAAAAAGACAGGTACAAATTCAAGATATGAGTTTATCTTGGGCAGACTAGATGGACTATGCAGGTCTTTTTCTGCCATCATCTACTATGTTACTATATGGATATAATGTATGTAACTTAAAAATCCAGCGTTGTTCTTGTCTCAATAGAAGGAGTTTTCTATCTTCTCCTCCTATATGCCATTTGGGTTGTTGGAGGACAAAACATTTAAGGCTCTCAAACAAATGTCCTTCTTTATTGCAGTGAGCTGCCAATGGTGCTGTAGTTTTCTTAATATTGATGTCACTTTTGTGTTCAATTAATCTCGTAGATAGTTTACGTGACGTCTGACCTATATATAATTTATTGCAACTGCAAATAATACAGTAGACTACCCAATCTGATCGACACGTCGTATTATGTTGTAGAATGTATTTTTTCTTTGACTGAGGATCTGTGAATTCTTTTATGTTGAGCATCATATCACACATATTACATTCTCCACATCTGGTATGTCCCTTTTCATTTTTTTCTTGTGTAGTTAACATTTGTCTTAAAGCCGACGGTGCTAGGATCTCCTTTAGATTTCAACCTCTACTGTAGGCCAGTAGGCTTCACGGTAAACCTGGAGGACGTAATGGGGCAGTTCGGCAAACTGAAGAGTAGCAAATCTCCTGGACCGGATGGTATTCATCCTAGAGTACTGATAGAACTGAAAAATGAGCTTGCGGAGCTACTGCTAGTGATATGCAACTTATCCTTAAAATCGAGCTTGGTACCGGAAGATTGGAGGGTGGCCAATGTAACGCCCATTTTTTAAAAAGGCTCCAGGGGAGATCCAGGAAATTATAGACCGGTGAGTCTGACGTCGGTGCCGGGGAAAATGGTAGAGGCTATTATTAAAAACAAAATTACAGAGCACATCCGAGGACATGGATTACTGAGACCGAGTCAGCACGGCTTTTGTGTGGGGAATTCTTGCCTGACCAATTTACTTCAATTCTTTGAAAGAGTAAACAAACATGTGGACAAAGGGGAGCCGGTTGATATTGTGTATCTGGATTTTCAAAAGGCGTTTGACAAGGTACCTCATGAAAGGCTACAGAGGAAATTGGAGGGTCATGGGATAGGAGGAAATGTCCTATTGTGGATTAAAAACTGGTTGAAGGATAGGAAACAGAGAGTGGGGTTAAATGGGCAGTATTCACAATGGAGAAGGGTAGTTAGTGGGGTTCCTCAGGGGTCTGTGCTAGGACCGCTGCTTTTTAATATATTTATAAATGATTTAGAGATGGCAGTAACTAGCGAGGTAATTAAATTTGCTGATGACACAAAGTTATTCAAAGTTGTTAACTCGCGACAGGATTGTGAAAAATTACAAGAGGACCTTACGAGACTGGGAGACTGGGCGGCTAAATGGCAGATGACGTTTAATGTGAGCAAGTGCAAGGTGATGCATGTGGGAAAAAAGAACCCGAATTATAGCTATGTTATGCAAGGTTCCAAGTTAGGAGTTACAGACCAAGAAAGGGATCTGGGTGTCGTCGTCGATAACACGCTGAAACCTTCTGCTCAATGTGCTGCTGCGGCTAGGAAAGCGAATAGAATGTTGGGTATTATTAGGAAAGGTATGAAAAACAGGTGTGAGGATGTTATAATGCCGTCGTATCGCTCCATGGTGCGACCGCACCTTGAGTATTGTGTTCAATTCTGGTCGCCGCATCTCAAGAAAGATAAAGTAGAATTGGAAAAGGTGCAGCGAAGGGCGACTAAAATGATAGCACGGATGGAACGACTTCCCTATGAAGAAAGACTAAGGAGGCTAAAGCCAACGGTGCTAGGATCTCCTTTAGATTTCGACCTCTACTGTAGGCCAGTAGGCCTACAGTAGAGGTCGAAATCTAAAGGAGATCCTAGCGCCGTCGGCTTTAAGACAAATGTTAACTACACAAGAAAAAAATGAAAAGGGACATACCAGATGTGGAGAATGTAATATGTGTGATATGATGCTCAACATAAAAGAATTCACAGATCCTCAGTCAAAGAAAAAATACATTCTACAACATAATACGACGTGTCGATCAGATTGGGTAGTCTACTGTATTATTTGCAGTTGCAATAAATTATATATAGGTCAGACGTCACGTAAACTATCTACGAGATTAATTGAACACAAAAGTGACATCAATATTAAGAAAACTACAGCACCGTTGGCAGCTCACTGCAATAAAGAAGGACATTTGTTTGAGAGCCTTAAATGTTTTGTCCTCCAACAACCCAAATGGCATATAGGAGGAAGAGATAGAAAACTCCTTCTATTGAGACAAGAACAACGCTGGATTTTTAAGTTACATACATTATATCCATATGTAATGAACACTATAATAGAATGGAATAAGTTCTTTTGAACCGGCGTTGTACCTTTAAATACATTATGACTCCTGCTGATTGACACTACAGAGGGAGGTTCTAAGCTGGAGGCGTCTTACGTCAGCTTAGATAAAGCGCGGCCATTTTTATAGCTTTGAGAAGCCAGAGAGAATAGATCATAAAGTACCCAGTAACAACCACTGAGTTAGAGAATATATTTGACTAGGAAAAAATGCCCGTTTCTGAGCGCAATGAACGGGCGCTAGCAAGGGGCCCGCTCCCTCCGTCCCTCCGAGCTACTTGCCTTGTTCGTGGTTCGCGTCGCTGTGTGTGGGGAGGGGTTTTTTTTTTGCTGCGCCTCCGTGGCCGTGCCTGTGGCGTTTCCGTTTCAGCCCTCGAGTGTCATTGCTCGGCCCTCGACGTCATGACGTTTTGACGCGAGGGCGGTGCAGACAGTCCAGGGCACACCAGATATCTCGGGTGCCTCAACTTCCGCGGAGGCTTCAGAACGTTGGGGTTGCCTTTTATATAGAGAGATGAAGTCATGTTCCGAGAGATTCATTTGTTACACGTTTGTGTTTTTTGTTAGATCTTTAGAGTCAGACACCATGGACCCTGAGGAAGGATTCGAAACTTAGGCCAAAGTCGGGCCGTGGAAGGTGTCCAAAAGACTTAAAAGATAAGTGCACAGGATTTTGTAACTGAGCAGTAGCCGTATATCTACAAATAATATATATTTTTTGGAAAACGCTTTGAGCAGTAGCTTTATATCATGTAAGGAGTTTTTTGCCCATGATGATATGAGGGACCTCCCTTATGTTGGTGCACCAACGACGGAGTAATCCCTTATAATTGAGGCTTTTTCTCCTCTTAATAATATCAATAATATCATTAGAATTCTAGGATATTGTAGTTTGATCACATTGTTACAGTACAAATCATCACAAGAACAAAATGTAAGAAAACAGTGGACTGCATTAGGGGCTTATAGCCCATTTAGTTATGTTTAAACAAAAGAAATCTGCATGAAACAAAATATTTATTTTTATTTTGACTTATAAAAACACTTGCCCCGAAACATGTTCAGAACAGAATAATCCATTTGTGTATCAAAAGGTAAATTCTACAAAACAGATGAAGATGTGATTCTATATGCCCCAATGAAAGGAGAGTTTAATTCTACTTCCATTTAATTTCAATATATTCCATCATCTTTATAACACCAAGCTTCCCAAGGTGGATTACAACAGTTAAGATGAACCCATCAGGAAACACTGAAATTTGGCCGTCTGTATTGTATAGTAGAAAAAATGAACACAAAATACAGAGTTTATAATTATTCGCTTCTGATTTTCGGCGATAATGGAAACTAAGGATGCCCATCTCAGAAACAACCAAATGCAAGCCCTTTGGTCCAAGGAGAAGCATGCCAGGAAACCAACCGGGCACCCTAGGAGGCACTGCAGTGAACTTCAGAAAAAGCTCCCAGATACATAGCTCCCTTACCTTTTGTGCTGAGCCCCCTAAACCCCCTCATAACCCACTACCCACAACTGTACACCACTACCATAGCCCTTACGGGTGAAGGGGGGCACCTACATGTAGGTACAGTGGGTTTTGGAGGGCTCATATTTACCACCACAAGTGTAACAGGTGGGGGGGGGGGGGATGGGCCTGGGTCCGCCTGCCTGAAATGCACTGCACCCACTAAAACTGCTCCAGGGACCTGCATACTGCTGCGATGGACCTGAGTATGACATTTGAGGCTGGCACAAAATATTTTTAAACTGTTTTTTGAGGGTGGGAGGGGGTGAGTGACCACTGGAGGAGTAAGGGGAGGTCATCCCCGATTCCCTCCAGTGGTCATCTGGTCAGTTCGGGCACCTTTTCGTTGCTTGGTCGTAACAAAAAAAGGATCAAGTAAAGTCGTCCAAGTGCTCGTCAGGGACGCCCTTTTTTTTCAATTATGGGTCGAGGACACCCATGTGTTAGGCACGCCCAAGTCCTGTCTTCGCTACGCCTCTGACACCCCCCCCCCCCCGAGAACTTTGGTCATCCCCGCAGACAGAAAGCAGTTGGGGATGCCCAAAATCAGCTTTTGATTACGCCGATTTGGGCGACCCTGTGAGAAGCCCATCTTCCGATTTGTGTCGAAAGATGGGCATTCTTCTCTTTCGAAAATAAGCCTGTTTGTCTCCTGTTTGTTTTTTATCCAACTTCCTTGCGTCAGACATAGTCATAGCATCATACGGAAGGGGTCGAGGTGAATGGAAAAGTAGATGGAGCTTATGAAGCTGAGAAGGTTGCAACTATGAAAAGGACGAAAGCTGTTTCTGTCAAATCGTGATAGTGAGGGATTTGGTTTTTAGCAGAGGTTGCGGCAAGAGGAGGATTAGTTTGGTAACCACGGTATGATATTAGGAGGGTTAACACTTGCTCAAGTTGCCCCTGCTTTGAAAAATGGAATAATGAAAATGCTAAAAACTGAGTATTCGTTTTTATTCCTCAAAACTGTTATTACCTACCCCTAATAGTGTTAACCTGTACGAAATGCTATTGTTGTATCTTTCTTGTCACCTGGGCCAATGTGGAAATTTGTTAAGAAAATCTTCATCTTTATTAAACTCACTGGAAGGCAAAACTGGTCTCTCAGCCATCAGTTGCATTTAGTGGAGAGATGTTTTTTTTTTTTTTTTTAATTCTTTCCAATTGCCCCACCACCCCGCGCATTGCCTTTACCTCAGAACTATTTCCCACTCCCAAAAATTACCCTTCCTCTAAAATTGCCCAACCGTTGAAAACTACCCCTTCCAAATGGCCAAAATTGACCCCCTGCAATTAGCCCACAAAACTGCTCCACCCTCAAAAATTATCCTCTGCAACTTGTCCACCACAGTGCAAACAGAGATCCCAAGTTACCCAGTTCCAGGCTGGAAACTTTGGCCAGTCCTGGTTCTGAGCTTACATTTTAAAGCAGTGTAAGCTTTGAAGTGCCTGGTCCTGCCCATTGAAATCAATGCTGCAAGTCCCATAAAGTACTGGGATGGGGCTGTCAAAAATCCAGGACTGTCATAAAGTTTCCAGTCTAGAACTAGGTTACTTGGCATTTCTGCTGCAAAATGCTTCAACCTCAAAAATTACTTATACCTCCCAGAATTGCCCCCATTGCTGCTACACCACTCTGCAAAATGCATGCAACCTCAAAAATAACCCCTTGCAGCTGCCCCCTACCCTCCACAAATTGCCACACCCCAAAAACTACCCCCTGCTGCTCCCCCACCTCTCAGTGAAGTGCTTCACTCTAAAAAAAAATACCAAAAACCTACCTTGCAACTGCCCTATCACCCTGAAAAATGCTTCTACCTCAAAAAACTACTCTGCAACTGTCCCACCACCATCAAAATACTCTGCCCCCAAACACTACTCCAACAACTGCCCCATGACCCTGCAACATGCATCCACCCCCAAAACTTCCCCTTGCAACTGCCCTACTACCCTGTAAACTGCTCCATCAAAAACTATTCTCTGTAACTGCCCTAGCACCTTGCAAAACGCTTCTACACCCAAAAACACTCCTTGCAAGTGACCTACTACCCCACAAATAACCTCAGTCCCAAAATATACCCCCTTCAAGCAGCTCCTTCTTCAAAAAAACATTATCCTGCAAATTGCTCCTTCCTTTTATCTATCCCATCCACAGACACACATGCAGATCACTTAAAGAACACAAAACAGAAACACACATATACATGTTGAGGGCTTGGAGCGAATTCCATGAGCCATCTTTGCATGCTTTCCCCACCTGTTTTTCTTTCCAGAAGAAGTTGGAAAGAATTATACAGAAAGAATTAAGAAATGTTTGTCCGTATGGGGACAAAATAACTCTGCAAAAGTTTACATGCACTAGGATGAAACTTGGCACGAGGAAAAGCTGGTAAAAAGATGTATCAGGTTTGAAAATAGATCAGATCAGACCTGGGTTCAAAGAAATATGTACCCCCCCCCCCCCCCCCCACACACACACACACATTTCTGCAGCATAGACACATACAGTGAAACACAGCATATTGAAGAGTGCATTAACATCACAGAATAAGATACAGGCCATTAATAAACTGAAACTTTCTGTACTCTCGTATAACTTTGGTATTGTAGACCGGCCTCTTAAAGACCTTGAAAAACTAGATGTGCAGACAAGAAAACTCCTCCATGCCCACAAGGGCAACCATAAGAATGCCTAGACTGTAGATTCCTAGAGTTGAAGGAGGGATGGGTCTCATGGAAATTGATTGCACCTATCGAGCTACTATCATAGGCCTCCAGGCTTGCCTAATGGCATCAGATCCCAATGCACAAAAGGTGTTGAATTATGAAAGAACACTTCTAAAATCCAGTTCCATCATTAAACTTGGACAAGCATTCCGATGAGTAGAAGGAATGAGGTGAAAATCCATTGGTACCAAAAGGGAAAGAGGCAACAGAATTTACAAAGAAAGAGAAAAAAAAAAACTCTTCAAGGAATTGGATCAGCAGAGGAGAAACAAGAAGTGGCAAATGCATACGTACAGTGAGAAATACAAATTGTTAATCCAGGAACCATTCGTGGATCAACAACGGACACATGAATGGTTAAAGAGAGGTGAATTGAAACCTAAGGATGAGTGATTGGTAGTTGCATCCCAGGACAGCGGATTTTGGACAAGATGGTTTATAGCAAGTATTGACAAAACTGGTGCAACTGACCTCTATAGATTCTGTAAGAAAGAGCTAGAAACAATTATTTATCTTGTGGCTGGCGGAAAATTTTTATACAGAAAGGCACCACAAGGTAGTGCGTCTCATTCATTGTTAATTCTGTAAGCATTACAATGTCAGTGTGCCAGAAAAGCATTGGGATCACGAACCTAAGAGAATTGTGGAAAACAAAGAAGTTATGATCACCTGAGACATTCCCATCCCGACTGATAAAAAGCTGGATGCCAGAAAATCAGGTTCCGCGAGATTGGAGACGAGCGTATGTGGTCCTTCTTCACAAAAGTGGAGACAGGGAAGAAGTGGGAAACTACAGACCGGTAAGTCTCACATCGGTGGTAGGAAAAATAATGGAATCGCTGCTGAAAGAAAGGATAGTTAACTTTCTAGAAGACAACGGGTTACAGGACCTGAGGCAACATGGCTTTACCAAAGGAAAATCCTGCCAAACGAATCTCATTTACTTCTTTGATTGGGTGACAAAAGAAATGGATGAAGGCCATGCACTAGATGTAATCTACTTGGATTTCAGCAAAGCCTTTGATATGGTCCCCCACAGAAGACTCATGAATAAGCTGAAAGGGCTGAACTTAGGACCGAAAGTGGTGAACTGGATAGAAAACGGGTTGACCGACAGGTGGCAGAGGGTGGTGGTAAATGGAATCTGCTCGGAAGAAAGGATGGTGAGCAGTGGGGTTCCTCAGGGGTCAGTGCGGGGGCCCATTTTGTATATTTGTGAGCGATATTGCTGAAGGGTTGGAAGGAAAGGTTTGCCTTTTTGTGGATGACACAAAGATAGCCAATAGAGTGGATATCTGCCTGCCTGTCTGACATTGCTGCCTGGATGTCTCACCGCCACCTGAAGCTCAATATGTCCAAAACTGAGCTCCTTATCTTCCCACCTAAACCAACCTCTCCCCTTCCCCCACTCTCTATTTCTGTTGACAACATGCTCATTCTTCCTGTCTCATCTGCTCGTAACCTTGGGGTCATCTTCGACTCCTCTCTCTCCTTCTCTGCACATATTCAACCACTACTAAATGGACTTGGGAAAAATCCACAATTCCAGGAATAACATGTATAGAATGTTTGTACGTTTGGGAAGCTCGCCAGGTGCCCTTGGCCTGGATTGGCCGCTGCCATGGACAGGATGCTGGGCTCGATGGACCTTTGGTCTTTTCCCAGTGTGGCATTACTTATGTACTTATGTTGTTATGCTAAAACCTGTCGTTTCTTCTTCTATAATATCACCAAAATTTGCCCTCTCCTTTCTGAGCACGCTATCAGAACCCTCATCCACACTCTCATCACCTCTCGCTTGGACTACTGCAACTTGCTTCTCACCGGTATTCCACTCAGCCATCTCTCTCCTCTTCAATCTGTTCAAAATTCTGCTGCAAGATTAATATTTCGCCAAAGTCGCTATGCCTATATCAGCCCTCTTCTGAAGTCACTTCACTGGCTCCCTATCCGTTTCCGTATACAGTTCAAGCTCCTCTTATTAACCTATAAGTGCATTCACTCTGCTGCCCCTCACTACCTCTCCACCCTCATCTCTCCCTACACTCCTTCCCAGGAACTCCGTTCACTGGGCAAATCTCTCCTAATTGTACCCTTCTCCTCCATCACTAACTCCAGACTCCGTTCCTTTTATCTTGCCACACCTTATGCCTGGAATAGACTTCCTGAGCCATTACGTCAAGCTCCATCCCTGGCCGCCATCAAATCTGGGCTAAAGGCTTACCTGTTTGATGCTGCTTTTAACTCCTAACTTGTCACCTGCTCGTAACCTTTATCTTGTCTTCCTCTCTTCAATAATCCCTTTCCCTATGTGTCCTATCTGTCTGTCCTACCCTTATCTCTCATTTGTCCTGTCTGTTTGTCCTGATTTAGATTGTAAGCTCTTTTGAGCAGGAACTGTCTTTTCTTCATGTTAAATTGTGAAGCACTGCGTACAACTGGTAGCGCTGTAGAAATGATTTGTAGTAGTAGTACCCTGGAGGGAGTAGAAACAAGGAGAAGGGAACTCCAAAAGTTAGAAGAATGGTTGAGGGTCTGGCAGTTAAAATTTAATGAAATTCACAAAACAGCCTCACACTAGCTGTGTAACTCCAGTATTGAGCACCCACTCTGTTGTTAGCTTTATAGTGTGTATCACAGATGGAGAAAAAAGCCTCAGCGTCACCACCCAGCCAGCCCAATACAGCGGTGCTGTCCACTTTTAAACCCCGTTTCGCTGGTGGATCACAAATTGTGGATACAATTTCATTTGAAAGACGAGTTGAAAATAACCTCTGACGCAGCACCAGCGAAACGGGGGCTCCCTGTCGGGTTTAAAAGTGGAGAGCACTGCATTGAGAGGAACACTAGAGCAATACTATTGAGCTAAGTGGTTTCTGGCGATGTCTCCTTACTTCATTTGTACTTTATATAAACACGTTTGAATTTGTGTCGGTATCAGTAGTACACAGAGAATTGATCTATAATATTGTGGACACACACGACTGAGGTAGTAGTGTAGAATAAGCATTTTGAAAGTTGAAACACATTGCTTTACTGTTATTATCCCTCTGTTTTTCTAATCGTAGGAGAATCGGCTTCTGACACTCAGTGAGCGAATCATAAAATATGTAGCTCACTGACTCTAACCGGTGGCTTCCATTGTAGTATAATAAGCCTACCTAGAGTATCCTCATTAGCCTGAAACTTCTACAGGCTAATGAGGATACTCGAGGTAGGCTTATTATACTACAATGGAAGCCACCGGTTAGAGTCAGTGAGCTACATATTTTATGATTCGCTCACTGAGTGTCAGAAGCCGATTCTCCTACGATTAGAAAAACAGAGGGATGTTGTCTTGCTGTACACAGTAGACTTGAGAAAAGAAAATAAGCAAGTTCCATTACTTTATTTAATTTTACTGTTATTATGTAACACTAATTGGTGGAGTTTTTTTAAGCTACATGATGGCACGCCTAGCCCATGCCTTATAGCCCGCTGTATTGGGCTGGCTGGGTGGCAACTCTGACTGGCTTTTTTCTCCATCTGTGATATACACTATAAAGCTAATAACAGAGTGGGTGTTCAATACTGGAGTTACACAGCTAGTGTGAGGCTGAGTTGTGAATTTCATTTATTATTGAAGCTTGAGTGGATTATTAGTTAAAATTTAATGCCAAGAAGTTCAGAGTGACGCATTTGGGGTGTACAGGATAGGAGGGGAGAGATTAGTAAGCTCGACTCAGGAGGGAGACCTTGGGGTGTTGGTGTCGGAGGATAAGAAGATGAAGAAACAATGTGACAAGCCGACGGCCATGGCCAAAAGGATGCTAGGTTGCATAGAGAGGGGTATAACCAGCAGAAGAAAGTGTCGCGTTCTCGAGGGCCTTGGCATGCTGTCAGGTCCTCAAGGCAGCACTGGGAATTGTGAGCCCTTGGGCCCCTGCCGTCTTGGAACTGGACGTCCGGAAGGACCGGACCTCTGGACTGGAAGTAGGCAACTGAACCGGCAGAACAGGAGCCACTTCACCTATACTTAGCCACCTTTCCGCTAGAGTTGAGCTCTAGCGTGCGGGCGGCCGACAGGACTTGTAGGGCAAGGCTGGAACTGAAGATCCAGAGGACCCACCTCGGGTCTAGGAAACACGAGGGAACAATACTAGACTGCACTAAGCGCTGCACGCAGCCGCTAAGCCAGACACACCAGACAGACTAGACAGACAGAAGCTTATCAGGAGCAGGGACTAGGGCAGACATGCAAGCAAGGAAGAAGGGGAGACAGGGAATACCCACAGGGCAAACCCACTAGCTAGGTCGAGGCAGGTAACAGGATAAATCCCCCAGAAGATACACGCTAGCTAGACAGATACAGGAATCAGGATACATAAGCAGGGATCCGGATAAGCACACAGGATATACAAGCAAGGTACAAGGTAGACACATGGGACAGAAGGTAGCTAGGCAGAGCGGAAAACCGGATAACACCAGCTAGCCAAAACCAGGACTCAGGACGAACAAGCAGGGACCAGGATGTGCACACAGGATATACAAGGTTCAGGATGTGCACACAGAATATACAAGCAGGGAGTAGGGCAACACAGATGGGGAAACCCGGACTGAGCTGCAGAGGCTACCTCCACAGCGAAGGCAGAAGAACTAGCAGCCAGAATGTGCACACAGGATATACAAGGTTCAGGATGTGCACACAGAATATACAAGCAGGGAGTAGGGCAGGCTGCAAACACAGACGGGGAAACCAGGGCTGAACAGCAGGCTCTAAACACAGACTAAAGGCAGAAGGCTAGCAGCCCACGCAGAAGGGCAAGCAGCCCACAGGTACTGGGAACCGAAGGGCACTAGCCCACACAGAAGGGCAAGCAGCCAACAGGTACTAAACAGAAGGGCAAGCCCACACAGAAGACAGGCTTAGAAGCAGCACAGCAACACACTAACTAACCTGTCGGCCTCTGGGCATGACACCAGACAATGACACCATGCGAAGGCCCTGACTGCAAGCACAGGCCTTCCTTATAAAGGAGCTCACTGATGAGTCACCACCAGCAGGACAGAAGCAGGAAGTTCCTTGCCTCCAAACAGAGGCTTGACACTCAGAGGAAGTGAGCCCACAGGAAGGACAAGCAGGAGCCATCTTGGATACTGGCATAGAGGAGGCGGCAGCCATCTTGGAAGAGGCATAGCCCACACAGGTGAGGTCCAGTAATGCAATCAGCACACAGAGCCAGAGAGAAACTAAGACAGAGACAGACACAGAGACAAGCAGAAGCCAGCACAGCCACTGACTCCCAGAAACAGGGTAAGTATGAGGGTGGTCACGGCCACAGACGTGACAGAAAGGAGGTATTGATGCCCCTCTACAAGTCATTGGTGAGGTCCCACTTGGAGTATTGTGTTCAGTTTTGGAGGCCGTATCTTGCTAAAGATGTAAAAAGACTGGAAGCAGTGCAAAGAAAAGCTACGGAAATGGTATGGAATTTGCGTTGCAAACCGTATAAGGAGAGACTTGCCGACCTGAATATGTATACTTTGGAAGAAAGGAGAAACAGGGGTGACATGATACAGACGTTCAAATATTTGAAAGGTATTAATCCGCAAACGAACATTTTCAAGAGACAGGAAGGTGGTAGAACTAGAGGACATGAATTGAGGTTGAAGGGGGTCAGACTCTGGAGTAATGTCAGGAAGTATTTTTTCATGGAGAGGGTGGTAGATACACGGAATGCCCTCCCGTGGGAGGTGATGGAGATGAAAACGGTAATGGAATTCAAACGTACGTGGGATAAACACAAAGGAATCCTGTTTGAAAGGAATGGATCTACGGAATCTTAGTGGAGATTGGGTGGTGATGCCGGTATTTGGAGAGTAAAACCGGTGCAGGGCGGACTTTTACGGTCTGTGCCATGATCATGACTGAATAGGAATGGATGGGCTGGAGTGTAAATTTTAAGGGCTTCAATGTTAGCTTCAGAACTTTTAGTACAGGAACAGCTCTGGCGCAGACTTTTATGGTCTGTGCCCTGAGAAAGGCAGGGACAAATCAAACTTGGGTATACATATAATGTATTACATACCATGTAAAATGAGTTTATCTTGTTGGACAGACTGGATGGACCGTTCAGGTCTTTATCTGCTGTCATTTACTATGTTACTGTTGGTCACTAGGCTTGACTATTGCAATATAGTTTACCTAGATTGTACTCAAGCATCAATTAAAAGCTTACGGTCTGTACAAAACACAGCCATTCGTCTCTTATGTCACACTCATCATTTTGATCATTTCACACCACTACTACAAAAATATCATTGGTTTCCAATTTCTCAGTGTATTCTGTTCAAGCTATTGGTCCTTACTTTCAAATCCCATCAAATTGGTTTACCTCACTATCTTTCTTCTTTTGCTATCCCATACTCACCAGTCATCTGCTCCGTTTGATAGGTGGCCACCATTTAGTATTACCAGGTCCCAAACTTGTACATTTAGATTCCACTCGTCATGCTGCCTTTTTTTTTTGCTACCCCATTTTACTGGAATTCTCTTGCACTTGACATCCATGCCAAATCCTCATTGAAGAATTTTAATTCGAAACTGAAGACTTTGTTGTTCACAAATGCTTTCTTCTTACACTGAATCCTTGCCATCTTCAACTACTTCCTCCCCCTATTTTCTCCTCTCATCTCTTGTTCTTTACTTCTTTGTGTGTTTTGAGCTCCTGCTTTCCTGTCAATTTTTGTAGTTCTTTTCCTTTTCTAAGTTACTTTATTGTATTGTAAACCACTGTATACTGCAAGTCAGTCCTAGCGGTAAAGCAAATTCAAATAAACTATAACTATAATTTGGCTGTTTATTTTAAGGAAAAGTATGCTTTATTCAAAATAGCTTATCTGATACACAAGATATTGAACCCTATTTGATAATTAAGGATATTGGTATACCATCTGATCAGTTATGGGAAGTTTCTGAACCAATAACAGCTGTAGCGGTCACTAGCTTATTAAAAAAGTTTGCATCATCTAATCTTATTGTTCTCTGGATAGTTGTCCCTCTTATCTTATGAGGTCTCCTAGTCCCAGCTTTATATGTTTTCTTGCTTGCTGGTTAAACATGCGATTTCAGGTAGATTTCCCCCCTCTATAGAGTGGTATTGCCTTGGCCCCAATATATAAAAATTCTAAAGGTAGTGTATCAGATATGACAAATTATAGACCAATGGCATCCATCTCTTTCCTCATCAAGGTAATGGAGGGATGGGTAACTGAAAAGCTAAACCTTTTTTTGGATGTTTCAATTATTGCATGTAGCTCAATCAGGTTTTCATCAGGGCTTTAGCACTGTTCGTTAAGTTTAGTGCATCTTCCCCTAAGTGCTATGAAGCCCATGTTATACCTATGGGCTTTTTAGCATTTAGCATGTGCTATCAGAATTAGTGCTTGCTAAGCTTTAGTAAATGGGTCCCTAAATGAAGATTACTGGTAACCGATATATTTATCTGTAAGAAATAGATGAATGAAACAATGACATCAACTGTATGGAAAAAATACTTGCTGTTTTTAGTATTGCATTCTTGCCCTGCAATAGCCAAATGCTTAAATATGGGATTTGTTACCTAATGAACTGAATATATGTAAGCTGGAAGAGATAGAACAAAAATACTAGTATTACTTGAAGGGTTCATTTTACAATTTCACTTTTCTTTTTAGAGAACAGCTTACATTCATAAAAACTCTCAGTAAAACCAGAAACCATGGAATGAAGAGCAAAAATGCCTTTATATTAAAAAGCAAAACCTTTTTTCTCAGCTCTGTACAGGGGCTTAAACTATAATACTTAGCATCAAAACACACATAACACAGACACATGCTGCGATACAAGACAGATATAGATGCACATTCATACAGGTACACATACAGTGAGAGACAATGCAAGTTGTATGGCAAACATTAGCAGTAAATTTGAGAGACTGAGATTGTACCCCACATGCCTGGCTTAGGACTGAGGTTAGTTCCTCTCTAGAATACACAAAAATAATCAATTTGGAGAAGTTGCCCCGAAAGACATCCCAAATGCACATACATAGATAAATATAGGTGTCAGCCCTGTGTGTGCTTGAGCACCTCCAGTGCTGAGAAAACTTCTTTGAATTGTCCTGTGTCCATAGAGAACTCATTTGTATTGACTTTAGCACTCCCAATCATTTTGAAAAATTGGTTTAAGTAAAAACATAAAACATTCATAAAAAATACAAAACTGCATTCCATCCCAGCTTATAAAAACTCAGAGCTGAATTTTTAGCTAGATGGCCAGAATAAATGTCAGCCATTAAAAAAAAAAAAAACACCTACATGGTTACCACTTATTGCCAACCATAAAAGTGCTTTTGAATATTACACCTGTAGTCTTTTCCCTTTTCGGTGGATAAATTGTATTTTGAAATTTAGTAGGGATTTTGTTTTTGGTCTAAAAATGTCTTCAGCGATTAAATATTTTTGGTTCATTCTTTTTGCATTCTTTCCCGTTGTTTTTAAACATATTTATTTATTTTTCACATGTAATCCTGTTTGTCAGCAGAATAACCTGAACGTGGCTGATAGCGCCTGCTCCTGGGGGGGCAGGAGCAGCAGAGTAGGGCCCCTCCCAGGAGTAGCAGTACAGAGGCAGCCCACCCAATGTACAGTGAGGCTCCTAACTCCCTCTTGAGGGTCTCTATTACCATGGGGTTGTAGAAATCCCGGATAATAGAGTTAGCAGTCCAGCACACAGGAATAAGGTAGAAAATCCCTGAGAGAATGAAAATTATCCCAGAGATAATCATTATGTGGGCTTTTGTTCTTTCGTCTTCCACACAGTTAGTACATTTTGCTCCAGTGATACTGACAAATAGTCCCAGGAAAGCCATAAGAAGAGAGATGATGGTGAGGGCCCGGGCAGCCTGGAGATCCTGTGGTAAGGCCAGCAAGGAGTCATAGATTTTACACTGCATCTGCCCTGTGCTCTGAAAGACGCAGTTCATCCACAGCCCTTCCCAGATGATCTGAGCCACAATAATGTTGTTGCCAATGAAGGCTGTCACCTTCCACATGGGCAAGGCACAGGAGACAATGGAGCAGAGCCAACCTGCCACAGAGAGTGCCATGCTCAGGATCTCCAGCCCAGCAGAGGACATGCTGAGTTCCAAGAAAGAGGGATGGATAGGAAAATGGAGAAGCCAAAAGAAAGAACATACAATAGCTGCTGAAATTCTTGTATAGTGAGATACAAATTCCAGATCACTACCTGGCTAGAGGATTGTCTTCTGCAGAATTTCCTTAGCAGCACAAATCGAATGGAGCACTTTAAAGTGTTTTCTCTCTCCCTCTTTGTCTTCTTATTTCTTGGTTTTGTTTTTTTTTAATTCTCTCAGTCAGGTGTTCTCTCTAGAAGGGCTGTGCTCTGGGGATCAAGTTTTTATTCCTGCAGGTGTGTGGGAGGGAGGAGCTGAAAATATTACAGGGGACAGTAGGGAGGTTGATGGAGTCTCCAACAGCAACCAGTATAATAATTCCCCTTTGTGTGTTTTTAATAGATCCAGTTGGCTGATGGCCCAGAGCAGTAATGAGAGAGTCAGTGAGAGACAGAGAGAATGTGATAAATTTATTTGATTGTTACATGCTGCATTGTTTCTTTTATATTATGGAACTGCTATCTTGTCTTGTTGTTTTTGTCTTTGCTATACCTCAACTAAAAACAAAACAGACTAATAGGGAGAGAGAGGCATCCACACAGACTTCTGTACCTTGTAATTTTTTTTCCTTTCTTCAGTTTATATATTACTCTGCCATGTCCATAAAGTTTATTTTAATCTGAATCTGACAGTAAGATTGAGGGAGAAATAAAAGAAGCAGAATGGCAAGCTAGAAGGAGAGAAAAGGCAGTAGAAACAATCTTGAAAACTGCACAATGCAATGTGAAAGTTGGCAGATGTGGAGGCTCATTTTCAAAGCACATAGAATTAGAAAGTTACATAGGTTACAATGGGGCTTATTTTTGAAAGAGGAAAGCATCCAAAAAGTATCATAAAGCATCGATTGGACGGATTTATTCTCAAAATGTCCAAATTGGTATTTTTAAACCTGTTTTACAGACGTCTATCTATGCATTTAGTCTGCAGTGCATCCATATCACAAGGGGGCATGGGGGCGTTTCGAAGGCAGGATTAGGGCAGGCGTAGGGCATGCCTAACAGTTGGCATTTTATAACCATAATGGAACAAAACAAAGCATGTAGGGTGAAAATTTCAATGTTTTGGTATAGACTTGTTTTCAGAATGAATTATTTATTTATTTATTTATTTATTTATTTATTGTTCACTTATATCCCACATTTTCCCACTCATGCAGGCACAATGTGGCTTACAAACATTAAATAAAATACAGAATAGGAAAACTTAGAAGAATATACAAGGAGTATGCAGGGGGAGAAGCATCTAACAGGGCGAACTAGCAGGGTAGGAGCCAGGGAGGGTGCATCAAGCAGCGGTATAAAGTGAGGAGTAGGTCTTGGCAAAGAAGTAGGTCTTCAACAACTTCTTGAAGAGGGCACGGTCCGCTTGAGTTTTAAGGTGTTGCGGGAGAGAATTCCAATGCTTAGGACTCCAATAGCGGAAAGATGAGGTGAAGATCCTCTTGTACTCAACACCCTTACAGTTTGGGAAGTGAAGGTAGAGGAAGGAACGAGCAGCAGGGTTGGCATTCCTGGGCGGGAGGTCGATCAAGGGGTGCATATACTCCAGGGCAAACCCATAGATAATTTTATGGGTCAAGGAGCAGAGTTTAAAGGCAATGCGCTCCTGAACAGGCAGCCAGTGTAATTTGAACCGTAAGGGTTCGGCATGTGCAAAGCGTTGCTCTCTCAGGATGAGTCTCGCAGCAGTGTTCTGAACTGTTTAGAACTTTTTCAACAGAGAGGCCTGGCAGCCCGCGTAAATTCCGCTGCAATAGTCTAAAGTGGGAGAGGACAAGCCAGTGGACAAGTGTGCGGAACAAATCTCTAGGAAGGAAGTATCTGATACGCCGAAGCCTCCACATGGCATGAAACATTTTTTTGGTGACCAAGTGCACATGATTGTCCAGTTGGAGGTGTGTGTCCAGTTGCACTCCTAAAAGCCGCAGGCTTGTGGCAATCGGAAGGACAGAGCCCAATACTGGGAGCACCGTGTCAGTTACTGTAGTGTGGATGGATGAGAGGATGAGACACTGTGTTTTGTCCTTGTTTAATTTGAAACGGAAGACCTGAGCCCAATATTCTAAGGTGGAGAAGCAGGAATCAATGAGATGAACAATTTCTGACACGGTGGTGTGAAAGGGAATGTAGACTGTAAATCGTCAGCATAGATGAAAGGGTTAAGGTCCAGTTTTGCGAGAGCAGCAGCTAAAGGCATCAACATAATATTGAATAAGGCTGGTGAAAGTGGGGAGCCCTGCGGAACCCCACAGGAGGCCTTCCACGGATCAGAAGTAACCGAGTTCACTGAGACCTGGTAAGTTCTTGTTGTTAAAAAACCCGCGAACCAGTGTAAGACAGGACCTCACAAAAGGTGCCCTAAATGACCAGATAACCACTGGAAGGAATCAGGGATGACCCCTTTTACTCCCTCAGTGGTGACTGACCCCTCTCACCCCCCCCCCCCAAAAAAAATGTGAATAAAAATAGTACCCACCAGCCTCTATGGCAGCCTCACATGTTCTAGCCAGGTCCATTAGAGCAGCATGCAGGTCCCTAGAGTACTGTAGTGGTGGGTACAATGCACTATAGACAGGTGGACCCAGGGCCATATGTCCCCTTACCCATTACACTTGTGGTGGAAACTGTGAGTCCTTCAAAATTCACCAGAAACCCACTGTACCCATATATAGGTGCCCCCTTCACTCATAAGGGCTATTGTAGTGGTGTACAGTTGGGGGTAGTGGGTTTTGGAAAGCTCAACAGACAGGATAAGGGAGCAACAGTGAGATGTGTACCTGGGAGCATTTCCATAAAGTCCACAGCAGTGCCCCATTTCTCTCCTGGGGGACCAGTTTACTAAAAACTTGTTACAAATGGTATTTTTGAAAAAAAAAAAAAAAAGATGTTTTGTGGTTTTGAAAATGATCATGTTTTCTATTCAGATTTGGGACATTTAGCACAAAATGTACAAAGTCCGATTTGGATGTCATATTTATTTATTTATTTATTTATTTATTTATTTATTGCATTTGTTTCCCACATTTTCCCACCTCTTTAGGCTCAATGTGGCTTACAATACATCGTGAATAGTGGAAGCATATAAGAAGATATACAATTAGTATTATAAAAGGATCTTGGGTAGGAGAGAGTGGTGGATGCTTGGAATACTCTCCCGCGGGAGGTGGTGGAGAGGAAAACGGTAACGGAATTCAATCATGCGTAGGATAAACATAAAGGAATCCTGTTCCGAGGGAATGGATCCTCAGAAGCTTAGTGAGATTAGGTAGCAGAGCTGGTGGTGGGAGGCGCGGCTGGTGGTTGGGAGGCGAGGATAGTGCTGGGCAGACTTATACGGTCTGTCCCAGAGCCGGTGGTTGGGAGGCAGGGATAGTGCTGGGCAGACTTATACGGTTTGTGCCCTGAAAATGACAGATACAAATCAAGGTAAGGTATACACAAAAAGTAGCACATATGAGTTTATCTTGTGGGCAGACTGGATGGACCATGCAGGTCTTTTTCTGCCGTCATCTACTATGTTACTATGTAACATGATAATGATAAAACATAATAGTAGTTTAACACGCGAACATGATAATGATGAGACAACTAGTAGATTAACAAGCTAGTATTGTAAGGCATTTCTGGATAGTTGTGTTGGAGTTCATATTTTTTGGTCTTTGGGGTATGCCTTGTTGAAGAGATGGGTCTTCAGTAGTTTGCGGAAGTTAGTTAGTTCATAGAGCATTTTTAGGTTGTGTGGCAGCGCGTTACAGAATTTTGTGCTCAGGTAGGAAAAGGTTGACGCATGTGTTGACTTGTATTTTAGTCCTTTGCAGTTGGGGAGGTGAAGATTGAGGAATGTTCGAGATGATTTTTTGGCATTCCTGGGTGGTAGGTCTATTAGGTCTGACATGTAGGCTGGGGCATCTCCGTGGATGATTTTGTGAACTAGGGTACATGTTTTGAACGTGATGCGTTCTTTAAGTGGGAACCAATGTAGCTTTTCTCGTAGGGGTCTAGCACTTTCATATTTTGATTTACCGAATATGAGTCTGGCTGCAGTATTCTGAGCTGTCTGAAGTTTTTTGATTATTTGCTCTTTGCAGCCTGCGTAGAGTGCATTGCAGTAATCTAGATGACTGAGTACCATTAATTGTACCAGGTTGCGGAAGACAATTTTTTTAGTTTCCACATTGAGTGGAACATCTTCTTGGTGGTGTTTTTCACGTGATGCTCAAGTGTTAGGTGTCGATCAATGGTAACTCCAAGGATTTTTAGGGTGTCTGAAATTGGAAGATTCAATTTTGGTGTGTTAATGGTGGTGAATTTGTTCCTGTTATGTTGCGAGGTTAGTATTAGGCATTGGGTTCTTTCTGCATTGAGTTTCAGTTGAAATGCGTCCACCCATGTGTGCATGATGTGTAGGCTTTGGTTGATGTCATTGGAAATTTCCTTTAAATCTTGTTTAAATGGGATGTAGATCGTTACGTCATCTGTATATATGTATGGGTTGAGGTTTTGGTTTGATAGTAGTTTTGCCAAGGGTATCATCATTAAGTTGAATAAGGTCGGTGAGAGGGAGGATCCCTGTGGGACTCTGCATTCAGGTATCCATGTAGCTGAGGTAGTCGAGTTGGATGTCACTTGGTATGATCGCGTGGTTAGGAACCCTCTGAACCAGTTGAGAACGTTGCCTCCAATTCCGAAATACTCGAGGATATGTAGTAGTATTCCGTGATCAACCATGTCGAAGGCGCTGGACATATCAAATTGTAGAAGTAGTATGTTTTTACCGTTTGCAATCGTTTGTTTAAATTTGTTCATGAGAGTAACTAGTACCGTTTCCGTACTGTGGTTAGACTGGAATCCTGACTGGGAATCGTGTAAAATTGAGAATTTGTGTAAGTAGTTTGTGAGTTGTTTGGTTACCATCCCTTCCGTTATTTTGGTTATTAAGGGAATAGATGCTACTGGCCTATAGTTGGTTAATTCACTAGCACTCTTCTCTGCATCTTTGGGTATGGGGGTAAGTAGAATGTTTCTTTTTTCCTTCGGGAAGAGTCCAATTTGTAACATATAGTTCACGTGATTCATGAGGTCTGTTATAAATTGTTGAGGGGCAGATGTCATAAGGTTGTTTGGGCATATGTCTAATTTGCAGTGAGATTTTGCGTATCTTTTGAGCGTTTGTGAGATAAGATCATCCGATAATATCTCGAAGTTGGTCCAGGTTCTGTCTGCTGGGTATACACCAGGGTCTGGATCTAGGCAGTCAAGGAGTGTGGCGTAGTCGGTGGTACTGACTGGTATTTTAAGTCGTAATTGTATGATTTTCTCATTAAAGTATCTCACGAGTTCGTCTGCTCCTGGTGTATCTTTGCTGTTGGATGTAATTGGTGTGGTATCTAGTAGTTTTAAATGCCCCTCCATTTAAGTATGTAAGTCTATGTGCTTTGAAAATGAGCACCTTTTCTGTGTGGGGGAACTGGTGGGAGAAGGTGTGGTGAAATGTCTCAGCAGGGTGCCAGGTATGTGGGGGTGAGAGATTTATATCTATAAGATGCAGGCTGTATGCTTATCTATGGAGAGAGTGTAGCTATATGCATATGTGGGGCTATGAGGAGAGTGGGAATGTTAGGATGTGTATGTGCAGATGGGGACAGAACATGCCCAGAAAACAGTCACTTCTCTACTCCTTTGTACGCTTGAAAGTGAAGCGTACAAAGGAGTGGAGAAGTGACTTCTCTTTTTCTCCTCCCCCTCCCTTCTTCACCTCCTATATTTTCCTCCGTTCTACTACCTCCCATTGGCAGGCAATTGGCAGAATGAAGAGTCAGCGCTGGAGGAAGATGTCTTCTGCTGGTGGGGCCATGGGATTCCTGCCAGCCAATGTATTTGAATTGCAGCAGCGATCCGTGGGGGGGGGGGGGGGGAGGGTGGCAGTGGCAACGATTATGGTGGGGGGCAGCAACGGATCATGATCATGGGGGGGCAGCGGCCCTGCCCCGTTCAGTCTCTCGGCGGCCCTGGTGATATGCACTTAAAGAGAGAGACAGAGGGAAAAAGATACACAGAGATATATACACAGAGATGGCGAGGAAAGGAGAAACACTAAAATAAAAGAGCTTCAAATAGAGGATGACTAGAAAAAGCAGAGGGAAGAAGTAAGAGAAAAATAAAAGGGACATTTCATATTATGTCTGTTTGAATTTGTCTAACAAGCTTTCAGTACAGTTTGTAGAAAGGCATGAAATAAATCAAGGGTTGGATGAAACAGAAATATGGTAAATTATCACCTAATCTGTTCCTAGGTACTGTTGCATTGTGTTTGATTTTGTTTTGTGTTTTTGACCTGATATACTTTATCATATTTTTACATCTTGTAAAAGAAAAAGCTGTGCAGCTTTTGTTACAATGTTTAACAAAGAGCAATGGTTCCACTACTCAACAGATAAATGGACAAATGCAAATTGATGTGCATAGGGAAGAATAACCCAATTTATTGCTACACAATAACAACAAATAGCCCTAACCTGAATCTGCTCAAGTCGAGCCTTGACTCAGTACTCCTATATGCATTTGCCCAAGTCCAGTGCCAGCTCCCAATCTGCTCCTGTTAGGGGATCATGTGACAAGGTACATCTCTTAAGTACAGCAATATAGGAGATCATATGACTTGATCCCCCCCCCCCCCCCCCCACGTCAGGTGATGTTAAGATTTGGTGCCCAAATAGCCTGCAGCATTCATACTTCACTTTTACCTTCTGCTTTTGCTGTTCGAAATGTATAGATTTTGCTGTTCTATATGATACAGGTGCATCTACTGTAAGAGGGAAACAGGACCTAAAGGGGGAAACCCTGCTAGTCCTGCCATCTTTCCCTCTTATTCCTTCAAAGAAAATAGATAAAGTGAGAAAAGTATATGCTATTAAAGGTTTCCCCAGTAGAGGGCACTCAGTTCAGCCAAGAGGAGGGGAAGACTCTAGATGGGGGAAGGTCCAGAAAAAACCCTGGTAGACCCGCCCAGTTGGGGGAATCTTCCTGGGAAAAAACTGGGCAATATAAAATCTCAGGTTGAACTAGAAAGTGGTAGTGAGGAAGAGATGAGCCAGCCCATGGAGGTTGAGGAATACCCAAGACCTGAGGAAACTATGAGCTATGAGGAGGTTGCACCTGAGCTCCAAGGTTCAGATGAGGAGAAGGAAGTCTAGTAGATCAGTGCCTCACTAAAGAAACTCTCTGGATAATGATGTGAAGAAATAACTCACTTTTGTTCTTTCTAATTTTCTGGCAGACTGCCAGCTGTTTGAGCTCTATGCTTGTTTAAAAGGGGCTCAAACTCTTCCATGTGGAAGTATCTTTGCTTGCTGTGTTTCTGTTTTGGTTTTAAATGTTTGGACTTCTAACATGCTGTCTTCCTAGGACAGAGTTGAGGGGGGGGGGGGGGGGTGGATCTGGGCATATTTATGAGAAAAGCCAAGAGGTGATTATCCTAGCATGCAGAAAGACTGTGTTAAGACTGTCTAGAATGAGGAGAGGAGAAACTAGGCTAATTTTGTGTGTACTTAGCAATTGAACCTGAAATAATTTGCATAAAGCTTCTTCCAATCTTTGATCAAGGTTATTGCTGTGTTTTCTTCTTTTGCAAGGGGAAAAGAGAAAGATTTGATTGTAAAGATAAGAGACCTCTAATTTGTGACTGAGACGAGGGGGCCAGAAGACTGTTTTTAAACTATTCACCCTGAAGTAAAAGAGAGCCTTCTAGCTTGACTTGGAGAGCACAAAAATAAAAAAAAAGCTTTGGATAAAGAACTTCTCTAGTGATTTCTTTCCTTGGGAAGAAATTCTGGCTTTGTAGCAATTCCTGTCAGGAGTAGGAGTGGGAGGACCTGTGGGTGTGTCTGCCTTATTGCACTGAGAAGAGGAAGAGGCTGTCCAGAGGAAACCCAGATGTCACTTTCTAGTGAAAGGAGAGGATATCACATTACCCAAGTCTAGTGCCAAAACCACTCCCAACAGAGCATCACATGAACTAATACCCCAAGGAGAGGTCAAAATTTGGCACCTTACAATTCAATAGCCTGCAGTGTGATCCTTGATCAAGCTTCATGGGGGTGAAGCCTGGGTAAGTCTACTGCCAGGTTTAATCTTTAGACTGTTTTGCTTCTGCTTGCTATATTTATTCTATAGTACTTAGTTCCCTTCTTGGTTTCCTCTGCTGAGATTTTGTTTCATGTAGTTCAAGTTCTTTCCCATCCTGGTTCACTGGGGCCACAGGCTTGGCATATGTCTCGTAGGATCAACATTTGGTTCTCTGCGGTTCTTCTCTTTCTTCTTCCACAGACAGTGAGTGCCTCTGGTAAGTTGGCTTTTTCTCTTTTTGAATTGTAGGTCCATTCATTAAAAAAAAACCTTATCTTTATCTATGTTCATGTTTGTAATTCATATGATGATGTGTTGTGTCTTACAGAGACCTGGCTATGCAAAGGGAAAGAGTCTTTTCTTTACTGCTGCTTACCACCTAGCTATTCAGTGTATTTCCTTTCCAGATCCTTGAAGATGGGCAGAGGTCTTTACGGTTATTTTTCCTCTGCCTCTTCTGGTTGTTGAGATTATCTGTAGGATTCTATCTTATCCACAAGTTTTTCTTCTTAAGGTTGGTCTTTATTCAGTCTTTCATTTGCTTCTTGTATGTTGTTTTCCCTCCTGTAATCCACTTACCTAGGACTTGCTTTGTTAATCACTAACCAATGCCTCAATGAGGTTTTCCCAGTTATTGGTCTTGGATGATTTTAATATTCATATGGATAGTCCACAGTATTCGTATTGGCTGCCTTTTTTGTCACTTTTGTCAGATCTTCGCTTTCAACAGTATGTGCTTTTCCTGTTCATGTGACTGCTATACACTTGATCTGGTACTTACCCATTCTTATTCCTCCTTGGTCCTTGATAGTTTCACTTTTCTTCCAGTCTCTTCACTTTCTCGTGTCATTTAATATTTCACTCGTGCTTGATCCTCCTCTCTCAAATTTCTCTCAGTTTACTTCTAGGCACTTACAGTGGGGGAAATAAGTATTTGATCCCTTGCTGATTTTGTAAGTTTGCCCACTGACAAAGACATGAGCAGCCCATAATTGAAGGGTAGGTTATTGGTAACAGTGAGAGATAGCACATCACAAATTAAATCCGGAAAATCACATTGTGGAAAGTATATGAATTTATTTGCATTCTGCAGAGGGAAATAAGTATTTGATCCCTCTGGCAAACAAGACCTAATACTTGGTGGCAAAACCCTTGTTGGCAAGCACAGCGGTCAGACGTCTTCTGTAGTTGATGATGAGGTTTGCACACATGTCAGGAGGAATTTTGGTCCACTCCTCTTTGCAGATCATCTCTAAATCATTAAGAGTTCTGGGCTGTCGCTTGGCAACTCGCAGCTTCAGCTCCCTCCATAAGTTTTCAATGGGATTAAGGTCTGGTGACTGGCTAGGCCACTCCATGACCCTAATGTGCTTCTTCCTGAGCCACTCCTTTGTTGCCTTGGCTGTATGTTTTGGGTCATTGTCGTGCTGGAAGACCCAGCCACGACCCATTTTTAAGGCCCTGGCGGAGGGAAGGAGGTTGTCATTCAGAATTGTACGGTACATGGCCCCATCCATTCTCCCATTGATGCGGTGAAGTAGTCCTGTGCCCTTAGCAGAGAAACACCCCCAAAACATAACATTTCCACCTCCATGCTTGACAGTGGGGACGGTGTTCTTTGGGTCATAGGCAGCATTTCTCTTCCTCCAAACACGGCGAGTTGAGTTCATGCCAAAGAGCTCAATTTTTGTCTCATCTGACCACAGCACCTTCTCCCAATCACTCTCGGCATCATCCAGGTGTTCACTGGCAAACTTCAGACGGGCCGTCACATGTGCCTTCCGGAGCAGGGGGACCTTGCGGGCACTGCAGGATTGCAATCCGTTATGTCGTAATGTGTTACCAATGGTTTTCGTGGTGACAGTGGTCCCAGCTGCCTTGAGATCATTGACAAGTTCCCCCCTTGTAGTTGTAGGCTGATTTCTAACCTTCCTCATGATCAAGGATACCCCACGAGGTGAGATTTTGCGTGGAGCCCCAGATCTTTGTCGATTGACAGTCATTTTGTACTTCTTCCATTTTCTTACTATGGCACCAACAGTTGTCTCCTTCTCGCCCAGCGTCTTACTGATGGTTTTGTAGCCCATTCCAGCCTTGTGCAGGTGTATGATCTTGTCCCTGACATCCTTAGACAGCTCCTTGCTCTTGGCCATTTTGTAGAGGTTAGAGTCTGACTGATTCACTGAGTCTGTGGACAGGTGTCTTTCATACAGGTGACCATTGCCGACAGCTGTCTGTCATGCAGGTAACGAGTTGATTTGGAGCATCTACCTGGTCTGTAGGGGCCAGATCTCTTACTGGTTGGTGGGGGATCAAATACTTATTTCCCTCTGCAGAATGCAAATAAATTCATATACTTTCCACAATGTGATTTTCCGGATTTAATTTGTGATGTGCTATCTCTCACTGTTACCAATAACCTACCCTTCAATTATGGGCTGCTCATGTCTTTGTCAGTGGGCAAACTTACAAAATCAGCAAGGGATCAAATACTTATTTCCCCCACTGTACATCTGTTGGAACCTTCTAGCATTACTCCTTTCCGTTCTTTTTTTCCTTCTCAGTTTGCATCTTTATCTCTTTCCAACCAGGCTTCTTGTTGGAATTCTCTCTTGAGTAAAGATTTAGATAATTTGGCTTTCTGCATCTTGACACCATCGCTAGTATCATAAAGATCTGGGATTACTGAAGCAGCAGGTGAGGAGATCTGAATTCTTGAGGAGAAAATGCAAGATGCCAGAAATGCTCAAGCTACAAAGGTTCATCGGTGTTATTACTCAATGCAAGTGAATACAGCTAACAAATCCTATTTTAATCATTCACTCAATTCATCTCTGAATAGACCTCTATTTCTATTTTATGTGACTAGTCTGAGCTTAGGAAACATCCTGTGCCTACTTCTGTTCCTTACATACTAAACTAGGCCAATATTTTTGTGAAAAGGTGTCTAACTTGAGGGCTACTTTACCCCCTCCAGTTATACCCCCTCTTTCATCTGATCGGGTCTCTTGGGACTCGGCTTTCTCATCCTCCATCCTCTGCTTAAGTTGTTCTTGACACACATCCTGTAGATCCTGTTAGCACTCCCAGAACTGTTTTACCATCTCTGTCCTTTACCCTTTGGTTGCATTTCAAATTACCCTCACTTATCTCCCTCTCCAAACCACTTTGTTCTATGAAGTTAACCATATGCTCTCTTGATCCAATCCCATCTGACTTGCTGAAGCTCCCAGTTCATGGTTTCCTTCCACTTGCACTTCTGCTGATAAATCAAAGTCTCTTCTCTGGTCTGGTTCCACCTGTGTGGAAACATGTCTTTATCTGGGCCATTCTGAAATAGCCATCCCTGGATTCCTCTAATTCTGCTAATTATAGGCCTCTTTCTAAATGACAGACTGATCTTCACTCAGATATCTACATTCATTCAGCATAATCCTACTTTACTCACTCACTAGTTGGTTTTCATTTCAGCCATAGCATCAAAAGTGGAGTGGAGGAGTGGCCTAGTGGTTAGGGTGGTGGACTTTGGTCCTGGGGAACTGAGTTCAATTCCCACTTCAGGCACAGGCAGCTCCTTGTGACTCTGGGCAAGTCACTTAACCCTCCATTGCCCCATGTAAGCCGCATTCAGCCTGCCATGAGTGGGAAAGCGCGGGGTACAAATGTAACAAAAAAAATGTTGCTTACTGCCTTTCTTAGCACGGTTAATGCCATACTCAATATAGACTGTATTGCTATGGCAGTTTTGCTAGATCTGTCTGCCACATTTGATTTGGTTGACCATGGTTTGCTGTTGCCTTGTCTAGCTGATATTGGACTTTTTGAAACTGTCCAGCAGTGGTGTAGGTCTTATTAGGAGGATTACTCATTCTCTTTGTTTTAAGGCTCCTCAGTTTCCTCTTTCATTTATCTTGTCTTATCCCCTTTACTTTTTAATATACTTCTGAGTCCCCTGACAGCAATTATTCACGATCAGGGTGTCAATGCATTTTATTATGTGGACAATATTTTTTATGGGTCAGTATTTAGCTTTGTGTCCACTTAACCCACCACATAAAAATAGGACAGCTGTTTTACTATCCTAAATTTATACAGTTACTTAGCCGGTTAGTGGACTGGAGATTACTGCTCACATCTACACTGATTCTCTAACTTCCCACTCTAGCAGGCTCCTAACCTTATCAGTTAGGGCATGGCCCATTAGACATTCAATGACACTAACTGGCTAAATGCCTCTGAATATTGAGTGCCAGCACACTCAGTGGGGTTTAACCAGGCAGGAGCTTCTGCTCCCCGGTTGAACCCTCTTGAATATCAACCTTTTGGTGTCATACGTGGAGCCCAGCCGTCTTAACCCTGACAACACCATTGCCTGCTGGATTACAGGAAGACCTTCTCATCAATTACATCTTCTCAGTTTAATATTAGCTTTGAAGTAAGTATACATAGGAAATCAAATACGTTAGCGTAAAAAAAGGAGACTATGATAAAATGAAAAGAACAGTGGAAAAAAAATTTAGACGAGCGGCTGCGAGGGTCAAAAATTTACATCAGGCGTGGATGCTGTTCAAAACACCATCCTGGAAGCCCAGGCCAAATACATACTGCATATTAAAAAAGAAGCACGGAAGACCAAACGACAGCCGGCATGGTTAAAAAGTGAGGTGAAGGAAGCTATTAGAGCTAAAAGAAAATCCTTCAGAAAATGGAAGAAGGAACTGACTGCAAATAATAACAAACAGCATAAGGAATGTCAAGTCAAATGCAAGGCGCTGATAAGGAAGGCTAAGAGGGACTCTGAAAAAAAGATTGCATTGGAGGCAAACACACATAGTAAAACTTTTTTAGGTATAGTAAAAGCAGGAAGCCAGCAAAAGAATTGGTTGGATTGCTAGATGACAGAGGAGTAAAAGGGGCGATCATGGAAGACAAAGCCTTAGCGGAGAGATTAAATGAATTCTTTGCTTCGGTCTTCACCGAGGAAGATTTGGGTGGGATACCGGTGCCAGAAATGGTATTCGAAGCTGACGAGTCGGAGAAACTTAATGAATTCTCTGTAAACCTAGAGGATGTAATGGGGCAGTTCTACAAACTGAAAAGTAGCAAATCTCCTGGACTGGATGGTATTCATCCCAGAGTACTGATAGAACTGAAAAATGAACTTGCGGAGTTATTGTTAGTAATATGTAATTTATTCTTAAAATCGAGCGTGGTACCGGAAGATTGGAGGGTGGCCAGTGTAATGCCGATTTTGAAGAGATCTGGGAAATTGTAGACTAGTGAGTCTGACGTCGGTGCCTGGCAAAATGGTAAAGACTATTATAAACAACAAAATTACAGAGCATATTCAAAAGCATGGATTAATGAGACAAAGTCAACATGGATTTAGTGAAGGGAAATCTTGCCTCAGCAATCTACTATACAGTGGTGGAAATAAGTATTTGATCCCTTGCTGATTTTGTAAGTTTGCCCACTGACAAAGACATGAGCAGCCCATAATTGAAGGGTAGGTTATTGGTAACAGTGAGAGATAGCACATCACAAATTAAATCCGGAAAATCACATTGTGGAAAGTATATGAATTTATTTGCATTCTGCAGAGGGAAATAAGTATTTGATCCCCCACCAACCAGTAAGAGATCTGGCCCCTACAGACCAGGTAGATGCTCCAAATCAACTCGTTACCTGCATGACAGACAGCTGTCGGCAATGGTCACCTGTATGAAAGACACCTGTCCACAGACTCAGTGAATCAGTCAGACTCTAACCTCTACAAAATGGCCAAGAGCAAGGAGCTGTCTAAGGATGTCAGGGACAAGATCATACACCTGCACAAGGCTGGAATGGGCTACAAAACCATCAGTAAGACGCTGGGCGAGAAGGAGACAACTGTTGGTGCCATAGTAAGAAAATGGAAGAAGTACAAAATGACTGTCAATCGACAAAGATCTGGGGCTCCACGCAAAATCTCACCTCGTGGGGTATCCTTGATCATGAGGAAGGTTAGAAATCAGCCTACAACTACAAGGGGGGAACTTGTCAATGATCTCAAGGCAGCTGGGACCACTGTCACCACGAAAACCATTGGTAACACATTACGACATAACGGATTGCAATCCTGCAGTGCCCGCAAGGTCCCCCTGCTCCGGAAGGCACATGTGACGGCCCGTCTGAAGTTTGCCAGTGAACACCTGGATGATGCCGAGAGTGATTGGGAGAAGGTGCTGTGGTCAGATGAGACAAAAATTGAGCTCTTTGGCATGAACTCAACTCGCCGTGTTTGGAGGAAGAGAAATGCTGCCTATGACCCAAAGAACACCGTCCCCACTGTCAAGCATGGAGGTGGAAATGTTATGTTTTGGGGGTGTTTCTCTGCTAAGGGCACAGGACTACTTCACCGCATCAATGGGAGAATGGATGGGGCCATGTACCGTACAATTCTGAGTGACAACCTCCTTCCCTCCGCCAGGGCCTTAAAAATGGGTCGTGGCTGGGTCTTCCAGTACGACAATGACCCAAAACATACAGCCAAGGCAACAAAGGAGTGGCTCAGGAAGAAGCACATTAGGGTCATGGAGTGGCCTAGCCAGTCACCAGACCTTAATCCCATTGAAAACTTATGGAGGGAGCTGAAGCTGCGAGTTGCCAAGCGACAGCCCAGAACTCTTAATGATTTACAGATGATCTGCAAAGAGGAGTGGACCAAAATTCCTCCTGACATGTGTGCAAACCTCATCATCAACTACAGAAGACGTCTGACCGCTGTGCTTGCCAACAAGGGTTTTGCCACCAAGTA
The DNA here is from genome assembly GCF_901765095.1 of Microcaecilia unicolor. Lineage (NCBI taxonomy): Eukaryota > Metazoa > Chordata > Amphibia > Gymnophiona > Siphonopidae > Microcaecilia > Microcaecilia unicolor. The sequence goes on from NC_044037.1 coordinate 125,429,146, forward strand.
TTAGGTCTTGTTTGCCAGAGGGATTAAATAGTTATTTCCCTCTGCAGAATGCAAATAAATTCATATACTTTCCACAATGTGATTTTCCGGATTTAATTTGTGATGTGCTATCTCTCACTGTTACCAATAACCTACCCTTCAATTATGGGCTGCTCATGTCTTTGTCAGTGGGCAAACTTACAAAATCAGCAAGGGATCAAATACTTATTTCCACCACTGTATTTCTTTGAATGGGGGAACAAACATGTGGATAAAGGTGAGCCGGTTGATATTGAGGCATATTTTCAAAGCACTTTGGGAGGCTAAGTTCCATAGGTTTCTATGGAACTTTGGGAGGCTAAGTGCTTTGAAAATAAGCCTCATTGTGTATCTGGATTTTCAGAAGGCGTTTGACAAAGTACCTCATGAAAGACTCCAGAGGAAATTGGAGAGTTATTGAATAGGAAGTAGTGTCCTATTGTGGATTAACAACTGGTTAAAAGATAGAAAACAGTGTAATGCTATGGATTTACAGCATGTCTCACTAACACAGACTGCTCAATGATTACCATGGATTCTTTTGGATTCGTAATGAATAAATGAAACCTTTATTAGAGGAGCTAAATTCTACAATGATTAGGATATATATACAACATATAATGGTTAGCACGTATACAAGGACTAGCTGTATAAACAATCATTACATCACTGGTCTCTACATCTAAGCAATGCAAAGAGTTCTTAGACCAGGAAAAGAAGCAAGAATATACATTATACCTACAATCATCACTGGTCTTCATCATCCAGGCTCTTATCATTAGCTGGGGGGGGCCCAGTACACCGAGAGCTAGGAGCTTTTGGACCAGGAACCAAACCCTCTGCGCAGTCCGTACATTACTCACAGATGAACCCCCACTTTACTGTGACAAGCCCTCCCTTTTTATAGGCTCTGAGCTCATGTCCAGAGCAGAGGCGTAGCCAGGTTTTGATCTCAGGGGGAGCAGACTTTTATAAAATAGACGCCAGTTGGTGTCAGCTAGACAGCAGTGTCTGTGTTGCTGCTCAAGGACTGTGGCGGGCACTGATTAATACAGGCTGTCTCTGTTGCATCCTGCCTACAAGGAAACAGTAAGTTACAACTGGAGGCAGGACGCAGAAGAGGTCCCTGGACTGGCCAGAGCAGGCAACCTGTCTTCTTAACTACAAAGTAAAAATATTCAAATCGTGACCATCACCTCAGGAATAGCACACTCATTCCTTCCACTGCTAGACACCTTGTTTAAATCAGATGGGCTTTTGTTTGTGTGGTGACTCTACAGGATGTGGAGACCACTAGTCTTCGGGATTTTTATTTTGGTTGACAAGGACCACCAAAGGCAGCCCTTGCCCCAGAGTGGCTGAGCCCACTTTCAAATAGGGCTAGACACTTTGCCATTCAGGTTTTCAAGCTATCCACAATGAATCTGCATGAAAAAGATTTGCATGTAGTGGAGGCAGTATATGCAAATCAATTTCATGCATATTTAATGTGGATATCCTGAAAACCTGACTGGCAAAGGGGTACTCCAGGACCAACTTGGGAAACACTGCCCTAGAACACAAAACTTACCACCCCATAACAGCCCTAACCCACCTATGAAAAGACAATGCAATATATATTACACTGGGTTCTCGAGCACCAATATACCTACTATTGGGAAACTGGAACAAGCTGCACTGTTACACATTCCTACACAAACACTACATGCTAGCAGAATTCTTCACCTCAGTCGCACATGCAGAACATGAACAGACCCTCACCTATATAACATAAGTAGCCATACTGGGTCAGACCAAAGGTCCATCTAGCCCAGTATCCAGCTTCCAACAGTAGCCAACCCAGGTAGGTCACAAGCACAAGCAGAAACCCAAACTGTGACAACATTCCATCCTACCAATCTAATACAGAATAGGGAGCCACACAAAAAAAAACCCAACAACAAAAGTTGAAACAGAGACCCCCTCCTCTCTGCCCAAGAAAACCAGACTCTATAAATAGTGGAATACTGGTAAAAAGAAACAGAAAAGCATTTTCTCCTGTACTTTGCAAAATAAACATAGAAAAATATACATTTTACAAAGCAGGTGCATCTCAGTACTTACAAAGAATTAAATAAAAATAATGTTTTTTCTACCTTTGTTGTCTGGGAATTTGGCTGGTTCCAATCTTTTTTTCCATGTTCCGTGAGTCAGCCTTACAAATTCTTTTCCAGTCTGGCCTTTCCATTTCTTCTCTCTCCTCTTGTCTTCTTCCTTTCCTTCTCTTCATCTATTTGGCACTGATCTGTGTTACCATCTTTCCCCTTTGTCCCCCATCTCATCCCTTTTTCACGTCCCTATCTCCTTCTCCCCTTTCCAGTAGTGCCCTCTGTGTCCCTATCTCCTCCCCCCTTTCCAGTAGTGCCCCTTTATGTCAGTATGTCATTTGGAGGGGCTAGTTATAGAGGCACTGTAGCACGTGTTATATTCGTGCAGAGATTTTTTTTCTCCTGGTAAAGGTCACTAAAACAGAATATGTAAGCCACATTGAGCCTGCAAATAGGTGGGAAAATGTGGGATACAAATGTTATAAGGAAATAAATATAAGAAAGCCAATGGACTGCATTAGGGGCTTATAGCCCATTTAGTTATGTTTAAACAAAAGAGATCTGCATTAAAAAATATTTTATTTTGACCTATAAAACTGCTTGTCCCTAAAACATGCCTAAAAACAGAATAATCCATTTGTGTATCTAAAATGTAAATTCCTACAAATGAGATGACGTTAAAATGTGATTCCATGTGCCCCAATGAAAGGTGAGTTTAATTCTACTTCCATTTAATTTCAATATATTCTTATCATCTTTATAACACCAGCTTCCCAAGGCAGAGTACAACAACAGTTAAGATAAACTCATCAAGAAACAGGATGGATATCCTCACTTAAATCTTGGTCATATGTATTGTATAGAAGAACAGTGAAGAAAAATGAGCACAAACTACATAGTTTATAATTGCTTTTTCTACCAGCTACAATAATTTTTGAAGCTGTTTTATTTCTTTTCTCCTCCAGCTTTTTAGGCACTGCCTTTCCAACAGAAACAACTTTAGCCTTGTTATTAATGGATCAACAATAAAGAACGACAACGTGGATGCAGCAGCTCATAAGTTTGCTTGTTTTGTTTGGGGTGAAGGCAGTGACGATGACGGCTACGCGGGGGAGTGGAAACACATTAACCAAATTGGCTTCCTTGCTTACTTACTGGACTAGAAAGGCTCACTTCCACTCATCTATTAAACCTCCTTGGGCAGCTCTCCCCCCGGAGTCTTCTGCTGCCTGCTGTCTCCCGTCTTGCGTTGTCATTTTTACTGCCCTGAAGAGTTCTCCTCCAGCACCGGTGATTCAGTCAGCCTTCTGCCAGCGTCAGGGCTTCTCCTCAGGTGCGTCCTGGACTCCTGCCAACTTTAATGCAACTTCCTCTTTTCCGCAGACGTGGGAGTGAGACGCACCTGAAGAGAAAGCCCCGACACTGACAGAAGGCTGACTGTGAATTGCCGGTGCTGAGGGAGAACTCTTCAGGGCAGTAAAAATGACGACACAGATGGGAGACAGCGGGCAGCAGAAGAAACACAGGGAGAAAGATGCAAGACTGCGCGGCAGGGAAAGTTACTGGCACTTGGCGCATAGGCGCCATTTTTTAAAAAATCTGTTTGGGGGAGTGTCTGCTCCCCCTGCGCCCCACCTAGCTACGCTTCTGGGCCAGAGCTAAGGAAAGTTACAGACAGCTTCTGTGGGAAAATTAGAGAATGCTTCTATGTTTACGTCTGTGGGAACATGATCACAGGCTTTCCCAAGTCCAGGTGGCCAAGCTGGGCCTGGGAAAATAAGTGCCATCCTCCCCTTTGCATACCAAATTAGTTAGAGCTGTGTCTTATCTTCTGGATCCCAACTTGTTTACAAGAAAAGTTACTTTCGAGCAAGGACAGATTTCAGAGTGTATTATCAGACAAAAGCAGGGTTGAAAAGCAGTCCTTTAAAGTAACACTTATACAATCATTTTCAAACAGAATTACTTCTAATCATCAATAGAGACCCCAAGTGCACTGGTCATTCAAGACAGGGTTGAAAAACAATCTTTAAAATTCTATTCCATTGCAAACAGAGTAGGGTTAAATGGTCAGTATTCTCAATGGAGAAGGGAAGTTAGTGGGGTTCCCCAGGGGTCTGTGCTGGGACCGCCGCTTTTTAAGATATTGATAAATGACCTAGAGATGGGAGTAACTAGTGAGGTAATTAAATTTGCTGATGACACAAAGTTATTCAAAGTCGTTAAATCGCGGGAGGATTGTGAAAAATTACAAGAGGACCTTACGAGACTTGGAGACTGGGCATCTAAATGGCAGATGGTGTTTAATGTGAGCAAGTGCAAAGTGATGCATGTGGGAAAGAGGAACCTGAATTATAGATACGTCATGCAAGGTTCCTGTCACAGTTTCAAAACAGGAAACTAGGTTGTGAGCCCTTGGGCCACTGCCGAGGAGCGGCAGCGGCAGGCAAAACCACCCCACACCAGTGACAAGGCAGAGCTATAATAAACAGTTAGGCTTCACCTGCACCTGGCCACTTTTCACCAAAGACTGAACAGGGGACTGAGGGTCAGAGGGGAAAGGAACATACAGGGACAGCAGGGCAAGGAAAGGGTAAAATAAAGGACAGGACTGAAAGCTGAAAACAGCCACTAAAACAGGGAACAAAATACTGACTAACAAGACACAAAACTAAAAGCTGCAGAGCAGCCACTAAGATACAAACAGACAAGGACTACACACAAAACTATAACCCAGAGACAAGACTAACAAACAAACAAACAACAAGCTAATCTAACAATCCACAGACTAACTAGAATAGACAAGAATGAAGGCAGGAAACCAAACTAGAAACTGGACTCAGCAGAAGTGCACCAGCACCCCAACATACCAGGGCCTTAGACGCAATGCAAAGGCAAAGCCAGAGAGTTTCAAAATGGCTAATAAGCCCAGACAGGAAAGACTCACCTGCAGCAATCACCAGGAAGCTATGGTGGCTGTGCAGGCTCAATCCAAGCAAGCAAACCTGGCAGCCTGGAAGATTCGGACCGGACTCAGCTAAAATCTAGAACGGGTGATGGTCCATAGCAGCCACCTGTACTGGCCACCAGAGGGCGAGGAAAGCACAGACGTAACAGTTCCACGTTGGGAGTCACAGACCAAGAAAGGGATCTAGGTGTCATCATTGATGATACGTTGAAACCTTCTGCTTAGTGTGCTGCTGTGGCTAAGAAAGCAAATAGAATGTTAGGTATTATTAGGAAAGGAATGGAAAACAAAAATGAGGATGCTATAATCCCTTTGCATCGCTTCATGGTGCGACCGCACCTCGAATATTGTGTTCAATTCTGGTCACCGCATCTCAAAAAAAGATATAGTGGAATTAGAAAAGGTGCAGAGAAGGGTGACAAAAACGATAAAGGGGATGGGACGACTTCCCTTTGAGGAAAGGCTAAAGCGGCTAGGGCTGTACAGCTTGGAGAAAAGGCAGCTGAGGGGAGATACGATAGAGGTCTTAGATTGTAAGCTCCTTTGATCAGGGACTGTCCTTCTATGTTAAATTGTACAGCGCTGCATAACCCTAGTAGCACTTTAGAAATGTCAAGGAGTAGTAGTAGTATAAAATAATGAGTGAAGTGGAACAGGTAGATGTGAAGCGTCTGTTTATGCTTTCCAAAAATACTAGGACTAGGGGGCATGCGATGAAGCTACAATGTAGTACATTTTAAAACAAATCGGAGAAAAATTTTCTTCAGTCAATGTGTAATTAAACTCTGGAATTCGTTGCCAGAGAATGTGGTAAAGGCGGTTAGCTTAGTGGAGTTTAAAAAAGCTTTGGATAGCTTCCTAAAGAAAAAGTCCATAGACCATTATTAAATGGACTTAAGGAAAATCCACTATTTCTGGGATAAGCAGTATAGAATGTTTTGTACTTTTTTTGGGATCTTGCCAGGTATTTGCGACCTGGATCGGCCACTGTTGGAAACAGGATGCTGGGATTGATGGACCTTTGGTCTTTCCCAGTATGGTAATACTTACGTACTTATGTGCAGTTTTTTGGAATGCCAGTTCCAGTAGTTCTATCAAACATATAAATGGCAAGTGACCGACTCACCTTCAAATGCGCAGTAGAGATTTCCCTCTCTGTCCCGCTTTCGCGTCAAGACATGATGACATCAGAGGGCGGAACAGAGAGGGAAATGGAGTAGGACTGTCGGACGCTGCCGCTGGAGCCTGGAAACGAACATCGCGCGCACCAACCTCCACCCTCCCCTCATCCCCGCCGCTGCTCCCGCCCCCCTCCGTATTGGGCCCCCTGCACTGACCTGACAGCGCCTCTCACCTCCGTGTGGAAGCGCTGCATGGCAAGTATTTTTCAATTGAACTCAGGAGGAGGAGGAACAACTACTAAAACTGGGGACTGGTTGCTTACTGTGTTTCCATGCTGCTGGGTTGTAGTCACTTGTGCTGAGTGGTTATGATGCTCATAGAAAGAAAGGCTGTCAGCTGTGCATCCGCTCCTCATCTCACCTTTGACGTCATTGCCCCTGGAGAAGAACCCCGGAGGAGCGCACGTCAGAGGTGAGAGGAGGAGCGGATGCACAGCTGACATCCGATGGCTGCCTGCGGTGGCCCACTTCCTTTTATGTGATGGAGGGATGGGGGGGTGGAGCGTCGGCGACAACCTGTTTGGGGGGTGGTGGAGGGTGGAGCAGTGTGTGTTGTGACCTCAGGGGGTGGGTGGAGGGGGGAGCGGTGCCAACATGGTGGTGGGTGGAGGGTGGTAGTGTTGGCAACTTGGGGGGGGGGGGGCGATGTCAGAGATGAGAGGAGGAGCGGATGCACAACTGACAGCCGATGGCTGCCTGCGGTGCCCTGGTTCCTTTTTTAGTTTTGCTGCTTCTTTTTTTGTTTTTGTATCTGACGGAGGGAGGGGGGGTGAGCGGCGGCAACGACCTGTTTGGGGGGGGTGGAGCAGTGGGTGGTTTGACTGTGGGTGTGGGGAGGGGTGGAGGGTGGAGCAGTGTGTGTTGTGACTTCGGGGGTGGGTGGAGGGGGGGAGCGGAGGGTGGTAGTGTTGGCAACTTAGGGGGGTGTAGGGGTGAGGGGTGGTGACTTTGGGGGGGCATGGGTGTGGGTGAGCAGCGTGTAGTGTTGTACATTGATGTCTGCCCCACCCTTGCGTCAAACGTGATGATGTCGAGGGCGCAGCGATGCGATTGGTTCAGTGCCATTGCTCCGCCCTCGTCATCATCACGTTTGACGCGAGGGCGGGGCAAACACTCATGGGCGAATTTGGGTTTCACCACCATGCAGTTAGAACATTGGGACTTGTGGAGGCTTCATTAGAACGTTGGGGTTATGAATTATGTCTGGATGGGGCGTGGCTGAGGGCGGGTCCATGAGTGAGAGTGAGTGGTGGTGCTCACAGCCTAGCCTACCAACAGTACAGGCCTTCAGTGTTTCCCTGCCACAGAGTGAGCTTCAGAACGTTGGAGGTGAGAATTATTTATATAGATTATCTGGATGGCATGTATGAATGAAACCCTGATTCCATAAAAATCCTAAATTTGTAATTTGAAGTCTGAAAGAGAAAAAAACAGACACTCAGAAATTAATTCACAAGGTCACATATCTCCACTATTCTGGTATTTCATTCTTAAGACATTCATTCACAGATTCCGTCATGCTTCTCTGAGCAAGCAGGGAAAACTACCATTTCTTCCAAAGTTGGTATATGAACAGCAGTATGCAAAAATCCTATGAACCAGAAAAAAAAAAAAAAAAAAAAACAAGCCGCACACGTCTGGTGACTGAGCAACAAATCATTCAATTGGTTCCCCTTAGTTTTCCTAAAGTACCTCTAGCTGTAAGAAAGTTTTTATCATAGAATACCAGATGCCTCTGAACAAGCAGAGGAAGGACAAATAATAAACTTTAACAAGGTAAAGTTATCAATAAAAGAGGCAACAATAAATACAAAATGAGCTGAAATGCAGCATGAACTTTTCCAGTTCTTAGTTCTTTGTTTTAACATATAAGTGTCAGGGCTTCTTGCTATATGCAGAAATATACAGAACTTAATTTGTTTTTAGGAAAGCGCTTAGTGTCAATTAATTCTTTTATCCTGTTAGTCTAATTTTAAAACTAAAAGCTCCCTATAAAAGGGATGGAACCACATATTTTTCTATCAATCTTGTAAAAACAAACTTAATCATACTGGAATGCAGTGGCGTAGGAAGGGGGGGGGCGGGGGGCGGTCCACCCCGGGTGCACGCCGCTGGGGGTGTCGGCTCCGCGCTGGTGCACTGCCCTCTCTGCCCCGGAACAGGTTACTTCCTGTTCCGGGACAGAGAGAGCAGTGAACCAGCGCGGAGCCGACACACCCCAGCAACGTGCAGTCGGGGCGGATCGGCCCTCCCGCCCGTCCCTCGCCGCAGGTATGCGCTCCGGGGGGGGTGCGCTCCAGTGGGAGGAGGGTGCGCCGTGCTGCACCTGGGGGTGGGGGTGCGCAGCGGCGACCCGCCCCGGGTGTCAGCTCCCCTCGCTATGGCTCTGCTGGAATGTGGACCAATTAATTTCCTAATAGCTTAAACATATTCTGAGAGTGACACTTGAGAATTCTTAGCCAGCTTTTCATGAAACAAAATTTTATCTAGAAACCATATACACAAAGGACAAAGTGACATGGAATTGTATCAAATAAACAGTAGATTTGAACACCTAGTGTTACAACTGGGAATACTATGGCACACTGTTTAACTCTTCGGGGGGGGGGGGGGGGCAAAGCAAACCCTGTCCCTGTCACTAATAAAAGAAGCCTTTGTATAGGTTTTATTAGCAGTGTCAATTCACTTGCATTTAGTAAATTGTTTCAGCATAGAAGAAAAGGTCATTTGATCTTGTATCAGTACACAAGAAATACAGTGGAAAAGGCAGGGAGAGAAAAAGAAGAAAAAAAGCTTTTTAGCTGTGCTATTTTTACTAAAGTTCTACCCTCCCCTACACTTGACTTAGACCTGTTTGAACAACAAAATGTCTCAAAATACATATGGGCTGCACAAAGGTAAACAGAACAAAGAGGAATCCTTATACTGCTTCAGTTGAAAGGCGTAACCAATATTTAAACTTCACAAAACAAACTGTTTCCTGTAGAGTTTTTCCTAATATTTTAAAAAGGGGCACACGTCATTCCCTTACATAACACCTGAGGTATTATACAAATCATTTAACCCAATATTCAATGGGAGTTTACAGCCAATAAGTCATGCATGTAGCCAAAGCGTCAATAACATATGCAAAGTCACAAAAAACATTAACAGCTACTACTGATAATTTGGGATACTAAAGGGTGCTCATGAATCATTTAGTAATGCCAGCAGGATCTGCCGGTCTCTCTACCAGTTCTGACTCATTACTTTCTTGTCCCTGATTACCACTCTATTCCACGACCCTGTCCTCCTCCTCCTCTTCATCTTCCTTCTTATTTACCTTTATAATTTTCCTGACTTCCTTCTCCAAACCTCCCTCTTTCACCCACTGTTCTACATACTCATCCATCGCTAAGGGTCCCTGTAATCCTGTAAGATTCAGGAACCCACATGCCCTAGTCCACATACTATCGCCCTCATCTGTGTTGGGATAATTAATAGACACCTGCCTCGCTGCTTCTTTAGGGGGAATCACACTGAGCTGCTTCTCCTAATATTATGGGTACAGAGGCAGTGGGAACCGGGGCTGCTTGCCCTATAAGTGGCTGCATCTCCAGCACTTCTCTTTCAGACCTGTCTATAGCTAGGGCAGAAGGGATGGGTGCTGTATAACCGGTAATGCATTTTATCCACAATTTTAAAGCTGTTAGAGTTTCTTTGTCAAAAATGCCTGACTGAGGCCATTTAATGTTCAAATGTTTTAGTACCACTAACCCATTTCTTATGGCATGCCAAAATTTCCTTTCGAGACCAGCTCAAGAGGAGTTTGGGTGGCTGTCGGAAGGCCACCAGTACTAGCCTTCCAACAGCCACCCAACTTAAAACATAAGCTAATCAGAAGTAAACTTCCATCACAGACTGAAAAGGAACAGAAGGGCACACGTCCCTGTAATTTATCCAGTTGCAAACTATGCCAAAATATTTCACAGGACCCCACAGTTATCCACAAAGGAAAGATATTCAACATAAAGGGATCTTTCACTTGCTCATCTTCCAATGTGGTATATATCATTCAGTGTAAAAAATGTAACAAAGGATGCTATATTGGAGAAACAGGCCAGATGCTTAAGACAAGATTCAATTTACTACTACTACTACTACTACTAACTAGCATTTCTAAAGCGCTACTAGGGTTACGCAGCGCTGTACAATTTAAACATAGAAGGACAGTCCCTGCTCAAAGAGCTTACAATCTAAAAGACAAGAAAACAATCTAAAGACAAGTGAACAATCTAGAGGACGAGTGAACAGTTAGTCTGATAGGGTGGATAGATTGGGGTATTTTATATATCTCGAGTGGTTAGGCGCCGAAGGCAGCATTGAAGAGGTGAGTTTTAAGCAGAGATTTGAAGATGGGTAGGGAGGGGGCATGGCGTATGGGTAAAGGAAGATTGTTCCAGGCATGGGGTGAGGCAAGGCAGAATGGGCGGAGTCTGGAGTTGGCAGTGGTGGAGAAGGGTACTGAGAGAAGGGCCTTGTCCTGTGAGCGGAGGTTACGGGCGGGAACATAGGGGGAGATGAGGGTGGAGAGGTAGTGAGGAGCCGCAGACTGAGTGCATTTGTAGGTAAGGAGGAGGAGCTTGAATTGTATGCGATAACTGATCGGAAGCCAGTGAATTTACATAGACATCACATGAACAATACAGCCAGTAGGGCCCCCACCCCGGTGGGACAGCACTTCACAGAACCAGGACACTGTACCAGTGATTTCACAGTGAGAATACTGAAAGGTAACTTTAAAACCATACAAGAACGTAAGACCTTTGAAGTCAGAATGATTGAATATTTTAAACACCCAACAGAAAGGACTTAACAAGGATCTGGGGTTCCTGGCCCATTATAAACCATAAAGCTGTATGTCTCTGTTGATCACCCCACCCCTCACCTATCCACACCCATCCTGTTAGAATATCAATGATATGCTTTGATGTCCCCATGCATACCTCCGACCCACCCCTATCCTCCCACCCTGTCAGACTGTCATAGTAATGCTTGAATGTTTTCACTTATATACACTGTCAGCTAGCACATTTGCTTATTTCCGATCTGACGAAGAAGGGCAACCTTCGAAAGCTAATCAAGAAATGTATTAAGTTATGTCCAATAAAAAAGGTATCATCTTATTTTCTTTTCCATGTTTTATTTTGTTTGATTTCTATTAAGTACCTGGCAGAAACCCAAATAGTAGTAATATTCCATGCTACCAATCCCAGGGCAAGCAGTGGCTTCCCCGTATCTATCTCAATGGCATAATATGGACTTTTCCTCCAGGAACTTGTCCAAATCTGTTTTTTAAACCCAGATACACTAACCACTGTTTCTACATCCTCTGGCAATGAGTTCCAGAGCTTAACTATTCATTGAGTGAAAAAAAGATTTCCCCTATTTGTTTTAAAAGCATTTCCATGTAACTTCATTGAGTGTCCCCTAGTTTTTGTAAAAAATTGATTAATAATTAAGCTCTGGAACTCTTTGCTGGAGGCTGTGTTAATACGGGTTAGCATATGTGGGTTTAAAAAAGGTTTGGACAAGTTCCTGGAGGAAAAGTTCAGTCAGCTATTGAGACAGACATGGGGAAGCAACTGCTTGACCTGGGATTGGTAGCATGGATTGTTGCCATGATTTGGGTTTCTGCCAGGTACTTGTAACCTGGCTTGGCCACTGTTGGAAACAGGATACTGGGCTAGATGGACCATTGGTCTGACCCACTATGGCTACTTCTATGTTCTTATGATTCACTTTTACCCATTCTCAGTATTTTGTAGACCTCAGTCTGTGTCAACTCTGTGAAGTCTGATCATCTTTTGGTGATTCTACCATGGGTACCCTGCCTCGGGCCTTATTCTCACCTTGGTTAGAACATAAGACTAGCCATACTAGGTCAGACCAATGGTCCATGTAGTCTAGTATCCTGTTTTCCAAACAATGGCCAAGTCAGGTCATAAGTACCTGGCAGAAACTCAAATCATGGCAACACTCCATACTACAAATCCCAGGGCAAGCAGTTGCTTCCCATGTCTGTCTCAATAGCAGACTATGGACTTTTCCTCCAGGAATTTGACTTTTTTAAACCCAGATACACTAACAGCTGTTACCACATCCTCCGACAAAGAGTTCCAGAACTTAACTATTTGTTGAGTGAAAAAATATTTCCTCCTATTTGTTTTAAAAATATTTCCATGTAACGTTGAGTGTCCCCCTAGTCTTTGTACTTTTGGAACGAGTAAAAAATAGATTTACTTCTACTCGTTCTACACCATTCAGGATTTTGTTGACCTCAGTCATATCTCCCCTCATCTGTCTATTTTCCAAGCTGAAGAGACCTAACCTCTTTAGCCTTTCCTCATATGAGAGGAGTTCTATCCCATTTATCATTTTGGTCGCTCTTCTTTGAACCTTTTCTAATTCAGCTGTATTTTTTTTGAGATATGGAGACCAGAACTGAACGCAATACTCAGGTGCAGTCACACCATGGAGCGATACAGAGGCATTATAGTATTTTCGGTCTTATTCACCATCCCTTTCCTAATAATTCCTAGCATCCTGCTTGCTTTTTTGGCCACCACTGCACACTAAACAGAAGATTTCCGCGTATTATATACAACGACACCTAGATCTTTTCTTGAGTGCTGATCCCTAAGGTGGACCCAGCATCAGGTAACTATGAATCGGATTATTCTTTCCAATGTGCACCACCTTGCATTTGTCCACATTAAATTTCATCTGCCATTTGGATGCCCACTCTTCCAATTTCCTACGGTCTTCCTACAATATTTCATAGTCCGCACGTGTTTTAACAACCTTGAATAGTTTTGTATCATCTGCAAATTTGATCACCTCACTCATCGTTCTGATTTCCATATCATTTATAAATATGTTAAATATCACTGGTCCAGTACAGATACCTGCGGCAGTCCACTGTTCACCCTCCTCCATTGAAAGAAATGACCATGTAACCGTACCCTCTGTTTTCTGTCCAATAACCAGTTCCTAATCCACACCAGAAGCTTGCCTCCTATCCCATGACTCCTTAGTTTTCTCAGGAGTCTGTCATGAGGAACTTTATCAAAAGCTTTCTGAAAATCTAGATACACTACATCAACCGGCTCACCTTTATCCATATGTTTATTCATGCCTTCAAAGAATTGAAGCAAATTGGCAAGATTTCCCTCAGCTGAACCCATGCTGACTCTGTCCCATTAAGCCATGTTTGTCTATGTGTTCTGTAATTTTATTCTTTATAATAGTTTCCACTATTTTGCCCGGCACTGACGTCAGGCTTACCGGTCTATAATTTTCCTGGATCACCCCTAGAACCCTTTTTAAAAATTTGAAGTGGCTTTAGTCCTTACAGAACACAGCAACATAATTTCTCTATCATGCTACTAAATTTGATTGTCACCCCATTGTTCATTCATTATGACTGGCTTCCAATATTGTTCAGAGTATGGTTTAAGGTTCTTGTCTTGGCTCACAAAACTTCATATAGAGATTCTACGCATTATTTGGCTTCTTTGATTACTTCTTACATCCCTGCTACGGCACCTCAGTCCATGTCCAAACATTAAATTGTCAGTACCTGGTGCAACTTGAGCCAGAGTGGAATTTACAAGGTGCTCCACATTCTTTTTCATTGATCCTAGTCTTTGGAATGCTCTCCCAGTGTCTTTGTCATGGCTGTGGCTGAGCTCCCACATCCAGACTTGCCTTTTTCCAGTGGTTGGACTCTGTGGCTTCCTTCTCTGGATTACCTTGTCCCTGCATTGATGCATCTGCTGTCTGTTTTCCTGTTATCTAAGCCTTATTCTGGTGTTCTTGCCTCCAAGCTCCATTTCAGTCTATCGAAGCCTCACTTCAGTCTATCCAAGCCTCACTCTGGTGTTCCTGCCTTTCCAGGGCACCAGAGGTTCTGACATCATCAGTGAGGATCTTTATAAGGAACTGTGGGACTTTCATGCTTTGCCTTTGCAAGAGGTCTCTTAGCCTTGTCTTTATGTTTCCTATTTGGATCCAGTTCCTGTATACTTTGTTTGCTGCCTAGCTTTGTTCCTGTGAGTCTTGTTCCTGAAAGCCTTGCTCTTTCAAACCTTGTTCATGCCTTGATTCCTGCCCAGCTTTGTTCCTGTGAGTCTTGTCCCTGAATCCTTGTTTCTGAACCTTGTTCCTGAAAGCCTTGCTCTTGCAAATCTTGTTCATGGAAGCCTTATTTCTGTATGCCTTGATTCCTGCCTAGCTTTGTTCCTGTGAGTCTTGTTCCTGTGTGTCTTGTTTCTGAACCTTGTTCCTGAAATCCTGGCTCATTCTATAGCCAAATCTTGCTCCTGTTAGTTCTATAGCCAAACCCTGCTCCTTGCTCCTAACCCTGCTCTTGACTATTGCTACAGTCTAACCCTGCTCCTGGCTCTTGCTACAGTTAAACCTTGTTCTTGGCTTCTGCTACAGTCTAGCTCTGTTCCTGGCTCCTGCCTCAGCCAAGCCATGTTCCTGCCTTGTCTTTTAGTCTTGCTTCTATTTGTTCCTGTTGCATAGTGCCAGCCCTGCTTTGTCTGCCATGTCTTGTGCCTTGTTTTGTTATGCTCTCTCATGTCTGGATCCAGTTCTTGCCCTGCCTAGCCTAGCCTTGTCTGAACTCGGTTCTAGCCTTGTTTCTGTGTCTTGCCTTATTCCTATCTGGGTTCAGTTCTAGCCCTGTTGTCTTGCTCTCCTTTCCTCGTCTGGATCCAGCTCGTGCCTTGCCAACTTGCCCAGTCCTGTCCGGATTCATTTCTTGCCTTCCCTGGACCCAGTTTTAACCTAGTTCTGTATCTTGCCTTGTTCTGCCTGGAGTTCAGTTCTGTCTTGCCTTGTTCTGCCCCTTTACCTTGCTTGCCTTAACTCATCTGGATATGGTCCTTGATTGGTTTGTTGTATCTTGTTACTCCTTCCCTGTGGCAGCCCAGAAAATTTTTCTGCTGCGGCCCAAGGGCTCACCATCCCTGAATCCATGACACTTTACAAGCTGAACCCTGCCTTAAGAAGTTTGAGGTAGGACTGAAAACTCATCTCTTTGAGCTTGATTATGAGGCAAGAGAATCAGGGTGCTTTGGCAATTTCCTGTTGCCTGTTGGGTGGGTGGGGGGGGGGAGATTGCAGTTAAGAGAGGTTAGTGGGGGTGAAGTCTGCTGTGCCTGTTTTTTCTTTGATTGCAATTATCTGGTGCTTTATGGATGATCGGAGTACTCTTCTGTCTGAAAAATATGAATTACCTTTCTCTCTTTGAACTTATTAGTATTGTATACTGCCTTGACATTCCAGTCTAGAAAGGCAGAATATCAAATTCTCAATAAGCTATAAGCCACAATGTTAGGTTCCACATTAGGAGTCACTACCCAGGAAAAGGATACAGGTATCATTTTGAACAACTCTTTGTGAAACAGCAATAAAGAAAAGCAAACTGAATGTTAGGCATTATTTGGAAAAAATGGAGCATAAAACAGAGAATATTATAATGTATCTGTATCACTACATGTTGCAACTGCAATTGGAGTACTGTGCATAATTCTGGTCTCTGTATCTTAAAAAAATGATATATCAGAATTAGAAGAGGTAAAGAGAAGGGCTACAAAATGAAAAAGGGGTTGGTACAGCTTCTGTAAGAGGAAGTATAGAAGCCTATAAAATCATGATGGAGTGAAACAGGTAAACACAAATTGGTTGTTTACTTTTTGAAATCGTAAATGTAAATTGATAACTTGTAGGGGACACACCTGCTTTACAAGGGAGCACATTCAAAACCCCATTTGCATAGGAAAACTAGGTCAGAAAAAGGAAGACCAAGTCAGGACATTTAAAATGTATTAGGTATTTTACAAAAGGCTCGCTGAATGTGGAGCCTTTTGTAAAATACATATAAGGATTTTCAGGAGTACACATGTATTTGCTGGCATATATAATAGGAACAGCTATTATATAAAAAAAAGAGTGCCATCACATGGGGCACTACGCATGGTATTTACATATGTACTGTGTAAGTGCTGGTTTTGCAACATATTATATAATATATATAATATATATATATATATATATATATATATATATATATATATAATGTTGATGGCCCATTGTTATATTCCTAACGATACTTCGATGGTCTCGCATAACTTATACAATGTAACCCATAACCAAGTTGTAACAAATGTATTTCCATCATTCATATCTTATTGTAAGCCACACTGAGCCCGCAAAGAGGTGGGAAAATGTGGGATACAAATGCAATAAATAAATAAATAAATAAATATATATATATATATACTAGTAAAAAAGCCCAGTTTCTGATGCAAATGAAACGGGGGCTAGCAAGGTTTTCTTCTGTGTGCATGTGGGAGTGTGTGTGTCCCTGCCCTCTCTCCCCTCCCCCTCTGAGTCCTTCACTGTTACAGAGAGAGCGATTTGATTTTGTGCTTTGCTGTCCCCTCCCCCCTCTGAGTCCTTCACTGTTACAGAGAGAGCGATTTGATTTCGTGCTTTGCTGTGTTTTTTCCTTCACTGTTTATGTTACAGAGAGAGCGAGGGCGGGGCAGACACTCATGGGGAAACCGGATATCTCTCCCCCTTCACACTTCCGGCTGGAGGCTTCATAGAACGTTGGTGGTGCCTTTTATATATAGAGATGTGTGAAGGAGTAGCCTAGTGGTTAGAGCACCAGGCTGATAAACAGGGAAGCGCAGTTCAAACCCTGCTACTGCTCTTTGTGATCCTGGGCAAGCCCTTTAACCCTCCATTGCCTTAGGTACAAACTTATACTGTGAGCCCTTGGGGACAGAGAAATACTTATACCTGAATGTAACTCACCTTGAACTATTACTAAAAAAGGCATGAAAGAAATCTAAATATATAAAAGAAATGTATAATAGATGTTTGTCCCTTTTAAATAGAGAAAAGCAAGAAAAGCAGCACAGCAGTGCAGCAAAATGTAAAACAAAGAGCCCGGGTGGTTAAAGGAAGACAGAGCTCAAGGCCTAAACTGGAGAGAAAATTCAAAGAGATTAAATAAAAAGGCATGTGTAGACTGCTTTTTAATATATTTATAAATGATTTAGAGATGGGAGTAACTAGCGAGGTAATTAAATTTGCTGATGACACAAAGTTATTCAAAGTCGTTAACTCGCGACAGGATTGTGAAAAATTACAAGAGGACCTTACGAGACTGGGAGACTGGGCGGCTAAATGGCAGATGACGTTTAATGTGAGCAAGTGCAAGGTGATGCATGTGGGAAAAAAGAACCCGAATTATAGCTACGTCATGCAAGGTTCCACGTTAGGAGTTATGGACCAAGAAAGGGATCTGGGTGTCGTCGTCGATAACACACTGAAACCTTCTGCTCAGTGTGCTGCTGCGGCTAGGAAAGCGCATAGAATGTTGGGTATTATTAGGAAAGGTATGGAAAACAGGTGTGAGGATGTTATAATGCCGTTGTATCGCTCCATGGTGCGACCGCACCTTGAGTATTGTGTTCAATTCTGGTCGCTGCATCTCAAGAAAGATATAGTAGAATTGGAAAAGGTGCAGCGAAGGGCGACTAAAATGATAGCGGGGATGGGACGACTTCCCTATGAAGAAAGACTAAGGAGGCTAGGGCTATTCAGCTTGGAGAACAGACGGCTGAGGGGAGACATGATAGAGGTATATAAAATAATGAGTGGAGTGGAACAGGTGGATGTGAAGCGTCTGTTCACGCTTTCCAAAAATACTAGGACTAGGGGGCATGCGATTAAACTACAGTGCAGTAAATTTAAAACAAATCGGAGAAAATTTTCTTCACCCAACGTGTAATTAAAATCTGGAATTCATTGCCGGAAAATGTGGTGAAGGTGGTTAGCTTAGCAGAGTTTAAAAAGGGGTTGGACGGTTTCCTAAAGGACAAGTCCATAAACCGCTACTAAACGGACTTGGAAAAATCCAAAATCCCAGGAATAACATGTATAGAATGTTTGTACGTTTGGGAAGCTTGCCAGGTGCCCTTGGCCTGTATTGGCCGCTGTTGTGGACAGGATGCTGGGCTCGATGGACCCTTGGTCTTTTCCCAGTATGGCATTACTTATGTACTTATGTACATTAGATATATTTAAATAAAAAAACAACTTTTATTTGGTGATTCCCCCCCCCCCCTTCCCAAAAAAAATACAGTCATTTAAAAGCAGGCAAAAGCAAATCAAAAGTCAAAAAGGTTTACACTGCCTATGCAATCTGAAGGCTAGGTGGGTTCTGGCTGACGGCTGATGAGTCACGCCCCAACAAAGACCAGATCCGAGAGTGGCTCTTAAAAGAGCGCTTGGGGGGGGGGGGGGTGCCTCGACAAGTGAGGGCAGAGGATAGTTCTTAGAAGAGTGGAGGAGTGGCCTAGTGGTTAGAGCACTGGTCTTGATATCCAGAGGTGGCCAGTTCAAATCCCACTGCTGCTCCTTGTGATCTTGGGCAAGTCACTTAACCCTCCATTGCCTCAGGTACAAACTTAGATTGTGAGCCCTCCTGGGACAGAGACATATCCAGTGTACCTGAATGTAACTCTGAAAAAGGTGTGAGCAAAGTATACATATAAATAAATAGAGACCTTGTAGTTGGACTGACAAAGTCAGAGCCAGGAGATGACTCTTTTAAGAGAGTCCTTGGAGGCTGGCCCAACAGTTCAGGCCAGAGAAGGCTGAAACAAGACCAGAACACAGGTTGGAACAAGACTGGAGACAGACTGGAACAAGGCTGCAACACACACTAGACCAGGCTAGATGACCCATTGCAAAGACACTGGTGGAGAGAGCTTTTAGGTTGGAGTTTTTTGGTGGTAGTATGATTAGGTCACACATGTATGCAGAAGTGTCAAATAGGATTTGGTATGTCAAGGTGCATAGCTTGAACATTATTCATGCTTTGATGTGGATCCAATGTAACGCTTGCACTAGTGGACTAGCAGTTTGGAAGCGGGGTGTGTTGGAGTATAATACTTATGATATGATACTTATGCTGACCCAGAATATTTGTTTTCTGACATGCAGAATGTTTGTTTTGACCTGTTGCTACCAGAATATTTGTTTGACAGGTTGCTACCACAACGCTCCGTTGCAATGGGTAACTCACTACAGGACTGTGCTGAGAAACAAGTCCTAAGGCTGGTGTTTTCATCAGAGGGTGCCTGGGAGAGAGGAATGTAGATTGGCCACTAATTGTTCTGTTCCAGGCACACTTGTTTGTGAGTTGTTATAAAAAGAGGGGAAGCCCTGGCTGAAACAGAAGCTCTGTACCTGGTTGAGGGACGCCTCGCTAGTGCTTGAATTTTCCCACAGATCTCTGGGCGGTCATCGGTGCTTCCCCGATTGATGTTGCAGCTCAGATGAAGGCTACAATCCTGTGGTGATCTATGTATACTGCATAAGAGTGTTATGTAATATGTGTGTGCCTATTGATGTGTGAATAAACAATCTTTAAAGCAATATCCAAACCCTTGATTTGCTACACGGGGGTATCTGAAGATCAGCCTGTCTGCTGTATTTTATGTCTTCTGTAACTTTTTTAGTAGTTGTTCCTTGCAGCCCACATAGACTGCGTTGCAGTAGTCAGTATGTGTGATTACCATTGATTGAACTATTATGTGGAATATGTTTCTCAGGAAGTATCCTCTGATTCTCCTCAGTTTCCACATTGTAAGGAACATTTTGGTTGTGACATTATCTACTTGTTTTTCAAAACACAGTTTTTGGTCTAGTATCACTCCTAGAACCTTAAGGTGGTCCAAGATGGAGTGTGAAGAGCCCTCTATGGTGATGTTGGGGTATATGGTATTATCATATGGTGAAGTTGTGTCTTTTCTAGGTTTAATTTTATTTTGAAAGCTGCAGCCCAGGACTCCATTGTTTTTAGTCCTTCTTTAATCGTGTTTGTAATTTCACTTAAGTCTTGCCTGAAGGGGATGTAGATGTATATGGTTACATCATCGGCATAGATATATGGGTGGATCCCTTGTTTCACCAGTAGTTTTGCTAGTGGGATCATTATTATGTTGAATAGGTGGATGAGATAGGGGACCCTTGTGGGACACCACTAATGGATTTCCAGGTTGGTGAGATCGTCTTACCCATTTTCACTTGATAAGACCTTGACATGAGAAATCCCTCAAACCATCTGTGAACCACTCCACTAATCCTGATTTTTGTCTAGTAGCTTTAGAAGTATGGGGTGGTCAACCACAGAGACCCTGCAAAGACTGGGGAAAAAAAACAAGGACATAGAAGAGGCACTGGGACCAAAGTGAATGGGGGGGGGGGGGGGGGGGGAATGCTCAGAGAGCAAAGTTAGAAAAAATATTTTATTTTGAATATATTAATTGAAACATGTCCAGTTTTGTAAATGCACGTTTGATATCTTGCATTTCAGTTTCTATTTTTCTGTTTGCTGTATGCAAGGTCTTACTTCTTGAAGTTCCAGTTAAGTCTTTTGCCTTCAACTCTCTGATCTGTGGTCCCTTGTTTCATATTTGTTGATGGTCTATCTGTGTATTGTGCATGTTACCAAGGTATAGTATTCTGCTAGTATGTAGTTTCTGTATAGAGATCCATAGCATAGATAAGGTTGATGCTCTTTGTCCTGGAAGTTAGTGGTGTTCTAAATGTGGTGTTTGCACAAGTTTGTGCATAGTGTTTTGCAGTGGATGATTTGTATGTGGCCTTACTGAGGAGATATCAAAACTTTAATACAGTTTTAGTTTGTTATAAGATTTTGCGGGATCTGGTGTGTGTTGAGATGGTTGTCAATATAGCAGAATTGTGTCTGATCATGTTTAAATTATAAGACACTGCCTCATGAGAGGTTTTGAAATACAATTGAATTTTTTCGGTAGATATGTGTGTGGTTTAGTGTTGGTTATTTGTTTGAAATGATTGAATTTTTAAAATAGGTAACATTTCACTCATGACACAGAAATCCATTTTTAGATTCATATGATGGCATTACTTGTCAATAAATGTAGCCAGCGGCAGCAGCCCAGGCCTTGGTCCCTTCATCACCATGTTTAAAAATACACTGACCACCTCCATCTATTTTTTTCACATGATACACAATTCAAATATGGAATTCTTTGCCAGAGAATACAGCAAAAGCAGTGGGAGTAGTTGGGTTTAAGTTCCTGGAGGAAAAGTCCATCAACTACTATTAACCACATAGATCTGAAGAAAGCTGCTGCTTATCCTTGGAGTTAAGCAGCATGCAATCAATCTCCTTTTTGGGAGCTTACCAAGTACTTGTGACCTGGATAGACCACTGTTTGAGATAAAATAGTTGGCTTGACCCAGTATGGTAGTGTTTATGTTTCCTCCCTCCAACCACTCTCCCCCTTTCCTTCCCTTTAAGTGCTTTCCCCCTTCCTTTTCAATCCTCCTCCAGTTGCTCTCCCCATGCAACCTCTCTTATGTTGTCTCCTTTTCCCAACCCATCGCCCACCAGATTCTTTTCTCCTTCCAGTTGTGCTTCCTCCACCTCTAGCCTCTGTCTACCTGTTGTGGCTATAATGGTATCAGATTTGCATAGCGCAATTCCAGCTGAAGTAGCAATGGCAGTCCTCACAGGCTGACCCTGATTGCTGCAGAAGTGACAGCTCTCCTCAGGCAAAATGTGCCTGCAACAATCTAGGCCTGTCTACAGCACTGAATCTTCTGCCCAGGCTGATGCCAGACAATAAATGAGTGGCTTCCAGGAGACCTTGGAGTGGAGAAGTAGCCTAGTGGTTAGTGCAGTGGACTTTGATCCTGGGGAACTGAGTTCAGTTCCCACTGCAGCTCTTTGTAACTCTGGGCAAGTCACTTAACCCTCCATTGCCCCTGGTACAAAATAAGTACCTGAATATATGTAAACCACTTTGAATGTAGTTGCAAAAAACCTCAGAAAGGCAGTATATCAAGTCCCATTTCCCTTTATTTTAGTGCTGTGTATATATATGTATTTTTTAAATATATGCAGTATACACACACTTCTACGTCTCACAGTGGGATAGCTATTTTGGAAAAAATGTCATCAGTGACCTTACCTGTTTATGGTGGGATCAAATTGGTTCATGAACTGTTTATGAATTGACATTAATGCATATGTCATGCATCTCAAATTGACCACTGTATGAGGTAAGTGGTAGTAGGTGAAAGAATTTCCAAACCAAGGATCAAATGTTTGGAAAGCTAATACATTGCTTTATTTTAAGTCATATTTAATACCCCTTTTAATGATAATTCCAAAGAATCCAGGTTTAATGATAACTGCTCTGCTTTTCAAGCTTGAGGTGATATGTTCTACTATTTATTACATTTGTACCCCAAGCTTTGCTTTTCCACTCATGGCAGGCTCAATGTGGCTTACATACAGTATTATATACAGGTACTTATTTGTACCTGGGCAATGGAGGGTTAAGTTACTTGCCCAGCGTCACAAGGAGCTGCCTGTGCCTGAAGTGGGAATCAAACCCAGTTCCCCAGGACCAAAGTCCACCACTCTAACCAATAGGCCACTCCTCCACTCCACTATTGTTTCTCTGTCCTGTAATCATTAACTCTGTGACCATGAAACTAACTGGTAATGCATAGCAATCATATATCAAACTGATGCTAACACTGATCCATCTTATTAATGAAGCCAGAAGCATTCTTGTATAAAATCTGAAAATAAAGTGGACGAAGATAGAATATGCCTCTGTAGGTGTGGTGTTCTGCATGTGTGTTGCTGAATTCTTCATTTATGAATTTGTTACTTTTATTTCAACATACAAAAGTTGCAAGAGATTGTAAGATCACCCAGATTATCCAGGTAAATAAAGAGGATCAGCATGGAGTGACAGAAATTTTGAAAGACAAACAGATGTACAGAGCTAATGAAGGGAAACAGAAGAGGATAAAAAGGATAGGAACAAGGAATGTGGTGAACTGAGGTACTTGAAAAAGAGTCTAGTGGAGGAGTTAGCAGTTGAATTAAATTAGAAATATAAAGATGCATCTTGGGCAACTGACTGCAAGATTTCATGAAGTGTTATCTGTTTAATTTTTCCTGCAAATTAGGCTCCAGTATCTCTCAAAATTAACACTGAAAAAGCTAAAATAAATCAATTTATTTTCAAAGCTGCTCCTCAAAACACAAGAAGAGGACCAAGTGGATATATATATAGCCTTTTAAATGACAGAGCCTGAAAGTAGAAGATAAGCACAAAAAACATAAGAATAGCCATATTGGGTCAGACCAATGGTCCTTCTAGCCCAGTATCCTGCTTCCAGCAGTGGCCAATCCAGGTCAACCCATTTAGTAGCAACCAGTGCTTTTTTGTAGAAAAAAAGGTCCTGGTACTCATTATGGGTGGGGTCACCACATATGGTTCCACCCCTATGATATAGCAAAGAGAGGGAACCAAGTACAAAAAAAGACCAAGCACAAAAAAAAAACAGCACAAAGTGCCCCTATGATAGCCATACCCACATTAGCCACACCCCTTATACCAGCCATGGCGCATATAAACAGACATCATTGAAAATATTATATTTATTTACGTCAATTTATATACCATATCTTTTTGCAACTGCAAGACAGAACGGTTTTCAATTTGTAAAACAGAAAAAGAACAATACAACACTATATGTACAGTTTAGACAAACAATGGAACTCCAATCATTACAGGAAAGCACAGCAAAACCAAAAATTAGCTACATAAGATAAAAACAGACTAAATCATGATTTAGTATACAGGAAAGCACCGCAAATACAGAATTGAGTACATAGTATAAGCTACACAAACATAAACAGTACAAATTATGATTTAATATACATTGAAGATACCCTTTTATAACCTTGCTTCCATTATTATAAATTCTGTTCTACATAATAATTGATAAAGTAAAAGGTTTTCAAAAGTTTCCGAAAATGAAAGTAGGATTTCTCAAGTCTGATCTCTTTTGGAAGGCCGTTCCAAAGAGAAGGGGACAAGTAGAAAAAAGCCGATCTACGCGTAGATTCCCATCTGGTCCTAGCGAGAGGAGGAATCACTAACCTGTTATCTGTTAGGGATCTAAGGGTTCGTGTGGCAGTATAAGGAATTGTTAAATTCATCAAGTAGTCAGGGTTTAGTGTGTGAAAAGCCTTATGGGTCAAGACTAAGGCTTTAAACTTAACTCTTGCTTCAACCGGAAGCCAGTGCAGTTGATGTAATAAAGGTGTTACTCTGTCATTCCCTAGTATAGTAGAAAAAAATAACGTGATTTTTTTTCATTATAAATAATTTCTGTAAGCTGTTACAGCTCCAGTATACCCAGTGCAAAATAAGACACCAGATGTAAATTCTCAAACTGGACATATTTCAAACACTAAAATGAAAATAAAATGATTTTTTTTCTACCTTTGTTGTCTGGTAACTTTGTTTTTCTATCCATATTGGTCCCAGTCTCTGATTCTGCTGCTCTCTATCTGTTTCCTTAACTCTGTTTCCAGAGCTTCCTTTCCATTTATTTCTTTACTTTCCTCCTTTCTTCTTCATTTCTTGCCATAAGTAAAAGCTGGGTCCTCCTCCATGGAATTGACTGGAGGAGGTATAACATGGACCCAGCTTTTGCCTATTTTCTCCATCCATGTGCAGTTTTTCTCCTCTCTTCCCTTTCCCTCGCCTCCATCCATATGCATCTTCTTCTTCTTTTTTTTTCTTTCCTCCCCTCCATCCATGTCTAGCACTTCTCCACTCTCCTCTCCTCCATCCATGTCCAGCATTTCTCCTCTCTTCCCTCCCCTGTATCCATATAAAGCAAAAATTCTCTCTCCAGTCTCCTCCATCCAAGTCCAGCATTTCTCCTCTCTCCCCGCCAACCCCTCCATCCATCCATGTCCAGCAATTCTCCTCTATCTCCTGCTCTCCTCTCCATCCATTTCCAGCATTTCTCCTCTCTTCCCTGCCCTCCCATCCATTTGCATCTCCTTCCTGTCTTCCCTCCATCCATGTCCAGCATGTCTCCTCTCTCCCCTGCCCTCCCCTCCCACATCCATCAATTCTCCTCTGTCCCCTGTCCTCCCGTGCCATCCATGTCCATCAATTCTCCTCTGTCACCTGTCCTCCCCTGCCATCCATGTCCAGCAATTCTCCTCCTTCCCCTGACCTCCTCTCCCATCCATGTCCAGTGATTCTTCTCTCCCATCCATGTCCAGTGATTCTCCTCTCTCCCCTCCATGTCCAGCAATTCTCTCATCCCTGCCCTCCCGTCAG
Organism: Microcaecilia unicolor; assembly: GCF_901765095.1. Taxonomy (NCBI): domain Eukaryota; kingdom Metazoa; phylum Chordata; class Amphibia; order Gymnophiona; family Siphonopidae; genus Microcaecilia; species Microcaecilia unicolor. The sequence goes on from NC_044037.1 coordinate 125,454,686, forward strand.
CCATGTCCAATGATTCTCCTCTCTCCCCTGCCCTCCCATTCATGTCCAGCAAATCTCTCTTCCCTGACCTCCCCTCCCATGTCCAGTATGTCTCCTCCTTCCCCTGCCCTCTCCTCCCATCCATGTCCAGCGATTCTTCTCTGCCCCCTGTCCTCCCCTGCCATCCATGTCCAGCAATTCTCCTCTCTCCCCTGCCTTCCCCTGCCATCCATGTCCAGCAATTCTCTCTTCCTTGCCCTCCCCTCTCCCATGTCCAGCAATTCTTCTTCCCCCAGCCCATCCTCCTCCCAGCCCATCCTCCTTCTCCACTGCCTGCCAGCGTCGGACTCAGCAGCGCGAACGGTGCAGGCAGCAATTGAGAGAGGCTAGCAGCGTCGGAGCTTCCCTCTGCGAGTCCTGCCTATGCGGAAACAGGAAGTTGAAACAACGTAGGCAGGACTCGTTGCCTGCACCGTTCGCGCTGCCAAGTCCGACGTAGTAGTAAGGGGAGTGAGAGGAAGGGTGCAGGACTTGCCAGGGGGAAAAAAGGTGGCGGTACACCGTACCGGTGCGTACCGGCACAAAAAAAGCACTGGTAGTGTAGCACCCCCTAGGTTTCAGCGCTGCTCTGCTTCACAACAATAAGAAAATTTGCTATTGGTCACAGCACTGGGGTAAGATGTTTCCCCTGAAGCGGAGCACACTTCCAGCCAGCACTACTGCCTTTTTTTTTTCAATAAAGGAATAAAATGATTAAAATAAAATAATTTTTATTAACAGAGTTGATTATTCTTCAGAGTGTGGGGAACCCCATTCACAGAAGTAAAGCAATACCTACTGTGTAACAAATAAATATGTGTTTTGTTTATTCCACAGCCAACATTTGTTTAGCAGTTAAATATTTTAAACCAGGGGTGTATCTGTGTGGGGCCACAGGGGCCTGGACCCCCGTAGATTTGGCCCTGGACCCCCTGCCGACGACCCTCTCCACCCCCCTCCCGCCGTCGCCATCGCCTATCTTTGCTGACGGGAGACCCCAACCCCCGCCAGCCGAGGTTCTCTCTTCCATTGCAGCAAAGCTTTGGGGGGGGGGGGGTCAGGTCAGGCTTGGGGGGGGTGAGGGGCCTTGGGGTCCACTGGAACTTCAGGCCCTTTGGCGGTATTGGGGGGGGGGTGCCTAGGTCCAGGTTTGACAGGTCTGGGAGAAAATCCCTGACCTGTCAATCCTCTTGTGCAGGAGGATTATTGTGCCTAAATCCTCCCACAGAAGCCCCTGATGATCAAAACTAATAGCATGCATAAATTTGCTTGCTATTGTTTTGATCATTGTGGTACTATTTCCCCGTGCTTTTCCGCCATTAATTTTACAGCGCTGTTTGGAACAGCATGGGGAATTTGGTCATCAGCCCATGAGTTTAAATCAAGAGAAGATTAATAAGTATGTTGTTCTGGTTTGCAATAGAGGAGATTTAAGATAGAACTATACTGTGAGTTTGAATGCCCTGATATCATGTGGAGACCATTTTGCACTATGATAAACATCTGAAGAAAAACACCCTGAATTGTACAGACCAAGTTGACAAGTTTATGAATTGTTTTTTAAGTTACTGTTAGGTGATCCTGCCAGTAGAACTGTGTGTGTGGCAGAAGTATTCTGTTTGTGTGACCCTGGTCCTGGGTGGAGTGTGAGCGAAACCCTGTGGTAGAGCTGAGCCAGAGGTGTGCCCCGGGGTTACACATGGGTGGGATGACTTTCTCCCCTATGGATTAATATGAATAGTTGACTTAATGTTCATCTGTATTTGTACGTTTAAAGTAGAGAGGTGTGATAGCCCTGTTAGTCCACTCTTAAAGGTTATCAATAGAAATCAAACAAAATAAAACATGGAAAAGAAAATAAGATGATACCTTTTTTATTGGACATAACTTAATGCATTTCTTGATTAGCTTTCGAAGGTTGCCCTTCTTCGTCAGATTGGAAATAAGCAAATGTGTTAGCAGATAGTATATATAAGAGAAACATCAAAGCATTACTTTGACAGTCTGACAGAGTGGGAGGGTGGGGGTATGCATGGAGCCATCAAAGCATTTCATTGATATTCTAACAGGATGGGTGTTGGTAAGTGAGAGGAGGGTAATAAACAGAGAAATAAACAGAGAAATACAGCTTTATGGTTTATAATGGGTTAGAAAACCCAGATCCTTATTAAGTCCTGTTTGTTGGGTGTCAAAATATTCAATCATTCTCCCACCCTCAAAAAACATCTTTAAAAATATTGATTACCAGCCTCTATGCCAGCCTCCGATGTCATACTCAGGTCCATCACAGCAGTATGCAGGCCCCTGGAGCAGTTTTAGTGCGTGCAGTGCACTTCAGGCAGGCGGACCCAGGCCTACCCCCCTTACCTGTTACGTTTGTGGAGGAAACAGCAAGCCCTCCAAAACCCACCAGAAACCCACTGTACCCACATGTAGGTGCCCCCCTTCACCCATAAGGGCTATGGTAGTGGTGTAGAGTTGTGGGTAGTGGGTTTTGGGGTGGTTTTGGGGGGCTCAGCACACAAGGTAAGAGAGCTATGTTCCTGGGAGCAATTTATGAAATCCACTGCAGTGCCCCCTAGGGTGCCCGGTTGGTGTCCTGGCATGTGAGGGGGACAAGTGCACTACAAATGCTGGCTCCTCCCATGACCAAATGGCTTGCATTTGGTCGTTTCTGAGATGGACATCCTTGGTTTCCATTATTGCCGAAAATCAGAAACGACCAAGTCTAGGGACAACCATCTCTAAGGACGACCAAATTTCAGGATTTGGGCGTCCTTGACCGTATTATCAAAATGAAAGATGGACGTCCTGGATGGGAATGTTTTGCGAGGACGTTCAAATTGAAATGAGGACGTCCCTTTCGATTAAGCCCCTCCACATGACCTATCCAGTCTGCACATCCATGCCATCTACTCTCCCTATCACTCCCTTAGAGATCCTATGTACTTGTCCCAAGCTCTCTTGAATTCAGATACTGTTTTCATCTCCACTACTTCCATCAGGAGGCCATTCCACGAATTCACCACCCTTTCCATGAAGAAGTATTTCCACAGGATTTTTCTAAGTCTAACCCCTTTCACCTTCATCCTATGCCCCCTCATTCCAGAGCTTCCTTTAAATGTCTCTATTAAATCTCTCCTTTCCCGCCTTTCTTCCACAGAATACATATTGAGATCTTTAAGTCTGTCCCCATATGCTTTATGACAAAGACCACTGAGCATTTTAGTAGTCGCCCTCTGTACTGACTCCCCTCCTGTTTTTATCTTTTTGAAGGTGCGGCTGTTATGGCCCTGCTGTGACTCCTGTCCGCAACCTGACCTACTGTCACTCCTGCCTTGTGCGAGGCCTGGTCCTGCAGTGTCTTCTCCGATGTAGTAGCATTGTGGGCTTTTCTGTATGTGTGTGTGCTGTGGGCCATCTCTTCTAGGGTCCACAGCAGGAAGTTCAGGAGGCATACCAGGAGTGGAGTCATAGGCCTGGGTGCATTTGAGGGAGGCCCAGACCCTTCTTCAGACACCTTCACACCGAGGTCTCTGGTGATGCTTGTGTGTGTGTTTCCAAACTCCTGCCTTGACGCCTAGCTCCTGCCTTGTCTCCGTGTTTTAACCAAGTTCCTGCTTGGTTTCCTTTCCAAGTTGCTGCCAAGCTCCAGCCCTGCCTTGTCTTGCCTCTGAATTCCTGCCAAGCTCCCGTCCTGCTTTATCTCCAAATTCCTGTCTTGCCTTGCCTCTGAGTACCTGCCAAGCTCCAGTCCTGCCTTGTTTCCATGTTCCTGCTCTGCCCTGCCTCCAAACTTTGCCTTGCTTTGCACTCTTGTTCCTGCCATGACTAGTCCTGTCTTGCCTAGACCTTACTTGTCTTCTTGCCTTACTTTGCTTTCTGCATCTAGTCCTAGTCTTGTCTGTTTTATTCATTATCTTGTCCCATCAGGATCCAGCTCTTGCCCTGTCCTTGTCTTGCCTGTCTGGACCCAGTTTTAGCCTAGTTCCTTGTCTTGTCATGTCTGGGTTCCATTCTAGCTCACTATCTTGTTATTCCTTGCCTCATCTGAATCCGATTCCCATCTTGTCTGCCTTGTCTTGTCCAGCTGTGTCTGGCTTTGCTTTGCCTTCCCTGTCTTGTCTAGTTCTAGCCTTGTCTTGCCTTGCCGTACTCAGTCCTGCCTTGGTTCTTACCCAGGAGACTTGTCTGCCACAGCTCCGACTATGGTCCAAGAGCTTACCGTCTTGAATCTGTGACAGAGGTCTACAGAACTATACACAATACTGTAAATGAGGTCTCACCAGAGTCTTATACAGGGGTATCATCATCTCCTTTTCCCTACTGGCCATCCTTCTCCCTATGCACCCAAGCATCCTTCCAGCTTTCGCTGTCCCCTTTTCTGTTTGTCCACTTTAAGACCATCACATACGATCACACTCAAGTCCTGCTCCTCTTTTGTGCACAAATGTTCTTCACCCCCTAAACTGTACCATTCCCTCGGGTGTTTGCAGCCCAAATGTATCGCCATTTGTCATAGTGGGATAGACCAAAGGTCCATTAAGCCCAACATCCTGTTTCCAACAGTGGCCAATCCAGGTTACAAGTACCTGGCAAGATCCCAAAACAGTACAATACATTTTATGCTGTTTATCCTAGAAATAAGCAGTGGATTTTCCCCAACTCCATCTTAATAATGGCTTATGGACTTTTCTTTTAGGAAGTTATCCAAATCTTTTTTAAACCCTGCTAAGCTAACTACTTCTATGGCATTCTCTGTCAATGAATTCCAGAGTTTAATTACACATTGAGTGAAGACATTTGCTCCAATGTGTTTTAAATTTACTACTTTGCAGCTTCATTGCATGTTCCCTAGTCCTAGTAATTTTGGAAAGAGTAAACAAGCGATTCACGTCTACCCGTTCCACTCCACTCATTATTGTATAGACCTCTATCATATCTCCCATCAGCTGTCTTTTCTCCAAGCAGAAGAGCCCTAGCCACTTTAGCCTTTCCTCATAGGGAAGTTGTCCCATTCCTTTATCATTTTTGTCGCCCTTCTCTGTACCTTTTCTAATTCCACTATATCTTTTTTGAGATACGGTGACCAGAATTGCACACAGTATTCAAGGTGCGGTCACACCATAGAGTGATACAAAGGCATTATAACATCCTCATTGTTGTTTTCCATTCCTTTTCTAATAATTCCTAAAATTCTATTTGCTTTCTTACCCGCTGCTGTACAGTGAGCAGAGGAGTTCAACATATCATCATCAATGACACCTAGATCCCTTTCCTGGTCGGCGACTCCTAATATGGACCAGGGGGCGTAGCCAGACACCCAATTTTGGGTGGGCCTGGGCCCAAGATGAGTGGGCAGAAGAACCCCGCCCCATCCCACAGGTGATTTGGTCTCTCCTTCTCTCGCCTGCATGCCATACGGTCTCTCATACATCCCCCCTTTCCCGCATACCTTTTAAATAGCAGATTTTCACCAACGAGCAGCAACTACTACACTTTGTTTATGATGGTCCCACATCCTTCCCACTGATGCAACTTCCTGTTTCCGCATAGGCGGGAATATGTCAGAGGGAAGGCTGTGGGGCTGGAGCTAGCAGTATATATCAGTCGCTATTTGCTGCAGGTGAAGATCTGCTATTTACAAAGTATGCAAGAGATACAGTTGTTGGAAGTTTTCAGCTGGTGGGGCTTGGGAATCCCTGCCAGCCACATCATAGGTGTGCTGAAACTGGGTAGGCCTGAGCCCAAACTGGATGGACCTGTGCCCACCCGGGCCCACCCTTGGCTACGCCACTGATATTGAACCTTGCATCACATAGCTATGGTTTGGGTTCCACTTTGCTCACATTAAACATCATCTGCCATTTGAATGCCCAGTCTCCCAGTCTTGTAAGGTCCTCTTGTAAGTTTTCACAATCCTGTTGTGATTTAACAACTTTGAATAACTTTGTATCATCAGCAAATTTAATTACTTCACTAGTTACTCTCAGCTCTAGTTCATTTAAAAATATGTTAAAAAGCAGCAGTCCCGGCACAGACCCCTGCGGAACCCCACTATCTACCCTTCTTCATTAAGAATACTGACCATTTTGTTAATTACGCAAAATCAATAATACATCACTTAAAAGAATAGCCATGATAGGCAATCAAAAGAAAAAAAATCAATTTCCATATAACAGAATTAAAAAGGAAAAATATTACAAAAATTCATCCACAATAATAAGGAAAAAAGATCCCAAGATTAGAAATAAACAGGGAAATAGTAATTATACCCCTTTCCCTCTTATCAGCCCAATCTTATAACGAGAGCATATATACCTGAGATTCAAGCTCAAGTATGAACCTCCTCTTTAGCTTCAAGAAATTCCTTAAGCTGTTTTGGATAAAAAAACAAAAATAACTTATTCTGAAACAAACCCACACACTGACAAGGAAATTTCATAGTAAAATTTGCCCCCAGAGCTATTGCTGTGGGATGGAGAGCCAGAAATTCCTGGTGTCTCTTTTGAGAAACTATAGAAAGATCAGGAAAAAACTTGAATTTTAGATTTTAAAAAACTCATCATTAATATGTCTAAAATAAAGATGTAGAATATTGTTGTGGTCCATCTCAAGTGCAAAAGTAAAAATCATGGTAGTCCTTGAGTTACAACGTCCAAAGAAGATTCCAGAAACCCAGTGAGGTCAACTTGGACTAGCCAAAATGTTCAAGGCCTACTGGTTGGTTAGCCCCTTGAAAAGTCAAGTAGGAAATTCTGGATAGGTGGTAAAGATTCAGATGGCAATTTTAGCACCTCTATAAAATACTTCCTAACCATATCTATAGGTGTAATCAAGGGGGATCTAGGAAAATTCAATAAGTGCAAGTTGTTATGTCTTGCTAAATTTTCAATGTATTCCACCTGCTTGTGTACATACAAATTATCGTTCACTAGTGTCTGGGTCAAATAATAAATGTCTTGAGTCTTAGTCTCTACCATGTTCATTCTGCTGTTATTTTTAGCCTGATCCTTAAAAAGTTCCACAACAGATTCTGACACAACTCTAATTTCCTCATGTTCTTTAACCAATAACTTTTGAAGAGAGGAATTCAACTCATGGAGAGCGTCCCAGAGTACCTCTAAAGTAATAGTTGCAGGTCTAACCAGGATCTTCAGCACTCCATCCGAAGAGACCGGTACCCCAGCAATACTCACAGCATCTCTAAAAACTTTCTGATACAGGAAAATACCCCCAACACTTGGGGGGGGGGGGGGGGGGCTGGTACTATCCTCGGTGTGGAAATCACAAGTGGCAGGCTCCCCCATCAGCGAAGCCGATACCTCCTCGGACTGTTGCTCTGGCATTGCAACTCCACTTCTGCATTGGGGAGGTGCAATCCGTTGCTCTGGGCTAAATGAAGCCCTTTCAGCACTACTGCCTGATGATTGACCAGGCTGAGCATAAGATATTGGAGGCTGTGGTCCCATCAGAGTTTGAAAATTCTCTAAAGTCGTTTGGCGAAGTGGTGGTAGCAGCCCTGGCTTAACGGGAGCCACCCGAGGTGCACTCTTCCTTTTCCCCATCTTTGGGATTGGAACACACAGGCCAGACGAAGAGGTGAGCTCACAGCATCTGATGGTTCAAACCACTGCGATGCCATCTTGGAATCCTACTCCCTTTCCCTATCGAAAATACTGACCATTTAACCCTACTCTGTTTTCTATCTTTTTTTGTTGTTAAATATTTTTATTGTGATATGCCAACAATGCAATACAATTTATTAAAGCAATCTGTAATAGTTACTACTACTACAAATCATTTCTATAGTGCTACCAGTCGTATGCAGCGCTTCACAATTTAACATGAAGAAAAGACAGTCCCTGCTCAAAAGAGCTTACAATCTAAATCAGGACAGACAGACAAGACAAATAATGGATAAGGGTAGGACAGACAGATAGGACACATAGGGAAAAGGGACTATTGAAGAGAGGAAGACAAGATAAGGTTACAAGCAGGTGACAAGTTAGGAATTAGCCCGGTTTTGAAGGCGGCTAGGGATGGAGCTTGACGTAATGGCTCAGGAAGTCTATTCCAGGCATAAGGTGCGGCGAGATAAAAGGAACGGAGTCTGGAGTTAGCGATGGAGGAGAAGGGTGCAACTAGGAGAGATTTGCCCAGTGAACGGAGTTCTTGGGAAGGAGGGTAGGGAGAGATAAGGGTGGAGAGGTAGTGACGGGCAGCAGAGTGAATGCACTTATAGGTCAATAGAAGGAGCTTGAACTGTATATGGAAACGGATAGGGAGCCAGTGAAGTGACTTCAGAAGAGGGCTGATATGGGCATAGCGACTTTGGCGAAATATTAATTGTGCAGCAGAATAACATAAATGGGTGGCATCTCCACATTTTCCATGTTCCATCCCTCACCACCCTCCCTCCCTCGTCCCTAATAAAATTAAATAAATAAATAAATAAATATCAGGCGTTTAATAATCTGCTACGAACTATTGGAGTCAATGACACCAGGAATGGCTCCCAAATAGCACAAAATCGTACTCCTAAAGGTGAGTCTATTTCAGAAAATTCACAGCATTCCAGGGAAACTTGTATAATCATCAATGATCTTCAGTGGGTCAGAGAAGACGGCTTCGGTTTCAGCCAATTAACAAGGATACCCTTCATTCCTAATAAGACAGTTCTTTTAAGAAAGCCTTGATAGCCTTTCAGTACAGGACATTGTAGGTCAAATATTCCAAAAAGGGCCAGATTCCTTCGGTGTCCAGCGTGATTCTCAGAGAAATGAAATATGTAGGCCTATGACACACCAATAACATATAATATATGGGCACTTCTAAAACATGTGACTTAGGGTAGCCCTGGAGGCCTGACATTTTAAACAACAAACAGTTGTGTCCAAGTGCACCATGTGTGCTCGGTATAGTGAAATATAAAGTCACATAACAAACTTATATTGCTGTTCCCAGTGCAAAACATGTTTAGTAAGCAGACGGCTACCCCGAATGCTGGTAAGTAACTGATTATCCGATATCTTAATTGCCAAATCTGTGAACCAACACTGTGCAGTTGTGTAAGGTCATATTGAGGGAGCAAATCCAACAGTGCCCTATGGTGAAAGCGCAATGGCACTCGGATTTCAGCTTCTAGACTAAGTTTCTGAGATTGTCTCATAAATTTCCATTGTCAAGGCAGCTGCAGGTAGAGAGGAGACATAATGTTGGAGCTGCAAAAATGAAAACACATCTGATGAATCCAAGCCATATTCTGCACACAAGGATCAATATGGCCTAAGAGTTCCAGTATCCGTAACTACCTGAAAAAGAAAAGTTAGTCCCCTCTGATGCTAAAATCAGAAGCGAGATCCCATCATACCCATTGTAAAATCACCATTACCCTGAATAGGCGATAAAGGTGTAACTTTCTCCGATAATTTCAAAGTTTTATAAACCCACCGCTATACTGTCTGGAGTGGTGCAAAACACGGATATATCCAACAAAAGTCTCCCAAACATGCCACTCTAGCATGCAGCACATAACAGAAATGGAGAGAGTGAGAGAAAGCAATCTCTGTGGGTGTAAAAGAGACATAAGAGGTGCCCCTAAATCAATCATTAACATGTCTCATGCTGCATGCCAAAGAAAATAGATGGATGAATAATAGCCCCAAACCCCCTCGCTCTTTAGGCAGATAAGCCCGAGCCAGTGGTAACCGAGCTTGCTTCCCATTCCATAGATAAGGGGTTAGCAGTTTTACCAATTGCCTATTTTGTTTCGCAGTAAATATAATGGGCACCATTACACAGTGCAACGTTTCCCATCAATGATAGCACATAGGATCGCCATGCAGTCAGCTTGGCCTTAGTTTCTACAAATAAAGGTTCCAAATTCCTGGAGGGTAGAGAGATGAGGTCACAAGCTGGCCCTCTGTCCACTTTAACTAGGGTTACCATATGGCTCCAGAAAAAGGAGGACAAATTGAAATGCTCCCTGCCACTGAGCATGTACTGATTCTTGTAGCGCTGTAGATTTTTGTAAATTTAACATCAAACCTGAATAAAAATGAAATCCAGCCACTACCTCTAATAAACATTTTAGTGAACTTTGAGGATATGAAAGTATCAGCAGAACATCATCTGCAAACACTAATACCTGAATCTCAAATGTATCTATAGAGGCGCCCTGTATGTCTGGGTCTTTGAGAATGGTACGAAGGCGGGGCTCTAAATACAAAAGAAATAACAGTGATGATAGCAGGCATCCTGTCTAGTCCCTCTGGAGATAGGGAAAGGAGCAGTTGTCATGCCATTTACTATGATCACAACTGTGGGTGTGCAATGTAATGCTTGAACAGCCTGCATGAACCAGCCCTCTAATCCTATAAATCATAATGTCACAAATAAGTAATCCCAATCGACCTGATCAAACGTTTTTTCTGTGTCTGGGCTCACCAGCATACTTGGTATATTCTTAGATTGCGCATGTGCCATGGCCAATAGCACTTTTTGGACATTAAATACCAAGTGTCTGTCACGCACAAACCCTGTTTGGGCCTCACAAATTAGAGAGGGGAGAAAATTTTAATATCAACATTTAGCAAGGATATTGGCTTATCAGGAAGTATCGCCTGCTTGCCTGGCTTAAAGACTAGGGTAATTACGGCCTCATTAGCTCTCGGTGAAAAACATCCCATTGAGATTGTCTTCTGAAAATAAGCCAACAGTGGACCACAAAGTTCTGCTGTCAAGATCTCGTAAAATTCAGGAGCAAACCTGTCTGGTCCTGGAGCCGTACCACTTCTTGTAAGCCGTATGACTCTCTGTATCTCCTTCCCAGTCAAAGGGATATTTAGCCTGTCGCTCACATCTGAGGATAATCATGGCAATCCCGAGTCCGCTAAGTAGTCCGCCACATCTGGGCCCCTTTCTTGGGGTCTCTTTTCATAAAAGGACTGAAAATATGCACAAAATACTTCTGCTATGTCCAAAGAGTCTGTTTGGAGCTGATCATGTCTATCTTGTATGCTTGAGATACATCTAGAACCCAGCCAGTGCTTAGTTAGATGTGCCAGGAGTTTACCAGTTTTATTACCATATCGATAATAATTAAATTTTCTATAAAATAACGTTTTTGGTTAGCTCATGGATTAAAGCATTCAGAGCTACTTAGGTAGCTACAAGAACCTCTTTCGAGGTGGAAGTTGGGCTCAGCATGTACGTCCTTTTGGCTTGTGTCCTGCGATATTCGGTGTTTCCTATCCGCTACATAGGATAGGAGATTATGTCTCCCTGGAGGATGGCCTTTGCTGCTTCCCAAAACACAGTAGGATTGTCTGTATGTTGCCCTTTTAAGTGAGTATATGCTTCCCACTTTTGATGCAAATACTGTTTAAAGGACTGATCCTCACCCAAATAAGATGGCATGATTCTTTGCCCAAATCCATATTCACCCAAATCATGGCATGATTTGTGATCATCATTGGGCCTATTTCTGCCTGACTTACCTGGGCATATAGGGAACAGGATAGAAAAATATAATCCATACGTGATAAGGTTCCATGAACCCTGGAAAGATGTGTGTAATCTCCTTCAGTAGGATGGTAAAGATGCCACACATCAACCAGGCCAAGAGAGGTTGTTAAATAGGGGAGACCTCGATCCTCTCTCGTTCATGCTCCCCCCATATTCACAGAGTGGTCCGAAAACAGGGTCCATCACTTGATTAACGTCTCCCAATAATAGGATCGGGATTGACATATCTCGCATACCAAGCTGAACCAGCCTCTTAAAATAAGCATGTTCATATTGACTAGGGCCATAAGTCGCTAACAAATAGTAACATAGTAACATAGTAGATGACGGTAGAAAAAGACCTGCACAGTCCATCCAGTCTGCCCAACAAGATAACTCATATGTGCTACTTTTTGTGTATACCCTACTTTGATTTGTACCTGTGTTCTTCAGGGCACAGACCGTATAAGTCTGCCCAGCACTATCCCCGCCTCCCAACCACCAGCCCCGCCTCCCACCACCGGCTCTGGCACCGACCGTAAAAGTCTGCCTAGCACTATCCCTGCCTCCCACCACCGGCTCTGGCACAGACCGTATAAGTCTGCTCAGCACTATCCCCTCCTCCCAACCACCAGCCCGGCCTCCCGATCTTGACTAAGCTCCTGAGGATCCATTCCTTCTGCACAGGATTCCTTTATGCTTATAAATGAAATATATATCCTGGAAGTGTAATTTGAAGCAGTAGATATCTCCCATAATCATCTTTTACCAGGGTTTTAACCTCACATTGTAATGTTTTCCTAATAAGTTACCCCTGCTCGGTTGCAAGGGGAGGATGAGTAGTACACTCCTCCCACCCAACCCCTGCACAACTTTTGATGTTCATCATCATTTTATTTGGTTTCTTGCATTAAAGCATTCAGAGCTACTTAGGTAGCTACAAGAACCTCTTTCGAGGTGGAAGTTGGGCTCAGCATGTACGTCCTTTTGGCTTGTGTCCTGCGATATTCGGTGTTTCCTATCCGCTACATAGGAGATTACGTCTCCCTGGAGGATGGCTTTTGCTGCTTCCCAAAACACAGTAGGATTGTCTGTATGTTGCCCATTTAAGTGAGTATATGCTTCCCACTTTTGATGCAAATACTGTTTAAAGGACTGATCCTCACCCAAATAAGATGGCATGATCCTTTGCCCAAATCCACATTCACCCAAATCATGGCATGATTTGTGATCATCATTGGGCCTATTTCTGCCTGACTTACCTGGGCATATAGGGAACAGGATAGAAAAATATAATCCATACGTGATAAGGTTCCATGAACCCTGGAAAGATGTGTGTAATCTCCTTCAGTAGATACGTTTCAATCCACTTTGCTTTTAGTGAAACTAAGTTTTGAAAATGACTGTCACTCATGCGAGTGTGCTTGTGAGTTATTAATCCAACACAGCTAAAAAGGTGTTCAACAACTGCACTAGCAGAAAGTGGATTGTTCAGTCTGATAAAAAGTTCTTTCAAATCAGGCCAGGTTGCAATATCACTGATGTCTTTTGTCTGGGTCTGCAGGTTTTGTTCAAGGGGATCTCTGAAACACTTGGCTTCTGTATAGCAAAGAATACTTTATCGTCATTATTGTCTTTATCATCTGTATTAGAAGTAGTGGTGGAATCATCTGCTCTGGATCTCATACAAAATCACATTCAATCATCCCTAACATTTTGGACACCTTTAGATTCACAGCCTCCAAACAATGAACTCATGGGCGGACGCATTCCAACTGAAGCTAAATGCAGAAAAAACACAATGTCTCATCCTGTCCTCACAATACAACACAAACAAACCCAATACCATAAACACCCCAGACTACATCCTTCCGGTCTCAGACAGCCTGAAAATTCTGGGAGTCACAATTGACCGAAATCTCACACTCGAAGACCATGCGAAAAATATAGCAAAAAAAAAAAAATGTTCTATTCAATGTGGAAACTTAAAAGAATCAAACCTTTCTTCCCGAGGGAAGTATTCCGCAGCCTAGTACAATCAATGGTGCTAAGCCACCTAGATTACTGCAATGCCATCTATGCTAGATGCAAAGAACAAATCATTAAGAAGCTTCAAACTGCTCAAAACACAGCAGCCAGACTCATATTTGGGAAAACGAAATAAGAAAGCGCCAAACCCCTAATAGAAAAACTACACTGGCTCCCAGTAAAAGAACGAATTGCATTCAAAGTCTGCACCCTGGTCCACAAAATCACTTACGGAGAAGCTCCAACCTATATGTCAGACCTTATAGACTTGCCTATTAGGAACGCAAAAAGATCATCACGCACATTCCTCAATCTCCACTATCCTAACTGTAAAGGGCTAAAATATAAATCCACATACGCGACCAGCTTTTCTTTTTTTTTTTTTTATTATTTATTTATAGTTTCAAAATTACAAATCTTCTCATAGAAGCATACAGTAACAAAGAAAAAAAGAGACTAAAGGAAATAATCACATTCTTGGGACAACTACTTGTCTCAATAGTGGAAACATTTTTACCTTAAACATCGACCACAATATTGGAAATACTTAAATGGATCCAAGATATACTTATAATACATAAAGGAAAATAATAACAAATTGTTACATGCTCCGGGTACATTCTCAATCTACCATACAGTGTCCGCATGGAAATCTAAATTTTAACAATAACATTCTCAGCTTCTCTAGCATTGATAAAGTCCTCGAGTTGTTTTGGATCAGAAAATTGGTAATTATTTTGTAAATAAATAAAACGACAAATACAAGGAAATTTAAGAGTAAATGTTGCCCCTAGATTTAATACTCTTTGGCGCAGTCTGCGCCTAGCCTGAGTTTCTTTAGCTAAATCTGGAAAAATCCTAATTTTAGCACCAAAAAACATCGAGTCCATATGTTTAAAGAATAACTTTAACACCATCTCCCTATCTATCTCAAGTGCAAAAGTCACCACCGCTGTTGTCCTTTGCGTAACAACTTCTAGAGAGGATTCCAAAAAGGATGTTAGGTTCAGTCCTCCATCCACAACCGCCTGATCTCCTCCAGCTTTAGATGGTATTGAAGTCTGAAGATATATCACTCTCATAATGGGTGGTAGAGCTTCACCCGGCATCCCCAAAACCTCTCTCAAATATCTTTTAACCATTTCAACCGCAGAGATAACAGGAGATCTGGGGAAATTGACAAGCCTCAAATTAAGTCTCCTCTGCTGGTTTTCAAGATATTCCAACTTCCTTTTAACGAAATTACTGTCCTTAATTGTGACTTTATTCAAGTTCTCCAGATTTGTAATTTTGCTGTCAAATACTTTTATTTCAGACAACTGTTGGGCGTTAATTTGCTCCTGAGTTAACAGGGCTTCCGACAATATCTTAATCTCCGCAGCATTTTTTTGCAAGACTAACTGAAGCGAAGAATGCATTGAGAAAGTTAGATCCCATAGTGATTCAACAGTCACTACAGCAGGTTTCACCGCTACGATATTAAACTCAGGAAGGGGAGTGTTGGAAATCCACTGTAAATTCTCTTTCATTGCTAAAGAAAATTTTTTAAACCCCTGTCCTACCAGGTTTCCTTCACTTCCTCCACGTTCGGCTGGGCTCCTTTCTTCGAGGGTCCCTTCCATTTCAGGCTCCGGGGCTCTCGAATCACTAGCCTCTCGGGCACTTCCTACGAACTATGATACCCAGCAACACAATTGATTATGCAAACCTCTTTGAGTGTCTAGACCCAATACATGGGGAATATCCTGCAGACCGATCATGGACCAACTTTGACGCACTATCGACCGAAAAAATATATCAATCACTCAAAAAATACGCCAAATCACAATGCAAGCTTGACATCTGCCCTAGTACTATTATAAGATCTGCCCCTCAACAATTCATAACAGACCTCACGAGCTACCTAAACTACATGCTACAAAGTGGTCTCTTCCCAAAGGACAAAGGAAACATACTACTCACTCCTCTACCAAAAGACGCAAAGAAAAGTACAAATGACTTAACCAACTATCACCCAGTAGCATCTATCCTGCTGATAACCAAACTTATGGAAGGCGTAGTGACAAAACAACTCACCAACCACCTAAATAAACACTCAATTCTACATGAATCTCAATCAGGTTTTCGATCAAATTGCAGCACAGAAACAGTACTAGTCACTTTAATGAATAAATTTAAACAAACAATCGCAACCGGCAATAACATTCTTCTTCTACAATTTGACATGTCCAGTGCCTTTGATATGGTCAACCATGGAATATTATTACACATCATGGAATATTTCGGAGTTGGAGGTAACGTTCTCAATTGGTTTAGAGGATTCCTAACAACAAGACCATACCAAGTGACAACTAACGCAGAGATATCAGACCCATGGACATCTGAATGCGGTGTTCCCCAAGGATCCCCCCTTTCACCAACTCTTTTCAACCTAATGATGACACCCCTAGCCAAGCTATTAGACAATCAAAAGCTCAACCCATACATATATGCAAACGATGTCACGATCTACATCCCATTCAAACATGACCTAAAGGAAATCACCAACGAAATCAACCAAAGCTTCCAAATCATGCACTCCTGGGTGGACGCATTTCAACTAAAACTCAGTGCAGAAAAAACACAATGCCTCACAACACAATACAAATAAATTCATCACCATAACTACTCCAAACTTTTCCTTCCCTGTTTCAAACAACTTGAAAATTCTGGGAGTCACCATTGATCGAAACCTCACACTTGAAAATCACGTGATGAACACAACTAATGTTCCATTCTATGTAGAAACAAAAGAGTAAAACCTTTCTTCCCAAGGGCCACTTTTCGAAACCTGGTACAATCAATGGTACTAAGTCACTTGGACTACTGCAATGCACTTTATCTCGGCTGTAAAGAACAAACCATCAAAAAACTTCAAACAGCCCAAAATACCGCAGCCAGACTCATATTTGGGAAAACAAAATAAGAAAGTGCAAAACTCCTAAGAAAGAAATTACATTGGCTCCCACTTAAAGAACGTATCACATTCAAGATCTGCACGATTGTTCATAAAATCATCTACGGAGATGCCCCGACCTACAGTATATGTTGGACCTCGTGGACCTACCACCCAGAAATGCTAAGAGATCTTCCCGCACCTTTCTTAACCTACACTTCCCCAGCTGTAAAGGACTAAAATACAAACTAACACACGCGACCAGCTTTTCTTATATGAGTACGCAGCTATGGAATTCACTTCCAACTCACCTGAGAACGATCAACGAATTAACCAACTTCCGCAAATCCCTGAAGACTTACCTCCAGTGGCGTAGCCAAGGGTGGGCCAGGGTGGGCCCAGGCCCACCTACCTTGGGCTTAGGCCCACCCAGTAGCAGCACACCTATGAAGTGTCGGGCAGGGATTCCCAAGCCCCACCAGCCAAAAATTCCTGTCCTTCCCGCATACCAGCCTTCCCTCTGATGTATTCCCGCCTATGCGGAAACAGGAAGTTCCATCAGAGGGAAGACTGTGGAGCCAACATGAGCAGTGAGTATTATTTGCTGCTTGCTGCCAGTGAAAATCTGCTATTTAAAAGGTATGGGGGGAGGGGGATGTTTGAGAGACCATATGGCATGCAGGCGAGAGAGGGAGAGACAAAATCACTTGTGGGACAGGGCGGAGTTCTTTCTGCCCACCCATCTTGGGCCCAGGCCCACCCAAAATTGGGTGTCTGGCTGCACCCCTGCTTACCTCTTTAACAAAGCCTACCATGAGAACCCTTAACTAACTATAACACAACACATAGCCAACCTTATTCAGAATGTATCTTTCTACAACTACTTGAACAAATCCTCCTGTCTTCATTAACTTCTTTATAACACCAATTGTATTATTTAACCTGGTATGGCGATGCCATAAGAGATCTTTGTAAGCCACATTGAGCCTGCAAATAGGTGGGAAAATGTGGGATACAAGTGCAATAAATAAATAAATAACAAATAAGGAGGGCCTTGAATCAAATAGACTGAAAATTTTGCAGGAAACAAAACACATCTTGGAATCCCTATGGATTGAAATTCCATGTATAAAAGAGAAAAAGGTTAGTCATAGGAGTGTACTACCGTCCGCCTGGCCAGGATGAACAGATGGATGTAGAAATGTTATCAGAAGTTACGGGGGCTAACAAACTGGGCAACACCATAATATTGGGTGATTTCAATTACCCTGATACTGACTGGGTAAATGTAACATCGGGGCATGATAGGGAGGTAAAATTCCTTGACGATATCAAGGACTACTTTATGGAGCAGCTGGTACAGGAGCCAACAAAAGAAGGAAAAATTCTAGACCTAGTCCTTAGTGGAGCGCATGATCTGTTGCGGGAGGTAATGGTGATGGGGCCGCTTGATAACAGTGATCATAATATGATCAGATTTGATATTAGCTTTGGAGTAAGTATACACAGGAAATCTAATACGTTAGCATTTAATTTTCAAAAAGGAGACTATGATAAAATTAGAAGAATGGTGAAAAAAAAACAGAAGAGCAGCTGTGAGCATAGGAGCCAACTTTTCAAAATGATTAGGGGTGCTGAAATTTTTTTTTTTTTTTTTTACAAGCAGTGCGTCCCCCCCCCCCCCCCCCAATACCTTAAAATTCTGTCTACTGCAGTCTTCACCTAGGCAGTGGCAGCACCGCTCATAGGCTGCCTGCAACCTGCACCAGGACTTCTTCCCTAAACAGTCCCACCCCTCAGTCCCCCTATACTGTGCAAATATAAAGAGATGCAAATTTCAAAAACTGACATATTTCAATCACTATACTATAGGTTAACAAATACAAATACAACAAAAAATGGAAAAATATATCATTTTAGTGGACTAAATACATTTTTCAATTAGCTTTCAAAGGCCAAAACCTCTTTCCTCAGGTCAGGACAGTTAGAGGGGTGGAGGATACAGGGCCGTGCAAAAGTCTTCACATCCTTGTAAATATTTTACTGTTGTCTAAAAAAAACATATTTAATTCAAATTGCATTAAACTATCAGCTTGTTTTAACTGATTTATGTGACATCAAAATATGAAATCAAAAAGCCTTGACTAGTTAAAACTAATTTTACCCGAGTGAACGGCAGTGAAACAAGAAGAGTACAGCTGGCTCCGTCTTCAGCTTCTCCTTCCCTCTCAGCTCAGCTGTGGTCCCGCCCTCATTTCCTGTTTATGCAAGGGCGGGACGCTGAGAGGGAAGGAGAAGCTGAAGACAGAGCCAGCTGTACTCTTCTTGTTTCACTGCCGTTCATAGGCGGTCGGTGGCCCAACTGTTTGGGGAGGCTAAATGGGGCGGGGTTAGGGGTGGGGCCAGGGGTAGAGCTTAAATCCATAATTGTCTGATCACACACAGAAAAATAAATAAATAAATGTCACTATTAATACCTTTTATTAAATTTAGATATTAGCTATGTATCATATGTCAAAGAATAAAGTGGTTGCTCAAAGCACATACTAACCACAATCGCTCAAGTGCAAAACACTATGCACAACTTTGTGCAAAAACACACTCTGAACCTTACTGTACCATAAATATTACACTGGGCAGAACCTAATACACCAATATACCACCCATACGGAAAATGTAGACCGTCAACAATATTGAAACAAGGGATCATAATATCACAATTCTCATGTAGAGACACAAAACATCCTAATTCATGTTTAATGTGGGATAAAATGTCATAAATAAGTAAATAAACTTTTAATGTTGAACACCTAATTCTCAAAGTGGACATATTCCAAACACTATAATGAAAATAAAATGATCTTTTCTACCTTTGTTGTCTGGTGACTTTGTTTTTCTGATTGTGCTGGCCCAGTATCCGATTCTGCTGCTATCTGTCCTCTTAACTCCGTTTCCAGGGCTTCCTTTCCATTTATTTGCTTACTTTCCGCCTTTCTTCTTCATTTCTTGTCCTACATCCGTAAGTAAAAGCTGGGTCCTCCGCAAACTTGACTGTCCAGTGGATCCAGCTTTTGCCTATTTTCTTCATCCATGTGCAGTTTTTCTACTCTCTTCCTTTTCTGTTATCTCATCTCCTTCCTCACTCCTCCCTCCCCCTCCATGTCCAGCAACCCTCCTCTCCCCCCCCTCCCCTCCCCTCCATCTACCCATATCCAGCAACTCTCCTCTCCCCTGCCCTCTCCTCTCCCCTTCTTCCACCATGTCCAGCAACCCTCCTCTCCCCTTCCCTCCATCCAGCAACCTTCCTCTCCCCTTCTTCCACCATGTCCAGCAACCCTCCTCTCCCTCCATCCAGCAACCCTCCTCTCCCCCTTCTTCCACCATGTCCAGCAACCCTCCTCTCCCCTTCTTCCACCATGTCCAGCAACCCTCCTCTCCCCTTCCCTCCATCCAGCAACCCTCCTCTCCCCTTCTTCCACCATGTCCAGCAACCCTCCTCTCCCCTTCCCTCCATCCAGCAACCTTCCTCTCCCCTTCCCTCCATCCAGCAACCCTCCTCTCCCCTTCTTCCACCATGTCCAGCAACCCTCCTCTCCCCTTCCCTCCATCCAGCAACCCTCCTCTCCCCTTCTTCCACCATGTCCAGTAACCCTCCTCTCCCCTTCCCTCCATCCAGCAACCCTCCTCTCCCCTTCTTCCACCATGTCCAGCAACCCTCCTCTCCCCTTCCCTCCATCCAGCAACCCTCCTCTTCCCTTCCCTCCATCCAGCAACCCTCCTCTCCCCTTCTTCCACCATGTCCAGCAACCCTCCTCTCCCCTTCCCTCCATCCAGCAACCCTCCTCTCCCCTTCTTCCACCATGTCCAGCAACCCTCCTCTCCCCTTCCCTCCATCCAGCAACCCTCCTCTCCCCTTCTTCCACCATGTCCAGCAACCCTCCTCTCCTCTCCCGTCTGCCCTGTTTCCTTCCTGCCCCCCCCCCCGCCGTACCTTTAAATATTATAGTTTTGCTGGAGTCGCGGGCAGCCGGCATTGAAGACATCGGCAGGCTTACGCCGGTTCCAGCAGCCTTCCCTTCCCTCGTTGCAAGTCGGATGATGGCTCCGCCCTCTTCTGACGTATTTCCTGTTTCTACGAGGGCGGAGCCATCATCCGACTTGCAACGAGGGAAGGGAAGGCTGCTGGAACCGGCGTAAGCCTGCCGATGTCTTCAATGCCGGCTGCCCGCGACTCCAGCAAAACTATAATATTTAAAGGTACGGCGGGGCAGTGGCGGGCTGGGGAGGCTTAGCCTCCGCAAGCCTCTTATACGGGGCGCCTATGCTGCCATTCACTCAGGTAAAATTAGTTTTAAGAGCTGGCTGGGCAGCAGGAAGGCAACGAGGGCAGGTTTCAAAATATTGGGGGTGCTCAAGCACCCACGGAGTCGGCGCCTATGGCTGTGAGGGTCAAAAATTTACATCAGGCATGGATGCTGTTCAAAAATACCATCCTGGAAGTCCAGGCCAAATATATTCCGCGTATTAAAAAAGGAGGACGGAAGACTAAATGACAGCTGGCATGGTTAAAAAGTGAGGTGAAGGAAGCTATTAGAGCTAAAAGAAAATCCTTCAGAAAATGGAAGAAGGAACCGACTGAAAATAATAAGAAACAGCATAAGGAATGTCAAGTCAAATACAAAGCGCTGATAAGGAAGGCAAAGAGGGACTTTGAAAAAAAGATTGCATTGGAAGCAAAAACATGTGGAGGAGCATTTTCGAAAGAAACGTCTAAGTATGCATTTGGACGTTTTACAAAGATGCCCAAATTCAGAGGCGGGGAGAAGGTCATTTTGGAAAAACATGGATGTCCATCTTTTGTGTTCAAAAATACCATGGATGTCCTTGGATTTGGACATTTTTCAATTTTGGACGTCTTTGATTTTCGGCCATTTTCGAAAACAAAAACGTCCAAGTCTAAAAGGTCCAAATTCAAGCCATTTGGATGTGGGAGGAGCCAGCATTTTTAGTAGACTGGTCCCCCTAACATGCCAGGACAGCAATCGGGCACCCTAGGGGGCACTGCAGTGGACTTCATAAAATGCTCCCAGGTACACAGCTCCCTTACCTTGTGTGCTGAGCCCCCCAACCCCCCCCAAACCCAAAACCCCCAACTGTACACCACTACCATAGCCCTTACAGGTGAAGGGGGGCACCCATATGTGGGTACAGAGGGTTTCAGGTGGGTTTTGGAGGGCTCGCTGTTTCCTCCACAAGTGTAACAGGTAGGGGGGTATGGGTCTGGGTCCACCTGTCTGAAGTGCACTGCACCTACTACTAAACTACTCCAGGGACCTGCATGCGCTGTCATGGACCTGAGTATGACATCTGAGGCTGGCAAGTAACCTTTTTAATCATGTTTTTTGAGGGTGGGAGGGGGTTAGTGACCACTGGGGGAGTAAGGGGAGGTCATCCCCAATTCCCTCCACTGGTCATCTAGTCATTTTGGGCACCTTTTTATGCCTTAATCGTAATAAAAACAGGTCTAGGTGAAAACGTCCAAGTTTTAGTCCTGGACGTCTTAGCTTTGTTCCATTATGGCTCAAAGATGTCCAAGTCTTAGGAACACCCAAGTCCTGCCTCGAACAAGCTTCCGATATGCTCCCTTGAGATTTGGACGTCCTTGCGATGGGCTTCTGAGAAAGACGTCCAAAATGCGGTTTTGATTATACCGATTTGGACGTCTCTGTGAGATGGACGTCCAAATGCCGATCTATGTCACTTTTTGGACGTCAATGTCGTTCGAAAATGAGCCCGATAGTAAAGTTCTTTTTAGATATATTAAAAGCAAGAAGCCGGCAAAAGAATTAGTTGGACCATTAGATGACTGAGGGGTAAAAGGGGCAATCAGGGAAGACAAAGCCATAACAGAGATTAAATGAATTGTTTGCTTCGGTCTTCACCAAGGAAGATTTGATTGAGATACCAGTGCCAGAAATGGTATTCAAAGCTGACGAGTCGGAGAAACTGAATGAAATCTCTATATACCTGGAGGATGTAATGGGGTAATTTGACAAATATCCTGGACCGGATGGTATTCATCCCAGAGTACTGACAGAATTGAAAAATGAACTGGCGGAACTATTGTTAGTAATATGTGTTCAATTCTGGTCGCCGCATCTCAAAACAGATATAGTGGAATTAGGAAAGGTACAGAGAAGGGTGACGAAAATAATAAAGGGGATGGAACGATTTCCCTATGAGGAAAGGCTGAAGCGTCTAGGGCTTTTCAGCTTGGAGAAAAGACGGCTGAGGGGAGATATGATAGAGGTCTATAAAATAATGAATGGAGTGGAATGGGTAGACGTGAATCATTTGTTTACTTGTTCCAAAAATAGTAGGACTAGGGGACATGCGATGGAGCTACAAAGTAGTACATTTAATATGAATCAGAGAAAATTTTTCTTCGCTCAATGTGTAATTAAACTCTGGAATTCATTGCCAGAGAATGTGGTAAAAGTGGTTAGCTTAGCGGGGTTTTAAAAAGGTCTGGACAGCTTCCTAAAGGAAAAGTACATAGACCATTATTAAATTGACTTGGGTAAAATCCACTACTTATTTCTGGGATAAGTAGTATAAAATGTATTGAACTTTTTCAGGATCTTGCTAGGCATTTGTGAGCTGGATTGGCCACTGTTGGAAATAGGATGCTGGGCTTGATGTATGTCCAAACAAAAAAAACAGCACCACGGGCCTTTAAAAATGGAACACAGTTCTTTAATGAATGAGCCTTGACAAAAAGACCCGACACGGGCCGTGTTTCGGTGACTAGCACCTGCGTCAGGGGTCTACATAGAATACAAAACATAGAAATAATATATTTAAAAAAAAATTTTTTAAATATAATGAGTAAAACCAAAGATTAATATTTAGACTCATCAAGCATATATATACACCATGATCTGCATGTTATGTTCCATGTATGTTACCATGTATGCATGCAACTTAACACTATACAATTTGTAATTCTATTACCCGGAAATGGCAACCGCCATTACGGCAAATGTAAGCCACATTGAGCCTGCAAATAGGTGGGAAAATGTGGGATACAAATGCAAAAAATAAATAAATTCTTACTGTACCAGTCTGGAGAGTAATTCTTCATAGGTTCTCTCATTCCTAATATGTTTGATACTTGTATATTCCTCAATCTTTTTTCACACAGCAACTTTTTCATGTTTATATTTAATGGAAGTTGACTTAGTTTTGTAAAATATTGTTTACGCTTTTAGTTGTGTATTTGTTTATAAACCAAAAACTTCTCAATAAAATTTATTGAAAAAAAGCAGTAGTGCTTTCTAATTTATCACTTGCATCTTCATCTTTATCTTCATTTTCCTCATCATGCTGTCCAGTTACAAAGAAAACTTTCACAAAGTTGGAATCATTGTCTGTTGATCTAACAGTTTTTTGTCTGATGACAAACTCTGTTTAAGTATCTTTGAGAACTGATGCAAGAATGTCAAATGTGTGGGAACCATTCAGTCTTAAGGCTGGACGAGCAGTGTTTCTCTCCAAAGACTAACAATCCAGTGGACAGTCACCCCAATATAAAATTTTTCATGGGATGACCAGCAGTTTGTTGTGATACAGACATATGTCTGAACACCAAGAATTGCAACCAGCTTCACTTTAAAGTGACCCAACTTATCACTGTTCTGTTTGGCTAGAGTTTAGTAACCAGTTCAACAATTACAAGCAATTCCGCTGTTCTTATAGTCTATATTCACTGAACAGCAAAATTTAAGATGAGATGATCCACTGTTTGCATGATGAGGTTTGCAATAACAAAATCGTGTCCCTTGTTTTGCTGTTTCATTTGATTTACTGTGGAATCATCATTTACATCTTGCTTCCACTTTTACTGTATACTTTTAACTGCAAGCATCAGATGTAACTGAGTAAAAGTATAAAGATTGGTGAAATTATTACTTTTACAAAAGTAACAGATGTTATTCTGTATTTCTTTACAAGTAAAAGTGACAAAACTAACAGTAACTAGTTACATTCACTTACCCCCCCCCCCCCCCCCCGTTTACAAAGCCACACAGCAATGCTAACATAGCCCAGCTTTGTAAACAGGGGGGCTAGTTACTATACAACACTGATACATATACCATGATAGTGTTACTGTGCAAAGATTTGTCCTGAAGATTTCTTATATTTTCAATTTTTTGGTGTGGGTAAGCATGGGAAGGGGGGGGGGGGGGGAGAAAGAGTTGTTTTGTGTGTGTGTGTGTGTGTGTGAGCACACTTGGTAAGTCCAACTAATAGTCTTTCTGATATCAAGTTGTGAAGCAGACATGTATGTATGTAAATTGTTGTCTTATGTGCAAGGACGGTGAGCCCTTAGGTCCCGTAAGGCCCCGAGGGACCTTAAAGAACAGCCGTGCAACCCCAAGTCTTCACCCGCGGCGACCGCCGTTCACCAAGGGTTGAGCCCCCAGCTGCAGGCGGTCAACGGGACTTCAGGAACCGCGGGGTGCCGAGCTGACCCGGACAGGGACCAGGAGAACAGAGGGCAGATGGAGAACGAGAACATCCAATAACAGTCAAAGTTCAGGGCAGGCAGCAGACAACGAAGTCAAGATCCGGCAAGAGGTCGAGGCAGGCAGCGAGCAGGGAAAAAACCAGGAACAGTCCAGAGGTCAAAACCAGAAGAACACGGAACACAGAGGAACACAGGAACAAAATGGAAACGGGCCTCGGGAACAGAACCTGAAGCAAAGTTCTAACTCGGTTCTCTTCCTTAAGTACTGTTCAGCATCAGCCGCCCCGCCCCCGCAGGTATAGCCGACCAACCCGAACCTGGCTATTGACAGAGCCCTTCTGATTGGCTCTGTCTGCCCAATCCAGCACCTCAGAGGCGGAGCTCCGGACCCCCGCGCCCGGGAGAGACGAGGACGCCGGCCATCGCGCCTCGGCACCGCCTCCTCCCGCAGCGCAAACACCGCCCCCACAGCCAGCAACCGCGAGACCGGCGGCCGCAATCGCCGGCCTCTGGCCTCGGATTGGGCGGCCATCACCACGGCGGGCCCCGGCTCCCCGCTGCGGCTTCCGGATCGTCGACCCTTGCCGAAGTGGACGCCGGCTCCCGCTCCCGCCCCCCCTGGACGCGACAGTATCCCCCCCGGATGCCCCCCTCCTCCTGGGGCCAGGTTTATGAGGATATCGCTCATGGAAGGTCCTTACCAACTCCGGGGCATGTACATTGGTAGCCGGTTCCCAGGAATTGTCTTCGGGACCGAAATGCTTCCACAATAACAGGTAGAACAGCTTTCCCCGACGCCTCTTGGAGTCAATGATTTCTTCCACCTTGTATTCGGGATCGGGGTCAGCCTCCGGAACAACTGACTCTCTATTCTGTGGATGCCATTTGGACCCCCCGGAAACTCTTCAGCAGAGAAATATGGAAGGCATTATGGATCCGTAGAGTACTATGTAGCCGTAGGCGGTATGTCACAGCTCCGATCCGAGATTGGATAGCAAACGGCCCAATGTACCATGGCCCCAACCTCCGAGAGGATACCCGGAGCCTTAGGTATTTCGTGCTTAACCATACCTTTTGCCCCGGTTGCAATACCGGGGCGGGACGCCGGTGTCGGTCAGCAAATGACTTGTACTTGGCAGCCACTCTCTGTAGTTGCTCTCGGGCCATATTCCAGACTTTTTTTATTTTTTTATTTTTTTTTATTTTTAGTTACATTTGTACCCCGCGCTTTCCCACTCATGGCAGGCTCAATGCGGCTTACATGGGGCAATGGAGGGTTAAGTGACTTGCCCAGAGTCACAAGGAGCTGTGCCTGAAGTGGGAATCGAACTCAGTTCCTCAGTTCCCCAGGACCAGAGTCCACCACCCTAACCACTAGGCCACTCCTCCACTTCCTGCAGGTCCGCCAGGGTTCGGGTAACCATGGGCGTAGAGGAATCAGAGGGAATGGGTGATGGAAGCCGCGGGTGTTGCCCATATACCCAGAAGAACGGAGATTGCCCAGAGGCCGAATGTTCACTGTGGTTATAGGCGAACTCGGCCCATGGAAGAAGGGATGCCCAGTTGTCTTGCCGCTTGTTGACAAAGGCCCGCAAGAACCCCTTCAATGTTTGGTTAATCCGTTCAACCATTCCGTTGGTCTGTGGATGGTAGGCAGAGGAGAAATGAGTAACAACCCCCAGAGCAGAACACAGGGCTCTCCAGAATCGTGAAGTGAACTGGGCTCCACGGTCACTGATGATCCTGGCTGGTAGCCCATGGAGCCGGAAAATATGTTGGATGAACTGTTGGGCTAACAGTGCTGCCGACGGAAGCCCTGGCAGGGGAACGAAATGTGCCATACGGGAGAACCGGTCTACCACAACCCAGATCACGGTGTGCCCCTGGGAGCGAGGAAGGTCCGTTATGAAATCCATAGACAATTCCTCCCAGGGGGCTGCAGGGACGGGCAAAGGCTGCAGCTCTCCCCAGGGGTGCCCCACCACAGACTTGGTCCGGGCACAGGTAGGGCAGGTCGTGACAAACTGAAGGATATCTTGCCTCATATGAGGCCACTGGTACTGTCGAGAAATCAGACGGAGGGTCTTTTGGAACCCAAAGTGTCCGGCCCATACAGAAGAATGTCCCCAACGCATTACTTTACCTCGGTCCTGTGGAGGCACAAGCTTTCGCAACGGAGTGACCCCTCCCGGGGCCGCACTGAGACAGACTGGGTCCAACATAGGATGAGGCTCTTCAATGTCCTCTGAAGCTTCAAAAGCTCGAGAGAGGGAGTCCACAGGGGTATTCTGAGCAGCGGACCGGAAGACAAGTTGAAACCGGAACCTGGCGAAGAACAGCGACCAGCGGGCTTGCCGCGGATTCAGCCTTTGGGCCTCCTGCAGATACAAAAGATTCTTATGGTCAGTAATTACTGTAAACCGGTGCTCCGCCCCCTCCAGCAAATGTCTCCACTCTTGCAGAGCTAACTTCAAGGCTAGCAGTTCTCTGTCTCCCACGGTGTAATTGCGTTCCGCTAGGGAGAACTTTCGGGAGAAGAAGAAGCAAGGTTGATGCCAGCCCTTGACGTTAACTTGAGAGAGGACTGCCCCGGCACCCAGAGCAGAAGCGTCTACCTCTACCACAAAGGGCTTGTCAGGATCCGGAGCCTGAAGAATGGGAGCAGATGCAAAGGCTTTCTTCAATAGGTCAAATGCTGCTTGCGCCTCGGCTGGCCAGTTCCGGACATCCGCATGCTTCTTAGTGAGCGCTGTTAGTGGAGCTGTCAATTGCGAATAGTGCGGAATAAATTGACGGTAGTAATTCGCAAACCCCAGGAACCGTTGCAGCGCCTTCAGGCCCTGGGGTTGAGGCCACTCCCGGATAGCGCGGAGCTTATCTGGATCCATTTGCAGACCTCCCGGTAACAGAATATGTCCCAGAAAGGGCATAGACTGCTGATGAAAGGAGCATTTGCTGAGCTTGGCAAACAGGCGAAATTGTCGTAGGCGCTGAAGCACAGTTCGAACGTGGGTCACGTGCTCCAGGGGATCTTTGGAAAAGCTTTACGCTACGGTAATTGTTTACCTGGATGACATCCTAACAATTACCGTAGCGTAAAGCAGGTCCTCTAGAGCAAATTTTATGAACCTCTGGAACACCGCGGGAGCATTGCACAGGCTGAAGGGCATCACCCGGTACTCGAAGTGTCCTTCATGCGTATTAAATGCAGTCTTCCATTCGTCCCCCTGCCAGATACGGACCAAGTTGTAGGCCCCACGGAGATCCAACTTGGTGAAGATCTGGGCCCCCTGCAGCCGATCAAACAACTCTGGAATAAGGGGCAGAGGGTATCGGTCTTTCACGGTGATGGCATTTAGATCCCGGTAGTCAATACAGGGCCTCAAAGAGCCATCTTTCTTGGTCATGAAAAAAAATCCTGCCCCGGCAGGGGATGTAGAGGGACAGATGAACCCTTTCTGGAGATTCTCCCGGATATAAGCTTGCATGACCTTCGATTCCTCCCGGGACAGTGTATAGAGACGGCCCCGTGGTGGCATTTTGTCAGCCATCAAATTAATAGCACAATCAAAAGATCGATGAGGCAGTAGTACATCCGCTTCCACGGGACTAAACACATCAGCGAACTCCCGGTACTCCTCTGGCAGGGCAGCTTGACAGGCTGACACAGCTCTAGGGGTGGCCATTACCGCGGGACAGCTGGATTCTCGGCCCTTTAAACAGGCCTCAGTGCAGGCGCTACCCCAGGCCTGGATTTTCCCTAAAGTCCAGTCTATTACAGGAGTGTGGCGCCGTAACCAGGGCAGGCCCAATACCACAGGATGAATGGTGCGGGGTAAGATCAGAAATTGAGCCTCCTCACGGTGATCCTCCCCCACCTGAAGCCCCAAGAATGGAGTCACCTCCGTGATAGGCTGGGGTAATGCTGTACCCTGGATGGATGTCACTTGCAGAGCAGGTCGGTAGGGCAGCGTGGGCTATCTCATCTGCCACAAGAGTTCCTGACAAATGAAGTTCTCCCCGGCCCCGGAATCCAAGAGGGCACGGGTGTGAACCATCGTCTCCTGCTACCGCAGAGTCACCGGAATAGTTATCAGACGGTCGGGTAGGGGAGTAGAGTGCCCCAAGACCCCTCCCCTCAGGGCGCCTTGGGAGTGGCGTTTCCCGGCCGTGCAGGGCAAGTGCGAATGAAATGACCAGCCTCGCCACAATACAGGCAAAGACCGCCCCGAAGACGTTGAGTCCTTTCCGACGGAGTCAGTCGTTGGCGGCCGATAACCATAGGTTCTTCAGAGGTCTCCCTGGGTTCTCTGGAGCCACAGCAGGGGGACGGTCCCCGACTAGACCGAGACCCACCCCCGGGTCCCTTCCGCCGATCCGCTCGGGCTCTAGCTCTTTCCTGAAAACGGGTATCTACCCGGACACAGCGAGATCAAGGCATCCAATTGCCCCGGGACCTCCCGGCCAGCCAGCTCGTCCTTGATTCAATCCTGAAGTCCCTCCAGGAAGATTGCGGATAGGGACTCCTGATTCCAGCGCAACTCAGTTGCCAAAGTCCGAAACCGAATAGCATAGTCTGCCACGGTCCCTTCACCCTGTTGAATCCGCAGCAGCTCGGACGCGGCGGAAGACGGCCTTCCTGGAAGATCAAACACCATGCGGAAGCGGCGTTGGAACTCCGCATAGTTGTCCAAGAGCGGATCCTGCTGTTCACACAACGGGGACGCCCAAGCTAGGGCCCGTCCCGTAAGCAAGGAAATAACATAGGCCACTTTTATCTGGTCTGATGCAAAAGCCTCTGGTTGCATCTTGAAGAATAAGTTGCACTGGTTGAGGAAACCTCGGCAGCTTCCGGGAACACCATCAAACCGTGCAGGCTCAGGGAACCGAGGTCCCGGGAAGGACCCTCCCGGACGGGGAGCCGCTGCGGCGACCTGGTGGACCGCAGCGGCCTGGTTCTGTACCTGGACCGAGGATAACAGAGCATACGTTCTGTAGGGCCCCCGACAGGGCGTTCAGCTGCTCCTGCTGCTGCTGGAGAACTTTAGCCAGGTCCCATAGATCGGGTTGCGTAGGCGAGCTCATGGCTTCAGGTTCCTGTCTTATGTGCAAGGACGGTGAGCCCTTAGATCCCGTAAGGCCCCGAGGGACCTTAAAGAACAGCCGTGCAACCCCAAGTCTTCACCCACGGCGACCGCCGTTCACCTGCAGGCGGTCAACGGGACTTCAGGAACCGCGGGGTGCCGAGCTGACCCAGACAGGGACCAGGAGAACAGAGGGCAGATGGAGAATGAGAACATCCAATAACAGTCAAAGTTCAGGGCAGGCAGCAGACAACGAAGTCAAGATCCGGCAAGAGGTCGAGGCAGGCAGCGAGCAGGGAAAAAACCAGGAACAGTCCAGAGGTCAAAACCAGAAGAACACGGAACACAGAGGAACACAGGAACAAAATGGAAACGGGCCTCGGGAACAGAACCTGAAACAAAGTTCTAACTCGGTTCTCTTCCTTAAGTACTGTTCAGCATCAGCCGCCCCGCCCCCGCAGGTATAGCCGACCAACCCGAACCTGGCTATTGACAGAGCCCTTCTGATTGGCTCTGTCTGCCCAATCCAGCACCTCAGAGGCGGAGCTCTGGACCCCCGTGCCCGGGAGAGACAAGGATGCTGGCGATCGCGCCTCGGCACCGCCTCCTCCCGCAGCGCAAACACCGCCCCCACAGCCAGGGACCGCGAGACCGGCGGCCGCAATCGCCGGCCTCTGGCCTCGGCCCCGGATTGGGCGGCCATCACCCTCGCCGAAGTGGATGCCGGCTCCCGCCCCCCGTGGCGGAGGAGCCGGAGGGAGCTGCGGACACGACAATTGTAAGGGATTTCTGGTATTTGGAGATTTCAATATTCAGTATGATTCCAAAACAACAGGCGAGGAAGGAGAATATCTTAGAATTATGCATGATCTAACATTGGTACAGGGTGTTCCATGCCACACGGATTTAATTATTGAATCTTCTGTTCAGAAGTTTAAGTGAAGATTAATCTCTGTCCTTGACAGATCACTTTTGCTCACCTTTATCTTACGGTCATATATTTTGAGTTCTCATTTGAATAGGACTGTTGTTCACTACTGTAATTTTTTTTTAATACAACTGGAAGATGTATTTTTCATTTACTGAGCTATCTTTGGGTGACCAGCAGATGGAGGTATGGAGTAAGAAATGACAGGAGATACAAATACAGTTGGCTCACTTGAAAATTTGAAGTAAGAAAATTTTACTGCAAGTTGATATTGTCGCGTTCTCGAGGGCCTTGGCATGCTGTCAGGTCCTCGAGGCGGAACTGGGAATAGCGAGTCCTTGGACCCCTGCCGAGGAGCGGCACAGGCAGGCAAGACCACCCTGGAGCGGAACACACGGAAAGGCCGGACCGGACCTCTGGATTGGAAGCAGGCAACTGGAACTAGCAGAACAGGAACCTCTTCACCTGCACTTAGCCACCGTTCCGCTGGAGTTGAGCTCCAGCGTGCAGGCGGCCGGCAGGACTTGCAGGATAAGGTGGAACTGGAATCCAGAGGACCCGACCCCGGGTCTAGGAAACACGAGGGAACAAACTATACTAGACTGCACTAAGCGCTGCACGCAGCCGCTAAGCCAGACACACTGGACAGACTAGACAGACAGAAGCTTATCAGGAGCGGGGACTAGGGCAGACATGCAAGCAGGGAAAAAGGGGAGACAGGGAATACCCACAGGGCAAACCCACTGGCTAGGTCGGGGCAGGTAACAGGAAAATCCCACAGAAGATACACGCTAGCTAGACAGATACAGGAATCAGGAAACAAAAGCAGGGATCCGGATAAGTACACCGGATATACAAGCAAGGTACAAGGTAGACACACAGGACAGAAGGTAGCTAGGCAGAGCGGAAAGCTGGATAACACTAGCTAGCCAAAACCAGGACTCAGGACGAACAAGCAAGGACCAGGATGTGCACACAGGATATACAAGGTTCAGGATGTGCACACAGGGAAGATGGCAGCTAGGCAGAGCGGAAAGCCGGATAACACTAGCTAGCCAAAACCAGGACTCAGGACGAACAAGCAGGGACCAGGATGTGCACACAGGATATAAAAGGTTCAGGATGTGCACACAGAATATACAAGCAGGGAGTAGGGCAGGCTGCAAACACAGACGGGAAAACCAGGGCTGAACAGCAGGCTCCAAACACAGCCAAAAGGCAGAAGGGCCAGCAGCCCACGCAGAAGGGCAACCAGCCCACAGGTACTGGGAACAGAAAGGCACCAGCCCACACAGAACGGCAAGCAGCCCACAGGTACTAAACAGAAGAGCAAGAAGCCCACACAGAAGACAGGCTTAGAAGCAGCGCAGCAACACACTGACTAACCTGTAGGCCTCTGAGCATGACACTAGACAATGACACCATGCGAAGGCACTGACTGCAAGCACAGGCCTTCCTTATAAAGGAACTCACTGATGAGTCACCACCAGCAGGACAGAAGCAGGAAGTTCCTTGCCTCCAAACAGAGGCTTGACACCCAAAGGAAGTGAGCCCACAGGAAGGACAAGCAGGAGCCATCTTGGATACTGGCATAGAGGAGGCGGCAGCCATCTTGGAAGAGGCATAGCCCACACAGGTGAGGTCCATTAAGGCAATCAGCACACAGAGCCAGAGAGAAACTAAGACAGAGACAAACACAGAGACAAGCAGAAGCCAGCACAGCCACTGACTCCCAGAAACAGGGTAAGAATGAGGGTGGTCACGGCCACAGACGTGACAGTACCCCCTCCTCAAGACCCCCCTCTCGGTCTCCCTGAGGAGTTCCGGTGTCCAGGGGTAACTATAGTGAAACCTCCTCATGGGTCTCAAAAGCCAGACATAGATCACTGGACTGGAAGTCACCAGGAAGTTCAAAACTGGCAGACAAAAGTAGAACTTGTGACCAGGAGGCTCCTTCGAATCACCACGGGGCAATCTCAGGAACATGGATGCATCAAGAGAAACAAAATTCAAAAGGAACCCTTCTCTGAGGGAACCCACAATGTCCTGGACCTCCTGGTAATTCCATGTAATGATAGGAACAAGGCTGGAGCCACTACCCCAGCTGACATCAGAAGCTGGGGTGGGGCCCGCAGTGGCATCCCAGTCTTGACAAGAACTAGAAGTCTGAACAGAAGCAGACCTGGAACTGGAACCTGGGTTGGCATCCAAAACGGAGCCGGGATTGGGACCCGGACTGGAATCAACCCCTTGACTGTAACTGGAACTGGATTCAGGAGCTTGACTGGAACTGGAACTCAGCAAGAGGTCAGCCTCCTGACGGACACTGGAACTTAGGGCGACCTCATCTTGGTCGGACCTGGAACTGAAAACAGACTCAACCTCCTGGCTGATCCTGGAACTCAGAAGAGATTTAGCCTCTTGGCTAACACTGGATCTCAGAGCAAAGTTAACATCTTGACTGGAAATGAAACTGGAAATGGACTCAGCCTCCTGGCTGATCCTGGAACTCAGAAGAGATTCAGCTTCATGGCTAACGCTGGATCTCACAGCGGACTCAATATCTTGGCTGGTGCTGGAACTCAGAGCGGACCCAGCATCTTGACTGGAACTGGTACTGGAAACGGACTCAGCCTCTTCGCTGATACTGGAACTCGGAAAAGATTCAGCTGCAGGGCTGGAACTGTGAATGGACTCAGCCTCCTGGCTGATCCTGGAACTCAGAAGAGATTCAACTGTAGGGCTGGATGTACCCCTCTGGCCGGACTGGGACATCTCTCCAGACTATCTCCCCTCTGCGTTAGCTTCAGGAGGCGTCCGCTGAGCAGGATTCAAGAGGAGACGGCCCTGAGCATGCTAGCAGGATGAAATGCAGAAAATGGGTTTCTCCAGACCCCAAGCCGTTGAACACGCCTTCTCTCAGCTATAGTTTGGGGGTATTCTCCAAGGCTGAATCAGAACAAGGTCTATCACAGTCCTCTTGGAACGTCATCTCATTCTCAAGAGCAGTAATGGAAGCAAAACTTATGGGCTGGATGCCCACACTGGACTCAGGAACAAAACCGGGACTAGGACCCGGGCTGGCATCCAAGTCTGAAGTGGAACTGGAACTCTGGACAGGAGCTGGACCGGGACTGGGACCCGGACTAGAATCAGAGTCTGGACTGGAGCAGGAACTTTGAACAGGAGCTGAACCGGGACTGGGACCCGGACTGGAATCAGAAGCTTGACTGGCAGCGCCCCTCAAACTGGACTCAGGAGCTTGGCTGGGAGCGCCCCGCGAACTGGACTTCAACTGAGGCTCGGTCTGAAGCACCACTCGAACTGGCCTTAAGAGCTTGATTGGAGGTGCCCTCTGGACTGGAAGCAGAGGCTCCACCTGAACCACCCTTCGGACTGGCACCGGAGGCTTGGTTAGAAGCCCCCCTCGAACTGGACTCAGTGGCTTGACTGGACGGGTCACTTGGACAAGAACCGGAGACTCGACCTGGAGTGCCACTTGCACAAGACTTGGAGGCTCAATTAGAAGCGTCCCTCGGACAGGACTCAGAAGCTTGACTGGACAGGTCATTTGTACTAGAACCGGAGGCTCGACCTGGAGCGCCACTTGCATAGGCCTTGGAGACTCCGTCAGAAGCACCCCTCGGACTGGACTCAGAGGTTTCAAAGGGCATGCCATTTGAACGAGGACTGGAGGCTCGGCCCAAAGCGCCACTTGAGCAGGAATCAAAGGCTCAATCGAAAGCTTCCCTCGGACTGGACTCGGAGACTTAAGTGGAATCGTTACTTGGACTGGAATCGGAGGCTCAGTATGAAGCACCCCCTGGACTGGACTCAGACGCCTAGGTGGCGGCACTACTGGGACTGGAATCAGAGGCTTGGTCCGACGTCTCACTCGGCCTGACCTCAGAGACATGGTCAGGACCGTCCCTCGGGCTGACCTCAGAGGCTTAGCTGGAGGCTTCACCCGAACAGGCTTCAAAGGCTCCGCTTGAAACTCTCCTCGGACTGGACTCAGCGCTGGTGGACTGGAATCCCGAACAGGAGCTAACCCACCATGGTACCGCCGGCTGCTCGGCTGAGGCGGCTGAAGACCAGAGCGAAGGAAGTCCCCGGCTTCTTCTTTCGGCCTCAGCTTCCGGAGTATCCCGCAGAGCTGGCTCTTCCAGAAGTCTGAGGCGGTACTCACAGAGCGAGATAGCAGGATTCATATCAGAAACTGGGCTATGGCAGACCAGACGCCACCAGAGATGCTTTCTTTCAGCTGCTGCTTCAGGAGTATCCTTCAAGGCTGGATCCGACAGAAGTTCCTCTCGGTACTCCCAAAGCCTCATAAAAGGGTCCAAAAAAGAAACTGGGCTGGCATGGAGATCAAAGGCAAAATCAGAAACTGCACTCGGATTGTCCATAGGGAACGAAGTCATGGACAGGCAGCCCACCAGGAGCGCTGCTCTTGCTGGATCAAAGTCAAAATCAGAAGTTACACCCGGATTGTCCATAGGGAACGAAGTTATGGGCAGGAAGCCCACCTGGACCGATGGTCTTGCCGGACTCATGGCCTTCGCATCCTGTCGCGTTCTCGAGGGCCTTGGCATGCTGTCAGGCCCTCGAGGCGGAACTGGGAATAGCGAGTCCTTGGACCCCTGCTGAGGAGCGGCACAGGCAGGCAAGACCACCCTGGAGCGGAACACACGGAAAGGCTGGACCGGACCTCTGGATTGGAAGCAGGCAACTGGAACTAGCAGAACAGGAACCTCTTCACCTGCACTTAGCCACCGTTCCGCTGGAGTTGAGCTCCAGCGTGCAGGCGGCCGGCAGGACTTGCAGGACAAGGTGGAACTGGAATCCAGAGGACCTGACCCCGGGTCTAGGAAACACGAGGGAATAAACTATACTAGACTGCACTAAGCGCTGCACGCAGCCGCTAAGCCAGACACACTGGACAGACTAGACAGACAGAAGCTTATCAGGAGCGGGGACTAGGGCAGACATGCAAGCAGGGGAAAAGGGGAGACAGGGAATACCCACAGGGCAAACCCACTGGCTAGGTCGGGGCAGGTAACAGGAAAATCCCACAGAAGATACACGCTAGCTAGACAGATACAGGAATCAGGAAACAAAAGCAGGGATCTGGATAAGTACACCGGATATACAAGCAAGGTACAAGGTAGACACACGGGACAGAAGGTAGCTAGGCAGAGCGGAAAGCTGGATAACACTAGCTAGCCAAAACCAGGACTCAGGACGAACAAGCAAGGACCAGGATGTGCACACAGGATATACAAGGTTCAGGATGTGCACACAGGGAAGATGGCAGCTAGGCAGAGCGGAAAGCCGGATAACACTAGCTAGCCAAAACCAGGACTCAGGACGAAAAAGCAGGGACCAGGATGTGCACACAGGATATACAAGGTTCAGGATGTGCACACAGAATATACAAGCAGGGAGTAGGGCAGGCTGCAAACACAGACGGGAAAACCAGGGCTGAACAGCAGGCTCCAAACACAGCCAAAAGGCAGAAGGGCCAGCAGCCCACGCAGAAGGGCAACCAACCCACAGGTACTAAACAGAAGAGCAAGAAGCCCACACAGAAGACAGGCTTAGAAGCAGCGCAGCAACACACTGACTAACCTGTAGGCCTCTGGGCATGACACTAGACAATGACACCATGCGAAGGCACTGACTGCAAGCACAGGCCTTCCTTATAAAGGAACTCACTGATGAGTCACCACCAGCAGGACAGAAGCAGGAAGTTCCTTGCCTCCAAACAGAGGCTTGACACCCAGAGGAAGTGAGCCCACAGGAAGGACAAGCAGGAGCCATCTTGGATACTGGCATAGAGGAGGCGGCAGCCATCTTGGAAGAGGCATAGCCCACACAGGTGAGGTCCATTAAGGCAATCAGCACACAGAGCCAGAGAGAAACTAAGACAGAGACAAACACAGAGACAAGCAGAAGCCAGCACAGCCACTGACTCCCAGAAACAGGGTAAGAATGAGGGTGGTCACGGCCACAGACGTGACAGATATCTAAATTGAGACTCTAATCAACTGGGACAGCATTAGAAAAAAGTCCCTACCCTTGAATATTACAAGAACTACAAGAATTGCACAATTTAAAGTCAAAATCTGTGGAAACCAGAAGATCCTACTGTGCTAGGATGATTGGGCCTGTACATTTGAATATAGAAAATTGTTTTGTATAGTTAAAACTTTGGTCTTTCCTCCTTCTCTTTCCAACTATTAAAATCAATCTTTATATCCTACGGCTCAACATCTTCTAATCACTTTTTAAATAAAGTGACTCGCATTCGTGTTGAAATGGAAAGGGAAAGACTGGCCTTATGCCATAATTTCCCTAATCTGTTCTGCGGTAAACAAGGAAGTTACTGTGGATTAATTTTGGAATGCTTTCTCCCCTATATCAGTAGAT
This sequence comes from Microcaecilia unicolor, assembly GCF_901765095.1. Classification (NCBI taxonomy): domain Eukaryota; kingdom Metazoa; phylum Chordata; class Amphibia; order Gymnophiona; family Siphonopidae; genus Microcaecilia; species Microcaecilia unicolor. The sequence goes on from NC_044037.1 coordinate 125,492,149, forward strand.
GAAGTTAAGTCTCTCTTGTAAAAATTATCCCATTCTCATTACATATTGGATATTTGTCTTGCTTATCTGTTCTCATCAATACCATTGATGTTGGTTGAATGCATAACCATGGCTATAAATGATTTGTTGAGTCTAGGTTTATTACCTGCTACAGTGGGTCAAATTGTATCGACCCCGTTACCTAAGGCACCTAGTTAGGATCTTTCATTACCTGCCAATTATCACCCTGTAGCAAGTATACCACTTTTTACAAAACTAATAGATATATGTCAGCAGAGTATTTGCTGCACATCTGGAGAAATTTTCATGTTTACACCTTTCTCAGTTTGTATTTAAGTCGGGTTATAATACAGAAACCCTACATTAGTATTAACATCTTAAATTAAGAAATAGGGAAGCACATAATTTTGCTGCAGTTTGACATCTTGGCAGCTTTTGATGCAGTGGACCATGATCTGCTGGAAAGGCTGAGTGAGATTGGGCTAGCAGGACCAGTCTTTAAATGGTTTGGGGAATTTTTAATTAACAGAAGTTGTTGTGTCTGTAAAACAATGCTATTTCTCAGTTTTGGTCTCCAGACTGTAGTGTTCCACAAGGATCTCCTTTATCCCTATTACTTTTTCATTTATTTATGTCATCTTTAGGAGCTATTATGCTGAAAGCAGATGAGTTGTTATTGTCCTATGTGGATGATATCTTGATGTTAATTTTGGCATTTGATCTAGGAGACACAATTGTTAAATTGTCCTCATGTATGGACAACATTCAACATTAGGCCACGATCAACAGACTGAAGCTGAATACAAGTAAAACTAAAATCTTGTGGTTTAAGAACCCTGGTATTAATGCAGTGGAGTAACCACAGGTGGGCCTGGGTGGGCCAGGGCCCACCCACTTAGGGCTCAGGCCCACCCAAAAGTAACACAAATTTAGCGGTAGCTGGTGGAGATCCCAAGCTCTGCCAGCTGAAGACTTCCCTCTGATGGTAAAGAAAATGCTACTCTCCACGATACTGGCACCTGCGCATGCTCAGTTTTCAGTGCATGCCTGCTGCAGACTACCAAGGTGGAAAGAAGCATTTTCCCACCAGCTGAGATATTTCTTGGGGCATGGGGGGGGGGGGGGGGGGGGGGGGAAGAACACTTTGTGCCCACCCACTTCTTACCTAGGCCCAGCCAAAATCTGTTGTCTGGCTATGCCCCTGTATTAATGTTGCTAAAATTATAGCCCTATCATCTGCAAGTCATTTTACAGTTAAGGACAAATCTAGAGTTTTAGAGGATATCTAGAGTTTTGGAGACAAAAACACATAGTACATTTTTTTAGGAATATTAAAAGCAGGAAGCCGGCAAAAGAATCAGTTGGACCACTAGATGACCGAGGAGTAAAAGGGGAAATCAGGGAAGACAAAGCCATTGCTGAAAGATTAAATGAATTCTTTGCTTCAGTCTTCACTGAGGAAAATTTGGGAGAGATACCAGTGCCAGAAATGGTATTCAAAGCTGACGAGTCAGAAAAACTGAATGAAATCTCTATAAACCTAGAGGATGTAATGAGGCAATTTGACAAATTGAAGAGTAGCAAATCTCCTGGACTGGATGGTATACATCTCAGAGTACTGATAGAATTGAAAAATAAACTTGCGGAACTATTATTAGTAATATGTAATTTATATTTAAAATCGAGCATGGTACTAGAAGATTGGAGGGTGGCCAATGTAACGCTGATTTTTTAAAAAAGGTTCCAAAGGAGATCTGGGAAATTATAGACCAGTGAGCAGGGGCGTAGCCACGGGTAGGCCTGGGCCCATCCAATTTGGGGTCAGGTCCACCCAGCAGCAGTGTTCCTGCAAGTAGCTTGCAGCGATTCCGGTCACAGGCTTGGCTCGCAGCGATTCCCACATGCTGCCTGCCGCTCAACAATCTCCTTGCAGCTACTAAGCGCTAACCCGGAAGCCTCTCCTCTGCCACAACTTCCGGTTTCTACCCAGTCAAGAAGCGGCAGAGGAGAGGATTCTGGGTTAGCGCTTAGCGGCTGCAAGGAGGTCGTTGAGCAGTAGGCGGTGAGGTGTGTGGAAATCGCTTGCGCTGCCAGCGACCGGGAGAAGAGAAGGGAAGGGGACAAAAGATGAGGGTGAGGGAAGATGGGGTGAAAGATGCTGCACGGGGGAAGGGATGCAGGGGGAAAGATGTTGCACAGGGGAGGGAAGACGGGGACAGATGCTGCACAGGGGTGAGGGAAGGAAGGAAAGATGCTGCACAGGGGGGAGGAAAGATGGAAAGATGAGGCACAGTGGGTGGGGGAGATGCTGCACGGGGAAGAAGGGAGAGATGCAGCAAAGGGGTGGATGGGTGAGGAAGAGAGAAGTCTTGGCTGCATATGAGGTGGAGGGGAGGGAGACATGCTGCATAGAGAGGGGATCGGTGGTGAGAGGGGGAGAAATGTTGAACATAGGGGTGGAGAGGAGGGAGAAATGGTGGGCATAAGGGTGGAGGGAAGGGAGAAATGTTAGACATGATGGTAGAGGGGAGGAAGGGAGAGATGCTGCATGTGAAGGGGAGAGAGATGTTGGACCCAGAACTCAAGGGAGAGAGAAATGTTGGACATGATGGTAGAGGGGAGGAAGGGGTGGGGAGGAGGGAGAAATGGTGGGCATAAAGGTGGAGGGAAGGGAGAAATGTTAGACATGATGGTAGAGGGGAGGAAGGGAGAGATGCTGCATGTGAAGGGGAGAGAGATGTTGGACCCAGAACTCAAGGGAGAGAGAAATGTTGGACATGATGGTAGAGGGGAGGAAGGGGTGGGGAGGAGGGAGAAATGGTGGGCATAAAGGTGGAGGGAAGGGAGAAATGTTAGACATGATGGTATAGGGGAGGAAGGGGTGGGGAGGAGGGAGAAATGGTGGGCATAAAGGTGGAGGGAAGGGAGAAATGTTAGACATGATGGTAGAGGGGAGGAAGGGAGAGATGCTGCATGGGAAGGGGAGAGAGATGTTGGACCCAGAACACAAAGGAGAGGGAGAGAGAGATGGTGGACAGTGGGAATGAGAGGGGGAGATGGACATGGGGGTGGATGCGAGGGAGGGAGAGGTACACAGTATAAGTACATAAGTATATAAGTAATGCCACACTTGGAAAAGACCAAGGGTCCATCGAGCCCAGCATCCTGTCCATGACAGCAGCCAATCAAAGCCAAGGGCACCTGGCGAGCTTCCCAAACGTACAAACATTCTATACATGTTATTCCCGGAATTGTGGATTTTTCCCAAGTCCATTTAGTAGCGGTTTATGGACTTGTCCTTTAGGAAACCGTCTAACCCCTTTTTAAACTCTGCCAAGCTAACTGCCTTCACCACGTTCTCCGGCAACGAATTCCAGAGTTTAATTACGCGTTGAGTGAAGTAAAATTTTCCCCGATTTGTTTTAAATTTATTACACTGTAGTTTCATCGCATGCCCCCTAGTCCTAGTATTTTTGGAAAGTGTGAACAGACGCTACACATCCACCTGTTCCACTCCACTTATTTTTTTTAATATACCTCTATCTTGTCTCCCCTCAGCCGTCTCTTCTCCAAGCTGAAAAGCCCTAGCCTCCTTAGTCTTTCTTCATAGGGAAGTCGTCCCATCCCCGCTATCATTTTAGTCGCCCTTCTCTGCACCTTTTCCAATTCCACTATATCTTTCTTGAGATGCGGCGACCAGAATTGAACACAATACTCAAGGTGCGGTCGCACCATGGAGCGATATAACGGGGAGAAATAGGGAAAATGCTGGGCCATGGGGGAGAGGACAGGAATGAAGAGAGAAGGGGCAGGAAAATATAAGGGTACCAGGGTGGGGTGGGGAGGGGATCAGATGCTGGTTAGAAGGGTGGAGGGAGGAAGACGTGGCAAGGAAATGAATGAGAGAGAGTGATTACAGAGGGTAGAAATATGGTAATGGGGGGTAGATTAAAGATGAAAGAGAAAGTAGGGATGGGGAGGAGTAAGATGGGGAATGGGAGAGCTAGTGGGTGAAAGAAGATGGAAATTTGATAGGTAGTTGAAAAGTAAAAAGGATGGAAGGGAACAACCGGCGGTCAGCTGCTGATGGCCAGCGTTTTGTCCCCTGAGCAGCAAGTGCGGGACCGCTGCGCGTCGAACTGCCCACAGATGAAAGGGTTGGCGAGGCCTTTGATTAGCGCCAGCGAAGGAGCGTCGATGCTCTTGGACCTGGAAAAACAACTCCATCGCTCCCGAATTATTCAATCACCATGTCCAAAGGAGTGGAGGAGTGAGTTAGAGGTATATGCTGAAACGGAGGACGTTAACAGCAGAATCCGAATGGGCGGAACCACTCCTAAACACCTCAAGAGAAATCACCTTGGAGTTTTTGGCTTCCATGGAGGTTACATTGAATACCATCTGGAAGGCGCTTCGGGACCTAACGGCGATAGTAAGTAACTTTGTTTCAGATATAATATTATTGGAGAGTTACATGGACAATTTGATTGAACCCTTTGAGAGTGAAAAATTGATATAGCAAATGTAGTTCTACAGATGCAAGAAGTGGTTACGATTGGATGGGATTGGAGAACGGCGGAGGTGGTCCCTCTTCACAAAAGTGGTGATAGGGAAGAAGCTGGAAACTACAGGCCGGTAAGCCTCACTTCAATTATTGGAAAAGTAATGGAAGCAATGCTGAAGGAAAGGATAGTGAATTTCCTGGAAGCAAATAAGTTGCAAGATCCGAGACATGGTTTTACCAAAGGGAAATCGTGCCAAACGAATCTCATTGAATTCTTTGACTGGGTGACCGGAGAATTAAATCAAGGACGTGCTATGGATGTAATCTACTTAGATTTCAGCAAAGCTTTTGACACGGTTCCCCACAGGAGGTTCTTGAATAAACTAGACGGGCTGAAGATAGGACCCGAAGTGGTGAACTGGATTAGGAACTGGTTGACGGACAGACGCCAGAGGGTGGTGGTAAATGGAGTTCACTCGGAGGAGGGAAAGGTGAGTAGTGGAGTGCCTCAGGGATCGGTGCTGGGGCCGATTCTATTCAATATATTTGTGAGTGATATTGCCGAAGGCTTACAAGGTAACGTTTGCCTTTTTGTGGGTGACACCAAGATTTGCAACAGAGTGGACACCCCAGAGGGAATGGAAAGCATGAAAAAAGATCTGTGGAAGCTAGAAGAATGGTCTAACGTTTGGCAATTAAAATTCAATGTGAAGAAATGCAAAGTGATGCACTTAGGGAGTAGAAATCCACAGGAGACGTATGTGTTAGGCGGTGAGAGTCTGATAGGTATGGACGGGGAGAGGGATCTTGGGGTGATAGTATCTGAGGACCTGAAGGCGACGAAACAGTGTGACAAGGCGGTGGCCGTAGCTAGAAGGTTGCTAGGCTGTAAAGAGAGAGGTGTGACCAGCAGAAGAAAGGAGGTTTTAATACCCCTGTATAAGACATTGGTGAGGCCCCACCTGGAGTATTGTGTTCAGTTTTGGAGGCCGTATCTTGTGAAGGATGTTAAAAAAATGGAAGCGGTGCAAAGAAAAGCTACGAGAATGGTATGGGATTTGTGTTGCAAGACGTATGAGGAGAGACTTGTTGACCTGAACATGTATACCCTGGAGGAAAGGAGAAAAAGGGGTGATATGATACAGACGTTCAAATATTTGAAATGTATTAATCCGCAAACGAACCTTTTCCGGAGATGGGAAGGCGGTAGAACTAGAGGACATGAAATGAGATTGAAGGGGGGCAGACTCAAGAAAAATGTCAGGAAGTATTTTTTCACGGAGAGAGTGGTGGATGCTTGGAATGCCCTCCCGCAAGAGGTGGTGGAGAGGAAAACGGTAACGGAATTCAAACATGCGTGGGATAAACATAAAGGAATCCTGCTCAGAAGGAAGGGATCCCCAGACAGGGCCATGCCTAGGGTCTCTGGCGCCCCCCTGCAGACTATCAGTTGGCGCCCCCCCCCCCCCCCCCCCCCCCCCCCCGTGAAAATGATCGCTCACCACTTGCCACACTGACAGGAATTGTCAGCAATATTCTTAGAAACAAATTGCTATACATTGCAAAATAAGATAGCAGATGTAAATTCTCAAAGTGGACATATTCCAAACACTAAAATGAAAATAAAATGATTTTTTTCTACCTTTGTCTGGTGACTTTCTTTTTCTGATCATGCTGGCCCAGTATCTGATTCTGCTGCTATCAGTGGCGTAGCTACGTGGGGCCTGAGGGGGCCGGGGCCCCCGCAGATTCACCCCAGGACCCCCCTCCCGGCGAACCCGCCCCCGCCTACCTTTACTTTTGCTGGCGGGGGATCCCACTCCCCGCCAGCCGACGTCTTCTCAGTCCTTCCTGCTCTTCAATTTGTTTGCTGACGTCCTGCACGTAATTGTACGTGCAGGACGTCAGACTCAGAGAACAGTTCTGTTGTACGTGCAGGACATCAGCAAACAAATTGAAGAGCAGGAAGCGACTAAGAAGAAGACGTCGGCTGGCGGGGAGTGGGATCCCCCGCCAGCAAAAGTAAAGGTAGGCTGCAGCGGCGGCGGGTTCGCGGCGGGAGGGGGGGGCGGCAATGTCGGCGGTGGGGGGACGGCGCTGGGGGGAGGGCTAAAATGTGCCCCCTCCCCCCGGGCTCTGGACCCCTCTCCCACGGAAGGCTGGCTACGCCCCTGGCTGCTATCTGTCCTCTTAACTCCGTTTCCAGAGCTTCCTTTCCATTTATTTCTTTACTTTCCTCCTTTCTTCTTCATTTCTTGCTCTATATCCCCTGCCCCCTCCATTCATCCCTATCCAGCAATTCCCCTCTCTCCCTGAGCCCTGCAATCCATATCCATCCATGCCCATCTGTCCCCTGCCCCCTCCATTCATCCCTATCCAGCAATTCCCCTCTCTCCCTGAGCCTTGCAATCCATATCCATCTATGCCCATCTGTCCCCTGCCCCCTCCATTCATCTCTATTCAGCAATTCCCCTCTCTCCCGTCCATGCTCCTCTCTCCCCTCCCATCCATGCTCCTCTCTCTCCCCTGCCCTCCCGCTCCCATGTCCCAACTGCCCGCCCTCTTCTCCTCCCCCCCCAAGATCCCTTTCCTTTTTTTTTCTTTTAAATTTACCTCCGTCCGGCAGCGCAGCGTCAATGAAGGAGGCGGCGCTCCCGTCTCTAGCCAGCCTTCCCTTCGCTCAGTGTCCCGACTTCTTCTGACGTCATTTCCTTGACGTCAGAAGAAGGCGGAACACTGAGTGAAGGGAAGGCTGGCTAGAGACGTTGGGAGCGCCGCCTCCTTCACTGATGCTGCGCTGCCAGACGGAGGTAAATTTAAAAGGAAAGGGATCTTGGGGGGGGGGGGGGGAGAAGAGGGCGGGCAGTTGGGACATGGGAGTGGGAGGGCGAGGTAAGCATGGTGCGGCGGCAGCGCCCCCCAGAGGACAGCGCCCCCCTACCGTGCTTACCTCGCTTACCGTGTCGGCACGGCCCTGTCCCCAGAAGCTTAGCTGGTGTTGGGAGGCAGGGCTGGTGGTTGGGAGGTGGGGATAGTGCTGGGCAGACTTATACGGTCTGTGCCCTGAAAAAGACAGGTACTAATCAAGGTAAGGTATACACAAAAAATGGCACATGTGAGTTTATCTTGTTGGGCAGACTGGGTGGACCGTGCAGGTCTTTTTCTGCCGTCATCTACTTTGTTACTATGTTTCTATGATCCTGAAAATGATAATGGACCAGAAACTTTGAATAATAAGGTGGATGTTACTGTGGATGATTAATGTTGAGATTATTGTTTTTCCCAGAGTTCCAGGTATGACTCCTAAAGTTTTCCTCAGAAATATTTCCTTAATTATTACTTCGAAAGGAGTGAAGCCTATGAAAACTGGGATTGCTTTAATCAGTGGGATTTGAATTAGAGACTTAAGTATATGTATTGTTAAATAACTTCTGGTTTTTAAAAGAGAGAGAATGTAATCAGATGTATTATTTCTAACTAAAATTTGGACAATAAGTATGTTCTTAATGAAATGAATTGACTATACACCGTATTTGGACTTGAAGAAGCCAACCAGATGATCAATGTGGAATAATGAATTAGATGAGTAATATCTGGGGATAATCAGGTTAATACCATGTTTTCTTTTCTCTGTTTACTGTTTAATTGATTTCCTTATCTTATTTCACTCTCCCTATTTTTCTTCACTTTGTGGTTTAAGAAAGAGAAAGATTGTATATAATCCATATATCTAGTTGGGATTGTTTTCTTCTTATATTGTATTAATGTGCAGTCATCTCTGTATTACTGTTTGCAAGTGACCCTTGTAAAATGAAAAATTATAAATAAATGATTAAAAAAAAAGAAAAGTAAAAAGGAGGTGAAGAAGAGTGAGAGAGAAGCAGAAAAGAGCTAAAAAGGAATGATCAATATGTCAGAGGCAGGAATAGTGAGGGAACAGACAGGAGAGAGGAGAAAAGACAAACGGACTGCAGCCACTTGAAGAATTAGCAGACGACAGAGAGGAAAACAGAAAAGAGAAATTGGAACCAGCAAGATGGAAAAATAAAATGTCCAGACAACAAAGGTAGAAACAAAGCATTTTATTTTGAATGTTTTAAATGGAATATGTTAGGGGGATCATATGACGCCATGGCGGAGAGCAGACGCGCTTGAAGAGCTCTCCGACTCTGTTCCTCCCTCCCCGATAGCTCAGACTGCCAGTGAACCCAACGCGCTAAAAAAAAACAGCAACGGAGCACTGCCTGCACTCCCGGGAGCGGGTATCAGACGGCAGGAACAGGGGATGGCCACGAAAACCGGCCAAAAAGAAAAGCTGTGGCACAAACAACCAGACCCCAAAATGGTGTCCCCTCCGGATGGGCCTGGCGCCACTGTATCTTCGACGTGGGTGACAGAGGTAACGGCGGAGGTGTTTGCTGTCATAGAGGAGCTACTGGAGAGAAGATTAACTCCCATCGACCAAAAACTAGAGAAGCTACACACACGAATGGAGGATTTGGCGAAAGAATGCGTGGCATGCCAGACCCAAACGAGTGTGATGGAAGATGAACATAAAACGGTCAAAAGACAGGTCGAGGCGCTAGAACAAAATAGAGGAACTAGAGAACCGCGCTAGACGCAACAACCTGCGCCTGGTGGGGCTCCTGGAGGCTATGGGAGGCAAAGACCTAATAGCAGAGCTAGAACGCTGGCTCATAGCATGAGTGGCTTTCCCTGAGAGTGAAGAGGGCTCATCGGCTGGGCCCCCGCACAGAAAACAGCAATAAACCCCGAGTGCTCATAATGAGGGTATTGAATTTTGCCCACAAGCAATATATTTTACAAGCATCAAGAAAAGACAATGTGTTGCTTTATGAGCAGAAAAGAGTACTGTGTTTCCAGGATTACTCGGCGGGGGTGGCGGGGTGGCGCCGCGCCTTCTCCTCGGTGTGCACAGCATTGTTTCATCAGAAGATCAGATTCAATTTGATATACCCAGCGCAGTTGAAGATCATATACAAGGGATCCACACATATGTTTGACGCGGTAGAGGAGGCGAAAAACTTCGTGGCTAAGATCGAGGCAGAAGGCGCAGGAAGCAACGAGAGAGACACCACGACATAAACCGGAGGAGAGGTCGAGGTACAGATTTGTGCCCTAATCCGTGGGAGACTTTTGAGAACCTCCTAGACAACAGTCGCAGCAGCCAAGACAGATTGGACTGGTCTGCAAATCGACCTTACTGTTGAGGTTAACACTTGTTCACGTTGGAAAATACTCAAAGACTCAGAGCAGTTGAAAAGACTTATACCAACAAAGCTGAATTCGCAGGGACTGGCCTAGGCAAAGAGGGACAAGACCAGAGACCCAAAACTGGACGACCCGGTGGGGGAACATCTAGGACCAGAGGCTGGGACTGAACAGACCGTGGTTACCGGGAGTCTTTCCAGGCCAGAGTCAGGTTAACTGTATATAAGTTTTTACTGTGCAACATCACAAGAGGGGAAGTGTGGAAGAAGGGATAGACGGGATGTGTTCAAGAGAAATATAATGTCTGTTGGGAGTGATTGAATGGGGGAAGTGGTAACAATGGGGAAGGGCTCCATACACAAGGGATAGCAGACCAATGTGTTACAGAAGGGGAGGGAGGACGGGAGGCGGTAAGCGTGATCCGTTTCCCTCTTTGGAGGGAGCAATACAGGGGAGGAAGGGTAAGAGGGAGGGGGAGGGAGGGGGAGGGAGGGGAGAAAGTGGGGGGGGACATAGGAGGGGGAGACGTTTGGGGGGAAGGGACGAAAGGGGACAGGAACATTTAACGCGCTGGAGTGGGGACAGAACACGAAACCAGGGTCAGGACGAAAGTCGAGGGCAGACTTGGGGGGGGGGGGGGTATAGGCTGTGACGCCTCCCCAAGAGAAAGCATGACTTGAGAAAAATGCTACAGAGAACAAAAGGGCCAGTAGATTATGGTTAAGCTGGTCACATGGAATGTGGGGGGGTATCCATTTGCCAGTAAAGAGAACAAAAATCTTGCAACACTTACAGAGAAATAGCATAGACATTGCATTGCTGCAAGAAACACATCTTAACCAAGAGGAACATGCAAAGCTTAGGACGTGGTGGGTGGAGGAATGCGTCTCAGCGGGTGCACAAGGGAAAAAAGGAGGAGTAGCAGTATTGATCCGTAAGGGGCTGACAACAGCGGTGCGCCCATTTACAATAGATGCTAGGGGCCGTTATGTCCTAGTGGAATTGGAGATCTCAGGACAAAAGCTGTTAATATGCAATCTCTATGCCCCCAATCAGTTTGACAAGCAATTCTATAACCACCTAATCCAACACCTGCTTTCATATCAGGGGGAACATGTGCTGGTAGGGGGCGACTTCAACACAGTATGGGACGCCACGATAGACAGCTCACAAGGTAGGAGGAGTGACTCGGTGGCATCTAGCAAAGGTTTGAAAAGATTAGGGCAAATGCTAAACCTGATAGATGTATGGAGGGTGTTACACTCCACCGAAAAAGATTATACCCACCACGCACGGGCGCACGCTTCCCAAGCAAGAATAGACTGCATACTCATATCAGAAAATATGCTAGGAACAGTAAAGGAGACACATATAGGACCCTATATGATCTCAGACCATGCCAGGGTCTGCCTTAATTGGGAATGGGGACAGCGGAAGCATAAAGGTGGCTCCTGGCAGTTCCCGCTAGACCTGACTGGGGACGAGGCATTTAAAGTAAAAATAAAGGAACGTTGGGAGGACTATGCAGCACTGAACCAACAACACATAGAGAATCCAATCCTATTCTGGGATGCAGCGAAGGCAGTATTATGGGGGGAAATAATCAGTTACCATCACCATCTCAGGCTGACCAGAAACAGGGAAATCCTACGGTTAAGTAAATTAATCTGTAAGGCTCGGCAGGCCTATGGCCGGACACATGCAGAGTGTCACCGCACCACACTCTTAGAAACCCAAGTCGCACTAAACATGCTGTTGCAACAACGAGCTTCAAAGTCCCAAACCTACTATAAGTTATGATTACACAGATTTGGGAACAAAGCAGGGCACCTGATGGCAAGATTAGCTAACCCGAAAGGGAGCAAGAAACAGGTCTTACAAGTGAAAGGGGAACAAGGGAGAATGGAGCGCACAGCAGATAAGATATGTGAAGCTTTCGCCAAATTTTACGGTAAACTGTATGCGATGCCGGGGGAACAGAGACTGCCGGAGTCTTTATATCTAGATAACTTGGATCTACCATCCCTGAGCCAACGGGATAAAGATAAATTAAACAAGCCAGTTGCGGTGGAAGAGGTATTAATGGGAATAAAACAAGGGCAACTACTTAAAGCACCTGGTCCAGATGGCTTACGCATAGAGTTCTATAAAATATTAGGTGACCACATTGCCCCAACGCTAACCAAGTACTTTAATAAAATAGTAGATATGGACCAACTTCCGGAAGGACTGTCATTAGCACACATTGTGGAACTACCAAAACCAGGCAGAGACCCACAGCATGTGGGGTCCTACCGTCCAATCTCCCTCTTGAATGTGGAAATTAAACTGCTAGCAAAAATAATGGCCAACCGTATGAAAAAGATTTTGCTGAAACTAATCCATGAAGCACAAACCGGATTCGTGGAGGGAAGGGCCATAACTAAGAACTTGAGAAAAATCATAGGGGCCTTAGAGAAGAGGAAATATACAGATACACTATCCCTCTTAATTAGTTTCGACGCCAAAAAGGCGTTCGACAAAGTGCACTGGGCATTCCTGTTCTCCACACTGAATAAGTACGGGTTTGATGGTCGAATCATGTCAGCTATCCGGGCCCTTTACCATAAACCAAAAGCGAAGATACGGGTTAATGGGCTGGAATCAGAGGAGTTTCAGATAAAAAGAGGAACTAGACAAGGCTGCCCGTTATCCCCATTATTATTTGTTCTATCACTTGACCCGCTGATCAGGGATATCGTGGCTAGCCCGACGATACAAGGTATATATATGGGACAGGCTGAATTCAAAATCGCAGCCTTTGCGGATGATCTTTTAGTAATGATTAGGGAACCCCAGATATCACTCCTGGCACTGATGGAGATCCTGAAAGAATATGGAGACTATGCGGGATTCAGCCTGAATATGGCTAAATCAGAGGCGATAGCCTCCTCCAGGGTAGTTAGAGACCAATGGGGCCCGGGCTTTCCTTTGAGCTGGGCAGAGGGATCCTTTAAATACCTAGGGGATCCAAATGACTATGGAGTTAGAGAAGATGCACAACCTAAATGTAAATATACTGTTAGAGGAGACAAAATGCCGACTGGAAAGATGGGAGGGTCTCCCGCTGTCCCTGAATGGCAGGATAAACTTAATAAGAATGGTGATATTCCCAAAATGGCTATACCTCTTACAGACACTTCCCCTTCGTTTGAAGCGTAAAGACCTAATGAGCATCAACAAGGTCATTAGTAGGTTCTGCTGGGCGAAAAAGAAACCCCAAATACAGGCTAATATGATGAGGGGAGGTTGGAATAGAGGGGGACTGGGAATGCCAGATCTAGCCTTATATAACCAAGCATGCCTACTCAGACATCTATATGATGGGTGAATCAATCAAATATATTTACACCTTTGGAAATGGAGTGGGAGTATTTTGCCCCATATGATGTCATTACATTACTGCATCTGGGACAGGGACAAATCCCGACTCCGTTCAAATATTGCCATCTGTTGCAACCCATGCGCAAAGCATGGCAGACAATGGTTCGGACCATGGGGGGAACACCAGAAACATCAGAACTGTTAACACTGAGAGGAAACCCGAATTTTGAACCCGGACACACTAACCAGGCCTTCCGCAGATGGGAGACACAGGGAATCACAAAGGTGGAACATCTGTTAGGTAGGGAAGGGGACATCATAAAATTTGGGGACCTACAAGATAAGATAGGGAATGCATGGGGGGATTATTATGCTTACATGCAAGTAAAACATTACATTTTAAGCCTTAACCAACCAGCGTTACGATCGAAAATTGGAGGCCAGATACAAACCTTCTTTCAAACCCTGGAGACAGTAGGTATGACAGTGTCGACTATAAGTCAAGCATTGGTGAAGAGCACCCCTGCCAAAAACCTAGAATATATCAAACACAAATGGGAATAGAATCAGGGGGGAATTTGGAATGGTGGAATATAGAGGCTACACTGAGACGTGTTCCAAAACTCACCATAGATGAACGGCTAAGAGAAAGTGGCTATAGAGTGGCAATGAGGGCCTATATATCGGGACAACAATGGGGGCATATGAATACCACAAGGACAGCGAAGTGTGTCAAATGCGACCACGAAACTCATACATTATTTCACGCCTTCTGGGAGTGCCCGGGAATTCGCATATTTTGGAGACAAATTCAACGGTTTCTGACTAAAACGATACAGAAACCAGTAGGGGGGGCATGGGAACACTACGTGTTGGACACACAATCAGCGTTTAACACACAGGCGAAGGGACCGTGGCTCTGGTGTCGCAAGGTCTGTCTGATAGCTCGTAAGACCATATTACAAAAATGGATATCCCCGATCCACCTGCATATTGGCACTGGCGAAACCAAATACACGAGATGGCCACCTGGGAAGCTAAAGAAGCGAAAGGTAACCCGAAAAGGAAAAAAATATTTCCTGCAAATATGGGGCCTTTATTTGCAAGGGCTTAACCCATGGGGAAGAAGCTTACTGCTAAATTTGCTGTAACATGACCCTGGACAATTAAGAAATGAGAATGTCCCTATGTCCAGCACGGGCTGGTAAGAGGAGGGGGGGGAGGATCTTTATGGCTTAAGGAATACATGGCAGAGGAAGGGGAGAAGCATAGAACGGGAGGGGGGTAATGGAAGAGCTGGGGAAAAGGGAAGGAAGGGAGAAAGGGGAGAGAGGGAGAGAGAGACTAAGGGAAGATGAGAATGAACATGATTGAAGAAGGGGAACCTATCATTAATAATACTAACCAAGATAATGCAGCCCCGATATAACAGACTTGGAGATATATGCCACGCTTCACACAAAACACTGGATAGTGAGTCCTTTGGCCACTGCCAAGGGACGGCAGCGGCAGGAGGAACACTCACCCCACACCAGCACAGGCAGAGCTGACGTACCTGGATTTGGCAAAGTCTCTTAGGCAGGCAGCAAGACGAAGCAGAAGTCAGGTCCAGGCAGAAGTCTCTATGCAGGCGGCAAGCAAAAGCAAAGTCAGGTCCAGGCGGAAGTTTCTATGCAGGCGGCAAGCAAAAGCAGTAGTCAGGTCCAGACAAAAGTTCAAAAGGCAGGCAGCGAGCAAAAGCAAAGTCAGATCCAGGCAAAAGTTCCAAAGGCAGGTGGCAAGCAAAGTCTAAGTCCAAGTCCAGGCAAAGTTCCAAAAGCAGAATAATGAAGGTAGCAAAGGGAGCGCAGCAACAAACACTCGCAGAAGAAACACCTCCGAAGACCTCTGTTGCAAGGCAAACTAGGGAAGCTTCCAGGAGGTTAATAAAGGCCAACAGCCAGGGCGTACATCAGGTACGGAAACAGCTCAGTTCCAAAAAGTCTCAAGACCAACTGGCAGGCTAGAAAATCCGGACTGGACCAGCATGACTTCTGAAACCGGGAAAGCCACACACAGACTGTCCATTGCACCCACCAGGTCTGACCACTAGGGGGCGAGCTGAATGAGAGCATGCCACCGAGGCAGAGACATAACAATATGTAAACAAATGTGAAAGGCAATGATGAAACCATGGAGAGGGAGCCACAAGAGTAAGGGTTCCTTCCCGGAACAGTAGCTGCCCACCAAGTCATTAGGGGATATGAGTAGAGGTGAGCCGCGACCAAGATAAAAGTCAGGAGAATTAGCAAATAGTACGAGACAGGCCCTGATTCCTGACAAACAAGGCTGACCTGCTCACCCTAAAACAAGACATAAAGAGAGGGAGAGGGAGAAGTGGAGGGTAGGGGGGAAGGGGAGGGAGGGAGAAGGGAGAGGGGAGAAACTGAAAATGTGATGATGAAAAACCATATTCACTTTGTATCACTGTTTGATGTTGACATTGTATTATTGAGTTAAGAAGTTAATTGGTTGTGAACATCTGACTGATTCATCAATAAAAAAGTTGAAACTAAATGGAATATGTTAGCGTTTGGAAATGTGCATAGCAAACGCCTTTGTATTGTGTTCTCTAGAAAAGGAAATGCATTTCTGTTTTATGTTTCCAATATTGCAGTAATGCTATGTTTAACTTATTGGGGTTCCCTTTCAATTTTTGTCTAAATATTTTTATTTCTAATTTGTGATCCCTTGTTCTGTATTTAGTAAGGGTCTGTTGGTGTGATAGTAATGGCAGGTGGGAAACTGGAGGGGAGGCAAAGAGGAGAGGGAATTGGGGAGGGGAGCCCTCCTTTATTTTCTGACCTGGACCCAAGCAGGTCTAATACCAGTCCTAACCCTTGCTGTATAGCTGGTGAGGATTCCCAGGCATCCCCAGCTAAGGACCTCCTCCAAAGACGGCCAGAACTCCCTTCTACCAAGCTCTGGCAACAGCATCCTTGAGCCATCAACAGCTAAGCATGTATGGGGTGCTGGGATCAGTGGCTTAGGGTCATTGCTGCTGCCTGCCAAGCTTGGTAAAAGAGAGTTCTGGCCACCTTCAGCTGACAGAGCTTGAGGATCCTCATTAGCTAAAGTATTTATATTTTGAGGTGGAGGTAGGGCAGAGCAGAGAAAATTTTGTACCCATCCACTTTGGGCTCAGGCCCACCCAAAACTGGCTGTCTGGCTACACCACTGCCAGTGAGCCTGACGTCGGTGCAGGGCAAAATGGTAGAGACTATTATAAAAGAACAAAATTACAGAGCATATTCAGAAGCATGGCTTAATGAGACAAAGCCAACATGGATTTAGTGAAAGGAAATCATGCCTCACCACTCTATTACATTTCTTTGAAGGGTTGAATAAACATGTGGATAAAGGTGACTCAGTTGATATTATGTATCTTTATTTTCAAAAGGCTTTTGATAAAGTACCTTATAAATGACTCCAAAGGAAATTGGAGAGTCATGGGATAGGAGGTAGTGTCCTATTGTGGATTAAAAACTGGTTAAAAGATAGAAGAAAGAGAGTAGGGTTAAATGGTCAGTATCCTCAATGGAGAAGGGTAGTTAGTGGGATTCCCCAGGGGTCTGTGCTGAGACCGCTGCTTTTTAACATATTTATAAATGACCTAGAGATGGGAGTAACTAGTGAGGTAATTAAATTTGCTGATGACAGAAAGTTATTCAAAGTTGTTAAAACGCGAGAGGATTGTGAAAAATTACAAGAGGACCTTATGAGACTGAGAGACTGGACATCTAAATGGCAGATGATGTTTAATGTGAGCAAGTGCAAAGTGATGCATGTAGGAAACAGGAATCTGAAATATAGTTTTGTAATGCAAAGTTTCACGTTAGGAGTCACTGACCAAGAAAGGGATCTAGGTGTCGTCTTTGATGATACGTTGAAACCTTCTGCTCAGTGTGCTTCGGCGGCTAAGAAAGCAAATAGAATGTTAGGTATTATTAGGAAAGGAATGGAAAACAAAAATGAGGACGTTATAATGCCTTTGTATCACTTCATGGTGCGACCACACCTCAAATATTGTGTTCAATTCTGGTCACTGCATCTGAAAAATGTGATAGTGGAACTAGAAAAGGTGCAGAGAAAGGCGACAAAAATGATAAAGGGGATGGGACGACTTCCCTTTGAAGAAAGGCTAAAGCGGCTAGGGCTCTTCAGCTTGGAGAAAAGGCGGCTGAGGGGAGATATGATAGAGGTCTATAAAATAATGAGTGGAGTGGAAAGGGTAGACGTGAAGCGTCTGTTTACTCTTTCCAAAAATACTAGAACTAGGGGGCTTTCAATGAAGCTACAAAGTAGTAAACTTAAAATGAATCAGAGAACATTTTTCTTCACTCAACATGTAATTAAACTCTGGAATTCGTTGCCAGAGAATGTAGTAAAGGCAGTTAGCTTAGCGGGGTTTAAAAAATGTTTGGACGGCTTCCTAAAGGAAACGTCCATAGACCATTATTAAATTGACTTGGGGAAAATCCACTACTTCTTGGATAAGCAGTATAAAATGTTTTGAACTTTTTTTGGATCTTGCCAGGTATTTGTGACCTGGATTGGCCACTGTTGGAAACAGGATTCTGGGCTTGATGGATCTTTGGTCTGTCCCAGTGTGGCAATACTTATGTACTGTCGCGTGCTCGAGGACCTTGGCATACTGTCAGGCTTCTTCCCCGGGAGCACTGGGTTCGTGAGTCCTTGGGCCACTACCGTGGATCGGCAGTGCAGGCAAGATCACCTTCAAGGTAGAGACGAGACAAGACTGGACCGGAACACCGGACTGGAGTTCTACACAGGAATACACGGAACTGAAACGCACCGGACGGGTGTGCACTAGAGTGGAGCCCGCTGGACTGGAACACACTGGAGTGGTCCCACTGGACTGGAACATACAGGAGTGAAACCCGCTGGACTGGAACACACTGGACCCAGGCTTCACCTACGCTTAACCACCTTTCCCCGAGGGTTGAGCCCTCAGGTTCGGGCAGCTGGCAGGACTTACAGGAAAAACCGGAACTGGAACTTGCAATCAGGAACAGCAGGAATCAGGATCCAGAAGTGCCCCAGGCACCTAGGCGAAAGCAAGGCAGACAGGCAGAGAATGTCCGGGTTCTGGCAGCAGGCAGGTTCAAAGCAATGGTCAGGTCAAGGAACCAGACTATGGCTGCAGCTTCAGTATCAAGGAGTACTGGCAACAGATTGAACAAGGGCTGAAGCTCCAGAAGCAAAAGAAAACACACACGGAAAACCAGCAGGCTAAACACAAGAAGACTAGTAAACTGTACATAAGCTAATAGGAAAGCTATGCCCAAGCAAACCAGTCATACACAAGAAACATACACTAAGCAAACACAGGAAAGCTGTACACAGGCTGACAAAGCAAAGCTGTGCCCAAGCTAACAAGTCATCCACTAGGAACATACACCGAGCAATCTCAGGAGAATTAGTAAAGCTGTACACAAGCTAACAAACAAAGCTGTGCCCAAGCTAACAAGTCATACACTGGAAACATACACAGAGCAAACTCAGGAGAACTAGTAAAGCTGTACACAAGCTAACAAACAAAGCTGTGCCCAAGCTAACAAGTCATACACTGGAAACATACACAGAGCAAACTCAGGAGAACTAGTAAAGCTGTACACAAGCTAACAAACAAAGCTGTGCCCAAGCTAACAAGTCATACACTGGAAACATACACAGAGAACTAGCAAAGCTGTACACAGGCTAACAAGCAAAGCTGTGCCCAAGCTAGCTAGACAAACATAGAAACTCACACAGAGCAAACAATGTAGCAGTGTACAGAGCACTCTACATACCAGGGCCCTTAGACGAAATGCAAAGGCAAGGGCTGCAGGCTCTAAGTGATTAATAAAGCCTTTCAACACCAGAGGCACAGCTGCAGCAATCTCCTTGCCTCCAAACAGAGGCTTGACACACAGAGAAGTCAGCCCACAGGAAGGAACAGCGGAAGCCATCTTGGATACTGGCATAGAGGAGTCGGCAGTCATCTTGGAAGAGGCATAGCTAGGGTTACCATTTTGTGTCCTCTGAAAAAGAGGACACATGTCACGCCCCCTACCCCGCCCCCTACCCTGCCTCATACCCCGCCCCTGCCCCGCCCCCTTCGGGTCCTTGTTTCGCCCCTATTCCCCGCCCCCCCGTCACATAGTCCCTCCCCCCCTCACATACCCCCCCTCACTTACTATCTAGCCCTGGTGGTCTAGTAGCGTCTTCTCTTCGGGGCAGGAAAGAGCCCCCTCTTTCCTGCCGGAGCGCTGCCTGCCCTTGCCTGCTGCATCCTCCTCGGTCTGGCTAGGGATTCAAAATGGCCACCGAGAGTTGAAGCGGCCTCGCGAGAGTTCAACTCTCGGCGGCCATTTTGAATTCCCAGCCAGACCGAGGAGGATGATAGACAGGGGAGGCAGCGCTCCGGGCAGGGAAGAGGGGGCTCTTTCCTGCCCCGAAGACGTCACTAGACCACCAGGGAACATGGTAAGGAAGGGGAGGGGATGGGAGACCAGACCCACGGCGCCGATCGCGCGCCCACATGCACGCGCCTGCCCGCACCCGCGCCCACGTTTGTCCAGAAATCCGGACAAATGTGGGTGCAGGCAAAATCCGCCGGACGCCCCGGACATGCCCTCAAAAAGACGACATGTCCAGAGAAATCCGGACGAATGGTAACCCTAGGCATAGCCCACACAGGTGAGGTCCAGTAAGGCAATCAGCACACAGAGCCAGAGAGAACCTAAGACAGAGACAGACACAGAGACAAGCAGAAGCCAGCACAGCCACTGACTCCCAGAAAGAGGAAAAGAATGAGGGTGGTCACGGCCACAGACGTGACATGTACTTATATAATACTAGTAAAAAAGGCCTGTTTCTGGCTGAAATGAAACGGGCGCTAGCAAGGTTTTGCGCGGAGTGTGTATGTTTGAGTGTCTGTGAGAGTGACTGTGTAAGAGTGAGAATGTGCAAGTGTGTGTGTGTGACAGAGAGTGGGTGTGAGTGTGTCTGTGAGAGAGCGTGTGTGTATGTGAGAATGAGTGTGTGCGAGTGCTTATGTGAGACAGTGAGTGTCCTTCCCTGTCCCCCTGTCAGGTGTCAGGACTGGGGGGACTGTGGACAGTCATGAAGGCAGCCCCTACCAAAATAATGAAAGCAAGACCATTTGTATAATAATCACTGTATTCCAGAGAACAAAATGGAGCAAGTTCCCACATGCTATCTTTTGCTTTCTGTATTCAGTAGCTGACAGGCTTGCTAGACTTACCTAAGTGGCTGCAGCTGCAATACACTGAAAAGAAAGCAAGGAAACCTACGAGACGTAGATAAGGCCATCCCCTTGGCCTCTGACGCTCCTCCCTTCTTCTATTTGACTTCCCTCTGATAGGTCCGTCTCTGATAGGTCCGTCATTCGGTGTGACGCTCCTCCCTTTTCCTGTTTCAGTTCCCTTTGATAGGTCAGAGCGGTGCAGCTCTGACACTCCTCCCTTCTCTGATAGGTCAGGGCGGGGCAGAGATGTAGTGTGCTTAAAAATGGTTACAGAGCTTCGAACATATGAACTCTTGAAGCCTCAGAGTGTGCTTTAGAACGTTGAGGGTGCTTTTTATGTGCAGATGGGGCGTGGCCTACGGCCCAGATGGGCGTGGCTGAGACTGAGGGTGAGTAGTCCGAATAGCCTAGCCTACCAGGAGGACATGAGTTCAGGACAGATGGAGTGAGCTTCAGAACGTCTGAGGGGGGATTTTATTTATATAGATAAGTAAGTCATCTTTGGCAAAATACTCTTTAAAGTTCAGACAATTATGTCTGATAAGATATTATTTTGATCACGCTTCATTCGCTCTCTTGGTTCAGATGCTGATATTGTCTTATATAGGCTATTGCAGTGAGTATTTGGGCTTATGTTATTTTAGATGTTTTGGACATTGTGGAGCCAGCATTGTTGTACTGTATTTATAAAAATAATAAAATAAAAGCTACTGAACAAGTTGCAACTAATTCAGAATACTGGAGCCCATCTGATTGATAAGATCAAAGAGTTTGATAGCGTTTTACCATGTAGTCTGGCTGAGCTACCTTGACTTCCAATTCATAAATATATATTTTTAATCAGTTTGTTTATTATTTCAAATGATTACCTCTGAATTATTTAGTTTGTTTAAGACTCCTCTCGTTGGCCATTCTTCTTGCCTATGTACTGCACTAATCTTTCAACTTCCAAGTTCTAGAGCTGTTTGCTTTTCAGGAATTCTTGGTTTATTATTTTCTTTTGCTACACTTTCCTTTTGGAATTCTCTACCTTCATTGGTTAGACTGGAAACTATTTAACTTTTTGCAAGAAATTGAAGACATTTTTATCTGATAATTGCTAATGATTTGATTTGACAAGGTCAATCCTGTATTTTGGATTTGCTGCCTATTTTTTATTTTAAATGTCTGTATTATAAACCTTGCTTGTAATCCACAGTGAACTCGCAAGGAGATATAGCAGTATATAAGTGTTTGACATATTGCTAGCCTTGAGATTGCTGCAGCTAAGCCTCAGCTGCTGATGGTAAAATTATGTATAATCATACCTGATAATTTTCTTTCCATTAATCATAGCTGATCAATCCATAGACTGGTGGGTTGTGTCCATCTACCAGCAGGTGGAGATAGAGAGCAAACTTTTGCCTCCCTATATGTGGTCATGTGCTGCCGGAAACTCCTCAGTATGTCGATATCAAAGCTCCATCCGCAGGACTCAGCACTTAGAGAATTACACCCACAAAGGGACACTCTGCCCAGCTCACCACCGCCGAAACGGGGGAGGGGAAGTAACCCAGCTCATCCCCACACAAGTGGGGGAGGGGAATCCGTCCAGCTCATCCCCGCGGAGCGGGGGAGGGACACCACACCCGCCGATGCGGGGGGATCTGGCTTATCCTGCAACCGCAACCGCGGGAGGAGCTGACTGACCCGAACACCGCCGAAGCGGGAGGGGTACAAAGCTGCCCTACAGCCGCACGAAGCGGGAGGGAGTGCCGGCAGAATTTAGGTCTCAATCCAGCCCCGTAAAACGGAGGGGAGAGGAATGCAGCAGCTCACTGTAACACAAACTCGTCTCAACTCTTCAAGAATCCAAGTGAAGGAAGAACTTGAACGCGAAGTCTTTCTGAAGTAACTGAAGACTAAACTTGAACCTGAAATGCAACCAGAATAAAAACAGTACAGATATCTGGGAGGGGCTATGGATTGATCAGCTATGATTAATGGAAAGAAAATTATCAGGTATGATTATACATAATTTTACCTTCCATATCATCAAGCTGATCAATCCATAGACTGGTGGGATGTACCGAAGCAGTACTCACCCAGGGCGGGACATAGAAATCCCGACCTCAACACTGAAGCTCCAAACCGGGCCTCCGCCCGTGCAAGCCACAGTCAAACGGTAATGCGTGGAGAATGTATGAGCCGAAGCCCAAGTTGCCGCCTTGCATATCTCTTCCAAGGAGACGGATCCGGCCTCTGCCATCGAGGCCGCCTGAGCCTCTCGTGGAGTGAGCCTTCAGCTGGATAGGCGGCACCTTCCCCGCGGCCACATAAGCCGCTGCAATGGCTTCCTGACCCATCTTGCCACTGTAGGCTTAGCAGCCTGCAGACCCTTACGAGGACCTGCAAACAGGACAAACAGATGATCCGATTTCGGAAATCATTGGTCACTTCCAAGTATCTGATGATGATTCGTCTCACATCCAGATATTTAAGAGCAGAGTACTCCTCTGGGTAGTCCTCCCTACGAAAGGAAGGGAGACAGAGCTGCTGATTCACATGGAAGCGAGAAACAATCTTGGGCAGGAAGGAAGGCACTGTGCGAATAGTCACTCCTGCCTCAGTGAACTGCAGAAAAGGCTCTCGACATGAGAGCGCCTGGAGCTCGGAAACTCTTCTGGCTGAAGTGATAGCCACCAAAAGACTGCTTTCAACGTCAGGTCTTTCAGAGATGCCCTCGACAAGGGTTCAAAAGGCGGCTTCTGCACAGGTTGAGATTCCACGCAGGCCCACTGAGTGCAGAGGAGGGCGCAGGTGATTAACTCCCTTGAGGAAAGCGCACCACATCTGGCTGTGAAGCCAGGGAAGCACCCTTCAGGCGGCCCCTGAAGCAAGCCAGAGCCGCTACTGGACTTTAAGGGACTGAGCGACAGGCCTTTCTCCAGACCTTCTTGCAGGAACGCCCACACTGAAGCAATTGGAGCAGTGACGGGAGAAAGTGAGCCTGCTTCACACCACGCTGCAAAGATACGCCAAACCCTGGCGTAAGCAGTAGAAGTAGAGCGCTTCCTCGCTCTCAGCATAGTGGCGATGACCTTGTCTGAGAAGCCCTCTTCCTCAGACGCTGCGCTCAATAGCCAGGCCGTAAGACCAAAGGGGGAGGGATCCTCCATCACACAGGACCCTGATGTAACAGGCCCTGCTCCACTGGCAGCCGCAGAGGATCGTCGACTGAGAGCCTGATCAAGTCCGCATACCAGGGACGTCTGGGCCAATCCGGACCCACCAGGAGTACCCTGCGGGATGCTTTGCCACCCGGTCTAGCACCCTGCCAACCATGGGCCAGGGCGGGAACACATAGAGGAGCTCTTGTGTCGGCCACTGTTGGAGAAGAGCATCTACTCCCAGGGATCGAGGGTCCCGTCCTCTGCTGAAGAAGCGCGGCACTTGGCAATTGGCCGATGACGCCCATTAGATCTAGGCTCGGCTGGCCCCAGCGCTTAGTGATGTCCAAGAACGCCTGAGCCGATAGCTGCCACTCTCCGGGCTCCAGGTATGGCGACTGAGAAAGTCCGCCTTGACATCACTTACTCCGGCCAATGTGGGCCGCTGAAAGCTGCCTCCAGGTTCGCTTACGCCCACTGGCAAAGATTCATAGCCTCCTTGGCTAGAGGGGCGCTCTTGGTACCTCCTGGCGGTTGACATAGGCCACAGCCGTGGCATTGTCCGACAGTACCCGTACAGGCTTCAACACCAGTTACCGGGGATGAACTCCAAAAGCGCCAACCGAATGGCTCTGAGTTCAGGAGGTTGATAGACCACTTTGCCTCTGCAGGAGACCAGAGCCCCTGCGCTTGTCCTTCCCAAGCAGTGGGCTCCCCAGCCCGACAAGGACGGAGTCCGTCGTGACGACAATCCACTCTGGGGTCACCAGAGGCATTCCCGCAGACAACTTGTCTGTCTGCATCCACCAGCTCAGCGCCTTGCGCACTGCTGGGTCCAAGGGAAGTCGCACAGCATAATCCTCCGACATCGGAGTCCAGCGCTGCAGCAAAGAGTGTTGAAGTGGTCTCATATGAGCCCTGGCCCAGGGCACTACTTCCATCGTGGCCGTCATAGAGCCCAAACAGCTGCACATAGTCCCAAGCCCGAAGAGGAGAGGCTACTAGGAACTGGTCCACCTGAGCCTGAAGTTTGAACAATCCGATTGTCTGGCAGGAACACTCTGCCCAATTGGGTGTCGAATCGAACTCCCAGGTACTCCAGGGACTGAGTCGGGCGCAGCTGGTCTTCTCCCAGTTGATGATCCATCCCAGGGAGCTCAAAAGAGCAACTACCCGGTCCACAGCCTTTGCCGCACTCTGCATAAGAGGGGCTCGGATCAACCAGTCGTCCAGATAAGGATGGACTTGTACCCCTTCCTTTAGTAGGAAGGCCGCGATGACCACCATTACTTTGGAAAAGGTCCGCGGAGCAGTAGCCAACCCGCATGGAGGGCTCTGAACTGGAAGTGTCGTCCCAGGACTTCAAAACGCAGAAAGCGTTGATGAGGAGGCCAGATGGGAAATATGCAGGTACGCTTCCTTGATGTCCAGGGAAGCCAAGAACTCTCCTGCCTTCACTGCCGCTATAACAGAGCGGAGAGTCTCCCATGCGAAAGTGCCGCACTTTCAAGGCCCGATTGACCCCTTTGAGGTCGAGGATAGGCCGGACAGAACTCCTTTCTTTGGTACCACAAAGTAAATGGAGTAACGTCCCTTGCCAAGCTGACTTTCTGGCACAGGAACGACCGCGCCCAGGAGGATCAGATTGTCCAAGGTCTGCTGCACGCCACAGCTTTGACCGGAGACTTGCAGGGGGACAGTACAAACCCGTCTTTTAAGGGTCGGCAGAAACTCTAGCTTGTAGCCGTCTCTGATGACTTCCAGCACCCACGCGTCTGAAGTTATTGTGGTCCACTCGCCCAGAAACGAGGACAGCCGTCCTCCAATCTGCACTGGGGGGTGGACCAAGGCCCGTCATGGGTACGAGACCCTGGGGGAGGACCGGAGCTGTGAGCACCTCCGGGACGGCGGTCTCTGCGAAAGAATGCTGCTTGGGGGAGAAATTCCTCTGAAGGAAGAGGGGGCAGAGCCCGACTTGCCCGGGCCGGTACCGACGGGCTTCCTGCAACCGTCCTCTGGAGGTACCGGGACGAAGTACTAGCCCGAGCCCTGACCTCTGGTAATTTCTTGCCCTTAGACGTGCCGAGATCGGTCACGATTTTGTCCAGCCTCGACCCCAAAGAGCAGCTTGCCTTTAAAAGGCAATCTAGCCAGGCGGGATTTAGAGGCGTGGTCAGCAGACCCATGTTTCAGCCAAAGCCACCGCCGCGCAGAGATTGTCTGAGCCATGCCTTTAGCTGAGGCCCTCAAGACATCATACAGCAAGTCTGCCAAATAGGCTAAGCCCGATCCAGGGCCGGCCAATTCAGTCCTCAAGGAATGATCCGAGGGGGAAGCCCGCTGCACCATAGTCAGGCACGCCCTGGCCACATAGGAGCCGCAAACTGAGGCCTGCAAACTTAAAGCAGCCGCCTCAAAGGACGACCTTAAGGCCGCCTCCAATCTTCTGTCTTGGGCGTCCTTTAGGGCCGTGCCACCTTCCACCGGCAACGCCGTTTTTCTTAGTCACCGCAGTGATTAAAGAATCCACGGTAGGCCACAGATAGGCCTCACGTTCACTCACAGCCAAAGGATAGAGGCGGGACATAGCCCTAGCCACTTTAAGGCTCGCTTCCGGGACATCCCATTGAGCCGAAATTAAGGTGTGCATGGCATCATGCACGTGGAAGGTTCTAGGCGGGCGCTTCGTCCCCAGCATAATGGCAGAGCCAAAAGGGCTGAGGGAGAGACGTCCTCCGGAGAGGAAATCTTCAAAGTGTCCATGGCCTGTAACAACAGGTTGGGCAAATCCTCTGGGCTAAAAAGCCGCGCTGCAGAGGGGTCAATCCGCTCCATCCGAGCGGGGATCCGTCTCCTCCCAAGGAATCCGCAAAGGACCGTTGGGAGACCTCAGACACGCTGCCCTCATCTACATCGGAGGAGGACAAAGTCCTCAAGGCCTGGGAATCAACCCGAGGGCGTTTACCTCTGGGAACCTCAACCTCTTTACCAGACGAGGGAGCAGGGGCAGCGTTTTGCATGAGGAAAGCCTGATGCAGCAGCAAAACAAACTCGGGGGAGAACCCCCCAGACTGTGCACTTCCGCAGCCTGGGCAACAGCCCTAGACGCACCTCAACCGGCGCTCGCAAGAGCGGGGGAGAGACATGCTGCGCATCCAAAATGGCGTCCGGCGCGACACTCCGCGAAGGAGCCGCGCGGGAAGAACGGCGCTTAACTTTAGCCGCTTTTGTGCCGTCGCCCAAATTAAGGGCGTTCATGGCATTAATGTCTCCAATCTCAAGGGCGGCCCACGAAGAAGCCGTCCGAGCCGCGTGGCCGGCCAAGATGGCGGAGGCGAGGAGCGGGGGATGGGCGTTTATGGCGGGAAAAAACCGCCACGCCGGAGGAAGGACCGGGACATTCAATCGGTCACGAAACTGTCACCCAACAAGGGCGAATCAGGCTGTAAGACCCCCGCATCCCCTCTAGAAGCGCTCAAGCGATCCGGGGAGCGACCCTTTGCGCCCTCGCCCTCCGACGCCATATGCCACGAGGAGAAGAATCGGGGAACCCCCTGCCCGCTATAAAAAGGTAAAAATTACCTGCTGTCCGCTCCGAGCTGTAACGAACTGGTGTCCCAGTGAGTAGCTGCAATGAACGTTTAAATAAACGTCGAAATAAACGCCTTTAAGGACGTTTAAAATTTTTTTTTTTTTTTTTTAACGGAGCCAGCGGGAGGGGGGAGAAAAGGAGGGACCTGGCACCACCAGGTTTGCACTTGCTCAAAAGAGCCCTCAACCCCAGGCACTCAACAAAACCTAAAAATTAGGCTTGGAGGCCTAGCCAGAGCTGCTGCTGTGTGTGACCACCACCTGCTGAGATAGAGAACATACTGGGGAGTTTCCGGCAGCACATGACCACATATAGGGAGGCAAAAGTTTGCTCTCTATCTCCACCTGCTGGTAGATGGACACAACCCACCAGTCTATGGATTGATCAGCTTGATGATATGGAAGGGCTTATTAGCTACCTGGAATCTTTCTGCTTGGCCTTTGCAACGCCAAAGGTTCAGGTTGGTGTTTGTGCTTAGTGCACTTCTGCCTTGTCTTGCTTAGCCTTTTCTTAGTTAATGTCCCTAGTCTGTATTCTTTGCCTGTTTGAGTCTCCTGAATCCTGTCTTGAATCCAGTCCTGATTGCTCCTTCCCTGTCTGCTTTTGGCTTCCTTTCCCTTCTGGTTGTGAACCTTGTGTTTGTTTCCTGCCTGTTTCAGACCTGTACCTTGAACCCTGTTCTAGCCAAGCTTGTGGTTGTTTCCTGCCTGTTTGAGACTCTGTATCCTGTACCCTATCTAGTCAAATTTGTCTAGATCCACTCCGTCCAGTAAGTCCTGCTGGCTGCCTGCGCCTAGGGGCTCAACCCCTAGGGAACGGCGGTCAAGCGCAGGTTCCTGTATCCTGTTTGAGTATCCTGTATCCTGTCCAGTCCTAGTCGGTGGGGTTTTGCCTGCTGCTGCCTCTCCCTGTCAGCAGACCAAGGGCTCACAATTCCAGACTCCTCTGTGAGAACCTAACACCAGCTAATTCTTTCCTGAGAAATCCCCCCATCTCAGCAAAATTAGTTCTTTTGAAATCTAGGACCTTTAATCTCAAATAAGCCCTCTCCTCCTCTGTCTTAATATTGAACCACACCATCCGGTGGTGGTCACTAGATGCCAAATGATCTCCCACTGTAAAATCAGAAACATTGTCTCCATTTGTAAGCACCAGGTCAAGAATCGCTCCATCCCATGTCAGTTCCATTACCCACTGCTGGAACAATTCTTCCTGTAAGGAATCTAAGATCCCTTTGCTTCTAGACAACCCCAAAGCAGGGGACACCCCAATAGAACGTCTGGCTATTAAAGTCACCTATTAGTAGTAATCCCACTTTCTTAGCTATCATTGTGAATGTCTTCAATTAAGTCTCTGTCCACTTCTTCTGACTGTGAGGATGACCTGTATATTACACCAGTGTAAATAAATTTTTCTTTCCCTCTTACCAGTTTAACTCACAGTGCTTCTTCTTTACCCCATATGTCCTGCAATTCTGTCACTTTAATATTATTCTTAACATACAATGCCACTCCTCCACCCTTTTTTCCTACCCTGTCCCTCCTGAGTAGATTTTAGCTAGGTATAACTATGTTCCAGTCATGGTTCTCCGTTACCGCCACTAAATCCAAGTTCGCTTCTATCATTGCAGCCTCTAGATCTAGAAATTGTGTTTCTCATACCAAGGACATTGGTATACAAGGCTTTCCAGATGTTACCTTTTTTCCTATTTTCTATACTGGTATTTGATGTCTTACCTCCCTGGGGGTTATTAATTACTTTGGGGCTTTTCTCACCCATCCCCAACAGATTTAGTTTAAAGCCCTCTTTAGTACTTTAGCCAGTCTGCTACTGAAGACACTTTGTCTCTTCCTTGCTAGATGGACACCATCACTGTTCAGTATTTATCTATTTATTGCATTTGTATCCCACATTTTCCCACCTATTTGCAGGCTCAATGTGGCTTACAATACATCATGAATGGTGTACGTATATAAGAGAGTATATATTTAGTATTACATAGGATCTTGGGTAACATGATATTGATGAAACAGGATAGTAGTGTAACAAGCAAATATTATAAGACAATTCTGGATATATGTGTAGGAGTTCACATTTGTTGATCTTTGTGGTATGCCTTGTTAAAGAGATGGGTCTTCAGTATTTTGCGGAAGTTAGTTAATTCATAGATCGTTTTCAGGTTGCGTGGCAGTGCGTTCCAGAATTGTGTGCTCAAGTAGGAAAAGGTTGACGCATGCGATTGTTTGTATTTTAGACCTTTACAGTTGGGGAAGTGGAGATTGAGGAATGTGCGGGATGGTTCTTTAGCATTCCTGGGTGGTAGGTCTATCAGGTCTGACATGTAGGCTGGGGCATCTCCGTGAATGATTTTGTGAACTAGGGTACATATTTTGAATGTGATGCGTTCTTTAAGTGGGAGCCAGTGTAGTTTTTCTCGTAGTGGTTTCACACTTTCATATTTTGTTTTTCCGAATATGAGTCTAGCTGCTGTGTTTTGAGCTGTCTGAAGTTTCTTATTTGCTCTTGGCAGCCGGCGTATAATGCGTTGCAGTAGTCTAGATGACTGAGTACCATTGATTGTACCAGGTTGCACAAGACGGTCCTTGGGAAGTAAGGTCTTACTCTTTTTAGTTTCCACATTGAGTGGAACATCTTCTTGGTTGTGTTTTTCACGTGACTCTCAAGAGTTAGGTGTCGATCAATGGTAACTCCAAGAATGTTTAGGGTATCCAAAATTGTAAGGTTCAATTTTGGTATATTAATGGCAGTGAATTTGTTCTTGTTGTGTTGAGAGGCATTGAGTTTTTTCTGCATTAAGTTTCAGCCAAAATGCATCCGCCCATGAATGCATGATCTGGAGACTTTGGTTGATGTCACTGGAAATTTCCTTAAGATCTTGTTTGAATGGGATGTAGATCGTTACGTCATCTGCGTATATGTATGGGTTGAGGTTTTGGTTTCATAATAGCTTCGCCAAGGGTATCATCATTAAGTTGAATAGAGATGGCAAGAGGGGAGAACCCTGTGGGACTCCGCATTCTGGTATCCATGCGGCTGATGTAGTCGAGTTAGATGTCACTTGGTATGATCGTGTGGTTAGGAATCCCTTAAACAAGTTGAGAACGTTACCTCCAATTCCAAAGTAGTCAAGGATATGTAGTAATATTCCATGATCAACCATGTCAAAAGCGCTTGACATGTCAAATTGTAGGAGAAGTATGTCTTTCCCGATGCAATCGTTTGTTTGAATTTGGTCATGAGAGTAACTAGTACTGTTTCAGTACTGTAGTTGGACCGAAATCCTGACTGAGAGTTGTGGAGTATTGAGAATTTATTTAAGTAG
The DNA here is from genome assembly GCF_901765095.1 of Microcaecilia unicolor. Lineage (NCBI taxonomy): Eukaryota > Metazoa > Chordata > Amphibia > Gymnophiona > Siphonopidae > Microcaecilia > Microcaecilia unicolor. The sequence continues at coordinate 125,522,644 of NC_044037.1, forward strand.
TCTGTAAGTTGTTTGGTCACCAATCCTTCCGTTAATTTGGTTATTAAGGGAATGGATGCTACTGGTCTGTAGTTGGTTAATTCACTGGCACATTTCTTTGGGTATGGGGTGAGTAAAATGTTTCCTTTCTCCCTCGGGAAAAGTCCGTTTTGTAACATATAATTCAAGTGTTTCATTATGTCTTTTATAAATTGTTGAGGAGCAGATGTCATAAGATTGTTTGGACATATGTCTAGTTTGCAATGAGATTTGGCAAATCTTTTAAGCTTTTGGGAGATGATATCCTCTGATAGTGTTTCGAAGTTGGTCCAGGTTCTGTCTGCTGGGCAAATGCCAGGGTTCGGATCTAGACAGGTAAGGAGTTCCTTATAGTCAATAGTACTGACAGGCATTTTGAGTCACAGTTGTATAATTTTCTCGTTGAAGTATCTTGTGAGATTTTCTGCTCCTGGTGCGTCTTTGCTATTGGTTGTGATTGGTGTAGTGTCTAGTAGTTTGTTCATGAGTTGGAAGAGTTTATGCGTGTCTTTGTAGTTTGGACCAATTACAGTTTTGTAATATAATCTTTTGGTTTGTCTTATGGTATAGTTGTATTTTCTTTGAAGTTGCTTCCAGGCATTAAGTGTGGGCTCATCTTTCTTTTTATTCCATGTAGGTTCTAACCTTCTAACTTGTGTTTTAAGTTTTTTTCAACTCTTCATTGAACCATGGTATTGAATTCTTTCTATGTGAGATTCTGGTTTGGATTGGAGCAATATTGTCTAATATGGCTCTGCATCTGTCGTCCCATTCTAAGAGGAATTGGATTGTATCTGTTTTTATTGTCCATTCATTATAGTAGATCTGTTGCCAGAATATTGCCGAGTCTATTTTTCCTCTCGTGGTGTAGGTTTTTCGTTCTTGTTTATTCGGTGAGTTTTTCGTTCGCCATTGGAAGGAGATGTTTGCTTTATAGTGGTCAGACCACGGTGTGTGTGTCCATTTTGTGTCTGCTAATATAAGGTTTAAGTTGGGATCAAATTTGTGTGTGACAATATCTAGTGTGTGTCCTTTGATGTGAGTTGGCTGCGTATTTGTCCTGCGAAGATCCCATAGTTGTAGGAACTCTTCGCATTCTTGGGTGCATGTTGAGTTGAGATCTTCGAGATGTAGATTGATATCTCCTATTATGATAAGATTTAAGGTTGAAACACAAGTGTTCGAGATAAAGTCCATGAAGTGTGTTTGGGAGTCTAGCCAGTTGCCTGGCGGTCTGTAGAGCAGGACTACATTAAGGTGTTCCTGTAGGTTAGGGTGATTAATCCTTACCGAGGCGATTTCAAGTTGTGGCAGGATGGATTCGGCTGTGGTTGTGATGGTGAATTCAGATTTATATATTATGGCTATTCCTCCTCCTCTTTTTCCGTTTCTTGTCCAATGGGTGATTTTGTATCCTGATGGGCATAGATCTAAGGTTATTGGGTCTTTGAGGTCATGGATCCAGGTTTCAGTGATGAATAGGAGGTCAAGATTGTCTGTGGTAAAATCATCCTATGGTCAAGGAAGCCCTATTACCAGCCCAAAAGGGCTGCCTTTGCTAGTACCTGGGCTTCTGAAAAGAAGGAGCCCACCCAGGTCTATACCTCTAATCATCATTAAGACATGAGCATGACTGGAGCGATCCAGCAGAAGAATGGGGCTTATCCTCCAGCAACTGCTGAGACTTGGAGTCCCCCAAATCCTCAACCAGCTTCTCCAAATTCTCACCAAAGAGCAGCTTGCCCTGAAAGGGAAGCTTGATAAGGTGCTGCATGGAAGCAGTGTTTGCAATATCATGGCAGAGCCACAACAGCCATCAGGCCATAACCACCAAGGCCATTTGTTTGACTGAGACTTGGAGCAGGTCATAGAAGGAGCCCGTCAAGTATGGCAGGCCCATCTCAATAGAAGGCACTTGAAGGGCCTCAGCAGACTCAAAATCAGCCAAGGCATCAGCTGCCTGCTAAACCCAGCTCAGGCATAGGAGCCAACTCTGGGGGTGCTCGAGCACCCCCAATATTGAAAAACTTCCTTGTATGTGTTCAGGGAAGGGTTATTTCCACTGGGCATAGCACCCCCAATCATTCTGAAAAGTTGGCTCCTATGAGCTCAGGCATGCACTAGCTGTGAAGGAGCTATACACTAAGGCAGCCACCTCAAAGGACATCTTGAGAGAGGACTTCAACTTTCTATCCTGAACATCCTTGAGGGGAATGCTGCCCCTCCACTGACAGAATCATCTTCTTGGTGACCAATGCCACCACCACATCCACCTTAAGGAGCTGCATCTTATCCAGCTCCTCCTGTGATATAGGATTGTGATACTGTGAGCAAAGATTGACAGTAGGCCTCCAAATAACACAAGGTTGGGGCTATAAGGTAAATGCTTTAAATCACTAAGCCTGAGGCTTGTTGCTTCACAGGGTCAGGAACAAAAAGGTAGTCTCTTTAATTCAGAAGGAAAAAATCTTGATAAGGGCTTGTGGCTGATAAGGCCCAAACACAGTCCATGCCCTGTGATTTCCATGCCACGTGGAGGGGCATAATCGAACAGAAACGCCTATCTCCATGGGCATTTATCTCCGAGAACGGGTCCGTGAAGGGGCGGGCCGAACCGTATTTTCGAAAAAATGGACGTTTTTGAGCTGGGCGATAATGGAAACTAAAAACGCCCTGATCAAAAACGTCCTAATCCGAGCCATTTGGTCGTGGGAGGGGCCAGGATTCGTAGTACACTGGCCCCCCTGGTATGCCAGGACACCAACTGGGCACCCTAGGTCTCTGCGGTGGACTTCAGAAAAAGCTCCCACATGCATAGCTCCCTTACCATGGGTGCTGAGCTCCCAACCCCCCTCCCCCAAAACCCACTACCCACAAATGTACAACACTACCATAGCTCTTAGGAGTGAAGGGGGCACCTACATGTGGGTACAGTGGGTTTTGGAGGCCTCCCATTTACCAGCACAAGTGTTACAGGTGGGAGGGGGATGGGCCTGGGTCTGCCTGACTGAAGTGCACTGCGGTACCCACTAAAAGTGCTCCAGGGACCTGCATACACGCAGGCCTCTAGGACTTGTTACTGCTGTATAACATTGGCACACCAGTTGACACCTGAAGACTAATCTCTCCGAAAACGTCCTTTATTGGAATAACCGCGTTTACTCACAGTTAACTGCAGATCAGAGGTTCTGCCCCACCACTGGCAACGAATCTCCTTGGTAGTGAGATTAGCAGGTCAGAGCTGGCAGAATGCTGTACAATGCCCTCTTTCAGCCACATTCAAGGTAAGAACTAAGTTCTCTAACGTGGCTAACCCATGGAAGGGATCTAAAACTGGCTTACAAAAATGGCCACTACCTCATGGACTACCGGAAACACAACAGGGCACACTCTGACCCAGTAGGCAGGGGGAAAAGCACCATGGGAGAAGAGCCTACCAACTACCAACATCGTGAGACTGTAACAGAAGCTAATGAAATCACGGAGCCCAATACCTTACACCCACCACAATGCAATGCTGATGTGACCCTGTAGTGCATCCGAGAGCCACATCTGACCCAGGGAAAGGCTGTGAGAGGATCGAACATATTCTGCTGTCATGGAGGTGGGTACGGCATTTGAGGCTGGCATACAGGCTGGGAAAAAAAGTTTTTAAAGTGGGTTTTTTTGGTGGGAGGGGGTTAGTGACCACTGGGGGAGTCCGGGGAGGTCATCCTCGATTCCCTCCGGTGGTCATCTGGTCAGTTGGGGCACTTTTTTGGGACTTGTTCGTGAAAAAAAAGGGTCCAAAAAAAGTGACCCAAAATCGCGGTAAAAATGCCTTTTTTTTTCGATTATCAGCTAAAGACGCCCATCTCTCCTCGACTGCTAACCACGCCTCAGTCCTGCCTCCGACACGCCTCCGACACGCCCCCGTCAACTTTATTCGTTTCCGCGATGGAGTGCAGTTGGAAACGCCCAAAATCGGCTTTCGATTATACCGATTTGGGCACCTTTGCCAGAAAAACGCCCATCTCCCGATTTGGGTCGAAATATAGGCGTTTTTCTCTTTCAATTATAAGCAGGATAGTCTGTAAAGTTCTTTCTCACTCTGTTTGGGTCAGCCAGGTCTCAGAACTGGGTTCACAAGTATCTAAAGGTTGGCTTACCTCAGCTAGATGCACGTAGTGAAGGTGTATGCTTAAGATTGCTTCTTCCATCCCTGGGCCTCCCTAAACCCATTGTAGCTCTGCCTTTTATAGTTCCTGGTTCCTGTCCTTTTGGCTCCACCCCTCCTGTCTCACTTCCTGGGTGGGACTAAGGGTTTTAAGGTGGCTCACAGTACCTGAGGGATCATTCTTAAGAATGAGGGGCAGTGTTCATTATACCCCCTCACAAAGATATAAGTGAGACATAGCCTGAGCCACTTTTAAAACTGCAACAGGGGTGGACCACTATGTTGTAATGAGCTCCTGCATGCCTCATGGACAGGAAAGGACTTAGAGGGTCTCTTAGTATTGGCCATCATAGAGTTCATGGAGGCAGTGTTTAGGGAAGCAGGACTAGAAATATTCAGGACCTCCAGGGCTCTGGTAATAAAGGAGGGCAATTCCTCCTTGTGGAACATCTGCACAACTATGGGATCATCAGCCTCGGTCAAGGGGAACTCTCTCTCCTCCAAATCCTCTGGGTTCAAGGACTGAACCGATGCCACTGAAAGAATGCCCTCCAACCATGGTGGAGATGCAGGGGCCCCAGGATCTGCATCTGCCAAGGCTTCTAAATGCTGTATTTTAGCTATTCCCTCATCAAGTAAGGATTGAGAGGGATACAGAGTCCCTTCAGCTGGGAGAGACCTCTTCAGCAAGTAAACTTGATGCAATAGTAGGACAAACTCCAGGGAAAAGGACATCTGAGCAGGAAGAGCAGAAATTGCTGAGATGCTTACCTATGGGAAGCCAGAGCCCAATGAACTGGGATCCGAATCAGCCAAGACACCAGTGACACCGAAGTGCCCAATGAACCTGATGCCGAGAAACAGGCAGTTACAAAGCCCCAATGCTGACCAGTGGGGTGAGCTGAGCAGTGTGAACTACACATCAACTAAGCTGCCTTAGAAAACAAGGAAGGGAAAGCTGCGCACAGCAGGGGACCCAACTACAATTGAAGATTTAAAGTGGTACTCATCGAAGTGTAACCTTACTGCCCTAAACCTTACTGGAGCTCCACCAGGCTGCTTCTGTCTAGGTCAGAGTCACTGGGAATGAAGATTTCCCCCCTCAGCAATCAAGCTGAAGAGCCAAAAAGCTCACAGTCTTGAAATTTCCAAAACCTGAGCTCTCTCCTTGTTTTTAAACCTTAGTGAGGAAGGAGAAGATAAGCTGCAAGGGAAAAGAAGGGAACCTGACTCTACCAGATGTACCCCAATTGCTGTTAAATGGATATAACCCACAGTTCAGGAACTCATCTGTTGCTAGATGTAATGGGAAAGAATCATAGTCACTGCTTAGAGCAGGGGTGGGCAATTAAGGTCATCGAAGGCCACAACTCAGTCGGGTTTTGAAGATTTCCACAATCTACTGATAGAATTGAAAAATGAACTTGCGGAACTATTGTTAGTAATATCTAATTTATCTTTAAAATCAAGTGTGGTACCAGAAGATTGGAGGGTAGCCCATGAAACGCTGATATTTTTAAAAGGTTCCAGATGGGATCCAGGAAATTATAGACCTGTGACCCTGACGTTGGTGCCGGGCAAAATGGTAGAGACTATTATAAAGAACAAAATTACAGAACATATTCAAAAGCATGGATTAATGAGACAAAGCCAACATGGATTTAGTGAAGGGAAATCTTGCCTCACCAATCTATTACATTTTTTTGAAGGGGTGAACAAACGTGGATAAAGGCAAGCCAATTGATACTGTGTATCTGGAGGTTCAAAAGGTGTTTGACAAAGTACCTCATGAAAGACTCCAGAGGAAATTGGAGAGTCAAGGGATAGGAGTTAGTGTCCTATTGTGGATTAAAAACTGGTTAAAGGATAGAAAACAGAGAGTAGGGTTAAATGGTCAGTATTCTCAATGGAGAATGGGACCGCTGCTTTTAAACATATTTATAAATGATCTAGAGATGGGAGTAACTAGTGAGGTAATTAAATTTGCTGACAACACAAAGTTATTCAAAGTTGTTAAATGTGAGAGGATTGTGAAAAATTACAAGAGGACTTTACGAGACTGGGCATCTAAATGGCAGATGACGTTTAATGTGAGCAAGTGCAAAGTGATGCATATGGGAAAGAGGAACCCGAAATATAGCTACATAATGCAAGGTTCCATGTTAGGAGTCACCGGCCAAGAAAGCAAATAGAATGTTAGGTATTATTAGCAAAGGAATGGAAAACAAAAGTGAGGACGTTATAATGCCTTTGTATCGGTCCATGGTGCGACCGCACCTCGAATATTGTGTTCAATTCTCAAAAAAGATATAGTGGAATTAGAAACGTACAGAGAAGTGCGACGAAAATGATAAAAGGGATGGGATGACTTCCCTATGAGAAAAGGCTGGAGTGTCTAGTGCTCTTCAGCTTGGAGAAAAGATGGCTGAGGGGAGATATGATAGAGGTCTATAAAACAATGAGTGGAGTGGAGTGGGTAGATGTGAATCATTTGTTTACTCTTTCCAAAAATACTAAGACTAGGGTGCATATAATGAAGGTACAAAGTAGTAAATTGAATACGAATCGGAGAAAATCTTTCTTCACTCAACGTGTAATTAAACTCTGGAATTCATTGCCATAGAATGTGGTAAAGGCAGTTAGCTTAGCGTTAAAAAAGGTCTGGAATGGCTTCCTAAAGGAAAAGTCCATAGACCATTATTAAATTGACTTGGGGAAAATCCACTGCTATTTCTGGGATAAGCTGCTTAAAATGTATTGAACTTTTTCAGGATCTTGCCAGTTATTTGTGACCTGGATTGGCCACTGTTGGAAATAGGATGCTGCAGTGGTGTAGCCAGACAGCCAATTTTGGGTGGGTCTGAACACAAAGTGGGTGGGCACAAAATTTTCTCTCTATCCCCCTCCCCCAGTACTTCTCAACTCAAAATATAAATACTTTAGCTGATAAGGATCCCCAATCTCTGTCAGCTGAAGACCTCCACTAAAGATTGCCAGAACTCCCGTCCATCAAGTCCAGCAGGCAGCAGCAACTCCTTGAATCACTGATGCCAGCACTCCATACATGCTTAGTTGTCAGTGGCTCGAGGATGCCTCCATCTACCAAGCTCAGTAGAAGGGAGCTCTGGCTAGCTTCAGAGGAGATCCCCAGCTAGTAGGGGACGGTCAGGGTTGCTGTTAGCCATGCTGGTGACCAGGGCAGAAAATAAAGCCCCTCCCCCAATTCCCTCTCCTCTCCAATCTGCTCATCTGCCATTACAGTCACACTGACAGACCCTTACAAATTACAGAACAAGGGATCACAAATTAGAAATAAAAATACGTAGACAAAATTGAACTGGGAAACCTTAGCATGTACAGCACCACTGAAGAAAACAAAACAAAACAAAACAAAAGTGCATTTCCTTTTCTACTTAACACATTAAAAAGACATCCAGTATGCACATTTCCCAAAGCTAACATATTCCACTTAAAACATTCAAAATAAAATGATTTTTCTACCTTTGTTGTCTGGACATTTATTTTTCCTTCATGTTGGTTCCAATTTCTCTTTCCCGCTTTCCTGTCTTCTGCTTCAAGCGGCTGCCCATTTGTCTTTTCTCTCCTCTCGTTTCATTTCCTCACTACACCTGCCTCTGAAATATTGATCTTTCCATTTTAGCTCTTTCTTTTTTTTTTTCTTTTCTGCCTCTGTACACTCAAATTTCATCCTCTAACTTCTTTTTACTTTTCAGATATCACATTTCCATCTCCATCTAGCTCTCCCATTCCCCATCTCTCTCCTTCCTAGCCTTACATTCCCTTCCATTTTCAATCTACGCACTATTACCATATTTCTACCCCCAGTAATCACTATCCTCTCATTCATTTCCTTGCCATCTTCAGTCCCTGAGCCTCTCCCACATGCTTTCCATCATTCCCAGTGTCTCCCTCCCTCCACCCTGCCAGTCCAGCATCTGTTCCCTCTTTCTCCCCTCCATACCCTCGTAGCCTATCTACCTATCCCTTCTACCTCCCACCACCAGCATCTTCCTGTCCCATCTCTCTCCCCTCCCCCATTGTCCAGCATGTTCCCCTTCTCTACCATCTATTGTCCATCTTCTCTCCCTGGATCCATCTTCCTCCCCTCCTTATGCATCTCTCCTTTCCTCTCCTCCACCTACATGTCCAACTTTTCTCCCTCTCTCTCATTGTCCACTATCTACCTCTCTCCCTGCCTTGAGCCCCTGGTCTAACATCTCTCTCTACCCTCCCCCCCCCACGCATCTCTCCATCCTTCCTTCCCCTCACCTCAATGCCATGTTCAACATTTCTCCTCTCATCTCTCCCTCCCTTCCTTCCACTTCCATGTCCAACACTTTTTTCCCCTCTGGTCCTTTACCATTCCTATGCAGCCTTTCCCTCCTTCTCCTACCCCACCCATATCCAACAATTCTCCCTCTCTTTCCCCTTGCAGCATCTCTCCATCCCTCTCCCTACATCGAACAATTATTCCTCCACCCCACCTAGCATTACCCGGTCTCACTTCATCATCCCAACAGTGCTCCTGTCTCTCCCTCTCTCCCTGACCCCTCCAAGCCACCTGCCAGCATGCTGCAGGTTTTTCCCCCTCCCTCTCCCCGCCACCAATGGCATTCTGCAGAGTTTTTCTCTTCCTCCCCCCAGCCACCCGCTGCAGGTTTTGATTCTTTCCTCCCTACTGTCCCAGCATGCTGCAGACTTTTCTCTCCCTCTCTCCCTCCCTCCCCCCAGCCACCTGCCAACATGCTGCACATTTTCCCCTCTCCCCACCCCCCAGCCACCCGCTGCAGGTTTTGTTCTCTCCCACCTCCCACCGGCACGCTGCAGGCCTTCTTTCCCTTCCCTCCTCTTCCATCTCTGTTGGGCTGCTGGGCAACACCGCCGTCTAACTCTATAGCAAAGCCGCAAGGCACCGGCCACTGGGTCTGTTAGCATGCTGCTGCGACTGCTTCCTGTTCCTTCTTCCGGCCGGCTTCACCTTCCCTGATACTCTTTTTTAAAGAGGCGGGGCCAAAGGCAAGCACAGCAGCATACAGACAGCCCGCCCCTGCGCATCTTTGCTGCAAGATTAAGATGATAAGGGAAGGAGCAGGGAGGGAGCAAAACCTTAAGCTGAAGTGAGCAGCGCAGCAGGCAGGGAGAAGTTGCAGTTTGGGCTGGGAAGACAATTCTTTTATTATTGGTGTCTGTGAGGTGCACCGCTGCTGGGTGGGCCTGAGCACAAAGTGGGTGGGCCCAGGCCCACCCGTGGCTACGCCCCTGGGATGCTGGGCTTGATGGACCTTTGATCTGTCCCAGTGTGGCAATACTTATGTACTTATAATATACATGAGATCTATTTGCTTACAAATGAAACAGTACATGCAAATCAATCTCATACATATTCATTGTGGAAATCTTAAAAACTTGACTGGATTGTGGCCCTTAAGGCCTGTGATTGCCCACCCCTGGCTTACAGGGTGACAACTATTGGCCAGATTCAAGGCTCATGATTGCACAGTTCTGGAATCAGCAAGTGTGTATGGCCCCTGGCTCACGGCTGTCATGGCAGAGCTGCTAAATTACCCAGTTCTAAGAGGGAGCCTTTATCCCAGTTCTGGATTTCAGACAACTCTGTCCTGATGCATTATGGGATCTGTAGCACTGTTTTCAACGGGTAGAATCAAGGACTACAAATTCTATACTGCTTTTGGGATGTACGTTCAAAACCAGGACTGGCCAAAAAGTCTTCCTCCTGAAACAGGGTAAATTGGCAGCTCTGTAACTGTAATGACCACACTGTTGGAAATGGAAGGGCAGATATAACTGGAGAAAAGAATCCACTAGTAGCTACAAATGGAAACCTGACTGAGCTGGAAGAAATTGCTGGATTAAAAAAAAGAGAGAGAGAACAATTAGTTGTTTTCAAAGACCAGAAGGAGGGCAGTCCTTCCACTAATTTTAAGCAATTCAGCTGCACAGTTGAAACTACAGAATGGAATGCTTATCCTGTTATTTCTGCAATTCGCATGACCCTTGCAAGGGAATATTGTTTCTGTAGTATTATAAACTCTGGGAGTGCCATGTTATCACCACAAAGTAGAAAAATATTGATTGATTATAAACTGTTCATTAATTTAAGAAAATTGTTTTATGAGGGGGTAGTGAATTTAAAGAAATGCTTAAGTTCAAATAGAGCATGCTTCTGTATCTCTGATAATACATGTATATAGCACTGCACTGTAATAATTTTGCCCTTGAAACGTTACAGGCCCAACATCTCAGTACAATGGTAAGGAGCACTCTTTCTCATGAGCTCGCTCTTATGTATCAAAGTATCAACAGGGATGTTAGCAGCACTATTGCCTATGTGTCAGTAATGAAACAATGTCTCAGCACAGTGTTAAGGATATCTTATCCCCAAGCCAGTGATTCTCATCCTAATACCTTGGACACTTCCAGCCAGTCAGTTTTTCAGGATATCTAGAAATAATATGCATGTAATAGATATGTATACAATGGAGGCAATGCATGCAAATCTCTCTCAGACATTCAACGTGGATATCCTGAAAACCTGACTGGCTCAATATGTACAGAAAATGGTTTGAGAATCCCTGCTCCAAACCAATGCTAACCTAATGTTCCTGAATTCTGTTAGTGGGCAGACCTTTTTCTGAGCCAGGACAGATCTCAGAATCTACCATATTGTAAAGGAAAACTTTTTCAAATTTGGTAAGTATTGATAGAGTGCTACAGCATAGTTGTTATTGAAGAGTGAGGATGCCCTTCCCTCTGAGCTAGTACAACTGTGAGGGAATAGGTATTCAGCACGTTTCAATGATATGGAGTAATCAGCCTGTAAGAGAGACAGAATGCACTCCAGAGGGAAAGATACAAAAGAAGCAATACTACTTTAAAGGCAAGACAGCTGAGAATTACAGTTTCAGGAATTTGTGATTCAGGACAGGAAAATGATAATAATGCTTAAAGGAAAAGACAGCTGTGAAGCATTGCTAACTTGCTTAAGATTAACCAAATAGGCTGATCCATTCCTAGCTCATACGTGAGATTGTAGTTCTGACTGTCCCATTGATATTCAGCAGCTCTAACCGGTTAAGTGCCACTGAATATCAGCAGATAGCTCCGAACAAGTGATTTAACCAGCAAGGAACATTTCTATCCAATTAAACTGGAGTGGAGGAGTGGCCTAATGGTTAGTTTAGGAGGTTGAAGACCTGGGGAACTGGGTTTGATTCCCACTGCTGCCTGATGGTTGGTAGTGGGTTGAGATCCTGTAGAACCAGATTTAATTCCCTCTGCAGCTCTGTGTGACCCTGGGTAAGTCACTAAAAACCTCTGTTGCCCCAGGTACAACAAAATTACAACAGTAGTACAATGTACTACCTAGACTGTGAGTCCAATAGGGACAGACCCAATCCCTGTAAAGTGAAGCTATAAACCGCTTAGGTCTAAGCAGTATACAAATATTCAAATGAATGAATGAAATTGCTTTGAATATCAGCCCTAACATATTGCTGTTGAAAATATACCTAGTTCCAAAGAAAACACAACACTCTTTAGCTAATACAAATTAAAAAGGGAACCATTACAGAATAGACTTTCAATAACCTCAGGGCCAATCCTCTTTGGAGCTCATGAAGAAATAACACATGACTGTGAAGCGATGACCCAAATAAAGAGCAAATGCCTCAAAAACATTGGCAATGACCTCCTCCTAGAACATGTTATCAAAATTACAACTGCTTAAGAGGCAAACCCTAGGCAGAATAGTATCAGATCTTTCGTAGTCAATAGACCTCAAGACTGAAGATCTCCTGGCTTAGGGAGGCATAGCAACTGATCCTTGTTGAGACAGAATAAATCCACTAAGGACTGTTGGCTAGATTGGTAGTTCTGGAAAATCTGGATTGGGCTGAGGTGTAGCCTAATGGCTAGTGCAGTAGCCTCAGAACCAGGGGACCTGAGTTTGATTCCCACTGCAGCTCCTTGTGATTCTGGACAAGTCACTTAACCTTCTATTGCCCCAAGTAAAAAATAAATGTGTATATAACATGTAAAACACTTTGATTGTAAGGCAGTATATCAAATCCTGTCTCTTTCCCTATTCCCTTAAATGCCATTTTCTAGAGCACTTGAATTAACTGGAAAATAGTGGGAAGATATACAGAAGTTCTTTTCAAAGTCATGCAGCAACAACATGCCTAGACTTTCAAACCCATTCTCCCTATGCTGTCACGATCGCCGCCGTCCATGCCTTGCTCGTCTGTGCTGTGTTCCTCCTTCTTACCTACTGAAATTATCTGCAGTTCCAGTCAGTGACCTGTAGGGTCACTGTAGAGTGGTGGAGGCCAAGCTGGTGATGTCATCAGCACTGAGCACTTCTTAAGCTGGCTTCTGAGAGTGCTGGTTCCAATTCTGTTTCCTTGTGAGGCCGTGGCCTGAAGCTTTGCTACAGCTTTTCCTTATGCTGTGTTCCTGTGGAGAACTGTTTCCAAGCCAGGGAATCCTGAGGAGTAAAAACTTGGCCTACAGCTTTTCCTTATGCTGTGTTCCTGTGAAACCTGCTTTCAAGCTTGGGAGTCCTGAGGAGTAAAGCTTGGCCTACAACTTTCACCTTATGCTGTGTTCCAGTGGAAGTCTGCATCCAAGCCAGGGAGTGCTGAGGAGTAAAGCTTTGCCTACAGCTTTCACCTATTGCTGTGTTCCTGTGAAGCCTGCTTTCAAGCTTGATAATTCTGAGGAGTAATAGCTCTGCCTACAGCTTTCACCTTTGCTTGGGTCCAGTGAAGCCTGCTGCCAGGCCTGCGAGTCCAGAGCCTCCCGTGCCTCAGTTGAGATTCCAGTCACCCACCATGAGTCCTTACTCGCTATATGCAGCAAGTGGCTTTGTGCTGTGTTTGGGACTATGTGGGCTGGATGATGGGGAATGCTGTAGGTGCAGCGGCTGAGGCCAAGTCGCGAGGTATCTCTGGACGAGGGAGCGGTGCTTGGAGCGTGGAGGGGTCCGCGTGGGCTGATCCTGGCCTTTGGGTGCTGTGCAGGGCTGTTGAGTCTTCTGCCTTGGGAGCGTCGGCACAGGTCTGGCTTCTTTACCTTGCTTGCCTGGGGAGCGTCAGCTCGAGCTTTGTTGCTTTATCATGCTTGCCTTAGGATCATTGACTCAGGTTTGGTTTCTTCACCTTGCTTGCCTTGGGTGCCTAATGCGCCCCAGTGACTGGTTGCTTGTCTTAGGTGACATGCCTAGTCTTCTGTGAGCAGAGTGATCCACTCTTGCCTCCACCTGCGGTGCAGGTCCTCAAGAGACTTTCTTTTCACTTTGTTTTGCTAACTGCTTTGCTCTGGTTTTGAGGTAGCTTGCTGCGGTTGTTCCGTGGCTCTTCTGCGTGTACTGACAGAATGAACCCTTTTCTTAAGCGCTAGCAGTATTACCTCAGCCTAATATTACCTATTTGTCTTTGTTCCGCTAGGGCAGGACCATTTGCCTAGTCTATTGTGTTCTACTGTATGCCATATGTTTGCATTGCTCTTTTAGTATTGAGATGCGCAGCTAGGCTGCTTATGATACAGCTAGGCTGTTCTACTTTACCTTATTCTATGTTTCATGTTTGCCTTGCTTCAGCCAGGTTAGACAGTACAGCTAGGCTGCCTGTTTTCCTTTCTGTGCTGTTTGGCTACCCTTTTGCTGCTAATAAAGTTGTCTCAGTTCATCTCCACTTGTGGTCCGGTCCAGTTCTTGGGAGCACTCTTAGTTCTGAGGGGACTCAGTCTATCCAGAGGTGGTTGGGTGATTCTCACGTGGCCACCTCTGGGCCAAGGGCTCACAAACGTCACATATGCCAACTGAAAAGAACGGTACTTTGTTGATAAATTCTGATATCAAGAGATTCAGAACAGAGAGTCCTGAACATCTTGACTATCAGAAAAGATTCCTCGACATGAGAGAGCATCTGTGAAAAGGGAGTTAAGATCAGGGCTATTTTTGAGGGGGTACTGAGTACTGGCACCTTTTTCATTGTCTGCTAAAATTGACCCATGGACCCCAAGTTTTAATGAAAGAGCTCAGGCTCTACACACCAATTCTGCCTTGTCATAGATTCTATGACTGGTTGCAGGGGGCCTGGCTATTGTGGGGTGTGTCCCTCAGTGATTATCCCACCCTTGAAAGGTGGCCTAGCATTTGAGTACCGGCACCTTTTTTTGCTAGAAAAATGCATTGGTTAAAAAATTCTCAAGCTAGCACCATGATTCGCTGAGCGCTAGCCACACTTAATTTCTTCATTTGGGTCCTTTTATTCCCATTCTTTGAAGGACAGTCTTTTGGCTGTAACAGCCTCTTTCACTTCACCTTTTAACCACGTTGGCTGTTTTCTCTTCTTTCCACCTTTGTAAACACATGGACTGCATCTGGTCTCTGCTTCCATGATGGTATTTTTAAATAAAGTCCATGCCTGATATAGAGGCATTGTCCCGTTTTGGGACCTTACCAGTGCTCCCGCGGCGGGGAGCGATGGTCGGCGGGGGCCGCGGGCCCCGGTGCGGCAGAGACAGGCCGCCGACGGGGCCGGCACTTCTGTGGGGCGGCCCAAGGCTGGCAACCCGCGGGAACGAACGCCGGCCCCAGGGAAGGGAGGACGCCGGCCAAGATGGCGGCGGCGTCGTTGTCTCCCCGACCGGAGCTGAGAGGATTGCAAGTCCCGCCCCCTTGCGCCGGATTGGTGCATGGCAGGAGGAACTCCGCCTGCGAGGCGGGTCCTCCAATCCCGGCCATCCTTGCCTGTCAGGGCTACAGGGATTGGCTCTTCTCCAGGGAGAGGATGGACGGGCGGGGGATTTAAACCCCGGAACAAGGAGGGCTCGGGGCTTCCGTTTCAAATGTCAGAAGCCACCCTCAGAGACTGTGTTCTTCGTCCTGCTAGCCGTCCTTGCTAGCTACCTTCAGAGACTGTGTTCCGTTCGCTAGCCGTCCTTGCTAGCCACCCTCAGAGACTGTGTTCTTCGTCCTGCTAGCCGTCCTTGCTAGCCACCTTCAGAGACTGTTCCTTCCGCTAGCCGTCCTTGCTAGCCACCCTCAGAGACTGTGTTCTTCGTCCTGCTAGCCGTCCTTGCTAGCCACCCTCAGAGACTGTGTTCTTCGTCCTGCTAGCCGTCCTTGCTAGCCACTTCAGGGAGTGTGTTCTTCGTCCTGCTAGCCGTCCTTGCTAGCCACTTCAGGGACTGTGTTCTTCGTCCTGCTAGCCGTCCTTGCTAGCCACCTCAGAGACTGTGTTCCTTCCGCTAGCCGTCCTTGCTAGTCACCCTCAGAGACTGTGTTCTTCGTCCTGCTAGCCGTCCTTGCTAGCTACCTTCAGAGACTGTGTTCCGTTCGCTAGCCGTCCTTGCTAGCCACCCTCAGAGACTGTGTTCTTCGTCCTGCTAGCCGTCCTTGCTAGCCACTGTCAGAGACTGTGTTCCTTCCGCTAGCCGTCCTTGCTAGCTACCCTCAGAGACTGTGTTCCTTCAGCTAGCCGTCCTTGCTAGCCGCATCCAGACTGTGCTTTTGCAGCGCTAGCCGTCCCTGCTAGCCACTCAGTCGGGACTGTGTTGCTGGTGTTCAGCCAGGCCGGCCGTCACCCCGCGGTTCCAGCAGTCCCGCTGGCCGCCTGCAGCTGGGGGCTCAACCTCCGGTGAACGGCGGTCGCCGCGGGTGAAGATCCGGGGTGCGCGGCAGTCCTCTGAGGTCCTTCGGGCCTCAGAGAACCTAAGGGCTCACCACTACCTAGACGAGACAGGACAGGCATATTTTCAAAGCACTTAGCCTTCCAAAGTTCCATAGAAACCTATGGAACTTTGGAAGGCTAAGTGCTTTGAAAATATGTCTAAACATGTCCTTGTAACGTTTGTAAGCCCTTGTCCCAGAGGTGGCTGGGTGAGGAGGATCACTCTACCACCTCTGGGTAGACAGTCCCATCAGAGACACGAGTATTGCAAAGAACTGGACTGGATTGCAAGTGGAGGTGAACTAAGGTAGTTTTATTGGCAGCAAAGGGAACACATGACAAAAGGGCAAACAAACAGTTCAGAAAAACAAAAGGGAAAGAACAAAGCAGCCTAGCTGCACATCCTTACACTAGCTAAAGCAAAGCAAAACATACAGCATACAATAATGGCAAATAGGGGGACAGTCCAGCCGAACTGGAAAAGCAAACACAAGAAGCTAAGTAAAGCCCCGCCCTGGCGGGACAACAGAAAGCAAAGGTACTTAGCTGGAAGCGGTAAAACCGCTGGCAGTCAGATAAAGGTTAATTTTGTCAGGATTCTCATGTAAGCCGCTGGACCTCCGCGGCAAACTCTCTCAGAAGCAGGAAATGAGCAGCAGCAAAGCAAAAGAACTTAAAATAGTCTCTTGTAGACCCATACCACGGGTAGGGAATTTGAGCAGACCCTCCGCTCGCTGAAGGCAAAGAATGGCACAAAACCAAACAGACGCTGAGGCACCGAAGCCGAATGTTCCCAGGGCAGACAAGGTTTAAGCAAGCAATGCCCGAGCCAATGCTCCCAGGGCAAAAGGTCAATAACAATCTCTGAAGCGCCTGAGCTGAATGTTCCCAGGGCAGACAAGGTTTAAGCAAGCAATGCCCGAGCCAATGCTCCCAGGGCAAAAGGACACACAGACACAGTGCAGGAACAGCCCACGCAGATCCCTCCATGCTCCGAGCACAGCCATCTTGTCCAGAGATACTTCGAGACGCGGCCACAGCTCCAGTACCTCCAGCACTCCACATCGTCCCCGCACACACAGTCCAAAACTCAGCACAGAGCTAACTCACTGTAACCAGCAACCAAGGACTCACTGCGGACATCTGGAATCTCAGCTGAAGTACAAGAAGCTCTCTGGACTTCAAGGATTGGAAGCAGGCTTCACTGGAACAGAGCAAGAAGGTGAAAGCTGCAGCAATGCTTCAGGCAACAGCTTGACAAAGGAACAGCAAGTGGAACTAGCAGAGCCTCAGGCAGACCTGAGCTCAATCAGGAGTTATTGCCAGCACCCTGAGTGCACACAGAGGCCGGATTAAGAAGGGCTCAGTACTGATGATATCACTGGCTTGGCCTCCACCACTCTACAGTGACCCCACAGGTCACTGACTAGAACTGCAGGTAAATTTAATGGGTCTAGATGGAGCAGGGCACAGACGCTGCTGGCCATGACAGTCCTAACCTTTGTAGCCAAACCTTTTAGCTTCTTTTTAACCATTTTCCTCAGTTTGTTATAGTCGCCCTTTCGAAAATTAAATACAGCTACAGTAGATTTCCTTTGTGGCTTCATTCCAGATTGTAGCTCAAACTTGATCATGTTATGATCACTGTTTCCCAGGGGACCCAACAGCGTTACCTCTTGTACTATGCCCTGCATGCCATCAAGGACTAGATCTAAAATGGCTCTTCCCCTTGTCGGTTCATGAACCAGTTGCTCCAAGAAGCACTCATTTATTACATCTAGAAATTTTATGTCCCTGGCACTCCCTGATATAAAATTATACCGGAGAAATTGAAATCACCCATTATTATACTGTTGCCCAATTTGCCAGCTTTCCTAATTTCTGTAAACATTACTTCATCTGTCTGTTTGTTCTGTCCAGGTGGATGGTAGCACAGCCCAACAAGAATACTCCTTCCCTTCACACATAGAATTTCTATCCATAATGATTCCACGGTGCTATCTTTTTCATGAAGGTTTATTTTATTTGACTCAATTCCTTCTTTAACATATAGCGTAACCCCCCCCCCCCCCCCCCCATTTGATTAATCTCTTTTCACCAAGTCTCTGAGATGCTTACTATATCTCCTTCATCATTTAGTGCTATAAACTCTAACTCTCCCATCTTATTTTTTCGGCTTCTAGCATTTTTATACAGGCACTTCAAATTCAGTTTTTTCCTTGTATCGACAAGCTGCTTAGAAGTTGACTGGGATAATGTGCATCCTTTACCGTGCTCTCTCCTTAAACACGCCATGGCTTTCTTTCAGCATTATTGAAACCACTCTAATGGGATTCCCTGAATGTCCTGTTTCAATAGTATCTCCACATCGAACCATGCACTCCTGGGCGACTGTCTGCTTTTAACCCCATTCTAGTTTAAAAGCTGCTCTATGTCCATTTAAAACGTTTGCGCCAGCAGCCTGGTTCCATCCTGGTTAAGGTGGAGTCCATCCTTTTGGAACAGACTCCCCCTTTCCCAGAATGTTGCCCAGTTCCTAACAAATCTAAATCCCTCATCCCTGCACCATTGTCTCAACCATGCATTGAGACTTCGGAGCTCTGCCTGCCTTTTGGGTCCTGCGTGTGGAACGGGGAGCAAGTCTGAAAATGCTACCCTGGAGGATCTGGACTTAGCTTTCTAAGAGCCTAAATTTGGCTTACAGAACTTCCCTGCCACATTTTCGTATGTCTTTGGTACCTGCATGTACCAAGACAGCGGCTCCTCCCCAGCACTATCTAGGTTCCTTGACAAGGAACTCAATCTCACCATCACTGAAATTGCACTTCTTGCTTGGTGCCTTCTTTTTGGATGCCAATCCAATAACAGGATGTGAAAAGTTGAAAATTTAGAGATGGATGTTTTTTATAGAGCACTGGAGACATTTCAGCTGCGGCCACTTAGATATTTGGGGGATGGACTTTTTTTTTAAATTATGGTGCAAGCATGAAAACGTTCTTTATGATTATTGTACACACATTAAAATATTTTGAGAAGATTGATTTGTTTAATCCTTTGATATTAACATTCCTACGGGGGAGGTGGCTTTTCATCCACCTAGAAGCTTCCACACCTGGGAAACAGACTCATTTGCTCTCCATTATGTCTATGCAGCATTAGGAGCTGAACCCTGGAAGTCATGAGCCAGCTTTAGTCCCCTTTGGCCACTGTCTGCAGTTAAGCAGAGACTTCTGATCCTACCCTTCCACTTCTATTCTATTCAGGCTATTTATATCCCGCTAGTATCAATAAAGAATCTATGTGGGTTACATAAATTCAAAACATATACTGAAAAGTTAGGAAGGCTTACAAAATTAATTGTTCAGAAGTTTACTAACAAGATAAGTTTTCAATCCCTTACAAAATGGTAAATAAACAGAAATCACACAAATTTGTGCAGGTATAGAGTTCCACAATTTACTAGCCTGGAAAGAAAAGAAGCCCTCATGAACTTTCTTATAACAAACTTTCCTAACAGATGGAAACCCCAACAGCAAAGTACAATAGAAATGAAAATTTTCTCGAAGCGCTGGATAAGCCAGTGGCGTAGCCAGACTGCCAATTTTGGATGGGCCTGAACCCAAAGTGGGTGGGCACAAAATTTTCTCTTTACCCCCCTCCCCCAGCAAAATTTAGTCACGCTAATCAGATGCATTTGTCACACAGGGTAAAGTGCTGCTTTTCAGTGCATCAGATTTCAGAAAATTTATTTAATAGCCTAACACCCTTTTCAGTGAGCTTTCAGAGGCCAAAACCTCCTGCCTCAGGTCAGTATAATGCTGTTACGGTATCCTCGCCTGACCTAAGGAAGGAAGTATTGGTCTCTGAAACTTCATTAACACAGGTACCATATTACTTTATCCTAAATTAAAAATAAAATGATTTTCTTTACCTTTCTTGTATGGCCATTTACTTTTTCTCATTGTGTCGCTCCCAGTCTCTAGATTCTGCTTTCCTTCGTTTTCGCTTAACTCTTCTGCCACGGTTTCCTGGCCATTTCTCATTTTTCTCTCCTTTTTCTTTGCTTTCTTCAATATTTTTCTGCCTCTCTCTCTCTGTCCTGATTTAATTCATTCTTACTATCCATTCTTTAATTTCCTTCATCTACTTATGGCTTTTCATCTTTTTCTCACCCTTGTTCTCCCCATGCCCCTTCCTCTTATTCTCCAGTCTTTCACTACTCTCCTTTTCCATCCAGCAGCTCTCTTCTTTCTCTCCCCATCCTTCCAGTCTCCCCTCTCTCTCCCCATCCTTCCAGTAGTCTCCCCTCTTTCTTTCTGCATCCTTCCATCCAGTGTCACCTCTTTCTCTCCCCATCCTTCCATCCATCTATCCTCTCTCCTGATCCTTCCATCTAATGTCTCTCTCCCTCTTTCTAACCAGTGTCTCTGTATCACTCTACCCTTTTCTGTTGTGTCCCTTCTCTCTCCACATCCTTCCAGTCTCTCACCTTTCTCTGCATCCTTCCAGTCTCTCCCCTTTCTCTCCCCATCCTTCCATCCAGAGTCTCTCTCCCCATCCATCCGTTTTCCCTCTTTCTCTCCCCATCCTTCCATCTGTTTTCTATCTTTTCTCCCCATCCTTCCATCTGTTTTCCCTCTTTTCTCCCCATCCTTCCATGTTTTCCCTCTTTCTCCCCATCCTTCCATCTGTTTTCCCTCTTTTTCTCCCCATCCTTCCATGTTTTCCCTCATTCTCTGCCATCCTTCCATCTGTTTTCCCTCTTTTCTCCCCATCCTTCCATCTGTTTTCCCTCTTTTCTCCCCATCCTTCCATGTTTTCCCTCTTTCTCCCCATCCTTCCATGTTTTCCCTCTTTTCTTCGACGAGGCCCGCCCTGCATGCCAGCGCCAGCCCCCATTGCCGGCCACTGCTGCTTTTCCTGTTGAGCAGCAGGGCCGGCGCTACAAAAAAGAAGAAGCGCTAACGACGCTAAGGACGAGAAATGTTTAAAAAAAAAAAAAGCGCGGCACCGGCAGGCACTGTCTCGGCAGCCTTGAGGCATTGGCTGCTGAGGCATTGGCTGCTGGCTCGCAGGCTCCTCCCACAGACGGGAGGAGCCTGCGAGCCAGCAGCCAATGCCTCAAGGCTGCCGAGACAGTGCCTGCCGGTGCCGCGCTTTTTTTTTTTTTTAACATTTCTCGTCCTTAGCGCCGTTAGCGCTTCTTCTTTTTGTAGCGCCGGCCCTGCTGCTCAACAGGAAAAGCAGCAGTGGCCGGCAATGGGTGCTGGGGCTGGCGCTGGGCGGGCCTGGGCTGAAATTGGGTGGGCCTGCCCGTAGCTACGCCCCTGGGATAAGCTATCAACTATGGAAGAAGACAACAATTCCCCTGTAATACACTAAATACAAGTAGTCTTAAAAACTATCCAGGCAGCAACTGGTAACCTATGTAGCTTTCTAAGTTACATGATCATAATGTGAACAGCCATAGATCAATTTGGCTGCAGTATTTTGCAATAGTTGCAACTTAATTAATTTTTGAATTTAATCCACTATCTAAAATACTACAATAGTCCAACTGAGAAACCACATTAGACTAAAACAACATGCAAAAATGTTCAATAAAATAGTGGGTCAAATCGCACTTGACGTAACTTAAAAAATATTTTCTTGCTTATAGCTTATCTGTAAATCCATTGTCAATTGTGTATTCAAAATAATTCACAAAGTCTTAGATTTCTCAAACTGGAACTGTTCTCTGGAGGCTATGGTCACACTACAAGGAGCTAAAGAAACATCATTACAAAAATATAGCAACTTAGTCTTAGCTGCATTGAGTTTCAAAAGATGAAAATTAGCCCAAGAGTGAATCAAAGCAATAAAATAAAAAATGGAAGTTTGTAATGTAGAAAAATCTGATATTATTGGAATCGGGACAAATATGTCATCTGCATAAGAACAACCACAATGACCAGATGTATCCAAAACCAAACCCAAACAGCTCATAAATACATTGAACAGAATCGGAGATAATGGTGAATCCTGTGGGACACTAACATCTGACCTCCAAGTAAATGAAAAAATATTATTCTTCTTAGTGTAATACAATCTATTCCTCAAAAAAACTTCCATCCTTTCTGGTAGGGAGCTGACCTGAGACCTGGTCTGCCTACATATCTAACAAATGACTCCTTGCTTTTTGCAGGACCTGACTGCAGAACAGGGTAGAACATAGGCACTGGTCAGAAGGAACACAAAGGACAGCAGTGGACTGTGATACAAACTGTTTCCATGCTAACACTATGGGACTGTGGGGATATCTGCAGCTGTGACTGTCATGGAGACACCCATTTCTGGCTGTCTGCCTGCCTGCCCAGCAGGGCAGGGGCAGGGGATGCCCTGGGAATGGGTGTGTGCACCATGGTTTCCACAGGTCTGAGTTTCATGGGGGTCCTGCCTTTTCTCCAGCTTTTCATTTCATGTCTCTCTTCAGCTGTTCCTATTGTTTAGTCTTCCACATCTCCATTTGTATGGTAAACCCCATTCAACTTTGCCCATGTGCTCACCCATTCCCAAGGTTGAGGGGGAACCATTTGATATACTGATTGTCATTTCCAAAAAAAGTGACTTCACCCCCCACAATCCTCTGAATTCCAGCATCTTTTAAACTTATCCCTGACCTGCCCTTCATGTTCAGTAGGCCCAGAGGTGAGGCCACATCCTCTGCAGGGCCATCTGCATATTCCACGGGGAAGGGGGGGTGGATATCTGGCAGTAGGAGAATGGCCAGATATTTCACCCCCAGGGGACAGATGGCTACAGAGTTCAATGGTGACATAGGTGGATAGTCTGCCCCATACTATGACACATATTGCTGTTTCTGTGACCTACTTTGTATTCTTATGTCCAAGTAACTGTAGTGGGAAAGAAAGCCAGCAGATCAATATCACAACAAAAAGATTTTATTGAAAATACCGTGTATGAACAAATCGCCCGACACAGGCCGTGTTTCGCCCACCTAGGGCTGCGTCAGGGGCTAATTTGAAACCTTCGTAAAGGGGCAAATATGGTGCATAAAAGTCAAGAAAAAAAACAGCTCAAACGGGAATCCTGTAGTCTCTAGCTTCAATAATGGTGTGTCCATTTGTGTACGCTAGAGATTACAGGATTCCCGTTTGAGCTAGTTTTTTTCTTGACTTTTATGCACCATATTTGCCCCTTTACGAAGGTTTCAAATTAGCCCCTGATGCAGCCCTAGGTGGGTGAAACACGGCCTGTGTCGGGCGATTTGTTCATACACGGTATCTTCAATAAAATCTTTTTGTTGTGCTATTGATCTGCTGGCTTTCTTTCCATATTGGATTTTGCAGATCGTTTGCCTTGTTGTTTTTTGGGACCCTCAAGTAATTGTAGTTATATTAGGGGATAATCTCCTTTACTGATTGTACCTTTTAAAACATTCCCCTCATTCCCGGAGGGACACAGGCTGAGCTCATAGCTATAGGGTATCTGGTGGTAGAGCCCTTCCCCAGCAGAGTGAAGAGGACAGATATTGGCCTGCCAGGTCCTGGGGACTGGCTAGCCACCCCCCTGCAGTTGGTGAGTAGCTGGGCCAGGAATCTGTCTTCAGAAACATGTGTATGTAGTAGCAACATTCCCTGCAGATGTCTCTCAACAGTTGTCTTGCCCATCGCCTTGCCAACTGAGGGGCTGGCCTGCCCCCAGCACATGGCAGGCCAATATCTGGCCTCTTGACTCAGATAATGAGAAGGGAGTGGTAAGGGAGACTGCAGACCTCTGTTTCCCTCCCCCTCTCCCCAGGGTCTGCAGTCTCCTTTTCCCAGGGCTTGCCTACTAGTGTTGGCAGCAGAGCACCTGTCAGCCTTGCATATCAGGATATCAACACATTTTGTACAAAGTGGAGACACGACCTTTGTATGCCAAATAATGTATTTATAAACATCCTATATAATAATTCTCACCTCCAACGTTCTAAACTTGCTGCCTCAGACCGTGCCTCCTTTGGAGTTGGGTTGCTAGGCTCCGTAGATCTCGCTGACGTCACTGGACCCATTATGACATGCAACCAATGGATGCACAGGAAAACGTCAAAACCCAGAGAGTCGGCGGGGAGGAGGAACAGAAAAAGAGAAATGTAAAGAAAAAACAGCCAGCCAGCAAGCCGCGGATACTATTATAACAACAACCGCGCTCCCGCTGCTTTCTTCTTTCAACACCAGCCTCTACTGTGCCGAGAAAAGAGGCTGAATCACGAAGACAGGATTTTTTGATGCCACGTGCGCTGCTCCAAAGCCTTTTCCCGGCACCAACATCAAGTTGTCTACGAGCCCCGCCACTGCTTGCACTGGACGTGGGCTGCAACTCGGGGGTAAGCAATAAGGAGGGTTAGATTGAAAACAGCAGGGGACGGGGTTTATTAACCCTCCTTAGGTGAGCCTATCTAGCCCATTGTAAGGGTTGAAGCTAGTAGGTCGAGCTTGCCGGCATTGAGACCATTCTCCTTCATCCAAAACAACAGCAAAAAGTTATTACGAATAACGGACTGCCTCTATGCGTGGTCCATCTGTAAAAAGGGGGAGAGGAGGGTTGCTGGGCATGAGGGGGGGGCAGGGGAGAGGGAGGGGGGAAGGGGTCCAGAGACGTGGGGGTGGAAGGGGGTCCTCAGACCATAAAGGGGGAGGGGGGCCCTGAGAGGGGGGTGGGGCACTCACTCTCTCTCACACATACACTATCTCTGACACACTCTATCTCTCTGTCACACACACACACAGTCTCTATCTCTGTCTCACACACACTCTCACACAGACACTCTTGTCTCTCACACACTCTCTCTCTCTCACACAAACACACACACACTCCATCTCTCTCTCTCATTCTCTCTCTGACACACACACTCCATCTCTCACACACACTCTCTCAAACATACACTCCGAGGAAAACCTTGCTAGCGCCCGTTTAATTTGTTGTCAAATGGGCCTTTTTTACTAGTTTAACTTAACTGTATGAATAGTGCCAATAGTCCTTTTCTCTTACTGAGGGTGGTGATGTTCCTCATATTGCCTCTGGAGCAGACCAACAATCTGCCTCAGTATTTCCCTTTGCACTGCCAGCTCCTGCAGCAATTCCCTATCCATTGTTGAGACTTGCTGCAGGAGCTGGAGTTGGGGGTTGGCCTGGCTGGGCCCACCAGCAGGCGTGGCAGATGTGGCAGCTCAGCCCACAGCAGCTGGACCTTCTAACTTAGTTGGGAGGGGGAAGGCTGTTCCTGCCCCTCTTCTTCCCCCTCTCCAAGCGGGGCATGTCCCCCAAGGGGTCCTCTCCATCCTCAGCCTCCAAAGTTTATGAGGGGAGTGGCACCTCCCAGTGCCCAGGTCTATCTCCACCTCTTGCCATGCTCTCACAGGCGCAGGCTGGTCCTGTGCTGCCTATGGTGATGTGGGCTGGTCCTGGACTGCCAGTTTAGCAGCTGGAGGGTTTCCTGTGTGTGTAAAAGGTTTGCAGTTAAGATCAACACATCTTATATGACCAGTATGGTAGTGCAGCTGGCTTTCAGGAGGCAGGGACAAGGACAACTGAGGGCTGTTGTTGTTAACTTGGGGACATATCTGAGCAGTAGCAGGAAACCCTGGACGCAATGATATCAGAGGTGTTTGTCTCCTGAGTGTGGTCTGGCTATAGGCAAGTTGATGGGCTCTGGGCCTACTGGAGGACCCTGGGTGAGAAAGCACTGGCTGGAAGATAGTATGACACTGTGCTATTGCATGGATGGGGCCATTATTATTATAATTACATTTGTATCCCACATTATCCCACCTTTTTGCAGGCTCAATGTGGCTTACAATTCATCGTGGATACTGGAAATAGAAAAGAATGTACATTTGGTTTTACAGCAAGTTTTGGGTACATGATGGTGAAATACATAATATTGGAAATAGAAAAGAGTATACATTTGTTTTAGCAGAAGTTTTGGTTACATGATGGTGAAATACATGATAGTGTTAAAGCCATAGACATTAGGTGCGTGATAGTGTGAAAGCAAAAGA
This sequence comes from Microcaecilia unicolor, assembly GCF_901765095.1. Lineage (NCBI taxonomy): Eukaryota > Metazoa > Chordata > Amphibia > Gymnophiona > Siphonopidae > Microcaecilia > Microcaecilia unicolor. The sequence continues at coordinate 125,548,578 of NC_044037.1, forward strand.
CATTAAAGAACATTCCTGGATATCTTAGAGAAAGTAGAGTTACGCGCATTGTTCTTTATGATATACTAGTAAAAAAGGCCCGTTTCTGACACAAATGAAACGGGCGCTAGCAAGGTTTTCCTCGGAGTGTATATGTTTGGGAGAGTGTATGTGAGAGTGACTGTTTGAGAGTCAGAGTGAAAGTGTGAGTGTGTGTGTGTGAGAGAGAGAGTGAGTCTGGGTGTGAGTGTGTTTGTGAGAGTGTGTGTGTGAGAATGAGAGTGTGTGCAAGTGTGTATGTGAGACACAGTGTGAGAGAGAGTGTGTGTGTGTGGGCGAGAGAGAGAGTGTGTGTGTGAGACACAGATTCTCTGTGAGAGTGAGTGTATGAGACCAAGCGAGTGTGTAAGTGACTGTGTGGCACATAGAGAGTGAATGTGATACAGTGTGAGACAGAGTGTGTGAGAGTGAGAGTCAGAAAGACATTGTATATGAGAGAGAGAGTGTGAGCCTTGCCCTCCCAATCCATGCCCATCTGTCCCCTGCCCCCTCCATTCCTCCTTTTCCAGCAATTCCCCTCTCTCCCTGAGCCCTGCCCTGCAATCCATATCCATCCATGCCCATCTGTCCCCTCCATTCATCCCTATCCAGCAATTCCCCTCTCCCTGAGCCCTGCCCTCCCATCCATGCTCCTCTGTCCCCTGCCCCCTCCATTCATTCTTTTCCAGCAATTCCCCTCTCTCCCTGAGCCCTGCCCTCCCAATCCATGCCCATCCATGCTCCTCTGTCACCTGCCCCCTCCATTCATCCCTATCCAGCAATTCCCCTCTCTCCCTGAGCCCTGCAATCCATATCCATCCATGCCCATCTGTCCCCTCCATTCATCCCTATCCAGCAATTCCCCTCTCTCCCTGAGCCCTGCCCTCCCAATCCATGCCCATCCATGCTCCTCTGTCCCCTGCCCCCTCCATTCTTCCCTTTCCAGCAATTCCCCTCTCTCCCTGAGCCCTGCCCTCCCAATCCATGCCCATCCATGTTCCTCTGTCACCTGCCCCCTGCATTCATCCCTATCCAGCAATTCCCCTCTCTCCCTGAGCCCTGCCCTGCAATCCATATCCATCCATGCCCATCTGTCCCCTCCATTCATCCCTATCCAGCAATTCCCCTCTCCCTGAGCCCTGCCCTCCCAATCCATGCCCATCCATGTTCCTCTGTCACCTGGCCCCTCCATTCTTCCCTATCCAGCAATTCCCCTCTCTCCCTGAGCCCTGCCCTGCAATCCATATCCATCCATGCCCATCTGTCCCCTCCATTCATCCCTATCCAGCAATTCCCCTCTCTCCCTGAGCCCTGCCCTCCCAATCCATGCTCCTCTGTCTCCTGCCCCCTCCATTCATCTCTTTCCAGCAATTCCCCTCTCTCCCTGAGCCCTGCCCTGCAATCCATGTCCATCCATGCTCCTCTGTCCCCTGCCGCCTCCATTCAACCTTTTCCAGCAAGTCCCCTCTCTCCCTTCCATGACCCCCCTCACATCCATGCTCCTCTCTCTCCTATGTCCCAGCCTGGCCCGCCCTCTTCTCCCCCCCCCTTCGCATCCATGCCCCCCCCTTCGCATCCATGCTGTCGTTTCTCCCCTGCCCTCCCGCTCCCATTGTTCAACTTTACTGGCCACCCTCTTCTCTCCCCCCAACTTCCTTTTTTTTTTTTTTTCTTCTTTTTAAATTTACCTCCGTGGCGGTTCCGGCAGCGAAGCGTCAGGGAAGGAGGCGGCGCTCCCGACGTCTCTAGCCTTCCCTTTGCTGTGTTCCGCCTTCTTCTGACGTCATCCTTGACGTCAGAAGAAGGCGGAACACAGCGAAGGGAAGGCTAGAGACGTCGGGAGCGCCGCCTCCTTCCCTGACGCTGCGCTGCTGGAATTGTTTGGGTTTTTTTCCGCCCTCGACGTCATGACGTTTGACGCGAGGGCGGGGCAGAGACGGCTGGCTGGCTTGAAGGCTTCACACCACAAATCCACGAACCCTTCAGCCTGGGAGTGACGTCAGGTGGCTTCAGAACGTTGTCCTCAGAACGTTGAGGGTGCGTTTTATTATATTAGATTTTGTCGAAGAGATAAGTTTTCAGGAGTTTGTGGAAACTGGTCATTTCATAGACCGATTTCAGGTCATGTGGCAGTGAGTTCCAGAGCTGTGTGCTTGTATAGGAAAAGGTTGATGCATGCACTGATTTGTATTTCAAGCCTTTACATTTGGGAGGATGAAGATTGAGGAATGTGCGGGAGGATTTTTTTGCATTTCTGGGTGGTAGTTCTATTAGGTCCGACATGTAGGCTGGGGCATCACCATGGATGATTTTATGAACCAAGGTACAGAGTTTGAATGTGATGCGTTCTTTGAGTGGGAGCCAGTGTAGTTTTTCGCGAAGGGGTGTTGCGCTTTTGTATTTTGGTTTGCCGAATATAAGTCTGGCTGCCGTGTTCTGGGCTGCCTGGAGTTTTTTGAGTATTTGCTCTTTGCAGCTGGCGTAGACTGAATTACAATAGTCCAGACGACTAAGTACCAGTGATTGTACCAGGTATCAGAAGACATTCCTTGGGAAAAATGGTTTGACTCTTTTTAGTTTCCACATTGAATGGAACATCTTTTTAGTTATGTTTTTTGCATGGTTCACAAGTGTTAGGTATCGGTCAATGGTGACTCCAAGGATTTTTAGGGTGCCTGAGACTGGTAGACTTAGATTAGGTGTGTTGATGGTGGTGAATTCTTTCTTGTTGTATTGCGAGGTGAGTACTAGGCATTGGGTTTTTTCGGCATTTAGTGTCAGTCGAAATGCATCGGAAATTTCTCTTAGATCGTGTTTGAATGGGATAAAGATTGTTACATCATCAGCATATATATATGGGTTTAGATTCTGATTCGATAATAGCTTAGCCAAGGGTGTCATCATTAGGTTGAATATGGTCGGTGAGAGGGGGGATCCCTGTGGAACTCCGCATTCAGGTGTCATGTGGCTGATGTAGTCGAGTTTGATGTCACTTGATATGAGCGGGTGGTTAGGAAACCCTTGAACCATCTGAGAACGTTACCTCCGATTCCAAAGTATTCGAGGATGTGTAATAAAATTCCATGGTCGACCATGTCGAATGCGCTTGACATGTCAAATTGTAACAGTAGTATGTTGTTGCTGTTTGCTATCAATTGTTTGAGTTTGGTCATAAGCGTGACTAGTACGGTTTCCGTACTGTGATTAGAGCGAAATCCTGACTGGGAATCGTGCAGTACCGAGAACTTGTTTAGATACTCTGTGAGTTGTTTGGTCACCATGCCTTCTGTTATTTTGGTGAATAGGGGAATGGATGCTACTGGTCTATAGTTCGTTAGTTCATTAGTATTTTTCTTTGCATCCTTGGGTATGGGGGTGAGTAGAATATTACCTTTCTCCTTTGGGAAGAATCCGTTTTGTAGCATGAAATTCACATGGTTAGTTAGGTCCATTATAAATTGTTGGGGGGCCGACTTCATGAGGTTGTTTGGGCATATATCTAATTTACAGCGAGATTTGGCGCATCTTTTAAGTGTCTGTGAGATAAGATCTTCTGGTAGTATAGTGAATTCAGTCCAGATCCTGTCTGCTGGGTAGATTCCGGGTTCTGGGTCTAGGCATTCTAGGAGTGTAGTATATTCGATTGGGCTGGCTGGTATTTTGAGTTGTAGTTTTATGATTTTCTCGTTGAAGTATTTTGCCAAGTCATCGGCTCCTGGAGTGTCTTTGTTGTTGTTGGTGACTGGGGTTGTGTCTAATAGTTTATTCACGAGTTGGAAGAGTTTGTTTCCATTATTGGCAAGGGTGTGTGTGTATGTCCCCATACCTATGTGTCCTACAGCTGGCTGGGATATGGCAGGGGACCCTGTCATAGTTGCTGATCCTTCCGGCCACCTCTGCTGGGACTCACAAGAGAAAGGCAGCTTCCAGTCGTCAAAGTGGAAAACCTAGGTGCATCTTTCTATGGGGTATTGATACTAGCTGTTTTAAGGCCCTGAATGATGGCAGTGGCTGCACATCACCCCATGACTCATGCCCATACTTTGGGGGTGCCTGGGGGGGGAGGGATGGGTACACATACAGTGGGGGAAATAAGTATTTGATCCCTTGCTGATTTTGTAAGTTTGCCCACTGACAAAGACATGAGCAGCCCATAATTGAAGGGTAGGTTATTGGTAACAGTGAGAGATAGCACATCACAAATTAAATCCGGAAAATCACATTGTGGAAAGTATATGAATTTATTTGCATTCTGCAGAGGGAAATAAGTATTTGATCCCCCACCAACCAGTAAGAGATCTGGCCCCTACAGACCAGGTAGATGCTCCAAATCAACTCGTTACCTGCATGACAGACAGCTGTCGGCAATGGTCACCTGTATGAAAGACACCTGTCCACAGACTCAGTGAATCAGTCAGACTCTAACCTCTACAAAATGGCCAAGAGCAAGGAGCTGTCTAAGGATGTCAGGGACAAGATCATACACCTGCACAAGGCTGGAATGGGCTACAAAACCATCAGTAAGACGCTGGGCGAGAAGGAGACAACTGTTGGTGCCATAGTAAGAAAATGGAAGAAGTACAAAATGACTGTCAATCGACAAAGATCTGGGGCTCCACGCAAAATCTCACCTCGTGGGGTATCCTTGATCATGAGGAAGGTTAGAAATCAGCCTACAACTACAAGGGGGGAACTTGTCAATGATCTCAAGGCAGCTGGGACCACTGTCACCACGAAAACCATTGGTAACACATTACGACATAACGGATTGCAATCCTGCAGTGCCCGCAAGGTCCCCCTGCTCCGGAAGGCACATGTGACGGCCCGTCTGAAGTTTGCCAGTGAACACCTGGATGATGCCGAGAGTGATTGGGAGAAGGTGCTGTGGTCAGATGAGACAAAAATTGAGCTCTTTGGCATGAACTCAACTCGCCGTGTTTGGAGGAAGAGAAATGCTGCCTATGACCCAAAGAACACCGTCCCCACTGTCAAGCATGGAGGTGGAAATGTTATGTTTTGGGGGTGTTTCTCTGCTAAGGGCACAGGACTACTTCACCGCATCAATGGGAGAATGGATGGGGCCATGTACCGTACAATTCTGAGTGACAACCTCCTTCCCTCCGCCAGGGCCTTAAAAATGGGTCGTGGCTGGGTCTTCCAGCACGACAATGACCCAAAACATACAGCCAAGTGTTTAAATGTCCCTTTCTTAAAGACCTCTTTCTGCCCCTTTCACACTGGGGGACTAAAGATCCTTATTTCATATAACAGGTTCTGTATAGTTTCTCTAACCTCCATTGTCACCCAATCACAAGGGGGTCTGTTCTGGGGTGGCATTAGGAGCCGTAATTGAAAACTAATTCCCATAACTACTGCTTTCTGTCCAAAACTGAGTGTCACTTGTATGGGATCTACCTTGTAGGCTAAATGTAAGGTAAAGAGAAGATAGAATCAATAAAAATAGAGACAGAGATAGGTTTAAACAGATAGGTACATTTTATTCCTTACCCTAAGACAAGTCTTCAAGTTGATACAAATACAGACATCAGACAGATTCTGGGTTCATCTGCACAGCGCCCTGCCGTCTGAGAGAAGCGTTGGGGAGGACTCCTAAACTAAGGCAAAATCTCCCCTCTTTTATACACAAACCTCTCCATAGAAGTACATGGTGAGATACCTTGCTCTCAATTTCTTACATGATACTTTCCCACGCGGTCTTATCAGCATGTTTTGGGAACAAGTTGTTTTTCTTATCTTGCGGTTGAGATACCAGTTTCACATCTCCCTGTTGCAATACTTTTCACACCATCTTATGAACTCTGTATGACCTCTGTATCATTTTATACAAAAATTATAAGCTCCATTTTTTTCATCTGATCCATCATTCTTTCATTACAGGTGCTGTATTTTGATTTAAAAATTGTACCAATTTGTGGCAGGACTCATTGTTCAGACCTGCTTTGCGCAGATTCTCAAATATTAAATCATTTACTTGTTGTGTGGCCTAGTCAGTACTTTTTCAGTTGTTTTAGGCTGCATAGCTTTGGCCATCACTATTCCAGTGGTAGCCTTAAAGCCAGGCCATATATAAACATTCCCCTCTTCACCCTATCCCATAGGGTGACACCAGGGTTAACGTACCTTGGTACCATCCGTTCCAGAAGGTATTCTATGAGGCCATCAAATTATCTGAGTCTTAAGATCAACTGGTACAATTTGTTTAGTTTTCGGTTTGAAATTATCATCTTGGTAGCACTTCAATCCATCCTACTACAACTTATAGTTACTATAATATTATTTTTCTTCAACCTTTTAATATGCCGATTTTATCTTATCAAAAATTCTTTGGTTATATACTGCTTATATCTTAATTATACATTTGCTTAGATTTGCACAATTTATCACATCATCTTATAAAGCTTTATATGGCTATATTATATCCCTGTGTGCTATTATCTGATTATACAGTTGCAGACATCTCTCCAGTTTATCCTACCGTTGCATAGCTATTGGTCCTTCTCAGAGGGAGATAGTCCAATGTGTTATCTCCTGTGGTGTTGGGAAGGAGATTTTCGTACAGGGCATATTGTCCTGCTGTCGTCTTTTTCATTATTGCGGTTTCAATCAAGCGTTCTACTAAGCCTCTAGCACAAGGGGTTATGCAACATCCTACTAAAACAAAAATTGCTACCACTATGATTATAGTCGTGGCTGCTGAAATGATAAATGTTTTCCATTTACCAAACGTTCTATCCATCCAACCTGTCCTGGATGTACCAACGCCAGAGGTAAACAATTGCATACTAACAGAGTTTACATCTACATCATTAGGGTTTGATGTTACCCTTGTATCTGAGCAATATCAACTTCAATTTTAAATTACCTAAACAGAAATAACAGGGAAACTCTTAGGAAATCAATTAGAACAATAAAGGAAATAATGGGAAAATAAAAATAAAACCTTTTCAATATCTAGACAGGATTACTGCTAAACTGAAAATAAAACAAAATATGAAGCTATAATGTCCATAAACAGCAACAGTAATTCTCAAATTAAGTATCAGTTCTAAAGTCTCTTTCATCGATCATGGTTGAGGCGGTGGAAGCGCTGAAGAATCTGGACGGAGATCTGGAAGATCTAACAGGGCTGGGTTTTCAGGCTGGCTTGCTGAAGGAAGTTGCCGGTCTTGAGATGGTTAGGCTCGTAACATCTGGTTCTGCGGCTGAGTAAACACGTATATCTTTCACATGGACCCAAGACTTGTGGTCCAGTAGTTTGCAAGGTGTAACGATTATTGCCATAAACTTGGGGGATCTAACATCATTTGGGCCTGGATAGATCTTGAAGACGTACTTGCGGTGTACAAACTTGGATCTTTCCATGTCTGTATTCTAGGCATGCACAATCATAATTAGTCCATGAAGAGTCAGAGGTTGGTAAAGGAATAAGCAAAGTAACTGTATGCCTGAATGATACATTGCTATATCTTGGTGGGTATAATCAGTGTGAATTGAATAGACATGAAAGACAATGTCAACATGGAGAAAACAGTGCTAATTAGGTGCAAAAGCAAAGGGGAACCCAGAAGGGTTCAATAATGAAAAGCCAATTTACATAAATGCAAGACAGATTGGTAATTATTACAAAGGCATGATCAAATAACAATGGTAAAGTATATGGAACAAAAGAGAAGATTAAAAAAACAATTAGAATTTAGAGATGATGGTAAATGTGCAACTATTGATGTATGGAGGGCAATGCATCGCAATCTATCGCCAATAGATATGGAATCTTCACCTACGATGACTACCATTCACCAAGGGTTGAGCCCTCAGCTGCAGGAGGCCAGCAGGACTTACGAGCTAGATGATTCAGAAGGAAGGGTAGAGCCCAAAGCTTTTTGTAACTCTCAGTAAGTGGAGAGCCCATTTCTCTTGCTCATGGACCAAGCGATGCATCTGTCGAAACTCACGCTGAATAATGTCTCGTTTCTCACACCAGGTAATGTTGAGGTCTGTGCATCTGTCTTTTAATTTAGCGATTCTTTGCTGCAACATAGCCTTCAGATACATTATCGGGTAGCTCTTCTTTGCTAGCAGTCGTTTCCTCCATCTGGGGAAAGGCAAAACTTAAACAGACCAGTAGTGCAATTTATGTGGTTAAGTTATTGAAAGAAGCCAGAATGCTAGGAGGCGGGTCGTGGGTATAAATGGGGGCCAGGAAAGAGGCTTGGTAAGAAACAAAGCATCGAGAATGGAAAAAATTAAAAAAAAATTAAAAAAAAAATTAAAAATTAAAAAAAAGAAATTGAACAAATTAAAAAGCACCCTGAAGGGTGTAAGGAAAAAAACAAAGCATCGGAAAAAATTATAAAAATCCACAAAAAAAAATTAAAAATTAAAAAAAGAAATTGAGTGTATAATTTTCCCAATTTATGTCTGAAAGCTTCACCAACTCTCAGTCCAAGAATACTATAAAATCTATGATCAGCGCAAAATGCTCCCCCAAATGGCCAGTTCAAGGGAACATTTTTCGCATTCATTCCATATAACGGATAATGGTTATTAAATATTTCTTCTTTCTTAGACAAGGAAATAATGAAAAGCTTTCAGATGTCACACATATCATAGAGAGATTTCAAAAATGAAGGCTTTATATTCATGAAAAAAACTAAAGAAGTGACTGTCACATCAATTTAAACAGCGTAACAGTTAAAGCAGAAAACATTTTAACAATGAACAATACACAGCTCGTATAAAGGGATCTCGTATAAAGTAAAATGGCATAAATAAGTCAGTTCAGATATATATATAAAAATAGACATAAAATGAATATCCTCTGGGGATCGCTCATCCCTGCAGTTGATAAGAACTCCCCAGGGAAGGAATGCTTAGAAACAAATAAATAACTTGCTGACTTAGTTAGGTCATTTGTATGGTACTATAAATATACACTTGCAATTAAACCAGGAGACATATAAAATAAAAACATGTTACCTGTAATAGAAACAGAAACATCACACCAATATATATACAGAGAAATGGTTTCTGGATACTAAATGAGGAGCTGAGTATAAGGTAGAGGGCAACAAAATCAAATCGGGTTCGGATCATTATGGGGTGGGTATTATTGATCCCTAGGTAAGTTGATCCGGGTTCCCCAAAGGGAATGACTGGCGTGCTGGGGGATTTTGACGGTTTTGACGGCGGATTTGATTCATAAGTGCATTTTGTGGTGGTAGTGGACATTTCCATGCATAATGACCGTATTGCTGACAGCGATAGCACTGGACATCTGGATAGCGATCAGGACTAGGCCGGGAACGGTAGTCTCTGGGTCGTATATTAGCGATGGGTGGGCCTTTTTCAGGTTGAGGCCGGCGGCCACGATTATTAGGGTACTCATTCCTACAGTCTTGGCGATGTGGGTTATCTAACGAGGGGAGGTCACTCGGTCGCCTGCGGTCTCTCTGTGGCTGTCGTATCTGTAGCCGCGAGACATGTAGCGATGGGGAGTCTGAAGGAGGTTGACGATTTTGTCTATGAGCAAAGTGCCAGCATGGACATTCCATGGCGCAATGTCCCAATTGGAAACAAAGGTTGCACTGTACTTCAGCTCGGTGGCTGGGAGTAGGCTGAGAGCGACAGTCCCGGCACTGATTGTTAGTACTAGGACCATTGAATTTATGTGGAATGGGTGAATCGGCTCTTGCAGGGGGCCGTCTACTAGGTCGTGGATTAAGATTGACCTCACCAGGTATCAATAACGATGTCAGATCGACAGTGTCTGGGATCACGTAATCAGTGATAGTCGATAGCCATCTACTGAGGATCTGATAGTGGAGATGACGGGTGGAATCGGGTGTGTATATGTAAATAAAATTTAATAACCTTTGCAAAGTTTTGGTATTAAAAGTGCCCTTACGGGGCCACGAGAGTCCAGGCTGAAACTTATTCCAGGAATGCCATATTTGGCAAAACTTTATAAGATTTATGTGGTCTCCTGGGAAGTGATTTATCACTCTCTCAAGAGGCAGCATAATGAATTGGGTACCAGAACTCTGGTATGGTAGAACACCGATATCTGGGTTGTGTCAAATAATATTGGCAAATCTAGTCTTATAAAACACCTACTATCTGTTCCAAATATTAAATTGCCAAATAGAAATCCGACTATGAATACAACTAAAAATCACCAACTCCGTAGATTATCACAACTAACGTGACAATAAACTACAGATGCACGGAGGAAATCCGAAAGGTCACTCCTACGTCTCGCTGGGTGATACCTTAACGGCACACCCCCACTACTGTGTTACCCTTGCGCTGGGTAGACAGATAGATATAAGGCGGGGGACACCGCACCGCGCAAAATCTATGCTAAAGGACTCAAATGTCCGTTCCGTCATTCCCTAACTACTCTAACCATGCTCGCTAAATTCCCTAATTTATGACGAAATCTGGGTTAGTACCTAAGCTATATCCAAGTATTTACATGTCCCTAAAACTATGTTTGTGTTAGTACCCTAACTGTATCTAAACCTCTAACAATCCCTAACTAGGCACTGTCACCTACCAAACGGACAACACAAGAATTTGCCCCTCAGCAAGTGGAAGCCTCGCACAGCATCAGTCCCTGAACTCTAACTATTTCTACACTATATCAAACATCTTATGTATCTTCTGTAATAACTCCAAAAAACCCTCTTATGTATCTTCAGTAATAAATCCAATAACTCTTACGTATCTTTCATAACTCAAATAACTTTTAACGTCTAGACCTTATGTAGTCTGTCCAAAGAAATAAGAACTCACTCCACCATCAAAGTACTTGTACAAGATTTAACTACTCACAAAATGGATGGCAAAGGAATCCCCATAATTTGGAGAGACAGAGAACTAACATTTGCTTACAACCCAATATAAGCGTTAAAATTAATGAAAGTATTAAAGAAAAAAGTCTGAAAAGTAGGGATCATACATAGTCAAGAGCCCCATAAACGCATCATTGACCTATACACACCCCCAGTTAATGTTCCTAAGTGTTCTAGACTCAGAAATCCAGGATATACCCTGCCGGATTTAGGACAGGCACCCTCCCGACTAAACTCTAGATCAGTAATTAAACCCAAGCAACTGATCGACACCAGCTATAAGTATATCCAAGGGGGCCAAATATACCAGTTACGCAAAATCAAACACCTCACTAGAGGACACCTTAAAACAGGTGTATATTCCAAAATCTATATTTTTAGTTACTGTCACCCCAACCAAGGTTAACCTGCTTATGGCAGATATTAGTCCCAATATGGGGTGTTTTACCGCAATCCCAGCCAGTACCAGTAATGGTCAATTGTTCTAACTTATTGCAAGATAAAGATATAGAAAGAGAAAAGGGATAGAGTATAGGGAATTGGAGTAAAAATTTCCCAATTTTAAATTACAAAATGTAAACAAGGACCTGACAATAATCTCCAGCCTGGACGAACTGCAGGGCACCTTAAGGGCGGCAGCCGATTCTGAGGACTTTAAGGATCCAGCTGCGAAATAAACATAAAGTGTACATATTATATGATAAAAAGCTGGGCCTACCTAATATGTAATGTAAGGCATAAAATAAGCTGTAAAGTTATATTGGAAGCTGTGTATGGAAACAAAATATAGACATTAAACAAAACATGATACTTCTACATACTATAATAAGAGTAACAGTGGAGAAACATATATGTAACTGGAACACCGATTTCAACAAAAGGCAAGAAAGGCATTGTAACATGTGTAGTCCAGAGCTATACCCCTAGAATAAATGAAATAAAGGTACCGGATAGGTTGGAAATCGCATCTAAACAGGAAATATAAGAGAAGCATATAAATCAATAAATTTTGAAACAGGACACCAGAATCGTGGTGTAAATATGACAAATTCATACCCATAAATATGACAAATTAATACCCATACACTCAGAAAAGGGACATAGTAAATAAAATAAACCCGAATGCGATGGCAGAAAGCTTTTGTGCCTAAACAGGTAAAAGGGGAAAAGAACAAATTAAAACATGTGATTCTTACATCAAGAACTTCCAATGATACGGCATAAAACATACATACTAGTCAGTGATTGGAATGATATGTGTAAATGATGACAACAGAACAGCTGCAGCATTAGAAGGAAAGAAAAGGTGGGTTGGGTTATAAAGAAACAACAGGAAATAACTGGAGATGTGAAGCAACGCTGTATTATCATGGCACGCAGCCATCATCTTCTCAAACGGCAATTTCATTACTACCAGCATATTGCTTGATTCTGTTAAGTAAGGGTTAATTTTTAGCTTCCGGACTAAGGCTTCCTAGACGATTACGACAGGATTTATGTGCTAAGAAGCATTGTAAGAAGAAGGTGTATGTAAGGTGGTAAGTTACCCCAATAGGTATCGTGCGGGCCACACCCTTATAAATTTTACACGGACCACAGACATATGGTGTAGGAGTCGGTAGAGCATCAGAGAGAAGGGCAGGGAGTATTATTGTGGCAGAAAAAGGGGAACAAGAACAAGATGTTGCGGAGGAAGGGATTCAGATTGGACTTAAGAAGAGAAAATTGGCTATGGGGGTGGGGTGAGAGCACAGACCTGAGCAGCTGTGAAAAAGAGCAATCAGTTGAAATACGCAGCAAATAATAAAAAACAGGAAATGCGCTTCAAAGTGAAAAAGCCAGGCCAGATTTTGACAGATGGAAACCGGTGCCTTGTATGACAACGGCATAATGAGATGGGGTGAGAAATAAGGAAAGCAGAGGTGGAACAGCAGTCCAAATCAGACAGAGTGCAGAGACACACACAAAGATGTAAAAGAAAAAGAGCGGACACTCCTACTGACAAAAAAGGGAAATAAGAGATACAACGCAGTTAATACAAGACCAGGAAGTGTGTGTAACAGCTGAAAAGTTTCCCACAGGCATAAGGAGAAACGGAAATCAGAGGTTGTAATACAGCGCTAAGAAAAGAGCCGAGAAAAGTACAGGAAGAGGGGGGGGGCTGTGGGTTTGTTAGAGGGAAAGCATAGTGCAGAAGACTGAAAGAATAGAATAGGGTATTCTGGGAAGTGTAGTGCACAAAGCTTTAAGGGGAAAACAGCAGTTGGACGACGGTAAGCAGCTACAAAGCTGAACACTGTTTTCAGCTGAAAAGGAAAGAAAGTTGTAGGAAGTCCAACAGAAAGAAGGAGGAGGAATAGTAAAAGGGACAGTCTCGAGACATCAAAAGATCTCGTGGATAACGGTTTCAGTACAAGATCAAAAGTGTGTGTCGCACACACGGAGTGAAGGCAATAGCAGATGTGGAAAGGTGGGGGCTGTCTGTCAGTGTTGAAGAGTGGTTATAAGAACAGAGAAACCAGAAGGATTTTAAGGGAGAGCAATCTGAAAGCGTGCTGTTCTCCTAGAGTACCGGAGACAAAAAAAAGGGGGAACATCAAAGAAACTTTATAGAAGAGAAAAGAGCAGGAATAGACCCAGGAAGAGGTAGGTAGAAGAAGTTAGGATGAAGGAGAACAGAAAAAGGGATTGGGGAGGAAAGTAAGGTCGACAGAAGAAGAAAGAACAGAATACATAGTAAGAACAAGGGGACAGGGATTTGAAAAGGAGGGATTAAGACAGAACACAGGGTGGGATGGGAAACAGAAAATGCGCAACCTCTAAGGATTGTTAAGCGAGAATGCTAGCATAAAGACCAATCCAAAGATGTTGAACATTGAAATAAACTTACGGCAAACCCCAAATCGCAGTCGCCTGGATTCGTTGTTATGCACCAATCACACACCAAGCACACTCTTGCGCACATCACGCAAATCAAAGAGATGGACAGGATAGGAGAAAGAAACGAAGGTTTGAACGCAAATAGAGATCAGCATAGACAAGGGCAGAGAAGCAGGTGTGTTAGTTCAGCGCAGGGCATGAAGACAGCAAGAAGGTAGAAGAGTATGTAAGATAAGGGTCAAAAAAAGTGTGCAAGTTTAGCGCTGAAGAAGGGAACCTGTAAAGAACAAAGGAAGAAAACAGAAAAGATAGAGGAGTAGGTAAAAGACAGGGGTAAGAACAAGAAAATTGGACAGAACAATAGTGCCCAATACCCCTGAAGTGGGCAGTGTCCGTGATAGGGAGAAGGAGAAAAAGGAAGAGGAACAAAATGAAGGAATAACAGCAAGGAAAGATAAGAGAAAGAAAACATAGAACCTTTGAACGCACAAAATTAAGTATCCCCTCTTGCGTTCAAAAGAAGATCAAGAAGGTCAGTGAGTACGGTCAGCGGTTGGGGTCACCACTGTTTAAATGTCCCTTTCTTAAAGACCTCTTTCTGCCCCTTTCACACTGGGGGACTAAAGATCCTTATTTCATATAACAGGTTCTGTATAGTTTCTCTAACCTCCATTGTCACCCAATCACAAGGGGGTCTGTTCTGGGGTGGCATTAGGAGCCGTAATTGAAAACTAATTCCCATAACTACTGCTTTCTGTCCAAAACTGAGTGTCACTTGTATGGGATCTACCTTGTAGGCTAAATGTAAGGTAAAGAGAAGATAGAATCAATAAAAATAGAGACAGAGATAGGTTTAAACAGATAGGTACATTTTATTCCTTACCCTAAGACAAGTCTTCAAGTTGATACAAATACAGACATCAGACAGATTCTGGGTTCATCTGCACAGCGCCCTGCCGTCTGAGAGAAGCGTTGGGGAGGACTCCTAAACTAAGGCAAAATCTCCCCTCTTTTATACACAAACCTCTCCATAGAAGTACATGGTGAGATACCTTGCTCTCAATTTCTTACATGATACTTTCCCACGCGGTCTTATCAGCATGTTTTGGGAACAAGTTGTTTTTCTTATCTTGCGGTTGAGATACCAGTTTCACATCTCCCTGTTGCAATACTTTTCACACCATCTTATGAACTCTGTATGACCTCTGTATCATTTTATACAAAAATTATAAGCTCCATTTTTTTCATCTGATCCATCATTCTTTCATTACAGGTGCTGTATTTTGATTTAAAAATTGTACCAATTTGTGGCAGGACTCATTGTTCAGACCTGCTTTGCGCAGATTCTCAAATATTAAATCATTTACTTGTTGTGTGGCCTAGTCAGTACTTTTTCAGTTGTTTTAGGCTGCATAGCTTTGGCCATCACTATTCCAGTGGTAGCCTTAAAGCCAGGCCATATATAAACATTCCCCTCTTCACCCTATCCCATAGGGTGACACCAGGGTTAACGTACCTTGGTACCATCCGTTCCAGAAGGTATTCTATGAGGCCATCAAATTATCTGAGTCTTAAGATCAACTGGTACAATTTGTTTAGTTTTCGGTTTGAAATTATCATCTTGGTAGCACTTCAATCCATCCTACTACAACTTATAGTTACTATAATATTATTTTCTTCAACCTTTTAATATGCCGATTTTATCTTATCAAAATTCTTTGGTTATATACTGCTTATATCTTAATTATACATTTGCTTAGATTTGCACAATTTATCACATCATCTTATAAAGCTTTATATGGCTATATTATATCCCTGTGTGCTATTATCTGATTATACAGTTGCAGACATCTCTCCAGTTTATCCTACCGTTGCATAGCTATTGGTCCTTCTCAGAGGGAGATAGTCCAATGTGTTATCTCCTGTGGTGTTGGGAAGGAGATTTTCGTACAGGGCATATTGTCCTGCTGTCGTCTTTTTCATTATTGCGGTTTCAATCAAGCGTTCTACTAAGCCTCTAGCACAAGGGGTTATGCAACATCCTACTAAAACAAAAATTGCTACCACTATGATTATAGTCGTGGCTGCTGAAATGATAAATGTTTTCCATTTACCAAACGTTCTATCCATCCAACCTGTCCTGGATGTACCAACGCCAGAGGTAAACAATTGCATACTAACAGAGTTTACATCTACATCATTAGGGTTTGATGTTACCCTTGTATCTGAGCAATATCAACTTCAATTTTAAATTACCTAAACAGAAATAACAGGGAAACTCTTAGGAAATCAATTAGAACAATAAAGGAAATAATGGGAAAATAAAAATAAAACCTTTTCAATATCTAGACAGGATTACTGCTAAACTGAAAATAAAACAAAATATGAAGCTATAATGTCCATAAACAGCAACAGTAATTCTCAAATTAAGTATCAGTTCTAAAGTCTCTTTCATCGATCATGGTTGAGGCGGTGGAAGCGCTGAAGAATCTGGACGGAGATCTGGAAGATCTAACAGGGCTGGGTTTTCAGGCTGGCTTGCTGAAGGAAGTTGCCGGTCTTGAGATGGTTAGGCTCGTAACATCTGGTTCTGCGGCTGAGTAAACACGTATATCTTTCACATGGACCCAAGACTTGTGGTCCAGTAGTTTGCAAGGTGTAACGATTATTGCCATAAACTTGGGGGATCTAACATCATTTGGGCCTGGATAGATCTTGAAGACGTACTTGCGGTGTACAAACTTGGATCTTTCCATGTCTGTATTCTAGGCATGCACAATCATAATTAGTCCATGAAGAGTCAGAGGTTGGTAAAGGAATAAGCAAAGTAACTGTATGCCTGAATGATACATTGCTATATCTTGGTGGGTATAATCAGTGTGAATTGAATAGACATGAAAGACAATGTCAACATGGAGAAAACAGTGCTAATTAGGTGCAAAAGCAAAGGGGAACCCAGAAGGGTTCAATAATGAAAAGCCAATTTACATAAATGCAAGACAGATTGGTAATTATTACAAAGGCATGATCAAATAACAATGGTAAAGTATATGGAACAAAAGAGAAGATTAAAAAAACAATTAGAATTTAGAGATGATGGTAATGTGCAACTATTGATGTATGGAGGGCAATGCATCGCAATCTATCGCCAATAGATATGGAATCTTCACCTACGATGACTACCATTCACCAAGGGTTGAGCCCTCAGCTGCAGGAGGCCAGCAGGACTTACGAGCTAGATGATTCAGAAGGAAGGGTAGAGCCCAAAGCTTTTTGTAACTCTCAGTAAGTGGAGAGCCCATTTCTCTTGCTCATGGACCAAGCGATGCATCTGTCGAAACTCACGCTGAATAATGTCTCGTTTCTCACACCAGGTAATGTTGAGGTCTGTGCATCTGTCTTTTAATTTAGCGATTCTTTGCTGCAACATAGCCTTCAGATACATTATCGGGTAGCTCTTCTTTGCTAGCAGTCGTTTCCTCCATCTGGGGAAAGGCAAAACTTAAACAGACCAGTAGGGCAATTATGTGGTTAAGTTATTGAAAGAAGTCAGAATGCTAGGAGGCGGGTCGTGGGTATAAATGGGGGCCAGGAAAGAGGCTTGGTAAGAAACAAAGCATCGAGAATGGAAAAAATTAAAAAAAAATTAAAAAAAAAATTAAAAATTAAAAAAAAAGAAATTGAACAAATTAAAAAGCACCCTGAAGGGTGTAAGGAAAAAAACAAAGCATCGGAAAAAATTATAAAAATCCACAAAAAAAAATTAAAAATTAAAAAAAGAAATTGAGTGTATAATTTTCCCAATTTATGTCTGAAAGCTTCACCAACTCTCAGTCCAGAATACTATAAAATCTATGATCAGCGCAAAAGTGCTCCCCCAAATGGCCAGTTCAAGGGAACATTTTTCGCATTCATTCCATATAACGGATAATGGTTATTAAATATTTCTTCTTTCTTAGACAAGGAAATAATGAAAAGCTTTCAGATGTCACACATATCATAGAGAGATTTCAAAATGAAGGCTTTATATTCATGAAAAAAACTAAAGAAGTGACTGTCACATCATTTAAACAGCGTAACAGTTAAAGCAGAAAACATTTTAACAATGAACAATACACAGCTCGTATAAAGGGATCTCGTATAAAGTAAAATGGCATAAATAAGTCAGTTCAGATATATATATAAAATAGACATAAAATGAATATCCTCTGGGGATCGCTCATCCCTGCAGTTGATAAGAACTCCCCAGGGAAGGAATGCTTAGAAACAAATAAATAACTTGCTGACTTAGTTAGGTCATTTGTATGGTACTATAAATATACACTTGCAATTAAACCAGGAGACATATAAAATAAAAACATGTTACCTGTAATAGAAACAGAAACATCACACCAATATATATACAGAGAAATGGTTTCTGGATACTAAATGAGGAGCTGAGTATAAGGTAGAGGGCAACAAAATCAAATCGGGTTCGGATCATTATGGGGTGGGTATTATTGATCCCTAGGTAAGTTGATCCGGGTTCCCCAAAGGGAATGACTGGCGTGCTGGGGGATTTTGACGGTTTTGACGGCGGATTTGATTCATAAGTGCATTTTGTGGTGGTAGTGGACATTTCCATGCATAATGACCGTATTGCTGACAGCGATAGCACTGGACATCTGGATAGCGATCAGGACTAGGCCGGGAACGGTAGTCTCTGGGTCGTATATTAGCGATGGGTGGGCCTTTTTCAGGTTGAGGCCGGCGGCCACGATTATTAGGGTACTCATTCCTACAGTCTTGGCGATGTGGGTTATCTAACGAGGGGAGGTCACTCGGTCGCCTGCGGTCTCTCTGTGGCTGTCGTATCTGTAGCCGCGAGACATGTAGCGATGGGGAGTCTGAAGGAGGTTGACGATTTTGTCTATGAGCAAAGTGCCAGCATGGACATTCCATGGCGCAATGTCCCAATTGGAAACAAAGGTTGCACTGTACTTCAGCTCGGTGGCTGGGAGTAGGCTGAGAGCGACAGTCCCGGCACTGATTGTTAGTACTAGGACCATTGAATTTATGTGGAATGGGTGAATCGGCTCTTGCAGGGGGCCGTCTACTAGGTCGTGGATTAAGATTGACCTCACCAGGTATCAATAACGATGTCAGATCGACAGTGTCTGGGATCACGTAATCAGTGATAGTCGATAGCCATCTACTGAGGATCTGATAGTGGAGATGACGGGTGGAATCGGGTGTGTATATGTAAATAAAATTTAATAACCTTTGCAAAGTTTTGGTATTAAAAGTGCCCTTACGGGGCCACGAGAGTCCAGGCTGAAACTTATTCCAGGAATGCCATATTTGGCAAAACTTTATAAGATTTATGTGGTCTCCTGGGAAGTGATTTATCACTCTCTCAAGAGGCAGCATAATGAATTGGGTACCAGAACTCTGGTATGGTAGAACACCGATATCTGGGTTGTGTCAAATAATATTGGCAAATCTAGTCTTATAAAACACCTACTATCTGTTCCAAATATTAAATTGCCAAATAGAAATCCGACTATGAATACAACTAAAAATCACCAACTCCGTAGATTATCACAACTAACGTGACAATAAACTACAGATGCACGGAGGAAATCCGAAAGGTCACTCCTACGTCTCGCTGGGTGATACCTTAACGGCACACCCCCACTACTGTGTTACCCTTGCGCTGGGTAGACAGATAGATATAAGGCGGGGGACACCGCACCGCGCAAAATCTATGCTAAAGGACTCAAATGTCCGTTCCGTCATTCCCTAACTACTCTAACCATGCTCGCTAAATTCCCTAATTTATGACGAAATCTGGGTTAGTACCTAAGCTATATCCAAGTATTTACATGTCCCTAAAACTATGTTTGTGTTAGTACCCTAACTGTATCTAAACCTCTAACAATCCCTAACTAGGCACTGTCACCTACCAAACGGACAACACAAGAATTTGCCCCTCAGCAAGTGGAAGCCTCGCACAGCATCAGTCCCTGAACTCTAACTATTTCTACACTATATCAAACATCTTATGTATCTTCTGTAATAACTCCAAAAAAACCCTCTTATGTATCTTCAGTAATAAATCCAATAACTCTTACGTATCTTTCATAACTCAAATAACTTTTAACGTCTAGACCTTATGTAGTCTGTCCAAAGAAATAAGAACTCACTCCACCATCAAAGTACTTGTACAAGATTTAACTACTCACAAAATGGATGGCAAAGGAATCCCCATAATTTGGAGAGACAGAGAACTAACATTTGCTTACAACCCAATATAAGCGTTAAAATTAATGAAAGTATTAAAGAAAAAGTCTGAAAAGTAGGGATCATACATAGTCAAGAGCCCCATAAACGCATCATTGACCTATACACACACCCCCAGTTAATGTTCCTAAGTGTTCTAGACTCAGAAATCCAGGATATACCCTGCCGGATTTAGGACAGGCACCCTCCCGACTAAACTCTAGATCAGTAATTAAACCCAAGCAACTGATCGACACCAGCTATAAGTATATCCAAGGGGGCCAAATATACCAATTACGCAAAATCAAACACCTCACTAGAGGACACCTTAAAACAGGTGTATATTCCAAAATCTATATTTTTAGTTACTGTCACCCCAACCAAGGTTAACCTGCTTATGGCAGATATTAGTCCCAATATGGGGTGTTTTACCGCAATCCCAGCCAGTACCAGTAATGGTCAATTGTTCTAACTTATTGCAAGATAAAGATATAGAAAGAGAAAAGGGATAGAGTATAGGGAATTGGAGTAAAAAATTTCCCAATTTTAAATTACAAAATGTAAACAAGGACCTGACAATAATCTCCAGCCTGGACGAACTGCAGGGCACCTTAAGGGCGGGCAGCCGATTCTGAGGACTTTAAGGATCCAGCTGCGAAATAAACATAAAGTGTACATATTATATGATAAAAAGCTGGGCCTACCTAATATGTAATGTAAGGCATAAAATAAGCTGTAAAGTTATATTGGAAGCTGTGTATGGAAACAAAATATAGACATTAAACAAAACATGATACTTCTACATACTATAATAAGAGTAACAGTGGAGAAACATATATGTAACTGGAACACCGATTCAACAAAAGGCAAGAAAGGCATTGTAACATGTGTAGTCCAGAGCTATACCCCTAGAATAAATGAAATAAAGGTACCGGATAGGTTGGAAATCGCATCTAAACAGGAAAATATAAGAGAAGCATATAAATCAATAAATTTTGAAACAGGACACCAGAAGCGTGGTGTAAATATGACAAATTCATACCCATAAATATGACAAATTAATACCATACACTCAGAAAAGGGACATAGTAAATAAAATAAACCCGAATGCGATGGCAGAAAGCTTTTGTGCCTAAACAGGTAAAAGGGGAAAAGAACAAATTAAAACATGTGATTCTTACATCAAGAACTTCCAATGATACGGCATAAAACATACATACTAGTCAGTGATTGGAATGATATGTGTAAATGATGACAAACAGAACAGCTGCAGCATTAGAAGGAAAGAAAAGGTGGGTTGGGTTATAAAGAAACAACAGGAAATACTGGAGATGTGAAGCAACGCTGTATTATCATGGCACGCAGCCATCATCTTCTCAAACGGCAATTTCATTACTACCAGCATATTGCTTGATTCTGTTAAGTAAGGGTTATTTTTAGCTTCCGGACTAAGGCTTCCTAGACGATTACGACAGGATTTATGTGCTAAGAAGCATTGTAAGAAGAAGGTGTATGTAAGGTGGTAAGTTACCCCAATAGGTATCGTGCGGGCCACACCCTTATAAATTTTACACGGACCCAGACATATGGTGTAGGAGTCGGTAGAGCATCAGAGAGAAGGGCAGGGAGTATTATTGTGGCAGAAAAAGGGAACAAGAACAAGATGTTGCGGAGGAAGGGATTCAGATTGGACTTAAGAAGAGAAAATTGGCTATGGGGGTGGGGTGAGAGCACAGACCTGAGCAGCTGTGAAAAGAGCAATCAGTTGAAATACGCAGCAAATAATAAAAAACAGGAAATGCGCTTCAAAGTGAAAAAGCCAGGCCAGATTTTGACAGATGGAAACCGGTGCCTTGTATGACAACGGCATAATGAGATGGGGTGAGAAATAAGGAAAGCAGAGGTGGAACAGCAGTCCAAATCAGACAGAGTGCAGAGACACACACAAAGATGTAAAAGAAAAAGAGCGGACACTCCTACTGACAAAGAAGGGAATAAGAGATACAACGCAGTTAATACAAGACCAGGAAGTGTGTGTAACAGCTGAAAAGTTTCCCACAGGCATAAGGAGAAACGGAAATCAGAGGTTGTAATACAGCGCTAAGAAAAAGAGCCGAGAAAAGTACAGGAAGAGGGGGGGGGCTGTGGGTTTGTTAGAGGGAAAGCATAGTGCAGAAGACTGAAAGAATAGAATAGGGTATTCTGGGAAGTGTAGTGCACAAAGCTTTAAGGGGAAAACAGCAGTTGGACGACGGTAAGCAGCTACAAAGCTGAACACTGTTTTCAGCTGAAAAGGAAAGAAAGTTGTAGGAAGTCCAACAGAAAGAAGGAGGAGGAATAGTAAAAGGGACAGTCTCGAGACATCAAAAGATCTCGTGGATAACGGTTTCAGTACAAGATCAAAAGTGTGTGTCGCACACACGGAGTGAAGGCAATAGCAGATGTGGAAAGGTGGGGGCTGTCCTGTCAGTGTTGAAGAGTGGTTATAAGACAGAGAAACCAGAAGGATTTTAAGGGAGAGCAATCTGAAAGCGTGCTGTTCTCCTAGAGTACCGGAGACAAAAAAAAAGGGGGAACATCAAAGAAACTTTATAGAAGAGAAAAGAGCAGGAATAGACCCAGGAAGAGGTAGGTAGAAGAAGTTAGGATGAAGGAGAACAGAAAAAGGGATTGGGGAGGAAAGTAAGGTCGACAGAAGAAGAAAGAACAGAATACATAGTAAGAACAAGGGGACAGGGATTTGAAAAGGAGGGATTAAGACAGAACACAGGGTGGGATGGGAAACAGAAAATGCGCAACCTCTAAGGATTGTTAAGCGAGAATGCTAGCATAAAGACCAATCCAAAGATGTTGAACATTGAAATAAACTTACGGCAAACCCCAAATCGCAGTCGCCTGGATTCGTTGTTATGCACCAATCACACACCAAGCACACTCTTGCGCACATCACGCAAATCAAAGAGATGGACAGGATAGGAGAAAGAAACGAAGGTTTGAACGCAAATAGAGATCAGCATAGACAAGGGCAGAGAAGCAGGTGTGTTAGTTCAGCGCAGGGCATGAAGACAGCAAGAAGGTAGAAGAGTATGTAAGATAAGGGTCAAAAAAGTGTGCAAGTTTAGCGCTGAAGAAGGGAACCTGTAAAGAACAAAGGAAGAAAACAGAAAAGATAGAGGAGTAGGTAAAGACAGGGGTAAGAACAAGAAAATTGGACAGAACAATAGTGCCCAATACCCCTGAAGTGGGCAGTGTCCGTGATAGGGAGAAGGAGAAAAAGGAAGAGGAACAAAATGAAGGAATAACAGCAAGGAAAGATAAGAGAAAGAAAACATAGAACCTTTGAACGCACAAAATTAAGTATCCCCTCTTGCGTTCAAAAGAAGATCAAGAAGGTCAGTGAGTACGGTCAGCGGTTGGGGTCACCACTGTTTAAATGTCCCTTTCTTAAAGACCTCTTTCTGCCCCTTTCACACTGGGGGACTAAAGATCCTTATTTCATATAACAGGTTCTGTATAGTTTCTCTAACCTCCATTGTCACCCAATCACAAGGGGGTCTGTTCTGGGGTGGCATTAGGAGCCGTAATTGAAAACTAATTCCCATAACTACTGCTTTCTGTCCAAAACTGAGTGTCACTTGTATGGGATCTACCTTGTAGGCTAAATGTAAGGTAAAGAGAAGATAGAATCAATAAAAATAGAGACAGAGATAGGTTTAAACAGATAGGTACATTTTATTCCTTACCCTAAGACAAGTCTTCAAGTTGATACAAATACAGACATCAGACAGATTCTGGGTTCATCTGCACAGCGCCCTGCCGTCTGAGAGAAGCGTTGGGGAGGACTCCTAAACTAAGGCAAAATCTCCCCTCTTTTATACACAAACCTCTCCATAGAAGTACATGGTGAGATACCTTGCTCTCAATTTCTTACATGATACTTTCCCACGCGGTCTTATCAGCATGTTTTGGGAACAAGTTGTTTTTCTTATCTTGCGGTTGAGATACCAGTTTCACATCTCCCTGTTGCAATACTTTTCACACCATCTTATGAACTCTGTATGACCTCTGTATCATTTTATACAAAAATTATAAGCTCCATTTTTTTCATCTGATCCATCATTCTTTCATTACAGGTGCTGTATTTTGATTTAAAAATTGTACCAATTTGTGGCAGGACTCATTGTTCAGACCTGCTTTGCGCAGATTCTCAAATATTAAATCATTTACTTGTTGTGTGGCCTAGTCAGTACTTTTTCAGTTGTTTTAGGCTGCATAGCTTTGGCCATCACTATTCCAGTGGTAGCCTTAAAGCCAGGCCATATATAAACATTCCCCTCTTCACCCTATCCCATAGGGTGACACCAGGGTTAACGTACCTTGGTACCATCCGTTCCAGAAGGTATTCTATGAGGCCATCAAATTATCTGAGTCTTAAGATCAACTGGTACAATTTGTTTAGTTTTCGGTTTGAAATTATCATCTTGGTAGCACTTCAATCCATCCTACTACAACTTATAGTTACTATAATATTATTTTTCTTCAACCTTTTAATATGCCGATTTTATCTTATCAAAAATTCTTTGGTTATATACTGCTTATATCTTAATTATACATTTGCTTAGATTTGCACAATTTATCACATCATCTTATAAAGCTTTATATGGCTATATTATATCCCTGTGTGCTATTATCTGATTATACAGTTGCAGACATCTCTCCAGTTTATCCTACCGTTGCATAGCTATTGGTCCTTCTCAGAGGGAGATAGTCCAATGTGTTATCTCCTGTGGTGTTGGGAAGGAGATTTTCGTACAGGGCATATTGTCCTGCTGTCGTCTTTTTCATTATTGCGGTTTCAATCAAGCGTTCTACTAAGCCTCTAGCACAAGGGGTTATGCAACATCCTACTAAAACAAAAATTGCTACCACTATGATTATAGTCGTGGCTGCTGAAATGATAAATGTTTTCCATTTACCAAACGTTCTATCCATCCAACCTGTCCTGGATGTACCAACGCCAGAGGTAAACAATTGCATACTAACAGAGTTTACATCTACATCATTAGGGTTTGATGTTACCCTTGTATCTGAGCAATATCAACTTCAATTTTAAATTACCTAAACAGAAATAACAGGGAAACTCTTAGGAAATCAATTAGAACAATAAAGGAAATAATGGGAAAATAAAAATAAAACCTTTTCAATATCTAGACAGGATTACTGCTAAACTGAAAATAAAACAAAATATGAAGCTATAATGTCCATAAACAGCAACAGTAATTCTCAAATTAAGTATCAGTTCTAAAGTCTCTTTCATCGATCATGGTTGAGGCGGTGGAAGCGCTGAAGAATCTGGACGGAGATCTGGAAGATCTAACAGGGCTGGGTTTTCAGGCTGGCTTGCTGAAGGAAGTTGCCGGTCTTGAGATGGTTAGGCTCGTAACATCTGGTTCTGCGGCTGAGTAAACACGTATATCTTTCACATGGACCCAAGACTTGTGGTCCAGTAGTTTGCAAGGTGTAACGATTATTGCCATAAACTTGGGGGATCTAACATCATTTGGGCCTGGATAGATCTTGAAGACGTACTTGCGGTGTACAAACTTGGATCTTTCCATGTCTGTATTCTAGGCATGCACAATCATAATTAGTCCATGAAGAGTCAGAGGTTGGTAAAGGAATAAGCAAAGTAACTGTATGCCTGAATGATACATTGCTATATCTTGGTGGGTATAATCAGTGTGAATTGAATAGACATGAAAGACAATGTCAACATGGAGAAAACAGTGCTAATTAGGTGCAAAAGCAAAGGGGAACCCAGAAGGGTTCAATAATGAAAAGCCAATTTACATAAATGCAAGACAGATTGGTAATTATTACAAAGGCATGATCAAATAACAATGGTAAAGTATATGGAACAAAAGAGAAGATTAAAAAAACAATTAGAATTTAGAGATGATGGTAAATGTGCAACTATTGATGTATGGAGGGCAATGCATCGCAATCTATCGCCAATAGATATGGAATCTTCACCTACGATGACTACCATTCACCAAGGGTTGAGCCCTCAGCTGCAGGAGGCCAGCAGGACTTACGAGCTAGATGATTCAGAAGGAAGGGTAGAGCCCAAAGCTTTTTGTAACTCTCAGTAAGTGGAGAGCCCATTTCTCTTGCTCATGGACCAAGCGATGCATCTGTCGAAACTCACGCTGAATAATGTCTCGTTTCTCACACCAGGTAATGTTGAGGTCTGTGCATCTGTCTTTTAATTTAGCGATTCTTTGCTGCAACATAGCCTTCAGATACATTATCGGGTAGCTCTTCTTTGCTAGCAGTCGTTTCCTCCATCTGGGGAAAGGCAAAACTTAAACAGACCAGTAGTGCAATTTATGTGGTTAAGTTATTGAAAGAAGTCAGAATGCTAGGAGGCGGGTCGTGGGTATAAATGGGGGCCAGGAAAGAGGCTTGGTAAGAAACAAAGCATCGAGAATGGAAAAAATTAAAAAAAAATTAAAAAAAAAATTAAAAATTAAAAAAAAGAAATTGAACAAATTAAAAGCACCCTGAAGGGTGTAAGGAAAAAAACAAAGCATCGGAAAAAATTATAAAAATCCACAAAAAAAAATTAAAAATTAAAAAAAGAAATTGAGTGTATAATTTTCCCAATTTATGTCTGAAAGCTTCACCAACTCTCAGTCCAAGAATACTATAAAATCTATGATCAGCGCAAAATGCTCCCCCAAATGGCCAGTTCAAGGGAACATTTTTCGCATTCATTCCATATAACGGATAATGGTTATTAAATATTTCTTCTTTCTTAGACAAGGAAATAATGAAAAGCTTTCAGATGTCACACATATCATAGAGAGATTTCAAAAATGAAGGCTTTATATTCATGAAAAAAACTAAAGAAGTGACTGTCACATCAATTTAAACAGCGTAACAGTTAAAGCAGAAAACATTTTAACAATGAACAATACACAGCTCGTATAAAGGGATCTCGTATAAAGTAAAATGGCATAAATAAGTCAGTTCAGATATATATATAAAAATAGACATAAAATGAATATCCTCTGGGGATCGCTCATCCCTGCAGTTGATAAGAACTCCCCAGGGAAGGAATGCTTAGAAACAAATAAATAACTTGCTGACTTAGTTAGGTCATTTGTATGGTACTATAAATATACACTTGCAATTAAACCAGGAGACATATAAAATAAAAACATGTTACCTGTAATAGAAACAGAAACATCACACCAATATATATACAGAGAAATGGTTTCTGGATACTAAATGAGGAGCTGAGTATAAGGTAGAGGGCAACAAAATCAAATCGGGTTCGGATCATTATGGGGTGGGTATTATTGATCCCTAGGTAAGTTGATCCGGGTTCCCCAAAGGGAATGACTGGCGTGCTGGGGGATTTTGACGGTTTTGACGGCGGATTTGATTCATAAGTGCATTTTGTGGTGGTAGTGGACATTTCCATGCATAATGACCGTATTGCTGACAGCGATAGCACTGGACATCTGGATAGCGATCAGGACTAGGCCGGGAACGGTAGTCTCTGGGTCGTATATTAGCGATGGGTGGGCCTTTTTCAGGTTGAGGCCGGCGGCCACGATTATTAGGGTACTCATTCCTACAGTCTTGGCGATGTGGGTTATCTAACGAGGGGAGGTCACTCGGTCGCCTGCGGTCTCTCTGTGGCTGTCGTATCTGTAGCCGCGAGACATGTAGCGATGGGGAGTCTGAAGGAGGTTGACGATTTTGTCTATGAGCAAAGTGCCAGCATGGACATTCCATGGCGCAATGTCCCAATTGGAAACAAAGGTTGCACTGTACTTCAGCTCGGTGGCTGGGAGTAGGCTGAGAGCGACAGTCCCGGCACTGATTGTTAGTACTAGGACCATTGAATTTATGTGGAATGGGTGAATCGGCTCTTGCAGGGGGCCGTCTACTAGGTCGTGGATTAAGATTGACCTCACCAGGTATCAATAACGATGTCAGATCGACAGTGTCTGGGATCACGTAATCAGTGATAGTCGATAGCCATCTACTGAGGATCTGATAGTGGAGATGACGGGTGGAATCGGGTGTGTATATGTAAATAAAATTTAATAACCTTTGCAAAGTTTTGGTATTAAAAGTGCCCTTACGGGGCCACGAGAGTCCAGGCTGAAACTTATTCCAGGAATGCCATATTTGGCAAAACTTTATAAGATTTATGTGGTCTCCTGGGAAGTGATTTATCACTCTCTCAAGAGGCAGCATAATGAATTGGGTACCAGAACTCTGGTATGGTAGAACACCGATATCTGGGTTGTGTCAAATAATATTGGCAAATCTAGTCTTATAAAACACCTACTATCTGTTCCAAATATTAAATTGCCAAATAGAAATCCGACTATGAATACAACTAAAAATCACCAACTCCGTAGATTATCACAACTAACGTGACAATAAACTACAGATGCACGGAGGAAATCCGAAAGGTCACTCCTACGTCTCGCTGGGTGATACCTTAACGGCACACCCCCACTACTGTGTTACCCTTGCGCTGGGTAGACAGATAGATATAAGGCGGGGGACACCGCACCGCGCAAAATCTATGCTAAAGGACTCAAATGTCCGTTCCGTCATTCCCTAACTACTCTAACCATGCTCGCTAAATTCCCTAATTTATGACGAAATCTGGGTTAGTACCTAAGCTATATCCAAGTATTTACATGTCCCTAAAACTATGTTTGTGTTAGTACCCTAACTGTATCTAAACCTCTAACAATCCCTAACTAGGCACTGTCACCTACCAAACGGACAACACAAGAATTTGCCCCTCAGCAAGTGGAAGCCTCGCACAGCATCAGTCCCTGAACTCTAACTATTTCTACACTATATCAAACATCTTATGTATCTTCTGTAATAACTCCAAAAAACCCTCTTATGTATCTTCAGTAATAAATCCAATAACTCTTACGTATCTTTCATAACTCAAATAACTTTTAACGTCTAGACCTTATGTAGTCTGTCCAAAGAAATAAGAACTCACTCCACCATCAAAGTACTTGTACAAGATTTAACTACTCACAAAATGGATGGCAAAGGAATCCCCATAATTTGGAGAGACAGAGAACTAACATTTGCTTACAACCCAATATAAGCGTTAAAATTAATGAAAGTATTAAAGAAAAAAGTCTGAAAAGTAGGGATCATACATAGTCAAGAGCCCCATAAACGCATCATTGACCTATACACACCCCCAGTTAATGTTCCTAAGTGTTCTAGACTCAGAAATCCAGGATATACCCTGCCGGATTTAGGACAGGCACCCTCCCGACTAAACTCTAGATCAGTAATTAAACCCAAGCAACTGATCGACACCAGCTATAAGTATATCCAAGGGGGCCAAATATACCAATTACGCAAAATCAAACACCTCACTAGAGGACACCTTAAAACAGGTGTATATTCCAAAATCTATATTTTTAGTTACTGTCACCCCAACCAAGGTTAACCTGCTTATGGCAGATATTAGTCCCAATATGGGGTGTTTTACCGCAATCCCAGCCAGTACCAGTAATGGTCAATTGTTCTAACTTATTGCAAGATAAAGATATAGAAAGAGAAAAGGGATAGAGTATAGGGAATTGGAGTAAAAATTTCCCAATTTTAAATTACAAAATGTAAACAAGGACCTGACAATAATCTCCAGCCTGGACGAACTGCAGGGCACCTTAAGGGCGGCAGCCGATTCTGAGGACTTTAAGGATCCAGCTGCGAAATAAACATAAAGTGTACATATTATATGATAAAAAGCTGGGCCTACCTAATATGTAATGTAAGGCATAAAATAAGCTGTAAAGTTATATTGGAAGCTGTGTATGGAAACAAAATATAGACATTAAACAAAACATGATACTTCTACATACTATAATAAGAGTAACAGTGGAGAAACATATATGTAACTGGAACACCGATTTCAACAAAAGGCAAGAAAGGCATTGTAACATGTGTAGTCCAGAGCTATACCCCTAGAATAAATGAAATAAAGGTACCGGATAGGTTGGAAATCGCATCTAAACAGGAAAATATAAGAGAAGCATATAAATCAATAAATTTTGAAACAGGACACCAGAATCGTGGTGTAAATATGACAAATTCATACCCATAAATATGACAAATTAATACCCATACACTCAGAAAAGGGACATAGTAAATAAAATAAACCCGAATGCGATGGCAGAAAGCTTTTGTGCCTAAACAGGTAAAAGGGGAAAAGAACAAATTAAAACATGTGATTCTTACATCAAGAACTTCCAATGATACGGCATAAAACATACATACTAGTCAGTGATTGGAATGATATGTGTAAATGATGACAAACAGAACAGCTGCAGCATTAGAAGGAAAGAAAAGGTGGGTTGGGTTATAAAGAAACAACAGGAAATAACTGGAGATGTGAAGCAACGCTGTATTATCATGGCACGCAGCCATCATCTTCTCAAACGGCAATTTCATTACTACCAGCATATTGCTTGATTCTGTTAAGTAAGGGTTAATTTTTAGCTTCCGGACTAAGGCTTCCTAGACGATTACGACAGGATTTATGTGCTAAGAAGCATTGTAAGAAGAAGGTGTATGTAAGGTGGTAAGTTACCCCAATAGGTATCGTGCGGGCCACACCCTTATAAATTTTACACGGACCACAGACATATGGTGTAGGAGTCGGTAGAGCATCAGAGAGAAGGGCAGGGAGTATTATTGTGGCAGAAAAAGGGGAACAAGAACAAGATGTTGCGGAGGAAGGGATTCAGATTGGACTTAAGAAGAGAAAATTGGCTATGGGGGTGGGGTGAGAGCACAGACCTGAGCAGCTGTGAAAAAGAGCAATCAGTTGAAATACGCAGCAAATAATAAAAAACAGGAAATGCGCTTCAAAGTGAAAAAGCCAGGCCAGATTTTGACAGATGGAAACCGGTGCCTTGTATGACAACGGCATAATGAGATGGGGTGAGAAATAAGGAAAGCAGAGGTGGAACAGCAGTCCAAATCAGACAGAGTGCAGAGACACACACAAAGATGTAAAAGAAAAAGAGCGGACACTCCTACTGACAAAGAAGGGAAATAAGAGATACAACGCAGTTAATACAAGACCAGGAAGTGTGTGTAACAGCTGAAAAGTTTCCCACAGGCATAAGGAGAAACGGAAATCAGAGGTTGTAATACAGCGCTAAGAAAAAGAGCCGAGAAAAGTACAGGAAGAGGGGGGGGCTGTGGGTTTGTTAGAGGGAAAGCATAGTGCAGAAGACTGAAAGAATAGAATAGGGTATTCTGGGAAGTGTAGTGCACAAAGCTTTAAGGGGAAAACAGCAGTTGGACGACGGTAAGCAGCTACAAAGCTGAACACTGTTTTCAGCTGAAAAGGAAAGAAAGTTGTAGGAAGTCCAACAGAAAGAAGGAGGAGGAATAGTAAAAGGGACAGTCTCGAGACATCAAAAGATCTCGTGGATAACGGTTTCAGTACAAGATCAAAAGTGTGTGTCGCACACACGGAGTGAAGGCAATAGCAGATGTGGAAAGGTGGGGGCTGTCTGTCAGTGTTGAAGAGTGGTTATAAGAACAGAGAAACCAGAAGGATTTTAAGGGAGAGCAATCTGAAAGCGTGCTGTTCTCCTAGAGTACCGGAGACAAAAAAAAGGGGGAACATCAAAGAAACTTTATAGAAGAGAAAAGAGCAGGAATAGACCCAGGAAGAGGTAGGTAGAAGAAGTTAGGATGAAGGAGAACAGAAAAAGGGATTGGGGAGGAAAGTAAGGTCGACAGAAGAAGAAAGAACAGAATACATAGTAAGAACAAGGGGACAGGGATTTGAAAAGGAGGGATTAAGACAGAACACAGGGTGGGATGGGAAACAGAAAATGCGCAACCTCTAAGGATTGTTAAGCGAGAATGCTAGCATAAAGACCAATCCAAAGATGTTGAACATTGAAATAAACTTACGGCAAACCCCAAATCGCAGTCGCCTGGATTCGTTGTTATGCACCAATCACACACCAAGCACACTCTTGCGCACATCACGCAAATCAAAGAGATGGACAGGATAGGAGAAAGAAACGAAGGTTTGAACGCAAATAGAGATCAGCATAGACAAGGGCAGAGAAGCAGGTGTGTTAGTTCAGCGCAGGGCATGAAGACAGCAAGAAGGTAGAAGAGTATGTAAGATAAGGGTCAAAAAAAGTGTGCAAGTTTAGCGCTGAAGAAGGGAACCTGTAAAGAACAAAGGAAGAAAACAGAAAAGATAGAGGAGTAGGTAAAAGACAGGGGTAAGAACAAGAAAATTGGACAGAACAATAGTGCCCAATACCCCTGAAGTGGGCAGTGTCCGTGATAGGGAGAAGGAGAAAAAGGAAGAGGAACAAAATGAAGGAATAACAGCAAGGAAAGATAAGAGAAAGAAAACATAGAACCTTTGAACGCACAAAATTAAGTATCCCCTCTTGCGTTCAAAAGAAGATCAAGAAGGTCAGTGAGTACGGTCAGCGGTTGGGGTCACCACTGTTTAAATGTCCCTTTCTTAAAGACCTCTTTCTGCCCCTTTCACACTGGGGGACTAAAGATCCTTATTTCATATAACAGGTTCTGTATAGTTTCTCTAACCTCCATTGTCACCCAATCACAAGGGGGTCTGTTCTGGGGTGGCATTAGGAGCCGTAATTGAAAACTAATTCCCATAACTACTGCTTTCTGTCCAAAACTGAGTGTCACTTGTATGGGATCTACCTTGTAGGCTAAATGTAAGGTAAAGAGAAGATAGAATCAATAAAAATAGAGACAGAGATAGGTTTAAACAGATAGGTACATTTTATTCCTTACCCTAAGACAAGTCTTCAAGTTGATACAAATACAGACATCAGACAGATTCTGGGTTCATCTGCACAGCGCCCTGCCGTCTGAGAGAAGCGTTGGGGAGGACTCCTAAACTAAGGCAAAATCTCCCCTCTTTTATACACAAACCTCTCCATAGAAGTACATGGTGAGATACCTTGCTCTCAATTTCTTACATGATACTTTCCCACGCGGTCTTATCAGCATGTTTTGGGAACAAGTTGTTTTTCTTATCTTGCGGTTGAGATACCAGTTTCACATCTCCCTGTTGCAATACTTTTCACACCATCTTATGAACTCTGTATGACCTCTGTATCATTTTATACAAAAATTATAAGCTCCATTTTTTTCATCTGATCCATCATTCTTTCATTACAGGTGCTGTATTTTGATTTAAAAATTGTACCAATTTGTGGCAGGACTCATTGTTCAGACCTGCTTTGCGCAGATTCTCAAATATTAAATCATTTACTTGTTGTGTGGCCTAGTCAGTACTTTTTCAGTTGTTTTAGGCTGCATAGCTTTGGCCATCACTATTCCAGTGGTAGCCTTAAAGCCAGGCCATATATAAACACAAGGCAACAAAGGAGTGGCTCAGGAAGAAGCACATTAGGGTCATGGAGTGGCCTAGCCAGTCACCAGACCTTAATCCCATTGAAAACTTATGGAGGGAGCTGAAGCTGCGAGTTGCCAAGCGACAGCCCAGAACTCTTAATGATTTAGAGATGATCTGCAAAGAGGAGTGGACCAAAATTCCTCCTGACATGTGTGCAAACCTCATCATCAACTACAGAAGACGTCTGACCACTGTGCTTGCCAACAAGGGTTTTGCCACCAAGTATTAGGTCTTGTTTGCCAGAGGGATTAAATACTTATTTCCCTCTGCAGAATGCAAATAAATTCATATACTTTCCACAATGTGATTTTCCGGATTTAATTTGTGATGTGCTATCTCTCACTGTTACCAATAACCTACCCTTCAATTATGGGCTGCTCATGTCTTTGTCAGTGGGCAAACTTACAAAATCAGCAAGGGATCAAATACTTATTTCCCCCACTGTAGATGTGAGTTTCTATAGAGGGGGTTGGGGGCCTACCATAATGTGGAGATTTCAGAGGCCTCTAGCTTGGGCCTTGCAGGATGTCACACAGGGCAAATAGCGACCTTCAGTGCAGACAATACTATATCCAATGAGTGTGGGTTAGGGGGCATGAGAGAACATCCATTTGGTGGAGCAACTGATGCTGTGATGGCCCTCTGTGCTCAGTGTGCGTTCTATTTTGAGGACCACCTAGCAGGAGGAGGGAAGAAGTCCTAGTCCCTCCTTCTTCAAGTTAGGAGGGAGTTTGGTTGGGGGAGGGCCACCGCTAGACCACCATGGCTAGTCTAAGGGGGGGGGGGATCCTGGCTAGGGATCCCATTGGACCACCAGGCCCTCGTGTATTTGGGGAGGGGGTCTAGGGTCCACCAGACCACCAGGCCCTCATGTTCTTGGGTGGGTGGGGGGTCTGGGGTCCACTGGATAGGTCTTTTTCCCTTGGGCATTTACCGTCAGCACCACTGATCTCCCTATTCCTCCCCTGCTCGGCACAACCCTAATGCCAGCTCTGAGCTGGTGTAGGGTTTGCCACATGAGGAGCGCCCTTGTTTGTAACGCTGCACACTGAGCATTGGGGGAAATGCAGGAGGCACTCTTTTACATTCATTTGCATGCTCATTTCGCCCAGAGTCAACAAGCTCGTTGTTTGACACGCTCGTTGGCTGTGAGCATTCGGTGGGAGAAAATATGGGTA
Source organism: Microcaecilia unicolor (assembly GCF_901765095.1). Taxonomy (NCBI): domain Eukaryota; kingdom Metazoa; phylum Chordata; class Amphibia; order Gymnophiona; family Siphonopidae; genus Microcaecilia; species Microcaecilia unicolor. Next base: position 125,583,290 of record NC_044037.1, read on the forward strand.
CTAGCACCTCTAGTGCCCACATTTGCTTCTGCAAATCGGTACCTGAAACTTCGCTCTCTCCCCTCCTCCTTCATCCCCCTCCCCTGTACTGAAACACCCATCTCTCTCTCCCTCCCCCTGTGACACACACCAGCTCTCTCCATCTCCCCCTCATAGCACAAAGACAACTAGCTCTCTCGCTTCCCCAACCCTGCAAAAGAGATACCAACTCTCATGCCCTCCCCCACAAAACAGACACCAAACTCTCTCTCCGCTCCCTCCTCCCCCTTTGGCACACAGACACACAGCTCTTGTTCCCTCCTGCTTCCTCCTCCCAACATTGACATCCAACTCTTAACATATAACATAGTAAATGACAGCAGATAAAGACCTGTACGGTCCATCCTGTCTGCCCAAGATAAACTCATTTTACATGGTACCCGAGTTTGATTTGTCCTTGCCTTTCTCAGGGCACAGACCGTAGAAGTCTGCCCAGTATTGTTCTTGTACTAAGTTCTGAAGCTAACATTGAAGCCCCTTGAAATTTACACTCCAACCCATCCATATCTATTCAGTCACGATCAGGGCGTAGACCGTAGAAGTCTGCCCAGCTCCCATTTTGTTTCCCAATTACCAGCGTCGCCACCCAATCTCTGCTAAGATTCCATGGAACCATTCCTCCTAAACCGGATTCCTTTGTGTTTATCCCACGCATGTTTGATTCCATTACCGTTTTCATCTCCACCACCTCCCGCGGGAGGGCATTCCACATATCCACCACCCTCTCCGTGAAAAAATACTTCCTGACATTAGTCTGAGTCTGCCCCCTTCAACCTCAATTCATGTCCTCTAGTTCTACCGTCTTCGAAAAAGGTTCATTTGAGAATTAATACCTTTCAAATATTTGAACATCTGCATCATGTCACCCGTTTCTCCTTTCCTCTAAGGTATACACGTTCAGGTCAGCAAGTCTCTCCATACCATTTTTGTAGCTTTTCTTTGTACCGCTTCCAGTCTTTTTACATCTTTAGCAAGACACAGGAACCCTTGTTCCCTCCCCCCACAGCATAGACACCCAGCTCTCATGTTCCCCCTGCGGCCCCCCCACAGAATAAATACCCAGCCCTTGCTCCCTTGCAGTACAGCTACCCAGCTCTTGTTCCCTCTCCCTTCGCAGCAGACATCCAGCGCTCTCTGTTCCCCCCCCCCCCCCCCCCCCCTCAGTGGCACACAGACTCTCAGCTGTGGTTGCCTCCACTTCCCCAAAGCAAACACCCAGTGCTCTTTCCTCTCTCCTCCTTCCCCCAGTGACATACAGACACCAGCTCTTGCTTCCTGCTCCCCCATGCAGCACCCAGCTCTCACTCCCTTGACCCCCACCTGACAGTTCTGACCTGGCAAGGATCAGAAATGGAAGAAGAGCGGCTTCGCATTGGGATGCATCCTCTTCCTCTGCCACTTTGGCACTAAATGCAAAATTTAAACCACATGGTAAAATTTTACATTCAAGGACTGGGTAGCAGAAGAGAAGGTTGTGCCCTGATGCACAATAATTCTTCTTTTCTTTTCTTCTACTTCTATTCAGCACTGGCCAAGGACTAGTGTGGGAGGAGAGTGTGTACATGCACATGCCGGAAGTGCCGATGAGGAAGGAGGGAAAAGAGCCTGATGCTAATGCTGCTTTCCACAACTCAATAGAGCTGCCCTTCCTTCTGACTTATGGCAGTTGGAGACTCTACAAACATTTAATTCTCAGCTTGAGACACACCTTTTTGCTGATGCTTAGCTTATGCCTAGATATGTGAGGGTTTCTCCCTTCAGGAGACCTGTTGGACACAGCTATCGATCTCTCTCAAGACTTGTTGCTTCCCTATCTCTTTCCTGTCACCCATTATAGTTCCCTTCATTTCTACTACTGTACCTCTTTCCTGTCGCACATTGTAGTTCCTTCTATCTCTTCTCTGCTTCTGTACCTCTTAGTCTCCCTTTTTAGTACTGTACACTGCTTAGATGGCTTCCAATATGTGGTATAGCAAGTTCTTTGGAAACTTGAAACTTGCCCATTATATTCAGGCTGCAAAAGCTAGCCACCAGGCAGGGGTGAAACTACCATTAAGCGAGTCTGACAAAATGCCCAGGGCCACCCAATGGTAGGGGCTGCCTGCAATTGCCCCCTCCCCAGGTTTGGGGTCTTTCCACCTCAGCATCTATGTACTTTCCTTCGCCGCTCCTACAAACCTGTGGCGGTTCACGGCAGAGGCAGCACTGAAGGCTACTCTAAGTTCAGCAGGACCTTTCCACTGCTAGTCTCACTCACAGGAAGCTGCATCAGAGAGGCAGAATGCAGCAGAGGAAAGGCCTCATTGTACAGAGAGCAGCCTGCAGCGCTGCCTCTGCTGTGACTTGCCACAGGTTTGCAGGAGCAGCGGGGGAAGGTAGACAGATGACGAGGTGGAGAGACTCCTCACCCAGATGCCGTGGGGTAAGGGGGGGGGGGGGGGAAGCTAGACAGATGCCAGACCTGAGCACAAGGTAAAATGGGAAGAGACAAGGTAAGAGGGGGAGAGACACTGCACTTGGGGCAGAGCAGAGGCAATAGCGAGCCAAAGAGACCTGGAGCAAAGGGGAGAGAGAGAGAGAAACTGGACCTGAGGGGAAAGGAGAGATACCAGACCACCAGAGAGGTGGGCGCAGGAAGAAGGGGAGAGAAGAGAAGCCTGCTATGTGGAGGAACAGAAACATGGAGACAGAGATGTCATCTCTGGAGGGAGCATAGGGTCAAGCACAGAGGGGAGACACTGGACAGGACATAGAGAAGAAATACCAAAAGGGCAGAAGTCCCTGGAGCAGTGGTGTAGCTAGGTGGGGCCACGGGGGCCTGGGCCCCTGGTTGGCTGGCAGGGTTCCCCAACCCCAGCCAGCTGAAGACTTCGTCCAGCGCTGGTCTGTGGCAGCACCATCACATTGCCTACCCTCTCTTCCCCTCACGTCGGGTACGCTCCTTTTAGTGAAATTAAGAATGGTCAGTTTCATTAAAAGGAGCATGCCAGACATGAGGGGAAGATAGAGCAGGGCAGGCAATGTGACGGCAACAGAGTCCAGCGCTGGACGAAGTCTTCAGCTGGCAGGTATTGGGACCCCTGCCAGCCAAGGTATTTGCAGCAGCGGTGCTTCAGCTGGTGGGGGTTGGGGACCCCCGCCTGCCAAGATGTTACAGTGGTAGCAGGGAGGGCAGCAACCAAAATGTGCCTCCCACCTTGGGCTCTGGCCCCCTCCCACCTTGGGCTCTGGCCCCCTCCCACCTTGGGGTCTAGCTATCCCCTGCCCCGGAGAGAGTTAAATAAAAAAAAACAAATAAACAGAAAAGCAGAAGAGAGACACTAAGACCAATGATTGGCTCAGACAACAAAGGTAGAAACAAAGTATTTTTTTCATAATTTATTAACTGTAATATGTCAGCCTTGGGAAATGTGCATCCTCCCCCACCCATTCACGCTCTCTTGGAAGTGATGGTGTTATGGGGGGGGGGGGGCATCCAGTCATTGGCACCAACCAAGTCCCCATTTTTAGCTACCATGGTGACCTGGGGTTTGTTGAGCTCTGAATAAAGACCTTGGAAAATACAAATTAATGCTTAAAAACAAAATAAATAGTGTATGATGTGCCATAAGAAGCTACTCGTATCTTAAAAGCAGGTCAATGAGGCTCCTTAAAAAGCGTTTCAAAAATAAAACGTGTTAAGAGTCCAAAATACTTGTAATAAGAAAGGGATAAGGCTGCCAACAAAATCAAGCCAAAATAGACCTGAAAACGGTCTTAAACTTTGCAACTATGCGTTCCATTAATTCATGTGCGCCTCCATTAGCGTTCTAAGAGAAGGGACTGGTACAGTGGTATTCCCTACCTGAGCAAATCAAACGCATCACCCTCTTATCTCACATTCCCTCCATGAGGAACTGTTGCTTACATTCCTTCCCGCAACCAGTAAAAGCTCTCTGCCAAGAATTTCTGCTTTTGTCGTTCACCCCACCCTTAAAATCCCTTCCACACACAGCATCCATTTCACTCCACCTTCCCTACTTAAAGGCTCCGGCTCAACATACTAGACAGAGGGATGGCGTGGGTGATATATTATACGTATTTTTGACATGCTACTACTAACCCGCTTGTTTTTACAACGCACAACTACACAATCCCGACTCCTACATCACACGCCAATCAAATTTAACAACACTGATGGGTTCACTGACTTCCGGCACGGCAAACGCAGGCGCAGTAGTAGGTTTCTTCCCCTAGGCGGCCCCTTAATTTAAATGCCTGGCGGGTTCGGCTGTGATTGTAACAGGTAGTTGTAGAAATAGTGAATGGTGTAGTATAAACCATGGATACGGATTTACAGCATGTAAGTATGTCTTTCTTGTGAGGTCATCTGTATTTCTGTTGAATTAAATGTAGAATATACAATTTATTTTTTCAATTTACGTGTTGTAAACGTGAAATAACAGCATGGAATTCCTTCTTCCTGTTTCCTTCATTATATCTTCTCTGCTTTTTATGGAAGTGCCCCCCCCCCCCCCCTTTTTACGTGATTTCTATTTGATTCTCACTAGTTTTACAGGAAAATATCAAACAAACCCTGATTATAATGTGTGTTTCTAGGAAGGCGGCCTTGTAAACTTTGCCTCAATAGAATTAACCTCATTAGAGGGATAGTGCAAGGTTAATAGGTGTCCTTGCTGAAAATTGCAGTTGTCTGACCCGTTTATTAACTTTCAAGCCCTAGTCCTCTATCAAACATGGAAGCCAACTTTTCAAAATTAGTGAGGGTGCAAAGCCCAATGGAAATAACCCCTCCCTGGACATATACAAGGAAATTTCTCAATATTGGGGGTGCTCAAGCACCCACAGCACCTACACAGCCAGCTCCTATGCTATCAAAGCTTGCAAAGCTATTTACTCGTAAGTGCTATTTGAAAGTTGCCCAACCTTCTTACAGGTAGACTTCTGAGTTAGTATGGTATAGGGACCTGCTTTTTAACTGTAGCTGCCCATTTCCACCTCTTAGAGCTTCTCCCTCAATTAAGCAAGTCTTGCCTTCTAAACCAGTGCAATAAGCCCAAAATATTGGAAGTGTAAGGTGCAGATTCCAGACTTGAACATGCATGTCATACACTGAAGTGTAATGTTTAAGCTTTTATTATGCCAATGAAAGCTTCTACTCCACTTTCCTCCAACCCCATAGTCTCTCTCGCTCTCCTCACACCCAATGCACGCTCTTACACCAATTAGCCTCTACCATCTTGTTCCCACCCTTGGCCTTCAAGTCCTCTCTCTCCCCGTGGTTTAATGCCCACACTTCCTGTAGGGATTTGAGGCCTCCAGAACATGTTTGGTTTTCTTATAGAAACCTGCAGGACTTAGTGAGTTTGAGTAATTTGGTGCCTGAACTCCTGTATGAAAGTTGAGTACCATGGAGATCAAATAGCTGAGAGCTGCACAGTGCTGGAAAAGAAAACCGCTTGTTCTAGAGATGGTGCCAACAATAAACTTCCAGAGCAGGACCGTTTGTCCTATTGGACATTCAGGCATGCCTTGTTGGACAGATACCAGTGATGCAGGAAGCCTCCATTTCCGCTGCACTGCATCAGACTCATGTACTCTTAATCCCTAGCTTTATTACTACTACTACTACTTATCATTTTTAAAGCGCTACTAGACGTACGCAGCGCTGTACATTTGAACATGAAGAGAGTATTTTTGAATACTTTTTAGGAGCTTAAATGCCCTTCCTTGGCTCATAGGGGAATGTGCAAAAAATGGCATTATCAAGAAGCATAAGGGAATCATGATAAAACATTCCAGTGACACTATGGAGAGGATAAGTGAGGACCTTGCTGAGGATGGGTGGTCAGATGCTAAAGGGCAATAGACATTTGGTTCATAGGGAGTCATTTTTAACACATGATCATTTTAACGTCAAAGGGTTAGGTTCTTGGCTTATTTTGAATTTCCCTTTAAGTATTCTGATCACAAGGTAATTGATGCAGTAGTTTGGGTCCAGAAAAGTACTTCTCCATAGAGGTTTTGCCTTGGTTTTCTCTGTAGTAGGTTTTCTGCCTTTTTGAGCTGATTCTTATCTTCGGGATCTAGATCTGGCCTGCAGCCTCCTTCTCATAATTTCTCCACGGAATAATGTAACATATATGGAGGCCATCAGGTTCTATTTCTTTAAACAGCTCTGCAGAGACCTCTAGTAACTCTATTACTGTGAAGTATGTGACTTCTTGACTTGGCCCTCTGTTCCAGAAGCTGTGAATATTCTGGCTGTCCTACCTGTGATACCCTCTGGAGAGAAACTATATCGGCATAAGTAAGACCACAAGGAGTATTGATGTCTTTGGTTCCAGCTTCTCCAGCAAAGGGCAATATCTTTTATTTTGTTCTCCCTAATTTACCCCTAAGAGGATTAGGGTCTCTGGCTATCAAAGTTATTGCTCCTGGATGGAATAGGAGGGCAGTGCATCTAACAGAGCAAACACAGCTGCTGCATTTGCACAAACGGGAGCTGGAGCAGGGAAGCAACTGAATACCCTTCCTATACAGAAGTAAGGGGAACAAGATAAAGCCTGAAGAACTTAGGGTCCCAGGAGAAATCACAGGACAGAGAATCTCCGTATCAGTGTGCCCAGGGCTTTGTCCCTGAAGGCTCAGAGCCCTTCTGAGACTTATTAAAGCAGCTCTTCTCTGGGGGAGGGGTCCAGAGAAGTACTATAGTAAAGGAATTTTAGTAGGAACCTCTCCAAAAGAAATTCTAAGGAAACCTACTAAAGATTAAGCACTGGAAATGTGGGAAACTTGTACTGCTTGTATGTTACTGAACTTTTTCCCACGTTTTTATCTGTATCATCCAATTTAAGTATACCTTAGATTCAGAACTTTCTGGCTAGATTGACTTATTGGATGCAAGGAGAGTAACTGAGTGCAAGGATTTGTTGTACCTTTGACCTCCCAGTTCTTGCTATAAACAAACAAACTCTAAAATATACGTAATTAGCCACCTTGATGTTCACTGGGCAAGCAAAGGTTCCATGTGTTGTATCCTTTTCTCACGTGGATACATTAGGGTGCTACTATTTCCTCTGGGTAGTGTTTTCAAATGAATTTATGCACATAGAGGCAAGAATGAATCTCCCTCCTAAGCCAGGGGTGTGTTGGTTATTATCTCAGTCCATCAAATTTACAGCTAGTGCACATCTAGCATTTGTATTATTCTGATTGTCTTGGAACTTGTGAAAAAAAACAATTGATTCTATTTCTCACCTGTCATATTTTTCTGGCACATTACTCTATATAGGTGGCATAGTATGATCACTGGATACTGACATTTTTGTTTCAGAAGTATGTATTTTTCTGAATAGGTTCAGCAAGGGATGGTTAATCTAATGTGTTCTTGCTGTTTACCCTGAGAATTGTTTAGTCAGTCCTTTGTGAACAGCTGTTCATCCTGAAAATTGCCCTGTTAAGTCTTTTGTGAACTGCCTAGGATTAGTTTTGGTAATGGCAGGCTATAAATGCATAAGTACATAAGTAATGCCACACTGGGAAAAGACCAAGGGAGATCTGGAAGTCTCTGAGCCAATCACAGCGCGTTTAGCTCAGCTAAACGCGCTGTGATTGGCTCAGAGACTTCCAGATCTCTCAGCTGAGTGAAGCACGCCAAAAAGGAAGTTTTTATTATTTGGGTGTGAATAATGGCCAAAAATGGAAGACTATTTTTGTGATGCACGCTTTCAACTGCACTCTCCGATATCACCGGCCAAAATGGAAGGCTAGTTTTCTGATGGACGATTTCAACTGCACTCTCCGATATCAGCTGATTGAAAATCCAGCCAAAATGGAAGGCTATTTTTCTGATGGACGATTTCAACTGCACTCTCCGATATCAGCTGATTGAAAAACGGGGAGGTGAGCGGCACGGCATCTTCGGGCGGCGTATATGACATACGTTATATGACGTACGTTTTTGCATTTTTCAATCTAGCGCAGCCCCAACGAGAGGTACAACCTCTTGTTAAATTTTCCGGCGATTTCCACCGTTAAGGCAATCGGAAAAGGTTAGTGCATCTCATTATAATAGGGTTTCTGCACAATTTGCTCATCTGCATTCCGTTTTCGTTAGCTGGTACCGCCGTCGGAAAATGGCCTTTAGTGCATGCCACGGTTAAAAACTTGTTGTTAAAGGCTCGTTTAGTTTAGTGCATCTGGCCCTGACTAAACATTCTCAGGGTAAACAGCAAGAACACATTAGATTAACCATCCCATGCTGAACCTACTCGGAAAAATACATACTTCTGAAACAAAAGTGTCAGTATCCAGTGATCATACTAAGCCACCTATATAGAGTAATGTTTTGGTTTTTTTTGTTACATTTGTACCCCACACTTTCCCACTCATGGCAGGCTCAGTGCGGCTTACATGGGGCAATGGAGGGTTAAGTGACTTGCCCAGAGTCACAAGGAGCTGCCTATGCCTGAAGTGAGAATCGAACTCAGTTCCTCAGTTCCCCAGGACCAAAGTCCACCACCCTAACTACTAGGCCACTCCTCCACTCCAGAAAAATATGCAATTAGTAATGTAATTAGCAAAGCTGTTTTTTTTTCCCCTATAGAATTGTATAATTTTCAGGCATCAAGCTTTTTATCTATCTATCACTGGAAAAGAATGAAGGCAAAAAGGGGAGTGCATGCAGGGGAAGGAAAACCAAAGTGTAATGCCTTAGAGACAGATGCACTAAACTTAATGAGCCATTAACGAGCAAGTAGTAAACCCTGGCATGCACTAAGTCTTTTTTCCGATGACGGTAGCAGCTAATGAAAACGGGATGCAGATGAGCAAATTGTGTAGAAACCCTATTGTAATGAGATGCACTAACCTTTTCCAATTGCCTTAATGCTGGAAAATCTAACGAGAGGTCTGTACCTCTCGTTAAGTATGCGCGCAAGCCAGACAAATAAAAATGCTTTAAAAGAAGAATGGAGAGAGGGTTTCCCTTTGAGGTGGGCATCAGATTCATTTCGTTATTTGGGGATTAATTTAAGCATGGATGTGACAAATTTATATCAGCTTAATGTGGGGAAACTGATTGAAGTTGGAGCAGTGGCGTTTATTGCCAATTTCTTTAATGGGTAGAATTAATCTGATAAAGATGGTTCAGTTTCCAAAGTGGTTATATGTTCTTCAAATATTGCCTATACGCCTTCTTCAGAAAGATTTGAGAATATTTTATAAATGGGTGAGTGCTTTTTGTTGGGCAGGGAAAAAGCCGAGGCTGAGAATGGCACTATTGATAGGTCACTGGAGGCAAGGTGGGCTGGGACTGCCAGATTTGAAGTTATATAATCAAGCTTGTATGCTTCGCCATGTGGGAGATTGGATTGAGGGGACAACCGTTTATACACCGTTATACTTAGAACAGGAACATTTTGCGCCTTATCATCTTTATTTTCTGTTGCACTGCAAAAAAAGTCAGTTGCCTGAGGGTATAAAGGGGAGTGTGCTCTTGAATTCATTGAGAGAGGGGTGGAAGGTTCTAGTGAGGCGGTTAGGTGGGGACCCTGAGGTGTCGGATCAGTTGCCTATTAGAGGAAATGGAAGGTTTAGATCAGGATGGGATAATGTTTGGTTCAAGAGATGGGAGCATAAAGGGATATACAGACAATCATATTTTCAAAGCACTTTGGGAGGCTAAGTTCCATAGGTTTCTATGGAACTTTGGGAGGCTAAGTGCTTTGAAAATGAGCTTGATAGTAACATAGTAGATGACGGCAGAAAAAGACCTGCACGGTCCATCTAGTCTGCCCACGATAAACTCATGTGTATACCTTACCTTGATTTGTACCTGTCTTTTTCAGGGCACAGACCATATAAGTCTTCTGGAGCACGTGATGGGAGCCACAGGGGAGTTGAAACCGTTAGTAACTTGGGAGGAAGAGTCTTCTGTGGGGTGGGGTGCACAGTTTGCCTACGCACAGCTAACACACTACATAAGGACCATGGACAGGAGTAAGTTGCAATTCAAGCTAGGAGTAGAGCTCAGGTCATTCTTTTCAAAGATTTCTGATCGTGGATTGTCCATCTCTGGGTTAGTGCAGGCCCTTGTTCAGTTATGTCCCGCCAGAAGGTTTGAGGGGATCAAGGCAAAATGGGAGGAGGAATCGGGGGTGGGGCTAGGTACTTGGGAAATTTTACAATCTTTAAAAGGAGTTTATACTTTAACATCTGATATGCGGTTGAGGGAATGTGGGGCTCGGGTGATCTTACGGGCATATATGACTAAGGCGATGTTAGCACATGTGGAAGGGGGCCAAGATTCGCAGTGTTCCAAATGTGGTCATCCTAGACATACATACTATCATGCATTTTGGGCTTGCCAGAAAGTGCAAAGTTTTTGGAACCAGGTGGTGCGTTTTTTGGAGCGCCTGGTGGATAGAACTATTCAAGGTTCAATTGAACAATTACTTTTGGATGTGCCTGGAGCATTTCGCAGTTTAAAAGGGCCTGGGCGGCTGCTTTGTAGGAAATTGTGCTTGGTGGCTCGGAAAACAATTTTACAACATTGGGTGGGGTCGGAGACTCCCGCATTTGGGCATTGGAGGAATCAGATACACCAATTGATGGCATGGGAAGCTCGAGACGCGAAAGGCACTTTAAGACGCAAGAAACAGTTTTTGACAATTTGGGACCTTTATTTACAAACAATGAGCCCAAGAGGTAGGAGTTTAATTATTAACAATTTGTAAACTACCTGGGGTAAGGTTCATAAGAGGTGAAGGAGGTTAAGTTGCTCACACTCTAGGCAATTGTAAGATGGTTTGGGTAGGGAGGGGGCGAGGGAGAGTTTTGGGGGGAGGGGAATTGCTGTTTAGTAAGTCAAGATTTGGGTTGGTAAAGGAGTGGGGGGAACAGGGGGAGAAAACTAAAGTTTTGTGGAAACATTGTATTTTGGTTCACTGCTGGAGTTCCATGTCCTTTTTGGGGTAGATGGAGGGTATGCATCTTGTTCAGTAATAGTGGAAGATACTGGAGTTTCAGAGGGAGTGACAGTTATGTGTGTATTAGTAAGGACTGATAGACATTATATTAAGAGTGGGTTTTGTGGATTCTGTTAACAAAAAGATTTAAACTAAAAGGAAAGGAGGGTGGGGGGAGGGGGTGTTGTTTGGGGATAAAAGAAGAAAATGATTTGACGTATGTGGACGGATTGATAGTTGTCTGTTGTATTAGTAAGGTTATTCGTTGAACATTATGTATATAAGTTTTATATAATACGTCAATAAACAGATTTAAACATAAAAATGCTTTAAAAGAGAAAGACAAGCGTAAAACGGAGTAGTGAGAGGAGGCAGAGCAGAAGGAAAAATCACGTTTCTCGAGAATCGGACTGAAAAGTTGCACAGCCACAGCAAGAGAGGGCTCAGCAGTTCCCCTTTAACAGGCTTAACTCCCCTCTGTGTGTGATCGGGATCCAAGAAGGCACAGCTCCCGCCGCCAGGTCTATCTCAGCCAATCACAACGCGTTTAGCTGAGCTAAACGCGCTGTGAGTGGCTGAGTTAGACCTAGAGGAGGGAGCTGTGCCTTCTTCTTGGATCCCGATCACACAGGGAGGGAGGGAGCCTGTGAAAGGGGAACTGCTGAGCCCTCTCTTGCTGGGGGAGTGGGGGGGGGGGGGGGCTGAGCTGAGCTAAACGTGCTCGTCTTTTTTTGTTGTTTTTTTAAAGTGAAGCACGTCCATAAAGAACGTTCTTGGCATGCGCAGAGCAGTCAACATAACGCTTGGCTGCTCTGCGCATGCTCCACGGGTCGACTGTTTACCGATGGAATAGAGAATGCAAGTGAGCTACAAGAAGCAGCTCATTTGCATTCCTATTCCTTGATGCATGCCCTTCCCTTACCGATTCGTTAAGGGAATCGGTAAGGGAAGGGCTCTAACGATTTTTTTAGTGCATCTGGGCCTTAGTCAGGAGGTTAAGAGTGTTATCTTCAGAGGCTGCAGATGAACTGTCATTGCTGTCTCATCTGAAAATCTGTTCCTAGGCACTGCAACTGCTGGGAGACTTTGGACTTTGTAGAGCTTGGGAGATCACTTATCCCATTCCAAAAATCCATATTTTGTCCTAACAGGGAGCTTTACTGGAAACATTAGATCAAACCAAAAGGAAAATACAAAGAAAACAAATCTAAAAAGTCCACAGTTGATGCATTATATGATGAATTTGGGTTATTTTCCGGTTAAGTGAAAATATCATTACCACCCAACCTCAAACATCCTGAGGATGTAAACTTACTGTAAAACTCTGTCTCTCCTTCTCTGTTGAGAAACAAAGGAGAGCAAAAAAACCCTTTGGCTTCTGCTCCTGGTGGACACCACAGGGATCATTGAGTCCTGCCCCCTTCCCTTCCCCCCAACACCATTGCCCCACACTGTAGGGATGGACACCAGCTCCCTTTTCTCTGGCTATGCTATCAGGAACAAATCTTCATCATAAACTCTGCATTTAATTTATAAAATGCATATTCTCATAAGCACATAAGAAAATCCAGGCAAATGTCAACAAAAATAAATTGAGAGAGCATGAAAAGGCATGGCTTCAGGAATGCTTTTCCACCATATATTTATTGGAGGGGTTTGTGGAAGAGGTGACTAGGTAGTATGTGTGTAGGGGGCTTGGGGGCACTAGGGGAGTATATGTTGTGTGAGTAGGGCAGGTAGTAGTGGAGATGTGGGAGAAAGGTGAAGGGCATACAATGTATGGGTTGTGTAAGAAGAGTATAGAAATGAGCAGAGGGCAAATGTTGGGAATTTAGTTTGTGTGGATTTGGTGGGGTGAAGTTGTATGGGAGGGGCAATGAATTTGTGGTTTCTGTGTAGATGGATGAGAGGATGTGGCTTGAAGTGTAGCAGGTAACTTTGGCACATATAGGTAGATGGGGCAGGTTGGAACTGTTTCAGGTTTTTATTGTTTTGTTTTTCTCTGATCTGTGTTGCTCTAGCCCAAATTGCTGGAAGAATGGGAATGTGTTTTTGGGTGGGGGGCATGCTTCCAAAAGGAAAACTGTAGAATGTTGAATGCTCTAACACTTTTTTCCAAAGCTGTTCAGGAGCCGGTGTAGTTGATAGGTGGTTCTGGTTGCCCTGCTGGATGTACACAACTGAGCCAAGTTTATGGCTTTTTTTCCCTAAGAGTGTGTACAGCTAGTTCCCTGTTCCACTGTCTGCTTACAGTGCAGAGCGTAAGTAGCGGCTGTAACTTGAAGTACTGCTAGTTTTTTTTTTCTCTATCTCCCATACTTATCTCCTATAGTTGCTTGGGCTTAGAGGGCTATGGCCTTTGGACTGGATGGGCTTACTTCACATGCTGAGGAGACAAGGAGGCAAAGAACAAAATTGGAACTGTGCACAGGGTTTTATACCCCCAAGCAAGCACTTTTGGTGCAGGTGCAATCTACTTGCTGGGAGTACAGAATACAACTTCCATATCATCAAGCTGATCAATCCATAGACTGGTGGGTTGTGTCCATCTACCAGCAGGTGGAGATAGAGAGCAAACTTTTGCCTCCCTATATGTGGTCATGTGCTGCCGGAAACTCCTCAGTATGTTCTCTATCTCAGCAGGTGGTGGTCACACACAGCAGCAGCTCTGGCTAGGCCTCCAAGCCTAATTTTTAGGTTTTGTTGAGTGCCTGGGGTTGAGGGCTCTTTTGAGCAAGTGCAAACCTGGTGGTGCCAGGTCCCTCCTTTTCTCCCCCCTCCCGCTGGCTCCGTTAAAAAAAAAAAAAAAAAAATTTTGAACGTCCTTAAAGGCGTTTATTTCGACGTTTATTTAAGCGTCTATTGCAGCTACTCACTGGGACACCAGGTCGTTACAACTCGGAGCGGACAGCAGGTAATTTTTACCTTTTTATAGCGGGCAGGGGGTTCCCCGATTCTTCTCCTCGTGGCATATGGCGTCTGAGGGCGAGGACGCAAAGGGTCGCTCCCCGGGTCGCTTGAGCGCTTCTAGAGGGGATGCGGGGGTCTTCAAGCCTGATTCGCCCTTGTTGGGTGACAGTTTCGTGACCGATGAATGTCCCGGTCCTTCCTCCGGCGTGGCAGTTTTTCCCGCCATAAACGCCCATCCCCCGCTCCTCGCCTCCGCCATCTTGGCCGGCCACGCGGCTCGGACGGCTTCTTCTTGGGCCGCCCTTGAGGTTGGAGACATTAATGCCATGAACGCCCTTAATTTGGGCGACGGCACAGAAGCGGCTAAAGTTAAGAGCCGTTCTTCCCGCGCGGCTCCTTCGCGGAGTTTCGCGCCGGACGCCATTTTGGATGCGCAGCATGTCTCTCCCCCGCTATTGCGAGCGCCGGTTGAGGGTGCGTCTAGGGCTGTTGCCCAGGCTGCGGAAGTGCACAGTCTGGGGGGTTTCTCCCCCGAGTTTGTTTTGCTGCTGCATCAGGCCTTCCTCATGCACAACGCTGCCCCTGCTCCCTCGTCTGGTAAAGAGGTTGAGGTTCCCAGAGGTAAACGCCCTCGGGTTGATTCCCAGGCCTTGGAGGAATTTGTCTCCTCCGATGTAGATGAGGGCAGCGTGTCTGAGGTCTCCCAACGGTCCTTTGCGGATTCCTTGGAGGAGACGGATCCCCGCTCGGATGGAGCGGATGACCCCTCTGCAGCGCGGCTTTTTAGCCCAGAGGATTTGCCCAACCTGTTGTTACAGGCCATGGACACTTTGAAGATTTCCTCTCCGGAGGACGTCTCTCCCTCAGCCCCTGTTGGCTCTGCCATTATGCTGGGGACGAAGCGCCCGCCTAGAACCTTCCACGTGCATGATGCCATGCACACCTTAATTTCGGCTCAATGGGATGTCCCAGAAGCGAGCCTTAAAGTGGCTAGGGCTATGTCCCGCCTCTATCCTTTGGCTGTGAGTGAACGTGAGGCCTATCTGTGGCCTACCGTGGATTCTTTAATCACTGCGGTGACTAAGAAAACGGCGTTGCCGGTGGAAGGTGGCACGGCCCTAAAGGACGCCCAAGACAGAAGATTGGAGGCGGCCTTAAGGTCGTCCTTTGAGGCGGCTGCTTTAAGTTTGCAGGCCTCAGTTTGCGGCTCCTATGTGGCCAGGGCGTGCCTGACTATGGTGCAGCGGGCTTCCCCCTCGGATCATTCCTTGAGGGCTGATTGGCCGGCCCTGGAATCGGGCTTAGCCTATTTGGCAGACTTGCTGTATGATGTCTTGAGGGCCTCAGCGAAAGGCATGGCTCAGACAATCTCTGCGCGGCGGTGGCTTTGGCTGAAACATTGGTCTGCTGACCACGCCTCTAAATCCCGCCTGGCTAGGTTGCCTTTTAAAGGCAAGCTGCTCTTTGGGGTCGAGCTGGACAAAATCGTGACCGATCTCGGCACGTCTAAGGGCAAGAAATTACCAGAGGTCAGGGCTCGGGCTAGTACTCGTCCCGGTACCTCCAGAGGACGGTTGCAGGAAGCCCGTCGGTACCGCCCGGGCAAGTCGGGCTCTGCCCCCTCTTCCTTCAAGAGGAATTTCTCCCCCAAGCAGCATTCCTTTCGCAGAGACCGCCGTCCCGGAGGTGCTCCCTCCGGTCCTCCCCCAGGGTCTCGTACCCAATGACGGGGTCTTGGTCCACGCCCCAGTGCAGATTGGAGGACGGCTGTCCTCGTTTCTGGGCGAGTGGACCACAATAACTTCAGACGCGTGGGTGCTGGAAGTCATCAGAGACGGCTACAAACTAGAGTTCTGCCGACCCTTAAAAGACGGGTTTGTACTCTCTCCCTGCAAGTCTCCGGTCAAAGCTGTGGCAGTGCAGCAGACCTTGGACAATCTGATCCGCCTGGGCGCGGTCGTTCCGGTGCCAGAAAGTCAGCTTGGCAAGGGACGTTACTCCATTTACTTTGTGGTACCAAAGAAAGGAGGTTCTGTCCGGCCTATCCTCGACCTCAAAGGGGTCAATCGGGCCTTGAAAGTGCGGCACTTTCACATGGAGACTCTCCGCTCTGTTATAGCGGCAGTGAAGGCAGGAGAGTTCCTGGCATCCTTGGACATCAAGGAAGCGTACCTGCATATTCCCATCTGGCCTCCTCATCAACGCTTTCTGCGTTTTGCAGTCCTGGGACGACACTTCCAGTTCAGAGCCCTCCCTTTCGGGTTGGCTACTGCTCCGCGGACCTTTTCCAAAGTAATGGTGGTCATCGCGGCCTTCCTACGAAAGGAAGGGGTACAAGTCCATCCTTATCTGGACGACTGGTTGATCCGAGCCCCCTCTTATGCAGAGTGCGGCAAAGCTGTGGACCGGGTAGTTGCTCTTTTGAGCTCCCTGGGATGGATCATCAACTGGGAGAAGAGCCAGCTGCGCCCGACTCAGTCCCTGGAGTACCTGGGAGTTCGATTCGACACCCAAGTGGGCAGAGTGTTCCTGCCAGACAATCGGATTGTCAAACTTCAGGCTCAGGTGGACCAGTTCCTAGTAGCCTCTTCCCTTCGGGCTTGGGACTATGTGCAGCTGTTGGGCTCTATGACGGCCACGATGGAAGTTGTGCCCTGGGCCAGGGCTCATATGAGACCGCTTCAACACTCTTTGCTGCAGCGCTGGACTCCGATGTCGGAGGATTATGCGGTGCGCCTTCCCTTGGACCCAGCAGTGCGCAAGGCGCTGAGCTGGTGGATGCAGACAGACAAGTTGTCTGCGGGAATGCCTCTGGTGACCCCAGAGTGGATTGTCGTCACGACGGACGCCTCGTTGTCGGGCTGGGGAGCCCACTGCTTGGGAAGGACAGCGCAGGGGCTCTGGTCTCCTGCAGAGGCAAAGTGGTCTATCAACCTCCTGGAACTCAGAGCCATTCGGTTGGCGCTTTTGGAGTTCATCCCGGTACTGGTGTTGAAGCCTGTACGGGTCCTGTCGGACAATGCCACGGCTGTGGCCTATGTCAACCGCCAGGGAGGTACCAAGAGCGCCCCTCTAGCCAAGGAGGCTATGAATCTTTGCCAGTGGGCGGAAGTGAACCTGGAGCAGCCTTCAGCGGCCCACATTGCCGGAGTCATGAATGTCAAGGCGGACTTTCTCAGTCGCCATACCTTGGAGCCCGGAGAGTGGCAGCTATCTGCTCAGGCGTTCTTGGACATCACGAAGCGCTGGGGCCAGCCGAGCCTAGATCTGATGGCGTCATCGGCCAATTGCCAAGTGCCGCGCTTTTTCAGCAGAGGACGGGACCCTCGATCCCTGGGAGTAGATGCTCTTCTCCAACAGTGGCCGACACAAGAGCTTCTCTATGTGTTCCCGCCCTGGCCCATGTTGGGCAGGGTGCTAGACCGGGTGGCAAAGCATCCCGGCAGGGTAATCCTGGTGGGTCCGGATTGGCCCAGGCGTCCCTGGTATGCGGACTTGATCAGGCTCTCAGTCGACGATCCTCTGCGGCTGTCAGCAGGGCCTGTTACATCAGGGTCCCGTGGTGATGGAGGATCCCTCCCCCTTTGGTCTTACGGCCTGGCTATTGAGCGGCAGCGTCTGAGGAAGAAGGGCTTCTCAGACAAGGTCATCGCCACTATGCTGAGAGCGAGGAAGCGCTCTACTTCTACTGCTTACGCCAGGGTTTGGCGTATCTTTGCAGCGTGGTGTGAAGCAGGCTCACTTTCTCCCTTCACTGCTCCAATTTCTTCAGTGTTGGCGTTCCTGCAAGAAGGTCTGGAGAAAGGCCTGTCGCTCAGTTCCCTTAAAGTCCAGGTAGCGGCTCTGGCTTGCTTCAGGGGCCGCCTGAAGGGTGCTTCCCTGGCTTCGCAGCCAGATGTGGTGCGCTTTCTCAAGGGAGTTAATCACCTGCGCCCTCCTCTGCACTCAGTGGTGCCTGCGTGGAATCTCAACCTGGTACTAAGAGCATTGCAGAAGCCGCCTTTTGAACCCTTGTCGATGGCATCTCTGAAAGACCTTACGTTGAAAGCAGTCTTTTTGGTGGCTATCACTTCAGCCAGAAGAGTTTCCGAGCTCCAGGCGCTCTCATGTCGAGAGCCTTTTCTGCAGTTCACTGAGGCAGGAGTGACTATTCGCACAGTGCCTTCCTTCCTGCCCAAGATTGTTTCTCGCTTCCATGTGAATCAGCAGCTCTGTCTCCCTTCCTTTCGTAGGGAGGACTACCCAGAGGAGTACTCTGCTCTTAAATATCTGGATGTGAGACGAGTCATCATCAGATACTTGGAAGTGACCAATGATTTCCGGAAATCGGATCATCTGTTTGTCCTGTTTGCAGGTCCTCGTAAGGGTCTGCAGGCTGCTAAGCCTACAGTGGCAAGATGGGTCAAGGAAGCCATTGCAGCGGCTTATGTGGCCGCGGGGAAGGTGCCGCCTATCCAGCTGAAGGCTCACTCCACGAAAGCTCAGGCGGCCTCGATGGCAGAGGCCGGATCCGTCTCCTTGGAAGAGATATGCAAGGCGGCAACTTGGGCTTCGGCTCATACATTCTCCAAGCATTACCGTTTGACTGTGGCTGCACGGGCGGAGGCCCGGTTTGGAGCTTCAGTGTTGAGGTCAGGGATTTCAATGTCCCGCCCTGGGTGAGTACTGCTTCGGTACATCCCACCAGTCTATGGATTGATCAGCTTGATGATATGGAAGGTAAAATTATGTATAATCATACCTGATAATTTTCTTTCCATTAATCATAGCTGATCAATCCATAGCCCCTCCCAGATATCTGTACTGTTTTTATTCTGGTTGCATTTCAGGTTCAAGTTTAGTCTTCAGTTACTTCAGAAAGACTTCGTGTTCAAGTTTTTTCACTTGGATTCTTCAAGAGTTAAGACGAGTTTGTGTTACAGTGAGCTGCTGCATTCCTCTCCCCTCCGTTTTACGGGGCTGGATTGAGACTTAAAATTCTGCCGGCACTCCCTCCCGCTTCGTGCGGCTGTAGGGCAGCTTTGTACCCCTCCCGCTTCGGCGGTGTTAGGGTCAGTCAGCTCCTCCCGCGGTTGCGGTTGCAGGATAAGCCAGATCCCCCCGCATCGGCGGGTGTGGTGTCCCTCCCCCGCTCCGCGGGGATGAGCTGGACGGATTCCCCTCCCCCACTTGTGTGGGGATGAGCTGGGTTAATTCCCCTACCCCGTTTCGGCGGTGGTGAGCTGGGCAGAGTGTCCCTTCGTGGGTGTAATTCTCTAAGTGCTGAGTCCTGCGGATGGAGCTTTGATATCGACATACTGAGGAGTTTCCGGCAGCACATGACCACATATAGGGAGGCAAAAGTTTGCTCTCTATCTCCACCTGCTGGTAGATGGACACAACCCACCAGTCTATGGATTGATCAGCTATGATTAATGGAAAGAAAATTATCAGGTATGATTATACATAATTTTACCTTCCTTGTCATCAATAGCAGATGAATCCATTAACTGATGGGTTGTATCCGCCTACCAGCAGGTGGAGATAGAGAACACTGAAAGCACATGGTGTTCTTGGACGCCCAACCCCCTCTGCCTTCAGTATATCTCTATCTCTCAGCAGGTGTGGACGTCGCTTTTCAGCTCCTGGATTTCTGCCTGGGGTGGCTCCTGTGCTTTGCCAGTAGAGCAAGAGGTGTTGTGGCTGGTGGTGCCCACTTTAAAGGCTTGCTTGGTTTTTCCTGTCCCTGCCTTACCCCATTTCCCTCCTCCCGGAGTTCCTCTTTGGCTGCCTGCCTCTAACTTTCCTCACAGTTAAAAAAACAAACAAACAAACAAACAGAGATTTCTCCTGAGCTCCTGGTCTGTGCAGCTTGACCACAGCTCGTTTGACACGGTCTTCTGAGGTGAGAGTGGTGCCCAGCTCCGGGGAGGTTCCCGCTGACAGCGCTCTGTGTGGGGTAAGTTTTGGTGCGAAGGCGCCATTTTGTTTTTTGTATTGTTGCAGTTGATGGCTGCTGCAGGGGTTAAGCGCTGCTCCCACTGTGGGAAACGGATCAGCAGCGGGGCTTTGCAGCACATGGTGCCTAGATGCTAATGTTGATGTGGAGGAGTGGCCTAGTGGTTAGGGTGGTGGACTTTGGTCCTGAGGAACTGAGTTCGATTCCCGGCACAGGCAGCTCCTTGTGACTTTGGGCAAGTCACTTAACCCTCCATTGCCTGTCGCATTGAGCCTGCCATGAGTGGGAAAGCGCGGGGTACAAATGTAACAAAAAAAAAAGTTTCTTTTGAAAAGCTTGGTTTTCCAGCTTGATATATTTACTTTTTCTAAATTCTTGGATCATTTCTTATTCACTTGTGGACGATGGTAGTTGAATATTTCGTTTTCTTTTTTTATTTCACTATGATACCTTACAAATTGTGTATTATTATTCTTAATTGAATATTATGTATACTAAAATGTTCATAAATAAATTAAAAAAAAAAAAGAGTTCTGCCTGAGGCTCCTGACAATTCCTGTCGGTCTGGGTTTCCTCCGGTTCTTGATAGCCCAGCGTCTGCTGGAGACTTTATTTGTTCCCCCGAGCTTTTGGCTGGCGCTAAGCGTAGACAAGTGAATACCCCGTCTGAGGGGGACTCTTCACTCTGTTCTCCCCCGTGGTCTAGTTTCGGGGAGTCTGAGGGGTCTGGCAGGCCCTCACGGACTGATGATCCAGATGAGGGTGACTGCTTGCCACAGGAGTTGGATGACCCTAAGCGGTTCGGATTTTCCACCGCGACGAGTTGCCAGCTCTCATTTCTGATGCCTTACAGGCCCTTTATATTGAAGATCCTGACGAGGGCGCTGCATCTTCTATTAATCCTAAGATGGCTAGCACTAAGAAGCCTTCTTGGGCTTTTCCCGTGCATGCTTCCATCCAAGAGCTTATTTCAGCTCAGTGGTCTGACCCTGAGGGTCTCTTGAAGGTGGTCAGGGCTATGTGTCACCTTTACCCCCTGAGGGAATTGGGCAGCTGACATGGCCTCTAAACAAAGGCTGGTGAGGTTACCCTTTCGGGGCCTTCTTTTATTTGGGGAGGATTTGGAGAAGATTGTTAAGGACCTAGGGAACTCTAAGTTGCAACGGTTGCCTGAGGATAGGCCGAGGCCTTCTTCCAAAAGTCCTTCTTTTCCCTCCTCTTCCAGGCCACGTTTTCGCGAAGTTCGCGGGTATCGCCCGGGGCGCTCTGCGGGGTTTGGTCAACGTACTCGTTTCCAGCAGAGGAACTCCTTTCGTTCGGACAAACGCGCGGCGGCGTCTGAGCAACGTCCAGGAGTTCAGGGGCATTCTCCACAATGATGGGGTGCCGGTCCACTCGTCGGTTCCCACAGTAGGGGGTCGCCTCTCCCTCTTTTTCGAGGAGTGGACCAAGATTACTTCGGATCAGTGGGTCCTAGATCTGATCAGAGAAGGTTACCAGCTAGAATTTGCCGTCCCAGTAGGAAACGCGTTTTTTTGAGTCCCGATGCAGCACTGCCATCAAGCGGGCGGCGGTATACGAGACCTTGCAGGTGTTGCTGAAGCGCGGAGTGGTGGTTATGGTTCCTCCCACCGAACGGGGCTGCGGTCGCTACTCCCATCTGTTTTGTGGTCCCTCGAAAAGGCGGGTCATTCAGACCTATCCTCAACTTACGCAAAGTCAATGAGGCCTTAGGAGTGCGACACTTCCGCATGGAAACCCTGCGCTACGTCATTGCGGCGGTACAGCCAGGAGAGTTTCTCACGTCTCTGGACCTCAATGAAGCATACTTGCATATTTCCATCTGGCCGCCGCATCAGCGGTTTCTCCGGTTTGCGGTATTGAGCCAACATTTCCAGTTTCACGCCTTGCCTTTCGGCCTGGCGACTGCCCCTCCGACTTTTTACAAGGTCATGGTGGTAGTGGCTGCCTTTCTCAGGCGAGAGGGTATCAGAGTTCACCCTCATCTCGACGACTGGCTCATCGGAGCGGATTCGGCAGACGAGAGTCGACTTGCCACAGCCAGAGTTGTTACAGTTCTTCAGTCTCTGGGCTGGGTAGTCAATATGCCCAAAAGTCACCTGACCCCCTCTCAGGCTCTCGAGTATTTGGGGGTCCGGTTCAACACGGCTTCGGGGTTCGTTTTTCTTCCCGACAGCAGGCGGCTCAAGCTTCAGAATCGGGTCCGCCTGCTCCTGCGGATGCCTCGCCTTCGAGCTTGGGACTTTGTTCAGCTCCTGGGATCGATGACGGCCACCTTAGTGGTGGTTCCCTGGGCGAGAGCTCACATGCGACTGCTGCAGCTTGCTCTACTTCAGCAGTGGTCTCCGATATCCCAGAAATACCAACGCAGACTACAGTGGCTTCCTGCGGACCAGCGCAGTATGGATTGGTGGCTTTCTGACAGCAGGCTGCGGCAGGGGATGCCACTGGCTCTTCCTTTTTGGTGTCTGGTGATAACGGATGCCAGCCTTTCGGGCTGGGGAGCTCATTGCCGGGGACGCTATGCTAAGGGTCTGTGGTCCACCGCGGAAGCAGGATGGTCCATCAATCGGTTGGAACTGAGAGCGATATTTCAGGCTCTTCTGGCCTTCCACAGGATGCTGAAGGGTCTTCCTGACCGAGTTCTGTTGGACAACATGACAGCAGTGGCCTACATCAATCGCCAGGGCGGCACTCAGTGCAGGGCCCTGGCTGCGGAGGCGTCTCAGATCTGCGACTGGGCCGAGTGCCACCTAGAGCTGCTGTCCACGGCTCACGTAGCCGGTCATGGCAACGTGCAAGCCGATTTCCTCAGCAGACATCAAATTGACCCAGCGGAATGGGAATTGGCAGACGAAGTTTTTCTTCAAATTTGTGCCAAATGGGGGACTCCAGGCGTAAACGCCAAAGTTCCTCGCTTTTTCAGCAGAAGGAGAGATCCTCGCTTGGCGGGGTTGGATGCTCTGGCTCAACCTTGGCCTTCGGGCCTCCTGTATGTGTTCCCTCCTTGGCCCTTGATAGGGTGAGTTCTACTTCGGATTCGTCTGCACTGAGGGTTGGTGATTCTCATCGCCCCGGATTGGCCAAGGCGTCCGTGGTACGCGGATCTCCGGGGGAGGCTGGGGGACGCGCCTCTTCCTTTCCCTCGGGTTCTGAACCTGTTAGATCACGGTCCGGTGACTATGGAAGATCCTTACCGCTTTGGTCTTATGACCTGGTTCTTGAGAGGGCGCAATTGAGGGACAAAGGCTATTTTAATAAGGTTATTGCCACGCTCTTGTAGGCTCGCACGCGGTCTACCTCTGCGACTTATGCTCGGATCTGGTGCACTTTTGAGGCGTGGTGTATGCCAAAGTTTATCTCGCCGACTCTGGCGACAGTATCGTTCTTGCTGGACTTTTTGCAGGACGGGCTACAAAAGAGCCTGGCCTACAATTCCCTTCGAGTTCAAGTGGCAGCTTTGGCCTGCTTTTGGGGGGAAGTCTCCAGATTGTCCCTTGCTGCTGATCCGGATATTCTCCGTTTTCTCAGAGGGGCGCTTCATCTCCGTCTTCCTTTGCGGTCACCTTGTCTAGCTTGGAACCTGGGGCTTGTGTTGAAGGCGCTCCAGCGATCTCCGTTTGAGCCTCTTAAAGGGGCTTCTGAGAAGGATGTGACTCTCTCAAGACAGTTTTTTTTTAGTGGCAATGACGTCGGCTAGAAGAGTGTCTGAGCTTCAGGCTCTTTCCTGTTGGGATCCTTTTCTGCAGTTCTCGGAATCTAGGGTAACTGTTCATACGGTGCCTTCTTTTCTGCCTAATGTGGTTTCAGCTTTTCACCTCAACCAGCCCATCTTTCTTCCTTCCTTCTCTAAGGAGGTGTTTCCGGACTCCTTTGGGCAATTGCGCATTTTGAATGTCCATAGGGCTCTGTGGCAGTATCTGCAGATGTCAAATGAGTTTAGGAATTCTGATCATTTATTTGTTCTGTTGGCAGGTCCCCGATGGGGGTTTCCAGCATCTAAGGACACTATAGCCCGATGGCTTAAGGAACTCTTTTTCGGCTTATCTGCTTTGAGGGTGGTCGCCGCATGAAGCGTTTATAGCACACTCCGAGGGCAATGTCCTCTTCGTGGGCTGAAACGGGTGTTTTTTCTCTTCAGGAGATCCTGTCGTGCGGCTACCTGGGCTTCTCGGCTCTCTTTCGTGCAGAATTACAGGCTAGATGTGGCAGCACGGCAGGATGCGCATTTTGGAGTGCAAGTACTTGCTCGCGGAGTTGCCTATTCCCACCCTACTTTGGGAGTGCTTTGGTATATCCCATCAGTTAATGGATTCATCTGCTGTGACTAAAGGAAAGAAAATGATCAAGGTAAGAACCTAATTTTCCCATCTTGACCTCCCCCTAATCTTCTCACTGTTTTCCCTGCAGATAAAAGCATATGTACTGTAAAACCTGTGTGCATACACTTCAGCCATTGAGTAGATGGCATTTTTTCAATCTGGAGAATCTGCCCAGGCAACTGCCAATGTGCCCTACCACTGGGCACAGTCTTTGGTGATTAGAAGTGAAAGCCTTCTCTGTAACTGGACAGCATGACAATAACAACAAAGATGAAGATACAAGTGATAAATTAACACTACTACTAGTGCAGATGATAATGACCTTTTGGACTACTTGATTTCCTCTCAAGCATTTTTTGTGACCTCTGAGGCAGGTGTTTGCACTGAAACACAGACCGTGTCGAGTCCCTTTGTCCAAGCAGCATTTTATAAGCACTACTTCCTGCGTTGGAGTGACTGTTGGTCAATCTGTACTTTGGATATTTTCCTGTCTTAAATATGCCCAAAGTTCTTTTTTGAGTTGGCCTGACAGTTTCCTAGAATTCTGTGTAAATGGGAAAAGAATAGTGATAGGAGTGGATAGGATGAACAAATGGATATGGAAATATTATCAGAAATTAGGGAGGCAAATAAACTGGGGAACACAATAATGGGTGATGTCATTTACCCTGATTTTGACTGGGTAGATGTAACAGGGCATACTAGGGAGGCAAAATTCCTTGACAAAATCAGACTGCTTTATGGAGCAGCTGGTACAGGAGCTGACGAGAAGGAAAAATTCTAGACGTAGTCCTTAATGGAGCGCATGATATGGTGCTGGGGCTGCGTGATAACAGTGATCATAATATGATCAGATTTGATATCGGTTTAGGCGTAAGTACACACAGGAAATCCAATAAGTTAGCATTTAACTTTCATAAAGGAGACTATGATAAAATGAGAAGAATGGTGAGAAAAAAAACTTAGAGGAGCAGCTGTGAAGGTCAAATATTTACATTGGGCATAGATGCTGTTCAAAAATACCATCCTGGAAGCCCAGGCCAAATATATTCTGTGTATTAAAAAAGGAGGAAGGAAGACCAAACGATAGCCAACATGTCTAAAAAGTGAGGTGAAGGAAGCTATTAGAGCTAAAAGAAAATCCTTCAGAAAATGGAAGAAGGAACCGACTGAAAATATTAAGAAACGGCATAAGGAATGTCAAGTGAAATGCAAAACGCTGATAGGAAAAGCAAAGAGGGACTTTGAAAAAAAGATTGCGCTGGAGGCAAAAACATATAGTAAAAATTTTTTTAGTTATATTAAAAGCAAGAAGCAGGCAAAAGAATCGGTTGGACCGCTAGATGATCGAGGTGTAAAAGGGGCAATTGGGGAAGACAAAAGCCATAGTGAACAGATTAATTCTTTGCTTCGTTCTTCACCAAGGAAGATTTGAGAGAGATACCAGTGCCAGAAATGGTATTCAGAGCTGATGAGTCAGAGAAACTGAATGAAATCTCTATAAACCTGGAGGATGTAAGGGCTCAATTTGACAAATTAGCAAATCTTCTGGACCAGATGGTATTCATCCCAGAGTGTTGATAAAATTGAAAAATTACAGAACTTTTGTTAGTAATATGTAATTTATCTTTAAAATCAAGCATGGTACCGGAAGATTGGAGGGTGGCCAATGTAATGCCAATTAAAAAAAAAAAGGTTCCAGAGGAGATCCGGGAAATTATAGACCAGTGAGCCTGACTTCTGTGCTGGGCAAAATGATAGAGACTATTATAAAGAACAAAATTACAGAGCATATTCAAAAGCATGGATTAATGAGACAAAGCCAACATGGATTTAGTGAAGGGAAATCTTGCCTCACCAATCTATTACATTTCTTTGAAGGGAATAACAAGTATGTGGATATAAAGGTGAGCTGGTTGATATTATGTATCTGGATTTTCAAAAGGCATTTGACAAAGTTTGTCACGAAAGACTCCGCAGGAAATTGGAGAGTCGTGGGATAGGAGGTGGTGTCCTATTGTGGTTTAAAAATTGGTTAAAAGAAAACAAGAGAGTAGGGTTAAATGGTCAGTATTCTCAATAGAGAAGGGTAGGGAGTGGGGTTCCCCGGGGGTCTGTGCTGGGACTGTAGCTCTTTAAAACATATTTATAAATGATCTAGAGATGGGAATAACTAGTGAGGTAATTACATTTGCTGCCAACACAAAGTTATTCAAAGTTGTTAAATTGCAAGAGAACCTTACCAGACCAAGAGACTGGGCATCCAAAAGGCAGATGATGTTTAATGTGAGCAAGTGCAAAGTGATGCATGTGGGAAAGAGGAACCTGAATTATAACTATACTAGTAAAAAAGCCCCGTTTCTGATGCAAATGAAACGGGGGCTAGCAATGTTTTCTTCTGTGTGCATGTGGGAGTGTGTGTGTGTGTCCCTGCCCTCTGGCCTCTCTCCCCTCCCCCCTCTGAGTCCTTCACTGTTACAGAGCCAGCGATTTGATTTCGTGCTCTGCTGTTTTCCTTCACTGACTGTGTTACAGAGAGGGCGGGGCAGACACTCATAGGGAAACCGGATATCTCGCCCCCTTCACACTTCCGGCTGGAGGCTTCATAGTACGTTGGTTTTGCCTTTTATATAGAGAGATAATGCAAGGTTCCAAATTAGGAGTCGCTGACCAGGAAAGGGATTTAGGCGTCATCGTTGATGATACATTGAAACCCTCTGCTCAGTGTGTGGCGGTAGCTAAGAAAGCAAATAGAATGTTAGGTATTATTAGGAAAGGAATGGAAAACAGAAATGAGGACATAATGCCTTTTTATCGCTCCATGGTGCAGCCGCTTCTTGAATACTGTGTGCAGTTCTGGTCACCGCATCTCAAAAAAGATATAGTGGAATTAGAAAAGGTACAGAGAAGGGTGATGAAAATGATAGTGGATGGGATGACCTGTCTATGAGGAAAGGCTAAAATGGCTAGTGCTCTTCAGCTTGGAAAAAAGATGGCTGAGGGGAGATATGATAGATGTCTGTAAAATAATGAGTGGAGTGGAACAGGTAGACATGAATCGCTCGTTTTACTCTTTCCAAAAATACTGGGACTAAGGAACACACAATGAAGCTACAAAGTAGTATGTTTAAAATGAATCGGGGGTGGAAAAAAGGTTTCTTCACTCAATGTGTAGTTAAACTCTAGAATTCGTTGCCAGAGAATGTAGTAAAAGCAGTTAATTTAGTGGGGTTTAAAAAAGGTTTGGATAACTTCCTAAAGGAAAAGTCCATAGACCGTTATTAAAATGGACTTGGGGAAAATCCACTGCTTGTTTCTAGGATAAGCAGCATAAAATGTATTGTACTATTTTGAGATCTTGTACTTTTGGGGGATTTTGTTGGGTACTTGTGATCTGGATTGGCCACTGTTGGAAACAGGATGCTGGGCTTGATGGACCTTTGGTCTGTCCCAGTATGGCAATACTTATGTACTTATATACCTTCTAAGGACCTGGTCAGTCCTTGCTCTGTATCTGCCATGGCCAGCCTACTTAACATGTTGTCAGTTTCTAGATGAAGGATATGCATTGTAATTTTCATAGAACACTTTTCTTTTAACAGGTCTTTTCTCTCTCCTTTTGTCACTGATGTATTGTTTCCGCACCTCCATCATTAGTGGAATAGTAGCCTACTGGTTAGTGCAGCGGCCTGAGAACCTGGGAACTGGGTTCAATTTCCACTGCAGCTCCTTGTGACTAGGCAAGTCACTTAACTCTCCATTGCCCCTTGTACAAAATAAGTACCTGTATATAATATGTAAACTGCTTTGATTCTAACCCCTATCATTGGGGAGGTACCTCTGTTCTGTTCATGACTTCCAATGGCAGTAACTCTCAATCAACTGGTCCAAGCCTGCTTCCTTCAACACTTTGAAATGGACTGCCAGTTTCCTGATACTGTGAACCTCTGCTCTTGAGTCATTAAGCTTATGATAAATCTGAATGAGGGATATGATTTATTGAACTTCCCAGTGGAGAGCATTATTCTCTACTTCCAAGGCTAGGTTTTCCTCTGTGAGGTTCTCTTGTTGGGGCACTCTCAGCTCCTCTCTGGCTAACCCTAGCTCCCATTTGTACTTTATCCCCAACATGGATGCAGACTTCAGTGCATCTTATAGATATATAATGCATTGAAGTCTTTTTTTTTTTTTTTTTTTTTTTTTTTTGGTAGTGGTCAGAGTGATTACACATGTCACCATCCACACACTAGACTATTACACAAGTGATTTGGCATCAATTATAGCCTTTGCTATGGCTGCATACACTGCTGAACTACCCTTCTTTGCCTCCTCAACAGTAATTAATTTGCCCACTGTTTATAAGTATGTTGTAATGTCTCTTTCCTGGCTACATAGAGAAGCAATCCTAAAAGCCTGGAATGCTGTGTTCTGTGAATCAACTGCCATGACAGACTGCACAGTAAAATACTTTTAAAACACCTTAAAAGTGGGGGGTCATGTGATGCTGTTACGGCGTGACTATGTGAGTCTCTCTAGCTTCTGGGCTCCGATCCTTTTATTTGCATTAGAAACCCCATTAATTTTATTTCATTACATGTATGTTGCCTTGGCCAGTGGTAGAGGATGCATGGACAAATTCTTACAATGAACAGGTGGTGATATACTGATAAAAACAGGGAAGAAACGTTATGATACTCTGTGTCCCGCTGACAGTAAGATGACAACTATACTCCTGGCAGCAGTCACCGAGATAACAGAGGAGGCTCTGCCGGATATCACCAGAGCAGTTACGGGAGTGCTGGGACCTCATTTGGAAATGCTGTTTGGGCAAATTTTTCACTTAGAGAATTTGCTTAGTGAGACCAGTCACGTATAACGGAATTGGAAACAAGGGTTTTGAAAATGCAACTGCAACAACATTCAGAAAAAATGGAGGATTTAGAGAACCCCTTGAGAAGGGTAAACCTATGGTTCTTGGGCATCCTAGACACGGTACCGGACTCACGACTGCTTGTGGTGTTGGAATCTTGGCTCAATATAAAATTTCCCATGTGTAACAGTGTGGGCCCGGTTAAATTAGAAAGGGCACACAGCACGGCTCCAGGATTTGAGGCCCCATGTGGTTATTGTGGAGCTTCAGAGCTACATGCACAAGGTAGAAATTTTGCGTCATTATAAAAATAAACGTGACACTTTAAAATATGAAGTCTCATATAAGCACCGCCATACTGGGAAAAAAACAAGGGTCCATCAAGCCCAGCATCCTGTCTCTGACAGCGGCCAAACCAGGCTTCAAGAACCTGGCAACCCCCTCCCCCCCCCCCCGAAAAAAAAAAAAATTAATAATGTTCATTGGACTTTTCCGTCAGGAATCTGTCCAAACCCCCCTTAAACTCCGTAAGGCCAGTCACTGCCACCACATTCTCCGGCAAAGAGTTCCAGAGTCCAACTACACGCTGAGTAAAGAAAAACTTTCTTTTATTTGTTTTAAATCTACCATATTCTAGCTTCATCTTGTGTCCCCTGGAACTTTGGTCGTCCCCGCGACGGAAAGCAGTTGGGGACGCCCAAAATCAGCTTTCGATTATGCCGATTTGGGCGACCCTGTGAGAAGGACGCCCATCTTCCGATTTGTGTCGAAAATGTGGCTTCTCTACCAGGCTGTTGCACTTTGTTTGCTAATGAAGCTTATAGAGAATTTTACTGGCTAGATCCGCAGTTACTGGTATCTCTGAATTGCTATCACAAGCAGCTTAAAGAGTTAATATCTGATCTTAAATATGTCTACTATGCTGAACAATGGAATAGAGATTTGAGAATCTCATTAACCGAGGAGCAATTCAAAAGGTTCTTGCTTAATAGTGGATCTCAAGCGGGATGCACTGCATGGTGAACTGCAATATGTTTCTTTTAAGAATGTGTGCCAATCTTCATCCTGATGACACCTGTTTAAAGTGTTTACAGGGTAATGCTATGTTAGGCCATATGTTTTCGGGATGCCCTAAAATATTGACCTTTTGGGCAATGGTGTCTGCCCATGTTAGTCATTTGTGGCAAAAACAATGGAGACTATCAGCTAACATGCTCTTTGATACTTCAGATATTGTGAGAGGCTTTTTGGGCTTTGTTAAATGCTCTATTTTGTTGGGGAAGAAATGTATTCTGCAAACTTTGGTGGCAATAGTGGGTCTCGCATATGTTACAGTTTGCTGCTATGGAGAGAGGTGTTTGTTTACTTCCATGGACTCAACTTTGGGCCAGCAGTTTCAGCGTTGATGGGAGCCATTTTGGAACTTGCTGACATCTTTAACCTGCAGTCGTCTGCTTAACCAGTGATTTTGATTCTTTGATTGCTATGCTTGACTTACCACAGAAGCAAGGGGTGTGGGGAGGGGAGTTGATAGGGGTGTGGGAATTTAGGTAGTTGGCTAACTAGTTGATACTGTTGGTATTCTTTGTCGGATTTTATACGCTATGTTTATATTTGATGCAATAAAAATGATGATTAAAAAAAAAACACCTTAAAAGCTGCAAGCAATACTTGTGGAGTAAGAAATAATTTGTCCTCTGTTTTTTTTTTTTTTTTTTTTTGTTTGTTTTTTTTTTAACAGAAACCCCTCTCTACTTTCTAATTGGCAAAAATAGAGATTCACTAGCTGCCTGTGTTTTTTTTAATAGATATTGAAGTTGGAGTCTATATTTTTACTGACTCCACTCTGGCCAAAATTACTTTGGACTCCACAGCCCTGATAGAAGGGTATTTTAAAGTTTGAGAGATACTTCATTAGGTAGGGGAAAATCTCTTCGTAGCCAAATGAGAGGTATGGAGTTTAAATGATTGTTTTGCCAAAATTTCTATTCTTAATAACTACTAATCTTCTCCAATCAGAATACTGCATAATCCCTCCATGTGCTAAACTGATTCACCAGTTAAAAGTTGAGTTTATCACAATTCAAAGAATACAGAATTGATAAAGTTTTACACACATAACTTCTGGTGATGCGTTCTGGTTGTCCAGTGTCTGACCCTCTTTATTTTATTTATTTATTTATTTATTTTAGCTGCCTGAGGATTACTATCTGGCAGATGAGGGAGCTATACTGGAAGAAATGGCTGAAGAAGATGAAGAGATTGATTTATATAATGAGGAAACCTTTGGCCTAGGTAGGAAACTGGAGGAACTGTGGAACTCTGTTTTGGGTGTAAGGAATAGAACACATGCCCCCACTTACTGTTTGATTAATGAGATATGGTTTAATAGCCAGGATAAAATCTATTTTTATAGACTTTCCAATACAACAGAAGTTGGAAAAGAATTACATAAAGAGGGTCAAATTCCTGAAAACTTCATGGAATGAGATGAAACTTGCCATGGAAAATTAGTGAAAAGATATATATCAAGTATGGAAATAGGTCAGATCAGGCCAGGGTTTGCAGAGAGGTTAGTTTTATTTATTTATTAAAATTTATTTACCGCCTTTTTGAAGGAATTCACTCAAGGCAGTATACAGTCAGAATAGAACAAACATGAGCAATAGGCAATTACAGCAGTAAAAATATTCAAATAATACAAAATATATGGTATACTAACAATGTCAACACAATACGTAATAGAACATTTTAATTGATAATTTAATTGAAAGCAAAGATGTAACATATAGATGGGTAAGAGAGTAAGAAGAGTTAGAAAGTAAGGTGACTGATTTAAAGAAGGTTTGCATACAAGTTCAGAGAGATAGTTAAATATTCTCAGCTAGGGTAGGAGTGGATAAATATATGCTGCTGCAGTATGTGCAGCCCAAGTCACCCGTGTGTGTGCGAGTGAGACTAACAAGTTAGTTACTTCTTCCATTAAAGGCCTGGTTGAAGAGCCAAGGTTTTACCTGCTTCCTAAAGTAGAAATAGTCTTGTGTTAAGCGGAGCCTTTCAGGCAGTGCATTCCAGAGTGTGGGGGCTACTCTGGAGAAGGCTCGCTTGCAGGTATCACATTGTGTAATGTCTTTTGGAGAGGGTGTGGTTAGTGATAGTCCTTGGGGAGGACCTTGGTGTCCTTAGTGGTGTGTGGAGGATCATCCTGTTCTTCAGGTACTTGGGGCCATTCCCTTTCAGGGCCTTGACGATCAGACATAGCGTTTTAAATTTAGCCCTGTATTGTACTGGTAGCCAATGACGTTTTTGCAAAAATGGTGTGATGTGGTCATGTCGCTTGCAACCTTCTATGAGTCTTTCTGTTGCATTCTGAATCAACTGAAGCTGGTGCAGGCCCTTTTTAGTCAGACCATTGTATAGTGCATTGCAGTAATCCAGTCTTGATTTTATCATGGCATGCACAACTGGGATACGATTTACCGTCTCGATGTAAGGAGAGAGACAGCATAGCTGTCGCAACTAGTAGAAGCAGCTCTTGAAGGTTACTTGGATTTGGGAAGTCAGAGTAAGTGTTGAATCTAACTGTATTCCAAGGTTCCTGACTTGTGATTTGAGGGGGAGTTCATACTTCCCAAAAGAGATTTTGATGTCAGGTATGTTGTGTTATGGACCCAGGGAAGCTCAGTTTTAATTGGGTTCAGGCAAAGTTTGTTGTGTTTAGCCCAATCTTGAATTGATGTTAGACAGGTAATCAGTTTATTCAAGGCTGTAGGTAAGTCAGGTTCAATGGGTATGAGTAGCTGCACATCATCCACATAGATGTAGTTATTTTAAAAAGAGCCAAATGCATTTATATGGGAGAAGCAGTTGTAACTTCTGCAGCATAGACGCTTGCTTATTACATGTAGAGGAAAACCAGTAAAGAAATTCCTCTTTTCAGACTACCTAACCCTGCTCCACATGTTTTTCCCACTTGTTATCTTTTTAGATCAAGACTCTGCAGATGAGGACTCAAGACCCCTGACCCTGCCAGAAATCTCAGAAACAACCGTGGGATTGGAGAAAACTGGTTTGGAGGTAACCAGAATATCTGAAACTATGGAGGAAGAAGGATCTTCAATAGAAGAGGAAGATCCTTCCCCTGAGGAGGAAGAAACTGGTGTATCTGCAGCTTCTTCACAACCAGATGATTCACAGGATCTTGATGACCCTGCAGTGATGAGAGCTGTCCATGGGAAGCCGACCCTAGAGGTGAGCGTGGTGTGTTGAGCTACTTTGAAGCTTTTGCTAAGATTAATCTTCCTTCTCCACATAGCTTGCTTCACTCCACTCCAAACTTCAGTGTTGCTCCTGGGGGGTAAATGTCTCCAAATAGATTTGTTTTGCACATACCATGACAGCAGTGAACCTTGCTTCTAAGTCAAAGTATATGAGTATGATCTCATTCTTTCAAATGCACTGCTAATGCTCGCTCTATAGTTCTTGCATTGTGCAAAAGAGGGAGCTTCCTTCTGTAGTTCATAAGATGAACCTGTATAGGCAGCTTCCATATCATCATGCTGATCAATCCATAGACTGGTGGGTTGTGTCCATCTACCAGCAGGTGGAGATAGAGAGCAATCCTTTTGCCTCCCTATATGTGGTCATGTGCTGCCGGAAACTCCCCAGTATGTTCTCTATCTCAGCAGGTGGTGGTCACACACAGCAGCAGCTCTCGCTAGGTCTCCAAGCCTAATTTTTAGGTTTTGTTGAGTACCTGGGGTTGAGGGCTCTTCTTGAGCAAGTGCAAACCTGGTGGCGCCAGGTCCCTCCTTTTCTCCCCCCTCCCGCTGGCTCCGTAAAAAAAAAAAAAAAAATTTTGGACGTCCTTAAAGGCGTTTATTTCGACGTTTATTTAAACGTTTATTGCAGCTACTCACTGGGACACCAGGTCGTTACAGCTCGGAGCGAGAAGCAGGTAATTTTTACCTTTTTATAGCGGGCAGGGGGTTCCCCGATCGATCTCCACGTGGCCTATGGCGTCGGAGGGCGAGGGCGCGAAGAATCGCTCCCCGGACCGCGTGTGCGCTTCTAGCGGGGATGCGGGGGTCTTAAAGTCTGATTCGCCCTTGTTGGGTGTCAGTTCGGAGGCCGGTCAGTGTCCCGGGTCTTCCTCCAGTGCGGCGGTTTTTCCCGCCATAAACGCCCATCCCCCGCTGCTCGCCTCCGCCATCTTGGCCTGCCACTCTGCTCGGACGGCTTCTTCTTGGGCCGCCCTTGAGCTGGGAGACGTTAATGCCATGGCCGCCCTTGATTTGGGCGACGGCAAAAAAGCGGCTAAAGTTAAGCGCCGTTCTTCCCGCGCAGCTCCTTCGCGGAGTGTCGCGCCGGACGCCATCTTGGATGCGCAGCATGTTTCTCCCCCGCTCTTGCGAGCGCCGGTTGAGGGTGCGTCTAGGGCTGTGGCCCAGGCTGCTGAAGTGCACAGTCTGGGGGGTTTCTCCCCCGAGTTTATTTTGCTGCTGCATCAGGCCTTCCTTATGCAAAACGCTGCCCCTTCTCCCTTGTCCGATAAAGGGGTTGAGGCCCCCGGAAGTAAACGCCCTCGGGTGGATTCCCAGGCCTTCTCTGATGTAGATGAGGGCAGCGTATCTGAGTTCTCCCAACGGTCCTTTGGGGATTCCTTGGAGGAGACGGATTCCCGCTCGGATGGAGCGGATGACCCCTCTGCAGCACGGATCTTTCGCTCAGTGGATTTGCCCAACCTGTTAGTGCAGGCCATGAGCATTTTGAAGATTTCTTCTCCAGAGGACGTCTCTCCCTCAGCCCCTGTTGGCTCCGCCATTATGCTGGGGACGAAGCGCCCGCCTAGAACCTTCCACGTGCATGATGCCATGCACACCTTAATTTCGGCTCAATGGGATGTCCCGGAAGCGAGCCTCAAAGTGGCTAGGGCTATGTCCCGCCTCTATCCTTTGCCTGAAAGTGAATGGGAGGCCTTTCTTTGGCCTACCGTGGATTCTTTAATCACTGCGGTGACTAAGAGACCGGATGAGCTGGACGGATTCCCCTCCCCCACTTGTGTGGGGATGAGCTGGGTTAATTCCCCTCCCCCGTTTCAGCGGTGGTGAGCTGGGCAGAGTGTCCCTTTGTGGGTGTAATTCTCTAAGTGCTGAGTCCTGCGAATGGAGCTTGGATATCGACATACTGAGGAGTTTCCGGCAGCACATGACCACATATAGGGAGGCAAAAGGATTGCTCTCTATCTCCACCTGCTGGTAGATGGACACAACCCACCAGTCTATGGATTGATCAGCTATGATTAATGGAAAGAAAATTATCAGGTATGATACATAATTTTACCTTATCCAGGCATGCTTAAAAATTCCTTTGAATCAAGCCTGTGGCATTCAAAATGATGTATCTTTCTGCCACATTTTCTTGGTCTCTGACTACATTTCTTGATACTTTAGGATCTTCTCTCTCTCTGTTGCTTGGGACTGACACCTCAAAGATCAATGCCGCCATGTGTTTTTTTTTTTTTTTTTTCTTCTTACTACTATATCTGTTTTTTTTTTTTTTTTTTGCGTTGAACTTATTTTTCATAAGCGTCCGCAGCAGATGAATCCAGGAACTGGCGGGTTGTATCAGTCTACCAGCAAGTGGAGAAAGAGCCAAACTGAAGACATTGATAATATATTTCGATCTCCAGCAGGTGATGGATAGCTCCTTACCATCGCCTGGGTTTGTTTGCTTGGGGAGTCTCCTGGGCTTGTTAGCCAGTTGAGATAGGGGGTGTTTGGTTAGTGGTGCCATCTTTAGAAGCTTACCTGGGGGGGGTTCGGGTCCCTGCCTCACCCCTCTCCTCTCCTCCCTTTTCTCCCATTTTCCTGTCAGGGCTGTCTGTGGCTGAGCTCCTTCCTCACAGTGTTTAAAGAAAAACCCAACAACTCAGAAGAGAACTCTGAGGAAATTCATAGTGCAGAGTTGAATCAGGCAGGGCTGTTGTGTGTGCCTGACTTGTGGCCTATACAAGGAATCGGCTTGTCTTCTGACTCCTCGCTGGGAGACCTTGTTATTTCTGGAGCACCATGTGATAGGGTGAGTACCGGTTCAGTCTGAGCAGCAGGGTGAGTTCTGGTTCAATCTGGGCTGCGGAAACAGTCGAGCGCTGTTCCCACTGCAGGAAACAGCAGATGGCGGCTGGCTTATGCAGTGCAGAGTGCGCGGACATTAGTGGGGGTGAGGGAATGCTTGCTTTTGCCGATGGCACGTCTTCCTGTGTGGAGCTTTCTGGTGTGAATGCCATTTTGTCCTGCGCTGCGATTGCTCTGGCAGGCCTGGCTGCTTTCTCATTGGAGGCTCTGAGGATGCCGGCGTCCCAGGGAGGCTCCAATTTCCCGCCTTTGTCTGGACTGCCTGAAACATTGTGTGGTTCTTTGCTGGGAGGGCTCCCAGCTGCTGAGTCCCCTGGGGGGGGTTTCTTTTCCATGGAGTTTACTCTTCTTATGCATCAGGCCTTTGTGCTGAAGCGCAATTTCCCTTAGTCTCTCCCTGCTGCAGGCCCCACTGGGGATTTGGGGCAGATTCTGCCTTCCCAGATTGCTGATCCAACCCTCAAACGCAGAAGATTGGCTTCTGTTTCTGAGGCAGGTTCCCTGGTATCCATGCAGGCTTCTTCTTCACTAGCAGCCCTTTTGAGGGGTCTTTGGGGCATTCTGAGCTAGAGGAGGTAGAGGATGGTGAATTGCTTAGGGAGGAGCCAGATGATGCTTCTGTCGTGTGGCTTTTTCATAAGGAAGAGATTCCTTCACTTATTTCTGATGCCCTGGAGGCGTTAAATGTCACAGACCCCGACACAGAGTCTAAGACTGTGGTCAAGCCTAAAATGGCGAGCACTTCGGGTACTTTTCAGCGCCTTAGGTTCCAGCAACGGTCTTCCTTTATGCTGATAAGAGACCGGGTACGGCTCCCTGACAGGGACCTCCCGCACGCGCCTCGCAATGATGGGGCGCTGATCCATTCTATGGTGCCCAAAGTAGGGGGTCACCTGATCCTCTTACCATGAGTGGGCTGAGATTACATCAGACCAGTGGGTTCTGGACGTTGTACAAGATGGCTACAAACTCGAATTCTGCTCTTCCGTCACAGATGTTGTTTTTTTTTGGAGTCTCAGTGCACTACTGCCTCCAAATGCATGGCGATTCTTCAGACCTTGCAGGATCTTCTGCAGTTAGGGGCCATCATTCCGGTACCTCCTCTCTGCACAGATCGATACTCCCATTTATTTCTTGCTTCCCAAGAAAGAGGGTGCCTCTTAGATCTCAGGAAGCTCAATCAGTTTCTCAAAGTTCGTCACTTCCATATGGAGACCATGCAGCCTGTCATTGCATACTTACATATTCCAATCTGGCCTCCTCATCGGCTTTTCCTTTGTTTTGCCATCTTGGGGCAACATTTGCAGTTTTGGGCCTTACCCTTTGGCCTCTCAACTGCTCCTCACACCTTCTCAAAGGTCACGGTGGTGGTGGTGGCCTTTCTCAGAAAAGAAGGCATTCGAGTTCATCCTTATCTTGACGACTGGCTGAATCGAGTGGATTCTGAATAGGAGAGTTGCTTGGCTACTGACAGAATTGTTGCTCTTTTGTAGTCTCTGCCAAATGTCGCCTGGTGCAGACTCGGTCTCTGGAGTACCTGGGTGTTCGATTCGACACAATACAAGGATTGGTATTCCTGCCAGAAGATCAGCAACTCGAGCTGTGTGCGCAAGTTCAAAACATTTTGTGATTGCCCAGTCTTCGAGCTTGGGATTATGTACAGGTGCTAGGCTCAATGGCGGCTAACTTGCATTGGGGAATGCCTTTGGCGTCCCTGCAGTGGGTGGTAGTGGTGACAGATGCCAGCCTTTTGGGCTGGGAAGCCCATTGTCTCCACCGTTACGCCCCTGGGTGCTGGATGGAGGTGGAAGGAAACTGGCCCATCAGTCTTCTGGAGCTGCGGTCGGTGGTGAATGCTGTCCAGGCATTTCAGGACCTGTTGGAAGGCGAGGCAGTGCGGGTGCTGTTGGACAACACAACAACAGTGGCCTACATCAGTCAGCAGGGGGACATGCAGAGTTTGCCTCTAGTGGCTGAAACGTGCT
Organism: Microcaecilia unicolor; assembly: GCF_901765095.1. Lineage (NCBI taxonomy): Eukaryota > Metazoa > Chordata > Amphibia > Gymnophiona > Siphonopidae > Microcaecilia > Microcaecilia unicolor. Next base: position 125,621,481 of record NC_044037.1, read on the forward strand.
GCCTACTGGAATGGGCAGGTCATGTGCTGTGTCTATCGGCAGCACACATTGCAGGACAGAGCAATGTTCAAGTGGACTTTCTCAGTCGGAATTGGCTGGATTCGGTGGAATGGGAATTGTCCGTGGAGGTATTTCGCCTGATCTGTCAGACATGGGGAACTCCAGACTTCAGTCTGATGGTGACCAGAGAGAGTGGCAAAGTTTTGAGATTCTTTTCAATAATTTTTTATTGAAGTTCATGGTAACCCATGTCAATAAACAAATAAGTATACACAACATAACACTGATATCATAGAAACAAAACTTGTACAGTAAGTCATCCATCTTTATCCACTCCCCCCCCCCCCCCATTTCCGTTTTTCCCATTTCCATGAACTTTTTTTTTTTTAAAGAGCTAAAACAACCACTCTAAACCTCAACAAGAATACATTTAATTCTCAAAAACAGACCCCCACCATTCTAACTAATCCCCCCATCCCTCCCCCACCCCCTCCAACCCTCTCCCCAAGCACCCCTACTTGTTACCCATGTTTGAGAGCTTTCCCTGCAGCAATGTCCACCCTCTCTGATGTTGCCAAAAGCAATCCCTTTGTTTAGCTGTATGCTGCTCCATTAGAAACAAATAATGTACCTTCTCACACCACCTATTTATGGGAGGCAAAATAGAAGATTTCCAGTATACCGCAATTAAACATTTCATCGCTGCCAAGCCCCACCTGAGCAACTTCTCTTGCCATCACTGTAACTGTTCCTGCCAAAGTCCTAGTATACAGGCTTGTGGAGACAGAGGCAGGGTTACCTGAGTTGCTTCTGAAAGAACCTCAACCACAGACTCCCACACAGAAAATAACCTCGCACACCCCCACCAAATATGCAAAAATGTACCCCTGACCCTCCCACATCTCCAGCACACATCAGACACCAAAGGAAACATTTTATTTAACCTTTCTGGTGTATAGTACCACCTGGTAAGTATTTTATAAGCATTCTCCTGCACAAGCACACACACTGAACTCATTCTCACATCCCCACATATCCTTTCCCATTCCTCCTCTGTAAAAATTATCTGCAAATCCCTTTCCCAATCCCACATAAACTTATGCTTAACCCAACCCCTCATATACTTATATAATACCGATATAGGTCGTGGATTTTTTTTGCACCATCAACCAGAGATTTTCCAAACACTCCCCTTTAATGGGATCCTCCTTGAGCCATCCCTGCTGTGAGGCAAAATGCCTAATTTGCATATATGCAAAAAAATCTCCTTCATGAAGATCAAGTCTTTCCCTGAAGAACATCAAAGGAAACCCACTCCCCCCCCCCCCCCCTGAAAAGCATCCCGAAATTTGCTCAAGCCCAACCTAGCCCACCTAGAAAAAGTCCTATCCAATTGTCTCACTCGAAAAGTAGACTCCCAATTAATAGTCGTCATCGTAGATACCTGATTCCCCCCTCCCCAACGCTTCCTAACTATCTGCCAAGTCCTCTGTAGATGACTAAAAAAAGGATTATCCTCCCTTCCCCCCCTGTGAATTCCAAAGCAACACACCCAGAGGCTGCAACCCAGAAACCTCCTGCTCCATTTGCACCCCCGCCTTAGTCCTCCCTATAATCCCAATCTAAAATTATTCGTAATTGCGCCGCCAGATAGTACCACTCTAAGTTAGGTACCGCTCGACCTCCCTGCTCAGGGGCTCCCCATAAGACCTCCTTATTTATACGAGATCTTCCCCCCCCCCCCCCCCCCATATAAAACTATAGATCTTACATTGCAGCTTACTCAACATATTTTTGGGAATAGGCACTGGCAAAGTCTGAAATAAAAATAAAAGCCTCAGTAAGATGTTAATTTTCACCACTGCAATTCTTCCCCACCAAGACAACCAAAGCCCTTTCCACCTCAACAAATTCCCCCCTTACCTGCTGAACCACAGGCTCATAATTCACCCTATACAACTCCGAAACCACCCTCGGTATCTGAATCCCCAAGTATCTAAATTTTGTATTTACCCACCGAAACGGAAATATTCCCTGCAACCGAACCCCCTCTGTCTCAGAAATATTTACCCCCAAAAGTTCACTCTTGTCCATGTATCTTTAATCCTGCCACCCCCCCCCCCTAATTCTCGGAATATCTCCATCACAGGTCCTAATGTAGATCCTGGATCTCTAAGATACAATAACACATCGTCCGCAAATAATGCCACCCGATGTTCCATCCCACCCACCCATAATCCTTTCACTGCTCGATGCTCCCGAATACAAACTGCTAATGGTTCCATATATAAAGCAAATAACAAAGGTGAGAGCGGGCATCCCTGACTGGTTCCCCTCTCAGCATTAAAGAATGGCGTATATTTATTATTAACACGAATACAAGCCCTTGGTTCCCTATAAAATGCCGATATCCATGCACTAAAATTTCCCCCTAACCCCATGCGTTGCATCACCTCCTGCAAAAACAACCAATTCACCCGATTGAATGCCTTCTCCACATCTAAGGCTAAGAAAGCCACCCATTCATTCCTCTGTTGGGCCGTCCGTAGAAGATGTATAGTACGTCGAATATTATCCCCTACTGTCCTCTGAGGAACAAATCCCGATTGATCCTTATGGAGAAGATTCCCCAAAACCCTATTTAACCTGTTAGCCAACACTTTGGCCAAATTTTTTTCATCGATATTAAGAAGAGAGATAGGCCTATACGGTTCGCACTTAGTTGGGTCCTTTCCCGGGTTTGTTAAAACCGTTATACCAGCTTCCACCATGGACCTCAGCAAAACCTCCCCCTCCAACACCCCATTCCCCACTCGAACCAAAAGGTCACCCACTTCCCCCTTGAATAACTTATAAAATTTCCCGGAAAACCCGTCCAACCCAGGAGCTTTCCCATTCTTCAAATTTGTTATAACCTGCTCTACTTCCCCAACCCGAATACGCTCACCCAGTTGTCTCTTTTCTAAGTCCGTCACCCTTGGTAACTGAATGTTATCCAAAAAATCCCCAATCGCACCAGTCAAATTCTTCCCCTCCTCCCTGTACAACTCCTTATAATAACTAAGAAAACACTCCTGAATAGTTGAATCCATATAATACCATTCCCTCCTCCCATTTTTAAGTTTTTGCACATTCATTTTAATTCTCCTGCCCCGCAAATATCTAGCTAGCTTCGCTCCACTTTTATTCGCAAATTCAAAAAATCCCTGTTTCAGTTTTGCGAGCGCAAACTCCACCTCCCCCATCTGCAAACGAGAAAGCTCCTGCTGTACCTGACATAAATCTCTCCAGACCCCTGGACCTTGCAGTCTCTTATGCCGATCCTCTTAAGACCACCAATCTGTGCCGCAAATCATAATCTAATCAACCCTTCTCCCTCTTCCTCCTAGACTCCCACTGGGATGAAAACCCCTCTAATCACTGCCTTCATAGCATCCCAAAAAATCCCATCACTCATTTCCCCAGTATCGTTACACCGCCTATATTCAATAATAGCCTTCCGTACCTCCTGAACCACCTCCTCATCTCCCAACAGGGACTCATTAAGCCTCCAAAACCCCTTCTGCACCTGCCCTATAGAGCCCTCTAAAGTAATCCAAACTGGGGCATGATCCGATATCTGAATATGTTCTATCTCGGCCTTCCCCATAGACCCCCAAAGATAGCAATGGACCCATATGCTATCAATGTATGTGTAAGAATTACTGGCATGAGAAAAAAATGTGTAATTACACTGCGAAGGATGCAACAATCGCCAGCTGTCTACCACCTCCAACCCACGAAAGAACTCTTGCAGCGCTTTACGACTCCGCCGACTATAATAGCCTCCCCCCAGTGAATGATCTAGTCGTGCATTGGGCATGACATTAAAATCACCCACCACCACCACTGACCCCTGCACAAAATCCTGCAATTCTCCCAACAGCTTCCTAAAAAACCCCGCCTGACCAAAGTTAGGGGCATAAACATTAACAAACGTTACTTCCTTACCTTGCCACACACCCCGCACGACCACACACCTCCCAGTCGACTCCTTAAACTCTTGATTAATCACAAACCCGAATCCCTCCCGAACTAAGATAGCCACCCCCCTACCCTCCTTCCATCCCTTCCCTGATGACCCACCACTAATTCAAACGGCCTCCTTTTTAACAGAGGAAGATCCCGAGATCTCAAATGAGTCTCCTGCAAAAATACAATGTCCCTTTTAAGTCTACCCAATTCTTTAAAAACTATACTCCTCTTCCCCTGATTTATTCAACCCATTTACATTCCACAACCCCACTGCCATCAACTCCGGTGTTCCCTGCTCTCCTACTCCCTGCACCCACCCCTTACCAATCCCCTCCCTCTGTCGACTGGCTGACCCATCTCCAAATGAGCCTGCCAACACGTGAGGAAATAACATCTCCCAAATGGCTCAAAACCCCTAAAAAAACAAACAGACCCCCAGATACATCCATCCCACACCTCACATCCAACCAGCACACGAATCACCCAATCACCCCAACTCCTCATCCTATCACTCATAACACACAACCCCTCCCTCCCCCCAAACACCTCCTGAACCCCCCCTCCATTCTAAACCCCGCACTTTCCCTCCCCCCTTCTACTTCACAACCAAACTACCACCCCACTCCCTCCCCCCCACCCTCCCAACATTTACTCTGCCAAATAATTACCAGAGTCCTACCCTACTCCCCCCTCCCCCCCAATTGCATCATCCAACCAAACATCCCTCCCCTAACCCTCCAACATACAATCATAAAATCCAAACAATCCCAAAGCCTCCTGTGCCTAACCAGAAATGTGTCCACACTCAACCGCATTTGAAATTCAACTGTCTCTTCAGGTGGAGCTCTTATGCCTTTTGTGCCCATCAGCTCCCACCTTACACCACAAAGAAGCCGAGCTCCGATCTTTATCCCAGGTTGTGGTCTCCTCTACTGGCGGCAGGTCCGTACAACCCATATCCTTCAAAGCTCTCCACGCTTCCGATACAGATTTCATTTTTCTTGACTTTCCTCCCACAGACAACTACACCGCAAACGGAAACATCCAGCGGTATCTCAGCCCACGGCCCCGCAAAAATCTAGTAACCTCTCAAAGTCCGCCTCTTCTGCAGCGGGACCCACGCCCAATCCTGGAACACGCTGATTTTACAATTTCTCCACGCCCACGATTGCTGCTGCCGGGCTTTAGCCAAAAGACGCTCCTTTGTCGGAAAGTCAGCAAAGCAAACAATAATGTCTCTAGTTGTGCCTTCTCTCACGGGGCCCAGACTGCGGTGATCCCGCTGAATTTGCCACATGGCCGGCTCATTCTCAGCCCCCGGGCCCATCACACGAGTGCAGAAATCCGCCACCACTTTTGCACAATCACGAAAATCCTCAGTCTCAGGAACGCCTTTAATTCGGAGGTTATTCCTCCTAGATCTATTTTCAAGTTCCTCCACCTGATCTTTCACCTCCTGAAGTGCCTCCGAATTAGTAGAGCAGACCCCCTTCACCATGTTCAACTCCTCACAGACCTCCACCGAGTCTTCGATTGCCGCAACTCTTGTCCCCAATTCACCCAACTCAGTTTTATTTTTTATTATTATTTATTGCACTTGTATCCCACATTTTCCCACCTATTTGCAGGCTCAATGTGGCTTACAAAGACCTGATATGGTGTCGCCATACCAGGGTAAAGAATTCAATTGGTGTTACAAAGAACATGTCCAAGACCGAGCTTATTGTCTTTCCACCAAAACCCACTTCTCCTCTTCCTCCACTCTCTATCTCAGTTGATGGCACCCTCATCCTCCCCGTTTCATCTGCCCGCAACCTCGGAGTCATCTTCGACTCCTCCCTCTTCTTCTCTGCCCATATCCAGCAGACAGCCAAGACCTGTCGCTTCTTTCTCTATATCAGCAGCAAAATTCGCCCTTTCCTCTCCGAGCACACCACCCGTACTCTCTTCCACGCTCTCATTACCTCTCGCCTTGACTACTGCAACCTACTCCTTACTGGCCTCCCACTTAGCCATCTATCCCCCCTTCAATCTGTTCAGAACTCTGCTGCACGTCTTATATTCCGCCTGAACTGATATACTCATATCACCCCTCTTCTCAGGTCACTTCACTGGCTTCCAATCAGATACCGTATACAGTTCAAGCTTCTCCTTCTTACCTACAAATGCACTCAGTCTGCAGCTCCTCATTACCTCTCTACCCTCATTTCCCCTTACGTTCCCGCCCGTAACCTCCGCTCACAGGACAAATCCCTCCTCTCAGTACCCTTCTCCACCACCGCCAACTCCAGGCTCCGCTCATTCTGCCTCGCCTCGCCCTATGCTTGGAATAAACTTCCTGAGCCCATCTTCAAATCCTTGCTCAAAGCCCACCTCTTCAATGTTGCTTTCGGCACCTAACCTTTATACCTTTTAGGAAATGTAGACTGCCCCTCTTTGACTGACTGTACATTTGTCCTTTAGATTGTAAGCTCCTTTGAGCAGGGACTGTCCTTCTATGTTAAATTGTACAGCGCTGCGTAACCCTAGTAGCGCTTTAGAAATGTCAAGTAGTAGTAGTAGTAGTAGTAACAAGAGGAATTGATCAGGTGGTTATAGAAAGATACAATCTGATAAAGGTAGTTAGATGTTGTGGTTTAGTTAGTTATGGGTTTTCGTGGTAGGCCTTGTTAAAGAGAGATGTTTTCAGAGATTTGCGGAAGTTACTTAATTCATTGATCGCTTTCAGGTGAATTGGGAGTTCATTCCACAGTTGCGTACTCAAGTAGGAAAAGGTGGTCGCGTGTGTTAGTTTGTATTTTAATCCCTTACAGCTGGGGAAGTGTAGGTTAAGAAAGGTTCAGGAAGATCTTTTAGCATTTTTGGGTGGTAGATCCAGGAGGTCTAGCATGTAAGTCGGGGCATCTCCGTAAATGATTTTATGGCCAATCGTGCAAATCTTGAATGTGGTCCGTTCTTTAAGAGGGAGCCAGTGTAGTTTCTTTCTTAGGGTTTTGCACTTTCATATTTTGTTTTTCCAAATATATATATATATATATATATATATATTTTTTTTTAGTTACATTTGTACCCTGCGCTTTCCCACTCATGGCAGGCTCAATGCGGCTTACATGGGGCAATGGAGGGTTAAGTGACTTGCCCAGAGTCACAAGGAGCTGCCTGTGCCTGAAGTGGGAATCGGACTCAGTTCCTCAGTTCCCCAGGACCAAAGTCCACCACCCTAACCACTAGGCCACTCCTCCACTCCTGTCTGGCTGCTGTATTCTGGGCTGTTTGAAGTTTTTTGATGGTCTGTTCTTTACAGCCAGCGTAAAGTGCATTGCAATAGTCCAGGTGACTTAATACCAATGACTGTACCAGGTTCCGAAAGATGGACCTTGGGAGAAAAGGTTTTACTCTTTTGAATTTCCACATGGAGTGGAACATTTTCTTAGTTGTATTCTTCACATGATTTTCAAGTGTGAGATTTCGATATCTCTGAGTCTGATATCTCTGAGTCTCTTTTACATCACTCCGGACTCCTGCTATATCCTCTTGGAGCTCTTTAAGCCACTGCACCAGCTCTCGTTTAGTGACTTGCCCTCCACCACACTCTCCTGCATGCTCCCACTTTCCTCCTCTGATTGTACCGCCGCCATGTTCCCGCTCTCCTGCACCTCGCCCTCAGCTCCGTCTTTCATCTTCGTCTGCCGGCACGCCGAAAACCGGAACTTGTCCAGGTTTTTTCTAGGTGGCATCTCCGCTCGCACCGAGAAGTTATAAAGCACCAGGGAAGCCAGAGACAGCGAATCGCTCAATTTGTAAATAGTCCTGAACGGAGCTGTTCACTTAAGCTACCATTTGCACGGATGACGCCACTTCCTCCCAAAGTTTTGAGATTCTTCAGCAGGAAGCTTGGGTCTGAAGGATTAGACACTCTACTTCTGCTCTGGCTAGAGGAGTATCTGCTTTACGTCTTCCCTCCTTGGCCCTTAATATCCTGCACAGGATTGCACAACACAAGGGTCCAGTCGTCCTAGTGGTCCTAGACTGGCTGCATTGGCGTTGGTATGATTTGATGCGTCTTCTGAGGGACACGCCTCTTTGTCTTCCGGTGTTGCCAGATCTGCTCCATCAAGGTCCAATTCAGATGGAGGCTCCCTCCCACTTTGGTCTTATGGTCTGGCTCTTGAGAGGTCTAAATTGAGGACAAAGGGTTACTCAGATGCAGTGATACCTACGTTGTTGCAAGCTAGGAGGCAGTCTACTACAATGGCTTATGTTTGAGTGTGGCGAGTCTTTGAGACGTGGTGTGCTTTGCATGCAGGATCTTCTTTTACTGTGACTGTTTGTTTCTCAGACGCTGATCTTCCTTCAGGACGGATTGCAGAAGGGTTTGGCTTATAATTCTCTTGGCTGCTCTCGCTTGTTTCAGAGGCCTTGTCACTGGTACATCGCCGCCAGCCCACCCGGATCTTGTTAGGTTTCTCCGTGGGGCGATTTATCTTTGCCCTCCCTTTTGCCGACTTTGTCCGACTTGGCGTCTGAATCTGGTCCTTAGGACAATGCAGGCGTCTCCGTTACAGCCTCTGCGCCGGACATCTGAAAAGAATCTTACTCTCAAGACAGTGTTTTGGTGGCTATGGCATCAGCTCATCGGGTCTCGGAGCTTCAAGTGTTGTTGTGTTGCGACCCCCTTTCTGCTGTTTTCGGAAATGGGCGTTACGATTCGGCCGCTTCCGTCCTTTGTGCCTAAGGTCATTTCTTCTTTTCATCTCGATCAGTCCCTTTTTTTCTACCTGCGTTTAGACAGGAGGACTATCCAGGGACTTTTGCCCAGCTATGGTTGTTGGATGTGTGTCGCGTTCTGCTTCATTATTTGCAGATCTCAAATGACTTTATGCAGTCTGATCATCTTTTTGTGCTGTCTTTGGAACCTCGCAGGGGTAGTGCGGCTTCTGAAGTGACCATTGCCTGTTGGCTTAAGGAGGCCACTGTGTCTGCATATATTGGAAGGTCAGGTGGTGCTGGAGGCTGTCCTGGCGCATTCCAACTTCGTGGACAGAGACTTCTGCACTTGTTTTTGGCGAGATTTGTCAAGCAGCTACTTGGGCTTCTCGACATACCTTTTAGAAGCATTACAGATTGGATGTTGCAGCGTGAGCAGACGCACAATTCAGGGCTGCGGTGTTGTTTCGGGGGGGGGGGGGGGGGGGGGTGGCAGTGGCGGCTTCCCACCCTTCTTAGAAACTGCTTTGCTACATCCCACCAGTTCCTGGATTCATCTGCTGCTGACGCTAAGGAAGATAAAATTAGGTCTTACCTGATAATTTTCTTTCCTTTAGTCGCAGCAGATGAATCCAGGATCCTACCCTGTTCTCTTTGGCTGCGTTGATTGCTTCTTTCTCTTGCTGATCGCCTGGTGCCTCTCTTTTTGGGGAGTCATGACTTCTTTTCAGGTGCACATAAAAGAAAAAAAGCAGAAGAAGCACTGATGCTAGACACATCAGGATGCAACCGTCCTGTTCTGTATAACTTGTTAATCTTGTTTTTTTGTTATAAAATTGCACTGTTTACTTATGAGGAAAGTTTGTGTTCTTCAGTTTTTTCCTACTGCTTTGGATACAACATATACTAACAGAGAGGTGGGGGCTGTCCATCTGTTATCAATGCCTTCAGTGTAGCCATCTCTATCTTCACCTGCTGGAATGGGTATGTCCCAAGTGATTGTGGGTTAAAAATGTAGCCTCTAAATTTTCCATAGTTCTAGTAGGGTCATGGTAGCAGTGTTTTTCAAGTACAGCAACTTGTAATGTCTACAAAGTTTCCAATACATGAGATGTGCCACTTTTTGTGCTTTTCTGTAAAGAAATGTTCTTCCATCGGAACTTGCAGCCAGCTCCAAGATGAGTAATTATTTCCAGCATTTTCTTACAAAATCTACGGATATCTATTCTGTATCAATCTTTCTTTTTTTCCTATGCTAGCTTTGAATCTGCTGTCCTGGGCTCCAGTTATCAGTTGCTTATCCTTTAGGTTTAAGTGCATAAGTATTGCCACACTGGGACAGACCAAGGGTCCATAAAGCCCAGCATCCTGTTTACAACAGTGGTCAATCCAGGTCACAAATACCTTGCAAAATCCTGAAAAAGTTCAGTACATTTTATGCTATTTATCCCAGAAATAAGCAGTGGATTTTCCCCAAGTCATTTTAATAATGGTCTAAGGACTTTTCCTCAATTCCTTAAGCAGCCAGGTGAATGGTTATTGATTAATAAATGGTTCCTGGAGCAATACTTTTTATATTTCCAACCATACTTATCCGTTTGCCACTTGTTTGCTACTTGTTTTTCTCATTTGTTGATCTAATTCTTTAAAGAGTTCTTTTTTTGGAGTGGGTATCTTTTTTTCCTCTTCTTTAGTAAATTCTATGTCTTCTCTCCCTATAAATACGTATACATTTTCACTCATTCTTTCTACTCATCAGAATGTTTGATCCTAGTTTAATGATGTAAGTGAATTCTAGATGTTTACTTTCATATTCCAACACCTTTTGTGTACTTGGATCTGATGACGTTGTTAGCCTGGAGGCCTATGATAGTAGCTCTGTAGATATAATTACAAGGCTTAATCCTCCTGTTGGCTGTGGGAATATACAATCTTGGTGCATAGTAATTCTTGTAAATGACCTCATGGACATAGAGAGATTTTCAAGACCTTTAAGAGGCTAGTGTATAGTTTCATAGGGGCTTGTTCTGGTGATTGTCATCTTTTTAATGGTTCGTATCTTCTGAGATGTTCACTTTCTATATCAATTTTTGTTTCCTGTAATCTTTACTGTTCTGTCCTCTAGGGGGCATGTATGCTTGATTGTTTTACTTCCTAGATATTTATATACACCTTAATTTTATCTTGTAGTCATCTGGCAATGGAACTCCATTATTTGGTGTGAAGCCTCACCCCAGGACCGTGCCTAGGGTCTCTGGCGCCCCCCCTGCAGACTATCAGTTGGTGCCCCCCCCCCCCCCCCGTGAAAATGATCACGTCCCCCCCCCCCCATGAAAATGATCGCTCACCACTTGCCACACTGAAAGGAATTGTCAGCAATATTCTTAGAAACAAATTGCTATACATTGCAAAATAAGATAGCAGATGTAAATTCTCAAAGTGGACATATTCCAACCTTTGTTGTCTGGTGACTTTCTTTTTTCAATCATGCTGGTCCAGTATCTGATTCTGCTGCTATCTGTCCTCTTAACTCCATTTCCAGGGCTTCCTTTCCATTTATTTCTTTACTTTTCTCCTTTCTTCTTCATTTCTTGCTGTATATCCATTTCCAGCAATTTCTCCTCTCTCCCTGGGTCCTGCCCTCCCATCCATGTCCATTCTTGTCCCTCTCTGCCCTTCCCTCCTCCATCCATAGCCAGCAATCCTCCCCTCCATTTCCAGCAATTTGTCCTCTCCCTGGGCCCCCATGTCCATCCTTGTCCCTCTCTGCCCTTCCCTCCTCCATCCACATCCAGCAATCCTTGCCTCCTCTCTCCCCTCCCCTCCATTTCCAGCAATTTGTACTCTCCCTGGGCCCCCATGTCCATCCTTGTCCCTCTCTGCCCTTCCCTCCTCCATCCATAGCCAGCAATCCTCTCTCCCCTCCCCTTCCAGCAATTTGTCCTCTCCCTGGGCCCTGCCCTCCCATCCATGCCTCTCTGCCCTTCCCTCCGCACCCTGGAGCCTTTAAATCTTTTACTTCCGGTCGCAGCAGCGTCAGTGAAAGCGGAGTGCTGCCGACGTCTCCCTTCCCTTTGCGCTCTTGGCTCCCTCAGTGTCCACCTTCTTCTGACGTCATAAGAAGGCGGGACACTGAGGGAACCAACGAGTGCAAGGGAAGGGAGACGTCGGCAGCAGTGGCGTAGCTAGGGTAGTTGACACCCGGGGCCAGTCATTTTTTAACACCCCCCCCCCCCCCAAATCCAGTACTAGGCATACCGAGAATACAAAACACTCACGACCTATAGAGCAATTTTACCATACCATAAGCAGTCGTTTCTACGAGTCACACAAGGAAAAGGAAAGCATCTTAAGCACTACAGTGAGCACTAGAACATCAATTCACCTATTGTAAAACGAAACCAGACAAAATAGTACAGATCGTCGATCCTGCACAGTCAATGCCAACTGAAAGCCATGTCTTTTTCACAAACACAGATACACCCTAATCCACTATAGAATAAGTAATCATAAACTTTCTATTTAGACAAAAATTAAACTGAACCCCCGATGCCAGACTCTGCATACAATGCAACACCACAGAAACAGAAAATGTCTCCTAGTACTGTGCAAAATATAAAGACAGCAGATGTAAATTTGAAAAAACTAACAAATACCAATCACCACTTTACAAATTAACAAATAGAAATAAAACAAATACAGAAAATAAAATAATACCATTTTATTGGACTAATACATTTAGCTTCCAGAGACCAAAATCTCCTTCCTCAGGTCAATACAGTATAGTGCTGTTACAGTATCCTATCCTGATCTGAGGAAGGGGGTTTTGTTCTCTGAAAGTTGTCAAAATATATTAAAATTAGTCCAATAAAAAGATTACCTTATTTACATGTTCTATTTATAAACATTTATTAACACAGCTAAAATACTATATCCTAAAGCAAAATAATAAAAATATATATTTACAGTTTGTTGTCTTTGGTGTCTGCTTTCCTCATCTTCTTTTCACCGTCTTCCTTCCATCCAGCATCTGTCTTCGCTCTCTCTCTGCCATCCAGTGTCTGCCCTCTCTAATGTCCCTTCCATCCACATCTGCCCTCTATTTCTGCCCCTTCCATCCACCATCTGCCCTCTCTCTCTCCTTTCCCTCTAGCATTTGCCCTCTATCTCTGCCCCCTTCCATCCACTGTCTGCTCTTTCACTCCCTTCTATCCACTGTCTGCCCTTTCTCTCTGCTCCTTCGATTCACCATTTGCCCTCTCTCTTTCCCCCTCCCATCCATTCAGGGTCTGCCCTCCCTCTCACTCCCCATTCCATCGAGGATCTATCCCCCCTCTCTCACTGCCCCCTCTTTTCGGCTCCCAGTTCCACCTGCGGCTGCCCCTAGTTCCAGATCCATTGATTCTCCCATCCACCCCTGCCCCAGGCATGACCCCATTCTCCCTCCTGCTCATTTTTCAGACCCCAGTCCCTTCTGCCCATCCGAGTCCCCCCCCACCTTCACCCCATCTGTCCCCCACCCTCACCCTGCCTCGTCTTCTCCCTGCCACCCGGTCTTTAAAAATAAATTGCCGATGCGATAGCGAGTGCAGCACCTCGTGTGCAAGTAAAAGAAGCGGATCCGATCATCTCATTGGGCCTTCCTTCACTGTCCCGCCCTAGAGGAAATAGGAAGTTGCGTCAGAGGAGGGCGGGACAGTGAGGGAAGGCCCAATGAGATGATCGGATCCGCTTCTTTTACTTGCACACGAGGTGCTGCGCTCGCTATCGCGTCGGCAATTTATTTTTAAAGGGCTGGGGGGGGGGGGGGTGCCAGGATGAAGAGCAGCGGCACCCCCCTTTCTGGTGACACCCGGGGTGGACCGCCCCCACCGTCCCGCCCTTGCTACGCCACTGGTCAGCAGCGCTTTCACTGACGCTGCTGCGACCAAAAGATTTAAAGGCCTCGGCGGCGCGGGGCGAGGGTAAGCACAGCAGCGGCGCCCTCCAGAGGTGGGCGCCCCCCTGCGCCGCTTACCTCGCTTACCGCATCGGCACAGCTTTGCCTCACCCAACGCATCTCAGCATGCACTGGGCAAGGCTGGGTGCCACCATTTTTGAGGTGGCGCTGCTGGAAGAGGAGGGAGTCTACCTCCCTCCACCAGCAAAGGGGGGGGAGGGACAGGGAAGAGGGCTTCTACTCCACCAAGTTGGTGGGGCTTGATTTCGCGGCTCACTAGGCCACCAGGGCTTTACTTGGGATGCTGGGGGGGGTGATAGGGTGGCTGAAGACCCATCGGATCTCCAGCCACCCTGAACTTGTGTTCAGGGGGGGGGGGGTCTGGGGGACCAGACCTCCAGCCCCTGTTTTGCTAGGTGGGGTCGGGGTTCCTGCTGCTGTGGCAGAGCTGCATTGGGGGGAAATGGGGGGGCCTTCTAGCATGCAAATGCATGCTGGACAGGACTCGCCATTCCTCCCCAATGGTCTACAAACCTTAACGCCAGCTCCGAGCTGGTGTAGGTTTTGCCACGGACAGCACACCAATGTTTGGCAAGCTGCTCACTGATCATTGGGGAGGAGTAGGTTTAGCATGCATTTGCATGCTACTTGTGCTAAGAGCCCTGTTTTGCATGCAGAGTTTCGAACGCGTTGTTTCATGCGCTTTGGAGCGCTGATCATGGGGCGGTAGGAAACGCAGGTGCTAATATGGTGCTAATAGCCTCTAGTGCCTGCGTTTGCTTATGATCGGCCCATGAGGGTTTAAGTTCTAATACCTTTGCCCTAGGTGAACAGTAGATGAGAGGTCACTAACCATGGTGTGTCTGATTTTTTTCTTGCAGTCTCTGGACAGTGCTGTTGTGGATAGCGGAATCTGTTCTACCTGGGGAGAGTTTGAGGCAGAGCAAGATCTGGTAAGAATGTCAGGTGTGTGTGCTTTATATAACTGAAAAACTTTAAGAAACAGAAATTTAAAAAAAAAAATCCTTCAGGAGACATGCTGCACAAGGATCAAGGCAGCAGAAGCTGCTCTGGTATATCCTATAAGTTTCCTGAACTGTAAACAGACAGCTTTCTACTTAGACAAATTTAAAATCATCCTGACCACGAGTGACTCTCTCCTCCTGATTTTGCCCCAGTAAAAATCACAGATGCCATCAGTAAGTGAAAGCTGGGGATTCTCCGAGGACAAGCAGGCTGCTTCTTTAGATTGCAAGCTCATTTGAGCAGGGACCGTCCTTCTTTGTTTATTTTGTACAGCGCTGCGTAACCCTGGTAGCGCTCTAGAAATGTTAAGTAGTAGTAGTAGTTGTTCTCACATATGGGTGATGTCCGACGGCAGCCCCAGGATCGGAATCTTCCTAGCAACAAAGCTTGCTAGAGCCCTTGCGCGCATGTGCACGCACGGCGCATGCGTGACCGTCTTCCCGCCCGTAGCGCGAACGTGCCTCTCTTTTTTTTATTCCATGGCTCAGTGCGGCTGTTCTGCGCCCCAGAGAGAGAGCCGTCACTCCGTTTTCGCGTTTTTCGCCGGTTTTTGTTGTTTGAGTGAGTCGCTCGTGTTTCTTTGTTCTTTAAAAAAAAAAAAAAAGTGTTAACTTATTCCTTTTATTTCTTAGTTTGTCCCCGTAAGTTTCCTTTCGTTGTCACGAGTGGCCATTTTGGCCACCCGTACGGGTTTTTCCCTTTTTTGTGCCCTTCTTTGGCACCATCGTGGATTTTGACTTCGCCGCTGCGATTTTTCCATCCATGACCTTGAACATCGCCAGTGGCTTCAAGAAGTGCATGCGGTGCAGCCGGGCAATCTCAGCCACTGATCCACACGCTTCGTGTCTTCAGTGTCTTGGGGCTGGTCATCGCCCCAACGCTTGTGCTCTGTGTGTTTGTCTAAAAAAGCGGATACAAGCGTCGAGATTGGCCCAGTGGGAGCGCCTGTGCCGAGCCGTGCCCGGTCCTTCGACGTCTACGTCGGTAGCGGTGCCGAGATCATCGGAGACAGTATTGATGTCGGCACCAGAGACTGCATCGACGTCAGGAGTGCAGGTAATGGCTGTCCAGAGACCTTCTCACGCTGGCAGCAGTGAGTCATCGAGTGGGTCTCCACCTGCCTCGAGGACTCCTGTGGTACAGGCCCCCAGGACCGACCTCTTTCGGACCCGGCCCCAAGGAGACGTGTGGATTCCACATCCTCGTCGGTACCGGGAGGTACCGGTGAAGTAGTTCATGCGAAGGCAGAGAAGCATCGTCATCAGTCACCTTCCCGTCACGGTACCGAGAGCTCCGGGACGCCGAAGGATTCGGCACCCATGAAGCGTCTACACTGGGAGGACTGCTCACCCTCCATACAAGAGGTGTCGATGCTCTCTTCTCCGGACAGCCTGGTACCGCCTCCGCGCCCCAGGCAGATTCTGATTTGGTCGCCTGTACCGACCCCACAGCCTTGCTCGACAGACTCTTTAGACGAGCGCCTCCGAGCCATCCTTCCAGGGATTCTGGAAGGGCTGCTGCGACCATCTGTTCCAGTACCGGTGGTGCTTGCGCCGTCGGTACCATTGAGAGATGTGGCGGTTGGTTCCCTGCCCGTGGTGCGGACTGCGATGCCGGTACCGCTTGCGGCATCGGCCTCGGCTGCCACCCAAGTTGACTCCCCGTCAACGTCGCTGAAGAGACCTTCTTTCGTCGTCTTCTCGGCATCGCCATCGAGGACATGGTTCCTCGGCATCGAGACGGGCCTGGCTTCGGACTGAAGTCAGAGAACTCGTGTCCGATACCGAAGGGGAGGCCTCGTGGGAAGCAGAGGAAGAGCCAAGATATTTCTCTGATGAGGAGTCTTGTGGTCTTCCTTCGCCAGAGAGAAAGCTTTCTCTCCCTGAGAGTCTGTCTTTCTCTTCCTTTCTCTGGGACAATGTCTACGTCCATTCCCTTCCCTGTGGTTACTGAGGATGAGCCCAGGGCCGAGATGTTTGAGGTCCTGGACTATCCTTCACCACCTAAGGAATCGTCCACTGTTCCTCTGCATAATGTCCTGAAACAGACATTGCTGATGAACTGGGCGAAGCCATTATCTAATCCCTCCATTCCCAAGAAGATTGAATCCCAGTATAGGATCCACGGGGACCCAGAGTTGATGAAGACCCAGTTGCCTCATGAGTCTGGCGTTGTGGATTCTGCTCTCAAGAGAGCCAAGAGTTCTCGGGATTACGCCTCGGCGCCCCCAGGGCGGGAGTCTAGAACTCTGGACTCTTTTGGGAGGAAGGCCTATCATTCTGCTATGCTCGTGTCCAAGATTCAGTCGTACCAGCTCTACACGAGCATCCACTTGCGGAACAATGTGCGGCAGCTGGCGGACTTGGTCGGTAAGCTCCCACTGGAGCAGGCCAAGCCTTTTCAGGAGGTGGTCAGGCAGCTGAAGGCTTGTCAAATTCCTGTCCAGGGGTGCTTACGACACTTTTGATGTTGCGTCCAGGGCCGCTGCTCAAGGGATAGTGATGCGCAGACTCTCATGGCTGCGTGCCTCTGACCTGGAAAATCGAGTCCAGCAGCGGATTGCGAATGCTCCTTGCCGGGGGGGGGGGGGGGGGGGGCTAATATTTTTGGTGAGAAGGTCGAACAGGTGCTCGAGCAGCTCCACCAGTGGGACACCGCCTTCGACAAACTCTCCCACCGGGCGCCTTCAGCATCTACCTCATCAGGTAGATGTTTTTATGGGGGAAGGAGGAATGCTCCCTATGCTTCTAATAGGCGTAGGTACAATCCACCTTCCCGACAGCCTGCCCAGGCTAAGCCCCAGCGCGCTCGTTCACGTCAACAGTGTGCGCCTCAACAGGCCCCTGCAGCTCCCCATCAAAAGCAAGGGACGGGCTTTTGACTGGCTCCAGGCGAGCATAGCCGCTATAAAAGTGTCCATGCCGGACGATCTACCAGTCGGGGGGAGGTTAAAATTTTTTCACCAGAGGTGGGTTCTTCAAATAGTCCGGCTAGGATACTCCCTGAATTTGATATCAACACCTCCAAATTGTCCACCGGGAGCTCAGTCCTTCAGCTTCCTGTACAGGCAGGTACTTGCAGAGGAACTCTCCGTCCTTCTCAGCGCCAATGCGGTCAAGCCTGTGCCACCGGGGCAGGAAGGGCTGGGATTCTATTCCAGGTACTTTCTTGTGCAAAAGAAAATGGGGGATGCGTCCCATCCTAGACCTAAGGGCCCTGAACAAATATCTGGTCCGAGAAAAGTTCAGGATGCTTTCCCTGGGCACCCTTCTTCCCATGATACAGGAAAACGATTGGCTATGCTCTCTGGACTTGAAGGATGCTTATACTCGCATCCTGATACTACCAGCTCACAGGCAGTATCTTTGATTCCGTCTGGGGACATGGCATTTTCAGTATTGTGTACTACCTTTTGGTCTTGCCTCTGCGCCCAGGGTGTTTACAAAATGCCTGGCGGTTGTAGTGGCGTCGCTGCTCAGATTGGGAGTGCATGTGCTCCCATATCGACGATTGGCTGGTGGTGAACACCTCGCAGGCAGAAGCTCTACAGTCTATGCAGATGACTATTCAGCTCCTGGAGCTACTGGGGTTTGTGATAAATTATCCAAAGTCTCACCTTCTCCCAGTTCAAAGACTAGAATTCATAGGAGCTCTGCTGGACTCCCAGACAGCTCATGCCTACCTCCCCAAGGCGAGAGCAGACAACCTTCTGTCTCTTGTTTCCTGGGTCCGAGCGTCTCAGCAGATCACAGCTCGGCAGATGTTGAGATTGCTCGGCCACATGGCCTCCACAGTCCATGTGACTCCCATGGCCCGTCTTCACACGAGATCAGCTCAATGGATCCTAGCTTCCCAGTGGTTTCAGGCTGCCGGGGATCTAGAGGACATGATCCAGCTGTCCACGGGGTTTCTACAATCCGTACATTGGTGGACAATTCGATCCAATTTGACCTTGGGACATCCTTTTCAAATTCCTCAGCCACAAAAAGTACTGACAACGGATGCGTCTCTCGGGTGGGCAGCCCATGTCGATGGGCTTCACACTCAAGGACGTTGGTCCTTCCAGGAAACCGGTTTTCAGATCAATCTCCTGGAGTTGCGAGCGGTCTGGAACGCTCTAAAGGCTTTCAGAGATCGGCTGTCCAATGAAATTATTCAAATTCAGACAGACAATCAGGTTGCCATGTATTACATCAACAAGCAGGGGGGCACCGGATCTCACCCCCTGTGTCAGGAATCCATCCAGATGTGGCTATGGGCTCGCCGTCACGGCATGTTTCTCCAAGCTACTTATCTGGCAGGCGTAAACAACAGTCTGGCCAACAGGTTGAGCAGGATAATGCAACCTCACGAGTGGTCTCTCAACTCGAGAGTGGTAAGTCAGATCTTCCAAGCGTGGGGCACCCCCTTGGTCGATCTCTTTGCTACTCAGACCAATCACAAGGTACCTCAGTTCTGTTCCAGACTTCAGGCCCACGACAGACTAGCGTCAGATGCCTTTCTCCTTTATTGGGGGAAGGGCCTCCTGTATGCGTATCCTCCCATACCCTTGGTGGGGAAGACTTTGCTGAAACTCAAGCAGGATCATGGGACCATGATTCTGATCGTGCCCTTCTGGCCCCGTCAGATCTGGTTCCCTCTTCTTCTGGAGTTGTCCTCCGAAGAACCGTGGAGATTGGAGTGTTTTCCAACCCTCATCACTCAGAACGAGGGGGCGCTTCTGCATCCCAACCTCCGGTCCCTGGTCCTCACGGCCTAGATGTTGAGAGCGTAGACTTTGCCTCCTTTGGTCTGTCGGAGGGTGTCTCCCGAGTCCTGCTTGCTTCCAGGAAAGATTCCACTAAAAGGAGTTACTCTTTTAAATGGAGGAGGTTTGTCGTCTGGTGTGACAGGCCCTAGACCCTCGCTCTTGTCCTACACAGACCCTGCTTGAATACCTTCTGCACTTGTCTGGTCTTAAGACCAACTCTGTAAGAGTTCATCTTAGTGCAATTAGTGCTTATCATTACCGTGTAGAAGGTAAGCCTATCTCTGGACAGCCTTTAGTTGTTCGCTTCATGAGAGGTTTGCTTTTGTCAAAGCCCCCTGTCAAATCTCCACCAGTGTCATGGGATCTCAATGTTGTCCTCACCCAGCTGATGAAACCTCCTTTTGAGCCACTGAATTCCTGCCATCTGAAGTACTTGACCTGGAAGCTCATTTTCTTGGTGGCTGTTACTTCAGCTCGTAGAGTCAGTGAGCTTCAAGCCTTGGTAGCCCATGCTCCATATACTAAATTTTATCATAACAGAGTAGTCCTCCGCACTCACACTACAGAGTTCCATCTGATCCATTCAATTGTCTTGCCAACATTCTTTCCCCGTCCTCATACCCGCCCTGTTGAACGTCAATTGCACACATTGGTCTGCAAGCGAGCATTGGCCTTCTATCTGGAGCGGACAAGCCCATTCACACAGTCCGCCCAAATGTTTGTTTCTTTTGATCCCAACAGAAGGGGAGTAGCTGTTGGGAAACGCACCATTTCAAATTGGCTAGCAGATTGCATATCTTTCACTTACGCCCAGGCTGGGCTGACTCTTGAGGGTCAAGTCACGGCTCATAGCGTTTGAGCCATGGCAGCGTCAGTGGCCCACTTGAAGTCAGCCACTATTGAAGAGATTTGCAAGGTTGCGACGTGGTCATCTGTCCACACATTCGCATCTCATTACTGCCTTCAGCAGGATACCCGACGCAACAGTCGGTTTGGGCAGTTGGTGCTGCAGAATCTGTTTGGGATCTAGACTCCAACTCCACCCCCATAGGCCCATTTTTGTTCTGTTCCAGGCTGCACTCTCAGATGTTATTTTTCAGGTCAATCTATGTTATGTCCTCGCCGTTGCGAGGCCCAATTGACCCTGTTTGTTGTTTTGAGTGAGCCTGGGGGCTAGGGATACCCATCAGTGAGAACAAACAGCCTGCTTGTCCTCGGAGAAAGCGAAGTTACTTACCTGTAGCAGGTATTCTCCGAGGACAGCAGGCTGATTGTTTTCACTAACCCGCTCACCTCCCCTTTGCAGTTGAGTTGTGTCTTTGCTTGTAATTTGACTGAGGCACGTTCGCACTACAGGCGGGAAGACGGTCGCGCATGCACGGTGCGCGCGAGGGCTCTAGCAAGCTTTGTTGCTAGGAAGATTCCGATCCAGGGGCTGCCGTCGGACGTCACCCATATGTGAGAACAATCAGCCTGCTGTCCTCGGAGAATACCTGCTACAGGTAAGTAACTTTGCTTTCCCTGCAGGCGCCGTCAGAGGGGCTAGAGGAGGGGGAGTTGCCGTCAGGGGAAGGTGATGATCCACAGTGGTATGGCTGTTCCGTAGGGACGTACTCCCCTCTCTCATTGTGCAGGCTCTGGAAGTTTTAAATCTTTCTTCTCCAGATGCGGTGTCTTCGGCAAGTGCTGCCACTTCCATTATGATGGGGGACCAAGGGCCCCTCTAGAGCTTTTCATATTCATGTGGCTATGAAGGTGTTGATTGCGGCGCAGTGGGACACACCCGACGCTGGCCTCAGGGTGGCTCGGGCAATGGTGAGACTTTATCCCATGTGTTCAGAGGATGTGGACTCCTTAAAGATGCCAGCTGTGGACTTTTTAATTACGACAGTTACAAAAAAGACCATGTTGCCAGTGGAGGAAGGCACGGCCCTTCGGGACCCCCAGGACCGGAAGCTGGAGTCCTCCCTTAAATCGGCTTTTGAAGTAGCATCCTTATGCCTTCAGGCCTCTGTTTGCGGGTCATATGCAGCAAGAGCTTGTCTCTCTTGGGTTCAGAAGGCTTCTTCTGCACAAGAACTGTTTGAATACCTGCCGGCCTTAGGAATCAGGGTTAGCCTACCTGGCAGACTTGCTTTATGATGTACTTTGTGCCTCAGCCAAGGAGGTTTCTTTGGTGGTTACCGCCCGTCGTTGGGTTTGGTTGAGGCACTGGGCGGCGGATGTCGCTTCCAAGTCCCGCTTGGCTCGGTTGCCCTTTAGAGGGCAGCTCCTCTTTGGTGAGGATCTTGCAACAATCGTGAAAGAGCTCAGGGACTCTTCAGAGTCAGCGACTGCCAGAGGATAAGAAGGTGAATTTTTGCTTGGTCCACCCCCGCTTTCGGGAGGCTAAGCATTACAGGCCAGGGCGGTCTGGTTCTTTTCAGATGCTTCGCTTCCAGCAGCGGCAGCAGCCCTTTCATGGGGACCGCAGCCCCACCACCTTTAACTCACGAGGGCAGCAGAGTAACAGAGGCACGCAATGATGGGGCCCTGGCCTATCTCCTTCCTCCTATCTGGGGGCACCTGTCCCATTTTTGGGAGGAGTGGGCCAGGGTAACTTCAGACAATTGGGTGCTGGAAGTTATCCAGGACGGTTACAAGCTCTAATTTGCCCGTCCCTTGACAGATTTTTTTCTTGGAGTCCCCATACAAGGCCATAGCCAAGTGGGCAGCAATCCGGGAGACGCTGTTGGAGCTTTTACACCTGGAAGCAGTACGGCCAGGGCCGTTACTCCATTTACTTTGTGGTGCCCAAGAAGGGTGGCGCGTACCGCCCTGTCCTCGACCTCAAGGCGGTAAACAGGGCCCTCAGGGTCCATCATTTTCGAATGGAGACCTTGCGCTCTGTTATGGCAGCAGTGCAGCCAGGAGAGTATTTGACCGCCCTTGACCTCAAGGAGGCATATTAGCATATTCCCATTTGGCCGCTGCATCAGCGTTTCCTCAGCTTCGAGTCAACTTTCTTCCCTTTTACAGGACCCGGTGCCCAGAGCTTGGGACTATGTTCAGGTTCTGGGGTCCATGGCAGGGACGTTGGATGTGGTGCCGTGGGCCAGGGGCCATATGCGACCCCTGCAGTGGTCACTTCTCAGCCGGTGGTCACCCCAGTCCGAGGATTATGTGATCCGAATTCCTTGGGCACCACGCGCCCTGTTTGGCATGAGCTGGTGGCTGCTAGCACGGAATCTGCAGAGGGGAGTGCCTCTCGTGACTCCGGTCACTAGCCTGTCAGGCTGGGAGGGGGGGGGGGCACATTGTCTCTATTGGATGGCTCAGGGGATCTGGTCCCAGACAGAAGCGGCTTGGATGATCAATCTTTTGGAATTTTTGGCGATTTGTCTGGCTCTACAGGCGTTTGGGATGATTCTGCAGCGGCAGTCAGAGTCCTATCCAACAATGCTACGGTGGTAGCCTACGTCAACAGATGGGAGGGTGGCACCAAGAGCGCTCAGCTCGCGAAGGAGGCCTCGCTTCTAAGTGTATGGGCGGAGCGTCATCTGTTCCTCCTCCTGTCGGCAGCGCACATTGCGGGAGTTCTGAATGTTCAGGCGGACTTCCTCAGCCGGAATCAACTGGATCTGGGGGAGTGGGAGCTTTCCCAACAAGCATTCCGGCAGATCACGGCACTCTGGAGGATTCCAGCGTTCGATCTGATGGCACGTTTCTCAAATTCCAAGGCCTCCCGCTTCAGCAGGGGCAGGGGATTCGGGTCTGAAGGCATAGATGCTCTCCTTCAGCCGTGGCCGGAGGTTCTCCTGTGCGCGTTCCCTCCGTGGCCAATGATAGGCTGGGTGGTCGGGCGGATAGCACGACACTCGGGTCTGGTGATCCTTGTGGCTCCGGACAGGCCCAGGTGGCCCTGGTACGCGGATCTTGTCCGTTTAGTGATCGACAAACCATTGCACTTGTCGGTCTACCCCGATCTTCTGTGCCAGGGTCCGGTAGTCATGGAGAATCCCACTCGCTTTGGGTTTACGGCATGGCTCTTGAAAGGGCGCACGCCTCAGACTGAAGGGCTATTCCGAGAAAGTCATAGTTACGATGCTGCAGACCCGGAAACGCTCTACGTCTTCGGTCTATGAGCGTGGCTGGCATACCTTTGTCTCGTGGTGTACTTCATCAGGAATTGCGGTGGAGACGGCTACGGTACTATCGATCCTAGCTTCTTTGAAGGACGGACTGGATAAAGCTTATTCCTTGAGCTCCTTGAAAGTGCAAGTGGCAGCCTTGGCATGTTTTAGGGGCCGCTTATATGGTCATTCCCTCGCATCGCATCCGGATGTGGTGCGATTTCTTCGGGGGGGGGGGGGGTTAACCACGTTCGTCCTCCACGGTTTCCAGTTCTTCTGGAGTGGAGCCTTAATTTGGTACTGCGGGTGATGCAGCGTCCTCTGTTCGAACTTTTGTCTAAGACATCCTTGGAGGACCTTACGCTGAAGGCTGTATTTCTGGTGGCCTCGGCGAGGCGGGTGTCAGAGCTTCAAGCTTTATCCTACAGGGACCTCTTTCTCCGTTTCACTGAGGCTGGGGTCTGCATTAGTACAGTTCCATCATTTGTGCCTAAAGTGGTGTCTCGCTTTCATTTGAATCAGTCGTTGATGTTACCAGCCGTTCGGAAGGCAGATTACTCGGGCACCTTCTGGGCTCTGCGCTGTTTTTGGATGTGAGTCACGTTCTTATCCGATATTTGGAGGCCACAAACTCCTTCCATCGTTCAGACCACTTTGTGCTGTTTGCAGGCCGTAATAAAGGAAACATGGCCTCGAAGACCATGGTGGCACGATGGCTGCGGGAAGCGATTGTTTCCGCCTATTTAGTTCTGGGAAAGGTGGCTCCTCTTCAGGTGCGGGCCCATTTTACGAGGGCCTAAGCCACGTCCTTCGCAGTGTGTCATTTAGTGCCGTTGGAAGAGATTTGCAGAGCGGCAACTTGGGCTTCGGTGTATACCTTTGCAAGGCATTACCATTTGGATGTGGCTGCGCGCCAGGCAGTGGCGTAGCTAGGGGGGGGGGGCACAGAGCGAGCGGTCACTCCCCCAACCAGACTTTTAGAAAAAAAAACTGTGCCTATGTGCCTCCGCCACATGCCAATATCTTTCTCTGCCTCTGTCCTCTCCCCTCCCGCGTGAGCTTCTCCTGTCTCTTCTGCCCACTCTCTCCCATCTGCGTGGCCGTTTTTACAGCCCTGAAGCGTTCTCCCTCTGGCACCGGCGATTCAGATAGCCAGCCTTCTGCCAGCATTGGGGCCTATCCTCAGGCATGTCCCGCCTACTGTAATGCAATGTCCTGTTTTCCACAGAGGTGGGACGCGCCTGAGGAGGGGCCCCGATGCTGGCAGAAGGCTGACTATCTGAATCGTCGGTGCTGGAGGGAGAACAATTCAGGGCACTGAAAATGACCATATGGACTGTAGAGAGGCTGCGGGCAAAACGCGAAAGATGTAAGACTTGGTGGGGGGGGCGTGGAGAAGGGAAAAAAGAGCTGCCCAAGGAGGTTTTAATAGACAGGAGTGGAAGTGAGCCTATCTAGTCCATTGTAAGCAAAGAAGCTGGTTTGGTAAATCTATTTCCACTCCCCTGCATAGCAGTCATTGCCGTTCACTCGAAACGAAGAAAGCAAACTTATGAGCTGCTGCCTTCACCTTGTCATTTTTTGTTGGTCCATCTGTAACAAATCTAAAGCTGTTTCAGTTGGATAGGCAGTGCCTTAAAAGCAGGAGGAGCAAAGAAATAACAATTGAATAGCACTAAAACAACCTCAAAAAATATTGTAGCCGGTAGAAACCGCAATTATAAACTCTATAGGTTGAGCTCATTTTTCTTTGCTGTTCTTGTTCTATTCAATACATATGTCCAGATTTCAGTGAGGCTATCCTGTTTCCTGATGGGTTCATCTTAACTGTTGTAATCTGCCTTGGGAAGCCTGGTGTTTTAAAGGTGATAGAATATATTGAAATTGGGGGGGGGGGGGGGGGGGTGTCATTTAGCAGAATGGCTGCTTGAAGAAGAAGCTTCCGCTCCCTTTTGGCTAAATTAAGTTAATTTCCCAACAAATCAGACCATCTGAGGTGCAATCGGGAAGGCGCTGACCAGATTAACTGGAAAATTAGTTTTTCTACCTTTGGCGATGAACCGACAAGCAGACCTGTCCCAATACGGGTTTTCAGGCGCCACCACAAACCACGTGGTAAGCCCAACGCCAGAGGCTCCGCACCTAACTCAGCGCTAGGGTGGATCATCCCCGAGAGATCTGTTTGAACCCAACACTGAACCCGAACACCCGGCAACAGCGCCCTTCTCTGAATTTAAAAACTGGCTTCAGGAAATTAGGGTGGACCTCAAGGCAGTCCTCTCTGACCTGGCGACCCTAGGAGCTGATCTGCGGGGCGAGATCCGGGAACTGGGTACGCGGATAGAAGAAATGGAAAGCCGGATAGATGATCACTCGGAGGAGATGAATTCGATCGATCAGCGGCTTATTGAGACGCAGGCGGGCTTTCGGCAGCTTACCGACAAGATCGAAGATCTTGAGAACCGCAGCCGCGGGCGCAATTTGCGCTTCAGGGGGCTGCCTGAAACACCAACTTATCAAGACTGTGAATCAGGAGTACAGCAAATTGCTAGCTTGCTTTTGACTGAGGCAGGAACAGCTATTGACCCTATGGCGATTCTCCTGGAGCACTCCCACAGAGCCCTTGGGCCCGCAAGAGGGAATCTTTCTAAGGACATAATCTCCTGCTTTCAAGATTTTAAGTGTAAGGAGCAAGTGGTGCAAGCAGCCAGGAAGGCTCATAATTTCAAATGGGACTCTTATAATATCGAGATCTATCAAGATCTGGCTTCAGCCACCTTGAAGCGAAGAGCTGAACTGAAATCAGTTACTTTAAAACTCCGTGAAATGGGTATCAAATATCATTGGCGACATCCATTTGCTCTGGTTTTCTATAAAGATGGCTGCATGCACCAGATTAAATCTGTAGAAGAAGCTCGGGGGGCTTTACCTGAGTGGAATCAAAAGGAGTCTTCAGCAGTTCCAGAGCGGCCTCCTTGCCTGCGCGTCCACAGTGGCAGCGAGTGGGAAAAGGACAGAAACGTTTGCAACGCCAAAAATCAGATGGACAGCTTACATGATCAGGCTAACTATGATTTATGCTCAGTCAAGCTTACAAGTTTGTTTGCTATTGTTATGTATACGTGTGATTGGATCTGAGTTACGTGACTTGTTTAAGAGTTGGGAATAATATGCATTCATTTATGTATGATCTGTTATAAGAACATAAGGGAGCAAGGAGAGTGCCTCACTTTCTCTACTTGATACCTCTCTGTTATTGTGTTAGGGAGGATCTTGTTGTGTGAGTGGCTGGGGGGAGGGAGGGGAGGGGGAAAAAGAATGTTATAGGATGTGTGAATGTTCAATATAAGTCTAGTATCTTGATGGGGGGAAGGATCTGGAAGGAGGGGACTGGCCATGCTAGAGACAATGGGTCTCAGGTTAATTGTATTTCTCTAGATCTGTATACAGATGTCTGACGTTTCTTTAGTACTTACGTTAGGGGCCTCAATATTCCTATGAAGCGCCAGCTGCTATATCGGGAGCTAATGCGATTGAAGGTAGATATTGCGTTAATTCAAGAAACAACATTTAAAGCCAATTCATGAGCCACTTTGCAGACATCACAAATATCCCTATCAGTACTTTGCCTCTAACAAAGATGGCACTAAAACTAGAGGGGTTCTTGCTTTTATCTTAACCTAGACATGGATAGTTGTTTTCACCTATGAGCTCCAGGGTTACTTTTTGCTGTAAAGTATTATCTGTTGTTTTGTTGTGAACTCTTGTTTATCTTTGTATTGAAAACTAATAAAAAGAAATTTAAACTAAAAGTATGCTTTACTGAATGTGTGTGGGCCTAACTGATCACAGAGATTTTTTTCACCAACTAGATTAGATATTGCTACAGCATAAAGTAGGCTTTTTGCTGATTGGGGAAGACTTTAACTTAACTCTTAACCCCTCTCTAGATAACTCCACCAAAAAGGTGCTCTATGCACAACGGGACCGCGAACTGTTTCATGCGTTCCTGGCACGATGGCAGCTTTCAGATTTTTGGCGACAGACCAATCCAGTTGCTCGGGAATATACTTGCTATTCGGAAGTGCATCAATCTTTTTCATGTATCGACCTCTGGTTGGGGGATGTGGAGCTTGCTCACGTAATTCTGGAACATCAGATTGCTTGCCGCACGTGGTCAGACCATAGTCCTGTAGTACTTAAGCTGAGTCTTCTGACGGTACGGGGAGATAGACCTGAATGGCGCCTCGATGACTCTATCCTATCAGAAATGTCATATGCTTTTCAGTTGGAAAACCACATCAAGGAGTATATTCAATTTAATGATAACGGGGAGGTCTTGTTAGTTGTTTTATGGGATGGGTTAAAAGCAGTGCAGCATGGCCACTTTATAGTCTTGAAGGCCCATGTACAAAGGAAACGTTGGAAGACAGAGGATACGTTAAAAAAAAAAATTACTAGAAGTAGAGAGATCATTGCATCAACGGGCCCCGCAACATTCATCGGTACTGATAGAGTGGTTGCGTAAACTGCGCCATGAACTGCATGAGTTGCAGTTAGCTGACATTGCAGAACAACTACAATGAGTTCAGCAGAGCCACTTTGAATTTGGCAACAAATCTAGTAAGCTCTTAGCTCATAAGCTTAAAAAACAGGCTTGTGACCTGGGTTGGCCACAGTTGGAAACAGGATAATGGGCTAGATGGACCATTGGTCTGACCCAGTATTGCTACTCTTATGTTATATAGATGAGGGTCTGTCCATGTTCTGCATGTGTGACTGATGTGAAGGATTCTGCTAGCATGTAGTGTCTGTGTAGGAATGTGTAACGGTGCAGCTTGTTCCAGTTTCCCAAGAGTAGTATATTGGTGCTCCAGAGCCCAGTGTAATATATCTATCTATATATTTATCTATATATCGCTGTCTTTTCATGGGTGAGTTAGGGCTATTATGGTGTGGTAAGTTTTTTTTTTTTTTTTTTTTTTTGTGTTCTAGAGCAGTGTTTCCCAAGTTGGTCCTGGAGTACCCCCTTGCCAGTCAGGTTTTCAGACTATCCACAATAAATATGCATGACATTGATTTGCATATACTGCCTTCATTACATTCAAATCTTTTTCATGCAGATTCATTGTGGATAGCCTGAAAACCTGAATGGCAAGGGGGTTCTCCGGGACCAACTTGGGAAACACTTCTCTAGGTCCCACTGTAATATTTCTAGCACTGTCTTTTCATACATAGGTTAGGGCTGTTATGGTGCGGTTAATTTTCAGGATAGGTTTTGGGTGTCTTTGCAGGGGTTTGTGTTATTTCACAGTGTCTAGCCTTATTTGAAAGTAGGCTGTGGGGCAAGGGCCACCTTTGGTGGCCTTTGTCACCCAAAATAAATATGCTCAAGACTAGTGTTCTTCACATCCTGTAGAGTGGAGGAGTGGCCTAGTGGTTAGGGTGGTGGACTCTGGTCCTGGGGAACTGAAGAACTGAGTTCGATTCCCACTTCAGGCACAGCTCCTTGTGACTCTGGGCAAGTCACTTAACCCTCCATTGCCCCAGGTACAAAAATAAGTACCTGTATATGTAAGCCGCATTGAGCCTGTCATGAGTGGGAATGTGCGGGGTACAAATGTAACTAAAAAAAAAGTCCATTTGATTTAAACAAAGTGTCTAGCAGTGGAAGGAATGTGTGTGCTATTCCTGAGGTGATGGTTGCCTGCTCTGGACAGTCCAGGGACCTCTATTGCATTGTGAACATTTATAAGAGGACGTTACGAGTCTGGGAGACTGGGCATCCAAATGGCAGATGATGTTTAATGTGCAAAGTGATGCATGTGGGAAAGAGGAACCTGAACTATAGCTACGTAATACAAGGTTCCACATTAGGAGTCGCCGACCAGGAAAGGGATCTAGGTGTCATCACTGATGATATGTTGAAACCCTCTGCTCAGTGTGAGGTGGCTATGAAAGCTAATGGAATGTTAAGTATTATTAGGAAAGGAACGGAAAAGAAAAATGAGGACATCATAATGCTTTTGTATCTTGCCATGGTGTGATTGCATCTCGAATATTGTTCAATTCTGGTCACCGCACCTCAAAAAAGATATAGTGGAATTATAAAAGGTACAGATAAGGGCAACGACAATGATAAAGGCTAAAGCGGCTAGGGCTCTTCAGCTTGGAGAAGAGACTGCTGAGGGTAGATATGATAAAGGTCTGTAAAATAATGAGTGGCATGGAATGGGTGGATGTGAATCGCTTGTTTACTTTTTCCAAAAATACTAGGACTAGGGAGCACGCAGTGAAGCTACAAAGTAGTAAATTTAAAACTAATTTGAGAAAATATTTCTTCACTCAATGTGTAATTAAACTCTGGAATTCGTTGTCACGGCACGTAGTAAAAGCAGTTAGCTTAGAGGGATTTAAAAAGGTTTGGATAGCTTCCTAAAAGAAAAATCCATAAGCCATTATTAAAATGACTTGGGGGAAAATCCACTACTTATTTCTAGGATAAGCAGCACAAAATGTATTGTACTGCTTTGGGATCTGATTGGCCACTGTTGGAAACAGGATGCTGTGTTTGATGGACCTTCGGTCTGTCCCAGTTTGGTTGTACTCAGCGTGTTTTTTCTAGCAAAAAGGTGCCAGTACTCAAATGCGAGGCCACTCTTCATGGGTGGGGTGATCACTGACGGACCCACCCCAGAATAGCCAGGCCCCCTGCAACTAGTCACAGAATCTATGTCAAGGCAGAATTGGTGTGTAGAGCCTTAGCTCTTTCATTAAAACTTGGGGTCCATGGGTCAATTTTTGCAGACAATGGAAAAGGTGCCGGTACTCAGTACCCCCTCAAAAAAAAAAAACCCTGGTTGTACTTATGCCATTGAAAATAGCATCCGGTGCCCATCCTATATAATAATTCTCACCTCCAACGTTCTAATGTGCCTGGTACCATGGCTCCCTCGGAGGTGGTCTGCTAGGTAGTTTAGAATGCACTGACGTCAGTGATGTCACTACAAAAAAAACAGCACCATGGGCTTTTAAAAAAGGAACACAGTTCTTTAATGAATGAGCCTTGACACGGGCCATGTTTCGGTGACTAGCACCTGCGTCAGGGGTCACAGTGATGACGTGGAAAACTTGGGGAATAACGCGATCCATTTTGATACAGAAAGTGAAAGTGCCTTGGTGCTTTGTAGCTTTTACTACATGAGACGTGGGGTAAGGAATAATATATTGTAGAGGAATATATTCGCGTTATTCCCCAAGTTTTCCACGTCATCACTGTGACCCCTGACGCAGGTGCTAGTCACCGAAACACGGCCCGTGTCGGGTCTTTTTGTCAAGGCTCATTCATTAAAGAACTGTGTTCCATTTTTAAAGGCCCGTGGTGCTGTTTTTTTTTGTTTGGACTTTAGTTTGTACTTTGTTCCCTCTCTTTTGTTATATCCAAGTCGTCAGTGATGTCACTGACAGCTGATTCCAAGGCAAGGGGAGGAGTAGGGAAACACGCGGAGCAGGTTTCCCTACTCCTCCCCCTGCCTACCAATCAGCTCTCAGTGCCCCCCCCTCGGCGCATCACCAAAGCCCCTACCCCCCCCCCCCTTGGGCACATCAACTCCCTCGCCACCCGCAGCCGCCAATACTAACGCTGTCCGGCCGCTGCTGCTTCTCCTGTGGAGCAGCAGCGGCCGGTACAAAAAGAAAAAAGCCAAAAAAAGATTTTAAACCTGAAACTTGGCTCCGTAGACAGCCATCTGGCATTGGCTGTCGCCACTGCAGCCGCTCCTCCTCTCTCCTCCATGTCACTGCCCCTGCAGGAAGACCCCGGAGGAGCGCAGCGACATCAGAGGGGAAAGGAGGAGCGGCTGCAGAGATGACTGCCAATGCCAGATGGCTGTCTACGGAGCCGTGTTTCAGGTTTAAAATCTTTTTCTGGCTTTTTTCTTTTTGTACCGGCCGCTGCTGCTCAACAGGAGACGCAGCAGCGGCCAGACAGTGTTAGTATTGGCGGCTGCGGGTGGCGAGGGGGTTGATGTGCCTGAGGGGGGTAGGGGCTTGGGTGATGCGCTGAGGGGGGAGGGGAGGGTCGCTGGACATGGGTGGCTGCAGGGGGAGAGGAGGGTCGCTGGACATGGATGGCTGCAGGGGGGGCAGGGAAGAGAGAGGTGGGGAGGGGGTCCTGAGACCAGATGGGTGGCTGCAGGGGGGAGGGCAGAGGAGACAGAAGGGACGCTGCAGGGGGGGCAGGGGGAGAGGAGGGTCACTGGACATGGGTGTCTGCAGGGGGGGCAGGGGAGAGGTAGGTCGCTGGACATGGGTGGCTACAGGGGGGCAAGGGGAAAGGAGAGGAGGATCGTTGGACATGGGTGGCTGCAGGGGGGCAGGGGAGAGGAGGGTTGCTGGACATGGGTAGCTGCAGGGGGAGAGGAGGGTTGCTGGACATGGGTGGCTGCGGGTGGGGGGGCAGGGGGAGAGGAAAGTCGCTGGACATGGGTGGCTGCAGGGGGAGAGGAGGGTTGGTGGGGAGGGGGTCCTGAGACCAGATTGGTGGCTGCAGGGGAGACAGGAAGGACGCTGCCGGGGGGGGGGGGGGGGGGATTACCTTGCTAGCGCCCATTTCATTGCCTACCGAAACGGGCCTTTTATACTAGTAACCATAATAAGGCTCTCCACACTTTCTGTGGTTCCAGTAGGACGTGCCTCTTAAAAAGTATGAGGTAATTTAAAAGCACTAGCATGCAAAACATACAAAAGATGAAGTGGGGCAAAAGGTTCCTGTTTTAGCTCCAGTAGGGATGTAATCATCAAACTGTAAGATCCAGTCTCTGGTGTGTCTCGGAACACAGACCTGATTATAAACTATTAGGTCCG
The DNA here is from genome assembly GCF_901765095.1 of Microcaecilia unicolor. NCBI lineage: Eukaryota > Metazoa > Chordata > Amphibia > Gymnophiona > Siphonopidae > Microcaecilia > Microcaecilia unicolor. The sequence goes on from NC_044037.1 coordinate 125,653,894, forward strand.
GTAGGCTTAAGCCTGCCCTACCCAATCCTCAAATAATTTCACAACAGTAAGTTTTTTTTTTTTTTTTTTTTTTGTATTTTTTTTTGTATGTTATTCCTTTACCCCCTCCCCCCAAGCAGATTTTTGCTAACATTCTATATAACATCTGCATGTCTTGCTGCAATAACAATAGAGGAAGTGTCTGGAAAGTAAACGGCCATTTTTGAAAAAAGGTGTCTTTCTATAAAGATTTATTCTTCCTGAAAGAGACAGAGGCAAGGCTTTCCATGCTTCTAGTTTGTTTTGTAAGTTGCAGCAAATAGGGGATGTTGACAGAATATAATTGTCAGAGGGCAGATATATCCCTAAATAACAAGCTACCTGTGACCCAAGCAACAAGAAAGATCTCTCTCTGCCCCCCTCCCCTTCCCCCAGTTATTTCAAAGGGTCATTTTTCACTAAACCCTCTGATCTATGAATGCTAAGGCGAAACTCTGAGAGATCCCCATATACTATTATAATTTACAATATTGGCAAAGACTGGTGGGGATGTGTTAGTTTTTTCTGTATTAAATTTTCTAATGGTGGATATGGGGTTGGCTGGAATAACCATGGTTTTGAGGGAGCTTGCCACAGTTGTTCAGTGGCTCATCTGAGTGTACTGACAGAGTGAACCTTTTTCTTAAACACTAGTGGTGTTACCTCTGTTAGCCAAGTATTGCCTGTTTGTCTTTGTCCCAGTAGGGTGGGCTCTTTGCCTAGTCTATTTTGTTCTACTGTATGCCATATGTTTGCATTGCTTTGCTAGTATTGACATGTGCAGCTAGGCTGCTTATGTTTGATTTCTTTATACAGCTAGGCTGTTCTACTTTACCTGTACTGTATACTTTATGCTTTGCATGGTTTCTGCTAGTATTGAGATGCGCAGCTAGGCCGCTTATGTTTGATTTCTCTATACAGCTAGGCTGTTCTACCTTAACCTTATTTTATGTATTATGTTTGCCTTGCTTCAGCTAGGTTAGATTGTATAGCTAGGCTGCCTGTTTTCCTTTCTGTACCATTTGGCTACTCTTTTAGCTCTGTGTTTTTTGCTACTAATAAAACTGCCTCAGTTCACCGCCACTTGTGGTCCCGTTCTTGGGAGTACTCTTAGTTCTGAGGGGACTCGGTCTAACCAGAGATGATTCAGTGATTCTCATGCGGCCACCTCTGGGCCAAAGGCTCACAAATGTCACACCTACAGCTAAAGATCTGAAAACACCTCAGTCTCCGCATAGAGGTGCTCCTCCAGATTGCTAGAGCAGTGAACATGTCCAGCAGGGCAGCCATGATAACAAAGTATCTATATATCTATGTGTATATATTATTTTATTTATATATTAATATATAAAAATTTAAACAGATCAGCTTCTTCAACTTTTATATACCTCTGACCCTGTAGGGCCATCAGAGCTCAGGAATGAAGACTAATGTACTGGTCACGAATGTATAGCAATTGCTGCCAAAAACGTTCTGCCGGTAACAAATATCTAGAAGGCAGAGTTGGCTTCTGCATCATCAAGTCAACAAAGAACATAGCCTCCATCATCCAGCTCGACTACCAGGGCACAATTAGCTTTTTAATTCAATGCCACTGCACTCTTTTACAGCATGTCTGAGGTCTTCTCAGAGTTTGTAGATGTGGGTAACAGACCAGAGAAATTCTTTAGCAGCCCTTACTCATTTAAAAAATGAGTAGTACTCTCAGATGACCCAAAGCTTTGCTGGCTAAAGCAGTGCAAATTGTACCTGGTGCTCATGCAGAATTCTTTGAAAGTGTAAAATCAAGGTGTTCCTGGAGTGAAGAGCTTGTAAAATTTGTTTCTGCATAGTTGAGTACCTTCAGGATTACCGCCCATGGATATCCAGTATCCTGTTTCCTTGGCTCTAATCGGTGTGCTCTTCAATGTCAAAGGAGGGCTTTCGCTCAGTAAGCTTTAAAGACTGCAACAACCACTGCTCCAAAAAGCCCAAAGATTCTCCTACCAACAAAGGTTCAGGCAGACTCACTAGACACAATTGTATCTCAACCTGTTTTATATGTCATCCAGCTAAGATTCCAAGTCTGCCACTTATTTTTGGAGTGCACTATGTACATGTGCCATATTTTAGGCCTGGTCTTCCAGTTTACCCAACCATTGTTGTTGCGAGTCCAGGTCCATATTATCTAGCCTTTCATGGGCTTCCATAGTCGATCATAGCTGCTGCAGTTTCTTAACTAATGCCACTTCTATCACAGCAGTTATTTCTGCTTTAAGCTCTGCTGTCCATCTAGAACACACACACAAGGACTGGAAGGACTAAAGGGAGCTGTTATCTTAGCTTCCGCCATTCAAAACTTATCTATTTTCACCAATTTAGCTGTGATGCTAAGCAGGACAGGAGCAAATGTACCCTCCATTTACTGATTGCAATCTCCGTCACACACCAGTTAAAAAATGTTCAGCAAGATCTCTTGGGAAAAGATTATATTGCCGAAAAGATAGGGACAGTGGAGGCGCTCTGCATTTCAGCTGCTACTCCATCACATAGCATCACGGGACCTCACGTCTTCTATTTTTTTTTTAACTTTACTTATGAAATTTGAAAATACAAAGATATAACATTTTTATAAGAAATAAGGTGTGCGGTCATGGTTCGTCTGCTGGTGGCCAACCCGCTTCCCCTTCCAAAGGCTCACGGTTTACTCTGGCAGGGTCTGGTGGAAATGGAAGATCCAGTTTCCTTCTGGCTTATGGTCTTGTCCTTAAAGGTGGCATTTAGTAAGGAAAGGGTTCTTGCCTGCAGTTATCTCCACCTTGCTCAAGGCCCGCAGGTCTTTTATCTCCCTGGCCTATGTCCACGTTTGAAAGGTCTTCAAGAGCTGGTGTGTGCAATGTTCACTTTCTTCTAGAAGGCGCAGGTTCCTAAAGTCTTCGGGTTTTTGCAACAGGGGTTCGATCAAGGGCTGGTGCTGAACTCTCTGAAGGTCAAGCTAAGCAGTGCTCTCCAGTTTTCGGGATAAGATTCTAGGCTAATCCCTCAATGTCCATGGGACATTACCTATTTTTTGAAAGGGGTTACTCATTTGCACCCTCTGGTCCAACTATCTATTCCCTGGTGGGATCTGCATTTGATGCTGTCTGTGCTTTTCAGGGTCTTGAAAGGTGTCCCGAGGTAACTTTGGACCTTGCTCTGAAGATGTCTTCTTGGTAGCGATTGCTTCAACCAGGAGGGTGTTGTAACTTCAGGCTCTGTGTCGTTGGGACCCCTATATCTCTCTGTAGGTTTTTTTGCTCTCCACCAGGTCTTTTTGGATACTAAGACGTTACAAACCCTTATGTTCCTGTCTAGATTACTACAATGCAATCTGTGAGCATTACACAGTCCAATCTGAAGACTACAGTCTCTACAAAATACAGCTGCCAGATTTCTTTGTAAACATCGTGCAGGGATCATGTTAAGCCACTATTTCGTAAACTTCACTGGCTTCCAGGTACAGTTCCAGATTCAGTTTAAAATCCTTAACTTGCATTCAAGGCTCTGCATGAGGGTATTCCAGATTATCTTGGAAGCGTGCCACCTCATCTATTATGCTTGGTGATCATAGGTTAGTTCTACCAAGTCCCAATAGGGCTAAGTTAGAATCACACATAGTGTGTGCTTCTTGCACCTAGCTTATGAAACAATCTACCCCTTTCAGTTCATTTGGAGACCTCATATAAGCAATTTAGAGTCAGTTTAAAAACCCATTTTTTTTTTCTTGAAAAGCTTTCCATGATGCAACGCGCTGGTAGGGGGACAGCAATAGCATTGCAATGAATGTCACCATGATTGCTGTGATTTTAAGTAATGTACATCACCTTGATTTGACCTTGGCCAAGATTGGCAATTCATCAGTTTTTAAATATAAACATATAAGAGGATACCTTCCAGGTTAAGGGCTAAAGCAACCGCCTAGGCAGAGCCCCAGGTGATCTCTAAGTAGGATATGTGTTAGGCAGCAATGTGGTCATCTCTCCATTCCTTTGAAGTATTACAGACTGTATGTGCTGGCCAGATCCTTTTTGTACTTCGGCAAAGCCATCATTTAGGGGGTTTTGTCTTTCCTCCCAAGTGAGTCAGCTTGGGTACATCTGACTTGTTCAGGATGGTATGGTCCAGACTAAGGAAGGTGAAATTTGATCTTACCTGTTAATTTCCTTTCCTTCTGCTGGGCTATATCATCCTGGAATCCTCTCTTGGAAGGCCAAAGCTGCTGGCACTCTCAGGATTCTCTCTCTCTCTCCAGTTCTGCTGTTTTAAAACAAAAAACAACAAAAAAGAGGAATTAAAATTCGATGCATTTATAGCTGTAGTGGTTGATGGGGCATAGGTATGCTTTCCTAAAGGGAGCTTCCATTGCTTTGGCAGAGGTATAGTGGAGCTTACCCTTGAGCACCAGTAGGTTATACCAGTGATGTCAATGGGAAAAATCAGTTTTTCTGCCTCCATCTTCTGGCAGGAAGGGAAAAATGTGTGGGATTAACACAAATGAATCATGTTTAGAAGGAATGGATCCAAAGAAGCTTAGCGGCGATTAGGAAGCAACACCGGTAATTGGGGAAACAAAGCCAGTACTGGGCAAACTTGTATGGTCTATGCTGTAATCGTGGCTGGATAGATTCAGCTGCAGAAGTTTGAGAACAAGGCCTGTGCTGGGCAGGCTTCTACGGTGTGTTCCCTGATCGTGGCTGGCTGACTAGATTTGGATGGGTTGGAGTGAAAATTTTCAGGGGTTTCGATATTAACTTCAGAAATTTTAGAAGAAGGATAGTGCTGGGCAGACTTCTACAGTTTATGTCCTGATAATGGCAAAATCAAATTAAAGACCAGGTATGCATATGACGTATCACATACCATATGTAATGAGTCTGGGCAGACTGGATGGACTGTACAGGTCTTTTCTCGGAGGATTTTCTTGGGAGCACTATGGCAACAGGGGCTGATAAAGCTTTCCCAGTGGATGGAAATTGGAGGGGGGGGGGGGGGGAGAGCTCAGCCTCTAGAGGCGTACAGCAGAGAAGTGATGACATTGTGAAAAGTGGATCCAGATTTTTGGTTGCCTTAACCCCTGCCAAGGGGGAGTCCTGGAGCTGAACAGGAGGACTGGAGTGACTGGCTGCTGGAAACCTCTGTCAGGAGGGCATAGGGAGTTTGAGTAAGGTCCCTGTTGAGTGGGGTTGAGAGAAGGAAGGAATGCCTGGTGGAGAAAAAGAACCCACCCTAGGCGGGAGGGACATGGGTGCAGAGGAACCCCACTTCTGCTATGACTTGCCAGCCAGAGAATCTCTAATCTGTGGTGGGACAGTATATCATGGACACTTGTTGGATGTGACTTTGGCCTCTTTTATGCATTTATATTTGAGGAAATGAGGGTTGTTATGAACTGTTGGTTTAATGTTGATCAAGTAAAAAAGTTTGAAGTTACTTATTGAGAATGCTGATCGTTATTTCAGAAAAGTGAATATTTGCATCCTGCAAGATGGAATACCTTTCAATTTACCAGGATTTAGCCTGGCCCCAGCATGAGCCCAGCTCATCTGAAGTACAATTGTTTTGTGAGCCCTGGACCAGGGTACCTGACCTGTGGAGCTTAGCCAGTGACCCTGACTGAAGGGGTAAACCAGGGTTACAAAAATGGTGCCTGTAATGTGGGGCAAAAGGGTTGATCCCGCTGGGACAGAGACATTGATGAAGAATCATTTCTGGGACTAAGCTATTTTTATTTATTTTTAAGGGCTGTGACTTGTTCATATAGAGAGAGTGAAATTGAGCATCCAAGCTCAGGTGGATTCCTGTTTCCCTGCAAGTATGAACCGTGTAGAGAGACCTTGGCACAGCCTGGCATAAGTAACATTTGGGGCCGAGCTGGGCAGGAAAGACTTTGAAAACATGGCGGTTGTTCCCACCGGCGGGAGAATCCATTGGAAGAGGAGTTTGCCACCATGATTACTCCATTTGCAGAGAAACCATACAGACATCATCATGCCAGGGGGAGGAGCTTTCTGGCAAAGAAGAGAGTGACGTAGCCTGAGGCCACACTCAAAACTCTGGAGTGCATGTGGATAGAATGGAGCAAGAACACAGTGGCGCAGAGGGAAGTGAGTGCAAGGGGATGGGATGACTTCCCTATGAGGAAAGGCTGAATCTGCTTGGACTCTTCAGCTTGGAGAAAAGACGGCTGAGGGGAGATATGATGGCAGTCCATAAAATACTGAGTAGAGTGGAATGGGTAGACGTGACTCGCTTGTTTACTCTTTCCAAAAATACTAGGACTAGGGGGCACGTAATGAAGCTACAAAGTAGTAAATTTAAGACGAATCTGAGAAAATGTTTCTTCACTTGTGTATTTAAACTCTGGAATTTGTTGCCAGAGAATGTAGTAAAAGCAGTTAGCTTATCGGGGTTTTAAAAAGGTTTGGATAGCTTCCTAAAAGAAAAGTCCATAAGCCACTATTAAAATGGACTTGGGAAAATCCACTGCTTATTTCTGGGATAAGCAGCATAAAATGTATTGTACTGTTCTGGGATCTTGCCAGGTACTTGTAACCTGGATTTGCCACTGTTGGGAACAGGATACTGGGCTTGATGTACCTTCGGTCTATCCTAGTATGGTAACTCTTATGTAGGAAGCTCTGCGGGCGAAAACCCCAGTGAGACTTGACAATGACACACCGGCTAGTGGCTGCAGTGGAGATATCTGTGGAAGATGGGAGCTCAGAAATAGCTTTATTCGAGAGCTGAAGCTTCCTGCAGTTGTGCAGAAGCTACTGACTGTCCTCGGGCAGCTACTGGAGGAGAGTCCTGGTGGATGCAAGCGCCTCTCCCTGGGGAGTACCTAAGAGACCTTTTTGGATTAAGCCTAAGAAAGCGGGTAATGAAGTTGCCTAAACTGAGTCAGGTGAATTGCTACCTCTGGTGCTTGGTGTGGGACCTTTTGGCGGTTCTGGTATCCATATGCCCCCTTCCAGGTGATTGAGTGTTGTGCAGGCCCAGCGTGAAGTCTGGGTTTGGAAAGAGAGATTCAACTGAGGTCCAACTTGCAGGGCCCCGAGGACCTTAGCTATCAAGGACTAATGCAGCAGCAGGTTGCTCTCTTGAATTCAGATACGGTTTCATCTCCATCACTTCCACCGGGAGGCTGTTCCACAAATTCACTACCCTTTCTGTGATGTATTTCCTCAGATGTATTTCCCCCCCCCCCCCCCCCCCCGAAAAGTGCCTCTGCTGCAGGCAGAATGTGGGTGGGTTTTTAGGGGATTACTGTGGCAACTGGGGCTTGTAAAGCTGGTCCGGTGGGTAGAAATGTTGGGTGGGGGAGCTGAGCTTCCAGAGGCAGGGCAGAGAAGTGATAAAAGGGATTCTGAAAAGTGGCTTCAGGTCTTTGGTTGCCTTACCCCCACTGAGACCCATAGTACTGAAAGGGAATCCTGCAGTTGAACAGGAGGAGTTTGGAGGGCTGGCTGCTGAAAACCTCTGTCAGGCGGAAAGAGAGTTTGAGTAGGGTCCCAGTCGAGGTGCTTTGAGAGAAGGCAGGAGTGCTTAGTGGGGGGGGGGGGGGAGGGGGGGGGGAAATACACCCCAGGCAGGAGGGATGTGGAGGAGCCCCACTTCTGCTAGGACTTGCCAGCCAGAGGATCCCTAATCGGGGATGGGACAGACACATCATGGCCCCTTCTATTACATCCCAAGAATCAGCCCAGACAAATGGGTTGTGACCATCCTCTAGCATGTGGAGATAGAGAATACTGGCTTGGTTGCTAAGCAGAGGAGCTTAAGAAGCACTACTCCAAGTTCTGTATCTCTAGCAGGCGGGATAGCAGCTCCTATGCACTGTGGTGACTTCTGTGTGGCCTCCTGTCCTGCTTGCAGGTTCAGTTGAGTTTGGGGTTGAGAATATCCTATGCCTCAGGTGTAAACCTAGTGGTCTAGGTCCCTCCCTGCTCCCCTGTTGCCACTTTCTACCACTTAGTCTTCCCTTCTCTTTTTGTCCTGTCTGTATCTTTAAAAAGTGGAGCCACTTCAGTTCTTTTTGAGAGCAATTGTGCTGTGGGAAGATTGGGGGGCTTCAGTGCCAAGTTCATGAGACTGTTTCTATGAGTGTATTTATTATTTTCTGTCTGTGCCTTTTAAGTCTTGTGCATGCTATGAGGGTAAGCTGGTTCCTGCACACTTTGTTTTACTTCTGTGGACATGCAGCTTTTGTCTACTTTGGCCGTTGGTACTCCATCCCCGGGAGTTCAATCCGGCCCCACTCCGATGGCGATTTTAACGGGCTCAGTGCCAATGGCTCTTGCGCGCCATGAGGCTTGGGTGACCATTTTGTCAGCGGGTTCCATGCTGCTGTCATGTCCTGGGATATTGGCTTTGCAGGGGTAGAAGTCTCTGCCCTGCCGTTTTTGCCTGCATTTGTTCTTTTATTACATCAGGTCTTTTTATTAAAGTCGGTTCAAGATGCCCCTCCTTCTTCCCCTCTTGTTGCTTTTAAGGAGCATTTTCCTAAAAAATGTTTCGCAGGATTTGGAGAATGGTCCTCCTTGGGACTTGGAAGAGGTTTTATTTGTATATTCTGACTGTCCTAGTCCTGCTGATGGCCCTGACTTGGACATTTCAGAGGCAGACAGGGGTGATGATCCTACTGTAGGTAGACTTTTTTTTGATAGTGGAGTTGCTTCTGTTGATCACAAAATCTATGGAGGCTATAAGCATTTCTTCCCCTGCTTCTCAGTCCTCTGGTCCTGCTCCATCTATTATGTCGGGTACTAAGAAACCTCCTCTATCTTTCCATATTCATGAGGCTATGCAGGAGCTTATTATAGCTTAGTGGGAGACACCTGATTCTAACCTCCGGGTGGCTCACGCAATGTCCAAATCATATCCCCTTCTGCCATCTGATTTAGAGCAGTTTGCTCTGCTTAAGGTGAATGCCCTTATTATGGTGGTTACTAAACGTACCACTGTCCATCTTTGCGGGACCCCGGAAGAGTTTGCTGGCCTCCAAAGCGACAGTGGCTTGATGGCTTAAGGAGGCTATTTCTTCGGCTTAAATTTTGAGGTGTAGATCTGCTCCCAATGCACATCAAAGCTCATTCTGCCAGGTCTTTGGCGACGATTTTGGCAGAGTCTAGGGCAGTTTTGTTGGCAGAGATCTGTCGGCCAGCAATGTGGTGGTTTTCTCATTCATTTGTTAAGCGTTACCGTTTGGATGTGCCTGCTTGAGCAGATGTTTCCTTTGGGGCCACAGTTCTTGCTGCAAGGGATATCACGGTCCCTCCCCTCTTAAGGATTGTTTTTGTACATCCCTTTTGTCTGGACTGATCCTTTGAGACTGAACAAAAGAAAACTATCAAGTAATTAACTAAGTTTTCCTTCCATTATGTCCCAAGGATCAGTCCAGAGCCCGCCCGCCCTTATGTGATGGTTTCATTTTTCTGGGTTATACGTAATTTCGTGTGTTTGTATTGTGGTTCTGTTATTTCTAAGGCACGGGTTTTGCCCTTTATTTCATAATTCTTTTTTTTTTTAATCTAGGAGCTGGAGAGGTTTTTTTTTTCCCCCTCTGGAAGTCACCCTTTCACTGCTTTATTGAATACTGGCTTCATTGGTAAGCGCAGGAGCTTATGTTGCACAGCTCATTAAGGTTCTCTATCTGCACCTGCTGGATGGTTACAACCCATTTATCTTATTTATTAGAATTTATTTACCACCTTTTTTGAAGGCGGTGTACAGCAAGAATAAGTCAAACAGAAGCAATAGACAATTACAGCAGTAAAAATATTCAAACAATACAAAGAATGGCATAGTATGCTACATTACAATGCCAATACAAAACATTTTAATAGACAGCATAGGAAAGCAAAGGTGGAACATATAGATAAGATGGAGTAACAGGAGTAAGACAATAAGGGACTAAATTAAAGAGAGTTGCAAATGAGGTCAGAAAGGTGCTTGAACATTATCTTGGTTAGGGTAGGAGTGGATAAACATGTCCAGCTATAATATATGCAGCAGGTGTCATTTATTTCTTCCACTAAAGTCCTGGTTGAAGAGACAAGCTTTTTACCTGCTTCCTGAAGTGGAGATAGTCTTGTGTTAAGTGGAGCCTTTCAGGCAGTGCATTCCAGAGCATGGGGGTTACTCCACAGAAGGCTCGCTTGCGGACATCTCATCGTGTGATGTTATTTGGAGAAGGTGTGGTTAGGGGAACTTGGGAAGACCTTAGTGACCTTGAAGGTGTGTGGAGGGGAGATCCTGTTCTTCAATTTCCTTTAAGGGCCTTGAAGGTCAAAGTTTTAAATTTGGCTCAGTATTGTATTGTACTGGTAGCCAGTGAAGTTTATGCAAAAATGGTGTGATATGGTCACATTGCTTACGTTTTGTTAGTCTTGCTGCAGCATTCTGAATCAATTGGAGCTGGTGCAAACCCTTTGTAGTCAGACCAGTATAGAGAGCATTGCAATAATCCAATTTTGATGTTGTTATGGCATTTATTTGTGTGGACTGATCTTTTGGGACTAAGGGAAAAAAATTTCAGGTAATTAATTTTTCCTTATGCATTTAAATTGATTAAAATGACGGTTGAGTTACCAACTGTTTTGATATTTTGATCAAGTAAAAGCTTGAAGTTACTTACTGAGATTTCTGGTTGTTATTTGAGAACAGGATTTAGTCTGGCCCCGACTTGCGCCCAGCTCTTCTGAAGTGCAATCAGTTTTATGACCCTGGTCCTGGGTACTTGACCTAGGGAGCTTAACCAGCGGCCCTGACTGAAAAGGTAAACCAGGGTTACAGGTATAACTAAATTTCAGTTTGGGCCTGTTAAATTGTGTATTCCATTGAACTTGGTTTCAGTTCAGAAATGGATTAACTGGAAAATCTACATAGTGGTTAAGTAACAGTTTAGCAAATGCTTAAAGATACAGATGTTGAAGGCAGTCCCCCAAAATAGCATATGCAAATAATCAGCTCAATTAACTTTTCTATTTAAAAATTTTAAATCAAGAAAATGCCATCCCTGCAAGTAAACCATTCTAGATAAATCTGCTAATCTTGTCCATGGACTGAGTATTAGCCAGGATAGTAAGTATACATTATGGGAGTTGAACTGCCTAGATTTCTGAGTGGATTTGTGGAGAAAGAGCTACCCAGAATTTGAGTATAATAATAATGTTTCTTGGGTATGGGAGGCTTGCATGAGAGACTGGGGGTATTTTTTATGGTTTAGACAGTCTCTCTGGAGGTTAGGGTGAGGGGCAGTTGTATTAATAGACTGGGATTATTTCACTGCTCCCTAGGACAAAGAGATAATCAGGATGATGGAGAGTGTCCCCCAAATTCCTGCTGTGAACCTGGACTTCCCCTATTCATTTCTACAGCAACAGGACTACATGGAGTCACTGCTATTAAAGCAACCAGGCTTGGGGATCTCCCCTAAGGCTTACACTCATCGTTTCCCATGGCAGGTAAAACTGTACACTATAATATGTTCCTTGGCTTTCCTCCAGAACTATGTCTGTGTCCCACACTTTATTTTTATTCTGGTATTCCCTGCAGCACTCTCCCATAGTGCCTCGCTCCATGCACCACCCTTATTCATTGATATCACCTCAGCAAGCATCTGCCTTCTTCATTCCCCAAATAAAATAAACACAGGGGACTGCAGGTCCGGATTAAGGGGCATTGGACAGTGTTGCTCAAGGGAAGGTGGGGGGAAGGAGAGGAGTCTTGGTTAAAAAAAAAAAAAAAAAGTGGTGGTACAATTTTTTTTTCTTTGAGCTCTTGGTCAGGCACAGCCATGGTCTTGGTTCAAGATGAAGGTAAAAGGATCCTGAACCAGAAGGAAAACCTAGTCCCCTAATCTGCTTTAACACAAGTTCCTCTGACCATGGCTATGTTCTGCTGCTGCAGGGGGTAGGAACTCCTGTTTTGCTTCTGCTGCTTTCTTCCCTTCACCCCCAAAACTGCAGTCGTGATCCTCATCTTTGCTGCAAGAGAAGAGAGGAGCAATTCTGTTTTCTTTACCCCCTCCCCCCCCCCCCTCACACACACACATGGTGTCTTGTTTTGACTATTGATCTTGCCTCTACAACTACCACTATTCTTACTAATATAAGTTTATTTAAATAAATAAGATATTACTTTTTTTCCCTGCCAGACCAGTTCAGTGAGTGGGTTATGCTCCCAGGCAGCAGATGGAGGCAGAGAACACTGACCTTTCAGGGACATCATCAATAGTATAAGAAATGGTACAGTTCTGGAAGCCACCAGTATTTCTCTACCTTGAGCAGATGGTACAGGATGGACTGGCACAGCAGAATGTTTGCAAAGAAGGCCTGACTCCTAGGAGTGCAGGCTACAGCCTGCTACATGTGGTTGAGTCCCTGTCTGTTAGGAGCTCTCAAGGATTGGTCCACAGACCTTTTCCCCTGATTTTCTTTTTTTGTTACATTTGTACCCCGCGCTTTCCCACTCATGGCAGGCTCAATGCGGCTTCAGGTACTTATTTCTACCTGGGGCAATGTAGGGTTAAGTGACTTGCCCAGAGTCACAAGGAGCTGCCTGTGCCTGAAGTGGGAATCGAACTCAGTTCCCCAGGACCAGAGTCCACCACCCTAACCACTAGGCCACTCCTCCAACTTGGCGGGCAGTTTTCCCTCTTCAGTCCGGATCCTCAACACACAGGTCTTGGTTTGGAACCTCTACCAGTGGAGGATGGGGATTTGAATCCCCCCCCCAAGACCATTGCAGTGTAAGGGCCAATGCCAGTGATATTAAGTATTGTGTCTTAGGGGTCCTGTTCCCTCACCACCCCACCTTCTTGGGGCTGCCTATGAAAGGTGATGTCATTGAGCAAACAAGGACCTTCTTCCCAAGTGGAGGACAAGAAGGAACATCCCCACTCCCACCCTAAAAAAGAGGAAAATCTCTAACACGTATCCTTGCCATGGCCCTAATGACCATGGGAGCCATAGATATAGCTGCAGTTACTTGGCAGAGGCTCTCACGGCCTCACTGTTCTGAACCATTAATGCACAATTCATGTCACTTCACATCTGCCTGGCGTGAATGGCCACCCCTCTCCTGCTCCCACCGAGTTAAAAGCAGAGTCTCAGCATTTTCTTTTTCTCTATCCACAAGGCATTAAAAAGAAATGGGGGGGGGGGGGGGGGGGAATTTTCCTGTCTGTCCTCCCCCTGCATAAGGGTTCCATGGCTACTCAGTCAACATCGTCTTTCACAAAGGAAACTGCAGAGGGTCCAGATGAGCCCATTCTCACTCACTCCCACTGATCAAGCCCTGGAGACTTTTCTACAACAGTACAACAATCCAATGTACTACTTAGACTGTGAGCCCAATAGGGAAAGACCCAATACCTGTAAAGTGAAGCTGTAAACTGCTTGGGCCTAAGCGGTATATAAATACTAAAATGAATGTATAGGAGCAGGGGAAGCCCACTCTGACTCACAGAGAAGGAATGGCTCTAGTAAAAGGGAGGTACTTGAGGTTCAGATGTAATGGTTACTCTCCTAGGAGGACAGAGTGACTCTACCTGAAGGTCTGGTGTGTTCCACCACCCAGAGATCATTAACTTGGGGCTGATTCTTCCATGGTGGGAGGAGGGTAGGAAAAGAGCTTACATAAGTACATAAGTATTGCCATACTGGGAAACACCAAAGGTCCATCGAGCCCAGCATCCTGTTTCCAACAGTGGCCAATCCAGGTCACAAATACCCGGCTAGATCCCAAAAATGTACAAAACATTTTATACTTCTTAGTCCAGAAATAGTGGATTTTTCCCAAGTCCATTTAATAATGGTGTATGGACTCTTCCTTTAGGAAGCCGTCCAAACCTTTTTTAAACTCCGCCAAGCTAACCACCTTTACTGCATTCTCTGGCAACAAATTCCAGAGTTTAATTACACGTTGAGTGAAGAAAAATTTTCTCTGATTCGTTTTAAATTTACTACATTGTAGCTTCATTGCATGCCCCCTAGTCTTAGTATTTTTGGAAAGCGTGAACAGACGCTTCACATCTACCCGTTCAGCTCCACTCATTATTTTATAGACCTCTATCATATCTCCCCTCAGCTGCCTTTTCTCCAAGCTGAAGAGCCCTAGCCGCTTTAGCCTTTCCTCATAGGGAAGTCGTCCCATCCCCTTTATCATTTTCATTGCCCTTCTCTGCACCTTTTCTAATTCCACTATGTCTTTCTTTGAGATGCGGCGACCAGAATTGAACACAATATTCGAGGTGCGGTCGCACCATGGAGCGATACAAAGGCATTATAACATCCTCATTTTTGTTTTCCATTCCTTTCCTAATAATACCTAACATTCTATTTGCTTTCGTAGCCGCAGCAGCACACTGAGCAGAAGGTTTCAACGTATCAACGACAACACCTAGATACCTTTCTTGGTCCGTGACGCCTAACGTGGAACCTTGCATGACATAGCTATAATTCGGGTTCCTCTTTCCCACATGCATTACTTTGCACTTGCTCACATTAAACGTCATCTGCCATTTAGACACCCAGTCTCCCAGTCTCGTAAGGTCCTCTTGTAATTTTTCACAATCCTCCCGCGATTTAATGACTTTGAATAACTTTGTGTCATCAGCAAATTTAATTACCTCACTAGTAACTCTCATCTCTAGGTCATTAATAAATATGTTACAAAGCAGCGGTCCCAGCACAGAGCCCTGGGGAACAGCACTAACTACCCTTCTCCATTGAGAATACTGACCATTTAACCCTACTCTCTGTTTTCTATCTTTTAACCAGTTTTTAATCCACAATAGAACACTACCTACTATCCCATGGCTCTCCAATTTCCTCTGAAGTCTTTCATGAGGTACTTTGTCAAACACCTTCTGAAAATCCAGATAAACAATATCAACCGGCTCCCCTTTATCCATATGTTTGTTCACCCCTTCAAAGAAATGTAGTAGATAGGTGAGGCAAGATTTCCCTTCACTAAATCCATGTTGACTTTGTCTTATTAATCCATGCTTTTGAATATGCTCTGTAATTTTGTTCTTAATAATACTCTACCATTTTGCCCGGCACTGACGTCAGACTCGGCAGTCTATAATTTCCCGGATCACCTCTGGAACCTTTTTTAAAAATCGGCGTTACATTGGCCACCCTCCAATCTTCTGTTACCATGCTCGATTTTAAGGATAAATTACATATTTCTAACAATAGCTCCGCAAGCTCATTTTTCAGTTCTATCCTACTCTGGGATGAATACCTTCCGGTCCAGGAGATTTGCTACTCTTCAGTTTATAGAACTGCCCCATTACATCCTCCAGGTTTACAGAGAATTCATTAAGTTTCTCTGACTCGTCAGCTTCGAATACCATTTCTGGCACCGGTATCCCACCCAAATCTTCCTCGGTGAAGACCGAAGCAAAGAATTCATTTAATCTCTCTGCTACAGCTTTGTCTTCCCTGATCACCCCTTTTATTCCTCGGTCATCTAGCGGTCCAACCAATTCTTTTGCCGGCTTCCTGCTTTTAATATACCTAAAAAAAAATTTTACTACGTGTTTTTGCCTCCAACGCAATCTTTTTTTCGAAGTCCCTCTTAGCTTTCCTTATCAGCGTTTTGCATTTGACGTGACATTCCTTATGCCGTTTCTTATTATTATCAGTCGGTTCCTTCTTCCATTTTCTGAAAGATTTTCTTTTAGCTCTAATAGCTTCCTTCACCTCACTATTTAACCACGCCTGCTGTCGTTTGGTCTTCTGTCCTTTTTTAATACCCGGAATATATTTGGCCTGGGCTTCCAGGATGGTGTTTTTGAACAGCATCCACGCCTGATGTAAATTTTTGACCCTCGCAGTTGCTCCTAAGTTTTCTTTTCACCTTTTTTATCATTTTATCATAGTCTCTTTTTTTAAAGTTAAACACTAATGTATTTGATTTCCTATGTATACTTCAAAGCTAATATCCAATCCGATCATATTATGATCACTGTTATGAAGTGGCCCCAGTACCATTACCTCCCGCACCAGATAAGTACATAAATAATGCCACACTTGGAAAAGACCAAGGGTCCATCAAGCCCAGCATCTTGTTCACAACAGCGGCCAATCCAGGTGCTCCACTAAGGACTAGGTCTAGAATTTTTCCTTCTCTCGTCGATTTCTGTACCAGCTGCTCCATAAAGCTGTCCTTGATTTCATCAAGGAATTTTACCTCCCTAACGTGTCCCGATGTTACATTTACCCAGTCAATATCAGGGTAATTGAAATCACCCATTATTATTGTGTTGCCCAGTTTGTTTGCATCCCTAATTTCCTTTTAACATTTCTGCATCTGTCCATCCTGGCCAGGAAGACGGTACTACACTCCTATCATTATCCTTTTTCCCTTTACACATGGAATTTCAATTCACGGTGATTCCAAGAAGTGTTTTGTTTCCTGCAGAATTTTCAATCTATTTGATTCAAGGCTCTCGTTACTATACAATGCTACCCCTCCACCAATTCGATCCACCCTATCACTACGATATAATTTGTACCCCGGTATGACAGTGGGCCGCTGGTTATCCTCCTTCCACCAGGTCTCAGAGATGCCTATTATATCTAATTTTTCATTTAGTACAATATATTCTAACTCTCCCATCTTATTTCTTAGGCTCCTGGCATTCGCATATAGACATTTCAAACTGCGGTGGTTGTTCCTATTTACATCATGCTTAGTACTTGACACTACTAATTTGCAATCTTTTGTCTGATTTTTATTTTTATTTAGGGACACCTGATCTACTACGGTCTCTTTTGCAACCTCACTTTCAGAATACCCTGTCTTCCCTGTTTTGGTGATATCTTTGAAAGACTAAGCTAGATCCTGCAGTACCTGTTGGATTCTATCTGTTAATGCTGTGGTACAAAGTTTTTAAAACTAAGTGGAAAAGACTATGGAGATTAGTTGATAAAATTTGCTTTTTATATTTTTATTTTGCCTAACACTAACCTACAATTCCTCCTTTAAACCCCCAATCTTTAAGTTCCCAAAGCAAAATAGTATTCATCTAATTTGTAAGCTCTTTGAGCAGGGACTGTCTTTTTTGTGTATGGTGTACAGCGCTGCGTATGCCTTGTAGCGCTATAGAAATGATAACTAGTAGTAGTAACTAGTAGTAGTAATACTTACCAGAGAAATGTTCTCTCGGAACTTCTCAGAAAAAAGCTGCCTTGTCTTCTCCCTGTGTGCATTCTTTGGTTTCCTGTGCTAATTTGTATAGAGTTGAACGCCCTGGTCGCTGGTAGGACTAGGTTTCTCTATAGGTATGTAAGCTCCCTCAGGGATGCAGAATACCGCCCAAAATATGTAAACTCTTGGTGTGAAGGAGTGGCCTAGTTAGGGCGGTGGACTTTGGTCCTGAGGAACTGAGTTCGATTCCCACTTCCGGCACCCTCCATTGCCCCATGTAAGCCGCATTGAGCCTGCCATGAGTAGGAAAGCGCGGGGTACAAATGTAACAAAAATAAAAAATAAATAACCAATGTAGCTTTATTCTCTTCTGAATTTAATAGTTCTGTAGGCACTCTTCCTTTCCACCTCACTTAGGGCCACAGGGCTCATTCCACTAGGATGCAAGCAGCTTCGTGGGCTGAGACAGGTGTGCTATCCCTCGATGAAATTTGTTGAGCAGCTACGTGGGCCTCTTTGCACTTCTTTTCAAACCATTATAGAGTGGACGTGGCCACGAGGTTGGATTCTGCCTTTGGTGCATTAGTTCTTTTTGCTTTTTTGGCAGACGCTGCACACTGGGCAAATTTCAATGCAGTGTATTGTCTACAAAGGCACATCTAAATAATTCTTTCTTGGGTACTGACTCCTAAGGTGGACATTAGCATCAAGTAACTGAACTGGATTATTCTTCTCAATGTGTATCACTTTGCATTTGTCCACTATGGAATTAGAAAAGGTACAGAAAAGGGCAACGAAAATAAGGGGGATGGGACGACTTCCTTATGAGTTAAGTCTAAAGTGGCTAGGGCTCTTCAGCTTGGAGAACAGATGGCTGAGGGGAGATATGATAGTCAGTGCTTTTTTTTGTGCTGGTACGTGCCGGTACAGTTTACCGGCACCTTTTTTTCCCTAGTGCCAGCTCACCTGCCCGCCCTTAGCTCCCCAGCCCTGCTTTCTGTTTCTGCCGCTCCGCAACGCGTTTAAATCTTTTATTTTTTTTTTTACCTGAAGTCGCAGCGCCGGCGTTAGTGAAAGGACCAGGCTCACCTCCTCCAGCCTTCCCTTTGTTCCCTCTGTGTCCTGCCCTCCTCTGATTTAGCTTCTTGTTTCTGCGAGGGTGGG
Organism: Microcaecilia unicolor; assembly: GCF_901765095.1. Taxonomy (NCBI): domain Eukaryota; kingdom Metazoa; phylum Chordata; class Amphibia; order Gymnophiona; family Siphonopidae; genus Microcaecilia; species Microcaecilia unicolor. Next base: position 125,672,257 of record NC_044037.1, read on the forward strand.
CAAGAACAGAAAGCAGGGCTGGGGAGCTAAGGGCGGGCAGTTGGGGCTGGGGTACTGGAACTCGACGGGAGCTTAAAAGGGGACAGGTGGAGGCTGGGGTGAGTTACTGGACATGGAAGGGAGGATGGGGGGCAGAGGAGAATCGCTGGACATGGAGGGGAGGGGAAAAAGGAGAAATTGCTGGACATAGATGGGAGGGGAGGGCAGAGGAGAATCTGGACACGGAGAGGAAGTGAGGTAAGGGGAGAGAGCAAAGTTGCTGGACATGGATGGATGGAGGGAAGGGCAGGAGAAATGCTGGACATGGATGGAGGAGAGGGAAGACAGGAAGGAGATGCACCTGGATGGAGGGGAGAGAGGAGAAATGCTGACCATGGATAGAGTGGAGGAAAGACAGGAAGGAGATGCACATGGTTGGAGAGAAGAGAGGAGAAATTCTAGACATGGATGGAGTGGAGGGCAGGGAAGAGAGGAGAAATGTTGGAGGGAAGGAAAGACAGAGGAAGGAGATGCACACGGTTGGAGGGGAAGGGAGAGAGGAGAAATACTGGACATGGATGGAGGGGAGGGAAGACAGGAAGTAGATGCACATGGATGGAGTGGAGGGGAGAGGAGAAGTGCTGGGCATGGATGGAGGGGAGGAAAGACAGAGGAGGAGATGTACATGGATTTAGGGGAGAGAGGAGAAATTCTGGACATGGATGGAGGGGGAGAGAAAAAATGCTGGACGTGAATGGAAGAGGAAGGCGATGCATATTGACAAGATAAGGGGAAGGGAAAAGAGGAGAAAAACTGCACATGGATGGATAAAATAGGCAAAAGCCGGATCCACTCTATACCTTCTTCAGTCAAGTCCACAGAGGACCCAGCTTTTACCTATGGATGTAAGGCAAGAAATGAAGAAGAAAGGAGGAAAGTAAAGAAATAAATGGAAAGGAAGCCCTGGAAACAGAGTTAAGGGAACAGATAGAGAGCAGCAGAATCTGAGACTGGGACCAACATGATCAGAAAAACAAAGTCACCAGACAACAAAGGTAGAAAAAAATCATTTTATTTTCATTTTAGTGTTTGGAAGATTTATTTATTTATTGCATTTGTATCCCACATTTTCCCACCGTATGGCAGGTTCAATATGGTTTACATATTGCTAAAAAGGCGGTTACAAAATTTAGATTTGTAGAAGTCTAGTACATAATACAGAAGTACAATAAATGCTTAGGTTGATATATTAGCGTATTGTGAGAGAGGTTAATATTATTGTTTTCCATTTCTGAACTTTTCGTGATGTATGGTAGTGTGGGATTAGGCAGATCCAGGGGGGAAAGACTTCATGAAAAGATGTGTTTTCAGTTTTTTTTCTAAATTGTAGGTAGTCCAATTTGAGAATTTATATCTGCTGTCTTATTTTGCACTGGGTATACTAGAGCTTTAACAGCTTATAAAAATTATTTATAATAAAAAAAAATCACAAGTTAATTTTTTTCTCCTATACTGGTATAGTATTTTCAATGATACTGCTTATATGCGCCACGGCTGGTATAAGGGGTGTGGCTACCATAGGGGCGGAGCCATAGATGGTGGCCCTGCCCATAATGAGTACTGGTGCCTTTTTTTCCTACATAGTTGGAAATAGTATTTCTTCACTCAATGAGAAATTAAACTCTGTAATTTGTTGCTAGACAGTGGTAAAAACAGTTAGCTTATCAGGGTTTAAAAAAGGTCTGGATAATTTCCTAAAAGAAAAATCCATAAACCATTATTAAGACGGACTTGGGAAAATCCACTGCATATTCTAGGATAAGCAGCATAAAATTTGTTTTACAGTTCTGGGATCTTGCCATATATTCGTGACCTGGATTGTCCACTGTTGAAACTGGATCCTGGGCTTGATGGACTTTCGATCTGTCCCAGTATGGCAATACTTACGTTCTTTTGTTCTTATGTTTCCAGCCCCTTGTCGGAGGAAACTTCCACTGGCACTCAGAACTCCCGTTCCTCAGCACTCCCACCCTGAGCCTAGCCAGCAGCCCAGTTGACTGCAATAGACACAGACTTGGACGCCCAAGAATATTATTTTCCTGAGTCCGATTCTGACCATTCCTGGGAGTATTACCAGGAACCAGATGTTCTCTCAGAGAAGAGGTCCCTTGGTATGTTTTCAGACCCTCTCTCCTCCCCATGAGAGGAAACGGCCTCCCCCTAACGAGCTCTCCTTCTTCTCTTTTTGTATAGGAGATGGCTCAGTCCATCCCATTTCATTTGAATGTTGAGGATGAGCCCAGGGCCAAGTTATTGGACATCCTCAACTTTAATGCCTCCTTCAAGAAGCTGTGACGGCGCCGATGCACAGGATCCTTCAGTCTGTATAGATAAAGCAGCAGAAGACCCCCCCCCCCCCCCCCCCTGTAGGGACTAAACTAAATTTTTACCAAAACCAAAAGGGAATTGGTAAAATGAGTGAGAAGAATAATTTATCTTATAGCAGTCAGGAAAACAATCTCTCACCTTAGATCCTAATTCACAGTCCAAAATTATTATGCACATTTATACTTTACTTGAGAGTAAGACGCAAAGCTCAGATGTTATTATAAAAAGGTAAGGTGCTTGTTGTACCTTAGACAGCAAAGAATTTATTTATTGCATTTGTATCCCACATTTTCCCACCTCTTTGCAGGCTCAAAGTGACTAACAATACATCATGAATGTTGGAAATGTATAAGAGAATATACATTTAGTATTACATAAGGATCTTGTTTAACATGATAATGATGAAATAAGATGATAGAGTGACAAGCAAATGCTGTAAGACAATTCTGGGTATATTTGTAGGAGTTCACATTTGTTGATCTTTGTGGTATGCCTTGTTAAAGAGATGGGTCTTCAGTAGTTTGCGGAAGTTAGTTAGTTCATAGATCGTTTTTAGGCTGTGCGGCAGCGCGTTCCAGAATTGTGTGCTCAAGTAGGAAAAGGTAGAGGCATGCGTTAGTTTGTATTTTAGACCTTTACCATTGGGGAAGTGAAGATTGAGGGATGTGCAGGATGATTTTTTAGCATTCCTGGGTGGTAAGTCTATCAGGTCTGACATTTAGGCTGGGGCATCTCCGTGAATGATTTTGTGAACTAGGGTACATATTTTGAACGTAATGCGTTCTTTAAGTGGGAGCCAGTGTAGCTTTTCTCGTAGGGGTTTCGCACTTCCATATTTTGTTTTACCGAATATGAGTCTAGCTGCTGTGTTCTGAGCTGTCTGAAGTTTCTTGATTATTTGATCCTTGCAGCCAGCGTAGAGTGTGTTCCAGTAGTCTAAATGACTGAGTACCATTGATTGTACCAGATTGCGGAAGACGGTTCTTGGGAAGAAAGGTCTTACTCTTTTTAGTTTCCACATTGAGTGGAACATCTTCTTAGTTGTGTTTTTCACGTGACTCCAAGAGTTAGGTGTCGATCAATGGTAACTCCAAGAATTTTTAGGGTATCCGATATTGGAAGGTTCAGTTTTGATGTGGTAATGGTGGTGAATTTGTTCGTGTTGTGTTGAGAGGCGAGGATTAGGCATTGGGTTTTTTCTGCATTGAGTTTCAGTTGAAATGCATCCGCCCATGAATGCATGATATGTAGGCTTTGGTTGATATCATTGGAAGTTTCCTTTAAATCTTGTTTAAATGGGATGTAAATCGTTACATCGTCTGCGTATATATATGGGTTGAGGTTTTGGTTTGATAGTAATTTGGCCAAGGGTATCATCATTAGGTTGAATAAGGTCGGTGAGATGTAATCAATGAATCATGCTAACCCAAAATGATGGTAAAGGGTCTAAGTGATAGCGCACACTCACCTAATCCTAAAATTAGGATACCTAACAACTCCAGGCACTCCTAGGCACTATAGCAGTTCAGACCTGACAGATGGTATCACTCATGAACGCTAGATCTGGAAGCAGCACAGGCACTCGGTGATCAGCATCAGGAACACCGGTACATGATGATGAGTCAGGACTCAGGAACACAGGCAGTAGGTGGACTCCCCAGCCAGGAAGTCTCTGGCATTGATGCCACAGATTAACAAGCTTGGAGCCAGCTGAGAGCTGTTACCGAGGTTCCAAGAGATAACAGTGCATGTTCCTACTAAGCTAATAACACCTTCAAGGAAGAGGTCTTTATACCTTTATTTTTAGTGCCAGTTGGGAACTTGATGCCCTGAAGTTCTATACTGATGTCCATGCTGATAACAATATAACAATAAATATTGTCATTGTCCAAATTGTTTTGCCTTTCTAAAACTGGATGGCTCCTTATGCACTTCGAGGCCTTCACACAGTACCAAGCCTCTGCGTTAAGTCTGAAAATGGTCAGGTCTTTAAAAGTCAGGTTCATATTGCAGGCTAGTGCTGAACTTTAGTCTAGCCTTATACAGGGTTTTAGCCCTACACTTCCCCTTTCTGTACAGCCTATTTATAAGAAGGACAACTATGTATAGAGTCCAGAAGATTCCCAGATTTGAGAAGCTTCAGTTACCTCACCATTCTGTGGTGGCCAAATCCACTCTGAAGAGCCAAAAGCTCCAGGACTCGCTCTTCAGTGTACTTGGAGTCTCTTGGGTGGAAAGTGTTTCAGAATGTCATGCTAGCCTCCGGCATATATTCTTACCAGCTGTTCATGAGCATACACTTACGTAACCTAGCGCACAGTTTGGCAGACTTTACAAATTCTTTACTCCAAAGGAAGGCTGCAGAACTTCACCAGCTAGTAGCCAAGCAGCAGGAGTGTAGAAAGCACATGGCTCATGCAACCTATGAGGCGCTTGATTTGGTGTCCAGTGTCTCCACCGTGAGTATTGGGATGTGCAGACTTAACCTGGTGCATCCCTCAGACCTGCAACCTGCTGTTCAAGGGAAACTAGTAAACATCCCATGCCAGAGTGACAATCTATTTGGTGACAAGTAGAGGAGGTTGCTGACCTACTTAAGTGTATTACCATCAAATAATTTCCAAGCCCACTCATAGCATGGCATCCACTTCCAGAAGGTACTCTGCCAGAGGCAATTTAGGACCTACTATCAAATGTATAGGTTCCCTCCTACTTACAGATCCCCTGCCCCCCCCCCACCCCCCCCAGCAGCAGCAGGGAGCTCAAAAGTCCCAGCCACTCCTCTGTGGCTGGCTCCAAGGGAGCATAGCCACCATTGAAATAACTGTCCCAGACACCTACAAGTAGGGGGAAGAGGCTGATGTTTTTCTAAGAAAGGTGGCCCTTTATAATCTCAGACCAGTAGGTTCTCAAAATAATCCAGTTGGGTTACACCTTTCACTGGTGCAACATTCCTCCAAATCGCCCACCGAGAGCATCAAAGTTAAGCTCTCAGCATCAGGAATTGCTTATGTAGGAGTGTTCTTCCTTTTCCTTTCCAGAGGCTAATGAAATCTCACCGGGGGGGGGGGGGGGGGGGGGGGGGGAATGGATTTTACTCAAGTTTATTTACACTTTTTCTATCTCGCTCCACAGACATGCCATCTAGCCAGTTTGCAAACTAAAGAGGAGAAAAGGGAAAAAGTGATTGACAGAAAACAATATAGCATTAGAGGAGGGCAGAACTACAATTCAGATAGGAAAGTTGGGGAGGGTCATATAGAAGGCAGCACTGGTTTCTCTCAGTGATTGCTTGACAGAATCAAGCCAGCAGTAAGGGTAAATTCAGGAGAAAGCATCCTGAAATAAGAATGTTTTCAAATAGACTTTGAATTGATCAATGGATGTTTGTAAACAGAGACGTGAGTGCAATAAATCTCTTAGTAGGGATCCTTATAGAAAGAAGACAGTCTTGTGTGTTCATGGATAATCTTTTTATGGTTGGGTGTGAATAGGCGACTTTGATTAAGGGACCTAGGGCACAAGAGGAGCATAATGAATTTAATGACAAGATTGTTATAAGGGTTCTTCTGAGAGTAGTGTTTTTAAAAATAAGTAGAAGCAATTTATAAGTAATTCTATGTTGGACGGGTAGCCAGTGAGCCGCTTTCAAGTGCGGTGTAATGTGATCATATTTGCTAATTTTACCTGTAATTCTGAGGTCTGTATTCTGACTAGCTGTAGTCATCTGAGATCCTTGGTCCCAATGCCTTTGTATAGTGAGTAGTCTAACTGAGATTGAGTGAATGAGTGAGGGTGTTAAGGGCATATAGCTGAAGTAGGAACTGTATTGACCTAATCAGACAGTTTGAAGAAAGGATGACCTGGCCAACTTGTGGGCAGAAGGTAAGAGCAGTATCTAAGATGACTCTGAGAATATGAGTGGTGTTAGCTTGTGGGACACTGTAAGGTACCTTTATATCAGATAATCACACATGAAAGCAATTATTCTGGACTCATTTGATCAGGGAATATGACAGTGCTAATTGGCCCTTAGGCTAGCTAGCTGAAAGGAACAATGGAATAAATTATTTTATTAGGTATAAAAATAATGTATGTGGCAAATGCAAAGCAAATTACAAAAATAAGATTGTTCTACCAAAAATAGATTATCACCATGATGTACACACATACATACACGATCAGCCAAATAACTGGATAAGTAATAATACAATTAATCATGCCATTAATATCCTAAGGATTATGAGAACTTACACAACTAATATGTCTTGTGCAAAATACACTTAGCAGTTAATGATTCACTTACCACCAGTCCTGAAAAAACAGTTGCAGATAAAACCATGAACTAACTAAACCCTGAGCTAGAGGTAGTATATCCTGTTCTCACCTTGCAGTCCGTATTGCAGACTTCCAATGATTAAATGGATGAAGAATTGGATTCCACTGTTGAGACTCAAGCTGAAGCCCCAGCGAGTCTTATCTCAGTCCCAGAATAAAGTCGAAGGTCTTTACTCTGTACTGATCAGTCTTTCGGGTAGTCCTAGTATTGTAGCTGAGCTAACCTTGTCAGTTTGTTACAAGGTATGCAGTTCACTGTTGTGTCTAGAAAATCAGTCTCTTACTCTGTTTCAGAGCCATCTATCCACCAACAAGTCTTCTGGTCTTCTCCTTTCTCTTCTTCCACTTCAGTCCAATATTGGTATCTTTCTGGGTCAGATGATACTTTTGGACCAATCACAACAGTGTAATTCTGTTCAGCAGAAGTCATGGTCATGAAGAGAGGTTTGCTATTAGCAAAGAAACTGTTATCATACAGTAGCAGATGGTAGCAAACCTCCCTCTTAATTTTCATTAAAAACTTGGAGCCGTGGTCTCTGTGAGTTGTGCTCCTCCGCTCTTCCCAGGACATAACTGGAGGCTAGTTTGCAGTAAACATGTCCTTGGATGAAGTCATCATGGTATGCCCAGTAGTAATGTTCCTTTGTAAAAAGCTGGTTTCAGATGTATTTGGGGTACAGACTGTAGAATCCATCTTGATTAAAGAAGAATGGTTCAGGCTTGTATAGGCCCTAGACCAGCAAAGGTGAGAGAGCAGGAAAATACCCCTACAACTCAAATGTCGCAAAGTGCGATTGGGTGGCATAAGGTTTTGTTGGTATGATTAGTGAAAAGAAGTGCCTTAGATTTAGTAGGATTTAAAACAAGTCTGTTATTGTGAAGCCAGTTTGAGAGTTGTAACAGTTTACAGTTGATTTCTATCTCTTGGTGATCAAACTGGTTGAGGGTTACAAAGAAGCTGGATGTCATCAGCATAGATTAACAAGGTTAGATCAAGGGATTTTGCTAGACTGAGTAAATAGGCAAGGAAAATATAGAAGTTCGAAAGCAGTCGTAAGATCCAGGGAGAGAAGGACACTTTTTGAAGTGATTTGTGTGTAGCATATAAGTGGTAATGCCTAGTAAAGCCATTTCTGTGCTGTGGTGTTGGTGAAATCCAGAAGGATTTCATCCCATCCTAGAACTAAGGGCCCTGAACAAATATATTAAAACAGAAGTTCAGGATAGTTTCTCTGGGCAACCTACTCTCCATAATTCAAGAAAATGATTGTCTAAGCTTTCTGGACTTAAGACGCCAATACTCACATTCAGATACAACCCAGTCACAGTAAGTATATAAGATTGAGTAGGGAAACACCATTACAAGTATCGCATTCTGCTTTTTTGCCTTGTGTCGGCTCCCGGAGTATTCACTAAATGTCACGCAGTGATTGCAGCATTGCTGTACTGACTGGGAGTACATGTGTTTTCTCCAAGGACAAGCAGGCTGCTTGTTCTCACTGATGGGTGTCATCCACGGCAGCCCCTCCAATCGGAAACTTCACTACCAAAGGCCTTTGCTAGTCGCGCGCCCATGCGCACCGCGCATGCGCGGCCGTCTTCCCGCCCAAACTGGCTTGTGTTCATCAGTCTTCTTTTGTCCGCGCTCGGTACGGTCATGTTTGCGCCGTTCGCGCCCCTTAAGTTGACCCTCGCGCGTCTTTTGACTTTTCGCTTTTTTTTAAAAAAAAAAAAGGGATTTCGGAGAAGGGCCTTTCGTTCTTTTTCCCCTTCCCGTATTTCCAGTTTTTGGCCCCATTAAGTTTTCTTTCGTTTTCGGGGTAGGCCCTTTTGAGGCCTCGGGTTGAGTTTTTTTCTCCCTCTCTTTTTGGTGCCTTACCGCAATTACGAGTTTTGATTTCGCCGGCGTGATTTTTCCGCCCATGTCATCGAAGTCTCCCAGCGGCTTCAAGAAGTGCACCCAGTGCGCCCGGGTAATCTCGCTCACTGATAGGCACGCGTCGTGTCTTCAGTGTCTGGGGGCTGGGCACCGCCCGCAGGCCTGTAGTCTTTGCGCCCTTTTACAGAAAAGGACTCAGGTAGCGAGATTGGCCCAGTGGAACGTTTTGTTCTCGGGCTCTTCATCGGCACCGGGAGTATCGAGTGCGTCGCCGTCGACAGCGTCAAGACCTCCGCCCTCGGCCGCGACTGTATCGATTGCATCGAGGCATCGACCCTCTGCATCGTCGGGGCCGAGACATCGGAAGGCTGCGTCGGCGTCGGTGGTACCGGGACCTCCACTAGTGCTGATGTCATCTGACGGTGGTGCTTCAACTGGAGTGCAGGTGAGGGCTGTCCATTCCCCTGCTGGTGGCGGTGAGCCTTCGGGTGGGTCTCCCCCTACCCTGAGGGCTCCTGCGGTACAGCCCCCCCGAGACCGACCTTCTTCAGCCTCGGCCCCGAGGAAGCGACGGCTGGATTCTACGTCCTCCTCGTCGGTACCGGGAAGCTCGGAACAGACTCTGACTTTGACACCTGCATCGGCTTCCATGTCTTTCTCCACAGCCGCCCTGCACAAGAGTCTCCGGGCCCAAGAGTCCCAGAGATCCTGGGAAAGCTGTTGCGCCCTTCCCCCCCGGGGTGAGGTCTCCGACATCGGTGCCGCTTGCAGTACCGACTGCGGTCGCCTCCCAGGAAGGCTCCCCGACGACGTCGGCGGAGGGAGCTTCGCCGGTGCGGGCGAGGGAGTCTACCTCTCGACGCTCACACCGTGGCCGTGTTTCCATGGAGTCGAGCCGGGCACGGCTTCAGACACAGGTTCATGAACTTTTGTCTGATACCGATGGTGAGGCCTCGTGGGAGGAGGACATCAGATATTTCTCTGACGAGGAGTCTGATGGCCTTCCTTCTGATCCCACTCCCTCCCCTGAAAGGCAGCTTTCTCCTCCTTTGTCCGGGAGATGTCTACGGCCATCCCCTTCCCGGTGGTTGTGGAGGACGAGCCCAGGGCTGAAATGTTTGTGCTCCTGGACTATCCTTCTCCACCTAAGGAAGCGTCCACAGTACCCATGCATCATGTCCTCAAAAAGACATTGCTGGTGAACTGGACCAAGCTATTAAGTAATCCCCACATTCCCAAGAAGATCGAGTCCCAGTACTGGATCCATGGGGACCCAGAACTGATGCGCACTCAGTTGCCTCACGACTCTGGAGTTGTGGATTTGGCCCTAAAGAAGGCTAAGAGTTCTAGGGAGCATGCTTCGGCTTCCCCGGGCAAGGACTCTAGAACCTTAGACTCCTTTGGGAGGAAGGCCTACCATTCTTCTATGCTCGTGGCCAAAATCCAGTCTTACCAGCTCTACACGAGCATACACATGTGGAATAATGTGCGGCAGTTGGCGGGCTTGGTGGACATGCTCCCTCCTGAGCAAGCCAAGCCATTTCAGGAGGTGGTCAGGCAGCTGAAGGCGTGCAGAAAATTCCTGGCCAGAGGGGTGTATGACACCTTTGATGTTGCGTCCAGGGCCGCTGCTCAAGGTGTGGTGATGCGCAGACTCTCATGGCTGCGTGCCTCCGACCTGGAGAATAGGATCCAGCAGCGGATTGCGGACTCGCCTTGCCGTGCGGACAATATTTTTGGAGAGAAGGTCGAACAGGTGGTAGAGCAGCTCCACCAGCGGGATACCGCTTTCGACAAGTTCTCCCGCCGGCAGCCTTCAGCTTCTACCTCCACAGGTAGACGTTTTTATGGGGGAAGAAAGACTGTTCCCTACTCTTCTGGTAAGCGTAGGTACAATCCTCCTTCTCGACAGCCTGTGGCCCAGGCTAAGCCCCAGCGCGCTCGCTCTCGTCAGCAGCGTGCGCCTCAGCAAGGCCCCTTGGCTCCCCAGCAAAAGCAAGGGACAAGCTTTTGACTGGCTCCAGCAGAGCATAGCCGACATCAATGTGTCAGTGCCGGGCGATCTGCCGGTCGGGGGGAGGTTGAAAGTTTTTCACCAAAGGTGGCCTCTCATAACCTCCGACCAGTGGGTTCTCCAAATAGTCCGGCAAGGATACACCCTCAATTTGGTTTCCAAACCTCCAAATTGCCCACCGGGAGCTCAATCCTACAGCTTCCAGCACAAGCAGGTACTTGCAGAGGAACTCTCCGCCCTTCTCAGCGCCAATGCGGTCGAGCCCGTGCCATCCGGGCAAGAAGGGCTGGGATTCTATTCCAGGTACTTCCTTGTGGAAAAGAAAATAGGGGGGATGCGTCCCATCCTAGACCTAAGGGCCCTGAACAAATATCTGGTCAAAGAAAAGTTCAGGATGCTTTCCCTGGGCACCCTTCTTCCCATGATTCAGGAAAACGACTGGCTATGCTCTCTGGACTTGAAGGACGCCTACACGCACATCCCGATACTGCCAGCTCACAGACAGTATCTGCGGTTTCAGCTGGGCACACGTCACTTCCAGTACTGTGTGCTACGCTTTGGGCTCGCCTCTGCGCCCAGAGTATTCACGAAGTGCTTGGCTGTAGTAGCAGCGGCACTTTGCATGCAGGGAGTGCACGTGTTCCCCTATCTCGACGATTGGCTGGTAAAGAACACATCCGAGACTGGAGCTCTACAGTCCATGCAGATGACTATTCGCCTCCTGGAGCTACTGGGGTTTGTGATAAATTATCCAAAGTCCCATCTTCTCCCAGTGCAGAGACTCGAATTCATAGGAGCTCTGCTGGATTCTTGGACGGCTCGTGCCTATCTCCCAGAGGCGAGAGCCAACAACTTGTTGTCCCTCGTCTCGCGGGTGCGAGCGTCCCAGCAGATCACAGCTCGGCAGATGTTGAGATTGCTGGGCCACATGGCCTCCACAGTTCATGTGACTCCCATGGCCTGCCTTCACATGCGATCTGCTCAATGGACCCTAGCTTCCCAGTGGTTTCAGGCTGCTGGGGATCTAGAAGACGTGATCCACCTGTCCACGAGTTTTCTCAAATCCCTGTATTGGTGGACGATTTGGTCCAATTTGACCCTGGGACGTCCTTTCCAAATTCGTCAGCCACAAAAAGTGCTGACTACGGATGCGTCTCTCCTGGGGTGGGGAGCTCATGTTGATGGACTTCACACCCAAGGAAGCTGGTCCCTCCAGGAATGCGATCTGCAGATCAATCTCCTGGAGTTACGAGCGGTCTGGAACGCTCTGAAGGCTTTCAGAGATCGGTTGTCCCACCAAAGTATCCAAATTCAGACAGACAACCAGGTTGCCATGTATTACATCAACAAGCAGGGGGGCACCGGATCTCGCCCCCTGTGTCAGGAAGCCATCAGCATGTGGCTTTGGGCTCGCCATCAGGGCATGTTGCTCCAAGCCACCTACCTGGCAGGCGTAAACAACAGTCTGGCCGACAGACTGAGCAGGATTATGCAACCTCACGAGTGGTCGCTCAACTCCCGAGTAGTGCGACAGATCTTCCAGGTGTGGGGCACCCCCTTGGTAGATCTCTTTGCATCTCGAGCCAACCACAAGGTCCCTCAGTTCTGTTCCAGGCTTCAGGCCAACGGCAGACTGGCACCGGATGCCTTCCTCCTGGACTGGGGGGAGGGTCTCCTGTATGCTTATCCTCCCATACCTCTGGTCGGGAAGACTTTGTTGAAACTCAAGCAAGACCGAGGCACCATGATTCTGATTGCTCCCTGTTGGCTGCGTCAGATCTGGTTCCCTCTTCTTCTGGAGTTATCCTCCGAAGAACTGTGGAGATTGGAGTGTTTTCCGACCCTCATCACACAGGATGAAGGGGCACTTCTGCATCCCAACCTCCAGTCTCTGGCTCTCACGGCCTGGATGTTGAGAGCATAGACTTTGCCTCTTTGGGTCTGCCAGAGGGTGTCTCCCGCATCTTGCTTGCTTCCAGGAAAGATTCCACTAAGAGGAGTTACTTCTTTCTATGGAGGAGGTTTGCTGTCTGGTGTGACAGCAAGGCCCTAGATCCTCGCTCTTGTCCTACACAGACCCTGCTTGAATACCTTCTGCACTTGTCTGAGTCTGGTCTCAAGACCCTCTGTAAGGGTTCACTTTAGTGCAATCAGTGCATACCATTACCGTGTGGAAGGTAAACCGATCTCAGGACAGCCTTTAGTTGTTTGCTTCATGAGAGGTTTGCTTTTGTCAAAGCCCCCGGTTAAACCTCCTACAGTGTCATGGGATCTCAATGTCGTTCTCACCTAGCTGATGAAACCTTTTGAGCCACTGAACTCCTGCCATCTGAAGTACTTGACCTGGAAGGTCATTTTCTTGGTGGCAGTTACTTCAGCTCGTAGAGTCAGTGAGCTTCAGGCCCTGGTAGCCCAGGCCCCTTACACCAAATTTCATCATAACAGAGTAGTTCTCCGCACTCACCCTAAGTTCTTGCCAAAGGTTGTGTCGGAGTTCCATCTGAACCAGTCAATTGTCTTGCCAACATTCTTTCCCCGTCCTCATTCCTGCCCTGCTGAACATCAGCTGCACACATTGGACTGCAAAAGAGCATTGGCCTTCTATCTGGAGCGGACACAGCCCAACAGACAGTCCGCCCAATTGTTTGTTTCTTTTGATCCCAACAGGAGGGGAGTGGCTGTGGGGAAACGCACCATATCCAATTGGCTAGCAGATTGCATTTCCTTCACTTACGCCCAGGCTGGGCTGGCTCTTGAGGGTCATGTCACGGCTCATAATGTTAGAGCCATGGCAGCGTCGGTAGCCCACTTGAAGTCAGCCACTATTGAAGAGATTTGCAAAGCTGCGACGTGGTCATCTGTCCACACATTCACATCTCATTACTGCCTGCAGCAGGATACCCGACGCGACAGTCGGTTCGGGCAGTCAGTGCTTCAGAATCTGTTCGGGGTTTAGAATCCAACTCCACCCCCCTAGGCCCATGTTTATTCTGTTCCAGGCTACACTCTCAGTTATTTGGATAAATTGTTAGGTCAATCTCAGTTATGTCCTCGCCGTTGCGAGGCCCAATTGACCATGTTTGTTGTTTTGAGTGAGCCTGGGGGCTAGGGATACCCCATCAGTGAGAACAAGCAGCCTGCTTGTCTTCGGAGAAAGCGAATGCTACATACCTGTAGAAGGTATTCTCCGAGGACAGCAGGCTGATTGTTCTCACAAACCCGCCCGCCTCCCCTTTGGAGTTGTGTCTTCCCTTGTCTTTGTCTTGCTACATATGGGACTGACGAACACGAGCCGGTTCGGGCGGGAAGACGGCCGCGCATGCGCGGTGCGCATGGGCGCGCGAGGACTAGCAAAGGCCTTTGCTAGTGAAGTTTCCGATTGGAGGGGCTGCCATGGACATCACCCATCAGTGAGAACAATCAGCCTGCTGTCCTCGGAGAATACCTTCTACAGGTATGTAGCATTCGCTTTACTGTCTAGACAATTGGTTGGTAAAGAGCACATCAAAGAGCTCAAGAATCAGTGCAAAGAACTATTTGGGTGCTCCTAGAGTTAGTCATAAACTACCCCAAGTCCCGTCTCCTCCTTTTTACATAAGTACATACAGTGGGGGAAATAAGTATTTGATCCCTTGCTGATTTTGTAAGTGTGCCCACTGACAAAGACATGAGCAGCCCATAATTGAAGGGTAGGTTATTGGTAACAGTGAGAGATAGCACATCACAAATTAAATCCGGAAAATCACATTGTGGAAAGTATATGAATTTATTTGCATTCTGCAGAGGGAAATAAGTATTTGATCCCCCACCAACCAGTAAGAGATCTGGCCCCTACAGACCAGGTAGATGCTCCAAATCAACTCGTTACCTGCATGACAGACAGCTGTCGGCAATGGTCACCTGTATGAAAGACACCTGTCCACAGACTCAGTGAATCAGTCAGACTCTAACCTCTACAAAATGGCCAAGAGCAAGGAGCTGTCTAAGGATGTCAGGGACAAGATCATACACCTGCACAAGGCTGGAATGGGCTACAAAACCATCAGTAAGACGCTGGGCGAGAAGGAGACAACTGTTGGTGCCATAGTAAGAAAATGGAAGAAGTACAAAATGACTGTCAATCGACAAAGATCTGGGGCTCCACGCAAAATCTCACCTCGTGGGGTATCCTTGATCATGAGGTAGGTTAGAAATCAGCCTACAACTACAAGGGGGGAACTTGTCAATGATCTCAAGGCAGCTGGGACCACTGTCACCACAAAAACCATTGGTAACACATTACGACATAACGGATTGCAATCCTGCAGTGCCCGCAAGGTCCCCCTGCTCCGGAAGGCACATGTGACGGCCCGTCTGAAGTTTGCCAGTGAACACCTGGATGATGCCGAGAGTGATTGGGAGAAGGTGCTGTGGTCAGATGAGACAAAAATTGAGCTCTTTGGCATGAACTCAACTCGCCGTGTTTGGAGGAAGAGAAATGCTGCCTATGACCCAAAGAACACCGTCCCCACTGTCAAGCATGGAGGTGGAAATGTTATGTTTTGGGGGTGTTTCTCTGCTAAGGGCACAGGACTACTTCACCGCATCAATGGGAGAATGGATGGGGCCATGTACCGTACAATTCTGAGTGACAACCTCCTTCCCTCCGCCAGGGCCTTAAAAATGGGTCGTGGCTGGGTCTTCCAGCACGACAATGACCCAAAACATACAGCCAAGGCAACAAAGGAGTGGCTCAGGAAGAAGCACATTAGGGTCATGGAGTGGCCTAGCCAGTCACCAGACCTTAATCCCATTGAAAACTTATGGAGGGAGCTGAAGCTGCGAGTTGCCAAGCGACAGCCCAGAACTCTTAATGATTTAGAGATGATCTGCAAAGAGGAGTGGACCAAAATTCCTCCTGACATGTGTGCAAACCTCATCATCAACTACAGAAGACGTCTGACCGCTGTGCTTGCCAACAAGGGTTTTGCCACCAAGTATTAGGTCTTGTTTGCCAGAGGGATCAAATACTTATTTCCCTCTGCAGAATGCAAATAAATTCATATACTTTCCACAATGTGATTTTCCGGATTTAATTTGTGATGTGCTATCTCTCACTGTTACCAATAACCTACCCTTCAATTATGGGCTGCTCATGTCTTTGTCAGTGGGCACACTTACAAAATCAGCAAGGGATCAAATACTTATTTCCCCCACTGTAAGTATTGCCATACTGGGAAAGACCAAAGGTCCATCGAGCCCAGCATCCTGTTTCCGACAGTGGCCAATCCAGGTCACCGATACCCGGCAAGATCCCAAAAATGTACATAACATTTTATACTGCTTATCCCAGAAATAGTGGATTTTCCCCAAGTCCATTTAATAACGGTCTATGGACTTTTCCTTTAGGAAGCCGTCCAAACCTTTTTAAAACTCCGCTAAACTAACTGCCTTTACCACACTCTCTGGCAACGAATTCCAGAGTTTAATTACATGTTGAGTGAAGAAACATTTTCTCCGATTTCGTTTTAAATTTACTACATTGTAGCTTCATCGCATGCCCCCTAGTCCTAGTATTTTTGGAAAGCGTGAACAGACGCTTCACATCTACCTGTTCACTCATTATTTTATAGACCTCTATGATATCTCCCCTCAGCCGTCTTTTCTCCAAGCTGAAGAGCCCTAGCCGCTTTAGTCTTTCCTATTAGGGAAGTCGTCCCATCCCCTTTATCATTTTCATCGCCCTTCTCTGCACCTTTTCTAATTCCACTATATCTTTTTTGAGATGCGGCGACCAGAATTAAACACAATATTTGAGGTGCAGTAGCACCATGGAGCAATACAAAGGCATTATAAGATCCTCATTTTTGTTTTCCAATCCTTTCCTAATAATACCTAACATTCTATTTGCTTTCTTAGCCGCAGAAGCACACACTGAGGAGAAGGTTTCAACATATCATCAACGACGACACCTAGATCCCTTTCTTAGTCCGTGACTCCTAACGTGGAACCTTGCATGACATAGCTATAATTTGGGTTCCTCTTTTCCACATGCATCACTTTGCACTTGCTCACATTAAACGTCATCTGCCATTTAGACGCCCAGTCTCCCAGTCTTGTAAGGTCCACTTGTAATTCTGGTTCCATCTAGTTCTGGAATTAGCCTTCAGAGACCTGTGGAGACTAGAGTGTTTTCAGACTCTCATAACTCAGGATCCCTTCTGCATCCCAATCTCCAGTTCCTAGCTCTTACAGCTTGGATGTTGGACTCTCTTCAACTGCATGAGGGCGACTCTCATGTCCTGCTTGCTTCAAGGAAAGATTCCACTAAGAGGTTATATAATTAAGTAGAGGAGGTTTGTAATCTGGTGTGAGGACAAAGCCCTAGATCCTTTGTTTTTGTACATAAAAACTGCTTAAAAGCCTTCTATACCTTTCTGAGTTTGAACTTAAAACCAACCATCATCATGTAGAGGGTAAGCCCATCTCTGTACAACCTGTAGTTGTTTGCTTCATGAAGGGTTTGCTGTGGCCAGTCAAACCCCCCACAGTGTGATGAAATCTCAATGAGGTTCTCACCCAGCTGATGAAAGCTCCTTTTAAGCCACTTGATCTTTGCCATTTGAAGTACCTTACTTGGAAGGTCATGCTTTTGGTGGCAGTCACTTCAGCCATCAGGGTCAGTGAGCTCCAGGCTCTAGTAGCTTATCCATCTTACACAAGACTTTCATCATAACAGATCAGTTCTTCACATTCATCCTAGGTTCCTTCCTAAGGTGGTGTTGGACTATATGTTTGACCTTGTAGATCTACTAGCAAGGAACACAAAAAAAATCATCACGTACTTTTTTTGTACCTCCACTACCCCAATTGCAAAGGACTCAAATATAAATCGATATATGCATCTAGCTTCTCCTACGCCTGCATGCAAGCATGGAATGCATTACCAAAAGCCATAAAAACGAAGCACCTTCCAGAAATTACTAAAAACCAACTTGTTTAATGAGACTTATCACAAAGGTCCTTCATAATTGAACTGACACTAAAACTTTTTACCTGAACAAGTTATCTGTGCTCTCTTACTATTTGTTCAATGTATTCACTATGCTATTTGTTCACTATAATCAGAGAGGTGTGGTAGCCACACAGCACAGACAGCTCTCAGACAATAAATACTACAGGAAACTAAGTGAAGACCTCACACAGGACTATACAAAACAACTAAAAGACCTTATCAAAACATTTCCTACACAAGCGCAACCTCATCTGAAGAAACTCATACCAAACCAGCCTTCTGTGGGCACATTCTACATGCTACCCAAAGTCTACAAACCTGGAAACCCTGGCAGACCAATCATGGAGTGGAGGAGTGGCCTAGTGGTTAGGGTGGTGGACTCTGGTCCTGAGGAACTGAGTTCAATTCCCCCTTCAGGCACAGGCAGCTCCCTGTGACTCTGGGCAAGTCACTTAACCCTCCATTGCCCCATGTAAGCCGCATTGAGCCTGCCATGAGTGGGAAAGCGCGGGGTACAAATGTAACAAAAATAAAAAAAATATCAGGTATTGGCACACTCACGGAGGAAATATCTGGATTCATAGAGGGAATTCTGAAACCTCTCGTACACAAAACTAACAGCTTCATACAAGACACCACAAACTTTCTGAATAAATTGAAAAATATCAAGCAATTACCACCAAACACTATACAGCAACATTCCACATGCGGATGGCATAGCTGCATTTGGGAGACTCCTGAAAACATCCACACTGGACCATCAATACTCACCAGAAACTATTTCAAAATTAATCAAATTTATTTTAACTCACAACTACTTCCGCTTTAACAATGATATATATCTACAAATAATGGGCACTGTGATGGACCAGGACAGCACCCCAATATGCCAACCTTTTTATGGCTGAGCTGGAAGAGACATTTCTGAATACATGCCAAACCTAACCTCTAAAATACTACCGGTACATCGATGACATTTTTATGATTTGGACGGAAGGGGAAGAAACTCTGAAACAATTTTATTATTCCTTCAATACATACCATCCGACAATCAGATTCAAAATTGACTACTCCCCAGAAAAAGTCAATTTTTTGGACACCACAGTCTCAATCAGTGATGGCTGTATACAAACATCTATATACAAGAAACCCACAGACAGATGCAGCTACCTCCACAATTCCAGCTTCCATCCTTCACATACAAAAATATCCATTATTTACAGCCAATCCACAAGATACCACCGTATCTGCTCGGACCTAAGGGATAGAGACAGACACATTGAAACCCTGACTGCATCCTTCAAACAGAAAGGCTACAACCCCAAAATAATCTCCAAGAATATTGCCTCCTCCCTCAAATCACCCAGGGAAAATCTGCTACAGTACAAAGAAAAAAAAAGCCACAGACAGAATCCCCCTTGTAGTAACATACAACCCAGAGCTGGAGAAACTGAGGAAAAATCATAAGAGACCTACAGCCTCTACTCCAGGAAGATGAATTACTGAAAGAGATAGTCCCATCCCCACCAGTGCTTGCCTTCCGACAGCCACCCAACTTAAAACACAAGCTAATCAGAAGTAAACTCCCAACACAGACTGAAAAGGAAAAGAAGGGCACATTTCCCTGTAATATATCCAGCTGCAAGCTATGCCAAAACATTTCACAGGACCCCACTGTCATTCACAAAGGAAAAATATTCAACATAAAGGAATCTTTCACATGCTCATCTTCCAATGTGGTATATATCATTCAGTGTAAAAATGTAATGAAGGATGCTATATTGGAGAAACAGGCCAGATGCTTAAGACAAGATTCAATCTGCATAGACATCACATGAAGATAGCCGGTGCCAGTCAGGTTCCCACCCTGGTGGGCCAGCATTTTACAAGACCAGGACACTGCACCAGTGATTTCATAGTTAGAATCCTGAAAGGTAACTTTAAAACAATACAGGAACGTAAGACCTTTGAAGTCAGAATGATTGAATATTTTGACACCCAAAAGACAGGACTTAACATGGATCTGGGTTTTCTAGCCCATTATAAACCATAAAATTGTATTTCTCTGTTTATCACCCTCCTCCCACCTACCCACACCCATCCTGTTAGAATATCAATGAAATGCTTTGATGTCCCCATGCATACCTCCCACCCTGTCAGACTGTCAAAGTAATGCTTGGATGTTTCACTTATATATACTATCTGCTACCACATTTGCTTATTTCCGATCTGACGAAGCAGGGCAACCTTCGAAAGCTAATCAAGAAATGTATTAAGTTATGTCCAATAAAAATGGTATCATCTTATTTTCTTTTCCATGTTTTATTTTGTTTGATTTCTATTCACTATAATCAAAATGTCCTTTTTGAATGTTACATATTACCTTAGTTCTCTTACACCTGAAACGATTTATATATCTTTTTTATTTCTAATTGATTTTATATCTCGCTACTTTAAATTAAATAATATCCTTGTACCTCTCCTTTCGGTAATGGTGCTTGTCATTATGGCATAATGTAGCCACATTGAGCTTGCAAACAGATGGGAAAATGTGGGATAAAAATGCAATAAATAAATAAACTAGGCAATTGTTTTTCACCATTTTTTCCAAAACTTTATGCCCATCTTTGAGGAAAGCGTACTGCACACTTTGACTGCAAAAAATGCTTTGGCCTTCTATCTGGAGCAGACTAAAGCACATAGATAGTCCATCCAGCCAGGGCCAGTCTTAGGCAGGGGTGACAGGGGCAGTTGCACAGGGCCCCGTGGTGCTTCTTCCCACTCCCCACCATTGCTGCGATCTGACTCTTTGCCTCCCCTCCCCCGAGCCACAGGGTGCTCTTTCAGCACATACCTGAAGCCACCCTGGTGGTGTAGCGGAGCCTTCGGGGCAGGAAAGATCCCCAGTCTTTCCTGCCTGCTGCCAGCACTGACCCCTTGTTGCCACATTGCTCTTTAAAAATGGTTGCCGAGACTTCCAGTGGCGGCCTCTCAAGACTTCCTCTGAAGTCTTGCAAGGCCACCATTGGAAGCTCGGCATCCATTTTAAAGAAGATGTGGCAGCAAGAGGGTTGGTGCCAGCAGCGGGCAGGAAAGACTGGGGATCTTTCCTGCCCTGAAGACTCCACTAGACCAGCAAATACAGAAGAAAGCGGACCTCCGCAATGGAAAAACCAAGAAAAGAACACAGCAAAGGTGACAAGATGGATGACGCCAAACAAGCTTCTACTGGACTCAGAAAAAAGTTCACAGCAAGAGTTTATTCTTAAAAAAACTGAACTTGACACGAGTAGTGTTTTGGCCGTTCAGGCCTGCCTCAGGAGTCCCTGTATGGCAAAGTGCTATTGGTTCTCATAAGGAGAGTCTTGTGCAAACACTGGATTTCTCTAACACCTTAGGAAAATGGAGAAAGAAAACTTCTGAGCTTCTTGATGAGAATGTGAACATCATTGTTCTCGGAGCATGAAAGGTGTTGTTAGAGAAATCCAGTGTTTGCACAAGACTCTCCTTATGAGAACCAATAGCACTTTGCCATACAGGGACTCCTGAGGCAGGCCTGAACGGCCGAAACACGACTCGTGTCAAGTCCAGTTTTTTAAGAATAAACTCTTGCTGTGAACTTTTTTCTGAGTCCAGTAGAAGAAGTTTGTTTGGTGTCATCCATCCTGTCTCCACTAGACCACCAGGGTGGCTTCAGGTATGTGCTGGGAGGGCGCCCTGTGGCTTGGGGAATTGGGGAGTAGGTCTGGGGTAGGTAGGTTGGTGGGAGGGAGGGATAGGGAGGACAAGGATACTGTAAAAAAAAAAAAAAAAAAAGCTACTGTAAAAAAAAAAATCAAGGTAATATCTGTCGTTTGGAGGGGCTGGTTAAAGGGGAGAGGAGGATACTGTAAAAGAAAAAAATCAAGGTAATATCTGTGTCGTTTGGAGGGGATGGTTAAAGGGTCACCCTAGTACTATTATATTCGTGCAGAGATTTTATTTCTCCTGGAAAAGGGCCACTAAACAGACATCAGACATTCAGAGTTTCTATCCATCTATTTATTTACTTATTTATGGCATTTTGTCCCACATTAAACATGAATTAGATTGAAACCTGGGAGCATTTAAAATCTTTTTTTTTTCCCTTTGTCTACATCAAAAGAAAAAAAGATGGCATGTTGGAACTTGCTCCTTTTGCTTTATGAAATGCAGTGGTATGTTATAAAAATGCACTTGCCTTTTTTTATTGTTACTATTTCACAGAGAAGGTATTTATTAATGAGTGAAGGGTTTCCTTCATGCAGAACTGTCCAGATTTATTTTCCACTGAACATAATTAACTTTGTATGAACTTGGCTGCTAATAGCGTGCTGAACTGGACAATGTTGGCACATTTAAAATAAATCTGTTGGCTCAGGCTCACCTCTCATTTAGACTACTGCAATCTGCTTCTTGCTGGCCTCCCACTTAGTCACCTCTCCCCTCTCCAATCAGTTCAAAACTCTGCTGCCCGTTTCGTCTTCTGCCAGGGTCGCTTTACTCATACTACCCCTCTCCTCAAGTCGCTTCACTGGCTCCCTATCCGTTTTTGCATCCTGTTCAAACTTCTTCTACTAACCTATAAATGTACTCACTCTGCTGCTCCCCAGTATCTCTCCACACTCGTCCTTCCCTACACCCCTTCCCGTGCACTCCGCTCCATGGATAAATCCTTCTTATCTGTTCCCTTCTCCACTACTGCCAACTCCAGACTTCGCGCTTTCTTTCTCGCTGCACCCTACGCCTGGAATAAACTTCCTGAGCCCCTACGTCTTGCCCCTTCCTTGGCCACCTTTAAATCTAGACTGAAAGCCCACCTCTTTAACATTGCTTTTGACTCTTAACCACTTGTAACCACCTGCCTCCACCTACCCTCCTCCTTCCTGTACACAATAATTGATTTGATTTGCTTACTTTATTTTTTGTCTATTAGATTGTAAGCTTTTTGAGCAGGGACTGTCTTTCTTCTATGTTTGTGCAGCGCTGCTTATGCCTTGTAGCGCTATAGAAATGCTAAATAGTAGTAGTAGTAGTCAGGCTGCTTGCTATGTGAATATGCAATCACTGTTTCATAATTGCTACCAAGTATTACATATTACGGGGATTTGTTTTAATTCATTTATACTACTACTATTTATCGTTTCTATAGCGCTACAAGGCATACGCAGCGCTGTACACCATACACAAAAAAGACAGTCCCTGCTCAAAGAGCTTACAATCTAGATAAGACAGGTAAACAGAACAATTAAGGGTAAGGGGATAAATAGGTGAGGATAAAGGACAGGGCAAGTGAGTAGTGGTTAGGAGTCAAAAGCAGTGGTAAAGAGGTGGGCTTTAAGTTTGGACTTGGAAACGGCCAAAGATGGGGCTAGATGCACAGGCTCGGGAAGTCTATTCCAAGCATGAGGTGCAGCAAGACAAAAGGAACGGAGTCTAGAATTAACAGTAGAGGAGAAGGGGATGGATAAGAGAGATTTACCTACAGAACGGAGTACCCAAGGAGGGGCGTAGGGAGAGACGAGAGTGGAGAGGTATTGGGGAGCGGCAGACTGAATACACTTATAGGTCAATAAGAGAAGCTTGAACTGAATATGGAAATAGGGAGCCAGTGAAGTGAATTAAGGAGGGGGCTAATGTGTGCATAGCAACTTTGGCGGAAAACGAGTCACGCAGCAGAGTTTTGGACTGATTGAAGAGGAGAGAGATGGCTAAGAGGGAGGCTGGTGAGAAGCAGGTTACAATAATCAAGACAAGAGGTGATAGTGTGGATAAGGGTTCTGGCAGAATGCTCAGAGATGAAGGGATGGATTTCGTTAATGTTATAGAGAAAGAAACGACAGGTTTCTTACATGGACATGGTTTTGCTTTTAAAACCCAAAAGCTTCCTATGATAGCATTGTACATATTTAAATTAGTTTTTCTGTACAAGTTTTGCTTGATTTGAAATTAAAAAAAAAATGTTTAAAACATTTTTTACATATTCATAAATGACCTTGAGATGGGAGTAACTAGTGAGGTAATTAAATTCGCAGATGACACAAAGTTATCCAGGGTCGTCTCGTCGCGGGAGGAGTGTGAAAGATTGCAAGAGGACCTCGTGAGACTGGGAGATTGGGCGTCCAAATGGCACATGAAGTTCAACGTTGACAAGTGCAAAGTGATGCACGTGGGAAGGAGGAACCCGAATTACGGCTATGTCATGCAAGGTTCCGCTTTAGGAGTTACGGACCGAGAAAGGGATCTGGGAGTCATCGTGGATAGAACGTTGAAATCTTCCGCTCAATGTGCTGCGGCGGCTAAGAAGGCGAACAGAATGTTGAGTATTATTAGAAAAGGGATGGAAAACAAGCATGAGGATGTTATAATGCTGTTATATCGCTCCATGGTGCGACCGCACCTGGAGTATTGTGTTCAGTTCTGGTCGCCTCATCTCAAAAAAGATATAAAGGAATTGGAGAAGGTGCAGAGAAGGGCGACGAAAATGATAAAAGGGATGGGACGACTACCTTATGAGGAAAGGTTAAGATGGCTAGGACTCTTTAGCCTGGAGAAAAGGCGGCTGAGGGGTGATATGATAGAGGTCTACAAAATAATGAGTGGGGTAGAGCGGGACAGATGTGAAGCGTTTGTTTACGCTTTCTAACATTAATAGAATTAGGGGACACAAGATGAAATTAGAATGTGGCAGGTTTAAAACAAATTGGAGAAAGTTTTTCTTTACTCAGCGTGTGGTTAGACTCTGGAACTCATTGCCGGAGAAGGTAGTCACAGCAGCTGGCCTTGCTGAGTTTAAAGGGGGTCTGGACAGATTCCTGAAGGAAAAGTCCATGATCGTTATTAAATTTTGGGTTTTTGCCAGGTTCTTGGGGCCTGGATTGGCCACTGTCGGAGACAGAGTGCTGGGCTTGATGGACCTTTGGTCTTTTCCCAGCGTGGCAGTGCTTATGTACTTATGTAACACATCTTGTTAACAAGGGGTGGGGCTAGGTGGGACTGGGGGGTCCCACTGAACTGGTCTGCACAGGGCCCCGCAATTGCTAAGGCCGGCCCTGCACCCAGCTTTTTTGTTTTTTTTGACCCTCAACAGGATGGGGGCTGCTATCAGTAAACACACACTATCCAGTTGGCCTATAGACTGCATCTCCTTTGCATACCCTCAGGCTAGGCTGACCCTGAAGGGTCATGTCACAGCTCAAAGTGTTAGCCATGTCTGAGTTGGTGGCCCAGCTGTGATCTTCCTCCATAGAGAAGATTTTGTAAGGCTGCAACATGTGAATGTGTGGACCAATGACCATCTCATTATAGTTTAGAACAGGATTCCTGCCGTGAAAGCCAGTTTGGTCAGGAAGTCCTTTAGAATTTATTTGGGGTCTAGAATCCAACTCCACCCCCTTTCTCTTCCCACCCTCCGGCCTATTTTTTTTTCTGTACCAAGCTATCCAAAAAAAATAAATTTGTTGCTTTTATCTGTTCAGGCTTCATTTTTTTTTTCTTCCCCTTTTTTAAATTTCAGGTAGCCTGGTAGCTAGGGATTCCCATATGCAAGGTTGACTTGTTTGTCCTTGTAGAAAGTTGTTACCTGTAGCAAGTGTTCTGAGGACAGCAAGACATAGTCTCACATACCCACCCACCTTCTCTAGGTGTTGAATTCTATCATCTATTCTGTTAGACTACCCTTGTCCCATACAGTGATGGTGGGCCGAAAGGCACATGTATGCACAGTGGCATGCTTCCAAAGGCTTCTAGAAATTAAGCTGGGAAGTATCACTGTACCAGGCTCCGTTGATGATGTCGCCTATATGCGAGAATGTCCTGCTGTCCTTAGAACACCTGGTATAGGTGAATACCTTCACTATATTGTTAGAACTGCTAGAAGTGAGCGGGTAATTTTAGTTGGACATACTGCAAAAAAATGATGGAAATACATTGGCAACTGTGTGTGTTGTTTTTTTTTTAAAGCCCTTTTGCTATAACACCTTCTTATTTCAGTCTCCAGGTTTTATGCCTCGGACGCCCTTTCGATCATTGTCGCCTAACATCAGTACCCCCACACGGACCATGGCTCCTAAAATGGCTCACATGCAGTTTGGGACCTTGTCCCCTAATCCAAGTCTCTCTCCTTTGTACAGTCCATTTGCAAGAACACTGCAAAGATTCAGGTAAAGGAGAAGAAGCCCCAAAGAATAGGGATATATATTCCTGCCCTAACTGGTGGGAAGGGAACCTGACTTTGAGAGAGTTCTGATTCCTTGACTTGCTTCATATTTCACAAATACATACAAGTAAAAGAGGGTAATCTGTTAACGTCATACAGCTCAATTAAGATTCTTTCCGATGCTCCTCAAGATTAGGTATCTTTTGAAATAATTTATTTTTAATTTGTTTAGATTTAGCAATCATATCATTCATATACTTTGTAAGCCAATTGAAAAACCAGTGCTTCAGATAGATTGTCAAGGTTCTTACTGGGTTCTACAAATTTGAATTTGATCTCCCTACTTCCTCTTTTCTCTCTGGCCTCCCAGGGTCCCTGATCATGTGACCCAGCTGCACCCCCAGCATCGGAGGATCCTGAGCCAGCGACGACAGAGAACATCCAGGTAACTGAACCAGAACTTATAATTTTTTATTTATAGCTGTCTTTCTAATTCTAGCACAAATTACTTCATAAAATTTTCATATACAAATATTCCTACCTAAAAGAGTTCACAATCTGAGAACCTGAGGCAGCAGGAGAAAGTAACTTTACTGAGGTCACAAGTAATTGCAGTTGGGTTTCTGCCAGGTACTTGTGGCCTGGATTTGCCACTGTTAGAAATAGGATACTGGGCTAGATGGACCATTGGTCTGACCCAGTATGTCTGTTCTTAGGAGAAGTGAGATTTTTGAACCCTGGTTCACAGCCCATTGCTCTCACCACCTAAGTCACCTCTCTTTGTACAAGTGAATATACATATATAAATAACTTATAACTACAACTAGCTATCTCATGAGATGATTCTCTTTGTTTCAGGCATTCTTCCTGGAAGCACTGGGAGGCCCGAACTGACCCTTACAACTGTCTTATGTCTCCTAGTGAAAAGGAATGGGTTATCAAAGTGCAGATGATCCAACTGCAAAGTGAGAATCCACACCTAGATGACTACTATTATCAGGTCAGAGAGGAGATGTTTAGGTGTTTTCTTTCTCATGTCTACTCAGTTCATGTTGAAATATTTAGCAAGTGGTCTGTTAGTGCAGAGTGACAAAGGAATTCAAAGCCCAGAATGGTCAGGATAACTGTTTAGGTGTTCTATGTAGAGGGCAACCAAAACCGTTGTGTGTGTCTGTGTTTTGTTTTTCCCAGTTTTAGCTGAGTAGCTAATTTTGGCCGTAAATTCAGTTTTGATTTCAGCCCAGCTCCCGAGCGAGCCTCCCCCCCCCCCCCCCCCCCCCCCCCACCAGCTTACCATAAAGCCCCTGGTGGTCGTGGCTAGTCAGGGCAGGAGCAATCCCCAGTCACTCATGTCCATGCCATCTCTGTTGCCAAAATGGCTACTGACGCCAATCTCAAAATGGCTGCCACTGGGGATCACGATAGCCATTTTGGCAACAAGACAGCATGGACAGGAGCAACTGGGGATTGCTCCTGCACCAGAGGATGCATAGTAAGCCCCGGGGTTGGGGCGAGAGGGAGGGAGAGCTAGGGAATCCAGCATACAGTTTCAGTTCCAGCTGAAAATGCATTACCATTTTCAGCCCAAACCGAAACAAGGCCAAATACGAGTTTCAGGCTGGTTTTGGCATCAGAACTGAAATTCAGTTGGCATTTAGTTCTGTGCCAAATGTGTGTGATATTTATTATTTTAAAATAAGTAAACATCCCACACTATCATACTATTCTAGGCAGGTTACAATAAAAACATTCAAATTAAAATATAAAAACATCAAAGTAATAAAACATGAAATGAATACAAGGTACCAACTGTGACTTCAAAACAATTCCTTAATATTTATTGACGAGTAGATATGGATCCTACTTTTCTTGACATTTTATAAGTTGACTTAATATTTGGCTCAGTATTGCATATTGAGCAGTCGCTATTCCCTTTTAGGCCTATTATGAGAAACTGGAACGCAAGCTGTCAGAGGAGGAGCTCCTGGGAGAGCGCATCAAACGGGAACCCACCAAACTTGTCACGCCTTATATCCAGAAAGTGGAGACTTATGAATCTGGTACAGTGATCCTGGGTGTGGTGCATATGGGATCCACATTCAGCAGTAGAAGTGGTGATTTTTTCTGTATGGAGAGGAGATTGCAATCCAGTTTGTCTTGACTTTACCTTTTCTTTTTTTAATGTAACTTGAAGTCCAATCTTCTATTTATAAAATTCAAAATTTTTTAAAAGATACCATAGTGCTGCATGGTTGATTGTAATGACTGTTAGCTATGTTAAAAGAAGCCCTGGCAACTGGCATTTTTCCCAACACAAGTCCTGAGTCACTGTGCATTCTTTAACTTAGACTGGAGTGGAGGAGATTTTTTTTTATGTTTCAACATTTTTATTGATGAGTCCACAAAACAAACAATCAACAAGCTTCATTTACAATAGGTTGCAAACACCTCCTGAGCATCTAACTCTAAACAAAATATTACTCTCATCAACAAGGTTTTTTCCTTTTCTCCACCCCCTTCCCCATCCCCTACCCCCCTTCTTGAGGTTAATATATTTACATTTTCCACATTTACCATTAAACATCGCCTCAGCCTTTACCGAGTAGGGCCTACTGACAGATCATTTTCCTGGACATCAACAGCATACTGTCTCACTGGACCATTTCATCCTCTATTTTACAAGACGTTGCACTCTCCAATGGAGATACAGACCAACACCTTTAACTCATACAGCCACTACTTTCCCGACTATACCCTATATATAAAATATCGCTGACTATAATGTTACCACGTTTTATAAAGGACTCCTTTATATTACAGCATAAAACTAGATTACCTCTGTCCCCACTCATCAAAATCCTCCTCCCAACAGCCCCCCCTTCCAGAAGCTGTTGAGGCCTAACACTCCACCAATCTGATGCGCGAGGAGCATGCCCTCCATCGCATGTTGTTTAGAATATGGCTATGCCCTCGGGGACTTAAAATTTGGAGGTATGGGTTCCAAGTTGCCAAATATACCTTGCCCCTCCTGGGAGACCCTCTAGTATCTTTCGCTTCCCATGCTGCCAGTGGAAGACTTTTTTTTTTTTTTTGTAAGATGCATAAGAGCAAAGTAGGCTTGTGCTTCATATGGATAACTTCTGGATAACTTTCAAAGGCTAATTATCCCTCTCTGTGTTTTTCTGCAAAGTACACAGCCACTTTTGAATGTGCATACTGGTAGCTTATTTTCTAATAGAAACTGTGGATAATTAGCCTTTGAAAGTTATCCATAAGTTATCCACATGAAGCACAAGCCTACTTTGCTCATGCATCTTACTAAAAAAAAAAAAAAAAAGTCTCCCACTGGCAGCGTGGGAAGCGAAAGATACTAGAGGGTCTCCCAGGAGGGGCAAGGTATGTTTATCCCTCTCTGTGTTTTTCTGCAAAGTACACAGCCACTTTTGAATATGCATACTGGTAGCTTATTTTCTAATAGAAACTGTGGATAAACACCAAGAACAATGCTACACAAGCAAGACAAGGAGCTAGCCACAAGCAGCAGAGAACCATCACAGGAGTCTACTTGAAAGTCACACCACAAAGTTTATTAGAATGACCAGTCATGAACCATATTTCAGCCACTGCCTGTGTCAGAGGTCTAAAAATATAAATAGAGAAATAAAAATACAATAATGTAAGATATTAAAAGAATCAAATATAAACAATTACATATTCTGATAATATAGCTCCATGAAAGTATAAAATATACAAATATATAGAAAAAGATATAAGCATAAAACTTTTTAAGGTACAACAGAGTCATTTTTGATTGTTTGTAGTTTCAGAAATAGCTCCATGTAGGCACAGTAGTAGTTTTTCTTTATCTTTAAGAGTTGTGTGCCATACTTAATAAGAAAAATTTCATTGTAGAAGTTGCTTCTGTCCTTGCAATGATTTTTTTAATTGGTGAAAGCTTTCTGCCTCCTTTAATGTCTATGACTGTTGTGCCTTATTTTATTTCATCTTGGTTTCCAAAATATAACAAAGAGCTTATGTTGGATAATGGAAAGGCAGCTTTTTCATATATTTAATTGCACCGTACTTGCTGTGAGTATTTTTATATTTTAATAGAATATTCTGAAATCACTAAGTTTTAGGGAAGGATGAGTAGCTGCATGTGCCTGCTTTTACAATTTTTTAATGGGTTCTATTCTATCACAATGTTTTATCTAGATTACAATTCAATCCTTTTTCATACCATTTGAAGGGTATATTTGTGTCATTACATTATTGCCCTTTCTGTATTTCCATATAGTTGGATGGCAGTTTGCTGATTTTCTGATTTGATTTTTCACACTTGTAATCATCTCGGTAATGGACATCCTATATAATAAAACGCACCTCCAACATTCTGAAGCTGACTGCATGGCTGAGGCATTCCTGCTCTCTGTATCCATCTCCTGAATTGATATCACGTACTTCCGGGTTCGTCACAAGCAGAAGTGACCAACCACACGAGGTTTCTCGGCTTCAGAATGTTGGAGGTGCATTCTATTAAATAGGATTGGTCAAGGGTCACGTGATGCGCGGCTAGAGAGCGGGTGTCGTCGCGCTGAGCTCCTGCCTCTCCCGCGCCGTTTTTACAATTAAAACCTTTACCCTCGCCGCTCTACACAGCGGTAAAATACACCGCCGGCGATCTAAAAGACCGGGGCTTCGCTGAGAAGTGTAGCGGAGTCGTAGTGGAGCGCGATGACCGCGAAACCGGTGAAGAAAGACGGCACGCGAACCCGCACAGCAGAGGCAAAGATGGCGGACAGAGAAGAAGACGGCCCGAAGTCAGTCAGCTCTGCGTGGGCGGCGGAGGTGGCAGCGGAAGTCTCTGCCATGCTGGGATCGTCGGTAGATACAAAACTCCAAAAGATAACAGAACAATTAGGAGGTATCGATAATAAGCTGGAGACCATCCAATCAGAGTTTTCCCACTACAAACAGCGGCTCTCCGATGTAGAGGACCAGGTACAACAACAGGAGAAAATGCAAACTGACTTGAAAAGCAAGGTGGACAAGCTGGAGAGTAAGCTGGAAGACCTGGAGAACAGAGCTCGCAGGAGTAACATCCGAATGGTAGGCCTGCCTGAAACGATTAAAGATTTAGAGTTGAAAGATTTCTTGGAGACCTGGCTACCAAAAACTCTGCAATTACAATCGCTAGCGGGGCCCTTAAGAGTGGAACGTGCTCATCGGCTGGGACCTGGAAACCCGAAAGATCCACGCCCCCGAATTGTTATTTTCAAGGTCCTCAATTTTGCTCATAAGCAGGAGATATTTAGAGCCTTTCGGAGGGCAGGAGTTGTACAATATGATAATCACACTGTGCGCTGTTTCCAGGACTTCTCGGCGGGTGTTTCCACGCAACGGAGAGCATTTCGTGAGGTGTGTCAACAGCTATTTGCCAAAAAAATTCAATTTGCTTTGCTCTACCCGGCCCGTTTAAAGATCTGGCACAAGGGGAAACAGTTCATATTCACCTCGGCAGCAGAGGCCATGCAGTTTGTGAAGAGGGACCTGGTAGCTGAAGAACCAGCGTGAAGGAGCACGGGTAGAGACTTTGCAGATACATTGCAACTGGTGCTTCTTGGAGACAATAGTGGAGCTTACAGATCAGGAGGACGTGGACGAAGTCTGAAAATTGATAGCTCAGAGAGCGGTAGCTGACCCAGGAACCGGAAGTTGCTGAAATGGTCTAATTATACCTGTTACCACTGTTTAAATTGTTGATTGTTTGTTTGATTGGGACCAAGGGCTGAAATGTGGTAAATGTTTAATTATTGAGTTTATTGGGGGAGGAAGTAGATTATTATGATAATGGTCTCTGGGGATTTTGTAATATAAATATGGATTAATTAGGTGTGATAGAAGTACAAGGAAGGCGGAGCTAAGATGTAAAGATGGTTCATGATAAAAGGGTAATACTTGGGGAGGGAATGGAAGGGGGCGGGAGGGGGGGAGCTCGCGTGATCCTAGACCACGGTAAAACTGTGGAGCGGTTCTAGGGAGGGGAAGGGGGGAAGGGGGATAGGGAAGGGTAGGAGGCCTATGACAAGAGTGTATTTGCCGGGCCGGAGTTATGGGGGATTGAAGAGGGAAGCCCCATGGGCTGGGGGGGATTCTCTCGTTTTGTTCACAAATATAACTTTTTATGTGTTAATATTTGACTTTTGGTACACTGGGGTCACTTAAAATTGTCTCTTGGAACGTGGGGGGAGTTTCATCCCCCATAAAGAGGACGAAAGTGATCCAGGCGCTGAAGCGGCAGAAAGTAGATATTGCCCTGCTGCAGGAGACGCATCTATCATCAAAGGAACATATAAAGTTTAAGACAGACTGGGTAGGTTCATTGTTAGAGGCCCCAGCAGTGGGGAGGAAGGCTGGGGTGTTAATTCTCTTCAGGAAAGGTTTACAAATCAAGACTATATCTACAATAAAGAGTTCGGAGGGGCGATATATTGTGGCCTCAATGGAAGTTGAAGGTCAAAATCTGGTGCTCTGTAATGTGTATGCCCCAAATGTGTTTGACAAAAAATTTTTTCAGGGGTTAATTACTCAGTTAACTAAGTTTAAAGGGGGAAACTTTATAGTGGGAGGCGATTTCAACCTCGTGGTTGATCCCCTGCTTGATAGATCTGGTTCTGGTGCTGGGAGTTCGGGAGGGGGTGCCCGGGCCTTGACTTTGCTTTGTGAAGCACTAGACTTAGTGGATGCGTGGCGTGTCTTACATCCGTCAGACAAAGATTTCACCCATCTCTCCAGAGCTCATGCGTCACAGTCTCGAATTGATTATTTATTTGTCTCGAGCTCTCTTTTTTTCACAGATAGCACAGGCAGAGATTGGTCCTTATGCAGTCTCGGACCATGCTTTGATCTGGCTGAGATGGGTGGGGCTCATAAAGGGGGGTGGTATGCGTCTCTGGAGATATCCCTTAGAATTGGTGGGGGATCAGAAATTTCAGGCATTCTTAAAGGAGAGGATGGCGGATTATGCATTTCACAATGATAGACATAGGCAGCAGCCGCCCTTATTTTGGGAAGCACAAAAAGCTGTATTGCGGGGGGACATTATTTCCTACTGTGCTCGAGCTAGGAAGATTCGGGACAAGGCGATTTTGCGTCTAGACTTGCAGATTCGCAACTATAGGAGGCAATATGGCCGACATGCTACTGATGAGAATAGGACACTACTCTTGGGCGCACAAAAAGAACTGAATGAACTACTACACCAGAGGGCAGTAAAAACCCAATTTTATTATAAATATAAATTATTTCAATATGGTAATAAGGCCGGGAAGTTGTTGGCAAATATGGTGCGAGGCAGGAGTGGAGTTTCTAGAGTTCTACAGTTGAAGGCCTTAAACGGGCAGATGCTGAGAACAGATCAGGAAATAGCGGACTGTTTTGGCCAGTTTTATGAGGCTCTTTATGCTAAGCCGGAAGATGAGGGGCTGAGCGCAGAAATGTTTTTAGATTCTGTAGAGTTACCTAAACTGTCTCCCCGGCAGGTGCAAGGGCTGAATGGCCCAATTGTGGAAGGCGATCTTATGCTAGCATTGCAACAAAGTGCATCTCATAAAACGCCGGGTCCAGATGGCTATCGAATGGAATTTTACAAGCAATTTTATGAAAACATTAAAGACCCGCTTCTGGCACTGTTCAATTTTATGGTGGAGGAGAGAATTATTCCGGACACGATGAAAGAAGCCCAGATTGTAGTTATCCCGAAGGCCGGTAAGAACGTAACAGACCCTGGATCGTATAGGCCAATTTCTCTTCTCAATGCAGATGTCAAGTTGTACGCTAAAATATTGGCAAATAGGTTGGCCAGGGTGCTTCCAGATCTGGTAGAGGAGGCTCAAGTAGGATTCGTGAAAGGGAGAACAGCGGTTCGGAATATCCGTGCCATATTGGCCTCCCTGGAGACAGTGAAATATCAACGTTTGGCTTCTCTGTTAATCAGCTTTGATGCAGAGAAAGCTTTTGACATGGTGAGGTGGCCCTTCTTGTTTGAGACGTTGAAGCAATATGGTATTCAGGGGTCCTTTTTAGATGCCATTAGGGTGCTATATTTGGAGCCTTCAGCTTATGTCTGGGTAAATGGGGTGCGCTCCCGTTCATTTAATATCTTTCGAGGTACACGGCAAGGTTGTCCGCTTTCTCCCTTATTATTTGTCCTGTCCCTAGATCCCCTGGTTAGAGCAATACAAACCCATCCAGAGATAAAAGGGGTACCGATAGGACTTTCGCAATTTTTATTGTCTGCCTTTGCGGATGACCTGCTGGTACACCTGACACAGCCCCTAAAGTCACTCCCGGCTCTGTTAGAACTTTTTCAAGAATTTGGTGACTATGCAGGATTTAAGCTTAATTACACAAAATCTTTGGCATTGGCCTCTCAAGAGGAGCAGAAAAGGGAATGGGGACGGACCTTTCCTCTTAAGTGGGCGCAGGAATCTTTTTGCTATTTGGGAATTTGGTTGTCCATGAATTCATTCGATATATATCGCCTAAATGTCAACAGACTGATAGGTGCAACGGAGGTGCGCTTGAATAGCTGGGTGACCCTGCCCCTCACATTATATGGCCGCATTCAGTTGTTTCGGATGGTAGAGTTCCCCAGATGGCTGTATTGTTTGAGATTACTCCCCGTCCTCATACGTCAACGAGACCTTAAATTACTATATCGTTTGTTTAGACGGTATTGCTGGGGAAGGAAAAAGGCTAAGTTGCCATTACCCTTGTTGATGGGTCATTGGAAAGAGGGGGGGCTAGGGTTACCAGATTTGAGACGTTATAATAGGGCATGTTTACTGAGGTATTTTGGGGATTGGTTTTTTGACCGAGAAGATTACACGCCTAAAGAAATAGAAGGACAGTTCTTTGCCCCTTGTCATTTCTACTTTCTATTACAGGCACCTAGAGCTTTCGTTCCAGAGCATTTGAGGAATAGCTTGTTGCTGGCATCTTTGCGAACCCTTTGGAAAGATCTGATGGGCATTTGGGGTTTGCAGACAGAAACGTCGGACATGTTGCCAATTGGTGGGAATTTATGTTTCATGCCTGGGATAGATAATAGGACATTTCAAACTTGGGGGCAGTTAGGCATTAGCCGTTTGGAACATCTTTTGAATGAGCAGGGGACGTTGTTAAGCTTGGGAGCTTTGGGTATCGGTTATGCTATGAACAATATATTTGCCTATAGTCAGGTAACACATTATGTGAGGTCCTTAGATCCGGAGGCTTTAAGATCCAGGCATTGCCACAAGGTGAGACAGTTTTTGGAAGGAGGGGGAACTGCTCGGCTTTCGGTCTCAAGGTTGTACCAGCTGTTGGGGAAACTGCCGCTTATGAAGGATAGAGAGTTGATAAGAATGCGCTGGGCTCGAGATTTAGCAAGACCAGGACTGTCCTTAGACTTTAATAAAATGACATCTCGGATACCGGAAATGACAGGCAATGCGGGTCTCCGTGAATGCCAGTACCGAATTCTTCACAGAGCATACCTTACAAAAACTCAGCTTTTTAAGATGGGAGGAGTAGAAAATCCTTTGTGTGAGAGGTGTGGGAGGCTACCAGGATCTTTAATCCATTGTTTGTGGGAGTGTTACCAGGTACAGCATTTTTGGAAGGCGGTCTTGCGTTATTTGTCTTTGTTGCTAGGTTCAAAAATTGTATGTTCACCGGTAGGAATACTGCTGGACAAGTATGAGATCTTTGCCTTGCAGGGTACGTCTGGGAAGCATTTGGTTCGTAAAGCCTGCTTGGTTGGTAAGCGACTGCTTCTCAGTCAGTGGGTGGGTAGTTCTCTCCCGGATTTCTGGCACTGGAGAAACAGATTCCATGAGCTGATGCTTTTTGAGCGCCGGGGTGTAAGGGGCTCTTCTAGGAGGAGGAAATCATTTTTGGGCATTTGGGGCCCATACATTCAGTCACTACATACAAGAGGTAGAAGTATGGTGCTCAATTCCCTTTGATTCTGGGAGGTGGGAACAGATTGTATGTTAACTTTTGGAGGTCTCCTTAGTTTGGGAGGGTAGGGGTGGGAAGGAAGAGGAGGTAGATAGTAAGGGGAGAGGGGTGGGGGTAGGATAGTAATAGGGGTAATAAAGGGATGGATGTGCTTCTCCTGCTCGGTGGCCAATAAAATGTTGCTTTGCTGAATCATAATACAGGGTGGGGTGGAGTTGGAGCTTAATGTAGCAGGGTAGTACCAAATAATGCCTAAAGTGTTTGGTTTACTATTCATACTTTTTGGGAATGTTGCCAAACAATACATATGTAGTAATTGGGTATATAGGTATATTGGCTGTTGTAATACACTGTATTTCCAAAGGTACAAGAATGGGTCTACCCATAAGTAAGAGGGGGGAGGGAAGGAATTTAGATACAATATCAATAAATACCCCACAATATGAGTATAAGTTGAATTCACCATTTATTTTACTGCTCATTTAACAATATAAAAAAGTAAATATTTTGGTTACAGTGACATGGTTGGAGAGGAGGGGGGGGGGGAAAGGATTAAATATAGAAGAGAGGGTAGGGGTAGGTTGTTCGGGGATAAAAGATGAAAATGATTTGACGTTTGAAGAAGGATCGATAGTTGTCTGTTGTACTAGTAATGTTACTTGTTGAAACACTATGAATGTATATCTCACATAATACGTCAATAAACAGATTTAAAGTAAATAGGATTGGTCAGTTCCTTGAAGCACAGCCAGAGCTCAGTGTCCTGCACAGTAATGCTCAGACACCAGAGAGAGAGGGGGGGGGGTGGGGCTGACACCAGAGAGAGGGAGGGAGGGGGGCCTGACACCAGAGAGTGTGTGGGGGGGGGGGGGGGGAGGTAACTCTGTCACACACACACTCTCTCACACAGTCAATGTCTTTCTCTCTCTCACACTGTATCACAGTCACTCGCACACTCTTGGTCTCATACACTCAGTCTCACAGAGAGTCTGTGTCTCACACACACACTCTCTCGCACACACTGTATCTGTGTGAAACACTCTCTCTCTCTCTCTCACTGTGTCTCACATACGCACTTGCACAAACTCTCATTCTCACACACACACTCTCTCTCACAGACACACTCGCACCCAGACTCTCACTCTCTCTCTCTCACAGACACACTCGCACCCAGACTCACACTCTCTCTCTCTCACACACACACACACACTTGCACATTCACTCTCTCTTTCACACACAGTCACTCTCACATACACTCTCAAACATACACACTCCGAGGAAAACCTTGCTAGCGCCCGTTTCATTTGTGTCAGAAACGGGCCTTTTTTACTAGTTGAATATAACTGCTAAAATTACATTTGTATGTATTCCTTTATCCATTTTATTTTATATGGTATACAATTTTGTGTTCTTATCCACATTTATCAGTTTATCTAACGGTTTATATTCAATATTTTAATACTTCTTATGCTGTATTTTAACTTTTATATGTTTAGACCCCTGACACAGGGAAAGGCTGAAACAGTTTGTGTTGGGTCATTCTAATGAAGTTTGTGGTGTGACTTTCAAGTGGATTCCTGAAGTAATTCTCTGCCTGTGGCCACCTCCTTGACTTTCTGGTATGCCTGTGCAATTTTGCACCTGCTATTAGGGGTAAAATAGCATGTGTACATTTTGAGAATGCAAATGTACAGAAGTTTTTTTGCCCTGCATAGAAATGTTTTTAGATGAGGAATCTACCTGGGTAAATTATTTACATGCTAGATCTCTTTTGAAAATTGTCAATGTAGGGGGTTCTTTTAAAAATGGAATGCTCTTATAGTATTAATACTGGTTTCCAAATGGTGAAAGGAAAGAAACAGGCAAACTGGTAGCTTAAACAGTCTGTGGCACTGAGAAGACTTTCCTTTTCACTATACACTGAATTAGTTATGCTTTCATAAATTCATGTACGTGTTAAGGCTTTTTGCCACAAATAATACGAATAGTTTTCTTTTGCAGTTGTCCACATTGAAGGATCACTGGGACAGGTAGCTGTTTCCACCTGCTATAGTCCCCGCCGGGCCATCGACGCTATATGTCATACTGTAGCTGATGAGGTAAATCTGGTTTGCTGAAATGTGTTGTTGGAAGGGAAACAGTATGGTTGTTCTGACATAAAGTATTGGTTGGAATTTGGCGTCTTCAAAGGCCTGGCAGTTATGGTGTACATAATCTTGAGAAATCAAATTCAGTGGATTGGAGTAAATCTCTATAGCGGGAGTTACAGAATCAAAATAATAGAACAACCCAGCGCTAATAATCCAATACTTCCTAATATAATTCAAGGAGAATGTAATCAAACCACAGGAGCCTCATTGATGACTCACAGGTCCTCTTTTAGTCACGCTCAATATAGTTGAAGTTTTGTTAAAATAAATTATTTATGAAGACAGTAATTAAATATTTTATTAAATGGTTTAATGTCAGCACTTAGGTTGGAGCCTATGAAGATTAAGGCAAGCCACAAACTGTAGCTCATGTGTAACAAGTTGACACTGAGGGTCTTGTGGGTTGATTGTGTTCTCCTTGAATTTTATTAGGAAGTATTGGATTATTAGGTTGTACATAATCTTGATGGCCTTACAATGAAAGGTGGCTGGCAAATTGAGCAACAGTATAATAATGGGTGACTTGAATTACCCCAATGTTAACTGTATAAATGCTACTTCAGGGAGTGCTAGGGAGGTAAAATTCCTAGACGTAATAAATGACTGCTTCTTGGAGCAACTGGTCCAGAAACCGACAAAATGGGGAGCCATTTTAGATCTAGTCCTTAGTGTAATACAGGGCACAGTGTGAGAGGTAATGGTATTGCATCTGTTGGGAAGCAGTGATCATAACATGATGAAGTTTGAGCTAATATCTGAAGTGAAGCCACAAAAGAAATCTGCTGTAGCAACATCTAATTTTCAAAAGAGCCACTATGATAAAATAAGGAAAATGATTAAAAAGAAGCTAAAAGGATTGGCTGCAAAGGTTAGGACTTAAATCAGTAATGGACGTTGTTTAAAAGTACCATCTTGGAAGCCCAGACCAGATGCATTCAACATGTTTACAAAGGTGGAAAGAGGAGAAAATGACAGCCAACATGGTTAAAAGGTGACGTGAAAGAGGTTCTTAGAGTCAATAGAATGTCCTTCAAAGAATGGAAAAAGGACCCAAATGAAGAAAATAAGAAGCAACATATAAGCACTGGTGAATTAGATGCAAAGCATTGATAAAGATGGCTAAAAGAGAATAAGAAAAACTTGCTGCAGAGGCAAAAACATACAGTAATAACTTTTTCAGGTACATCAGAAGTAGAAAGCCTGCAAGGGAATCCATGGGATCATTAGATTATGAAGGAGCAAAAGGGGCACTCAGGGAGTACAAAGCCATAGTGAAGAGATTGAATGAATTATTTGCTTTGGTCTTTCTGGAAGAAGATGCAAGAGATCTACCTCTACCTGAAATGGTTTTCAAGGATGATGTTATGGAGGAAAGAAATCTGAAGAAACTAGAGCCAAATTGGCAAATTAAAGAGTAATAAATCACCTGGACTGGATGGCATGCATCCAAGGGTACTGAAAGAACACAAACATGAAATTGTTGATCTGCTGTTAATGATCTGTAACCTGTCATTAAAAACAGCCATAGTACCTGAAGGGTGACCAATGTAATGCTGATTTTAAAAAAGGGTTCCAGGGGTAATCCTGGAAGTTACAGACTAATAAGCCTGACTTCTGTGCCAGGCATGATACTGGAAACTATTGTAAGGAATAAAAACCACTACACCTCTTCTCAGGAAATTTAGACTGCCCCAACTTGACATTTTGTCCTTTAAATTATAAGCTCCTTTGAGCAGGGACCCGTCCGTCTTTGTTAATTTGTACAGCGCTGCGTAACCCTAGTAGCGCTCTAGAAATGTTAAGTAGTAGTAGTAGAATAAAATTACAAAACACCTAGATAAACATGGTTTATCATGTTACATCTAGAGCAGAAGCAGAGGCTGCTGGCTCTGCTCCTCTGTTTCCCCACCAAATTGACCACATATCCTGCATATTTTTCTTGCGAGAAATGAATAATAGTTTCCTTCCCTTTTGCTGTGCTTGTTGGCTCAGAGTAGTGAAGGTTTTGAGGATTTTGCTTTTGAAATGGCGATGAGATTGATCCTCAGGGCTCTGGAGAAATCATGAGGAGCTGAAGCTAAGATAGCAGCTCAATCATCCCCACCAAGTCCTTCAGTATGTTCTGAATGGTCTAAGGGAGATTGTGTCAAAAGTGCGGGCTGTAGTGGAAGCTGTGTTGGATGCCAAACTACAACAACTACATGACAGAATCGAGGCTACTCACGATTGGATAATATGGATTTGTAGTTTCATGTGCAGCAACATCGAGTGGGAGCACCAGAAGCTAGGGCTAAGTGCATCTATATGGATCAGCTTTGCCTCGGTGTCCAGCAGAAGGACCGTAAGATGGATGATATGGAGAGTGGAGCCTGGCATAATAACCTGCACCTGGTGGGCCTTTGAGTCCTTGAAGGATGAAGATTTGGTGAAAACCCTAGAGACTTGGCTACTCCAATCTTTGCATTTTGCATCTCGAGAATCATTTTAAAATTGAATGGGCCTGTTGGCTAGGCTCTGGGACGGGTGGTCATGCACATCCTAGGATGGTTGCTTTTTGTGTTTTCCATCTGGCATATTAAGCGAGCTATAGTTCAAGCATTGCATTGTAGACAATGTTTGGATTAATATAATTGGAAAGTCTTATCTTTCCAGAATTATTCTAAAGTGCAAACTCGACGAAAAGCTTTTGCTCACCTATATACTGAACTTTATGTTCGGAAGATTTTGTGTGTCTTACTTTACTGTGCACGACTTCAGATTCTATTGATGGTCAAACACATTTTTTCACCTCTGTGGAAGCAGCAAAAACTGTTCAATTTCTCCCAGCCAGTGTGGGAACTTAGGTAGCTACTTCTGCGGGCTTTGGCTGTGCAAGTAGTTTTTGTTCGTTTGGACCATTTGTTCTTTGCTTTCTTTTGTGTATTTTGCCAAGGCACATTAGGACTTTTATTTTGGGTTTTACTCCTGTTTCTTGTATAAGCTTGTTTTAGTTTGATTAGGATATGTGGTTCAATATGTTGTTTTTACAGGTTACTGCTTCTGGTCCTGTAGCATTCTAACTTTGTGGAAAGGTTCTGCCAGTCCTAGGCAAAAACAAAAACTTAGTCTCCCACCTGGTTATAAATTTGCATTTTACATTGATGAAACTGCTATAATTATTGGGAATATTTAGATTTATTTACTAAAGGAAAGTTATATTCTAGTGGAATTTGAAAGTTAAATCAACTGAAAATTCTTTGATCAGACTGTATCATTTCTGGTCATACCTAGAGACCTTTGTTTGATACATCACTTGGCTGACTCCCTGGGACTTATAGTCCCACCCACCCCAGGGTTTTCCAGTCATATATAGACAAGCCAGAACTCATTAACGTCACTCTTCAGTCACACACAGGCAATCTTGCGGACTGTTAACCCCATCATAGTACACCTGTTCATACCCATTTCAATCAATCAGGATG
The DNA here is from genome assembly GCF_901765095.1 of Microcaecilia unicolor. NCBI lineage: Eukaryota > Metazoa > Chordata > Amphibia > Gymnophiona > Siphonopidae > Microcaecilia > Microcaecilia unicolor. Next base: position 125,713,641 of record NC_044037.1, read on the forward strand.
ACTTTTATTCTCTGTAATAACTGTGCTTTAGTTTCAAGGCCAATCATCTGGAGACTTAAGACTTGTCCTATCTGTCTTCAGCTTGCTAGTTTACTTTTAAATGATTTTTGTTGATGATCAAACATTTCAAACAGAATTATTAAAGGCAAATATTCTGTAATCATACTAATACATCATTTGCATTTATGTACATCTTATCTGGATCATCAAGTTTACCCCTTTTACTCCCCCTCTACCCATCCCCCCCTATAACCTCTGTACTGTGAACTTCTTACTTCATGGTATCTATTCCTTCCGAAATCTGTCACCAGACTTTACCCATCTAAATCAAGGAGTATATGTCTACTGGGTTACCCATAATTTAGGGTTTGCCAAAGTTGTTAAGTCCAGCACTTCTTGCTTTATGAGAGAGATTTTGCAAATACGGGTTCCATATATTGATAAAATTCTTTCTTCTCTTTGGGTTGCCATAGGCCGCCGCCTTGGCTTCCCAGAGCATTAGCTCATGGAGCCTATTCCTCCAGAGCCAAACGGAGGGTGGTTCCGCCTGCATACAGTATCTAAGTATACATTTTTTTTCCCCACTGCATATGCCTTACTGTATATAAGAATAACTCCCCATTTTTATCTGAGATCTCATATGCATTGCTTTTGTTCAAGAGTACTCCTCTCCAGGAGGGGAGCAGCCCTTGCCCTAATAATTGTTGAAGGTATTTCTGTACCTCTCTCCAAAATGATTTTATTCTGTCACATCTCCAAAATGCATGCAAAAAGGTACTTCTCTCTCTGTGATATTTAGGGCATTGGGCATCAGCTATCCAGCCTTCCCTTGCTGCTTGTGATTTTGTGATGTATCCCCGATGAATAATCCTATATTGACTCTCCTGCAGTTCCACCCCACCCACTTGTTTGGGTATATCTTTGATCAATTTAGCAAAATTTATTCCCTTCAACTCGTATCCCAAATCTTTACTCCATGTGTCTTTAAGCATCTCATATACACGAGGAGGACTAAGTGACATTAAAGCTCTATGTATGCTCGATATTGACACCTGTCCATGTGCATCCCCCCTTAGGAATTCACACAACCTATGGCCCACCCTCGTGTCCAGAGCTGCCTGGTCCAAACTGAACCAATAATGATGTAATTGTCTGTATGTGTAATAATCCTTATTGGCAAGTGAGAGCCTCTGCTGCAGGTCCTGGAATCTATACAGTCCCCTTTCTTCATTCCTCAAATGTTCAAGCAAAGTAGGTCCCAATTCCGACCATCTATCAAATATCCCTTTCTCTAACCCCGGGGAAAAATCCCCATTCCCTCGCAATGGGAGTTGATCACTAATATTGGGATCTTGTCTCCAGGAACGCATAAGGAATTGCCAAATGCGTCGCAGTGGCTGCAGCAGTATGCTTTTCCTACAAACAAGTGGCAAGCTTTTTGTTTTAGCCTGCAGGAGAAAATTCAAATGCCAAGGTCTAAATAGTGCACGTTCCCAGCTAAGCGGTGTATGTTGATTTGTATTAAGCAGCCAATCCCTAAGATGTCTCAGAAGGCACACCTGATTGTATCGTTTAATATAAGGGAATCCTAACCCTCCCTGTGCCAATCCATCATACAAATATTCAAATCGTAATTTAGACTTCCTCCCCCCCCCCCCCCCCATAAAAATTTCCGACTCATCCTGTTCAGCTTCCGTAAATCTTTACCAAGTATATGTACAAGTATATGTTTTGGCAACACCTGTAAGATATAGAGCCATCTCGGGAATATGATCATTTTAAATAAATTGATTCTACCCATTAACGATAAAGGTAAATTGCTCCATCTCTCAAGAGAGCATCTGGTGTCCTGTAACAGCTTTTCTATGTTAATTTTATATAATGTGGTGGTGTCCGTAGCCAGCCGTATTCCTAGATATCTGAAGGATTCCTCCACGCACTTTCAACGGAAGCTGTTCCCGCCAAACTCCAACTTGGTCTCCTTCCCTCTGCAAAGCTTCTGACTTCTCCAAATTTAGTTTAATACTGGAGAAATCACCAAACTCTGCCATACATTCTAAAAGAGCTGTCAGTGATGTTTCAGGGTGGATCACGTGTGCCAGCAAATCATCAGCGAAAGCGGCTATTTTAAAAGTTTCTGTGCCCACCCTGACTCCTTGTACATCGGGTGTTTGTTGAATATTTCTAATCAGTGGGTCTAGTGTTAATACGAACAATAAAGGCGACAGGGGGCATCCCTGCCTAGTTCCCCTATGTATAGGAAAGGGAGGTGACAAGATTCCATTAACCCGGGAGGAAGTGACGTCATCGGAAGAGATGGCTGCTTGATCAGTAAGCTCAGTCGTCTCTAGAGCAAAATCGAAGCATTCCTCGTGCAAAAAAGCGAAAAAATCACTCCTAATATAAAAGAACTAACGCTAAACTCATGGCAGCAAAGAAAAAGCTGGCAAAATTCAAGTTTACGTCCGAGTCATCGAGCGCTACAAAAGGAACCGGACTTCGTTCTCGAGGGGCCAAGATGGCGAACGCGGAAAGCGAATCGGACCAGGACCTTGAAGAGCAGTTTGAGAGCGAGGCAGAAATTAGTAAGAACGATTTCGCCAAATGGTTTACAGAATTAAAAACTGAAATGGTGACAACAAGATGTAGCATTCAAACGGCGGTAGCGGAATTGCGCGAAGAAATCAAAGAAATCGGAAATAGGCTGGCAGAAACGGAGGAAAAAACGGAGGCCATATCGCAGGAAGTGCGGGACCTCCGGGGCTCCATAAAAAATGAACAGCAAACAAGAGTGGATATGGAAGACAGGCTGGAAGACCTTGAAAATCGCACTAGAAGGTGCAACTTGAGATTCAGAGGCATTCCGGAGGAGGATCAGTATAAAGACGCTGAGAAAGTGGTTCAAGAAATCTGTGCCTCACTACTTAATCAGGCCTCCAATGCAGGAGAGGGTCGAGAGAACGCACCTGTGGAACTGGAAAGGGCGCACAGAAGCCTAGGTGCACCAAGGAAAGGATTGCCAAGAGATATAATAGCCTGTTTTCTCAGGTTTCCAGTTAAAGAGAAAATTTGGAGAAAAGCGAGAGAACTGGGGGAGATAACTTAGAACACGGCTAAGATCCGGATATATCAGGACCTGGCTAGACAAACGCTACAGCGCAGAAGAAACTTTAAGGACATCACGAGCTACTTACAAAAATCTGGATTACGCTACCGCTGGCTGTTTCCTTTTGGGCTGCAAGTAACGGTGGGGAGTACCACCCGCCGTCTTCAGTCACCGCAAGGAGCGTGGAAAGTCTTAAAGGAGATGGGATGTACAGATGTCCCCAGAGAGGAAGAAACCATGCAGCAATCCCAAGGCAGCACAGGGAGAAAAGATCAGACGGGTTGGCAGATGGCTGTCGGGAGGAGGAGCCGCCTCCCAGCACGAAATGCAAGAGATACAGTGGAGAAAGATGATGCCACCTGAAGCTGAAAAGGACTGAACAGGGACTTTGAATGAGTTTCCACTGTAGTAAGTGGGAGTGAAGATGCAACAAGTTGAAAGGTTATATATGTGATGTTGGGGTAAATGCATATCTGAGTATTAATAGAAGGGAAGGGGGAAAGCAAAATAAATAAGGGAGGGAATGCATATTTGATTAAGAGACCGGGCAGTCAAGCTCAGAGGATGACGCGCTTCCTTAAGGGAAATACTGGCACGAAAGAGCGAGTGCCAGTTGATGGGGAGATTGGGGGGGGGGGGGGGTACAGGGGAGGGCTGAGCGATAGAGGACTACGTATTGGGTCATGGAATGTAAATGGGTTAAACAATCCGGGTAAGAGAAGTATAATTTTCAGAGAACTGCGCAGATTGAATTGTGATATAATAATGTTGCAGGAAACCCACATTAGAAAGAAGGATGAAGCACTTATTATGAACAAAGGGCTGGGGGAGGGGTATACATTGGCTGATACTAGGGGAAATAAGACGGGAGGTTTAGTGATTTATGTGAAAGAACATTTGCAGTTTGTTAAAGAGGCTGTGTATAAAGACAGAGAAGGTCGCTGCCTTGCAGTCAGGGGGAAGGTCAACAATCGCAATATCACATTAATAAACATGTATGCACCAAACAAGGGACAAGGGAGATACTTTGATGCCACTCGGGCGGAACTGATTTCCTTTGTAGAAGGAGTGGTAATGCTGGGGGGAGACTTCAACCATGCGGCGGGGACCATGGACCACTCTGACAGGACGGATGGGGGAGAGGGGTATAATGGGCGCCAATTTCTTAGACTGATGCGCGAATTAGACGTAATAGACATATGGCGTTTACAGCACCCAGGACAGCGCCAGTACACACACTATACCCATGTACAGGGAACATACGCCAGAATAGATGCAATTTGGGGTAGCCGGAACATATGGGGAGATATAAAGGAGGCAGAGATCGAGAGTATACATGCCTCTGATCATGCAGCAGTTTGGGTCACATTAGATGGGTTGGGTAAGCAAAGATCAGGACAAATCTGGAGACTCAATGAAACTTTACTAGATGGAGAATCTGATTGCCAAGAAATTAGGAACACTATTAAAGAGTACTTGGAACTAAATGATACGGGGGAGGTAACGGATGGGACAATGTGGGATGCTTTAAAAGCAGTAGTGAGGGGGATCTTAATTAAAAAGGGGGCTCACAAGAAGAAACAGAGGGCAGAGAGGGAGGTAGAAATTCGGAGGCAACTAGCGAGAATGGAAGCTATACATCAAAGAGAGGGGAGACCCCAACAATTAGTAGAACTTAAAAAATGGAGAGCGGAACTGCATATGATTCAGATGAAAACCATGGAATTCCATAGACAATTAATGCAGCAGAAATTTTTCGAGTTCAGCAACAAAGCTGGGAAAATCTTAGCTAGAGGTTTGCGTGATAGAAGAGTTAAGAACACGATCACTAAAATTAAGGGCCCAAAAGATGTGATTTACCATCAAGATGAGGAAATCAGGACACAATTTATGGATTTTTATAAAAAGCTATTATATAAAAGGGAATCAACAGAATCTGTAGAAAGCATCAGGGATTATATACAGGGACTTGGATTACAAAAGGTGTCGGTACAACAGAGAGATGAGATGGAAGCAGCAATAACATTAGAGGAAGTGTTAGGAGTTATCAGAGGCCCTAAAGGGTGGGAAATCACCAGGGCTAGATGGATATACTGCTAAATATTATAAAATCTTCCAACAGGAACTGGGTGAGGTTGGGTAATGCTAGCTTTGAGGGGAAAGGATTCCCAACCAGCATGCAGGAGGCAGGGATATCGGTTTTGTTGAAACCTGGGAGAGATCCAACTTTATGTGGGTCGTTTAGACCGATATCCCTGCTGAATGTAGATGTTAAAATCCTGGCCAAAATAATGGCAAATCGGCTGAGTGGGATATTACCATCTCTCATACACGAGGACCAATCTGGCTTCATTAAACATAGGCAAGTAGCAGACAACATTAGAAGGACCCTTAACTTAATTTGGGGGGCACAAAAGAGGGGAGACTCTATGACTTTATTAACAATAGACGCCAAAAAGGCGTTCGATAGGGTCGAATGGAATTACTTATGGGAGGTAATGTTAGGAATGGGATTTGGCAACACTTGTAGGCTGGGTGAAAAAGCTATATGACCAACCAAGGGCAAAGATTAAAGTGAATGGGGGTGGTCAGACCCAGTGAACATACAGAGGGGGACCAGACAGGGATGCCCCCTATCCCCGCTGTTATTTGCAATATCTATTGAACCATTGGCCCAACGAATAAGAGCATTGAAGGAAGCGCGGGGGGTCCGAATGGGAGGAAAAGAGCATATAATAGCTTTATTTGCAGATGATCTGCTGTTTTACATTGGAAAACCACTTGCGACACTGCCGGTGCTAATAAAGGAATTAAATCTTTTTGGGTCATTGTCAGGTTTTCGTGTAAATTTTGATAAATCTGAACTCATGGGAATAACTGCCGCTGATCAGGAAATAGAACAACCAGGGAAGAGACATGGTTTTCGCTGGACAGGCAGAAATTTTCGCTATTTGGCCATAAGTGTACCCCGGGATCTAAACACATTATTCCTATTGAATTACACACCGCTTATAGCAGCTATTAGAAGGGACTTGCAAAAGTGGAAGGGAGGATTGTTGTCATGGTGGGGTCGTATAGCGGTGGTCAAGATGAATATTCTTCCTCGACTGTTATTCCTATTTCAAACACTGCCAATAGCTGTCCCTAAAGGGGAATTACAGAAATTACAGACGGAAATAGGGGAGTTCATTTGGGCAGGACATCCAGCCAGATTATCACGGAAAATAATGTGGAGAGCAGTAGAACTAGGGGGCAGAGGAATCCCTAATATTACTTGGTATTACTGGGCAGCCCAACTGCGGCAAATTGAGCTCTGGAGCACAGTTGATCTTTCTCCGGTTACCCAGTTAGAACAGATATTTGTACAGGAAGGTAGGCTAGATGCACTACTCTGGGGGTCTATCCCTGAACATACGTATAAAACACTAACATTGAATCCCTTCATTTCACATTTGTTAATATTATGGGGTAAGCTCAAAAAGAAACTCAGGGGACCACATAATAGATCCACATACGCTTGGCTCACACAAGAACCGGGGTTCCCAGGGGGGCAGGAAAACAAGATAATTGCCTCATGGTATGATAAAGGTTTGATTAGGTTTCGTGAGTTTACAAGAGAGGGCAAACTTAAAAACTTTGAAGAGATTAGTAAGGAATATGATCTTCCTGAGACAGAAATCTATGCATATCTTCAAGTTAGAAATTATATGGTGACAGCAAAATGGAATAAGGGCAACTGGATAGATAATGAAAAGTTTGAAAACCTATGGGGGTCCCTATATGGGGGAGGAAAAGGGATCTCTAAATTATACGAACATATTAGGGGCTCTTCCTTTGAAAAATTACCTTATATGAAAGCTTGGGAGCAGGATCTTGAACAAGAATTCAATGGGGGAGAATGAAAGAAAATGTGTATAGAGGTAAAAAAAGCATCTATCTGTGTACTGGTGAAGGAAAACGCTTATAAAGTTATGAGTCGCTGGTATTATACACCTGACAGATTAAAAGCAATGTTCCCTAATGCATCAGATAAATGCTGGCGCTGTGAAGAAGGGAAAGGAACATACTATCACATTTGGTGGACATGCTCCATTATACAAGAGTTTTGGGAAATGGTTACAGGATTAATTACCCAAGCAATAGGGGTTCAGTTCACTTGTGACCCCAAATGGTGTTTGTTGGGCTACGGGAATAAGGGAGGGAAGGCATGGCAAACTCGAATAAAGCGTATGTGCCTAGCAGCAGCCAAAACAATAGCACTGAAATGGAAACAAAGAACAGGCCCCACGAGACAGGATTGGGAAAATAAATTGTACTTCTTGATGGGAATGGAAAAAATGACCGATAGGCGAAAGGGAAAATATAAACCCAATGCGGAAGAATGGTTACGATTAGGTGAGCTAATGGGGGGAGGAGAGGGGGGAAAAGGGGGGAGGGGGGTCGGGGAATAATGGGGAAGGGGGAAAAATAAAAGAATGTTAACAAAGCTTGAATGTTGCAGATGAGCTATGTATAGGAATATTGTTTACGAGTGTAATACTTTGTTGGAATATTAATAAAAAGTTTAACAAATTAAAAAAAAAAAAAAGATTCCATTAACCCACACCTGGGCTTGTGGTAGATAGTATAATGCACGAATCGCCTCCTAAAAATACCCTCGTATACCTTACGCGTCTAAAGTGCCAAATAAAAAGTCCCAAACCACCCTGTCAAATGCCTTTTCGGCATCGAAGCTGACTAACGCCGATGGTATGGCCTGTGTGGACGCCGTCTCCAAGGTTACCAATATCTTTCTCGCATTTTTAGTAATAGTCCTGCCCTGTACAAATCCCACCTGTGAATCCTTGATAATATCTGGCAGTATTCGAGACAGACGATTTGCTAAGACTTTAGCAAATAGTTCAGCTTCAAAATTAAGTAACGATATTGGCCTATAAGATTCAGGTTTCTGTGCATCCCGCCCTGGCTTGGGGAGCACTATAATCTGCGCTGTTCGTAAAGAAATGGGCATTTGCTGCTCCTGCACTATAACATTAAACATTGAGGTTAGGGGTCCTACAACTTCATCCCTCAGTATTTTGTAGGATTCTCCTCTATAGCCATCTGGCCCTGGGGCCTTTCCCAGTGGTCCTTGTTGTATAGCCCATGATACCTCATCTACCGTTATGGGAGCATTTAGCATATTTAGGCTTTATGTGTCTATTTACGGAAGCTCTTGCCCAGCCAAATACATCTTGCTGTCCATTGGGGGTGGATCTGGGATAGCATATAGCTTCTGATAATATTCTTGCATGATGCCATTAATAAGGACATCTTTATTCTCTAAAGTTCCATTTGAGGAGTACAGGGTATTTATTTTATAATTGCCTTGCCTAGGATTTGCCAACCTAGCCAGCATCCTTCCACTTTTATTGGCGTATTTGTATAACTGATATCTATAGTACGCATAATTTCGTTGGGCCTTATGGTGGAGTCTCTCATTAAGGGTTTGCTGCAGTTCTAGAAGCTTGGCTGAGAAAATAAAGGCTAAAGGGCTGAGAACATAAAGGCTAAAGAGTTCGCATTCCAGAAATACAAAATAACAAGACGAGGAACACGGGGAGGAATACCGGAGGAAACTGAAAGAAGCCAAGAGAGAGGTACGTCTGGCGAAAGCGGAAGAACAAATGGCTAGAAAGGTAAGGAGGGGTGACAAAAATTTCTTCAGGTATATTAGTGAAAGGAGAATGACTAAAAAGGGAATTGTGAGACTAAAAGATACTGCAAACCGCTATGTAGATAATGATGAAGAAAAGGCAAATTTGCTAAATAGATACTTTTGTTCTGTTTTTACTGAAGAAAATCCGGGAGAAGGACCACGATGGACTGGCAAAAGTTCATTTGAGAATGGAGTGGATATAGCACCGTTCACGGAAGAGAGTGTGTATCAACAACTAGAAAAACTAAAGGTGGACAAAGCCATGGGGCCGGATGGGATCCACCCCAGGATATTGAGGGAGCTCAGAGAGGTTCTGGCGGGTCCTCTTAAAGATTTATTTAATAAATCCTTAGAAATGGGAGAGGTTCCGAGGGATTGGAGAACGGCGGAGGTGGTCCCTCTTCACAAAAGTGGTGATAGGGAAGAAGCTGGAAACTACAGGCCGGTAAGCCTCACTTCGATTATTGGAAAAGTAATGGAAGTGATGCTGAAGGAAAGGATAGTGAATTTCCTGGAAGAAATTGAGTTGCAAGATCCGAGACAACATGGTTTTACCAAAGGGAAATCGTGCCAAACGAATCTCATTGAATTCTTTGATTGGGTGACCGGAGAATTGAACCGTGGACGTGCTATAGACGTAATCTACTTAGATTTCAGCAAGGCTTTTGACACGGTTCCCCACAGGAGGCTCTTAAATAAACTGGATGGGCTGAAGATAGGACCCAAAGTGGTGAATTGGATTAGGAACTGGTTGACGGACAGGCGCCAGAGGGTGGTGGTGAATGGAGTTCACTCGGAGGAGGGAAAGGTGAGTAGTGGAGTGCCTCAGGGATCGGTGCTGGGGCCGATTCTGTTCAATATATTTGTGAGTGACATTGCCGAAGGGTTAGAAGGTAAAGTTTGCCTATTTGCGGATGATACTAAGATTTGTAACACAGTGGACACCCCGGAGGGAGTGGAAAACATGAAAAAGGATCTGAAAAAGCTAGAAGAATGGTCTAAGGTTTGGCAATTAAAATTCAATGCGAAGAAATGCAAAGTGATGCACTTAGGGAGTAGAAATCCAAGAGAGGCGTATGTGTTAGGCGGTGAGAGTCTGCTAGGTACGGATGGGGAGAGGGATCTTGGGGTGATAGTATCTGAGGATCTGAAGGCGATGAAACAGTGTGACAAGGCGGTGGCCGTAGCTAGAAGGTTACTAGGCTGTATAGAGAGAGGTGTGACCAGCAGAAGAAAAGAGGTGTTGATGCCCCTGTACAAGTCGTTGGTGAGGCCCCACCTGGAGTATTGTGTTCAGTTTTGGAGGCCGTATCTTGCTAAGGATGTAAAAAGAATTGAAGCGGTGCAAAGAAAAGCTACGAGGATGGTATGGGATTTGCGTTACAAGACGTATGAGGAGAGACTTGCGGACCTGAACATGTATACACTGGAGGAAAGGAGGAACAGGGGTGATATGATACAGACGTTCAAATATTTGAAAGGTATTAATCCGCAAACGAACCTTTTCCGGAGGTGGGAAGGCGGTAGAACGAGAGGGCATGAAATGAGATTGAAGGGGGGCAGACTCAAGAAGAATGTCAGGAAGTATTTTTTCACGGAGAGGGTTGTGGATGCTTCGAATGCCCTCCCGCGGGAGGTGGTGGAGATGAAAACGGTAACGGAATTCAAACATGCGTGGGATAAACATAAAGGAATCCTGTGCAGAAGAAAGGGATCCTCAGGAGCTTAGCCTAGAATGGGTGGCAGAGCTGGTGGTTGGGAGGCGGGGCTAGTGTGGGCAGACATATACGGTCTGTGCTGGGGCTGGTGGTTGGGAGGCGGGACTAGTGCTGGGCAGACTTATACGGTCTGTGCCGGGGCTGGTGGTTGGGCGGCGGGGATAGTGCTGGGCAGACTTATACGGTCTGTGCCAGAGCTGGTGGTTGGGAGGCGGGGAAAGGGCTGGCCAGACTTATACGGTCTGTGCACTGAAGAGGACAGTACAAATAAAAAAAGTAGCACATATGAATTTATCTTCTTGGGCAGACTGGATGGACCGTGCAGGTCTTTTTCTGCCGTCATCTACTATGTTCTCCGAGGACAAGCAGGTTGCTTGTTCTCACTGATGGGTGACGTCAACGGCAGCTCCTCCAATCGGAATCTTCACTAGCAAAAACCTTTGCTAGCCCTCGCGCGCCGATGCGCATGCGCGGCCGTCTTCCCGCCCGAAACCGCCTCGTGGCGGCCAGTCTTCTTTTGTCTGCGCTCGGTACGGTCGTGTTACGCCGTTCGCGCCCCTTAAGTTGACCTCGCGCGTCTCTTTTGACTTTTCGCAAAAAAAAAGGATTTCGGAAGAAGAACTTTTCGGTCTTTTTCCCTTTCCTCTATTTCCAGTTTTTGCCCCGGTAAGTTTCTTTTCGTCTTTGGGGTAGGCCCTTTTGAGGCCTCGGGTCGAATTTTTTTCTCCCCCCTCTTTTTGGTGCCTTACGCAATCACGAGTTTTGATCTCGCCGGCGTGATTTTTCCGCCCATGTCATCAAAGTCTCCCAGCGGCTTCAAGAAGTGCACCCAGTGCGCCCGGGTAATCTCGCTCACTGACAGGCACGCGTCGTGTCTTCAGTGTCTGGAGGCTGGGCACCGCCCGCAGGCCTGTAGTCTGTGCGCCCTTTTACAAAAGCGGACTCAGGTAGCGAGATTGGCCAAGTGGAACGTTTTGTTCTCGGGCTCTGCATCGGCACCGGGAGTATCGAGTGCATCGACGTCGACAGCGTCTAGACCTCCGTCCTCGGCCGCGACTGCATCGAGGCATCGACCCTCTGCATCGGGGCTGAGACATCGGAAGGCTGCGTCGGCGTCGGTGGTACCGGGACCTCCACTTCTGCTGATGTCGTCGGACGGTGGTGCTTCGACTGGAGTGCAGGTGAGGGCTGTCCATTCCCCTGCTGGTGGCGGTGAGCCTTCGGGTGGGTCTCCCCCTACCCTGAGGGCTCCTGCGGTACAGCCCCCCCCCCCCCCCCGAGACCAACCTTCTTCGGCCTCGGCCCCGAGAAAGCGACGGCTGGATTCTACGTCCTCCTCGTCGGTGCCGGGAAGCTCCGGTGACATGCATCGTTCCAAGAAGTCGAAGAAGCATCGACACCGGTCCCCTTCCCGGAACAGCCTCCACGCCCGGAACAGACTCTGACATCGACACCTGCATCGGGTTCCACGTCTTTCTCCACAGCCGCTCTGCACGAGAGTCTCCGGGCCGTCCTCCCAGAGATCCTGGGAGAGCTGTTGCGCCCTTCCCCTCCGGTACCGGGGGTGCTTGCGCCACTGGTACCGTCGAGTGAGGCGCCGGCTGACCCCTTGCCCGGGGTCAGGTCTCCAACATCGGTGCCGCTTGCGGTACCGACTGCGGTCGCCTCCCAGGAAGGCTCCCCGATGACGCGGAGGGAGCTTCGCCGGTGCGGACGAGGGAGTCTACCTCTCGACGCTCCCACCGTGGCCGTGGTTCCACGGAGTCGAGCCGGGCACGGCTTCAGACACAGGTCCGTGAACTTGTGTCTGATACCGATGGTGAGGCTTCGTGGGAGGAGGAGGAGGACATCAGATATTTCTCTGACGAGGAGTCTGATGGCCTTCCTTCTGATCCCACTCCCTCCCCTGAAAGGCAGCTTTTGCGGCCTTTGTCCGGAAGATGTCTACGGCCATCCCCTTCCCGGTGGTTGTGGAGGACGAGCCCAGGGCTGAGATGTTTGAGCTCCTGGACTATCCTTCTCCACCTAAGGAAGCGTCCACAGTACCCATGCATCATGTCCTCAAAAAGACATTGCTGGTGAACTGGACCATGCTATTAAGTAATCCCCACATTCCCAAGAAGATCGAGTCCCAGTACCGGATCCATGGGGACCCAGAGCTGATGCGCACTCAGTTGCCTCACGACTCTGAAGTTGTGGATTTGGCCCTAAAGAAGGCTAAGAGTTCTAGGGAGCATGCTTCGGCGCCCCCGGGCAAGGACTCTAGAACCTTAGACTCCTTTGGGAGGAAGGCCTACCATTCTTCTATGCTCGTGGCCAAAATACAGTCTTACCAGCTCTACACAAGCATACACATGCGGAACAATGTGCAGCAGTTGGCGGGCTTGGTGGACAAGCTCCCTCCTGAGCAAGCCAAGCCATTTCAGGAGGTGGTCAGGCAGCTGAAGGCGTGCAGAAAATTCCTGGCCAGAGGGGTGTATGACACCTTTGATGTTGCGTCCAGGGCCGCTGCTCAAGGTGTGGTGATGCGCAGACTCTCATGGCTGCGTGCCTCCGACCTGGAGAATAGGATCCAGCAGCAGATTGCGGACTCGCCTTGACGTGCGGATAATATTTTTTGAGAGAAAGTCGAACAGGTGGTAGAGCAGCTCCACCAGCGGGACACAGCTTTCGACAAGTTCTTCCGCCGGCAGCCTTCAGCTTCTACCTCTACAGGTAGACAATTTTTGGGGGGAAGGAAGACTGTTCCCTACTCTTCTGGTAAGCGTAGGTACAATCCTCCTTCTCGACAGCCTGTGGCCCAGGCTAAGCCCCAGCGTGCTCGCTCTCGTCAGCAGCGTGCGCCTCAGCAAGGCCCCTCGGCTCCCCAGCAAAAGCAAGGGACGAGCTTTTGACTGGCTCCAGCAGAGCATAGCCGACATCAATGTGTCAGTGTCGGGCGACCTGCCGGTTGGAGGGAGGTTGAAAGTTTTTCACCAAAGGTGGCCTCTCATAACCTCCGATCAGTGGGTTCTCCAAATAGTCCGGCAAGGATACACCCTCAATTTGGCCTCAAAACCTCCAAATTGTTCACTGGGAGCTCAATCCTTCAGCTTCCAACACAAGCAGGTACTTGCAGAGGAACTCTCCACCCTTCTCAGCGCCAATGCGGTCGAGCCCGTGCCATCCGGGCAGGAAGGGCTGGAATTCTATTCCAGGTACTTCCTTGTGGAAAAGAAAACAGGGGGGATGCGTCCCATCCTAGACCTAAGGGCCCTGAACAAATATCTGGTCAAAGAAAAGTTCAGGATGCTTTCCCTGGGCACCCTTCTCCCCATGATTCAGGAAAATGATTGGCTATGCTCTCTGGACTTGAAGGACGCCTACACGCACATCCCGATACTGCCAGCTCACAGACTGTATCTGCGATTTCAGCTGGGCACACGTCACTTCCAGTACTGTGTGCTACCCTTTGGGCTCGCCTCTGCGCCCAGAGTGTTCACGAAGTGCTTGCCTGTGGTAGCAGCGGCACTTCGCAGACTGGGAGTGCATGTGTTCCCTTATCTCGACGATTGGCTGGTGAAGAACACATCAGAGGCAGGAGCTCTACAGTCTATGCAGATGACTATTCACCTCCTGGAGCTATTGGGGTTTGTGATAAATTAACCAAAGTCCCATCTTTTCCCAGTGCAGAGACTCGAATTCATAGGAGCTCTGCTGGATTCTCGGACGGCTCGTGCCTATCTCCCAGAGGCGAGAGCCAACAACTTGTTGTCCCTCATCTCGCGAGTGCGAGCGTCCCAGCAGATCACAGCTCGGCAGATGTTGAGATTGCTGGGCCACATGGCCTCCACAGTTCATGTGACTCCCATGGCCCGCCTTCACATGAGATCTGCTCAATGGAGCCTAGCTTCCCAGTGGTTTCAGGCTGTTGGGTATCTAGAAGACATAATCCACCTGTCCACGAGTTTTCTCAAATCCCTGTATTGGTGGACGATTTGGTCCAATTTGACTCTGGGACGTCCTTTCCAAATTCCTCAGCCACAAAAAGTGCTGACTACGGATGCGTCTCTCCTGGGGTGGGGAGCTCATGTCGATGGGCTTCACACCCAAGGAAGCTGGTCCCTCCAGGAACACGATCTGCAGATCAATCTTCTGGAGTTGCGAGCGGTCTGGAACGCTCTGAAGGCTTTCAGAGATCGGCTGTCCCACCAAATTATCCAAATTCAGACAGACAACCAGGTTGCCATGTATTACATCAACAAGCAGGGGGGCACCGGATCTCGCCCCCTGTGTCAGGAAGCCGTCAGCATGTGGCTCTGGGCTCGCCGTCACGGCATGGTGCTCCAAGCCACATACCTGGCAGGCGTAAACAACAGTCTGGCCGACAGGTTGAGCAGGATCATGCAACCTCACGAGTGGTCGCTCAACTCCCGAGTGGTGCGACAGATCTTCCAAGCGTGGGGCACCCCCTTGGTAGATCTCTTCGCATCTCGAGCCAACCACAAGGTCCCTCAGTTCTGTTCCAGACTTCAGGCCCACGGCAGACTGGCATCGGATGCCTTCCTCCTGGACTGAGGGGAAGGTCTACTGTATACTTATCCTCCCATACCTCTGGTCGGGAAGACTTTGTTGAAACTCAAGCAAGACCGAGACACCATGATTCTGATTGCTCCCTTTTGGCCGCGTCAGATCTGGTTCCCTCTTCTTCTGGAGTTATCCTCCGAAGAACCGTGGAGATTGGAGTGTTTTCCGACCCTCATCACACAGAACGAAGGGACGCTTCTGCATCCCAGCCTCCGGTCCCTGGCTCTCACGGCCTGGATGTTGAGAGCGTAGACTTTGCCTCTTTGGGTCTGTCAGAGGGTGTCTCCCGCATCTTGCTTGCGTCCAGGAAAGATTCCACTAAGAGGAGTTACTTCTTTCTATGGAGGAGGTTTGCCGTCTGGTGTGACAGCAAGGCCCTAGATCCTCGCTCTTGTCCTACACAGACCCTGCTTGAATACCTTCTGCACTTGTCTGAGTCTGGTCTCAAGACCAACTCTGTAAGGGTTCACCTTAGCGCAATCAGTGCATACCATTACCGTGTGGAAGGTAAGCCGATCTCAGGACAGCCTTTAGTTGTTCGCTTCATGAGAGGTTTGCTTTTGTCAAAGCCCCCTGTCAAACCTCCTACAGTGTCATGGGATCTCAATGTCGTTCTCACCCAGCTGATGAAATCTCCTTTTGAGCTACTAAATTCCTGCCATCTGAAGTACTTGACCTGGAAGGTCATTTTCTTGGTGGCAGTTACTTCAGCTCGTAGATTCAGTGAGCTTCAAGCCCTGGTAGCCCAGGCCCCTTACACCAAATTTCATCATAACAGAGTAGTCCTCCACACTCACCCTAAGTTCTTGCCAAAGGTTGTGTCGGAGTTCCATCTGAACCAGTCAATTGTCTTGCCAGCATTCTTTCCCCGTCCTCATTCCTGCCCTGCTGAACGTCAGCTGCACACTTTGGACTGCAAGAGAGCATTGGCCTTCTATCTGGAGCGGACACAGCCCAACAGACAGTCCGCCCAATTGTTTGTTTCTTTTGATCCCAACAGGAGGGGAGTGGCTGTGGGGAAACGCACCATATCCAATTGGCTAGCAGATTGCATTTCCTTCACTTACGCCCAGGCTGGGCTGGCTCTTGAGGGTCATGTCACGGCTGCGTCAACGGCCCACTTGAAGTCAGCCACTATTGAAGAGATTTGCAAAGCTGCGACGTGGTCATCTGTCCACACATTCACATCTCATTACTGCCTGCAGCAGGATACCCGACGCGACAGTCGGTTCGGGCAGTCAGTGCTTCAGAATCTGTTCGGGGTTTAGAATCCAACTCCACCCCCCTAGGCCCATGTTTATTCTGTTCCAGGCTGCACTCTCAGTTAGTTGGATAAGTTGTTAGGTCAATCTCAGTTACGTCCTCACCGTTGCGAGGCCCAATTGACCTTGTTTGTTTT
The DNA here is from genome assembly GCF_901765095.1 of Microcaecilia unicolor. Classification (NCBI taxonomy): domain Eukaryota; kingdom Metazoa; phylum Chordata; class Amphibia; order Gymnophiona; family Siphonopidae; genus Microcaecilia; species Microcaecilia unicolor. The sequence goes on from NC_044037.1 coordinate 125,730,128, forward strand.
GAGTGAGCCTGGGGGCTAGGGATACCCCATCAGTGAGAACAAGCAGCCTGCTTGTCCTCGGAGAAAGCGAATGCTACATACCTGTAGAAGGTATTCTCCGAGGACAGCAGGCTGATTGTTCTCACAAACCCGCCCGCCTCCCCTTTTGGAGTTGTGTCTTCCCTTCTCTTTGTCTTGCTACATATGAGACTGGCCGGCACGAGCCGGTTTCGGGCAGGAAGACGGCCGCGCATGCGCGGTGCGCATCAGCGTGCGAGGGCTAGCAAAGGTTTTTGCTAGTGAAGATTCCGATTGGAGGGGCTGCCGTGGACATCACCCATCAGTGAGAACAATCAGCCTGCTGTCCTCGGAGAATACCTTCTACAGGTATGTAGCATTCGCTTTATGTTACTATGTAATATGACATTGTGTTGGCGTCCGTACTCATGCCGTAGCCGTGTTATTTTCTTTTCTAACCTAAGCAGGTCTCTCTCCCGCGTCTTTTTCTGGTGACTTGTGTAAGCGATGATCTCACCCCGAAGTACGGCCTTAGCTGTATCCCAGTAGAGTATTGGAGTCCAGTAGAGTATTGGAGTTGCCATGTGTGCCTGATTGGTGCCTTGAAACTGCTTGTATTTGTTGAGTATGAATTCCCGGAAACCCTGATCTTTATAAAGCCGAATAGGGAATTTCCATTGGAACTGACCAGGACTGCCCTCTGAAGGTTCCCATAGAACCATCACCATTGTATGATCTGAGATTTTGATGGGACCTATTTCTGCTGCACGAAGTTTTGTAAATAATAAACGAGAGATAATAATATAATCAATCCGCGACATGGTGGCATGTGCACGAGACAAATGAGTGTAATCTCGTTCTAAAGGGTGCAAAGTGCGCCACACATCCACCAGGTTTCACTCAACATACCTATTCCTCTGGCTTCCACACCCGATCCTTTTTTACCCCCCCTGAGATCTGTCCAATTTGGGATCACCAACTTAGTTGAAATCCCCGCCTATCAGCAGGGGAGTTCCTTCAAAGCTTGTTAAATGATATAAAAGTTTTTTGTAAAATGCCTTATTATATGTATTGGGAGCATACACATTGCATATAACTACTGGTTGACGCTCTATTGTTAAATGTGCCAATACATATCTTCCCTCCTTATCCGCGGTAGTCTTATGTGTAATATTATAACCCCCGCTTTTTTCGCCTGCGCTGGAGATTCATAATATGATACCACCCACCAACAACATAGTTTCTCATGCTCTTTGTTTGTTAATTGCGTTTCCTGGAGTAATACTAGTGATGCCTGTTGCTTATGGAGTGCTTGAAGTACTTTCTGCCGTTTAATCGGCGAAGAGATACCCTCCACATTCCACGTCACCACCTTATGGGCCATCACGTATTGTCAAGTACCACAAACAATGTGACCTTGATGCCTTCACTGAGTGGGCAGGGGGGGCATCCCAGCCTATACCCCCACCGCCTATGGTTAGACAAAATTCCACAAAAGTGTACTCCTTGTGTAGCTCCTGATGTGTTGCCTGTGTTCCCCTTCTCCACTGTAACCATGAAGTTTCTGATCTCCCATGTCCCCCCCACCCCTCCCCTGTCTACCCATCCTTCCCATCTCTTAACGGCACCTAGGGTGCACTACTTCCGTGTCTCCAATCTGGGATCCCACCCACACTGATGATATTTGTTTCCCACTTCTACCACCTCTTCAACCATACAACCATCATAAACAGCAGTAACAATTTCAAAACTATTAAACTCAGCCACTTATATTCACAAGCCTTCTGGCCTCTTCCGCTCCACCTCCATCATCGGCATCAATCTCACTGTTGTCCTTCTAGGGCTTTGTTCATGTATTTCTTGATGCTCTCGGTCTATCCTCCTCTAAACGATCCACCAATGCTTGCGCGGCTTCTACAGTGTCGCAAAATCGTACTGTTCCATTGTGCTGGATTCTTGAGTTTAGCTGGGTATAATAAACTGAAACTTATCTGCATTTTGTGTAGTCGTCCACAGACTTGCGAGAATTGTTTATGCTGGAGGGAGACTTTAGTAGAATAGTCTTGAAAACACAGTATCTTATGTCCATCCACCTCCAGCGTTTCCCCCTTCCGAAGAGCCGCTAACACATCCATCTTATGTTGGTAGTTGAGCAGTCTCAGAATGACCACTCTAGGGCGGGCATTGGTCTCCTTTCTCGGGCCCAGGCGATGTGCTCTTTCTATCTTCAGCGGCCCTGTCGTACTCTGATTAGGTAAGATCTTAGCAAGCCAGGGCTCCAAAAAGCCTCTCAGTTCCGCATCCTGTATTGATTCTGGTATTCCTACCAGCCGAAGATTATTTCTGTGAGAACGATTCTCCAAATCATCCACTTTATCTTCTAAGGTTGACACCGTTCTTTGGAGATGCTCTATAGACTTTGAAGTCTCCCCAAACTTACCATAACGCATTCTGGAGGTCTAGTGGCCTCTTTGGGGCAAGGAAGAACCCTACTCTTTCCTGCACACTGCCGCTGCTTCTTCAGAATGGCTGCTGAGACTTCAAGTGGCAGCCTTGTGAGACTTCCGTGTTTAATTTGTCTGAGGAGGGGAATATATTTATTGAAGCTGCTGCAATTGGAGAAAGTTGTACGTTTATCTTTATTAATGAATGGTCTTGAATGTTTGGGTTAGGTCTTTTGCTTTTGAATAATGGCATTCTTTTCATTTTGAGGTTTATATGTATGTCTTTGTTTTATTTTCATTGTGCCTAGATCTGGCAAGGCTTGGTAGTATATAAAGTTTTTTTTTAAATAAATATAAGTCTCAGCAACCATTTTGAAGAAAGAGTATTAGTGACAGTGGGCAGGAAAGAGATGGGTTCTTGAGTTATTTCTCACTCAAACAGCATTGATAAGCCGGAAGAAGAAGCAAACAAGGTAAATAGCTTGGATGTAAATCATGTAGCATCCTGAGAACTATAATAAAGAGTTTAAACAAACAATGTGCATGATCAGTCAGCCAATGAAGTTTTATCAGAAAAGGAGTAATAACCTTTTCCTGATGAACATTAAAAAGCAATCTAATGGCTGCCTTTTGTAAAATTTGCAGACTGGTAAAACTTTTCTGTGCAACCTTTATATGAGAGGTTGCAATAATCAAGAGAAGAAAGCACAATAGCTTGAATTAGTAAAACAAGATTGTATAAGAAATCATTTTTAACCCACTTGATTTACTCTTCATTTATGAAACTCTCCGAATCAACTTATTTATCTGATCTTTCAGTGTTTAAGTCCAAAATAATCACCCAATACAAGCAATGAGGATTTGATTACAAGTTTCATTTCATTTTATCATAATCTTAGCAGACAGGGGTGATATAAAAGAAGGACCAAACCAAAGTAACTTAGTCTTAGCCACATTCAATTTTAAATGAGCAGAGGCTGCCCAGTCCTCAACAATAGTAAAACAACCCTGAATCTGAGACATATCATTTAAACTGGATTCAAAAGTGATTAGAAGGATATCTGCATAAGTATAATGAGAGATCCCTATACTTCAATTTCTGACCTTATGTTACCATTACAATATTAAAAGGAATAGGAGATAGTGGGGAACCCTGAGGGTCCCCACATCTCATTTTCCATTTTTCAGAAACTTAATTTGCCCATTTAATTCTGTAAGATCAATCACAAAGAAAACTCTTAAACTATGAAAGCACTCTGTCTGATTTACCAATTGAATTAAATAAATAAAGCAGTACTATGTGATCTATCAGATCAACAGCTTCAGACAAGTCAAATTGTAATAGTATCTTTTGCTGGCCATGAGCCAGCTATGTATGTATCTCAAAGTAGAGTTCCCAGAAGGATCTCCTTACTAAAACTTTTATAAAAGGCAGATTGAGTAAAGGAGAGAATATGGGATTCTAAATAAGCTACTAACTGATTCACAACAATGCTCTCAGCAATTTTTGTAAAAGGAATACCTGCAATAGGTATGTAATTAGAAAGTTCAGGACTTATTTGAATGGGGTTTTTCGTTATAGATGTCAGAGCAATCTCTCCCCAAGACACTGGAAAAAGTCCTAATGTAAACAATTCTGTTAATATTGTGAGCAACTAAACAAACTCAGAAGGCTCAGAATCATATAGATAAGAATGACAGATACCCAAAGTGCATTGGGATCTAGAGAAACATTTCATTAACATTTCATCAACACCCCAGATTACACCTTCCCTATCTCAGACAGTCTGAAAATCCTCGGCGTTACAATGGACCGCATCTTAACACTAGAGAGCCAAGTGACATCCATGACAAAGAAAATGTTCCACTCAATGTGGAAGCTCAAACGTTTGAAGCAATTCTTCCCAAGGGAAACATTTCGCAACCTGGTACAATCAATGGACTACTGCAATGGAACTTATGCGGGATGTAAAGAACAAACCTTAAAGAAACTTCAGACCGCTCAAAACATGGCAGCTAGGCTTATCTTCGGAAAAACGCAATTTGAAAGCGCAAAACCCCTCGGCGAAAAACTATACTGGCTCCCAATCAAAGAACGCATTGCTTTCAAAATCTGCACTCTGGTTCAGAAAATCATCTATGGTGAAGCCCCGGGATACTTGACAGACTTGATTGACTTACCAACTAGAAACACATCCGAATCAACACGAACGTACCTAAATCTGCACTACCCAAGCTGCAAAGGACTCGAATATAAATCAACCTACGCATCCAGTTTTTCCTACATAAGCATACAACTGTGGAACGCATTACCAAAAGCCTTGAAAACTATGTACGATCACCTAAACTTCCGGAAAACACTAAAAATTAAGCTGTTTAAAAAGGCATACCCTACTGATCCAACATAAATGCCTGATCTCTGCAACACAACAAAACTAAAGTACGTAATAGACATAACACAACATCTTATTTCTTAGGCTCCTGGCATTCGCATATAGACATTTCAAACTGTGGTGGTTGTTCCTATTTACATCATGCTTAGTACTTGACAGTACTAATTTGCAATCTTTTGTCTGATTTTTATTTAGGGACACCTGATCTACTACGGTCTCTTTTGCAACCTCACTATCAGAATACCCTATCTTCCCTGTTTTGGTGATATCTTTGAAAGACTAAGCTAGATCCTGCAGTACCTGTTGGATTCTATCTGTTAATGCTGTGGTACAAAGTTTTTAAAACTAAGTGGAAAAGACTATGGAGATTAGTTGATAAAATTTGCTTTTTATATTTTTATTTTGCTTAACACCAGTGCTTTTTTTGTGCCGGTACGCAACGGTACGGCGTACCGGTACCTTTTTTTGCCAGCCCCCCCCCCCCCCCCCCCCCCGTGACACTCTGGTCGAGTCCTGCACTTAGTTTTTTTTTTTTTTTTTAAGACTCAGAACGCGCGAACGATGCAGCCGGCAGCGATTGAAAGAGGTTGTCTGGGCTGGCAGGCGTCTGCGTCGGAGCTTCCCTCACTCTCTGCGAGTCCCGCGAAACAGGAAGTTGTAACAACGAAGGCGGGACTCGCAGAGGGTGAGGGAAGCTCCGACGCAGACGCCAGCCCAGACAGCCTCTTTCAATCGCTGCCGGCTGCATCGTTCGCACGTTCTGAGTCTTTAAAAAAAAAAAACTAAGTGCAGGACTCGCCCGGAGTGTCGCGGGGGGCGGGGGAGGATTGGGGAGAGAAAGAGGGAAACCAACAGAGGGAAGGATTGGGGAGAGAGAGAAAGAGGGAAACCAACAGAGGGAAGGATTGGGGAGAGAGAGAAAGAGGGAAACCAACAGAGGGAAGGATTGGGGAGAAAGGGAAAGAGGGAAACCAACAGAGGGAAGGATTGGGGAGAGAGGGAAAGAGGGAAACCAACAGAGGGAAGGATTGGGGAGAGAGGGAAACCAACAGAGGGAAGGATTGGGGAGAGAGAGAAACCAACAGAGGGAAGGATTGGGGAGAGAGGGAAAACCAACAGAGGGAAGGATTTGGGAGAGAGGGAAAGAGGGAAACCAACAGAGGGAAGGATTGGGGAGAGAGAGAAAGAGGGAAACCAACAGAGGGAAGGATTGGGAAGAGAGGGAAACCAACAGAGGGAAGGATTGGGGAGAGAGAGGGAAACCAACAGAGGGAAGGATTGGGGAGAGAGAGGGAAACCAACAGAGGGAAGGATGGGGAGAGAGAGGGAAAAACAGAGGGAAGGATGGGGAGAGAGAGGGAAAAACAGATGGAAGGATTGGGGAGAGAGGGGAAAAACAGATGGAAAGATTGGGGAGAGGGGAAAAACAGATGGAAGGATGGGGAGAGAGAGGGAAAACAGATGGAAGGATTGGGGAGAGAGGGAAAAACAGATGGAAGGATGGAGAGAAAGAGGGAAACCAACAGAGGGAAGGATTGGGGAGAGAGAGGGAAACCAACAGAGGGAAGGATTGGGGAGAGAGGGAAACCAACAGAGGGAAGGATTGGGGAGAGAGAGGGAAAAGCAGATGGAAGGATTGGGGAGAGAGGGGAAAAACAGATGGAAGGATTGGGGAGAGAGGGAAAACACAGATGGAAGGATTGGGGAGAGAGGGAAAAACAGATGGAAGGATGGGGAGAGAGAGGGAAAACAGATGGAAGGATGGGGAGAGAGAGGGGGAAAAACAGATGGAAGGATGGGGAGAGAGAGAGGGAAAACGGAAGGATGGGGAGAGAGAGAGGGAAGACGCTGGATGGAAGAATGCAGAAAGAAATAGGGGAGACACTGGAAGGATGGGGAGAGAAAGCAGAGCTGCTGGATGGAAAAGGGGAATAGAGAAAGACTGGAGAATAAGAGGAAGGGGCATGGGGAGAACAAGGATGAGGAAAAGATGAAAAGCCACAGGTAGATGAAGGAAATTAAAGAATGGATAGTAAGAATGAATTAAATCAGGACAGAGAGAGAGCCTGAAAAATATTGAAGAAAGCAAAGAAAAAGGAGACAAAAATGACAAATGGCACAGAAGAGTTAAGCGAAAACAAAGGAAAGCAGAATCACAGACTGGGACCAATATGGAAAGAAAAACAGTCACCAGACAACAAAGGTAGAAAAAAATCATTTTATTTTCATTTTAGTGTTTGTAATATGTCCAATTTGAGAATTTACATTGGCTGTCTTATTTTGCACTGGGTATACTGGAGCTGTAAGAGCTTACAGAGATTATTTATCATGAAAAAAAATCAGGTTATTTTTTTCTCCTATAGTACTATAATATTTTCAATGATGTCTGTTTATATGCGCCATGGCTGGTATAGGGGGTGTGGTTAATGTGGGTGTGGCTATCATAGGGGTGGAGCCATATGTGGTGACCCCGCCCATAATGAGTACCGGCACCTTTTTTTCTACAAAAAAAGCACTGCCTAACACTAACCTACAATTCCTCCTTTAAACCCCCAATCTTTAAGTTCCCAAAGCAAAATAGTGTTCATCTAGTTTGTAAGCTCTTTGAGCAGGGACTGTCTTTTTTGTGTATGGTGTACAGCGCTGCGTATGCCTTGTAGCGCTATAGAAATGATAACTAGTAGTAGTAGTCTTCCATTTTACGATGCTCTAATGTGGCTGTGCCACATGAACTTACCACAACACCACTTTGTATTTGTTCACACCGGAGTCTGCAAATGCCTCTCCGGTACTATGTAAGCCACATTGAGCCTGCAAATGTAACAAATAAATAAAAATAAGTAAGATGTGAACATTGGAAACAGTAAAGGTACAAAAAAACATCCCAAAGGCAGTCAGCAGAAATAAGTAGATCAAACTCCAAGGGTAGTTGAAAATCAGTGATATCTTCCATATTTAGTTCTATATGAGCCTGCAATTTGGTAATCTTTGGGAAACAAAATCTGCCATATTTTGACTAGATATAGTGTCAGTTAAATTAGGGGTAAGGTGAAATCTGTGTTTGAGAGAGGTCAGAAAAGACTTTAAACAGTGTCTTGGGGTCAGGTGTTGACCACCCAATCAGACCTAAGTAATATAATCTCTGTAAGTTATTAATTTGAATTTATAAGTATCTGATTCTTTCCAAACTATTTGCAAATCTACATCTTGGGTTTTCATTCAGAACCGCACTAAGAATCTACAATTCCTTTTTAGACAAAATGTTTTCCAATGAACCATGGATGAGAGGTTTTTCTAGAGTTGGGACATTTGGTCAGATAAGGAATTTCATTCAAATGTGAATAAACAATGATCCATTTCCTAAGAGAGTGTTCTTTTGGAGGAAGAATTTGAAAGATAAGTCAAACTACACCAAAATAGATTAGGAGAAATCTTACCTCTAGACATAACAAAAGATTTTAGTTTCTTACTCTTCTCTTTTTTCAGTTCCCAATTAATAGTAAATTCAGGTTAATAAAAGAAGTCCAAACAAGAGGAGACCATTGAATTCCTGTCAAGGAAAATGTAACAGTAAGTGACAGCAGATAAAGACCTGAGCGGTCCATCCAGACTGCCCAACAGTCACATTCATTATCAATTCAATATTAAATCAAGCAATGAACGTAATATTATATACTTGATCATGGAAAGGTTTGAAGATGAAATAGAGGCAAAAATATCAAGCTGATATCCTTTAACATAACCACAATTAGTAGTGTAAGAGAGAGAACCTAAATTCTGTAGAAAATCATTTAACTCTTTCACAACAGAATTATTTGTCATCCAAATGTGGATTCATGTCTCTTAGAAGAATATAAATTTTTGTTTGTAACAGGAATTGAATTATAAAATCATATAATAATTCTTGGCGAGCAGTCCAACTGCCTGGAGATCTATATGAAAAAAAAGAATACATCCTACATTGTCTTCTAATATGCAATCTGTCATTTCACAGGCTAAATCTTAAAGTGCAGAGTCATTTTTGTAATTACATAGTTTCACTCAAAAAAAAAAAAGTCTGACACGTCAGAGATATTACTGGAATAGTGCATTCTCTTTATAGAGTTGCTCAAATATCCCACACCAAGATTTCAACATGTAACACCTTTGTTTCATAGAATACCCTGGCTACCATTGAATCATGTACAATTTTTAAAGTATTTAAAATATTTGAATGGGTTAGCACCGCCATAATGAGCCAATGAGTATCACTTGCTTCTACTTCAAGATCACTTTGATCTAAAGAACTGACTTCTTTTTCCCAGAGGTTAGGGGTGTAAATCTTTGAATAAGTTGGAACAAACCTCCCCATAGGCTACTTGATTTGGAATGGCTTACCAGTAGAAAATATTTTATTGACTTCATTGAGGGGGTCTTTTACAAAGTTGCAGTAGCATTTTTATACATGCTAAATGCGAAAATAGGAATATATGGACATCTCTAGCTTTTAGCACACACTTATTTTTAGCACATACCTCTGTAAAAGGCCCACTGAATTATTTAGATTTATTGGAATTTATTAACCACCTTTATGAAGAGATTCACCCAAGGCAGTTTACCACAGGTATTCTTGTGATCCAATCTAATTATGTCTTCCTGTTGAAAACTAAAGATGTAACTCTGGAAAATGTTTGAAGACCTGATTTTGTTGTTGGTTAAATTTTTACTTTTGTTGAGCATTTATACTTTGTGACATTCTAGTTAACTACTTACTCTTTTGTAATGTGCAAAAGAACCTGACAGATATTTCATGGAATATGTTACTGTATTGTATTTTTCTGCTACTTGGTGGACATGATGATGATCAACAGGGGGTGGGGGGGAAGCAGACTGTGTAGAAGATGCAGTTCTTCATTGCTTTAGCTCCCAGGTTTCTGCAAACACACTTGACATGGCCACATTTAGGCAAAATGGCTGCATCAGGGGCAAATGAACACAGCTAGTGTCATTGATAAAGCTTGGCTTATGCTTCGCTTGCACTACACTTTGATGTTTTTGATGCAGTATTAACGCAGACTGCATCAAGTTATTGTCATTTTACGGTTTTGTTTTCTTTTTAATAAATATCCTTCATTGGAACCACTGGTCCACCCCTTCTTTTTTGGTTGTAAAATCCAAACTTCACCAAACTGGTAAAAAACATATATCTGACCTGGGCTTTCATGTAGTGAGTCACACACGCATAGATTTTCATATAGAGAGTCGGACAAGTTGGATTTTACACCAACTGGTGTTCGTTTGCCTCTGAGGTAGCCATTTTGATGAAACATGGCCATGTCAGGTGTGTTTGAATAAACCTAGGAGCTACAGTACAGTCTCGATTATCCAATATAACCGGGACAGACCTGTTGTTGGATAAATGAAAAGTCAGATAATATGGAAAACTTCTCAAACAATGCATGAACAAAGGCATAGAGTTTCAGATTTTCAAAAATTCTTTAACAGTACTATAGCGCATTCTGCAGCATGCATCTTTGAAGTAAATTTTTTATTAGATTTTTAAGGGTAACAAACATCCAAATACAATACAAAATAACAATGTTTTATAACTTCCGTTCCATAAGAGAAACTATACGATAATTATAGACAGTTCTTATAAATGTATCAATAATGTAGAACAATACGACATGTAACTGGATAAAAATTGAATGAATGCACAATCTCAACAAATATACAGATGAAATTGATATGCATGTTAATGGAAGCTACATTAATAGGTTAAAAAAAAAAGCTCATGTGGCTAGTTAGTTGGTTTTGACTCCAAAATTTGTTGTAAAGCTAACAAATTTTATGATTAGCTATTTGAAAATTTACCAGTATTGGCTGTACAATATCTGTGAATTTGTAAGACATTATTCCATCAAAAATGTATATTAAGTTGTGAATTATCCTTCCAATTGGATAGTATGTATTTAAGGGTAATTGCTACCAATGTGTCAGAAAGTATAGATTTGTGAACATCTAAACAATGATCTAATGTCAATGAACCAAAGATAATCTTTTTAGGAGTTATACTTTCAGTAAAGTTGAATATGGATGAAATAATTTGCCATACTTTGGTCCAAAATAAATTGGTACAACGGCATTTGAAGATTAAATGAAGAAGAGTACCTTGACGTTGATTACATGACCAACCTAAGTTATCTTTCAACAGACCTGCAACCTTCTTGTATTGAGGAGTCCATAACATTCTATGATGTAGAAAAAAGAGATTGAGGGTTGATGAAGAAATAGGTTTACTTGTTTTAGCCTAAAAAGTATTCCATTGATGATTAGTAAGAAAACAATGTAGATCAGATTCCCATACAGAACCTAAGGCCTGTATTTTCTTTAAAAGTTGTTTAAATTAAAAATTTATAAAGTTGAGATGCGCCATGTCCTTTTTGGTGAGCTGAGATGATAAATTGAAATAGGGAGGGTTGAAGTGTACATGGTGAAATTGAATAATGATTGGATGTCAAAATATTGTAACTGTATCCCTCAAAATTGTTGTTTTGGAAACAATCCAAATTGTGTTTGTAGCATTGGGAAAGATTTCAATTTATTAAAAATCAAGATTTGATCAAGGGACCAGATTCCTTTATTAAACTATTCTTTCCAGAGTACCAGCTTATTAATTAAAAGCATTGAATCATTCGAGATCATTGAATGAATGTTGAAAATCATATGGAATTTCCATTAGTTTGTCTAACTGTAAAAAACAAGTAAAGGAAAAAGAGATTATGATATTACCCTTCAGAGTATCTAATAAACTAAGATGGAGATAGACAAAATGGTTTCCAAAGTTCCTTTCAATTTGGAGCCATACTGGAATATGGTTGGTATCACTCAGTAGCCATCGGGATGCTTGTTGTATCATAAAAGACTTATGATATGTAAAAATGTCAGGAAAAGAGACTCCTGCTTTATCTTTCAAATTTTGAGTGTATTAAGCACTATTTTTGGAGTCTTATTTGCCCATAGGAATTGACTGAGAAGTTTGTCCAATTGTTTATAAATGTGTTTGGTGAATAACACAGGGATCATGTTTAGAATAAAATTAATTTTAATGCTATCATCATCTTCATGTTGTCTAAGCGACCCAGCCAAAAAAGATGAAGTGGAGACCAAGATTTGAGATGAGATTGTATTACATCTGTTTTTAGTGTTAATTTCTATAGTTTCTTCAAAAGATTAATTTAATTGTATACCTAGGTATTTTAGACCTTTAGATTACCAAACCAAAAGGAACTGCTATATTTGGAGTAGCATATATATTAAGTGGTAAAATTGCAGTTTTCTGAATATTGATTTTGTAACCAGAAAAAGCAGAGTATGTCTCTTCAAGATTGAAGTGAACAAGAGATTCTTCAGGATTCATGAGAAAAAGCATGATATCTGCATATGCAGAAGCCTTAATCTCCTGTAATCCTATTTTAACTCCAGTTATTGGAGAAGAGGATCGGAGGTTTAATAAAAAGGGCTCTAAGGCAATATTAAAAAGCATTGGTGAAAGTGGGCATCCTTGTCGCATTCCTCTTTTACATATAACTGGTTCAGAAAGGAAGTTATTAGCTGTGATTTGAGCTGAGGGAGAGTTATATATGATCTTAATTGTGCTCACAAAATCATTGTGAATTCCATTCCATTGTAAAACATGAAAAAGGTACCACCATTTGACTCTGTCAAATGCTTTTTCAGCATCTACTGATAGAGCAACTATGGGGTTTGGATCCAATTAGGGTCAATAATTTGGGATATTATTTTAATTAGTCTATTTTCTAAAAGTTTTGCATACATTTTATAGTCTGAATTAAGTAGAGATATGGGTCTAAAATTCGAAACCAGCGTAGGATCTGTATGTGCTGGACCTGGCTCGCACTGGCTCGCCAGAGCCATTTGTTATCTTTTAAGAATTTTGGGAACCAGTTGTTAAACTTTAACAACCGGCTCCCAAAATTTGGGCTGGGGTGGCTCAGGTCCCTTCCTGGCAGTGTCTGCACCAGCTGCCCTGTGGCTTGGACCGCAACTTAACACTAGAGAGCCAAGTGACATCCATGACAAAATGTTCCACTCAATGTGGAAGCTCAAACGTTTGAAGCAATTCTTCCCAAGGGAAACATTTCGCAACCTGGTACAATCAATGGACTACTGCAATGGAACTTATGCGGGATGTAAAGAACAAACCTTAAAGAAACTTCAGACCGCTCAAAACATGGCAGCTAGGCTTATCTTCGGAAAAACGCAATTTGAAAGCGCAAAACCCCTCGGCGAAAAACTACACTGGCTCCCAATCAAAGAACGCATTGCTTTCAAAATCTGCACTCTGGTTCAGAAAATCATCTATGGTGAAGCCCCGGGATACTTGACAGACTTGATTGACCTACCAACTAGAAACACATCCAAATCAACACGAACGTACCTAAATCTGCACTACCCAAGCTGCAAAGGACTCTAATATAAATCAACCTACGCATCCAGTTTTTCCTACATAAGCATACAACTGTGGAACGCATTACCAAAAGCCTTGAAAACTATGTACGATCACCTAAACTTCCGGAAAACACTAAAAATTAAGCTGTTTAAAAAGGCATACCCTACTGATCCAACATAAATGCCTGATCTCTGCAACACAACAAAACTAAAGTACGTAATAGACATAACACAACATCTTATTTCTTAGGCTCCTGGCATTCGCATATAGACATTTCAAACTGTGGTGGTTGTTCCTATTTACATCATGCTTAGTACTTGACAGTACTAATTTGCAATCTTTTGTCTGATTTTTATTTAGGGACACCTGATCTACTACGGTCTCTTTTGCAACCTCACTATCAGAATACCCTATCTTCCCTGTTTTGGTGATATCTATATTGTAAGGAGTTTCAGTTGAGTACAGATTGGAGTAGAAAGAATGAAAGGCTTTTAGTCTATTTGGGGTTACTTAACAGTTCTTTGTTGTCACCATAAATTAGTTATTTGAGTTTTTGTACTTTTCTTTTTAAGTAATTAGCTAAAAGACGACTTAGGATCTAGCTAGGACAGACTTAATCAGCATAAACTAACATATTCTACAATCTGAGTTGGACAGACTAACAGGAGTTACTGAAGTGGGAATGAGAGATAGGTGATGGTTAGGAATTGAAAGCAGGCATCTAGCCCTCCTGTCCTGTGAGTTGCTGTGTTGGGGGTAGGGGGGGGGGGTGGAAAAGGATGGGTCAGGTGCAGCACTAAACAGCAGTCTCTGACAAAACAAGGGTCCAGGCTCTGTTGTGCTGTCTCTGTCTGAACCCTCTCTGGGCAGAGGACAGAGGTTAGCTGAGCTCCCACAAGTTATTTCAGAGCCAGATTCAGTTGGAGGGGGGAGGGGACTGGACAGAGAGCTGACAGCTTTGGAGCCAGACTGAGATGAGCAGCAGAGATTAGATACTCAGCTTGCAAAGTGACGCCCTTGAAGGCAGGCGCCCTCCTGCAGTGCTTACCCTGCTTACCGGGTTTGACCGGCCCTGCTTATGCCAGCAGCCTGGTCCCACCCTGGTTAAGGTGGAGCCCATCCTTTCGGAATAGGCTCTCCCTTCTTTTGACTGGCTATTTCAGATGTGATCTTCTACAGATCTGAAGAATAAAAGTACAGCACTGTAATGTATGTACCTATAAAAATGTTGCAAAAAGAGAAAAACTCACTGCATAGTCAAAGCAGAGTCTTGGTTCACAATGGTGCTGTTCTGCAGTAAAAGCAGGGTCCTGGGGTCGAAACTGATTCTCTGGTATGAAACTTCCCTCTACGCTACACCTGAAAATGGAAAGAGAAGACGCACCCTTCTTAACAGTGAAGTGATGTCACGGGGGGGGGGGGGGGGGGGGGCGGTGTATGTTGGATATGCCAGATGGTCGTATTAGCATAAGTCAGATAATCGAGACTGTACTGTAGTGAATAGAAACTGCATCTTCCACACGGTCTCCTCTTTTTGTTGATTACATATTAGATCTTGTAAACTATTTGCCTTGTTGCTTTTTTGGACTTTGTGGACATGGCCAAAACCAAAAGCAACATAATGAAAATTAAAATTATTTTTTATGGTGGTTTAAAAGAGAAAAGGAGAGAGAAAAGAAGCAACAACCAAGCAACAATGTTGAATACTTGGGTAAAATACATTTCAAACAATATTAGGTGAGCATTGTTTTTGCATCTGTTTGACAAAGCAGAAACAAAAACTGAAGAGCTGAGGAGACTGTCCTAAATTATAAGGGAACGATTCATCTCAGCAGCATGCAGTTTTACCTGCATATTTGTCTCAATCTTGTTTGACAAATATATAAAATAATTGTTTAGTTCAGAACCATTTGAGCTTTATTCCAAGTGTGGAGGTGTGGTGATGCCCTACTTATAATAGCATTGCTGACAATAGGTATTTTGAAGCTATGCATGCATAACTGCTGTAACATATTTGCTTCTTTCTTAGGATATGAAAGCCCTAGGATACCAGCGACTGAGAATTCTGAACCGTATTGAGAAGGTAGATATGTTTTTGATGTGTGGATGTGTTCACATGCACTTTTTTTCCTGCTTTTGGGGACTCACTGCCTGGGTATTTTTATGCTACTACTTTACATGTAAAACATTGCTTCAATTCTTCCATCAAAGGTCTTGGGTAGACATACATGGATTTAGTCTCCTTAAAAGAGTCTTGTCCACAAAACACAGCTTCTGATGCCCAGACACGGGCCAGCATTGAATATCTGTTGCGAATTCATGAGATGGAAGCCTTCCTTCCCTCCTCAAAGTGAATAAGTAGACACTGTCCCCCCTTTATAGACCCCCAGCCGACCTTGTAATGCCCCAATGGTCTAATGAGGTCCATTGGACAGGAGCGATGCCCCCTTGCTCTTGCCCATCATGGCTCCTTCTCCAATATGGTCACTGCAACCCCCAGTGACAAGTCTTGTAGAACTTGTTAGTACCGTAAAGGTTGTGCCTGCTATATTGAAAACAGAGTCACACCAAGCAGGAGCCAAGTAAGCATCAATTCTGCTTCAGTGAACCCCTGCTAGTTGACCAGGGAATTACAAGGTAGGCTGGGGCCTACAGGGAGGGTGTGTGTGATGGTGGTGGTCTCTAACTATTCACTTTGGGTGAGCGGGGCCTTGGCAAACCCGAGGCGTAGCCTAGTGGTTAGTGCAGTGGACTTTGATCCTGGGGAACTGAGTTCGATTCCCACTGCAGGTCCTTGTGACTCTGGGCAAGTCACTTAACCCTCCATTGCCCCTGGTACAAAATAAGTACCTGAATATATGTAAACCGCTTTGAATGTAGTTGCAAAAACCTCAGAAAGGCAGTATATCAAGTCCCATTTCCCTTTCCCTTCAGCCACTTCTGTGAGGTAACTGGGCAGCAGCCGATATTTAGACCAGTGCCTGGTTAGCTCTGCAGCTAAAATTAGGACATCCCTTTTGCTGTCCTGAGTTGTTCAAACATTAGCTGCGTACCTAACCAATTAGTGGTATGAATATTGCTGCTAACCCTAGTACCAACTCCTTCCAGGTTCTGCCCACAGACTGCCCTGGCATTAACTACACAGCGCAGGAGTGGTTTATGGTGATATCCAGCAGCACTGTCTGTTGAATACCTCTGGTTAGGCAGCCAGAATTAATTTAACTGGTCAGGAGCCTCTGCCTAGTTAAATTGTTTTGAATATCAGGCAGAGCTGATTTTTCAAATCTGTTTGGAAAGTGTTTTGGAATGCTATAGCTTTCTCTAGAAGCAAAAGGCTATACCTATTCTCTGTCAGCCAGTTCTAGACGTGTAAGGCTTGGACACACTGCCTGGTTTATCACGCTGTAACTTGGATAACATTTCTTTAATAATTCTGTCTCTCTTTTGGCCCTTAAACGACTGCTATGTCCTTCTCTTTTGAGGGGTGGAGGGGGTAAGGAGAGGGAGGATCGCTTCTTAAGGTCCTATTGGAGGAAATGGGCAAAAATTGAGTAAGGTTAGAAATTTTAATAAGGCACACCAAAACAAGTTGATAGCTCCCAAAACTGTCATTGTTCCCTTTGTTATGAACAAATAGAGGATTAATTTTATAAAAGGAAAAAATATTGATAGTCAATTTACTATCTCTTCAATGAGACCACTTTTAGTATCATAACTGTACATTTTTTTGTTATTGTTGAGTATCTGCTTTTTTTTTTTAAGTGGAAGCAAAAGTTTTGTGGCTAATTTTTTTTTTTTTTAATAGTAAAGAATAAAGGTTATTTTTTTTTTAAATTTCAGTCAATCCACCAGCAGGTGGATATAGAGAACTCTTTTTTTTTTTTTTTTTTTTTTTTTTCCCCATGATATTTTATTGGTTTTAATATAATGTAAGTAGTACAAAACAATAACAAAAATAGTAAAATATGTTAATACATATTAATGGAAGTGTACCAGAGAATTATACAATTACTAGTAAAAAAAAAAAAAAAAAAGGCCCATTTCTGACACAAATGAAACGGGTGCTAGCAAGGTTTTCCTCGGAGTGTGTATGTGAGAGTGACTGTGTGTGTGAGAGAGAGAATGAATGTGCGAGTGTGTGTGTGTGTAAGAGTGAGTGAGTCTGGGTGCGAGTGTGTCTGTGAGAGAGAGAGTGTGTGTGAGACACAGACGCTCTGTGAGACTGAGTGTATGAGACCAAGAGTGTGTGAGTGACTGTGTGACAGAGAGAGTGAATGTGATACAGTGTGACATAGAGTGTGTGAGAGACAGTGTGTGAGAGAGAGAAAGACATTGACTGTAAGAGAGAGAGTGTGTGTGTGACAGAGATACCTCCCCCCACCACTTTCTGGTGTCAGGCCCCCCCCTCTCGCCCTCTCTCTTTGGTGTCAGGCCCCCCTCCCTCTCTCTCTCTCTCTCTGGTGTCAGGCCCCCCCCCTCCCTCCCTCTCTGTCTCCCTCCCTCTCTCTCTCCCTCCCTCTCTCTTTTTCTCTCTGGTGACAGCCCCCCCTCCCCCCCCCGGGGGGTACTGTTAACTGGGAGGAGACAGAGGCTGAAATCTTACCTGATTTGCGGTCCATTCTTTGATGTGGCCCACGCAGTGCTGTGTTTGGCGAGACGCGGGCATATCTGAAAGGGTAAGGGGAAGCTAATTTGGTGCGAGGGTGTACTTGGCTCTGCACGCGTGCGGCGTTGTGGTGTCTCACATGGGCGTGGCAAGAGAATGAGCACTGGACCCGTGGAGAGTGGCGCTGATGGCGTGAAGTCTGCCTCAGTGTCGCGTCGATCAGCTGATTAGCGCCGTGGAGAGCGAGTTGCAGGTGGGCAGCGAAAAAGGAGACCCCAGAGAGAGGCAGCTGAGCATTACTGTGCAGGACACTGAGCTCTGGCTGTGCTTCAAGGAACTGACCAATCCTATTTAATAGAATGCACCTCCAACATTCTGAAGCCGAGAAACCTCATGTGGTTGGTCACTTCTGCTTGTGACGAACCCGGAAGTACGTGATGTCAATTCAGGAGATGGATACAGAGAGCAGGAATGCCTCAGCCATGCAGTCAGCTTCAGAATGTTGGAGGTGCATTTTATAATATAGGAGGATAATAGTGATTATGAGATATATACTCATTATCGTCTATGTAGTCTCAACAGCATTGGAAGCTAAATAAGAAGCAATTGGAGACCATAAAACATTTGTTTTGATTATTGATCCAGTAAGACTGGCTGAGGCCAATTCAAGTTTGTGATACATTAAAACAGATTGCCACCAAAAATGCTCATTAAGTAATGAAGATTTTCCAATTGTCAAGAATCATACGCTGTGCTATTGTAATTAAAATATAAGAAAGTCTCTATCATTATGGGGAGAGAGGTTGAAATCTGGAGAGCAGAATTTGAGTATTATTAATGAAGGAGTTAAAGGAATGTTAGATTCAAATATTTTACAAATGGAGCTCCATATTGCTTTCCAAAATATTTGTATGAGAGGACATTCAAATATCATGTGCAATAATGTTCCAGATGATTCATTACAATGCCAACAAACATTTGTGAGTATTAAATGTGCAGAGTGTAGTTTTTGTGGAGTCCATACAGCTCTATGGTAAAGAAAATACATTGATTGTATAAAGCTGGCAGCTGGCAAGGGTTTAATAAGGGAAGACCATAGTTTATCTTTAGATTCTTCTGGAAGTATAAGTCGTAGATCATTTTCCCATATTTGTATAAGGGTATTATAATTTTTAAACATTGAAGACAAGAAAAATTTGTACAAAGCAGATGCTACATGCCCTGTAGTAATCAAAGTTTCAGAAAATTGAAAAATGGTAGGATCAAAGGCTTCTTTTTTTTTTTTATGAATTTATACAATGTGATAATTGTAGCCATCTATAATATTGGGGAGGAAGGAATATGAAATTTAGCTTGCAAATCTGTGAATGAGCAAATAGATTGCTCTTTACAATTATATGTGTCTTTGAGATGCCAAATATTACAATCTGACCATAATTTCCAATAAAAAGATTTATTGTTTATAAGAAAGTCTGGGTTATACCATAATGAGGAGTGTATAGACTTATACATCGGGTGTTCAAGAAGATTATCTAGAAACAAAAGGCTTGTTTTAGTGTTAATGATGACGGGATTTTCTTTTTGTGCTGAGCTTAGTGTAGATGTGAGGAATGAGGAGAGAGGAAATGGTTTAGCTGTGATTTGTTCCAAAGATAGCCAAACTGGTGTGTAGTCAGGATCAGAGTAAAACCAATGACAGCCTTGCTGAGCTATGAAGGCTTTATGGTAAAGTAGGAAATCTGGAAAAAGTACACCAAATTTTTCCTTAGGCGCTCTAAGCTTTTTAAGTGATATTCTGATTTGTTTGGATTTCCATAAAAAAAGAGGTTGTGTGTGTCAATTTGTTTGTAAAATGAAGAATGAAATATTATTGGTATCATGCTAAGTATAAAATTGATTTTAGGCATAACCATCGTTTTTAATAGTTTCTATTCCTGCCCACCAAGATATGTTTAAGGGATGCCATGAAAGAAGAAGACATTTGAGAAAAATCAGTATGTTATCACAATTGTGTTTGATAGTGTCTTGTATTGAGGAGTGAAGATCGATACCTGATAGCTTTACAAGACCAGGATAAGTTAAAGGGACTTATCAAATCATGAGACATGAGGATGTTGAGAGGCAGAACTTCAGATTTAGAATGGTTAATTTTGTAACCTGAGAAAATGGAGAAGTTATCTATAAGAGAGAATAATGCTGGTAAGGAAGAAGATGGATTAGTGATATAAAGAAGAATGTCGTCAGTATATGCTGGAGCAAACAAAGCAAACACTGGGCCTTCAGGATTGAGAAAAATGTAGTCCTTTATGATGAAGACCCGACACGTGCCGTGTTTCGGTGTACAAACGCCTGCATCAGGGGTCAAAAAGCTCCTATAGGTCAGCTTATGGACTAGTGAACAAGGATGTAAAATAAACAATCAGGGTAAACTTCCTCCTTCAGGGCATACTTCTAAAGACCAATCATATCCCAGATAAATCTGCTCCGAACTTTTCCAACAATTCCTCCGTCCGACCACCATGCATCAGGGCAGGAAACGGCCGGGGATTCTATCAGGGTACCTCTACATAGCGTAAAGGATTCTGATAGAGAATTATTTGTCATTCTAGCAGTGGGATTAGCATACAGTACTCTAACTTTATCAACATAATCTTCAGGAGCTCCAAACCATTTGAGCACTGCGAATAAATATTGCCATTTTACCCTGTTGAAGGCCTTCTTTGCATCGAGAGACATGGCCATAACAGAGATAGGGCAAAACTTAGCCAGGAGAGAAATATGAAAAAAAAAACTAGAATTATCTGTGATGAGCTTGTTTGGCATAAAACCTACTTGTGAAGGGGAAAGAAATTTACCAATAATTTTTTTAAGTCTGTTGGAAAGGATTTTGGCAAATAATTTATAATCAGAGTTGAGAAGTGATAGGTCTATAATTTTGGATAAGTTGAGGATCTTTGTTAGGCTCTGGTAAAACTGTTATTAAAGCTTCAGAAAAACGGTTGAAACTAGATTCATTAGGAGATATTTTGTTAAATAGATCCAATAAAATTGGAGATGTATAAAATTCTTAAAAATTCTCTATCTCCACTGGATATCCATCTGGGCCCGGAGCTTTTCCGGAGAGAAGATCAGACAGTTCTTTTGAGTCAATAGAACTGGAGAGACGCTTACCGTCAGATTGTGACCACTTGGGGTGTTGTAGAGAAGAGAGAAAAGCTTCAATAGCCTCTGGTCCTCCAGAGAATTCAGACTGGTATAGTTTTTGATAAAATTCAGAAAATATCTGCAGGATATCTGAGGTATTGGTGGTTATTTTATCTTTATTATTTTTAACGGAAGGAATTTTAATTTTGATACGTTTACGTTTAAGGTAGTTGTCTAGAAGTTTACTATTTTTATTACTCTCAAGATAGAATCTGGACTTTGTTTGAAAGATTTCTTCTCTCGCCAAACTAGTACATATTTTATTATAAGAGTATTTTAATTTGTATATTGAATTTAGTAGATTAGAATCAGGAGAAATAAGATATTTTTGTTCATAATCTTTAAGTTCAGATTCCATTTTTTTATGAGAATATTTTGTTGTTGTTTTTATATGAGCTGTGATAGAAATTAGTAGACTTCAAAACTTGGGATAAGAGAGTAGCTGAGAGAAGAAAAAAATCTATTCATGAAAAACTGTTATTTGGTAAGGAATGAAATGTATACTCCTTGCTATCAGGGTGGAAAATTCTCCATGGATCAACCAAATTAAATTGTGACATTAATGATTTTAGAGTCTGTATAGCTTTTGTTTCAATTTTTTGTGCTGAGGAATGTCTATCCATCCAAACATCAAGTGGGAGATTGAAGTCACCAGATATACACATAGGCATCACATTGAAAGAGGAAATAGATTCTCAACTAGCTGGTTTCTCTAGGTGCTGGAATCTGAACCAAAATCTCCTGCAAAGGAAAGGTTTAATTCTGACCTATAAATCCCCACACTTCTCAACTAGCTGGTTTCTCTAGGTGAGCTACCTGATAATCTCTTTAAATTTTAATGCTTATTGCTTAATAATTTTAATTAGCACTGTGAAACCTCTCTCTCTTTCTTTCTGGCTTTCTTTCTGTTCCTGCCAAACTCTGATAGAGAGGAACTGCTATAATTATTGGGAATATTTAGACTTAGTGATAAGGAAAGTTAGCAATACCAGTTTTAAAAGTTAAATCAAGTGAAAATTCTTGCTCAGGCTGGACCATTTGGGTCCATTCAACTAGAGCATTCCCTTGATAACAGCAGCATTTAGCTGACACTTTGGGACTTATAATCCCACCCACCCACCCCAGGGTTTGCCACTCATTTATAGACAAACCAGTCCTCATTAACTTTATCCAATCATACACAGGCAGTCTTGCAGGCTATTACTCCAACATAGTACACCTGTTCATACCCATTTCAACCAATCAGGATGACTTTTATTCTCTGCAATAATTGTGATGCTTTAGTTTCAAGGCCAATCATCTGGAGACTTAAAGCTTGTCCTATCTGTCTTCAGCTATCTACTTTAAAACAAGAGCTCTGTAAAGTAATGCAAGAATTAGATGCAATTAAAGCAACTTATAGGACTGTGCAGAATCATAACTTCTTACCACTGCCTCAAAGAATAAAACCACATAAGAACAGATGGTTCACAGTAGGCTCGGGCAGACTTCATCATGTGACACAGAAGCATCCGCCCGCACAAGTGTTGCCACTACAAAATTCTTTTGCTCCACTACAGCACTCTGATGTTCCTGAAAATAAAACTGAAGCGGAAAAAGAAGAAAAAGCAAGGAAGGGGGAACAAAAATATGAGAAGGTACCCAAAGAGAAAACGCCCTCACAAATCACTAAAACCAAAACACATACTAGGAAATGTACATGGAAAGCGATGACCACAAATGCTCGCAGTCTAAGCAATAAAATTCCTGACCTTCAAGCCCTGATTTTGGAGTATGACTTGGACATAGTTGCAGTCACAGAGACATGGCTCAATGGTTCCCATGAATGGGATGTAAACATACCAGGCTATAATCTTTTTAGGAAGGATAGAGAGGGACGTATAGGTGGAGGAGTAGCTCTGTATGTGAGAAATGATATCCCAGCGACTGAAATGACAGGGAACTGGGGAAAGGAAGAAGTGATATGGATCACCTTAAAAAGAGAGGATAGAACATTGGTCCACGTGGGTGTTGTCTATAGACCCCCGACACAATTGGAAGAACTAGATAAAGATCTGATCGCTGATATTCTAAAGTTGGGGTAAAAAAGAGAGGTGCTGTTGTTGGGAGATTTTAATCTGCCGGATGTAGATTGGAAGGTTCCGTCTGCAAAATCGGAAAGAAGTAGAGAGATTGTGGATGCTTTCCAAAGTGCTCTGCTCAGACAAATGGTGAACGAACCCACGAGGGAGGGAGCCACGTTGGATCTGGTGCTCACGAATGGGGATAGTGTGTCAAATGTCCGAGTGGCTGCGCACCTGGGAAACAGTGACCATCAAACGGTTTGTTTTGATGTAACGGCTCATGTGGATGGCGGCCACTCTAAACTCAAAGTCCTCGATTTCAAGCGAGCTGACTTTAAAAAATGGGAGAATACCTGAGGAAGGAGCTGATGGGCTGGGAGGACATACGAGAAGTGGAAGGACAGTGGTCCAGGCTAAAAGAAGTAATAAACAGGGCCACAGACCTTTATGTAAGGAGAGTAAATAAAAGCAAGAGAAAAAGGAAACCGATATGGTTCTCAAAGCAAGTGGCTGAGAAAATAAAGATTAAAGAGTTAGCGTTCCAGAAATATAGAAAATCTCAAGAGGAGGAACACGGGGAGGAATACCGGATGAAACTGAAAGAAGCCAAGAGAGAGGTACATCTGGCGAAGGCGCAAGCGGAAGAACAAATGGCTAGAAATGTAAGGAGGGGAGACAAAAACTTCTTCAGGTATATTAGTGAAAGGAGAAAGACTATAAAGGGAATTGTGAGACTAAAAGATACAACAAAACGCTTTGTAGAAAATGATGAAGAAAAAGCCAATTTGCTAAATAGATACTTTTGTTCTGTTTTCACTGAAGAAAACCCTGGGGAAGGACTGAGAGGGACTAGCAAAAGTACACCTGAGAATGAGGTGGATAGAGCGCCGTTCACAGAAGAGAGTGTGTATCAACAACTTGGAAAGCTGAAGGTGGACAAAGCCATGGGGCTGGACGGGATACACCCCAGAATACTGAGGGAGCTCAGAGAGGTTCTGGCGGGTCCTCTTAAAGACTTGTTTAATAAATCCTTGGAGACGGGAGAGGTTCCGAGGGATTGGAGAATGGCGGAGGTGGTCCCTCTTCACAAAAGTGGGGATAGGGAAGAAGCTGGAAACTACAGGCCGGTAAGCCTCACTTCGGTTATTGGAAAAGTAATGGAAGCCATGCTGAAGGAAAGGATAGTGAATTTCCTGGAAGCCAATAAGTTGCAAGATCCGCGACAACATGGTTTCACCAAAGGGAAATCGTGCCAAACGAATCTCATTGAATTCTTTGACTGGGTGACAGGAGAATTAAATCAAGGACGTGCTATGGACGTCATCTACTTAGATTTCAGCAAGGCTTTTGACACGGTTCCCCACAGGAGGCTCTTAAATAAACTAGACGGCCTGAAGATAGGACCCGAAGTGGTGAACTGGATTAGGAACTGGTTGACGGACAGACGCCAGAGGGTGGTGGTGAATGGAGTTCGCTCGGAGGAGGGAAAGGGTGAGTAGTGGAGTGCCTCAGGGATCGGTGCTGGGGCCGATTCTGTTCAATATATTTGTGAGTGACATTGCCGAGGGGTTACAAGGTAAGGTTTGCCTTTTTGCGGATGACACCAAGATTTCCAACAGAGTGGACACCCCGGAGGGTGTGGAAAACATGAAAAAAGATCTGAAGAAGCTAGAAGAATGGTCTAACGTTTGGCAATTAAAATTAAATGCGAAGAAATGCAAAGTGATGCACTTAGGGAGTAGAAATCCAAGGGAGACGTATGTGTTAGGCGGGGAGAGTCTGATAGGCACGGACGGGGAGAGAGATCTTGGGGTGATAGTATCTGAGGACCTGAAGGCAACGAAACAGTGCAACAAGGCGGTGGCAGTAGCTAGAAGATTGCTAGGCTGTATAGAGAGAGGAGTGACCAGCAGAAGAAAGGAGGTTTTAATGCCCCTGTATAAGACGTTGGTGAGGCCCCACCTGGAGTATTGTGTTCAGTTTTGGAGACCGTATCTTGCGTAGGATGTTAAAAAAATGGAAGCGGTGCAAAGAAAAGCTACGAGGATGGTATGGGGTTTACGTTCCAAGACGTATGAAGAGAGGCTTGCTGACCTGAACATGTACACCCTGGAGGAAAGGAGGAACAGGGGTGATATGATACAGACGTTCAAATATTTGAAAGGTATTAATCCGCAAACGAACCTTTTCCGGAGATGGGAAGGCGGTAGAACGAGAGGACATGAAATGAGATTGAAGGGGGGCAGACTCAGGAAAGATGTCAGGAAGTATTTTTTCACGGAGAGGGTGGTGGACGCTTGGAATGCCCTCCCGCGGGAGGTGGTGGAGATGAAAACGGTAACGGAGTTCAAACATGCGTGGGATATGCATAGAGGAATCCTGTGCAGAAGGAATGGATCCTCAGAAGCTTAGCTAAAATTGAGTGGCGGAGCAGTTGGGGGGAAGAGGGGGTGGTGGTTGGGAGGTGAGGATAGGGGAGGGCGATTTCTATATGAGCAATTATCCATCTGCCTTGTACATCTACAACACTGTCTATGAGAGAAAATTGAACATCTTTGGAAAAAAGGATCGACACACCATGTTTCCTTCCTAGTGACTTAGAAATCCAATTATATGGAGTGAGCAAATGTGCAAGATCAGAGACATGAGTTTCTTGTATGAAAATGATTGAGGGTTTAAATTTCTTTAAGTGTGTAAACACTTTTTTCCTCTTTACAGGATGTCTTAAACCATTTACATTCCATGATGATATAGAAATAGCTGGCATTGAGAAAGAATTAGATGAAAGAGAGAGACCATAATTCAAATTTTTGTTAGTTTCAAGAGTATTATTTGGGACAATATCAGAATCAAAGGCAAAAATATAAAGCCCTGGCACACACAGAGAGACTAAAAACATACTATGGAAGCCAATAACAACAAGGCTTCTACTAAATGCAAAAAATCTTAACAGAAACCATATTATGACAAAAACAACCATGGTGCTGGTTCCAGTGACAGAGACATCTGAAAGTCCCGCTCCCGTTCAGAAAGATCAGGAAGTAATAAACATATTTGAAAATGGAGAAGCAAATCTTACAATGTAAAGAACATTATATTTGGCTACAAGAAACCCTTAGCTAAAAGAAAAAGGTTAAGAAGTAAAAATATTACAGTATTTCTAGTATTCAAAAAAAATTGCATAATAAAAAAAAAAAAAAAGAAAAACGATGGTATTCTTACTGGCCATGAAAGATAATGTTTTCACAGGAGGGAAATCTTCCGTAGATACTACAAATTAATGCAGTATAATATGTATGTGAAAAAGTAATATCATCAATATAGGTTTGCAGTTGCTCCGCAGAATCGAAAGTTTTAGTTGAATTGTGAAGTGTAACCGTCATCCGTGCAGGATACTGGAGGCCAAAGCGTGCTCCCATCGATTTCAAGTGAGGACGCATGTTGAGAAAGGCCTTCCGTTTGCGTGCAGTTGTTTTTGCAAGATCTGGTACAATTAGTATATTCCTTCCTTCCACACGAAATGATGTCTGTGCACGAGCGGTGGTAAGAATCTGAAGAGCATGTGGAAAGCGGAGCAGCTTAGCTATTATTGGCCTCGGGTGTTGTTGATTTTGCTTTAATATGGAGGGCGAACGATGTGCCCTTTCAAATTCCAGGGGAGGATCAAAGGTTATGTTGAGCACAGCTGGAATCCATTTTGAAAGGCATTCAATTAAGTTAGCTCCCTCCAAGCCCTCTTTGAGGCCAAGTATTCTTATGTTGTTTCGCCGAGACCTGTTAGCAAGAGCTTCAAGGTCTGATTCAAGTTTTTTGAAGTGCGATGTTACTGAAAAGTCTAGCTGTGATAACTGCAGAGCCATGGGCGTAGACTGGGGGGCGAGGGGGGGCGCCGCCGTGCCAGTAGTTTAAAAAAAAAAAAAAAAAAGCAGGCACGCGCTTCTCTCCGTCTGCTTGGCTTCCCTGCCCTCTCTGTTTGCGTCCCGCCTTCCTCTGACGTCAGAGGAGGGTGGGACGCAGACAGAGAGGGCAGGGAAGCCAAGCGGACGGAGAGGAGCGTGTCCGTCTACCCCCCTCTCTTCCTCCCTCCCTCCCTCTGGTGCAGGCAGCAGTCTTTTTCAGCGTTCCTGGCAGTGGTAGCGAAGTACACGCTGCCTTCGGCTCTGCCCCGAAGCCTTCTCTTCAAGTTCCTGTTCCCGCATAGGAACACAGAAAAGCTGAAGAAGACTGTTGACTGCGCCGGAGAGAGGGAGGAAGAGAGGGGGGTAGAGTAGATGGAGTCACGATCTTGGACCTCGCGGGGGGGGGGGGCAGCAGAAGGAAGATGGATGGAACTGGGAGGGGTGGGGAGCAGATGGAAGATGGATGGGACTGGGAGGGGTGGGGAGCAGAGGAAAGGAGCAAGAGATGGTTGGGACTGGGAGGGGTGGGGAGCAGAGGGAAGGAGCAAGAGATGGATGGGACTGGGAGCATTGGGAGCAGAGGGAAGGACCAGGAGATGGATGGGACTGGGAGCATTGGGAGCAGAGGGAAGGACCAGGAGATGGATGGGACTGGGAGCGTTGGGAGCAGAGGAAGGACCAGGAGATGGATGGGACTGGGAGGGGTGGGGAGCAGAGGGAAGGAGCAAGAGATGGATGGGACTGAGAGGGGTGGGGAGCAGAGGGAAGGAGCAAGAGATGGATGGGACTGGGAGCAGAGGGAAGGACCAGGAGATGGATGGGACTGGGAGGAGTGGGGAGCAGAGGGAAGGAGCAAGAGATGGATGGGACTGGGAGGGGTGGGGAGCAGAGGGAAGGAGGAAGAGTTTTGATGGGACTGGAGGGGTGGGGAGCAGAGGGAAGATGGATGGGACTGGGAGGGGTTGGGAGCAGAGGGATAGACCAGGAGATGGATGGGATTGGGAGAGGTCAGGCACAGCAGAGGGAAGGAGCAGAAGATGGATGGGAAGGAGGTATGGTGAGCAGAGGGAAGGAACAGAAGATGGATGGGACTGGGAGGGGTGGGGAGCAGAGGGAAGGAGCAAGAGATGGATGGGACTGGGAGGGAAGCCTACTGGAAAGAAGACACTGCATAAAACAGAAGACACTGGGACCAAAGCAAATAGAAAAACTAAATGATCAGACAACAAAGGTAGATAAAAGTATTTTATTCAGAATTAATTGAAATATGTCAGCTTTTTTGAAATGTGCATCTGTGATATTTTGCCTGTAAATTTCAATTCCTTCCTCCATATTAGCATATTCCATATCATCATGCTGATCAATCCATAGACTGGTGGGTTGTGTCCATCTACCAGCAGGTGGAGATAGAGAGCAATCCTTTTGCCTCCCTATATGTGGTCATGTGCAGGGCCTTGCCAATGCGGTAAGCCAGGTAAGCAATGCAGGGGGGTGCCTGCCTTCGAGGGGCGCTGCTGCCCTGCGGTCCCTGCCTTCCACTCACTTGCAAAATCTTTTAGCTGAAGTTGCGATCGCTCCTGCCCTCCTCCTTTTCATGGCAAACCAGAAGTGAAAGCAACAGCAGTATTCACTGAGGCAGGCAGGCTCTTCAAGTTATTTTAAAGAATGCAACCAAATTGCTATATATGCTGTGGTTTGGGGCTAATTCCTCACTCAGGGTGAGCTTCAGAGCTTGAACCGCATTCAAATTAAAGACAACCTGAAATTTTAAAAGTGCTAAAAATAAGTTTTAAAAGTATTTGTATTAAATCTAATTGCAGAATTCAGGTGCTGGGAGTCTGTACTTGGTTGTCATATGCTCAGATTTGTTTAAATCGTATGCAAATTAGTCCATTTTTGGGAGGTTCTCATTTGCATATTTATGAATAAAAAATGATGGAAGTGTTTACAGCCTTAATGTTAGGGCATGGCTCTGATCAAAAGTGTGAAGTTTGGTCCAAAAACGAAGGGTTTATCTAGTGTTTTTCACTAAAAATTCCCATTACAGTGTCTGTATGTTAATCTGCATTCAAATAGAGCTCTCTGATTGGATGATCAGTTTTTGTTAGAAATCTGCCGGGAAGGGAACAGAGTGAGACAGCAACTGACTGTCGGTTTGGCCAAGAGAGACATGCAGCTGTGAGTTCCTGTGTGTGTTGACTGAAATTATAAAAGACTGCCAGATTATGTGGTAAATGAGAAAATATGAATGAAAAGAGGTTGGTGGAGATTAAAGTTTGAGATTTCTCTAGTGAAAAAGGATCTGAATATTTCAGGATTACTTGAAGTTTATGAAGAATAGAAAAGGGTGAATTTCAGTTTAAGAGTGTTTAAATCCTATAAGCTATATAAAGGCTATGTAGATTTAAGTGACTGTAAGCAAGGAAACCTTAATATTTAATCTGAAATAAATATTTGATCTGAGATAGTTGATCAGAGACAAATGTTTGATCTGAATTATATCCTTTGGTGCAAAGGAGATTAGAAAAAGAATCTTTGGAAACTAAGAGGACTTTGCTCACATTTTGAATTAGCATTCCTATTTTGAGTTGGAAATCTTTGAAGTGTTATGAAAATACATTTTGCTTTAATGAAATTGCTAAACTTTAGAGTCAGAGACTTATCAATGAGGGATACATACAGTGCTATTTTTTTCCTGAGGTCCAGCTTACTTGCCTGCTCCCTTCTGTTCCTGCTCTGCTAGACGGAGGGGGTGGGGGCGCCAACTGATAGTCTGCAGGGGGGCACCAGAGACCCTAGGCACGGCCCTGGTCATGTGCTGCCGGAAACTCCTCAGTATGTTCTCTATCTCAGCAGGTGGTGGTCACACACAGCAGCAGCTCTGGCTAGGTCTCCAAGCCTAATTTTTAGGTTTTGTTGAGTACCTGGGGTTGAGGGCTCTTCTTGAGCAAGTGCAAACCTGGTGGTGCCAGGTCCCTCCTTTTCTCCCCCCTACCGCTGGCTCCGTTAAAAAAAAAAAAATGTTGGACGTCCTTAAGGGCGTTTATTTCAACGTTTATTGCAGCTGCTCACTGGGACACCAGTTCGTTACAGCTCGGAGCGAGAAGCAGGTAATTTTACCTTTTTATAGCGGGCAGGGGGTTCCCCGTTCGGTCTCCACGTGGCTTATGGCGTCAGATGGCGAGGGCGCGAGGATTCGCTCCCCGGACCGCGGGGATGCGGGGATTTCAAAACCTGAATCGCCTTTGTTAGGCATCAGTTTGGAGTCCGGTCAGTGTCCCGGTTCCTCCTCCGGTGCGGCGGTTTTTCCCGCCATAAGCGCCCATCCCCCGCTGCTCGCCCACTCCATGTTGGCCGGCCGCTCTGCTCGGACGGCTTCTTCTTGGGCCGCCCTCGAGCTGGGAGACGTTAATACTGTGGTCGCCCTTGATTCGGGCGACGGTAAGAAAGCAGCCAAAGTTAAGCGCCGTTCTTTCCGCGCGGCTCCTTCTCGGAGTTTCGCGCCGGACGCCATTTTGGATGCGCAGCACGTTTCTCCCCCGCTCTTGCGAGCGCCGGTTGAGGGTGCGGCTAGGGCCGTGGCCCAAGCTGCAGAAGTGCACAGTTCGGGGGGATTCTCCCCTGAGTTCATTTTGCTGCTGCATCAGGCTTTTCTTATGCAAAACGCTGCCCCTGCCCCCCTGTCAGATAAAGGGGTTGAGGCCTCCGGAAGCAAACGCCCTCGTGTGGATTTCCAGGCCCTAGAGGACTCTGTCTCCTCTGATGTACATGAGGGCAGCGTATCTGAGTTCTCCCAACGGTCCTTCGGGGATTCCTTGGAGGAGACGGATTCCCGCTCGGATGGAGCGGATGACCCCTCTGCAGCGCGGATCTTTCGCTCAGAGGATTTGCCCAACCTTTTAGTGCAGGCCATGAGCATTTTGAAGATTTCCTCTCCGGAGGACGTCTCTCCCTCAGCCTCTGTTGGCTCCGCCATTATGCTGGGGACGAAGCGCCCGCCTAGAACCTTCCACGTGCATGAAGCCATGCGCACCTTGATTTCGGCTCAATGGGATGTCCCAGAAGCGAGCCTCAAAGTGGCTAGGGCTATGTCCCGCCTCTATCCTCTGCCTGAAGGTGAACGGGAGGCCTTTCTTTGGCCTACCGTGGATTCTTTAATCACTGCGGTGACTAAGAAAACGGCGTTGCTGGTGGAAGGTGGCACGGCCCTAAACGATGCCCAAGACAGAAGATTGGAGGCGGCCTTAAGGTCGTCCTTCGAGGCGGCTGCTTTAAGTTTGCAGGCCTCAGTTTGCGGCTCCTATGTGGCCAGGGCGTGCCTGACTATTGTGCAGCGGGCTTCCCCCTCGGATCCTTCCTTGAGGGCTGATTGGCCGGCCCTGGAATCGGGCTTGGCTTATTTGGCAGACTTGCTGTATGATGTCTTGAGAGCCTCAGCTAAAGGTATGGCTCAGACAGTCTCTGCGCGGCGGTGGCTTTGGCTGAAGCATTGGTCTGCGGACCACGCCTCTAAGTCTCACCTGGCTAAGTTGCCTTTTAAAGTCAAGCTGCTTTTTGGGGTCGAGCTGGACAAAATTGTGACCGATCTCGGCACGTCTAAGGGCAAGAGGTTACCAGAGGTCAGGGCTCGGGCCAGTGGTGCTCGCCCCGGGTCCTCCAAAGGACGGTTTCAGGAAGCCTGTCGGTATCGCCCGGGCAAGTCGGGCTCCTCTGCCCCCTCTTCCTTCAAGAGGAACTTCTCCCCCAAGCAGCATTCCTTTCGCAGAGACCGCCGTCCCGGAGGTGCTTCCTCCGGTCCTCCCCAGGGTCTCGTACCCAATGACGGGGCCCTGGTCCATGGCCCAGTGCAGATTGGAGGACGCCTGTCCTCGTTTCTGGGTGAGTGGACCAGGGTAACTTCAGACGCTTGGGTCCTGGAAGTCATAAGAGACGGCTACAAGCTAGAGTTCTGCCGACCCTTAAGAGACGGGTTTGTACTCTCTCCCTGCAAGTCTCCGGTCAAAGCTGTGGTAGTGCAGCAGACTTTGGACAATCTGATCTGCCTGGGGTGCGGTCGTTCCGGTGCCAGAAGATCAGCTTGGCAAGGGACGTTACTCCATTTACTTTGTGGTACCAAAGAAAGGAGGTTCTGTACGGCCTATCCTCGACCTCAAAGGGGTCAATCGGGCCTTGAAAGTTCGGCACTTCCGAATGGAGACCCTCTGCTCTGTTATAGCGGCAGTGAAGGCAGGGGAGTTCCTGGCATCCTTGGACATCAAGGAAGCTTACCTGCATATTCCCATCTGGCCTCCTCATCAACGCTTTCTGCGTTTTGCAGTCCTGGGCCGACACTTCCAGTTCAGAGCCCTCCCGTTCGGGTTGGCTACTGCTCCGCGGACCTTCTCCAAAGTAATGGTGGTCATCGCGGCCTTCCTTCGAAAGGAAGGAGTACAAGTCCATCCTTATCTGGACGACTGGTTGATCTGAGCCCCCTCTTATGCAGAGTGCGGCAGAGCTGTAGACCGGGTGATTGCTCTTCTGAGCTCCCTGGGGTGGATCATCAACTGGGAGAAAAGCCAGCTGCGCCCGACTCAGTCCCTGGAATATCTGGGAGTTCGTTTCGACACCCAAGTGGGCAGAGTGTTCCTGCCGGACAATCGAATTGTCAAGCTTCAGGCTCAGGTGGACCAGTTCCTAGTAGCCTCTCCTCTTCGGGCTTGGGACTATGTGCAGCTGTTGGGCTCTATGACGGCCACGATGGAAGTAGTGCCCTGGGCCAGGGCTCATATGAGACCACTACAACTCTCTCTGCTGCAGCGCTGGACTCCAGTGTCGGAGGATTACGCTGTGCGATTTCCTTGGACCTAGCGGTGCGCAAGGCGCTGAGCTGGTGGCTGAGGACAGACAAGTTGTCCGCAGGGATGCCTCTTTTGACCCCGGAGTGGTTGTCGTCACGACGGACGCCTCTTTGATGGGCTGGGGAGCCCATTGCTTGGAAGGACAGCGCAGGGGCTCTGGTCTCCTGCAGAGGCAAAGTGGTCTATCAACCTCCTGGAACTCAGAGCCATTCGG
The DNA here is from genome assembly GCF_901765095.1 of Microcaecilia unicolor. NCBI lineage: Eukaryota > Metazoa > Chordata > Amphibia > Gymnophiona > Siphonopidae > Microcaecilia > Microcaecilia unicolor. The sequence goes on from NC_044037.1 coordinate 125,763,237, forward strand.
TTGGCGCTTTTGGAGTTTCTCCCGGTACTGGCGTTGAAGCCAGTACGGGTCCTGTTGGACAATGCTACGGCTGTGGCCTATGTCAATCGCCAGGGAGGTACCAAGAGCGCCCCTCTAGCCAAGGAGGCCATGAATCTATGCCAGTGGGCGGAAGCGAACCTGGAACAGCTGTCGGCGGCCCACATTGCTGGAGTTATGAATGTCCAGGCGGACTTTCTCAGTCGCCATACCTTGGATCCCGGAGAGTGGCAGCTATCGGCTCAGGCATTCTTGGACATCACGAAGCGCTGGGGCTAGCCGAGCCTAGATCTGATGGCGTCATCGGCCAATTGCCAAGTGCCGCGCTTTTTCAGCAGAGGACGGGGACCCTCGATCTCTGGGAGTAGATGCTCTTCTCCAACAGTGGCCGACACAGGAGCTTCTATATGTGTTCCCGCCCTGGCCCATGTTGGGCAGGGTGCTAGACCGGGTGGCAAAGCATCCGGGCCGGGTAATCCTGGTGGGTCCGGACTGGCCCAGACGTCCCTGGTATGCGGACTTGATTAGGCTCTCAGTGGACGGACCTCTGCGACTGCCAGCTGAGCAGGGCCTGTTGCATCAGGGTCCCGTGGTGATGGAGGATCCCTCCCACTTTGGTCTTACGGCCTGGCTATTGAGCGGCAGCGTCTGAGGAAGAAAGGCTTCTCAGACAAGGTCATCGCCACTATGCTGAGAGCGAGGTAGCGCTCTACTTCTACTGCTTACGCCAGGGTTTGGCGTACCTTTGCATCGTGGTGTGAGGCAGGCTCACTTTCTCCCTTCACTGCTCCAATTTCTTCAGTGTTGGCGTTCCTGCAAGAAGGTTTGGAGAAAGGCCTGTCGCTCAGTTCCCTTAAAGTCCAGGTAGCGGCTCTGGCTTGCTTCAGGGGCCGCCTGAAGGGTGCTTCCCTGGCTTCGCAGCCAGATGTGGTGCGCTTTCTCAAGGGAGTTAATCACCTGCACCCTCCTCTGCACTCAGTGGTGCCTGCGTGGAATCTCAACCTGGTGCTAAGAGCATTGCAGAAGCCGCCTTTTGAACCCTTGTCGAGGGCATCTCTGAAAGACCTGACGTTGAAAGCAGTCTTTTTGGTGGCTATCACTTCAGCCAGAAGAGTTTCCGAGCTCCAGGCGCTATCATGTCGAGAGCCCTTTCTGCAGTTCACTGAGGCAGGAGTGTCTATTCGCACAGTGCCTTCCTTCCTGCCCAAGATTGTTTCTCGCTTCCATGTGAATCAGCAGCTCTGTCTCCCATCCTTTCGTAGGGAGGACTACCCAGAGGAGTAGTCTGCTCTCAAATATCTAGATGTGAGACGAGTCATCATCAGATACTTGGAAGTGACCAATGATTTCCGGAAGTCGGATCATCTGTTTGTCCTGTTTGCAGGTCCTCGTAAGGGTCTGCAGGCTGCTAAGCCTACAGTGGCAAGATGGGTCAAGGAAGCCATTGCAGCGGCTTATGTGGCCGTGGGGAAGGTGCCGGCTATCCGGCTGAAGGCTCACTCCACTAGAGCTCAGGCGGCCTCAATGGCGGAGGCCGGGTCCGTCTCCTTGGAAGAGATTTGCAAGGCGGCAACTTGGGCATCGGCTCATACCTTCTCCAGGCATTACCGCTTGACTGTGGCTGCTCGGGCGGAGGCCCAGTTTGGAGCTTCAGTGTTGCGGTCAGGGATTTCTATGTCCCGCCCTGGGTGAGTACTGCTTCGGTACATCCCACCAATCTATGGATTGATCAGCATCATGATATGGAAGGTAAAATTACAGTATGTATCATACCTGATAATTTTCTTTCCATTAATCATAGCTGATCAATCCATAGCCCCGCCCAGATATCTGTACTGTTTTTATTCTGGTTGCATTTCAGGTTCAAGTTTAGTCTTCAGTTCCTGTTCAGGAGGACTTCGTGTTCAAGTTTTTTTCAATTGGATTCTTCAGGAGTTGAGACGATTTTGTGTTAGTGAGCTGCTGCATTCCTCTCCCCTCCGTTTTACGGGGCTGGATTGAGACCTAAATTCTGCCGGCGCTCCTTCCCGCTTCGTGCGGCTGTAGGGCAGCTTTGTACTCCTCCCACTTCGGCAGTGGTAGGGTCAGTCAGCTCCTCCCGCGGTTGCGGTTGCAGGATAAGCCAGATCCCCCCGCATCGGCGAGTGTGGTGTCCCTCCCCCGCTCCGCGGGGATGAGCTGGTTGGATTCCCCTCCCCCACTTGTGTGGGGATGAGCTGGGTTAATTCCCCTCCCCCGTTTCGGCGGTGGTGAGCTGGGCAGAGTGACCCTTTGTGGGTGTAATTCTCTAAGTGCTGAGTCCTGCGGATGGAGCTTGATATCGACATACTGAGGAGTTTCCGGCAGCACATGACCACATATAGGGAGGCAAAAGGATTGCTCTCTATCTCCACCTGCTGGTAGATGGACACAACCCACCAGTCTATGGATTGATCAGCTATGATTAATGGAAAGAAAATTATCAGGTATGATACATATTTTACCTTAGCCAAATCTCTCTCCAACCAGGACTCAACCCATACATCTATGCAGACGATGTAACGATATGCATCCCGTTCAAACAAGATATAACTGAAATCACACACAGCCTCCAAATGCACAAAACCTAACGAGCCAGTAATGAAAATTATCAGGTATGATACATAATTTTACCTTCATTTGCATATGTATATATGCAATGAATATGCTAATATGCTCCGCCCATCCTTTGCCCTCCCCCCCCCAATGAAACAGTCAAACTACGCCTATGTGCAGAGCCATTTGAGCCGAGCATTCCTCCACAATTTCAATTCGCTGCTGAAAAGCAGTAAGTGTTATTTCTTCTTTGAGTTGACAAGTGGTCTCGTAATGTTTGGAGGAGAGATCCTATAGTGCTCGCAGCTCTTCCATAACCGGGTCCGAAGACAGTGATTATTGGGGCTATCCTGCTGACGATTTCTGGGTGGGGTCACGTGACCCGCGAAACTCCACCTCCAATCAAAAAAGCAAGTTGTACTTTTCCATTTAAACTGAATAGCTGCGGCGCTCGCATCGGGTGCGCACCGGAGGAGCGCACCTGAGGAGCAGGTGCGCTCCTTAGATGTGCTCCTTGGGGTGTGCGACGCTGGGATATATAGCTGTTTTCTGGCCCTTTGGTGCAGCTCATTCGCTGTCTCTTTTTTTTGGAACAATATTCATTCTTTTTGAGCTTTAGGAATTAAATTAGGAAAGTTAAGTTATGTAGAGGCTAAGGCCTTGGTTCCTAATGAACTAATGATGTTCCCTATTTTTATTCTGCTGATTCTCTGGAATACCAACCCACCTTCTCTGATAACATCTAAAGGTATGCAGGATTTAGCATATATTCCAGTACATTGGAGTTGGCGTACTAATCAGAGACCTGCCTATTCTAGTAGGTCTAATAGCTCACGCTATCTAACATCTGTTGCACTATCTAATAACAGAGTCCCCGATATCACCCCTCCTTTTTCTTCGCTGTCCACAGCTTTAATTAATTGTAGATCTCTCAAGAGTAAGTTCTCCTATATTTTAGATCTCTGTAAACTGCATCAGCTTGATTTATTTGCTATTACTGAGACATGGCTTTTATCAGGGGAAGAATCTTACCTTTTTCAATGTCTACCCCCAGGGTATTCAGTTAGCTATTCGTCACGTACAGGGAGAAAAGGTGGTGGACTGGCTATAATATTTAAGTCTGATTTTAAGGTTCAGGAAATCAATGACCATAGACTCTCACACCCTGAACTTCTACTGCTAAAATTTTGTACAGCTAGCTACACTTTTCATGTACTACTGTACTACTGTGCCCCTTCCACTACAGCAGTGGGGTGGGACCATATATATCAATCCCTTGCAGATGCCACAATTAGGTTTTCAAATCTTATAATACTAGGTGATTTTAATGTCCATATAGATGACCAATCTAATCCACGTTCAGTAAACTTTTTAAATTTTTACGGGATATTAATCTTATACAACATGTGGATGTATCAACCCATATTGCTGGACATACACTAGATTTGATAATAACACATAAACTGGATGAAATCAGATGTTCAAAAATTGTATTAACTCCGGTATCATGGTCTGATCATTACCTTCTTCAATTTTATTTATCTGTACCACAGTTGTTATATAATACCAATTCCACCTATATTAAAACAAGGAGTCTACAAAAAATTGACACGTCATCTTTACCTTCTCTAGCGGATAAGTTCCCATTGAATTTTGATACACTTCCTATAGAGGATCAAATTGGAACATGGAATCAAGTTCTGTCTGTAGCTCTTGAAGATATTGCACCAGAAAGAATAATTACTAAAAGTACAAAACAGTTTCAACCATGGTACCATCCAGGATTAAAACTATGTAAACAACAGATACGTAGAGCTGAACGCCAATGGCGGAAGCACAGAACTATAGAACTTAAACAGAAATGTAAGCAGTGTCAAAAATATTATTTAACACAACTAAAAGCTGCTAAAACTACCTACTTCTCCAAAGAAATAAAGGAAGCTGCTAGTTCACAGAAAAAGTTATTCCATATTATGAAACGCTTGACAACTACGACTAGTGAAAATAGAGAATCTCCTGCTCTTGATTCTGAAACTCTGGCAAAGTTTTTCAGCACTAAAATTGAGAATCTAAGAGCCCAATTCCCAAGGGTATCAGGGATCAGTCATATTGACAACTCCCCAAATTCACAACTAACTGTACCCTGGACAGACTTTGAACTCCCATCTGTGGAATCACTGCACACTTTAGTCGCAGGTCTTTCACCCACTTACAGTTCCATGGATCCTATACCATCAGCATGGTTCAAAAACCACACGCTAGAAATCCAACAGTTTATGTATTGAATTATCGTACGGAGTCTTTCTGAAGGGGGTAGTCCCTGCTACTCTAAAAGAGGCGCTAGTAAAGCCTATTCTGAAGAAGCCCTCATTAGATCCTATAACACCCAACAATTATAGACCAGTTTCTAATCTTCCGTTCCTATCCAAAGTGATAGAGACAATAGTGTTCAGACAATTGCAAACTTATGTGGATTCCAAAAACTTGCTACATCATAGACAATCGGGCTTCAGGAAAGGCCATAGCACAGAGACTATCCTGACTTCGCTGTTAAGTGAGATTCATGCAAAACTAGAGCATGGCTATATTGCCTTGGTTGTTTCACTTGATCTATCTGCAGCTTTTGATTTAATTAATCATAAACTACTTCTTGACAGATTAGGTGAGATTGGTCTTTCAGGGACAATTATGAAATGGTTTATATCCTTTCTTACCGAACGTTCATTTAAAGTAGTTCAGCAGCAATCGTCCTCTACAGTATACAATCTACCATGTGGGGTTCCACAGGGATCGGTCCTGTCCCCATTACTGTTTAATCTATATGTCAGTCCCTTGGCACTTCTCATTCAAACAGTGGGTATTAGTTTTTATTCATATGCGGACGATTTTCTTCTTCATTATGTTAAACCATCTAATATGGATCTTACACCGCTACAAATCTGTCTGGATAAAGTGGCAGATTGGCTCACGACATATCAATTAGTATTAAATCCAGATAAGACTATAACATCTTGGATAGTAGGACAGGGCACATGTCCAGCAGTGGTACCTATGCTATTTGACCAGAACATCCCTACAGTTAAATCCTTTAGATACCTTGGGTTATAATCGATTCTGCTCTGACTTTTGAGGAACAAATATCCGACGTAGTGAAAAAATCTTTTTTCCATCTTAGGAGACTTCAGTCAGTTAGGAATTCAATTAGTAAGGATTCCCTTAAACGTTGACATCTGCCTATATTACCCTCACGCTTAGATTATTGTAATATCATATATGCAGGGATCACTCAAGCTAGCTTGAAACGACTACAAAGAATACAGAATACTGCAGCACGTATGATTTGTAGGGCCCGGAGGGATGACAGAGTAACACTTCTACTACATCAACTGCATTGGCTTCCGGTTGAAGCAAGAGTTAAGTTTAAAGCCTTAGTTTTGACCCATAAGGCTTTTTATACACTAAACCCTGACTATCTGTCAAATCTAACTATTCCTTACACTGCCACACGAACCCTTAGATCCCTGACAGACAACAGGTTAGTGATTCCTCCTCTCGCTAGGGCTAGATGGGAATCTACACCGGAATTCGGCTTTTTTCTATTTGTCTCCCTCTCTTTGGAATGGCCTTCCAAAGAGATCAGACTTGAGAAATCTTACTTTCATTTTCGGAAACTTTTGAAAACCTTCTACTTTATCAATTTATGTAGAACAGAATTTAGGAATAATGGAAGAAAGGTTATAAATGGGCATCTGTAATATATATTAAATCAAAACTGTATTGTTTGTATAGATTATATTATGTATTTAATCTTGTATTTGCGGTGCTCTCCTGTATACTAAATCATGAGTTATACTGTTTTTTCATCTTATGTAGCTAGTTTGTGGGTTTGCTGTGCTTTCCTGTAATAACTGGAGTTCTAATGTTTGTCCAACCTATACATATTGCATTGCTTCTTTTTTATAAATTGTAAAACCGTTCTGTCTTGCAGTAGCAATAAGATATGGTATATAAATTGACGTAAATAAATAAAAATAAATTTCACATAATTTATTTCACAAATCAGTGTACTGGCTGCGTTTATGCTATTCACTTTGTACCAAATAAAGAAAAATATCAGAGAGTTAGAAGTGGTTTTTATTCTTACCAGCACAGCTTCAGATATCAGTTTGAAAGTCTTGGGAAATATCACATGTACAGAATCTCAGTTAGAAAAATATCATCACATGTACAGAATCTAATATCAATAGCTTAGGTAATAATAATAGCAATCAGACTAATTGATAAGGAACAGTTGTAAGGAGAACAAAGAAAATGAGACAGATAGATCAGCACATGTTAACTGTGAAAGTATGGAGAGAGAGAGAGAGAAACAAACAGAGAGATCACAGGTGTTTCCTGAGACCAGGCTTTCTTAGAGAGAGAGAGAGATCACAGCATGTTTCCTGAGACCAGGCTTTCTTAGAGAGAGAGAGAGAAATAGCAGGAAATATATCAGGGTTCAAGCAGGAAATATATCAGTGGTTCTGAAGTGAGATAAAATATAAAGAAAGGAGAGGATAGTTCTGTTATAAAGAGATAGTTCTTACCAGAAGCAATGCAGAAATAAAGAAGGGAAAATATATTTCCTGGAGAATAGCCAATTAGCAAGGATGCCCTGAATCAGGACAGAGAAAAGTCTCCTGCAAAATATGGCTAATTCTGGGGATTTCTTTGTGTGCAAGCATTCTTATGGAAAAAGTGAGTAGTCACCTCTCCCCCCTCCTACTCCAATGGAAGGTAGCAAGGTATCCTGCCAACACCCTATTGGTACATTTGACCTTACCATCTTGTAACTGAAGAAAAGATGTGTATTCTAGATACTGGGCTGCCATAGTAACAAAAGCCAGGGATGTCTGCATTCCTGTCTATGGCTACCACAGTGACTAGCAGCCAGGTACAGAAAGACAGAGGGGGGATGGGAGACAGTACAGGTAAAGTAGAACATCTTTTTACATCAGTGACTTACATTCTGTCAATACCACTTGCATTATCTTCACATACACACACACATTTTCGGTTTAAGATATAGCAGAAATTGTGTCCACGTTATATAACAATTATATGCATTAAAATGATTTGGGCACATCATAACATATATAATGTTGATTTGAAGTTGATCACTTTACAGTGATATTTTACAACAGTAATATATATAGAGTTAGCTTCTTTTTTTTTTTTAAATTCAATTCCGGATATCTATTTCATAGGCAGAATGACATTTGAAACGCCACTTTTTATCACCCTAAACGGCGGCGTCATACTATCACGTCGGCCACTAAACATCAAGTCTTCACAGTGTAGTCACTAAAAAGGGAGGCACATAATTTTTCTATAATTTTTTAACAAAGATTTTTTATTTAGATAGCATGCGCTGGCAATTCACAGGTCACATTACTCACATTATTATTCCAACATCATTTCCCATGCATCAGCCTTTAAAAACGGTGCCATTGCTAAACTTTTCTGTTTACTGCTTTGACGTCACAGACTAGCTTTGCCACCACGGCGGACTGCAACACAAAGATTTTCTCAATCCACGGGTAAGCTCCTCTATTGAGATACTTTAACAAAGGAGACATTATTTTCTTGAGTTTAATGGATACTTTATAGGTACTTCTGTATCTAATCAATCCGGTTGAGATATTAGTTGTTCTTTTGCATTTTGCTTTTTGGTGCCAAAATTTAAAAACACTGTCGGCAACAGCCCATTTGACAAAATTTATCTCTGGAATGTACACTAGATACTGTAAGTGACGTCTTCTGTGTTGATAGCTTAGTATTGTTTTGCTGTATGCCGCTGGCACTCTTTTTCATAAAATCTATTGCAGGGAGACAATGCAAGTTCTTTACTCACCACACATATGGTTTGCACAAATCACTTGTTGCTTTTGATTGGGTTTCCCTCCCTTCTTATTTTGATTTTTATCGATGCACTGTCATATTTTCACTGTTTTATTGATATTTATTTATCACAAAACATAATGATAACCACACTGGTTTCACAATTATCGACTGCATCCACTGCATGTTCAGACTTGTGCACTATGATTCGTTCAGATACATTTATAAATGCCTTAATTTTATTGTTTCATTCTCTCTTTCTTATTTTAGAAGCTACACAGCTACATCCTCTTGGTTAAGCTATCAGCCACAACACAAGAGGTCTATAAACTCTCTATATACATTTACTAAAGTTCATAATACGCTATTTATTAGTTTTATACATATTTACATATTTTATAAAAATAGCACACACCATTGATATTTGATTTTGATTTCATTTGTTTAAACTATTTTAATTAATAATATCATTACAGGTTGTTTAGACCATAAGTACATAAGTATTGCCATACTGGGAAAGACCAAAGGTCCATCGAGCCCAGCATCCTGTTTCCAACAGTGGCCAATCCAGGTCACAAATACCCGGCAAGATCCCAAAAATGTACAAAACATTTTATACTGCTTAACCCAGAATAGTGGATTTTCCCCAAGTTCATTTAATAACGGTCTATGGACTTTTCCTTAGGAAGCCATCCAAAACCTTTTTAAAACTCCGCTAAGCTAACCGCCTTTACCACATTCTCTGGCAACGAATTCCAGAGTTTAATTACACGTTGAGTGAAGAAAACTTTTATCAGATTCATTTTAAATTTACTACATTGTAGCTTCATCGCATGCCCCCTAGTCCTAGTATTTTTGGAAAGCGTGACAGACGCTTCACATCTACCCGTTCAGTTCCACTCATTATTTTATAGACCTCTGTCATATCTCCCCTCAGCCACCTTTTCTCCAAGCTGAAGAGCCCTAGCTGCTTTAGCTTTCCTCATAGGGAAGTCGTCCCAGCCCCTTTATCATTTTCGTCGCCCTTCTCTGCACCTTTTCTAATTCCACTATATCTTTTTGAGATGCGGCGACTAGTAGTTGGTGATTCGATCATTAGGCATATAGATAGCTGGGAGACTGGTGGACGTGAGGATCGCCTGGTGACTTGCCTGCCTGGTGCGAAGGTGGCAGACCTCACGCATCACCTAGATAGGATTTTAGATAGTGCTGGGGAGAAGTCAGCTATCTTGGTACATGTGGGTACCAATGACATAGGAAAAAGTGAGGGAGAGGTTCTGGAAGCCAAATTTAGGCTCTTCGGTAGAAAGCTCAAATCCAGATCCTCTAGGGTAGCATTTTCTGAAATGCTACCCATTCCACACTCAGGGCCCAAGAGACAGGCAGAGCTCCGGAGTCTCAATGCGTGGATGAGACGATGGTGCAGTGAGGAGGGTTTTAGATTTGTTAGGAACTGGGCAACATTCTGGGGAAGGGGGCGCCTATTCCGAGAGGATGGGCTCCACCTTTACCAGGGTGGGACCAGGCTGCTGGCATTGGCATTTAAAAAGGAGATAGAGCAGCTTTTAAACTAGAAATGGGAGGAAGGCCGACAGTCGCTCAAAAGCGCATGGTTCGGAATAAGGTAACTTTCAAAGATATCACCAAAACAGGGAAGATAGGGTATATTGATAGTGAGGTTGCAAAAGAGACCGTAGTAGATCAGGTGTCCTTAAATAAAAATAAAAATCAGACAAAGATTGCAAATTAGTACTGTCAAGTACTGAGCACGATGTAAATAGGAAAAACATAGTTTTAAATGTCTATATGCGAATGCCAGAAGCCTAAGATGGGAGAGTTAGAATATATTGTACTAAATGAAAAATTAGATACAATGGGCATCTCTGAGACCTGGTGGAAGGAGGATAACCAGTGGGACACTGTCATACCGGGGTACAAATTATATCGTAGTGATAGGGTGGATCGAATTGGTGGAGGGGTAGCATTGTAAATTAATGAGAGCCTTGAATCAAATAGATTGAAAATTCTGCAAGAAACAAAACACTTCTTGGAATCACTGTGGATTGAAATTCCATGTGTAAAGGGGAAAAGGATAGTGATAGGAGTGTACTACCGTCCGCCTGGCCAGGATGAACAGACGGATGTAGAAATGTTAAAAGAAATTAGGGACGCAAACAAACTGGGCCACACAATAATGAGTGATTTCAATTACCCCAATATTGACTGGGTAAATGTAGCATGGGGACACACTAGGGAGGTAAAGTTCCTTGATGAGATTAAGGACAGCTTTATGGAGCAGCTGGTACAGGAGCCGACAAGAGAAGAAAAAATTCTAGACCTAGTCCTTAGTAGAGCGCATGATCTGGTGCGGGAGGTAATGGTGCTGAGGCCGCTTGATAACAGTGATCATAATATGATCGGATTTGATATTAGCTTTCAGGTAAGTATACATAGGAAATCAAATACGTTAGCGTTTAACTTTAAAAAAGGAGACTATGATAAAATGAGAAGAACGGTGAAAAGAAAACAGAGGAGTGACTGTGAGGGTCAAAAATTTACATCAGGCGTGGATGCTGTTCAAAAGCACCATCCTGGAAGCCCAGGCCAAATATATTCCATGTATAAAAAAAGGAGGACGGAAGACCAAACGACAACCGGCGTGGTTAAAAAGTGAGGTGAAGGAAGCTAAAGGAAGCTATTAGAGCTAAAAGAAATCCTTCAGAAAATGGAAGAAGGAACCGACTGAAATAATAAGAAACGGCATAAGGAATGTCAAGTCAAATGCAATGTGCTGATAAGGAAGGCTAAGAGAGACTTCGAAAAAAAGATTGCGTTGGAGACAAAAACACATAGTAAACATTCTTTAGGTATATTAAAAGCAAAAGAATTGGTTGGACCGCTAGATGACCGAGGAGTAGAAGGGGCAATCAGGGAAAACAAAGCCGTAGCGGAGAGATTAAATTAATTTTTTGCTTCGGTCTTCACCAAGGAAGATTTGGGAGTGATACTGGTGCCGGAAATGGAATTCGAAGCTGACAAGTCGGAGAAACTTAATGAATTCTCTGTAAACCTGGAGGATGTAATAGGGCAGTTCTACAAACTGAAGAGTAGCAAATCTCCTGGCCCGGATGGTATTCATCCCTGATAGAACTGAAAAAATGAGCTTGCAGAGCTATTGTTAGAAATATGTAATTTATCCTTAAAATCGAGTGTGGTACCGGAAGACTGGAGGGTGGCCAATGTAACGCCGATTTTTAAAAAAGGTTCCAGAGGAGATCCGGGAAATTATAGACTGGTGAGTCTGACGTCGGTGCCAGGCAAAATGGTAGAAACTATTATTATGAACAAAATTATAGAGCATATTCAAAGGCATGGATTAATGAGACAAACTGCCTTATTTTCGAAGGAGAAAGACGCCCAGATTTCGACCCAAATGGGGCGGCCAAATCGGTATAATCGAAAGCCGATTTTGGGCGTCTTCAACTGCAATCTGTCGCGGAAACGTCCAAAGTTGATGGGAACGTGTTGGAGGCGTGGTGAAGGCGGGACTGGGGTGTGTTTATCGGCCGAGGAGAGATGGGCGTCCTCGGCCGATAAAAAAAGAGAGGCGTTTTTAGCACGAATTTGGGTCACTTTTTTTGGACCCTTTTTTTTCACGAACAAGTCCCCAAAAGTGCCCTAAATGACCAGATGACCACCGGAGGGAATCGGGGATGACTACCCCTGACTCCCCCAGTGGTCACTAACCCCCTCCCACCAAAAAAAAAAAAAAAAACTTTAACAACTTTTTTTCCAGCCTGTATGCCAGCCTCAAATGCCATAAGAGCTGTATGCAGGTCCCTGAAGCAGTTGTTAGTGGGTGCAGTGGACTTCAGCCAGGTGGGCCCAGGCCCACCCCCCCCCCCCCCCCCCACCCCACCTGTTACACTTGTGGTGGTAAATGGGAGTCCTCCAAACCGCCCCCAAAACCCACTGTACCCACATCTAGGTGCCCCCTTCAGCCATAAGTGCTATGGTAATGGTGTAGAGTTGTGGAGAGTGGGTTTTGGGGGGGATTTGGGGGGCTCAGCACCCAAGGGAAGGGAGCTATGGACTTCAGAGGTAGTTAACTTTTTTTTTTAATTGTTACAAGTGCCCCATAGAGTGCTCAGTTGGTGTCCTGGCATGTGAGGGGGACCAGTGCACTACGAATCCTGGCCTCTCCCACGACCCAATGCCTTGGATTTCTTCGTTTTTGAGCTGGGCGCCTTTGGTTTCCATTATCGCTGAAAAACAATACCGGCCAACTCAAATCCGCACAAATCCGATATATTTGGCTGGCACAAACCGTATTATCGGAAAAAAGATGGACGCCCATTTTTTTTTTTTTTGAAAATACGGTTTGTCCCGCCCCTTCACGTACCCGTTCTTGGAGATAGACGCCCATGGAGATGGGCGTTCGCGTTCGATTATGCCCCTCAAAGTCAACATGGAGGCATATTTTCAAAGCACTTAGCCTTCCAAAGTTCCATAGGTTTCTATGGAACTTTGGAAGGCTAAGTGCTTTGAAAATATGCCTCATGGATTTAGTGAAGGGAAATCTTGCCTTACCAATCTACTACATTTCTTTGAAAAGGTGAGCAAACATGTGGATAAAGGTGAGCCGGTTGATATTGTGTATCTGGATTTTCAGAAGGCGTTTGACAAAGTACCTCATGAAAGACTCCAGAGGAAATTGGAGAGTCATGGGATAGGAGGTAGTGTTCTATTGTGGATTAAAAACTGGTTAAAAGATAGAAAACAGAGAGTAGGGTTAAATGGTCATCATTCTCAATGGAGAAGGGTAGTTAGTGGGGTTCCCCAGGGCTCTGTGCTGGGACCGCTGCTTTTTAACATATTTATAAATGACCTAGAGATAGGAGTAACTAGTGAGGTAATTAAATTTGCTGATGACACAAAGTTATTCAAAGTCGTTAAATCGCAGGAGGATTGTGAAAAATTACAAGAGGACCTTACGAGACTGGGAGACTGGGCGTCTAAATGGCAGATTACGTTTAATGTGAGCAAGTGCAGAGTGATGCATGTTGTAAACGGGACCGCTGCGCCAGTAGGGGGAGGAAGGAAGTCTCCTCCCCAGGATTAATCCGAGCCCCACAAATTTCCACCAGCAGATACCTTCAAATATTCTTTTTCTTTTTATTTTGTTTCCAAGTTACAAACAAAAAGCTTCAGGCCAGCCCTGGGTTAGGGCTGCCCCAGGCAGGGTTGTGCTGGCCCTCACCCAGCAATCCAAAGTCTCTGCCCTTTCTTGAGGGCTGCAATAGTCCCCTTTGAAAATACTTCCTTTTCAAAGTACGTATCACAAGCAGTGCTGGCCTTTCAGCAGGATTGTTCCCTCCTGTCCAACCAGGGTTTCCAGCTCCCACAGTTCTTACACAACAAACAGGAGCAGCTGGAGAACCAGGCTTATAACTCTTCCAGCCCTCTGCCCTTCCCCCACAGCAAACAGTTCAAATCAAAACAGGCTTCTTCCTTACAACAGGTTTTAAATCAAAACTTTTAAACACACAGCTTTCCACCTTCAGGTGCTACCTTCCTCAGGGCTCTCCAGCTCCCTTTCCATCCTGCTTTCTGCTTCTTGCTCAGCCTCTTTAACCCCCTCCTCCACCCAATCCATCCCCTCCTCCTCCTGCTTCTCACCCCACCCTTCCCTCTTACAGGTGGGAGGCATGATGTATTGATTACAGAGCCAGGGGAACTGGGCTTCTTCCTTCTCCCTCCCTCTTGGTATAGATCCATCTTGTCTATCCTTGGGGCTCCCCTTGCTGGACGGACAATGCATTCTGGGAGACGTAGTTCAGGATTTTGTTGTTTCATTTTGTACCTCTGGGCTGTAGCCTTGTCACAATGTGGGAAAGAGGAACCCGAATTATAGCTACATCATGCAAGGTTCCACGTTAGGAGTCACGGCCCAAGAAAGGGATCTAGGTGTCGTCGTTGATGATACGTTGAAACCTTCTGCTCAGTGTGCTGCTGCGGCTAAGAAAGCAAATAGAATGTTAGGTATTATTAGGAAAGGAATGGAAAACAAAAATGAGGATGTTATAATGCATTTGTATCACTCCATGGTGCAACTGCATCTTGAATATTGTGTTCAGTTCTGGTTGCCGCATCTCAAAAAAGATATAGTGGAATTAGAAAAGGTTCAGAGAAGGGCGACGAAAATGATAAAAGGGATGGGAAAATTTCCATTTGAGGAAAAACTGAAGCAGGCTGGCTATGCCCGGAGAGACAATCCGTTGTTAAAAATTTCCTTGATGTAAACACAGAACACCACCAGTCTTTCACACACTCAAAATCACAAAGAACACAGCAAATATGACACAAAAAATGGTCTTTAGACAATATTTCAAAAGTCCAAATTTATTGTGTAGCTGAAAAGACTCAAAAAGTTCAGATCAATTCTGTAGCTCAAAGAACTCGACCCGGCTGTGTTTCGGCCAACCAGCCTGCCTCAGGAGTCTTTGCAGTCTTTTGAAATTTTCTATGGAAAAACCATGTATCTGTCGATATACAGTGCACTCCATTTAAGTGCACATCGGCTAAGCGCATGCTCTGTTTAACTGCATGCCGTACTTCGGTCCTGTTTTTGGCGCCATCAATTTCTATGGGGACAAACTGGTTTAGCGCACCACTGATAAGTGCAAGATTCACTTATATGCATGGTTTAAGACCACTCCTCTGCAGGAAAGACTCCGCATAAGCGCACGCACGGAATATGGAAGCCGATTGGCGCGTGACAAAGGGGCGGTAAATTTGAAATCTCATTGGTTAAATGCCACAGACAGAATAAGCGAAAGAATTTTATTAGAGTGTACACTGGAGTCGTCGTCGTCGTCGCGCAACTAACATAGTAACATAGTAGATGACGGCAGAAAAAGACCTGCATGGTCCATCCAGTCTGCCCAACAAGATAAACTCATATGTGCTACTTTTTGTGTATACCTTACCTTGATTTGTACCTGTCCTTTTCAGGGCACAGACCGTATAAGTCTGCCCAGCACTATCCCCGCCTCCCAACCACCAGTCCTGCCTCCCACCACCGGCTCTGGCACAGACCGTATAAGTCTGCCCAGCACCATCCCCACCTCCCAACCACCAGTCCCACCTCCCACCACTGGCTGTGGCACAGACCATATATGTCTGCCCTGCACCATCCCCACCTCCCGCCACCGGCTCTGCCACCCAATCTCGGCTAAGCTCCTTAGGATCCATTCCTTCTGTAAGACTTTAACACTGGCTGAACGAATAGAAGGTCTTAAAAAATTAGAAAACAAACAAAGTCAAGCATCTATTGCTAAGGAATATGGTGTCAATAAACAGTCAAATTTCACGTATCTTGAAGCAGAAAGACCAGCTTCTGGAAGACTGGCAAAACAATACAAATCTACACCGGAAACGTAAACGGGCGGGAAAATCTGAGGATGTAGAAGATGCTGTTCGGTGGTTTTCTCAAGTCAGGAGCAGACAGTTTCCTGTCAGTGGTCCACTGCTTATGGAGAAAGCTAATCAGCTAGCTGAAAGTCTTGGACTAACTGAATTCAAAGCCACTGTTGGATGGTTGGAAAGATGGAAGAAGAGGAACAACATAAAATTCAAGAAACAGCATGGTGAAAAACAAGAAGCTGATGACTTTGGTGCTGAAAATTGGGTTGTTTCAGTTCTTCCTACCATCTTGAACGAGTTTGCACCTCGTGACATTTTCAATGCTGACGAAAACGGTCTCTACTGGCGAGCGATTCCTGATGGAACACTTGCGTTCAAACAAGCTGAAACTTCAGGAGGTAAAACGTCGAAGGACCGACTGACGATCCTCCTTTGCTGCAATATGGATAGGAGTGAGAAATTGGAACCCATCGTCATTGGAAAGAGCAAACAGCCCCGTTGCTTCAAGAATGTTAAGCGACTTACTGTGTCATACAAGGCTAACGCAAATTCATGGATGACTGAGGAAATTTGGAAGCAGTGGCTAAAGAAGTTAGACACTAGAATGTGGGCACAAAAGCGTCAGATTTTGTTGCTTTGTAATAATTGTGCTGCACACAGTGATGTCAGGCTGTCTAACGTCAAGGTGGTCTTCCTGTCACCAAACACAACCTCTCTGATCCAGCTTATGGATCAGGGCATAATAGCCAATCTCAAACAACATTATCGGGCTCTTGTGCTACGTCATCTGATGAGCATTATGGATGACCAGACTGGCAAGGATAAACGTGCTGTTGAACTGGCTCGTAATCTATCACTATTGGATTCCCTACATATGCAGAAAGAAGCCTGGAATCATGTTACACAGGCAACCATTGTGAACTGCTACAAGCGGGCAAGCTTTGTTAGGGATATGGAGAGGGACGAAACAGATGCAGCTGTTGCAAACGCGTCAGATGAACAGGCTAGTGACATCCCAGCCGGTGTTACTGAAGAGGAGTTTCATAACTACACATAGCTGTTGATTACGATCTACAAACAGCTGATGACAGCACTGATGTTGAGATATGCGCCTACACGCAGGCAACGGCTGATGATGAAACAGATGATGAAATGAGCAGCGAGGCACATGCTGACGAAATTCAACAACTTCCTGTCTCTTTTGCAAGAGCGCTGGAGAGTCTCAACACTGTGCGGGCCTATCTGGAGGCCACTGGATGTCAGTGCTATGACAGTTTCTACAGTCTGGCAGATGTAGTCTATGGAACTCACACAAGAGTGTACTGAGGACTATGATTACTTCAAGTAAGCCTAACGTCAGTTAACGGAGACTGTATACTGTACGTATAATAAACAGTACTGTACGTATGTTTATCAGATGTCAAACTTCTTTGGGTCACAATGGTTAAATGCACACTCCGGTTAACTGCATGTATTTCTTTGGTCCTAGACCCTTGCACTTAAGCAGATTGCACTGTACTACCAAATAGAAACCTTGTGTATGAATCTCGTTGCAATGCCTTGCAAGATCGGCAATCAAAAGTTTGCCTTCTCAATGCTCAGAGAACAAAGTTTTGCAGGATCGGCAGGAGGAGGTGACTTTTGACTTTCAATTCTGCATACACAAGGTTTCTATTTGGTAGTATATCGACAAAACACATGGTTTTTCCATAGACCATCTGAAAAGACTGCAAGGACTCCTGAGGCAGGCTGGTTGACCGAAACACGGCTGTGTTGAGTGCTTTGAGCTACACAATTCTGAACTTTTTGAGCCTTTTGAGTTACACAATAAAATTGGACTTTTTAAACATCGTCTAAAGCAGTGGCGTAGCCAGACTGCCAATTTTGGGTGGGCCTGAACCCAAAGTGGGTGGGCACAAAATTCTCTCTCTACCCCCCCCCCCCAGCAAAATTTAGTCTCACACAAATGCATTTGTCACACAGGGGTAAAGTGCTGCTTTTCAGTGCATCAGATTTCAGACAATTTATTTAATAGCCTAATCCTTTTCAGTGAGCTTTCAGAGGCCAAAACCTCCTGCCTCAGGTCAGTATAATGCTGTTACGGTATCCTCCCCTGACCTAAGGAAGGAAGTATTGGTCTCTGAAACTTTATTAACACAGGTACCATATTACTTTATCCTAAATTAAAAATAAATTTATTTTCTTTACCTTTGTTGTATGACCATTTACTTTTTCTCATTATGTTGCTTCCAGTCTCTAGATTCTGCTTTCCTTCGTTTTCGCTTAAACTCTTCTGCCAGGGTTTCCTGGCCATTTGTCATTTTTCTCTCCTTTTTCTTTGCTTTCTTCAATATTTTTCTGCCTCTCTCTGTGTCCAGATTTAATTCATTCTTACTATCCATTCTTTAATTTCCTTCATCTACTTATGGCTTTTCATCTTTTTCTCACCCTTGTTCTCCCCATGCCCCTTCCTCTTATTCTCCAATCTTTCACTACTCCCCTTTTCCATGCAGCAGCTCTCCTCTTTCTCTCCCCATCCTTCCAGCGTCTCCCCTCTCTCTCCCCATCCTTCCAATAGTCTTCCCTCTTTCTTTCTGCATCCTTCCATCCAGTGTCACCTCTTTCTCCCTACCCTTCCATCCAGCGTCTTCCCTCTTTCTCTCCCCATCCTTCCATCCATCTACCCTATCTCCTAATCCTTCCATCTAATGTCTCTCTCTCCCTCCTTCTAACCAGTGTCTCTGTATCACTCTACCCTTTTCTGTTGTGTCCCTTCTCTCTCCACATCCTTCCAGTCTCTCCCCTTTCTCTGCATCCTTTCATCCATCTCCCCTCTTTCTCTCCCCATCCTTCCATCCAGTGTCTCTCTCCCCATCCTTCCATCTGTTTTCCCTCTTTCTCTGCCATCCTTCCATCTGTTTTCCCTCTTTCTCTCCCCATCCTTCCATCTGTTTTCCCTCTTTCTTTCCCCATCCTTCCGTCTGTTTTCCCTCTTTCCCTATCCTTCCATCTGTTTTCCCTCTTTCTCTGCCATCCTTCCATCTGTTTTCCCTCTTTCTCTCCCCATCCTTCCATCTGTTTTCCCCTCTTTCTCTGCCTACCTTTCATCTATCTCCCCTCTTTCTCTCCCCATCCTTCCATTTTCCCTCTTTCTCTGCCATCCTTTAAAAAGATTTTAAATGCTCCCAGGTTTCGACCTAATTCATGTTTAATGTGGGATATAATTGTCATGAATAAGTAAATAAATAAATAGATAGAAACGCTGAATGTTGAGCACCTGATTCTCATAACATGATATCTGTTTTAGTGGCCCTTTACCAGGAGAAAAAAAAATCTCTGCACGAATATAAGAACCTGCCCCTCCAAATGACACACTGATTAAGATTTATAACAAACTACTTCCTCTGTGTACATCCGTATGCTACACAAGCTGGAATGTTTGAAAATATAAATGAGATTAAAAATAAAAAAGCTACCAACAATAAAGAAGAACAACCTGGGATGAAGCAGCTATTGGTTTGCTTTGTGTTGAGCGAATGCAGAACGACCCCTGCACGAGGAAGGGGAAACACAGATTAACCTAAGTGGCTTCAACTATTGACGTCACTTCATCTCCTGTTCTCAATGAATCCTCTTTGCCGGTAGGTGAGCTTAACGACGAGAAAAAATGTTTAAAAAAAAGCGCGGCACCGCAGGCAGCCTCGAAGCATTGGCTGCTGGCTCCTCTCGTCTCTTACGTCACTGCCCCTGGAGCGAAACAGGGGCAGTGACGTAAGAGACGGGAGGAGCCTGCAGAGCCAGCAGCCAATGCTTCGAGGCTGCCTCCGGTGCCGCGCTTTTTTTAAAAACATTTTTTTCTCGTCGTTAGCGTTGGCGCTCAGCTCAGTCAGCTGAGCGCTTCTTCTTTTTGTAGCGCCGGCCCTGCTGCTCAACAGGAAAAGCAGCAGTGGCCGGCAATGGGAGCTGGGGTTGGCACGGGCCTAGAGGAAAAGTGGGTGGGTGGGCCAGAGCTGAAATTGGGTGGGCCTGGGCCCACCCAGGCCCACCCGTAGCTATGCCCCTGGTCTAAAGACCATATTCTTGTGTCATCTTCACTGTGTTGTTTGTGTTTAAAATTTCCTAGCACACCACTAGGCTAGTCCTGTTACAGCAACAAGCAGGTCCCTGGAGTAGGCTAGTGGTTGGTGCAGTGCACTTTAAAGAAGCGGACTCAGGCCCATATCCTATTTGTAGTGGGAAGTGTGAGCCCTCCAAAACCCACCAAAAACCTATTGTAACTACATATAGGTGACACCTGCAGTCAAAATGCTATTGTGTTGTACAGTTGGGTACAGTAGGTTTTTGGTGAGTTTTGGAGGGCTCACCATACAATTTATGGGGGTAAAAGTGAGATGTGTACTTGGGATCTTTTATGTTAAGTCCACTGCAACGCCCCCAGGGTTCCTCACTAGTATGTTAGGGATGTCTGTGTGTCCAGTCTACTAGGACTTCTGGCCCCCCATATGTCCCAAAGGCTTGTTTTTGTGTGTTTTTCCCTTGGACTCCCCCCCGCCCCGGAAAATGATCACAAGCGAAAAACACACTGAGGATAAAACATCTAGGAAATGGCGTTTTTCTAAACAAAAAGATGTTTTTCAGGTTCAAAAATGTCCATGTTCGCCTCTTAATTTATGGACATTTTCAGCAAAATGTCCAAAATCGGATTTAGATGTCATCAAAAATGCCCCTCCATATCATGAATTGATAATGACTGTTGGGCAGACTGAATGGACTATTCGGGTCTTTATCTGCCATCATTTACTATGTTACTATGATTTTGCATGTTGTCTGAGCCTCTAAATGCGGTACAAAACAAGAGAATGTTCTGGCATGATAAATACACCTACAAAATATTGTTGGGAATTTTATTTAGAAATTCTGAATGTGTAATGCCCTCCCGCGGGAGGTGGTGGAGATGAAAACGGTAATGGAATTCAAACATGCGTGGGATAAACACAAAGGAATCCTGTTTAGAAAGAATGGCTCCATGGAATCTTAGCGGAGATTGGGTGACGCCGCCGGTAATTGGAAACAAAATGGGAGCTAGGCAGACTTACAGTGGTGGAAATAAGTATTTGATCCCTTGCTGATTTTGTAAGTTTGCCCACTGACAAAGACATGAGCAGCCCATAATTGAAGGGTAGGTTATTGGTAACAGTGAGAGATAGCACATCACAAATTAAATCCGGAAAGTCACATTGTGGAAAGTATATGAATTTATTTGCATTCTGCAGAGGGAAATAAGTATTTGATCCCCCACCAACCAGTAAGAGATCTGGCCCCTACAGACCAGGTAGATGCTCCAAATCAACTCGTTACCTGCATGACAGACAGCTGTCGGCAATGGTCACCTGTATGAAAGACACCTGTCCACAGACTCAGTGAATCAGTCAGACTCTAACCTCTACAAAATGGCCAAGAGCAAGGAGCTGTCTAAGGATGTCAGGGACAAGATCATACACCTGCACAAGGCTGGAATGGGCTACAAAACCATCAGTAAGACGCTGGGTGAGAAGGAGACAACTGTTGGTGCCATAGTAAGAAAATGGAAGAAGTACAAAATGACTGTCAATCGACAAAGATCTGGGGCTTCACGCAAAATCTCACCTCGTGGGGTATCCTTGATCATGAGGAAGGTTAGAAATCAGCCTACAACTACAAGGGGGGAACTTGTCAATGATCTCAAGGCAGCTGGGACCACTGTCACCATGAAAACCATTGGTAACACATTACGACATAACGGATTGCAATCCTGCAGTGCCCGCAAGGTCCCCCTGCTCCGGAAGGCACATGTGACGGCCCGTCTGAAGTTTGCCAGTGAACACCTGGATGATGCCGAGAGTGATTGGGAGAAGGTGCTGTGGTCAGAGGAGACAAAAATTGAGCTCTTTGGCATGAACTCAACTCGCCGTGTTTGGAGGAAGAGAAATGCTGCCTATGACCCAAAGAACACCGTCCCCACTGTCAAGCATGGAGGTGGAAATGTTATGTTTTGGGGGTGTTTCTCTGCTAAGGGCACAGGACTACTTCACCGCATCAATGGGAGAATGGATGGGGCCATGTACCGTACAATTCTGAGTGACAACCTCCTTCCCTCCGCCAGGGCCTTAAAAATGGGTCGTGGCTGGGTCTTCCAGCACGACAATGACCCAAAACAAACAGCCAAGGCAACAAAGGAGTGGCTCAGGAAGAAGCACATTAGGGTCATGGAGTGGCCTAGCCAGTCACCAGACCTTAATCCCATTGAAAACTTATGGAGGGAGCTGAAGCTGCGAGTTGCCAAGCGACAGCCCAGAACTCTTAATGATTTAGAGATGATCTGCAAAGAGGAGTGGACCAAAATTCCTCCTGACATGTGTGCAAACCTCATCATCAACTACAGAAGACGTCTGACCGCTGTGCTTGCCAACAAGGGTTTTGCCACCAAGTATTAGGTCTTGTTTGCCAGAGGGATTAAATACTTATTTCCCTCTGCAGAATGCAAATAAATTCATATACTTTCCACAATGTGATTTTCCGGATTTAATTTGTGATGTGCTATCTCTCACTGTTACCAATAACCTACCCTTCAATTATGGGCTGCTCATGTCTTTGTCAGTGGGCAAACTTACAAAATCAGCAAGGGATCAAATACTTATTTCCACCACTGTATATGGTCTACGCCCTGATCGTGACTGAATAGATAGGGATGGGCTGGAGTGTAAATTTTAAGGGGCTTCGATGTTAGCTTCAGAACTTAGTACAAGAACAGTACTGGGCAGACTTCTACGGTCTGTGCCCTGAGAAAGGCAAGGACAAATCAAACTCGGGTATACATATAAAGTATCACATACCATGTAAAATGAGTTTTATCTTGGTGGGCAGACTGGATGGACCGTACAGGTCTTTATCTGCTGTCATTTACTATGTTACTATGTTAATAGTATAAATGTGCTATGAATGGTTAGCAAAGACTAGTTAGTTTTTTAAGAACCTCTTTTTACTGGCTCTTCATAAAATCATTTTGTTCTTTGATGTCATACGTTGTCTCTTACTCATAACTTCTCTTCCTCAGCCTTCTTCTCTTCTTGCTGCTCTTTGTGAAATTTTTTTGGTCAAAGGTGTTTTATTGTTGTGCAATTTACCTAATTCCCCTCCCTATTGTTTTTCCATATACCAAATACTATGATTGTCAGTTTTATGTCTCCACTTTACTGTTTTTGGATCATAAACCTCCATGTCTCCCAATGATGTGACAGTGTAACAAATGTGCAAGTAAACAAATAAATCTTCTGAATTGCCTAGTTAAATATATTAACTGGTCTTTTTTTTTTTTTTTTTTTGTGAAAGTTTCTCCTGTCCTTGCCTCCTCATACTGTATAGTATTTTAGAGACATTCTTGTCTTCTTATTCACTTTATACAGCTGTTTCTGATGTTGCTCGATGTGGAGGAGATACAGCAGGAAATATCTCTTGTACCAGAGGAGCAGCGCACTCACTTCCATGAGAAGCAAGACCAGAAGGTGGAGTACATCTTCGCATGCTTGCGACCCTTGGCAGGGGCTCATGATGCAGAGTAAGTGACTGTGTTAAGACAGGCGGGAAAACGGGCAGAGGGCAGCCATTCCATTTTTCACATCAAGTACTGTAAGTCTCCTGGTGAGTTTTGCAACCTGTCAAAATGTATTCTGAAGATCTGTTCACAGCTGATTTGAAAAATCAATAAATAAGTTGGTCTATTGAAATGAATGTCCCAATAAACTCAAAAATGCAATACATTTAAAAATTAAAATGTATTGAGGAATGCTGCACAAATTAAGCATGTTCTTTCTTCATTGGGATCTTGAGTCTATTCTGGTAACCACCTTTTCCTTACTGTGCTTCCCTTTTACCACTGATCCTTTGTCCCTCATACAGCACTTCATCTTTTCGTTCTCCTTTTGGGGGAAAGATGTTTTCATGCATTTGATGCATTCACTTGTTTAACCAAAATGAGCTAGTGGAAGGATTGTTTGGTAACCAAATATAATTTCACTTTTTGTATTGGTGTTCATGTAGAACAAATTACCTACGTTTGAAGAATTGAGTGGCAATTTTAAAATTTTGTGCACTACATTTTACTTTAACTCTATATTTTTTTTGTGTGTTGCAATTTAAAGTGGTGAAATAGACTGAAATGCTTACAAAGCTTAGACAGGCTACCAAAGTAGCAATATTTATAATAGGTTTCAATTAACCATATATTGATAGGTTGAATGTCTTATCCTCTGTTATCAAAATTTCAGACACCCTACTTGGATATGGGTTTCACAGTAGGCTTCATCAGGGGAATCCACTCTCTATAATATACTAAATTGGGAAACTCAATGAATATCACACATCTCTACTAACATTACTCTCGGTATTAAAATGTCTTTATATTATCGTTCAGAATTTCATTAAAACGTATTCTTCAAACACAACATGATGGGCAGTATATACTGGGGTGCTGAGAATTTCCAAACCCTTAGTAGGGAATTGCTAACATCTGTCAAAAAAACGCGAAGCTTTGTATCAAACGTAGAGCTAAGTAATGACGCTGTTCAATAGTCTTCTAATGAAATAATATCCATGAACATCCAAAAGCACCTTCCCTCTCTGAAGACATGTTATTCTTAACTAATTATCCACTCCACTTCTAAATTAAGACCTTGTGGGACCACAGTGGCCCATTCATATATCACTTTTTGTTCTTTTTTCAAGAGTATACTGGTAACGTTTCCTCCCAGATCCAATAAAAGTTGAATCAAAAACCACAAATGTCGCTCATTATGTCCATATTGTTGCCAATGCTCTATTAGTGGTGCTCCTTGTTTGCAAGTTTTTATACTGCTCAAATGTAGGGGCTCACGTTGCTCTTTCTAAGGGAACTATTGAATGTGCTGTGATGGTTCCCATATCTGTTCTTATGGTGTAATGAGAGGTGATTGAATCTGAGCACATTTATAAATATTTTCCTTGTATTACACTCAGTGTTTTAACGAGTTGAATATTTTTTTTTTATTTAATAAGTTTGAATTTTGATAGTAAATTAGTTTTTACCAGTGTGAAGTTGGTGATTTATAAACTATTAGGTGGTTTCATATTATTTTACTCCTTTCCATACTATTTTTGTAACACTTAAGATCATCACATACAACCACATCCAAGTCCCTCTCCTCTTCAATGCACAAAGTTCCTCACCCCCTAAACTGTACTGTTCCCTTGGGTTTTTGCTGTCCAAACACGTGACCCTGCATTTTTTTTAAGCATTAAATCTAAGTTGCCAAATTCCAGACCATTTATTTATCTTCATGTTATCCATACCATCAGGGGTGTCTACCCTATCGCAGATTTTGGTATAGTCTGCAAAGAGGCAAACCTTACCAGCCATCCCTTCAACAATATCGCTTACAAAAAATGTTAAAGAACCTAACCTTGTGGCACACCACCATTAACATCCTTTTCCTCAGAATGAGCTCCATTTACCACTACTCTGTCGCCATCCATTCAACCAGTTCCTAACCCAGTCAGTCACCTAAGGCCCATACAGAGGACATTTAGTTGTCTATGGAACCGTGTAAAAGTCTTTGCTAAAATCTAAACACATCACATCTAGTGCTGTCCCTCAATCTCAGGTCACCCAGTCAAAGATATTTTAATCTTTCTGATAAGACCTGCCTCTAGTGAAACAATGTTGCCTCGGGTCCTTTAATCCATTGGATTCCAAAAACTTTACTATTTTCCGTTTTTAAAAATGTTTCCATTAATTTATCACAGAAGTCAGACTTATTGGCCTGTGGTTCCCAGTCTCTTCCTTACTTCCACTTTCGTGGAGAGTGATTGTGTTTGCATACATAAATGTATTCTGAGGACCACTGTTGACACTTCTCTTGACTGGAGCATCATGGTGGATGGAGTTAGAGTGGAAGCGAGAATCCTTTGAGATCTTTGGGTGGGGGGGAGGTTATTTCCCATTTTAGAAACTGTAAGGAAGGAGAAGAGGGTATGAAGTGGGGGGGGGGGGGGGGGGTCAAAAAAGTGAAAACTCTTTGGCTGATACACCCAGAGACTTTTTGTAGGAATGATTTGGATTGCTATTGTTTTTGCTTGTGTTGAAATGTTGTTGATCAAAATTGCATTTCTTTTTTGTTTGATCTTCTTTCAATAAAGAGATATCTGAAAATTAAAATAATTTTAAAAGTGTCAAAGCGGCTACATCAGGGAGTTACATCAGGGACTGCCAGGGAGATAAAATTTCTAGATGTAATAAACGACTGCTTCTTAGAGCAGCTGGTCCAGGAACCAAAAAGCAGGAGCCATTTTGGACCTGGTCCTTGGTGGCATGCAGGGCATAGTGTTAGAGGTGGCGGTGTTGGGTCCCCTGGGAAACAGTAATCATAACATGATCAAGTCTGAGCTACTATCTGTAATGAACCCGCAAAGGAAATGTACTGTAGTTGCATTTAATTTTCAAAAGGGCGACTATAATAAAATGAGGAAAATGGTTAAAAAGAAACTGAAAGGATCAGCTGCTAAGGTTAGAACACTAATGGGATCCTTTTTGAAAGAGAAGGATGTCCATCTTTCGACATAAATCGGAAGATAGACGTCCTTCTCCCAGGGACATCCAAATCAGTATAATCAAAACCCGATTTAGGACGTCCCCAACTGCACTCCATCGCAAGGACGGCCAAAGTTCAAGGGGGTGTGTTCGGAGGCTTAGTGAAGGTGGGACTTGAGCATGCCTAACACTTGGACGTCCTTGACCCATAATCAAAATAAACAAGGACATCCCTGATGAACAGTTGGATGTTTTCACCCGGTCCTATTTTTATTACAACTAAGGCACAAAAAGGTGCGTGAAATGACCAGATGACCACCAGAGAGAATCGGGTATGACCTCCCGTTACTCCCCCAGTGGTCACTAACCCCTCCCACCTTAAAAAACATCTTTAAAAATATGTTGTGCCAGCCTCAGATGTCATACTCGGGTCCATGACAGCACATACAGGTCCCTGGAGCAGTTTTAGTGGGTACTGCAGTGCACTTCAGACAGGCTTACCCAGGCCCATACCCCCCTACCTGTTACATTTGTGGAGGAAACAGCGAGCTCTCCAAAATCCACCACAAACCCACTGTACCCATATATAGGTGCCCCCCTTCACCCGTAAGGGCTATGGTAGTGGTGTACAGTTGTGGGTTTTGGGGGGGCTCAGCACACAAGGTAAGGGAGCTATGTACCTGGGAGCAATTTATGAAGTCCACTGCAGTGCCTCCTAGGGTGCCCGGTTGGTGTCCTGGCATGTCAGAGGGACCAGTGCACTACAAATACTGACTCCTCCCACCACCAAATGGCTTGCATTTGGTCATTTCTGACATGTATGTCTTTGGTTTCAAAAATCGCCGAAAATCAGAAACGACCATGTCTAGGGACATCCAAATCTAGGGACGTCGAAATTTTAGGTTTTGGACGTCCCTGATGGTGTTTTTGAAATGAAAGATGGACGTCCATCTTGTTTCGAAAATACAGGTTTCCCCGCCCCTAGATTTCGCAGTTTTGCAAGGACATCTAAATCGCAACTTGGACCTTAGGAAATTGGAAGACTGTGCGTCCAAAAGGCAGATGAAATTTAATGTGGACAAATGCAAGGTGATGCACATTGGAAAGAATAGTTACCTGATGCTAGGGTCCGCCTTGGGGGTCAGAGTTCAAGAAAAATATCTGGGTGTCGTTGTAGATAATACGTTGAAATCTTCTGCTCAGTGTGTGGTGGCGGCCAAAACAGCAAACAGGGTGCTAGGTATTATTAGGAAAGGGATGGCGAATAAGACCAAAAATAATATAATGCCTTTGTATCGCTCCATGATGCATCCGCACCTTGAGTATTGCGTTCAGTTCTGGTCACCGTATCTCAAAAAAGGGGATGGAACTCCTCTTGTATGAGGAAAGTCTAAAGAGGTTAGGGCTCTTCAGCTTGGAAAAGAGACGGATGAGGGGAGATATGATTGAGGTCTACAAAATCCTAAGTGGTGCAGAACGAGTACAAGTAAATCGATTAAAAAAAAATTATTTTTTTTTACTTGTTTCAAAAGTACAAAGACTAGGGGCCACTCAAGGAAGTTACATGGAATTACTTTAAAAACAAATAGAAGGAAACATTTTTTCACGCAACGAATAGTTAAGCTCTGGAACGCTTTGCCGGAGGATGTGGTAATGGCAATTAGCGTATCTGGGTTTGAAAAAGGTTTGGACAAATTTCTGGAGGAAAAGTCCATAGTCTACTGTTGAGGCACACATGGGAAGCAACTGCTTGCCTTGGGATTTGTAGTATGGAGTGTTGCCATGATTTGGGATTCTGCCAGGTACTTGTGACTTGGCTTGGCCACTGTTCGGAAAACAGGATACTAGGCTAGATGGACCATTGGTCTGACCCAGTATGGCTACTTTTATATTATGTTATTGCTCAGTATATCCTCCAGGACACTGCTGTGGTCTGGTTTCTCTTGTGTGAAATCTGAGCACAATAGCAAGACATATGAATCTTAACAGTGGCTCAGAGCCCTTTACGAATAAGATTATACACTCATCCATACACTTGTAGAAGGGCTTGCTGCTGAAATGTTCTCATAAAACCAGGAAAGTTGTTAGGACCATAAACAGCCGGAACATCACCAGCCTGGCTGTTCTATACAGAAGGCTTGAGAGAGAGAGAGAGAGAACACTGCCTTAACCCCCTGTTACCAGCCCACCCGATGCCAAAAGCCACCCTAGCTTGCCATGAGGAGAGCCTGCAGCTGCCACCAGGGTATGTGCTGCTGCTGCTACAACTGCAGGATCTTTATTTTACCTTTGAGGTCCTATGTTCAGAAGGAATTTTAGAAAAAAATACAAACAATAGGAAACAACCCCCCCCCCCCCCCCACACACACACACACACTGATTCAGCATCGATTTTATATCAGGAGTAACTTCCTGTCCTGACAGTATACATGTGTTTATATGCATACCTCCTTTAATATTCGGGGGGGGGGGGGGGGAGGTTCTGTACTTAAATTCCTTACTGCACTAGGTAGCAGTAATAGCATAGGAAATTTCTATCAAAAGGGGAAGAACTTGCTTCATTAGAACATAATATGGCCTATGACATTGGCTCTTTAGATGTGACTCTATTCAATCCCAAGCCAGTCTTCCAGCCCAAGCTAGGTAACCTGCCCCTTGGCTGAAGTTAGAGACTCAATTAGGGAAATGTTTATTTCACATATATCAACATGCTTGCACTTGTTCTGTCTTCAGTGAAGTTGAAAATGAGTTTCTACAGTCGCTATCTGTGCGGAAGGGGAAGAAGTTGCTGGCACGGCTTATCCCTTACCTATGTGGTGAACATGCCTATGAAATGCTCCTTGCTGTTGTTCAGCACTTGCCTCGCCTGATGAGAATGGATGTTTCAGAAGAGGTAACAACCCTTATAAATAGAGAAACATTGGGGGGTTAACTATTTGTGCCTCGGTCTATTGGTATGTATTGATAGATATCCCAGTTAAGCACTCTGTGGGAGGAGTAGCCTAGTGGTTAGTGCAGTGGGCTTTGATCCTGGGAACTGAGTTTGATTCCCACTGCAGCTCCGTGTGACTCGGGGCAAGTCACTTAACCCTCCATTGCCCCTGGTACAAAACAAGTACCTGAATATATGTAAACCGCTTTGAATGTAGTTGCAAAAATCTCAGAAAGGCGGTATATCAAGTCCCATTACCCTTTCCCTTTCCCCCATAACTGCTCTTTTTTTTTCTCCAGGTCTTAGTTTAAAAACAGATGGTGATTTGAATATTAGAAAACCCCTTATGTTGCAAGAAGGAGTCACCTTTAGATGATACTCCTGTTGTAGGGAAGATCTTTTGACCAGCTTTCAACAGTTGTTCACCCACTGGAGATGTGTAGATTTTTGTGACATGCAGTCAGAGACTTCAAGGAATTCACTGAATCCCCAGCCCTGCCTTGACTTTTTTTTCTATTTTTATGCAGAAAGTTTCTCTTCCCTTCCTTTTCTCCTCTCCTGACACAGTGCAGCACCTCTCTTCCCCTGCCTCTACCCTGCCTCTGTGAGTCTAGTACCTCATCTGCTTCATTCCTCGGCTCCCCCAATCCCCACCCCCAAGGTCCTTCGAGCCTTTTTTTCTTTGCTGGCAGTAGCAGTAACAGCAGTTACACATGCCCTGGGCCAACACAGGCTCCTTCCCTTTGCCCTATCCTGCCTGTGTGTAAAAAGCAAGTTTCAAAAGAGGGACGGGATATGGCAGGATGGATCTGGTATCGGCACAAGTTGCATGTAATAGTGGGAGTAGCAGCAGCTGGCAAAGAAAAAAGGTTTGAAGGGGGGGGGGGGGAGGGAGCTGAGGAAGGAAGCAGATGAGGTACTGGATTCACTGCAGGGAAGGGGGAGAAGAGAGGCTTACAGAGGAAGAGGGAGAGGTGCTGCTTCCATGAGGAGCAGAAAGGAAGAAGCATTGGACTCCAGGGGTGGGGAGGAGGGTCTTTCAAAGGAAGTGGGAGAAGTCAGAAAGGAGAAGCACTGGACTCAGGAGGAGAGGGAGAGTCTCTGGACCTGTGGGGAGAGTGGAACAGGAAAGATGTTGGACTATGGATGAAGGAACTGGGGAAAGAAGGGGGAGATGGCAGGTAATGGGAGGGGGGAGTGGTAGAAAAGAAGGAAGAGGGAATGTCACTTTACCCATGAGCAACAGAAAGACGAGGTGCTGGATTGACAAATTGTGGGGGGGGGGGGGGGGGAGGAGTGGGAATAGTTCTAAATCTCTGTGGGGAGGACAGGAGAGATGCTGGACTACCAGTAAGGAAACCGGGGAGGAGGAAGGGAGATGCTAGATCATGGGGGAAGGATGCAAGTAAGAGACTGTAGGGGATGGAGGATAGAGAGGGCAAAGGGAAGATTAGAGAGAGGAAAGAGATACCAGCCTGTAGTGAATGAATGGAAAAGAAGGGAGAAATCCTGGGTAAGGATGGAAAGGAGAGAAGATGTTGGACCACATTTGGTGGGGGGTTGGGGAAACAGGGCAAAGAGGCCATGTTGGGTAGGGAGCGCAGAGAGAGTGAAGAAGTTGGACAGAGGAAGGGATAGGGACACAGGAGGGAAATACAGGGTATGGGGGGCATTGAGACATGGACACAAAGGGGCAATGATGGATGGAGAAGGGGGTAGGGACACGGGGATGATATTGGATAGGGAGGGGGATTCTGGATATAGTGAGGTGCATAGCGACAACAGCGATGCTGGACATAACAGCATAAAGATAGGGATATGGCAGTGATATTGGACACTGGGGAGGATAAGCGACAAAATGTGGTGATTCTAGACATGGGAGATAGCAAAACGGGGACGATCCTGAAAATAGGGGGAGGAATAGACACAGGAAAGGAATGCTGAACATGGGGGGGGGGGGGGGGGGGGACAGGGACACAGAAAGGAGATGAATGATGGACATGGAGAAAGAAGACAAAACTGTATTGGTCCCAGTCTCAAATTTTAAAAAATGCATAGATGACCAGACAACAAAGGTAGAAAAATACTTTTATTTTCTATTTATTGATTAGAATGTCAGTTTTTAGAATATACAACTGCCAGAGCTGATGTTATACATGGGTGGAGCTCTATTAGAAATTTGGGAAAGGAACCCAAAGCCCACTACCAAGCTGTGCTGCCTTCAGGTTCAGGTAGGCTTGGGTTTCTCTCTGGCTATGGGGGTTGAGCTCTGATTTCACTCCCGCCCAACATCTCTTGATCTGCTGTCTTTACATTTTGCATAGCATAGGGGAAATATATTTCTGTTTCTCTGTTGTGTTACATGTAAGGCTGGCTTCTTGGGGTTTCATTTAAATTTGTGTACACATTTCTGTTGTATTTCTAAATTGTGGTAAATTCTGTATTTGATATCTGTGTTCTGTGTGTGACCAAAACCAGGTTCTTTTAGCATGACTGTAGTAATTTGGCTTGCTCAGTTTTCCTGAATAGATGTGCTGAAGTTCTGTGGCCCACTGAAATATTGAGGGCACTGCCTTTTTGTAGGTAAGGTTTGGGTGTTTTTTTTTGGGTTTTTTTTTAGTGCTCGCATGTTGGATTGGTCTAGGTCCTGAGTGACTTCTTGTGGAGTTCTATTACTTTTCAATATTGATGCCTGGTCCTGAGAAGATTTATGTTAGTAAGATAAGTACATAAGTAATGCCATACTGGGAAAAGACCAAAGGTCCATCGAGCCCAGGATCCTGTTCCCAACAGCGGCCATTCCAGGTCAAGGGCACCTGGCAAGCTACCCAAACTTACAAACATTTTATACAAGTTATTTCCGAAATTGTGGATTTTTCCCAAGTCCATTTAGTAGCGGTCTATGGACTTGTCCTTTAGGAAATCGTCCAACGCTGAAACCTTCTGCTCAGTGTGCTGCTGCGGCTAGGAAAGCGAATAGAATGTTGGGTGTTATTAAGAAGGGTATGGAGTCCAGGTGTGCGGATGTTATAATGCCGTTGTATCGCTCCATGGTGCGACCGCACCTGGAGTATTGTGTTCAGTACTGGTCTCCGTATCTCAAAAAAGATATAGTAGAATTGGAAAAGGTACAGCGAAGGGCGACGAAAATGATAGTGGGGATGGGACGACTTTCCTATGAAGAGAGGCTGAGAAGGCTAGGGCTTTTCAGCTTGGAGAAGAGACGGCTGAGGGGAGATATGATAGAAGTGTATAAAATAATGAGTGGAATGGATCGGGTGGATGTGAAGCGACTGTTCACGCTATCCAAAAATACTAGGACTAGAGGGCATGAGTTGAAGCTACAGTGTGGTAAATTTAAAACGAATCGGAGAAAATTTTTCTTCACCCAACGTGTAATTAGACTCTGGAATTCATTGCCGGAGAACGTGGTACGGGCGGTTAGCTTGACGGAGTTTAAAAAGGGGTTAGATAGATTCCTAAAGGACAAGTCCATAGACCGCTATTAAATGGACTGGAAAAATTCCTCATTTTTAGGTACAACTTGTCTGGAATGTTTTTACGTTTGGGGAGCGTGCCAGGTGCCCTTGACCTGGATTGGCCACTGTCGGTGACAGGATGCTGGGCTAGATGGACCTTTGGTCTTTCCCAGTATGGCACTACTTATGTACTTATGTACTTAACCCCTTTTTAAACTCTGCCAAGCTAACCGCCTTCACTACGTTCTCCGGCAATGAATTCCAGAGTTTAATTACGCGTTGGGTGAAGAAAAGTTTTCTCCTATTTGTTTTAAGTTTACTACACTGTAGTTTCATCACATGCCCCCTAGTCCTAGTATTTTTGGAAAGCGTGAACAGACGCTTCACATCCACCTGTTCCACTCCACTCATTATTTTATATACCTCTATCATGTCTCCCTCAGCCATCTCTTCTCCAAACTGAAAAGCCCTAGCCTCCTTAGTCTTTCTTCATAGGGAAGTCGTCCCATCCCCGCTATCATTTTAGTCGCCCTTCGCTGCACCTTTTCCAATTCTACTATATCTTTCTTGAGATGCGGAGACCAGAATTGAACACAATACTCAAGGTGCGGTCGCACCATGGAGCGATACAACGGCATTATAACATCCTCACATCTGTTCTCCATACCTTTCCTAATAATACCCAACATTCTATTCGCTTTCCTAGCCGCAGCAGCACACTGAGCAGAAGGTTTCAGTGTATTATCAATGACAACACCCAGATCCCTTTCTTGGTCTGTAACTCCTAACGTGGAACCTTGCATGACGTAGCTATAATTCGGGTTCTTTTTTCCCCACATGCATCACCTTGCACTTGTTCACATTAAACGTCATCTGCCATTTAGCCGCCCAGTCTCCCAGTCTCGTAAGGTCCTTCTGTAATTTTTCACAATCCTCTTGCGAGTTAACGACTTTGAATAAGTTTGTGTCATCAGCAAATTTAATTACCTCGCTAGTTACTCCCATCTCTAAATCATTTATACATATATTAAAAAGCAGCAATCCTAGCACTGATCCCTGAGGAACCCCACTAACTACCCTTCTCCATTGTGAATACTGCCCATTTAACCCCACTCTGTTTCCTATCCTTCAACCAGTTTTTAATCCACAATAGAACATTTCCTCCTATCCCATGACCCTCCAATTTCCTCTGTAGCCTTACATGAGGTACCTTATCAAACGCCTTTTGAAAATCCAGATACACAATAACAACCAGCTCCCCTTTGTCCACATGTTTGTTTACTCCTTCAAAGAATTGAAGTAAATTGGTCGGGCAAGATTTCCCCACACTAAAGCCGTGCTGACTTGGTCTCAGTAATCCATGTCCTTGGATGTGCTCTGTAAGTTTGTTTTTAATAACCTCTACCATTTTCCCCGGCACCGACGTCAGACTCCCTGGTCTATAATTTCCCGGATCTCCCCTGGAACCTTTTTAAAAAATCGGCGTTACATTGGCACCCTCCAATCTTCTGGTACCGCGCCCGATTTTAAGCATAACACTAGCATTGTAAATGTTTTTGTATGGAGAGTTTTATGGAGAAATGTCCCAGTTCTGCTCTGTACCCATTGTTGGGGGAGAGCCACGGGGCTGTGTGGAGGCAGAATTTGGCTTTAAAAAACTGTATGGAGGAAGCATATATGTGTTGGGAGACTGGCTCAACAGGGACTGAGGAATTCAACCTCGTGTATTTCCCTCACCAACCCCTTCCCAAATATGGCCTTCAGGCACCAAATCCTTACCTGCTGCTTTAGCTGCAGTTATTGGGAGGGGTGCAAGACAGGGGGGTAGAGGATGGGTGTGGTAGTGGGGAGGGGGGGGTAGGGGTGGGTGCAGAGCATGGTAGTGGCAGTGGTGGGATCATTTTTCAAAAATTTGGCAACCTTAGGCAGCATGGCCCCTGAAAAGCAGCATTTCCTTTATAGCCTTCTGTCTTAAGCCCCCACCTCCCCCAGCTGCAACATCTGCACAGATCATTGAAAACCCTGTGTCTGATTATGGGTTTGTGACAAATGCAGACCCCCTAATTTTAGTTACTTTTTGTTCAAAGTACATGGCTAATTGATTAGCAGAGGGAGTGGCTACAGTTACTGTTGTTAAATTTTTGGTCGACAGAAGTCTAAAGAGCTTATGCATATTTAAGTGATTGTAACCAACAAAGTTATTCAAAGTTGTTAAATCACAAGAGGATTGTGAAAAATTGCAAGGCGACCTTACGAGACTGGGAGACTGGGCATCCAAATGGTAGATGATGTGTAATGTGAGAAAGTGCAGTGATGCATGTGGGAAAGAGGAACCCAAGTTATATCTCCATGATGCAAAGTTCCGCATTGGGAGTCACCGACCTGGAAGAGAATCTAGGAGTCATCGTTGACGATACTTTGAAACCCTTTTCTCAGTGTGCTGTGGCACCAAAGAAAACAAATAGAATGTTACGTATTAGGAAAAATGAGGATGTTATAATGCCCTTGTATTGCTCCATGGTGCGACCGCACCTTGAATACTGTGTGCAATTCTGGTCGCCGCATCTCAAAAAAGATATAGTGGAATTAGAAAAGGTACAGAGAAGGTCGATGAAAATGAAAAAGGGGGTGGGATGACTTCCCTATGAGGAAAGGCTGAAACAACTTGGGCTCTTCAGCTTGGAGAAAAGACAGGTGAGGGGAAAACGTTAGAGGTATATAAAATACTGAGTGGAGTGGAACCAGTAGATGTGAATCACTTGTTTACTCTTTCCAAAAATACTAGGACTAGGGGGCACGCAATGAAGCTACAAAGTTGTACATTTAAAACAAATTGGAGAAAATATTTCTTCACTCAACATGTAATTAAACTCTAGAATTTGTTGCCAGAGAATGTTGTAAAAACAGTTAGCTGAACGGGTTTAAAAAAGGTTTGGATAACTTCCTAAAAGAACCATAAACCATTATTAAAATGGACTTGGGGAAAATCCACTGCATATTTCTGGGATAAGCAGCATAAAATGTATTGTACTGTTTTAGGATCTTGCCAGGTACTTGTGACCTGGATTGACCACTGTTGGAAACAGGATACTGGGCTTGATGGACCTTTGGTCTGTCCCAGTATGGCAACAGTTATGTACTTACGTAAAGAGGTTGTTATCATTGTCATGATGGTAAAAGGAGAATGGACCTTGAATACTATGTGCATTTCTGGTTACTGCATCTCAAAAAAACAGTGGAATTAAAAAAGGTAGAGAGAGAAGCAACAAAAATGATAAAGGGGATGGGATGTCTTCCCTATGAGGAAAGGCTAAAGCAGCTAGGGCTGTTCTACGTGGAGAAGAGATGACTGAGGGGAGGAGATATGATAGAGGTCCATAAAATACTGCATGGAGTGGAATGGGTAGACGTGAATTGCTTGTTTACTCTTTCCAAAAATTCTAGGATTAGAGTGTATGAATGTGTGTTGTACAGTTTAACATACTTACAATTTTAACAGCATAACAGTAGTAAAATAACCAAGAATAAACATAAATACAATAAAAGAGTTAAACTTGAACACAGTAAATTGAAACCTAATAATAGAACTACTGTGAAACAGTATCAAAAATATACCTATTTAACAGCACTGGAATTCAAATACCAGAGATATAATACAATGTTAGCATAATACTAATGATACACCTAATAAGCATGCATTAGAACATTCAACTAATATAGATATGAGATTTTCTACAATACAGCTTACCATATAGCTGAGGCACCAAGAGCAGATATATGAAGGGAGCAAGATGTGTGTTAGCTAAACTCAAGGCAAGTTCTTTTTATAGTTAAGCTAGAGATAAGGAACTGATCAATGCTACAGTGTGGGTAGCAAGCTAGTCCAGGTACAGAATGAATATATAGTCAGTCATCCTATGTATTAAAGGCTTGGGAGAAGAGCCAGGCTTTCACCTGCTTCCTGAAGTGGAGTTAGTCTCGAGTTATACGTAGCCCCTCTGGGAGTAAATTCCAGAGCATGTGAGCTACTCCTGAGAAGGCTCGCTGGCGGGTATCACATCTTACAATTTCTTTTGATGAAGGTAGAGATAGTGACAAACCTTGACAGGCCCTTAGTCTCAAAGGTGTGTAAAGGACTAACTTATTCTTTAAGTATTCTAGCCCATTTTGTCTGAGGACCTTGAAAATCAAACATAGAGTTTTAAATTTAGCCAGTGTAGCTTTTGCAGGAAGGGTGTGATGTGGTCATGCCACTTGCAGCCTTCTATCAATTGTGCTGCAGCATTCTGAATTAGAGCTGATGCAAACCTTTTTTGGTTTGGCCAGTGTGCAAGGATCAAAACACATGAAGTCCATACACACTAACAGAAATGCATCAATACACTCCCTTCTGAATTCTCTTCCCCGTATTTTCACCACACTTAAAACCCTACCCTTAGATAAAATTGCTATACCCTAATGTTCTCTTGCTTTTATTCTATCGCCCTATCATTTCCCCATTGATACATTCCATTGTTCTATTTCCCAAATGATATTTTGTCCATTGATACATCCCATTGTTCTACTTCCCAAATGACATTCTATCGCCCTATCATTTCCCCATTGATACACTCCATTGTTCTATTTCCCAAATGAATTTTTGATTTTGACTTTGTCTTCCCATAACTCCTCACTATGTAACCCATAACTGTACTGTAACAAATTGTATTTCCATCATTCACACTGTATTGTAAGCCACACTGAGCCCGCAAACAGGTGGGAAAATGTGGGATACAAATGCAATAAATAAATAAATTGTCTAGTCATGATGTTATCATGGCATGGACCACTGTGGTCAGATTTGTCTTTTCAATATATGGAGAGAGATTTCATAGTTCCCATAGGTGATACAATTTTTGAAGGTTGTTTGAATTTGTGAAATCAGAGTGAGTGAATCTAGCAGTATCCCAAGAATTCTAGCCTGTGATTTAGATGTAAAACAAATGGACAAAATATTTCTTCACTCGCTCTATAATTAAACTCTGGAATTCATTGTGTGAATGTGGTACAAGCAGTTATCTTAACAGGGTTTTAAAAAAAAAGTTCAATAATTTCCTAAAAGAAAAAAAGTTCGTAAGCCATTATTATTTACTATTATTTACTATATTTATATCCCGCCTTTATCCAGGGTGGGTAAAAATAGTCACATACATAGTGTTAGGTGACAATCACTGAACATATGATGATAGAACATGATCAATAAAATGGTTGTAACCAAAAAAGGAACACAGAAGGATTCAAATAGAAGTCATGTAAGCAAACAGATGCGTTTTTAGCATCTGCTTGAATTGTTGAGTATCTTCACATAATCTTAGGTATCCCGGTAATGCATTCCACAAGAATGGGGCAGCAATAGAGAAGGTCCATAGTTTTGTTTCTATGTAATTATATGACTTTGCAGAAGGTAAACAGAGCTGCTAGGACATCTCGGTGCTCATTTTGGTTTATAGGATTGCAGGGTATTTCGAAAGTAGGCTGGAACAGTTCCAAATATACGTTGAGTCGATACAGGAGTCTTGAATTGAACTCTGTACGTTACAGGAGCCAATGTAATTTTTTTTAATGTTGAAGTTTTGTGTTTAGACCTTGAGATTCTGGTAATCGTGCAACTGCATTTTAGATGACCTTTAGAGCTTGGATTCGGGATGATGGTATTCCCAGAAATAGAGAGTTACAGTAATCAATTTTTGTCAGTACCAAGCTCTGTACAATTGTCTGAAAATCATATGTTGTGACCATGTCTTTCAATGTACTCAACATGTGAAGTTGAAAAAAAAAAGTAGAAATCACATGGTCTATATGTTTTTGTATTGTCAAATTAGTGTCTAAGAAAACTTCCAGGCTATAGATATAGGGCTTCATAATCACTTTTCACCCTGATATTCAAACATTGTTGGTGGAGATGAGTCAAGAGTTCTACCTACATACATTATTTCTGTCTTTGCAACATTTAAAAACATCTTAGCCTGTCTCAGCCCATCAAAAGTTAAACCTTGACCTTGTTTGTTAACAAGGATAACAAATTGTACATCATCTGCATTTATTCTATATGATTTGTTTAAATCTTGGAAAACATCCCCTAGAGACACCATAGATAAGTTAAAAAGTACTGCCGACGGTTGAACTTTGTGGTACAACACGTGTGTTTGAAAAGCTAGTGGAGACTGAGTCCTATACTACTTCTTTTTTGCAAGTACGAGGGAAACCAGGATAAGACTTGACCACCAATGCCAAAATCTGACACGGTATTGATTAGGTCAGTAGTGTCAAATGCTGATGCAATATCAAGTGTAATAATGCAGAAATTAATGTTCTGGTAAATTCCAATCCTTAGTTCATCTAGCATTGATAGCAGCAAAAATTCCACACTATGGTTAGGTCTAAAACCATATTGAAAATCATTTAATAAGTGATTTTCTTCAACAAACTCCATTAGTT
Source organism: Microcaecilia unicolor (assembly GCF_901765095.1). Lineage (NCBI taxonomy): Eukaryota > Metazoa > Chordata > Amphibia > Gymnophiona > Siphonopidae > Microcaecilia > Microcaecilia unicolor. Next base: position 125,802,622 of record NC_044037.1, read on the forward strand.
GGTGCAACACCGCTTTCTCAATTTTTGCTAAGAACGGAAGGACCGAAATTGGTCAGTAATTCATTATTCTTGCATCGTGTTATTTTTTTTTTTAGTAATGGTTTAATGGTCGCCTCCTTAAGCAAGTCCACCAATAAACCTTCTTGCGGGGATTTAGTCACTAGATTTTTAAAGAAAGTAACATTTATATCTGACATTGATCTAAATATTGTCGAAGAGCAGGGATCTACCTGAACTCTGGTGGGCGATAAGCTCTTCACCAATTTCTCTATTATGCTTTCATCCACCATGGGAAGGAATTTCAAGGATTATCCCTTACTACTTCTCTCGGTGTGGGCAAAACTAAATTATCAGATTCTGAGTTTGATCTTTTAGTATCAAGTTTCTGATGTACCCAACTTGCATAATCCTGAGGCTCAACATTCTGTGTTAACTCATCTTTCCTTCCCTCAATTAAGTAGTTCACTATATGAAATAGTTTCCTCTGTTTATTTAGGGAAGATTTAATCTTGTCTTTTGAAGTATGTATTCCTTTCTTCCTCCCATAATCGCTTATATTTCACCATTTTAATCCTATATATCTCCAAGTTATCGTTGCTTTTTGTTTTCTTCCATACTTTCTCTGCAGCTCTTACGTCTTTCCTTATTTGTTTCAGTGCTGGTGTAAACCAACAATGGGTCTCTCCTGAGCTCTTAACTTTTACTTTCTTTTTTGGTGCTAACTGATCTAAGGATCTGTTAATGATTTTGTCCAGTAATCAACCGTACAGTTTTGACTCTTATCTATATCGACTTATTTATCTTCCAGACAAGCTTTTAGATTTGCTAGTTCAATTTGGACCTCATTTGCAACGTAGTGACTTCTCTTGTTTTTTTATCTTTTAAGTCTTTCATTGAGAATTCAAACATTACTAAGGCATGATCAGACCAAGCAGTTTCTTGAGTGACAGAGGATACAATCAGGGATTGGGGGAAAAAAAAATATATATATATATATATTAAAATCCAACATATGACCTGCTGTGTGTGTAGGGTCTTTCACAAGAAGTTGTTCAATGCTAGCTTCCATGACCTTTGTTGTGGCCATAATTCATTGATAAGCAATTAACCTGGTGTATTAAAGTCGCCTAAAATGCATACATACTTTCTGGAGATCAATTGGTAAAGTAGATAGCAATTCTAAAATCAGTGGTTGTTTTTCCTGGAGGACAATAAAATAAGCAAAAGGCTATAAATGTGCATTCTATAACTAGAAATTCTGCAAATGCGGATGATTCTGCACATAGCAGTTTGAGTGATAACTTTTTTTTTTTAATAAAATACTACTTGAGAAAATCCACTGCTGATTTCTAGGATAAGAGGCATAAGTTCTGATTTACTGTTCTGGGATCTTGCCAGGTACTTGTGACCTGGATTGGCCACTGTTGGAAACAGGATACTGGATTTGATGGACCTTCGGTCTGTCCCAGTATGGCAATGCTTATGTTCTTTTGCCTTTTTTGGCCTAGTTAAGTGTAAGGGAGAAAGAGGGGAGTTTAGCAAGCTAGAGGGGAAAGATAGGAGAGTGATTGGGGCACAAAGAGGTAAATGCAGGGTGGGTTTGGGTCTTGGAATGGTAGAGAGAGAAGGAATGGGTGCAATGGGGGGGTACAGAGGAAAAGGATTGGGGGTACAAATGGAAGCATTCAGGATGGCAAAATGGGAAGAAAAATAGGTTAGAGACAGGATGGAAAAAAAGAAGGGATGTGGGGGAAGGAGGGATGTTCAGGGCACAAGAAGAGAAGAGTAAAGGGATAAAAACAGAGGAGAGTGTAGGGTGGTGTTAAGATAGGAAGAGGGCATGGCAACAGGAAGGGAAGAGAAGTTAGAGGAAGTGAGAGCGTGGAAAGAGGAGGTAAGTGGACAGCGGGATAAGGGTCAGAGTGTGAGTGAAGGGATAGGAGACCACAGGTAGAGGAAGTGGAAGAGAGAAGAGAGGAAGAGGAAGAAACTGTTGGATGTCGTATAGATTAGAAAAGAGGATTGGGAAGTGATACAGGTAGTGTTTTATTGGGGATCACAGAGCCCCACTATCTCTGCTGGAAGTGTGAACAGTTATGTTGGGCCCACCAAGCCCCTTTTTTCGTTCTTCCTGGAGTGGGGGGTATGGTGATGGGAAGTACTATGTAGAGCTGCCGAACCCCGCTTGTTTGGCATGTTTACTGAATCCTCTGTTGTAAATGTTGCAGCACATCAGTGGTAGAGTTGCAACTTGGTCTTGCATTCACATCTTTGCATTCCACTATTGTCTGGTAACATATTTCTCAAAAGGTCAGTGCTTTTGGACACAGTGCTTCAAGGCCTTTTCAGGTAGTCAGCTTTTCTCAACTATCTATTCATGTTGCCCTAAAAATGCAGATATCAAAGCTAAATAAGGCAGTCCTCAACTACAGGCTTTCTTACCAGTATGGCTGATTCATCTTACTTGTAGACTGAGATATTCAAAACATTTAAATGGCCTGTAGAGGTCATCTAAATCACTTTTGTAGAGCTATCCGGGGATATTCAGCAGCATTTAACTGGATAGTGCTCCTGAATATTTCCTCTAATTGCCCATGCTGAAACCAGCTAGTTTGTGGCTGGTCCAGGGCCGGAGTTAGGGTGCACTGGAAGCGTATCCAGTTAGTAGCAATTTTCAGTCCACTAACCAGCTGAGCAACCACATTAAGTTAAAACAGAAAAAAGGCTGTCCTAACTTTGTGCCAAGTTAAAAGTACCAGTGTGAATATTGGCTTGTGTCCATTTAACTTCTGGGTCCTGCCCAAATGTGTTGCCAGCTCCCTTTTTCCCATCTTCCTCCCTCCCCCCCTCCCCCCTCCCCCCCATGCTTACCTAAAGTTCCTTGGTGGTCTACTGGGGGTGATGAGGGCAGGAATGAACCTTATTTGCTCCTGCGTCTAGTGGCTGCCTGAACAAAATAGCTGCCATAACCTCTCAGACTTGCAAAGGCCTAGAGGAGGGGGCCTATTCTGAGTGAGATGTGGGGGTATGGATCTCGTGGGGGGGGGGGGGGGAAGGGAAGGATGGGAGAGAGAATGGCACCTCTTCCATAGTAAACGTGACCCAGCTGATATTTAACTGGGGCCTTCATAACTGTCTTATATGGGCCCTGGCTGAATATTGTTTGGGGACACTTAAGGGTCTGGTGGCCAGCACAATAGCAATTTGCTGTTGATATTCAGTGCTGTGCTCAGACATGGCCCAGTACTGAATATCTGGGGCTAATTCTGCCTGCGGCGTTCACCATATGGGGGCAGAGGGAAAACTCCATGCACTGTGGCTGGCTGAATATCCATAGTTGCTTTATTTGTAACAGATTTTCTATACACTGATTTAAATCACACATACCCAACTACCATACTGGGAAGTTGACTCTTAAGCTATGTGCAAAAACAAAAGGGGTTCATAAAGGTAATGTCCCCAATTGTCCACCCATCATCTACAGAGAGCCTCCCGCTATCCTGCCCTTTCTTTTTTTCATGCCTTGGAATAGTTTCTCTCTAATTTACAAGTAGGCACACCTACTTTTAGCTAGGTAGCGGACAACAGTTTTCAAAGACCAGTTTACCCAGGTAAATGGGATTTGAAAATAGTCCTTTATATGCCTTAGTCACAAGTTGATTTTGGCAGCAGTAGGGAAATTTGTTTAAGTCATTTCTCAGATCTATGCTCTTGCATGGGTTGTTTGAAAGTGAGATTTGTGGCAGTGGGGGAATTGGACCACCAAGTCAAACTTAATATCTTTTTCTTTTGTCTTCTGTGGTCTTCAGGCACTTCCTGTCCTCTATCAGCCCCTGAACACTGTGATTTGTCAGTTGACTTTCACCAAGCTTATTGGGGTTCTTCAGGAGCTGGTCAAGCCAGTTCCAGATTCCGAGGACCTGCCCTTGGCACAGGCTTTCCAGAACCAGGTACAAAATAAATAGGATTATGGATGTCATATGAGGGCACAGAGCAAGGCATGATAAGAAAGGAATAAGTCCTTAAACTTCATAGCATGTGCCTTATAGCAGGGTCATCCTAGTTGCTCAGTGCCTAGTGCCTTGTGAAGGACCTGGTTTTGATTCCTGAGTCAGACCATTACACGATGTCAACATCTAGTTGCAGATTTTAGGGACCATACCTATAAAGCAGTGCTTTTCAACCCAGTCTTTGAGGCACAGCTAGTCTCATCAAGGTTTCAGAATATCCACAATGAATAAGCATGAGATTTGCATGCACTGCCTCCTTGGTATGTAAATCTATCTCATGCATATTCATTGTGGATATCCTGAAAACCTGGTGGGACTAGGTGTGCCTCAAGGACTGGGTTGAGAAGCACCGCTATAGAGTTTAAGAACGCCTGGTACATGCTCAAGGGTCTAGGCCAAGTACTGTTGTTATGATGACTGACACAAGTTAGGAGGGGATATAAAGTAAAACTATGAATGAAAGTCAGTTCAATAGGCGGTTGTGATCCGAAAGAGCAGGAAGATACTTTCAAGTCCTCCTTCTCCAAAAAATATTAAAAGAAGAATTATCCTGTCCCTATATTCTAATTCATACTCCCTTTCTGTGGATTAATAGCAATAAAATTGGAGGGGGCAATAGAAGGTATAGACAGGATAAAAAGAATATTCATTACTCATATGCAAACTGCCTGCTCTGACGTTGCTCAGTCTTTTAACTTCATAAAGGGCTGTCACCCTTTTCCAATCGTGACTCTACATTACCTTCTGTAGATCACCAGCCCTCTTTCTCCCTTGCCCCCATAATTTTATGTTCCAAAAATATGATCACCTTATTCATAGTTCCATTTTTCCAACTATTGAAAAATTATGTTGACAATACTGATGCCACTACAGATCCCTGGGGCATTCCATTGTTCACCTTTCTCCATTAGTAAAGCTAGCCATTTAATATTATTTTCATATATTTTAAGTTCCAAACTTTGTTTCCATTTTTGCAATTACACTGCCCAATTTAATGTGCATAACTCTAGGTACCATATTTAGAATTTGATCATTAATGTTTAAGTAGAGATAGCTTGTCCTGCTTAACTTTCACTTCCTTGAAGCATGAATTATGCATCTTTAAAATATTTTAATTTGCCTTTGTAATTTCAGGAAAGAATCATATCAGCATACTGTTCCATAATAGCTGCTTTTGACATTCATATAACAGTAATGTCTCCTTTCTTAAGTAACACCTTACTTTTGCTCCAGAATGTCTGAGATAATTGTCCTTATTTCCTCATCTTCCTTCTCTTCCTGATTTTTTTCTCTCCTCTTAGTTTGGCGTTTCGTTGCTATACTCTCTGTTGAGCCAGGGAGAGCGGCTACTCTCATCTGACACCCCAATGGAGCCAAGTATTGGAGATTATGAGAAATGGTAAGTACTGTACATGCAGCCACTGCACAGAATAAATAGAGCATACAGCAACAATCAATTCCTTTTTACACTAATGAAGTTTGGAGTAGAATAAATACTGTTTGTGCTTGCTGTGTCCACCTCCTCAGGACTGATCTGGTGTTTGTTCTTGCTGTTTTCCCCTCCTCAGGACTGATCTGGTATTTTTGGTTGCCAAAGAGCTCTCCCGGCTCTCAAAGACCTGTGTTGTGGAGCCTCTTTTCCTGCCCAGTAATCTGCTCTCTCTCTTCTGCCGCTATTTGGATAAACAGACAATCCATGGGCTGGAGAACAAGATGGAGTAAGTGTCCCTAAGATTTAATATCTGGAGGTAGACTTTCTGCTCCTGTTTCCTGACAAAGCTTGTTTACCCTACTCCAGGAGCTGATCTGTAGTTTTGAATTTTGTCACAGTTAGCTGTGAATCTGACTGAAAAAAAAAAAAGGCTCTTCTAAGAATCAGCATCTGCACTCACTGGAGGGCACTGAAGCTCTTGTGCCACCAGAGAGGAAGGAAGATCACTGATACAAGTCCTGAAGAGTTAAATGTATATGCTGAGAGGCTGAATTATGGCTTCTTGGTGATAGCTAAGCAGAAGGAAAAAGGAAGGATCCATTTATAATGGCTGTTGTAAAGGGAAAGGGGGGAAATGTGTTACAGAAATCATCATGTGAGCATATCCTCTTGTTTTCCTCAGATGCCAGACCTCTTCCTCTTATCCTGCAGTTCCATCTTAATTTTATGCATTGGAGGTCATGGGAGGCCACCTCCTAGAAAGTGGGCACCAAAGATATTTGCTGGGCATGATGAGTTCTAACATCCAGTTAATGTTTGCATTGAAGTTGGAGATTGACTGCGTTTGAACAGACTTTTTGATTGCATTCTATGCATGCTAAAAGTAAGACTTTATAAATTGAAAGTCAAAGTAGATGATTGTTTCATGCACCTTAGAGACTGGTGTTTAAAATACCAGATGACAAAATGCTGTAAAATTGTGGGAAAAAGGTAAAGATGTTAAGTTTAAATGTATATTTTTGGTTTTGTTCTATTTTTCATGTTTTCCACTAAAGCTAGATTTGTACAGCACTTGCAAAATAAAACTTTAAAAAATATAAGGTGGTACTGGTGTGTGGTTTGTTAGTTTGTTTTTAAGTAGGACATCTGATTTTTAAAAATTTTTTAGAGATGGATTCTTTGCAAACTATGCATACACTCATTGAATCCTTTAGAAAGGACTGGTCTCCTGTGATGGAGAGAGCCTACAATGATAAATATAACTATATAATATATATATATATATATATATATATATATATATATATATATATATATATATATATATATATATATATATATATATATATATAAGACATGTGTGGTGCAGGGTGTTGCCATGGTACAAAAATAAAGGGGGTTTTCTCAACATACTGGCCTGAAGGATTCAATGTTTAGATGGTAGCAAATTAAGATTTTCTTCTTAGAAATATGAAAAATATGGGTAACCAGCGGCTTAGCTAGGATTGAATGGGTGACCAGTGGCATACCTAGGATTGAATAAACCCTGGTAGCAAAAGAAATGAGCAAACCAAAGTGTGTAGAGGTCCAAAAAAAATATTGGGTAAATATTCAGCCAGTGGTGGTAAGTGCTTTGTTAACCGCTACAACATTATTCCTGGATATTCAGTGCTGGGTCGTGTTCAGGCTTCAGAATTGAATAACCAGTTTATGCGGCGCAGGCTACCACATAACTGGTTAAGTCAATATTCAGAACTTAACTGCGCATGGGTTCCCGCATAAAGATAGGACTGTATTTAATGTGGTACCATTTATGCAGTTACCCTGGCTGGTTAAGTGCTCAATATCAGCACTTAAACAGCCAACTGCTGGATTTGCCCCCGGAACACCACCAAAATAGCCAGTTTTCACTTAACCGATTATTGCAGCTAAAAATTAGCAGTTAACGCTAAGTTCCACTGAAAATTAGCGGATAGCTCCAAACAAGTAATTTAACCAGACAATGGCAGTTTCTGGCTGATTAAATTGTTTTGAAAATGACTAGTTAGTGCTTTAAAGCTCAGTGTGTGTCAGCCAATTAGAAACATTGAGAATCAGGATGTATTAAAAGTTTCTAAAAAGTACATATAGGGGGAAATTCTATAAATGGCGTTTTCAAAAAAATTGGCACCGGATAACGCGTAGCGGTATTCTATAAACCGTGCCTAAATATAGGCACGATCCCTGGGCTTAAGCGCTATACTATAAACTGTGCCTCACGTGCTGCAAATGCTTGCACCTATATTTAGGTGTGGAGCCACTTTATCCTATAATTACTCATGTAACTAAGCCACACCCCAAATCCACCCATGGCCCTCCCATTTCCACACCCCCTTTTCTGACTCTCACATAAAATTTTGACTTATATAAGTTAATTGAATTTAATTAGTCAATTGACACTAATTAGCTTGTTCAATTAAAATGCATGTGCAAATTGGGCACGCACCCATATTTGCGCATGCTTTGTTAGCACTTCATACAGAATTTGGGAGATAATGAAAGCATACTAAAAATAGCTAAAATGCTGCAGCAGGTTGTCCCTACCAGTGGGCAGCTGTTTTTTTTAGTGCATACCATAACAATGAACTTTATTCTTAAGATAGTGTGTTTATTAGGTATGGTTTCAATTTCTCATTTACGGGTACATAAGTATTGCCATACTGGGAAAGACCAAAGGTCCATCAAGCCCAGCATCCTGTTTCCAACAGTGCCCAATCCAGGTCACAATTCCTGGCAAGATCTCAAAAAAGTACAAAACATTTTATACTGCTTATCCCAGAAATAGTGGATTTTCCCCAAGTCCATTTAATAATGGTCTATGGACTTTTCCTTTAGGAAGCTGTCCAAACCTGTTTTAAACTCCGCTAAGCTGACCACCTTTACCATATTCTCTGGCAACGAATTCCAGAGTTTAATTACATGTTGAGTGAAGAAACATTTTCTCTGATTCGTTTTAAATGTACTACATTGTAGCTTCATCGCATGCCCCCTAGTCCTAGTATTTTTGGAAAGCATAAACAGACGCTTCACATCTACTCGTTCCACTCCACTCATTATTTTATAGAACTCTATCATATCTCCCCTCAGCTGCCTTTTCTCCAAGCTGAAGAGCCCTAGCCGCTTTAGCCTTTCCTCATAGGGAAGTTGTCCCATCCCCTTTATCATTTTCGTTGCCCTTCTCTGCACCTTTTCTAATTCCACTATGTCTTTTTTGAGATGCGGCGACCAGAATTGAACGAGCAATACAAAGGCATTATAACATCCTCATTTTTGTTTTCCATTCCTTTCCTAATACCACCTAACATTCTATTTGCTTTCTTAGCTGCAGCAGCACACTGAGCAGAAGGTTTCAACGACGACACATAGATCCCTTTCTTGGTCCATGACTCCTAACGTAGAACCTTGCATGACATAGCTGCCATTTAGACGCCCAGTCTCGTAAGGTCCTCTTGTAATTTTTCACAATCCTCCCGCGATTTATCGACTTTGAATAACCTTCTGTCACCAGCAAATTTAATTACCTCACTAGTTACTCCCATCTCTAGGTCATTTATAAATATGTTAAAAAGCAGCAGTCCCAGCACAGACCCTTGGGGAACCCCACTAACTACCCTTCTCCATTGAGAATACTGACCTTTTAAACCTACTCTCCCTTTTCAATCTTTTAACCAGTTTTTAATCCACAATAGAACACTGCCTCCTATCCCATGACTCTCCAATTTCCACTGGAGTCTTTCATGAGGTACTTTGTCAAACGCCTTCTGAAAATCCAGATACACAATATCAACCGGCTCACCTTTATCCACATGTTTGTTCACCCCTTCAAAGAAATGTGGTAGAGTGGTGAGGCAAGATTTCCCTTCACTAAATCCATGTTGACTTTCTCTCATTAATCCATGCTTTTGAATATGCTCTGTAATTTTGTTATTTATAACAGTGTTACACTCCTCCAGGTGTACATCCTGCTTGCGCAGGGTATGGGCATTCGAGGATGTGGTGGCCATCTTGGATTTGGGCATCTCCAGGATAGGGCAGCCATCTTGGAGGTGGGCAGCTTCAGGAAGGAAGCCCATATTTGGGCGTAGGACATCTCCTCTGATGGAGGCAGCCATCTTGGAACAGCTGCACATGTTTGAGCCTAATTCCTGCACTATTTAAAGCCTTGCCACCAGTCCTTCCATGCTTCGGCTTCTATTGCTGTAGAGGTCGCGGTCCTCGTCTGTGTTCTACCGCCGGTTAGCTTATGATCCTGTGTTCCTGTGTTTTGACCCTTGGATTGTTTTCTGACTACTCTGCTGTATTGCTGCCTGCCCAGACTTTGGACTGACTCCTGACTACTCTGCTGTGTTGCTGCCTCCCTGGTTCCTGGACTGTCAGCTTTCCTGCCTGTCTGGTTGGTGGCTGTTCACCCCGCTGGTTCCGGAAGTCCTGGTGGCCACCTGCACCTGGGGGCTCAACTCTCGGGGCACGACAGTCGCTTCCCAGGTGAAGCTAGGGGTTGTCTGACTGCCTGACCGAGCGCGGTGCTGCTCCATCTTCGCCATGCTCAGCCGGGGCACAAGGGCTCACCTTCCCAGACGTGACAGTAAGCCGAAGCCATGAGTTCGCCAGACAAGTCCAAGTTCTCCAACCTGGCTCAGGTTTTACAACAGCAGGCTCGACTAACTAGCTTGTCCAGTGTTCTTCAGGATGTCTGCAATCAGCTACCCACACTTCAGCAGCAACTTGCCACGGATCCTCCGGGTCAGAGAGCGGAGGCTTCTGCATCCTGGTTGCGGCTTCCAGAGCCTCCCCGGTTCGACAGAACCCCTTCAGCTTGCCGGGGATTCCTCAACCAGTGTCAGATCCTGTTTGAGCTACAACCAGAGGCTTTTCCATCTGGCAAAGTGACGGTGACCTATATCATCTCCTTGCTCTCTGGTGCCGCCCTGGCCTGGGCGTCCCCGATGTGGGAGCAGCGGAATCCGGTACTGGCGGACGATGAGTTCCTGCGGCAGTTCTGAATGGTAATCAACGTGCCTGGCCGACCCTCCTCTGCCTCTGGAGAGTTGTTGCGTCTTCAGCAGGGCACCGGGTCGGTCGGGGCGTATGCTCTTCGGTTCCGAACCCTTGCCGCGGAGCTCAGGTGGAACCAGGAGGCCTTAACGGCCATCTTCTGGCAGGGGCCGAACGGCAAAATAAAGGATGAACTGGCTGGCAAAGAGATTCCCGTCACTCTGGACGCTCTCATCGCACTCTGCACCAGGATTGACATCCGTTTCCAGGAGCGAGCCCAGGAGAAGGCCACCCAACAAGCCTTTCAGACCCCCAGGTTCCGCTCCCACCGACCAAATATGCCTAGGGTTCTTGAGGGAGGTTCGGAAGGAACTAAGGAGGAACCCATGGTGATGGGGTGGCATCGGTTGTCCAGAGAAGAAAGGGCCCACCGCAGGAGGAATCGGATTTGCCTGAACTGTGGGCAACGGGCCACTTCACGGATACCTGCCCAAATAAGCCAGGGAGGTCGGGAAACGCTCCGGCCAGAGCCCTGTGAAGGGTGGCTCTGGGCCAGTTGTCTTCCCTTCCAGATAATTTGCTCTCAGTCCCCGTACTGCTCTATGGAGAGGGGTTCCAGGCCCAGACGATGGCCTTGCTGGATTCCGGGGCCAGAGAAAACTTCATAGATGCCAAGTTCCTGTCCCAGCTGGGGGCCTCCACGGTGTCCTGCCAACCGGTTCTCAGGGTTACCTCCATCCAGGGGGGACAGTCTTCCCCGGACTATCACCCGGATCACCTCTCCCTTGGGTATGCAGGTTGGGGCGCTCCACCAGGAGGAGATCCAGTTCCTGGTGCTCTCCCGAGTCATTCACCCAGTGATCCTTGGACTGCCCTGGCTCCGACTTCATGCCCCCGTTATCGACTGGTCCACCGGGGAGATCGGGCAATGGGGTTCTCGGTGTTTCCAGCACTGTCTTCAGGAGGTTGAGCCACCTATTCCTGTCTGCTCCGTCCAGCTTCAGACTCCGCAGGGGAAGTCGCTCGGGCTTCCTAAAGAATATCAAGACTTCCAGGATGTGTTCTGTGCTCGAGCCGCTGACACGCTTCCTCCCCATCGGTCTTTCGACTGTGCCATCGACCTGCTTCCAGGAACCATTAGAACTATTAGATTGTAAGCTCTTTGAGCAGGGACTGTCTTTCTTCTATGTTTGTGCAGCGCTGCGTACGCCTTGTAGCGCTATAGAAATGCTAAATAGTAGTAGTAGTAGTAGTAACCAATCCCCCCAGGGGGTGCCCTTACACCTTGTCCCGGGAAGAGTCTCGGGCCATGCAAGCCTATGTCAAGGAAAATCTCCTTAAGGGTTTCATTCAGCCCTCCACTTCACCAGCAGGGGCCGGGTTCTTCTTCGTCTCTAAGAAGGATGGGTCTCTTCGCCCCTGCATCGACTACCGGGGGTTAAATAAGATCACTATAAAGAACCGGTATCCGCTCCCACTCATTCCCGAATTGTTTGACCGCCTACAGGGGACCAAGATCTTCATAAAATTGGACCTGCGAGGAGCCTATAACCTGGTGCGGATTCGGGAGGGGGCTGAGTGGAAGACGGCATTTAACACCCATGAGGGACATTTTGAATACCGGGTGATGCCATTCAACGTCTGCAATGCCCCTGCTGTATTTCAAAATTTTGTCAACTTTATATTCCTGGACCTGCTTTACACCTCTGTGATCGTCTACCTGGACAACTTCCTGATTTTCTCCTCCTCGTTGCCAGAACATATCATCCATGTCCGCACCGTGCTTCAGCGCCTCCGGGAGCATCGGCTGTACGCCAAGTTAGAGAAGTGCTCTTTCCACCAGCAGAGTCTTCCTTTCCATGGGTACATTGTCTCCTCCACCGGGCTGCAGATGGATCCCAATAAGCTGAAGGTGATCCGCGACTGGCCGGTTCCCCAGGGTCTTCGGACCTTGCAGAGATTCCTGGGGTTCGCCAATTATTACCTGCAGTTTATCCAGAATTACTCCCTCATCACGGCCCCGCTGACGGCCCTAACGAGAAAGGGCGCCAACATAAAGAACTGGACGCCAGGGGCCTGCGCTCCGTTCGCCACCCTGAAGTAGGCTTTTCTCTGTGCTCCGGTACTTCGCAGCCCGGACCCAACCAAGCCTTGCCTGGTGGAGGTGGACGCCTCAGCTCTGGGAACGGGGGCTGTACTCTAACAGACATCTGCATCCGGGAAGAAACATCCATGCTTCTTTTTCTCCTGCAAGTTCACCCCAGCGGAGCGGAACTACACGGTGGGGGATCGGGAGCTCCTGGCGCTTAAGTTGGCATTTGAGTGGCGCTATTTGTTGGAGGGAGCAGCGCATCCTGTCACGGTGATAAAAGATCACAAGAACCTTCTGTACTTACAAAATGCCACCAGATTGAATCCCCGCCAGGCCCGGTGGTCGCTGTTTTTTGCCTGGTTCGACTTCCGCCTGATCGTCAGGCCAGGCGAGAAGAATGTACAGGCGGATGCCTTGTCCCACAGCTTTGAGGTTCCTGAGGACCGGGAGGAGCCCTATCCTATGCTGAATCTGGCTTGTATCCCCTCCATTCCCGGGGCCAGTGCCTCCTGCAAGAAGGCCGTTCCGGTTGGGCTACGAAGGAGGGTGCTGCTTTGGGGAGACACTTCTGGATTTGCTGGCCACTTCGGTTTCCATAAGACCCTACACTTGATCTCTCGGTCTTATTGGTGGCCCCAGATGGCACAGGATATCCTCCAGTACGTCTCTACTTGTCCGGTATGCGCCCGCACCAAAGCTTCCCACCACAAGCAGTGGGGATTGATGCAGCCTATGCCCATACCGCAACAACCATGGGAGGACCTGTCCATGGACTTCATCACTGATCTGCCTCCCTCGCAGGGCAATACTGTCATCTGGGTAGTTATTGATCAGTTCTCCAGGATGGCCCATTTTGTCCCTATGAAGTCCCTACCCACTGCTGCCACTCTGGCCGCCAACTTCATCACGCACATCTTTCGGCTCCATGGACTGCCCCAGAGAATTGTCAGTGACCGAGGTTCGCAGTTTACCTCACGCTTTTGGAGAGCCTTGTTTTCTGCTTTCGGGGTGACCACTCTATTCTCGTCCGCATATCATCCGCAGACCAATGGCATGGTGGAGCGAGTGAATCAGACCGTGAAGGCCTTCTTGCAGGCATATACTAACCAGCGCCAGGACGACTGGACGACTCTACTTCCCTGGGCTGGGTTCGCATACAACAATAGTTTGCACTCTGCTTCGCAGACTACGCCGTTCTTCACCATCTATGGACGGCACCAGCGTCTACCTCCGCCTATTTCTCCCGCGGAGGTTCCACCTCAGGTGCAGCCTACAGTCCGTTCCCTCCAGGATGCATGGAAGAAGGTCCAGGAGCAATTAAGACGGGCAGTGGTCAAAGCTAAGGAGACCTTCGACTGCAAGAGACAAGCAGCTCCCAGGTTCCTGCCTGGAGAGAAGGTATGGTTGAGCACGTGGTACCTGACACTTTGGCTCCCGTCCCTGAAGTTCGCTCCTCGGTTCATTGGACCCTTCACAATGCGCTCCAGGATAGGGGCAGTAACCTACCGACTGCATTTACCCAGTCAACTCCGGGTGCATAACGCATTCCATGTATCTTTCTTGAAACCTTTCTGCAGGTCCAAGTGGTACCCAGAACAGAAGAGAGTGCCGTACCTGAGAGCGATCCAGATCCGGAGTATGAGGTGGATCGCATCCTGGATTCCAAGCAGCTTGGAAGGAAGCTGTACTATCTCCTTGCCTGGAAACATTTTGGTCCGGAGGACAACTCCTGGGAGCCGGCGGACAATGTTCATGCTCCAGATCTGATCCAGGAGTTCCACGCTCATCATCCTGCTAAGCCCAGACCGAACCAGTGAAGGGGAGATCTTTCCGAAGGGGGTACTGTTACACTCTGTTACACTCTTCCAGGTGTACACCCTGCTTGCGCACGGTATGGACATTAGAGGATGTGTCAGCCATCTTGGATTTGGGTATATCCAGGATAGGGCAACCATCTTGGAGATGGGCGTCTTAGGTTGTGGCAACCATCTTGGAGTTGGGCGACTTAAGGAAGGAAGCCCATGTTGGGCGTAGGACATCTCCTCTGATGGAGGCAGCCATCTTGGAACAGCTGCACATGTTTGAGCCTAATTCCTGCACTATTTAAAGCCTTGCCACCAGTCCTTCCATGCTTCGGCTTCTATTGCTGTAGAGGTCGCGGTCCTCGTCTGTGTTCTACCGCCGGTTAGTTTATGATCCTGTGTTCCTGTGTTTTGACCCTTGGATTGTTTTCTGACTACTCTGCTGTATTGCTGCCTGCCCAGACTTTGGACTGACTCCTGACTACTCTGCTGTGTTGCTGCCTCCCTAGTTCCTGGACTGTCAGCTTTCCCACCTCTCTGGTTGGTGGCCGTTCACCCCGCTGGTTCCGGAAGTCCTGGTGGCCGCCTGCACCTGGGGGCTCAACTCTCGGGAGAACGACGGTCGCTTCCCAGGTGAAGCTAGGTGTTGTCTGACTGCCTGACCGAGCACGGTGCTGCTCCATCTTCGCCGTGCTCAGCCGGGGCACAAGGGCTCACGTTCCCAGACGTGACAAACAGTCTCTACCATTTTGCACGGCACTGATGTCAGACTCACCGGTTTATAATTTTCCAGATCTCCTCTGAAATCGGCGTTACGTTGGCCACCCTCCAATCTTCCAATACCATGCTCGATTTGAAGGATAAATAACATATTACTAACCATAGCTCCGCAAGTTAATTTTTCAGTTCTGCCAGTACTCTCGGATGAATACAAGCCGGTCCAGGAGATTTGCTACTCTTCAGTTTGTAATACTGCCCCATTACATCCTCCAGGGTTACAGAGAATTCATTGCGTTTTTCTCCGACTCGTTAGCTTCAAATACCATTTCTGGCACCAGTATCCCACCCAAATCTTCCTCGGTGAAGACCGAAGCAAAAAATTCATTTAATCTCTCCGCTATGGCTTTGTCTTACCTGATCGCCCCTTTTACTCCTCGGTCATCTAGCGGTCCAACCGATTCTTTTGCCGGCTTCCTGCCTTTAATATACCTAAAAAACTTTTTACTATGTGTTTTTGCCTCCAAAGCAATCTCGCAGCCACTCCTCTAAGTTTTCTTTTCACCATTCTTCTCATTTTATCATAGTCTCCTTTTTTAAAGTTAAACACTAACGTATTTGATTTCCTATGTATACTTACTTCAAAGCTAATATCAAATCCGATCATATTATGATCACTGTTATCTTGCGGCCCCAGCACCATTACCTCCCGCACCAGATCATGTGCTCCACTAAGGACTAGGTCTAGAATTTTTCCTTTTCTTGTCGGCTCCTGTACCAGCTGCTCCATAAAGCTGTCCTTGATTTCATCAAGGAATTTTATCTCCCTAGCGTGCCCGATGTTACATTTACCCAGTCAATATCAGGGTAATTGAAATCAACCATTATTATTGTGTTGCCCAGTTTGTTTGCGTCCCTAACTTCCTGTAACATTTCTGCATCCGTCTGTTCATCCTGGCCAGGCGGACGGTAGTACACTCCTATCACTATCCTTTTCCCCTTTACACATGGAATTTCAATCCACAGTGATTCCAAGAAGTGTTTTGTTTCCTGCAGAATTTTCAATCTATTTCATTCAAGGCTCTCCTTAATATACAATGCTACCCTCCACCAATTTGATATAATTTGTACCCCAGTATGACAGTGTCCCACTGGTTAGCCTCCTTACTCCAGGTCTCAGAGATGCCTATTATATCTAATTTTTCATTTAGTGCAATATATTCTAACTCTCCCATCTTATTTCTTAAGCTCCTGGCATTCGCATATAGACATTTCAAACTGTTTGTTGTTCCTATTTACATCGTGCTCAGTACTTGACAGTATTAATTTGCAATCGTTTGTCTGATTTTTTTTTTATTTTTTTTTTTATTTAAGGACACCTGGAGACGTATTTTCAAAGCACTTAGACTTACAAAGTTACATTGTAACCTATAGAACTTTGTAAGAATAAGTGCTTTGAAAATGAGCCCCCTGATCTACTACGGTCTCTTTTGCAACCTCACTGTCAGGATACCCTATCTTCCCTGTTTTGGTGATATCTTTGAAAGGTACCTTATCCCGAACCATGTGCTTTTGAGCGACTGTCAGCCTTTCCCCCATTTCTAGTTTAAAAGCTGCTCTATCTCCTTTTTAAATGCCGATACCAGCAGCCTGGTCCCACCCTGGTTAAGGTGGAGCCCATCCTTTCGGAAGAGGTTCCCCCTTCCCCAGAATGTTGCCCAGTTCCTAACAAATCTAAAACCCTCCTTCATGCACCATCATCTCATCCACGCATTGAGACTCCGGAGCTCTACTTGTCTCTTGGGCCCTACGCGTGGATATACTATTTCTCCAGCAGCCAAAGAACAGAAAATAACTGCCTTTTAGAACAAGAGTTTTTGGCTGTTTGGTTTCTACCTTTAGAAAAGGTTTCAGTTTAAAACTATGGGAAAAATTCCTGTTACTAGAGAAAATTTCAGTTTAAAACTATGGCAAAAGGGTTGTACACTATCAGGGGCATTTTCAAAACAGAAGGGCACCCATCTTCTGACACAAATCGGGGGATGGGCGTCCTTCTCTCAGGGCCGCCCAAATCGGCATAATCGAAAGCCGATTTTGAGCATCCTCAACTGCAGTCCGTCGTGGGGACGACCAAAGTTCACGGGGGCGTGTTGGAGAAGGTGGGACTGGGGCGTGCTTAAGAGATGGGTGTCCTCGGCCGATAATGGAAAAAAGAAGGGCGTCCCTGATGAGCATTTGGTCGACTTTACTTGGTCCATTTTTTTTCATGACCAAGCCTCAAAATGGTGCCCAAACTGACCAGATGACCACCGGAGGGAATCAGAGATTATCTCCCCTTACTCCTCCAGTGCTCACCAACCCCCCTCCCAGCCTCTATTTTTTGCCAGCCTCTATCCCAGCCTGAAATGTCAACCCCAGCTCATTGACAGCAGTATGCAGGTCCCTGGAGCAGTTTTAGTGGGTGCAGTGCACTTCAGGCAGGCGGACCCAGGCCCATCCCCCCTACCTGTTAACACTTGTGCTGGTAAATATCAGCCCTTCATAACCTACCCGAAATCCACTGTACCCACATGTAGGTGTCCCCTTCACCCCTTAGGGCTATGGTAGTGGTGTACAGTTGTGGGGAGTGGGTTTGGGGGGGCTCAGCAGCGAAGCCAAGGGAGCTGTGCACCTGGGAGCAATTTGTGAAGTCCACTGCAGTGCCCCCTAGGGTGCCCGGTTGGTGTCCTGGCATTTGAGGGGGACCAGTGCACTACGAATGCTGGCTCCTTCCACAACCAAAAGCCTTCGATTTGGTCATTTTTGAGATGGGCGTCCTCGGTTTCCATTATCGCTGAAAACCGGGGACGACCATCTCTAAGGTTGACCATCTCAACATTTAGGTCGACCATCTCTATTTGCAGTGTTGTATGACAGCTATAGTATAAATCCTTTCCTCAGAGTTTACCTCCTTTTGCATCAGGTATCCACTTAGATTGTAAAATAGCCTACTCAAGTTCAGATGGAATGATAGTAGTATTTGAACCCTGGTTTCCAGCCCAGTGGTTTAACCACTAGGCCATTAAGCTATATCTGCATGAAAAAGTGGTAGGGTTGGTGTTACATGGGAAAGGTTAAGTCATCTAGTCTTTATTATTGATTAGGGGTGGGCATTTAGTGCACTATTCGATTTTTAAATTTTTTTTTTTAACTAGGATTGAATTTTTTTTAACTCCTCGCTGTTGTCCAACATTGCTTTCTCTCCCCTGCCTATGCTATTTCAGCCTGGCATAACTTAGCAGACAGAATGCATCGGCGTCACTTGCAAGTAGCATGTGGGAATTACTGCCGTAGACCCTATGAAGAACCAGCTAAATCCATCTATGTATATATATATATATATATATATCAAGCAGATGTGTAAAACCGGGGGAGGCTCATGAACCATAGCAGCTCTGAAAGATTCCACTGGAATTATAACCACTTGTAGTGACCAGATAGCTCATTTATTCTTGCAACATTTAAAAGGAAGTGGGAAGTGGACCAATGACTCCAGGGAGATGGGATACTGATGTATAAAGTACCACTTTATTCACAAACTCGACACAGTACCGTGTTTCAGCCACAGGCCTGCCTCAGGAGTCTAAACAATAAGTCAGAAAATAATGTTTAAAAAATTAATAATAATAAAATAAAATATACACATATACACTAATATAAAACAGGCAAAGAGATATCTCAGAAAAACATACACAGAAAACCTCTAAAGAAAAAAATATATATATATACATAAACTCAAAATGTCAAGATACATATAGATTATATTAAAATAAAACTGATCATAAGCAATGTACAGAATACATATATATAAATAAATGTACAAACATATGTGTGGACAAATCATGACAAATCAAGACATACAGAATATATATATATAATATGGACTGTTGATATAAAAATGTGTATACCATAGTAAAACATTAACAATAAATACACTGATAAAAAAAGTTGAATGATGACATATATATAATATTAAAAGATGCTTGAACAATATACATAATGAAATTCTGAATGAATTGAATTAATCTGAGATTTCCATAGTGAAATGATGACATATATGTATAATATTAAAAAAATATAAACAAAGTGCATAATGCTTAAACAGTATACATGACTATAAATATAAAGTACATTGTATTAATGCAGTGATTGCAATGTGTTTACCCAGGGAAATGCATAATGCTAAACAGAGAAAGTACAATCATGGATGGAAAGAAAGGGTACTAGAAAATGGTTTAAAAATAGTGTACATGAAAAAACAAAGGAAGATTGGATATTATCGATCGCTCAATGAAAAGAGATTTCACAAACCTTAAATGATTCTGGTACTAGGAATCGTCTGAAAGTTAGATGGTCTGAAAAAGAAAGACATAAATACTGAAGAAGCTGGGAGTGATAGTGTAACGCAGAGCGGGGAGGAGAAGGGAGAATATAACATACCTTGAAAAAGACCTTTGAATGATTGAAACAGATACTTTAAAGTCTCTGTGTAGTCTGTCAAAAGTAAAACAGCGTATGACTGCTTGTGAGGGAATCATATAGGTTTATTTGGCCCCCCCAAAAAAGGAAGTGAAGACATCCAAAAGGTTGGCATGTGTTGTGTCCAATCGAAGAGAGTAATTGCAGTGATGAATCAGAAGCATGAAAAGATAATGGACATGTGTAACGTCCAATCTAGAAAAAGATATATATCCATTAGCAGTGGTGATGAAGATTGACATATAATGCATCCAATCGGGAAGAAGATATAACTTTAAACTATAGTAGGGGGTTGACGATTGGCATATATTGCATCCAAACAAAAGGGTTTGGAGACGGTTCATAATAGTTTAAACCCTGGAAGCAAAGGTAAATAAGTAGAAGGTGAACATATTGTGCACCAAAACAAAAGGGTGAATTTTACATGCAGGCGAAGAGGTGATCTCCATGCAGAAAGTGGTGATGAAATCAGTACGTAATGGCATAAGTACTAAATGGTATAAGTACTAGACGCGATAGAGCAAGACCGAAGCCAGAGAAAATAGATGAATAAAAATAAATAATGAATAAAAACTAATAAATGGTAATAATGAGATAAAGCTATGAGTGTCTGGAAAAATGATGAAATAAAAATATTGAAATGAGAGTGTTAAAAAATGATAAACCAAATATTGCTAAATCCTTATGTGGAGCATATATTACAAAATATCAGTCAATTAAATAAAAAAGAAACCTGTACCTGTGTAACGGGTCCGAAAATCAGGAGACGAAAGACAAATTGGTTCCAAAACAAAACAGCTTTTATTGCTAGCAATTCACACAGCACCGAGTACAATCTCAGAATACTGTGTGTCGAGCGTCATCTGACACTCGTTCTTATACAGATTACTAGTCATGCGCATAAAACGCATCATACGTCACACACACACATGCGCAGTACAGGCACATGCGCAATACATTAGTAGTTCTGTAGTTCTCACAGAGAAAAGATACGTCAGTTTCATAGCTTTCATAGAAATTGTTACTTTGCAAGAAATGTAACTTATTGCAGTGTTCCAGCACATCTACACAATACAGCCTCTCTTCATGGATCACGAGACTGGGCTGACAGAGCCAGCTGCCTTCCATACAACCCTAAATTGCTGACTACTACAATTTGTTATCTAGCTGCTGGTTAACAAATACATACTACTAGTAAAAGTCTAAACTGCACAGGTTTTGGTCTTAGTCTAGGCTCATTATATGTAAGGCACAAAAGGTCCAGTGCATTAATAAAGTATGGCTAAAAGGCCAAACACAGAGGTAGAGTCCATAAGTATAAGTCCATCAGTAGGCACAAAATATGAGATTGTTCTGGTGGTCAGTAGTAAGCATAGTATTCGAGTAGTATCCGGCGTTCCACCCCTTCATTCCTCCCTTTTGATACTTGAACATCCATCTGGTGGAAAGTATCACCTCCATGAACCCTAAAAAAAGAAAGAAAGGACAAGGGTAGTTAGCGAGGGAGGCAACAAGCGAGCCCTAAGCCCTTGCGCAGCCGTTGGTTGCTTCGCCGGGGTTGAGACGGAGGGCCCCTAGTGGAATCCCCCCCCCCTTTGTATCCGGTCTTATGCTGACACAAGGGTACTGGCCCATTAAGTGACTCAGGAGGTGAAAGGTGCACGTCAGCCACAAGGTGCTTCATCGTCAGCTTCATCAGACTGGGGAATGGGGGAGTACATCTGGAGAGCCATAAGTTGGGCAGCAGCTCGGCGGTCAGCGATGCTTTCCATGGTGGAGCGGAGACACCTGAAAACTAAGGGAAAAGACAAAGGTATTAATAGGCAGGACAGCAAAAACAGGCCCCCCATGACGAGGAGGCCCTTTAGGCTCCCGGAGGTCGGCAACCAGCTGGTTAGGGAGGAAGTCCAATCCCACGCGCTGTTCCAGGTTTGGACGGGGACGTGGGCCAATTTGACCATCCGGTCAGTTATCTCGCTGATGACTTGGCTTTGGTCATCAATCTGCAAGCAGCAGTTACTGAGGTTAAACTTGCCACACACCCCTCCTTCCTGGGCCAAGAGGTAGTCGAGAGCCAAGCGATTTTGGTAAACTGCGGTAATAAGCTTAGTGTTCTGTCGGGCTAGAATGTTGAGGGCAAAGGCCGAATCATTGGTAAGGATCTCGAGCACTGCCTGCAAGCGGATAATGCGGTTCAGCATGTAGATAGGAGTACGGTACCCGTATGTACCATCTTCAGCCCATGTGGCCGGTCCATAGTAATGAATGATACGTTCTGGCGGCCACTCGTTGTCCTTCCAGTCTCCTATCTGGACTTTGGGTTTGGTGCTTGGGAGGGACCGTTTACGTCTGCCAATGTTATCAGGCCCCTTTTCCATGTAAAGGGGGATGCCCAACGTCTCGCCGACTCGCAGGGGCAGAAGGAAGAAACTAGGTCGGACGGTGCCCAAGAGACAGGTACCGTACCAGCGGGCCGGGAGCTGTTCATAAGCCCGGCGCCCGCAAATATAGTAGTAGCCCTCCGGGGCTACCCACTTAAGGGAGGCATTCCCTCCGTGTGTCCACGTTGCGTTCAAGGTGGGTTCAGTCCAGATGGGCTCCGGGGCAGGCAGGCGGTCCGTCTGCCACCAGGTATGTCGACTCCCGTTGAACTGAAGGACCCCCGTGCAAGCGGAATCTCCCACGGGTACAGAATAACGCTTCGATGGCGCTCGACTAGCGCAGAGAGTACCTATGATATTGGTTCTCAGGGCCCACTCGTACGGCTTCGGGCGCTGGGGAAAGGTAATGTTTGTGGTGTTGAGCGCATCCCATGTCTGTTGTCGGATCTCCCTCGCTTCCCAAGGCCATTGCTCACCCATATCGGTGCCTCCACAGACGAAACAGTTGGTAATCCCCAGGGAGAAGGCAATGTTTTCGGCCAGGTTAAGGAACATATTCCGCGCTTCTGGGGAGATGGGGAACTTAGTCGCTGCTTCTTCAGCGCGAGCGATTTCATCGAATACTTCTTGGTACCCAACGACAGTAGTCTGGTAGTGCGTGGGAGGCTTTGTTTCGAGGCTTTGATATATGGTAATATACGTCAGCGGATCCATTCCTCCTCCGTCAATGCCAAGGCCCCACGTTCCTCTCCATGGCATGTCGTGGCCTCGGATGGGCCAGTCTAGGGACACATAGTTACCAGAACCTCGACGAAATTCGCCCAGGCCGGTGCATCCGGTATATCCTCCTCCCGTGTAAGCGCATACTCGTTCCCAGCCCGAGGCTCGGGTGTCGCCGGCACACGGGAGCCAAACCCAAGGGGAACAGCATCTCATGTCTGGACTGAAGGGGCAGACATACTTGTGGTCGTTCACATATGCCTCACGCCAACTTTGGCTTCCACACTTACGGGACCAAGGGTGTTTGTCCATGGCGGCACAAACGTCGAAGGTGAGTGTAGCCACAGTTTGGGCCCCGCCAGCAAGGATACGAGTGGAATTAACGTAATACAGAATGCCATCCCCTTCAACCCCCGGGGACCCCGCCACATACGCAGGGAGTCCTACACTGAGGGTGACATTGTAGTATCTTGGCTTGGTGGGGCTATGACAGACGGTGAGGTTGCCTAGGAGGCACCTGTGGAACTGTTGGAGGCCAGCCGGGGTGATGATGGCGCAAGTCGGAAGGAGCCGACAACCGCTGTCCGGGGGCTGCGACTGGTGGATGAGGGTGGTGACTAGGTGGTACCCTCCTTCTATACGATGGCGCACCAGGCGCAAACATTCAGTACAGTTCTGGCTCAAGGGGTGATAGCTCGGGACTGAGCAAAGGAGGAGGAGTAGACTCAGCATCATCATATATATGGTGGGAGGTATCCGAGCCTTTGCAGCAAGAAGATGATAAGGCCCACGATTATGGCTACAATAAACGCAGAGCCAAAGACACAGTGGGTCCAAAAGTTGGGGTCCCGTTGCTGAGCAGGCATGAATCTACCGGTTCACGTCTTTCTGAGGGTCAGCCGTAGTGGAGCGTCAGGATGTTGATGTACAGTCCAACGCTTCGGGGTGCTGCTAGTAGGAGCAGCAGGCTTCAGTCGGGTCCAATGTATCCACACTGGGTTTCCTGCAATTTTGACAGCGGTTGGGGTTGTTAGGAGAACAAGGGAGGGCCCTTTCCATTTGGGTTTCAGACAGTCCGATTCATCCCACTCCTTTACCCAAACCTCATCCCCCACCCTAAACTGGTGTGTAGGACTGGTGAGGACTAAGGGACCTACACTCTCAGTGTATTGTTGGATGTCCTGCACTACCTCGCGTAAGGCTTTCATCTGTTTCACTAAGGAATTCTCGCCCTGTATCTGCAAGGAGTCGGGAAAAGAGGGTAGTGGTGGTGGTCTAGCATACATCATTTCATAAGGAGTAAGGCCTGTGGCCTTGGGGGTACACCTAAGATGTAGCAAGGCCAGTGGAAGCAGGTCGGGCCATTTGGCTTTAGCTTCTTGGCATAGCTTGGCCAGCTGGTTCTTCAGGGATCGGTTAGCCCTCTCCACTACACCACTGCTCTGGGGCCTCCAGGCACAATGCAGCTTCCAGTCGAGGCCCAGTCTCGTACTGAGCTGTTGTGTAACTTCGCTGGCGAATGCAGGGCCGTTGTCAGAGTTTATCTGCTTGGGGAGGCCGTATCTCGGCAGGATGTGATGGATCAATAAGGAGGTGACTTCCTTCGCCATTTCCGTTCTGGTGGGCTGAGCTTCAATCCATCCAGTGTAGGTACACACAGCGACGAGGATGGCTTTGTAGCCCCGGGCCGGGGGCATATGCGTGAAGTCAATCTGGCAAACGTGGAATGGGCTAGTGCCCCGGAGAACATGTCCTGGTATAGGACCGGGCCCCGTTCTGGGGTTGTTCCGAGCACAAGTTACGCATTGGCTGGAAGCATTTTTGGTCCACAGGGACAGTTTGTTGATGTAGTAGGTCTTCTCGAGTAGACGTCCCAGAGCTTCCTTGCCCAGGTGTGTACGGTCGTGGGCCTCCTTGGCCACAGTCCACGCCAGGGCTTCGGGTATCCATATGCGTCCGTCTTGTAGCATCCACCAGCCATTACGTGACTCCAGGCCCTCCTGCCGGGCCCACTCCGTCTCTTGTGGGGCATAGATAGGGATCTCGGTGGGGAGGTGAACAACGAGTACAGGGTCAGAGGAACAAGAAAGGTAAGGGAGTTGACTTGCTCTTTTTGCAGCGTCGTCTGCCCGCTGATTTCCCCGGGCGATAGGGTCCGTTCTCCCGGTGTGGGCCCTGCAGTGCATCACAGCCACCTTCTTCGGTTTCCATACTGATTCGAGTAACTGGCAGATCTCAGCAGCATTTGCAAGTCCTTTCCCCTCAGCTGTCAGAAATCCCCTCTCCTTGTACAAGGCTCCGTGCACCTGGAGGGTGAGGAAAGCGTATTTGGAGTCGGTGTAAATGTTAACAACTTTTCCTTCAGCCCACAGGAGGGCTCTGGTGAGGGCGTTCAGCTCCGCTTTCTGGGCTGATGTTCCGGGTGTCAGAGCCATAGCCTCGATCACATGGTCCTCAGACACCACCGCATAGCCAGCTCTTCGAATTCCCTCTATCACCTGGCTGCTTCCATCGGTAAAAAGGGTGATGCCCCCTTGCCAGGGTTGGTCCTTCAGGTCAGGTCTGCTCGAGTGCACAGTGGCCATTACCTCTTCACAGTCGTGGAGTGGTGGTTCAGGGGCCGGAAGGAGAGTAGCGGGATTAAGGTTAGTTGTGTCCAGGATCCGTACCTCCGGATTTTCGCACAGGAGGGCTTGGTATTTGACCAATCGGGAGTTGGTCATCCATCTGGGTCTGTGCCTCTCGAGTAGGCCGCGGATGGTGTGGGGCGTAGTTACAAAGAGTGTTTGGCCGAAGGTGAGCTTGTTGGCCTCGTGTATCAGCAAACAGGCAGCCGCAATGCTTCGTAGGCAGCCCGGCCATCCTCGTGCCACGTTGTCCATTCCCTTGGAGAGATATGCTACAGGGCGTTGCCAGGTGCCGACCAGTTGAGTAAGGACCCCAAGTGCCAATCCCTTCTTTTCGTCGATGAACAAGTGGAACGGCTTAGTCACGTCCGGCAGTCCGAGCGCTGGTGGGGCCACAAGGGCATCCTTAAGGTCCTGAAGGGCTTTCAGTTCGTGTTTCTCCCACTGGAGGTTTTGGCCCTCGAGTTCAGGTCCTTTCAGTTTGGCATACAAACTGTGGGTCAGGATGGCAAAGTTGATGATCCAAATGCGGCAATATCCAGCAGCTCCGAGGAGTGCCCGTAATTCCTTCTTATTTGCAGGAGTGGGTTGGTTGCGGATAGCTTGGGTTCGGGGGGTACCGAGCCTCCGGGTTCCTTCTCGGAGGTGAAATCCCAGATACTCGACCTCGATTTCGCATATCTGGGCCTTCTTGCGACTGGCCCGGTACCCCTGGGCTTCCAGGGTTTTCAAGAGGGAAAGGGTAGCTTCTGCACAGTCCGTGTACATTTCACGGGCCACCAACAGGTCATCCACGTATTGGACGACCGGCCCATACTCGTCCTGATACGTCTTCAGGTCCTGAGCGAGTTGGTCGCCGAAGAGGGTGGGGGAGTTCTTGAATCCCTGGGGGAGTCGTGTCCAGGTAAACTGCTGCTTATTACCAGTCTGTAAGTCTTCCCACGTGAAGGCAAACAACTTCTGGCTGTCGGCAGCAAGGGGGATGGAGAAGAAGGCGTCCTTCAGATCAATGACGCTATACCACTTGCTCTGGGCTGGCACCTGGGCGAGGATGGAATAAGGGTTCGGTACGAGGGCAACTATGTCGGCTACCTGGTTGTTGACCTTCCTCAAGTCTTGGACGGGCCTATACTCCGATGTTCCTGGCTTCTTCACGGGCAATAATGGGGTGTTCCAAGCAGATCTAACAGGTCTAAGGACCCCTTGCTGAAGGAGTTTCTGTAAGTGTGTGTGCATGCTATGCCGGGCTGCATAAGGGATGTGATATTGTCCTTGGTTGACAACTTGGGCATTTGGTTTGAGTTCGATCCAGAGGGGGATGGCGTTGACGGCCAGTCCACCAGGGTTCACCTCCGCCCATACGTTGGGCACCTCTTCCATTAGGTCCCTTCTCTGTTGTGCGAAAGGGGTGTCCTGGTAATAGCGGCCGTCGTCAGGGCCTGCAATAAGGGGGGCATATAGTCTCCATTCCTCCCGCACCGGGCAGAGGAGCGTCACTGGTTGGTCTTCGAAATGGGCTTCCACTTCGCCCGTTGGTTTGAACTTCAGGGTGGCTTGGAGTTTGCACAGTAGGTCGCGGCCAATCAGGGGGACGGGGCACTCGGGGATATGGATGAACTGGTGAGACACCATCATCCCACCGATCTGGACTTGGCGTTCCCTGAGGAGGGGGGCTGTGAGCGATTTTCCAGAAGCACCGATAATTGGTATAGTTTCTTTTGTGGCCGGGGCGATGGCTGTGGTTATGACGGAGCGTTGGGCCCCCGTGTCTAGGAGGGCCTTCATCAATTGCGTCCCCACGCGGATCTCCACCAGAGGGTCAGTGGGGACTCTGCCCTCCCGGTCCCTTCATGCCGTATGGTCCCGGGTGGCGTCCAGGGCCATCTGCCATTCCTGCTGTTCGGCCCGTTCCCGGCCGCGACCCCGTCCTCGTTGTCCTTGTCTGGGGGCCTTTGGGTGGTCGGCGTCTTCCCCCCCCCTCTTCTGATCACGCGGTTTCTCCGGACAGTCCGCCCACCAGTGCCCTTCCTCCCGACAGTTTGCGCATTGGTTGCGTCCTAAGGGGGACCGTGTTCCTCTCCCCCCTCGGCCTCTACCTCTGCCCCGTGGCCTGGACCCTAAGCGTTCTTCCAGCACTGTGGCTAACACATCCGCATTCTCGCGCATCCGCCTGGTGGACTCCTTCCGGGCTTCGGCCTTCTCTTCTTGGTCGCGGTATCCGAACACGCGATCAGCTATGGCCTTCAGTTGGCTGATGCCCATCCCTTCAAATCCTTCGGTTCTCTGGAGTTTCCTCCGTATGTCGGGTGCTGACTGGCTAACAAAACTCATGACCACTGTGGAGACGTTTTTGGGGTCCTCAGGGTTTATTGGACTATGTCTCCTGAATGCATCCATAAGGCGCTCGAGGAAGTCCCCCGGACTTTCATTCTTCTGTTGAACTATATTGTGAATTTTTCCCATATTTGTAATTTTCTGTTTTCCCTTCTTAAGGGCCGCCAGGTATGCCTGTTGGTACCGGCGAATGATGGCCTGTCCTTCCTCGGTCCGGTAGTCCCATGCAGGGACCGCGGTAGGGGCTTCTGTATCTAGGATGGCCTGTACGTTAGCATTTCCCGGGTTGGCGTCTCGGATCGCTTGTTCCATATTTTGCTGTAGAAGGCGGCGTTCTTCAGTGGTCAGGATGTGGGCGCTTAACTGCCTGAGGTCGGCCCACTTGGGATTATAACTGTAAATGATGCCTTCTACCAGTTCTATCAGTTGTTCGGGTTTCTGATCATAAGATGGTCCGTGCAACTTCCAGTTATATAGGTCAGCGCTGGAGAAGGGGATGTGGCTGTAGACGGTCGACTGAATGGGCTGGGCATCGGCCACTGGGTTAGGGGTGTAGGTCGTAGACTGCCGGACCGGGTATAGGTTAGTCACTTCTCCGGGAAGCCGGAAGTGTACTTCTCGGACTCGACTGGGGGTATCGGGTAACGGTTTTCACTACTCTGTGACTCTTCCTGTTAGTTGTGGGGTCCGGGATTATAGCGTCTCCAGTGTCCGACTCGGACTCGGAGGCCTCAGCGTCATCCGGGCCATCCGACAAGTCCGCGAAGTCGGGGTATAGAGGAACGTATGGAGGAGGCGCCACATCATCTTCGTAGGCTTCCGTGGTAACAAGAACTGGGGCCTTAGGGGGCACCTTTTCGGGCGGGCCCTGAACTTTCCCTCGGCCTTTCATGGGTGGTCTAGGTTTTGAAAGCGCACTGGTAGCACGGGGCGTGGCCTTCTTGGCGGTAGTACGGGGCGTGGCCTCTGGGGCTCTGACGGAAGGGGCGGTGGGCGTTATAGGGGCGGTTCCCCTGGCCTTCGGAACGGCAGCGACTGCCGGAGTCTGGAGAGCGAAGGCCGGGGTTCGTTTAGCTCCCCGCCCCTTCCTCTGTTTTATCACCATAAGGGCGGCCTTTTCTACCTTATGTTGGGCCCAGTCGGGCGGGTCCCGGACAACGCTCAACCACGCCTCAATGTAGGGGATGTCCTCTGGGCACCCGGGGTTTCCCCCAACTATAACAATATTCATGATCGCCGCCACCTTTTCGTACTCAAATGACCCTTCCGGGGGCCATTCGGCAATTCCTAACCCGGGCCACATAAATTGACATCGCTGTATCATCCCGGCCCTACTGCATTTATATTGGTCGAACACTTCGCTAAAGTGTTCCGTCATTAAGTCTAGCGGTGTGGAACCACCCCCGCCCATCCTAACCTGAGTGCCAAAGGATAGGAGACAGACGAAGGGGAGAGGGATGGTGGAGGAGTAAGGGGTCTCGTTCCACCGGACACAGAAGGGTCAACACTCGGCCTGACCAGGACGTGGTCGCCCAGCCTGGAACTGCAGGCCCAATCACACACTTTCACACACAACAAGAAACCCTCCCGTACGGTTTCTTCGCCCAAGCCTAGTGAGGTTCCGGGACCTAGCCCGTATTATTCACTGGCTAATAGGGTGATCAATCCTCTTCTTCGGCCCTTTACCGAGCCGGTCACTACGTTGAGTATACTCGCCTGTCCGTCGTCTCAGCAGGCCGCGCCGTCGTACGCGTCTCTCCGGAGAGAAAAAGGGGAAAAAGGAAAAAATGAGAAAGCTGTTTTGTCGGAGCCACACAGTCCCACTTGCAGCCGGCCGGAATTGATCGGCCCTCCCGCCGTGAGGTGGACGCTGAAGTCAGCGGTGGCCACTAACCACCTTCCCGGCCGGGGGAGTCGGTGAACCGATCCGCCTGCAGTGGGGAGGGGAAAGAATATAATCCGATTTCCCTTTCTACTCCTGTCCCATCTGGGTCGCCAATGTAACGGGTCCGAAAATCAGGAGACGAAAGACAAATTGGTTCCAAAACAAAACAGCTTTTATTGCTAGCAATTCACACAGCACCGAGTACAATCTCAGAATACTGTGTGTCGAGCGTCATCTGACACTCGTTCTTATACAGATTACTAGTCATGCGCATAAAACGCATCATACGTCACACACACACATGCGCAGTACAGGCACATGCGCAATACATTAGTAGTTCTGTAGTTCTCACAGAGAAAAGATACGTCAGTTTCATAGCTTTCATAGAAATTGTTACTTTGCAAGAAATGTAACTTATTGCAGTGTTCCAGCACATCTACACAATACAGCCTCTCTTCATGGATCACGAGACTGGGCTGGCAGAGCCAGCTGCCTTCCATACAACCCTAAATTGCTGACTACTACAATTTGTTATCTAGCTGCTGGTTAACAAATACATACTACTAGTAAAAGTCTAAACTGCACAGGTTTTGGTCTTAGTCTAGGCTCATTATATGTAAGGCACAAAAGGTCCAGTGCATTAATAAAGTATGGCTAAAAGGCCAAACACAGAGGTAGAGTCCATAAGTATAAGTCCATCAGTAGGCACAAAATATGAGATTGTTCTGGTGGTCAGTAGTAAGCATAGTATTCGAGTAGTATCCGGCGTTCCACCCCTTCACCTGTACAGATGAGCGGACCCTGATGAACTTATATGAGCAGAGTAAAGGGTGAAAAAATAAATGTAAAATAAATCAACAATGATAAACCAAAAACACAGAATCCTTCTGTTGAGCATATTTTACAGAATATTGGTCAATTGAATAAATGAACCTGTACAGAAGAGCTGACTTAGTGAACAGAATAAAGGGTGAAAAATTAAAGTAAAATAAAACAATGATAAACCAAAAAATACAGAATCCTTCTGTTGAACATATTTTACAGAATATCGGTCAATTGCAAAATGAACCTGTACAGAAGAGCTGACTTTGATAAGCTTATATGAGCAGAAAATTTCATTTGCATCTTTGTCTAAAAGCGGTCCTGTTGATGTTATTATAGGTACCAATGCTAGAAGAGTTAATCAAGAGTCATAATCTATTTTATATCTTTCATAAATAAGCAAAAAAGTCTATTTCATTGTTAAGACCTTCAGGAGCAAGGGTTTTTAGTTCAAAAATCAATTTCTGTTCCTTTCTCAAGAGCTATCAATGTTTCCTCTTCTCCTATTGGGGTGTAATACTTTGAAAACCACAAATCTGAATTGGAAATTTCATGGTTAGCTGTTATCCAGTGAGTAACAAGAGGGGCACTCTCAATTTTTCTATTAATACAGCTTCGATGCTCAATCATTCTGGTTTTTATTGCTCTGATAGTCTTGCCGATATACAGTTTGGAGCATGGACATTGTATAATGTAAATCACACCTGCAGTGTTGCAATCTGAAGTATGGCGCAGATAAAAAGTCTGGAGAGTTTGTGGATGTAGAAAGACAGATGTATCCATAGAGTGTCTACTACTACTATTTAGCATTTCTATAGCGCTACAAGGCGTACGCAGCGCTGCACAAACATAGAAGAAAGACAGTCCCTGCTCAAAGAGCTTACAATCTAATAGACAAAAAATAAAGTAAGCAAATCAAATCAATTAATGTGTACAGGAAGGAGGAGAGGAGGGTAGGTGGAGGCGAGTGGTTACAAGGAGGAGTGGAGTGGAGTGGTCTAGTGGTTAGGGTGGTGGACTTTGGTCCTGAGGAACTGAGTTTAATTCCTGGCACAGGCAGCTCCTTGTGACTCTGGGCCAGTCACTTAACCCTCCATTGCCTGCCGCACTGAGCCTGCCATGAGTGGGAAAGCGCGGGGTACAAATGTAACAAAATAAAAATAAAAAAGTGGTTATGAGTCAAAAGCAATGTTAAAGAGCTGGGCTTTCAGTCTAGATTTAAAGGTGTCTACAAATGCTGCATTTACCACACGGGCGATGACCATGATAAACTTGAGATTCTCTTGTTTCTGGTAGAAAGGAGGGTACCAAATGTTCCTTAAGGTTCTTGTTTCTCGAGTAAGCTACCACTAGGTTTTTCTCTTTGAAGCAGTCCAAGTTTCCAAGAATATGCCAGTTACGTCTGATTGATTTTTGTATATCTTTTGCCAAGTGGGAATATCTAAGGGTGCAGACAATATCTGGTTTTGCTTTCTGGCTGATGGATTGTAGTAGAGTAGATCTCCTTCAGACCACCTAACTTTCAGATGATTCCTAGTACCAGAATCATTTAAGGTTTGTGAAATCTCTTTTCATTGAGCGAGCGATGGATAATATCCAATCTTCCTTTGTTTTTTTCATGTACACTATTTTTAAACCATTTTCTAGTACCCTCTCTTTCCATCCATGATTGTACCTTCTCTGTTTAGCATTATGCATTTCCCTGGGTAAACGCATTGCCATCACTGCATTAATACCATGTACTTTATATTTATATTCATTTATCTGTTTAAGCATTATGCATTTTGTTTGTTTATATTTTTTAATATTATACATATATGTCATCATTTCACTATGGAAATATCAGATTAATTCGTTAGAATTTCATTATGTATATTGTTCAAGCATCTTTTAATATTATATATATATATATATATCACCATTCAATTTTTTTATCAATGTTTTACTATGTTAATGTTTTACTATGATATACACATTTTTCAACGAACAGTCCATACATATGTGTGTGTGTGTGTGTATATATATATATATATATATATATATATTCTGTATGTCTTGATTTGTCATGATTTGTCCACACATATGTTTGTACATTTATATATATGTATATTCTGTACATTGCTTATGATCTGTTTAATTTATTTTTTTTAAT
Source organism: Microcaecilia unicolor (assembly GCF_901765095.1). NCBI lineage: Eukaryota > Metazoa > Chordata > Amphibia > Gymnophiona > Siphonopidae > Microcaecilia > Microcaecilia unicolor. The sequence continues at coordinate 125,835,148 of NC_044037.1, forward strand.
ATAATCTATATGTATCTTGACATTTTGAGTTTATGTGTGTATATTTTTTTTCTTTAGAGGTTTTCTGTGTATGTTTTTCTGAGATATCTCTTTGCCTGTTTTATATTAGTGTATATGTGTATGTATATGTGTATATTTTATTTTATTATTATTAATTTTTTAATCATTTTCTGACCTATTGTTTAGACTCCTGTGGCAGGCCTGTGGCCGAAACACGGTACTGTGTCGAATCTGTGAATAAAGTGGTACTTTATACATCAGTATCCCGTCTCCCTGGAGTCATTGGTCCACTTCCCACTTCCTTTTAACTGTTGTTTTCTGGTGGGAGTTAGTGTTCATCCACCTCGGTGGATCACCTCCTCCTTGATATTCTTGCAACATTTAACATCATTGTACTTGTCCAGAGAGGGAGCCGCAGGGACTCAATCCTCCGAGTTTCTGGATCACATAGATTTGCCCTGCTTATCTCCCGAGGCTTTGGAGGAATTAAATAGACCTATTCAGGCGAAAGAGCTTCAAGAAGGAGTGGCCTAGTGGTTAGGGTGGTGGACTTTGGTCCTGGGGAACTGAGGAACTGAGTTCGATTCCCGGCACAGGCAGCTCCTTGTGACTCTCGGCAAGTCACTTAACCCTCCATTGCCTGCCGCATTGAGCCTGCCATGAGTGGGAAAACGTGTGGGGTACAAATGTAACAAAAAATAAAATAAAATAAAGGGTATGAAACCTTGTTCTGTCCCGGGAGTGGATGGTTTTTCTGGAGCCTTTTAACAAAATGCTTCAAATACTGCTGATAGGTCTATTAATAGAATATTTTAACTCAGTAGTAGAAGCGAGAGAATTCCCCCTTTACGCTAATATTGCATTACTACTACTACTATTTAACATTTCTAAAGCGCTACTAGGGTTACGCAGCGCTGTACAATTTAACATAAAGGACATTAATTACTTTACTCAGAAAGCTGGGTAAGAGAATTGAAGAGGCAGTTTCCTATTGCCTTATTTCCCTATTAAATGTGGACATTAAGTTACTGGCTAAGATTCTCGCTAATCGTTTGGCAGTGTATCTTCCCCAAATGATTGGTATAGAACAAGTGGGGTTTGTTAAGGGTAGAAGCAAAATCACCAAAGGGTGGAAAAGAACAGCAATGTCCCACTGAAGATCAGTACCAGGTACAGGAGTGGGAACAGAACTAGGCTCTTCAAAGAAACAGACCCAAAGTGTCCAATGTATAAAATATGGTTTTATTGAAAGAAGACTCTACAAAGTACCCTGTTTCGGCACTACATGTGCCTTCCTCAGGAGTCTGGATGCTTTGTCTCTAAAGGACAGTGGACAAAGCGCACAGAATGAAGTCTCTTGTAGGTTTAATGTTGATCTTTGAAAAGACCTTTTCGAAGATTGAGCTGCTCAATCTTCAAAAAGGTCTGTTTGTTAAGGGTAGACAGCCAGTACACAATGTGCAGAGTCTATTAATGGCCATGGTCCAGTGCAAGAGACATCAATTATCTGCTCTAGTGGTAGTTTAGATGCGGAGAAATCATTTGACAGTGTTTCATGGCCATACCTTTTTTCTGTATTGAGAAGGGTGGGATTACAAGGATGGTTCTACGAGGCAATAACTATTTTATATGAGAAACCTCAGGCTACGCTTTTAATTAATGGGGAATGTACTGTCCCTTTCCTATACAACATAGAACCTGCCAGGGATGCCCCTTGTCCCCCCTGTTATTTGTGTTAAGTATAGAGCCTCTCTTCCGATGAATTGTTTCAAATGATGCTATTAAGGGGGTAGTTCTGGGAGGGCAAGTAGTGAAAATGTTGGCTTTCATGGATGATCTTTATTGCAAGACCCACTTAAATCACTACTTTAGTTGCTTCACTTAGTGCAACATTTCGGCCAATTTTCAGGATTTAAAATCGTCCCTCTATCTTACAAAATCAAAGGCAATGCCCCTCTCCCCCTTACTTAAAGACCAATGGAGAGGTCCTTTCCTGCTGATCTGGGAAATGCACAGTTTAAAATATCTAGGGATTAGTCTTCGTACAGATCTCTCTGCCCTGTAAACTGTCAATATACGGCGGCTTCAACTCTGCACTGGCTATCCACTGTCGCTCTGGGGTCTTATACGTTTATTTAACATGTGCCAGGCATCTCATTGGCAAATATGTGTTTGAATTTCTACCTCTGTTCTTGCAACAGAGTGATTAACATCAATTATATCAATCATTACAGAGATATCTATGGGGGAGTAAATGACCAAAGCTTTCCATTGATAGTTTGCAGAAACCTCAACTACATACTATTACTACTACTTAACATTTCTAAAGCGCTACTAGGGTTACGCAGCACTGTACAATTTAACATAGAGGGACGGTCCCTGCTCAAGGAGCTTACAATCTAAGAGACAAGTGAACGGACAGTCCGATAGGGGCGGTCAAATTGGGGCAGTCTGGATTTAGTGAATGGTAAGAGTTAGGTGCCGAATGCAGCATTGAAGAGGTGGGTTTTAAGCAAAGACTTGAAGATGGGCAGGGAGGGGGCTTGGCGTAAGGGCTCAGGAAGGTTGTTCCAAGCATAGGGTGAGGCGAGGCAGAATGAGCGGAGCCTGGAGTTAAGAATGTTAAGAAGGCCCATACATGGGGGTATGGGCCTTCTTAACATTCGCTACTTAACGATAGCTAGTGGTATGCGGCATCTTCATGACTGACTGCGCGATACTACTTTTCTCTCATCTCCCTGGAACATAGTCTGTTTCCAGAGATTAATTTGAGTCATATTTTACACAGAACAGGTCCACTGCCCTCGGGCATCTATAAATGGTGCCATTTATACAGAGCGGGTAGGAAAATATGGCAATGGCTTTGTCATCATTTTGGGTTCTCGGTGTCGGTGACTCCATATATGACTATCTCTGGAAGTTTGGCATTTCCCTCTGGGCAGAGCCATGGAATTTTCTCTCACTCGGCGGCAAAGGGTATAAAGTACATTTTTCATATTATTATCGAAGAGAGTAAAGTTAAATCTTTTCAGGATCTGCAACATTTATATGATTTGCCTCAGTCTCACTACTTTGCGTATATGCAACTACACCACTATGTGTCTTCCTTAAATGGACTGACTTGACAGAAGATGTGCATGATGATCGTCAGAAGCGCAGACCTTGGGTGCACATCAAAAAGTGCCCCTAACATTTCACCACCATTATCTTCAGGACACTACTGCAGATATTAACTTTCAACAGCTTGCAGACCAATGGTCTCGAGATTTACAGTGTACACTTTCACCGCAATTTCTACAAGATTTTCTACAGTATATCTATAAGGCTGTGCTTAATGTTCAACATTGTGAAACACTCTACAAGTTTTTTTTTACACCTTCACGTCTCCCCGGTGGGGGCCAGACAGAGGGGTGTAATGCCAGAGGGGGTTTGTCCGAAATTCACAGGACCTCAGGCAACTCTGGAACATATGTTTTGGCACTGTCCTTTAGTGCAGTCTTTCTGGAAGTTGATTCTGGGAGCGGTCTCCAACTGGTAGTCCTGTGAGCTCAATGCACAACCTTTGCTTCTCTTTGGTCGATCCATACTAAGCGACCTGCTTCCAAGGGGATACAAATATTTTTTTAACAAAATAGTACTTTTGGAATTTGCATTTGGATACAATCTGAAGCCCCAGTTCTCCAGAAGTGGAAAGCTTTTATGCTCGAGTAAGTGCGCATGGAACGATTGAATGTACAGGATCTTAATAGTGCAGTGGGAATTTTATTTGTAGAGACTTGGGAATCCTTCTGGCTTACCTTTTCCTACCAGGCATGAAGCAGATTGCTCGGTTTTTGAGGGGCATAATGGTTTATGGTCTGTCCTTTAATAGAGTCCCTGAAGACTTTGCTAGATCTTCCAGATAAGCAGTCTGTATTGTGTTGGTGAGGGGGGTGAGGGGATGGAGGGTGTTAGTGGGGGGGGGGGGGGGGGGGGGGAAACTTGTCATTTTTTCCAGTTATTTACTGTTCAAATTGCTTTCTTGAACTAAAGTTGCAACATGTGTGGTTGTAGTGCTTTGTATTGTATTGAAGACACTGTTTATATTGATAACTTACTTTCTGTCTTTAATAATATAAAGATTTAAACATAAAGCAAACGCGTGTGTCTGCCTGTGTATGAACTCCTCCAGCCCCCGAAGAGCTACGGCCACCAAACCCGGCATGCAGACTCTACCCGCTGTTGCCGAGGTTATTGTTTAGGTTGAAGCAATTGATTCGGTTCACGGGGACACTCAGGGAGGGGGAGCAATACTTCCATCCATTAAATGAATTGGCTGCAGGTCAGAAAGTTCTTTCTTGCTGTTGCTAAGCGACAAACTGCTTGAGACTACTACTACTACTACTTAACATTTCTAGAGCGCTACTAGGGTTACGCAGCGCTGTACAAAATAAACAAAGAAGGACAGGGTGAGGGCTCAGAGACTGGTGGGGAGAAACACAGACAGCAGCTGTGCAGTTGTCCCTCTCATTCTCTAATACCCTCTTCCCTAACAATTTCAGTGCAAGGGAGGTTCAGAGACTGGTGGGAACAGGGTAGGGAGAAAGTATTGGGGTCAAGCGGGGAAGTATGTGTGTGTGTGTGTGCATGAATTCACTACCCCCTCCCAAGTCCATAAGATGAGACAGACTACTAAACTGAGGGGTTGGGAGACTGTGACAGAGACTGCTTGGGACAGGGTGAGGGCTCAGACTGGTGGGGAGAAACATTTTCTAATACCCTCTTACCTAAAAATTTCAGTACAAGGGGGATTCAGAGATTGCTGAGAACAGGGTAGAGAGAAAGTATTCTGGTCAGGCTGGGAAGTGTTTATGTGTGCATGATTCACTACCCCGCCAGGGGAACGCTCCTTGAAAAGGGCGGGAAACTGAATTTCAATATGCCCTTGAAAAGATGGCTGTGTTTTGACAGGAAAATGGTGAATGCCAAATGGCAGGCACTTGCTAGGTTGAAAGCAGTGGCGTAGCCAGAATGTAATTTTTGGGTGGGCCAGTGGGTAGGTTGGGTGGGCATGCATTTCTTCTTCCCTTCTCTACCCCCCCCCCCCCCATGAACTTTAAAAGTTAAATACTATAAATTTGAACCCCTCCCCACCCCACCCCGACATCCCATCTGAGCCCCCCTGCACGACCCAATCCCCACCTGCCTACCAGCTCCACGATCGACGAGCAGACAACCCTCGTCTTCCATCCGGCATCGAGTCTTAAAAGAAAAAAGAAAAGCCTGGAGAAATGCCTCGCGTCTGCTGTGCACTGCTGTAAAGCAAGCAGCAAATCGTCTCGTTGGTCCTTCCTTCACTGTGCCCGCCCTTGCGGAAATAGGAAGTTACATCAGAGGGCGGGACACAGTGAAGGAAGGACCGACGAGACGATTTGCTGCTTGCTTTACAGCAGTGCACAGCAGATGCGAGGCGTTTCTCCGGGCTTTTTTTTTTCTTTTAAGACTCGATGCCGGATGGTAGACGAGGGTCGTCTGCTCGTCGATCGTGGAGCTGGTAGGCAGGTGGGGACTGCAGCGCCAGCAGAGCACCCCCCTCCCCACCTGCTGACACCCGGGGCTGGGCGGGCCTGGAGGGAAACTGGCTGGGCCTGGGCCCGTCCAGGCCCACCCTTGGCTACGCCCCTGGTTGAAAGAAACAACTAATCAAGAAAATCAACCTAAACAAATTGATCGGAAAAGAAAAGTTAGTGCTAGGTAGAGATCCAGTCTCCACATTTCTGATTTAAGGGATTTTTAAACTCAATGTCACCCTTTCTCACACACCCCTCAGCAAAACAATCCCAATCACACACTCCAGAATAGCACACCTCCATGCACACTCACCCTTCAGCATACTTGTACAGTGTTATTACATACATATTAACCTTACTTTTCACAATTACAAAGTACTAACCTATTGCTGAGCAACGCCAGCAAGGACAGCTAGTGTTAAAATAAATGCAGGAGCGGAGGAAGAAATGCTGGACCTGTGTGCTGGGGACGGGGTGGAGGCAGCAGGAGAGGAAAGAAATGGGTGTTTGTGTGTCGGGGAAACAGCTTTAGCAGCAGAAGGGGAGACATATGGTTTTATGTGCTGTGGGATGGAAGTGTGTATGTATGCAACTTTTCATTATAGTCAGCCTGTTTAAAACATTTCCATGCAGTGGGAATTTACTAGTACCAAGCCATCCAGCCCAGAGGTGAAATTAACCATGTGCTTAAAATTTTGATTAAAATTTTTAATTGTTGCCTAATTGAATAGCATGTTATGTAAGATAATCAGCCACATTGAGAATTTATTCAAAAGGATGTTTGGGTCAATGTTAAAAAAACTGAAAATCATGTGCCCAAAATGCATGGCATAATTAAGTGTGATTAATCATGCAATTATAATTTTTTCGTCATTGCCTACACCTATTATTAATACTTGTTTACGGGCCTGGTTTATTGCCTTAGCAGCAGTGTTATACACTACCATGCAAAAAAGCCTGCATATGACTCCTGGGCCAGAAAATTGCTCATCAAGCAAAGTCAGTTAGAAATGCCCTGGAAGCAAAGACACAACCCTGGGAAGAACAATATCCTCAGCTAACACTCAACAGCATGGTCTCAGAGACCATGATTGTACACTCAGAAGGGAGCATGTATGGCTGTGTGGCTTTGTAACTCATGGCAAAGGATATCAAACATTGTTCATAGTACTTGTTCCAACCAAGCTACAAGAATAAAGGACAGGAGAAACCATTGAGCCAAAACCAAAATTCTGCCAGTTGTTACTCTTGCTAGAAAGTTAAGGCAAGCAGAGAAAATTGAACACAGTCCAAGGCAAATTTGTCTCTATTTATCTTGTTTTGCTTTAGTGGCAGTCATATTGACCACATGGGGTGCACATCCTGTATAGTTGGCTGCACATAAGATAAATAGTTAACATGGATGCTGTGAATTGCCAACTGCTCCTGCAGACTGAAGGAGAAATACTACTTTCTTGTAAAATTCTCAAATATACATACAAATATATTTAACAGCCCATGCAGATATATTTGAGCTATACCTTTCTTTTTTGCAGAGATACAATGAAGTAAGTGCATGTCCAGAAAAACTAAAGAATATTAAATTATCTTGTATCACATGTATTTTTAACTAGCTAACTTGATCATTAAGGACTGGCAGACAAACAAAAAGCTTTGTTAGGTGGGACACAAGGGAGGAGTTTTTCCAGTGTCCAAGAGGATCTGGAGGTGCAGGAACATGTTTGTGTGTCGGGGAAACTCATGGGGGAAAGGGAGTTGTTTCTATGTTCCTTAATTTCACTGAAGATTTTTAAGTGTCTGAAAAATTGTGGATTGTTCTGTTTGGAGGACGGACTGGCAGATAGGTGCAACTTCTATAGAATTACTACCTAAAGAGAACTCAGCAGAAATTAATTTTATAGTTTGGCTCGAATTTAAATTCTTCACCGAGGAAAACGCTATACATCAAGCTGTATAGTTAATATGGTGAAAACCAAAAGCGGGCCCTTCTCTTAAGAATGCCTTTGGTAGGGAATGATTAGCGAAGAAGCATCTAATTTGCAGATTTCTAGTATTTTTGTTGTAATCCATACAGAAAAGCCAAACATTAATTATATGTATACATCAGGTGTTCTCAACCCAGTCCTTGAGACACACCTAGCTAGTTAGAATTTTGGGATATCCACAATGAATATGCATGAGTTAAATTTATATGCACTACTTCCATTCTATGCAAATCTACCTCTTGCTTATTCATTATGGGTATCTTGAAAACCTGACTGGGTGTGTTCCGAGGACTGGGTTGAGAATACCTGATATACATTATTTAACAGATTGTATTAGTACCTCAGAACTGTTTAGTTTTTGAAAACCTCCAGCCTGGTGTGTGGGAGTGATTTAGTTATTTATTTAATTACTAGGAGGTGCCAGTGGCTTCTTCACAAGCCTAGGGGCCTTAAACAATATCTATCTTATGCTAGTAAAGGATATGAGAGCATGGGTTTTCTGATAGCTCCTGAGTTTGCCGATGTGCCCCTGTGTCTAAACAGCAAATGAAGTAGGCAACTTTATGTTGCTTGGAAGACCTATTTTTATATTTTAAGTGGTAATGTAGTGGTACCTATCACTGGAATTAAAATGGTAGGAGAAAAAATAGCAAAAACCTACCGGTGAGACAAGTAATGTAAAAAGGTCATGATGAATGGAGTAAAAACCTCAGGGCCTAAGTTAAAGAAAATTTAAAAGGTAAAAATACCAAAAACAACAAGTGGGCATCAGTGCTATCTTTAAGTAAAACACTGTTATTGATACTACTCACAAATATGGCATTTATAGTGCAAAATAGAAAAAGTAAATAGGGTGGAGTTGAAGCAAGAGGGATCCTCTGACAGGTAAGAACTACTGAAGACTACGTGGAGAATATCATTTGTCAGAAAGTGTAGTTTCTTGAGAGAGGATGCTGATGTCATCTACTTGGAAGATCCTTCATCATTTTCATTGGGAGCCTGATAAGCCAATAAGAACAGAGGCTGACCAGGACCACAATGAAAAGGGAGTTCCCCTTTGGAGCCCAGTGGAGTCAGCAGAGTCAAGGACGAATGTGATATCTGGATTGTCTATTTGCTGAGCTAAGATCATGTTCTCTGACATTTGTTTTGTAGTTCACTTAAGGTATGAGTAAGCATAAGGCCAAATTTATAGCAGTTTCTACAGTGGTGGGTCTCATTGATAGCTTTGTTGTTAGCTCAGAAGTAGGAGGAATTAGTTCCAGATGGCTCTGACTGTTATTTCACTTAAACCTGATCCTGCCTCATATCCCTATGCTGGAGACTGAAGGCCAATGAGTGACGGCCCCAGGTACAAAACTTAGATTGTGAGCCCACTAGGGACAGAAAAAGTACCTGCAAATAGTATATGTAAACTGCTTTGGTTGTACCCAGAGAAAGGCAGTTATATCAAATCCATGATCTGTTACCCTTTAACCTATCTCAGCACTCCTTTCACCTGGAGGAGGATCCACTAGAAGTATTTCCAAAGTGGTGGTGCCTATGGTGGGGAATAATCAGGACTCCAAGATCAAAATGTCATTGAATGAGACAAATAAGAATGCTCTAGACTGATTTCTGCAGTATCAATTGAGGTTAAAGTAATATCTAGGCCTGAGGGGTCTAAGACTTTGCTGGATCCAGTATCGGCTCTTACTAGTCTGGAATCCTCCTTAGTATTACTGTGACAAAATAGTGGGTTTTAAGCCTGTAAACTGTATTATTTCTTGAAGTGTATTTCTCTAGTTTGGCCAGCAGGTGGTGCATGTTTATTTAAAGCTGTTACAGAGAAATGGTTGTTCCTTCTTTAGTTAGCACATAGAGGAAGTAACCTGCAGTCATGTGGCCAGCTACTTTTAAAATTTGCTGTTCTGGGCTCTGATTGGCCCAGGAACTCAAATTCAGCCAGGGTGCACTGGCTCCCCCCCCCCCTCTCAGATTGAGAGGGAAGAAAGAAGGATCTCTTCACTTGAAACCCTGTGAACAGTGTGAGCAGCTATATTTCCTGTACTCTCTAGGCACTATTCAGCTAGTGAACAAATGTTTAGATAGTTTTATAATTGATCCATATTCAGTTACCTGTTATGTGCTGTTTTTGTTCCATTTGTTTTTTATGGTTCCCTGTTCAATATTTTTATGACAATAAACCTTTTTTAGATTATTTCCTCTGCTTATATGGACTAAGATTCCTGGTGGTTTGTGTGTTGAGTCTGTGAGTGCTTTCTAGAAACTGTGGGACCACTTGTTGTGTGGCCCCAGTAACTTAGAAATCACCAAGGAACACCTTGAGAGTGGGAGACTCACCCAGAGGTGGCTGCAACCCCGTTAGTAGGAGGAGGGTGCTAGTGTAGAGCACAAGCGGCAGGAGCAGGCGGACCTGAGCTGTTCTGGGGATAGACCATCTAAGTGGCCGCAGGGTTAGCCTCAGGTGGGTGCTAGGCATTTTGTGACAATTACTATTTAAATTAGTTTGTGGGATTTCAGAATAAGGGAGGTTTTTCAGCTTCCCCCGCCCCCCCCCCCCCCAAAAAAAAGTAAAAAATAGATTGAAAAGCTAGAGGAAGCTAATTTGGTATGGAGGGGCATAATCGAACGCGAACGCCCATCTCCATGGGAGTCTATGTCCGAAAACGGGTATGTGAAGAGGCGGGACAGACCGTATTATCGAAAAAGATGGGCGTTCATCTTTTGTTTCGAAAATACGGTTTGGACGGACTAAATGCCATGGATTTGGTCCCTTCTGAGATGGGCATTTTTTTTTTTTGCGGTAATGAAAACTAAAAATGCCCAGCTCAGAAACGTCCCAATCCAAGCCATTTGGCCGTGGGAGGAACAAATGTACAACATTACCATAGCTCTTAGGGGTGAAGGGGGCAACTACATGTGGGTACAGTGGGTTTTAGAGGCCTCCCATTTACCACCACAAGTGTTACGGGTGGGGGGGGGGGGATGGGCCTGGGTCTGCCTGCCTGAAGTGCACTGCAATACCCACTAAAAGTGCTCCAGGGACAGGACTTGTTGCTGGTGTATAACCTTGGCACAGCAGTTGACACCTGACGACTAATCTTGCTGAAAACGTCCTTTATTTGAATAAGCACCTTTACTCACAGTTAACTGCAGATCAGAGGTTGTGCCCCACTGGCAACGAGTCTTGCTGGTACTGAGATTAGCAGAAGGTCCGAGCTGGCAGAACGGTGTACAATGCCCTCTTTCAGCAACATTCAAGGTACGAACTAAGTGCTGTAACGTGGCTAACACATGAAAGGGATCTAAAAGTGCCTTACACAAATGGCCACTACCTCATGGACTACCGGAAACAAAACAGGGCACACTCTGACCCAGTAAGCAGAGGGAAAAGCACTATGGGAGTAGAGCCTACCAACTACCAACATTGTGAGCATTTAACACAAGCTAGTGGAATCACGGAGCCCAATACCCTACTCCCACCACAATGCATTGCTGATGTGACTCTGCAGTGCCCTTAACAGAAAAGGTGTCACACTCACTTGAAACCCACATCAGAACCAGGGAAAGGCTGTCAGAGGATAGAACACATTCTGCTGTCATGGAGGTGGATATGGCATTTGAGGCTGACATACAGACTGGCAAAAAAAGTTTGTAAAATGGGTTTTTTTTTGGCGGGAAGGGGTTAGTGACCACTGGGGGGAGTCAGGGGAGGTCATCCCCGATTCCCTCCAGTGGTCATCTGGTCAGTTAAGGCACTTTTTTGGGACTTGGACCTGAAAAAAAAGGTTCAAATAAAGCGGACCAAATTCTCGTCAAAAACGCCCTTCTTGTTTCGATTATCAGCTAAAGATGCCCATCTCTCCTCGGCCGATAACCATGCCCCAGTCCCGCCTTCGCCACGCCTCCGACACGCCCTCATGATCTTTGTTCGTCTCCGTGACAGACTGCAGTTGAGGACGCCCAAAATCGGGTTTCGATTATACCGATTTGGGCGCCCACGGGAAACGGACGCCCATCTCCCGATTTGGGTCAAAATATGGACGTCTTTAACTTTCGATTACGAGGCGGATTGTGTTCTAAGGTTGATAATGTTGAAAACAGCTATTGGTGTAATTTAAGGTTTATTCATTTTTCTTTAAATGTAATGATTTCTGCTGTTGAGATGCTTATGGACTATTGTACCCAAGTGTTGCAGCTTTCTTCTTTCTTGCTGCATTATTAAAAAATTATTTTGTACCACATTATTTAAAAGGTTTGTAGTGATTCAGGGGGTCTTTTACTAAAGCCTAGATCGAGTTATCTGCAGCATAGCCCATAGGAATAAAATGGACCCTGCTGCAGATAACTCAAGCTAAGCTTTAGTGAAACCCCCCCTCAGAATAGTGATTCAGAAGAGTTTTGACATCTTTTAATCTTGTGATGTGAATGTAAGTCTTTTGGAGACTCGTGTGAAAGAACCTGTTAAGAGTGACTTTGGTTGCAATCTTTGTTAATGCATCAAATAGAGTTGAGTTTATTCTTGTTTTTTAAGTTTAAATAGGTTGTCTTTCATGGATATAAGATTACTGTATTTCTGATTTCTTTTTCTCCAACTATGTTGGCAATTAAAACAATTTAAAAGCCCATATTAAAGTGCCAACAATCTAGGCCTCAAAGTTAAACATTCTTTTTTTTTTTTTTTGTATCCATGTAAATGTATGAAGGACCAAGCTAGATCCTATGTTTGCTTTAAGCCTTCTTGGTTGACATTCCTGTTTAGAGAACAGAGAAGGGAATGCAACCAAATGAAGATCAGGAGCTATCCCCACTTTGACTTGATTTAGAAGAGAACTGTGTTATATTAGGTCTGATCTAGTTAATAGATTTGTTTGTATCCAGTTGAATGTTTGATTGTAATTGCTTCTTCCAGTTGTGGAGCTTATTGGATTATCCTATTTTTTCTTTTTCCTAAATCAGGGGTTCTCTGCCCTGTCCTTGAGGAATACACAGAGTCAGCCTGGTTTTCAAGATATCCATAATCAATGTGCATAAGAGAAATTTGCATGCAGTGCCTCCCTCATATGCATATATATCTTGTGCATATTCATTGTGGATATCCTAAAAGCCTGATTGGCCGGATATGTCCTGAGGGGACTGGGTTGAAAACCTCTATCTTAAATGTTTCTTGATTTGTATTTGGAAACAGTGATAAAAAAAAAAAAAGCAGATGATAAATTAATACTGGATAGTTATAGAAATCACAAGAAAAAAAGTTGCAATTTCCTTAGATCCGAAGCAGATGCTCTAGCATTTCTTCTCTTCATGAATCTGGGTATCTTATACTCCTCTCCATTTATTTCTATTTCTGCGAGATAGATCAAAAACACAAATTCCAAGTTCTTGTGCAACTCTGATAGGCACTGTCCCTGTTTCAAGTTTTGGACATTAACACGAAAACCCAATCTTCCTTTCAGAATCAACAATATATCTCCTGGGTGGAGGCAAAGTTTGGGGAATAGGTGATGTTCTTGCCAAGAGGGCAAATATTAAACTTTCACAAAAAATCTCAAGTGCATCTAGTCTGGCTGTTGAGGTTAGTACTTGGGAGCCAGGTCCCTTTTACCATAGCACCATAGAAGCCAGCTCTGTGAGTGCTTGAGAACCCTCAAAATTGAACTAACTCCTTGAGTATGCCAGGAAGGGCTAATTTCCATTAGTTTTAGTACCCCCAATCATTTGAAAAGTTGGCTCCATGCACAGCACTGAGGGGCGGATTGTAATAAAGTGCACTAGGCTTTGCACACAATTTAGATAGGCTTTGTCACACAATTTTGTGTGCTGCTGTAGGAGCCCTATGTTGAAGCACATGAGAACTGTGTGCAAAGACTCTGATAGGGTACAACTCATTCAAATTCTAGGATAATAAAGATATTAGCTATTCAATACCAGCTAATGAAGAGAACACTCCCCTCTTCCCCCACCATACACAGCCATCTGCAGAGCTACCAAGTCAATAAATTGCAAATCAACCCCACAATCTATGGTATTTAGTAATAATACAACAAGATAGATCCAAGACTATTTGCTGCTAATAGAACACATCTATCAATACTGTAAACCCAAACAATGAGCTCAAAATGTGTCTCTGTTTTCAAAATGTTTTTTCAAGGTTTTTACTTTTTTAGAATTTTCAATTTTTAAGAGTACCCTTAGCAATAACCACTATTTTTTAGGCAATACTGTTTTATTGCCAAGTGGCATAGCACCTCTATCATCGGGCTACTCTTATATTGGCCAGCTTCACAGAACACAAAAGTTGATTGACTACAAAAAATCTGTTGGCACCTTTAGTGTCCCACTGTGTTCAATATGACCATAAGTTTTCTGATCTTCAGTGGTTTATTATTAACCACATACCGTCAACAGTTAATAATCGCTGTGCGGTGCTAACCCGCCGTGAGCAAAACTGGATATTTAAATTGAAGACCATTAATCCATTGGGTTTAAATGAAAATATCGAGTGGAACATGATGATTTAATTAAGAACAGTCTTTTCATCTGAACCAATAAATATATTTCAACACTCTTTGGCTGAATTAATGGAAGCGTTTTGCTCATTGTGATTTTTGCATCATATGGATGTGTACCTGACTGATTTGTCTTTATGCGATGTGAGCAATTAAGGCTGGGTAACAATTCATTAAGATATTAACTATCCCCATTTTTTACTTTGCAGTGACGTCAGAAGTATTTCCGGTTTACGCCAGAGATGGGGCGCCTTTAAAAAGCTGCACCAGTGCAATATAAGAATAGCTAAAAGAAGCAATGTGAGAAGAAGGCGGCTCCACGTTGAGTTTTTTGTTCGGCTTTAACCCAAGTCCCTGATGAAAGATTTCTTGAAACCCGCAGTATCGGGCATCTCCAGGGGAAGCTGGCCAATCGGTCTCATTTATGACCAAACAAGTGTGAAGTGACAATCGTCAATGATGTTTTTCAGATAAGTTTTGTGTTTTTATTTTAGTCAATTGTGAGCAGCACTAAGCACATTTATTAGAGCACTTTTGAAAAAATATGAGAGTAGCCCGATGAAAGAGGTGCTATGCCACTTGGCAATAAAACAGTATTGCCTAAAAAATAGTGGTTATTGCTGAGGGTACTCTTAAAAATAAAAAAATTGAAAATTCTAGAAAAGTACAAAAGAAAAAACATTTTGAAAACAGAGACACATTTTGAGCTCGTTGTTTGGGTTTACAGTATTGATAGATGTGTTCTATTAGCAGCAAACAGTCTTGGTTCTATCTTGTTGAGCTACCAAGTCACACACATTTGGCATGTGACATACGCTTCCAGCCCCCAACTCCAGCTCACATGCCAAAGCATCCTCCTCTCATGCATTGAGAGGACTTTGGCGTGTTGTCGGGCAGCAGTAATTCCCCAGTCGTTGCTTCCTGTGCCAGCTGTGCGTTATAAAATGGTGACTGCAAACTCTCGTGAGACTGCTATGAGAGTTTGCAGCCACCATTTTTAACTTCAGAGCCAGCACAGGCAGCAAAGACTGGGGATTGCTGCTGCACGAGAGTATCCTAGACAACCAGGACATCGTGATAGGAGAGGGGCAAGGAGTGAGACATCGGTACTGCATTGGGGTGAGGGGGACAATGAATGAGACGGTGCTTCATTGGGGAGGGAGGAGGGCAAGGAATTAGAGGTAGGTGCTGCAGCAGCGGAGAGTGGGAGCAAGGATTGAAAGGTCCATGCTGTACCGAGGGGGAAGGAGGGGCAAGGAGTGAGAGGTCAGTGCTGTATCGAAGGGAGTGAAGGAATGAGAAGTTGGTGCTGCATCACATGGAATGGGCAAGGAATGAGAGGTCAGTACTGCATCCGGAGACATGGAGAGAAAAACAAATACCAAATGGAAAAAAAAAAGAAACTAGGACCAACACAATAAGAACAATGAAATGACCAGACAACAAAGGTAGAAAAAATCATTTTATTTTCTATTTATTGATTGGAAAATGTCAGTTTTTGGAATGTGCATCTGCCAGGACTAGTTTTAGATATGGCTGGGGCTTGCAATTTCACTTATTTGGCCTTCAGTCTCCAGCATTGTGGAGGTAAATCTCCAGCACTGGGATGGGCCACCCTTGGTGTCTCTGTATCTGGGACTCATTCAACCAGGCCTTCAATCTCTAGCATTGTGGTGGTAAATCTCCAGCACTGGGATGGGCCATCTTTGGTGTCTCTGCATCTGGGACTCATTCAACCGGGTCACAGAGGAGGTTCTTGAGAATATCCTGAAAGGTCAATGGCCTACAACCTGCCCTGTTAATCCCTGCCCAGCAAGGATTGTACAATGAGTGAGCACTTATTGAAGGACCCACTAAAATTGTTAACACCTCTGTTATGGAATGGCAGCTGCCAACAGCGATAAAAAGAGCTGTGGTATTCCCCCTACTGAAAAAGAGCTCACTGGACCAGCACAAGCTCAAAAACTACCAACCAGTCTCTATCCTTTCCTGGCAAAACTTATAGAACAGAGAGTCTGCACTCAACTCAACAACCGACTAATTGAAAGTAATTGGCTAGACCCAAGTCAATCTGGCTTCAGACCTGGGTACAGATCAGAGACCGTTCTTGTGTCTCTTCTTGATGATCTGCACAGAAACCATGACAGGGGATCTGCCTCAATACTAGTGTTGCTTGATTTTGCGGTAGCCTTCAACACCGTGGATCATAATATCATACTTATAAGACTAGCAGAAACAGGTATCAGTGGCACAGTATTTACTTTTCACCCTTTTTATTTAAAAACTAGTTTGCCTATTAGTCAATTTTTATGGTTAAGACATAGCTGCTCCACTAATGTTATTTTGACGCTCAAGCTGCCAGAATGTCTGCTAAATTTTTGGACTGTGGATATCCTTATAAAATTGTTAAGAAAGCTTATCTTCAGGCCAAGTATGCTCATTGTGAGCTGTTACAATATAAACAAACTTCAGAAGAAGAGAGATTAGTAGTTGTTCTACCATTTTCAGCACTGAGTTCTAAAATTAATAAGTACATAAGTAATGCCACACTGGAAAAGACTAAGGGTCCATCGAGCCCAGCATCCTGTCCATCACAGCGGCCAATCCAGGCCAAGGGCACCTGGCAAGCTTCCCAAACGTACAAACATTCTATACATGTTATTCCTGGAATTGTGGATTTTCCCCAAGTCCATTTAGTAGTGGTTATGGACTTGTCCTTTAGGAAACCGTCTAACCCCTTTTTAAACTCTGCTAAGCTAACCGCCTTCACCACGTTCTCCGGCAACGAATTCCAGAGTTTAATTATGCGTTGGGTGAAGAAAACTTTCTCTGATTTGTTTATATTTACTACACTGTAGTTTCATCGCATGCCCCCTAGTCCTAGTATTTTTGGAAAGCATGAACAGACGCTTCACAATCACCTGTTTCCACTCCACTCATTATTTTATATACCTCTATCATGTCTCCCCTCAGTCGTCTCTTCTCCAAGCTGAAAAGCCCTAGCCTCCTTAGTCTTTCTTCATAGGGAAGTCGTTCCAACCCCTTCTATCATTTTAGTCGACTTTTGCTGCACCTTTTCCAATTCTACTATATCTTTCTTGAGATGCGGCGACCAGAATTGAACACAATACTCAAGGTGCGGTTGCACCATGGAGCAATACAACGGCATTATAACATCCTCACACCTGTTTTCCATACCTTTCCTAATAATACCCAACATTCTATTCGCTTTCCTAGCCATAGCAGCACACTGAGCAGAAGGTTTCAGTGTATTATCGACGACGACACCCAGATCCCTTTCTTGGTCCGTAACTCCTAATGTGGAACCTTGCATGACGTAGCTATAATTCAGGTTCTTTTTTCCCACATGCATCACCTTGCACTTGCTCACATTAAATGTCATCTGCCATTTAGCCGCCCAGTCTCCCAGTCTCGTAAGGTCCTTCTGTAATTTTTCACAATCCTGTCGCGACTTTGAATAACTTTGTGTCATCAGCAAATTTAATTATCTCGCTAGTTACTCCCATCTCTAAATCATTTATAAATATATTAAAAAGCAGCGGTCCTAGCACTGACCCCTGAAGATCCTCACTAACTACCCTTCTCCATTGTGAATATGCCCATTTAACCCCACTCTCTGTTTCCTATCCTTCAACCAGTTTTTAATCCACAATAGGACTTTTCCTCCTATCCCATGACCCTCCAGTTTCCTCTGTAGCCTTTCATGAGGTACCTTGTCAAATGCCTTTTGAAAATCCAGATACACAGTATCATCTGGCTCCCCTTTGTCCACATGTTTGTTTACTCCTTCAAAGAATTGAAGTAAATTGGTCAGGCAAGATTTCCCCACACAAAAGCCGTGCTGACTTGGTCTCAATAATCCATGTCCTTGGATGTGCTCTGTAATTTTGTTTTTTATAATAGCCTCTATCATTTTCCCTGGCACCGACATCAGACTCACCGGTCTATAATTTCCCGGATCTCCCCTGGAACCTTTTAAAAAAATGGGCGTTACATTGGCCACCCTCCAATCTTCCGGTACCACGCTCGATTTTAAGGATAAATTGCATATCACTAACAGTTCTCATTTTTCAGTTCTATCAGTACTCTAGGATGAATACCATCCGGTCCAGGAGATTTGCTACTCTTCAGTTTGCTGAACTGCCCCATTACGTTCTCCAGGTTTACCGTGAAGTCAGTAAGTTTCTCCGACTCATCTGCTTGAAATACCATTTCCGACACCGGTATCCCACCCAAATCTTTCTCTTCCCAAATCTATTCATTCACACTGGCAGATATTGCAAGTCCATGGATGTTTTGATACTCATCCTATTTGTGCATACAGATGGAATAAAACCACAGGGGAGTTGCTTTCTTATAAATGGCTTGATTATTTGCCCCTTGATTCTGAAAAACTGGGATATTTCAAATGTGGAGCCTGTCAATGGTGTTCTTCCATCATGGAAGGTTTGGAATGGAAACATCCTACGACATGCAAAATTATTACATCTTGTACATACAATATACATGAATTGCCAAACAAGCAACATAGTATATATAATCATTTGTCCTTGCCAACTGGTGTATGTTGGTCGTTCCAGTCGTGGAGGAGTGGCCTAGTGGTTAGAGTGGTGGACTTTGGTCCTGGGGAACTGGGTTCGATTCCCACTGCAGGCACAGGCAGCTCCTTGTGACTCTGGGCAAGTCACTTAACCCTCCATTGCCCCAGGTACAGATAAGTACCTGTATATAATATGTAAGCCGCATTGAGCCTGCCATGAGTGGGAAAGCGTGGGGTACAAATGTAATTTAAAAAAAAATCAAAATTGGTCTTACAGAACATAAAACACACACTAAAACTAAGGTGTTGTCAGCTCCCTTAGTACAGCATTGGCTTGACTGCCAGCATCAGTTGAGTGATCTGCAATGGCGATTACAGATAGTGTACAGATGGGGTGGGAGGGAAGCAATATTGATCGACTATTAAATTATAGAGAACAGCGCTGGATATATGTACTCGACACACTTCAGCCAACAGGGCTGAATTCAGAATTGGAATGGTGGTCATTAGTTTGATTGTGAGGCTCTCTTGTTTTTTATCCAATCAGATTTTTGCAATTCTTTTCATTTGAACATTCAATCGAGTTGCTCTATTTTCGATCAGCTGATGGAAATTTAAACTGCAGCGGTGGGGGAAAAAAAAGACGCAGCCATTTTATAGTCAAGTTAATATGCAAGTCTGTTTTTGTAAGTATTGCTATCAAGATGAAGTTTATAAGTTTTGTAGATTTTGTTCACAAGAGTTCACCTATGAAGTCGAGCCTGCATTGAGTGCTGTTGTGTCTTGCAGTGTACCTCTTCCCTGATGAAGTATCAAAACCTGGCCATATTGGTGAGGGTTCTTGTCAATTTGGAATCGGCTGCAAATTAAGTGGCATTTTTTTTAATCTCATGCCTTACGGAATGTAATTTTTAAGAAGTTAATGAATGTTTTGCAAGGAGAGATTACATAATCAGACTATACTTTGTTTCAAAAAAAATTTAGAAACTTTATTTAAAGAAAATTTAAACAAAACTGGATTGATGAAGATTTGCACACTGTTGCTCTGGTACAATCCAGGTTAAGCAACAATGATGCTGTGAACTCTGAGGATCCTATTAAGAACAGATTCTTTTTGATTTATCAATATCTTCCTTAATGATATGAGCAATTTGAATATATCTGGCTGCTTTTGTAGCATATAATAGATAGTTGCTTGGGATCTTATGAAGACAGTAGCTCTGTCCCTCTGCCATAGCATCACTTGCATCCTGCTTTCTCAAGTCCAGGCTGTGGGCGAAGTGACTAAAGGATGAGGGGAGGGGATAGGAATATGTGGGGAGAGATGTTCGTACATAAGGAATGTTAAGGAATGTTTTGTGAATAAACCTCAGTTATATTTGGATATCTACCTCTTGATTCTTTTGAGACTCAGTTTCATTTGACCCATACAGTTTTCTAGGTAAAGGTAACACAAGCAGGCCATTGACCAGACTGTGAGGCACTAGAGCAGTTCCACACTGGGGAGCCATATATCCATTCTCAGTGTATCTCTAGTATCATCATTAAAATTTTCACTAGGTTCCTCCAATTTAGCATTTGGAAGCTATTCTTTGGGATGACAGTGGTTGTAGCCATCTTCCATCATACACACAACCTGCTGCTAAGCCTTGGAATGCATCAATGCATTTGACCCAGCAAATGCCCTCTATCCTTGAAGGATGTAATCCAGCAATAGTTTTGTGATACACCAATGGCACCCTGAACAGATGCCCATAGCTGAGATACATGGTCCATGGACACAGACACATCACACAAAGTACTGCTCATATGTCATGAAGGGTGATTTTTTATTGATAGTTGACGTTTACTGATTTCATACAGAGCACAACAGGTGGTGTGGAATCTGACATTACACAGATTAATCACACACTGAGGGGCATAATCGAAAGGTCGTCCAAGTACGCATTAGGACGTCCTTACAAAAACGTCCAAAATCAGGCATGTATAATCGAAAAATAGTATGGGCGTTTTTCGATAATCGATTATCCCTGTTGCAAAATAACCAAATGAGGAGCACATAAGCGTGACTAAATAGGGCGCCCTAACACGTTCGATTATCGCAGGTGCAAACGACCAAATCAGAAAGTGTGTAAAAGAATGTACATAGGTGTAACGCAAGTACAGTACATGTTGTTCTGGACATCCAGGTAGGGAAATATGAGGGACGTTTATACGCGTCAACTACAGAAAGATCATGCTGCTCCATCGATATATTCCTCATATGTGCCCTATCTGGATGTCCGGAACTGCATGTACTGTTCACCTACTGAACATGCAGCTATATGCATATTGTGTATATGTGAAAAGGGTCGGGTGCTTCATACTCATCTGTATAAGGCAAGTTCCGCACGCATAACAACCAGGCATGCATGTCAAAGACGTCTATGCATACGACGGCGTCCATGTGCTGATAGGGCCATATATGGGATGGTAATCCATATATGGAGCTGTGCACGAAACGACGTCCGTCACGCAAGGACGTCCATATAAGGCACTTGTTTTCCAACACCTATTCTCTCACTCACTGAAAAAATGGCGCACCGACGTGAGCCAAACCGGCCACGAGGAGAGCCTGCTGCTTGTGCGGCTGTGCCTTAGGCACCGCCATAAGCTGTTCATCCAGCACCACCACCTGCCCCCCAGGCTCCAGGCCATGAGAGCCTGGTCCCGCATCAGGGACAGGCTTGAAAGGTAAGTGTTTGGCCCACACCCCACACCCCTGTACCTACACATATAACAGCTCCGTCATCAATGTAACCAGTAACTGGAGTGTGCATGCAAGGATAATGAGTAATAAGGGTACATGCACAATCACTAATAAAATGTATGTTCTTGAAAGGACGACCATTCCCACATCCCTACAATAATGTATTTCATTATTTAATTATTTCTTGCATGTGTACCCCACATTTTCCCACCCCTCTTTGCAGGCTCTATGTGGCTTACAACACATCGGAATAGTGGAAACATTATACCAATTAAACGTATAGCATACTTGATAACATGGTAATGATAACACATATAAAGTTGTTTTACAAGCATAAATTATAATGCATACAAACGGTACTTTCTGGCCTCATGGCCACCTCTATGGCATCATCTGCATAGGAGCCAACTCGGTGGCTGCTGTGGGTGCTTGAGCACCCCCAATATCCAGGGAGGGGTCATCTACACTGGGGGTAGCACCCCCAAAAATTTAAAAAAGGTGGCTCCTATGAATCTGTACCAATGGAGGTGGTTCCCCCCCCCCCCCCCCAACAGTGTTGACCCTCTCTATGCTATTTGAATAACAAATGAATGTGTGTGCAGAGGGCAAGAAGGACCATCCCCTGACTTCTACTCTACAAACTTATATCTTACAGACGCTTCGGGGTTCACAGGGACCTCGAGTCCCTGAGGAGGAGGTTCCGCCTTGTGAGGCGGGAGAGGCCCGAGCTCATCCGGGCAGTGCGATGGCACCTCTGGGCTCGCCGTAAGTATTCAAAAACAAGACACCTGTACTGATTTGTAAATATATTTATTGAATAATGCAAATGTCCTGTACAATATGTGGCTAATAGCCAACTACTAAGTAATAACATATTTATTGGTCCCAGATCAAGGATGCAGGTTGCAGGTGCCCTCCCATGACTGTGGCTGTAACTTCCAACGACCATTCCCCCCCCCCCCCCCCCCCCAAGATGAATGAGATGACATGCCTCACTTTACTCTCCCCCTTTCTGGGGTGGGTGGATACTGTGTCCTGGTAGACCTGCCTGAGGCCCTACTTTTACTGGATGTCATGGCCTCCCTCACATAAAAGTAATGTGCTTAACACCCTTCCCACCGCCCCCCCCCCCCCCCATTAAAACAACAAAAACAGGTCACCAAACCCTCGTCGCATCTCACAATGCAAACATGCTGGTCACCAATGAGTGTGGTCTGCCAACATGTCCTGTGTGTTTTGTGTCAGTGCAGGTTCCAGGGTTCCCTGTCATGTCATCTGATGCATCTCAGTCCCCCATGGGTATAGGCCACGCCTCCTCACACCTTCCCCCATCCCCTGGCTCAGGCCACCCAGCTACTGCACTATGCAAGCCATGTTGCATGTGCTGATCTCATCCATACTCTGTTTACATACACAGGGCTCCAGCACCAGCAGGAGGAGCAGGCAGATGAGGAGGGCCACCTGGAGGAGGAGGAGCCAGGCCAGGAGGGGCACCTGGAGGAGGAGGAGTCAGCCCAGGAGGGCTACGAACAGGAGGAGGAGGAGCTGGCCGAGGAGGCCCAAGAATGAGGAGTTGTCGGACTCGGAGGAGGGGGTCCTCATCATTGATGAGGACATTATAGAGGACCCCTCCCCACCTGCAGCTCCATCATCAGTAGAACCATCTCCCTCCCCTCGGCCATCTCCATCCCCTGGGCCAGCTCCAGCCCCTGGACCACCTCCATCTGAGGCCTCTCCATCCCCTGGGACAGCTCCAGCCCCTGGGCCACCTCCATCTGAGGCCTCTCCATCCCCTGGGCCATCATCTGCATCCCCTGGGCCACCTCCAGCCCTTGGCCCAGCGGCAGTTCTGCGCCTCCTGCAGCACCTAGTGGATGGCCAGAACCAGGTGCTGCAGGAGCTACGAATCATTAGGCAGGGTAATGAGCAGCTTTACAGCCCACTGAGGATGGTCCTGCTGCTGCTCATTACCCTGTTACAGAGGGCCTTGATGAGGCCGTGGCCACCCATCCTAGACTTGGGGGGGGAGGGGGAAGGGGTGATAGTTTGTATTTTGTGAGGGGGGGGGTTGTTGGGTGATTTGTTTGTATGTTGGGGAGGGGGAGGAAATGTTAGAGGGGGTTGGGGGATATGTAGGGGTGTTGGGGAATTTTTGTGTGTGTGTGTGTGGGGGGGGGGGGGGGAATATGTTGGGGCTTGCACATAAAAAATATTTTTTCACATTTAAACTAACAGTGTGTGCGTTGTGCATTACATATAACCAAATGGTGCTGTTGATGTGAGAGGAGGCAGCAATATGCATTGCATGAAATGTGAAGTGTGAATGAGAAAGTTGATGCATGTCTGTGTTAATGGTGCCCATACAGAAGCCCACCTGTTCATTCCAACCTCCATGGCCCTATGTGCAGGGGGGTGGATCGCGGAGGCTGGATGGCTATTTACTGTTGAGGGACACAAATGGCCATCCAGCCTCTCTCCCTCCCCCTTACCATACAGCCCCACAGCACAGATTGGCATTAATAATAGATTTGTTGTCTAGCACTTGTGATCTGCCAAGTACACTCTTGCACATAACCCTAGGTAGCACATACATGATGTTTTCTCAGTGTGATCACCAGACACCCTTACCCACAACCATACCAAATTGGTGGGGGGGGCCCACCAAGGACCTACAAACAGCTGCCTCATCTTTTTACATTCTATGCATCTGCAATGGTATATAGTGCTGAGGAGAAAAGGGAAAACAATGGGAAAACCATTAGATGGAGGCTTACTGCATCACAGTTGCAATATAATACAAGAGTTACAGAAGGGCACAAATAAATATGGTGTTCATTATTTGGTGTTTGCTCACACCTTTTTCAGTAGTAGGTCAAGGTGACCTACATTCCAGGTCTTTCCCTGTCCCAGGAGGACTGTAAGTTTGTGCCTGAGGCAATGGAGGGTTAAGTGGCTCGCTCTAGCTCACAAGGAGCAGGAGTGGGAATTGAACCGGCAACCTTGTGATTAGAAGGCTGGTGATCTAACCACTAGGCCATGGCAGCCACCAGGTTGTAGCTACCTGCAGGTAATTTGGGTTTGGACCTGTAACTACAAACTCTCTCCCTCACCATGTCTTAAGGGCTCAGTAGGCAGTACCTGTGGCCACCTTGAAACTAGTTTGCAGCCTACATGTTAGAAATGTTGTTGTTCCAGAACTATGGAGGATTGTAGGACTGTGTTCAATACTGTGCTAAAAACATGAATTGCCTATATTGTTCCCCCTCCCCCTCCTATCAAAAGTGAGAATGGGTGACCATTTCATAAATGGGGACTGGGGTTCAGCACACAAACAAGGATTGAACCTACCGAGAACCAATACAGCAGCTGAAACAGCTGGCCCACAGCATTGAGGACCTGGCAGAACCACACAGTACGGGGCTGATGGCCTCCAACCAGTGCACAGGAACCTGGTGAAAAGAGAGCTAAGACATGACTGCAGACTACATACAGTGAATGCACATTCCTTGATGATGAGCAGAAAGAGAAGAGGTGGCAGAGAAATAAGAGCTTACCATGAACGTCTGTTTCAAGAATGTGTAGTGCGCCTTCTGGAACATCAGCTGGACATCTGCCTCAGTGAAATGACCCTTACCGAGGGGTGCTTGATTTGGTGCGATTGTAGCAATTTCTTAGCTCCCACAGACTGCCTGCTACAACCAGGCAGAGAGAATAGGAGACAGGAAGAGGCTCAAAGGATGGAAACGGAAGCGTTGTGGGCTGAGGGCAACCACAAATAACAACCCCCCAAAATACACAGGTGTACCGAAGCATACCTTGCCAAACACAAACCTTAATATAAATGTGGGTAACACGTGTGAACTCACGTGAATCAGAACTGCCAAAGTCCCAGCGCATAAAATGGCGGTTTAAATGGCAATCAAGAAGGGGAAGGCAGGTGGGGACGCCCATAGTTATCTACCCATAATCGAAATCACGCGCTCCAAATTGCTACCTCAGCTGGGCACGTTTAGGAATTGTGTGTATAATCGAAATTAAAGCGCCCATATCAGAGACGCCTATCACCCGTCCAAAATGGGCGTTCCTGGCGACGATATAAACGCCCACTCCGTATTTTCGAAACCCCATTGGTACAATGCCGCCACGCCAGCCCCCAACCCAGAAGGGTAATTTTTCTGATGCCGAGGTGGAGCTCCTGGTGCAGGAGATAGAGCAACGGCACACCAACCTGTTTGCTCCCACAGGGCAGAGACTGGCTGCGACCACCAAACAGCGGGAATGGGAGGCGGTACGTGACAAGGTGAATGCAGTCTTCCACTGTGCAAGGGATGTGGAGGACTGCAAGCAGAAGTGGCGCAAGCTGAGGAGGGATGTGAGGAGGAAGGCTGGGGCCAATCCTGCATCACATGACACAGCCAACCTCACCCCCATGGAGCTGATGGTCCACGCCCTCCTACCCCAGGAGGGCATCCATGGGATAGGGTCCCTTGACACCTCGGCCCAGCCTGAGGGCTCAGGTAGGTTGTCCATTATGATGTTGGGATATCTGTTGTGCTGTACTACACTGTGTTATACAAGTTGGGGCCAGGGGGAGGAGGGAGGTGGGGGAGGAGTTTCACCAGGGTGTGTCTCAGGCTGTCTTCATATGTGGAATAAACGCCCATCTTTATTATGGTGTCCTCACCTCCTACCCCCTACTCAGTTGCTCTGTACCCTTACTCTCTATTCCTACCGTAGTCATTGGCTTCCCTCTTACTTGTCCTGTGTGTGCAGCTTAATTACAGTGTAAGGTCTCTGAGTAGTGGTAGTATTAATGTGTGTCATAGGAGCAGACTCAGTGGGTGTTTGAGCACCCCCAATATTGAGGAAATATCATGTAGGTGTCCAGGGAGGGCTTATTTGCACTGGGCTTAGCACCCCCAATAATACTTTACACTTGGCTCCTATCCTATGGGTGTGTGTAGGTTACTACTGTGGCACAACTTTGGGGCTCTTCCTTCCCTACTCCCTCCTATTTTCCCATCATCACCAAACTGTGCCTATTTCATTCTGTCACCTTTGTGCTCTAGTTAGTGTGGGCCACATGCATGCAACTTAAGGAGCCTATAATCGGGGTCATAAAGCAGTTCTAGGCAGTGTACCAAGTCAGTAGTAACACAAGACATGCTCAAATGTCCTTCACTTTAACTAATATACAACAAACAGCTTGTCCGGGTCCACAAAGTTGTGAGCGGTGTCCTTGTCTTGGCTGTCCGTCCACCAGCTGTACCCAGCTGCCTGTGGGGCTGTCATTCACATGGGTCTCAAACCCATTCCTCCTCACCATCTCTTTGCAGTGTCATCAAGTGTGGGGCTATGTAGATGAATGCTGAAAGACAAAAGTGGGTTATTTTCACCAACACACTTCCTCACCCTTGTGCTATAGAGGTGATGACTCTGATGAGGCTGGCCCTAGTGGCCTCCAATCACAACAAAGGCCTACACAAGCAGGACAGCCTCAACCTCCACTGCCTGCAGCAGCAGTCCAGCCTCTACCACCACCACCTGCACCAGTGCAGCCTCTACCGCCACCACCTGCAGCAGCAGTCCAGCCTCTACCACCACCACCTGCACCAGTCCAGCCTCTACCACCACCACCTGCAGCAGCAGTCCAGCCTCTAACACCACCACCTGCATCAGTGCAGCCTCTACCTCCACCACCTGCACCAGTGCACCCTCTACCCGCCACCACCTGCAGCAGCAGTCCAGCCTCTACTACCACCACCTGCACCAGTCCAGCCTTTACTGCCACCACCTGCAGCAGCAGTCCAGCCTCTACCACCACCACCTGCACCAGTCCAGCCTCTACCACCACCACCTGCAGCAGCAGTCCAGCCTCTACCACCACCACCTGCACCAGTCCAGCCTCTACCACCACCACCTGCAGCAGCAGTCCAGCCTCTACCACCACCATCTGCACCAGTCCAGCCTCTACCACCACCACCTGCAGCAGCAGTCCAGCCTCTAACACCACCACCTGCACCAGTGCAGCCTCTACCTCCACCACCTGCACCAGTGCACCCTCTACCGCCACCACCTGCAGCAGCAGTCCAGCCTCTACTACCACCACCTGCACCAGTCCAGCCTTTACTGCCACCACCTGCAGCAGCAGTCCAGCCTCTACCACCACCACCTGCACCAGTCCAGCCTCTACCACCACCACCTGCAGCAGCAGTCCAGCCTCTACCACCACCATCTGCACCAGTCCAGCCTCTACCACCACCACCTGCAGCAGCAGTCCAGCCTCTACTACCACCACCTGTAGCAGCAGTCCAGCCTCTAACACCACCACCTGCACCAGTGCAGCCTCTACCTCCACTACCTGCACCAGTGCACCCTCTACCTCCACCACCTGCAGCAGCAGTCCAGCCTCTACTACCACCACCTGCACCAGTCCAGCCTTTACTGCCACCACCTGCAGCAGCAGTCCAGCCTCTACCACCACCACCTGCACCAGTCCAGCCTCTACCGCCACCACCTGCAGCAGCAGTCCAGCCTCTACTACCACCATCTGCACCAGTCCAGCCTCTACTGCCACCACCACCTGCACCAGTGCAGCCTCTACCTCCACCACCTGCACCAGTGCACCCTCTACCTCCACCACCTGCACCAGTGCACCCTCTACCGCCACCACCTGCAGCAGCAGTCCAGCCTCTACTACCACCACCTGCAGCAGCAGTCCAGCCTCTACATCCACCACCTGCAGCAGCAGAACCAGCACTAGAGGCCCAACCTCCACCGGCAGAGGCGGCACCTCCACCACCGGTTGAGTTTTCTGATGCGGAGGATGCATATAGGGGGCCAGTTCCTCGCCAGAGGCCCTCCAGCCAAAGGAGGCAACTCCTGCGGCTGGCCACTGGTTTGCTGCGGCACAATGTGCGCTTGGAGGAGTACCGGCAGCAAAAATTAGAGCTGCAGCAGGAAGCACTGCAGGCGCAGCACCAAACCCACCAGGAACTGCTCCAGGTGCAGCGCCAAGCCCACCAGGAACTGCTCCAGGCGCAGCGCCAAGCCCACCAGGAGGTGCTCCAGCAACTCCAATAGCTGCAGCACAGCATTGAAGGCCTGCGCCCTCAGGTCACAGTACCTACTCCAGTGGTGGTGGTGCAGCAAGACCTGCTATCCACTTCCTCCTCCAGTAGGCAGCAACCACCAGCTAAGAGGTGGGCCTTGAGATTGGGCACCTCCGCAGCCACTAGTGCAGCACCCACCAAACCAGCTCCCATTCTGGGTCCTGTGGCCAGGCTACAGCCAACAAGGTGGCCAGATTTCCACAGCGCAGCCGAAGCCGCAGGCTGCTGTGTGGATACGGAGGAGGACAGTGGGAGTAGCCCATCGGAGGAGTCTGAACAGACTTCCCCTGCTGCACCAGCTGCAAAGGAAGTCTGTGGGAGGGGTAAGAGGGGACGGGGGAGGGGATGGGGAAAGTGATGGCACATGCTGGAGGGTGAGGGTTGGTGGGTGGTGGTGGTGGTGGTGGGTGTCATGGTAACACTTATGTGAGTATTACAAATAAATGTGCACTTACTTTCACAGAAAACTTGTTTCTATGAGTCTTTGTCTGGCCCTGACGCCAAGCTGGTAAGCAGTGAGCTCTGCTCTGTGGGCTGGGGGTGGAGGAGCTCCTCTTCCTGCTCATCTGGGGCCTCGTCTGGTGGCTGTGGCTCCTCTGGGAGGGCCTGTCCTCTGCGCTGGCCCAAATTGTGCAGCATGCCACGAAGATCTTGGCCACCTTTTCTGGACTGTAGAGCAGCTCTCCTCCAGACCGGTCCAGACAGTGGAACCGGTTTTTCAAGAAGCCAAAGGCCCGCTCAATGATCCCCCGGATGCTCTGATGCCTCCTGTTGTAGGTTTCTTCTGCCCCTGGTTGTGGATGCACCACGGGGGTCATGAGCCACGTCCTCTGCGGGTACCCTCGGTCACCTTTGGAGAGAAGCAGAATGAGATAGATGAGTGTGTATTGCTTGGAGCAGGTATGGGGGGGGGGGGGGGGTATTAGGATAGTGGGTTGTGGAGGAAGGCAGGGCAGAGGGTTGCCCAGTGGAGGAGGTATACACGGGTACATCCATGTTGCACTTACCTAGTAGCCATCCACCAGTGAACTCCCCTCGCTCAAACCTGCGGAAGATGCCCGAGTGCTGTAGGTTGTCTGCATCGTGGGTGGAACCGGGGTACCTGGCACACACGTCTAATATCTCCCTCTGGGCATCACACACAACTTGCATGTTCATAGAATGAAATGTCTTCCTGTTTCTGTAGGTGGCTTCGTGTGGCCGGGGGGGGGGGGGGGGGGGTGGTCTGAGTGGGACGTGTGTGCAGTCAATCACACCTATGACCGAGGGGAATCTAACAACAGCATAGAAAGCGGCCATGTTGTTGTGCAGGGCCTGGGGGGTGGTGGGAAAGTGATGTAGTGAGAGGTGTGAGTTAGAAAGGCATCCAGGAACTGGGTGAGACAGTGTGAAATAGAAGCCTGGGTGAGCCCTGTGTTAGCAGCTAATACGGATTGAAAACTCCCAGTGGCCAGGACAGAGAGAGAGGCAGTGATTTTGAGGTGGACAGGGATGGGGTTATTCCTATGGGTCTGGTGCTGAAGGAGGGGTTTCAGCTGCTCACAAAGCTGCACAATGGTCGCCTTATCAAACCTGAACCTTGTCAGACACTGCTGGTCAGTGAGTTGTAGGAAGGTGGTGCGGGGCCTGAACACTCGGGGCCGTGAATACCTCCTGCGGTGTATGGCCTCTTCCTCTAACATGAGCCGCCAGTGAATTTAGTGCATCCATTTCCCCACCAGTGCAAGTATTTGTAATAGTACTGAAACAACAGGAGCACACAGAATCTCACTCCGAACACACCCTCTGGCCAGTCACTCGCCAAATAGTACAGGGAACACAGAGACAAACGGAGGTCAGGGAATACAATATACACATGGGAACAGTGAATGGAGAAGGGGAAGGGACCGATAGAGCAAGGAGGAGGAGTAGGAAAAGGTCAAAAGGTAAGACACAAAAGAGGCAGGTGAGGGTGACAACATTCTGACTAGGGCAGACACACGAACATAACAGGTACTCCACACACTCAGCTTTCTCTGCAACCAACAATTCAATTCTCCCAACACCGATCTCGCCACTCACCAACTCCACACAATCTCTAATGGGTCTAAAGACTATTTCCCCCTTGCTCTGGTCGCTTTTATTTTGGGTCTAAGCAATGACGCCCACCCAAAATCATTTCGCTATCCGTTATACGTTGTAGATGCCCACCTCATAACACCGCCCTTAACACGCCCCCAACACGCCCCTTATTTGGGCATTTGTATCTGAGCATACGAGCGAAACGGACGCACTGAAAGTTTTGTTTCCATTATACTGATTTATTCGTTTTTGTGAGATAAACGTCTATCTCCCGATTTAGGTCGCACTATAGGCGTTTTTCTCTTTCGAAAATAAGCAGGTCTACCAGCCAAGGAGCAGATAACATAGTAGATGACGGCAGAATAAGACCTGCACAGTCCATCCAGTCTGCCCAACAAGATAACTCACATGTGCCACATTTTGTGTATACCTTACCTTGATTTGTACCTGTCTTTTTCAGGGCACAGACCATATACAGTGGTGGAAATAAGTATTTGATCCCTTGCTGATTTTGTAAGTTTGCCCACTGACAAAGACATGAGCAGCCCATAATTGAAGGGTAGGTTATTGGTAACAGTGAGAGATAGCACATCACAAATTAAATCCGGAAAATCACATTGTGGAAAGTATATGAATTTATTTGCATTCTGCAGAGGGAAATAAGTATTTAATCCCTCTGGCAAACAAGACCTAATACTTGGTGGCAAAACCCTTGTTGGCAAGCACAGCGGTCAGACGTCTTCTGTAGTTGATGATGAGGTTTGCACACATGTCAGGAGGAATTTTGGTCCACTCCTCTTTGCAGATCATCTCTAAATCATTAAGAGTTCTGGGCTGTCGCTTGGCAACTCGCAGCTTCAGCTCCCTCCATAAGTTTTCAATGGGATTAAGGTCTGGTGACTGGCTAGGCCACTCCATGACCCTAATGTGCTTCTTCCTGAGCCACTCCTTTGTTGCCTTGGCTGTATGTTTTGGGTCATTGTCGTGCTGGAAGACCCAGCCACGACCCATTTTTAAGGCCCTGGCGGAGGGAAGGAGGTTGTCACTCAGAATTGTACGGTACATGGCCCCATCCATTCTCCCATTGATGCGGTGAAGTAGTCCTGTGCCCTTAGCAGAGAAACACCCCCAAAACATAACATTTCCACCTCCATGCTTGACAGTGGGGACGGTGTTCTTTGGGTCATAGGCAGCATTTCTCTTCCTCCAAACACAGCGAGTTGAGTTCATGCCAAAGAGCTCAATTTTTGTCTCATCTGACCACAGCACCTTCTCCCAATCACTCTCGGCATCATCCAGGTGTTCACTGGCAAACTTCAGACGGGCCGTCACATGTGCCTTCCGGAGCAGGGGGACCTTGCGGGCACTGCAGGATTGCAATCCGTTATGTCGTAATGTGTTACCAATGGTTTTCGTGGTGACAGTGGTCCCAGCTGCCTTGAGATCATTGACAAGTTCCCCCCTTGTAGTTGTAGGCTGATTTCTAACCTTCCTCATGATCAAGGATACCCCACGAGGTGAGATTTTGCGTGGAGCCCCAGATCTTTGTCGATTGACAGTCATTTTGTACTTCTTCCATTTTCTTACTATGGCACCAACAGTTGTCTCCTTCTCGCCCAGCGTCTTACTGATGGTTTTGTAGCCCATTCCAGCCTTGTGCAGGTGTATGATCTTGTCCCTGACATCCTTAGACAGCTCCTTGCTCTTGGCCATTTTGTAGAGGTTAGAGTCTGACTGATTCACTGAGTCTGTGGACAGGTGTCTTTCATACAGGTGACCATTGCCGACAGCTGTCTGTCATGCAGGTAACGAGTTGATTTGGAGCATCTACCTGGTCTGTAGGGGCCAGATCTCTTACTGGTTGGTGGGGGATCAAATACTTATTTCCCTCTGCAGAATGCAAATAAATTCATATACTTTCCACAATGTGATTTTACGGATTTAATTTGTGATGTGCTATCTCTCACTGTTACCAATAACCTACCCTTCAATTATGAGCTGCTCATGTCTTTGTCAGTGGGCAAACTTACAAAATCAGCAAGGGATCAAATACTTATTTCCACCACTGTAAGTCTGCCCAGCACTATCCCCGCCCCCCCCCCCAACCACCAGCCCCGCCTCCCACCACCGGCTCTGGCACAGACCATATAAGTCTGCCCAGCACTATCCCCGCCTCCCAACCACCAGTCCCGCCTCCCACCACTGGCTCTGGCACAGACCCCCAAACTCACCCCCATTTGGGAATCTGCTACCAGAGGCAAGTTTGAGCCTCACACCACAGTGCTAATGTGACCAGTCTGTGAGGTGCTTGCTTGCTTTTATTTATTTATTTATTTATTTTTATAAAAGGCAGGAGAGAGCCAGAACAAATCTCAGTCAAGGCAGACTAAGAAGGGACCAATAGGAGGAAACTGGCATCACCAGGTGTACACTTAGACCCTAAGCCCGGGCCACTTCAACCCCAAAAGTTCTACCGGGCCTGAGGGACTAGGCCAGGAGCTAAGTAATCCAGAGCCGAACGGTTATGACCATCCACCTGCTAGATACAGAGGTGGCTGCACGTGACCACATATAGTAAACCTCTTAAGTTCTCTCTCTCCATCTGCTGGCAGAGGGACATAACCCACACAGAAGCGTAGCTAGGTGGGGCGCAGGGGGAGCGGTTGCTCCCCTAAATCGATTTTTTAAAAAACCGGCGCCTATGCAGCCTGCCCTCCTGCTTTCCTGCCGCCCAGCCAGTGCTTAAAACTCATTTTACCTGACTGAACGGCAGTGAAAGAAGCAGAGGACAGCCGGCTCCTCTTCAGATTTCTCCTTCCCTCAGCTGAGCTGTGGTCCTGCCCTCATTTCCTGTTTACGCAAGGGCGGGACGCTGAGAGGGAAGGAGAAATCTGAAGACGAGCCGGCTGTCCTCTGCTTCTTTCATTGCCGTTCAGTCAGGTAAAATGAGTTTTAAGAGGTAGGGCAGGGGACAGGGAAGAGGGGAGAAATTGCTGAACATGGATGCAGGGGAGGGGGCAGTGAAGAGGGGAGAAATTGCTGAACATGGATGCAGGGGACAGGGAAGAGGGGAGAAATTGCTGAACATGGATGCAGGGGACAGGGAAGAGGGGAGAAATCGCTGAACATGGATGCAGGGGAGGGGGCAGGGAAGAGGGGAGAAATCGCTGAACATGGCTGCAGGGAAGAGGGGAGAAATCACTGAACATGGATGCAGGGGAGGGCAGGGAAGAGGGGAGAAATCGCTGAACATGGATGCAGGGGAGGGCAGGGAAGAGGGGAGAAATCGCTGAACATGGATGCAAGAGAGGGGGCAGGGAAGAGGGGAGAAATTACTGAACATGGATGCAGGGGAGGGGGCAGGGAAGAGGGGAGAAATCGCTGAACATGGATGCAGGGGGCCGGGAAGAGGGGAGAAATCGCTGAACATGGATGCAGGGGGCAGGGAAGAGGGGTGAAATCGCTGAATATGGATGCAGGGGAGGGCAGGGAAGAGGGGAGAAATCGCTGAACATGGATGCAAGGGAGGGCAGGGGAGAGTTGCTGAACATGGATGCAGTGGAGGGCAGGGAAGAGGAGAGTTGCTGGACATGGATGGAGGGGAGGGCAGGGGAGCAATGAGAGTTGCTGTACATGGATGCAGGGGAGGGCAGGAGAAATGCTGCATATGGATGGAAGAGAGGAAAGACAGGAAGGAGATGCATATGGACAGAGGGGAGGGGAGAGAGGAGAAATTGCTGGATTTGGATGGATGGAGGGGGGCAGGGGAGAGAGGAGCATGGATGGACATGGATGGTAGGACAGGGCCCAGGGAGAGAGGAGAAATTGCTGGATATGGATGGATGGAGGGGGCAGCAGGGGAGAGAGGAGAATTGCTGAATATGGATGGATGGAGGGGAGGGCAGGGGAGAGGAGAGTTGCTGGACATAGGTGGATGGAAGGGCAGTGGAGAGAGGAGGGTTGCTGGACATGGGTGGATGGAGGGGAGGGCAAGGGGAGAATTGTTGGACATGGATGGAGGAGAGGGAAGGGAAGACAGGAAGGAGATGCACATGGATGGAGGGGAAGAGAGAAAGAAGAAATGCTGGACATGGATGGAGGAGAGGGAAGAGAGAGGAAGGAGATGAGATTAGGGAAAAGGGAGAAAAACTGCACATGGATGGAGAAAATAGGCAGAAGTTGGATCCACTGGACAGTCAAGTCTGCGGAGGACCCAGGTTTTACTTATGGATATAGAGCAAGAAATGAAGAAGAAAGGAGGAAAGTAAAGAAATAAATGGAAAGGAAGCCTTGGAAACGGAGTTAAGAGGACAGATAGCAGCAGAATCAGATACTGGGCCAGATTGATCAGAAAAACACTTATGAAGTGAGTGAAAGATGGGAGAAGAACTTAGGAGACTGGGTAATAGAGAGATAGAGGGGGGGGGGGGGAATGGGAGGGAGATGGTCAAAGCTAGTAGGTAGATGAATACTAAGGACTAAAGAGTGAGAGAAAAGTGGGGGGGAAAAACATAAAATGAAAGATCAGTGCCAGACAGATGCAGAGAAGGACAGGAAGAAGACAAGAGAAGAGCAAAGAAATGGAAAAGCCAACCTGGAAAAGAATTTAAGAGAAGATTGACACATGAAAAGTGGAAAAGAGACTGGGACCAGCCCAACTAGAAAAATAGAATGCTCAGACAACAAAGGTAGAAAACAAAACATTCTTTTTATTTAATGCTTTTTAAGGACTAAGATGTGCCTGCTTTGTGAAATGTACATTTTTTTTCCGTATTGTTGTATTTTGCAGAGTACAGGAGAAAATACATTTCTGTTTCTCTTTTACCAGTATTTGCACTGCTTACAGAGTCTGGCTTTCTTGAAGCGATCTATATTTCAGTTTTTGTGGGCATGTTTTTTGTGGTTCCCTATTTTGTATCACATGAAGGTCTGTTTGTGTTCTGCATATGTGACTGAGGTGACTGATTCTGCTAGCATGTAGTGTTTTGTGTAGGAATATGTAACAGTCCAGCTTGTTCCATTTTCCAGTAGCAGGTATATTGGTGCTCTAGGGTCTAGGGTATTTTCATAGGTGAGTTAGGGCTCTTGTGTGTTAAGTTTTCTGTATAGATTTTGAGTGTCTTTTTGTAAGGTTTTGTGTTATTTCATAAAGTGTCTGGCCCTATTGTTTTTGATATGCTGGCTTCATATTCAGCATTTTAGTCTGGTGCGTGTGTGTGTTTTTTTAAATGGCCTTAACGAATATGTATGAGATGTACATATGCAAATGAATATGCAAATGTGCCAAGCCACACCCTTTGCCCCCCAAAATGAAACAGTCAAACTATGCCCATGTCTGGCACCTATTTTACAAAGTCTGCTCCCCCAGACGTCAAAACCTAGCTACGCCTCTGAACCCACAGGTCTCTGGATTGATCTGTGGAAAGCTATGAAAGCTTGAATTACAGCCATGCACTGACACAGCACATGACTTCCACAATGCAATAAACCAAATAATATATACACATTACCATGGCATTAAAAAGCACGCAGTCAGAAAAAGGTGCACTCCACCACGGGGGCACACAACCTTTGCTGCATTAAATATTATGTCTCCCTGTCAGTTACTGGCTCACAAATTAATAGTAGTAGTAGTAATGTCTCCTTCCCACCAATCATTTATATAGCACTACAAGGCATATGCAAAGAAAAACTTCACTGCCTCCCTCAAAAAAGTGTCTCTGGTGGTCACCCCTCCCCTCTTCACCTGCTCAAAGATAACTCCCTCAAGCCCAACAAAATTCCTGTTCTAAAGAACCCTGAATACCCCAACCCATCTTTAAGCTAGGAAGAAGACCCACTCAGCCATCTTTCAAAATGGTGCCTGAACTAGTACAGATCTTAGCATGTCACTATGCAACAAAAACAAACAACAAAAAAGGGACCCCCCCCCCCCCATTTAGAAGACTGCCCCAGGATCTGTCCT
The DNA here is from genome assembly GCF_901765095.1 of Microcaecilia unicolor. Lineage (NCBI taxonomy): Eukaryota > Metazoa > Chordata > Amphibia > Gymnophiona > Siphonopidae > Microcaecilia > Microcaecilia unicolor. The sequence goes on from NC_044037.1 coordinate 125,871,642, forward strand.
TTACCTTGTTCCCCTAGGGTGCACCACCTGGTGTCAGGCAGAGAAGAAAGTGCAAGCAGGCATCCATCCAGCTTAAAGATATAAACTTGCAACAGTTGTATCATACAATAGGCATCTTGGCAGGTACTTGTGATCTGGATTGGTCACTGTTGGAAACAGGATACTTGGCTTGATGGACCTCTGGTTTGTCCCAGTATAGAAAGCTTACATTCTTATGTTCATCCCTATGCACCCAATTTCAGTCTCCACTGCAACAAAATATATGTGTGAGTGTCCTATACATCCTTGATCCACCTGTCACCATTTCTGCTGCCCAACATGCAATATAGCCCAATCTGATGCTCAAGCTTCCACAAGCTGCTAATAACATGACAAGTGATGGACACAGTCATTGGCCACCTAGCTCTTGCCTATCATTCATAAGCCTTGTGTGAGCCCTATACTTTATCTCTCCAGTATGCTTCTGATCAACAGCCATACACAACTATTCCATTACCTGAAGGCTAGGGCCAACATAATCCTTGGACCTCCCATGTAAAGCCACAGGCCGAGCAAAATATATAACCTTTCTTAAGAAGGCAAATGTGGATGCTAAGAACTACAGTAAGAATAGGCATATAGCAAATGCATGCTGTTTAGGCAAACTTATTTGAGAAGGCAATAGTCTGCCAACTCTTAGATTTCATGGAGGATGATAGCCACCTTGATCTGTTTCAGTCAGGGTTTAGAAAATTATGGTACTGAAAACACCCTGACAGCCTTATCTGATGATTTACATGTAGATTTTGTATAAAAGCAATAACTTGCTAATACAATTTGACCTCTATTGAGCTTTTGGTACTCTACAGTAGATCATGTGATCTTTTTCACTCATTACATCATCATTGAGAACTGAGGGGAAAAATAATCCACAGGTCTGAACCATTTTTACAAGACAGAAATCGGTTTGTGATTATGGTGATTGTGTTTCCTAAGCCTTTTCAGTATCCTATGCTGTCCCTCAGGGGGTCTATTATCTCAGTGTTCTCATTTCACATTTATCTGCTCCCTTTGGATAACATAATCCAAACATTTCAGATAAAATATTTGTTTTACACTGATGTTTTACAGTTGTATCTTCCTGTAGGATTTGAGCCACTTCAAAGAATCTGGCAAATTGTATAATATCCATAAATTATTGGCTCTCAGAAAATGTTACAGCTAAACATGTTACTTTATGGTTATTATTTTGACCTTTGGTTTCCTTTTGGATTCCTGGAATTTGAACCTATTCAAGTTTATTGTCTTTTGAAGTGTTTTGGTATTGTGTATATATTTTTTAATATTCTCAGTGTGATGATGTATAGAACATTAGAAATACCATGTTGAGTCAGACCAAAGGTTCATCAAGCTCAACATCTTGCCTCTGACAATGGTCAAGCTGTGTCGCATGTTGCTAGCAGAATCAAAATCCGTTCCCCTGTTGTTCACTCCCAGGAATAAGTAGTGACTTTCCCCAAGTCTAACTAGCTAATAGGGTCCTATAGATTTTTTTTTTATCTCTGAGAACTTGCTAGCTCATAGGTCCCAATTTTCAAAATCAATTAGGGATGGAAAAAACACAACATAATTATACTTTTCCTAGACACACTGAAGGAGGTTGCTCAATATTTGGGGTATTCAAGCCTCCAAAGTGCTGACATCTATGTAAATGCCTTTTAAACCCAGCTATGCAAGATGCTTTGAACACATCCTCTGGTGACAAATTACTCAGCATATTCCCTATTTATCTGTTCCATCTCACTCATGATTTTATAGACCTCTATGATATTCCCTCTCAGCCCTTCTCTTTTCCAAGCTGCAGAGTCAAATTAGTTTAGCCTTTTTCACAGAGGAATTGTTTCATCTCCTTTAGCATTTTGGTTGCTTTTCTCTGTACCTTTTTCAGTTCCACTATACCTTTTTTGAGATAGGCTGACCAGAATTGCATCCAGTACTCATGTTATAATCACACAATGGGTTGATAACAGATGCATTAAGACACTCTTCATTTTATTCTTTTTTCTAAATAATCTACTACCACTACTTAACATTTCTAAAGCGCTACTAGGGTTACGCAGCGCTGTACAATTTAACATAGAAGTACAGTCCCTGCTCAAAGAGCTTACAATCTAAAGGACACGTGAACAGTCAGTCTGATAGTTGGGTCTGCAGACTGGAACAGTCAAATTGGGGCAGTCTGGATTTCCTAAAAGGTAAGAGTTAGGTGCCGAACGCAGCATTGAAGAGGTGGGCTTTAAGCAAAGACTTGAAGATGGGCAGGGAGGGGGCTTCGTGTAAGGGCTTGGGAAGGTTGTTCCAAGCATAGGGTGAGGCGAGGCAGAATGAGCGGAGCCTGGAGTTGGCGGTGGTGGAGAAGGGTAATGAGAGGAGGGATTTCTTCTGTGAACGGAGGTTTTGGGCGGGAACGTAAGGGGAGATGAGGGTAGAGAGGTAGTGAGGGGCAGCAGACTGAGTGCATTTGTAGGTAAGAAGGAGAAGCTTGAACTGAATGCGGTATCTGATTGGAAGCCAGTGAAGTGACCTGAGGAGAGGGGTGATATGAGTATATCGGTTCAGGCAGAAGATAAGACGTGGAAGCCAGTGAAGTGACCTGAGGAGAGGGGTGATATGAGTATATCGGTTCAGGCAGAAGATAAGACGTGCAGCAGAGTTCTGAACAGATTGAAGGGGGGATAGGTGGCTAAGTGGGAGGCCGGTGAGGAGTAAGTTGCAGTAGTCAAGGCGAGAAGTAATGAGAGCGTGGACGAGAGTTCGTCTACATTCTATTTGCTTTTTTGACTGCCACTGTACACTGACCCGAATTATAGCTACTGTACGTAATGCAAGGTTTCACGTTAGGAGTCACCGACCAAGAAAGGGATCTAGGCATCGTCATTGATGATATGTTGAAACCCTTTGTTCAGTGTGCTGTGGCAGCTAAGAAAGCAAATAGAATGTTAGTTATTACTAGGAAAGGAATGGAAAACAAAAATGAGGACGTTATAATGCCTTTGTATCAGTCCATGGTGCAACTGCACCTCGAATATTGTGTACAATTCTGTCGCTGCATCTCAAGAAAGATATAGTGGAATTAGAAAAGGGTCAGAGAAGGGCAACGAAAATGATAAAGGGGATGGGACGGCTTCCCTATGAGGATAGGCTGAAGCTACTAGGGTTGTTCAGCTTGAAGAAAAGACGGCTGAGGGGAGATATGATAGAGGTCTATAAAATAATGAGTGGAGTGGAACTGGTAGACGGGAATCATTTGTCTACTCTTTCCAAAAATACTAGGACTAGGGGGCATGCAATGAAGCTACAAAGTAGTAAATTTAAATGAATTGGAGAAAACTTTTCTTCAATCAATGTGTAATTAAGCTCTGGAATTCATTGCTAGAGAATGTGGTAAAGGTAGTTAGCTCAGCGGGGTTTTAAAAAGGTTTGGACGGCTTCCTAAAGGAAAATTCCATAGACCATTATCAAATTGTACTTGGGGAAAAATCCACTATTTCTGGGATAAGCAGTATAAAATATTTTGTACTTTTTTGGGATCTTGCCAGGTATCTGTGACCTGGATGGGCCACTGTTGGAAACAGGATGCTGGGCTTGATGGACCTTTGGTCTGTCCCAGTATGACAATACTTATGTACTTATGTGCTTATGGTATTTAAACATATAAATGTTGTACTTAGGCAGGGCCGGTCCTAGGGTCTCTGGTGCCCCCCTGCAGACTATCAGTTGGTGCCCCCCCCCCCCCCGTGGGGCCATTACCTGGTTTAAAGAACTTGATTGAGAAGATTCTTCTTCTCTTCTGCTTTGCCGAGTGAGTCCCGACTGGTGGCTTGGCCCGTGTACAGCAGGGGTGGATGAGGAGTGCACTAGCCAGTGCAGGAAAGGGCAGGGGCAGAAGCTTAGGCAGTGAGTCAGGCAGTCAGCTGGGGGCCTCAGCGCCTGGGATGGAGGAGCGAGCCGGCCGGAGGAGGACATGAGACGGTTAGGCAGTTAGGCTACTCACTTGCCGCAACCGCAAGGCACACTGGTGCACACACAGGGTGCCGCAGGGGGAGGAGATGTCATCTCGTGATGTCGAGAGCGGAGGAGCCGCTGGCCAGGCTGGAAGGAGACGAGTAGTGCCGCAGAGGTGTAAAGCGTGCGCACCGCCACGTGCAGCGTATCGGTGGGAACCGGAAGTAGGAAGGCTGTCGAACAGCTGGGCAGGCCGCGGGAGCCGGCGCCCTTGAAGGCAGGCGCCCTCCTGCGGTGCTTATCCTGCTTACTGGGTTGTGCCGGCCCTGAACTTATGGGGTCAATATTCAGAGGAGGCTAACTGGGCAAGAGTGGTTCTCCACATGATAGGCTATGGCACTTAACCAGATAGTCACTATATAGTGGCTACAAACTTGCTTGATGAAAATACCTAATCCAAAAAAAATGCAAGCTGTATGTTAAATCTAAACACCAACCCCCCACCCCTGTTTACACAGCCACATGACATTGCTGACACAGCCCATTCAAAGCGAATGGGCTGTATTGGCAGTACCGCACAGCCAGCTGCTAGCATGGCTTTGAAAACGGGGACCCAAGTCACAAAATATATTGTATTTTTAATTAATAAAAAGGGGGGAAAGGCTTTAGAAGATCAGATCAAGTGTTCCAACTTATTAACACCAGACTTATAGCTGAGCAGCATCTTCATTTGTCGGAAAAACTTTCTTTTCAATGTTTTCATTATCTGTTTTTAATGTTTTAATATTTGAAATAATTTTTCTTAACAGTTTTGGATTGTGCAATCATTCTCAATTGTATATTATGTACAATTTTTGAGGTCCTATCTACCTGCTTAGGTATGAGGACACCAGTACTGTATATGGCTGGTGCCTGCCTAATGACTGGCTCCTCTCTGACTCTGCCCCTGAACTGCCCTGGCACAGCAGTTAAGTCCTGCTCAAGATAGTTTATGTGAGCAGAAGCTTCTGCCTGCTTAAATCACACTGCACTGAATTTTGCTACTACAGCTAGCACTGCTAATAGTGTATAGAACTACTACTACTATTAAACATTTCTATAGCGCTACTAGACTTACGCAGCGCTGTACAAATTAACATGAAAAGACAGTCCCTGCTCAACAGAGCTTACAATCTAAATTAGACAGACGAACAGACAGCTAGGGGTGGGGAAATTGCAGTGGTAGGGGTGATAAGTGAGGGTGTTGAGTAAGAGAGTCATTGTTAGGAGTCGAAAGCAGTAACAAAGAGGTGGGCTTTAAGCCTAGACTTGAAGACAGCCAGAGACTGAGCCTGACGTACTGGCTCAGGGAGTCTATTCCAGGCATAGGGAGCAGCGAGATAGAAGGAACGGAGCCGGGAGTTAGCAGTGGGGGAGAAGGGGGACGACAGGAGACATTTACCCAGCGAACGGAGTTCACGGGGAGGAGTGTAGGGAGAGATGAGAGCGGAAAGGTACTGAGGAGCTGCGGAGTGGATGCACTTGTAGGTCAAAAGGAGAAGTTTGAACCGTATGCGGCAGTGGATAGGGAGCCAGTGAAGCAACTTGAGGAGAGGGCTAACGTGAGTATAGCGACTCTGGCGGAATATAAGACGCGCAGCAGAGTTTTGGACAGATTGAAGAGGAGATAGATGGCTGAGCAGGAGACCAGCGAGAAGCAAATTGCAGTAGTCTAGGCGAGAGGTGATAAGGGTGTCGGTAAGGGTTTTGGTAGCGTCCTCGGAGAGGAAAGGGCGAATTTTTTTAATATTATAGAGAAAGAAACGACAGGTTTTGGCAATCTGCTGAATATGAGCAGAGAAGGAGAGAGCGGAGTCAAAGATGACTCCACGGTTGCGTGCAGACGGGACAGGGAGGATGAGAGTGTTATCTACCGAAATAGAGAACGGGGGGAGAGGAGAGGCAGGTTTAGGGGGAAAGAGGAGAAGCTCAGTTTTGGTCATGTTTAGTTTCAGGTGGCGGCGGCGAGACATCCAGGCAGCGATGTCAGACAGGCAGGCCGATACTTTGGTCTGGATTTCAGCTGAGATAACTGTACACAAACACTTCAGAGACAGACCCTGCTCAACAGAGCTTAGAATCTATTCAAGACAGACAAACAGAACAAATAAGGGAGTTACATTTATTATGGGAATGATTAAAACAACATGGGTATTGAACAGGCAAACAAGGGTTTAAGAGTTTAAAGCAGCCTTTCAAATGTGGGCTTTTAGGCTAGATTTGAATTGAGCCACAGTCAGAGCATGATGCACCAACTCAGGAAGGATTGGAGTCTGGAGTTGGTGATAGAGGAGAGGGGTACAGTGACTTACCTGAAGAATGAAGTTCCAGGGTAGGGGTGAAGGGAGAGATAAACAAGGAGAAATAGTGAGGAGCTACAGATCAAATACACTTGTAAGTTGGTATGAGAAGTTTGGACTGCATTCAGAAATGGATATGGACTTTGGAGCCAGTTAAGTGATTTGAGGAGAGAGGGGTTAATGTAAGTGTAGCAACACTGGCAGAAAAGTTGTGCAACAGAATTTTGAACAGATTGAAGGGAAGAAAGATGATTTAGTGGGAGACCTGTGAGGAGCAAGTTGTAGTAAATCTATGTGGGAGGTGATGAGAATATGGATAAGGGGTTTGGCAATGTGCTCAGAATGAATGGGATCAATTTTAGTGATGTGTTAGAAAAAGAAATGACAATTTTTTTCAGTCTGTTAGATATGAGCAGCAATATTCTTTCTAAATTTTACTGGCCCATGTGCAGAAGTTTTCAGCCTCACTTCAATGTGTGTGGTATAGCCTATGTTCACAATAGGAAAAAAAGGCCTGCAAAACTTTTGTGTGCACAGTGCTAAGGCATGTGCACTCCCTTTCTGACCCATGCACACAGCTTAGAGGGAACACTGATGTGCAGAGAAAGAGACAGAGGAGTCAGAGATGACCCAAGGTTACAAGGAGACAGGGAGACAAACAACAATAGCCCCATTTTAACAAATCACTCACGCAACCCATACAAAGCATGCCTATCCAAAAAATAAAAAAAGGCCACGAAAAACCTACTATTCACGGACACCATCAACAGAAGGAAAGAAAGAACTTAACAAACTCACATATTTATTTATTGATTGATTGATTGTATTTGTATCCCACATTATCCCACCTCTTTGCAGGCTCAATGTGGCTTACAATACATCATGGATAGTGGAAATGAGAAGAGGTTAGGCATTTGGAGTTACAGCAGGGTTTGTGTTGGATGGTAATGGAAAGCATAAAAGTAAGAGACAGGAGGCATTGATTTACATTCATGGTATAGGTGTGAGTTTCACATGACTTGGTCTTTGTGATAAGTCTTGTCGAAGAGATGGGTCTTTAGTAGTTTCCGGAAGTTGGTTAGTTCGTGGACCGCTTTCAGGTTACATGATAATGCGTTCCAGAGCTGTGCGCTCATGACAGACAACTGATAGAAATTGCCACTACCCCGAACCCAACTGAACACCAACTAATACAAATAGGTTACATTAATGCCAGATTGGCAGTTAATAAAACCACAATAATAACCGACTGGATTACTGCAGACCATCTTGATTTCCTACTTATTAACGAAACCTGGATCCATGACTCCAAAGATCCAATAATCTTAGAGCTCTGTCCTCCAGGATACAAAATTACCCACTGGACAAGAGAAGGAAAAAGAGGAGGAGGCATAGCAATAATTTATAAATCTCAATTCACAGTCACAACAACAGCAGAATCTATGCTTCCCCAACTTGAAATAGCCTCAGTCAGAATTAACCACCCCAACCTATGTGATCACCTAAACACAATCCTATTTTACAGACCACCGGGCAATTGGCAAGAGTCACAAATGCACTTTATGGATTTCATATCAAATACATGCGTTTCCAACCAGGACCTTCTCATAGCAGGAGACATCAATCTTCACCTTGAAGATACTAACTCAACCAATGTACGTGAATACAAGGACTTCCTCCAAATATGGGACCTCCACTGGCCAAACATGCAACCCACCCATAACAAAGGACACACACTAGATATTATCACCCACAAATTCTCATCAGAACCTAACCTCACACTTTCAGATACAAAATGGACAGCCACGCCATGGTCCGATCACTACAAAGCAAACCTTACCCTCCGCTGGAGAACAAAAAAGGCACAACAAAAACAAGAACAAAAAACATATACTACGAGAGGCAAAAGAGACCCACTAACATTCTGGCAACAATTCTATACCGACGAATGGATAACACCTACAGACTCGTCCCAATTTCTCCAAGAATAGGACAACAGATGCAGAACAGTACTAGACAACATAGCACCATTTCAAACCAGAACCTCACATAGAAAAAACTCAATACCATGGTTTAATGAAGAATTGAAAGAACTAAAAACACAGGTCAGAAGATTAGAAAGAGCATGGAGCAAGAAAAAAGACGAACACACACTCAAAGACTGGAAACAGCTACAAAGAAAATACAAATACAAAATCAGACAAACTAAAAGAACATACTACAAAACCATAATAGGACCAAACTACAAGGATACACACAAACTCTTCTCACTCGTAAACAAACTCATAAATACTACACCTGTCACCTCTAATAATACAGACACCCCATCTGCAACCAACCTTGCGAACTACTTCAAAGAAAAAATTATAAAGCTCCGACTCTTGATACCTACCAACATCACTGAATACACAAATATCCTTGAATGTCTAGACCCAAAACCTGGGGAATGCCCAGCAGATTGATCATGGACCAACTTTGACACGATATCGTCAGATGAAATCTTGCAATGGCTTGGAAAATACACCAAGTCACAATGCAAATTAGACATTTGCCCTACTAGCCTAATAAGATCCGCCCCCAAACAATTAAAAAAAAGACCTCACGAATCATGTAAACCACAGGCTTCAAAATGGTCTCTTTCCCACGGATAAAAGAAAGATCCTACTTACTCCGCTGCCAAAAGATGCTAAGAAAAGTACAATGGACCTAACCAACTATCGCCCAGTAGCATCTATTTCGCTCATAACCAAACTCATGGAGGGCATAGTGACAAAACAACTCACTGAATACCTAAATAAACACTCAATTCTGCATGAGTCTCAATCAGGATTTCGGTCAAATCACAGCACCGAAACTGTACTAGTGTCCGCAAAGAACTCATTCAAACAAACAATAGCAACTGGTAACAACATACTCCTCCTACAATTCAACATGTCCAGCGCGTTCGACATGGTTAATCATGGAATACTATTACATATACTAGAATACTTCGGAGTAGGAGGTACAGTTTTCAAATGGCTCAAAGGATTCCTGACCACAAGATCATACCAAGTAACAACGAACACGGAAATATCACCCCCCATGGATACCTGAATGTGGAGTTCCCCAAGGATCCCCCCTCTCACCAACTCTCTTCAACCTAATGATGATACCTTTAGCCAAACTTCTAGCCAATCAAAACCTCAACCCCTATATATACGCAGACGATGTCATGATTTACATCCCGCTCAAACATGATCTAAATGAAATCACCAACGAAATCAACCAAAGCCTCCAAATCATGCACTCATGGGCAGATGAATTCCAGCTAAAACTCAACGCAGAAAAAATACAATGCCTTGCACTCACTTCAAAACACAACACAAACAATTTCTCCACCATAACCACACCATATTGTTCTCTTCCTGTCTCACAAAATCTGAAAAATCTTGGAGTTACCATTGATCAAAACCTCACACTCGATGCCCACGTGAAGAATACAATGAAAAAGATGTTCCACTCCATGTGGAAACTCAAAAGAGTAAAACCTTTCTTCCCGAGATACATCTTCCGTACCCTGGTACAGTCAATGGTAATAAGTCATCTGGACTACTGCAACGCACTGTACACTGGCTGCAAAGAACAGACTATCAAAAAACTCCAAACAGCCCAGAATACCGCAGCCAGACTCATATTTGGAGAAACTAAATATGAAAGTGCAAAACCCCTAAGAGAGAAACTTCACTGGCTCCCACTCAAGGAACGCATTGCGTTCAAGATATGCACGATTGTACACAAAATCATTCACGCAGACGCCCCAATCTACATGCTAAACCTCGTGGACCTGCCTCCCAGAAATGCCATAAGATCAGCCCGCAAATTTCGCAATCTGCACTTCCCCAGCTGTAAAGGACTAAAATACAAGCTGACAACGCCACCACCTTCTCTTACATGAGCACGCAGTTGTGGAATGCACTACCTACAGCCCTGAAAACCATTGACGAAATAACTAACTTTCGCAAATCTCTGAAGACACATCTCTTCAACAAGGCCTACAAAGAGAACCCATAACCTTACAAAACTACCTCACCAATCTACCCAGTTATCAAAGCCCACCTTCTATACTATCCTGCCTAACACCTTCCTTCTCTCTTCCCTTACTTAATCGTTGTACATTACTAATTGTATCTGATATCCTGGAATGACTATGTCATAACAAAACTCTGTAAGCCACATTGAGCCTACAAATAGGTGGGAAAATGTGGGATACAAATGCAATAAATAAATAAAAGGAGAGGTGGGTTCATTCTGTGCAGGCACAGTGCCATCTTTGTAGTGGTGTTTACTTTATGCTGGGACCTGAGAAGGTAGCAACAGAGGAGACAGGTCCACCAGCAGAGGAGAGGGAAGTAAAGGCTAGAAAGCCTAGCATAAATTTTATAGATCTCACAGAACAGAAAGTATTCCTTAGATACTACTTTAATAAGGAAACCTTTTCTGATCTATGTGACCTCTTGCAATGGAATTTACAGATCTATATACAGAAAAGCCATGTTTTGTCTGTCTATATAAGTCATTAAAGCCTTGGCCTTCTTTCCACCTTTTTTTTGCCACAGGAAGTTTTCAGTTCATTGTTGGGTATAGCACTGGATTCACAGTCAGCTCCATGGCATAGCCCCCCCCCCCCAAAGCTCAGCATCTCTTCTACCCTTCCCAACTCCTCCCCTACCAGGTTTTTTAAAACCTTCCCCGCCCCTCCTCTCTCATCCAACATCTCTCCCCTCCAATCCCCTCTCCCCTGGTACCAACATGTCTGCATTTCTCTCTCCTTCCTCCCACCCCCCCAATGCAGCTTGGCATCCCTCTCTCTATCTGAACCTCCTCCAGGTTTCTCTCCTGTGTACCTCAGAGGTGTTGCCAGTGGCCACAACAATTCATATTGCGTCGGCTCCATACTTTTCCCTCTGCCGCATTCCACGAATGAAGAAATAGGAAGTGATATCAGCAAGGACAGTACATGTTATGTAGCAGAGGGAAGCCTGCAGGTCCAGCACAGGCAGTGAAATAATAGTTGCTTACTTGTAACAATAATTTTCTGTGGACAGTAGATCTTGTAGCCACACATATGAAGTTATGTCACACTGACGTGACCGACCCGGCACTCTATAAGCATATACTCTAGATTTAAATCTGAGAATGCTCATACATTTCCACCATATAGGCAGTATATATACTGTGGAACATCACAGACCCCTCAGTTTGATGAATACAGCGAACGACAACCTAGAGAGGGAGGGAGGGATTGTGTGGCTACAAGATCTACTGTCCAAAGAAAACTATTGTTACAGGTAAGCAACTATTATTTTTCTATGGGCAAGATCTTGTAGACACACATATGAAGATTCCCAAGCTTCACAGGTAACATCAATAGAATAACTTTTTATGAAAAATAATACAGTCATATTAATAAGACATGGTACCTGTGTATAGAGGAGGAGGCAAGGTGTCATTCAGATGACATTATCAAGAATGGTCTGCCCAAATCTAGAATCCCTTCGTGAAACAATATCCAAACTGTAGTGTTTAGAGAACGTGTATATTGAGGACCATGTTGCTGCTCAGCAAATGTCCTGAATTGATGCTTTGTGAAGATATGCAGGAGAAGCAGCCATAGCTCTAATCTTATGAGCTGTAACATGTGGGTTAGTCTTTGGATCTTGAATAAAATATTTTGTATAGCAAAGGTTGATGCAACTGGTAATATATCCAGATAAATTACATTTAGAAACTGATTAATGGTGATTGAAACAGTAAGAGAGGAATAGTTGAGAAGGTCTATTAGGATAAGCTGTTCGTTGTAAATATATGGAAAGAGCTCTAGTACTGTCCAGAGTATCTAAACATTTTTGTCTTGGTGTCAGATGTGGTGGTGGATAAAAAGTTGGTAGCAAAATAGACTGATTAATATGAAAAGAAGACATAATCTTTGGTAGAAATTTTGGATGAGATCATAAAATTGTTTATGTAAGATTTGAATGTATGGAGTATAGTAAACAAGAGCTTGAAGTTTTCCTATACGACGAGCAGAAGTAATTGCAATAAGGAATAATATTTTCCAAGTAAGAAATTTTAAAGGTGCAGATTGAACAGGTTCAAATGGTTGTTCCATGCATGTTTCTAGTACCAAATTGAGATCCCAAACTACAGGTGGAGTTTGTAGAGGTGGTTTTAAATTGATTAGCCATCTCATAAAATGTATTGTGATAGGGTGATGAATTATAGTAGTTTCATCAACAGGATCATAGAAGGTAGAAATTGCAGCAATATGAAGTTTCACTGAAGAGCATGCTAAGCCACAATTAGAGAGGTGAAGAAAATAATCTAGTAGCTTAGATATAGAGCAAGAGATTGGGTCTAGTCTTCGTAACATAGTAACATAGTAGATGACGGCAGAAAAAGACCTGCACGGTCCATCCAGTCTGCCCAACAAGATAACTCATATGTGCTACTTTTTGTGTATACCCTACTTTGATTTGTACCTGTGCTCTTCAGGGCACAGACCGTATAAGTCTGGCCAGCACTATCCCCGCCTCCCAACCACCAGCCCCGCCTCCCAACCACCGGCTCTGGCACAGACCGTATAAGTCTGCCCAGCACTATCCCCGCCTCCCAACCACCAGCCCCGCCTCCCGATCTTGACTAAGCTCCTGAGGATCCATTCCTTCTGCACAGGATTCCTTTATGCTTATCCCACGTATGTTTGAATTCCGTTACCGTTTTCATTTCCACCACCTCCCTCGGGAGGGCATTCCAAGCATCCACTACTCTCTCCGTGAAAAAATACTTCCTAACATTTTTCTTGAGTCTGCCCCCCTTCAATCTCATTTCATGTCCTCTCGTTCTACCACCGTCCCATCTCCGGAAAAGGTTCGTTTGCAGATTAATACCTTTCAAATATTTGAACGTCTGTATCATATCACCCCTGTTTCTCCTTTTCTCCAGAGTATACATGTTTAGTTCAGCAAGTCTCTCCTCATACGTCTTGTAACGCAAATCCCATACCATTCTCGTAGCTTTTCTTTGCACCGCTTCAATTCTTTTTACATCCTTAACAAGATACGGCCTCCAAAACTGAACACAATACTCCAGGTGGGGCCTCACCAATGACTTATACAGGGGCATCAACACCCCCTTTCTTCTGCTAGTCACACCTCTCTCTATACAGCCTAACTACCTTCAAGCTACGGCCACCACCTTGTCACACTGTTTCATCGCCTTCAAATCCTCAGATACTATCACCCCAAGATCCCTCTCTCCGTCCGTACTTATCAGACTCTCCCCGCCTAACACATACGTCTCCCGTGGATTTCTATTCCCGAAGTGCATCACTTTGCATTTCTTCGCATTGAATTTTAATTGCCAAACCTTAGACCGTTCTTCTAGCTTCCTCAGATCCTTTTTCATGTTTTCCACTCCCTCCCGGGTGTCCACTCTGTTACAGATCTTAGTATCATCCGCAAATAGGCAAACTTTACCTTCTAACTCTTTGGCAATGTCACTCACAAATATATTGAACAGAATCGGCCCCAGCACCGATCCCTGAGGCACTCCACTACTCACCTTTCCCTCCTCCGAGTGAGTTCCATTCACCACCACCCTCTGGTGTCTGTCCGTCAACCAGTTCCTAATCCAGTTCACCACTTCGGGTCCTATCTTCAGCCCATCCAGTTTATTTAAGAGCCTCCTGTGGGGAACCGTGTCAAAAGCTTTGCTGAAATCTAAGTAGACTACGTCCATAGCTCGTCCCTGATTCAATTCTCCTGTCACCCAATCAAAGAACTCAATAAGATTCGTTTGGCACAATTTCCCTTTGGTAAAACCATGTTGTTTTGGATCTTGCAACTTATTGGCTTCCAGGAAATTCACTATCCTTTCCTTCAGCATCGCTTCCATTACTTTTCCAATAACCGAAGTGAGGCTTACCGGCCTGTAGTTTCCAGCTTCTTCCCTATCACCACTTTTGTGAAGAGGGACCACCTCCGCCGTTCTCCAATCCCTCGGAACCTCTCCCGTCTGCAAGGATATATTAAACAAATCTTTAAGAGGACCCGCCAAAACCTCTCTGAGCTCCCTCAATATCCTGGGGTGGATCCCGTCCGGTCCCATGGCTTTGTCCACCTTTAGCTTTTCAAGTTGTTGATACACACTTTCTTCCATGAACGGTACTCTATCCACTTCATTCTCATTTGTACTATTTCCAGTCCATCGCGGTCCTTCTCCAGGATTTTCTTCTGTGAAAACAGAACAAAAGTATCTATTTAGCAAATTTGCTTTTTCTTCATCATTATCCACATAGCGGTTTGCAGTATCTTTTAGTCTCACAATTCCCTTTTTAGTCATTCTCCTTTCACTAATATACCTGAAGAAATTTTTGTCACCCCTCCTTACATTTCTAGCCATTTGTTCTTCCGCTTGTGCTTTTGCCAGTCGTTTCTCTCTCTTGGCTTCTTTCAGTTTCATCCGGTATTCCTCCATGTGTTCCTTTTCTTGAGTTTTTCTGTATTTCTGGAACGCCAACTCTTTAGCCTTTATTTTCTCAACCACTTGCTTGGAGAACCATATCGGTTTCCTTTTTCTTTTATTTACTTTTCTTACATAAAGTTTCGTGGCCCTATTTATAGCTTCTTTCAGCCTGGACCACTGTCCTTCCACTTCTCGTACTTCCTCCCAGCCCATCATCTCCTTCCTCAGGTATTCCCCTATTTTACTAAAGTCAGCACGCTTGAAATCCAGGACTTTGAGTTTTGAGTGGCCACTCTCCACTTTAGCTGTTATATCAAACCAAACTGTTTGGTGGTCACTGCTGCCCAGGTGGGCACCCACTCGGATATTTGACATGCTATCCCCATTTGTGAGCACCAGATCCAGTGTCGCTCCCTCCCTCTTGGGTCCCATCACCATTTGTCTGAGCAAAACACTTTGGAAAGCATCCACGATCCCTCTACTTCTTTCCGATTCTGCAGACGGAACCTTCCAATCTACATCCGGCAGATTGAAATCTCCCAGCAACAGCACCTCTCTCTTGCTTCCCAACTTTTGAATATCTGCGATCAGGTCTTTATCTAATTCCTCCAATTGTGTCGGAGGTCTGTAGACAACACCCACATTGACAGAGGTTCTATCATCTCTTTTTAAGGTGATCCATATTGCTTCTTCCTTTCCCCAGGTCCCTGTCATTTCAGTCGCTGTGATATCATTCCTCACATACAGAGCTACTTCTCCACCTTTATGACCCTCTCTATCCTTCCTAAATAGATTATAGCCTGGTATGTTTGCATCCCATTCATGGGAACCATTGAGCCACGTCTCCGTGATTGCAACAACATCCAAGTCTGCCTCCAACATCAGGGCCTGAAGGTCATGAACTTTATTGCTTAGACTGCGAGCATTTGTGGTCATCGCTTTCCATCTACATTTCCTGGTATGCGTTTCAACATTAGTGGTTTGGGGGTTTCTTTTCTCTTTGGGTACCTTCATATCTTTTTGTTCCACTTTTATTGTTTTTTCTTTGGCTTCCGTTCTGTTTTCAAGAACATCACAGTGCTGTAATGGAGTAAAAGAATTTTGTAAGGACAACACTTGTGAGGTTGGATGCTTTCTTGTTACATAACGAAGTCTGCCTGAGCCTACCGTGATCCATCTATTCTTAGGTGGTTTTATCCTTTATCCTTTGTGGTAGTGGTGATAATTTGGTATGATTCTGTGCGGTCCTAGATGCTGCTTTAAGTGCATCTAGTTCCTGTTTTACTTTACTGAGCTTTACTGAGCTCGTGTTTTAATCTAGTGAGCTGCAGACAGATAGGACAAGCCCTAAGTCTCCAGATAATTGGTCTTGAAACTAAAGCACCACAATTATTACAGAGAATAAAAGTCATCCTGATTGGTTGAAATGGGTATGAACAGGTATAATATAGTGAGAACAGCAGCCTATGGATATGTTGGCTGAAATTCTTATTATTAGAGCAGTAATCCTTAGCTGGTGAGTAGAAGACTGGGGATTCCTGTGATAATGAGGGGTTTTCTTTTCAGAGACAGTTGTAATATGGGTGGAGTTAATTTGTGATAAGTAGTGTATTTGGGGAAGTTATTTATGAAGTGTCCATCGTGAAGTACACCGTGAGGTGAAACGTGTCTACTTAGATGAATAAGAACATCTTGCTGATTCTTTTCTAGAGGCTAGTAAAGCCTCTGTAACTGGTTGTGAAAAAAATCGGAGACATTAAAGAGATTGTTTGATACACTAAGCTGTTAAACTGAGCTTTTGTACATTTGGATGTAACAAGGTTGTGGAAGAATTGCTGGAGGAAAGGTTGCTGAAGATTGGAGGACTGGAAACCAGGTCTATCTTGGCCAGTAAGGTGTTATTAGAATTGCATTTGATTTGTCTTGAATTATCTTCTGTAATGTATTGGGGGAAATAAAGAGGTATTGGGGAAGCATCAGCTGCTTCCAGTACCATGCGTCCATGAAATGGAGAATGCATCTTCTGTTATCCGATTCCAACTGGGCCACCTTGAACAAAATTTGGGACATTTGTTGTTTTCTGGGGATGCAGATAGATCTATCCGTGGCACTCCCCAATGTTGAAACAGATTTTGAATAACTATGGTCTTGAGCGACCACTCGTGTGGTAGTAGTTTTCTGCTCAACAAATCTGCTAGATTAGTGCTGGTGCACAGTAGGTATGTCGCTTGAATTGTTGAGTGAAGTGACAGGACTAGATACCAGAGTTTGACTGCTTTGCAACAAAGGCTGTGAGAACCCATGCCCACTTGCTTGTGTAGAACATAGCTACTTGATTGTCCGTTCGAACTTGTATGATCTGGTTCGTTAATAAAGTCTGAAATGCTTGAATGGCCAGTCTGATTGTTTTTAGTTCTAGGAAATTAATGGAGTGTTGTCTTTCTTGAGAGGTCCATTCCACTTGTGTGGAAAATTTGCCCTCATATACTCCCCAACCTATCTTGAAAACATCTATTTTCAAGATCTTGGTTGGCTGTGGTATCTGAAAAGGTAATCCCACTAGAAGATTTTGTAGACATGTCCACGGTCATAGCGTTTTCTTTATTTGGTTTCTAATGAAAATATTCATTGTTAAGAGGTTGAAGGTATTGAATCTATCTGATTTTCAAGTACCATTGTAGTGGGCGCATTTGCAGTTGTGTTAAAGCTAGGACATTGACGGTAGCAGTCATGTCCTAGTAGAACTAAAAGAGTTCGAGCAGTTGTAACCTGAACAGATTGAAGGTGACTTACTAATTGTGCTGTGGTCAGTGCTTGAGACATAGGTAATTTTGCTGTGGCTTTGTGAGAAACGAGTTCCACCCCTATAAATTCTAACTGTTGCATTGGGATCAAATGTGATATTTTTGTGGTTGATCAGAAAACCTAACTTTGTGAGAAGTTGAATTGTAAGGTTTAAAACCTTCAGATTTTGTTGTGATGATTTTGCCACTATTAACCAATTGTCAGGTATGGAAATAGTATGATTCCTTGTTGATGCAGGTGGGCTATCACTGCTACTATGCATTTGGTGAACACTCTGGGGGTCAATGTTAGGCCAAATGGTAGTACCTTGTATTAATAATGTTGATTGTTGATTGCAAATCTGAGGTACATTTTTGGAAGACAAGTGGACAGGAATGTGCAAATAAGCATCCCATAGATCTCATGTTGTGAGCCATACATACAGTTGTAGTAGAGGAAGAATTGAAGCAAGGGTATTCATGCAAAATAACTCCTGTAGAATGTATTTGTTTAGATATCTTAAGTCTAAAATTCTCAAAAACCTCCTTCTCTTTTTCAAATTAGGAATTTTTTTTTAATAAAAACCTTGTTGCTGTGGGAAAGAGGAACTATTTCTATGGCATTCTCGAGGAGTAATCTGTGAACCTCCTGTTGTAACAATATGCTTTGATTTAATGGAAGGTGGATGTAATGTGGGGGTTTCATTGGTGGACGGTAAAGAAAATGAAGACAATAACTGTATTGAATTATATTTAATATCTATTTGTCTGTAGTTATTGCTTTCCAAGCATCTAAAAAGTTTTAGATTCTGCCTCCCACTGGAATTTGAGGGTGAATAAAACTGTCAGAAACTAGAAGGTAGTTTGGGCTGATGAGAAGTGACAGGTTTTTGATTTCTCCTGTCTCTTGTTGCTCTAGATTGATAAGTGGATCGTTGTCGGTTAGACTTTGGATTATAATAAGAACGTGAATTAGAGTATGGTTTGCGTTGTTGAAATTTATTTCAAGAGGAGTAGTAAGAGAGAACATAAGAGTAGCCATACTGGGTCAGCCCAATGGTTCATCTAGCCTAGTATCCTGTTTTCCAAACAGTGGGCAAGCCAGGTCACAAGTACCTGGCAGAAACCCAAATCATGGCAACACTCCATGCTACAAATACCAGGGCAAATAGTTGCTTCCTATGTCTGTCTCAATAGCAGACTATGGACTTTTCCTCCAGGAATTTGTCCAAAACTTTTTAAAACCCAGATACACTAACTGCTGTTACCACATCCTCCAACAAAGACTTCCAGAGATTAACTATTCATTGAGTGAAAAAATATTTCCTCCTATTTGTTTTAAAAATATTTCCATGTAACCTCCTTGAGTGTCCCCTAGTCTTTCTACTTTTTGAATGAGTAAAAAATCGATTTACTTCATTCTACACTACTACTACTAATAGCATTTTTATAGCATTACCAGACGCACGCAGCGCTGAATATTTGACATAGAGAGACAGTCCCTGCTCAAAGAGCTTACAATATAGGTAAAACAGACAGTCAAGACATTACGGGCAGTGGAATTACAGGGTAAAGATGAATAGGGGAGGAGGAGGGCAAAAGAGTAGCGGCTAGGAGCCAAAGGCAGCAGTGAAAAGGTGAGCCTTCAGCTTAGATTTAAAAACAGGTAGAGACGGAGCTAGACGTATTGGCTCAGGAAGATGGTTCCAGGCATAAGGTGCAGCAAGATAGAAGGAATGAAGTCTGGAGTTAGCGGTGGAGGAGAAGGGGGACGACAAGAGAGACTTGCTCAGAGAGCGGAGTTCATAGGGAGGAATGTAGGGAGAGAGGAGAGGTAACGAGGGGGTCATAGAGTGGATGCATTTAAAGGTCAGTAAGAGAAGTTTGAACTGTATACGAAAGTGGACAGGAAGCCAGTGAAGAGACTTGAGAAGTGGGCTAGTGTGGGCATGGCGGAAAATAAGTCGAGCTGCAGAATTCTGGACAGATTGGAGAGGAGAAAGATGATTGAGCGGAAGACCAGTGAGAAGTAAATTGCAATAGTCCAAGCGAGAAGTAACAAGGGTGTGAATAAGGGTTTTGGTGGCGTGTTCAGAAAGGAAGGGGCGAATTTTGCTAATGTTGAAGATAAAGAAGCGACAGGCTTTGGCAATTTGTTGAATATGAGCAGAGAAGGAGAGAGAAGAGTCGAAGATGACTCCAAGGTTACGAGCCGAGGAGACAGGGAGGATAAGAGAGCCATTAACAGAGATAGAGAATGGGGGAAGAGGGGAGGAGGGTTTAGGGGGAAAAATGAGAAGTTCAGTTTTAGCCATGTTTAATTTGAGATGGTGTTGAGACATCCAGGCAGTAATGTCAGACAAGCAGGCAGAGATTTTGTCTTGGATTACACCACTCAGGATTTTGTAGACCTCAATCATATCTCCCTCATCCGTCTCTTTTCCAAGCTGAAGAGCCCTAACCTCTTTAGCTTTTCCTCATATCATTTTGGTCGCTGTTCTTTGAATCTTTTCTAATTCTGCTATATCTTTTTTGAGGTATGGTGACATAAGTACATAAGTACATAAGTAGTGCCATACTGGGAAAGACCAAAGGTCCATCTAGCCCAGCATCCTGTCACCGACAGTGGCCAATCCAGGTCAAGGGCACCTGGCACGCTCCCCAAACCAGTTTGTCTTAGGAAGATGGTGTTTATCCTGTTCCAATGTGTCAAGAGTGGTGCAGTCTTCTTTAAGCCCCTCTATCAAATAATGAGTCTCCTAAGCATGGTACATCAGCTACTTTTTCATAAAGATCCTCTCTTAAATCTGATGCTCTTAACCAGGCTAAGCATCTAGTAGCAAAGGCTGTAGCTGCTCCTCTAATAGAAGTATCATAATTATTGTGTGCTGCCCTTATTTGTTTGGAACAATCTTCTAGATTAGACATCATATTTAGAAATAAGGCACCCATCCCGCTGTCTGTTGGAGTTCCTCAGGGATCTGTCCTTGGACCCCTTCTCTTTTCGATCTATACCCCTTCCCTGGGCTCGCTGATTTCATCCCATAGCTTCCAGTATCATCTCCAAGCTGACGACACCTAGCTTTATCTCTCCACACCAGACATCACTGCGGAAACCCAAGCCAAAGTATCGGCCTGCTTATCCGACATTGCTGCATGGATGTCCAACCGCCACCTGAAACTGAACATGTCCAAGACAGAGCTTATTGTCTTTCCACCCAAACCCACCTCTCCCCTCCCTCCGCTCTCTATCTCAGTAAATGGCACCCTCATCCTCCCAGTCTCATCTGCCCACAACCTCGGCGTCATCTTCGACTCCTCCCTCTCCTTCTTCACACATATCCAGCAGATAGCCAAGACCCTGTCGCTTCTTTCTCTATAACATCAGCAAAATCCGCCCTTTCCTCTCTGAGCACACCACCCGAACTCTCGTCCACGCTCTCTTTACCTCTTGCCTTGACTACTGCAACCTACTCCTCACTGGCCTCCCACTTAGCCATCTATCCCCCCTTCAATCCGTTCAGAACTCTGCTGCGCGTCTTATCTTCCGCCTAGACCGATACACTCATATCACCCCTCTCCTCAAGTCACTTCACTGGCTTCCGATCAGGTACCGCATACAGTTCAAGCTTCTCCTACTAACCTACAAATGCACTCAATCTGCTGCCCCCCACTACCTCTCTACCCTTATCTCCCTGTACGCTCCTACCCGAAACCTCCGCTCACAGGACAAATCCCTCCTCTCTGTCCCCTTCTCCACCATCGCCAACTCCAGGCTCCGCCTTTCTGCCTTGCCTCTCCCTATGCTTGGAATAAACTTCCTCAGCCCATACACCAAGCCCCTCCCTGCCCATCTTCAAATCCTTGCTCAAAGCCCATCTCTTCAATGTCACCTTCGGCACCTAACCATTTCAACTCTACCCAGGAATCTAGACTGCCCCAATTTGTCTGTCTGCACATACTGTCCATTAGATTGTAAGCTGACTTCACATGTTGTCCATTAGATTGTAAGCTCCTTTGAGCAGGGACTGTCCTTCTTTGTTAACTGTACAGCGCTGCGTAACCCTAGTAGCGCTTTAGAAATGTTAAATAGTAAAATAGTAGTAAGTGTCCTCAGGTATGACCAAATGTAATTTTGCTAAGTCCATTAAGCCCAGCATCCTGTTTCCAACAGTGGCCAAGATCCCAAAACAGTACAATATGTTTTATGCTGCTTATCCTAGAAATAAGCAGTGGATTTTCCCCATTTTAATAATGGCTTATGGACTTTTCTTTTAGGAAGCTATTCAAACCTTTTGTAAACCCCGCTAAGCTAACTGCTTTTACTACATTCTCTGGCAACGAATTCCACAGTTTAATTACACGTTGAGTGAAGAAATATTTTCTCTGATTCGTTTAAATTTACTACTTTGTAGCTTCATTGCGTGCCCCCTAGTCCTACAATTTTCGGAAAGAGTAAACAAGCGACTCATGTCTACCCATCCCACTCCACTCATTATTTTACAGACCTATATTATATCTGCTCTCAACCGTCTTTTCTCCAAGCTGAACAGCCCTAGCTGCTTTAGCCTTTCCTCATATGGAAGTCGTCCCATCCCCTTTATCATTTTCGTCGCCCTTCTCTGTACATTTTCTAATTCCACTATATCTTTTTTGAAATGTGGAGACCAGAATTGCACACAATATTCGAGATGTGGTTGCACCATGGAGTGATACAAAGGCATTATAACATCTTCATTTTTGTTTTCCATTCCTTTCCTAATAATATTTAACATTCTATTTGCTTTCTTAACCACTGCCACACACTGAGCAGAGGGTTTCAACGTATCATCAACGATGACACCTTGATCCCTTTCCTGGTCGGTGACTCTTAATGTGGAACCTTGCATTATGTAGCTACAGTTTGGGTTCCTCTTTCCCACATGCATCACTTTATTCTTGCTTACATTAAACGTCATCTGGCATTTGGATGCCCAGTCTCCCGGTCTCGTAAGGTCCTCGTGTAATTTTTCACAATCCTCTAGCGATTTAACAAATAACTTTGTGTTGTCAGCAAATTAAATTACCTCACTAGTTAATCCCCTCTCTAGATTATTTATAAATATGTTAAAAAGCAGCGGTCCCAGCACAGACCCCTGGGGAGTCCCACTATCTACCCTTCTCCATTGACAATACTGACCATTTAACCCTACTCTCTGTTTTCTATTTTTTAACCAGCTTTTAATAAACAGTAGGACACTACCTCCTATCCCATGATTCTCCAGTTTCCTCTGGAGTCTTTCATGAGGTACTTTGTCAAATGCCTTTTGAAAATCCAGATATACAATATTGACCAGCTCATCTTTATGTTCACCCCTTCAAAGAAATGTAATAGATTGGTGAGGCAAGATTTCCCTTCACTAAATCCTTGTTGGCTTTGTCTCATTAATAAATGCTTTTCAATATGCCCTGTAATTTAGTTCTTTATGATAGTCTCTATCATTGTGCCTGGCACCAATGTCAGACTCACCAGTCTATAGTTTCCCGTATCACCTCTGGAATCTTTTTTAAAAATCAGCGTTGCATTGGCCACCCTCCAATCTTCCGGTACCATGCTTGATTTTAAAGATAAATTTTATATTACTAACAATAGTTCTGCAAGTTCATTTTTCAATTCTATCAGTACTCTGGGATGAATACCATCTGGTCCAGGCATTTTTCTACTCTTCAGTTTGTCAGATTGCACCATTACATCTTCCAGGTTTATAGAGATTTTATTCAGTTTCTGGCACCAGTATCTCTCCCAAATCTTCCTCGGTGAAGACCGAAGCAAAGAATTCATTTAATCTCTCCATTATGGCTTTGTGTTGCTTGAGTGCCCCCTGTACCCCTTGGTCATCTAGTGGTCCAACTGATTCTTTTGCTAGCTTCTTGCTTTTAATATACCTAAAAAAATATTTTACTACTAATAAAAAAGGCCTGTTTCTGAGCACAATGAAACGGGCGCTAGCAAGGCTTTCCTCAGAGTGTGTATGTTTGAGAGAGTGTGTGTGAGAGTGACTGTGTGAGAGAGAGAGAGTGAATGTGCGAGTGTGTGTGTGTGACAGAGAGAGATTGAGACTGGATGCGAGTGTGTTTGTGAGAAAGTGAGTGTGTGTGAGAATGAGAGTGTGTGGCAGGTTCCCCCCTTCCTCCTTTCTCCCATCCAGTGCCAGCCCCCTGTCCTGCCGCCCTCTCCGCAACACCACGCCCCCCATATTGCCGCCGCCGCCGCTCACCCCCTCCACCACCCCGAGGTTGCCACTTCCCCCCTCCCCCCCCCCCAAGGTGATCCAACAGCCCCCCCCCCCCAAACTGCCCCGAGATATCTCCCTCCCTCCAAGTGTCAGGGTCCCCCTCCCTCCCTCCCAGATCCCCGATTTTCAGGGTCTCCCTTCCACTTCCAGGATCCCCCCTGTCTCCTCTGGCTCCTGCCCCCCTCCAACCACTCAGCGATTCTTTTCTCTCCCCTGCTCCCCCTCCATGCACCCAGTGATTCTCCTCTGTCCCCTGCCCCCCCCTGTCCAGCGATTCTCCTTTCTCCCCTGCCCCTCCTGTAGCCACCCAGGGATTCTCCTCTGTCCCCTGCCCCCCCTCTCCAGCCACCCACCGATTCTCCTCTCTCCCCGCCCCTGCCGCCATGCCCCCGCAGAGGTCGCTGCCGCTCACCCCTCCACCCCCTCCAATGTCGCCACCGCTCCCCCAAACCCCCCCCCCGATTTCACAGCAACTACTGCACCCCCCTTCCAGCCCCACCCAGGTCACCGCCGCCGCTCCCCCCTCTGCGTCCGCCCACCCACCCAACAGACCTGGCCAATTCTCCAGTGTCACAGGCGGCGCGAGCTCCAATTTCTGGCCACTGCTGCTTCTCCTATTCAGCAGCAGCGGCCGCTACAAAAACACCAACAGCTGATTTTAGGAAGCAAGACGGCACCGCAGGCAGCCAGCAGACATTGGGTGTTGGCTCTGCAGCTGCTCCTCTCGCCTCTCACGTCGCTGCGCTCCTCCGGGGTCGTCCTCCAGAGGCAGTGACGTCAGAGGCAAGAGGAGCGGCTGCAGAGGCAACACGCTTGCTTCCTAAAATCAGCTGTTGGTGTTTTTGTAGCGGCCGCTGCTGCTGCTGAATAGGAGAAGCAGCAGTGGCCAGAAATCGGAGCTTGCGCCGCCTGTGATGCTGGAGACTTGGGCAGGTCTGTAGGTGCCATTACCGTTTCAGTCTTCTTGATACCGGGCGGCGATGTTGGGCATGTACTGATGCTGGTGGGCGCGGCGTAAGATATTCTTCGATTCCGTTGTTGTGTTTCGTGGTGCTTTGTTCTGGTTGGTCACAGCTGCTTGTGATGTACCAGGAAGTACTGACGCCTCAAGGTTAGAGCCACGCAGTCAGCTTCAAAACGTTGGAGGTGCTTTTTATTATATAGGATGTTTTTTTTGCCTCCAACGCAATCTTTTTTTCAAATGCCCTCTTTGCCTTCCTTCAGTGCTTTGCATTTGACTTGCCATTCCTTATGCTGTTTCTTATTATTTTCAGTCAGATCCTTCTTCAATTTTCTGAAGGATTTAGGTCTAGGTTTAGAACTTTGATGTTTAGAAATTGTGTGTCTCTGATGCCGAGATTGAACCCTACATCTTTTGACTTCAAAAGGAACAAGTAGGAGAGGAAGTGACGTCACGAGATTAGATGGCTGCCTAAAACTCTTGCTCCTGCACTTCCCCGCTGAATAGAGCTGTTTTCTGTGGTGCCCCATCACAAATCAAGTGCCAAATCGGGTGGACAAGGTTGGAATAACCCGCTCCACATAATGAGCAAAATCGCGACTTCGCAGACGCGGGAGGGAGAGCGCCACTCGACAAGGCAGACGGCGAAAGGCCTGTCGCGCCATGCTTCTCCGGAGCAGCGGCAATCATCAGACTCTGACACTGCGTCTTCCCACGTGGACCGGCGAAGTTCGGCGCTTAAAAAGAAAAGTTACCCTAAAGATCTAGCGAAATGCCTTGAAGCAATACGCGAAGAAATTAAGGCATCCAGGGTGGAAATTCTGGAACACGTGGACTCCATTAGCATGGATCTACGGGAGCTGGGAGGCCGCGTGGTGACACTAGAAGAGAGAGCCGACGAGCAAGCAGAGGCTAACGCGGCCATGGACGCACGCATCGGTCAACTGGCTGACCAGGCTGAGGAGCTACAATATAAGCTGGATGATTTAGAAAATAGAGGGCGCAGACACAATTTGAGATTTCGGGGAGTACCTGAAAACGGCGGCGGCGAAGATATCCCAACTGTCGTGCGAACTCTCTGCGAGCACATCATGGGAGAGAGCTACACCCCTGGAGAGTTGGAGATAGATCGTGCACACAGGGCACTGGGTAAAACAATGGCAAACAGGCCTAGAGATATAATTGTGCGCTTTACATCATTCACATTTAAGGAACGGGTCTGGCAGCGGGCTCGCCAACTGACCACGCTAGAATATAAAGAAGCGCGGATTACAGTGTTTCAAGACCTTTCATTATACACGCTGGCTCAAAGGAGGGCAATGAAACCAGTCCTGGAGATCCTAAATAAGGAAAAAATTGCATATCGCTGGAGCTTCCCTTTTGCTGTATGTTTTGAATTAAAAGGCAAACAGCTCCGGCTTCGCCGGGTCTCTGAAGCATGGCAGATCTTACACGATGCAGGCCTGACCCCGACATCTGCGCTGCCAACAGAGATAGCGCCTTCCACGAAAGCTCGCTTGCAGAAATGGAAGCGTGTGGGTCAGAAGACTCAGAAATAAAGGAACTGAATTGGTTTGTACACTGGTAAACTCTGTTATAAGTATTGATGTCAGCATAATGGGACTTATCAAACTGTCTGGAAGTGGGAAAGTTTTCAAGTGGTATATGCTCCTATAAGGGGTGGGTGTGCCACGGATGAATAGCATCATGAGCAATAAATCTAAAGAGAGGGGAGCTGTGTTTTGTGAGGGAGGGGGAAGGGTGGCCAACCTGATCGGAGAGGTTTCTTTCTCTGATAACCCATTCGGTGCCTAAGGCACTGTCTGGTGGGGGGATGGAATCAGGTAGACCTGGTGGGAATGGGGGAACTAGGAGGGATTTTAAGGGTTGGGAACTAGAAGGGAGGGTAGGGAAGGGGGGAGAACAGTGGGAGGAGGGAGGGATGCGATTAAGAAAGGGATCTTGGGGTAAGGTCAAAGAAGGGGGGGATGGGGTGACTGAAAGGAACATATGTATAGACTGTACTAGATGCTGGGTGACTGAAATGTTCTTACGCTTATATTGTGGTGCAAACTGGAATGTAAAGCTGCTGTCAATATCAAAGTTGCACGCTATTTACACCTTGAATAATGAGTGCTGAATTAAAAATAATATCCTATAATGTTAAAGGTTTGAATATGCCCCAAAAGAGGCAGAAGCTCTATAAAGAGCTACAACAGTTGAAGCCACACGTGGTTCTCCTGCAGGAGACACACCTCCGAAGCAAGCATGAAAAACTTCTCTCCTGCTCGGGATACCCTGGGGTCTATTGTGCTTCATCTGAGGCCTCCAAAAAAAGAGGGGTGGCTGTAATGTTCCACTCAGCAGTAGCGGTAAAGGTGCTACGAATAAAGAAAGACCCGGGAGGGCGGTTTATATTCTTACATGTCCAAATAGACCAGGTTGACTTAACGATAGCATCTGTATATGCCCCCAACAGTGGGCAGGCAGAGTTCTTTACTAGGGTGAAGAATTTGCTAGCCTTATTTGTGCAGGGCCCTTTAATAATGGGGGGTGATTTTAATGCAGTCCTTAACCCAGAATTGGATAGAACGGGACCTACCAATACGGAGGGGAGAAGAGAGGCTCTAGCACTGGCGTCATTGGCACATTCCCTAGGTACACTAGATCTATGGAGATTGACACATGTGGCGGACAGAGATTATACATATCACTCCCCAGTGCACAATTCTTATTCTCGTATTGACCATATATTTGTAGATGTCTCGCTGGTAGAGCAAGGTCCAACGGCTGGAATAGGCAACATAACGATCTCCGACCATGCACCTGTATGGGTCACCTTGCCGAATATAAAATTGGAAATAAAAGATAGGAGATGGACACTGAACACGAGCTTGTTGCTAGAACAGGAGGTGGAAGACGGCTATAGAAAGCTGTTGAAGGAATACTTAGAGTTCAACCTTAATTCAGGCCCATCCTTAGCTACTGTGTGGGATGCAATGAAGGCGGTCTCAAGGGGTTATTTTTTAAAACTAGCAAGCACACGCTCGCGGGCACGTAAACTCCAAATAGCGAGATGTATGGACCGGATACAGGTGCTGGAGGGCCAACACAAAGCTAATAAATCACCTCACATACTGACCCAACTGCGTGGAGAACGGATGAAGCTGGACTCCATTTACACAGAGCAGCTTAACATGGGCCGAGAGAGGTTAAGGGCTGGAGTATACGAATTTGCCAATAAGGCTGGCCGGCTCCTGGCTATTAAATTAAAGAGACAAAAAGTTGATCGTACAGTAAAGCAGGTACGTGATGGCACAGGATCCACAATATATAAATCAGACCTTATTCGTAAACGCTTTAGGGAATTTTATCAAACATTGTATACACAAGAGATCGCACCCACCTCGGAATCTATCGATACCTACCTGGCTGATAGTGAGATTTCAAGCTTAACACTCCAGCACCGAGAATTGTTAGATAAACCCGTTACTCCACTTGAGGTACAGGAGGCAATGCGTGGCCTGCCCTCCTGTAAGTCGCCTGGATTGGATGGGCTTCCGAATGAATTCTATAAGAAATTTGCAATTGAACTGGCCCCACTTCTCGCGGACCTGTTCAATCAGGTGGGAAGGGGGGGGAAGTTGCCCACCTCAATGATGGAGGCATGGATTGCAGTATTACCTAAGCCAGATAAAGATCCGGTTGACTGTGGTTCTTACAGACCTATTTCAATCTTGAACTCAGATGTTAAAATACTGGCTAAAGTGCTGACAAACAGACTGGCACCATTGATGCCGACACTCATACATCCCGACCAGGTTGGGTTTGTGTCGCATCGTAAAGCCACAGATAACATCAGGCGTACCCTGGACCTTATATACCTAGCAAAAAATACTAAACGGCCTCTGTGTCTACTTAGCTTGGACGCAGAAAAAGCTTTCGATAGGGTCCATTGGCCCTTCATGTATAAGGTTCTGGAGGCCATGGGATTTGGAGCCCAATTCAGGAAATGGATCCAGGCACTATATGATTCTCCTCAAGCGTGTGTTCGGGTCAATGGGAGTAATTCAGATCTGTTTGGACTTCAAAGGGGAACTAGGCAGGGATGCCCGTTGTCACCCCTTTTATTTGCAATGGTTATGGAGCCGTTTGCTTCAAAACTAAGGTCAGATCCGGGAGTGTATGGGGCCCGAGTAGCGGATAGAACACATAAGGCAGCTCTTTTCGCGGATGATATTTTATTATATGTCACTCGTCCTGTGCCCACTTTCTCTAACCTTCTGTGTCTTATAGAGGAATATTCAGCAGTTTCTGGTTTCAAAGTCAATATGACAAAGTCGGAGGCTTTGAATGTTTCACTTCCAGAGGATATAGTAGAGACCTTGAAGGCACAATACCAGTTCCGGTGGGCTACAAAACACATCAAATACCTGGGGGTGAATATTACTTCCAATCTATCTGAACTAACCGAGGCCAATTATAAGGGGCTGACCCGCACCATCAAGCTAGACCTAGAGCGTTGGGGAGATCAGGAGGTTTCGTGGTTCGGAAGGATAGCCATTGTTAAGATGAACGTGCTACCCCGTCTGTTATATCTATTTCAAGCGCTACCTGTAATGCTGCCCAGGCGACTCCTTGCATCCATGCAAGACTCTATTATGCGATTCGTCTGGGCGGGTAAACGTCCGCGTTTAGCGCGCCAGTTGCTCTACCAAGTTAGGAGAAAGGGAGGATTGGGTGTCCCAAATCTTCTATGGTACTACAGGGCCGCTCAGGGGAAAGCTGCGATTGAATGGCATCAGAATTACCCTGATAGACAATGGGTGCATATTGAACAACATTCCTTGGGGACGAGGCCTTTGGGATCGCTTGTGTGGCTTCCTAAGCCTTTCAGAGTGCTGAGGGAGGGTATGTGTCCGTCCATATGTGTCACTCTCCACTATTGGGATAGCATGTTTCCAAAAGGGCGTTGTATACTAACACGTATGGCCCCTATAGCATTTAATCCCATGTTTTTACCCGGGAACGAAACGGGGGTTTTTCAGCGGTGGCATATGGAGGGCCTGAGCAATTGGGGTCGGATGTTTGAGGAGGATTCTCTGATCCCGTTTGAAACCCTGAAGATCAAATACTCCATAGAGGATGGGGATGAATTTGCTTATTGTCAATTAGCACATTTCCTTAAAACTGAGGCTGTACGTAAGGTCATAAAAAGGGAACGGTTATGCCTAGAAGACATATGTGAGAAATTTGCCTTCTCACGGGGATTGATCAGTCGATTATATCACAGTATCGCTGCACAAGTACCTAGCTATACTCTACATAGGAAGAGTTGGGAAAAAGAGACTGGAATGGCCCTGGGGGAGACTGAGTGGGAGAGAATAGAGCGACATGTGGCCGGAGTGTATAGCCATGTCCCATTTAAAGAAAATGCAATGAAAGTATTATACAGATGGTACCTCACTCCGGACCGCCTTCAGCGCATATTTCCGGATTCTTCCGGGCTGTGCTGGAGGGGATGCGGACAAAGAGGGAATATGGGTCATGTGTGGTGGAGATGTGTAAAAGTTCGGGCATTTTGGAAGTCAGTACATGCTCGGTTACAGCAGTGGGTGGGATGTTCAATTCCGTGGACTCCTGAGCTCTTTCTCTTTTCAGTAAAGCCACCAGGACTAAAGAAGCCCCAACAAATCTTGGTGCAACAGGCACTGGGGGCTGCCAGAGTCACCATAGCTTCCCATTGGAAACAGACAGGGGTCCCGCCAATCAAAAAATGGCATAACAAATTGAGCTATGTGTGTGAGATGGAGAGGTTGATAGCAGTTAGAAAACGCCAGATGAATAAATGGCAATCGATATGGAAACATTTCTCTGATCGCTATGCAAACTCTGTAGTGTGATGTTATCATGACAGCAGCCTGTACGGTTACATCGCTAAATTAAATGGGAGGGAGGGAAGGGGGGGAAAATGGGAAGGGGGGGGGGGCGGGTAGGACACAGGGGGGATAATTAGCGAATATTGAAAAGTTTAAGAAAAATAACTCGAAGTCTACTAAGGTTTGTATTTGAATGTTACAGTTATATACGAAAAGTGTATTGGCTTTACCTATGTTTATGTAAGATTTGTGGACAGGTGCATCATTATTATTGTATCGCAGCAAATCTGTATTTTTGAATTGCACAATAAAGACTTCTTATAAATAAAAAAAAAAAAAAAAAAAAAAAAAGGAACAAGTAGATGAAGACGTGGAGTTAGCTTGATGTCAGCATCGAGGAGGTGGAGTTGAGGTTGACGTCAAATCAGCTTGATATTGAGGATGTGTCATTGAAGGTGATATAGAGGGGCACTTTTGAAACGGACGTCCAAGTTGCGATTTGGACGTCCTTGCAAAATGTCCAAATCCAGGGGTGGTTAACCCCGTATTTTTTTTTTAGTTCCAATGTTTTTATTGTGTTTTATAAATGATAACAAATGGCTAAAATAAAGCAATTAGCCAGCTTAACAAGTTAACAGTAACAAGCATCAGCGTACATGTTCAAGTTAGGGCAAGTCCGGGATTATTTCGATAACAGATCATAATCATAAGTCACAGGAGTAATACATAATTTCAATTCTGACAAAGGTTATTACGTAGTGAGTTTAGTAAAGGAGACCATATTTTGTTGTACTTAACAAGTGAGTTATGTTTTTCAGCCGCAGCATATTCATATTTAGCTAAAATACAAACAGAATTCCACCATGATAAATAAGTTACTTTGTCAAGATCTTTCCAACAAAAGAAAAGTGTTCTAAGGGCTTGATGTAACATTAAATCCAGTAATTGTGCTTGATATTTGTCTATTGATGATTGTAACATTAGTGATCCACATATAACTATATTATATGATAAAACATCTTGAATATTCAAGGTGGAAGATATTGTGTCCCATACAGAATTCCAATATTCTTGAATATATGGGCAAGAATAGATGATATGTTTAAGATTTCCAACATCTTTTTCACAGAACTGTTTTTAATGAACTTGATTCAGTTGTCACACATCCCATAACACATACTATGTACATCCCAATTTGGAACAATCCAAAATTCAAAATTAACAATTGTTACATAAATTGGAATACTTGGAAAAAAGCTGGTATATGGACTCTCAATAATGTTATAAAAGATAATTCATGGCTACCTTTTGCCCAAATAAGTATAAAATATGGTCTTAAAAGTTCTCAATACTACAAATGGGTTCAACTCAAACACTGTGTAACTAACTCCGTAGATATAAAAAAATTAACTACTGATTACCCTTCTTGTTGGTAACTTTGCAAGTCTTTTATGACTTCCAAAAAAGTCGCATCTAAATGGTACAAAATACTACAGTTAGCTAAATTCAAAGAACCTACTAATACCATGCAATCATGGGAATGCGATCTAAATGCCCAACTAGATGAAAAAACTTGGGAAAAATTTTGGTTTAAAATTACTCATACCACCAAATCAGCGTCCATTTCACAATCTATGTTCTACTTAGCACACAGAGCCCTATGGACTCCTGCTAAACTCGCCAAATTGAACACAATAAAACCAAAAAACAGTGCGAATAAATGCTGGACCTGTGAAACCCGTATTTTTGAAACAAGATGGATGTCCATCTTTCGTTTCGAAAGTACCGTCAGGGATGTCCAAATCCTTAAATTTTGCTGGCCCTAGATTTGGATGTCCCTAGACATGGATGTTTCTGATTTTCGGCGATTATCGAAACCAAAGATGTCCATGTCAAAAATGACCAAATGCAAGCCATTTGGTCGTGGGAGGAGCCAGCATTTGTAGTGCACTGGTCCCCCTGACATGCCAGGACACCAACCAGGCACCCTAGGGAGCACTGCAGCGGACTTCATAAATTGCTCCCAGGAACATAGCTCCCTTACCTTGTGTGCTGAGCTCCCGAGAACCCCCCCCAAAACCCACTACCCACCACTGTACACCACTACCATAGCCCTTACTGGTGAAGGGGGCACCTAGATGTGGGTATAGTGGGTTTGTGGTGGGTTTTGGAGGGCTTGCTGTTTCCTCCACAAACATAGCAGGTAGGGGGGATGGGACTGGGTCCGCATGTCTGAAGTGCACTGCAGTACCTATTAAAACTGCTCCAGGGACCTGCATACTGCTGTCATGGACCTGAGTATGACATCTGAGGCTGGCATAAAGGCTGGCAAGTAATATTTTTAAAGATGTTTTTTGAGGGTGGGAGGGGGTTGGTGACCACTGGGGGAGTAACGGGAGGTCATCCCCGATTCCCTCCAGTGGTCATCTGGTCATTTAGGGCACCTTTTTGTGCCTTAGTCGTAAGAAAAAGAGGTCCGAGTGAAAACGTCCAAGTGCTCGTCAGGAATGTCCTTGTTTTTTTCAAATTATGGGTCAAGGAAGTCCAAGTGTTAGGCACACCAAAGTCCCGCCTTTGCTACGCCTCCGACACACCCCTTGAACTTTGGCCGCCCTTGCAACGGAGTGCAGTTGAATCAAGCTTTGATTATACCAATTTGGACGTCCCTGGGAGAAGGACGTCCATCTTCCAATTTATGTCGAAAGACGGACGTCCTTCTCTTTCGAAAATGAGCCCGATAGAGTCTGCTGAATGTCAGTGTCAAAGAGGATGTTGAGGCAGTTCGACGTTGTCTCTTTGATGGGGGTGAAGTAGTTGATGTATGATATGAAGACGGAATCCTGACTGTTTGTTGACATCATGTTGACAGCGGATCATTGACACCAACTTGATGAGCAGACAATACTGAAGAAGAACGGGAGTGCAACTGCAGTAAGATCTGCATTTCTTGAGAAGCGGAGTCCTGGTTCCCAGGCACTGAGGCAAGAGGGAGCACAGGCATTGCAGTAACCTGATCCCCAGGCACTGAGGGAAGGAGGAGAGCAGGATTTGTTTTATCTATAGCTGAACCTGATGTGGAAACCAAAGAAGACTGTTTTGAAGTAGAGCGCTTTTGGAAGAAGTTGGAAGTGATGTTTTTGAACTAGAAGTACAAAGATATTCATTTAATTTTAGAGCTCTTATCTCTAAAGTTTTCTGTGACATGCTTTTTACATTCCAGACAATTTGTAGTGTCATGCTGTGCACCCAGATAGGTGGTATGCGAGTCTGTAAGTGAACATTTTCGAGTAGCGTTTAAATCCAGTTTTGTTGTTTGAGGACATAGTAAATACTATTGAATAAAAGTGCTGAGAAATAAATTTTAGTAATGGTATTGACTGAAAAAAACTGACGGGAAAATAATTATGCGACTTGGGTCATTCCATAACCGTGGACAAAAGTAAACTGAAGGTCTATGGTGTTCCACAGTATATATACTGCCTATAGGGTGGGAATTCATGAGCATGCTCAGATTTAAATCTAGAATGTATGTTTATAGAATACCAGGTTGGTCATGTCAGCATGACGTAACTTCATATGTGTGGCTACAAGATCTTGTGCATGGAAAACATGAATCACTACAACAGCTGGCAATGACTCTGAGGTATACTGGGGAGGGGTGGGAGGGGCGGATGCTAGGTGGGTCTGAGCATTGAATGGGTGGACCTGTACCCACCCAGGCCCACCTATATCTAAGCCACTAAACTGCATAGAGGAGTGAATGTGAGCTTTTTTTCAGAAGGCTCAATGTAAATGTGATGCTGCTTCACACAAGACAGCAGAGAGGCCATTTATTTATTTATTTATTGCATTTGTATCCCACATTTTCCCACCTATTTGCAGGCTCAATGTGGCTTACAATACATCATGAGTGGTGGAAATGCATTAGAAATTATACATTTAGTTTTACAGAAGGATTTGGGCAACATGATAATGATAAAACATGATAGTAGTATAACAAGCATATATTGTATCACAGTTCTGAATATATGTGGAGGAGTTATGTGTATTCACATTGGTTTAGCTTTGTGGTATGCTTTGTTAAAGAGATGGGCTTTCAGTAGTTTGCAGAAGTTCGTTAGTTCATGGATCGTTTTTAAGTTGCGCGGCAATGCGTTCCATAGCTGTGTGCTCAAATAGGTAAAGTTTGACGCGTGCATTAGTTTGTATTTTAGACCTTTGCAGTTAGGGAAGTGCAGATTAAGGAATGTGCGGGATGATTTTTTGGCATTCCTGGGTGGTAAGTCTATCAGGTCTGACATGTAGGCTGGTGCATCTCCATGAATGGTTTTGTGAACTAGGGAGCATATTTTGAACGTGATGCATTCTTTAAGTGGGAGCCAGTGTAGTTTTTCTCGTAGGGGCTTGGCACTTTCATATTTTGTTTTGCCGAATATGAGTCTGGCTGCAGTATTCTGGGCTGTCTGAAGTTTCTTGATTATTTGTTCTTTACAGCCGGCGTAGAGTGCGTTGTAGTAGTCTAGATGACTAAGCACCATTGATTGTACCAGGTTATGGAAAACCGTCCTTGGGAAGAAAGGTCTTACTCTTTTTAATTTCCACATTGAGTGGAACATCTTCTTGGTTGTGTTTTTTGCGTGGCTCTCGAGTGTTAGGTGTCGATCGATGGTAACTCCAAGAATTTTAGGGTGTCTGAAATTGGAAGGTTCAGGTTTGATGTGTTAATGGCGGTGAATTTGTTCTTGTTATGTTGAGAGGTGAGTATGAGGCATTGGGTTTTTTCTGCATTAAGTTTCAGCCGAAATGCGTCCACCCATGTATGCATGATGTGGAGACTTTGGTTGATGTCATTGGAAATTTCCTTTAAATCTTGTTTAAATGGGATGTAAATCGTTACGTTGTCTGCATATATGTATGGGTTGAGGTTTTGGTTTGATAGTAGTTTGGCCAAGGGTGTCATCATTAAGTTGAAAAGAGTTGGCAAGAGGAGGGATCCCTGTGGGACTCCACATTCAGGTATCCATGTGGCTGAGGTAGTCAAATTAGATGTTACTTGGTATGATCGTGTGGTTAGGAATCCCTTGAACCAGTTGAGAACGTTACCTCCAATTCCGAAGTACTCAAGAATATGTAGTAGTATTCCATGATCAACCATGTCAAAAGCGCTTGACATGTCAAATTGTAGAAGTAGTATGTTCTTTCCAGTTGCAATCATTTGTTTGAATTTGGTCTTGAGAGACTCTTTGCTGTAGTTGAGCTTCCCTAAGTGCTAGGGCTCATTATTGTACTCGTGTATCTTTACGGTTACCAGCTCATAAATCCAGGAGTTGCAGCAATTAAAAAAAAAATCTACTCAGTGTATACAAGTGATGTACAACCCTAAGCAAATCATAATGGATGTATGTGCCAGATTCCCAGGGTCCTGTGAAGATTCCTTCATTCTTACACAGTCAGGACTTGGAAATGCTTGAATCGACTACCCCCTGGCTGCTAACACATGATTCATCCAAAAGATGAGTAGTTTTATATGCTAAAAATCTATACTAACAGAGATAATAAATGATATACTAACATTAATATTTGTTTACATGGTGAGAGCAGATTTAAAATATTGTTTATATCCACTGGACTGATGAAGAGGTGGGTGCATGAGACTCAGTAGTACAAAACTGCTAAGGTTGATGAGCTGCACCGCTGAGATCTATGATGTAACAGTTTATATAGGAAAACTATCTTTGGAATTTTGTGATTACTATCAAGTTTCCCAAGATCTCTTTTTGCTATTGCATTGGCTCCTAGGTAAGGCATTACTGTTCATGAAATCATACTCCCTCACCCTGCCTTTTGAATTCTGGAACTAGCCACCAGAACAGTATATTTTAAAACATGTTTTGCGACATCACTTCAGCATACATTGTCCTTACCACCTTCTCTCCCCTTCTTTAATTGCTGTTATTGTATGCTCTTAGGGACATATGGCCAGGGAGCTATCATATTTGCTATCCCCTTTATTTACCTCCAAATACAGTGTCTTGCTTGTCTCTTTGACATCCTACTGAAAACCCTGGGATGATCTGTTGCCCATCTAACCTTGCACTCTTCTTTACACTTACAAACTCTCTGCATTGTTGGATTATTTGTAGTAAATAATTAGCAGATTTTTATACACACAGCTTCAGCTTTAGAAATGTTAATTTCTTTTCTTCATCTCTCTCACATACACCCCAGAATAATTCACTGCTGAGTCACTTTAAAGTTGAAGTAACAAAACATCTGTTTACTCACAGTTTGTAGTTAGATTATATTCAGCAGGCTTATATATACATAATATAATACATTTGGTTTATCAGCTCTTTCCATGTGCTTAGATGGTAATGGATGCTCACACCATAGATCCTCAGGCTAGAGCTCCATGTGCTGCTATGCCTAACCCCCACAGGAAGTTGCATGGGTGTGACCTCTCTAGGTAATTGACATCAGAGGTCACAGAGTAATCACAGAGAAAAAAAAAAAAACATTGCTGACAGACAATGCATGCAAAACACAATACATTATTCCAACAAACCCCTTCTCATGCATAACTGTCATGCAATTATTAATTCATACAAAGTCCAAGCTTTATTCGCAGATTCTCAAAACGTTCTCTGGGTAACGGTTTGGTCATGATGTCAGCTGTCATCTCACTGGTGTGACAATAGTGTAGACTGATGACCCCTTCTTTCGCCAGCTCTCGCACGTTGTGATATTTCGTTGCGATGTGCTTGGTGCGTGACTGAACCTTGTCATTCTGTGACAGTCTGATGCAGCTCTGATTATCTTCCATTATCTGGATTGGTCTCTGTTCATCTATTCCAAAATCCAGCAAAAGTTTTTCAATCCACATCAGTTCTCTGCATGCTTCTGATACAGCCACATATTCAGCTTCTGTAGAAGACAGACTCACAATACTTTGTTTATGACTGGCCCAAGAAATTTGTACATTTCCATACATAAACACATATCCACTTGTGGATTTATAATCAGAATGATCCCCTGCCCAATCTGAATCACAGTAACATATTAGTTTTGGATTACTATTGGCTGAAATCTTTAATTTACAATCAATGGTACCTTTTAAATACCTTACCATCCTTTTAACTGCAGTCCAATCTGATTTGGTAGGTGAGCTGACTCTTCTGCTCAAAATTCCTACTGCATTTGCTATATCAGCCCTGTATGTGGTAGTCAGATATAAAAGCTTACCTATGGCTGATCTATATTGGATGTTATCTGGTAAAGGTTCTCTTACTGTTTCATCCTTCAGAAAATCAGTGATCATGGGAGTGCTTACAACTTGGGCATCTTGCATACCTAAACTTTCAATAAGCTCATTTATTTTCTGCTTCTGGCTTAGAAGATAAGAACCATCATTTTGTTTCTCAATTTCTATACCAAGATAGTATGACACATTACCAAGTTCTTTTATCTCAACATTCAGGTTTAAATATTTTACAATGTCCTTGTACTCTTGCTCACTTTCGCTTGCAATGAGCAGATCATCAACAAAAGCTAAAATGTATGCATATTGTCCATTTCTGCACCTAGTGTACAAGCATTTATCTGCTTCACCTTGCTTAAATCCTAAATTTGTCAATATTTCATGCAATTTGTCATTCCAACATTTTGCACTTTGCTTTAATCCATAAAGACCTTTGTTTAATTTACACACTAGCTGTCTTTGTTTTG
The DNA here is from genome assembly GCF_901765095.1 of Microcaecilia unicolor. Classification (NCBI taxonomy): domain Eukaryota; kingdom Metazoa; phylum Chordata; class Amphibia; order Gymnophiona; family Siphonopidae; genus Microcaecilia; species Microcaecilia unicolor. The sequence continues at coordinate 125,910,090 of NC_044037.1, forward strand.
TATTTATGAAACCTGTTGGCTGTTCCATGTACAAGTCTTCAGTTATATCTCCATGAAGAAATGCTGTTTTCACATCAATGTGGTTGACTTGCATGCCTTTTGAGACTGCAATGCTCAGAAGTGTTCTAATTGTCGTGTGTTTCACTACAGGTGCAAACACTTCATCAAAATCTTCTCCATATTTTTGAAGATATCCCTTTGCGACTAATCTTGCTTTATACCTTTCCACTTTCCTTGTGCATTCCTTTTTAACTTGAATACCCATTTGCATCCTATAGCTTTCTTGCCAGGAGGTAATTTTGTAAGAATCCAAGTTTTATTTTTATGCAATGAATCAATTTCTTCTTGTGCAGCTTTACGCCATTCAGCAGCTTCTTCTGCTGGCATTTTCTCAATCTCATCCCATGTTAAGGGCTCTTGAGCTTCTGCTGACTTTGTTAGGTAAGACAGTCTTGGGGGTGGAACACCTTTGTTTTCCCTGGATGAGCGTCTGACAACAGGTTGGTCTGACTTTTCCGCATCCTCTAAATCTGAGAGTCCTTCTCCAATTGATTCCCCTTCTCCAACTGTACTGTCTTCTTCAATGATCCTTTCTGTGTCTGCTTCCTCTGCCTGTTCCTCGTTAGATACAGATGAGTTGCTTTCAGACATCTGCCTTGGTATGGCATTTATATACACTGGCATGTCTATTATGGTTCTAGTTTCATATTCTGGATGATAAGGCTCATCTGGGATAATCCAGCCTTTATCAACCCTTTTGTTTTCATCAAAATATGTAACATGTCTTATGCCAACAATGCCAGTTTTCAGATTCAAAATTCTATATCCTTTGTGTCCTGGAGCATAGCCAACTAAAATGCCCCTTTCTGTTGTGGAATCCAGCTTATGCCTTCTTTGCTTTGGTACATGAGCATATGCTGTACTTCCAAATGTTCTTATTTGTGACAGGTTTGGCTTCCTACCATGCCATGTCTCATGTGGTGTGCGCTCAGCGCCTTTAGTTGGCATTCTGTTTTGTAGGTACACTGCTGTGAGAATGGCTTCCCCCCATAGTCTTTTAGGGAGATTGCTATCTGACAGCATACATCTGGTCATTTCCACAAGTGACCTAAATTTTCTCTCTGCAACAGAATTTTGCTCTGGTGTATAAGCTACTGTTGTGATATGCTGAATGCCTTCTTGTTGTAGAAATGTGCGCATGCTTTGTGAAGTGAACTCACCACCATTGTCGGTCTGAAGAACCTTTGGTTTTCTTTCAAATTTATTGCTCACCATGGCTACGTATTTCTTCAGCATGTCTGTGACTTGACTTTTTTCTTTCAGCAAATAGGCCACACAGTATCTAGAGAAATCATCCAAGAATATTAGCACAAATCTGTTATTTCCCAATGATGGGATATTAAACGGTCCACATAAGTCACTGTGTATTAAGTCCAGTACTTTATTACTCCTATTTCCTGTGTATGCAGGAAATGAGGGTCTCACACCTTTTTGAGTAACACAGTCTATGCATTTCTCCATTTTACCAGTATCTGCACTTATTTCAATGCCTGTAGCAAGTTGCTTACTGTAAAGATCCTGGATCACCTTAAAATCACGATGTCCCAGGCGGCGGTGCCAGATTTCCAGACTACATTTACCATCATTCTTCCTTACTTGCACCATATGTGAGGCTTCACCTGAAATGCTCAGTTTATAAACATCATTATGCATAAAAGCTTCAGCATACACTTCATCATTTTTAGAGATTGTGCACTTACTGTTTTCAAAATGAATCACAAATCCCTTCTTATCTAATGTAGATACACTAAGCATATTGCAAACTGCTTGGGGAATATACAAGACATCACTTACAGGAATTTCTTTAACTTCATTAGACACTTTGCATTTTAAGAATCCAATGCCTTTTGCTTGGATCTTAGCAGTCCCTGCGTTTGCAGTATTAAGAATACCTTCTTCTGGACACATTTCCTGAAAGAAATCCTTACAATTGGTTAAATGGCATGTGCTCCCCGAATCCAAAATCCAAGTACTTTCATTTGAATTATTATTTACCATAGTCAAAGATTTTTCTGCCATTAGAAAGCTCTTATGTTTATCATTGTCTTTTGTACATGTCCTGCTTGGAAAATTCTTTTGTTCCATTGGCTTAGGTGAGCTAGAGGGGGTGTTTTGTGTTTCCTTACACCATTTAGATACATGTCCCTCCTTTCCACATGAGTAGCAAATCAGCTTGCCCTTGGGTGGAGTTTTCCCATAGCTCCGCCTTCCTCTATTCTTTGCCAAGAAATTTGTTTCATTTCTCTCTGACTGTCTTTGAGAACACATCTCCTCAGAATCATTAATTATGCATTCCTGCCTCAGTTTTGATGCTGCCTGTTCAAAAGATTGCCCTTCAATGGCTTCATTTACAGACCTAAAAACATCAAACTTCTTTGATAGTGAGGTAAAAAGAAATGCTCTTTTCAATGCATCACACATGGGAATTCCAGAAAGTTCTAGCTTTTGAAATGAAGACATAAGATGCATAATGTGATCATTACATTTACTTTTATCCCTTAATTTGGTTTCATTCAACTCTGCCAACCAAATTGGTTGCTGTTTTGCATATGTAGTTGCATACATAGTTCTCAGTTTATCTAAAATTTCCTTTGCTGTATCTTTTGCCTCCACCAATATGGCTTGTTTCTCTGAGAGAGCTTCAAAAAACATGCACTTCACATAATAGTTTGCATTGTCCCATTCAGCCATATTTTCAGCTGTTCTGTTTTGGTCTAAACATATACTTAATCTCTTTGCTTGAAGGAGACATTTGAATCTTAGCTCCCATTGCAGATAATTATATGCAGTTAATTTAGGCACCTTGAGAGAGTGGAAAAATGGTGAATTTCCTCCCTCAGCCATTTTAGCCTTGCCTTCTGTTTGGTGTGTGGGGGGGAGAGAGAGAGAGACAGACTGAATCTTTCTTTTAAAACTTAAGAGAAAAAATTTGGCTTTTTCACTGCCTGGTAATATTTCTCTTCTTCCTTTTTCAATTCCTGGGCTGGGCCCATAACCCTTTTGTTGGATTATTTGTAGTAAATAATTAGCAGATTTTTATACACACAGCTTCAGCTTTAGAAATGTTAATTTCTTTTCTTCATCTCTCTCACATACACCCCAGAATAATTCACTGCTGAGTCACTTTAAAGTTGAAGTAACAAAACATCTGTTTACTCACAGTTTGTAGTTAGATTATATTCAGCAGGCTTATATATACATAATATAATACATTTGGTTTATCAGCTCTTTCCATGTGCTTAGATGGTAATGGATGCTCACACCATAGATCCTCAGGCTAGAGCTCCATGTGCTGCTATGCCTAACCCCCACAGGAAGTTGCATGGGTGTGACCTCTCTAGGTAATTGACATCAGAGGTCACAGAGTAATCACAGAGAAAAAAAAAACATTGCTGACAGACAATGCATGCAAAACACAATACATTATTCCAACATGCATCACATGTGATAGGGGATGCTCACTCAAAACCTAGCTGCTCAGTCCTGTCAGACAGCCTCAGAATTCTCAAGAAAAAAGATACAGTCGGATGCACCAGGAAAGTAGGTCAGTCATAGAGCATACCTTTGGCATTCTGAAGAGCCAATTCAAATTCCTAGGTAGTTTGAGGGTGGGGTGAGAGCTTTAAAATAGCCTACAGAAGTGTATGAAATCTTCATTATCTGCTCTATTCTATACAATATTCCAACATTAACATGTAATACTAATCCCTGAGAAGAACAACAGAGAAGATAATGATATAGGCTTGAACTCCGAGGCTGCTACTCACACATGCCACTGTCTCTCTTATTGAACACAGATTTTCAGTGGAAAGGTGAGCATTTATGTATAGGTGAAGATCCTGCCATTTACGCACTTGTGTACTTCAAAGTGGTACAGTGTCTGAGGTAACGCTGCCTTCATAGGTTCATCCTCATGCAAGGATCCAAACAGATGCTGGGACACAAGATTTGTAGCTGGCCTTGAAGGATAAGATGCAGGCTATAGGGCTTGGCAACTGCAAAAGATGTGCAGCAGCAACTGCAATGGGATCCAGTTGTTCTGTTGGCATCTGTAGTAAGGCAGCTATACTAGCCAGATTTGGGGTCTGTTGTTTTCATATTGGGTCTGCTCAGGGCCAGCCCAATCAGTAGGCTGACTAAGCATCACCTAAGGCAGCACAGTTTGGTGGGTGGCATCAGTATGGCAGTCAGCACCTCTAAATATGACTCAACGTGGCTGGTGTGGAGACTTGAACACCCACATGGCTCAAAAAAGTTTGGAGGGGGAAGGACATAGCAGGCTTTGAACACACACAGATGCTTAAGACCCTGCGTTGGCCATTCTGGTTTTTGTATAGATACACATATTGCTATGCTATTGTCGCTCAAAAATTGTGCCACCCTGGAGGGAGAAGGGAAGGGGAGATGTGGACACTTGGTGGGGGAGGGAACAGGAGAAGTTGGACATTTTGGGGGAGGGTGGACATTTTGAGGGGTAGCAAAGGTGAGAGAGCAGGGTCATTGGACATGGGTGGCTGGAAGGGGGGCCTCAGACCATAAAGCCAGCCCAGAGCCAAGAGGAAGTATTGCTTTATCAAGAGACTGTAGTGCATGCAGTGATCCTGCAGGAGCAGGCCACGGCAGACATTCTTCTGCTCAAAGACTAGTTTTGCATGTGATTCCTCCTTCCTGTCAACTCAACAGGACCCCCTTTCCCAACACCTTTAATAAATGTTAATTTCACTCACTCTAACCTGCTGCATGGTGTCTCTTTATCCGGGCCCTGAGCCCAGTTCACACACAGTAGCGCAGTAACACATACATGTCATAATAAAACACTAACTTATGTGGCAGGGATTGTGCCTCAGATGTAGACATGATCACTTAGAGCTCCTTAAGAACTGGTGTAAATGAAGGCGCATACTTCAGACACATATGGGTATAGATTATGGTATTTCACGATAATACAGGTGTAGAAATGCTAAGTAGTAGTAGAAGTGTTAACTCTGATCATGATCCACCCAAATATCACCCCTGTGCATACTATTGACAAAGTATGCACCATTATGCCATGGAATATACTTTTATGCCAGTTGGTATTTCATAAGAGGTCATTTATGCATATATGTGATCATATACATGTGGGAAATTAGTTTAATAAAATTACCTCTGTGAGATACACTTGTTTTATAAAATGTTATGAAAGATCTGTGCTTACAAGCCTTTGTATATGCACAACAAGGCTTTTATAAGATTACCCCAGCAGTTACACAAGTAGAAACACTTGCAGTGACGAAGGCACATACATGGCACATACTTTTACACAACCCTCATTTAAGTGTGTTCAGGGACAGAGTTTGGGTAGAGCTGCAATTTATGCCCATCATTTATAAATATTTGCAAACAGTTACACATGCTTCCAAACTGGTGAAAATCTGTGGCTTCAATTTAATTTCAATTTCTGCCACTTTATCCCTAGCATGGGAGCCCAGCAGCAGTTCCGAAGTTGGTGCGCGCAGTTTCCCTCAGTAGAAAATAATTTTCTATTTTCTACCACTAGGGCATTCCTGGCAGTAATCAGCAGTGTGGCCACATTGCTGCGCGCTGCCTGAATACCACAGGGTTAGCACGTGAGCCCTTACTGACTACTAAACAGGTGACAGTAAAGGCTCAGGCAGTAAATAGCCATGCACTAATTTTAATATTAGCACACGACCTTTTACTGCCCCATTTTTTAAAAGGCCTTTTCCCTGCTGCTGTAAAAAGTGGCCCAGCATATGCCATTTTCACGTGCCAGAACTAACACAGTCCACTTTTTACTGCAGCTTAGTAAAAGGGCCCCTAAGTTCTTTATAAAATCTATATATATAAAACTCACCCTCAACGTTCTATTGGCTTCTGACGTCACTGAAGCCAAGGTTCGTATGTTCGAAGCTCTGAAGCCTCGAAAATCACAGTCTCTGGGCCCCGCCCTCGTGTCAAACGTTATGACGTTGAGGGCGGAGGCGGAGCAATTCACCGCCCTCGCGTCAAACGTTATGACGTTGAGGGCGGAGGCGGAGCAATTCACCAACATCGACGACGGGTGGGGGGGGGGGGGGGCCACAGGAAAGCCTTGCTAGCGCCCATTTCATTGGCTCCAGAAACGGGCCTTTTTTTACTAGTAGGATATAAATAGGTGCCTATTTGTCCTTCACACCTCTTTATGTCAACATCATCATTTAGAGCCACACATTCTAACTCTTCTGTCTTATCTGACTTCTGGTATTCATATACAGACAATGGTAATGTATGTTTTTTATATGCATTCACAATATGCCTAGCCACTGTTGAAGGTAATTTGAAATCATCTCTGTGAGTTCATTTTTAAATGCAATTGGTCCGTTTCAGCCTTTACCACAACCTTTGTTTGTATGTCTGATGTCTGTCATTGGCTGATTATGGGATAGGAGGCAATGTCCTTCTGTGGATCAGGAATTGGTTATTGGACAGAAAACAGAGGGTAGGGTTAAATAGCCGTTTTTCTCAATGGAGGAGGGTGAATAGTGGAGTGCCACAGGGATCTGTACTGGGACCGGTGCTATTTGACAAATTTATAAATGATCTGGAAATCTGAATAAAGAGTGAGGTGATTAAATTTGCAGATGACACAAAACCTGTTTGCCACCATGTACTTCAATGCCATTGTTTTCTAGTTGTGTGTTGTTGTTGTTGTTTTTTAATTATTATGCACAATTGTTATTGGTTTTGTATTATGCACAATTGATTCTGAAGAGTGGTAATGAAAGTTGTGCTTTATTTAATAGAGTAGATAAGGTAGAAATGAGGACTGGTCCTCACAGATGGATGACAAACACAGAAAGGAAAGGGAAGAGAAACGGGACTTGATATACTTATTTGTACCTGGGGCAATGGAGGGTTAAGTGACTTACCCAGAGTCACAAGGAGTTGCAGTGGGAATTGAACCAGTTCCCCAGGATCAAAGTCCACTGCACTAACCACTAGGCTACTCCTCCCAAGAGACCAAGAGAAAACACTCAGGAGTTGTGAAGATTTATTGTACTATCCAAAGTAACAGGGGAAAACATAGAGGGGCATAATCGAACGGAAAAGCCTATCTCCATGGGCGTTTATCTCCGAGAACGGGTCCGTGAAGGGGCAGGCCGAACCGTATTTTTGAAAAAATGGACGTTTTTGAGCTGGGCGTTTGTTTTTTTTAGCGATAATGGAAACTAAAAACGCCCAGCTCAAAAACGTCCTAATCCGAGCCATTTGGTCGTGGGAGGGGCCAGGATTGGTAGTACACTCGCCCCCCTGATATGCCAGGACACCAACTGGGCACCCTAGGTCAATGCGGTGGACTTCAGAAAAAGCTTCCACGTGCATAGCTCCCTTACCACGGTTGCTGAGCTCCCAACCCCCCTCCCCCAAAACCCACTACCCACAAATGTACAACACTACCATAGCTCTTAGGGGTGAAGGGGACACCTACATGTGGGTACAGTGGGTTTTGGAGGCCTCCCATTTACCAGCACAAGTGTTACAGGTGGGGGGGGGGGATGGGCCTGGGGCCACCTGGCTGTAGTGCACTGCGGTACCCACTAAAAGTGCTCCAGGGACCTGCATACACGCAGGCCTCTAGGACTTGTTGCTGCTGTATAACATTGGCACACTAGTTGACACCTGAAGACTAATCTCTCCAAAAACGTCCTTTATTGGAATAACCGTGTTTACTCACAGTTAACTGCAGATCAGAGGTTGTGCCCCACTGGCAACAAGTCTCCCTGGTACTGAGATTAGCAGTAGGTCAGAGCTGGCAGAATGCTGTACAATGCCCTCTTTCAGCCACATTCAAGGTAAGAACTAAGTTGTCTAACGTGGCTAACACAGGAAAGGGAACTAAAACTGGCTTACAAAAATGGCCACTACCGCATGGACTACAACAGGAAACACAACAGGGCACACTCTGACCCAGTAGGCAGGGGGAAAAGCACCATGGGAGAAGAGCCTACCAACTGCCAACATTGTGAGACTGTAACACAAGCTAATGAAATCACGGAGCCCAATACCCTACACCCACCACAATGCAATGCTGATGTGACCCTGTACTGCACCCGAGAGCCACATCTGACCCAGGGAAAGGCTGTGAGAGGATCGAAAACATTCTGCTGTCATGGAGGTGGGTACGGCATTTGAGGCTGGCATAGAGGCTGGGAAAAAAAGTTTGTAAAGTAGGGTTTTTTTGGTGGGAGGGGGTTAGTGACCACTGGGGGAGTCCAGGGAGGTCATCCCCGATTCCCTCCAGTGGTCATCTGGTCAGTTGGGGCACTTTTTTGGGACTTGTTCATGAAAAAAAGGGTCCAAAAAAAGTGACCCAAAATCGCGGTCAAAATGCCTTTTTTTCGATTATCAGCTAAAGACGCCCATCTCTCCTCGGCCGATAACCACGCCCCAGTTCTGCCTCTGACACACCCCCGTCAACTTTATTCGTTTCCGCGACGGAGTGCAGTTGGAAACGCCCAAAATCGGCTTTCGATTATACCGATTTGGGCGCCTTTGCGAAATAAACGCCTATCTCCCAATTTAGGTCGCACTATAGGCATTTTTCTCTTTCGAAAATAAGCTGGATAGTGACCCAACAGAGCTCTATTTTGGTGTAATCCACCTGCATCAGGGGTCTTAATGTGCATGTGCCAGATTCTATAGAACTCCTTTTAATATCTGTGGTACTTCAATGGCTTAGCATCAGGTGCAATGGCTTGCAAAGTAAAAGTTTCAAATATATTTTATCAAGTGCCTGATTCGGAGATCTGGCAGTTCCTGAATAAATATGTGTAAAGTAGCTGTGACTTGGGTCCTTGCACAGGGTTTTTTTTTTTAAAGGGATATCTTTGAAGATTATAAAATGGCTGATGGAATTCCTCAATTGTTTTTTTGTTTCGGGAATTTTTTCAAGTTTCTTTAGGGAATATTATCCACATTCCAATTTTAAAATTTCCCAGTGCATACCTTTCAGTATGTGCCAATTTTTGTCCAATTGCCAGACTCTATTGAGGCTATTCAGGTACAAAAGTATTTAATACAGTATAACATTTTGGATCCTCAACAATCAGGTTGTAGGCAGTATTTGTAGGGTTGAATTGTTTTTTTCATCTTTGTTAATAGAAAAAGTCCAGATAGAAATAAAAAAGGGATTGGTACTCCAGGATCTGAGCTGGCTGTTTGGGCTGGCAGAGGCATAGTGTTGTGGGCAGGGCAGTCCTTGAAGCAGAAGGAAGATTATAGCTGCCCGAGGTACTGCCTTTGAGAGAGGATGGAACAAGCACCATGAGGCAGTTATAATCTATCTTCTGCTCTGAGGATCACTCTGCCTGCAGCACTGTGCTCTGCCTGCCCAGATGGCCCTGGCTCAGATACAAGTCACTGCAGGGGAAGGGGAGAGAGGAGATGTCCCCCAGCTCAGATCTCGGTCAGTGCAGGAAAGATGCCTTTTAGACACCTCCCGTTTGGGCATTCAGAAGTCTGGCACCAATGTGTATAGGCACCCAAATGGCAGCACCTATATCGCAATGCCTATACTATGGCACCCAAATGGCAGCACCTAAAAGTCCTACTTTGCAATGGAAGATCTTTCCACAAATCAAATAATTTCACTACTTTCCCCATCATCTCTTCACACTCAAATTCTACAGATTTGAGAGCACCAGAGAAATACACATATAAATTAATTTTCTCCCTCTCTCATTGTGAAGGAGTACTATGCCTGTTCCATCCTGTCTCAAAGGCACAGCCTAGAGCAACTATGATCTACCTTTTGCCCCAAGGATTGCCCCACCCGCAGCATTATGCCTCTGCTGGCCCAGACAGTCTAGTTCAGATTTTGCTCAGTGCAAGAGAGTTGAGAGAAGAAAGATGGCCCTCAGCTCACATCCTGGTCAGTGTGGAGGATGGGGAGAGGACGTTTAGACACCACCTGTTTGAACAACCAAAAGGAGAATTCAGTGGCACCCAAGAATCATGGGTGCTCAAACGGCAGCACCCAAACTGTGCCACCCAATCAGCAATAGTCAAAAATCACACTCCCCTTCTGTAGACCATTTTTGGTAGGTGTGCTCTGTTCAAGATGGTGCCCTTGCCCAAACTGCTGTATGGCTTACAAGCATTGTCTTCCTAGCTAACATGAAAGTATATGTCTATTCTACAATCTGTGATTAGTCAGTTTATATGGAGGCTCATCTCAGTTGAGACAAGATTCAGTTACCTAAACATTGGAGTGGCTTGGGCATACCAAAATTGCTCCTCTATAATGTGGCATGCCAGGTGAGATATATGTGTGTTTTACTAGGCAATAAATTTTGCTCAGCAGGGTTGATAGAGGGCATATTAGCTCTATATTCACCATTGTAAGTTTTACATGTCTGGGATGGGATACTCTCCAAAGGTGTTAAGGCTCACCCTCTGATGGAGCTTGTAGTCCATGCATGGTGGTGGTTTCTTGAAAGGGAAAGCAAAAGGTGGTATGCAGTGTATCTGGATTTTCAGAAAGCTTTTGACAAAGTTCCTCATGAGAGACTCCTGAGAAAATTAAAAAGTCATGGGATTGGCGGCAATAACCTTCTGTGGATTAGGAATTGGTTATCGGACAGAAAACAGAGGGTGGGGTTAAATGGCCATTTTTCTCAATGGAGGAGGGTGAATAGTGGAGTACCGCAGGGATCTGTAGTGAGACCAGTGCTATTTAACATATTTATAAATGATCTGGAAAACAGAACAACGAATGAGATGATTAAATTTGCAGATGACACAAAACTATTCAAAGTTGTCAAAACATATGCAGATTGTGAAAAATTGAAGGAAGATCTTAGGAAAATGGAACACTTGGCATCCAAAGGTGGACTAATGCAAAGTGATGCACATCCTATATAATAAAACGCACCTCCAACATTCTGAAGCTGACTGCATGGCTGAGGCATTCCTGCTCTCTGTATCCATCTCCTGAATTGACATCATGTACTTCCGGGTTCGTCACAAGCAGAAGTGACCAACCACACGAGGTTTCTCGGCTTCAGAATGTTGGAGGTGCATTCTATTAAATAGGATTGGTCAGTTCCTTGAAGCACAGCCAGAGCTCAGCGTCCTGCACAGTAGCGCTCAGACACCAGATAGAGAGAGGGGGGGCTGACACCAGAGGGGGGGGGGAGGTATCTCTGTCACACACACACACTCTCTCTCTCACACACACACTCTCTCTCTCTCACACACACTCTCTCTCACAGTCAATGTCTTTCTCTCTCTCACACACTGTCTCTCACACACTCTATGTCTCACACTGTATCACATTCACTCTCTGTGTCACACAGTCACTCACACACTCTCTTGGTCTCATACACTCAGTTTCACAGAGAGTCTGTGTCTCACACACACGCTCTCTCTCTTGCACACACTGTATCTGTGTGAAACACACACACTCTCTCTCTCTCTCTCACAGACACACTCGCACCCAGACTCTCTCTCTCTCTCTCACACACTCACACACTCGCACATCCACTCTCTCTCTCTCACACACAGTCACTCTCACATACACTCTCTCAAACATTCACACTCCGAGGAAAACCTTGCTAGCGCCCGTTTCATTTGTGTCAGAAACGGGCCTTTTTTTTACTAGTTGAGAAGAATAATTTGAATCATAATTACCTGATGTTAAGATTCACTTTCGGAGTCAGCATTCAAGAAAAAGATCTAGGTGTCATTGTAGACAATATGCTGAAGTCTTCTGCCCAGTGTGCAGTAGCAGCCAAAAAAGCAAACATGATACTAGGAATTATTAGGAAAGGGATGAAAAATAAGACCAAGAATATTATAATGCCTCTGTATTGCTCCATGGTGCGACCTTACCTTGAGTATTGTGTTCAGTTCTGGTCTCCATATCTCAAAAGATATAGCAGAATTGGAAAAGGTTCAACAAAGAGAACCAAAATAATAAAGGGGATGGAACTCCTCCCATATGAGGAAATGCTAAGAGGTTAGGAGTCTTCAGCTTGGAAAAGAGATGGCTGAGGAGGGGATAAAATTGGTGTCTATAAAATCCTGAGTGGTGTAGAACGGGTAGAAGTGAATTGATTTTTCACTCTTTCAAAAGATACAAAGACAAGGATACACTCAATGAATTTATTATTATTAATTTGGATTTTGCTCACACCTTTTTCAGTAGTAGTGCAAGGTGAGTTACATTCAGGTACAGTGGTAGTTCTCTATCCCTGGAGAGCTTACAATCTAAGTATGTACCTGAGGCAGTAAAGGGTTAAGTGTCTTGCCCAATATTACAAGCAGGAGCAGTGGGATTTGAACCGGCTCCACTCTACTCCACTCCTATATGGAAATAACAATAACACAGCTGGACAAAGGTGTAAAAAAAATATGAAACACATTCTTCATTAACAGAAACTTGAGGCCTGTTACATCACAGGGCCAGGAACAAAAGATGAAAAGTCTCTTCACAGGGCCTGGAACAAAAGATGAAAAGTATCTTTAATTCAGATAACAGCCTTAACCAGGGCATGTGTCTCTTGACTGCCATGCCCCAAACACAGCCTATAATGTCTTCTTCGCTCTCTCTCAGTTTCCAGATCTGGGTCCAGGCAGAAATCAGAACAGGGCTTACAAGTCTCAAATCCAAAAGTTGGCTTACCTCAGAGCCTGGTATCCACTGTAAATTTTATTTCTTAAAGAGGTGGGAAGAGGTCAGTGACCACTGGGAGATTAAGAAGGGGTCATGACATCATCCTTCCAGTGATCAGCTGCTCAATTGGGGAACTTTTTTGTACCCTGGATGTGAATGAAGCAGCAAAAATCCTTTTTTGCCTTGGACGTTCCTTCCCATTCCATTATTGCTGAAAGATGTCCTAATTTTGGGCCCACCCTAGTCCCATCTAAAACACACTTCCAACACGCTTCCCTTAATTTTTGGATGAACTACAGTGTAAAACCACCAAATTCTGGAGGAGTGGCCTAGTGGTTAGGGTGGTGGACTTTGGTCCTGAGGAACTGAGTTCAATTCCCACTTCAGGCACAGGCAGCTCCTTGTGACTCTGGGCAAGTCACTTAACCCTCCATTGCCCCAGGTACAAATAAGTACCTGTATACAATATGTAAGCCGCATTGAGCCTGCCATGAGTGGGAAAGTTCGGGGTACAAATGTAACAACAAAAAAAATTCTGCCTTTTGAAAATTGTGATTTGGATTTTTTCGGCAAATGGACTTTTTTTTGGACATTTTGAGACATCCATCTGCTTAAAAAATGAGTGCCTTGATGTTTTCATGATGCTTTTAAGTTGTTTTTTGTTGCTATGTTATGGTTTTTCTTTTAGTTGTTATCTTAAACATGAATAAAAAGATTTGAACTAAAACAAAACAAAACAAAAAAAAGAACTGGTCGGCCACATTATACTATACATGTTTATGTCTATTTGGATTTACTGTGCTACCTTTTACAATGGATATAGGGATGTAGTCCTGATTTCTGGTTACCAAAATAGTTCTCTGAAAGGACATTCATCTAGACTGATTCATTTAATTATATTTTTATCCAGTGCCCATCTCAAATGGTACAGTGTCTCCACATACCAGTCGTTTGAAAGGGAAACTCTGGACAGGTTCACCTTTCTAGACAGGAAGTGCTAAGACCACACAGGATGTTCCAAATGGTTGTACTTGTCCTTGGATTGCAACTCTTTTCTATAGCTTTGATCACAAAAGATAATCTCATCCACTCATTCAACTTTAACATCACCATTCAACTTTAACGTCACCCTTCCTTCATCTAGCCAACAGCCTCTTGTGAAAATATCTCAGTACCCACCAGTACCTAGACTTCAAACATTGCACCTGGTTGATACATTTTATCAGGAGGCACACCACTATTTGAACTCCATAGTGGTGAAAAATGAACTGCTGCTGAGGGCCTTCAGCGTACCCAGGAACCCTTTCTCTGACTGAAGGCCTTTGTCAGATGTAGGTGTGAAATTTTTTAGAAGCTGCTGTGAGGGCTGCAGCAAAGCTAGAGGAGAACTAGAAGACTTTCTGATGCAGATTTGTCAAAAATTGCTAGCATACCTGAATGTTACTTGCCTTGAGCTACTACTGAAATGGCATGACCTAAATCCAAATAAATACATTTATATTATCTCTAAACCAGTTCTATAAGTCATTCAACCTTATGTGCAAATATTATGGGAGTAATTCTATAAAGAAGGCATCAAGGTTTAGGCACCAAGAATGTGCATGTGACCTGAATACTGGCAGATAGGAATGTATGGCACGGACAACAGAGGCTTAGAGCCACATGCAAACAGTCCTCCAACCAACAGAACAGACCAAAAATAAAAGAGCAAACAGCTTTATTAAAATCAGATGCCCATATTTTAATAAAGCTGTGTTTGCTCTTTTATCTTTGCTGTGCTCTGTTGCAGTGGTGTAGCCAGACCTGAGATTTTGGGTGGGCCCATAGCTAATATGGGTGGGCACTATATATATATCTATATATCTATAGATATATAGATATAGATATATATAGAGAGAGATGTTTATGATGCAAAAAAAAAAAAGCATTTACAATTTTATTACCTGCTGGCTGGGCTGGGCTGGCAGCTGCTGCTGCTTACCTTGGCAGTAAAGTTAATACAGAGACACTGGAACTCGATTCGAATGATCTCTCCAACAACTCCAATGAATCGATTAGAAGAACTTTTCCCAACTTGCCAATACGTCGTCGTCCACTCCAGGCAGGGCCAGGCTGAGGCTCACCTCGCACCTGCGTGCATGCGTGCACGTGCTGCAGCTATTTTTTTTAGCCTGCCCCTGCCCTCAAATGCCACGAGCGAGTGGACGGAGCGAGAGCGAGGCTGAGCACGCCGCCTCGCACAGCCATGTCCAGTCATTAGCGCTCCTGCTACCGCTACCCGCGTAGGATGGATGAGATGGAAGGAATCATGGAAATAAAAACAACTACGACACGGCGCGCTGCGTGGCCCTGCAAGTGCATGCCTGAAAGTAGGCGCCTAGGCGGGCTGATGTTGTCTGAGCCGATCAGCTGAGCCTGAGCGGGTGCCCGGCTGCATGCGACGTGGTACGTTAGGCTGCCGCTGCTGCAGTCACAGTGTATGTGCGTGGTGTGCGGGCCTGAGTGAGACGAAATCGGGCTGGAGTGGAGAGTCTGTGGGAGCCTGATCAGCTGACTGAGCCGGTGCGGGTGCTGTCCCTGCCGTGCCATGCTGCTGCAATGTGTGTGCGCTTGGGTGGGCGGGCCTGGGCTGAAATTGGGTGGGCCTGGGCCCACCCAGGCCCACCCGTAGCTAAGCCCCTGCTTGTTGGATGGATGACTATATATGAATGTATGTGCACACGTACACACGTAAGTGTCAATATTTTGGTTAGTGCTATTTTATAAAATGGTGCCTAAATATGATGCAAGTCGGCATTCACATGACCGCTATCTGGGCAAAATACTGTAATCTACAAATGTTTTTTTGTAATTTAGGTGCAATCATTTATATCAACTCTGACTGGTGTAAGTGATCGTACCTTAATTCTAGGCATGTGTTTGACATGTTACACTGGTATTCTATGAAGAAAAACATGCACATACTTTTCTTTACAAACATGCACATACTTTTCTTTACAGAATAAGGTACAAATAAATGCTTTGTGGGTACCTAAACACCCCTTTACACAATTTTCCTCCTAGTGTATACAAATCTATTTAATGGATATTAATTGTAGCTATATAGAAAATCAATCTGTTTAGGCGTACCATCAGGACTAACTGGGAAACATGGGGGGGGGGGGGGGGGGGGATTTGCAAAGTGATGGTACGCCCAACACGAGCTTACCGTTCACTAAACAGGAAGCTCGCTGGGCTACTGCAGTAGCCTAGTGGTAGTTCCCTCCCCTAGCGTGCACCATTTCTGGTACTGCAAAATATTTCAATTTTTGTAGCACCAGTGTGTGTAATCAGGCAGTGTTATGTGCTGCCCGGTTACTTCCGGGTTAGTGTGGGAGCCCTCACCACCACATCAATGGGTGGCGGCAAGTATTCCAAAATGGCCATGCTGCAAGTGCTTCACTTGCCGCATGGCCATTTCTTGAAAAACCCCCCCAAAGATCTGACTTTTACCCGCTGCGGTAAAAGGGGGCCTTGGCGTGCATCAAAAGCACACCTTAATGCCAGTGCAGGCCCTATTTTGCTGCAGTTTCATAAAAGGACCCTTGGATTAAGCAAAATATTACATATGCTGTAGGTTGAATTTGGCAAGGAGTTAGGTGTTATGTTAGACATGCAGAAGTCATCAAACTCTACAGTTCATAATTGCAATTTCATTTTAGATTCTCATGTTGCAAAGGAGCAAATTTATATGCAGTCTTCCATGTAGATTCTGTATTTGATAAGTAAGAGACACAAAAAGTAAGAGAGACAAAATATCAGCATGATTTTAAGGAGTGTTGTGCTGCTTGGAGGCACTGGGGTCTTTTACTAAGGCCCGCTCATGTTTTTGGCACACACTAAAAGTGGGCGTGCGCTAAATGTTAGAGATGCCCATAGGAATGCATTGGCATTAACATTTAGCGCACACCCAATTTTAGCGTGCACCAAAAACGTAAGCGCGCCTTAGTAAAAGACCCCCACTAACCTTATATTCCAGACACATTACTATCCTGCTGGAGGCACTATTTTTCAGGGTCCATATTCAAAGGTAATTATTCATTTAAGGGCAGTAAATCTGTAAATTTTCTGAAAATATGTGGATTATTGGGCTTTTAAATCACTATCAGGCTTATTTTCGAAAGAGAAGGGTGCCCATCTTTCGACACAAATCTCTTCCCTCACCCCTTCCTAAGCGCTACACATTACTAATTGTATCCGATAGCATGTTATGACAATGTTATCAAAACTATGTAAGCCACATTGAGCCTGCAAATAGGTGGGGGAATGTGGGATACAAATGCAATAAATAAATAAATAAGATGGGCGTTCTTCTCACAGGGTCGCCCAAATCGGCATAATTGAAAGCCAATTTTGGGCACCCTTAACTGCTTTCCATCGCAGGGATGACCAAAGTTCATGGGGGGAGGGTGTCGGAAGCATAGCGAAGGTGGGACTGGGGCATGCTTAACACATGGGCGTCCTATGCCAATAATGGAACAAAGAAGGGTGTCCCTGATGAACACTTGGGCGACTTGGTCCTTTTTTTTTTTTACAACCAAGCCTCAAAAATGAGCAGATGACCACTGGAGGGAATTGGGGATGACCTCCCCTTACTCCCCCAGTGGTCACTAACCCCCTCCCACCCTAAAAAAATGTTTTAAATATTTTTGCCAGCCTCAAATATCATACCCAGCTCCATGACAGCAGTATGCAGGTCCCTGGAGCAGTTTTAGTGGGTACTGCAGTGCACTTCAGGCAGGCGGACCCAGGCCTATCTCCCCCCCCCCCACCCGTATCTGTTATACTTGTGGAGGAAACAGCGAGCCCTCCAAAACCCACCAGAAACCCACTGTACCCACATCTAAGTGCCTCCCTTCATCCCTAAGGGCTGTGGTAGTGGTGTACAGTTGTGGGGAGTGGGTTTGGGGGGGGGGGCTCAGCACACAAGGTAAGGGAGCTATGCACCTGGGAGCTTTTTCTGAAGTCCACTGCAGTGCCCTCTAGGGTGCCCGGTTGGTGTCCTGGCATGTGAGGGGGACCAGTGCACTATAAATGCTGGCTCCTCCCACGACCAAATGGCTTGGATTTGGTCGTTTCTGAGGTGGGCGTCCTCAGTTTCCATTGTCGCCGAAAACCGGGGACAACCATCTCTAAGGACGTCCTAAATGTTGAGATTTGGGCGTCCCCGACCGTATTATTAAAATGAAAGATGGATGCCCATCTTGTTTCGATAATATGGGTTTCCCCGCCCCTTCGTGGGGACGTCCTGCGAGGACGTCCTCAGGAAAACTTGGGCGCCCTGTTCGATTATGCCCCTCTAAAAAGACCAATATTATCCATATATTTGTGGGCCAGGTTAGGACAGTCCAAAATATTAAACAGATAGTGATGATATCCAGCTGCTACTTACATAAGATATATGATTAGTTTAAACCTAAATTAAACAGTCAGTGCTGGTTGCAGTCACTATGCTATATATATATATACACAGATTAAGTTGAAAGCTTAGCTCCATTGTTTAATTTGAGCTGATGGCCACATGTCTGAATAAGGACATGCATCACCACATAACCTCTAGCATGGATGGTATGAATACTGTATGGTTAGAGGTATTGCCCTTCATAATTAGGGTACGCTCCTAAGAATGGTGTTAAGGGCACTGCACTGCTGAAGGTGCTGCCTTTCACAATCAGGGCAAGCCTCAACACTAAGCACCCAATCATTTGCTGCTGGAAGCACTTTCCATCAAAACTAGGCTTTCTTGATAGAGTACAGGAATAGGGGTGTATACAGGAATAGGGGTGTGCACCTGCAACATATTTTGTTTTGTTGTGGGTTTTTCATTGCTATTTTTTTCACTTATTTTGTTTTCTTGTGTGTATAAATATGGTTTTTATGAGGGTAATTTTATAACAGGGCACCAAGGCAGGGAAGGCACATAGGCACTTTGCTGCACCTACTTTATAAAGGTAACATGTGCAGGCAGCAGAACGCCTCCCTTCAGCCCTCCTTCCCTCCCTGTGTCCCACCCTTGTCTGACGTAACTTCCGCGAGGGCGGGTCACAAGGAGGAGAGGAGGACCGAAGGGAGGCGTTCTGCTGCCTGCAGCGCTGCTTTCACGGAGGTGAGATTGTGATTTCAATGCAGGGGGCCCAGCCCGGTGGCGAACGGAGGGGAGGAGCGGCGGTGACCTCGGGGGGTGGGGGTGGAGGGGAGAGCGGGGGGCAGCGAGGGCAGCAGGGGCGGGGCCCCGGGGGCACCCTTGCTCTGGGCCCGGCCCAGTCTCTCGGCGGCCCTGAGGAGGGTGAGAGCGGAAGACAAACCAGGGTAGATACAAGCAGGAGGGAGACTGAGAGCGGAAGACAAACCAGGGTAGATACAAGCAGGAGGGGGACTGAGAGCGGAAGACAAACCAGCGTAGATACAAGCTAAAGACAAGCCAGGGTAGATACAAGCAGGAGGGGGTCTGAAGCTAAAGACAAACCAGGGTAGATACAAGCAGGAGGGAAACTGAAGCTAAAGACAAACAGGACAAGAACTAGCAGGGCTAGAACTGCAACAAGCACTCAAGGACGAAAGCTCATCTGAAGACCTCTGTTGCAAAGGCAAATCTGAAAGTTCCCAGGTGCTTAATAAAGGCAATTACAGATGAGGTCACACTGGTGAGGCTTGGCAGCAGAAACACCAGGGCAAGTCTGGAGTGCTGGAACAACAGGACTGGAATGAACTCTGGAACATGTCTGAGAAACAGGAAGAAGGCAGTCCACAGCAGCCATGGGGCCTGGTCACCCAGAGGCAAGGTGAGTGTAGGCTAAGGCATGGAATACAGTCACAATTGTGACAGAAACAGACTACTGTGTGGCTGTGTTAAGGGTTTTTGTGGTAGTTTGCCTGTTTCTGTGCATTAAACCACATTTTACTGAATTTTTTTTTAATTTGCATAAAGTCTTTAGTAACCATTAAAACATGAAAGAAAGCTTGCTGAGCTCAACTAATGGTACACATTATCATAAGTTATACAAACAACCAAAAACACTGTGCGCACCACAATCCAACAGTTTCAACATCCGTATAATAACCTTAAGGGACTTCAGTGTTTTAATTTTTATCATAAAAATATATCCCCCTCAGTGCCCTCCCTTCCCCCCCCCCTTCCGGGGGAAAATCCCTTGACACATCCCCCTACACCCTTCTCTCTCAGCTGACATTACTCTCATTCAACACTAAGGGCCAGATGCACTAAACTTTAACGACCCTTTGATGAACAGTTTTCCTACCCTGGCATGCATTAAAGCCCAATTTCCGACAACGGTAGCAGCAAATGAAAACGGAATGCAGATGAGCAAATTGTGTAGAAACCCTCTTGAAATGAGATGCACTAAAGTTTTCCGCCTGCCCTAACGCTGGAAAACTGCCGGAAAGCTAACGACAGGTCTGTACCTGTCGTTAGGAAAGTCTGACTAAAAACTTTAATGTAAAAACAAAAAAAATAAAAACGAGGGGGGTGAAAACGCGCGTCAGGGGCGTCCTTTATTGACGCCCGAGGTTGCTGCTGCTCCCCGCTCCCCCTGCATCAATGTAAAAGTGAAAAAAAAAAAAGGATCGGGAGGTGGCAAAGGCGCTCGTCAGGAGCGTCCTTTATGGACGGCCTTGCCCCCCCGCCCGAGGTCGCCGCTGCTCCCCGCTTCCCCTCCTGCATTAAAAAAAAACAAAAAAAACAAAAATCAAAGCTGTAGCAACCCCGGCCCCCCTCCCTTCCTTTCTCTCATCAACTCTTTCTCCCCACAGCTCTGCCTCCCGCCATCCTCCGTCCCGTGCCCCTCCCCCGCCGCCACCCCTGAGGTCGTTGCCGCCACTCCCCCCTCCACCGGTCCCCCCTCTGCCTTACCGGGCCCGCGCAGCGCCTCTCACCTCTGTGTGAAGGCGCTGCACGGGCAAGAACATATGATGCCTCTTCGCCAAGTCTTCACGTCTCTCCTTTCCTCCTGGGCCCGCCCCCGTCTGACATAAGTAACCTACGTAGTTACTTACGTCAGACGGGGGTGGGCCCAGGAGGAAAGGAGAGACGCGAAGACTCGAGGCATCAGATGTTCTTCTTGCCCGTGCAGCGCCTTCACACAGAGGTGAGAGGCGCTGCGCTGGCCCGGTAAGGTGGAGGGGGGGAGCGGCGGTGGGGGCGGGACACGGGGGGCGGAGGATGGCGGGAGGCGGAGCTGTGGGGAGAAAGAGTTGATGAGAGGAAGGGAGGGGGGTGCGGGGCTGCTAAAGCTTTGATTTTTTTTTTTTTTTTTTAATTTAATGCAGGGGGAGGGAAGCGGGGAGCAGCAGCGACCTCGGGTGGGGGGGGGGGGGGGCAAGGCCGTCCATACAGGATGCTCCCGATGAGCGCCTTTGCCCCCTCCAGATCCTTTTTTGATTTTTGTTTTGATGCAGGGGGAAGCGGGGAGCCACGTGTTTATGTTGTTGGGTTTTTTTGTGGTTTTGACGTTTGTGGCATGCGCAGAGCAGCCAGCATAACGCTTGGCTGCTCTGCGCATGCTTTAGGGGCCGATTACCGATGGGGATTACACCAGTTTAACGAATCTTCAATGTATTGTACTTTACAATACCGCACCAAACATGTGCGGCTTGTTTTTTTGGTGCATTCTTCGTTTTTTAAAATTCGTTAAGGACTTTTACGTTTTAAATTTTTTTATGTTTGGTTGATGCATCTGGGCCTAAGAATGAAAGGTTTCCAGACAGAATGCCATTTACTCTGCTGTTGCCTACGCTCTGCTAAGAGCCTCTCCATTTCACAAACATAACTCAATTTATTGAGCCATCTCGTAACTTCCAGCAAGAAACATGTCTGTATCCTCACGAAAGTACCTCAACCTGCACTACCCCAGCTGTAAAGGTCTCAAGTACAAAACTTATTATGGATCCAATTTTTCCTTCCTGGGCAGCCGTCTATGGAACGCTCTCCCTAGACCTATCTGAGCAATCCATGACCGCCTACCATTCAGAAAAGCACTAAAACCCCATCTATTCAAACAAGCAAAGAAATGCAAAGTGATGCACTTAGGGAGTAGAAATCCAAGGGAGAAGTATGTGTTAGGCGGGGAGAGTCTGATAGGCACGGACGGGGAGAGGGATCTTGGGGTGATAGTATCTGAGGACCTGAAGGCGACGAAACAGTGCCACAAGGCGGTGGCCGTAGCTAGAAGATTGCTAGGCTGTATAGAGAGAGGAGTGACCAGCAGAAGAAAGGAGGTTTTAATGCCCCTGTATAAGACGTTGGTGAGGCCCCACCTGGAGTATTGTGTTCAGTTTTGGAGGCCGTATCTTGCAAAGGATGTTAAAAAAATGGAAGCGGTGCAAAGAAAAGCTACGAGGATGGTATGGGATTTACGTTCCAAGACGTATGAAGAGAGGCTTGCTACCTGAACATGTACACCCTGGAGGAAAGGAGGAACAGGGGTGATATGATACAGACGTTCAAATATTTGAAAGGTATTAATCCGCAAACGAATCTTTTCCGGAGATGGGAAGGCGGTAGAACGAGAGGACATGAAATGAGATTGAAGGGGGGCAGACTCAGGAAAGATGTCAGGAAGTATTTTTTCACGGAGAGGGTGGTGGACGCTTGGAATGCCCTCCCGCGGGAGGTGGTGGAGATGAAAACGGTAACGGAGTTCAAACATGCGTGGGATATGCATAGAGGAATCCTGTGCAGAAGGAATGGATCCTCAGAAGCTTAGCTGAAATTGGGTGGCGGAGCAGGTGGGGGGAAGAGGGGGTGGTGGTTGGGAGGCGAGGATAAGGGAGGGCAGACTTATACGGTCTGTACCAGAGCCGGTGATGGGAGGCGGGACTGGTGGTTGGGAGGCGGGAAATACTGCTGGGCAGACTTATATGGTCTGTGCCCTGAAAAGGACAGGTACAAATTCAAGGTAAGGTATACACATATGAGTTTGTCTTGGGCAGACTGGATGGACCATGCAGGTCTTTTTCTGCCGTCATCTACTATGTTACCCAAAAGACCCAGATTAATCTCATGAACCCATCTACCTTACATATACTGAAGAGAAAACGACATTGACCCAGAATCTATCTCCCACCTTACCCTCCTCTCTCTATCACTTGTCTCTACCTACCTACCTACCCATCCATTTACTACCCATCCATCCTTCTATTATGTTATACTTAATTTCCTACTTTACATAACAAAGTTCTGTGTTACCTATTACAATGTAAGCCGGATTGAGCCTGCTTTTGGTGGGAAAGTGCGGGATACAAATATAATAAATAATAATATCGGGGGGAACCACAGACTGTTTCCAATGCATGCCTCATCAGTGCCTGCTGAGCCGGTGTGAGACCCACTGCCCTTACAGAGAAAAGGAAGATTTCAGGAGCCCATGTAATTGAACACCCCACCCATCTCTGCAACCTACTGTGGACCGCTTTCCAGAATGCTCTAACTTTTACACAGGACCACCACACATGCCCCATTGTTCCCCTATTACCACACCCTCTCCAACACAAACCTGAGGAAATTGGATATATACGCTGGAGACAATCAGGTGTTAGGTACCATCTAAACAGTACTTTCACTGCCTTCTCTTTGAAAGGTACATGGATTGACACCTTCGCCACTGCCCGTTCTATTCTCTCCCATTCAACATCCCCCAGGTCCATACCAATCTCCCTCTGCCACACCCTCCTATGGTGAATGTAAAGTGGGGACTGCATACTAATACATCTATATAAGCGGCTAATCAAGCCACGAGAAGATGAGAATTTTTCACAGATCTCTTCCAAGCATAATTTTTCCCCGAGTTACCACCGATCGGACCGCTGCCGTCTTGAGAAAGTGCAACAACTGGAAATACGCAAAATCATCCTTCCCTACCACAGGATACGTTGCCGCCAAAGCAGAAAAAGACAGCAAAGAATCCGCCTCGAACACTTGGCCCCATATTTTCAAGCCCTCACCATACCACCTTGTAAATACCCCCTTCGTGTTTCCCGGCAAGAATAAAGGATTAAACGCTATGGGTGACAAGCGAGACAGGACACACCTATTTGAGAAAAGACTATCCCAATAATAAAGAGTAACATGATTAGATAGGCACAATCCCTCCCCCAACGATCTGAGCAACTTCAGAAGCCACATAAGTGCGCCCAATGGACTCGGACCCAATGAGTGCTGTTCCAAGTGTACCCATTCTCTATCCGGGTAATCCTGATACCATTCAACTGCTGCCTGCCCTTGAGCGGCTCTATAGTACCACGTTAGGTTAAGAACTCCCATCCCACCCCTCCTCCTCTCTTGATAAAGAAGAGAACGCGATAACCGCGGGCGTTTACCAGCCCAAACAAAGCGCACAATACGATCCTGAAGAACTGCAAGAAACCGCCTGGGTATCATCACAGGGAGAACTTGAAATAGATATAACAAGCGAGGCAAAACATTCATCTTAACAATAGCTATCCTGCCAAACCATGAAACAGCCAGATCCCCCCACCGATCCAAATCTGCTGCAATAACTCTAGCCAAGTCCTTGTAATTAGCTGAGAAAACCTCAGAGAGGTTAGAAGTCAAATTTACACCCAAGTAGCGAATTCCTTTAGCAGCCCAGCGAAAAGGGAAGGAAGACTTCAAGGAGTCCACTAGCTCTGCAAAAAGAGTTACATTCAAGGCCTCTGACTTTGTCATATTTACTTTAAACCCAGACACTGCCGAATACTCCTCAATGATGCATAAGAGATTGGGGAGCGTAGTCAAGGGGCGAGTCATGAACAACAAGACATCATCCGCAAAAAGAGCCTTCTTATGCGTCCTGCCAGCTATATGAACTCCTGATATATCCGGACTCATTCGCACCCTTGAGGCTAGAGGCTCCATAACTATAGCAAACAATAAGAGGGACAGGGGACACCCCTGACGAGTTCCTTTATACAATGTAAACAGCTCCGAATTACTCCCATTTCTCCTCACACACGCTGTAGGAGAATCATAGAAAGCCTGAATCCACCCCCGAAACTGTGCCCCAATTCCCAAAGCCTCCAAAACCTTGTACATAAAGGGCCAATGAACCCGATCAAAGACTTTCTTAGCGTCCAAACTAAGAAGACACAGAGGCCTCTGATCTCTCTTAGCTAGGTACATTAAATCTACTACTCTCCGTATATTAGACACAAACCCACTTGATCAGGGTGAATAAGCACCGGTAGCAATGAGGCCAGACGACTCGCCAGAACTTTGGCTAGTATTTTAACATCAGCATTCAAAACCGAAATAGGCTGATATGAGCCACACTCCGTGTGATCTTTATCCTGCTTGGGCAACACTGCTATCCAGGCCTCCCTCATAGATAGAGGCAAGGGCTCCCCCGCACCCACCTGATTAAACAAATCCGCAAGGAGCAGAGCCAGCTCAGAGGCAAATGTTTTGTAAAACTCATTCGGAAACCCATCCAACCCCGGAGACTTATAGGAAGGAAGACTTCGAATGGCCTCTTGAATCTCCAATGGAGTGACCGGCTTATCCAGCATTGCCTGTTGCTGAAAAGTCAGGGAAGAGAGGTCACTATCTGCCAAATACTCTGCGATGGACTCCAATGGAGGGTTAATCTCCTGCTCATATAAGGCTTTATAAAAGTCTCCAAAACGCTTACGTATATGCTCGGAAGTGTGTAACACCCCACCCCTACCATCACGTATCTGTGTAACCTTGCGATCTACTTTTTGCTTATGTAACCTTATAGCAAAGAAACGCCCCGCCTTGTTAGCAAACTCGTATGAACCCACCTTATATCTGGCTTGCATCAAACTAAGCTGCTCCGAATAAATGGAGTCAAGCTGAAGTCTCTGCCCAAGCAACTCTTGCAGAATCTGGGGAGAGCCGCTAAACTTATGTTGCTCCTCCAAAAGGCGAATTCTCTCCAAACAACTCGCTATCTGGGCCTTACGAGCAAATGCGCGTTTACTAGCTATTTGCAAAAACTATCCCAAACTGTATGAAGCGGTGGCCCCGAATCAATGTTAAACTCCAGATATTCCTTTAACACTTTCCTATAACCCTCCACTACCTTCCCTTCCTGCAGCACACTAGTATTTAGCATCCACCTCTTGTCCTTAATTTCTGTCCGTATAGTTGGCAGAGAGACCCAAACTGGTGCATGGTCCGATATTGTCATATTTCCTATTCCCGCCTCTGGTCCCCGCTCTACCAATGCAGTGTCAAGAAAAATGTAATTGATATGTGAGTAGGATCCATGCACTGGCGAGTAAAATGTGTAGTCTCTATTCCTCACATGCGTCAACCTCCACAAATCTAAGGCTCCCAACGAATAAGCTAATGACCCTAATGCTTGCGACTCGTTATTGTCCATTCTGTTGATGGCTCCTGTACAGTCTAAGGCCAGATTCACCACAGCATTGAAATCACCCCCCAAAATCAATGAACCCTGAACAAATGCAGCCAGCGAGCTCTTCACCTTAGTGTAAAAGTCCACTTGGCCTGTGTTTGGAGCATATATAGACGCAGGGCCGTGCCGATGCGGTAAGCAAGGTAAGCGCCGCAGGGGGGTGCCCACCTCTGGAGGGCGCGGCCGCGGTGCTTACCCTCACCCCGCGCCGCCGAGGCCTTTAAATCTTTTGGTCGCAGCAGCGTCAGTGAAAGCACTGCCGACCAGTGGCGTAGCAAGGGCGGGGCGGTGGGGGCGGTCCGCCCCGGGTGTCACCAGAAAGGGGGGTGCCACTGCTCTTCATCCTGGCACCCCCCCCCCCGCACCAGCCCTTTAAAAATAAATTGCCGACGAGATAGCGAGCGCAGCACCTCGTGTGCAAGTAAAAGAAGCGGATCCGATCATCTCATTGGGCCTTCCCTCACTGTCCCGCCCTCCTCTGTCGCAACTTCCTATTTCCTCTAGGGCGGGACAGTGAAGGAAGGCCCAATGAGATGATCGGATCCGCTTCTTTTACTTGCACACGAGGTGCTGCGCTCACTATCGCGTCGGCAATTTATTTTTAAAGACCGGGTGGCAGGGAGAAGACGAGGCAGGGTGAGGGTGGGGGATAGATGGGGTGAAGGTGGGGGGACTCGGATAGCAGAAGGGACTGGGTGGGAGACAGATGGGGTGAGGGGGACTTGGATGGGCAGAAGGGACTGGGTGGGAGACAGATGGGGTGAGGGTGGGGGGCACTTGGATAGCAGAAGGGACTGGGTGGGAGACAGATGGGAGAAGGGGCATGGAGCTGGAACTGGGGTCTGAAAAGTGAGCAGGAGGGAGAATGGGGTCATGCCTGGGGCAGGGGTGGATGGGAGAATCAATGGATCTGGAACTAGGGGCAGCCGCAGGTGGGAACTGGGAGCCGAAAAGAGGGGGCAGTGAGAGAGGGGGAATAGATCCTGGATGGAATGGGGAGTGAGAGGGAGGGCAGACCCTGAATGGATGGGAGGGGGAAAGAGAGAGGGCAAATGGTGAATCGAAGGAGCAGAGAGAAAGGGCAGACAGTGGATAGAAAGGAATGAAAGAGTAGAGAGAGTGGATGGAAGGGGGCAGAGATAGAGGGCAAATGCTAGAGGGAAAGGAGAGAGAGAGGGCAGATGGTGGATGGAAGGGGCAGAAATAGAGGGCAGATGTGGATGGAAGGGACATTAGAGAGGGCAGACACTGGATGGCAGAGAGAGAGCGAAGACAGATGCTGGATGGAAGGAAGATGGTGAAAAGAAGATGAGGAAAGCAGAAACCAAAGACAACAAACTGTAAATATATATTTTTATTATTTTGCTTTAGGATATAGTATTTTAGCTGTGTTAATAAATGTTTATAAATAGAACATGTAAATAAGGTAATCTTTTTATTGGACTAATTTTAATACATTTTGACTTAACTTTCAGAGAACAAAACCCCCTTCCTCAGATCAGGATAGGATACTGTAACAGCACTATACTGTATTGACCTGAGGAAGGAGATTTTGGCCTCTGGAAGCTAAATGTATTAGTCCAATAAAATGGTATTATTTTATTTTCTGTATTTGTTTTATTTCTATTTGTTAATTTGTAAAGTGGTGATTGGTATTTGTTAGTTTTTTCAAATTTACATCTGCTATCTTTATATTTTGCACAGTACTAGGAGACATTTTCTGTTTCTGTGGTGTTGCATTGTATGCATAGTCTGGCATCGGGGGTTCAGTTTAATTTTTGTCTAAATAGAAAGTTTATGATTACTTTTTCTATAGTGGATTAGGGTGTATCTGTGTTTGTGAAAAAGACATGGCTTTCAGTTGGCATTGACTGTGCAGGATCGACGATCTGTACTATTTTGTCTGGTTTCGTTTTACAATAGGTGAATTGATGTTCTAGTGCTCACTGTAGTGCTTAAGATGCTTTCCTTTTCCTTGTGTGACTCGTAGAAACGACTGCTTATGGTATGGTAAAATTGCTCTATAGGTCGTGAGTGTTTTGTATTCTCGGTATGCCTAGTACTGGATTTGGGGGGGGGGGGGGGGGTGTTAAAAAATGACTGGCCCCGGGTGTCAACTACCCTAGCTACGCCACTGCTGCCGACGTCTCCCTTCCCTTGCACTCGTTGGTTCCCTCAGTGTCCCGCCTTCTTCTGACATCAGAAGAAGGCGGACACTGAGGGAACCAAGAGCGCAAAGGGAAGGGAGACGTCGGCAGCGCTCCGCTTTCACTGACGCTGCTGCAACCGGAAGTAAAAGATTTAAAGGCCCCAGGGTGCGGAGGGAAGGGCAGAGAGGCATGGATGGGAGGGCAGAGAGGCATCGATGGGAGGGCAGGGCCCAGGGAGAGGACAAATTGCTGGAAGGGGAGGGGAGGGGAGGGGAGGGGAGAGAGGATTGCTGGCTATGGATGGAGGAGGGAAGGGCAGAGAGGGACAAGGATGGACATGGGGGCCCAGGGAGAGGACAAATTGCTGGAAATGGAGGGGAGGGGAGAGAGGAGGATTGCTGGCTATGGATGGAGGAGGGAAGGGCAGAGAGGGACAAGAATGGACATGGATGGGAGGGCAGGACCCAGGGAGAGAGGAGAAATTGCTGGAAATGGATATAGAGCAAGAAATGAAGAAGAAAGGAGAAAAGTAAAGAAATAAATGGAAAGGAAGCCCTGGAAATGGAGTTAAGAGGACAGATAGCAGCAGAATCAGATACTGGACCAGCATGATTGAAAAAAGAAAGTCACCAGTCAACAAAGGTAGAAAAAAATTATTTTATTTTCATTTTAGCGTTTGGAATATGTCCACTTTGAGAATTTACATCTGCTATCTTATTTTGCAATGTATAGCAATTTGTTTCTAAGAATATTGCTGACAATTCCTTTCAGTGTGGCAAGTGGTGAGCGATCATTTTCATGGGGGGGGGGGGGGCGTGATCATTTTCACGGGGGGGGGGGCGCCAACTGATAGTCTGCATGGGGGCGCCAGAGACCCTAGGCACGGCCCTGTATAGACGCCACCGTCAAATCCACTTAATTAAGAATAATATGTAAGAACAGAAAACGCCCTCCCGGATCCCTCTTAACATTCACTACCTGGGCTTGCACTGAGGAGTGAATCAACACCACCACCTCACATTTTTGGAGCCCTCGGCAGCGGAAACAAAATAGGTTAATGGGTAACTAGAATGAGAGAGAAGTTTTTCATGCATCCGGCGAAGGTGTGTCTCCTGCAAAAGAACCATATGCGGCCGTAACTGCATTAGTTACTTAAAGAATTTCTGTCGTTTCTGGGGCATATTCAGGCCCTTAACATTATAAGAGATTATCTTTAAATCTGTACTCATCTCTTAGTAATTAGACAAAGCATTCCATATATACACATCAAAAACCCTGCATTCCCAAAAATGAGAACCTCCATTCTCCCGTTGAGACCCAACATATCTTTCCCCCAACCCTCCCCTCATTCATACCCCCACCAGACAGTGCCCTATGGCCCTGAATGGGAAATCCAGGAAGTACCCCACGCAGACCAGATAGACCCGTTCACTACTCACACCCCCCCCATATGCACCCCCACTCAATCATAGTTCACCTTAACGTATACCACCTAGCCGCCATCCATACCCCACTTGACCATGTTAATCCCCCAGCAGCAAATGGCCTACAGAAATAAAGATTAATATTAATGTTCCACAGTGACCATATCACCAGAGTAGCAAACCCAGTCAATCAATGAGTCAAAGGAAATAACATCAAGTTTGATCCCCTTGCTTCTTGGTCTTCATAACTCTCTTCCAGTTCTGCAACTGAGCTCTAGTCGCCGGGGCCAAGTCACCCGGCGGTGCTGCCAATGCGGTCAAACCTGCTTCATGCAAAAACTTCCAGGCATCAACAAGCCTGTGAAACCTTCCCCTATTTACCACTAACCACAAAGCACAAAGCAAAAGGGAAAGTCCACCTGTACGAAATTTTTTCCTTCTGCAGAATCTCCAACACTGGTTTCATTGCACGCCTTTGAGCTAAGGTAAACAGGGACAGATCTTGATAAACTGACACCCTCGCCTCGTTATAGTACAATGCAGGGCCGCCGAGAGGGGAGGACAGGGGGGACAAAATTCTCGGGGCCCGGGCCTCCAAGGAGGCCCGGCGCCGCAGTCCCACCCGCCACCGGGCCCCTTCCACCCGAACCCCCGCCAGCAGAAGTGCTGTTTTCTGTTCTGACTCCGGCATGCGCAGCCCACACAGATGCGCTCCTCTCAGCTGATCTTCGCTGTACTCAGCAGGGTGTCTGTGCGCCTGACGTGCAGGACGTCAGACGCACAGAAGCCCTGCAGAGTACAGCGAAGATCAGCTGAGAGGAGCGCGTCTGTGTGGGCCGCGCACACCGGAGTCAGAAGACAGCACTTCTGCTGGCGGGGGTTTGGGTGGAAGGGGCCTGGCCCTGTGGCGGAGGTGGGTGGAAGTATGGCGCCGGGCCCCCCTTAGGGGGGGGGTGATGACAACCTGGGGCGTGGCAGTGGGGCAGGGTCCGGGGCGGGGACGGGGGCCCGGGTGCGGCCTTGTCCCGGGCCCGGCCCAGCCTCTCGGCGGCCCTGGTACAATGATGGTAATTGGCGCGCTTTCAGCCATATTTTCTCCTTAAAGGCATATGAAGAAAATCACACAACAATATCCCTGGGTCTGTTTTCTGTAGTTTTCCCAAATGCTCTGTGTACACGATCCAACACAACTGCCTCTGGCTCCAAATTTTCTCCTAGTATTTTCACACATAACGACCTCACAATGGATGGGACATCCTCCATATTAGCATTTTTGGGAACCCCGCGGAACCGGAGGTTATTTCTCCTACCGCAGTTCTCTAAATCATCAAGTTTGTACTGGAACTCTTCTGCTTGCTCTGTCAGCTGCTTGAAACGCAAATCCACCAGCTCGGCTTTCTCAGCCTGCTCATCCGCGCGCTCCTCCTGTGCTTCAACCCGGCCCCCCAGCTCATGGAGATCAATACTGATAGCGTCCATGTGTTCCAGGATTTCTAGCTTGGACGCCTTGATGTCCGCCCTGATCTCCTCCAAACATTTGGCCAGTTCTTTTGAAAAGCCCTTTTTAGGTAACATACATAGTAACATAGTAGATGACGGCAGAAAAAGACCTGCACGGTCCATCCAGTCTGCCCAACAAGACAAACTCATATGTGTATACCTTACCTTGATTTGTACCTGCCTTATTCAGGGCACAGACCGTACAAGTCTGCCCAGCAGTACTTCCCGCCTCCCAACCACCAGTCCCGCCTCCCATCACCGGCTCTGGCACAGACCGTATAAGTCTGCCCTCCACTATCCTTGCCTCCCAACCACCAACCCCTCTTCCCCCCACCTGCTCCGCCACCCAATTTCGGCTAAGCTTCTGAGGATCCATTCCTTATGCACAGGATTCCTTTATGCATATCCCACGCTTGTTTGAATTCTGTTACCGTTTTCATCTCCACCACCTCCTGCGGGAGGGCATTCCAAGCATCCACCACCATCTCCATGAAAAAATACTTCCTGACATCTTTCCTGAGTCTGCCCCCCTTCAATCTCATTTCACGTCCTCTCGTTCTACCGCCTTCCCATCTCCGGAAAAGATTTGTTTGTGGATTAATACCTTTCAAATATTTGAACGTCTGTATCATATCACCTCTGTTCCTCCTTTCCTCCAGGGTATACATGTTCAGGTCAGCAAGTCTCTCTTCATACGTCTTGGAACGCAAATCCTGTACCATTCTCGTAGCTTTTCTTTGCACCGCTTCCATTTTTTTAACATCCTTCGCAAGGTACGGCCTCCAAAACTGAACACAATACTCCAGGTGGGGCCTCACCAACGACTTGTACAGGGGCATCAACACTTCCTTTCTTCTGCTGATCACACCTCTCTCTATACAGCCTAGCAACCTTCTCGCTACGGCCACCGCCTTGTCACACTTTTTCATCGCCTTCAGATCCTCGGATACTATCACACCAAGATGCCTCTCCCCCTCAGTACCTATCAGACTCTCACCACCTAACACATAAGTCTCTCTTGGGTTTCTACTCCCTAAGTGCATCACTTTGCATTTCTTCGCATTGAATTTTAATTGCCAAACCTTAGACCATTCTTCTAGCTTCCTCAGATCCTTTTTCATGCTTTCCACTCCCTCCCGGGTGTCCACTCTGTTGCAAATCCTAGTATCATCTGCAAATAGGCAAACTTTACCTTCTAACCCTTCGGCAATGTCACTCACAAATATATTGAACAGAATCGGCCCCAGCACCGATCCCTGAGGCACTCCACTACTCATCTTTCCCTCCTCCGAGCGAACTCCATTTACCACCACCCTCTGTCGTCTGTCCGTCAACCAGTTCCTAATCCAAGCGCTTTTGGTCTGCATGTGAAGAGGCCGAGTCTGACCTGGACGAGTGGCCCCGCACAGGAGAAACATGCCTCGATAGGCCTTTTGTCGACTGCCTCCCCGAGCTGCGTTCACCCTCCCTTAACTGCATCGCTAAATTTTTACTCATAGCATGCCCGGACTCACCCCGAGCCCTGTCCAGCAGTCTGAGATGAAAATGGGGTCGGATGACGGCCAATGAAGCAATTTAAATGCAGGGAAGTGCAGGAGCTAGAATCTCAGGTGTCCATTCAGCCTCGTGACGTCACTTCTAACCCTTTACTGAATTTGTAATACTTTTTCTTTTAGAGTGTGTGGCTTGGGTGGAGAGAGAGTATGGAAGCATTAGCCAGCTAGTACATTGACACTTACCGTACATTAACTAGCTAACACTAAGGACCCTGCTTACTAAGGTGCACTAGCATTTGTAGCGCACACTAAAAATTAGCGTGTGCTAAAGCTAGAGACACCCATATATTCCTATAGGTGTCTCTAGCATTAGCACGTACTAAATTTTAGCACACACTAAAAACGCTAGAGCACCTATAGTACGACTTAGTAAACAGGGCCCTAAGTGCTTCCACATTAATTGGGAGCAGGTATTGACGTTAACCTGAATGTTAACACACAAGCTGCAATACATAATAGTGGGAATACCTCTTCTTAATGCAGCATTATTCTTGGACTTACAATGTGTTAAAATTCTGTGTTACAGTGCGTTAAGCCCAAATCGTAATGGATTTTAGTAGAAAAGCCCCTTTATTAGTAAATAGGTCCCACTTCATAAAATGGAACCTGTAGTAATTAATCTACATTAATTGATATTAGCACTAGCTCTAAATATCAAGGATACTAACATTACATAAATTTGGGGTAATAAGAATAGCCATATTGGGTCAGTATCATGTTTCCAACAGTGGCCAATCCAGAACACAAGTACCTGGCAGAAACCCAAATAGTAGGAATAAATATTCCATGTTTTTTTATTTAGATTTTTGCTCACACCTTTTTCAGTAGTAGCTCAAGGTGAGTTACATTCAGGTACACTGGATATTTCTCTGTCCCAGGAGGGCTCACAATCTAGGTTTGTACCTGAAGCAATGGAGGGTTAAGTGACTTGCCCAAGGTCACAAGGAGCACTAGTGGGATTTGAACTGGCCACCTCTGGATTGCAAGACTGGTGCTCTCCACTAGGCCACTCCTCCACTTAGGATCCAAGGGTAAGCAGTGGCTTCCCCCATGTCTATCTTAATAGCAGACTATGGATTTTTGTCCAGGAACTTGTTCAAACCTTTTTTAAAGCCAGATATGCTAACTGCTGCTATCACATCCTCCAGCAACGAGTTACAGAGCTTAACTATTCATTGAGTGAAAAAATATTTCCTCCCATGTTTTAAAAGTATTTCCATATAACTTCCTTGAGTATTTCCTAGTCTTTGTACTTTTTTTGAAAGAGTAAAAAATCAATTAATTTCTACTTGTTCTACACCACTCAGAATTTTGTAGACCTCAATCATATCTACCCTCAGCTATCTCTTTCTAAGCTGTGGTAAAAATGGCCATATTATGCCCTTACATGGGGGTTTTCCCGCACCCTAAGGTAATTTTTACTGCAGCTGGAAATTGGCTGATTTTCTATTTTTCCTATTAATGACCGTGCGCTAATGTTGCCATTAGCATGTGGCTGTTAAAAAGAATTACCACATGAATACTTACCAACACCTTTTTTATAGGCAGTAACAGCTCACAAGGTAATCCTGCACTAGCCAGTTAGCATGCAGTAATGCAGACACACTAACTGATGAGCACTACTCTCCACCCCACCCCAACATGCCCCTCCCAGCAAAAAAAGTTTAAAAAAACATATTTTTTGCATGTGGTCAATATGTGCCAATTTGAAACTTACCACAGGACGCCTGCCTGCTTCCATGAGTATTGGGGGGGGGGGGGGGGGGGGGGGAGGGGGGTTGGAATCCACTCGGCATAGGGTTTTCTTCTGTGACTCACCTTTTGCTATGGAACTCCCTTCCACTATTGGTCAGGACAGATTTATCCTTGTCTAGGTTTAAAACGGCCTTAAAACACATTTGTTTCAGCAGAACTAGACTGTATAATGTAAAAAGAATTGAAGCGGTGCAAAGAAAAGCTACAAAAATGGTATGGGATTTGCCAGTGGCGTAGCCAGAAGGCAATTTTTGGGTGGGCCAACAGCTTGGATGGATGGGCATCATGCTCTGCTTTGCCCTTCCCTGCCTCTCTCTCTCCACCACCCCTGCAAAAAAAAAAAAAAACCAAAATGAAAAATGTGCGCGGGGCTGTAACCCTGCATGCTACCCTCAGTCCCTGCAGCATTCTTTTCTTCACCCATCGCCAGCAGGCTGCCATTCATTCACACAGGCAGCTCCGCTCCCCTTTGCCGCATCCATCCGGCCCTCTCTGATGCACTTCCTGTTTATGTAGGGCCAGATGGACGTGGCAAAGGGGAGCAGAGTTGCCTGTGTGAATGAATGGCAGTGCTGCCAGTGACGGGCGAAGAAAAGAATAATGCAGGGACCGAGGTAGTGCCGGCGGGGAGGACATGCAGTGGCGTACCTAGCGTATTTGACACCCAGGGCCGATCATTTTTAACACCCCCTCCTCTATATGAAAATATTATTTTTAGTAATAATCCACGAATCACACAACAAGGGTGTACCTAGGAAAGGCAGCATCTTAAACACTGCAGTGAGCACTAGAACATCAATACACCCATTGTAAAACTAACCAAGACATTAGTAAAAATGATGCTGCCAACAGAAAACCATGTCTTTTTCACAAACATAGAACACTGATGCATCCTCACCAAGTATAGAATAAGTAACCACAAACTAAAATTAAACTGAACCCCCAAGAGGCCAGATCCCGCATACAATGCAACACCATAGAAATAGTGATGCATGTCCCCTAGTACTGTGCAAAATTTAAAGATAGTAGACATAAATTTGAAAAACTGACAAATACCAATCACCACTTTACAAATTAACAAATAGAAATAAGATAATACCATTTTATTGGACTATTACATTTTCAATTAGCTTTCAGAGGCCAAAACCTCCTTCCTCAGGTCAGTACAATATACTGCTGGTACTTTCCTGTCCAGACCTAAGGATGGAGGTTTTGGTCTCTGAAAGTTAATCAAAAATGTATTAAAATTAGTCCAACAAAAATATCACCTTATTTTCATTTTCTATGTATCACCACAGCCACAATACTACTTTATTCTAAAGCAAATAAATAAATCAATCTTTTTTTCTACCTTTGGTTTCTGCTTTCCTCATCTTCTCTTCACTCTCTCCTTTCCATCCAGTTTCTGCTCCTGGTTTCTGCTTTCCTCGTCTTTTCTTCACTGTCCCTTCCATCCAGCATCTGCTCTCTTTCTCTCTCCCTTTCATCCAGTGTC
Organism: Microcaecilia unicolor; assembly: GCF_901765095.1. Taxonomy (NCBI): domain Eukaryota; kingdom Metazoa; phylum Chordata; class Amphibia; order Gymnophiona; family Siphonopidae; genus Microcaecilia; species Microcaecilia unicolor. The sequence continues at coordinate 125,946,124 of NC_044037.1, forward strand.
TATCTGCTTTCTCTGCCCCTTCCATCCACTGTCTGCCCTCTCCCCCTTTCCATATGATGTCTGCCAGCTTTCTCTGCCCCTTCCATCCACTGCCTGCCTTTTCTTTCCCTTCTATCCAGCATGTGCCTCACTCTCTCCTTTTTATATGATGCATTCCAGCATCTCCCCTTCTTGCCATCTTTCTCTCTTCACTCTCTGTTCCCCATCCATATCCATCTTCTGCTTATCTCCTGCCTATTTGACTTTTTTCTCTCCATGTTCACTGTCATTCCCTCTTACTCCCTGTCTCTCCTATCCATAACCTCCCCTCTGTGTCTCTGTCCCTATTCCCCCATGTTCAGCATTTGCTCTGTGTCCCTATCCCTTCCCATGTTCTTCCCCCTTCTTTCTCCCTCTCTCCTGCACTCCAAACCCAGGGCCAGTATCTCTCTCCCTTGCTTCATAGTACTGCATCTTGTTCTCCCCCTCCACTGATCCAGCTTTTTCCCAGTCTCCTCATCCTCATGCATCCCACCTTTCTCTTCCCTCCCCTTCTTGCTTCCCTTAGATCTAGACTAGCATCACTCTCATTCCTTTCACCATCCCCCTTTTCCCATTTCCCTGCCTTTGCTTTCCTTCCTCTCTCCACCACCCTTTCCCCTTAGGTCTGGCATCGCAGTCTCCACCCCTCTTCCCCTTAGATATGGCACCACATCCTCCTCTCTCCACCCCCCTTTCCATTTGGTCTGGCTGGCTGACATCGCTTCCCCCTCCCCCCCCCCTGGATTAGTGCGGTATCGCTCTCCCCCTCCTCACTCCATGCCCACTCTGCTCCTGCACATCTTTAAACTTCAAGGCTTCTGGCAGCAGCATCAGCAATGTAAGCGCTGCCTTCTGCCTGCCCCAGAAGCACTCTCTGTACAGTTTCCCGCGTAGGCGGGACGCTGTCCAGAGAAGGCTTCCGGGGCTGGCCGAAGGCAACGCTTACATTACTGATGCTGCTGCTAGAAGCCTCGAAGTTTAAAGACATGCATAGTGGGGCGGATGTGGAGCGAGAAGGGGAAGAGTGATACCGCACTAGGCGGGGGGGGGGGGGGGGGGGGAGGACATCCATGCAGCACCGCACCAGTCGGGAGGGGGAGGAAGACGTCCATGGCAGCACCCCCTCACGAGCTGCACCCGGGGCGGTCCACCACTGAGGACATGTGAGGGGATGTTGGGTGGGCGGGCCTGGTGGGAAAGTGGTTGGGCCTGGGCCTGTCCAGGCCAGCCCGTGGCTACGCCCCTGGGATTTGCGTTACAAAACGTATGAGGAGAGACTTGCTGACCTGAACATATACCTGGAGGAACCCTGGAGGAAAGGAGAAACAGGGGTGATATGATGCAGACATTCAAATGTTTGAAAGGTATTAATCCACAAACGAACCTGTTCCAGAGATGGGAAGATGGTAGAAATAGAGGACATGAAATGAGGTTGAAGGGGGGCAGACTCAAGAAAAATGTCAGGAAGTATTTTTTCATGGAGAGAGTGGTGGATACTTGGAATGCCCTCCCGAGGGAGGTGATGGAGATGAAAACGGTAACGGAATTAAAAAATGTGTGGTATAAGCATAAAGGAATCCTGTTCAGAAGAAATGGATCCTCAGAAGCTTAGCGGAGATTGGGTGGCAGCACTGGTGGTTAGGAGACGGGGTTAGTGGTTGGGAGGCGGGGCTAGTGCTGGGCAGACTTCTACGGTCTGTGCCCTGAAAATGGCAGATACAAATCAAGGTCAGGTATACATATAAAGTAGCACATACGAGTTTATCTTGTTGGGCAGACTGGATGGACCGTACAGGTCTTTTTCTGCCATCACTTACTTTGTTACTGTGTCCTGCAATAAGCCATTTTAACTACAGTAAGTGCACAATAGCACTTCCCACAGCTTAGTATAAAGGCCCCGTTTTGATGTGATTTGAGATCAGATTTGGGAAAGATGAGTAATTAGATCTAAAATCCACATCAAATATTTGAACTGCTTTGTGATAAATATCACCATTAAGAAAACTCCAGAGATGTTTTGCTATCTCATGATTTACATTGGGATTCTGCTGTCTGGATTTGTCTTGGGCCAGACTGTAGGTTTTTAGTATAAACATTTTCTCATGGGTGCAATGTGACTGTAACTCTGTTCACATCAAGGGATGCATGTAGTGTTGCCTTATTCAGAGCTCTTATTCTAGGAAAACATTTATTTAGGAAGAATTCAGCTGCCAGTTAAAACAAGAAAAAAATACAGTAGTCCTTTTAGATCATCTTGGTTTTTTTAGTACTCCTGCTGTTATAAATGTAATAAATCTAAGTACTCCTGCTGTTATAAATCATTGTTATCAAAACCCTGTGCAATCATCACACTCATTCATGTGAATCATGAAAAAAAGCAGACAACTGAAGAGCAGATTGTCATCAGAATCCTATGCAGGCAACCCACTGATACATGTAAACAGCATGTAGAGATGAAGAACAGGATTCAGAGAAGACCTTAAGAGGAGTGCACATATGTAAAAGTGGCTTACCTTTTACTCCTTCCCCAAAGTTTGAAAAAAAAAATAAGAAATCCATTAAACTCAGGGATAAAGAATAAGAATTACATTCAGAATCAAAAAGGAGAAGACTTGGGAATAAGGCTGGCTAAGAAATCTGACTGCTTCTACTTTAAAAGGTTCTGATAGGCAGATGATGAAAGCCCCGTGCTGTTCCAAACAATGCTCTGAAAATTGCTCTGGCACAGCGCAGGGCTTTACCGCCCCTATGATCAGAGATAATTGCATGCAAATTTAAGTATAGGGTAGAAGAAAAGGAGGCACAATCCTCCTGCACTTGTTTGACAGGTCTGAGCTGTCAAAAGCCCAGACCTGTCAAACACAGGGCCTGGAGGTCCATGGGACCACCAGACCCCAATTACCCATACCCCGAGCCAGGCGAAACGGGGGCTGGAGGTCTAGTGGACACAAATTTTGGGGGGCTGGAGAACCTGTGTCGTGGGAGGACAGATGACTGGAGGTCCACCAGACCTCCAGCAACCTGTCACTGGGGGGGGGGGGGGGGGGGGGTTGAACAGGCCTCACCATTCCCCCCCAATGGTCTGCAAACCCTAATGCCAGCTCTGAGCTGGTGTAGGTTTTGCCGTGGCCAGCGAGCCAATCTTTGGCGCGCTGGTCGCTGATCATTGGGGATGAATACATTTAGCATGCATTTGCATACTATTTGCGGTGAGAGCCCTGTTTTGCATACACTTGCATGCTAGTTGCGTTCAGAGCCCGTGAGCACGTTGTTTCATGCATCCGGGGGGCTCTGATTATGGGGTGGTAGCAATCACAGATGCTGGTATGGCGCTAACAGCCTCTAGCGCCTGCATTTGCATCTGATCAGCAGCCCATTAGCGACGTATTATAGTGATGGGCTAGATAGACTGATACAATTCTCTTTTAATATTTAGATATAGAATGATTTATGAATCTCTTAAAATTATGAGTTAGCATTTTGGATACAATTCTTCAGAAAATGTTTGGGTCAGGCCCCTCTCAATCTAAATATTGGTCCCTATACTGTAGTATAGATATTCTGAGGATTTGGGATTTGAGCTACTGTATCAAGAAGAGTTAAAGAGAGCATGAGCTGAAGACTGAGCATTGTGTACACCAGTTCACTAGTGTAATTTGAAGTTTAATGTTGTAAAAGAACCCAACAAAGCAGAAACAGCAAAGCTGTATATGGATCTTAGTACTGGAAAAGTAGTGAGTGATGCAAGGTAGGGTTGAGGAATATAGACAGAGCTATTCCTTGCCCAGTTCCTTGTGTGCTGCCTGTATAAATATTCAGTCACTCAAATCTTTCCATGTTTAGAAAACTGCAGAGTTGAATGTACCAAACTGAAAAATTATCTTTATGCCACATTTTTTCCTTGGGATGGGTCAGGGACCGAGTTCTGTGGTTTTTGGGCTGTCTGAAGGAATGTGACAAGAGTGTACCATATCTGTCAGAGAAGTGACCGTTTGAGTCCTAGAAGGGGAAGAAACTTGAAGAGTCTGGGGAGGGGTTTAGCTGCCCAAAGGAAAAGGGGAGTTGAGGGTGGGGGCTGCTGCCTACAGGGAAAGGGGAGTTGAGAATGGGGGCTGGGACTAGCGTATCTTGGAGAGAGATGGTTTTAGATAAAAGGCTGCCTAATCCTTGTACTTTTTCTGTGCTTGTGTGGCTGAGTGTTTGTATGTGGTGCAAGCGTATGTGTGAATGTACACTGTCTCATTCATTCCTGCCTTCCTCATCTACCAATTGAAAGCTCTTTGAAAGCATTTCTGGGAGCCCACCATGCTGCCCAGTGTGCTTCTGCAGACTTCCATTCTGCTGGGGCTAGTTTGCTGCAGCCTCCAGGGAGGTAAGTTACAGATAGACTTCAAGAACTCCATTCCTCTCTCTCAAAATCTTGTAAGCATGATTGTGGCACAGTTATTTCCAGAGATAATTAGACCCAGTCTCTCAGGGAAAACTGAAATATCAGAGTTAGTATGATCAGATATCCCAAATACACCTTGTTGTAAGGGCAGAAAGGGCTACTAATTGGGTTTCTTCCAGGTACTTGTGACCTGGATTGGCCACTGTTGGAAACAGGATACTGGGCTAGATGGACCATTGGTCTGACCCAATATGGCTATAATGTTCTTATGTATGTTCTTAATATCTTCTGGTCTAAGGTATTGTTGCTATTAGTATTTAATTTGAAAATTTTCAAACATTTAGGGCCAGATTTACTAAATAAGGGTACTGTATTAGTGTGCACTAACATACATTAATGCACATTATTTAATGCATATTTCATTTTATGCCATGAGATCTATTTACTGATGACATGCACTAATGTAGTAATGCGCTTGAGTAAATGTAGCCATTATTTGAACAAGAAAATAAAATCATCCTAGCACCAGTTAATTATTGATCTTTCTTTTCATGGGAGAGAGGGATGTTAATTGTGTTGCCTTTTAAATAGGAGAGACAGAGAATAACTTTAGCAGACATTCTTAGAGGTTTAGCAAAATGTTGCAAGCTGTTTTGGGGATCAAAAAGTAGTTGTTTTGGAAAGCTGTATAAACCCAGTGTACGTCTAATGTGCATCTTCTTTTATGGAGAAACCAGAGGGAGGAGCATTGTGCCCTTCAATAGCAATTTATTTTGGAGCTTTATCAGTCCCTTAGAAAAGCTGAATCCTTTGTATACTGATACCTTTTAGAGGACTAAAGTAAGAATTATCCAAAAATAGCATACATGAACATTCAATATCACATATGTCTCACCTACAGATGTGTGTTCAGATTATACATATGCGATTCAAAAGCTTTCACAGAATAATTACCTATGATTAATTCTTATGTTGGTTCAATAAAATTGACATAGTCTGAAAAAAAATGTAGTTACTCAAAAATGAGAAAAACTTTCAGAAAAACTAGCTACTTTTTTATGATCTTTATTCTTATAAAGTTGCTCAGAAGTCTTTTCCTTCTCTCTTGACCTAGAGTACTAACCTCATCCTTATCATCACTTAGGGGTCCTTTTACTAAGGTGCATCAAACAATAATACGTGCTTACTGCAGGTTTAAAAGCACTATTGCGGGGTGCACACAGGCATCCCACGGTAGTTTTGAGATCAGCATGCACTACCGACACATTAAAAAATAGAATTTAGTTTTTAGTGCTGCACAGTGTGTCTGGGGGCAGAGAGTAGCATGTTCTGTGCTAATTGGTTAGCGCAGCTACATAGTAGCATGCTAACCAATTAGTACATGAGCCCTTACCACCTAGAAAATAGGTGTCGTAGGTGCTCACGCACTAATGGCCACACGCTAATAAGGAATTAGCACATGGCCATTAATAGGAATAATGGAAAGTAGGGCCATTTTACTGTCACTCTAAAAGTGGCCTCGCTCTGGAGATAGCACTGGCCACTTTTTAGCGCTGCTTTGTAAAAGGGCTCCATTTACATGTCAATTTGCATAGTTTTAAAATTGCATATCTGTTGTATAAGGATTTAGCTTCATGAAAATTCTAAAAGAAAAAATTTTGATGGAGTGGAGGAGTAGCCTAATGGTTAGTGCAGTAGACCTTGATCCTGGGGAACTGAGTTCAATTCCCACTGCAGCTCCTTGTGGGCAAGCCACTTAATCCTCCATTGCCCTTGGTACAAAATAAAGTACCTGAGTATATGTAAACCGCTTTGAATGTAGTTGCAAAAACCTCAGAAAGGCAGTACATCAAGTCCCACTTCCCTTATATAAAAGCAAAAAACATCTGCTAGTGTTTTTTGGCAAATTTTGTTTTTATACAATTTCTTCTGTAGATTTTTCACATACAGAATTTGAAGGTAATTCAAAACGAAAACACCTAAATTAAGCAGAAAAATGTGCATAGTTGCTGATATTTTAGTCATTTACATGCATGTATTGATAAATTTATAAATGATTAGCATACTGCTATTCTGTGAACATGTATGCAATTTGTGCACAATTTCCTCAGTTTAAAGCTAAGTTTTGGGACTCATATCACTAAGAAAAGTTTGCATATCTGATGGTCCTTATTTTCCTATACAGAGAAGGATATTAAAATAATTAATAGTGGATTAATGTATAGGAAATATAGTTTTTGACTATTATCCACTATTTTGGACATTTTAGCCATTTTTTGGTTGGTGTGTAATTTATGATTGGGCATTCACATAGGTGGAGTTTGGGTAGATACTATAATCTGCACATGCATTTTTCTGGTCTAGGCACAAGCATTCACATCAGTTATATGGCTGGTGTAAGTGTTCGTCCCTGGAATACAGGCATATTCTTCGCATGTTACGTTGGCATTCAATAAAAAAAATAGGCACCTACTTTTCTTTATAGAATAAGCATCAAGTAGGCACATTGGAGGTGTCAAATATATTTATGCCCTTTATAGAATTATCTTCCATAAGTGTAATTCTATCATGGGATAACTATTTAGAGTGTATTCTACAAATAAAGTAGGTGTCAAACTTTTCTTTATATAATACTAGTATAACTGGGTAAATACACATGAGCACTTACACCAACCATACAGCTGATGGAAATTCTTCTGCGTAATTAAGGGAGATACATGCATTCTATAATTTCAAGTTTCAAGTTTATTTAGGGATTTGATATGCCACTCTAGGGTGAAGGCCTTCAAAGCAGTGTACAATTACAATTAAAAAACTGAGTAGAGCAGTACACTAAACAGAGGAAGGAGAGAAGGAAATTGGCATAATAGGGGGGTGCGGGGGAATAGAAGAACTCCATATAATTTACATGTGGAAGTGTGTAGCCTGTTCTCGGTCCACCCAGACGCCACCCAAATGAAAGCTCACCTACAAAGTATGCTGTATCGAAGACAGGAATTTAGGGGCCCTTTTAGTAAAGTGCACCGAAAATTGGCCTGTGCTGGTGTAGGCGCGTGTTTTGGACGTGCGCAGATCCATTTTCAGCGCATCTGCAAAAAAGGCCTTTTTTGTGGCCAAAAAGGGACGTATGGCAAAATTTAAACCAGTGCACGCCCATTTTTGTTATGAGACCTTACCGCCACTCATTAACTTAGCTGTAAAGTCTCACATGTTAACTTGGCGGTAATCATCAGAACACGTACACTGCTAATTACCACCCGGTAAGTGCCATGCAGTAGAAAATTTCTACCGTGTGTTTTGGACGCATGTAAAAAATGGAATTACTGCCCAGGGCACGCGGTAGCCTAGATGTGATGGCACATAATTTGCAGATGGGCAGAATGTGTGTGCAATGCACAATTACATGCATACATTGTAAAATTTCACACTGTAGCTTGTGTGATTATGCCTAAAACAAAGGCACATTTTTTTAACCTACTCTACTAGTGTTCTTTAGGCACTTAGTTTTCTTTATAGAACAGGTTACTGGTGCCTAAAAATATGTGCTCTTTAGAGAATTACTCTTCACATGGGTGAATTTGTGCACTCTGTTAGTGTACAACTGTGGTAGCAGTTACCACAGTGGTTTGGCACATGGGAGTAATTCTCTATGGATTGCCCAAAGTTGGCAGCAGGATGATGTGAGCTAGTGAAATTCTATAACCGTAGTTAATGCACATGTCCACATTTTCGTGCCTAAGTTTAGGCACGAGCACTTATGCTAATACAATGATTGGCATAAACGCTTGTGCCTAACTATAGGCAGTTAGGTGTGTAAATGCTAGTATTCTACAACCATGCACGTAACTACCTGACATGTTCCTGACTTGCCATGCCCATTCTAGGTCAATGCTCCCTTGAAGTTGCATGCCATGGAAACTTTTTTCATAGTCGCATTCCAAGAAGTGCTTAAGGTCACTTAGAGGGGCATAATAGAACGGTGCCAGCCATCTCTATGGGCGGCCATCTCTGGGGCCGGCGCCGTAAGTGGGCGAAGCCAACCATATTTTCGAAAAAGATGGCCGACCTTCTTTTTCTTCGCTAATACGGTTGGGCCCAGCCAAATGTCAGAGCTCGTTGGGTTTGAGATGGCCGGCATTGGTTTTCGGCCATAATGGAAAATAATGCCGGCGATCTCAAACCCAGCCAAATTCAAGGTATTTGGTCATGGGAGGAACCAGCATTTGTAGTGCACTGGCCCCCCTCACATGCCAGGACACCAACCAGGCACCCTAGGGGGCACTTCTAAAAATTAAAAAATAAAAATAGCTCCCAGGTGCATAGCTCCCTTCCCTTGGTTGTTTAGCCCCCCAAATCCCCCCCTAAATCCCACTTCCCACAACTCTACACCATTACCATAGCCCTAAGGGGTGAAGGGGGGCACCTACATGTGGGTACAGAGGGTTTTGGGTGGGTTTTGGAGGGCTCCCATTTACCACCACAAGTGTAACAGGTAGGGGGGGATGGGCCTGGGTCCACCTGTCTGAAGTGCACTGCACCCACTAAAAATTGCTCCAGGGATTTACATACTGCTATCAGGGAGCTATATGTTACATCTTTGCTTTACTCTTTGCTATCACTTATAATGTTCTATTACGTATTGTGTTGACATTGTAAATAGTATACCATGCCATATTTTGTATTGTTTTTGAATATTTTTACTGCTGTAATTGTCTATTGCTCATGTTTGATCTATTCTTACTGTACACTGCCTTGCATGAATTCCTTCAAAAAGGCGGTAAATAAATCCTAATAAATAAATAAATAAAAACAAAGGAAATTGTCAAATCAGGCAGAGAGCCTACAACCTATCCAGAGGAACCTAGGAGCATATTAGTAGGAAAGCCGTCCTCATCCCACGGACCAAATAGACCACACAGCTCCACAGTACAGTCTGTTATTGGTGGACCAGAGCAGGCAGATGCGGATCGACAGTGCAATCAAACATCAACACACCACAGCGCACTCCAGCCCAGAAGGACAGCAAAGTCTCAACCTCACCATGCTCAGCGACAACCAGCCGAGGAGTCAGCACAGTAGCACGCCCCAAGGCTGTGGGAACACTGGATGCAGATGAACCATGCCCTGCGAGAGCCCAGTTCTGGATGGCCCGCCACCGGTACTGCAGGCACCCTACAAGAAGTTGCAGGCACCCTATTTGGAGCTGCATGACCCATCATTGAAGAACGGCAGCCCAGAACCAAGACCTCTCATCTGGGAGTGATGCGGCAAGTACGTGTCCTCTATGCTGCTCCTCTTGGCTGCCACGATTAGCCACAGTGTCCTCCACAGCAAGAACTTCCACTGCTCATTTATCTTTTAGATGCGAATGTTACTGTTAGACATTTTCACTGCTGCAGGTATTGTTTTTATGTACTAGCTACCTCTCTTCTATCTGATCATTCTCACTGATGCAAGCAAACCCCAAGCCAAGGTTAAAAAACAAAAGAAAAACAGCCGTATACAACACACAAACACAAGCCACTCAGATCCCAAACACACACACATTCACACACAAATACCCCCAAGCCAGAAGTAACCCTCCAAAATGACCAACCTAAGGGCATGGATCTTCTATTATACAATAACAATGTGGATAATGGGGATACCAGCAACAACTCCAACCGAATGGAACAAAATACTAGTATGCATCATGGAAAGAAGACACCCACTCCAACAACTGGAAGAGCCCAATTGCCACTTATACAATAACGCAGTGGCCAAACAGCAACATTAAACCAAACATGAACAACACCCAACAAAACCACAACAGCAAAACAGGCAGACTACACAGACAACTACAAACTGTTAAAAACATCAACATTAAACACGACACATATGTCCAAATACAAATAAGTTACATAAATGCTAGATAAGCAGTAAATAAGAAAACATTACTAAGAGACTGGATAGAAATGGAACAACTCAAACTACTGCTCATAACTGAAACATGGCTGCACCTTGAAGATGACCGTATAATACTAGACATATGCCCACCAGGATACAAATAATACATATCAACAGAACTAAAAGAAGTGGAGGAGGTGTTGCAATAATATACAAATCCTCCTTCACAGCAGAACCTGTCACTAAACACACATCCTCAACAATCAAATTCCTGGCATGCAAAATCACCGACAAAACACTAACTGACCAACTATGCTTCACATTATTCTACCACCCTCCAGGAAGCTGGACAAACGCCCAAGATGATTTCATGGACTTCGTATCAAATATATGCATCAGTCATTCAAATGTCCTAGTAATAGTTGACATAAACTTACACCTAGAAAAGCAAAATGAAACAAACACCAGAACACTAATGAACTTCATAAACCAGTGGAATTTCACAGCATAAGGAGTCTCATCACATACAAAAGGACACCAATTAGACATACTAGCCCACAGATTCTCAACAGTAACAACCACATATTCGCAAACCACACATGGGAAGAGGTACCATGGTCAGACCACAGCAAGCTCACTTTCACACTACAATGGAAAGAAAACGGCAAGAAAAGAGAGCCAAGAACCCAACACACATCCACAACCAGAGGAAAAGTAGACAACCACACATTCTGGACAACAAGAATGAATGAACTCAGTGACATACCACCGAAGCAGTGGCGTAGCAAGGGCAGCTGACACCCGGGGTGGGTCGCCGCTGCGCACCCCCCCCCCCGAGTGCAGCATGGCGCACCCCCCCCTCGGTGTGCGTGCACCCCCCCCTCGGAGCGCATTCTTACCACTGGCGCTCCGCCCCAAGTGCACGTCGTTGCTGGGAGCTGCGTTGGCTCTGCTGGTTCCTTGCTCTCTCTGCCCCGGAACAGGAAGTAACCTGTTCCGGGGCAGAGAGAGCAGTGAACCAGCGGAGCTGACACCCCCCCAGCGGCATGCACCCGGGGCGGACCACCCCACCGTCCCCCCCTACCTACGCCACTGCACCAAAGGATAAACACTTCATGAGAAATTGGAAAGAAACAAGTGAAAACACACTAAACAAAATTGCACCACTCAAAACAAAAATTACAAAACAACCACATCCCTGGTTTAATGACAAACTACTACACATGAAGAAACTCTGTAGGAAACTTCAAAGCGCATGGGCCAAAAACAAAACAGATGCAAACAAAACCATCTGGAGAAAAGTCATAAGAACATATACAAACAGCATAAAGAAAGCAAAAGCAGAACACTACATTATATATACAAACCTTGACCAAACCAATTAGAAAAAAATACTCAAACTTATGAACAAATTACTGAAAACCCAGAACATACTGGCGACAACTGAAACACCACCAACTGCAGATGAGCTTGCACAATACTTCAAAAACAAAATAACAAACAAGATCAAACCTTGCAAAAGCACAAATAAACGTCACAGACTACCTACAGGACTGCAAAACACATGACAACCACATTGCAGCAGACAGAATATGGACCACGTTCAAACCACCCCAACTAGACACAGTAAAGACATTATTGACAATATACGCGCATGCATACTGCCTACTTGACAAATGCCCCAACTACATGATGAAAAACCCACCAGACTGGTTCATTGAGTACCTCACCAAACACATCACATACATGTTTGAAAGAGGTCAATTTCCAACAGACAAAGGCGACATAGTACTCACACCTATCCCCCAAAACATTACAAGATACAAAATACAAGATAAAAAGATACAGCAAAATGCTATGTAGATAATGATGAAGAAAAAGCCAATTTGCTAAATAGATACTTTTGTTCTGTTTTCACTGAAGAAAATCCTGGAGAAGGACCACGAGGGACTGGCAAAAGTACACCTGAGAATGGAGTGGATAGAGCACCGTTCACGGAAGAGAGTGTGTATCAACAACTTGGAAAGCTAAAGGTGGACAAAGCCATGGGACCAGACGGGATCCACCCCAGAATATTGAGGAAGCTCAGAGAGATTCTGGCGGGTCCTCTTAAAGATTTGTTTAATAAATCCTTGGAGACGGGAGAGGTTCCGAGGGATTGGAGAACAGCGGATGTGGTCCCTCTTCACAAAAGTGGTGATAGGGAAGAAGCTGGAAACTACAGGCCGGTAAGCCTCACTTCGGTTATTGGAAAAGTAATGGAAGCGATGCTGAAGGAAAGGATAGTGAATTTCCTGGAAGCCAATAAGTTGCAAGATCCGAGACAACATGGTTTTACCAAAGGGAAATCGTGCCAAACAAATCTCATTGAGTTCTTTGATTGGGTGACAGGAGAATTGAATCAAGGACGAGCTATGGACGTAGTCTACTTAGATTTCAGCAAAGCTTTTGACACGGTTCCCCACAGGAGGCTCTTAAATAAACTGGATTGGCTGAAGATAGGACCCGAAGTGGTGAACTGGATTAGGAACTGGTTGACTGACAGACACCAGAGGGTGGTGGTGAATGGAACTTGCTCGGAGGAGGGAAAGGTGAGTAGTGGAGTGCCTCAGGGATCAGTGCTGGGGCCGATTCTGTTCAATATATTTGTGAGTGACATTGCAGAAGGGTTAGAAGGTAAAGTTTGCCTATTTGCGGATGATACTAAGATCTGTAACACAGTGGACACCCGGGAGGGAGTGGAAAACATGAAAAAGGATCTGAGGAAGCTAGAAGAATGGTCTAAGGTTTGGCAATTAAAATTCAATGCCAAGAAATGCAAAGTGATGCACTTAGGGAGTAGAAACCCAAGAGGGTTAGGCGGTGAGAGTCTGATAGGTACTGAGGGGGAGAGGGATCTTGGTGTGATAGTATCTGAGGATCTGAAGGTGACGAAACAGTGTGACAAGGCGGTGGCCGTAGCGAGAAGGTTGCTAGGCTGTATAGAGAGAGGTGTGATCAGCAGAAGAAAGGAAGTGTTGATGCCCCTGTACAAGTCATTGGTGAGGCCCCACCTGGAGTATTGTGTTCAGTTTTGGAGGCCGTACCTTGCGAAGGATGTTTAAAAAATGGAAGCGGTGCAAAGAAAAGCTACGAGAATGGTACGGGATTTGCGTTCCAAGACGTATGAAGAGAGACTTCCTGACCTGAACATGTATACCCTGGAGGAAAGGAGGAACAGGGGTGATATGATACAGACATTCAAATATTTGAAAGGTATTAATCCGCAAACAAATCTTTTCCGGAGATGGGAAGGCGGTAAAACGAGAGGACATGAAATGAGATTGAAGGAGGGCAGACTCAGGAAAGATGTCAGGAAGTATTTTTTCACGCAGAGGGTGGTGGATGCTTGGAATGCCCTCCCACGGGAGGTGGTGGAGATGAAAACGGTAACGGAATTCAAACATGCGTGGGATATGCATAAAGGAATCCTGTGCAGAAGGAATGGATCCTCAGACGCTTAGCCAAAATTGGGTGGCAGAGCAGGTGGGGGGAAGAGGGGTTGGTGGTTGGGAGGCGGGAAGTACTGCTGGGCAGACTTGTACGGTCTGTGCCCTGAATAAGGCAGGTACAAATCAAGGTAAGGTACTATGTTACTATGTTACAAGCAAGATCAGCGATATCACAAATTACAGACCAGTAGCTTCAATACCACTACTGACCAAAACGATGGAAGGTCTAGTAACACTGCAAATAACAGAATAGTTGACAATTTCTCAATTCTTCATAAATATCAATCAGGTTTCGGACCACAACACAGCACTGAAACGGTCATAACCACCCTGATAGCAAAATTCAGAAGCATAATATGCCAAGGACAAAACGTATTACTACTACAATTCGACATGTCAAGTGTGTTCGACCTAGTAGACCACACCGCACTAATGACACTGCTTGACAACATAGGAATCAGTGGTGCAGTGGCAACATGGTTCAATGGCTTCCTAAAAACCAGATCCTATATTATAAAGATGTTCAACCAAACATCAGCCTCAAGGATCTCTGAGTGCAGGGTACCACAGGGATTGCCAATATCACCAATAATGTTCAATGCAATGATGGCACCATCTTCATACCTTTCCAAAACAGTATCACAAACATACAGGACAAAATAAAGGATTGGACCTCATGGAAGAATGGGCAACAACTTTCAAACTCAAACTGAACAGAGACAAAACCAAATTCCTAGTACTAACCAGCCCACACAACCCCACATCCTACCAAAAATTCACAATTGACCAACAAACATACCATGTCAAAACACAACTTAAAACTGGACAATCAAATATTAGCAGTAACATCAAAATGCTTCAGAACACTATGGAAACTGAGAACAATAAGAGACTATTTCCCTGGACAATCTTTCTGAATACTGGTCCAATCAACGATACTATTGCAACTAGACTACTGCAATGCAGCATACATAGGGTGCAAGGAAAACACACTAAATCACTGCAAACTGTCCAAAACATGACAGCAAGACTGATTTTCAAGAAATCGAAATATGAAAGAGCAACCCCACTGCTTGAAACACTACATTGACTGCCAGTCAAGGCAAGAATATTTTTCAAAGTGAGCGCCCTAATCTTCAAGATACTATTTGTAAAAATTGCCGGGGGGCGTGTCAAGTTGGCGGCATGCAGCTGATCGCTGTTTGACTCTCGTGGATAATACTGAACTGAATTAAAACTTTTCTTCAGACTCAATGCCTCATACAAAACGCAAAGGGACGGTCAAGGCCGGTCCCTCGATGGCCAGGACCTCCTCACCTCAGCAGCAATCCATAGAGAGGTTCGCAACAAGAGCTCCCACCCATAACGCCGGGAAGATCCCTGCTGTTGCTCCAGGAGGAGAAGACCCCGGAGACTTGGGGCTAGATGTCACCCTCCCCCCCCCCCCCCCACCGGCGCTCAACCATCCACCTCTCCCCGAAGAACCCGTGTCTCAGTGGAGGCCTCCTGAACTTGAAGAAGTTGCAGGAAGTCCTCTGGATCGAGGAATTGAGAATACGGGACCATTGGGAGGTCTGAAGCCTTTCTGTGCTTTGACTGAGCATGTGACACCATTAAAACAGCCAGAGTCGGTAACACTGGAGACTATCTGGGAAGCTCTCCAGCAGTTGGATAATACAGTGGCTAAATCTACAACTTAAGTCTTGACTTTAGTGAGTACTGTTGAAACGTTATCAAATTCCTTAGTAGCTATAAAGACGGAATTTAACACTCAAGTGGATAAAATTAAAGAAGATGTCAAGAATTTGCAAGAATGTGCCACAATGGTGGTAAAAGATAAAACAATATTACATCATAAGCTTGAACAGATAGAAAATTATAATAGTAGATTAAATCTCCGCTTTCTGAATTTCCCAAAATCTCTGCGTATTACCCCTTTGGAAGTATTTAAGAAATATTTGCTTGAAATTTTAAAATTTACCCCGGAAACGATTCCACCGATAAATCGGATATACTATTTGCCTAATAAGAAAATCTCAGAGAATCCTCTGGAAATGTCTGGTCAAGAAAAGAAAGACATTAAATATATCTGAACTTTTGGAAACATCATTATCTTCAGATTCGGAAAGGACGACCTTATTGGTTTCATTTGTGTTTGAGCAAGTTTTGGAAGTGGTGAGAAGGTTATCCCTCCGTAATTTCCAACTTTGTTCTATGGGGAAAAAGTTTGGATATTTCCAGATATAACAAAGCAAACACAAGATAGGAGGAAAGCTTTTTTGGCTTTAAGAACGAACACTTTGGCATTGGGGGCTTCCTTTTATCTTAATTACCCATGCAAATGTGTTGTTAAATATGTTGGCATAAAATATGTATTTTTTTCTTCCGGAACAGTTACTTGCTTTTATAGATTTGAAAAAGATTCACACTGTACTACCCTCGGTTGAGAATAAGTAAAAAGGGGTGGGGAATAGCATGCTATAGCATTTATTTGTGACCTGTGTACTGATATTGTGTAGCTTTTCTCATGAGCTGTATGTTACTTGCCCCCCTTAATTGTGGTCTAAAAGAAGATTAACCATGTATTTTCTTTTGCCTTTATATTACTGATGTAAAGCTTTTATTTTATTTTTTGAATTTCGTGATCAAGTGTTATGACCTGTAAATTGTTTATATACAAATAAAAAAAAAGATACTATTTGGAATGGCACCCGAATATATGCTTAACATGATTGAACTATTCTCAAGAAATGCCAGCCCAGAAAACAGAAACTACTTACTCCTACATCTACCCAACTGCAAAAACACCATCTACTATCTACACAGCAGGATTTAGCTACCTGGGTTCCAAATGGTGGACTTCAATCCCAAAATCTATATGAAGTATCACAAATCTCCTCCAATTCAGAAAAGAAATGAAAACCCACCTCTTCAAAAGATTCTACAGCTAATCACAAAGATATTGTCGTCTTCCTTTCAAATTTACCTCTTCAAAAACTATATGAATAAATATTACCAAAACTCTACAACAGCACAAAAGCTGCTACTACCTTTTCCACTTCAAATCTGTCTCTTCAAAAACTCTATGAATATCCACACGAACTATAGATGCCCTCTCCAAATTGCACAACACTATTGTAACTTCACCAAAATGTAAATTGTAAGCCAATTTGAACCGAAACTTATAGAATAAAGGGCATTTAGATGTATAGCACCCAAATAGTGTCAATTAACACCAATTATAATCAGTAATTGGTTTTTAAAACCAATTACCAGCTAATTAAATCATGTTACACATGCAACTGACCTCATTCTGTAAGTTGCGCATGCAATTTGGGTGTGCCGCTTTCTAGAATTATGAGGTTAGTGTGTGCTAATTCTCATGTAAAATGTATAAGGTGGAAAGGGGTGGGAAATAGGCATGGATTGTGGTTTATAGTTAACACATGATAGTTACCACATATAAACTGTTTCCACAGCAGATAAGTACATAAGAAATGTCACACTGGGAAAAGACCAAGGGTCCATCGAGTCCAGCATCCTGTCCATGACAGCGGCCAATCCAGGCCAAGGGCACCTGGCAAGCTTCCCAAACATACAAACATTCTATACATGTTATTCCCAGAATTGTGGATTTTTCCCAAGTCCATTTACTAGCGGGTTTATGGACTTGTCCTTTAGGAAATCGTTTTAACCCCTTTTTAAACTCTGCCAAGCTAACCGCCTTCACCACGTTCTCCGGCAACGAATTCCAGAGTTTAATTACGCGTTGGGTGAAGAAATATTTTCTCCGATTTGTTTTACATTTACTACACTGTAGTTTCATTGCATGCCCCCTAGTCCTAGTATTTTTGGAAAGCGTGAACAGACGCTTCACATCCACCTGTTCCACACCACTCATTATTTTATATACCTCTATCATGTCTCCCCTCAGCCGTCTCTTCTCCAAGCTGAAAAGCCCTAGCCTCCTTAGTCTTTCTTCATAGGGAAGTCGTCCCATCCCCGCTATCATTTTAGTCACCCTTCGCTGCACCTTTTCCAATTCCACTATATCTTTCTTGAGATGCGGCAGCCAGAATTGAACACAATACTCAAGGTGTGGTCGCACCATGGAGCGATATAACGGCATTATAACATCCTCAAACCTCCCAGTCTCGTAAGGTCCTTCTGTAATTTTTCACAATCCTGTCGCGAGTTAACGACTTTGAATAACTTTGTGTCATCAGCAAATTTAATTACCTCGCTAGTTACTCCCATCTCTAAATCATTTATAAATATATTAAAAAGCAGCGGTCCTAGCACAGACCCACGAGGAACCCCACTAACTACTCTTCTCCATTGTGAATACTGCCCATTTAACCCCACTCTCTGTTTCCTATCCTTCAACCAGTTTTTAATCCACAATAGGACTTTTCCTCCTATCCCATGACCCTCCAATTTCCTCTGTAGCCTTTCATGAGGTACCTTGTCAAACGCCTTTTGAAAATCCAGATACACAATATCAACCGGCTCCCCTTTGTCCACATGTTTGTTTACTCCTTCAAAGAATTGAAATAAATTGGTCAGGCAAGATTTCCCCACACAAAAGCCATGCTGACTCGGTCTCAGTAATCCATGTCCTCGGATGTGCTCTGTAATTTTGTTTTTAATAATAGCCTCTACCATTTTCCCCGGCACCGACATCAGACTCACCGGTCTATAATTTCCCGGATCTCCCCTGGAACCTTTTTTAAAAATGGGCGTTACATTGGCCACCCTCCAATCTTCCGGTACCACGCTCAATTTTAAGGATAAATTGCATATCACTAGCATGATGCAGATCACTTAGCATCTAATCAATAGGTGGAGTTAAGTGCATATGACATCTGCAATTCAGTGAATTCTTTTTAAAATCTTTGTTAACTGTATGGGAAGATGCTGGGCATGACATCAGCACTTACTGCAGAGGCTTTGCACTTGTCATGCATAATTATGTTGAATACAACTTGAGTTTACAACAGAGAGTCTTGGTATTATCTGGGAATGTGGAATAAAAGATCAAAATCCACAGATGAAGATTATTGAACTGTGAAAGTTCAGCGTGAAATACGCCTTATAAACAACTATTTCTTTGTAAAGGAGTAACTATAGACTCTACCATGTTGCAGTGACAATGAGGAATATGGACTGAAATTTGCACTAGTAATCTATGGATATTTAGTAAATGGTACTGGTTATGTTGTTTGTAGGGATGAGTGATTGTAAAAATGTGTATTGATGTTGGTATGTGTTCAAAGTTTTAACGATGGGAGTAGCAATGTGTTGAACAAAACTTGAGATAACAATACTGCATTTAATAAAAAGAGTGAATATAGATGTCATAACAGTTGTTATAGAATTTGTAAGATTTACATAGTACAACTAATTATTGAGAGTGTACCTAGAGCAGAACGTTGGTTACAAAAATGTTAAAAATAACCAGCCCAAGAACAGAACCTTCCAGCACACCACCGAGGGCACTCTGTTTATTTATTAGTTGCCTATGCAGAACTTTGTCAATAGCTAAATACACCATTTCTTGCGCTCTCCTTTGATCCAACTCTCTGGTCACCCAGTCAAAGAAATTATTCATTTTTGTTTGACAAGACCTGCCTCTAGTGAAACCATGTGCTTCAGGTCCTGTAATCTATTAGATTCCAAAATCTTTACTATTCTGTGTTTTAAAAGCATTTCCATTCATTTGCTTACCACAAAAGTCAGAATTACCAGCATGTAGTTCTCAACCTCTTCCTTACTGTACTTCCATTTTTGAGAGAAGAACCACATCTGCTCTTCCCCAGTCCTCCATTTCATTTTTCAGGACCACTCCCGACTGTAGAGAAGCATTGAAAAGGTCAGCCAGCAGAGGCACCAGAACTTTCCTAAGTTCCTTCGGTACCCTTGGATTTATGCCATCTGGCTTTATTCACCTTTAGTTTAGCCAACTCCTCACAAACATAGTCCTCTGAAAATCATTCAGGGACTACCACCCCTCCATTCCTATTTGTGTTTGTTTTTTGTGGTCCTGCTCCCAGCCCTTCAGCTGTGAACACAGAACAGAAATCTTTATCAGCTTCTACATATTCCCCCCTTTCATCTTTGAGTCTCACAATGCCACTTTTGCACATCTTCCTATCACTAACATATCTTAAAAAAAATGTCTTGTCCCCCATTTTACTGTATTGACTATTATTTCTTCCATTCATATCTTTGCTTTCCTGACAACCAGTTTCTCTTATCTCCTGTCTTCCTCTTTCTGAGATCTCTTGTAGTTTATAAAGGTTAACCTATTTTTTCTTACATTTTCAGCTACTACTTTTATTTATTTATTGGGATTTATTAACTGCCTTTATGAAGAGATTCACCCAAGGCAGTGTATTTTTTTATTTATTTTTTGTTACATTTGTACCCCGCACTTTCCCACTCATGGCAGGCTCAATGCGGCGGGCAATGGAGGGTTAAGTGACTTGCCCAGAGTCACAAGGAGCTGCCTGTGCCGGGAATCAAACTCAGTTCCTCAGGACCAAAGTCCACCACGCTAACCACTAGGCCACTCCTCCACATAAAGCTTATAATTTTGTTAACAGCATAATGATAGTAAAATAACCAAGAATAAACATAAATACAATAAATGAAATAAACTTGAAAATAGTAAATTGAAACCTAATAATAGTACTACCGTGAAACAATATTTAAAAACTAGTAAAAAAGGCCCGTTTCTGGAACGAATGAAACGGGCGCTAGCAAGGTTTTCCTGGGAGTGTGTATGTTTGAGAGAGAGAGAGCCAGAGTGAATGTGCGGGTGTGTGACAGAGTGAGACTGTCTGTGTGACAGTGTGTGTGTGAGAATGAGAGTGTGTGACAGGGCCCCCTCCCCTGTTCCTAATGCCCCTCACTCCGTTCCCTCCCCTCCTTTTCCTCCTCCTTCCCACACTTTGGGTTCCTTAAGGCTTTCAAAAGTCTATGTACCCCTGTGGCCCTAACGCCCAGTATCCGGATACCCCACCGCTTTCCTCCTCACCCCTCCCCCAAGATGTAATACTTTCACGTCCTTCATTTTTTTTTTTTAAAGTGTCCTATCTACCCTGTGTCCAAATGCCTGGCATTCAGATTGTGTTTCTCTCGTAAATTTTCATTTCTTTCATTCATTCAGAACTTGCCCCCCCCCCCCCCCCCCCCCCCGAACACTTTTGGTTCCTTCAGTCTTTTAAAACTCTCCTATGTACCCTGTGTGCTAATGGCCAGCATTGAGATTGTTTTCCTGTCCCAAATTTGCATGTCTTTCAGTCATTCACAACTCCCCCCCCCCCTTCTCCAGTTTAACACTTTCATTTCCTTCAGTCTTTTAAAACTCTCCTATCTACCCTGTGTCCTAATGGCCAGCATTCAGATTGTTTTCCTTTCCCAAATGTTCATGTCTTTTAGTCGTTCAGAACTCCCCCCTCCCCCCATTTAACACTTTCGGTTCCTTCAGTCTTTTAAAACTCTCCTATCAACCCTGTGTCCTAATGGCCAGCACTCAGATTGTTTTGCTTTGCCAAATTGTCTGTCACTGATGTCACTGACGTCAGTGCGTGCCTGCCTAGCAAACCACTTCCGGCAGGCACGGTCCCAGGCACATCCTGTTGGAGGTGAGAATTATTATATAGGATATACACATTTAACAGCACTGGAATTCAAATACCAGAAATATAATACAATGTTAGCATAATACTAATGATACACCTAATGAGCAAGCATTGTTAACATTTACTTACCATTTATAGACTTTTTATATAATCTTTCTCATTACCACATGTTTGTGTGTGTATATATATGTATACAGAGGTTCCATTACATTGAATGTTATATTTTTAAAATATGAATTCAGATTATTTTGCTTTATGATCCCTATAGCCTCATTGGAACTGAGGCGTCTAGGTCAGATATATCTCAGTATCAATTCCTCAGAACTCAAGTTTCTTTATTAGTTGATATACCGCCCATCAAATTATGTCTGAGCAGTTTACATACATAATAGTACAATAAATCAATATAATAAATCAAGAGGAAGAAATGAAATTTCATTTTTGAAAACTGCCATAAACTGTAACTAGGCCAATGTGGATCAACCCTGGTGCACTAATATATGACCTCCTCCTGCCCTTCCATCTGTCTAAGAGAAGCAGATCAATGTCAAATTCCACTGATAAAGCCACACATCTCCTCACATATACACCCATGCAACCACCCAAGTTCCCGTTACCTGCCTTTACACAGGTAAGAGATCCACATATCTGCCTTATTAGTAAGGTGCTCTTTCATCTGTGAACTAATAAGCCAATGTAGAGATGTAAGAAAAAAAAAAAATAGAGTGAATAGGTGCTCGCCTACTGTGCAGATTTATTTATTTATTACATTTCCCTGTTTGAAGAGTAGGACTGGAGCATGTGAAAATCAAGAGTAGCTGTTTGCTTTGATTGCTAGGATGAAATAATAATTACTTCTGTTTATCTGGTGACTGAAAATAAACCCAGATTATAAACATACCCTAGAATTCTGTCCTGACCCTAACCTGACGCAAGCAAGAAGAAAGCTTTCAGATCCTTAGTGCCACTGTAGTGGACTTGAAAAATTTACAATTTTAAAAAAATGTTCTATTTATTGGCATTTATACTTGTTGATGTCTGTTTCAGGAATGACATCTCCGCTGAATTTAGGGCTTGGTCACCTTCCCCAGTCACCTTATACAAGAGGTAAGTCCTTTAGTTTCCTACTCATGAAAAGATGGGCTGCTTTCAAGCTGTAAAGCACTGTATAGACCTTGTAGTGCATTATAAATGTTTAGTAGTAGGACTTTGAACCTATTCATAATTAATTCTATAACTCACTTATGTCTGTGGTTGTTAGATCCTACTAATCTATACCATGTTAATATTCTGTTACAGACACTAGCCATAAAAAGTAAAGGTGTATGTCACTTTGGAGATCATTTTAAAAGGATTTCTATGTGGAAATATTGGCATTTATACATGAAGATTGCATATATGTATAAATGTAATTTTAAAAAGCTGCTATTTATACCTGTAGATGCCCTGAAATGCGGAGATTTCAAGGTGGCATAGTTTGGGTGGACCAAAAATATCCCTCCCTGGGTAAAAGCCTCTCTTACCTGGATAAGCACATTTGAATATGGACACCTATGAGGCTAATTCTATAAAGTGGGTGCCAACATGTAAGCATGTGCATAATTGACCAGCATATACACATGCATGTGTGAACATACACATGTCCTGCAAATCCCAATATCCATGCTATGTACTTTTCTATAAAAAGGCACCTAAAAGCTAAGGTGCATAGTTTGAAGGTGGGCGTGGACATGGGCAAAGTCTGGGCAGAGCATGAGGGCTATTCTATAACGGTGCATCTGTACTTAGGCACATAGAGAGTATCAATTAGGCACCTGTTCTATGAATAAAAGTAAGTGCTTATTTTCCTTTATAGAATACTACATAATAGGTAAAATATACACTTATAATTTAGGCATGAGCACATAAACCAGCCACAGAGTTGGTATAAATGCTCACATCTATATTTATGTATTTCATTTCCTCTGTTATACTGTCAAGGACCAACTGGCATTATGGCGGTTTACAGAACCAAATATTAAAAACAGAAAATCAGGAAACATCATAAATCACACAAATGGACATACTAGGAAGAAAGAGGAGTATTAACTATGGCTAAAGCTGGCTGATCAAAAAACAGTCACTAAGATAAATAAAATATAGTATTGTATGGTATGACTTTTCTGTGTAACTTTGTGCCCCAGCCACACTACACTCAAATGCCAACTTTATATATGCCCATTGTCCCACTTTTTATGGAATAGCAAGTAGTTGAATTTTTGCATTTTTATTTTTATTTACACAGAAATGTGCACATATGCCAGTATTTTAATCATTTACATGCATACCCTATGCTGTCTATTAAAATTTAATTTAATTTGGCATTTATAACCCACTTTACCGGCAAGTTCTAAGCTGTTTACATTTAACAGTATGTTATCAAAAGATTAGCTAACATTAATTAGTAATAATTTACAGTGGAACTGTACAGTAAACAATATTACATTACATCTTATTAACTATGGGCCCTGTCTACTAAGGCGCGCATGCTTAGACAAAAACAGAAATATCAGCACAAATCAGCACTTTTTCTTCAGTGCCTAAATATGAGTCTCTCAAATATTACTAGCACATGGAATTTTTGAAAGGCTCATATTTAGATGCAGAAGAATTGGCATGGATGTGTGCTTTTACTTTTGGTTTTGCTCAGACATATGCACATATTTATTACTTCCCATCTGCCTTTAAAACTCCTTCCACTTGTGAGAGAAGACAAAAACTGGTAGCTCAATCTGAAAATTGGACAAGAAATCCTCTCCTCAAAACCACACACACACACACACAACTTAGAAAGAAATATACAAACAAAATAGAGGCATGGGAAATAATTCTATTAGACATATTATGCATGCTTTTCCCATCTCCCTCCCAGTGCTGACACACTCTATCTCTACTGGGTTGACTATTAGTAACTCAGATGCTAATTTGATTTTCTTTCTTGTAACTAAACTGTATGGCTTTCTTAATGGTCACTATCAGGCTTATTTTCGAAAGTGATTGCCGGCCATTTCCCGACATAAATCGGGAGATGGCCGGCGATCTCTCAAAAGCGGCGAAATCGGTATAATCGAAAGTGGCTTTTTTGACAGCATCTCCGCTTTCCCGTCGCCTCGCCAGTGAAAGTTCAAGGGGGCATGTCAGCGGCGTAGCGAAGGCGAGACATGGGCGGGCAAGGGCATGGCTACCAGATGGCCGGCTTTTGCGGATAATGGAAAAAAAACGGCGTTAAGTAGTATTTCTCTGGGTTTACTTGGTCCTTTTATTTTCACGACCAAGCCTCAAAGAGGTGCCCCAATTGACCAGATGACCACCGGAGGGAATGTGGGATGACCTCCCCATACTCCCCCAGTGGTCACCAACCCCCTCCCACCTAAAAAAATAAAATTAAAACACTTTTTTGCCATCTTCTATGCCAGCCTGAAATGTCATACTCAGCTCCCTGACAGCAGTATGCAGGTCCCTGGAGCAGTTTTTAATGGGTGCAGTGCACTCCAGGCAGGCAGACCCAGGTCCATCCCCCCCCCCTACCTGTTACACTTGTGGTGCTAAGTGTTGAGCCCTCCAAACCCCCCCAAAACCCACTGTACCCACATGTAAGTGCCCCCTTCAGCCATAAGGGCTATGGTAATGGTGTAGAGTTCTGGGGAGTGGGTTTGGGGGGGATTTGGGGGGCTCAGCACCCAAGGGAAGGGAGCTATGCACCTGGGAGCTATTTGTATTTTTTTTTTTAATTTTTAGAAGTGCCCCCTAGGGTGCCTGGTTGGTGTCCTGGCATGTCAGGGGGACCAGTGCAATACAAATGCTGGCTCCTTCCATGACCAAATGCCTTGGATTTCACCGGGTTTGAGATGGCCAGCATTTTTTTTTCATTATCACTGAAAAACAAACCCGGCGATCTCAAACCCGGCGAACTCTGGCATTTGGCCGGGCTAAACCGTATTATCGAAAAAAAGATGGTCAGCCATTTTTTTTTCGATAATACGGTTCCGGCCAGCTGTTGCATCGCCGCCAAAATAGATCGCCGGCAATCTATTTCACCAGTGATGTTCGATTATGCCCCTCCACGTATGGTGCAAAATAACACCAGCCAAATCGCTATTCAACCAAGGACTCAACCCATACATCTATGCAGACGCTGTCACAATATACATCCCGTTCAAACAGGACATAAATGAAATCACACACAGCCTCCAAATAATGAACTCATGGGCGGACGCATTCCAACTTAAGCTAAACGCAGAAAAAACACAATGTCTCATCCTTTCCTCACAATACAACGCAAACAAACCCAATACCATAAACACCCTAGACTACACCCTTCCGGTTTCAGACAGCCTGAAAATTCTGGGAGTCACAATCGGCCAAAATCTTCGAAGCCCATGCAAAAAACACAGCAAAGAAAATGTTCTACTCAATGTGGAAACTTAAAAGAATCAAACCTTTCTTCCCAAGGGAAGTATTCCGTAGCCTAATACAATCAATGGTGCTAAGTCATCTAGACTACTGCAATGCCATTTATGCCGGATGCAAAGAACAAATCATTAAGAAGCTTCAAACCGCTCAAAACACAGCAGCCAGACTCATATTTGGGAAAGCGAAATACGAAAGCGCCAAACCCCTAAGAGAAAAACTACACTGGCTCCCACTAAAAGAACGAATTGCGTTCAAAGTTTGCACCCTGGTTCACAAAATCGTTCACGGAGAAGCTCCGACCTATATGACAGACCTTATAGATTTCCCTATTAGGAATGCAAAAAGGTCATCACGCACATTCCTCAATCTCCACTATCCTAACTGTGAAGGGCTCAAATATAAATCCACATACGTGACCAGTTTCTCATACATCAGCACGCAGCTATGGAACACATTACCGAAGGCCATAAAAACAACGCAAGACCTAACCATCTTCCGAAGGTTACTGAAAACAGATCTTTTCAAGAAGGCATACCATAAACAATAAATAATAACACTATACTCGATCTATACAAAACCAAACTCTTATCACATGTCTGATTAACCTCTTTGATATTAATGATCAAGCAATACCAATTTAAACCCAATGTTGAATAGGGTCTCTATAGTTGATGACCTAATGTATGTTACAATCCAATTTATTACTCAGGAACCTTCCTACAATACCATAATTTATTCTTCCTTACCATGTATGTATGCACATATATGTTATGTTCGATGTATGTTACCATGTATGTATACACCGTAACGCAATACCATCTGTAACTCTGCCCGGTAATGGCAACCGCCACTACGGCAAATGTAAGCCACATTGAGCCTGCAAATTGGTGGGAAAATGTGGGATACAAATGCTACAAATAAATAAATAAATAAATGAATTGTAAAAACTCCCATAATTCAGTCAGTTCCTACCTTTTGTTGTCTGGTGATTTTATTTTTCTATTCATCTTGTTCCCAGTCTCTGGTTCTGTTTCCCTCTGTCTATGCCAGTGATTTTCAAACCTTTTCATCTTGCGGCACACTGACAAGGCACAAAAATTGTCAAGGCACATCAGTTTTTTACCAATATGTTTTATCAAACAAATATTTACTGAAATATTCCAGCTCTTAGATAGCATTTCTAACACAACTATTACTGCATTAAAGCCAATATAAATAATACAGCATCCTCTCTCTCTGATTTTATTCCTCTTCTCAATACTGCAGGAAGATCTGCTCCATTTCTGCTACAAACACACCCACCTGTACATTACAACAACAGAAAAACTCCTACTTTGTTCCCACACTTTCCCAACAATTCAGGGTGCCATATTCCACTTGCCCCCTCCCCTCACACACATTTTTCCACTTTAGCGGGAGCCTGTATTCCTGACATTTCCTCCAGCTCCTCAGCACACGCTTTCCTGGAAATAAACCAAAGCTGGTGTCACTCTTTGTGCCTCTTTCCTTGTAAAGCAGCCTGAGCCCATAAATACTGCATTTGGCTTGGTTTTGTCAACCACTTGCATCAAAGTCTACATGTAAATTGTTGTAGGTGATACATTTTTATTGGATTAACTGTAGCATTCCATTAGCCTTTATTTTCATCTTATCCAAGTGGACTTCACTAGTAGTCTGGCAGCCACAAAGCATTATGAGAAACAATGGAAGCTGTGACTATGAGTTGAAAAGCACGAGTTCTGCTCATTTAATGTGGCTCTCACAGGAATAAAACAGAGAAAATATTATTACTACCAAAAATCCTATCCACTGAGAAGGAGGAGAGGAAGATGTGCATATTAACATACCTTTCTTACTATGTTGCCTGGCTATCCAGGTAGTTTAAAGCAGTTTATAGCACAGGTCCTGTATTTTGTTTAAAGTATTGCAGTACAAAGAGCCCCATGCAAGAACCTATTACCTCACACAGCTACACCCTTTCCAACCAGTGACCTGGCATTTTAAGTATTTTTCTATAGCAGTTGGCACCAGTGAGCAGAGATTCAGACAGTCTGCTCGTGCCAAACCTGAGCCTTCTCTCTGACACTTCCCACCTAGGGTGAACAAAGTGATGAAAGAAAGTTTTTAAAATCCTGATCTTGTACTGTGCTCAAGAAACTGTTAGAGTTATCATTGTCTAGGAGTATGGGGCAAAAGCAGAGTTAGGCTAGGAGAAGAATCATCGTTATATTTTACTCTATCCTTTTATGAGCCTGGTAAATTTTTCAAGACTACCCAATTTGGACCAGTCAGTAAATGGTGCCCAAAGTTAGACTACTAACTTAGTGCACATTTCGTGACTAACATTGGGCATGAGAACATTTACCTGCCTAAAAGTGGCGTAAATGCTCATGCCCAACTGATGGCAGTTAAGTACACAAATGCAGGAATTCTATAACATCACACCTAATTTCTAAGAATGCTCCTGACCCGCCCAATGATGGAACTGCTATAATTCATGGGAATATTTAGATTTAAAGGAGAAAAGTTAGTTTCTAGCTGAATTTGATTGTTGTATCAAACTGAAACATAGAATCATGACGGCAGATAAAGGCCATATTATCCATCCAGTCTGCCCATCCTCTGTAACCCCCAATTCTACCTGTTCCTATGCAATCCCACATGCTTATCCCATGCCTTTTTAAATTCTGGAACAGTCCTTGACTCCACCACCTCCACTGGGAGGCCATTCCAAGCCTCCACCACCCTTTCTGTGAAATAATACTTCCTTAGGTTACTCCTAAGCCTATTCCCTCTTAACTTTGTCATATGCCCCCTCATTCCAGAGCTCTCCTTCATTTGAAAAAGGCTCTCTTCCTGTACATAAATGCCCTTGAGATATTTAAACGTTTCTATCATGTCTCCTCTTTCCCTCTTCTCTTCTAGCGTACATGTTGAGGTTCATAAGCCTGTCCCTATACTTTTTGCATTTCATAGCCGCCCTCTGGACCAACTCCATCCTGGATTCGATTGTTTTTTCTTTTTCTTTTTTTTTTTTACAATTTTACAATAATTTCAAGAATACATCTTGATTAGAAAAGATGATTAACAAGGAAAAAAGAAAAGATTAATAATATAGTCTTATATAATTTCCATCTTATATATGACAGAGAAAAAAAAGAAAAGAAAAATAAACTAATCAAGGTAAATAGGTTTACAATACAAGTTGAAAATTTATATCAAACCTCCATTATAATATTTATCTATAGTCCACAGCATAGGAGGCATATCAGTAGATTTGATTGTTTTTTCAAACTGTGATATTGCTTGCCCCTCCTAGAGATTTGTTTTTTGATAGAGGACTTGGCTGACCCACTGGGACTTTATAGTAATAAGTCTTATTTAAAGGGGGAACAGCTTATTTAGGCAACTTCAAAATCTGAAATAATTTTTAAACAATTCCAGAGGAGATGTCTCTAGGGCTTTGGGAAAGTTCAATAATCGTAAATTGAGTCTCCTATTATAATTCTCCAACTGTTCAATTTTGCGATGAATTTAACAACTTGCCCTTAACTACAGACAAAATGACATCTTTAAAATCTGCAACATCCACTTTAACTTGTTCCACTTGCTCATCCATTTTCTTCTTAACTGTTTCTAATGAAAGGGCCAAAGAGTCAACTTTACTCACAAGATTGATTAATTCCTGAGCCAATTTTCCAACTTCTGAATCCAAGCATTGTAGGACCTTCCAGAGAGACTCCAAAGGTGACCACCGTGGGTGCTGAAAATTTAGCTCCATCGTTCTTAATACCAAAAGAAATTCTGGGTCCAACTTCCTGGTGCAGCACCTTTTGCCTCCAAGGGCTCTATAACCAAGATCCTTATATTTGCCAGACATGGCAGGGACAACAACACATCCAACCCCAGCAGGGAGGACACTCCTCCACCCTCACTTGTGGTAGAGACTCCACCTGATGCCACATGTGGAAGCTTAACAGCATACCTTGCCAAATTCTGCTCCACCAGAGAGGAGTTAGTCGCTGTCAGGAGAAAGACCCTTACCACCCCCTTTCTCATAGTATGAGGCATCGTGAAAGAAAACTGGAACTAGCAAAAGCAGAGCAGATAATGAGGCAAACTATGCCATCAGCATTCATGCCGCCGTAGTGGCCACACCATGCTTGGAAATTTTTAATCAAGCCTGTGCCCCCTCCTCCCCCCAAAAAACTATGAGAATTATTTTTCTATCTTTCTGCCACACTTTCTTGGTCTCAAACTGCATTTCTGTGTACTTGAAGATGTTTTCTCTCTTGATTAAAATCAGACTCTAATTTGACCTCGTATAGCCCAGAGCTTTCCACAAGCTATAGGCAATAAAGACACCAATCAGAAGGGACTGCGAGTTATGAGAAATCAGCTCTCAATCTTTAATGATACTCACCATGCATCAAAGCAGATAATACAAGATCAGATATAGCTTTTCTCATAGAGAGAGATCCGACAGCGAGACAAGCCTGTCTCATCTAATCATGATTCCCCACTACTTCATTCTGCTGTCAGTTCTTAAATACTCTTTTTCATTATATTGATATCTATTAGCTTAAATTATTGCTAATATGCTAACACCTATTAGTTTCGGCCACAATGACTCTACAATGACTTTCCTGACCACAGGTTTCGCCTTGCCCCTCTCAAGTTCTGTTTTTCTCGGCACCTGGTCCATTGTCATCTATCTTTTGCAAGATATCTAACCGCATCTTCTCGAAATGGCCTGTCCAGCTGGCATTTTTACATCAGCTTTGGCTAATTTTACATCAGTGCCAAGTTTCAGTAACTCTTTAGGCTGTCACAACAAAGTTACTGCAATCTGCTGCAATCTTTGAGTCAGACAAGCTTTTGGATTTTTATTGAGGCCTAGTTTAGCAGTAGCAAGCCTCTTGGCCTGTTTTTCCCAAAGGCTAGTTACAACAGTTTTCTACACTCTCCACATGATTTGTAGAGTAATTGCTTGGGTCTGACACCTCTAAGGTCAATGTCATTCTGATGTGTTTCTCTTTTACCACTATGTCCAGTTCCCTGGCATCTAGCTTTTTATCCTTCGGGCTGGGTATGCCCAGGTTACCATAAACTCTTCATTCTCTACAGTCCTCTTCATGTCATGATCCCAATGCTTCCCTGTGCATAAAGGTGGATTTTCACTCATTCCTTCTGCACCTCAGAATGCCTGTCCAAATTTAATGTTGAAATTGAATTCTACACGCTTGCTTTCATACTTCAAAACCTCTTGTGCATTTGGATCCATTAATGATGTTAAAGAGGTCTACAGTCCTATGATGGTAACACTACATGTGTAATCTATTTCTATAAGACCCATTCCTTCTTCAGTTCTAGCAAAGAGGAGTCTCGGCATACACTGGTTCTTATAGACTGCTTCAAGAGAGAGCAGTTTTCTTGTTCGTACACCCAATTTTTCAAGGTATTTAAGAGGCCAGTCCACAATGCACTCACCTCTAAATCCTCTTCCACTAATGCAATCTCCTACTCTGACTCCTCTGGGTGAGAGGACTGGAATAGAGTCTGCTAGACTGACTACACAGGAGCTGCTGTTTGCTTTCATTATTCTATTTACATTTCATTTTTTTAAATTACATTTTGTCTTATAACCCACAAACGCCTCTACAATTCTAAGCGGGTGCAAACATCAAGAAAACCAGACCAATTTTCTGGGAAACTATAAACCACAGACAAGGAGAAGCCAGCTAGATTACAAACTTTTTAAATAAATAGGTTTTTATGTTCTTCCTTAATGAAAGATATGATTGTGAGATGGAAAACAGTCTAGCAACATCTTTTCATAATCATGTTCCTTGAACAGCCAAAGATTTATCGAAGAATGCTAATCTTTTTTTGAAATTTAAAGAAGTCTTTATTAAACAGAGACAATACTGAAACCAAGAATAGATCTGATACAACAAATCATATAACTGAAAATAAACAGCAATAGAAGTCCCAAAAGGGAACAAGTCGCAACAGCAGTTATCAATACGCAACCTAGAAACTTCCATAATGTAGTAAACTTTTAAGAAAACAAAAACTCAACTCCCCCCCCCAAAACAAACAAAAAAAACACAACAACCCCATCTCATTACCCCTTAAGCTTCTGCAAACGGGAATTAAAATGAACATTTTGAAGTAAAAGGTTCCCAAACTTCCTTCCACTTAGATAATGTGTTACTGCTAATAGCCCTCAGTCTCTCCATTTCACAAATATACCACAGCTTATTTAACCACTTTATCTAATCTTTTTTTTTTTAACCCTTAACTGATGGAAGTGCAATAAAATTGTCAGCATCATATCTCCTTCCTCTGTGAAAACACACAAAACAAAAGTGAGCAAGCATATAACTAGGAATCTGCCCAAAAAGAAAGAAGCTAACTTAAAAAGGACTCGAGCTTCAATGGCAACCAATGAAGCTTGATGTAAAAAGAAGAGACACTGTCAAACCTTGATAAACCAAAAATCAATCTTATAGCTGTATTCTGTACTGTTTGAAGATTTTTCAGTGACCCCTTTGAACAACCCGAATAAATCAAATTACAATAATCAAGTGATGATAATAGCAATGAATGTACCAATTGTTATATTGATTGAATTAAAACAAATTTTTGATAATTCTTCTTCATCAAGAAGAAGCACTTTTTAATTACAGAATTAACTTGTAGTTCCAATGAAATAGCACTATCAAGTTGAACCCCCAAAATCTTAATAGTTGGAGAAAGTAGAAACTCCCCTTGGTAACAGTAATCATTTGTGGAATTTGTTCAGGTTTTAAAAGAAAACAGAGAAATTTAGCTTTCTGCATGTTAAGTTTCAACTTATGATCATACATCCATTTTTCTAGTAGCTGTATACAAAGCTGAACTCTCATAACATCAATATTAAAGATAGATTGAATGGGAATTAATGCTGAGGTGTCACCTGCATAAATGGAATGAAGAAGGCCATTCTTTTCCAATAGTAAACTTAGAGATTGCAGAAAAACATCAGACAGTACCGGAGAAAGAGGAGAACACTGAGATACTCAAAAAGGATTACTCCAACTAAAAGACAAATCTGTATGTAACTTAATCTGGTATGACCTGCTGCCCAAGAAATCTCCAAACCACTTCAAGACATTTCCTGTAATACCCAGTTCCTCCAGACTCTGTAATAACAAAACATGATCCACCAAATCAAAAGCTGATGACAAATCAAACTGGAGTAGTAAAGCACTTTTTCCTTCACTCAATAATATCCTAGCATGATCTAAAAGAGAACACAGTACCGTTTCTGTGCTAAAAGATGCTCGAAACCCAGATTTAGAATCAGAAAGAATATCAAACAGATCCAGATATGGTTGAGCTGTATAGTAACCAACCCCTCCACCAGTTTAAGACTTTCTTTATTTTATTTTAATGAACATGTAAACCATTCAGAAAGCTTTCTATTTAGCAATATATTAAATACTATTAAACCTAAATGTGTTGGAAGGTTGTGGGGTTGGGGGGAGGGAGATGTGGGCATTTAGGTTTCTCTCTCCTTTGTACTCTTTCCTTTCTTCCTGCACTCACTTCTTGTCCTTCCCACCCTCTTGCACTATTCTTCCTGTGTTCTTAGTTCTTCCCCTGACACCCTACCTTCAACTTTCTCCTTTCCCTGGCACCCCCTTTCGCTCACCCCCTCTCTCTCTTCTTGCACTCTCTCCCTACCTTCCTTGACCCCTTGTTCTCTTCTAATGCACCTCATCTCTAACTCCACCCCTTTATGCTCCACCTCTCACATCTCCCCTCTCTTTTCCTCCCCACCCCTACCCCTATCTTTTTGGTCTGTCTCCGACTCCCCTCACCCTGCCTGTCTTCTTTTATCTTCCTTTCTAATCCCAACCTTTCCTTTACGTTCTGCCTGCTTTCCTCCTCTCTAATTCCAACCCTTCCCTTTTGCTGAGCTACTTCACCCCACCCCTCTTCCTCTTTAATCTACCCCTTTCCTTATGCTCTATTCTCCTCACCCTACATCACCCCTTATATACCACCCCTTCTTCCCTGATGCTTTGCCCATCTCTGCCAGCAGGACCCAGGGTCTCAAGCCAGCTCTTAAAGATTGCTGTTCCACCTCTTCTGCCAGCAAGATCTGGGCACACCCTCCAGCTCATCCAGGCTGGCACTCTAATTTTCTGCCAGTGGGATTCAGGGACTGCTGTGCTGTTCCACCTTTTCTGCCAGCAGGACTTGGGGAATCCCGCTGGCTCTTCACTTTTGCTACTTTTCTTCTTTGCCACATGCATCACCTTGCACTTGCTCACATTAAACGTCATCTGCCATTTAGCTGCCCAGTCTCCCAGTCTCGTAAGATCCTTCTGTAATTTTTCATAATCCTGTCGCGAGTTAACGATTTTGAATAACTTTGTGTCATCAGCAAATTTAATTACCTCACTGGTTACTCCCATCTCTAAATCATTTATAAATATATTAAAAAGCAGCGGTCCTAGCACAGACCCCTGAGGAACCCCACTAACTACCCTTCTCCATTGTGAATAGTGCCCATTTAACCCCACTCTCTGTTTCCTATCCTTCAACCAGTTTTTAATCCACAATAGGACATTCCCTCCTATCCTATGACCCTCCAATTTCCTCTGTAGCCTTTCATGAGGTACCTTGTCAAACGCCTTTTGAAAATCCAGATACACGATATCAACCAGCTCCCCTTTGTCCACATGTTTGTTTACTCCTTCAAAGAATTGAAGTAAATTGGTCAGGCAAGATTTCCCCCCACAAAAGCCATGCTGACTTGGTCTCAGTAATCCATGTTCTTGGATGTGCTCTGTAATTTTGATAATAGCCTCTACCATTTTCCCCCGGCAACCGACGTCAGACTCACCAGTCTATAATTTGTGTTCAATTCTGGTCGCCGCATCTCAAGAAAGATATAGTAGAATTGGAAAAGGTGCAGCGAAGGGCGACTAAAATGATAGCGGGGATGGGACGACTTCCCTATGAAGAAAGACTAAGGAAGCTAGGGCTTTTCAGTTTGGAGAAGAGATGGCTGAGGGGAGACATGATAGAGGTACATAAAATAATGAGTGGAGTGGAACAGGTGGATGTGAAGCGTCTGTTCACGCTTTCCAAAAATACTAGGACTAGGGGGCATGCGATGAAACTACAGTGTAGTAAATTTAAAACAAATCGGAGAAAAGTTTTCTTCACCCAATGCATAATTAAACTCTGGAATTCGTTGCCAGAGAACGTGGTGAAGGCGGTTAGCTTAGCAGAGTTTAAAAAGGGGTTAGACAGTTTCCTAAAGAACAAGTCCATAAACCACTACTAAATGGACTTGGGAAAAATCCACAATTCCAGGAATAACATGTATAGAATGTTTGTACATTTAGGAAGCTTGCCAGGTGCCCTTGGCCTGGATTGGCCGCTGTCGTGGACAGGATGCTGGGCTCGATGGACCCTTGGTCTTTTCCCAGTGTGGCATTACTTATGTTTTGTTTAGAACACAAGACCCTTGAAGACGCTAGTCTATAACGAAACATGATCATGTCGGGTCCTGGTTCCTTGGTGTATCGACTGCCTAGTGTATTATAATTTCATGTGGAAGGTTACTACATAGTAGCTAACAGTTGACGGTATCAGCAATTTGGAGTTCCTGGAGTCCTTACACGGAAAGGTTGAAGATAGTCGTCCATTTACAATTAAGACTATGTTTACTAAAGAATATCCAGCTTGAATGTAAAATACTTGTATTGAAATCCTACGAGAGTGGAACTGTCTATACAGCCTGGCTGTGATTCTGCTACTTGGAAAGGACTCAATTGTAATGTGTTACCAATCTGCACGGTTAAGTAGTTGTGTAACTATGCTTTAATGTAATACTCCATATTCAGTATTAGTCCTGTTATGCCTGTATTAGGTTGTAATACTTTGATGAATTCAATGTGTGAATGTGAGAGAAAGTTAGTGATTTGTGTGTGATAGACTTTTATGACTATGAGTTAACAAGATAAGAACAAGAGGATTAGATTTATACAAATAGAATAAAGATATTTTTGCATTTCTAACGGTTGTTTTATATGTATGTTTACTTAAGTACGACCAATTATTGAGTGTGAACCTTAATTTATATTGTATATATATATATATATATATATATATATATATATATATATATATATGTATATTGTAAAGGGGGTGGGTCCGCTTCCTCCTCTTGGGTGGAGCCAGCAAGCCTGCGGGGCTCCCAGGGTTCCAGGACAGAATGCTGCTGTTATTGGGACTCAGGGCAAAAGTATTTTATTATCAAGGCAATTTCATACCAAAAATCATAATATATTCTTCAAAACAAAAGGTACAGCTCTCTTAATACAGTCTTCAAAAGAAAAAAAAAGGTACAGTCCAGGTCCCAAAATCCCTCAGCAAACGCTCAGCTCCTCAAGACCTCAGGTCTTCTATTAGGGCCTTTTCACAGCACAGAGGGAACCCTGTAAGAAGCAGGGTTGGCAGTTTCTCCCACCTCTCAGCACCACACCCCGTGTGGCCTCCTCCACTGTCTTCAAGTGCTGGGCAAGGCAACCTTTGAATTCTCCCACTCCATGGTAGCTGGCTCCTCTCCCTTAGGCAGCTCTAGTGGCAGCCTACTTCCTTCCTCCACATACTCCATGGAATCCCTCTCTCCATTCGTTTCCCCTCTCTCCTGGTGGCTGAGAGCCTCCAGGAAATCTGCAACAGGCTCACCCTGCCTCAAGCCATTGCTCCCCCTGCTGGGGCTGGGAATCCATTCCATTTTTTTAGGACTACTCTCTTCTCTCATTCTTACAAGGACTTCTGGGACCCATAGTTCTGGGATCAACTGCTTCACTGGGGAATCTCTGGGGTTTGCCTTGTCACACACCCCCTCCCTCAAGAAATTGCGACTCTCGGAAGCCCACAGCGGCATTTCTGTAGAGTTTGCAATTTGCGATAGGGCATCAGCATTCCCATGGAGCCTCCCTGCCCGGTGCTGTGCGGTAAAAGAAAGGGCCTGTAGGGTTAGATACCACCTAGTAAGGCGGCTGTTGTGCCCCCACATCTGCTGCAGCCCTTTTAGAGGGGCATGATCTGTAATAAGGGTAAATGGACGGCCCTGCAAATAATACTTCAATGCTTTCACTGCCCATTTAACAGCTAGGCACTCCTTCTCTATTACTGCATAGTGTTGTTCTGCGAGTGTTAATGTTTTACTCAAAAACAAGACCGGGTGTTCCTCCTGCCCAAACTTCTGGGATAGGACTGCCCCCAGCCCCCTTTCGGAGGCATCCGTCTGTAGGAGAAAGGGTTTCCCAAATCTACCCCTTTCAAAATGGGTTAAAGTTCCTGTTTCCCCTTCTCTCCCCATTCTAAGGTACTGGGGTGGTCCTTCTTGAGCATGTTTTCAAGGAGATTGAAATCTCTGCAAATCTAGGGATAAAGCGCCTATAATACCCTATCTAGCTTATAATCGAAAGTGATCGCCGGCCATCTTCCGACACAAATTGGGAGATGGCCGGCGATTTCTTAAAAGCAGCGAAATCGGTATAATTGAAAGCGGCATTTTTGACAGCCTTGACGCTTTCCCATTGCTTCACCGGCGAAAGTTCAAGGGGGCGTGTCGGTAGATTAGCGAAGGCGGGACATGGGCGGGCATGGGCGTGGCTACCAGATGGCTGGCTTTCGCCGATAATGGAAAAAAAAAAGCGGCGTTAAGCAGTATTTCGCCGGCTTTACTTGGTCCTTTTATTTTCACGACCAAGCCTCAAAAAGGTGCCCCAACTGACCAGATGACCACTGGAGGGAATGGGGGATGACCTCCCCATACTCCCCCAGTGGTCACCAATCCCCTTCCAAACTAAAAACATAAAACTAAAAACCTTTTTTGCCAGCCTGTATGCCAGCCTCAAATGCCGTACCCACCTCCATGACAGCAGAATGTGTTGTATCCTCCGACAGCCTTTCCCTGGTTGTGATGTGGCTCTCGGGTGAATGTGACACCTTTTCTGTTAGGTGCCCTGCAGAGTCACATTAGCAATGCATTGTGGTGGGTGTAGGGTACTGGGCTCTACTCCCATGGTGCTTTCCCCCCCTGCTAACTGGGTCAGAGTGTGCCCTGTTTTGTTTCCTGTTGTAGTCCATGCGGTAGTGGCCATTTTTGTAAACCAGTTTTAGTTCCCTTCCTGTGTTACCCACGTTAGAGAACGTAGTTCTTACCTTGAATGGTGCTGAAAGAGGGGATTGTACACCATTGTGCAGCTCTGACCTACTGCTAATCTTAGTACCAGGGGA
This sequence comes from Microcaecilia unicolor, assembly GCF_901765095.1. Taxonomy (NCBI): domain Eukaryota; kingdom Metazoa; phylum Chordata; class Amphibia; order Gymnophiona; family Siphonopidae; genus Microcaecilia; species Microcaecilia unicolor. The sequence goes on from NC_044037.1 coordinate 125,984,328, forward strand.
CTCTTTGCCAGTGGGGCACAACCTCTGATCTGCAGTTAAACTGTGAGTAAACGTGGTTATTTCAAGATAGGACTTTTTCAGAGAGATTAGTTTTCAGGTGTGAACTGGTGTGCCAAAGTTATACAGCAGCAATAAGTCCTAGAGGCTGTATGCAGGAGCAATTTTAGTGGGTGCAGTACATTTGTGGGTAGTGGGTTTGGGGGGGGGGGGTTGGGGGGCTCAGCTCCCAAAGTAAGGGAGCTATTCATGTGGTAGCTTTTCTGAAGTCCACCGCAGTGACCCCTAGGGAGCTCCGGTTGGTGTCCTGGCATGTCAGGGGGGCCCGTGCACTAAAAATGCTGGCTCCTCCCACGGCCAATGCCTTAAATGTTGGCCGGGGTTTGAGTTGGCCGACATAACTTTCCATTATCGCTGAAAAACAACCCGGCCATCTCAAACCCGGCGAACTCCATGCATTTGGCCAGGCTAAACCGTATTATCTAAAAAAAAAGATGGCCGTCCATCTTTTTGATAATACGGTTCCGGCCAGCTGTAGCGCCGCCGGCCAACATAGATCGCCGGCGATGGTATTTGGCCGGTGACGTTGATTATGCCCCTCCGACGAGACCTAAAAGCTACGCATTGCTTTTTGTTGGCAGTAGGGGAAAATCCAAGTACCCTGCACCTTATCGGTCAGGGGTTTGAGGACCCCACCCCCCACCTAGTACCCCAAGTATTTCACTTCCCTTCTGGCAAATACACACTTCTTCGGGTTTAAGGTCAGCCCCGCTTTCCTCAGAGATTCTAACACCGCCCCCACCCGGGGCAAATGGGATTCCCAATCAGTGCTAAAAATCACTATGTCATAAGTACATAGTAATGCCACACTGCTCTCCCCTTCTCACAGCTAGGGGGAATTATATACTGATGGCGAAGCAGGGAAACTGAGCTTCATCCTTCCCTTTCCCTCTAGTGGGGAAAGGAGTAACAGGCTCACCCTGCATCGAGCCATTGCTCCCCCTGCTGGGGCTGGGAATCCATTCCATTTTTTTAGGACTACTCTCTTCTCTCATTCTTACAAGGACTTCTGGGACCCATAGTTCTGGGCTCAACTGCTTCACTGGGGAATCTCTGGGGCTTGCCTTGTCACAATATAATATACAGTGCAATCTGCTTAAGTCTGGGACCAAAGAAATACATGCAGTTAACCAGAGCGTGCACTTAACCGTTGTGACCCAAAGAAGTTTGACATCTGATAAACATATGTACAGTACTGTTTATTATATGTACAGTATACAGTCTCCGTTAACTGACGTTAGGCTTACTTGAAGTAATCAGTCATAATCCTCTGTACACTCTTGTGTCTGTGAGTTCCATAGACTACGTCTGCCAGACGGTAAAAACTGTCCATAACACTGACATCCAGTGGCCTCCAGATAGGCTTGCATGATGTTGAGACTCTCCAGCGCTCTTGCAAAAGTGACAGGAGGTTGTTGAATTTCGTCAGCATGTGCCTCGTTGCTCATTTCATCATCTGTTTCATCATCACCCGTTGCCTGCATGTAGGCGCATATCTCGACATCAGTGCTGTCGTCAGCTGTTTCTGGATCGTAATCAACAGCTACGTAGTGATGAAACTCCTCTTCAGTAACACTGGCTGGTATGTCAATAGCCTGTTCATCTGACGCGTTTGCAATAGCTGCATCTGTTTCATCCCTCTCTACATCCCTAACAAAGCTTGCCTGCTTGTAGCAGTTCACAATGGTTGCCTGTGTAACATGATTCCAGGCTTCTTTCTGCATATGTAGGGAATCCAAATGTGATAGATTACGAGCCAGTTCAACAGCACGTTTATCCTTGCCAGTCTGGTCATCCATAACGCTCATCAGACGACGAAGCCTGATAATGTTGTTGAAATTGGCTATTATGCCCTGATCCATAGGTTGGATCAGAGAGGTTGTGTTTGGTGGCAGGACGACCACCTTGACGTTAGACAGCCTGACATCATCACTATGTGCAGCACAATTATCACAAAGCAACAAAATCTGATGCTTTGTGCCCACATTCTAGTATCTAACTTCTTTAGCCACTGCTTCCAAATTTCCCAGTCATCTATGAATTTGCGTTAGCCTTGTATGACACAGTAAGTCGCTTAACATTCTTGAAGCAATGGGGCTGTTTTGCTCTTTCCAGTGACGATGGGTTCCAACTTCTCACTCCCATTCATATTGCAGCAAAGGAGGATCATCAGTCGGTCCTTCAACGTTTTATCTCCTGAAGTTTCGGCTTGTTTGAATGCAGGGTTCCATCTGGAATCGTTCGCACAGTAGAGACCGTTTTCATCAGCATTGAAAGTGTCACGAGGTGCAAACTCGTTCAAGATGGTAGGAAGAACTTGAAACAACCCAATTTTCAGCACCAAAGTCATCAGCGTCTTGTTTTTCACCAGCTGTTTCTTGAATTTTATGTTGTTCCTCTCCTTCTATCTTTCCAACCATCCAACAGTGGCTTTGAATCCAGTTAGTCCCAAGACTTCAGCTAGCTGATTAGCTTTCCTACATAAGCAGTGGACCACTAACAGGAAACTGTCTGCTTCCTGAACTTGAGAAAACCACCGAAGAAGAGCATCTTCTACCTCCTCAGCTTTTCCCGCCCATTTTCGTTTCCTGTGTGGATTTGTATTGTTTGCCAGTCTTCCAGAAGCTGGTCTTTCTGCTTCAAAGATACGTTAAATTTGACTGGGATTGACAGCATATTCTTTAGCAATAGATGCTTGACTTTTTTTTAAAGAACTTCTATTCGTTCAGCCAGTGTTAAAGTCTTACAGTTGCGCAACCGACGATGACGACGACTCCAGTGTACACTCTAACAACATTCTTTCGCTTATTCTGCCTGTGGCAGTTAAAGTGGTGGTAAATTTAAACCATACATATAAGCAAATCTTGCACTTATCAGTGGTGCGCTAAACCGAAGTTTGTCCCCATAGAAATTGATGGGACCGAAGTACAGCATGCAGCATGCGCTTATCCGACGTGCACGTAAATGGAGTGCACTGTGTATATATATCTGCTTAAGTGCAAGGGTCTGGGACCAAAGGAATA